>NC_140579.1:310566694-313475694 GCF_964204655.1 Triturus cristatus | reverse complement strand
CCACCCGAAAGTCCATCCCCTGTAGGGAAATGGACCACCTCAACAACTTGGGGTTTTCGCCTCTCATCTGCATGAGCCAGCGAAGGGGGCGGTGGTCGGTCTGGATAAGGAAGTGAGTGCCAAAGAGGTATGGCCTCAACTTCTTCAGAGCCCATACCACCGCGAAGGCTTCTCTCTCAATGGTGCTCCATCACCGTTCCCGAGGGAGGAGTCTTCGAGATATGAAGGCCACAGGTCGGTCCTGGCCCTCGGTGTTGAGTTGCGAGAGCACCGCACCTATGCTGTGCTCTGAGGCGTCGGTCTGTACAATAAATTCCTTGCTGAAATCGGGTGTTGCTAGTACTGGAGCTGTACACATCGCATTTTTCAGCGTATCAAAGGCTTCTTGGCATGCAGCTGTCCATATGACCTTGCGAGGTTGTTTCTTTGAGGTCAACTCCGTCAAGGGGGTCCTGATGGTACCATATCCCTTGACGAACCGGCGGTAATACCCAGTGAGGCCGAGGAAAGCTCGGACCTCTGTTTGGGTCTTGGGGGGCTCCCAAGCCAAGATGGTTTCAATTTTGGCCTGGAGGGGTTGCACCTTACCTCCGCCCACCAGGTGTCCCAGGTACACGACAGATCCCTGTCCAATCTGGCACTTGCTGGCTTTAATGGTTAAGCCAGCGCGTTGCAGCGCCTGCAATACCTCCTGGAGGTGTTGCAGATGGTCCTCCCAGCTGCTACTGAAGACAGCTATGTCATCCAAGTAGGCTGCTGAGAAGGACTCCAGGCCAGATAGTACCTGATTCACTAACCGCTGGAATGTGGCCGGAGCATTTTTGAGCCCAAAGGGCATCACTCGAAATTGGTAGTGGCCCTCTGAGGTGGAGAACGCTGTCTTCTCCCGTGCTCCGTCGGCCATGGCAATCTGCCAATATCCGGATGTCAGGTCAATGGTGCTGAGGTACCGGGCTGCTCCCAGCCCGTCCACCAGCTCATCTGCACGCGGGATGGGGTGAGCATCTGTCTTCGTGACAGAGTTCAACCCCCGGTAGTCCACACAGAACCGAAGTTCTGGCGTCGTACCCGGTGGGGCCGCTTTCGGTACCAACACCACTGGACTAGCCCACGGGCTGCTGGAAGGTTCTATCACCCCCAGCTCCAGAATCTTTGCCACCTCACGCTGGATGCTATCCTTCACTCGGTCAGAGAGCCGGTAAGACTTGTTCTTCACCGGGGGGCTATCCCCTGTGTCCACATCATGGGTACACCAATGAGTGATTCCAGGCGTGAGGGAGAACAACGAGGCGAACTGTCCCAGGACATGGCGACAGTCCCTCTGTTGTTCTGGGGTCAAGGATGGGGAGAGGACTACACCTTCCACCGAACCATCCTTCTCTTGTACCGCAAGAAGGTCAGGAAGAGCTTCACTCTCTTCCTCTTCGCTCCCATCCGTCACCATAAGGAGAGCAAGCTCCGATCGCTCATGGTGCGGCTTCAGGCGGTTGACGTGGAGCACCCTGAGGGGCTGACGGGGGTTTTTTACATCCACAACGTATGTGGTCTGGCCTCGCCTCTCCACAATGTTGAACGGGCCAGTCCACCGGTCCTGGAGGGCACAAAGCTCCCCAGGTTCCATAACCCACACCTTCTGTCCAACGTCCAACTCGACCGTCCGAGCGTTGCGGTCATACCACTCCTTCATCACGGTCTGGCTAGCCTCCAGGTTCTCTGTGGCTGCCTTCCACAGCTTGGCCATCGGGCTGCGGAACGCCAGCATGTAGCTGACAATGTCACGGGGAAGCTTCTGTGAAGTCTTCTCCCACCCCTCTTTCACTAAACTGAGGGGACCCCTAAGGGGATGGCCATAGAGCAATTCAAACGGGCTGAACCCGACTCCCTTCTGCGGTACCTCCCGATAGGAGAATAACAAGCAGGGGAGGAGGACGTCCCACTTACGCCTCAAGCCCTCTGGAAGGCTTCGGATCATCCCCTTCAATGTCTTATTGAAGCGCTCTACAAGTCCGTTAGTTTGGGGGTGGTAAGGAGTGGAGAACCGGTAGGTCACTCCACACTCCTTCCACATGCCCTGCATGTAGGCCGACATGAAATTTGTGCCCCTGCCCGACACCACGACCTTCGGGAATCCCACTCGGGTAAAAATTCCCAACAGTGCCCGCGCCACCACCGGTGCAGTGATGGTCCTCAGAGGAATAGCCTCTGGGTACCTTGTGGCGTGGTCCACCAAAACCAAGATGAACCGGTGTCCCGCTGCGGTCGGAGGGTCCAATGGCCCAACAATATCGATACCGACCCTCTCAAAAGGGGTCCCGACCACGGGGAGCGGTTCCAACGGGACCTTCAACTTTGTCCCAGTCTTGCCACTAGCCTGACAAGACTTGCAGGTCTTGCAAAAGGTGTCTGAGGCAATCCTCATTCTGGGCCAATAAAAATGGGGGACTAACCGTGCATAGGTTTTGTCCTGGCTCAGGTGTCCAGCTAAGGGTATCTCGTGCGCTAACTCCAGCAGGAAGGCCCGGTAACATTGGGGGACCACTATGGCCCTCGAAGATCCATGTACCGGCACCCTGGGCTCACTGTATAGGAGACCATCCTCCCAATACACATGATAACCTCCCAGTTCCTGACTGGCCACTTGAGCTTCGGCCTGCCGCCGCATACCCTCAAGAGTGGGGCACGTCCTTTGTGCTTGACAAAATTCCTACCGGGTAGGCCCTCCTTCCTCTTGCCAGTCAGCAAGGGTCGGCAAGTCCTCCACAGGAACGACATCTACCTCCGCGGACTCCGGGGGCACCTCTGAGGCCTCCCCATCTGACTCACGGGGCATGTCTTCCACCACCTTCTTCTTTCCACGTTTGGCTGTGGGTTGGGCCCTAATTCCAGGCTCCAACCCCGGGTGAGTTCCATGCCGGGCAGCCATGGACCGCGTGCTCACGCAAGTCCACCCTGGTAATCCCAGCATCTCAGTGTGAGCGTGAAACTCGACGTCCTTCCATTTGGTGTGCTCCAGGTCGTTCCCTAGCAAACACCCCACAGGCAAGGCAGGGCTCACAGCAACTCGCAGTAGGCCTTTGACTCCTCCCCACTCGAATGGAACACGAGCCACTGGATAGTGACTCAAACTGCCGTCAGCCAATACGGCCGGATGGAACTCCTCGGGGACTACTTGGTCTGGGGACACCAGCCGCCACACGACAGTGGTCATGCTGGCCCCTGTGTCCCTCAGAGCTTCCACCTCCTCCCCATTAATTCTCACCCTCTGCTGATATTTAGCAGTGTTCGGGGGCAGGGACACTACGGGGACCACTTCTCTATCCCCGAGTGAAACCAGCGTCAGGCCTGTCCACTCCCCTTCCCTATCTAAGGGCAGCTCCACCCCAAGCGCTATACTACTCACCCCGGGACTTTTCCCGCCCAATGGGGCTGGTGGTCGCTTGCGACACTTGGGATCTCCTCTGTAGTGTCCAATCTCCCCACACTCGTAGCACCGCACAATCCTTGGCTGCTGACTCCTGTCAGGGTAAGTGGGTCTTGTGGAATTGGACGGGGGTGGGGTTCCTACTCCCTTCCCAAACTTATTTTGGGAACCTTTCGAGAACTCCACCTTTTTATCTCCCCCCTCTTTCTTCTGGGGGAAACCCTGTCCGCCTTTCGAGCCATCTCCCCCGGGGCCCTTGAAAGACACCCGGGTGCTCACCCAAATATCTGCCTCCTCCGCAAGCTCTCGAGGATCCTTCAGCTTGCGGTCCACCAGATGTTGGCGCAGCTCCGGAAAGCTCTTATCCAAGAGGTGCTCCCTTAAAAAAAGATCGTACAACCCTTGGTAGTCCTGCACCTCGCTGCCACGCACCCAACCATCTAGTGCCTTCCTCGCGTAATCAAAAAAATCTACCCATGTCTGGGTGGACAGCTTATGGCTGCCACAAAACTTCTGCCTATACTTCTCGGGGTTAAGGCCAAACTTCTTTAACAAGGCCTCTTTCATGGGGGCGTACTTAACCTGATCCGCCTTGGCCAAATATAACAGGGTGTCCCTAACAGTGGGAGGTATATACCGGTAGAGACCACCTCCCCAGTTACTCTCGGGTACCCCATGGGCCGTTAAGGCTACCTCGTATGCCTCCAACCACTTCATGATGTCATCCCCTAATGTAGAATTGGCTATGACTTCTTTGGGTAGATAGAATTTTGGTTCTTGAGGTTCCCTGGGTATGCTGCCACCATTGTCTTTGTTAGACGCGTTCAATTGGAGGGCGCGTAGCTCCAGCTCCTTTAACTGAAGCTCGTGCGCCAGCTTCTTCTCCTCCATTGCCCATTTCTTATTCTCTCTTTCCTGTTCCAGTTTGGCCAGCTCCCATTTTAACTGCCTCTCCTCCCTCCTGTCCTCATACTCCTTTGGAGACGCGCTCCTACTAGACCCTGTCCTACTACTGGCCCCAGAACGTCTACCTGGGAGCACATTTTCAGACATATCCACGTTCAAGAGGTCAACCACCTCCTGGGCGCTCCCCTCAATAGGTGCATCTGGCGCCTTCTGCCCCTCATCCCCTCTCCCTTCTGGGTGGGCTTCTACCCATGCCCTAATGGCGGTGCGGAGTTCCGGTCCTTTGGCCTTCCGCATCCCAGGCACCCCCATCCCCTGCCCGAAGTCCCTTAGTTTCTTCACAGTGTACCCCTCGAGGTCAGCTAACCGGAATTCCATTCTAGCAGGTGGGGACCTAGACACTAAGGAGAAAAATTCCTAGGGTATAGGCAACAGTTAACGGCTCACCAGGCTTCTTGCACTCTCAACCTGGACAGTGGAACTAACAATGCAGCAATCAATGTTTTTAGAGCTTTGGAACACAATAGGCGTTTAATTGTGGCGCCCTTCGCCTCACGGAACGGTGCTGTATGGTCACAGGTCCCAAGGATCCCACCGCTGGCCAACAATGTAGGAACCTGGGGTCACCAGGCCCAATGGGCGGTAACGTGGCGCGAGCCGGTCGGGCCACCAGAGGGCTATGTGTTAAGCAACCATACACCACACACTCCTCATGGACTAGGGACACACACAATAAGTGACGCCACACCGTTTAAATTATGCAAATACTTCAAGTTTATCCAAGTATAGCTGGTCAGTTGCAGTTCAGGAAGTAACAAGGCGATACATGCATCATAATACCATCCATCAGTAAATACGGCAATCTTGGCGATATTTATGCAGTGCCTAACCTCATTCAGATACCCACGGCAGTTGGCTAAGTGCGGGTGATTATAGCGCTGTGCGCGCTAAGTGAGGCCTTTCCCTGAACAGGCCGTCTAACACAGCACGATACTCGTAATGGGTGACATCGGGTACATTAACATGGAGCCTGTAGAACTGAGCGCTCCTCGTAATCGATGGCCCCTAATCCTGTGAAGCAAAGCATATAACCAAGCGCTACGCGCAATCATTTACCTGTGAATACATTTGAGCAGGGCATATACCACCACGCGCTACTCGCGATCATTAGCATATAAATACTTTCGAGCAGAGCATATAACATACCACGCTACTCGTGATCCTTAGCATGTAAGTACTTTCAAGCAGAGCATATAACATAACACGCTACTCGTGATCATCGGCATGTAAATACTTTCGAGCAGAGCATATAACATAACACGCTACTCGTGATCATCGGCATGTAAATACTTTCGAGCAGAGCATATAACATAACACGCTACTCGTGATCATCGGCAGGTAAATACTTTCGAGCAGAGCATATAACATAACACGCTACTCGTGACCATCGGCAGGTAAATACTTTCGAGCAGAGCATATAACATAACACGCTACTCGCAGTCCCGGTCTCTCCGGCTGGGGAAGCGGAGTCGGTGGTGTGAAGCGCCACACAAGGGTAATGTCAGTCCGTACTTGGGACAGCTTCCAGCGGGGAGGGTTACCGGACTTGAGGAGCGGGTCCTTATGCTCCGGTGCAGTTCACAGAGCACCGCGCTCAGTATCGTGGAAGGGGGGCACGGACAGGATCCCTCGCGGGGTCTCTCCGTCGCGCAGGCAGGGTAGGGGACTCCCACGGAGGGGACAACCCGGGCCAAGTGCGGTGTGGTTCCCAGACCAGCAGGGGGCGCACCAGGGGGGATCTCGGCCTCCGGGCTTACCTCCGTCTCGGCGTCAGCAGGCGTCCGTCCTCACGACGATGGGGGAACTCGGCCCCGACTTTGCGCACCTCCTCACACGGCTGCGACGGCAGCGACGGGGCCCCGGGCTTCTCCTGGGCCTCGCGACACAGCAGGGCACTTCTCCAGGGCCTCGCGACACAGCAGGGCACTTCTCCAGGCCTCCAGGCCGCGGCGGTGAGTGTGCTGGCTTCGTCGTCGCAGGGGGGGGGGCTCAAGTTAAGGATGGGGATATGGTGCTCAGCGGAGCACGCTGCCGGGGGTCCCAGACCAGGGCAGGGAGCGCGGGAGTCACAGCGCTAGTACCTGGTCGATCCCCGGTGGCTTGGCAATCGGCTTAGCATTTAGTTTGATGGGTCAGCTTGGACACGCAGTCTCAGCTCTGGCATTCAAGGCTTACAGCTCGCTCTTGTCATGCAGTCTCAGTTCTTACAGTTAGGTTTCAGTTCCCAGTGGACAGATGAAGTCTTGTGGCGCAGATGTATCTGGCGCCCTTAAGGGGTTCTGTTACAGGGGGTAGGAATGGAGAGGGCGACTAGATCCTTCCTAGTCAGGCTGGCAGAGAGTCTCTGGGTCCTCCTACTACTGGGCAAGATCAGTGGGATTCACAGGGCACCTCACTCACTTAAGAGGCAGTACCTAAATCCTGTCACTCTCAGAGGCATAAGTCCCTGGCTAGGCCCTACCGCCTACACTCCTGGTGGATTCTTCCAGCTCTGCTTCACCACAATGGCCAACTCACCACAAAAGTTTCCCTCCCACTCTTAAGTAGCCCTAGGTCAGGTGACCTCTACCAAGGCTGCAAAAGTAAACCCCACCTCCCTTCTAGAAGGTTCCAGCATCCTCCAGGAGCTTCCCCACTCTACCTATGTGACAAAAAGGGCGGGCTGGTGTCGCAACATTGTTGTGGGTCCCAGCCAGCTCCTGGCAGCTAGGGTGCTACTATGAAAGACGACCACCCTGCAGTAGCAGGGGTCGGTGGCAGCCATCTTGGGAGAAGAGAGCACCTGCACCTTAACACTAATTGGCAATGAAAAGGCGCCCGGAGACCTAGTCCAACATAAAAATGAGGGTGGAAAAAAATGAGGCACGATACAAAAATAGAAGGGGAGACCACCCTAGGGCTGACAGGTCCAACATACACAGTCTCCAGAAACACACTCTTAGCACACAGGCAGCTGCTTCTCCTGCATTCCCATGCTTACTATTCAGCACTGTGTGGTATTTCAGATAGCAGTGTGTAACGCTAACACATTCAACATAACCAAGGCTCATTTCCTTTGCTCTAGTCTAATCACTCACCCAGGTTCCACATGCTCATGGTCTCAAGTAGCTGTTAGGACATGTGCTCTTTTCTGCCTCTCTAAACTATAAGGAAAATGTGTCAGGCTGTTACAGTAATTATCACTTGCTCTACCACAGTAGTAAATGTGCTTTGAAATTGCCAATCAAATATCGTTTTCTGCCTAGAATCACACCATGAGTCGGTGTGCACACAGGAATTGTTGTAAGAGATTTAATTTGTGTCGCTCTTGTTCTGTAAGACTTGCACTCGTAGGAAAGGGGCAGCTTGTTTTCTTGAACTGTGATGGTTAGCATTCAGCACAAATCACTATCTCACAGATGAGAGGCAAATGGTAACACATTTGAAAACAACAGGGTAGATTTTCCTTCCACTCCTGCAATGGGTGAGGTAGTTCCTACATGTTCAAAACTCCAATTAACCCTTACCACAGGTGATGTTACATACATCTCTGCAGTCTTCATGCAGTTGTGTAAGCGTCCATGCAGATCTCTCTTGCACCTGACAATACACAGTCTCCAAAAACACACTCTTAGCACACAGGCAGCTGCTTCTCCTGCATTCCCATGCTTACTATCCAGCACTGTGTGGTATTTCAGATAGCAGTGTGTAACGCTAACACATTCAACATCACCAAGGCTCATTTCCTTTGCTCTAGTCTAATCACTCACCCAGGTTCCACATGCTCATGGTCTCAAGTAGCTGTTAGGACATGTGCTCTTTTCTGCCTCTCTAAACTATAAGGAAAATGTGTCAGGCTGTTACAGTAATTATCATTTGCTCTACCACAGTAGTAAATGTGCTTTGAAATTGCCAATCAAATATCGTTTTCTGCCTAGAATCACACCATGAGTCGGTGTGCACACAGGAATTGTTGTAAGAGATTTAATTTGTGTCGCTCTTGTTCTGTAAGACTTGCACTCGTAGGAAAGGGGCAGCTTGTTTTCTTGAACTGTGATGGTTAGCATTCAGCACAAATCACTATCTCACAGATGAGAGGCAAATGGTAACACATTTGAAAACAACAGGGTAGATTTTCCTTCCACTCCTGCAATGGGTGAGGTAGTTCCTACATGTTCAAAACTCCAATTAACCCTTACCACAGGTGATGTTACATACATCTCTGCAGTCTTCATGCAGTTGTGTAAGCGTCCATGCAGATCTCTCTTGCACCTGACAATACACAGTCTCCAAAAACACACTCTTAGCACACAGGCAGCTGCTTCTCCTGCATTCCCATGCTTACTATCCAGCACTGTGTGGTATTTCAGATAGCAGTGTGTAACGCTAACACATTCAACATCACCAAGGCTCATTTCCTTTGCTCTAGTCTAATCACTCACCCAGGTTCCACATGCTCATGGTCTCAAGTAGCTGTTAGGACATGTGCTCTTTTCTGCCTCTCTAAACTATAAGGAAAATGTGTCAGGCTGTTACAGTAATTATCAGTTGCTCTACCACAGTAGTAAATGTGCTTTGAAATTGCCAATCAAATATCGCTTTCTGCCTAGAATCACACCATGAGTCTGTGTGCACACAGGAATTGTTGTCAGAGATTTAATTTGTGTTGCTCTTGTTCTGTAAGACTTGCACTCGTAGGAAAGGGGCAGCTTGTTTTCTTGAACTGTGATGGTTAGCATTCAGCACAAATCACTATCTCACAGATGAGAGGCAAATGGTAACACATTTGAAAACAACAGGGTAGATTTTCCTTCCACTCCTGCAATGGGTGAGGTAGTTCCTACATGTTCAAAACTCCAATTAACCCTTACCACAGGTGATCTTACATACATCTCTGCAGTCTTCATGCAGTTGTGTAAGCGTCCATGCAGATCTCTCTTGCACCTGATAATCCACAGTCTCTAGAAATACACTCTTAGCACACAGGCAGCTGCTTCTCCTGCATTCCCATGCTTACTATTCAGCACTGTGTGGTATTTCAGATAGCAGTGTGTAACGCTAACACATTCAACATCACCAAGGCTCATTTCCATTGCTCTAGTCTAATCACTCACCCAGGTTCCACATGCTCATGGTCTCAAGTAGCTGATAGGACATGTGCTCTTTTCTGCCTCTCTAAACTATAAGGAAAATGTGTCAGGCTGTTACAGTAATTATCACTTGCTCTACCACAGTAGTAAATGTGCTTTGAGATTGCCAATCAAATATCGTTTTCTGCCTAGAATCACACCATGAGTCTGTGTGCATACAGGAATTGTTGTCAGAGATTTATTTTGTGTTGCTTTTGTTCTGTAAGACTTGCACTCGTAGGAAAGGGGCAGCTTGTTTTCTTGAACTGTGATGGTTAGCGTTCAGCACAAATCACTATCTCATAGATGAGAGGCAAATGCTAACACATTTGAAAACAACAGGGTAGATTTTCCTTCCACTCCTGCAATGGGTGAGGTAGTTCCTACATGTTCAAAACTCCAATTAACCCTTACCACAGGTGATCTTACATACATCTCTGCAGTCTTCATGCAGTTGTGCAAGCGTCCATGCAGATCTCTCTTGCACCTGACAATACACAGTCTCCAGAAACACACTCTTAGCACACAGCCAACTGCTTCTCCTGCACTCCCATGCTTACTATTCAGCACTGTGTGGTATTTCAGATAGCAGTGTGTAACGCTAACACATTCAACATCACCAAGGCTCATTTCCTTTGCTCTAGTCTAATCACTCACCCAGGTTCCACATGCTCGTGGTCTCAAGTAGCTGTTAGGAAATGTACTCTTTTCTGCCTCTCTAAACTATAAGGAAAATGTGTCAGGCTGTTACAGTAATTATCACTTGCTCTACCACAGTAGTAAATGTGCTTTGAAATTGCCAATCAAATATCGTTTTCTGCCTAGAATCACACCATGAGTCTGTGTGCACACAGGAATTGTTGTCAGAGATTTAATTTGTGTCGCTCTTGTTCTGTAAGACTTGCACTCGTAGGAAAGGGGCAGCTTGTTTTCTTGAACTGTGATGGTTAGCATTCAGCACAAATCACTATCTCACAGATGAGAGGCAAATGGTAGCACATTTGAAAACAACAGGGTAGATTTTCCTTCCACTCCTGCAATGGGTGAGGTAGTTCCTACTTGTTCAAAACTCCAATTAACCCTTACCACAGGTGATCTTACATACATCTCTGCAGTCTTCATGCAGTTGTGTAAGCGTCCATGCAGATCTCTCTTTCACCTGACAATACACAGTCTCCAGAAACACACTCTTAGCACACAGGCAGCTGTTTCTCCTGCACTCCCATGCTTACTATTCAGCACTGTGTGGTATTTCAGATAGCAGTGTGTAACGCTAACACATTCAACATCACCAAGGCTCATTTCCTTTGCTCTAGTCTAATCACTCACCCAGGTTCCATATGCTCATGGTCTCAAGTAGCTGTTAGGACATGTGCTCTTTTCTGCCTCTCTAAACTATAAGGAAAATGTGTCAGGCTGTTACAGTAATTATCACTTGCTCTACCACAGTAGTAAATGTGCTTTGAAATTGCCAATGAAATATCGTTTTCTGCCTAGAATCACACCATGAGTCTGTGTGCACACAGGAATTGTTGTCAGAGATTTAATTTGTGTTGCTCTTGTTCTGTAAGACTTGCACTCGTAGGAAAGGGGCAGCTTGTTTTCTTGAACTGTGATGGTTAGCATTCAGCACAAATCACTATCTCACAGATGAGGGGCAAATGGTAACACATTTGAAAACAACAGGGTAGATTTTCCTTCCACTCCTGCAATGGGTGAGGTAGTTTCTACATGTTCAAAACTCCAATTAACCCTTACCACAGGTGATCTTACATACATCTCTGCAGTCTTCATGCAGTTGTGTAAGCTTCCATGCAGATCTCTCTTGCACCTGACAATACACAGTCTCCAGAAACACACTCTTAGCACACAGGCAGGTGCTTCTCTTGCATTCCCATGCTTACTATTCAGCACTGTGTGGTATTTCAGATAGCAGTGTGTAACGCTAACACATTCAACATCACCAAGGCTCATTTCCTTTGCTCTAGTCTAATCACTCACCCAGGTTCCTCATGCTCATGGTCTCAAGTACCTGTTAGGACATGTGCTCTTTTCTGCCTCTCTAAACTATAAGGAAAATGTGTCAGGCTGTTACAGTAATTATCACTTGCTCTACCACAGTAGTAAATGTGCTTTGAAATTGCCAATCAAATATCGTTTTCTGCCTAGAATCACACCATGAGTCTGTGTGCACACAGGAATTGTTGTCAGAGATTTAATTTGTGTTGCTCTTGTTCTGTAAGACTTGCACTCGTAGGAAAGGGGCAGCTTGTTTTCTTGAACTGTGATGGTTAGCATTCAGCACAAATCACTATCTCACAGATGAGAGGCAAATGGTAACACATTTGAAAACAACAGGGTAGATTTTCCTTCCACTCCTGCAATGGGTGAGGTAGTTCCTACATGTTCAAAACTCCAATTAACCCTTACCACAGGTGATCTTACATACATCTCTGCAGTCTTCATGCAGTTGTGTAAGAGTCCATGCAGATCTCTCTTGCACCTGATAATCCACAGTCTCTAGAAATACACTCTTAGCACACAGGCAGCTGCTTCTCCTGCATTCCCATTCTTACTATTCAGCACTGTGTGGTATTTCAGATAGCAGTGTGTAACGCTAACACATTCAACATCACCAAGGCTCATTTCCATTGCTCTAGTCTAATCACTCACCCAGGTTCCACATGCTCATGGTCTCAAGTAGCTGATAGGACATGTGCTCTTTTCTGCCTCTCTAAACTATAAGGAAAATGTGTCAGGCTGTTACAGTAATTATCACTTGCTCTACCACAGTAGTAAATGTGCTTTGAGATTGCCAATCAAGTATCGTTTTCTGCCTAGAATCACACCATGAGTCTGTGTGCATACAGGAATTGTTGTCAGAGATTTATTTTGTGTTGCTTTTGTTCTGTAAGACTTGCACTCGTAGGAAAGGGGCAGCTTGTTTTCTTTAACTGTGATGGTTAGCGTTCAGCACAAATCACTATCTCATAGATGAGAGGCAAATGCTAACACATTTGAAAACAACAGGTTAGATTTTCCTTCCACTCCTGCAATGGGTGAGGTAGTTCCTACATGTTCAAAACTCCAATTAACCCTTACCACAGGTGATCTTACATACATCTCTGCAGTCTTCATGCAGTTGTGCAAGCGTCCATGCAGATCTCTCTTGCACCTGACAATACACAGTCTCCAGAAACACACTCTTAGCACACAGCCAACTGCTTCTCCTGCACTCCCATGCTTACTATTCAGCACTGTGTGGTATTTCAGATAGCAGTGTGTAACGCTAACACATTCAACATCACCAAGGCTCATTTCCTTTGCTCTAGTCTAATCACTCACCCAGGTTCCACATGCTCGTGGTCTCAAGTAGCTGTTAGGAAATGTACTCTTTTCTGCCTCTCTAAACTATAAGGAAAATGTGTCAGGCTGTTACAGTAATTATCACTTGCTCTACCACAGTAGTAAATGTGCTTTGAAATTGCCAATCAAATATCGTTTTCTGCCTAGAATCACACCATGAGTCTGTGTGCACACAGGAATTGTTGTCAGAGATTTAATTTGTGTCGCTCTTGTTCTGTAAGACTTGCACTCGTAGGAAAGGGGCAGCTTGTTTTCTTGAACTGTGATGGTTAGCATTCAGCACAAATCACTATCTCACAGATGAGAGGCAAATGGTAGCACATTTGAAAACAACAGGGTAGATTTTCCTTCCACTCCTGCAATGGGTGAGGTAGTTCCTACTTGTTCAAAACTCCAATTAACCCTTACCACAGGTGATCTTACATACATCTCTGCAGTCTTCATGCAGTTGTGTAAGCGTCCATGCAGATCTCTCTTTCACCTGACAATACACAGTCTCCAGAAACACACTCTTAGCACACAGGCAGCTGCTTCTCCTGCATTCCCATGCTTACTATTCAGCACTGTGTGGTATTTCAGATAGCAGTGTGTAACGCTAACACATTCAACATCACCAAGGCTCATTTCCTTTGCATCTAGTCTAATCACTCATCCAGGTTCCTCATGCTCATGGTCTCAAGTAGCTGTTAGGACATGTGCTCTTTTCTGCCTCTCTAAACTATAAGGAAAATGTGTCAGGCTGTTACAGTAATTATCACTTGCTCTACCACAGTAGTAAATGTGCTTTGAAATTGCCAATCAAATATAGTTTTCCGCCTAGAATCACACCATGAGTCTGTGTGCACACAGGAATTGTTGTCAGAGATTTAATTTGTGTTGCTCTTGTTCTGTAAGACTTGCACTCGTAGGAAAGGGCCAGCTTGTTTTCTTGAACTGTGATGGTTAGCATTCAGCACAAATCACTATCTCACAGATGAGAGGCAAATGGTAACACATTTGAAAACAACAGGGTAGATTTTCCTTCCACTCCTGCAATGGGTGAGGTAGTTCCTACATGTTCAAAACTCCAATTAACCCTTACAACATGTGATCTTACATACATCTCTGCAGTCTTCATACAGTTGTGTAAGCGTCCATGCAGATCTCTCTTGCACCTGACAATACACAGTCTCCAGAAATACACTCTTAGCACACAGGCAGCTGCTTCTCCTGCATTCCCATGCTTACTATTCAGCACTGTGTTTTATTTCAGATAGCAGTGTGTAACGCTAACACATTCAACATCACCAAGGCTCATTTCCTTTGCTCTAGTCTAATCACTCACCCAGGTTCCACATGCTCATTGTCTCAAGTAGCTGTTAGGACATGTGCTCTTTTCTGCCTCTCTAAACTATAAGGAAAATGTGTCAGGCTGTTACAGTAATTATCACTTGCTCTACCACAGTAGTAAATGTGCTTTGAAATTGCCAATGAAATATCGTTTTCTGCCTAGAATCACACAATGAGTCTGTGTGCACACAGGAATTGTTGTCAGAGATTTAATTCATGTCGCTCTTGTTCTGTAAGACTTGCACTCGTAGGAAAGGGGCAGCTTGTTTTCTTGAACTGTGATGGTTAGCATTCAGCACAAATCACTATCTCATAGATGAGAGGCAAATGCTAACACATTTGAAAACAACAGGGTAGATTTTCCTTCCACTCCTGCAATGGGTGAGGTAGTTCCTACATGTTCAGAACTCCAATTAACCCTTACCACAGGTTATCTTACATACATCTCTGCAGTCTTCATGCAGTTGTGCAAGCGTCCATGCAGATCTCTCTTGCACCTGACAATACACAGTCTCCAGAAACACACTCTTAGCACACAGCCAACTGCTTCTCCTGCACTCCAATGCTTACTATTCAGCACTGTGTGGTATTTCAGATAGCAGTGTGTAACGCTAACACATTCAATATCACCAAGGCTCATTTCCTTTGCTCTAGTCTAATCACTCACCCAGGTTCCACATGCTCGTGGTCTCAAGTAGCTGTTAGGCCATGTGCTCTTTTCTGCCTCTCTAAACTATAAGCAAAATGTGTCAGGCTGTTACAGTAATTATCACTTGCTCTACCACAGTAGTAAATGTGCTTTGAAATTGCCAATCAAATATCGTTTTCTGCCTAGAATCACACCATGAGTCTGTGTGCACACAGGAATTGTTGTCAGAGATTTAATTTGTGTTGCTCTTGTTCTGTAAGACTTGCACTTGTAGGAAAGGGGCAGCTTGTTTTCTTGAACTGTGATGGTTAGCATTCAGCACAAATCACTATCTCACAGATGAGAGGCAAATGGTAACACATTTGAAAACAACAGGGTAGATTTTCCTTCCACTCCTGCAATGGGTGAGGTAGTTCCTACATGTTCAAAACTCCAATTAACCCTTACCACAGGTGATCTTACATACATCTCTGCAGTCTTCATGCAGTTGTGTAAGCGTCCATGCAGATCTCTCTTGCACCTGATAATCCACAGTCTCTAGAAATACACTCTTAGCACACAGGCAGCTGCTTCTCCTGCATTCCCATGCTTACTATTCAGCACTGTGTGGTATTTCAGATAGCAGTGTGTAACGCTAACACATTCAACATCACCAAGGCTCATTTCCATTGCTCTAGTCTAATCACTCACCCAGGTTCCACATGCTCATGGTCTCAAGTAGCTGATAGGACATGTGCTCTTTTCTGCCTCTCTAAACTATAAGGAAAATGTGTCAGGCTGTTACAGTAATTATCACTTGCTCTACCACAGTAGTAAATGTGCTTTGAGATTGCCAATCAAATATCGTTTTCTGCCTAGAATCACACCATGAGTCTGTGTGCATACAGGAATTGTTGTCAGAGATTTATTTTGTGTTGCTTTTGTTCTGTAAGACTTGCACTCGTAGGAAAGGGGCAGCTTGTTTTCTTGAACTGTGATGGTTAGCGTTCAGCACAAATCACTATCTCATAGATGAGAGGCAAATGCTAACACATTTGAAAACAACAGGGTAGATTTTCCTTCCACTCCTGCAATGGGTGAGGTAGTTCCTACATGTTCAAAACTCCAATTAACCCTTACCACAGGTGATCTTACATACATCTCTGCAGTCTTCATGCAGTTGTGCAAGCGTCCATGCAGATCTCTCTTGCACCTGACAATACACAGTCTCCAGAAACACACTCTTAGCACACAGCCAACTGCTTCTCCTGCACTCCCATGCTTACTATTCAGCACTGTGTGGTATTTCAGATAGCAGTGTGTAACGCTAACACATTCAACATCACCAAGGCTCATTTCCTTTGCTCTAGTCTAATCACTCACCCAGGTTCCACATGCTCGTGGTCTCAAGTAGCTGTTAGGAAATGTACTCTTTTCTGCCTCTCTAAACTATAAGGAAAATGTGTCAGGCTGTTACAGTAATTATCACTTGCTCTACCACAGTAGTAAATGTGCTTTGAAATTGCCAATCAAATATCGTTTTCTGCCTAGAATCACACCATGAGTCTGTGTGCACACAGGAATTGTTGTCAGAGATTTAATTTGTGTCGCTCTTGTTCTGTAAGACTTGCACTCGTAGGAAAGGGGCAGCTTGTTTTCTTGAACTGTGATGGTTAGCATTCAGCACAAATCACTATCTCACAGATGAGAGGCAAATGGTAGCACATTTGAAAACAACAGGGTAGATTTTCCTTCCACTCCTGCAATGGGTGAGGTAGTTCCTACTTGTTCAAAACTCCAATTAACCCTTACCACAGGTGATCTTACATACATCTCTGCAGTCTTCATGCAGTTGTGTAAGCGTCCATGCAGATCTCTCTTTCACCTGACAATACACAGTCTCCAGAAACACACTCTTAGCACACAGGCAGCTGTTTCTCCTGCACTCCCATGCTTACTATTCAGCACTGTGTGGTATTTCAGATAGCAGTGTGTAACGCTAACACATTCAACATCACCAAGGCTCATTTCCTTTGCTCTAGTCTAATCACTCACCCAGGTTCCATATGCTCATGGTCTCAAGTAGCTGTTAGGACATGTGCTCTTTTCTGCCTCTCTAAACTATAAGGAAAATGTGTCAGGCTGTTACAGTAATTATCACTTGCTCTACCACAGTAGTAAATGTGCTTTGAAATTGCCAATGAAATATCGTTTTCTGCCTAGAATCACACCATGAGTCTGTGTGCACACAGGAATTGTTGTCAGAGATTTAATTTGTGTTGCTCTTGTTCTGTAAGACTTGCACTCGTAGGAAAGGGGCAGCTTGTTTTCTTGAACTGTGATGGTTAGCATTCAGCACAAATCACTATCTCACAGATGAGGGGCAAATGGTAACACATTTGAAAACAACAGGGTAGATTTTCCTTCCACTCCTGCAATGGGTGAGGTAGTTTCTACATGTTCAAAACTCCAATTAACCCTTACCACAGGTGATCTTACATACATCTCTGCAGTCTTCATGCAGTTGTGTAAGCTTCCATGCAGATCTCTCTTGCACCTGACAATACACAGTCTCCAGAAACACACTCTTAGCACACAGGCAGGTGCTTCTCTTGCATTCCCATGCTTACTATTCAGCACTGTGTGGTATTTCAGATAGCAGTGTGTAACGCTAACACATTCAACATCACCAAGGCTCATTTCCTTTGCTCTAGTCTAATCACTCACCCAGGTTCCTCATGCTCATGGTCTCAAGTACCTGTTAGGACATGTGCTCTTTTCTGCCTCTCTAAACTATAAGGAAAATGTGTCAGGCTGTTACAGTAATTATCACTTGCTCTACCACAGTAGTAAATGTGCTTTGAAATTGCCAATCAAATATCGTTTTCTGCCTAGAATCACACCATGAGTCTGTGTGCACACAGGAATTGTTGTCAGAGATTTAATTTGTGTTGCTCTTGTTCTGTAAGACTTGCACTCGTAGGAAAGGGGCAGCTTGTTTTCTTGAACTGTGATGGTTAGCATTCAGCACAAATCACTATCTCACAGATGAGAGGCAAATGGTAACACATTTGAAAACAACAGGGTAGATTTTCCTTCCACTCCTGCAATGGGTGAGGTAGTTCCTACATGTTCAAAACTCCAATTAACCCTTACCACAGGTGATCTTACATACATCTCTGCAGTCTTCATGCAGTTGTGTAAGAGTCCATGCAGATCTCTCTTGCACCTGATAATCCACAGTCTCTAGAAATACACTCTTAGCACACAGGCAGCTGCTTCTCCTGCATTCCCATTCTTACTATTCAGCACTGTGTGGTATTTCAGATAGCAGTGTGTAACGCTAACACATTCAACATCACCAAGGCTCATTTCCATTGCTCTAGTCTAATCACTCACCCAGGTTCCACATGCTCATGGTCTCAAGTAGCTGATAGGACATGTGCTCTTTTCTGCCTCTCTAAACTATAAGGAAAATGTGTCAGGCTGTTACAGTAATTATCACTTGCTCTACCACAGTAGTAAATGTGCTTTGAGATTGCCAATCAAGTATCGTTTTCTGCCTAGAATCACACCATGAGTCTGTGTGCATACAGGAATTGTTGTCAGAGATTTATTTTGTGTTGCTTTTGTTCTGTAAGACTTGCACTCGTAGGAAAGGGGCAGCTTGTTTTCTTTAACTGTGATGGTTAGCGTTCAGCACAAATCACTATCTCATAGATGAGAGGCAAATGCTAACACATTTGAAAACAACAGGTTAGATTTTCCTTCCACTCCTGCAATGGGTGAGGTAGTTCCTACATGTTCAAAACTCCAATTAACCCTTACCACAGGTGATCTTACATACATCTCTGCAGTCTTCATGCAGTTGTGCAAGCGTCCATGCAGATCTCTCTTGCACCTGACAATACACAGTCTCCAGAAACACACTCTTAGCACACAGCCAACTGCTTCTCCTGCACTCCCATGCTTACTATTCAGCACTGTGTGGTATTTCAGATAGCAGTGTGTAACGCTAACACATTCAACATCACCAAGGCTCATTTCCTTTGCTCTAGTCTAATCACTCACCCAGGTTCCACATGCTCGTGGTCTCAAGTAGCTGTTAGGAAATGTACTCTTTTCTGCCTCTCTAAACTATAAGGAAAATGTGTCAGGCTGTTACAGTAATTATCACTTGCTCTACCACAGTAGTAAATGTGCTTTGAAATTGCCAATCAAATATCGTTTTCTGCCTAGAATCACACCATGAGTCTGTGTGCACACAGGAATTGTTGTCAGAGATTTAATTTGTGTCGCTCTTGTTCTGTAAGACTTGCACTCGTAGGAAAGGGGCAGCTTGTTTTCTTGAACTGTGATGGTTAGCATTCAGCACAAATCACTATCTCACAGATGAGAGGCAAATGGTAGCACATTTGAAAACAACAGGGTAGATTTTCCTTCCACTCCTGCAATGGGTGAGGTAGTTCCTACTTGTTCAAAACTCCAATTAACCCTTACCACAGGTGATCTTACATACATCTCTGCAGTCTTCATGCAGTTGTGTAAGCGTCCATGCAGATCTCTCTTTCACCTGACAATACACAGTCTCCAGAAACACACTCTTAGCACACAGGCAGCTGCTTCTCCTGCATTCCCATGCTTACTATTCAGCACTGTGTGGTATTTCAGATAGCAGTGTGTAACGCTAACACATTCAACATCACCAAGGCTCATTTCCTTTGCATCTAGTCTAATCACTCATCCAGGTTCCTCATGCTCATGGTCTCAAGTAGCTGTTAGGACATGTGCTCTTTTCTGCCTCTCTAAACTATAAGGAAAATGTGTCAGGCTGTTACAGTAATTATCACTTGCTCTACCACAGTAGTAAATGTGCTTTGAAATTGCCAATCAAATATAGTTTTCCGCCTAGAATCACACCATGAGTCTGTGTGCACACAGGAATTGTTGTCAGAGATTTAATTTGTGTTGCTCTTGTTCTGTAAGACTTGCACTCGTAGGAAAGGGCCAGCTTGTTTTCTTGAACTGTGATGGTTAGCATTCAGCACAAATCACTATCTCACAGATGAGAGGCAAATGGTAACACATTTGAAAACAACAGGGTAGATTTTCCTTCCACTCCTGCAATGGGTGAGGTAGTTCCTACATGTTCAAAACTCCAATTAACCCTTACAACATGTGATCTTACATACATCTCTGCAGTCTTCATACAGTTGTGTAAGCGTCCATGCAGATCTCTCTTGCACCTGACAATACACAGTCTCCAGAAATACACTCTTAGCACACAGGCAGCTGCTTCTCCTGCATTCCCATGCTTACTATTCAGCACTGTGTTTTATTTCAGATAGCAGTGTGTAACGCTAACACATTCAACATCACCAAGGCTCATTTCCTTTGCTCTAGTCTAATCACTCACCCAGGTTCCACATGCTCATTGTCTCAAGTAGCTGTTAGGACATGTGCTCTTTTCTGCCTCTCTAAACTATAAGGAAAATGTGTCAGGCTGTTACAGTAATTATCACTTGCTCTACCACAGTAGTAAATGTGCTTTGAAATTGCCAATGAAATATCGTTTTCTGCCTAGAATCACACAATGAGTCTGTGTGCACACAGGAATTGTTGTCAGAGATTTAATTCATGTCGCTCTTGTTCTGTAAGACTTGCACTCGTAGGAAAGGGGCAGCTTGTTTTCTTGAACTGTGATGGTTAGCATTCAGCACAAATCACTATCTCATAGATGAGAGGCAAATGCTAACACATTTGAAAACAACAGGGTAGATTTTCCTTCCACTCCTGCAATGGGTGAGGTAGTTCCTACATGTTCAGAACTCCAATTAACCCTTACCACAGGTTATCTTACATACATCTCTGCAGTCTTCATGCAGTTGTGCAAGCGTCCATGCAGATCTCTCTTGCACCTGACAATACACAGTCTCCAGAAACACACTCTTAGCACACAGCCAACTGCTTCTCCTGCACTCCAATGCTTACTATTCAGCACTGTGTGGTATTTCAGATAGCAGTGTGTAACGCTAACACATTCAATATCACCAAGGCTCATTTCCTTTGCTCTAGTCTAATCACTCACCCAGGTTCCACATGCTCGTGGTCTCAAGTAGCTGTTAGGCCATGTGCTCTTTTCTGCCTCTCTAAACTATAAGCAAAATGTGTCAGGCTGTTACAGTAATTATCACTTGCTCTACCACAGTAGTAAATGTGCTTTGAAATTGCCAATCAAATATCGTTTTCTGCCTAGAATCACACCATGAGTCTGTGTGCACACAGGAATTGTTGTCAGAGATTTAATTTGTGTTGCTCTTGTTCTGTAAGACTTGCACTTGTAGGACAGGGGCAGCTTGTTTTCTTGAACTGTGATGGTTAGCATTCAGCACAAATCACTATCTCACAGATGAGAGGCAAATGGTAACACATTTGAAAACAACAGGGTAGATTGTCCTTCCACTCCTGCAATGGGTGAGGTAGTTCCTACATGTTCAAAACTCCAATTAACCCTTACCACAGGTGATCTTACATACATCTCTGCAGTCTTCATGCAGTTGTGTAAGTCTCCATGCAGATCTCTCTTGCACCTGACAATACACAGTCTCCAGAAACACACTCTTAGCACACAGGCAGATGCTTCTCCTGCATTCCCATGCTTACTATTCAGCACTGTGTGGTATTTCAGATAGCAGTGTGTAACGCTAACACATTCAACATCACCAAGGCTCATTTCCTTTGCTCTAGTCTAATCACTCTCCCAGGTTCCTCATGCTCATGGTCTCAAGTAGCTGTTAGGACATGTGCTCTTTTCTGCCTCGCTAAACTATAAGGAAAATGTGTCAGGCTGTTACAGTAATTATCACTTGCTCTACCACAGTGGTAAATGTGCTTTGAAATTGCCAATCAAATATCGTTTTCTGCCTAGAATCACACCATGAGTCTGTGTGCACACAGGAATTGTTGTCAAAGATTTAATTTGTGTTGCTCTTGTTCTGTAAGACTTGCACTCGTAGGAAAGGGGCAGCTTGTTTTCTTGAAGTGTGATGGTTAGCATTCAGCACAAATCACTATCTCACAGATGAGAGGCAAATGGTAACACATTTGAAAACAACAGGGTAGATTTTCCTTCCACTCCTGCAATGGGTGAGGTAGTTCCTACATGTTCAAAACTCCAATTAACCCTTACCACAGGTGATCTTACATACATCTCTGCAGTCTTCATGCAGTTGTGTAAGCGTCCATGCAGATCTCTCTTGCACCTGACAATACACAGTCTCCAGAAACACACTCTTAGCACACAGGCAGCTGCTTCTCCTGCATTCCCATGCTTACTATTCAGCACTGTGTGGTTTTTCAGATAGCAGTGTGTAACGCTAACACAATCAACATCACCAAGGCACATTTCCTTTGCTCTAGTCTAATCACTCACCCAGGTTCCTCATGCTCATGGTCTCAAGTAGCTGTTAGGACATGTGCTCTTTTCTGCCTCTCTAAACTATAAGGAAAATGTATCAGGCTGTTACAGTAATTATCACTTGCTCTACCACAGTAGTAAATGTGCTTTGAAATTGCCAATCAAATATTGTTTTCTGCCTAGAATCACACCATGAGTCTGTGTGCATACAGGAATTGTTGTCAGAGATTTAATTTGTGTCGCTTTTGTTCTGTAAGACTTGCACTCGTAGGAAAGGGGCAGCTTGTTTTCTTAAACTGTGATGGTTAGCGTTCAGCACAAATCACTATCTCATAGATGAGAGGCAAATGCTAACACATTTGAAAACAACATGGTAGATTTTCCTTCCACTCCTGCAATGGGTGAGGTAGTTCCTACATGTTCAAAACTCCAATTAACCCTTACCACAGGTGATCTTACATACATCTCTGCAGTCTTCATGCAGTTGTGCAAGCGTCCATGCAGATCTCTCTTGCACCTGACAATACACAGTCTCCAGAAACACACTCTTAGCACACAGCCAACTGCTTCTCCTGCACTCCCATGCTTACTATTCAGCACTGTGTGGTATTTCAGATAGCAGTGTGTAACGCTAACACATTCAACATCACCAAGGCTCGTTTCCTTTGCTTTAGTCTAATCACTCACCCAGGTTCCACATGCTCGTGGTCTCAAGTAGCTGTTAGGACATGTGCTCTTTTCTGCCTCTCTAAACGATAAGGAAAATGTGTCAGGCTGTTACAGTAATTATCACTTGCTCTACCACAGTAGTAAATGTGCTTTGAAATTGCCAATCAAATATCGTTTTCTGCCTAGAATCACACCATGAGTCTGTGTGCACACAGGAATTGTTGTCAGAGATTTAATTTGTGTTGCTCTTGTTCTGTAAGACTTGCACTCGTAGGAAAGGGGCAGCTTGTTTTCTTGAACTGTGATGGTTAGCATTCAGCACAAATCACTATCTCACAGATGAGAGGCAAATGGTAACACATTTGAAAACAACAGGGTAGATTTTCCTTCCACTCCTGCAATGGGTGACGTAGTTCCTACATGTTCAGAACTCCAATTAACCCTTACCACAGGTTATCTTACATACATCTCTGCAGTCTTCATGCAGTTGTGTAAGCGTCCATGCAGATCTCTCTTGCACCTGACAATACACAGTCTCCAGAAACACACTCTTAGCACACAGGCAGCTGTTTCTCCTACACTCCCATGCTTACTATTCAGCACTGTGTGGTATTTCAGATAGCAGTGTGTAACGCTAACACATTCAACATCACCAAGGCTCATTTCCTTTGCTCTAGTCTAATCACTCACCCAGGTTCCATATGCTCATGGTCTCAAGTAGCTGTTAGGACATGTGCTCTTTTCTGCCTCTCTAAACTATAAGGAAAATGTGTCAGGCTGTTACAGTAATTATCACTTGCTCTACCACAGTAGTAAATGTGCTTTGAAATTGCCAATGAAATATCGTTTTCTGCCTAGAATCACACCATGAGTCTGTGTGCACACAGGAATTGTTGTCAGAGATTTAATTTGTGTTGCTCTTGTTCTGTAAGACTTGCACTCGTAGGAAAGGGGCAGCTTGTTTTCTTGAACTGTGATGGTTAGCATTCAGCACAAATCACTATCTCACAGATGAGGGGCAAATGGTAACACATTTGAAAACAACAGGGTAGATTTTCCTTCCACTCCTGCAATGGGTGAGGTAGTTTCTACATGTTCAAAACTCCAATTAACCCTTACCACAGGTGATCTTACATACATCTCTGCAGTCTTCATGCAGTTGTGTAAGCTTCCATGCAGATCTCTCTTGCACCTGACAATACACAGTCTCCAGAAACACACTCTTAGCACACAGGCAGGTGCTTCTCTTGCATTCCCATGCTTACTATTCAGCACTGTGTGGTATTTCAGATAGCAGTGTGTAACGCTAACACATTCAACATCACCAAGGCTCATTTCCTTTGCTCTAGTCTAATCACTCACCCAGGTTCCTCATGCTCATGGTCTCAAGTACCTGTTAGGACATGTGCTCTTTTCTGCCTCTCTAAACTATAAGGAAAATGTGTCAGGCTGTTACAGTAATTATCACTTGCTCTACCACAGTAGTAAATGTGCTTTGAAATTGCCAATCAAATATCGTTTTCTGCCTAGAATCACACCATGAGTCTGTGTGCACACAGGAATTGTTGTCAGAGATTTAATTTGTGTTGCTCTTGTTCTGTAAGACTTGCACTCGTAGGAAAGGGGCAGCTTGTTTTCTTGAACTGTGATGGTTAGCATTCAGCACAAATCACTATCTCACAGATGAGAGGCAAATGGTAACACATTTGAAAACAACAGGGTAGATTTTCCTTCCACTCCTGCAATGGGTGAGGTAGTTCCTACATGTTCAAAACTCCAATTAACCCTTACCACAGGTGATCTTACATACATCTCTGCAGTCTTCATGCAGTTGTGTAAGAGTCCATGCAGATCTCTCTTGCACCTGATAATCCACAGTCTCTAGAAATACACTCTTAGCACACAGGCAGCTGCTTCTCCTGCATTCCCATGCTTACTATTCAGCACTGTGTGGTATTTCAGATAGCAGTGTGTAACGCTAACACATTCAACATCACCAAGGCTCATTTCCTTTGCTTTAGTCTAATCACTCACCCAGGTTCCACATGCTCATGGTCTCAAGTAGCTGTTAGGACATGTGCTCTTTTCTGCCTCTCTAAACTATAAGGAAAATGTGTCAGGCTGTTACAGTAATTATCACTTGCTCTACCACAGTAGTAAATGTGCTTTGAAATTTCCAATCAAATATCGTTTTCTGCCTAGAATCACACAATGAGTCTGTGTGCACACAGGAATTGTTGTCAGAGATTTAATTCATGTCGCTCTTGTTCTGTAAGACTTGCACTCGTAGGAAAGGGGCAGCTTGTTTTCTTGAACTGTGATGGTTAGCATTCAGCACAAATCACTATCTCATAGATGAGAGGCAAATGCTAACACATTTGAAAACAACAGGGTAGATTTTCCTTCCACTCCTGCAATGGGTGAGGTAGTTCCTACATGTTCAGAACTCCAATTAACCCTTACCACAAGTTATCTTACATACATCTCTGCAGTCTTCATGCAGTTGTGCAAGCGTCCATGCAGATCTCTCTTGCACCTGACAATACACAGTCTCCAGAAACACACTCTTAGCACACAGCCAACTGCTTCTCCTGCACTCCAATGCTTACTATTCAGCACTGTGTGGTATTTCAGATAGCAGTGTGTAACGCTAACACATTCAACATCACCAAGGCTCATTTCCTTTGCTCTAGTCTAATCACTCACCCAGGTTCCACATGCTCGTGGTCTCAAGTAGCTGTTAGGCCATGTGCTCTTTTCTGCCTCTCTAAACTATAAGCAAAATGTGTCAGGCTGTTACAGTAATTATCACTTGCTCTACCACAGTAGTAAATGTGCTTTGAAATTGCCAATCAAATATCGTTTTCTGCCTAGAATCACACCATGAGTCTGTGTGCACACAGGAATTGTTGTCAGAGATTTAATTTGTGTTGCTCTTGTTCTGTAAGACTTGCACTCGTAGGAAAGGGGCAGCTTGGTTTCTTGAACTGTGATGGTTAGCATTCAGCACAAATCACTATCTCACAGATGAGAGGCAAATGGTAACACATTTGAAAACAACAGGGTAGATTTTCCTTCCACTCCTGCAATGGGTGAGGTAGTTCCTACATGTTCAAAACTCCAATTAACCCTTACAACATGTGATCTTACATACATCTCTGCAGTCTTCATGCAGTTGTGTAAGCGTCCATGCAGATCTCTCTTGCACCTGACAATACACAGTCTCCAGAAACACACTCTTAGCACACAGCCAACTGCTTCTCCTGCACTCCAATGCTTACTATTCAGCACTGTGTGGTATTTCAGATAGCAGTGTGTAACGCTAACACATTCAACATCACCAAGGCTCATTTCCTTTGCTCTAGTCTAATCACTCTCCCAGGTTCCACATGCTCGTGGTCTCAAGTAGCTGTTAGGCCATGTGCTCTTTTCTGCCTCTCTAAACTATAAGCAAAATGTGTCAGGCTGTTACAGTAATTATCACTTGCTCTACCACAGTAGTAAATGTGCTTTGAAATTGCCAATCAAATATCGTTTTCTGCCTAGAATCACACCATGAGTCTGTGTGCACACAGGAATTGTTGTCAGAGATTTAATTTGTGTTGCTCTTGTTCTGTAAGACTTGCACTTGTAGGAAAGGGGCAGCTTGTTTTCTTGAACTGTGATGGTTAGCATTCAGCACAAATCACTATCTCACAGATGAGAGGCAAATGGTAACACATTTGAAAACAACAGGGTAGATTTTCCTTCCACTCCTGCAATGGGTGAGGTAGTTCCTACATGTTCAAAACTCCAATTAACCCTTACCACAGGTGATCTTACATACATCTCTGCAGTCTTCATGCAGTTGTGTAAGTCTCCATGCAGATCTCTCTTGCACCTGACAATACACAGTCTCCAGAAACACACTCTTAGCACACAGCCAGCTGCTTCTCCTGCATTCCCATGCTTACTATTCAGCACTGTGTGGTATTTCAGATAGCAGTGTGTAACGCTAACACATTCAACATCACCAACGCTCATTTCCATTGCTCTAGTCTAATCACTCACCCAGGTTCCACATGCTCATGGTCTCAAGTAGCTGTTAGGACATGTGCTCTTTTCTGCCTCTCTAAACTATAAGGAAAATGTATCAGGCTGTTACAGTAATTATCACTTGCTCTACCACAGTAGTAAATGTGCTTTGAAATTGCCAATCAAATATCGTTTTCTGCCTAGAATCACACCATGAGTCTGTGTGCATACAGGAATTGTTGTCAGAGATTTAATTTGTGTCGCTTTTGTTCTGTAAGACTTGCACTCGTAGGAAAGGGGCAGCTTGTTTTCTTGAACTGTGATGGTTAGCGTTCAGCACAAATCACTATCTCATAGATGAGAGGCAAATGCTAACACATTTGAAAACAACAGGGTAGATTTTCCTTCCACTCCTGCACTGGGTGAGGTAGTTCCTACATGTTCAAAACTCCAATTAACCCTTACCACAGGTGATCTTACATACATCTCTGCAGTCTTCATGCAGTTGTGTAAGCGTCCATGCAGATCTCTCTTGCACCTGACAATACACAGTCTCCAGAAACACACTCTTAGCACACAGGCAGCTGCTTCTCCTGCATTCCCATGCTTACTATTCAGCACTGTGTGGTATTTCAGATAGCAGTGTGTAACGCTAACACATTCAACATCACCAAGGCTCATTTCCTTTGCTCTAGTCTAATCACTCATCCAGGTTCCTCATGCTCATGGTCTCATGTAGCTGTTAGGACATGTGCTCTTTTCTGCCTCTCTAAACTATAAGGAAAATGTGTCAGGCTGTTACAGTAATTATCACTTGCTCGACCACAGTAGTAAATGTGCTTTGAAATTGCCAATCAAATATCGTTTTCTGCCTAGAATCACACCATGAGTCTGTGTGCACACAGGAATTGTTGTCAGAGATTTAATTCGTGTTGCTCTTGTTCTGTAAGACTTGCACTCGTAGGAAAGGGGCAGCTTGTTTTCTTGAACTGTGATGGTTAGCATTCAGCACAAATCACTATCTCACAGATGAGAGGCAAATGGTAACACATTTGAAAACAACAGGGTAGATTTTCCTTCCACTCCTGCAATGGGTGAGGTAGTTCCTACATGTTCAGAACTCCAATTAACCCTTACCACAGGTTATCTTACATACATCTCTGCAGTCTTCATGCAGTTGTGTAAGCGTCCATGCAGATCTCTCTTGCACCTGACAATACACAGTCTTCAGAAACACACTCTTAGCACACAGGCAGCTGTTTCTCCTGCACTCCCATGCTTACTATTCAGCACTGTGTGGTATTTCAGATAGCAGTGTGTAACGCTAACACATTCAACATCACCAAGGCTCATTTCCTTTGCTCAAGTCTAATCACTCACCCAGGTTCCATATGCTCATGGTCTCAAGTAGCTGTTAGGACATGTGCTCTTTTCTGCCTCTCTAAACTATAAGGAAAATGTGTCAGGCTGTTACAGTAATTATCACTTGCTCTACCACAGTAGTAAATGTGCTTTGAAATTGCCAATCAAATATCGTTTTCTGCCTAGAATCACACCATGAGTCTGTGTGCACACAGGAATTGTTGTCAGAGATTTAATTTGTGTTGCTCTTGTTCTGTAAGACTTGCACTCGTAGGAAAGGGGCAGCTTGTTTTCTTGAAGTGTGATGGTTAGCATTCAGCACAAATCACTATCTCACAGATGAGAGGCAAATGGTAACACATTTGAAAACAACAGGGTAGATTTTCCTTCCACTCCTGCAATGGGTGAGGTAGTTCCTACATGTTCAAAACTCCAATTAACCCTTACCACAGGTGATCTTACATGCATCTCTGCAGTCTTCATGCAGTTGTGTAAGCGTCCATGCAGATCTCTCTTGCACCTGACAATACACAGTCTCCAGAAACACACTCTTAGCACACAGGCAGCTGCTTCTCCTGCATTCCCATGCTTACTATTCAGCACTGTGTGGTATTTCAGATAGCAGTGTGTAACGCTAACACAATCAACATCACCAAGGCACATTTCCTTTGCTCTAGTCTAATCACTTACCCAGGTTCCTCATGCTCATGGTCTCAAGTAGCTGTTAGGACATGTGCTCTTTGCTGCCTCTCTAAACTATAAGGAAAATGTGTCAGGCTGTTACAGTAATTATCACTTGCTCTACCACAGTAGTAAATGTGCTTTGAAATTGCCAATCAAATATCGTTTTCTGCCTAGAATCACGCCATGAGTCTGTGTGCACACAGGAATTGTTGTCAGAGATTTAATTCATGTCGCTCTTGTTCTGTAAGACTTGCACTCGTAGGAAAGGGGCAGCTTGTTTTCTTGAACTGTGATGGTTAGCATTCAGCACAAATCACTATCTCACAGATGAGAGGCAAATGGTAACACATTTGAAAACAACAGGGTAGATTTTCCTTCCACTCCTGCAATGGGTGAGGTAGTTCCTACATGTTCAAAACTCCAATTAACCCTTACCACAGGTGATCTTACATACATCTCTGCAGTCTTCATGCAGTTGTGTAAGCGTCCATGCAGATCTCTCTTGCACCTGACAATACACAGTCTCCAGAAATACACTCTTAGCACACAGGCAGCTGCTTCTCCTGCATTCCCATGCTTACTATTCAGCACTGTGTTTTATTTCAGATAGCAGTGTGTAACGCTAACACATTCAACATCACCAAGGCTCATTTCCTTTGCTCTAGTCTAATCACTCACTCAGGTTCCACATGCTCATGGTCTCAAGTAGCTGTTAGGACATGTGCTCTTTTCTGCCTCTCTAAACTATAAGGAAAATGTGTCAGGCTGTTACAGTAATTATCACTTGCTCTACCACAGTAGTAAATGTGCTTTGAAATTGCCAATCAAATATCGTTTTCTGCCTAGAATCACACAATGAGTCTGTGTGCACACAGGAATTGTTGTCAGAGATTTAATTCATGTCGCTCTTGTTCTGTAAGACTTGCACTCGTAGGAAAGGGGCAGCTTGTTTTCTTGAACTGTGATGGTTAGCATTCAGCACAAATCACTATCTCATAGATGAGAGGCAAATGCTAACACATTTGAAAACAACAGGGTAGATTTTCCTTCCACTCCTGCAATGGGTGAGGTAGTTCCTACATGTTCAGAACTCCAATTAACCCTTACCACAAGTTATCTTACATACATCTCTGCAGTCTTCATGCAGTTGTGCAAGCGTCCATGCAGATTTCTCTTGCACCTGACAATACACAGTCTCCAGAAACACACTCTTAGCACACAGCCAACTGCTTCTCCTGCACTCCAATGCTTACTATTCAGCACTGTGTGGTATTTCAGATAGCAGTGTGTAACGCTAACACATTCAACATCACCAAGGCTCATTTCCTTTGCTCTAGTCTAATCACTCACCCAGGTTCCTCATGCTCATGGTCTCAAGTAGCTGTTAGGACATGTGCTCTTTTCTGCCTCTCTAAACTATAAGGAAAATGTGTCAGGCTGTTACAGTAATTATCACTTGCTCTACCACAGTAGTAAATGTGCTTTGAAATTGCCAATGAAATATCGTTTTCTGCCTAGAATCACACCATGAGTCTGTGTGCACACAGGAATTGTTGTCAGAGATTTAATTTGTATCGCTCTTGTTCTGTAAGACTTGCACTCGTAGGAAAGGGGCAGCTTGTTTTCTTGAACTGTGATGGTTAGCATTCAGCACAAATCACTATCTCACAGATGAGAGGCAAATGGTATCACATTTGAAAACAACAGGGTAGATTTTCCTTCCAATCCTGCAATGGGTGAGGTAGTTTTTACATGTTCAAAACTCCAATTAACCCTTACCACAGGTGATCTTACATACATCTCTGCAGTCTTCATGCAGTTGTGCAAGCGTCCATGCAGATCTCTCTTGCACCTGAAAATACACAGTCTCCAGAAACACACTCTTAGCACACAGCCAAGTGCTTCTCCTGCACTCCCATGCTTACTATTCAGCACTGTGTGGTATTTCAGATAGCAGTGTGTAACGCTAACACATTCAACATCACCAAGGCTCATTTCCTTTGCTCTAGTCTAATCACTCACCCAGGTTCCACATGCTCGTGGTCTCAAGTAGCTGTTAGGACATGTGCTCTTTTCTGCCTCTCTAAACTATAAGGAAAATGTGTCAGGCTGTTACAGTAATTATCACTTGCTCTACCACAGTAGTAAATGTGCTTTGAAATTGCCAATCAAATATCGTTTTCTGCCTAGAATCACACCATGAGTCTGTGTGCACACAGGAATTGTTGTCAGAGATTTAATTCATGTCGCTCTTGTTCTGTAAGACTTGCACTCATAGGAAAGGGGCAGCTTGTTTTCTTGAACTGTGATGGTTAGCGTTCAGCACAAATCACTATCTCATAGATGAGAGGCAAATGCTAACACATTTGAAAACAACAGGGTAGATTTTCCTTCCACTCCTGCAATGGGTGAGGTTGTTCCTACATGTTCAAAACTCCAATTAACCCTTACCACAGGTGATCTTACATACATCTCTGCAGTCTTCATGCAGTTGTGCAAGCGTCCATGCAGATCTCTCTTGCACCTGAAAATACACAGTCTCCAGAAACACACTCTTAGCACACAGCCAAGTGCTTCTCCTGCACTCCCATGCTTACTATTCAGCACTGTGTGGTATTTCAGATAGCAGTGTGTAAAGCTAACACATTCAACATCACCAAGGCTCATTTCATTTGCTTTAGTCTAATCACTCACCCAGGTTCCTCATGCTCATGTTCTCAAGTAGCTGTTAGGACATGTGCTCTTTTCTGCCTCTCTAAACTATAAGGAAAATGTGTCAGGCTGTTACAGTAATTATCACTTGCTCTACCACAGTAGTAAATGTGCTTTGAAATTGCCAATCAAATATTGTTTTCTGCCTAGAATCACACCATGAGTCTGTGTGCACATCGGAATTGTTGTCAGAGATTTAATTTGTGTTGCTCTTGTTCTGTAAGACTTGCACTCGTAGGAAAGGGGCAGCTTGTTTTCTTGAAGTGTGATCGTTAGCATTCAGCACAAATCACTATCTCATAGATGAGAGGCAAATGCTAACACATTTGAAAACAACAGGGTAGATTTTCCTTCCACTCCTGCAATAGTGAGGTAGTTCCTACATGTTCAGAACTCCAATTAACCCTTACCACAGGTTATCTTACATACATCTCTGCAGTCTTCATGCAGTTGTGCAAGCGTCCATGCAGATCTCTCTTGCACCTGACAATACACAGTCTCCAGAAACACACTCTTAGCACACAGGCAGCTGCTTCTCCTGCATTCCCATGCTTACTATTCAGCACTGTGTGGTATTTCAGATAGCAGTGAGTAACGCTAACACATTCAACATCACCAAGGCACAGTTCCTTTGCTCTAGTCTAATCACTCACCCAGGTTCCTCATGCTCATGGTCTCAAGTAGCTGTTAGGACATGTGCTCTTTTCTGCCTCTCTAAACTATAAGGAAAATGTGTCAGGCTGTTACAGTAATTATCACTTGCTCGACCACAGTAGTAAATGTGCTTTGAAATTGCCAATCAAATATCGTTTTCTGCCTAGAATCACACCATGAGTCTGTGTGCACACAGGAATTGTTGTCAGAGATTTAATTCGTGTTGCTCTTGTTCTGTAAGACTTGCACTCGTAGGAAAGGGGCAGCTTGTTTTCTTGAACTGTGATGGTTAGCATTCAGCACAAATCACTATCTCACAGATGAGAGGCAAATGGTAACACATTTGAAAACAACAGGGTATATTTTCATTCCACTCCTGCAATGGGTGAGGTAGTTCCTACATGTTCAAAACTCCAATTAACCCTTACAACATGTGATCTTACATACATCTCTGCAGTCTTCATGCAGTTGTGTAAGCGTCCATGCAGATCTCTCTTGCACCTGACAATACACAGTCTCCAGAAACACACTCTTAGCACACAGGCAGCTGCTTCTCCTGCATTCCCATGCTTACTATTCAGCACTGTGTGGTATTTCAGATAGCAGTGTGTAACGCTAACACATTCAACATCACCAAGGCTCATTTCCTTTGCTCTAGTCTAATCACTCACCCAGGTTCCACATGCTCATGGTCTCAAGTAGCTGTTAGGACATGTGCTCTTTTCTGACTCTCTAAACTATAAGGAAAATATGGCAGGCTGTTACATTAATTATCACTTGCTCTACCACAGTAGTAAATGTGCTTTGAAATTGCCAATCAAATATCGTTTTCTGCCTAGAATCACACCATGAGTCTGTGTGCACACAGGAATTGTTGTCAGAGATTTAATTCGTGTCGCTCTTGTTCTGTAAGACTTGCACTCATAGGAAAGGGGCAGCTTGTTTTCTTGAACTGTGATGGTTAGCGTTCAGCACAAATCACTATCTCATAGATGAGAGGCAAATGCTAACACATTTGAAAACAACAGGGTAGATTTTCCTTCCACTCCTGCAATGGGTGAGGTTGTTCCTACATGTTCAAAACTCCAATTAACCCTTACCACAGGTGATCTTACATACATCTCTGCAGTCTTCATGCAGTTGTGCAAGCGTCCATGCAGATCTCTCTTGCACCTGAAAATACACAGTCTCCAGAAACACACTCTTAGCACACAGCCAAGTGCTTCTCCTGCACTCCCATGCTTACTATTCAGCACTGTGTGGTATTTCAGATAGCAGTGTGTAACGCTAACACATTCAACATCACCAAGGCTCATTTCCTTTGCTCTAGTCTAATCACTCACCCAGGTTCCACATGCTCGTGGTCTCAAGTAGCTGTTAGGACATGTGCTCTTTTCTGCCTCTCTAAACTATAAGGAAAATGTGTCAGGCTGTTACAGTAATTATCACTTGCTCTACCACAGTAGTAAATGTGCTTTGAAATTGCCAATCAAATATCGTTTTCTGCCTAGAATCACACCATGAGTCTGTGTGCACACAGGAATTGTTGTCAGAGATTTAATTCATGTCGCTCTTGTTCTGTAAGACTTGCACTCATAGGAAAGGGGCAGCTTGTTTTCTTGAACTGTGATGGTTAGCGTTCAGCACAAATCACTATCTCATAGATGAGAGGCAAATGCTAACACATTTGAAAACAACAGGGTAGATTTTCCTTCCACTCCTGCAATGGGTGAGGTTGTTCCTACATGTTCAAAACTCCAATTAACCCTTACCACAGGTGATCTTACATACATCTCTGCAGTCTTCATGCAGTTGTGCAAGCGTCCATGCAGATCTCTCTTGCACCTGACAATACACAGTCTCCAGAAACACACTCTTAGCACACAGCCAACTGCTTCTCCTGCACTCCCATGCTTACTATTCAGCACTGTGTGGTATTTCAGATAGCAGTGTGTAACGCTAACACATTCAACATCACCAAGGCTCATTTCCTTTGCTCTAGTCTAATCACTCACCCAGGTTCCACATGCTCGTGGTCTCAAGTAGCTGTTAGGACATGTGCTCTTTTCTGCCTCCCTAAACTATAAGGAAAATGTGTCAGGCTGTTACAGTAATTATCACTTGCTCTACCACAGTAGTAAATGTGCTTTGAAATTGCCAATCAAATATCGTTTTCTGCCTAGAATCACACCATGAGTCTGTGTGCACACAGGAATTGTTGTCAGAGATTTAATTTGTGTTGCTCTTGTTCTGTAAGACTTGCACTCATAGGAAAGGGGCAGCTTGTTTTCTTGAACTGTGATGGTTAGCATTCAGCACAAATCACTATCTCACAGATGAGAGGCAAATGGTAGCACATTTGAAAACAACAGGGTAGATTTTCCTTCCACTCCTGCAATGGGTGAGGTAGTTCCTACTTGTTCAAAACTCCAATTAACCCTTACCACAGGTGATCTTACATACATCTCTGCAGTCTTCATGCAGTTGTGTAAGCATCCATGCAGATCTCTCTTGCACCTGACAATAAACAGTCTCCAGAAACACACTCTTAGCACACAGGCAGCTGTTTCTCCTGCACTCCCATGCTTACTATTCAGCACTGTGTGGTATTTCAGATAGCAGTGTGTAACGCTAACACATTCAACATCACCAAGGTTCATTTCCTTTGCTCTAGTCTAATCACTCACCCAGGTTCCATATGCTCATAGTCTCAAGTAGCTGTTAGGACATGTGCTCTTTTCTGCCTCTCTAAACTATAAGGAAAATGTGTCAGGCTGTTACAGTAATTATCACTTGCTCTACCACAGTAGTAAATGTGCTTTGAAATTGCCAATCAAATATCGTTTTCTGCCTAGAATAACACCATGAGTCTGTGTGCACACAGGAATTGTTGTCAGAGATTTAATTCGTGTTGCTCTTGTTCTGTAAGACTTGCACTCGTAGGAAAGGGGCAGCTTGTTTTCTTGAACTGTGATGGTTAGCATTCAGCACAAATCACTATCTCACAGATGAGAGGAAAATGGTAACACATTTGAAAACAACAGTGTAGATTTTCCTTCCACTCCTGCAATGGGTGAGGTAGTTCCTACATGTTCAAAACTCCAATTAACCCTTACCACAGGTGATCTTACATACATCTCTGCAGTCTTCATGCAGTTGTGTAAGCGTCCATGCAGATCTCTCTTGCACCTGACAATACACAGTCTCCAGAAACACACTCTTAGCACACAGGCAGCTGTTTCTCCTGCACTCCCATGCTTACTATTCAGCACTCTGTGGTATTTCAGATAGCAGTGTGTAACGCTAACACATTCAACATCACCAAGGCTCATTTCCTTTGCTCTAGTCTAATCACTCACCCAGGTTCCACATGCTCATAGTCTCAAGTAGCTGTTAGGACATGTGCTCTTTTCTGCCTCTCTAAACTATAAGGAAAATGTGTCAGGCTGTTACAGTAATTATCACTTGCTCTACCACAGTAGTAAATGTGCTTTGAAATTGCCAATCACATATCGTTTTCTGCCTAGAATCACACCATGAGTCTGTGTGCACACAGGAATTGTTGTCAGAGATTTAATTTGTGTCGCTCTTGTTCTGTAAGACTTGCACTCATAGGAAAGGGGCAGCTTGTTTTCTTGAACTGTGATGGTTAGCATTCAGCACAAATCACTATCTCACAGATGAGAGGCAAATGGTAACACATTTGAAAACAACAGGGTAGATTTTCCTTCCACTCCTGCAATGGGTGAGGTAGTTCCTACATGTTCAAAACTCCAATTAACCCTTACCACAGGTGATCTTACATACATCTCTGCAGTCTTCTTGCAGTTGTGTAAGCTTCCATGCAGATCTCTCTTGCACCTGACAATACACAGTCTCCAGAAACACACTCTTAGCACACAGGCAGCTGCTTCTCCTGCATTCCCATGCTTACTATTCAGCACTGTGTGGTATTTCAGATAGCAGTGTGTAACGCTAACACATTCAACATCACCAAGGCTCACTTCCTTTGCTCTAGTCTAATCACTCACCCAGGTTCCTCATGCTCATGGTCTCAAGTAGCTGTTAGGACATGTGCTCTTTTCTGCCTCTCTAAACTATAAGGAAAATGTGTCAGGCTGTTACAGTAATTATCACTTGCTCTACCACAGTAGTAAATGTGCTTTGAAATTGCCAATCAAATATTGTTTTCTGCCTAGAATCACACCATGAGTCTGTGTGCACACAGGAATTGTTGTCAGAGATTTAATTTGTGACGCTCTTGTTCTGTAAGACTTGCACTCGTAGGAAAGGGGCAGCTTGTTTTCTTGAACTGTGATGGTTATCATTCAGCACAAATCACTATCTCACAGATGACAGGCAAATGCTAACACATTTGAAAACAACAGGGTAGATTTTCCTTCCGCTCCTGCAATGGGTGAGGTAGTACCTACATGTTCAAAACTCCAATTAACCCTTACCACAGGTGATCTTACATACATCTCTGCAGTCTTCATGCAGTTGTACAAGCGTCCAAGCAGATCTCTCTTGCACCTGACAATACACAGTCTCCAGAAACACACTCTTAGCACACAGCCAACTGCTTCTCCTGCACTCCCATGCTTACTATTCAGCACTGTGTGGTATTTCAGATAGCAGTGTGTAACGCTAACACATTCAACATCACCAAGGCTCATTTCCTTTGCTCTAGTCTAATCACTCACCCAGGTTCCACATGCTCATGGTCTCAAGTAGCTGTTAGGACATGTGCTCTTTTCTGCCTCTCTAAACTATAAGGAAAATGTGTCAGGCTGTTACAGTAATTATCACTTGCTCTACCACAGTAGTAAATGTGCTTTGAAATTGGCAATCAAATATCGTTTTCTGCCTAGAATCACATCATGAGTCTGTGTGCACACAGGAATTGTTGTCAGAGATTTAATTCGTGTTGCTCTTGTTCTGTAAGACTTGCACTCGTAGGAAAGAGGCAGCTTGGTTAGCATTCAGCACAAATCACTATCTCACAGATGAGAGGAAAATGGTAACACATTTGAAAACAACAGGGTAGATTTTCCTTCCACTCCTGCAATGGGTGAGGTAGTTCCTACATGTTCAAAACTATAATTAACCCTTACCATAGGTGATCTTACATACATCTCTGCAGTCTTCATGCAGTTGTGTAAGCGTCCATGCAGATCTCTCTTGCACCTGACAATACACAGTCTCCAGAAACACACTCTTAGCACACAGGCAGCTGCTTCTCCTGCATTCCCATGCTTACTATTCAGCACTGTGTGGTATTTCAGATAGCAGTGTGTAACGCTAACACATTCAACATCACCAAGGCTCATTTCCTTTGCTCTAGTCTAATCACTCACCCAGGTTCCTCATGCTCATGGTCTCAAGTAGCTGTTAGGACATGTGCTCTTTTCTGCCTCTCTAAACTATAAGGAAAATGTGTCAGGCTGTTACAGTAATTATCACTTGCTCTACCACAGTAGTAAATGTGCTTTGAAATTGCTAATCAAATATCGTTTTCTGCCTAGAATCACACCATGAGTCTGTGTGCACACAGGAATTGTTGTCAGAGATTTAATTTGTGTCGCTCTTGTTCTGTAAGACTTGCACTCGTAGGAAAGGGGCAGCTTGTTTTCTTGAACTGTGATGGTTAGCATTCAGCACAAATCACTATCTCACAGATAAAAGGCAAATGCTAACACATTTGAAAACAACAGGGTAGATTTTCCTTCCACTCCTGCAATGGGTGAGGTAGTTCCTACATGTTCAAAACTCCAATTAACCCTTACCACAGGTGATCTTACATGCATCTCTGCAGTCTTCATGCAGTTGTGCAAGCGTCCATGCAGATCTCTCTTGCACCTGACAATACACAGTCTCCAGAAACACACTCTTAGCACACAGCCAACTGCTTCTCCTGCACTGCCATGCTTACTATTCAGCACTGTGTGGTATTTCAGATAGCAGTGTGTAACGCTAACACATTCAACATTACCAAGGCTCATTTCCTTTGCTCTAGTCTAATCACTCACCCAGGTTCCACATGCTCATGGTCTCAAGTAGCTGTTAGGACATGTGCTCTTTTCTGCCTCTCTAAACTATAAGCAAAATGTGTCAGTCTGTTACAGTAATTATCACTTGCTCTACCACAGTAGTAAATGTGCTTTGAAATTGCCAATCAAATATCGTTTTCTGCCTAGAATCACACCATGAGTCTGTGTGCACACAGGAATTGTTGTCAGAGATTTAATTCGTGTTCCTCTTGTTCTGTAAGACTTGCACTCGTAGGAAAGGGGCAGCTTGTTTTCTTGAACTGTGATGGTTAGCATTCAGCACAAATCACTATCTCACAGATGAGAGGCAAATGGTAATACATTTGAAAACAACAGGGTATATTTTCCTTCCACTCCTGCAATGGGTGAGGTAGTTCCTAAATGTTCAAAACTCCAATTAACCCTTACCACAGGTGATCTTACATACATCTCTGCAGTCTTCATGCAGTTGTGTAAGCTTCCATGCAAATCTCTCTTGCACCTGACAATACAGTCTCCAGAAACACACTCTTAGCACACAGGCAGCTGCTTCTCCTGCATTCCCATGCTTACTATTCAGCACTGTGTGGTATTTCAGATAGCAGTGTGTAACGCTAACACATTCAACATCACCAAGGCTCATTTCCTTTGCTCCAGTCTAATCACTCACCCAGGTTCCTCATGCTCATGGTCTCAAGTAGCTGTTAGGACATGTGCTCTTTTCTGCCTCTCTAAACTATAAGGAAAATGTGTCAGGCTGTTACAATAATTATCACTTGCTCTACCACAGTAGTAAATGTGCTTTGAAATTGCCAATCAAATATCGTTTTCTGCCTAGAATCAAACCATGAGTCTGTGTGCACACAGGAATTGTTGGCAGAGATTTAATTTGTGTTGCTCTTGTTCTGTAAGACTTGCACTCGTAGGAAAAGGGCAGCTTGTTTTCTTGAACTGTGATGGTTAGCATTCAGCACAAATCACTATCTCACAGATGAGAGGCAAATGGTAACACATTTGAAAACAACAGGGTAGATTTTCCTTCCACTCCTGCAATGGGTGAGGTAGTTCCTACATGTTCAAAACTCCAATTAACCCTTACCACAGGTGATCTTACATACATCTCTGCAGTCTTCATGCAGTTGTGTAAGCGTCCATGCAGATCTCTCTTGCACCTGACAATACACAGTCTCCAGAAACAAACTCTTAGCACACAGGCAGCTGCTTCTCCTGCATTCCCATGCTTACTATTCAGCACTGTGTGGTATTTCAGATAGCAGTGTGTAAAGCTAACACATTCAACATCACCAAGGCTCATTTCATTTGCTTTAGTCTAATCACTCACCCAGGTTCCTCATGCTCATGTTCTCAAGTAGCTGTTAGGACATGTGCTCTTTTCTGCCTCTCTAAACTATAAGGAAAATGTGTCAGGCTGTTACAGTAATTATCACTTGCTCTACCACAGCAGTAAATGTGCTTTTAAATTGCCAATCAAATATCGTTTTCTGCCTAGAATCACACCATGAGTCTGTGTGCACACAGGAATTGTTGTCAGAGATTTAATTTGTGTTGCTCTTGTTCTGTAAGACTTGCACTCATAGGAAAGGGGCAGCTTGTTTTCTTGAACTGTGATGGTTAGCGTTCAGCACAAATCACTATCTCACAGATGAGAGGCAAATGCTAACACATTTGAAAACAACAGTGTAGATTTTCCTTCCACTCCTGCAATGGGTGAGGTAGTTCCTACATGTTCAAATCTCCAATTAACCTGTACCACAGGTGATCTTACATACATCTCTGCAGTCTTCATGCAGTTGTGCAAGCGTCCATGCAGATCTCTCTTGCACCTGACAATACACAGTCTCCAGAAACACACTGTTAGCACACAGCCAACTGCTTCTCCTGCACTCCCATGCTTACTATTCAGCACTCTGTGGTATTTCAGATAGCAGTGTGTAACGCTAACACATTCAACTTCACCAAGGCTCATTTCCTTTGCTCTAGTCTAATCACTCACCCAGGTTCCTCATGCTCATGGTCTCAAGTAGCTGTTAGGACATGTGCTCTTTTCTGCCTCTCTAAACTATAAGGAAAATGTGTCAGGCTGTTACAGTAATTATCACTTGCTCTACCACAGTAGTAAATGTGCTTTGAAATTGCTAATCAAATATCGTTTTCTGCCTAGAATCACACCATGAGTCTGTGTGCACACAGGAATTGTTGTCAGAGATTTAATTTGTGTCGCTCTTGTTCTGTAAGACTTGCACTCGTAGGAAAGGGGCAGCTTGTTTTCTTGAATTGTGATGGTTAGCATTCAGCACAAATCACTATCTCACAGATGACAGGCAAATGCTAACACATTTGAAAACAACAGGGTAGATTTTCCTTCCACTCCTGCAATGGGTGAGGTAGTTCCTACATGTTCAAAACTCCAATTAACCCTTACCACAGGTGATCTTACATACATCTCTGCAGTCTTCATGCAGTTGTGTAAGCGTCCATGCAGATCTCTCTTGCACCTGACAATACACAGTCTCCAGAAACACACTCTTCGCACACAGGCAGCTGCTTCTCCTGCATTCCCATGCTTACTATTCAGCACTGTGTGGTATTTCAAATAGCAGTGTGTAACGCTAACACATTCAACATCACCAAGGCTCATTTCCTTTGCTCTAGTCTAATCACTCACCCAGGTTCCACTTGCTCATGGTCTCAAGTAGCTGTTAGGAGATGTGGTCTTTTCTGCCTCTCTAAACTATAAGGAAAATGTGTCAGGCTGTTACAGTAATTATCACTTGCTCTACCACAGTAGTAAATGTGCTTTGAAATTGCCAATCAAATATCGTTTTCTGCCTAGAATCACACCATGAGTCTGTGTGCACACAGGAATTGTTGTCAGAGATTTAATTTGTGTTGCTCTTGTTCTGTAAGACTTGCACTCGTAGGAAAGGGGCAGCTTGTTTTCTTGAACTGTAATGGTTAGCATTCAGCACAAATCACTATCTCACAGATGAGAGGCAAATGGTAACACATTTGAAAACAACAGGGTAGATTTTCCTTCCACTCCTGCAATGGGTGAGGTAGTTCCTACATGTTCAAAACTCCAATTAACCCTTACCACAGGTGATCTTACATACATCTCTGCAGTCTTCATGCAGTTGTGTAAGCGTCCATGCAGATCTCTCTTGCACCTGACAATACACAGTCTCCAGAAACACACTCTTAGCACACAGGCAGCTGCTTCTCCTGCATTCCCATGCTTACTATTCAGCACTGTGTGGTATTTCAGATAGCAGTGTGTAACGCTAACACATTCAACATCACCAAGGCTCATTTCCTTTGCTCTAGTCTAATCACTCACCCAAGTTCCACATGCTCATGGTCTCAAGTAGCTGTTAGGAAATGTGCTCTTTTCTGCCTCTCTAAACTATAAGGAAAATGTGTCAGGCTGTTACAGTAATTATCACTTGCTCTACCACAGTAGTAAATATGGTTTTAAATTGCCAATCAAATATCGTTTTCTGCCTAGAATCACACCATGAGTCTGTGTGCACACAGGAATTGTTGTCAGAGATTTAATTCGTGTTGCTCTTGTTCTGTAAGACTTGCACTCGTAGGAAAGGGGCAGCTTGTTTTCTTGAACTGTGATGGTTAGCATTCAGCACAAATCACTATCTCACAGATGAGAGGCAAATGGTAACACATTTGAAAACAACAGGGTAGATTTTTCTTCCACTCCTGCAATGGGTGAGGTAGTTCCTACATGTTCAAAACTCCAATTAACCCTTACCACAGGTGATCTTACATACATCTCTGCAGTCTTCATGCAGTTGTGTAAGCGTCCATGCAGATCTCTCTTGCACCTGACAATACACAGTCTCCAGAAACACACTCTTAGCACACAGGCAGCTGCTTCTCCTGCATTCCCATGCTTACTATTCAGCACTGTGTGGTATTTCAGATAGCAGTGTGTAACGCTAACACATTCAACATCACCAAGGCTCATTTCCTTTGCTCTAGTCTAATCACTCACCCAAGTTCCACATGCTCATGGTCTCAAGTAGCTGTTAGGACATGTGCTCTTTTCTGCCTCTCTAAACTATAAGGAAAATGTGTCAGGCTGTTACAGTAATTATCACTTGCTCTACCACAGTAGTAAATATGGTTTGAAATTGCCAATCAAATATCGTTTTCTACCTAGAATCACACCATGAGTCTGTGTGCACACAGGAATTGTTGTCAGAGATTTAATTTGTGTTGCTCTTGTTCTGTAAGACTTGCACTCGTAGGAAAGGGGCAGCTTGTTTTCTTGAACTGTGATGGTTAGCATTCAGCACAAATCACTATCTCACAGATGAGAGGCAAATGGTAACACATTTGAAAACAACAGGGTAGATTTTCCTTCCACTCCTGCAATGGGTGAGGTAGTTCCTACATGTTCAAAACTCCAATTAACCCTTACCAGAGGTGATCTTACATACATCTCTGCAGTCTTCATGCAGTTGTGGAAGCGTCCATGCAGATCTCTCTTGCACCTGACAATACACAGTCTCCAGAAACACACTCTTCGCACACGGGCAGCTGCTTCTCCTGCATTCCCATGCTTACTATTCAGCACTGTGTGGTATTTCAGATAGCAGTGTGTAACGCTAACACATTCAACATCACCAAGGCTCATTTCCTTTGCTCTAATCTAATCACTCACCCAGGTTCCACATGCTCATGGTCTCAAGTAGCTGTTAGGACATGTGCTCTTTTCTGCCTCTCTAAACTAAAAGCAAAATGTGTCAGGCTGTTACAGTAATTATCACTTGCTCTACCACAGTAGTAAATGTGCTTTGAAATTGCCAATCAAATATTGTTTTCTGCCTAGAATCACACCATGAGTCTGTGTGCACACAGGAATTGTTGTCAGAGATTTAATTTGTGTTGCTCTTGTTCTGTAAGACTTGCACTCGTAGGAAAGGGGCAGCTTGTTTTCTTGAACTGTGATGGTTAGCATTCAGCACAAATCACTATCTCATAGATGAGAGGCAAATGCTAACACATTTGAAAACAAGAGGGTAGATTTTCCTTCCACTCCTGCAATGGGTAAGGTAGTTCCTACATGTTCAAAACTCCAATTAACCCTTACCACAGGTGATCTTACATACATCTCTGCAGTCTTCATGCAGTTGTACAAGCGTCCATGCAGATCTCTCTTGCACCTGACAATACACAGTCTCCAGAAACACACTCTTAGCACACAGGCAGCTGTTTCTCCTGCACTCCCATGCTTACTATTCAGCACTGTGTGGTATTTCAGATAGCAGAGTGGAACGCTAACACATTCAACATCATCAAGGCTCAGTTCCTTTGCTCTAGTTTAATCACGCACAGAGGTTCCACATGCTCATGGTCTCAAGTACCTGTTAGGACATGTGCTCTTTTCTGCCTCTCTAAACTATAAGGAAAATGTGTCAGGCTGTTACAGTAATTATCACTTGCTCTACCACAGTAGTAAATGTGCTTTGAAATTGCCAATCAAATATCGTTTTCTGCCTAGAATCACACCATGAGTCTGTGTGCACACAGGAATTGTTGTCAGAGATTTAATTCATGTTGCTTTTGTTCTGTAAGACTTGCACTCGTAGGAAAGGGGCAGCTTGTTTTCTTGAACTGTAATGGTTAGCATTCAGCACAAATCAATATCTCACAGATGAGAGGCAAATGGTAACACATTTGAAAACAACAGGGTAGATTTTCCTTCCACTCCTGCAATGGGTGAGGTAGTTCCTACATGTTCAAAACTCCAATTAACCCTTACCACAGGTGATCTTACATACATCTCTGCAGTCTTCATGCAGTTGTGTAAGCGTCCATGCAGATCTCTCTTGCACCTGACAATACACAGTCTCCAGAAACAAACTCTTAGCACACAGGCAGCTGCTTCTCCTGCATTCCCATGCTTACTATTCAGCACTGTGTGGTATTTCAGATAGCAGTGTGTAAAGCTAACACATTCAACATCACCAAGGCTCATTTCATTTGCTTTAGTCTAATCACTCACCCAGGTTCCTCATGCTCATGTTCTCAAGTAGCTGTTAGGACATGTACTCTTTTCTGCCTCTCTAAACTATAAGGAAAATGTGTCAGGCTGTTACAGTAATTATCACTTGCTCTACCACAGCAGTAAATGTGCTTTTAAATTGCCAATCAAATATCGTTTTCTGCCTAGAATCACACCATGAGTCTGTGTGCACACAGGAATTGTTGTCAGAGATTTAATTTGTGTTGCTCTTGTTCTGTAAGACTTGCACTCATAGGAAAGGTGCAGCTTGTTTTCTTGAACTGTGATGGTTAGCATTCAGCACAAATCACTATCTCACAGATGAGAGGCAAATGCTAACACATTTGAAAACAACAGTGTAGATTTTCCTTCCACTCCTGCAATGGGTGAGGTAGTTCCTACATGTTCAAATCTCCAATTAACCTGTACCACAGGTGATCTTACATACATCTCTGCAGTCTTCATGCAGTTGTGCAAGCGTCCATGCAGATCTCTCTTGCACCTGACAATACACAGTCTCCAGAAACACACTCTTAGCACACAGGCAGCTGCTTCTCCTGCATTCCCATGCTTACTATTCAGCACTGTGTGGTATTTCAGATATCAGTGTGTAACGCTAACACATTCAACATCACCAAGGCTCATTTCCTTTGCTCTAGTCTAATCACTCACCCAGGTTCCACAAGCTCATGTTCTCAAGTAGCTGTTAGGACATGTGCTCTTTTCTGCCTCTCTAAACACTAAGGAAAATGTGTCAGGCTGTTACAGTAATTATCACTTGTTCTACCACAGTAGTAAATGTGCTTTGAAATTGCCAATCAAATATCGTTTTCTGCCTAGAATCACACCATGAGTCTGTGTGCACACAGGAATTGTTGTCAAAGATTTAATTTGTGTTGCTCTTGTTCTGTAAGACTTGCACTCGTAGGAAAGGGGCAGCTTGTTTTCTTGAACTGTGATGGTTAGCATTCAGCACAAATCACTATCTCACAGATGAGAGGCAAATGGTAACACATTTGAAAACAACAGGGTAGATTTTCCTTCCACTCCTGCAATGGGTGAGGTAGTTCCTACATGTTCAAAACTCCAATTAACCCTTACCACAGGTGATCTTACATACATCTCTGAAGTCTTCATGCAGTTGTGTAAGCTTCCATGCAGATCTCTCTTGCACCTGACAATACACAGACTCCAGAAACACACTCTTAGCACACAGGCAGTTGCTTCTCCTGCATTCCCATGCTTACTATTCAGCACTGTGTGGTATTTCAGATAGCAGTGTATAACGCTAACACATTCAACATCACCAAGGCTCATTTCCTTTGCTCTAGTCTAATCACTCACCCAGGTTCCACATGCTCATGGTCTCAAGTAGCTGTTAGGACATGTGCTCTTTTCTGCCTCTCTAAACTATAAGGAAAATGTGTCAGGCTTTTACAGTAATTATCACTTGCTCTACCACAATAGTAAATGTGCTTTGAAATTGCCAATCAAATATCGTTTTCTGCCTAGAATCACACCATGAGTCTGTGTGCACACAGGAATTGTTGTCAGAGATTTAATTTGTGTCGCTCTTGTTCTGTAAGACTTGCACTCGTAGGAAAGGGGCAGCTTGTTTTCTTGAACTGTGATGGTTATCATTCAGCACAAATCACTATCTCACAGATGACAGGCAAATGCTAACACATTTGAAAACAACAGGGTAGATTTTCCTTCCACTCCTGCAATGGGTGAGGTAGTTCCTACATGTTCAAAACTCCAATTAACCCTTACCACAGGTGATCTTACATACATCTCTGCAGTCTTCATGCAGTTGTACAAGCGTCCAAGCAGATCTCTCTTGCACCTGACAATACACAGTCTCCAGAAACACACTCTTAGCACACAGCCAACTGCTTCTCCTGCACTCCCATGCTTACTATTCAGCACTGTGTGGTATTTCAGATAGCAGTGTGTAACGCTAACACATTCAACATCACCAAGGCTCATTTCCTTTGCTCTAGTCTAATCACTCACCCAGGTTCCACATGCTCATGGTCTCAAGTAGCTGTTAGGACATGTGCTCTTTTCTGCCTCTCTAAACTATAAGGAAAATGTGTCAGGCTGTTACAGTAATTATCACTTGCTCTACCACAGTAGTAAATGTGCTTTGAAATTGCCAATCAAATATCGTTTTCTGCCTAGAATCACACCATGAGTCTGTGTGCACACAGGAATTGTTGTCAGAGATTTAATTCGTGTTGCTCTTGTTCTGTAAGACTTGCACTCGTAGGAAAGAGGCAGCTTGGTTAGCATTCAGCACAAATCACTATCTCACAGATGAGAGGAAAATGGTGACACATTTGAAAACAACAGGGTAGATTTTCCTTCCACTCCTGCAATGGGTGAGGTAGTTCCTACATGTTCAAAACTATAATTAACCCTTACCATAGGTGATCTTACATACATCTCTGCAGTCTTCATGCAGTTGTGTAAGCGTCCATGCAGATCTCTCTTGCACCTGACAATACACAGTCTCCAGAAACACACTCTTAGCACACAGGCAGCTGCTTCTCCTGCATTCCCATGCTTACTATTCAGCACTGTGTGGTATTTCAGATAGCAGTGTGTAACGCTAACACATTCAACTTCACCAAGGCTCATTTCCTTTGCTCTAGTCTAATCACTCACCCAGGTTCCTCATGCTCATGGTCTCAAGTAGCTGTTAGGACATGTGCTCTTTTCTGCTTCTCTAAACTATAAGGAAAATGTGTCAGGCTGTTACAGTAATTATCACTTGCTCTACCACAGTAGTAAATGTGCTTTGAAATTGCCAATCAAATATCGTTTTCTGCCTAGAATCAAACCATGAGTCTGTGTGCACACAGGAATTGTTGGCAGAGATTTAATTTGTGTTGCTCTTGTTCTGTAAGACTTGCACTCGTAGGAAAAGGGCAGCTTGTTTTCTTGAACTGTGATGGTTAGCATTCAGCACAAATCACTATCTCACAGATGAGAGGCAAATGGTAATACATTTGAAAACAACAGGGTATATTTTCCTTCCACTCCTGCAATGGGTGAGGTAGTTCCTACATGTTCAAAACTCCAATTAACCCTTACCACAGGTGATCTTACATACATCTCTGCAGTCTTCATGCAGTTGTACAAGCGTCCAAGCAGATCTCTCTTGCACCTGACAATACACAGTCTCCAGAAACACACTCTTAGCACACAGCCAACTGCTTCTCCTGCACTCCCATGCTTACTATTCAGCACTGTGTGGTATTTCAGATAGCAGTGTGTAACGCTAACACATTCAACATCACCAAGGCTCATTTCCTTTGCTCTAGTCTAATCACTCACCCAGGTTCCACATGCTCATGGTCTCAAGTAGCTGTTAGGACATGTGCTCTTTTCTGCCTCTCTAAACTATAAGGAAAATGTGTCAGGCTGTTACAGTAATTATCACTTGCTCTACCACAGTAGTAAATGTGCTTTGAAATTGCCAATCAAATATCGTTTTCTGCCTAGAATCACACCATGAGTCTGTGTGCACACAGGAATTGTTGTCAGAGATTTAATTCGTGTTGCTCTTGTTCTGTAAGACTTGCACTCGTAGGAAAGAGGCAGCTTGGTTAGCATTCAGCACAAATCACTATCTCACAGATGAGAGGAAAATGGTGACACATTTGAAAACAACAGGGTAGATTTTCCTTCCACTCCTGCAATGGGTGAGGTAGTTCCTACATGTTCAAAACTATAATTAACCCTTACCATAGGTGATCTTACATACATCTCTGCAGTCTTCATGCAGTTGTGTAAGCGTCCATGCAGATCTCTCTTGCACCTGACAATACACAGTCTCCAGAAACACACTCTTAGCACACAGGCAGCTGCTTCTCCTGCATTCCCATGCTTACTATTCAGCACTGTGTGGTATTTCAGATAGCAGTGTGTAACGCTAACACATTCAACTTCACCAAGGCTCATTTCCTTTGCTCTAGTCTAATCACTCACCCAGGTTCCTCATGCTCATGGTCTCAAGTAGCTGTTAGGACATGTGCTCTTTTCTGCTTCTCTAAACTATAAGGAAAATGTGTCAGGCTGTTACAGTAATTATCACTTGCTCTACCACAGTAGTAAATGTGCTTTGAAATTGCTAATCAAATATCGTTTTCTGCCTAGAATCACACCATGAGTCTGTGTGCACACAGGAATTGTTGTCAGAGATTTAATTTGTGTCGCTCTTGTTCTGTAAGACTTGCACTCGTAGGAAAGGGGCAGCTTGTTTTATTGAACTGTGATGGTTAGCATTCAGCACAAATCACTATCTCACAGATGAGAGGCAAATGCTAACACATTTGAAAACAACAGGGTAGATTTTCCTTCCACTCCTGCAATGGGTGAGGTAGTTCCTACATGTTCAAAACTCCAATTAACCCTTACCACAGGTGATCTTACATACATCTCTGCAGTCTTCATGCAGTTGTGCAAGCGTCCATGCAGATCTCTCTTGCACCTGACAATACACAGTCTCCAGAAACACACTCTTAGCACACAGCCAACTGCTTCTCCTGCACTCCCATGCTTACTATTCAGCACTCTGTGGTATTTCAGATAGCAGTGTGTAACGCTAACACATTCAACATCACCAAGGCTCATTTCCTTTGCTCTAGTCTAATCACTCACCCAGGTTCCACATGCTCATGGTCTCAAGTAGCTGTTAGGACATGTGCTCTTTTCTGCCTCTCTAAACTATAAGCAAAATGTGTCAGTCTGTTACAGTAATTATCACTTGCTCTACCACAGTAGTAAATGTGCTTTGAAATTGCCAATCAAATATCGTTTTCTGCCTAGAATCACATCATGAGTCTGTGTGCACACAGGAATTGTTGTCAGAGATTTAATTTGTGTTGCTCTTGTTCTGTAAGACTTGCACTCGTAGGAAAGGGGCAGCTTGTTTTCTTGAACTGTGATGGTTAGCATTCAGCACAAATCACTATCTCACAGATGAGAGGCAAATGGTAACACATTTGAAAACAACAGGGTAGATTTTCCTTCCACTCCTGCAATGGGTGAGGTAGTTCCTACATGTTCAAAACTCCAATTAACCCTTACCACAGGTGATCTTACATACATCTCTGAAGTCTTCATGCAGTTGTGTAAGCTTCCATGCAGATCTCTCTTGCACCTGACAATACACAGTCTCCAGAAACACACTCTTAGCACACAGGCAGTTGCTTCTCCTGCATTCCCATGCTTACTATTCAGCACTGTGTGGTATTTCAGATAGCAGTGTGTAACGCTAACACATTCAACATCACCAAGGCTCATTTCCTTTGCTCTAGTCTAATCCCTCACCCAGGTTCCACATGCTCATGGTCTCAAGTAGCTGTTAGGACATGTGCTCTTTTCTGCCTCTCTAAACTATAAGGAAAATGTGTCAGGCTGTTACAGTAATTATCACTTGCTCTACCACAGTAGTAAATGTGCTTTGAAATTGCCAATCAAATATCGTTTTCTGCCTAGAATCACACCATGAGTCTGTGTGCACACAGGAATTGTTGTCAGAGATTTAATTTGTGTTGCTCTTGTTCTGTAAGACTTGCACTCGTAGGAAAGGGGCAGCCTGTTTTCTTGAACTGTGATGGTTAGCATTCAGCAGAAATCACTATCTCACAGATGAGAGGCAAATGGTAACACATTTGAAAAGAACAGGGTAGATTTTCCTTCCACTCCTGCAATGGGTGAGGTAGTTCCTACATGTTCAAAACTCCAATTAACCCTTACCACAGGTGATCTTACATACATCTCTGCAGTCTTCATGCAGTTGTGTAAGCGTCCATGCAGATCTCTCTTGCACCTGACAATACACAGTCTCCAGAAACACACTCTTCGCACACAGGCAGCTGCTTCTCCTGCATTCCCATGCTTACTATTCAGCACTGTGTGGTATTTCAAATAGCAGTGTGTAACGCTAACACATTCAACATCACCAAGGCTCATTTCCTTTGCTCTAGTCTAATCACTCACCCAGGTTCCACTTGCTCATGGTCTCAAGTAGCTGTTAGGAGATGTGGTCTTTTCTGCCTCTCTAAACTATAAGGAAAATGTGTCAGGCTGTTACAGTAATTATCACTTGCTCTACCACAGTAGTAAATGTGCTTTGAAATTGCCAATCAAATATCGTTTTCTGCCTAGAATCACACCATGAGTCTGTGTGCACACAGGAATTGTTGTCAGAGATTTAATTTGTGTTGCTCTTGTTCTGTAAGACTTGCACTCGTAGGAAAGGGGCAGCTTGTTTTCTTGAACTGTAATGGTTAGCATTCAGCACAAATCAATATCTCACAGATGAGAGGCAAATGGTAACACATTTGAAAACAACAGGGTAGATTTTCCTTCCACTCCTGCAATGGGTGAGGTAGTTCCTACATGTTCAAAATTTCAATTAACCCTTACAACAGGTGATCTTACATACATCTCTGCAGTCTTCATGCAGTTGTGTAAGCGTCCATGCAGATCTCTCTTGCACCTGACAATACACAGTCTCCAGAAACACACTCTTAACACACAGGCAGCTGCTTCTCCTGCATTCCCATGCTTACTATTCAGCACTGTGTGGTATTTCAGATAGCAGTGTGTGACGCTAACACATTCAACATCACCAAGGCTCATTTCCTTTGCTCTAGTCTAATCACTCACCCAGGTTCCTCATGCTCATGGTCTCAAGTAGCTGTTAGGACATGTGCTCTTTTCTGCCTCTCTAAACTATAAGGAAAATGTGTCAGGCTGTTACAGTAATTATCACTTGCTCTACCACAGTAGTAAATATGGTTTTAAATTGCCAATCAAATATCGTTTTCTGCCTAGAATTACACCATGAATCTGTGTGCACACAGGAATTGTTGTCAGAGATTTAATTCGTGTTGCTCTTGTTCTGTAAGACTTGCACTCGTAGGAAAGGGGCAGCTTGTTTTCTTGAACTGTGATGGTTAGCATTCAGCACAAATCACTATCTCACAGATGAGAGGCAAATGGTAACACATTTGAAAACAACAGGGTAGATTTTCCTTCCACTCCTGCAATGGGTGAGGTAGTTCCTACATGTTCAAAACTCCAATTAACCCTTACCACAGGTGATCTTACATACATCTCTGCAGTCTTCATGCAGTTGTGTAAGCGTCCATGCAGATCTCTCTTGCACCTGACAATACACAGTCTCCAGAAACACACTCTTAGCACACAGGCAGCTGCTTCTCCTGCATTCCCATGCTTACTATTCAGCACTGTGTGGTATTTCAGATAGCAGTGTGTAACGCTAACACATTCAACATCACCAAGGCTCATTTCCTTTGCTCTAGTCTAATCACTCACCCAGGTTCCACATGCTCATGGTCTCAAGTAGCTGTTAGGACATGTGCTCTTTTCTGACTCTCTAAACTATAAGGAAAATATGGCAGGCTGTTACATTAATTATCACTTGCTCTACCACAGTAGTAAATGTGCTTTGAAATTGCCAATCAAATATCGTTTTCTGCCTAGAATCACACCATGAGTCTGTGTGCACACAGGAATTGTTGTCAGAGATTTAATTCGTGTCGCTCTTGTTCTGTAAGACTTGCACTCATAGGAAAGGGGCAGCTTGTTTTCTTGAACTGTGATGGTTAGCGTTCAGCACAAATCACTATCTCATAGATGAGAGGCAAATGCTAACACATTTGAAAACAACAGGGTAGATTTTCCTTCCACTCCTGCAATGGGTGAGGTTGTTCCTACATGTTCAAAACTCCAATTAACCCTTACCACAGGTGATCTTACATACATCTCTGCAGTCTTCATGCAGTTGTGCAAGCGTCCATGCAGATCTCTCTTGCACCTGAAAATACACAGTCTCCAGAAACACACTCTTAGCACACAGCCAAGTGCTTCTCCTGCACTCCCATGCTTACTATTCAGCACTGTGTGGTATTTCAGATAGCAGTGTGTAACGCTAACACATTCAACATCACCAAGGCTCATTTCCTTTGCTCTAGTCTAATCACTCACCCAGGTTCCACATGCTCGTGGTCTCAAGTAGCTGTTAGGACATGTGCTCTTTTCTGCCTCTCTAAACTATAAGGAAAATGTGTCAGGCTGTTACAGTAATTATCACTTGCTCTACCACAGTAGTAAATGTGCTTTGAAATTGCCAATCAAATATCGTTTTCTGCCTAGAATCACACCATGAGTCTGTGTGCACACAGGAATTGTTGTCAGAGATTTAATTCATGTCGCTCTTGTTCTGTAAGACTTGCACTCATAGGAAAGGGGCAGCTTGTTTTCTTGAACTGTGATGGTTAGCGTTCAGCACAAATCACTATCTCATAGATGAGAGGCAAATGCTAACACATTTGAAAACAACAGGGTAGATTTTCCTTCCACTCCTGCAATGGGTGAGGTTGTTCCTACATGTTCAAAACTCCAATTAACCCTTACCACAGGTGATCTTACATACATCTCTGCAGTCTTCATGCAGTTGTGCAAGCGTCCATGCAGATCTCTCTTGCACCTGAAAATACACAGTCTCCAGAAACACACTCTTAGCACACAGCCAAGTGCTTCTCCTGCACTCCCATGCTTACTATTCAGCACTGTGTGGTATTTCAGATAGCAGTGTGTAAAGCTAACACATTCAACATCACCAAGGCTCATTTCATTTGCTTTAGTCTAATCACTCACCCAGGTTCCTCATGCTCATGTTCTCAAGTAGCTGTTAGGACATGTGCTCTTTTCTGCCTCTCTAAACTATAAGGAAAATGTGTCAGGCTGTTACAGTAATTATCACTTGCTCTACCACAGTAGTAAATGTGCTTTGAAATTGCCAATCAAATATTGTTTTCTGCCTAGAATCACACCATGAGTCTGTGTGCACATCGGAATTGTTGTCAGAGATTTAATTTGTGTTGCTCTTGTTCTGTAAGACTTGCACTCGTAGGAAAGGGGCAGCTTGTTTTCTTGAAGTGTGATCGTTAGCATTCAGCACAAATCACTATCTCATAGATGAGAGGCAAATGCTAACACATTTGAAAACAACAGGGTAGATTTTCCTTCCACTCCTGCAATAGTGAGGTAGTTCCTACATGTTCAGAACTCCAATTAACCCTTACCACAGGTTATCTTACATACATCTCTGCAGTCTTCATGCAGTTGTGCAAGCGTCCATGCAGATCTCTCTTGCACCTGACAATACACAGTCTCCAGAAACACACTCTTAGCACACAGGCAGCTGCTTCTCCTGCATTCCCATGCTTACTATTCAGCACTGTGTGGTATTTCAGATAGCAGTGAGTAACGCTAACACATTCAACATCACCAAGGCACAGTTCCTTTGCTCTAGTCTAATCACTCACCCAGGTTCCTCATGCTCATGGTCTCAAGTAGCTGTTAGGACATGTGCTCTTTTCTGCCTCTCTAAACTATAAGGAAAATGTGTCAGGCTGTTACAGTAATTATCACTTGCTCGACCACAGTAGTAAATGTGCTTTGAAATTGCCAATCAAATATCGTTTTCTGCCTAGAATCACACCATGAGTCTGTGTGCACACAGGAATTGTTGTCAGAGATTTAATTCGTGTTGCTCTTGTTCTGTAAGACTTGCACTCGTAGGAAAGGGGCAGCTTGTTTTCTTGAACTGTGATGGTTAGCATTCAGCACAAATCACTATCTCACAGATGAGAGGCAAATGGTAACACATTTGAAAACAACAGGGTATATTTTCATTCCACTCCTGCAATGGGTGAGGTAGTTCCTACATGTTCAAAACTCCAATTAACCCTTACAACATGTGATCTTACATACATCTCTGCAGTCTTCATGCAGTTGTGTAAGCGTCCATGCAGATCTCTCTTGCACCTGACAATACACAGTCTCCAGAAACACACTCTTAGCACACAGGCAGCTGCTTCTCCTGCATTCCCATGCTTACTATTCAGCACTGTGTGGTATTTCAGATAGCAGTGTGTAACGCTAACACATTCAACATCACCAAGGCTCATTTCCTTTGCTCTAGTCTAATCACTCACCCAGGTTCCACATGCTCATGGTCTCAAGTAGCTGTTAGGACATGTGCTCTTTTCTGACTCTCTAAACTATAAGGAAAATATGGCAGGCTGTTACATTAATTATCACTTGCTCTACCACAGTAGTAAATGTGCTTTGAAATTGCCAATCAAATATCGTTTTCTGCCTAGAATCACACCATGAGTCTGTGTGCACACAGGAATTGTTGTCAGAGATTTAATTCGTGTCGCTCTTGTTCTGTAAGACTTGCACTCATAGGAAAGGGGCAGCTTGTTTTCTTGAACTGTGATGGTTAGCGTTCAGCACAAATCACTATCTCATAGATGAGAGGCAAATGCTAACACATTTGAAAACAACAGGGTAGATTTTCCTTCCACTCCTGCAATGGGTGAGGTTGTTCCTACATGTTCAAAACTCCAATTAACCCTTACCACAGGTGATCTTACATACATCTCTGCAGTCTTCATGCAGTTGTGCAAGCGTCCATGCAGATCTCTCTTGCACCTGAAAATACACAGTCTCCAGAAACACACTCTTAGCACACAGCCAAGTGCTTCTCCTGCACTCCCATGCTTACTATTCAGCACTGTGTGGTATTTCAGATAGCAGTGTGTAACGCTAACACATTCAACATCACCAAGGCTCATTTCCTTTGCTCTAGTCTAATCACTCACCCAGGTTCCACATGCTCGTGGTCTCAAGTAGCTGTTAGGACATGTGCTCTTTTCTGCCTCTCTAAACTATAAGGAAAATGTGTCAGGCTGTTACAGTAATTATCACTTGCTCTACCACAGTAGTAAATGTGCTTTGAAATTGCCAATCAAATATCGTTTTCTGCCTAGAATCACACCATGAGTCTGTGTGCACACAGGAATTGTTGTCAGAGATTTAATTCATGTCGCTCTTGTTCTGTAAGACTTGCACTCATAGGAAAGGGGCAGCTTGTTTTCTTGAACTGTGATGGTTAGCGTTCAGCACAAATCACTATCTCATAGATGAGAGGCAAATGCTAACACATTTGAAAACAACAGGGTAGATTTTCCTTCCACTCCTGCAATGGGTGAGGTTGTTCCTACATGTTCAAAACTCCAATTAACCCTTACCACAGGTGATCTTACATACATCTCTGCAGTCTTCATGCAGTTGTGCAAGCGTCCATGCAGATCTCTCTTGCACCTGACAATACACAGTCTCCAGAAACACACTCTTAGCACACAGCCAACTGCTTCTCCTGCACTCCCATGCTTACTATTCAGCACTGTGTGGTATTTCAGATAGCAGTGTGTAACGCTAACACATTCAACATCACCAAGGCTCATTTCCTTTGCTCTAGTCTAATCACTCACCCAGGTTCCACATGCTCGTGGTCTCAAGTAGCTGTTAGGACATGTGCTCTTTTCTGCCTCCCTAAACTATAAGGAAAATGTGTCAGGCTGTTACAGTAATTATCACTTGCTCTACCACAGTAGTAAATGTGCTTTGAAATTGCCAATCAAATATCGTTTTCTGCCTAGAATCACACCATGAGTCTGTGTGCACACAGGAATTGTTGTCAGAGATTTAATTTGTGTTGCTCTTGTTCTGTAAGACTTGCACTCATAGGAAAGGGGCAGCTTGTTTTCTTGAACTGTGATGGTTAGCATTCAGCACAAATCACTATCTCACAGATGAGAGGCAAATGGTAGCACATTTGAAAACAACAGGGTAGATTTTCCTTCCACTCCTGCAATGGGTGAGGTAGTTCCTACTTGTTCAAAACTCCAATTAACCCTTACCACAGGTGATCTTACATACATCTCTGCAGTCTTCATGCAGTTGTGTAAGCGTCCATGCAGATCTCTCTTGCACCTGACAATAAACAGTCTCCAGAAACACACTCTTAGCACACAGGCAGCTGTTTCTCCTGCACTCCCATGCTTACTATTCAGCACTGTGTGGTATTTCAGATAGCAGTGTGTAACGCTAACACATTCAACATCACCAAGGTTCATTTCCTTTGCTCTAGTCTAATCACTCACCCAGGTTCCATATGCTCATAGTCTCAAGTAGCTGTTAGGACATGTGCTCTTTTCTGCCTCTCTAAACTATAAGGAAAATGTGTCAGGCCGTTACAGTAATTATCACTTGCTCTACCACAGTAGTAAATGTGCTTTGAAATTGCCAATCAAATATCGTTTTCTGCCTAGAATAACACCATGAGTCTGTGTGCACACAGGAATTGTTGTCAGAGATTTAATTCGTGTTGCTCTTGTTCTGTAAGACTTGCACTCGTAGGAAAGGGGCAGCTTGTTTTCTTGAACTGTGATGGTTAGCATTCAGCACAAATCACTATCTCACAGATGAGAGGAAAATGGTAACACATTTGAAAACAACAGTGTAGATTTTCCTTCCACTCCTGCAATGGGTGAGGTAGTTCCTACATGTTCAAAACTCCAATTAACCCTTACCACAGGTGATCTTACATACATCTCTGCAGTCTTCATGCAGTTGTGTAAGCGTCCATGCAGATCTCTCTTGCACCTGACAATACACAGTCTCCAGAAACACACTCTTAGCACACAGGCAGCTGTTTCTCCTGCACTCCCATGCTTACTATTCAGCACTCTGTGGTATTTCAGATAGCAGTGTGTAACGCTAACACATTCAACATCACCAAGGCTCATTTCCTTTGCTCTAGTCTAATCACTCACCCAGGTTCCACATGCTCATAGTCTCAAGTAGCTGTTAGGACATGTGCTCTTTTCTGCCTCTCTAAACTATAAGGAAAATGTGTCAGGCTGTTACAGTAATTATCACTTGCTCTACCACAGTAGTAAATGTGCTTTGAAATTGCCAATCACATATCGTTTTCTGCCTAGAATCACACCATGAGTCTGTGTGCACACAGGAATTGTTGTCAGAGATTTAATTTGTGTCGCTCTTGTTCTGTAAGACTTGCACTCATAGGAAAGGGGCAGCTTGTTTTCTTGAACTGTGATGGTTAGCATTCAGCACAAATCACTATCTCACAGATGAGAGGCAAATGGTAACACATTTGAAAACAACAGGGTAGATTTTCCTTCCACTCCTGCAATGGGTGAGGTAGTTCCTACATGTTCAAAACTCCAATTAACCCTTACCACAGGTGATCTTACATACATCTCTGCAGTCTTCTTGCAGTTGTGTAAGCTTCCATGCAGATCTCTCTTGCACCTGACAATACACAGTCTCCAGAAACACACTCTTAGCACACAGGCAGCTGCTTCTCCTGCATTCCCATGCTTACTATTCAGCACTGTGTGGTATTTCAGATAGCAGTGTGTAACGCTAACACATTCAACATCACCAAGGCTCACTTCCTTTGCTCTAGTCTAATCACTCACCCAGGTTCCTCATGCTCATGGTCTCAAGTAGCTGTTAGGACATGTGCTCTTTTCTGCCTCTCTAAACTATAAGGAAAATGTGTCAGGCTGTTACAGTAATTATCACTTGCTCTACCACAGTAGTAAATGTGCTTTGAAATTGCCAATCAAATATTGTTTTCTGCCTAGAATCACACCATGAGTCTGTGTGCACACAGGAATTGTTGTCAGAGATTTAATTTGTGACGCTCTTGTTCTGTAAGACTTGCACTCGTAGGAAAGGGGCAGCTTGTTTTCTTGAACTGTGATGGTTATCATTCAGCACAAATCACTATCTCACAGATGACAGGCAAATGCTAACACATTTGAAAACAACAGGGTAGATTTTCCTTCCGCTCCTGCAATGGGTGAGGTAGTACCTACATGTTCAAAACTCCAATTAACCCTTACCACAGGTGATCTTACATACATCTCTGCAGTCTTCATGCAGTTGTACAAGCGTCCAAGCAGATCTCTCTTGCACCTGACAATACACAGTCTCCAGAAACACACTCTTAGCACACAGCCAACTGCTTCTCCTGCACTCCCATGCTTACTATTCAGCACTGTGTGGTATTTCAGATAGCAGCGTGTAACGCTAACACATTCAACATCACCAAGGCTCATTTCCTTTGCTCTAGTCTAATCACTCACCCAGGTTCCACATGCTCATGGTCTCAAGTAGCTGTTAGGACATGTGCTCTTTTCTGCCTCTCTAAACTATAAGGAAAATGTGTCAGGCTGTTACAGTAATTATCACTTGCTCTACCACAGTAGTAAATGTGCTTTGAAATTGGCAATCAAATATCGTTTTCTGCCTAGAATCACATCATGAGTCTGTGTGCACACAGGAATTGTTGTCAGAGATTTAATTCGTGTTGCTCTTGTTCTGTAAGACTTGCACTCGTAGGAAAGAGGCAGCTTGGTTAGCATTCAGCACAAATCACTATCTCACAGATGAGAGGAAAATGGTAACACATTTGAAAACAACAGGGTAGATTTTCCTTCCACTCCTGCAATGGGTGAGGTAGTTCCTACATGTTCAAAACTATAATTAACCCTTACCATAGGTGATCTTACATACATCTCTGCAGTCTTCATGCAGTTGTGTAAGCGTCCATGCAGATCTCTCTTGCACCTGACAATACACAGTCTCCAGAAACACACTCTTAGCACACAGGCAGCTGCTTCTCCTGCATTCCCATGCTTACTATTCAGCACTGTGTGGTATTTCAGATAGCAGTGTGTAACGCTAACACATTCAACATCACCAAGGCTCATTTCCTTTGCTCTAGTCTAATCACTCACCCAGGTTCCTCATGCTCATGGTCTCAAGTAGCTGTTAGGACATGTGCTCTTTTCTGCCTCTCTAAACTATAAGGAAAATGTGTCAGGCTGTTACAGTAATTATCACTTGCTCTACCACAGTAGTAAATGTGCTTTGAAATTGCTAATCAAATATCGTTTTCTGCCTAGAATCACACCATGAGTCTGTGTGCACACAGGAATTGTTGTCAGAGATTTAATTTGTGTCGCTCTTGTTCTGTAAGACTTGCACTCGTAGGAAAGGGGCAGCTTGTTTTCTTGAACTGTGATGGTTAGCATTCAGCACAAATCACTATCTCACAGATAAAAGGCAAATGCTAACACATTTGAAAACAACAGGGTAGATTTTCCTTCCACTCCTGCAATGGGTGAGGTAGTTCCTACATGTTCAAAACTCCAATTAACCCTTACCACAGGTGATCTTACATGCATCTCTGCAGTCTTCATGCAGTTGTGCAAGCGTCCATGCAGATCTCTCTTGCACCTGACAATACACAGTCTCCAGAAACACACTCTTAGCACACAGCCAACTGCTTCTCCTGCACTGCCATGCTTACTATTCAGCACTGTGTGGTATTTCAGATAGCAGTGTGTAACGCTAACACATTCAACATTACCAAGGCTCATTTCCTTTGCTCTAGTCTAATCACTCACCCAGGTTCCACATGCTCATGGTCTCAAGTAGCTGTTAGGACATGTGCTCTTTTCTGCCTCTCTAAACTATAAGCAAAATGTGTCAGTCTGTTACAGTAATTATCACTTGCTCTACCACAGTAGTAAATGTGCTTTGAAATTGCCAATCAAATATCGTTTTCTGCCTAGAATCACACCATGAGTCTGTGTGCACACAGGAATTGTTGTCAGAGATTTAATTCGTGTTCCTCTTGTTCTGTAAGACTTGCACTCGTAGGAAAGGGGCAGCTTGTTTTCTTGAACTGTGATGGTTAGCATTCAGCACAAATCACTATCTCACAGATGAGAGGCAAATGGTAATACATTTGAAAACAACAGGGTATATTTTCCTTCCACTCCTGCAATGGGTGAGGTAGTTCCTAAATGTTCAAAACTCCAATTAACCCTTACCACAGGTGATCTTACATACATCTCTGCAGTCTTCATGCAGTTGTGTAAGCTTCCATGCAAATCTCTCTTGCACCTGACAATACAGTCTCCAGAAACACACTCTTAGCACACAGGCAGCTGCTTCTCCTGCATTCCCATGCTTACTATTCAGCACTGTGTGGTATTTCAGATAGCAGTGTGTAACGCTAACACATTCAACATCACCAAGGCTCATTTCCTTTGCTCCAGTCTAATCACTCACCCAGGTTCCTCATGCTCATGGTCTCAAGTAGCTGTTAGGACATGTGCTCTTTTCTGCCTCTCTAAACTATAAGGAAAATGTGTCAGGCTGTTACAATAATTATCACTTGCTCTACCACAGTAGTAAATGTGCTTTGAAATTGCCAATCAAATATCGTTTTCTGCCTAGAATCAAACCATGAGTCTGTGTGCACACAGGAATTGTTGGCAGAGATTTAATTTGTGTTGCTCTTGTTCTGTAAGACTTGCACTCGTAGGAAAAGGGCAGCTTGTTTTCTTGAACTGTGATGGTTAGCATTCAGCACAAATCACTATCTCACAGATGAGAGGCAAATGGTAACACATTTGAAAACAACAGGGTAGATTTTCCTTCCACTCCTGCAATGGGTGAGGTAGTTCCTACATGTTCAAAACTCCAATTAACCCTTACCACAGGTGATCTTACATACATCTCTGCAGTCTTCATGCAGTTGTGTAAGCGTCCATGCAGATCTCTCTTGCACCTGACAATACACAGTCTCCAGAAACAAACTCTTAGCACACAGGCAGCTGCTTCTCCTGCATTCCCATGCTTACTATTCAGCACTGTGTGGTATTTCAGATAGCAGTGTGTAAAGCTAACACATTCAACATCACCAAGGCTCATTTCATTTGCTTTAGTCTAATCACTCACCCAGGTTCCTCATGCTCATGTTCTCAAGTAGCTGTTAGGACATGTGCTCTTTTCTGCCTCTCTAAACTATAAGGAAAATGTGTCAGGCTGTTACAGTAATTATCACTTGCTCTACCACAGCAGTAAATGTGCTTTTAAATTGCCAATCAAATATCGTTTTCTGCCTAGAATCACACCATGAGTCTGTGTGCACACAGGAATTGTTGTCAGAGATTTAATTTGTGTTGCTCTTGTTCTGTAAGACTTGCACTCATAGGAAAGGGGCAGCTTGTTTTCTTGAACTGTGATGGTTAGCGTTCAGCACAAATCACTATCTCACAGATGAGAGGCAAATGCTAACACATTTGAAAACAACAGTGTAGATTTTCCTTCCACTCCTGCAATGGGTGAGGTAGTTCCTACATGTTCAAATCTCCAATTAACCTGTACCACAGGTGATCTTACATACATCTCTGCAGTCTTCATGCAGTTGTGCAAGCGTCCATGCAGATCTCTCTTGCACCTGACAATACACAGTCTCCAGAAACACACTGTTAGCACACAGCCAACTGCTTCTCCTGCACTCCCATGCTTACTATTCAGCACTCTGTGGTATTTCAGATAGCAGTGTGTAACGCTAACACATTCAACTTCACCAAGGCTCATTTCCTTTGCTCTAGTCTAATCACTCACCCAGGTTCCTCATGCTCATGGTCTCAAGTAGCTGTTAGGACATGTGCTCTTTTCTGCCTCTCTAAACTATAAGGAAAATGTGTCAGGCTGTTACAGTAATTATCACTTGCTCTACCACAGTAGTAAATGTGCTTTGAAATTGCTAATCAAATATCGTTTTCTGCCTAGAATCACACCATGAGTCTGTGTGCACACAGGAATTGTTGTCAGAGATTTAATTTGTGTCGCTCTTGTTCTGTAAGACTTGCACTCGTAGGAAAGGGGCAGCTTGTTTTCTTGAATTGTGATGGTTAGCATTCAGCACAAATCACTATCTCACAGATGACAGGCAAATGCTAACACATTTGAAAACAACAGGGTAGATTTTCCTTCCACTCCTGCAATGGGTGAGGTAGTTCCTACATGTTCAAAACTCCAATTAACCCTTACCACAGGTGATCTTACATACATCTCTGCAGTCTTCATGCAGTTGTGTAAGCGTCCATGCAGATCTCTCTTGCACCTGACAATACACAGTCTCCAGAAACACACTCTTCGCACACAGGCAGCTGCTTCTCCTGCATTCCCATGCTTACTATTCAGCACTGTGTGGTATTTCAAATAGCAGTGTGTAACGCTAACACATTCAACATCACCAAGGCTCATTTCCTTTGCTCTAGTCTAATCACTCACCCAGGTTCCACTTGCTCATGGTCTCAAGTAGCTGTTAGGAGATGTGGTCTTTTCTGCCTCTCTAAACTATAAGGAAAATGTGTCAGGCTGTTACAGTAATTATCACTTGCTCTACCACAGTAGTAAATGTGCTTTGAAATTGCCAATCAAATATCGTTTTCTGCCTAGAATCACACCATGAGTCTGTGTGCACACAGGAATTGTTGTCAGAGATTTAATTTGTGTTGCTCTTGTTCTGTAAGACTTGCACTCGTAGGAAAGGGGCAGCTTGTTTTCTTGAACTGTAATGGTTAGCATTCAGCACAAATCACTATCTCACAGATGAGAGGCAAATGGTAACACATTTGAAAACAACAGGGTAGATTTTCCTTCCACTCCTGCAATGGGTGAGGTAGTTCCTACATGTTCAAAACTCCAATTAACCCTTACCACAGGTGATCTTACATACATCTCTGCAGTCTTCATGCAGTTGTGTAAGCGTCCATGCAGATCTCTCTTGCACCTGACAATACACAGTCTCCAGAAACACACTCTTAGCACACAGGCAGCTGCTTCTCCTGCATTCCCATGCTTACTATTCAGCACTGTGTGGTATTTCAGATAGCAGTGTGTAACGCTAACACATTCAACATCACCAAGGCTCATTTCCTTTGCTCTAGTCTAATCACTCACCCAAGTTCCACATGCTCATGGTCTCAAGTAGCTGTTAGGAAATGTGCTCTTTTCTGCCTCTCTAAACTATAAGGAAAATGTGTCAGGCTGTTACAGTAATTATCACTTGCTCTACCACAGTAGTAAATATGGTTTTAAATTGCCAATCAAATATCGTTTTCTGCCTAGAATCACACCATGAGTCTGTGTGCACACAGGAATTGTTGTCAGAGATTTAATTCGTGTTGCTCTTGTTCTGTAAGACTTGCACTCGTAGGAAAGGGGCAGCTTGTTTTCTTGAACTGTGATGGTTAGCATTCAGCACAAATCACTATCTCACAGATGAGAGGCAAATGGTAACACATTTGAAAACAACAGGGTAGATTTTTCTTCCACTCCTGCAATGGGTGAGGTAGTTCCTACATGTTCAAAACTCCAATTAACCCTTACCACAGGTGATCTTACATACATCTCTGCAGTCTTCATGCAGTTGTGTAAGCGTCCATGCAGATCTCTCTTGCACCTGACAATACACAGTCTCCAGAAACACACTCTTAGCACACAGGCAGCTGCTTCTCCTGCATTCCCATGCTTACTATTCAGCACTGTGTGGTATTTCAGATAGCAGTGTGTAACGCTAACACATTCAACATCACCAAGGCTCATTTCCTTTGCTCTAGTCTAATCACTCACCCAAGTTCCACATGCTCATGGTCTCAAGTAGCTGTTAGGACATGTGCTCTTTTCTGCCTCTCTAAACTATAAGGAAAATGTGTCAGGCTGTTACAGTAATTATCACTTGCTCTACCACAGTAGTAAATATGGTTTGAAATTGCCAATCAAATATCGTTTTCTACCTAGAATCACACCATGAGTCTGTGTGCACACAGGAATTGTTGTCAGAGATTTAATTTGTGTTGCTCTTGTTCTGTAAGACTTGCACTCGTAGGAAAGGGGCAGCTTGTTTTCTTGAACTGTGATGGTTAGCATTCAGCACAAATCACTATCTCACAGATGAGAGGCAAATGGTAACACATTTGAAAACAACAGGGTAGATTTTCCTTCCACTCCTGCAATGGGTGAGGTAGTTCCTACATGTTCAAAACTCCAATTAACCCTTACCAGAGGTGATCTTACATACATCTCTGCAGTCTTCATGCAGTTGTGGAAGCGTCCATGCAGATCTCTCTTGCACCTGACAATACACAGTCTCCAGAAACACACTCTTCGCACACGGGCAGCTGCTTCTCCTGCATTCCCATGCTTACTATTCAGCACTGTGTGGTATTTCAGATAGCAGTGTGTAACGCTAACACATTCAACATCACCAAGGCTCATTTCCTTTGCTCTAATCTAATCACTCACCCAGGTTCCACATGCTCATGGTCTCAAGTAGCTGTTAGGACATGTGCTCTTTTCTGCCTCTCTAAACTAAAAGCAAAATGTGTCAGGCTGTTACAGTAATTATCACTTGCTCTACCACAGTAGTAAATGTGCTTTGAAATTGCCAATCACATATCGTTTTCTGCCTAGAATCACACCATGAGTCTGTGTGCACACAGGAATTGTTGTCAGAGATTTAATTTGTGTTGCTCTTGTTCTGTAAGACTTGCACTCGTAGGAAAGGGGCAGCTTGTTTTCTTGAACTGTGATGGTTAGCATTCAGCACAAATCACTATCTCACAGATGAGAGGCAAATGGTAACACATTTGAAAACAACAGGGTAGATTTTCCTTCCACTCCTGCAATGGGTGAGGTAGTTCCTACATGTTCAAAACTCAAATTAACCCTTACCACAGGTGATCTTACATACATCTCTGCAGTCTTCATGCAGTTGTGTAAGCGTCCATGCAGATCTCTCTTGCACCTGACAATACACAGTCTCCAGAAACACACTCTTAGCACACAGGCAGCTGCTTCTCCTGCATTCCCATGCTTACTATTCAGCACTGTGTGGTATTTCAGATAGCAGCGTGTAACGCTAACACATTCAACATAACCAAGGCTCATTTCCTTTGCTCTAATCTAATCACTCACCCAGGTTCCACATGCTCATGGTCTCAAGTAGCTGTTAGGAAATGTGCTCTTTTCTGCCTCTCTAAACTATAAGGAAAATGTGTCAGGCTGTTACAGTAATTATCACTTGCTCTACCACAGTAGTAAATGTGCTTTGAAATTGCCAATCAAATATTGTTTTCTGCCTAGAATCACACCATGAGTCTGTGTGCACACAGGAATTGTTGTCAGAGATTTAATTTGTGTCGCTCTTGTTCTGTAAGACTTGCACTCGTAGGAAAGGGGCAGCTTGTTTTCTTGAACTGTGATGGTTAGCATTCAGCACAAATCACTATCTCATAGATGAGAGGCAAATGCTAACACATTTGAAAACAAGAGGGTAGATTTTCCTTCCACTCCTGCAATGGGTAAGGTAGTTCCTACATGTTCAAAACTCCAATTAACCCTTACCACAGGTGATCTTACATACATCTCTGCAGTCTTCATGCAGTTGTACAAGCGTCCATGCAGATCTCTCTTGCACCTGACAATACACAGTCTCCAGAAACACACTCTTAGCACACAGGCAGCTGTTTCTCCTGCACTCCCATGCTTACTATTCAGCACTGTGTGGTATTTCAGATAGCAGAGTGGAACGCTAACACATTCAACATCATCAAGGCTCAGTTCCTTTGCTCTAGTTTAATCACGCACAGAGGTTCCACATGCTCATGGTCTCAAGTACCTGTTAGGACATGTGCTCTTTTCTGCCTCTCTAAACTATAAGGAAAATGTGTCAGGCTGTTACAGTAATTATCACTTGCTCTACCACAGTAGTAAATGTGCTTTGAAATTGCCAATCAAATATCGTTTTCTGCCTAGAATCACACCATGAGTCTGTGTGCACACAGGAATTGTTGTCAGAGATTTAATTCATGTTGCTTTTGTTCTGTAAGACTTGCACTCGTAGGAAAGGGGCAGCTTGTTTTCTTGAACTGTAATGGTTAGCATTCAGCACAAATCAATATCTCACAGATGAGAGGCAAATGGTAACACATTTGAAAACAACAGGGTAGATTTTCCTTCCACTCCTGCAATGGGTGAGGTAGTTCCTACATGTTCAAAACTCCAATTAACCCTTACCACAGGTGATCTTACATACATCTCTGCAGTCTTCATGCAGTTGTGTAAGCGTCCATGCAGATCTCTCTTGCACCTGACAATACACAGTCTCCAGAAACAAACTCTTAGCACACAGGCAGCTGCTTCTCCTGCATTCCCATGCTTACTATTCAGCACTGTGTGGTATTTCAGATAGCAGTGTGTAAAGCTAACACATTCAACATCACCAAGGCTCATTTCATTTGCTTTAGTCTAATCACTCACCCAGGTTCCTCATGCTCATGTTCTCAAGTAGCTGTTAGGACATGTACTCTTTTCTGCCTCTCTAAACTATAAGGAAAATGTGTCAGGCTGTTACAGTAATTATCACTTGCTCTACCACAGCAGTAAATGTGCTTTTAAATTGCCAATCAAATATCGTTTTCTGCCTAGAATCACACCATGAGTCTGTGTGCACACAGGAATTGTTGTCAGAGATTTAATTTGTGTTGCTCTTGTTCTGTAAGACTTGCACTCATAGGAAAGGTGCAGCTTGTTTTCTTGAACTGTGATGGTTAGCATTCAGCACAAATCACTATCTCACAGATGAGAGGCAAATGCTAACACATTTGAAAACAACAGTGTAGATTTTCCTTCCACTCCTGCAATGGGTGAGGTAGTTCCTACATGTTCAAATCTCCAATTAACCTGTACCACAGGTGATCTTACATACATCTCTGCAGTCTTCATGCAGTTGTGCAAGCGTCCATGCAGATCTCTCTTGCACCTGACAATACACAGTCTCCAGAAACACACTCTTAGCACACAGGCAGCTGCTTCTCCTGCATTCCCATGCTTACTATTCAGCACTGTGTGGTATTTCAGATATCAGTGTGTAACGCTAACACATTCAACATCACCAAGGCTCATTTCCTTTGCTCTAGTCTAATCACTCACCCAGGTTCCACAAGCTCATGTTCTCAAGTAGCTGTTAGGACATGTGCTCTTTTCTGCCTCTCTAAACACTAAGGAAAATGTGTCAGGCTGTTACAGTAATTATCACTTGTTCTACCACAGTAGTAAATGTGCTTTGAAATTGCCAATCAAATATCGTTTTCTGCCTAGAATCACACCATGAGTCTGTGTGCACACAGGAATTGTTGTCAAAGATTTAATTTGTGTTGCTCTTGTTCTGTAAGACTTGCACTCGTAGGAAAGGGGCAGCTTGTTTTCTTGAACTGTGATGGTTAGCATTCAGCACAAATCACTATCTCACAGATGAGAGGCAAATGGTAACACATTTGAAAACAACAGGGTAGATTTTCCTTCCACTCCTGCAATGGGTGAGGTAGTTCCTACATGTTCAAAACTCCAATTAACCCTTACCACAGGTGATCTTACATACATCTCTGAAGTCTTCATGCAGTTGTGTAAGCTTCCATGCAGATCTCTCTTGCACCTGACAATACACAGACTCCAGAAACACACTCTTAGCACACAGGCAGTTGCTTCTCCTGCATTCCCATGCTTACTATTCAGCACTGTGTGGTATTTCAGATAGCAGTGTATAACGCTAACACATTCAACATCACCAAGGCTCATTTCCTTTGCTCTAGTCTAATCACTCACCCAGGTTCCACATGCTCATGGTCTCAAGTAGCTGTTAGGACATGTGCTCTTTTCTGCCTCTCTAAACTATAAGGAAAATGTGTCAGGCTTTTACAGTAATTATCACTTGCTCTACCACAATAGTAAATGTGCTTTGAAATTGCCAATCAAATATCGTTTTCTGCCTAGAATCACACCATGAGTCTGTGTGCACACAGGAATTGTTGTCAGAGATTTAATTTGTGTCGCTCTTGTTCTGTAAGACTTGCACTCGTAGGAAAGGGGCAGCTTGTTTTCTTGAACTGTGATGGTTATCATTCAGCACAAATCACTATCTCACAGATGACAGGCAAATGCTAACACATTTGAAAACAACAGGGTAGATTTTCCTTCCACTCCTGCAATGGGTGAGGTAGTTCCTACATGTTCAAAACTCCAATTAACCCTTACCACAGGTGATCTTACATACATCTCTGCAGTCTTCATGCAGTTGTACAAGCGTCCAAGCAGATCTCTCTTGCACCTGACAATACACAGTCTCCAGAAACACACTCTTAGCACACAGCCAACTGCTTCTCCTGCACTCCCATGCTTACTATTCAGCACTGTGTGGTATTTCAGATAGCAGTGTGTAACGCTAACACATTCAACATCACCAAGGCTCATTTCCTTTGCTCTAGTCTAATCACTCACCCAGGTTCCACATGCTCATGGTCTCAAGTAGCTGTTAGGACATGTGCTCTTTTCTGCCTCTCTAAACTATAAGGAAAATGTGTCAGGCTGTTACAGTAATTATCACTTGCTCTACCACAGTAGTAAATGTGCTTTGAAATTGCCAATCAAATATCGTTTTCTGCCTAGAATCACACCATGAGTCTGTGTGCACACAGGAATTGTTGTCAGAGATTTAATTCGTGTTGCTCTTGTTCTGTAAGACTTGCACTCGTAGGAAAGAGGCAGCTTGGTTAGCATTCAGCACAAATCACTATCTCACAGATGAGAGGAAAATGGTGACACATTTGAAAACAACAGGGTAGATTTTCCTTCCACTCCTGCAATGGGTGAGGTAGTTCCTACATGTTCAAAACTATAATTAACCCTTACCATAGGTGATCTTACATACATCTCTGCAGTCTTCATGCAGTTGTGTAAGCGTCCATGCAGATCTCTCTTGCACCTGACAATACACAGTCTCCAGAAACACACTCTTAGCACACAGGCAGCTGCTTCTCCTGCATTCCCATGCTTACTATTCAGCACTGTGTGGTATTTCAGATAGCAGTGTGTAACGCTAACACATTCAACTTCACCAAGGCTCATTTCCTTTGCTCTAGTCTAATCACTCACCCAGGTTCCTCATGCTCATGGTCTCAAGTAGCTGTTAGGACATGTGCTCTTTTCTGCTTCTCTAAACTATAAGGAAAATGTGTCAGGCTGTTACAGTAATTATCACTTGCTCTACCACAGTAGTAAATGTGCTTTGAAATTGCCAATCAAATATCGTTTTCTGCCTAGAATCAAACCATGAGTCTGTGTGCACACAGGAATTGTTGGCAGAGATTTAATTTGTGTTGCTCTTGTTCTGTAAGACTTGCACTCGTAGGAAAAGGGCAGCTTGTTTTCTTGAACTGTGATGGTTAGCATTCAGCACAAATCACTATCTCACAGATGAGAGGCAAATGGTAATACATTTGAAAACAACAGGGTATATTTTCCTTCCACTCCTGCAATGGGTGAGGTAGTTCCTACATGTTCAAAACTCCAATTAACCCTTACCACAGGTGATCTTACATACATCTCTGCAGTCTTCATGCAGTTGTACAAGCGTCCAAGCAGATCTCTCTTGCACCTGACAATACACAGTCTCCAGAAACACACTCTTAGCACACAGCCAACTGCTTCTCCTGCACTCCCATGCTTACTATTCAGCACTGTGTGGTATTTCAGATAGCAGTGTGTAACGCTAACACATTCAACATCACCAAGGCTCATTTCCTTTGCTCTAGTCTAATCACTCACCCAGGTTCCACATGCTCATGGTCTCAAGTAGCTGTTAGGACATGTGCTCTTTTCTGCCTCTCTAAACTATAAGGAAAATGTGTCAGGCTGTTACAGTAATTATCACTTGCTCTACCACAGTAGTAAATGTGCTTTGAAATTGCCAATCAAATATCGTTTTCTGCCTAGAATCACACCATGAGTCTGTGTGCACACAGGAATTGTTGTCAGAGATTTAATTCGTGTTGCTCTTGTTCTGTAAGACTTGCACTCGTAGGAAAGAGGCAGCTTGGTTAGCATTCAGCACAAATCACTATCTCACAGATGAGAGGAAAATGGTGACACATTTGAAAACAACAGGGTAGATTTTCCTTCCACTCCTGCAATGGGTGAGGTAGTTCCTACATGTTCAAAACTATAATTAACCCTTACCATAGGTGATCTTACATACATCTCTGCAGTCTTCATGCAGTTGTGTAAGCGTCCATGCAGATCTCTCTTGCACCTGACAATACACAGTCTCCAGAAACACACTCTTAGCACACAGGCAGCTGCTTCTCCTGCATTCCCATGCTTACTATTCAGCACTGTGTGGTATTTCAGATAGCAGTGTGTAACGCTAACACATTCAACTTCACCAAGGCTCATTTCCTTTGCTCTAGTCTAATCACTCACCCAGGTTCCTCATGCTCATGGTCTCAAGTAGCTGTTAGGACATGTGCTCTTTTCTGCTTCTCTAAACTATAAGGAAAATGTGTCAGGCTGTTACAGTAATTATCACTTGCTCTACCACAGTAGTAAATGTGCTTTGAAATTGCTAATCAAATATCGTTTTCTGCCTAGAATCACACCATGAGTCTGTGTGCACACAGGAATTGTTGTCAGAGATTTAATTTGTGTCGCTCTTGTTCTGTAAGACTTGCACTCGTAGGAAAGGGGCAGCTTGTTTTATTGAACTGTGATGGTTAGCATTCAGCACAAATCACTATCTCACAGATGAGAGGCAAATGCTAACACATTTGAAAACAACAGGGTAGATTTTCCTTCCACTCCTGCAATGGGTGAGGTAGTTCCTACATGTTCAAAACTCCAATTAACCCTTACCACAGGTGATCTTACATACATCTCTGCAGTCTTCATGCAGTTGTGCAAGCGTCCATGCAGATCTCTCTTGCACCTGACAATACACAGTCTCCAGAAACACACTCTTAGCACACAGCCAACTGCTTCTCCTGCACTCCCATGCTTACTATTCAGCACTCTGTGGTATTTCAGATAGCAGTGTGTAACGCTAACACATTCAACATCACCAAGGCTCATTTCCTTTGCTCTAGTCTAATCACTCACCCAGGTTCCACATGCTCATGGTCTCAAGTAGCTGTTAGGACATGTGCTCTTTTCTGCCTCTCTAAACTATAAGCAAAATGTGTCAGTCTGTTACAGTAATTATCACTTGCTCTACCACAGTAGTAAATGTGCTTTGAAATTGCCAATCAAATATCGTTTTCTGCCTAGAATCACATCATGAGTCTGTGTGCACACAGGAATTGTTGTCAGAGATTTAATTTGTGTTGCTCTTGTTCTGTAAGACTTGCACTCGTAGGAAAGGGGCAGCTTGTTTTCTTGAACTGTGATGGTTAGCATTCAGCACAAATCACTATCTCACAGATGAGAGGCAAATGGTAACACATTTGAAAACAACAGGGTAGATTTTCCTTCCACTCCTGCAATGGGTGAGGTAGTTCCTACATGTTCAAAACTCCAATTAACCCTTACCACAGGTGATCTTACATACATCTCTGAAGTCTTCATGCAGTTGTGTAAGCTTCCATGCAGATCTCTCTTGCACCTGACAATACACAGTCTCCAGAAACACACTCTTAGCACACAGGCAGTTGCTTCTCCTGCATTCCCATGCTTACTATTCAGCACTGTGTGGTATTTCAGATAGCAGTGTGTAACGCTAACACATTCAACATCACCAAGGCTCATTTCCTTTGCTCTATTCTAATCACTCACCCAGGTTCCACATGCTCATGGTCTCAAGTAGCTGTTAGGACATGTGCTCTTTTCTGCCTCTCTAAACTATAAGGAAAATGTGTCAGGCTGTTACAGTAATTATCACTTGCTCTACCACAGTAGTAAATGTGCTTTGAAATTGCCAATCAAATATCGTTTTCTGCCTAGAATCACACCATGAGTCTGTGTGCACACAGGAATTGTTGTCAGAGATTTAATTTGTGTTGCTCTTGTTCTGTAAGACTTGCACTCGTAGGAAAGGGGCAGCCTGTTTTCTTGAACTGTGATGGTTAGCATTCAGCAGAAATCACTATCTCACAGATGAGAGGCAAATGGTAACACATTTGAAAAGAACAGGGTAGATTTTCCTTCCACTCCTGCAATGGGTGAGGTAGTTCCTACATGTTCAAAACTCCAATTAACCCTTACCACAGGTGATCTTACATACATCTCTGCAGTCTTCATGCAGTTGTGTAAGCGTCCATGCAGATCTCTCTTGCACCTGACAATACACAGTCTCCAGAAACACACTCTTCGCACACAGGCAGCTGCTTCTCCTGCATTCCCATGCTTACTATTCAGCACTGTGTGGTATTTCAAATAGCAGTGTGTAACGCTAACACATTCAACATCACCAAGGCTCATTTCCTTTGCTCTAGTCTAATCACTCACCCAGGTTCCACTTGCTCATGGTCTCAAGTAGCTGTTAGGAGATGTGGTCTTTTCTGCCTCTCTAAACTATAAGGAAAATGTGTCAGGCTGTTACAGTAATTATCACTTGCTCTACCACAGTAGTAAATGTGCTTTGAAATTGCCAATCAAATATCGTTTTCTGCCTAGAATCACACCATGAGTCTGTGTGCACACAGGAATTGTTGTCAGAGATTTAATTTGTGTTGCTCTTGTTCTGTAAGACTTGCACTCGTAGGAAAGGGGCAGCTTGTTTTCTTGAACTGTAATGGTTAGCATTCAGCACAAATCAATATCTCACAGATGAGAGGCAAATGGTAACACATTTGAAAACAACAGGGTAGATTTTCCTTCCACTCCTGCAATGGGTGAGGTAGTTCCTACATGTTCAAAATTTCAATTAACCCTTACAACAGGTGATCTTACATACATCTCTGCAGTCTTCATGCAGTTGTGTAAGCGTCCATGCAGATCTCTCTTGCACCTGACAATACACAGTCTCCAGAAACACACTCTTAACACACAGGCAGCTGCTTCTCCTGCATTCCCATGCTTACTATTCAGCACTGTGTGGTATTTCAGATAGCAGTGTGTGACGCTAACACATTCAACATCACCAAGGCTCATTTCCTTTGCTCTAGTCTAATCACTCACCCAGGTTCCTCATGCTCATGGTCTCAAGTAGCTGTTAGGACATGTGCTCTTTTCTGCCTCTCTAAACTATAAGGAAAATGTGTCAGGCTGTTACAGTAATTATCACTTGCTCTACCACAGTAGTAAATATGGTTTTAAATTGCCAATCAAATATCGTTTTCTGCCTAGAATTACACCATGAATCTGTGTGCACACAGGAATTGTTGTCAGAGATTTAATTCGTGTTGCTCTTGTTCTGTAAGACTTGCACTCGTAGGAAAGGGGCAGCTTGTTTTCTTGAACTGTGATGGTTAGCATTCAGCACAAATCACTATCTCACAGATGAGAGGCAAATGGTAACACATTTGAAAACAACAGGGTAGATTTTCCTTCCACTCCTGCAATGGGTGAGGTAGTTCCTACATGTTCAAAACTCCAATTAACCCTTACCACAGGTGATCTTACATACATCTCTGCAGTCTTCATGCAGTTGTGTAAGCGTCCATGCAGATCTCTCTTGCACCTGACAATACACAGTCTCCAGAAACACACTCTTAGCACACAGGCAGCTGCTTCTCCTGCATTCCCATGCTTACTATTCAGCACTGTGTGGTATTTCAGATAGCAGTGTGTAACGCTAACACATTCAACATCACCAAGGCTCATTTCCTTTGCTCTAGTCTAATCACTCACCCAAGTTCCACATGCTCATGGTCTCAAGTAGCTGTTAGGAAATGTGCTCTTTTCTGCCTCTCTAAACTATAAGGAAAATGTGTCAGGCTGTTACAGTAATTATCACTTGCTCTACCACAGTAGTAAATATGGTTTTAAATTGCCAATCAAATATCGTTTTCTGCCTAGAATCACACCATGAGTCTGTGTGCACACAGGAATTGTTTTCAGAGATTTAATTCGTGTTGCTCTTGTTCTGTAAGACTTGCACTCGTAGGAAAGGGGCAGCTTGTTTTCTTGAACTGTGATGGTTAGCATTCAGCACAAATCACTATCTCACAGATGAGAGGCAAATGGTAACACATTTGAAAACAACAGGGTAGATTTTTCTTCCACTCCTGCAATGGGTGAGGTAGTTCCTACATGTTCAAAACTCCAATTAACCCTTACCACAGGTGATCTTACATACATCTCTGCAGTCTTCATGCAGTTGTGTAAGCGTCCATGCAGATCTCTCTTGCACCTGACAATACACAGTCTCCAGAAACGCACTCTTAGCACACAGGCAGCTGCTTCTCCTGCATTCCCATGCTTACTATTCAGCACTGTGTGGTATTTCAGATAGCAGTGTGTAACGCTAACACATTCAACATCACCAAGGCTCATTTCCTTTGCTCTAGTCTAATCACTCACCCAGGTTCCACATGCTCATGGTCTCAAGTAGCTGTTAGGACATGTGCTCTTTTCTGCCTCTCTAAACTATAAGGAAAATGTGTCAGGCTGTTACAGTAATTATCACTTGCTCTACCACAATAGTAAATGTGCTTTGAAATTGCCAATCAAATATCGTTTTCTGCCTAGAATGACACCATGAGTCTGTGTGCACACAGGAATTGTTGTCAGAGATTTAATTTGTGTTGCTCTTGTTCTGTAAGACTTGCACTCGTAGGAAAGGGGCAGCTTGTTTTCTTGAACTGTGATGGTTAGCATTCAGCACAAATCACTATCTCACAGATGAGAGGCAAATGGTAACACATTTGAAAACAACAGGGTAGATTTTCCTTCCACTCCTGCAATGGGTGAGGAAGTTCCTACATGTTCAAAACTCCAATTAACCCTTACCAGAGGTGATCTTACATACATCTCTGCAGTCTTCATGCAGTTGTGGAAGCGTCCATGCAGATCTCTCTTGCACCTCACAATACACAGTCTCCAGAAACACACTCTTCGCACACGGGCAGCTGCTTCTCCTGCATTCCCATGCTTACTATTCAGCACTGTGTGGTATTTCAGATAGCAGTGTGTAACGCTAACACATTCAACATCACCAAGGCTCATTTCCTTTGCTCTAGTCTAATCACTCACCCAGGTTCCTCATGCTCATGGTCTCAAGTAGCTGTTAGGACATGTGCTCTTTTCTGCCTCTCTAAACTATAAGGAAAATGTGTCAGGCTGTTACAATAATTATCACTTGCTCTACCACAGTAGTAAATGTGCTTTGAAATTGCCAATCAAATATCGTTTTCTGCCTAGAATCAAACCATGAGTCTGTGTGCACACAGGAATTGTTGGCAGAGATTTAATTTGTGTTGCTCTTGTTCTGTAAGACTTGCACTCGTAGGAAAAGGGCAGCTTGTTTTCTTGAACTGTGATGGTTAGCATTCAGCACAAATCACTATCTCACAGATGAGAGGCAAATGGTAACACATTTGAAAACAACAGGGTAGATTTTCGTTCCACTCCTGCAATGGGTGAGGTAGTTCCTACATGTTCAAAACTCCAATTAACCCTTACCACAGGTGATCTTACATACATCTCTGCAGTCTTCATGCAGTTGTGTAAGCGTCCATGCAGATCTCTCTTGCACCTGACAATACACAGTCTCCAGAAACAAACTCTTAGCACACAGGCAGCTGCTTCTCCTGCATTCCCATGCTTACTATTCAGCACTGTGTGGTATTTCAGATAGCAGTGTGTAAAGCTAACACATTCAACATCACCAAGGCTCATTTCATTTGCTTTAGTCTAATCACTCACCCAGGTTCCTCATGCTCATGTTCTCAAGTAGCTGTTAGGACATGTGCTCTTTTCTGCCTCTCTAAACTAAAAGGAAAATGTGTCAGGCTGTTACAGTAATTATCACTTGCTCTACCACAGCAGTAAATGTGCTTTTAAATTGCCAATCAAATATCGTTTTCTGCCTAGAATCACACCATGATTCTGTGTGCACACAGGAATTGTTGTCAGAGATTTAATTTGTGTTGCTCTTGTTCTGTAAGACTTGCACTCCTAGGAAAGGGGCAGCTTGTTTTCTTGAACTGTGATGGTTAGCATTCAGCACAAATCACTATCTCACAGATGAGAGGCAAATGCTAACACATTTGAAAACAACAGTGTAGATTTTCCTTCCACTCCTGCAATGGGTGAGGTAGTTCCTACATGTTCAAATCTCCAATTAACCTGTACCACAGGTGATCTTACATACATCTCTGCAGTCTTCATGCAGTTGTGCAAGCGTCCATGCAGATCTCTCTTGCACCTGACAATACACAGTCTCCAGAAACACACTCTTAGCACACAGCCAACTGCTTCTCCTGCATTCCCATGCTTACTATTCAGCACTGTGTGGTATTTCAGATATCAGTGTGTAACGCTAACACATTCAACATCACCAAGGCTCATTTCCTTTGCTCTAGTCTAATCACTCACCCAGGTTCCACAAGCTCATGTTCTCAAGTAGCTGTTAGGACATGTGCTCTTTTCTGCCTCTCTAAACACTAAGGAAAATGTGTCAGGCTGTTACAGTAATTATCACTTGTTCTACCACAGTAGTAAATGTGCTTTGAAATTGCCAATCAAATATCGTTTTCTGCCTAGAATCACACCATGAGTCTGTGTGCACACAGGAATTGTTGTCAGAGATTTAATTTGTGTTGCTCTTGTTCTGTAAGACTTGCACTCGTAGGAAAGGGGCAGCTTGTTTTCTTGAACTGTGATGGTTAGCATTCAGCACAAATCACTATCTCACAGATGAGAGGCAAATGGTAACACATTTGAAAACAACAGGGTAGATTTTCCTTCCACTCCTGCAATGGGTGAGGTAGTTCCTACATGTTCAAAACTCCAATTAACCCTTACCACAGGTGATCTTACATACATCTCTGAAGTCTTCATGCAGTTGTGTAAGCTTCCATGCAGATCTCTCTTGCACCTGACAATACACAGACTCCAGAAACACACTCTTAGCACACAGGCAGTTGCTTCTCCTGCATTCCCATGCTTACTATTCAGCACTGTGTGGTATTTCAGATAGCAGTGTATAACGCTAACACATTCAACATCACCAAGGCTCATTTCCTTTGCTCTAGTCTAATCACTCACCCAGGTTCCACATGCTCATGGTCTCAAGTAGCTGTTAGGACATGTGCTCTTTTCTGCCTCTCTAAACTATAAGGAAAATGTGTCAGGCTTTTACAGTAATTATCACTTGCTCTACCACAATAGTAAATGTGCTTTGAAATTGCCAATCAAATATCGTTTTCTGCCTAGAATCACACCATGAGTCTGTGTGCACACAGGAATTGTTGTCAGAGATTTAATTTGTGTCGCTCTTGTTCTGTAAGACTTGCACTCGTAGGAAAGGGGCAGCTTGTTTTCTTGAACTGTGATGGTTATCATTCAGCACAAATCACTATCTCACAGATGACAGGCAAATGCTAACACATTTGAAAACAACAGGGTAGATTTTCCTTCCACTCCTGCAATGGGTGAGGTAGTTCCTACATGTTCAAAACTCCAATTAACCCTTACCACAGGTGATCTTACATACATCTCTGCAGTCTTCATGCAGTTGTACAAGCGTCCAAGCAGATCTCTCTTGCACCTGACAATACACAGTCTCCAGAAACACACTCTTAGCACACAGCCAACTGCTTCTCCTGCACTCCCATGCTTACTATTCAGCACTGTGTGGTATTTCAGATAGCAGTGTGTAACGCTAACACATTCAACATCACCAAGGCTCATTTCCTTTGCTCTAGTCTAATCACTCACCCAGGTTCCACATGCTCATGGTCTCAAGTAGCTGTTAGGACATGTGCTCTTTTCTGCCTCTCTAAACTATAAGGAAAATGTGTCAGGCTGTTACAGTAATTATCACTTGCTCTACCACAGTAGTAAATGTGCTTTGAAATTGCCAATCAAATATCGTTTTCTGCCTAGAATCACACCATGAGTCTGTGTGCACACAGGAATTGTTGTCAGAGATTTAATTCGTGTTGCTCTTGTTCTGTAAGACTTGCACTCGTAGGAAAGAGGCAGCTTGGTTAGCATTCAGCACAAATCACTATCTCACAGATGAGAGGAAAATGGTAACACATTTGAAAACAACAGGGTAGATTTTCCTTCCACTCCTGCAATGGGTGAGGTAGTTCCTACATGTTCAAAACTATAATTAACCCTTACCATAGGTGATCTTACATACATCTCTGCAGTCTTCATGCAGTTGTGTAAGCGTCCATGCAGATCTCTCTTGCACCTGACAATACACAGTCTCCAGAAACACACTCTTAGCACACAGGCAGCTGCTTCTCCTGCATTCCCATGCTTACTATTCAGCACTGTGTGGTATTTCAGATAGCAGTGTGTAACGCTAACACATTCAACTTCACCAAGGCTCATTTCCTTTGCTCTAGTCTAATCACTCACCCAGGTTCCTCATGCTCATGGTCTCAAGTAGCTGTTAGGACATGTGCTCTTTTCTGCTTCTCTAAACTATAAGGAAAATGTGTCAGGCTGTTACAGTAATTATCACTTGCTCTACCACAGTAGTAAATGTGCTTTGAAATTGCTAATCAAATATCGTTTTCTGCCTAGAATCACACCATGAGTCTGTGTGCACACAGGAATTGTTGTCAGAGATTTAATTTGTGTCGCTCTTGTTCTGTAAGACTTGCACTCGTAGGAAAGGGGCAGCTTGTTTTATTGAACTGTGATGGTTAGCATTCAGCACAAATCACTATCTCACAGATGAGAGGCAAATGCTAACACATTTGAAAACAACAGGGTAGATTTTCCTTCCACTCCTGCAATGGGTGAGGTAGTTCCTACATGTTCAAAACTCCAATTAACCCTTACCACAGGTGATCTTACATACATCTCTGCAGTCTTCATGCAGTTGTGCAAGCGTCCATGCAGATCTCTCTTGCACCTGACAATACACAGTCTCCAGAAACACACTCTTAGCACACAGCCAACTGCTTCTCCTGCACTCCCATGCTTACTATTCAGCACTCTGTGGTATTTCAGATAGCAGTGTGTAACGCTAACACATTCAACATCACCAAGGCTCATTTCCTTTGCTCTAGTCTAATCACTCACCCAGGTTCCACATGCTCATGGTCTCAAGTAGCTGTTAGGACATGTGCTCTTTTCTGCCTCTCTAAACTATAAGCAAAATGTGTCAGTCTGTTACAGTAATTATCACTTGCTCTACCACAGTAGTAAATGTGCTTTGAAATTGCCAATCAAATATCGTTTTCTGCCTAGAATCACACCATGAGTCTGTGTGCACACAGGAATTGTTGTCAGAGATTTAATTTGTGTTGCTCTTGTTCTGTAAGACTTGCACTCGTAGGAAAGGGGCAGCCTGTTTTCTTGAACTGTGATGGTTAGCATTCAGCAGAAATCACTATCTCACAGATGAGAGGCAAATGGTAACACATTTGAAAAGAACAGGGTAGATTTTCCTTCCACTCCTGCAATGGGTGAGGTAGTTCCTACATGTTCAAAACTCCAATTAACCCTTACCACAGGTGATCTTACATACATCTCTGCAGTCTTCATGCAGTTGTGTAAGCGTCCATGCAGATCTCTCTTGCACCTGACAATACACAGTCTCCAGAAACACACTCTTCGCACACAGGCAGCTGCTTCTCCTGCATTCCCATGCTTACTATTCAGCACTGTGTGGTATTTCAAATAGCAGTGTGTAACGCTAACACATTCAACATCACCAAGGCTCATTTCCTTTGCTCTAGTCTAATCACTCACCCAGGTTCCACTTGCTCATGGTCTCAAGTAGCTGTTAGGAGATGTGGTCTTTTCTGCCTCTCTAAACTATAAGGAAAATGTGTCAGGCTGTTACAGTAATTATCACTTGCTCTACCACAGTAGTAAATGTGCTTTGAAATTGCCAATCAAATATCGTTTTCTGCCTAGAATCACACCATGAGTCTGTGTGCACACAGGAATTGTTGTCAGAGATTTAATTTGTGTTGCTCTTGTTCTGTAAGACTTGCACTCGTAGGAAAGGGGCAGCTTGTTTTCTTGAACTGTAATGGTTAGCATTCAGCACAAATCAATATCTCACAGATGAGAGGCAAATGGTAACACATTTGAAAACAACAGGGTAGATTTTCCTTCCACTCCTGCAATGGGTGAGGTAGTTCCTACATGTTCAAAATTTCAATTAACCCTTACAACAGGTGATCTTACATACATCTCTGCAGTCTTCATGCAGTTGTGTAAGCGTCCATGCAGATCTCTCTTGCACCTGACAATACACAGTCTCCAGAAACACACTCTTAACACACAGGCAGCTGCTTCTCCTGCATTCCCATGCTTACTATTCAGCACTGTGTGGTATTTCAGATAGCAGTGTGTGACGCTAACACATTCAACATCACCAAGGCTCATTTCCTTTGCTCTAGTCTAATCACTCACCCAGGTTCCTCATGCTCATGGTCTCAAGTAGCTGTTAGGACATGTGCTCTTTTCTGCCTCTCTAAACTATAAGGAAAATGTGTCAGGCTGTTACAGTAATTATCACTTGCTCTACCACAGTAGTAAATATGGTTTTAAATTGCCAATCAAATATCGTTTTCTGCCTAGAATTACACCATGAATCTGTGTGCACACAGGAATTGTTGTCAGAGATTTAATTCGTGTTGCTCTTGTTCTGTAAGACTTGCACTCGTAGGAAAGGGGCAGCTTGTTTTCTTGAACTGTGATGGTTAGCATTCAGCACAAATCACTATCTCACAGATGAGAGGCAAATGGTAACACATTTGAAAACAACAGGGTAGATTTTCCTTCCACTCCTGCAATGGGTGAGGTAGTTCCTACATGTTCAAAACTCCAATTAACCCTTACCACAGGTGATCTTACATACATCTCTGCAGTCTTCATGCAGTTGTGTAAGCGTCCATGCAGATCTCTCTTGCACCTGACAATACACAGTCTCCAGAAACACACTCTTAGCACACAGGCAGCTGCTTCTCCTGCATTCCCATGCTTACTATTCAGCACTGTGTGGTATTTCAGATAGCAGTGTGTAACGCTAACACATTCAACATCACCAAGGCTCATTTCCTTTGCTCTAGTCTAATCACTCACCCAAGTTCCACATGCTCATGGTCTCAAGTAGCTGTTAGGAAATGTGCTCTTTTCTGCCTCTCTAAACTATAAGGAAAATGTGTCAGGCTGTTACAGTAATTATCACTTGCTCTACCACAGTAGTAAATATGGTTTTAAATTGCCAATCAAATATCGTTTTCTGCCTAGAATCACACCATGAGTCTGTGTGCACACAGGAATTGTTTTCAGAGATTTAATTCGTGTTGCTCTTGTTCTGTAAGACTTGCACTCGTAGGAAAGGGGCAGCTTGTTTTCTTGAACTGTGATGGTTAGCATTCAGCACAAATCACTATCTCACAGATGAGAGGCAAATGGTAACACATTTGAAAACAACAGGGTAGATTTTTCTTCCACTCCTGCAGTGGGTGAGGTAGTTCCTACATGTTCAAAACTCCAATTAACCCTTACCACAGGTGATCTTACATACATCTCTGCAGTCTTCATGCAGTTGTGTAAGCGTCCATGCAGATCTCTCTTGCACCTGACAATACACAGTCTCCAGAAACGCACTCTTAGCACACAGGCAGCTGCTTCTCCTGCATTCCCATGCTTACTATTCAGCACTGTGTGGTATTTCAGATAGCAGTGTGTAACGCTAACACATTCAACATCACCAAGGCTCATTTCCTTTGCTCTAGTCTAATCACTCACCCAGGTTCCACATGCTCATGGTCTCAAGTAGCTGTTAGGACATGTGCTCTTTTCTGCCTCTCTAAACTATAAGGAAAATGTGTCAGGCTGTTACAGTAATTATCACTTGCTCTACCACAATAGTAAATGTGCTTTGAAATTGCCAATCAAATATCGTTTTCTGCCTAGAATCACACCATGAGTCTGTGTGCACACAGGAATTGTTGTCAGAGATTTAATTTGTGTTGCTCTTGTTCTGTAAGACTTGCACTCGTAGGAAAGGGGCAGCTTGTTTTCTTGAACTGTGATGGTTAGCATTCAGCACAAATCACTATCTCACAGATGAGAGGCAAATGGTAACACATTTGAAAACAACAGGGTAGATTTTCCTTCCACTCCTGCAATGGGTGAGGAAGTTCCTACATGTTCAAAACTCCAATTAACCCTTACCAGAGGTGATCTTACATACATCTCTGCAGTCTTCATGCAGTTGTGGAAGCGTCCATGCAGATCTCTCTTGCACCTCACAATACACAGTCTCCAGAAACACACTCTTCGCACACGGGCAGCTGCTTCTCCTGCATTCCCATGCTTACTATTCAGCACTGTGTGGTATTTCAGATAGCAGTGTGTAACGCTAACACATTCAACATCACCAAGGCTCATTTCCTTTGCTCTAGTCTAATCACTCACCCAGGTTCCTCATGCTCATGGTCTCAAGTAGCTGTTAGGACATGTGCTCTTTTCTGCCTCTCTAAACTATAAGGAAAATGTGTCAGGCTGTTACAATAATTATCACTTGCTCTACCACAGTAGTAAATGTGCTTTGAAATTGCCAATCAAATATCGTTTTCTGCCTAGAATCAAACCATGAGTCTGTGTGCACACAGGAATTGTTGGCAGAGATTTAATGTGTGTTGCTCTTGTTCTGTAAGACTTGCACTCGTAGGAAAAGGGCAGCTTGTTTTCTTGAACTGTGATGGTTAGCATTCAGCACAAATCACTATCTCACAGATGAGAGGCAAATGGTAACACATTTGAAAACAACAGGGTAGATTTTCGTTCCACTCCTGCAATGGGTGAGGTAGTTCCTACATGTTCAAAACTCCAATTAACCCTTACCACAGGTGATCTTACATACATCTCTGCAGTCTTCATGCAGTTGTGTAAGCGTCCATGCAGATCTCTCTTGCACCTGACAATACACAGTCTCCAGAAACAAACTCTTAGCACACAGGCAGCTGCTTCTCCTGCATTCCCATGCTTACTATTCAGCACTGTGTGGTATTTCAGATAGCAGTGTGTAAAGCTAACACATTCAACATCACCAAGGCTCATTTCATTTGCTTTAGTCTAATCACTCACCCAGGTTCCTCATGCTCATGTTCTCAAGTAGCTGTTAGGACATGTGCTCTTTTCTGCCTCTCTAAACTAAAAGGAAAATGTGTCAGGCTGTTACAGTAATTATCACTTGCTCTACCACAGCAGTAAATGTGCTTTTAAATTGCCAATCAAATATCGTTTTCTGCCTAGAATCACACCATGATTCTGTGTGCACACAGGAATTGTTGTCAGAGATTTAATTTGTGTTGCTCTTGTTCTGTAAGACTTGCACTCATAGGAAAGGGGCAGCTTGTTTTCTTGAACTGTGATGGTTAGCATTCAGCACAAATCACTATCTCACAGATGAGAGGCAAATGCTAACACATTTGAAAACAACAGTGTAGATTTTCCTTCCACTCCTGCAATGGGTGAGGTAGTTCCTACATGTTCAAATCTCCAATTAACCTGTACCACAGGTGATCTTACATACATCTCTGCAGTCTTCATGCAGTTGTGCAAGCGTCCATGCAGATCTCTCTTGCACCTGACAATACACAGTCTCCAGAAACACACTCTTAGCACACAGCCAACTGCTTCTCCTGCATTCCCATGCTTACTATTCAGCACTGTGTGGTATTTCAGATATCAGTGTGTAACGCTAACACATTCAACATCACCAAGGCTCATTTCCTTTGCTCTAGTCTAATCACTCACCCAGGTTCCACAAGCTCATGTTCTCAAGTAGCTGTTAGGACATGTGCTCTTTTCTGCCTCTCTAAACACTAAGGAAAATGTGTCAGGCTGTTACAGTAATTATCACTTGTTCTACCACAGTAGTAAATGTGCTTTGAAATTGCCAATCAAATATCGTTTTCTGCCTAGAATCACACCATGAGTCTGTGTGCACACAGGAATTGTTGTCAGAGATTTAATTTGTGTTGCTCTTGTTCTGTAAGACTTGCACTCGTAGGAAAGGGGCAGCTTGTTTTCTTGAACTGTGATGGTTAGCATTCAGCACAAATCACTATCTCACAGATGAGAGGCAAATGGTAACACATTTGAAAACAACAGGGTAGATTTTCCTTCCACTCCTGCAATGGGTGAGGTAGTTCCTACATGTTCAAAACTCCAATTAACCCTTACCACAGGTGATCTTACATACATCTCTGAAGTCTTCATGCAGTTGTGTAAGCTTCCATGCAGATCTCTCTTGCACCTGACAATACACAGACTCCAGAAACACACTCTTAGCACACAGGCAGTTGCTTCTCCTGCATTCCCATGCTTACTATTCAGCACTGTGTGGTATTTCAGATAGCAGTGTATAACGCTAACACATTCAACATCACCAAGGCTCATTTCCTTTGCTCTAGTCTAATCACTCACCCAGGTTCCACATGCTCATGGTCTCAAGTAGCTGTTAGGACATGTGCTCTTTTCTGCCTCTCTAAACTATAAGGAAAATGTGTCAGGCTTTTACAGTAATTATCACTTGCTCTACCACAATAGTAAATGTGCTTTGAAATTGCCAATCAAATATCGTTTTCTGCCTAGAATCACACCATGAGTCTGTGTGCACACAGGAATTGTTGTCAGAGATTTAATTTGTGTCGCTCTTGTTCTGTAAGACTTGCACTCGTAGGAAAGGGGCAGCTTGTTTTCTTGAACTGTGATGGTTATCATTCAGCACAAATCACTATCTCACAGATGACAGGCAAATGCTAACACATTTGAAAACAACAGGGTAGATTTTCCTTCCACTCCTGCAATGGGTGAGGTAGTTCCTACATGTTCAAAACTCCAATTAACCCTTACCACAGGTGATCTTACATACATCTCTGCAGTCTTCATGCAGTTGTACAAGCGTCCAAGCAGATCTCTCTTGCACCTGACAATACACAGTCTCCAGAAACACACTCTTAGCACACAGCCAACTGCTTCTCCTGCACTCCCATGCTTACTATTCAGCACTGTGTGGTATTTCAGATAGCAGTGTGTAACGCTAACACATTCAACATCACCAAGGCTCATTTCCTTTGCTCTAGTCTAATCACTCACCCAGGTTCCACATGCTCATGGTCTCAAGTAGCTGTTAGGACATGTGCTCTTTTCTGCCTCTCTAAACTATAAGGAAAATGTGTCAGGCTGTTACAGTAATTATCACTTGCTCTACCACAGTAGTAAATGTGCTTTGAAATTGCCAATCAAATATCGTTTTCTGCCTAGAATCACACCATGAGTCTGTGTGCACACAGGAATTGTTGCCAGAGATTTAATTCGTGTTGCTCTTGTTCTGTAAGACTTGCACTCGTAGGAAAGAGGCAGCTTGGTTAGCATTCAGCACAAATCACTATCTCACAGATGAGAGGAAAATGGTAACACATTTGAAAACAACAGGGTAGATTTTCCTTCCACTCCTGCAATGGGTGAGGTAGTTCCTACATGTTCAAAACTATAATTAACCCTTACCATAGGTGATCTTACATACATCTCTGCAGTCTTCATGCAGTTGTGTAAGCGTCCATGCAGATCTCTCTTGCACCTGACAATACACAGTCTCCAGAAACACACTCTTAGCACACAGGCAGCTGCTTCTCCTGCATTCCCATGCTTACTATTCAGCACTGTGTGGTATTTCAGATAGCAGTGTGTAACGCTAACACATTCAACTTCACCAAGGCTCATTTCCTTTGCTCTAGTCTAATCACTCACCCAGGTTCCTCATGCTCATGGTCTCAAGTAGCTGTTAGGACATGTGCTCTTTTCTGCTTCTCTAAACTATAAGGAAAATGTGTCAGGCTGTTACAGTAATTATCACTTGCTCTACCACAGTAGTAAATGTGCTTTGAAATTGCTAATCAAATATCGTTTTCTGCCTAGAATCACACCATGAGTCTGTGTGCACACAGGAATTGTTGTCAGAGATTTAATTTGTGTCGCTCTTGTTCTGTAAGACTTGCACTCGTAGGAAAGGGGCAGCTTGTTTTATTGAACTGTGATGGTTAGCATTCAGCACAAATCACTATCTCACAGATGAGAGGCAAATGCTAACACATTTGAAAACAACAGGGTAGATTTTCCTTCCACTCCTGCAATGGGTGAGGTAGTTCCTACATGTTCAAAACTCCAATTAACCCTTACCACAGGTGATCTTACATACATCTCTGCAGTCTTCATGCAGTTGTGCAAGCGTCCATGCAGATCTCTCTTGCACCTGACAATACACAGTCTCCAGAAACACACTCTTAGCACACAGCCAACTGCTTCTCCTGCACTCCCATGCTTACTATTCAGCACTCTGTGGTATTTCAGATAGCAGTGTGTAACGCTAACACATTCAACATCACCAAGGCTCATTTCCTTTGCTCTAGTCTAATCACTCACCCAGGTTCCACATGCTCATGGTCTCAAGTAGCTGTTAGGACATGTGCTCTTTTCTGCCTCTCTAAACTATAAGCAAAATGTGTCAGTCTGTTACAGTAATTATCACTTGCTCTACCACAGTAGTAAATGTGCTTTGAAATTGCCAATCAAATATCGTTTTCTGCCTAGAATCACATCATGAGTCTGTGTGCACACAGGAATTGTTGTCAGAGATTTAATTTGTGTTGCTGTTGTTCTGTAAGACTTGCACTCGTAGGAAAGGGGCAGCTTGTTTTCTTGAACTGTGATGGTTAGCATTCAGCACAAATCACTATCTCACAGATGAGAGGCAAATGGTAACACATTTGAAAACAACAGGGTAGATTTTCCTTCCACTCCTGCAATGGGTGAGGTAGTTCCTACATGTTCAAAACTCCAATTAACCCTTACCACAGGTGATCTTACATACATCTCTGAAGTCTTCATGCAGTTGTGTAAGCTTCCATGCAGATCTCTCTTGCACCTGACAATACACAGTCTCCAGAAACACACTCTTAGCACACAGGCAGTTGCTTCTCCTGCATTCCCATGCTTACTATTCAGCACTGTGTGGTATTTCAGATAGCAGTGTGTAACGCTAACACATTCAACATCACCAAGGCTCATTTCCTTTGCTCTAGTCTAATCACTCACCCAGGTTCCACATGCTCATGGTCTCAAGTAGCTGTTAGGACATGTGCTCTTTTCTGCCTCTCTAAACTATAAGGAAAATGTGTCAGGCTGTTACAGTAATTATCACTTGCTCTACCACAGTAGTAAATGTGCTTTGAAATTGCCAATCAAATATCGTTTTCTGCCTAGAATCACACCATGAGTCTGTGTGCACACAGGAATTGTTGTCAGAGATTTAATTTGTGTTGCTCTTGTTCTGTAAGACTTGCACTCGTAGGAAAGGGGCAGCCTGTTTTCTTGAACTGTGATGGTTAGCATTCAGCAGAAATCACTATCTCACAGATGAGAGGCAAATGGTAACACATTTGAAAAGAACAGGGTAGATTTTCCTTCCACTCCTGCAATGGGTGAGGTAGTTCCTACATGTTCAAAACTCCAATTAACCCTTACCACAGGTGATCTTACATACATCTCTGCAGTCTTCATGCAGTTGTGTAAGCGTCCATGCAGATCTCTCTTGCACCTGACAATACACAGTCTCCAGAAACACACTCTTCGCACACAGGCAGCTGCTTCTCCTGCATTCCCATGCTTACTATTCAGCACTGTGTGGTATTTCAAATAGCAGTGTGTAACGCTAACACATTCAACATCACCAAGGCTCATTTCCTTTGCTCTAGTCTAATCACTCACCCAGGTTCCACTTGCTTATGGTCTCAAGTAGCTGTTAGGAGATGTGGTCTTTTCTGCCTCTCTAAACTATAAGGAAAATGTGTCAGGCTGTTACAGTAATTATCACTTGCTCTACCACAGTAGTAAATGTGCTTTGAAATTGCCAATCAAATATCGTTTTCTGCCTAGAATCACACCATGAGTCTGTGTGCACACAGGAATTGTTGTCAGAGATTTAATTTGTGTTGCTCTTGTTCTGTAAGACTTGCACTCGTAGGAAAGGGGCAGCTTGTTTTCTTGAACTGTAATGGTTAGCATTCAGCACAAATCAATATCTCACAGATGAGAGGCAAATGGTAACACATTTGAAAACAACAGGGTAGATTTTCCTTCCACTCCTGCAATGGGTGAGGTAGTTCCTACATGTTCAAAATTTCAATTAACCCTTACAACAGGTGATCTTACATACATCTCTGCAGTCTTCATGCAGTTGTGTAAGCGTCCATGCAGATCTCTCTTGCACCTGACAATACACAGTCTCCAGAAACACACTCTTAACACACAGGCAGCTGCTTCTCCTGCATTCCCATGCTTACTATTCAGCACTGTGTGGTATTTCAGATAGCAGTGTGTGACGCTAACACATTCAACATCACCAAGGCTCATTTCCTTTGCTCTAGTCTAATCACTCACCCAGGTTCCTCATGCTCATGGTCTCAAGTAGCTGTTAGGACATGTGCTCTTTTCTGCCTCTCTAAACTATAAGGAAAATGTGTCAGGCTGTTACAGTAATTATCACTTGCTCTAACACAATAGTAAATGTGCTTTGAAATTGCCAATCAAATATCGTTTTCTGCCTAGAATCACACCATGAGTCTGTGTGCACACAGGAATTGTTGGCAGAGATTTAATTTGTGTTGCTCTTGTTCTGTAAGACTTGCACTCGTAGGAAAAGGGCAGCTTGTTTTCTTGAACTGTGATGGTTAGCATTCAGCACAAATCACTATCTCACAGATGAGAGGCAAATGGTAACACATTTGAAAACAACAGGGTAGATTTTCCTTCCACTCCTGCAATGGGTGAGGTAGTTCCTACATGTTCAAAACTCCAATTAACCCTTACCACAGGTGATCTTACATACATCTCTGCAGTCTTCATGCAGTTGTGTAAGCGTCCATGCAGATCTCTCTTGCACCTGACAATACACAGTCTCCAGAAACAAACTCTTAGCACACAGGCAGCTGCTTCTCCTGCATTCCCATGCTTACTATTCAGCACTGTGTGGTATTTCAGATAGCAGTGTGTAAAGCTAACACATTCAACATCACCAAGGCTCATTTCATTTGCTTTAGTCTAATCACTCACCCAGGTTCCTCATGCTCATGTTCTCAAGTAGCTGTTAGGACATGTGCTCTTTTCTGCCTCTCTAAACTATAAGGAAAATGTGTCAGGCTGTTACAGTAATTATCACTTGCTCTACCACAGCAGTAAATGTGCTTTTAAATTGCCAATCAAATATCGTTTTCTGCCTAGAATCACACCATGAGTCTGTGTGCACACAGGAATTGTTGTCAGAGATTTAATTTGTGTTGCTCTTGTTCTGTAAGACTTGCACTCATAGGAAAGGGGCAGCTTGTTTTCTTGAACTGTGATGGTTAGCATTCAGCACAAATCACTATCTCACAGATGAGAGGCAAATGCTAACACATTTGAAAACAACAGTGTAGATTTTCCTTCCACTCCTGCAATGGGTGAGGTAGTTCCTACATGTTCAAATCTCCAATTAACCTGTACCACAGGTGATCTTACATACATCTCTGCAGTCTTCATGCAGTTGTGCAAGCGTCCATGCAGATCTCTCTTGCACCTGACAATACACAGTCTCCAGAAACACACTCTTAGCACACAGCCAACTGCTTCTCCTGCACTCCCATGCTTACTATTCAGCACTCTGTGGTATTTCAGATAGCAGTGTGTAACGCTAACACATTCAACATCACCAAGGCTCATTTCCTTTGCTCTAGTCTAATCACTCACCCAGGTTCCACATGCTCATGGTCTCAAGTAGCTGTTAGGACATGTGCTCTTTTCTGCCTCTCTAAACTATAAGCAAAATGTGTCAGGCTGTTACAGTAATTATCACTTGCTCTACCACAGTAGTAAATGTGCTTTGAAATTGCCAATCAAATATCGTTTTCTGCCTAGAATCACACCATGAGTCTGTGTGCACACAGGAATTGTTGTCAGAGATTTCATTTGTGTTGCTCTTGTTCTGTAAGACTTGCACTCGTAGGAAAGGGGCAGCTTGTTTTCTTGAACTGTGATGGTTAGCATTCAGCACAAATCACTATCTCACAGATGAGAGGCAAATGGTAACACATTTGAAAACAACAGGGTAGATTTTCCTTCCACTCCTGCAATGGGTGAGGTTGTTTCTACATGTTCAAAACTCCAATTAACCCTTACCACAGGTGTTCTTACATACATCTCTGCAGTCTTCATGCAGTTGTTTAAGCTTCCATGCAGATATCTCTTGCACCTGACAATACACAGTCTCCAGAAACACACTCTTAGCACACAGGCAGCTGCTTCTCCTGCATTCCCATGCTTACTATTCAGCACTGTGTGGTATTTCAGATATCAGTGTGTAACGCTAACACATTCAACATCACCAAGGCTCATTTCCTTTGCTCTAGTCTAATCACTCACCCAGGTTCCACAAGCTCATGTTCTCAAGTAGCTGTTAGGACATGTGCTCTTTTCTGCCTCTCTAAACACTAAGGAAAATGTGTCAGGCTGTTACAGTAATTATCACTTGTTCTACCACAGTAGTAAATGTGCTTTGAAATTGCCAATCAAATATCGTTTTCTGCCTAGAATCACACCATGAGTCTGTGTGCACACAGGAATTGTTGTCAGAGATTTAATTTGTGTTGCTCTTGTTCTGTAAGACTTGCACTCGTAGGAAAGGGGCAGCTTGTTTTCTTGAACTGTGATGGTTAGCATTCAGCACAAATCACTATCTCATAGATGAGAGGCAAATGGTAACACATTTGAAAACAACAGGGTAGATTTTCCTTCCACTCCTGCAATGGGTGAGGTAGTTCCTACATGTTCAAAACTCCAATTAACCCTTACCACAGGTGATCTTACATACATCTCTGAAGTCTTCATGCAGTTGTGTAAGCTTCCATGCAGATCTCTCTTGCACCTGACAATACACAGACTCCAGAAACACACTCTTAGCACACAGGCAGTTGCTTCTCCTGCATTCCCATGCTTACTATTCAGCACTGTGTGGTATTTCAGATAGCAGTGTATAACGCGAACACATTCAACATCACCAAGGCTCATTTCCTTTGCTCTAGTCTAATCACTCACCCAGGTTCCACATGCTCATGGTCTCAAGTAGCTGTTAGGACATGTGCTCTTTTCTGCCTCTCTAAACTATAAGGAAAATGTGTCAGGCTTTTACAGTAATTATCACTTGCTCTACCACAATAGTAAATGTGCTTTGAAATTGCCAATCAAATATCGTTTTCTGCCTAGAATCACACCATGAGTCTGTGTGCACACAGGAATTGTTGTCAGAGATTTAATTTGTGTCGCTCTTGTTCTGTAAGACTTGCACTCGTAGGAAAGGGGCAGCTTGTTTTCTTGAACTGTGATGGTTATCATTCAGCACAAATCACTATCTCACAGATGACAGGCAAATGCTAACACATTTGAAAACAACAGGGTAGATTTTCCTTCCACTCCTGCAATGGGTGAGGTAGTTCCTACATGTTCAAAACTCCAATTAACCCTTACCACAGGTGATCTTACATACATCTCTGCAGTCTTCATGCAGTTGTACAAGCGTCCAAGCAGATCTCTCTTGCACCTGACAATACACAGTCTCCAGAAACACACTCTTAGCACACAGCCAACTGCTTCTCCTGCACTCCCATGCTTACTATTCAGCACTGTGTGGTATTTCAGATAGCAGTGTGTAACGCTAACACATTCAACATCACCAAGGCTCATTTCCTTTGCTCTAGTCTAATCACTCACCCAGGTTCCACAAGCTCATGTTCTCAAGTAGCTGTTAGGACATGTGCTCTTTTCTGCCTCTCTAAACACTAAGGAAAATGTGTCAGGCTGTTACAGTAATTATCACTTGTTCTACCACGGTAGTAAATGTGCTTTGAAATTGCCAATCAAATATCGTTTTCTGCCTAGAATCACACCATGAGTCTGTGTGCACACAGGAATTGTTGTCAGAGATTTAATTTGTGTTGCTCTTGTTCTGTAAGACTTGCACTCGTAGGAAAGGGGCAGCTTGTTTTCTTGAACTGTGATGGTTAGCATTCAGCACAAATCACTATCTCATAGATGAGAGGCAAATGGTAACACATTTGAAAACAACAGGGTAGATTTTCCTTCCACTCCTGCAATGGGTGAGGTAGTTCCTACATGTTCAAAACTCCAATTAACCCTTACCACAGGTGATCTTACATACATCTCTGAAGTCTTCATGCAGTTGTGTAAGCTTCCATGCAGATCTCTCTTGCACCTGACAATACACAGACTCCAGAAACACACTCTTAGCACACAGGCAGTTGCTTCTCCTGCATTCCCATGCTTACTATTCAGCACTGTGTGGTATTTCAGATAGCAGTGTATAACGCTAACACATTCAACATCACCAAGGCTCATTTCCTTTGCTCTAGTCTAATCACTCACCCAGGTTCCACATGCTCATGGTCTCAAGTAGCTGTTAGGACATGTGCTCTTTTCTGCCTCTCTAAACTATAAGGAAAATGTGTCAGGCTTTTACAGTAATTATCACTTGCTCTACCACAATAGTAAATGTGCTTTGAAATTGCCAATCAAATATCGTTTTCTGCCTAGAATCACACCATGAGTCTGTGTGCACACAGGAATTGTTGTCAGAGATTTAATTTGTGTCGCTCTTGTTCTGTAAGACTTGCACTCGTAGGAAAGGGGCAGCTTGTTTTCTTGAACTGTGATGGTTATCATTCAGCACAAATCACTATCTCACAGATGACAGGCAAATGCTAACACATTTGAAAACAACAGGGTAGATTTTCCTTCCACTCCTGCAATGGGTGAGGTAGTTCCTACATGTTCAAAACTCCAATTAACCCTTACCACAGGTGATCTTACATACATCTCTGCAGTCTTCATGCAGTTGTACAAGCGTCCAAGCAGATCTCTCTTGCACCTGACAATACACAGTCTCCAGAAACACACTCTTAGCACACAGCCAACTGCTTCTCCTGCACTCCCATGCTTACTATTCAGCACTGTGTGGTATTTCAGATAGCAGTGTGTAACGCTAACACATTCAACATCACCAAGGCTCATTTCCTTTGCTCTAGTCTAATCACTCACCCAGGTTCCACATGCTCATGGTCTCAAGTAGCTGTTAGGACATGTGCTCTTTTCTGCCTCTCTAAACTATAAGGAAAATGTGTCAGGCTGTTACAGTAATTATCACTTGCTCTACCACAGTAGTAAATGTGCTTTGAAATTGCCAATCAAATATCGTTTTCTGCCTAGAATCACACCATGAGTCTGTGTGCACACAGGAATTGTTGTCAGAGATTTAATTCGTGTTGCTCTTGTTCTGTAAGACTTGCACTCGTAGGAAAGAGGCAGCTTGGTTAGCATTCAGCACAAATCACTATCTCACAGATGAGAGGAAAATGGTAACACATTTGAAAACAACAGGGTAGATTTTCCTTCCACTCCTGCAATGGGTGAGGTAGTTCCTACATGTTCAAAACTATAATTAACCCTTACCATAGGTGATCTTACATACATCTCTGCAGTCTTCATGCAGTTGTGTAAGCGTCCATGCAGATCTCTCTTGCACCTGACAATACACAGTCTCCAGAAACACACTCTTAGCACACAGGCAGCTGCTTCTCCTGCATTCCCATGCTTACTATTCAGCACTGTGTGGTATTTCAGATAGCAGTGTGTAACGCTAACACATTCAACTTCACCAAGGCTCATTTCCTTTGCTCTAGTCTAATCACTCACCCAGGTTCCTCATGCTCATGGTCTCAAGTAGCTGTTAGGACATGTGCTCTTTTCTGCTTCTCTAAACTATAAGGAAAATGTGTCAGGCTGTTACAGTAATTATCACTTGCTCTACCACAGTAGTAAATGTGCTTTGAAATTGCTAATCAAATATCGTTTTCTGCCTAGAATCACACCATGAGTCTGTGTGCACACAGGAATTGTTGTCAGAGATTTAATTTGTGTCGCTGTTGTTCTGTAAGACTTGCACTCGTAGGAAAGGGGCAGCTTGTTTTATTGAACTGTGATGGTTAGCATTCAGCACAAATCACTATCTCACAGATGAGAGGCAAATGCTAACACATTTGAAAACAACAGGGTAGATTTTCCTTCCACTCCTGCAATGGGTGAGGTAGTTCCTACATGTTCAAAACTCCAATTAACCCTTACCACAGGTGATCTTACATACATCTCTGCAGTCTTCATGCAGTTGTGCAAGCGTCCATGCAGATCTCTCTTGCACCTGACAATACACAGTCTCCAGAAACACACTCTTAGCACACAGCCAACTGCTTCTCCTGCACTCCCATGCTTACTATTCAGCACTCTGTGGTATTTCAGATAGCAGTGTGTAACGCTAACACATTCAACATCACCAAGGCTCATTTCCTTTGCTCTAGTCTAATCACTCACCCAGGTTCCACATGCTCATGGTCTCAAGTAGCTGTTAGGACATGTGCTCTTTTCTGCCTCTCTAAACTATAAGCAAAATGTGTCAGTCTGTTACAGTAATTATCACTTGCTCTACCACAGTAGTAAATGTGCTTTGAAATTGCCAATCAAATATCGTTTTCTGCCTAGAATCACATCATGAGTCTGTGTGCACACAGGAATTGTTGTCAGAGATTTAATTTGTGTTGCTCTTGTTCTGTAAGACTTGCACTCGTAGGAAAGGGGCAGCTTGTTTTCTTGAACTGTGATGGTTAGCATTCAGCACAAATCACTATCTCACAGATGAGAGGCAAATGGTAACACATTTGAAAACAACAGGGTAGATTTTCCTTCCACTCCTGCAATGGGTGAGGTAGTTCCTACATGTTCAAAACTCCAATTAACCCTTACCACAGGTGATCTTACATACATCTCTGAAGTCTTCATGCAGTTGTGTAAGCTTCCATGCAGATCTCTCTTGCACCTGACAATACACAGTCTCCAGAAACACACTCTTAGCACACAGGCAGTTGCTTCTCCTGCATTCCCATGCTTACTATTCAGCACTGTGTGGTATTTCAGATAGCAGTGTGTAACGCTAACACATTCAACATCACCAAGGCTCATTTCCTTTGCTCTAGTCTGATCACTCACCCAGGTTCCACATGCTCATGGTCTCAAGTAGCTGTTAGGACATGTGCTCTTTTCTGCCTCTCTAAACTATAAGGAAAATGTGTCAGGCTGTTACAGTAATTATCACTTGCTCTACCACAGTAGTAAATGTGCTTTGAAATTGCCAATCAAATATCGTTTTCTGCCTAGAATCACACCATGAGTCTGTGTGCACACAGGAATTGTTGTCAGAGATTTAATTTGTGTTGCTCTTGTTCTGTAAGACTTGCACTCGTAGGAAAGGGGCAGCCTGTTTTCTTGAACTGTGATGGTTAGCATTCAGCAGAAATCACTATCTCACAGATGAGAGGCAAATGGTAACACATTTGAAAAGAACAGGGTAGATTTTCCTTCCACTCCTGCAATGGGTGAGGTAGTTCCTACATGTTCAAAACTCCAATTAACCCTTACCACAGGTGATCTTACATACATCTCTGCAGTCTTCATGCAGTTGTGTAAGCGTCCATGCAGATCTCTCTTGCACCTGACAATACACAGTCTCCAGAAACACACTCTTCGCTCACAGGCAGCTGCTTCTCCTGCATTCCCATGCTTACTATTCAGCACTGTGTGGTATTTCAAATAGCAGTGTGTAACGCTAACACATTCAACATCACCAAGGCTCATTTCCTTTGCTCTAGTCTAATCACTCACCCAGGTTCCACTTGCTCATGGTCTCAAGTAGCTGTTAGGAGATGTGGTCTTTTCTGCCTCTCTAAACTATAAGGAAAATGTGTCAGGCTGTTACAGTAATTATCACTTGCTCTACCACAGTAGTAAATGTGCTTTGAAATTGCCAATCAAATATCGTTTTCTGCCTAGAATCACACCATGGGTCTGTGTGCACACAGGAATTGTTGTCAGAGATTTAATTTGTGTTGCTCTTGTTCTGTAAGACTTGCACTCGTAGGAAAGGGGCAGCTTGTTTTCTTGAACTGTAATGGTTAGCATTCAGCACAAATCAATATCTCACAGATGAGAGGCAAATGGTAACACATTTGAAAACAACAGGGTAGATTTTCCTTCCACTCCTGCAATGGGTGAGGTAGTTCCTACATGTTCAAAATTTCAATTAACCCTTACAACAGGTGATCTTACATACATCTCTGCAGTCTTCATGCAGTTGTGTAAGCGTCCATGCAGATCTCTCTTGCACCTGACAATACACAGTCTCCAGAAACACACTCTTAACACAAAGGCAGCTGCTTCTCCTGCATTCCCATGCTTACTATTCAGCACTGTGTGGTATTTCAGATAGCAGTGTGTGACGCTAACACATTCAACATCACCAAGGCTCATTTCCTTTGCTCTAGTCTAATCACTCACCCAGGTTCCTCATGCTCATGGTCTCAAGTAGCTGTTAGGACATGTGCTCTTTTCTGCCTCTCTAAACTATAAGGAAAATGTGTCAGGCTGTTACAGTAATTATCACTTGCTCTACCACAGTAGTAAATATGGTTTTAAATTGCCAATCAAATATCGTTTTCTGCCTAGAATCACACCATGAGTCTGTGTGCACACAGGAATTGTTGTCAGAGATTTAATTCGTGTTGCTCTTGTTCTGTAAGACTTGCACTCGTAGGAAAGGGGCAGCTTGTTTTCTTGAACTGTGATGGTTAGCATTCAGCACAAATCACTATCTCACAGATGAGAGGCAAATGGTAACACATTTGAAAACAACAGGGTAGATTTTCCTTCCACTCCTGCAATGGGTGAGGTAGTTCCTACATGTTCAAAACTCCAATTAACCCTTACCACAGGTGATCTTACATACATCTCTGCAGTCTTCATGCAGTTGTGTAAGCGTCCATGCAGATCTCTCTTGCACCTGACAATACACAGTCTCCAGAAACACACTCTTAGCACACAGGCAGCTGCTTCTCCTGCATTCCCATGCTTACTATTCAGCACTGTGTGGTATTTCAGATAGCAGTGTGTAACGCTAACACATTCAACATCACCAAGGCTCATTTCCTTTGCTCTAGTCTAATCATTTACCCAGGTTCCACATGCTCATGGTCTCAAGTAGCTGTTAGGACATGTGCTCTTTTCTGCCTCTCTAAACTATAAGGAAAATGTGTCAGGCTGTTACAGTAATTATCACTTGCTCTACCACAATAGTAAATGTGCTTTGAAATTGCCAATCAAATATCGTTTTCTGCCTAGAATCACACCATGAGTCTGTGTGCACACAGGAATTGTTGTCAGAGATTTAATTTGTGTTGCTCTTGTTCTGTAAGACTTGCACTCGTAGGAAAGGGGCAGCTTGTTTTCTTGAACTGTGATGGTTAGCATTCAGCACAAATCACTATCTCACAGATGAGAGGCAAATGGTAACACATTTGAAAACAACAGGGTAGATTTTCCTTCCACTCCTGCAATGGGTGAGGAAGTTCCTACATGTTCAAAACTCCAATTAACCCTTACCAGAGGTGATCTTACATACATCTCTGCAGTCTTCATGCAGTTGTGGAAGCGTCCATGCAGATCTCTCTTGCACCTCACAATACACAGTCTCCAGAAACACACTCTTCGCACACGGGCAGCTGCTTCTCCTGCATTCCCATGCTTACTATTCAGCACTGTGTGGTATTTCAGATAGCAGTGTGTAACGCTAACACATTCAACATCACCAAGGCTCATTTCCTTTGCTCTAGTCTAATCACTCACCCAGGTTCCTCATGCTCATGGTCTCAAGTAGCTGTTAGGACATGTGCTCTTTTCTGCCTCTCTAAACTATAAGGAAAATGTGTCAGGCTGTTACAATAATTATCACTTGCTCTACCACAGTAGTAAATGTGCTTTGAAATTGCCAATCAAATATCGTTTTCTGCCTAGAATCAAACCATGAGTCTGTGTGCACACAGGAATTGTTGGCAGAGATTTAATTTGTGTTGCTCTTGTTCTGTAAGACTTGCACTCGTAGGAAAAGGGCAGCTTGTTTTCTTGAACTGTGATGGTTAGCATTCAGCACAAATCACTATCTCACAGATGAGAGGCAAATGGTAACACATTTGAAAACAACAGGGTAGATTTTCGTTCCACTCCTGCAATGGGTGAGGTAGTTCCTACATGTTCAAAACTCCAATTAACCCTTACCACAGGTGATCTTACATACATCTCTGCAGTCTTCATGCAGTTGTGTAAGCGTCCATGCAGATCTCTCTTGCACCTGACAATACACAGTCTCCAGAAACAAACTCTTAGCACACAGGCAGCTGCTTCTCCTGCATTCCCATGCTTACTATTCAGCACTGTGTGGTATTTCAGATAGCAGTGTGTAAAGCTAACACATTCAACATCACCAAGGCTCATTTCATTTGCTTTAGTCTAATCACTCACCCAGGTTCCTCATGCTCATGTTCTCAAGTAGCTGTTAGGACATGTGCTCTTTTCTGCCTCTCTAAACTAAAAGGAAAATGTGTCAGGCTGTTACAGTAATTATCACTTGCTCTACCACAGCAGTAAATGTGCTTTTAAATTGCCAATCAAATATCGTTTTCTGCCTAGAATCACACCATGATTCTGTGTGCACACAGGAATTGTTGTCAGAGATTTAATTTGTGTTGCTCTTGTTCTGTAAGACTTGCACTCATAGGAAAGGGGCAGCTTGTTTTCTTGAACTGTGATGGTTAGCATTCAGCACAAATCACTATCTCACAGATGAGAGGCAAATGCTAACACATTTGAAAACAACAGTGTAGATTTTCCTTCCACTCCTGCAATGGGTGAGGTAGTTCCTACATGTTCAAATCTCCAATTAACCTGTACCACAGGTGATCTTACATACATCTCTGCAGTCTTCATGCAGTTGTGCAAGCGTCCATGCAGATCTCTCTTGCACCTGACAATACACAGTCTCCAGAAACACACTCTTAGCACACAGCCAACTGCTTCTCCTGCATTCCCATGCTTACTATTCAGCACTGTGTGGTATTTCAGATATCAGTGTGTAACGCTAACACATTCAACATCACCAAGGCTCATTTCCTTTGCTCTAGTCTAATCACTCACCCAGGTTCCACAAGCTCATGTTCTCAAGTAGCTGTTAGGACATGTGCTCTTTTCTGCCTCTCTAAACACTAAGGAAAATGTGTCAGGCTGTTACAGTAATTATCACTTGTTCTACCACAGTAGTAAATGTGCTTTGAAATTGCCAATCAAATATCGTTTTCTGCCTAGAATCACACCATGAGTCTGTGTGCACACAGGAATTGTTGTCAGAGATTTAATTTGTGTTGCTCTTGTTCTGTAAGACTTGCACTCGTAGGAAAGGGGCAGCTTGTTTTCTTGAACTGTGATGGTTAGCATTCAGCACAAATCACTATCTCACAGATGAGAGGCAAATGGTAACACATTTGAAAACAACAGGGTAGATTTTCCTTCCACTCCTGCAATGGGTGAGGTAGTTCCTACATGTTCAAAACTCCAATTAACCCTTACCACAGGTGATCTTACATACATCTCTGAAGTCTTCATGCAGTTGTGTAAGCTTCCATGCAGATCTCTCTTGCACCTGACAATACACAGACTCCAGAAACACACTCTTAGCACACAGGCAGTTGCTTCTCCTGCATTCCCATGCTTACTATTCAGCACTGTGTGGTATTTCAGATAGCAGTGTATAACGCTAACACATTCAACATCACCAAGGCTCATTTCCTTTGCTCTAGTCTAATCACTCACCCAGGTTCCACATGCTCATGGTCTCAAGTAGCTGTTAGGACATGTGCTCTTTTCTGCCTCTCTAAACTATAAGGAAAATGTGTCAGGCTTTTACAGTAATTATCACTTGCTCTACCACAATAGTAAATGTGCTTTGAAATTGCCAATCAAATATCGTTTTCTGCCTAGAATCACACCATGAGTCTGTGTGCACACAGGAATTGTTGTCAGAGATTTAATTTGTGTCGCTCTTGTTCTGTAAGACTTGCACTCGTAGGAAAGGGGCAGCTTGTTTTCTTGAACTGTGATGGTTATCATTCAGCACAAATCACTATCTCACAGATGACAGGCAAATGCTAACACATTTGAAAACAACAGGGTAGATTTTCCTTCCACTCCTGCAATGGGTGAGGTAGTTCCTACATGTTCAAAACTCCAATTAACCCTTACCACAGGTGATCTTACATACATCTCTGCAGTATTCATGCAGTTGTACAAGCGTCCAAGCAGATCTCTCTTGCACCTGACAATACACAGTCTCCAGAAACACACTCTTAGCACACAGCCAACTGCTTCTCCTGCACTCCCATGCTTACTATTCAGCACTGTGTGGTATTTCAGATAGCAGTGTGTAACGCTAACACATTCAACATCACCAAGGCTCATTTCCTTTGCTCTAGTCTAATCACTCACCCAGGTTCCACATGCTCATGGTCTCAAGTAGCTGTTAGGACATGTGCTCTTTTCTGCCTCTCTAAACTATAAGGAAAATGTGTCAGGCTGTTACAGTAATTATCACTTGCTCTACCACAGTAGTAAATGTGCTTTGAAATTGCCAATCAAATATCGTTTTCTGCCTAGAATCACACCATGAGTCTGTGTGCACACAGGAATTGTTGTCAGAGATTTAATTCGTGTTGCTCTTGTTCTGTAAGACTTGCACTCGTAGGAAAGAGGCAGCTTGGTTAGCATTCAGCACAAATCACTATCTCACAGATGAGAGGAAAATGGTAACACATTTGAAAACAACAGGGTAGATTTTCCTTCCACTCCTGCAATGGGTGAGGTAGTTCCTACATGTTCAAAACTATAATTAACCCTTACCATAGGTGATCTTACATACATCTCTGCAGTCTTCATGCAGTTGTGTAAGCGTCCATGCAGATCTCTCTTGCACCTGACAATACACAGTCTCCAGAAACACACTCTTAGCACACAGGCAGCTGCTTCTCCTGCATTCCCATGCTTACTATTCAGCACTGTGTGGTATTTCAGATAGCAGTGTGTAACGCTAACACATTCAACTTCACCAAGGCTCATTTCCTTTGCTCTAGTCTAATCACTCACCCAGGTTCCTCATGCTCATGGTCTCAAGTAGCTGTTAGGACATGTGCTCTTTTCTGCTTCTCTAAACTATAAGGAAAATGTGTCAGGCTGTTACAGTAATTATCACTTGCTCTACCACAGTAGTAAATGTGCTTTGAAATTGCTAATCAAATATCGTTTTCTGCCTAGAATCACACCATGAGTCTGTGTGCACACAGGAATTGTTGTCAGAGATTTAATTTGTGTCGCTCTTGTTCTGTAAGACTTGCACTCGTAGGAAAGGGGCAGCTTGTTTTATTGAACTGTGATGGTTAGCATTCAGCACAAATCACTATCTCACAGATGAGAGGCAAATGCTAACACATTTGAAAACAACAGGGTAGATTTTCCTTCCACTCCTGCAATGGGTGAGGTAGTTCCTACATGTTCAAAACTCCAATTAACCCTTACCACAGGTGATCTTACATACATCTCTGCAGTCTTCATGCAGTTGTGCAAGCGTCCATGCAGATCTCTCTTGCACCTGACAATACACAGTCTCCAGAAACACACTCTTAGCACACAGCCAACTGCTTCTCCTGCACTCCCATGCTTACTATTCAGCACTCTGTGGTATTTCAGATAGCAGTGTGTAACGCTAACACATTCAACATCACCAAGGCTCATTTCCTTTGCTCTAGTCTAATCACTCACCCAGGTTCCACATGCTCATGGTCTCAAGTAGCTGTTAGGACATGTGCTCTTTTCTGCCTCTCTAAACTATAAGCAAAATGTGTCAGTCTGTTACAGTAATTATCACTTGCTCTACCACAGTAGTAAATGTGCTTTGAAATTGCCAATCAAATATCGTTTTCTGCCTAGAATCACATCATGAGTCTGTGTGCACACAGGAATTGTTGTCAGAGATTTAATTTGTGTTGCTCTTGTTCTGTAAGACTTGCACTCGTAGGAAAGGGGCAGCTTGTTTTCTTGAACTGTGATGGTTAGCATTCAGCACAAATCACTATCTCACAGATGAGAGGCAAATGGTAACACATTTGAAAACAACAGGGTAGATTTTCCTTCCACTCCTGCAATGGGTGAGGTAGTTCCTACATGTTCAAAACTCCAATTAACCCTTACCACAGGTGATCTTACATACATCTCTGAAGTCTTCATGCAGTTGTGTAAGCTTCCATGCAGATCTCTCTTGCACCTGACAATACACAGTCTCCAGAAACACACTCTTAGCACACAGGCAGTTGCTTCTCCTGCATTCCCATGCTTACTATTCAGCACTGTGTGGTATTTCAGATAGCAGTGTGTAACGCTAACACATTCAACATCACCAAGGCTCATTTCCTTTGCTCTAGTCTAATCACTCACCCAGGTTCCACATGCTCATGGTCTCAAGTAGCTGTTAGGACATGTGCTCTTTTCTGCCTCTCTAAACTATAAGGAAAATGTGTCAGGCTGTTACAGTAATTATCACTTGCTCTACCACAGTAGTAAATGTGCTTTGAAATTGCCAATCAAATATCGTTTTCTGCCTAGAATCACACCATGAGTCTGTGTGCACACAGGAATTGTTGTCAGAGATTTAATTTGTGTTGCTCTTGTTCTGTAAGACTTGCACTCGTAGGAAAGGGGCAGCCTGTTTTCTTGAACTGTGATGGTTAGCATTCAGCAGAAATCACTATCTCACAGATGAGAGGCAAATGGTAACACATTTGAAAAGAACAGGGTAGATTTTCCTTCCACTCCTGCAATGGGTGAGGTAGTTCCTACATGTTCAAAACTCCAATTAACCCTTACCACAGGTGATCTTACATACATCTCTGCAGTCTTCATGCAGTTGTGTAAGCGTCCATGCAGATCTCTCTTGCACCTGACAATACACAGTCTCCAGAAACACACTCTTCGCACACAGGCAGCTGCTTCTCCTGCATTCCCATGCTTACTATTCAGCACTGTGTGGTATTTCAAATAGCAGTGTGTAACGCTAACACATTCAACATCACCAAGGCTCATTTCCTTTGCTCTAGTCTAATCACTCACCCAGGTTCCACTTGCTCATGGTCTCAAGTAGCTGTTAGGAGATGTGGTCTTTTCTGCCTCTCTAAACTATAAGGAAAATGTGTCAGGCTGTTACAGTAATTATCACTTGCTCTACCACAGTAGTAAATGTGCTTTGAAATTGCCAATCAAATATCGTTTTCTGCCTAGAATCACACCATGAGTCTGTGTGCACACAGGAATTGTTGTCAGAGATTTAATTTGTGTTGCTCTTGTTCTGTAAGACTTGCACTCGTAGGAAAGGGGCAGCTTGTTTTCTTGAACTGTAATGGTTAGCATTCAGCACAAATCAATATCTCACAGATGAGAGGCAAATGGTAACACATTTGAAAACAACAGGGTAGATTTTCCTTCCACTCCTGCAATGGGTGAGGTAGTTCCTACATGTTCAAAATTTCAATTAACCCTTACAACAGGTGATCTTACATACATCTCTGCAGTCTTCATGCAGTTGTGTAAGCGTCCATGCAGATCTCTCTTGCACCTGACAATACACAGTCTCCAGAAACACACTCTTAACACACAGGCAGCTGCTTCTCCTGCATTCCCATGCTTACTATTCAGCACTGTGTGGTATTTCAGATAGCAGTGTGTGACGCTAACACATTCAACATCACCAAGGCTCATTTCCTTTGCTCTAGTCTAATCACTCACCCAGGTTCCTCATGCTCATGGTCTCAAGTAGCTGTTAGGACATGTACTCTTTTCTGCCTCTCTAAACTATAAGGAAAATGTGTCAGGCTGTTACAGTAATTATCACTTGCTCTAACACAATAGTAAATGTGCTTTGAAATTGCCAATCAAATATCGTTTTCTGCCTAGAATCACACCATGAGTCTGTGTGCACACAGGAATTGTTGGCAGAGATTTAATTTGTGTTGCTCTTGTTCTGTAAGACTTGCACTCGTAGGAAAAGGGCAGCTTGTTTTCTTGAACTGTGATGGTTAGCATTCAGCACAAATCACTATCTCACAGATGAGAGGCAAATGGTAACACATTTGAAAACAACAGGGTAGATTTTCCTTCCACTCCTGCAATGGGTGAGGTAGTTCCTACATGTTCAAAACTCCAATTAACCCTTACCACAGGTGATCTTACATACATCTCTGCAGTCTTCATGCAGTTGTGTAAGCGTCCATGCAGATCTCTCTTGCACCTGACAATACACAGTCTCCAGAAACAAACTCTTAGCACACAGGCAGCTGCTTCTCCTGCATTCCCATGCTTACTATTCAGCACTGTGTGGTATTTCAGATAGCAGTGTGTAAAGCTAACACATTCAACATCACCAAGGCTCATTTCATTTGCTTTAGTCTAATCACTCACCCAGGTTCCTCATGCTCATGTTCTCAAGTAGCTGTTAGGACATGTGCTCTTTTCTGCCTCTCTAAACTATAAGGAAAATGTGTCAGGCTGTTACAGTAATTATCACTTGCTCTACCACAGCAGTAAATGTGCTTTTAAATTGCCAATCAAATATCGTTTTCTGCCTAGAATCACACCATGAGTCTGTGTGCACACAGGAATTGTTGTCAGAGATTTAATTTGTGTTGCTCTTGTTCTGTAAGACTTGCACTCATAGGAAAGGGGCAGCTTGTTTTCTTGAACTGTGATGGTTAGCATTCAGCACAAATCACTATCTCACAGATGAGAGGCAAATGCTAACACATTTGAAAACAACAGTGTAGATTTTCCTTCCACTCCTGCAATGGGTGAGGTAGTTCCTACATGTTCAAATCTCCAATTAACCTGTACCACAGGTGATCTTACATACATCTCTGCAGTCTTCATGCAGTTGTGCAAGCGTCCATGCAGATCTCTCTTGCACCTGACAATACACAGTCTCCAGAAACACACTCTTAGCACACAGCCAACTGCTTCTCCTGCACTCCCATGCTTACTATTCAGCACTCTGTGGTATTTCAGATAGCAGTGTGTAACGCTAACACATTCAACATCACCAAGGCTCATTTCCTTTGCTCTAGTCTAATCACTCACCCAGGTTCCACATGCTCATGGTCTCAAGTAGCTGTTAGGACATGTGCTCTTTTCTGCCTCTCTAAACTATAAGCAAAATGTGTCAGGCTGTTACAGTAATTATCACTTGCTCTACCACAGTAGTAAATGTGCTTTGAAATTGCCAATCAAATATCGTTTTCTGCCTAGAATCACACCATGAGTCTGTGTGCACACAGGAATTGTTGTCAGAGATTTCATTTGTGTTGCTCTTGTTCTGTAAGACTTGCACTCGTAGGAAAGGGGCAGCTTGTTTTCTTGAACTGTGATGGTTAGCATTCAGCACAAATCACTATCTCACAGATGAGAGGCAAATGGTAACACATTTGAAAACAACAGGGTAGATTTTCCTTCCACTCCTGCAATGGGTGAGGTTGTTTCTACATGTTCAAAACTCCAATTAACCCTTACCACAGGTGTTCTTACATACATCTCTGCAGTCTTCATGCAGTTGTTTAAGCTTCCATGCAGATATCTCTTGCACCTGACAATACACAGTCTCCAGAAACACACTCTTAGCACACAGGCAGCTGCTTCTCCTGCATTCCCATGCTTACTATTCAGCACTGTGTGGTATTTCAGATATCAGTGTGTAACGCTAACACATTCAACATCACCAAGGCTCATTTCCTTTGCTCTAGTCTAATCACTCACCCAGGTTCCACAAGCTCATGTTCTCAAGTAGCTGTTAGGACATGTGCTCTTTTCTGCCTCTCTAAACACTAAGGAAAATGTGTCAGGCTGTTACAGTAATTATCACTTGTTCTACCACAGTAGTAAATGTGCTTTGAAATTGCCAATCAAATATCGTTTTCTGCCTAGAATCACACCATGAGTCTGTGTGCACACAGGAATTGTTGTCAGAGATTTAATTTGTGTTGCTCTTGTTCTGTAAGACTTGCACTCGTAGGAAAGGGGCAGCTTGTTTTCTTGAACTGTGATGGTTAGCATTCAGCACAAATCACTATCTCATAGATGAGAGGCAAATGGTAACACATTTGAAAACAACAGGGTAGATTTTCCTTCCACTCCTGCAATGGGTGAGGTAGTTCCTACATGTTCAAAACTCCAATTAACCCTTACCACAGGTGATCTTACATACATCTCTGAAGTCTTCATGCAGTTGTGTAAGCTTCCATGCAGATCTCTCTTGCACCTGACAATACACAGACTCCAGAAACACACTCTTAGCACACAGGCAGTTGCTTCTCCTGCATTCCCATGCTTACTATTCAGCACTGTGTGGTATTTCAGATAGCAGTGTATAACGCTAACACATTCAACATCACCAAGGCTCATTTCCTTTGCTCTAGTCTAATCACTCACCCAGGTTCCACATGCTCATGGTCTCAAGTAGCTGTTAGGACATGTGCTCTTTTCTGCCTCTCTAAACTATAAGGAAAATGTGTCAGGCTTTTACAGTAATTATCACTTGCTCTACCACAATAGTAAATGTGCTTTGAAATTGCCAATCAAATATCGTTTTCTGCCTAGAATCACACCATGAGTCTGTGTGCACACAGGAATTGTTGTCAGAGATTTAATTTGTGTCGCTCTTGTTCTGTAAGACTTGCACTCGTAGGAAAGGGGCAGCTTGTTTTCTTGAACTGTGATGGTTATCATTCAGCACAAATCACTATCTCACAGATGACAGGCAAATGCTAACACATTTGAAAACAACAGGGTAGATTTTCCTTCCACTCCTGCAATGGGTGAGGTAGTTCCTACATGTTCAAAACTCCAATTAACCCTTACCACAGGTGATCTTACATACATCTCTGCAGTCTTCATGCAGTTGTACAAGCGTCCAAGCAGATCTCTCTTGCACCTGACAATACACAGTCTCCAGAAACACACTCTTAGCACACAGCCAACTGCTTCTCCTGCACTCCCATGCTTACTATTCAGCACTGTGTGGTATTTCAGATAGCAGTGTGTAACGCTAACACATTCAACATCACCAAGGCTCATTTCCTTTGCTCTAGTCTAATCACTCACCCAGGTTCCACATGCTCATGGTCTCAAGTAGCTGTTAGGACATGTGCTCTTTTCTGCCTCTCTAAACTATAAGGAAAATGTGTCAGGCTGTTACAGTAATTATCACTTGCTCTACCACAGTAGTAAATGTGCTTTGAAATTGCCAATCAAATATCGTTTTCTGCCTAGAATCACACCATGAGTCTGTGTGCACACAGGAATTGTTGTCAGAGATTTAATTCGTGTTGCTCTTGTTCTGTAAGACTTGCACTCGTAGGAAAGAGGCAGCTTGGTTAGCATTCAGCACAAATCACTATCTCACAGATGAGAGGAAAATGGTAACACATTTGAAAACAACAGGGTAGATTTTCCTTCCACTCCTGCAATGGGTGAGGTAGTTCCTACATGTTCAAAACTATAATTAACCCTTACCATAGGTGATCTTACATACATCTCTGCAGTCTTCATGCAGTTGTGTAAGCGTCCATGCAGATCTCTCTTGCACCTGACAATACACAGTCTCCAGAAACACACTCTTAGCACACAGGCAGCTGCTTCTCCTGCATTCCCATGCTTACTATTCAGCACTGTGTGGTATTTCAGATAGCAGTGTGTAACGCTAACACATTCAACTTCACCAAGGCTCATTTCCTTTGCTCTAGTCTAATCACTCACCCAGGTTCCTCATGCTCATGGTCTCAAGTAGCTGTTAGGACATGTGCTCTTTTCTGCTTCTCTAAACTATAAGGAAAATGTGTCAGGCTGTTACAGTAATTATCACTTGCTCTACCACAGTAGTAAATGTGCTTTGAAATTGCTAATCAAATATCGTTTTCTGCCTAGAATCACACCATGAGTCTGTGTGCACACAGGAATTGTTGTCAGAGATTTAATTTGTGTCGCTGTTGTTCTGTAAGACTTGCACTCGTAGGAAAGGGGCAGCTTGTTTTATTGAACTGTGATGGTTAGCATTCAGCACAAATCACTATCTCACAGATGAGAGGCAAATGCTAACACATTTGAAAACAACAGGGTAGATTTTCCTTCCACTCCTGCAATGGGTGAGGTAGTTCCTACATGTTCAAAACTCCAATTAACCCTTACCACAGGTGATCTTACATACATCTCTGCAGTCTTCATGCAGTTGTGCAAGCGTCCATGCAGATCTCTCTTGCACCTGACAATACACAGTCTCCAGAAACACACTCTTAGCACACAGCCAACTGCTTCTCCTGCACTCCCATGCTTACTATTCAGCACTCTGTGGTATTTCAGATAGCAGTGTGTAACGCTAACACATTCAACATCACCAAGGCTCATTTCCTTTGCTCTAGTCTAATCACTCACCCAGGTTCCACATGCTCATGGTCTCAAGTAGCTGTTAGGACATGTGCTCTTTTCTGCCTCTCTAAACTATAAGCAAAATGTGTCAGTCTGTTACAGTAATTATCACTTGCTCTACCACAGTAGTAAATGTGCTTTGAAATTGCCAATCAAATATCGTTTTCTGCCTAGAATCACATCATGAGTCTGTGTGCACACAGGAATTGTTGTCAGAGATTTAATTTGTGTTGCTCTTGTTCTGTAAGACTTGCACTCGTAGGAAAGGGGCAGCTTGTTTTCTTGAACTGTGATGGTTAGCATTCAGCACAAATCACTATCTCACAGATGAGAGGCAAATGGTAACACATTTGAAAACAACAGGGTAGATTTTCCTTCCACTCCTGCAATGGGTGAGGTAGTTCCTACATGTTCAAAACTCCAATTAACCCTTACCACAGGTGATCTTACATACATCTCTGAAGTCTTCATGCAGTTGTGTAAGCTTCCATGCAGATCTCTCTTGCACCTGACAATACACAGTCTCCAGAAACACACTCTTAGCACACAGGCAGTTGCTTCTCCTGCATTCCCATGCTTACTATTCAGCACTGTGTGGTATTTCAGATAGCAGTGTGTAACGCTAACACATTCAACATCACCAAGGCTCATTTCCTTTGCTCTAGTCTGATCACTCACCCAGGTTCCACATGCTCATGGTCTCAAGTAGCTGTTAGGACATGTGCTCTTTTCTGCCTCTCTAAACTATAAGGAAAATGTGTCAGGCTGTTACAGTAATTATCACTTGCTCTACCACAGTAGTAAATGTGCTTTGAAATTGCCAATCAAATATCGTTTTCTGCCTAGAATCACACCATGAGTCTGTGTGCACACAGGAATTGTTGTCAGAGATTTAATTTGTGTTGCTCTTGTTCTGTAAGACTTGCACTCGTAGGAAAGGGGCAGCCTGTTTTCTTGAACTGTGATGGTTAGCATTCAGCAGAAATCACTATCTCACAGATGAGAGGCAAATGGTAACACATTTGAAAAGAACAGGGTAGATTTTCCTTCCACTCCTGCAATGGGTGAGGTAGTTCCTACATGTTCAAAACTCCAATTAACCCTTACCACAGGTGATCTTACATACATCTCTGCAGTCTTCATGCAGTTGTGTAAGCGTCCATGCAGATCTCTCTTGCACCTGACAATACACAGTCTCCAGAAACACACTCTTCGCTCACAGGCAGCTGCTTCTCCTGCATTCCCATGCTTACTATTCAGCACTGTGTGGTATTTCAAATAGCAGTGTGTAACGCTAACACATTCAACATCACCAAGGCTCATTTCCTTTGCTCTAGTCTAATCACTCACCCAGGTTCCACTTGCTCATGGTCTCAAGTAGCTGTTAGGAGATGTGGTCTTTTCTGCCTCTCTAAACTATAAGGAAAATGTGTCAGGCTGTTACAGTAATTATCACTTGCTCTACCACAGTAGTAAATGTGCTTTGAAATTGCCAATCAAATATCGTTTTCTGCCTAGAATCACACCATGGGTCTGTGTGCACACAGGAATTGTTGTCAGAGATTTAATTTGTGTTGCTCTTGTTCTGTAAGACTTGCACTCGTAGGAAAGGGGCAGCTTGTTTTCTTGAACTGTAATGGTTAGCATTCAGCACAAATCAATATCTCACAGATGAGAGGCAAATGGTAACACATTTGAAAACAACAGGGTAGATTTTCCTTCCACTCCTGCAATGGGTGAGGTAGTTCCTACATGTTCAAAATTTCAATTAACCCTTACAACAGGTGATCTTACATACATCTCTGCAGTCTTCATGCAGTTGTGTAAGCGTCCATGCAGATCTCTCTTGCACCTGACAATACACAGTCTCCAGAAACACACTCTTAACACAAAGGCAGCTGCTTCTCCTGCATTCCCATGCTTACTATTCAGCACTGTGTGGTATTTCAGATAGCAGTGTGTGACGCTAACACATTCAACATCACCAAGGCTCATTTCCTTTGCTCTAGTCTAATCACTCACCCAGGTTCCTCATGCTCATGGTCTCAAGTAGCTGTTAGGACATGTGCTCTTTTCTGCCTCTCTAAACTATAAGGAAAATGTGTCAGGCTGTTACAGTAATTATCACTTGCTCTACCACAGTAGTAAATATGGTTTTAAATTGCCAATCAAATATCGTTTTCTGCCTAGAATCACACCATGAGTCTGTGTGCACACAGGAATTGTTGTCAGAGATTTAATTCGTGTTGCTCTTGTTCTGTAAGACTTGCACTCGTAGGAAAGGGGCAGCTTGTTTTCTTGAACTGTGATGGTTAGCATTCAGCACAAATCACTATCTCACAGATGAGAGGCAAATGGTAACACATTTGAAAACAACAGGGTAGATTTTCCTTCCACTCCTGCAATGGGTGAGGTAGTTCCTACATGTTCAAAACTCCAATTAACCCTTACCACAGGTGATCTTACATACATCTCTGCAGTCTTCATGCAGTTGTGTAAGCGTCCATGCAGATCTCTCTTGCACCTGACAATACACAGTCTCCAGAAACACACTCTTAGCACACAGGCAGCTGCTTCTCCTGCATTCCCATGCTTACTATTCAGCACTGTGTGGTATTTCAGATAGCAGTGTGTAACGCTAACACATTCAACATCACCAAGGCTCATTTCCTTTGCTCTAGTCTAATCACTCACCCAAGTTCCACATGCTCATGGTCTCAAGTAGCTGTTAGGAAATGTGCTCTTTTCTGCCTCTCTAAACTATAAGGAAAATGTGTCAGGCTGTTACAGTAATTATCACTTGCTCTACCACAGTAGTAAATATGGTTTTAAATTGCCAATCAAATATCGTTTTCTGCCTAGAATCACACCATGAGTCTGTGTGCACACAGGAATTGTTTTCAGAGATTTAATTCGTGTTGCTCTTGTTCTGTAAGACTTGCACTCGTAGGAAAGGGGCAGCTTGTTTTCTTGAACTGTGATGGTTAGCATTCAGCACAAATCACTATCTCACAGATGAGAGGCAAATGGTAACACATTTGAAAACAACAGGGTAGATTTTTCTTCCACTCCTGCAATGGGTGAGGTAGTTCCTACATGTTCAAAACTCCAATTAACCCTTACCACAGGTGATCTTACATACATCTCTGCAGTCTTCATGCAGTTGTGTAAGCGTCCATGCAGATCTCTCTTGCACCTGACAATACACAGTCTCCAGAAACGCACTCTTAGCACACAGGCAGCTGCTTCTCCTGCATTCCCATGCTTACTATTCAGCACTGTGTGGTATTTCAGATAGCAGTGTGTAACGCTAACACATTCAACATCACCAAGGCTCATTTCCTTTGCTCTAGTCTAATCACTCACCCAGGTTCCACATGCTCATGGTCTCAAGTAGCTGTTAGGACATGTGCTCTTTTCTGCCTCTCTAAACTATAAGGAAAATGTGTCAGGCTGTTACAGTAATTATCACTTGCTCTACCACAATAGTAAATGTGCTTTGAAATTGCCAATCAAATATCGTTTTCTGCCTAGAATGACACCATGAGTCTGTGTGCACACAGGAATTGTTGTCAGAGATTTAATTTGTGTTGCTCTTGTTCTGTAAGACTTGCACTCGTAGGAAAGGGGCAGCTTGTTTTCTTGAACTGTGATGGTTAGCATTCAGCACAAATCACTATCTCACAGATGAGAGGCAAATGGTAACACATTTGAAAACAACAGGGTAGATTTTCCTTCCACTCCTGCAATGGGTGAGGAAGTTCCTACATGTTCAAAACTCCAATTAACCCTTACCAGAGGTGATCTTACATACATCTCTGCAGTCTTCATGCAGTTGTGGAAGCGTCCATGCAGATCTCTCTTGCACCTGACAATACACAGTCTCCAGAAACACACTCTTCGCACACGGGCAGCTGCTTCTCCTGCATTCCCATGCTTACTATTCAGCACTGTGTGGTATTTCAGATAGCAGTGTGTAACGCTAACACATTCAACATCACCAAGGCTCATTTCCTTTGCTCTAATCTAATCACTCACCCAGGTTCCACATGCTCATGGTCTCAAGTAGCTGTTAGGACATGTGCTCTTTTCTGCCTCTCTAAACTAAAAGCAAAATGTGTCAGGCTGTTACAGTAATTATCACTTGCTCTACCACAGTAGTAAATGTGCTTTGAAATTGCCAATCACATATCGTTTTCTGCCTAGAATCACACCATGAGTCTGTGTGCACACAGGAATTGTTGTCAGAGATTTAATTTGTGTTGCTCTTGTTCTGTAAGACTTGCACTCGTAGGAAAGGGGCAGCTTGTTTTCTTGAACTGTGATGGTTAGCATTCAGCACAAATCACTATCTCACAGATGAGAGGCAAATGGTAACACATTTGAAAACAACAGGGTAGATTTTCCTTCCACTCCTGCAATGGGTGAGGTAGTTCCTACATGTTCAAAACTCAAATTAACCCTTACCACAGGTGATATTACATACATCTCTGCAGTCTTCATGCAGTTGTGTAAGCGTCCATGCAGATCTCTCTTGCACCTGACAATACACAGTCTCCAGAAACACACTCTTAGCACACAGGCAGCTGCTTCTCCTGCATTCCCATGCTTACTATTCAGCACTGTGTGGTATTTCAGATAGCAGCGTGTAACGCTAACACATTCAACATAACCAAGGCTCATTTCCTTTGCTCTAATCTAATCACTCACCCAGGTTCCACATGCTCATGGTCTCAAGTAGCTGTTAGGAAATGTGCTCTTTTCTGCCTCTCTAAACTATAAGGAAAATGTGTCAGGCTGTTACAGTAATTATCACTTGCTCTACCACAGTAGTAAATGTGCTTTGAAATTGCCAATCAAATATTGTTTTCTGCCTAGAATCACACCATGAGTCTGTGTGCACACAGGAATTGTTGTCAGAGATTTAATTTGTGTCGCTCTTGTTCTGTAAGACTTGCACTCGTAGGAAAGGGGCAGCTTGTTTTCTTGAACTGTGATGGTTAGCATTCAGCACAAATCACTATCTCATAGATGAGAGGCAAATGCTAACACATTTGAAAACAAGAGGGTAGATTTTCCTTCCACTCCTGCAATGGGTAAGGTAGTTCCTACATGTTCAAAACTCCAATTAACCCTTACCACAGGTGATCTTACATACATCTCTGCAGTCTTCATGCAGTTGTACAAGCGTCCATGCAGATCTCTCTTGCACTTGACAATACACAGTCTCCAGAAACACACTCTTAGCACACAGGCAGCTGCTTCTCCTGCATTCCCATGCTTACTATTCAGCACTGTGTGGTATTTCAGATAGCAGTGTGTAACGCTAACACATTCAACATCACCAAGGCTCATTTCCTTTGCTCTAGTCTAATCACTCACCCAGGTTCCTCATGCTCATGGTCTCAAGTAGCTGTTAGGACATGTGCTCTTTTCTGCCTCTCTAAACTATAAGGAAAATGTGTCAGGCTGTTACAGTAATTATCACTTGCTCTACCACAGTAGTAAATGTGCTTTGAAATTGCCAATCAAATATCGTTTTCTGCCTAGAATCACACCATGAGTCTGTGTGCACACAGGAATTGTTGTCAAAGATTTAATTCATGTTGCTCTTGTTCTGTAAGACTTGCACTCGTAGGAAAGGGGCAGCTTGTTTTCTTGAACTGTGATGGTTAGCATTCAGCACAAATCACTGTCTCACAGATGAGAGGCAAATGGTAACACATTTGAAAACAACAGGGTAGATTTTCCTTCCACTCCTGCAATGGGTGAGGTAGTTCCTACATGTTCAAAACTCCAATTAACCCTTACCACAGGTGATCTTACATACATCTCTGCAGTCTTCATGCAGTTGTGTAAGCGTCCATGCAGATCTCTCTTGCACCTGACAATACACAGTCTCCAGAAACACACTCTTAGCACACAGGCAGCTGCTTCTCCTGCATTCCCATGCTTACTATTCAGCACTGTGTGGTATTTCAGTTAGCAGTGTGTAACGCTAACACATTCAACATCACCAAGGCTCATTTCCTTTGCTCTAGTCTAATCACCCACCCAGGTTCCACATGCTCATGGTCTCAAGTAGCTGTTAGGACATGTGCTCTTTTCTGCCGCTCTAAACTATAAGGAAAATGTGTCAGGCTGTTACAGTAATTATCACTTGCTCTACCACAATAGTAAATGTGCTTTGAAATTGCCAATCAAATATCGTTTTCTGCCTAGAATCACACCATGAGTCTGTGTGCACACAGGAATTGTTGTCAGAGATTTAATTTGTGTTGCTCTTGTTCTGTAAGACTTGCACTCGTAGGAAAGGGGCAGCTTGTTTTCTTGAACTGTGATGGTTAGCATTCAGCACAAATCACTATCTCACAGATGAGAGGCAAATGGTAATACATTTGAAAACAACAGGGTAGATTTTCCTTCCACTCCTGCAATGGGTGAGGTAGTTCCTACATGTTCAAAACTCCAATTAACCCTTACCACAGGTGATCTTACATACATCTCTGCAGTCTTCATGCAGTTGTGTAAGCGTCCATGCAGATCTCTCTTGCACCTGACAATACACAGTCTCCAGAAACACACTCTTAGCACACAGGCAGCTGCTTCTCCTGCATTCCCATGCTTACTATTCAGCACTGTGTGGTATTTCAGATAGCAGTGTGTAACGCTAACACATTCAACATCACCAAGGCTCATTTCCTTTGCTCTAGTCTAATCACCCACCCAGGTTCCACATGCTCATGGTCTCAAGTAGCTGTTAGGACATGTGCTCTTTTCTGCCGCTCTAAACTATAAGGAAAATGTGTCAGGCTGTTACAGTAATTATCACTTGCTCTACCACAATAGTAAATGTGCTTTGAAATTGCCAATCAAATATCGTTTTCTGCCTAGAATCACACCATGAGTCTGTGTGCACACAGGAATTGTTGTCAGAGATTTAATTTGTGTCGCTCTTGTTCTGTAAGACTTGCACTCGTAGGAAAGGGGCAGCTTGTTTTCTTGAACTGTGATGGTTAGCATTCAGCACACATCACTATCTCACAGATGAGAGGCAAATGGTAACACATTTGAAAACAACAGGGTAGATTTTCCTTCCACTCCTGCAATGGGTGAGGTAGTTCCTACATGTTCAAAACTCCAATTAACCCTTACCACAGGTGATCTTACATACATCTCTGCAGTCTTCATGCAGTTGTGTAAGCGTCCATGCAGATGTCTCTTGCACCTGACAATACACAGTCTCCAGAAACACACTCTTAGCACACAGGCAGCTGCTTCTCCTGAATTCCCATGCTTACTATTCAGCACTGAGTGGTATTTCAGATAGCAGTGTGTAACGCTAACACATTCAACATCACCAAGGCTCATTTCCTTTGCTCTAGTCTAATCACTCACCCAGGTTCCTCATGCTCATGGTCTCAAGTAGCTGTTAGGACATGTGCTCTTTTCTGCCTCGCTAAACTATAAGGAAAATGTGTCAGGCTGTTACAGTAATTATCACTTGCTCTACCACAGTAGTAAATGTGCTTTGAAATTGCCAATCAAATATTGTTTTCTGCCTAGAATCACACCATGAGTCTGTGTGCACACAGGAATTGTTGTCAGAGATTACATTCGTGTTGCTCTTGTTCTGTAAGACTTGCACTCGTAGGAAAGGGGAAGCTTGTTTTCTTGAACTGTGATGGTTAGCATTCAGCACAAATCAGTATCTCACAGATGAGAGGCAAATGGTAACACATTTGAAAACAACAGGGTAGATTTTCCTTCCACTCCTGCAATGGGTGAGGAAGTTCCTACATGTTCAAAACTCCAATTAACCCTTACCAGAGGTGATCTTACATACATCTCTGCAGTCTTCATGCAGTTGTGGAAGCGTCCATGCAGATCTCTCTTGCACCTGACAATACACAGTCTCCAGAAACACACTCTTCGCACACGGGCAGCTGCTTCTCCTGCATTCCCATGCTTACTATTCAGCACTGTGTGGTATTTCAGATAGCAGTGTGTAACGCTAACACATTCAACATCACCAAGGCTCATTTCCTTTGCTCTAATCTAATCACTCACCCAGGTTCCACATGCTCATGGTCTCAAGTAGCTGTTAGGACATGTGCTCTTTTCTGCCTCTCTAAACTAAAAGCAAAATGTGTCAGGCTGTTACAGTAATTATCACTTGCTCTACCACAGTAGTAAATGTGCTTTGAAATTGCCAATCACATATCGTTTTCTGCCTAGAATCACACCATGAGTCTGTGTGCACACAGGAATTGTTGTCAGAGATTTAATTTGTGTTGCTCTTGTTCTGTAAGACTTGCACTCGTAGGAAAGGGGCAGCTTGTTTTCTTGAACTGTGATGGTTAGCATTCAGCACAAATCACTATCTCACAGATGAGAGGCAAATGGTAACACATTTGAAAACAACAGGGTAGATTTTCCTTCCACTCCTGCAATGGGTGAGGTAGTTCCTACATGTTCAAAACTCAAATTAACCCTTACCACAGGTGATATTACATACATCTCTGCAGTCTTCATGCAGTTGTGTAAGCGTCCATGCAGATCTCTCTTGCACCTGACAATACACAGTCTCCAGAAACACACTCTTAGCACACAGGCAGCTGCTTCTCCTGCATTCCCATGCTTACTATTCAGCACTGTGTGGTATTTCAGATAGCAGCGTGTAACGCTAACACATTCAACATAACCAAGGCTCATTTCCTTTGCTCTAATCTAATCACTCACCCAGGTTCCACATGCTCATGGTCTCAAGTAGCTGTTAGGAAATGTGCTCTTTTCTGCCTCTCTAAACTATAAGGAAAATGTGTCAGGCTGTTACAGTAATTATCACTTGCTCTACCACAGTAGTAAATGTGCTTTGAAATTGCCAATCAAATATTGTTTTCTGCCTAGAATCACACCATGAGTCTGTGTGCACACAGGAATTGTTGTCAGAGATTTAATTTGTGTCGCTCTTGTTCTGTAAGACTTGCACTCGTAGGAAAGGGGCAGCTTGTTTTCTTGAACTGTGATGGTTAGCATTCAGCACAAATCACTATCTCATAGATGAGAGGCAAATGCTAACACATTTGAAAACAAGAGGGTAGATTTTCCTTCCACTCCTGCAATGGGTAAGGTAGTTCCTACATGTTCAAAACTCCAATTAACCCTTACCACAGGTGATCTTACATACATCTCTGCAGTCTTCATGCAGTTGTACAAGCGTCCATGCAGATCTCTCTTGCACTTGACAATACACAGTCTCCAGAAACACACTCTTAGCACACAGGCAGCTGCTTCTCCTGCATTCCCATGCTTACTATTCAGCACTGTGTGGTATTTCAGATAGCAGTGTGTAACGCTAACACATTCAACATCACCAAGGCTCATTTCCTTTGCTCTAGTCTAATCACTCACCCAGGTTCCTCATGCTCATGGTCTCAAGTAGCTGTTAGGACATGTGCTCTTTTCTGCCTCTCTAAACTATAAGGAAAATGTGTCAGGCTGTTACAGTAATTATCACTTGCTCTACCACAGTAGTAAATGTGCTTTGAAATTGCCAATCAAATATCGTTTTCTGCCTAGAATCACACCATGAGTCTGTGTGCACACAGGAATTGTTGTCAAAGATTTAATTCATGTTGCTCTTGTTCTGTAAGACTTGCACTCGTAGGAAAGGGGCAGCTTGTTTTCTTGAACTGTGATGGTTAGCATTCAGCACAAATCACTGTCTCACAGATGAGAGGCAAATGGTAACACATTTGAAAACAACAGGGTAGATTTTCCTTCCACTCCTGCAATGGGTGAGGTAGTTCCTACATGTTCAAAACTCCAATTAACCCTTACCACAGGTGATCTTACATACATCTCTGCAGTCTTCATGCAGTTGTGTAAGCGTCCATGCAGATCTCTCTTGCACCTGACAATACACAGTCTCCAGAAACACACTCTTAGCACACAGGCAGCTGCTTCTCCTGCATTCCCATGCTTACTATTCAGCACTGTGTGGTATTTCAGTTAGCAGTGTGTAACGCTAACACATTCAACATCACCAAGGCTCATTTCCTTTGCTCTAGTCTAATCACCCACCCAGGTTCCACATGCTCATGGTCTCAAGTAGCTGTTAGGACATGTGCTCTTTTCTGCCGCTCTAAACTATAAGGAAAATGTGTCAGGCTGTTACAGTAATTATCACTTGCTCTACCACAATAGTAAATGTGCTTTGAAATTGCCAATCAAATATCGTTTTCTGCCTAGAATCACACCATGAGTCTGTGTGCACACAGGAATTGTTGTCAGAGATTTAATTTGTGTTGCTCTTGTTCTGTAAGACTTGCACTCGTAGGAAAGGGGCAGCTTGTTTTCTTGAACTGTGATGGTTAGCATTCAGCACAAATCACTATCTCACAGATGAGAGGCAAATGGTAATACATTTGAAAACAACAGGGTAGATTTTCCTTCCACTCCTGCAATGGGTGAGGTAGTTCCTACATGTTCAAAACTCCAATTAACCCTTACCACAGGTGATCTTACATACATCTCTGCAGTCTTCATGCAGTTGTGTAAGCGTCCATGCAGATCTCTCTTGCACCTGACAATACACAGTCTCCAGAAACACACTCTTAGCACACAGGCAGCTGCTTCTCCTGCATTCCCATGCTTACTATTCAGCACTGTGTGGTATTTCAGATAGCAGTGTGTAACGCTAACACATTCAACATCACCAAGGCTCATTTCCTTTGCTCTAGTCTAATCACCCACCCAGGTTCCACATGCTCATGGTCTCAAGTAGCTGTTAGGACATGTGCTCTTTTCTGCCGCTCTAAACTATAAGGAAAATGTGTCAGGCTGTTACAGTAATTATCACTTGCTCTACCACAATAGTAAATGTGCTTTGAAATTGCCAATCAAATATCGTTTTCTGCCTAGAATCACACCATGAGTCTGTGTGCACACAGGAATTGTTGTCAGAGATTTAATTTGTGTCGCTCTTGTTCTGTAAGACTTGCACTCGTAGGAAAGGGGCAGCTTGTTTTCTTGAACTGTGATGGTTAGCATTCAGCACACATCACTATCTCACAGATGAGAGGCAAATGGTAACACATTTGAAAACAACAGGGTAGATTTTCCTTCCACTCCTGCAATGGGTGAGGTAGTTCCTACATGTTCAAAACTCCAATTAACCCTTACCACAGGTGATCTTACATACATCTCTGCAGTCTTCATGCAGTTGTGTAAGCGTCCATGCAGATGTCTCTTGCACCTGACAATACACAGTCTCCAGAAACACACTCTTAGCACACAGGCAGCTGCTTCTCCTGAATTCCCATGCTTACTATTCAGCACTGAGTGGTATTTCAGATAGCAGTGTGTAACGCTAACACATTCAACATCACCAAGGCTCATTTCCTTTGCTCTAGTCTAATCACTCACCCAGGTTCCTCATGCTCATGGTCTCAAGTAGCTGTTAGGACATGTGCTCTTTTCTGCCTCGCTAAACTATAAGGAAAATGTGTCAGGCTGTTACAGTAATTATCACTTGCTCTACCACAGTAGTAAATGTGCTTTGAAATTGCCAATCAAATATTGTTTTCTGCCTAGAATCACACCATGAGTCTGTGTGCACACAGGAATTGTTGTCAGAGATTACATTCGTGTTGCTCTTGTTCTGTAAGACTTGCACTCGTAGGAAAGGGGAAGCTTGTTTTCTTGAACTGTGATGGTTAGCATTCAGCACAAATCAGTATCTCACAGATGAGAGGCAAATGGTAACACATTTGAAAACAACAGGGTAGATTTTCCTTCCACTCCTGCAATGGGTGAGGTAGTTCCTACATGTTCAAAACTCCAATTAACCCTTACCACAGGTGATCTTACATACATCTCTGCAGTCTTCATGCAGTTGTGTAAGCGTCCATGCAGATCTCTCTTGCACCTGACAATACACAGTGTCCAGAAACACACTCTTAGCACACAGGCAGCTGCTTCTCCTGCATTCCCATGCTTACCATTCAGGACTGTGTGGTATTTCAGATAGCAGTGTGTAATGCTAACACATTCAACATCACCAAGGCTCATTTCCTTTGCTCTAGTTTAATCACTCACCCAGGTTCCTCATGCTCATGGTCTCAAGTAGCTGTTAGGACATGTGCTCTTTTCTGCCTCTCTAAACTATAATGAAAATGTGTCAGGCTGTTACAGTAATTATCACTTGCTCTACCACAATAGTAAATGTGCTTTGAAATTGCCAACCAAATATCGTTTTCTGCCTAGAATCACACCATGAGTCTGTGTGCACACAGGAATTGTTGTCAGAGATTTAATTCGTGTTGCTCTTGTTCTGTAAGACTTGCACTCGTAGGAAAGGGGCAGCTTGTTTTCTTGAACTGTGATGGTTAGCATTCAGCACAAATCACTATCTCACAGATGAGAGGCAAATGGTAATACATTTGAAAACAACAGGGTAGATTTTCCTTCCACTCCTGCAATGGGTGAGGTAGTTCCTACATGTTCAAAACTCCAATTAACCCTTACCACAGGTGATCTTACATACATCTCTGCAGTCTTCATGCAGTTGTGTAAGCGTCCATGCAGATCTCTCTTGCACCTGACAATACACAGTCTCCAGAAACACACTCTTAGCACACAGGCAGCTGCTTCTCCTGCATTCCCATGCTTACTATTCAGCACTGTGTGGTATTTCAGATAGCAGTGTGTAACGCTAACACATTCAACATCACCAAGGCTCATTTACTTTGCTCTAGTCTAATCACCCACCCAGGTTCCACATGCTCATGGTCTCAAGTAGCTGTTAGGACATGTGCTCTTTTCTGCCTTTCTAAACTATAAGGAAAATGTGTCAGGCTGTTACAGTAATTATCACTTGCTCTACCACAGTAGTAAATGTGCTTTGAAATTACCAATCAAATATCGTTTTCTGCCTAGAATCACACCATGAGTCTGTGTGCACCCAGGAATTGTTGTCAGAAATGTAATTCGTGTTGCTCTTGTTCTGTAAGACTTGCACTCGTAGGAAAGGGGCAGCTTGTTTTCTTGAACTGTGATGGTTAGCATTCAGCACACATCACTATCTCACAGATGAGAGGCAAATGGTAACACATTTGAAAACAACAGGGTAGATTTTCCTTCCACTCCTGCAATGGGTGAGGTAGTTCCTACATGTTCAAAACTCCAATTAACCCTTACCACAGGTGATCTTACATACATCTCTGCAGTCTTCATGCAGTTGTGTAAGCGTCCATGCCGATGTCTCTTGCACCTGACAATACACAGTCTCCAGAAACACACTCTTAGCACACAGGCAGCTGCTTCTCCTGAATTCCCATGCTTACTATTCAGCACTGAGTGGTATTTCAGATAGCAGTGTGTAACGCTAACACATTCAACATCACCAAGGCTCATTTCCTTTGCTCTAGTCTAATCACTCACCCAGGTTCCTCATGCTCATGGTCTCAAGTAGCTGTTAGGACATGTGCTCTTTTCTGCCTCGCTAAACTATAAGGAAAATGTGTCAGGCTGTTACAGTAATTATCACTTGCTCTACCACAGTAGTAAATGTGCTTTGAAATTGCCAATCAAATATTGTTTTCTGCCTAGAATCACACCATGAGTCTGTGTGCACACAGGAATTGTTGTCAGAGATTACATTCGTGTTGCTCTTGTTCTGTAAGACTTGCACTCGTAGGAAAGGGGAAGCTTGTTTTCTTGAAATGTGATGGTTAGCATTCAGCACAAATCAGTATCTCACAGATGAGAGGCAAATGGTAACACATTTGAAAACAACAGGGTAGATTTTCCTTCCACTCCTGCAATGGGTGAGGTAGTTCCTACATGTTCAAAACTCCAATTAACCCTTACCACAGGTGATCTTACATACATCTCTGCAGTCTTCATGCAGTTGTGTAAGCGTCCATACAGATCTTTCTTGCACCTGACAATACACAGTCTCCAGAAACACACTCTTAGCACACAGACAGCTGCTTCTCCTGCATTCCCATGCTTACTATTCAGCACTGTGTGGTATTTCAGATAGCAGTGTGTAACGCTAACACATTCAACATCACCAAGGCTCATTTCCTTTGCTCTAGTCTAATCACTCACCCAGGTTCCACATGCTCATGGTCTCAAGTAGCTGTTAGGACATGTGCTCTTTTCTGCCTCTCTAAACTATAATGAAAATGTGTCAGGCTGTTACAGTAATTATCACTTGCTCTACCACAATAGTAAATGTGCTTTGAAATTGCCAATCAAATATCGTTTTCTGCCTAGAATCACACCATGAGTCTGTGTGCACACAGGAATTGTTGTCAGAGATTTAATTCGTGTTGCTCTTGTTCTGTAAGACTTGCACTCGTAGGAAAGGGGCAGCTTGTTTTCTTGAACTGTGATGGTTAGCATTCAGCAGAAATCACTATCTCACAGATGAGAGGCAAATGGTAACACATTTGAAAACAGGGTAGATTTTCCTTCCACTCCTGCAATGGGTGAGGTAGTTCCTACATGTTCAAAACTCCAATTAACCCTTACCACAGGTGATCTTACATACATCTCTGCAGTCTTCATGCAGTTGTGTAAGCGTCCATGCAGATCTCTCTTGCACCTGACAATACACAGTGTCCAGAAACACACTCTTAGCACACAGGCAGCTGCTTCTCCTGCATTCCCATGCTTACTATTCAGGACTGTGTGGTATTTCAGATAGCAGTGTGTAATGCTAACACATTCAACATCACCAAGGCTCATTTCCTTTGCTCTAGTCTAATCACTCACCCAGGTTCCTCATGCTCATGGTCTCAAGTAGCTGTTAGGACATGTGCTCTTTTCTGCCTCTCTAAACTATAAGGAAAATGTGTCAGGCTGTTACAGTAATTATCACTTGCTCTACCACAATAGTAAATGTGCTTTGAAATTGCCAACCAAATATCGTTTTCTGCCTAGAATCACACCATGAGTCTGTGTGCACACAGGAATTGTTGTCAGAGATTTAATTTGTGTTGCTCTTGTTCTGTAAGACTTGCACTCGTAGGAAAGGGGCAGCTTGTTTTCTTGAACTGTGATGGTTAGCATTCAGCACAAATCACTATCTCACAGATGAGAGGCAAATGGTAATACATTTGAAAACAACAGGGTAGATTTTCCTTCCACTCCTGCAATGGGTGAGGTAGTTCCTACATGTTCAAAACTCCAATTAACCCTTACCACAGGTGATCTTACATACATCTCTGCAGTCTTCATGCAGTTGTGTAAGCGTCCATGCAGATGTCTCTTGCACCTGACAATACACAGTCTCCAGAAACACACTCTTAGCACACAGGCAGCTGCTTCTCCTGCATTCCCATGCTTACTATTCAGCACTGTGTGGTATTTCAGATAGCAGTGTGTAACGCTAACACATTCAACATCACCAAGGCTCATTTCCTTTGCTCTAGTCTAATCACCCACCCAGGTTCCACATGCTCATGGTCTCAAGTAGCTGTTAGGACATGTGCTCTTTTCTGCCTTTCTAAACTATAAGAAAAATGTGTCAGGCTGTTACAGTAATTATCACTTGCTCTACCACAGTAGTAAATGTGCTTTGAAATTACCAATCAAATATCGTTTTCTGCCTAGATTCACACCATGAGTCTGTGTGCACCCAGGAATTGTTGTCAGAAATGTAATTCGTGTTGCTCTTGTTCTGTAAGACTTGCACTCGTAGGAAAGGGGCAGCTTGTTTTCTTGAACTGTGATGGTTAGCATTCAGCACACATCACTATCTCACAGATGAGAGGCAAATGGTAACACATTTGAAAACAACAGGGTAGATTTTCCTTCCACTCCTGCAATGGGTGAGGTAGTTCCTACATGTTCAAAACTCCAATTAACCCTTACCACAGGTGATCTTACATACATCTCTGCAGTCTTCATGCAGTTGTGTAAGCGTCCATGCAGATCTCTCTTGCACCTGACAATACACAGTCTCCAGAAACACACTCTTAGCACACAGGCAGCTGCTTCTCCTGCATTCCCATGCTTACTATTCAGCACTGTGTGGTATTTCAGATAGCAGTGTGTAACGCTAACACATTCAACATCACCAAGGCTCATTTCCTTTGCTCTAGTCTAATCACCCACCCAGGTTCCACATGCTCATGGTCTCAAGTAGCTGTTAGGACATGTGCTCTTTTCTGCCTTTCTAAACTATAAGGAAAATGTGTCAGGCTGTTACAGTAATTATCACTTGCTCTACCACAGTAGTAAATGTGCTTTGAAATTACCAATCAAATATCGTTTTCTGCCTAGAATCACACCATGAGTCTGTGTGCACCCAGGAATTGTTGTCAGAAATGTAATTCGTGTTGCTCTTGTTCTGTAAGACTTGCACTCGTAGGAAAGGGGCAGCTTGTTTTCTTGAACTGTGATGGTTAGCATTCAGCACAAATCACTATCTCACAGATGAGAGGCAAATGGTAACACATTTGAAAACAACAGGGTAGATTTTCCTTCCACTCCTGCAATGGGTGAGGTAGTTCCTACATGTTCAAAACTCCAATTAACCCTTACCACAGGTGATCTTACATACATCTCTGCAGTCTTCATGCAGTTGTGTAAGCGTCCATGCAGATGTCTCTTGCACCTGACAATACACAGTCTCCAGAAACACACTCTTAGCACACAGGCAGCTGCTTCTCCTGCATTCCCATGCTTACTATTCAGCACTGTGTGGTATTTCAGATAGCAGTGTGTAACGCTAACACATTCAACATCACCAAGGCTCATTTCCTTTGCTCTAGTCTAATCACCCACCCAGGTTCCACATGCTCATGGTCTCAAGTAGCTGTTAGGACATGTGCTCTTTTCTGCCTTTCTAAACTATAAGGAAAATGTGTCAGGCTGTTACAGTAATTATCACTTGCTCTACCACAGTAGTAAATGTGCTTTGAAATTACCAATCAAATATCGTTTTCTGCCTAGAATCACACCATGAGTCTGTGTGCACCCAGGAATTGTTGTCAGAAATGTAATTCGTGTTGCTCTTGTTCTGTAAGACTTGCACTCGTAGGAAAGGGGCAGCTTGTTTTCTTGAACTGTGATGGTTAGCATTCAGCACACATCACTATCTCACAGATGAGAGGCAAATGGTAACACATTTGAAAACAACAGGGTAGATTTTCCTTCCACTCCTGCAATGGGTGAGGTAGTTCCTACATGTTCAAAACTCCAATGAACCCTTACCACAGGTGATCTTACATACATCTCTGCAGTCTTCATGCAGTTGTGTAAGCGTCCATGCAGATGTCTCTTGCACCTGACAATACACAGTCTCCAGAAACACACTCTTAGCACACAGGCAGCTGCTTCTCCTGAATTCCCATGCTTACTATTCAGCACTGAGTGGTATTTCAGATAGCAGTGTGTAACGCTAACACATTCAACATCACCAAGGCTCATTTCCTTTGCTCTAGTCTAATCACTCACCCAGGTTCCTCATGCTCATGGTCTCAAGTAGCTGTTAGGACATGTGCTCTTTTCTGCCTCGCTAAACTATAAGGAAAATGTGTCAGGCTGTTACAGTAATTATCACTTGCTCTACCACAGTAGTAAATGTGTTTTGAAATTGCCAATCAAATATTGTTTTCTGCCTAGAATCACACCATGAGTCTGTGTGCACACAGGAATTGTTGTCAGAGATTTCATTCGTGTTGCTCTTGTTCTGTAAGACTTGCACTCGTAGGAAAGGGGAAGCTTGTTTTCTTGAACTGTGATGGTTAGCATTCAGCACAAATCAGTATCTCACAGATGAGAGGCAAATGGTAACACATTTGAAAACAACAGGGTAGATTTTCCTTCCACTCCTGCAATGGGTGAGGTAGTTCCTACATGTTCAAAACTCCAATTAACCCTTACCACAGGTGATCTTACATACATCTCTGCAGTCTTCATGCAGTTGTGTAAGCGTCCATGCAGATCTTTCTTGCACCTGACAATACACAGTCTCCAGAAACACACTCTTAGCACACAGGCAGCTGCTTCTCCTGCATTCCCATGCTTACTATTCAGCACTGTGTGGTATTTCAGATAGCAGTGTGTAACGCTAACACATTCAACATCACCTAGGCTCATTTCATTTGCTCTAGTCTAATCACTCACCCAGGTTCCACATGCTGATGGTCTCAAGTAGCTGTTAGGATATGTGCTCTTTTCTGCCTCTCTAAACTATAATGAAAATGTGTCAGGCTGTTACAGTAATTATCACTTGCTCTACCACAATAGTAAATGTGCTTTGAAATTGCCAATCAAATATCGTTTTCTTCCTAGAATCACACCATGAGTCTGTGTGCACACAGGAATTGTTGTCAGAGATTTAATTCGTGTTGCTCTTGTTCTGTAAGACTTGCACTCGTAGGAAAGGGGCAGCTTGTTTTCTTGAACTGTGATGGTTAGCATTCAGCACAAATCACTATCTCACAGATGAGAGGCAAATGGTAACACATTTGAAAACAACAGGGTAGATTTTCCTTCCACTCCTGCAATGGGTGAGGTAGTTCCTACATGTTCAAAACTCCAATTAACCCTTACCACAGGTGATCTTACATACATCTCTGCAGTCTTCATGCAGTTGTGTAAGCGTCCATGCAGATCTCTCTTGCACCTGACAATACACAGTGTCCAGAAACACACTCTTAGCACACAGGCAGCTGCTTCTCCTGCATTCCCATGCCTACTATTCAGGACTGTATGGTATTTCAGATAGCAGTGTGTAATGCTAACACATTCAACATCACCAAGGCTCATTTCCTTTGCTCTAGTCTAATCACTCACCCAGGTTCCTCATGCTCATGGTCTCAAGTAGCTGTTAGGACATGTGCTCTTTTCTGCCTCTCTAAACTATAAGCAAAATGTGTCAGGCTGTTACAGTAATTATCACTTGCTCTACCACAATAGTAAATGTGCTTTGAAATTGCCAACCAAATATCGTTTTCTGCCTAGAATCACACCATGAGTCTGTGTGCACACAGGAATTGTTGTCAGAGATTTAATTTGTGTTGCTCTTGTTCTGTAAGACTTGCACTCGTAGGAAAGGGGCAGCTTGTTTTCTTGAACTGTGATGGTTAGCATTCAGCACAAATCACTATCTCACAGATGAGAGGCAAATGGTAATACATTTGAAAACAACAGGGTAGATTTTCCTTCCACTCCTGCAATGGGTGAGGTAGTTCCTACATGTTCAAAACTCCAATTAACCCTTACCACAGGTGATCTTACATACATCTCTGCAGTCTTCATGCAGTTGTGTAAGCGTCCATGCAGATCTCTCTTGCACCTGACAAAACACAGTCTCCAGAAACACACTCTTAGCACACAGGCAGCTGCTTCTCCTGCATTCCCATGCTTACTATTCAGCACTGTGTGGTATTTCAGATAGCAGTGTGTAACGCTAACACATTCAACATCACCAAGGCTCATTTCCTTTGCTCTAGTCTAATCACCCACCCAGGTTCCACATGCTCATGGTCTCAAGTAGCTGTTAGGACATGTGCTCTTTTCTGCCTTTCTAAACTATAAGGAAAATGTGTCAGGCTGTTACAGTAATTATCACTTGCTCTACCACAGTAGTAAATGTGCTTTGAAATTGCCAATCAAATATCGTTTTCTGCCAAGAATCACACCATGAGTCTGTTTGCACACAGGAATTGTTGTCAGAGATTTAATTTGTGTCGCTCTTGTTCTGTAAGACTTGCACTCGTGGGAAAGGGGCAGCTTGTTTTCTTGAACTGTGATGGTTAGCATTCAGCACAAATCACTACCTCACAGATGAGAGGCAAATGGTAACACATTTGAAAACAACAGGGTAGATTTTCCTTCCACTCCTGCAATGGGTGAGGTAGTTCCTACATGTTCAAAACTCCAATTAACCCTTACCACAGGTGATCTTACATACATCTCTGCAATCTTCATGCAGTTGTGTAAGCGTCCATGCAGATCTCTCTTGCACCTGACAATACACAGTCTCCAGAAACACACTCTTAGCACACAGGCAGCTGCTTCTCCTGCATTCCCATGCTTACTATTCAGCACTGAGTGGTATTTCAGATAGCAGTGTGTAACGCTAACACATTCAACATCACCAAGGCTCATTTCCTTTGCTCTAGTCTAATTACTCACCCAGGTTCCTCATGCTCATGGTCTCAAGTAGCTGTTAGGACATGTGCTCTTTTCTGCCTCGCTAAACTATAAGGAAAATGTGTCAGGCTGTTACAGTAATTATCACTTGCTCTACCACAGTAGTAAATGTGCTTTGAAATTGCCAATCAAATATTGTTTTCTGCCTAGAATCACACCATGAGTCTGTGTGCACACAGGAATTGTTGTCAGAGATTACATTCGTGTTGCTCTTGTTCTGTAAGACTTGCACTCGTAGGAAAGGGGCAGCTTGTTTTCTTGAACTGTGATGGTTAGCATTCAGCACAAATCAGTATCTCACAGATGAGAGGCAAATGGTAACACATTTGAAAACAACAGGGTAGATTTTCCTTCCACTCCTGCAATGGGTGAGGTAGTTCCTACATGTTCAAAACTCCAATTAACCCTTACCACAGGTGATCTTACATACATCTCTGCAGTCTTCATGCAGTTGTGTAAGCGTCCATGCAGATCTTTCTTGCACCTGACAATACACAGTCTCCAGAAACACACTCTTAGCACACAGGCAGCTGCTTCTCCTGCATTCCCATGCTTACTATTCAGCACTGTGTGGTATTTCAGATAGCAGTGTGTAACGCTAACACATTCAACATCACCAAGGCTCATTTCCTTTGCTCTAGTCTAATCACTCACCCAGGTTCCACATGCTCATGGTCTCAAGTAGCTGTTAGGACATGTGCTCTTTTCTGCCTCTCTAAACTATAATGAAAATGTGTCAGGCTGTTACAGTAATTATCACTTGCTCTACCACAATAGTAAATGTGCTTTGAAATTGCCAATCAAATATCGTTTTCTGCCTAGAATCACACCATGAGTCTGTGTGCACACAGGAATTGTTGTCAGAGATTTAATTTGTGTTGCTCTTGTTCTGTAAGACTTGCACTCGTAGGAAAGGGGCAGCTTGTTTTCTTGAACTGTGATGGTTAGCATTCAGCACAAATCACTATCTCACAGATGAGAGGCAAATGGTAACACATTTGAAAACAACAGGGTAGATTTTCCTTCCACTCCTGCAATGGGTGAGGTAGTTCCTACATGTTCAAAACTCCAATTAACCCTTACCACAGGTGATCTTACATACATCTCTGCAGTCTTCATGCAGTTGTGTAAGCGTCCATGCAGATCTCTCTTGCACCTCACAATACACAGTCTCCAGAAACACACTCTTAGCACACAGGCAGCTGCTTCTCCTGCATTCCCATGCTTACTATTCAGCACTGTGTGGTATTTCAGATAGCAGCGTGTAACGCTAACACATTCAACATAACCAAGGCTCATTTCCTTTGCTCTAATCTAATCACTCACCCAGGTTCCACATGCTCATGGTCTCAAGTAGCTGTTAGGAAATGTGCTCTTTTCTGCCTCTCTAAACTATAAGGAAAATGTGTCAGGCTGTTACAGTAATTATCACTTGCTCTACCACAGTAGTAAATGTGCTTTGAAATTGCCAATCAAATATCGTTTTCTGCCTAGAATCACACCATGACTCTGTGTGCACACAGGAATTGTTGTCAGAGATTTAATTTGTGTCGCTCTTGTTCTGTAAGACTTGCACTCGTAGGAAAGGGGCAGCTTGTTTTCTTGAACTGTGATGGTTAGCATTCAGCACAAATCCCTATCTCATAGATGAGAGGCAAATGCTAACACATTTGAAAACAAGAGGGTAGATTTTCCTTCCACTCCTGCAATGGGTAAGGTAGTTCCTACATGTTCAAAACTCCAATTAACCCTTACCACAGGTGATCTTACATACATCTCTGCAGTCTTCATGCAGTTGTACAAGCGTCCATGCAGATCTCTTTTGCACCTGACAATACACAGTCTCCAGAAACACACTCTTAGCACACAGGCAGCTGTTTCTCCTGCACTCCCATGCTTACTATTCAGCACTGTGTGGTATTTCAGATAGCAGAGTGGAACGCTAACACATTCAACATCATCAAGGCTCATTTCCTTTGCTCTAGTTTAATCACTCACCCAGGTTCCACATGCTCATGGTCTCAAGTAGCTGTTAGGACATGTGCTCTTTTCTGCCTCTCTAAACTATAAGGAAAATGTGTCAGGCTGTTACAGTAATTATCACTTGCTCTACCACAGTAGTAAATGTGCTTTGAAATTGCCAATCAAATATCGTTTTCTGCCTAGAATCACACCATGAGTCTGTGTGCACACAGGAATTGTTGTCAGAGATTTAATTCATGTTGCTTTTGTTCTGTAAGACTTGCACTCGTAGGAAAGGGGCAGCTTGTTTTCTTGAACTGTAATGGTTAGCATTCAGCACAAATCAATATCTCACAGATGAGAGGCAAATGGTAACACATTTGAAAACAACAGGGTAGATTTTCCTTCCACTCCTGCAATGGGTGAGGTAGTTCCTACATGTTCAAAACTCCAATTAACCCTTACCACAGGTGATCTTACATACATCTCTGCAGTCTTCATGCAGTTGTGTAAGCGTCCATGCAGATCTCTCTTGCACTTGACAATACACAGTCTCCAGAAACACACTCTTAGCACACAGGCAGCTGCTTCTCCTGCATTCCCATGCTTACTATTCAGCACTGTGTGGTATTTCAGATAGCAGTGTGTAACGCTAACACATTCAACATCACCAAGGCTCATTTCCTTTGCTCTAGTCTAATCACTCACCCAGGTTCCTCATGCTCATGGTCTCAAGTAGCTGTTAGGACATGTGCTCTTTTCTGCCTCTCTAAACTATAAGGAAAATGTGTCAGGCTGTTACAGTAATTATCACTTGCTCTACCACAGTAGTAAATGTGCTTTGAAATTGCCAATCAAATATCGTTTTCAGCCTAGAATCACACCATGAGTCTGTGTGCACACAGGAATCGTTGTCAAAGAATTAATTCATGTTGCTCTTGTTCTGTAAGACTTGCACTCGTAGGAAAGGGGCAGCTTGTTTTCTTGAACTCTGATGGTTAGCATTCAGCACATATCATTGTCTCACAGATGAGAGGCAAATGGTAACACATTTGAAAACAACAGGGTAGATTTTCCTTCCACTCCTGCAATGGGTGAGGTAGTTCCTACATGTTCAAAACTCCAATTAACCCTTACCACAGGTGATCTTACATACATCTCTGCAGTCTTCATGCAGTTGTGTAAGCGTCCATGCAGATCTCTCTTGCACCTGACAATACACAGTCTCCAGAAACACACTCTTAGAACACAGGCAGCTGCTTCTCCTGCATTCCCATGCTTACCATTCAGCACTGTGTGGTATTTCAGATAGCAGTGTGTAACGCTAACACATTCAACATCACCAAGGCTCATTTCCTTTGCTCTAGTCTAATCACCCACCCAGGTTCCACATGCTCATGGTCTCAAGTAGCTGTTAGGACATGTGCTCTTTTCTGCCGCTCTAAACTATAAGGAAAATGTGTCAGGCTGTTACAGTAATTATCACTTGCTCTACCACAATAGTAAATGTGCTTTGAAATTGCCAATCAAATATCGTTTTCTGCCTAGAATCACACCATGAGTCTGTGTGCACACAGGAATTGTTGTCAGAGATTTAATTTGTGTTGCTCTTGTTCTGTAAGACTTGCACTCGTAGGAAAGGGGCAGCTTGTTTTCTTGAACTGTGATGGTTAGCATTCAGCACAAATCACTATCTCACAGATGAGAGGCAAATGGTAATACATTTGAAAACAACAGGGTAGATTTTCCTTCCACTCCTGCAATGGGTGAGGTTGTTTCTACATGTTCAAAACTCCAATTAACCCTTACCACAGGTGTTCTTACATACATCTCTGCAGTCTTCATGCAGTTGTTTAAGCTTCCATGCAGATATCTCTTGCACCTGACAATACACAGTCTCCAGAAACACACTCTTAGCACACAGGCAGCTGCTTCTCCTGCATTCCCATGCTTACTATTCAGCACTGTGTGGTATTTCAGATATCAGTGTGTAACGCTAACACATTCAACATCACCAAGGCTCATTTCCTTTGCTCTAGTCTAATCACTCACCCAGGTTCCACAAGCTCATGTTCTCAAGTAGCTGTTAGGACATGTGCTCTTTTCTGCCTCTCTAAACACTAAGGAAAATGTGTCAGGCTGTTACAGTAATTATCACTTGTTCTACCACAGTAGTAAATGTGCTTTGAAATTGCCAATCAAATATCGTTTTCTGCCTAGAATCACACCATGAGTCTGTGTGCACACAGGAATTGTTGTCAGAGATTTAATTTGTGTTGCTCTTGTTCTGTAAGACTTGCACTCGTAGGAAAGGGGCAGCTTGTTTTCTTGAACTGTGATGGTTAGCATTCAGCACAAATCACTATCTCATAGATGAGAGGCAAATGGTAACACATTTGAAAACAACAGGGTAGATTTTCCTTCCACTCCTGCAATGGGTGAGGTAGTTCCTACATGTTCAAAACTCCAATTAACCCTTACCACAGGTGATCTTACATACATCTCTGAAGTCTTCATGCAGTTGTGTAAGCTTCCATGCAGATCTCTCTTGCACCTGACAATACACAGACTCCAGAAACACACTCTTAGCACACAGGCAGTTGCTTCTCCTGCATTCCCATGCTTACTATTCAGCACTGTGTGGTATTTCAGATAGCAGTGTATAACGCTAACACATTCAACATCACCAAGGCTCATTTCCTTTGCTCTAGTCTAATCACTCACCCAGGTTCCACATGCTCATGGTCTCAAGTAGCTGTTAGGACATGTGCTCTTTTCTGCCTCTCTAAACTATAAGGAAAATGTGTCAGGCTTTTACAGTAATTATCACTTGCTCTACCACAATAGTAAATGTGCTTTGAAATTGCCAATCAAATATCGTTTTCTGCCTAGAATCACACCATGAGTCTGTGTGCACACAGGAATTGTTGTCAGAGATTTAATTTGTGTCGCTCTTGTTCTGTAAGACTTGCACTCGTAGGAAAGGGGCAGCTTGTTTTCTTGAACTGTGATGGTTATCATTCAGCACAAATCACTATCTCACAGATGACAGGCAAATGCTAACACATTTGAAAACAACAGGGTAGATTTTCCTTCCACTCCTGCAATGGGTGAGGTAGTTCCTACATGTTCAAAACTCCAATTAACCCTTACCACAGGTGATCTTACATACATCTCTGCAGTCTTCATGCAGTTGTACAAGCGTCCAAGCAGATCTCTCTTGCACCTGACAATACACAGTCTCCAGAAACACACTCTTAGCACACAGCCAACTGCTTCTCCTGCACTCCCATGCTTACTATTCAGCACTGTGTGGTATTTCAGATAGCAGTGTGTAACGCTAACACATTCAACATCACCAAGGCTCATTTCCTTTGCTCTAGTCTAATCACTCACCCAGGTTCCACATGCTCATGGTCTCAAGTAGCTGTTAGGACATGTGCTCTTTTCTGCCTCTCTAAACTATAAGGAAAATGTGTCAGGCTGTTACAGTAATTATCACTTGCTCTACCACAGTAGTAAATGTGCTTTGAAATTGCCAATCAAATATCGTTTTCTGCCTAGAATCACACCATGAGTCTGTGTGCACACAGGAATTGTTGTCAGAGATTTAATTCGTGTTGCTCTTGTTCTGTAAGACTTGCACTCGTAGGAAAGAGGCAGCTTGGTTAGCATTCAGCACAAATCACTATCTCACAGATGAGAGGAAAATGGTAACACATTTGAAAACAACAGGGTAGATTTTCCTTCCACTCCTGCAATGGGTGAGGTAGTTCCTACATGTTCAAAACTATAATTAACCCTTACCATAGGTGATCTTACATACATCTCTGCAGTCTTCATGCAGTTGTGTAAGCGTCCATGCAGATCTCTCTTGCACCTGACAATACACAGTCTCCAGAAACACACTCTTAGCACACAGGCAGCTGCTTCTCCTGCATTCCCATGCTTACTATTCAGCACTGTGTGGTATTTCAGATAGCAGTGTGTAACGCTAACACATTCAACTTCACCAAGGCTCATTTCCTTTGCTCTAGTCTAATCACTCACCCAGGTTCCTCATGCTCATGGTCTCAAGTAGCTGTTAGGACATGTGCTCTTTTCTGCTTCTCTAAACTATAAGGAAAATGTGTCAGGCTGTTACAGTAATTATCACTTGCTCTACCACAGTAGTAAATGTGCTTTGAAATTGCTAATCAAATATCGTTTTCTGCCTAGAATCACACCATGAGTCTGTGTGCACACAGGAATTGTTGTCAGAGATTTAATTTGTGTCGCTGTTGTTCTGTAAGACTTGCACTCGTAGGAAAGGGGCAGCTTGTTTTATTGAACTGTGATGGTTAGCATTCAGCACAAATCACTATCTCACAGATGAGAGGCAAATGCTAACACATTTGAAAACAACAGGGTAGATTTTCCTTCCACTCCTGCAATGGGTGAGGTAGTTCCTACATGTTCAAAACTCCAATTAACCCTTACCACAGGTGATCTTACATACATCTCTGCAGTCTTCATGCAGTTGTGCAAGCGTCCATGCAGATCTCTCTTGCACCTGACAATACACAGTCTCCAGAAACACACTCTTAGCACACAGCCAACTGCTTCTCCTGCACTCCCATGCTTACTATTCAGCACTCTGTGGTATTTCAGATAGCAGTGTGTAACGCTAACACATTCAACATCACCAAGGCTCATTTCCTTTGCTCTAGTCTAATCACTCACCCAGGTTCCACATGCTCATGGTCTCAAGTAGCTGTTAGGACATGTGCTCTTTTCTGCCTCTCTAAACTATAAGCAAAATGTGTCAGTCTGTTACAGTAATTATCACTTGCTCTACCACAGTAGTAAATGTGCTTTGAAATTGCCAATCAAATATCGTTTTCTGCCTAGAATCACATCATGAGTCTGTGTGCACACAGGAATTGTTGTCAGAGATTTAATTTGTGTTGCTCTTGTTCTGTAAGACTTGCACTCGTAGGAAAGGGGCAGCTTGTTTTCTTGAACTGTGATGGTTAGCATTCAGCACAAATCACTATCTCACAGATGAGAGGCAAATGGTAACACATTTGAAAACAACAGGGTAGATTTTCCTTCCACTCCTGCAATGGGTGAGGTAGTTCCTACATGTTCAAAACTCCAATTAACCCTTACCACAGGTGATCTTACATACATCTCTGAAGTCTTCATGCAGTTGTGTAAGCTTCCATGCAGATCTCTCTTGCACCTGACAATACACAGTCTCCAGAAACACACTCTTAGCACACAGGCAGTTGCTTCTCCTGCATTCCCATGCTTACTATTCAGCACTGTGTGGTATTTCAGATAGCAGTGTGTAACGCTAACACATTCAACATCACCAAGGCTCATTTCCTTTGCTCTAGTCTGATCACTCACCCAGGTTCCACATGCTCATGGTCTCAAGTAGCTGTTAGGACATGTGCTCTTTTCTGCCTCTCTAAACTATAAGGAAAATGTGTCAGGCTGTTACAGTAATTATCACTTGCTCTACCACAGTAGTAAATGTGCTTTGAAATTGCCAATCAAATATCGTTTTCTGCCTAGAATCACACCATGAGTCTGTGTGCACACAGGAATTGTTGTCAGAGATTTAATTTGTGTTGCTCTTGTTCTGTAAGACTTGCACTCGTAGGAAAGGGGCAGCCTGTTTTCTTGAACTGTGATGGTTAGCATTCAGCAGAAATCACTATCTCACAGATGAGAGGCAAATGGTAACACATTTGAAAAGAACAGGGTAGATTTTCCTTCCACTCCTGCAATGGGTGAGGTAGTTCCTACATGTTCAAAACTCCAATTAACCCTTACCACAGGTGATCTTACATACATCTCTGCAGTCTTCATGCAGTTGTGTAAGCGTCCATGCAGATCTCTCTTGCACCTGACAATACACAGTCTCCAGAAACACACTCTTCGCTCACAGGCAGCTGCTTCTCCTGCATTCCCATGCTTACTATTCAGCACTGTGTGGTATTTCAAATAGCAGTGTGTAACGCTAACACATTCAACATCACCAAGGCTCATTTCCTTTGCTCTAGTCTAATCACTCACCCAGGTTCCACTTGCTCATGGTCTCAAGTAGCTGTTAGGAGATGTGGTCTTTTCTGCCTCTCTAAACTATAAGGAAAATGTGTCAGGCTGTTACAGTAATTATCACTTGCTCTACCACAGTAGTAAATGTGCTTTGAAATTGCCAATCAAATATCGTTTTCTGCCTAGAATCACACCATGGGTCTGTGTGCACACAGGAATTGTTGTCAGAGATTTAATTTGTGTTGCTCTTGTTCTGTAAGACTTGCACTCGTAGGAAAGGGGCAGCTTGTTTTCTTGAACTGTAATGGTTAGCATTCAGCACAAATCAATATCTCACAGATGAGAGGCAAATGGTAACACATTTGAAAACAACAGGGTAGATTTTCCTTCCACTCCTGCAATGGGTGAGGTAGTTCCTACATGTTCAAAATTTCAATTAACCCTTACAACAGGTGATCTTACATACATCTCTGCAGTCTTCATGCAGTTGTGTAAGCGTCCATGCAGATCTCTCTTGCACCTGACAATACACAGTCTCCAGAAACACACTCTTAACACAAAGGCAGCTGCTTCTCCTGCATTCCCATGCTTACTATTCAGCACTGTGTGGTATTTCAGATAGCAGTGTGTGACGCTAACACATTCAACATCACCAAGGCTCATTTCCTTTGCTCTAGTCTAATCACTCACCCAGGTTCCTCATGCTCATGGTCTCAAGTAGCTGTTAGGACATGTGCTCTTTTCTGCCTCTCTAAACTATAAGGAAAATGTGTCAGGCTGTTACAGTAATTATCACTTGCTCTACCACAGTAGTAAATATGGTTTTAAATTGCCAATCAAATATCGTTTTCTGCCTAGAATCACACCATGAGTCTGTGTGCACACAGGAATTGTTGTCAGAGATTTAATTCGTGTTGCTCTTGTTCTGTAAGACTTGCACTCGTAGGAAAGGGGCAGCTTGTTTTCTTGAACTGTGATGGTTAGCATTCAGCACAAATCACTATCTCACAGATGAGAGGCAAATGGTAACACATTTGAAAACAACAGGGTAGATTTTCCTTCCACTCCTGCAATGGGTGAGGTAGTTCCTACATGTTCAAAACTCCAATTAACCCTTACCACAGGTGATCTTACATACATCTCTGCAGTCTTCATGCAGTTGTGTAAGCGTCCATGCAGATCTCTCTTGCACCTGACAATACACAGTCTCCAGAAACACACTCTTAGCACACAGGCAGCTGCTTCTCCTGCATTCCCATGCTTACTATTCAGCACTGTGTGGTATTTCAGATAGCAGTGTGTAACGCTAACACATTCAACATCACCAAGGCTCATTTCCTTTGCTCTAGTCTAATCACTCACCCAAGTTCCACATGCTCATGGTCTCAAGTAGCTGTTAGGAAATGTGCTCTTTTCTGCCTCTCTAAACTATAAGGAAAATGTGTCAGGCTGTTACAGTAATTATCACTTGCTCTACCACAGTAGTAAATATGGTTTTAAATTGCCAATCAAATATCGTTTTCTGCCTAGAATCACACCATGAGTCTGTGTGCACACAGGAATTGTTTTCAGAGATTTAATTCGTGTTGCTCTTGTTCTGTAAGACTTGCACTCGTAGGAAAGGGGCAGCTTGTTTTCTTGAACTGTGATGGTTAGCATTCAGCACAAATCACTATCTCACAGATGAGAGGCAAATGGTAACACATTTGAAAACAACAGGGTAGATTTTCCTTCCACTCCTGCAATGGGTGAGGAAGTTCCTACATGTTCAAAACTCCAATTAACCCTTACCAGAGGTGATCTTACATACATCTCTGCAGTCTTCATGCAGTTGTGGAAGCGTCCATGCAGATCTCTCTTGCACCTGACAATACACAGTCTCCAGAAACACACTCTTCGCACACGGGCAGCTGCTTCTCCTGCATTCCCATGCTTACTATTCAGCACTGTGTGGTATTTCAGATAGCAGTGTGTAACGCTAACACATTCAACATCACCAAGGCTCATTTCCTTTGCTCTAATCTAATCACTCACCCAGGTTCCACATGCTCATGGTCTCAAGTAGCTGTTAGGACATGTGCTCTTTTCTGCCTCTCTAAACTAAAAGCAAAATGTGTCAGGCTGTTACAGTAATTATCACTTGCTCTACCACAGTAGTAAATGTGCTTTGAAATTGCCAATCACATATCGTTTTCTGCCTAGAATCACACCATGAGTCTGTGTGCACACAGGAATTGTTGTCAGAGATTTAATTTGTGTTGCTCTTGTTCTGTAAGACTTGCACTCGTAGGAAAGGGGCAGCTTGTTTTCTTGAACTGTGATGGTTAGCATTCAGCACAAATCACTATCTCACAGATGAGAGGCAAATGGTAACACATTTGAAAACAACAGGGTAGATTTTCCTTCCACTCCTGCAATGGGTGAGGTAGTTCCTACATGTTCAAAACTCAAATTAACCCTTACCACAGGTGATATTACATACATCTCTGCAGTCTTCATGCAGTTGTGTAAGCGTCCATGCAGATCTCTCTTGCACCTGACAATACACAGTCTCCAGAAACACACTCTTAGCACACAGGCAGCTGCTTCTCCTGCATTCCCATGCTTACTATTCAGCACTGTGTGGTATTTCAGATAGCAGCGTGTAACGCTAACACATTCAACATAACCAAGGCTCATTTCCTTTGCTCTAATCTAATCACTCACCCAGGTTCCACATGCTCATGGTCTCAAGTAGCTGTTAGGAAATGTGCTCTTTTCTGCCTCTCTAAACTATAAGGAAAATGTGTCAGGCTGTTACAGTAATTATCACTTGCTCTACCACAGTAGTAAATGTGCTTTGAAATTGCCAATCAAATATTGTTTTCTGCCTAGAATCACACCATGAGTCTGTGTGCACACAGGAATTGTTGTCAGAGATTTAATTTGTGTCGCTCTTGTTCTGTAAGACTTGCACTCGTAGGAAAGGGGCAGCTTGTTTTCTTGAACTGTGATGGTTAGCATTCAGCACAAATCACTATCTCATAGATGAGAGGCAAATGCTAACACATTTGAAAACAAGAGGGTAGATTTTCCTTCCACTCCTGCAATGGGTAAGGTAGTTCCTACATGTTCAAAACTCCAATTAACCCTTACCACAGGTGATCTTACATACATCTCTGCAGTCTTCATGCAGTTGTACAAGCGTCCATGCAGATCTCTCTTGCACTTGACAATACACAGTCTCCAGAAACACACTCTTAGCACACAGGCAGCTGCTTCTCCTGCATTCCCATGCTTACTATTCAGCACTGTGTGGTATTTCAGATAGCAGTGTGTAACGCTAACACATTCAACATCACCAAGGCTCATTTCCTTTGCTCTAGTCTAATCACTCACCCAGGTTCCTCATGCTCATGGTCTCAAGTAGCTGTTAGGACATGTGCTCTTTTCTGCCTCTCTAAACTATAAGGAAAATGTGTCAGGCTGTTACAGTAATTATCACTTGCTCTACCACAGTAGTAAATGTGCTTTGAAATTGCCAATCAAATATCGTTTTCTGCCTAGAATCACACCATGAGTCTGTGTGCACACAGGAATTGTTGTCAAAGATTTAATTCATGTTGCTCTTGTTCTGTAAGACTTGCACTCGTAGGAAAGGGGCAGCTTGTTTTCTTGAACTGTGATGGTTAGCATTCAGCACAAATCACTGTCTCACAGATGAGAGGCAAATGGTAACACATTTGAAAACAACAGGGTAGATTTTCCTTCCACTCCTGCAATGGGTGAGGTAGTTCCTACATGTTCAAAACTCCAATTAACCCTTACCACAGGTGATCTTACATACATCTCTGCAGTCTTCATGCAGTTGTGTAAGCGTCCATGCAGATCTCTCTTGCACCTGACAATACACAGTCTCCAGAAACACACTCTTAGCACACAGGCAGCTGCTTCTCCTGCATTCCCATGCTTACTATTCAGCACTGTGTGGTATTTCAGTTAGCAGTGTGTAACGCTAACACATTCAACATCACCAAGGCTCATTTCCTTTGCTCTAGTCTAATCACCCACCCAGGTTCCACATGCTCATGGTCTCAAGTAGCTGTTAGGACATGTGCTCTTTTCTGCCGCTCTAAACTATAAGGAAAATGTGTCAGGCTGTTACAGTAATTATCACTTGCTCTACCACAATAGTAAATGTGCTTTGAAATTGCCAATCAAATATCGTTTTCTGCCTAGAATCACACCATGAGTCTGTGTGCACACAGGAATTGTTGTCAGAGATTTAATTTGTGTTGCTCTTGTTCTGTAAGACTTGCACTCGTAGGAAAGGGGCAGCTTGTTTTCTTGAACTGTGATGGTTAGCATTCAGCACAAATCACTATCTCACAGATGAGAGGCAAATGGTAATACATTTGAAAACAACAGGGTAGATTTTCCTTCCACTCCTGCAATGGGTGAGGTAGTTCCTACATGTTCAAAACTCCAATTAACCCTTACCACAGGTGATCTTACATACATCTCTGCAGTCTTCATGCAGTTGTGTAAGCGTCCATGCAGATCTCTCTTGCACCTGACAATACACAGTCTCCAGAAACACACTCTTAGCACACAGGCAGCTGCTTCTCCTGCATTCCCATGCTTACTATTCAGCACTGTGTGGTATTTCAGATAGCAGTGTGTAACGCTAACACATTCAACATCACCAAGGCTCATTTCCTTTGCTCTAGTCTAATCACCCACCCAGGTTCCACATGCTCATGGTCTCAAGTAGCTGTTAGGACATGTGCTCTTTTCTGCCGCTCTAAACTATAAGGAAAATGTGTCAGGCTGTTACAGTAATTATCACTTGCTCTACCACAATAGTAAATGTGCTTTGAAATTGCCAATCAAATATCGTTTTCTGCCTAGAATCACACCATGAGTCTGTGTGCACACAGGAATTGTTGTCAGAGATTTAATTTGTGTCGCTCTTGTTCTGTAAGACTTGCACTCGTAGGAAAGGGGCAGCTTGTTTTCTTGAACTGTGATGGTTAGCATTCAGCACACATCACTATCTCACAGATGAGAGGCAAATGGTAACACATTTGAAAACAACAGGGTAGATTTTCCTTCCACTCCTGCAATGGGTGAGGTAGTTCCTACATGTTCAAAACTCCAATTAACCCTTACCACAGGTGATCTTACATACATCTCTGCAGTCTTCATGCAGTTGTGTAAGCGTCCATGCAGATGTCTCTTGCACCTGACAATACACAGTCTCCAGAAACACACTCTTAGCACACAGGCAGCTGCTTCTCCTGAATTCCCATGCTTACTATTCAGCACTGAGTGGTATTTCAGATAGCAGTGTGTAACGCTAACACATTCAACATCACCAAGGCTCATTTCCTTTGCTCTAGTCTAATCACTCACCCAGGTTCCTCATGCTCATGGTCTCAAGTAGCTGTTAGGACATGTGCTCTTTTCTGCCTCGCTAAACTATAAGGAAAATGTGTCAGGCTGTTACAGTAATTATCACTTGCTCTACCACAGTAGTAAATGTGCTTTGAAATTGCCAATCAAATATTGTTTTCTGCCTAGAATCACACCATGAGTCTGTGTGCACACAGGAATTGTTGTCAGAGATTACATTCGTGTTGCTCTTGTTCTGTAAGACTTGCACTCGTAGGAAAGGGGAAGCTTGTTTTCTTGAACTGTGATGGTTAGCATTCAGCACAAATCAGTATCTCACAGATGAGAGGCAAATGGTAACACATTTGAAAACAACAGGGTAGATTTTCCTTCCACTCCTGCAATGGGTGAGGAAGTTCCTACATGTTCAAAACTCCAATTAACCCTTACCAGAGGTGATCTTACATACATCTCTGCAGTCTTCATGCAGTTGTGGAAGCGTCCATGCAGATCTCTCTTGCACCTGACAATACACAGTCTCCAGAAACACACTCTTCGCACACGGGCAGCTGCTTCTCCTGCATTCCCATGCTTACTATTCAGCACTGTGTGGTATTTCAGATAGCAGTGTGTAACGCTAACACATTCAACATCACCAAGGCTCATTTCCTTTGCTCTAATCTAATCACTCACCCAGGTTCCACATGCTCATGGTCTCAAGTAGCTGTTAGGACATGTGCTCTTTTCTGCCTCTCTAAACTAAAAGCAAAATGTGTCAGGCTGTTACAGTAATTATCACTTGCTCTACCACAGTAGTAAATGTGCTTTGAAATTGCCAATCACATATCGTTTTCTGCCTAGAATCACACCATGAGTCTGTGTGCACACAGGAATTGTTGTCAGAGATTTAATTTGTGTTGCTCTTGTTCTGTAAGACTTGCACTCGTAGGAAAGGGGCAGCTTGTTTTCTTGAACTGTGATGGTTAGCATTCAGCACAAATCACTATCTCACAGATGAGAGGCAAATGGTAACACATTTGAAAACAACAGGGTAGATTTTCCTTCCACTCCTGCAATGGGTGAGGTAGTTCCTACATGTTCAAAACTCAAATTAACCCTTACCACAGGTGATATTACATACATCTCTGCAGTCTTCATGCAGTTGTGTAAGCGTCCATGCAGATCTCTCTTGCACCTGACAATACACAGTCTCCAGAAACACACTCTTAGCACACAGGCAGCTGCTTCTCCTGCATTCCCATGCTTACTATTCAGCACTGTGTGGTATTTCAGATAGCAGCGTGTAACGCTAACACATTCAACATAACCAAGGCTCATTTCCTTTGCTCTAATCTAATCACTCACCCAGGTTCCACATGCTCATGGTCTCAAGTAGCTGTTAGGAAATGTGCTCTTTTCTGCCTCTCTAAACTATAAGGAAAATGTGTCAGGCTGTTACAGTAATTATCACTTGCTCTACCACAGTAGTAAATGTGCTTTGAAATTGCCAATCAAATATTGTTTTCTGCCTAGAATCACACCATGAGTCTGTGTGCACACAGGAATTGTTGTCAGAGATTTAATTTGTGTCGCTCTTGTTCTGTAAGACTTGCACTCGTAGGAAAGGGGCAGCTTGTTTTCTTGAACTGTGATGGTTAGCATTCAGCACAAATCACTATCTCATAGATGAGAGGCAAATGCTAACACATTTGAAAACAAGAGGGTAGATTTTCCTTCCACTCCTGCAATGGGTAAGGTAGTTCCTACATGTTCAAAACTCCAATTAACCCTTACCACAGGTGATCTTACATACATCTCTGCAGTCTTCATGCAGTTGTACAAGCGTCCATGCAGATCTCTCTTGCACTTGACAATACACAGTCTCCAGAAACACACTCTTAGCACACAGGCAGCTGCTTCTCCTGCATTCCCATGCTTACTATTCAGCACTGTGTGGTATTTCAGATAGCAGTGTGTAACGCTAACACATTCAACATCACCAAGGCTCATTTCCTTTGCTCTAGTCTAATCACTCACCCAGGTTCCTCATGCTCATGGTCTCAAGTAGCTGTTAGGACATGTGCTCTTTTCTGCCTCTCTAAACTATAAGGAAAATGTGTCAGGCTGTTACAGTAATTATCACTTGCTCTACCACAGTAGTAAATGTGCTTTGAAATTGCCAATCAAATATCGTTTTCTGCCTAGAATCACACCATGAGTCTGTGTGCACACAGGAATTGTTGTCAAAGATTTAATTCATGTTGCTCTTGTTCTGTAAGACTTGCACTCGTAGGAAAGGGGCAGCTTGTTTTCTTGAACTGTGATGGTTAGCATTCAGCACAAATCACTGTCTCACAGATGAGAGGCAAATGGTAACACATTTGAAAACAACAGGGTAGATTTTCCTTCCACTCCTGCAATGGGTGAGGTAGTTCCTACATGTTCAAAACTCCAATTAACCCTTACCACAGGTGATCTTACATACATCTCTGCAGTCTTCATGCAGTTGTGTAAGCGTCCATGCAGATCTCTCTTGCACCTGACAATACACAGTCTCCAGAAACACACTCTTAGCACACAGGCAGCTGCTTCTCCTGCATTCCCATGCTTACTATTCAGCACTGTGTGGTATTTCAGTTAGCAGTGTGTAACGCTAACACATTCAACATCACCAAGGCTCATTTCCTTTGCTCTAGTCTAATCACCCACCCAGGTTCCACATGCTCATGGTCTCAAGTAGCTGTTAGGACATGTGCTCTTTTCTGCCGCTCTAAACTATAAGGAAAATGTGTCAGGCTGTTACAGTAATTATCACTTGCTCTACCACAATAGTAAATGTGCTTTGAAATTGCCAATCAAATATCGTTTTCTGCCTAGAATCACACCATGAGTCTGTGTGCACACAGGAATTGTTGTCAGAGATTTAATTTGTGTTGCTCTTGTTCTGTAAGACTTGCACTCGTAGGAAAGGGGCAGCTTGTTTTCTTGAACTGTGATGGTTAGCATTCAGCACAAATCACTATCTCACAGATGAGAGGCAAATGGTAATACATTTGAAAACAACAGGGTAGATTTTCCTTCCACTCCTGCAATGGGTGAGGTAGTTCCTACATGTTCAAAACTCCAATTAACCCTTACCACAGGTGATCTTACATACATCTCTGCAGTCTTCATGCAGTTGTGTAAGCGTCCATGCAGATCTCTCTTGCACCTGACAATACACAGTCTCCAGAAACACACTCTTAGCACACAGGCAGCTGCTTCTCCTGCATTCCCATGCTTACTATTCAGCACTGTGTGGTATTTCAGATAGCAGTGTGTAACGCTAACACATTCAACATCACCAAGGCTCATTTCCTTTGCTCTAGTCTAATCACCCACCCAGGTTCCACATGCTCATGGTCTCAAGTAGCTGTTAGGACATGTGCTCTTTTCTGCCGCTCTAAACTATAAGGAAAATGTGTCAGGCTGTTACAGTAATTATCACTTGCTCTACCACAATAGTAAATGTGCTTTGAAATTGCCAATCAAATATCGTTTTCTGCCTAGAATCACACCATGAGTCTGTGTGCACACAGGAATTGTTGTCAGAGATTTAATTTGTGTCGCTCTTGTTCTGTAAGACTTGCACTCGTAGGAAAGGGGCAGCTTGTTTTCTTGAACTGTGATGGTTAGCATTCAGCACACATCACTATCTCACAGATGAGAGGCAAATGGTAACACATTTGAAAACAACAGGGTAGATTTTCCTTCCACTCCTGCAATGGGTGAGGTAGTTCCTACATGTTCAAAACTCCAATTAACCCTTACCACAGGTGATCTTACATACATCTCTGCAGTCTTCATGCAGTTGTGTAAGCGTCCATGCAGATGTCTCTTGCACCTGACAATACACAGTCTCCAGAAACACACTCTTAGCACACAGGCAGCTGCTTCTCCTGAATTCCCATGCTTACTATTCAGCACTGAGTGGTATTTCAGATAGCAGTGTGTAACGCTAACACATTCAACATCACCAAGGCTCATTTCCTTTGCTCTAGTCTAATCACTCACCCAGGTTCCTCATGCTCATGGTCTCAAGTAGCTGTTAGGACATGTGCTCTTTTCTGCCTCGCTAAACTATAAGGAAAATGTGTCAGGCTGTTACAGTAATTATCACTTGCTCTACCACAGTAGTAAATGTGCTTTGAAATTGCCAATCAAATATTGTTTTCTGCCTAGAATCACACCATGAGTCTGTGTGCACACAGGAATTGTTGTCAGAGATTACATTCGTGTTGCTCTTGTTCTGTAAGACTTGCACTCGTAGGAAAGGGGAAGCTTGTTTTCTTGAACTGTGATGGTTAGCATTCAGCACAAATCAGTATCTCACAGATGAGAGGCAAATGGTAACACATTTGAAAACAACAGGGTAGATTTTCCTTCCACTCCTGCAATGGGTGAGGTAGTTCCTACATGTTCAAAACTCCAATTAACCCTTACCACAGGTGATCTTACATACATCTCTGCAGTCTTCATGCAGTTGTGTAAGCGTCCATGCAGATCTCTCTTGCACCTGACAATACACAGTGTCCAGAAACACACTCTTAGCACACAGGCAGCTGCTTCTCCTGCATTCCCATGCTTACCATTCAGGACTGTGTGGTATTTCAGATAGCAGTGTGTAATGCTAACACATTCAACATCACCAAGGCTCATTTCCTTTGCTCTAGTTTAATCACTCACCCAGGTTCCTCATGCTCATGGTCTCAAGTAGCTGTTAGGACATGTGCTCTTTTCTGCCTCTCTAAACTATAATGAAAATGTGTCAGGCTGTTACAGTAATTATCACTTGCTCTACCACAATAGTAAATGTGCTTTGAAATTGCCAACCAAATATCGTTTTCTGCCTAGAATCACACCATGAGTCTGTGTGCACACAGGAATTGTTGTCAGAGATTTAATTCGTGTTGCTCTTGTTCTGTAAGACTTGCACTCGTAGGAAAGGGGCAGCTTGTTTTCTTGAACTGTGATGGTTAGCATTCAGCACAAATCACTATCTCACAGATGAGAGGCAAATGGTAATACATTTGAAAACAACAGGGTAGATTTTCCTTCCACTCCTGCAATGGGTGAGGTAGTTCCTACATGTTCAAAACTCCAATTAACCCTTACCACAGGTGATCTTACATACATCTCTGCAGTCTTCATGCAGTTGTGTAAGCGTCCATGCAGATCTCTCTTGCACCTGACAATACACAGTCTCCAGAAACACACTCTTAGCACACAGGCAGCTGCTTCTCCTGCATTCCCATGCTTACTATTCAGCACTGTGTGGTATTTCAGTTAGCAGTGTGTAACGCTAACACATTCAACATCACCAAGGCTCATTTCCTTTGCTCTAGTCTAATCACCCACCCAGGTTCCACATGCTCATGGTCTCAAGTAGCTGTTAGGACATGTGCTCTTTTCTGCCGCTCTAAACTATAAGGAAAATGTGTCAGGCTGTTACAGTAATTATCACTTGCTCTACCACAATAGTAAATGTGCTTTGAAATTGCCAATCAAATATCGTTTTCTGCCTAGAATCACACCATGAGTCTGTGTGCACACAGGAATTGTTGTCAGAGATTTAATTTGTGTTGCTCTTGTTCTGTAAGACTTGCACTCGTAGGAAAGGGGCAGCTTGTTTTCTTGAACTGTGATGGTTAGCATTCAGCACAAATCACTATCTCACAGATGAGAGGCAAATGGTAATACATTTGAAAACAACAGGGTAGATTTTCCTTCCACTCCTGCAATGGGTGAGGTAGTTCCTACATGTTCAAAACTCCAATTAACCCTTACCACAGGTGATCTTACATACATCTCTGCAGTCTTCATGCAGTTGTGTAAGCGTCCATGCAGATCTCTCTTGCACCTGACAATACACAGTCTCCAGAAACACACTCTTAGCACACAGGCAGCTGCTTCTCCTGCATTCCCATGCTTACTATTCAGCACTGTGTGGTATTTCAGATAGCAGTGTGTAACGCTAACACATTCAACATCACCAAGGCTCATTTCCTTTGCTCTAGTCTAATCACCCACCCAGGTTCCACATGCTCATGGTCTCAAGTAGCTGTTAGGACATGTGCTCTTTTCTGCCGCTCTAAACTATAAGGAAAATGTGTCAGGCTGTTACAGTAATTATCACTTGCTCTACCACAATAGTAAATGTGCTTTGAAATTGCCAATCAAATATCGTTTTCTGCCTAGAATCACACCATGAGTCTGTGTGCACACAGGAATTGTTGTCAGAGATTTAATTTGTGTCGCTCTTGTTCTGTAAGACTTGCACTCGTAGGAAAGGGGCAGCTTGTTTTCTTGAACTGTGATGGTTAGCATTCAGCACACATCACTATCTCACAGATGAGAGGCAAATGGTAACACATTTGAAAACAACAGGGTAGATTTTCCTTCCACTCCTGCAATGGGTGAGGTAGTTCCTACATGTTCAAAACTCCAATTAACCCTTACCACAGGTGATCTTACATACATCTCTGCAGTCTTCATGCAGTTGTGTAAGCGTCCATGCAGATGTCTCTTGCACCTGACAATACACAGTCTCCAGAAACACACTCTTAGCACACAGGCAGCTGCTTCTCCTGAATTCCCATGCTTACTATTCAGCACTGAGTGGTATTTCAGATAGCAGTGTGTAACGCTAACACATTCAACATCACCAAGGCTCATTTCCTTTGCTCTAGTCTAATCACTCACCCAGGTTCCTCATGCTCATGGTCTCAAGTAGCTGTTAGGACATGTGCTCTTTTCTGCCTCGCTAAACTATAAGGAAAATGTGTCAGGCTGTTACAGTAATTATCACTTGCTCTACCACAGTAGTAAATGTGCTTTGAAATTGCCAATCAAATATTGTTTTCTGCCTAGAATCACACCATGAGTCTGTGTGCACACAGGAATTGTTGTCAGAGATTACATTCGTGTTGCTCTTGTTCTGTAAGACTTGCACTCGTAGGAAAGGGGAAGCTTGTTTTCTTGAACTGTGATGGTTAGCATTCAGCACAAATCAGTATCTCACAGATGAGAGGCAAATGGTAACACATTTGAAAACAACAGGGTAGATTTTCCTTCCACTCCTGCAATGGGTGAGGTAGTTCCTACATGTTCAAAACTCCAATTAACCCTTACCACAGGTGATCTTACATACATCTCTGCAGTCTTCATGCAGTTGTGTAAGCGTCCATGCAGATCTCTCTTGCACCTGACAATACACAGTGTCCAGAAACACACTCTTAGCACACAGGCAGCTGCTTCTCCTGCATTCCCATGCTTACCATTCAGGACTGTGTGGTATTTCAGATAGCAGTGTGTAATGCTAACACATTCAACATCACCAAGGCTCATTTCCTTTGCTCTAGTTTAATCACTCACCCAGGTTCCTCATGCTCATGGTCTCAAGTAGCTGTTAGGACATGTGCTCTTTTCTGCCTCTCTAAACTATAATGAAAATGTGTCAGGCTGTTACAGTAATTATCACTTGCTCTACCACAATAGTAAATGTGCTTTGAAATTGCCAACCAAATATCGTTTTCTGCCTAGAATCACACCATGAGTCTGTGTGCACACAGGAATTGTTGTCAGAGATTTAATTCGTGTTGCTCTTGTTCTGTAAGACTTGCACTCGTAGGAAAGGGGCAGCTTGTTTTCTTGAACTGTGATGGTTAGCATTCAGCACAAATCACTATCTCACAGATGAGAGGCAAATGGTAATACATTTGAAAACAACAGGGTAGATTTTCCTTCCACTCCTGCAATGGGTGAGGTAGTTCCTACATGTTCAAAACTCCAATTAACCCTTACCACAGGTGATCTTACATACATCTCTGCAGTCTTCATGCAGTTGTGTAAGCGTCCATGCAGATCTCTCTTGCACCTGACAATACACAGTCTCCAGAAACACACTCTTAGCACACAGGCAGCTGCTTCTCCTGCATTCCCATGCTTACTATTCAGCACTGTGTGGTATTTCAGATAGCAGTGTGTAACGCTAACACATTCAACATCACCAAGGCTCATTTACTTTGCTCTAGTCTAATCACCCACCCAGGTTCCACATGCTCATGGTCTCAAGTAGCTGTTAGGACATGTGCTCTTTTCTGCCTTTCTAAACTATAAGGAAAATGTGTCAGGCTGTTACAGTAATTATCACTTGCTCTACCACAGTAGTAAATGTGCTTTGAAATTACCAATCAAATATCGTTTTCTGCCTAGAATCACACCATGAGTCTGTGTGCACCCAGGAATTGTTGTCAGAAATGTAATTCGTGTTGCTCTTGTTCTGTAAGACTTGCACTCGTAGGAAAGGGGCAGCTTGTTTTCTTGAACTGTGATGGTTAGCATTCAGCACACATCACTATCTCACAGATGAGAGGCAAATGGTAACACATTTGAAAACAACAGGGTAGATTTTCCTTCCACTCCTGCAATGGGTGAGGTAGTTCCTACATGTTCAAAACTCCAATTAACCCTTACCACAGGTGATCTTACATACATCTCTGCAGTCTTCATGCAGTTGTGTAAGCGTCCATGCCGATGTCTCTTGCACCTGACAATACACAGTCTCCAGAAACACACTCTTAGCACACAGGCAGCTGCTTCTCCTGAATTCCCATGCTTACTATTCAGCACTGAGTGGTATTTCAGATAGCAGTGTGTAACGCTAACACATTCAACATCACCAAGGCTCATTTCCTTTGCTCTAGTCTAATCACTCACCCAGGTTCCTCATGCTCATGGTCTCAAGTAGCTGTTAGGACATGTGCTCTTTTCTGCCTCGCTAAACTATAAGGAAAATGTGTCAGGCTGTTACAGTAATTATCACTTGCTCTACCACAGTAGTAAATGTGCTTTGAAATTGCCAATCAAATATTGTTTTCTGCCTAGAATCACACCATGAGTCTGTGTGCACACAGGAATTGTTGTCAGAGATTACATTCGTGTTGCTCTTGTTCTGTAAGACTTGCACTCGTAGGAAAGGGGAAGCTTGTTTTCTTGAAATGTGATGGTTAGCATTCAGCACAAATCAGTATCTCACAGATGAGAGGCAAATGGTAACACATTTGAAAACAACAGGGTAGATTTTCCTTCCACTCCTGCAATGGGTGAGGTAGTTCCTACATGTTCAAAACTCCAATTAACCCTTACCACAGGTGATCTTACATACATCTCTGCAGTCTTCATGCAGTTGTGTAAGCGTCCATACAGATCTTTCTTGCACCTGACAATACACAGTCTCCAGAAACACACTCTTAGCACACAGACAGCTGCTTCTCCTGCATTCCCATGCTTACTATTCAGCACTGTGTGGTATTTCAGATAGCAGTGTGTAACGCTAACACATTCAACATCACCAAGGCTCATTTCCTTTGCTCTAGTCTAATCACTCACCCAGGTTCCACATGCTCATGGTCTCAAGTAGCTGTTAGGACATGTGCTCTTTTCTGCCTCTCTAAACTATAATGAAAATGTGTCAGGCTGTTACAGTAATTATCACTTGCTCTACCACAATAGTAAATGTGCTTTGAAATTGCCAATCAAATATCGTTTTCTGCCTAGAATCACACCATGAGTCTGTGTGCACACAGGAATTGTTGTCAGAGATTTAATTTGTGTTGCTCTTGTTCTGTAAGACTTGCACTCGTAGGAAAGGGGCAGCTTGTTTTCTTGAACTGTGATGGTTAGCATTCAGCAGAAATCACTATCTCACAGATGAGAGGCAAATGGTAACACATTTGAAAACAGGGTAGATTTTCCTTCCACTCCTGCAATGGGTGAGGTAGTTCCTACATGTTCAAAACTCCAATTAACCCTTACCACAGGTGATCTTACATACATCTCTGCAGTCTTCATGCAGTTGTGTAAGCGTCCATGCAGATCTCTCTTGCACCTGACAATACACAGTGTCCAGAAACACACTCTTAGCACACAGGCAGCTGCTTCTCCTGCATTCCCATGCTTACTATTCAGGACTGTGTGGTATTTCAGATAGCAGTGTGTAATGCTAACACATTCAACATCACCAAGGCTCATTTCCTTTGCTCTAGTCTAATCACTCACCCAGGTTCCTCATGCTCATGGTCTCAAGTAGCTGTTAGGACATGTGCTCTTTTCTGCCTCTCTAAACTATAAGGAAAATGTGTCAGGCTGTTACAGTAATTATCACTTGCTCTACCACAATAGTAAATGTGCTTTGAAATTGCCAACCAAATATCGTTTTCTGCCTAGAATCACACCATGAGTCTGTGTGCACACAGGAATTGTTGTCAGAGATTTAATTTGTGTTGCTCTTGTTCTGTAAGACTTGCACTCGTAGGAAAGGGGCAGCTTGTTTTCTTGAACTGTGATGGTTAGCATTCAGCACAAATCACTATCTCACAGATGAGAGGCAAATGGTAATACATTTGAAAACAACAGGGTAGATTTTCCTTCCACTCCTGCAATGGGTGAGGTAGTTCCTACATGTTCAAAACTCCAATTAACCCTTACCACAGGTGATCTTACATACATCTCTGCAGTCTTCATGCAGTTGTGTAAGCGTCCATGCAGATGTCTCTTGCACCTGACAATACACAGTCTCCAGAAACACACTCTTAGCACACAGGCAGCTGCTTCTCCTGCATTCCCATGCTTACTATTCAGCACTGTGTGGTATTTCAGATAGCAGTGTGTAACGCTAACACATTCAACATCACCAAGGCTCATTTCCTTTGCTCTAGTCTAATCACCCACCCAGGTTCCACATGCTCATGGTCTCAAGTAGCTGTTAGGACATGTGCTCTTTTCTGCCTTTCTAAACTATAAGAAAAATGTGTCAGGCTGTTACAGTAATTATCACTTGCTCTACCACAGTAGTAAATGTGCTTTGAAATTACCAATCAAATATCGTTTTCTGCCTAGATTCACACCATGAGTCTGTGTGCACCCAGGAATTGTTGTCAGAAATGTAATTCGTGTTGCTCTTGTTCTGTAAGACTTGCACTCGTAGGAAAGGGGCAGCTTGTTTTCTTGAACTGTGATGGTTAGCATTCAGCACACATCACTATCTCACAGATGAGAGGCAAATGGTAACACATTTGAAAACAACAGGGTAGATTTTCCTTCCACTCCTGCAATGGGTGAGGTAGTTCCTACATGTTCAAAACTCCAATTAACCCTTACCACAGGTGATCTTACATACATCTCTGCAGTCTTCATGCAGTTGTGTAAGCGTCCATGCAGATCTCTCTTGCACCTGACAATACACAGTCTCCAGAAACACACTCTTAGCACACAGGCAGCTGCTTCTCCTGCATTCCCATGCTTACTATTCAGCACTGTGTGGTATTTCAGATAGCAGTGTGTAACGCTAACACATTCAACATCACCAAGGCTCATTTCCTTTGCTCTAGTCTAATCACCCACCCAGGTTCCACATGCTCATGGTCTCAAGTAGCTGTTAGGACATGTGCTCTTTTCTGCCTTTCTAAACTATAAGGAAAATGTGTCAGGCTGTTACAGTAATTATCACTTGCTCTACCACAGTAGTAAATGTGCTTTGAAATTACCAATCAAATATCGTTTTCTGCCTAGAATCACACCATGAGTCTGTGTGCACCCAGGAATTGTTGTCAGAAATGTAATTCGTGTTGCTCTTGTTCTGTAAGACTTGCACTCGTAGGAAAGGGGCAGCTTGTTTTCTTGAACTGTGATGGTTAGCATTCAGCACAAATCACTATCTCACAGATGAGAGGCAAATGGTAACACATTTGAAAACAACAGGGTAGATTTTCCTTCCACTCCTGCAATGGGTGAGGTAGTTCCTACATGTTCAAAACTCCAATTAACCCTTACCACAGGTGATCTTACATACATCTCTGCAGTCTTCATGCAGTTGTGTAAGCGTCCATGCAGATGTCTCTTGCACCTGACAATACACAGTCTCCAGAAACACACTCTTAGCACACAGGCAGCTGCTTCTCCTGCATTCCCATGCTTACTATTCAGCACTGTGTGGTATTTCAGATAGCAGTGTGTAACGCTAACACATTCAACATCACCAAGGCTCATTTCCTTTGCTCTAGTCTAATCACCCACCCAGGTTCCACATGCTCATGGTCTCAAGTAGCTGTTAGGACATGTGCTCTTTTCTGCCTTTCTAAACTATAAGGAAAATGTGTCAGGCTGTTACAGTAATTATCACTTGCTCTACCACAGTAGTAAATGTGCTTTGAAATTACCAATCAAATATCGTTTTCTGCCTAGAATCACACCATGAGTCTGTGTGCACCCAGGAATTGTTGTCAGAAATGTAATTCGTGTTGCTCTTGTTCTGTAAGACTTGCACTCGTAGGAAAGGGGCAGCTTGTTTTCTTGAACTGTGATGGTTAGCATTCAGCACACATCACTATCTCACAGATGAGAGGCAAATGGTAACACATTTGAAAACAACAGGGTAGATTTTCCTTCCACTCCTGCAATGGGTGAGGTAGTTCCTACATGTTCAAAACTCCAATGAACCCTTACCACAGGTGATCTTACATACATCTCTGCAGTCTTCATGCAGTTGTGTAAGCGTCCATGCAGATGTCTCTTGCACCTGACAATACACAGTCTCCAGAAACACACTCTTAGCACACAGGCAGCTGCTTCTCCTGAATTCCCATGCTTACTATTCAGCACTGAGTGGTATTTCAGATAGCAGTGTGTAACGCTAACACATTCAACATCACCAAGGCTCATTTCCTTTGCTCTAGTCTAATCACTCACCCAGGTTCCTCATGCTCATGGTCTCAAGTAGCTGTTAGGACATGTGCTCTTTTCTGCCTCGCTAAACTATAAGGAAAATGTGTCAGGCTGTTACAGTAATTATCACTTGCTCTACCACAGTAGTAAATGTGTTTTGAAATTGCCAATCAAATATTGTTTTCTGCCTAGAATCACACCATGAGTCTGTGTGCACACAGGAATTGTTGTCAGAGATTTCATTCGTGTTGCTCTTGTTCTGTAAGACTTGCACTCGTAGGAAAGGGGAAGCTTGTTTTCTTGAACTGTGATGGTTAGCATTCAGCACAAATCAGTATCTCACAGATGAGAGGCAAATGGTAACACATTTGAAAACAACAGGGTAGATTTTCCTTCCACTCCTGCAATGGGTGAGGTAGTTCCTACATGTTCAAAACTCCAATTAACCCTTACCACAGGTGATCTTACATACATCTCTGCAGTCTTCATGCAGTTGTGTAAGCGTCCATGCAGATCTTTCTTGCACCTGACAATACACAGTCTCCAGAAACACACTCTTAGCACACAGGCAGCTGCTTCTCCTGCATTCCCATGCTTACTATTCAGCACTGTGTGGTATTTCAGATAGCAGTGTGTAACGCTAACACATTCAACATCACCTAGGCTCATTTCATTTGCTCTAGTCTAATCACTCACCCAGGTTCCACATGCTGATGGTCTCAAGTAGCTGTTAGGATATGTGCTCTTTTCTGCCTCTCTAAACTATAATGAAAATGTGTCAGGCTGTTACAGTAATTATCACTTGCTCTACCACAATAGTAAATGTGCTTTGAAATTGCCAATCAAATATCGTTTTCTTCCTAGAATCACACCATGAGTCTGTGTGCACACAGGAATTGTTGTCAGAGATTTAATTCGTGTTGCTCTTGTTCTGTAAGACTTGCACTCGTAGGAAAGGGGCAGCTTGTTTTCTTGAACTGTGATGGTTAGCATTCAGCACAAATCACTATCTCACAGATGAGAGGCAAATGGTAACACATTTGAAAACAACAGGGTAGATTTTCCTTCCACTCCTGCAATGGGTGAGGTAGTTCCTACATGTTCAAAACTCCAATTAACCCTTACCACAGGTGATCTTACATACATCTCTGCAGTCTTCATGCAGTTGTGTAAGCGTCCATGCAGATCTCTCTTGCACCTGACAATACACAGTGTCCAGAAACACACTCTTAGCACACAGGCAGCTGCTTCTCCTGCATTCCCATGCCTACTATTCAGGACTGTATGGTATTTCAGATAGCAGTGTGTAATGCTAACACATTCAACATCACCAAGGCTCATTTCCTTTGCTCTAGTCTAATCACTCACCCAGGTTCCTCATGCTCATGGTCTCAAGTAGCTGTTAGGACATGTGCTCTTTTCTGCCTCTCTAAACTATAAGCAAAATGTGTCAGGCTGTTACAGTAATTATCACTTGCTCTACCACAATAGTAAATGTGCTTTGAAATTGCCAACCAAATATCGTTTTCTGCCTAGAATCACACCATGAGTCTGTGTGCACACAGGAATTGTTGTCAGAGATTTAATTTGTGTTGCTCTTGTTCTGTAAGACTTGCACTCGTAGGAAAGGGGCAGCTTGTTTTCTTGAACTGTGATGGTTAGCATTCAGCACAAATCACTATCTCACAGATGAGAGGCAAATGGTAATACATTTGAAAACAACAGGGTAGATTTTCCTTCCACTCCTGCAATGGGTGAGGTAGTTCCTACATGTTCAAAACTCCAATTAACCCTTACCACAGGTGATCTTACATACATCTCTGCAGTCTTCATGCAGTTGTGTAAGCGTCCATGCAGATCTCTCTTGCACCTGACAAAACACAGTCTCCAGAAACACACTCTTAGCACACAGGCAGCTGCTTCTCCTGCATTCCCATGCTTACTATTCAGCACTGTGTGGTATTTCAGATAGCAGTGTGTAACGCTAACACATTCAACATCACCAAGGCTCATTTCCTTTGCTCTAGTCTAATCACCCACCCAGGTTCCACATGCTCATGGTCTCAAGTAGCTGTTAGGACATGTGCTCTTTTCTGCCTTTCTAAACTATAAGGAAAATGTGTCAGGCTGTTACAGTAATTATCACTTGCTCTACCACAGTAGTAAATGTGCTTTGAAATTGCCAATCAAATATCGTTTTCTGCCAAGAATCACACCATGAGTCTGTTTGCACACAGGAATTGTTGTCAGAGATTTAATTTGTGTCGCTCTTGTTCTGTAAGACTTGCACTCGTGGGAAAGGGGCAGCTTGTTTTCTTGAACTGTGATGGTTAGCATTCAGCACAAATCACTACCTCACAGATGAGAGGCAAATGGTAACACATTTGAAAACAACAGGGTAGATTTTCCTTCCACTCCTGCAATGGGTGAGGTAGTTCCTACATGTTCAAAACTCCAATTAACCCTTACCACAGGTGATCTTACATACATCTCTGCAATCTTCATGCAGTTGTGTAAGCGTCCATGCAGATCTCTCTTGCACCTGACAATACACAGTCTCCAGAAACACACTCTTAGCACACAGGCAGCTGCTTCTCCTGCATTCCCATGCTTACTATTCAGCACTGAGTGGTATTTCAGATAGCAGTGTGTAACGCTAACACATTCAACATCACCAAGGCTCATTTCCTTTGCTCTAGTCTAATTACTCACCCAGGTTCCTCATGCTCATGGTCTCAAGTAGCTGTTAGGACATGTGCTCTTTTCTGCCTCGCTAAACTATAAGGAAAATGTGTCAGGCTGTTACAGTAATTATCACTTGCTCTACCACAGTAGTAAATGTGCTTTGAAATTGCCAATCAAATATTGTTTTCTGCCTAGAATCACACCATGAGTCTGTGTGCACACAGGAATTGTTGTCAGAGATTACATTCGTGTTGCTCTTGTTCTGTAAGACTTGCACTCGTAGGAAAGGGGCAGCTTGTTTTCTTGAACTGTGATGGTTAGCATTCAGCACAAATCAGTATCTCACAGATGAGAGGCAAATGGTAACACATTTGAAAACAACAGGGTAGATTTTCCTTCCACTCCTGCAATGGGTGAGGTAGTTCCTACATGTTCAAAACTCCAATTAACCCTTACCACAGGTGATCTTACATACATCTCTGCAGTCTTCATGCAGTTGTGTAAGCGTCCATGCAGATCTTTCTTGCACCTGACAATACACAGTCTCCAGAAACACACTCTTAGCACACAGGCAGCTGCTTCTCCTGCATTCCCATGCTTACTATTCAGCACTGTGTGGTATTTCAGATAGCAGTGTGTAACGCTAACACATTCAACATCACCAAGGCTCATTTCCTTTGCTCTAGTCTAATCACTCACCCAGGTTCCACATGCTCATGGTCTCAAGTAGCTGTTAGGACATGTGCTCTTTTCTGCCTCTCTAAACTATAATGAAAATGTGTCAGGCTGTTACAGTAATTATCACTTGCTCTACCACAATAGTAAATGTGCTTTGAAATTGCCAATCAAATATCGTTTTCTGCCTAGAATCACACCATGAGTCTGTGTGCACACAGGAATTGTTGTCAGAGATTTAATTTGTGTTGCTCTTGTTCTGTAAGACTTGCACTCGTAGGAAAGGGGCAGCTTGTTTTCTTGAACTGTGATGGTTAGCATTCAGCACAAATCACTATCTCACAGATGAGAGGCAAATGGTAACACATTTGAAAACAACAGGGTAGATTTTCCTTCCACTCCTGCAATGGGTGAGGTAGTTCCTACATGTTCAAAACTCCAATTAACCCTTACCACAGGTGATCTTACATACATCTCTGCAGTCTTCATGCAGTTGTGTAAGCGTCCATGCAGATCTCTCTTGCACCTCACAATACACAGTCTCCAGAAACACACTCTTAGCACACAGGCAGCTGCTTCTCCTGCATTCCCATGCTTACTATTCAGCACTGTGTGGTATTTCAGATAGCAGCGTGTAACGCTAACACATTCAACATAACCAAGGCTCATTTCCTTTGCTCTAATCTAATCACTCACCCAGGTTCCACATGCTCATGGTCTCAAGTAGCTGTTAGGAAATGTGCTCTTTTCTGCCTCTCTAAACTATAAGGAAAATGTGTCAGGCTGTTACAGTAATTATCACTTGCTCTACCACAGTAGTAAATGTGCTTTGAAATTGCCAATCAAATATCGTTTTCTGCCTAGAATCACACCATGACTCTGTGTGCACACAGGAATTGTTGTCAGAGATTTAATTTGTGTCGCTCTTGTTCTGTAAGACTTGCACTCGTAGGAAAGGGGCAGCTTGTTTTCTTGAACTGTGATGGTTAGCATTCAGCACAAATCCCTATCTCATAGATGAGAGGCAAATGCTAACACATTTGAAAACAAGAGGGTAGATTTTCCTTCCACTCCTGCAATGGGTAAGGTAGTTCCTACATGTTCAAAACTCCAATTAACCCTTACCACAGGTGATCTTACATACATCTCTGCAGTCTTCATGCAGTTGTACAAGCGTCCATGCAGATCTCTTTTGCACCTGACAATACACAGTCTCCAGAAACACACTCTTAGCACACAGGCAGCTGTTTCTCCTGCACTCCCATGCTTACTATTCAGCACTGTGTGGTATTTCAGATAGCAGAGTGGAACGCTAACACATTCAACATCATCAAGGCTCATTTCCTTTGCTCTAGTTTAATCACTCACCCAGGTTCCACATGCTCATGGTCTCAAGTAGCTGTTAGGACATGTGCTCTTTTCTGCCTCTCTAAACTATAAGGAAAATGTGTCAGGCTGTTACAGTAATTATCACTTGCTCTACCACAGTAGTAAATGTGCTTTGAAATTGCCAATCAAATATCGTTTTCTGCCTAGAATCACACCATGAGTCTGTGTGCACACAGGAATTGTTGTCAGAGATTTAATTCATGTTGCTTTTGTTCTGTAAGACTTGCACTCGTAGGAAAGGGGCAGCTTGTTTTCTTGAACTGTAATGGTTAGCATTCAGCACAAATCAATATCTCACAGATGAGAGGCAAATGGTAACACATTTGAAAACAACAGGGTAGATTTTCCTTCCACTCCTGCAATGGGTGAGGTAGTTCCTACATGTTCAAAACTCCAATTAACCCTTACCACAGGTGATCTTACATACATCTCTGCAGTCTTCATGCAGTTGTGTAAGCGTCCATGCAGATCTCTCTTGCACTTGACAATACACAGTCTCCAGAAACACACTCTTAGCACACAGGCAGCTGCTTCTCCTGCATTCCCATGCTTACTATTCAGCACTGTGTGGTATTTCAGATAGCAGTGTGTAACGCTAACACATTCAACATCACCAAGGCTCATTTCCTTTGCTCTAGTCTAATCACTCACCCAGGTTCCTCATGCTCATGGTCTCAAGTAGCTGTTAGGACATGTGCTCTTTTCTGCCTCTCTAAACTATAAGGAAAATGTGTCAGGCTGTTACAGTAATTATCACTTGCTCTACCACAGTAGTAAATGTGCTTTGAAATTGCCAATCAAATATCGTTTTCAGCCTAGAATCACACCATGAGTCTGTGTGCACACAGGAATCGTTGTCAAAGAATTAATTCATGTTGCTCTTGTTCTGTAAGACTTGCACTCGTAGGAAAGGGGCAGCTTGTTTTCTTGAACTGTGATGGTTAGCATTCAGCACATATCATTGTCTCACAGATGAGAGGCAAATGGTAACACATTTGAAAACAACAGGGTAGATTTTCCTTCCACTCCTGCAATGGGTGAGGTAGTTCCTACATGTTCAAAACTCCAATTAACCCTTACCACAGGTGATCTTACATACATCTCTGCAGTCTTCATGCAGTTGTGTAAGCGTCCATGCAGATCTCTCTTGCACCTGACAATACACAGTCTCCAGAAACACACTCTTAGAACACAGGCAGCTGCTTCTCCTGCATTCCCATGCTTACCATTCAGCACTGTGTGGTATTTCAGATAGCAGTGTGTAACGCTAACACATTCAACATCACCAAGGCTCATTTCCTTTGCTCTAGTCTAATCACCCACCCAGGTTCCACATGCTCATGGTCTCAAGTAGCTGTTAGGACATGTGCTCTTTTCTGCCGCTCTAAACTATAAGGAAAATGTGTCAGGCTGTTACAGTAATTATCACTTGCTCTACCACAATAGTAAATGTGCTTTGAAATTGCCAATCAAATATCGTTTTCTGCCTAGAATCACACCATGAGTCTGTGTGCACACAGGAATTGTTGTCAGAGATTTAATTTGTGTTGCTCTTGTTCTGTAAGACTTGCACTCGTAGGAAAGGGGCAGCTTGTTTTCTTGAACTGTGATGGTTAGCATTCAGCACAAATCACTATCTCACAGATGAGAGGCAAATGGTAATACATTTGAAAACAACAGGGTAGATTTTCCTTCCACTCCTGCAATGGGTGAGGTAGTTCCTACATGTTCAAAACTCCAATTAACCCTTACCACAGGTGATCTTACATACATCTCTGCAGTCTTCATGCAGTTGTGTAAGCGTCCATGCAGATCTCTCTTGCACCTGACAATACACAGTCTCCAGAAACACACTCTTAGCACACAGGCAGCTGCTTCTCCTGCATTCCCATGCTTACTATTCAGCACTGTGTGGTATTTCAGATAGCAGTGTGTAACGCTAACACATTCAACATCACCAAGGCTCATTTCCTTTGCTCTAGTCTAATCACCCACCCAGGTTCCACATGCTCATGGTCTCCAGTAGCTGTTAGGAAATGTGCTCTTTTCTGCCTCTCTAAACTATAAGGGAAATGTGTCAGGCTGTTACAGTAATTATCACTTGCTCTACCACAGTAGTAAATGTGCTTTGAAATTGCCAATCAAATATCGTTTTCTGCCTAGAATCACACCATGAGTCTGTGTGCACACAGGAATTGTTGTCAGAGATTTAATTTGTGTCGCTCTTGTTCTGTAAGACTTGCACTCGTAGGAAAGGGGCAGCTTGTTTTCTTGAACTGTGATGGTTAGCATTCAGCACAAATCACTATCTCATAGATGAGAGGCAAATGCTAACACATTTGAAAACAACAGGGTAGATTTTCCTTCCACTCCTGCAATGGGTAAGGTAGTTCCTACATGTTCAAAACTCCAATTAACCCTTACCACAGGTGATCTTACATACATCTCTGCAGTCTTCATGCAGTTGTACAAGCGTCCATGCAGATCTCTTTTGCACCTGACAATACACAGTCTCCAGAAACACACTCTTAGCACACAGGCAGCTGTTTCTCCTGCACTCCCATGCTTACTATTCAGCACTGTGTGGTATTTCAGATAGCAGAGTGGAACGCTAACACATTCAACATCATTAAGGCTCATTTCCTTTGCTCTAGTTTAATCACTCACCCAGGTTCCACATGCTCATGGTCTCAAGTAGCTGTTAGGACATGTGCTCTTTTCTGCCTCTCTAAACTATAAGGAAAATGTGTCAGGCTGTTACAGTAATTATCACTTGCTCTACCACAGTAGTAAATGTGCTTTGAAATTGCCAATCAAATATCGTTTTCTGCCTAGAATCACACCATGAGTCTGTGTGCACACAGGAATTGTTGTCAGAGATTTAATTCATGTTGCTTTTGTTCTGTAAGACTTGCACTCGTAGGAAAGGGGCAGCTTGTTTTCTTGAACTGTAATGGTTAGCATTCAGCACAAATCAATATCTCACAGATGAGAGGCAAATGGTAACACATTTGAAAACAACAGGGTAGATTTTCCTTCCACTCCTGCAATGGGTGAGGTAGTTCCTACATGTTCAAAACTCCAATTAACCCTTACCACAGGTGATCTTACATACATCTCTGCAGTCTTCATGCAGTTGTGTAAGCGTCCATGCAGATCTCTCTTGCACTTGACAATACACAGTCTCCAGAAACACACTCTTAGCACACAGGCAGCTGCTTCTCCTGCATTCCCATGCTTACTATTCAGCACTGTGTGGTATTTCAGATAGCAGTGTGTAACGCTAACACATTCAACATCACCAAGGCTCATTTCCTTTGCTCTAGTCTAATCACTCACCCAGGTTCCTCATGCTCATGGTCTCAAGTAGCTGTTAGGACATGTGCTCTTTTCTGCCTCTCTAAACTATAAGGAAAATGTGTCAGGCTGTTACAGTAATTATCACTTGCTCTACCACAGTAGTAAATGTGCTTTGAAATTGCCAATCAAATATCGTTTTCTGCCTAGAATCACACCATGAGTCTGTGTGCACACAGGAATTGTTGTCAAAGAATTAATTCATGTTGCTCTTGTTCTGTAAGACTTGCACTCGTAGGAAAGGGGCAGCTTGTTTTCTTGAACTGTGATGGTTAGCATTCAGCACAAATCATTGTCTCACAGATGAGAGGCAAATGGTAACACATTTGAAAACAACAGGGTAGATTTTCCTTCCACTCCTGCAATGGGTGAGGTAGTTCCTACATGTTCAAAACTCCAATTAACCCTTACCACAGGTGATCTTACATACATCTCTGCAGTCTTCATGCAGTTGTGTAAGCGTCCATGCAGATCTCTCTTGCACCTGACAATACACAGTCTCCAGAAACACACTCTTAGCACACAGGCAGCTGCTTCTCCTGCATTCCCATGCTTACCATTCAGCACTGTGTGGTATTTCAGATAGCAGTGTGTAACGCTAACACATTCAACATCACCAAGGCTCATTTCATTTGCTCTAGTCTAATCACCCACCCAGGTTCCACATGCTCATGGTCTCAAGTAGCTGTTAGGAAATGTGCTCTTTTCTGCCTCTCTAAACTATAAGGGAAATGTGTCAGGCTGTTACAGTAATTATCACTTGCTCTACCACAGTAGTAAATGTGCTTTGAAATTGCCAATCAAATATCGTTTTCTGCCTAGAATCACACCATGAGTCTGTGTGCACACAGGAATTGTTGTCAGAGATTTAATTTGTGTCGCTCTTGTTCTGTAAGACTTGCACTCGTAGGAAAGGGGCAGCTTGTTTTCTTGAACTGTGATGGTTAGCATTCAGCACAAATCACTATCTCATAGATGAGAGGCAAATGCTAACACATTTGAAAACAACAGGGTAGATTTTCCTTCCACTCCTGCAATGGGTAAGGTAGTTCCTACATGTTCAAAACTCCAATTAACCCTTACCACAGGTGATCTTACATACATCTCTGCAGTCTTCATGCAGTTGTACAAGCGTCCATGCAGATCTCTTTTGCACCTGACAATACACAGTCTCCAGAAACACACTCTTAGCACACAGGCAGCTGTTTCTCCTGCACTCCCATGCTTACTATTCAGCACTGTGTGGTATTTCAGATAGCAGAGTGGAACGCTAACACATTCAACATCATTAAGGCTCATTTCCTTTGCTCTAGTTTAATCACTCACCCAGGTTCCACATGCTCATGGTCTCAAGTAGCTGTTAGGACATGTGCTCTTTTCTGCCTCTCTAAACTATAAGGAAAATGTGTCAGGCTGTTACAGTAATTATCACTTGCTCTACCACAGTAGTAAATGTGCTTTGAAATTGCCAATCAAATATCGTTTTCTGCCTAGAATCACACCATGAGTCTGTGTGCACACAGGAATTGTTGTCAGAGATTTAATTCATGTTGCTTTTGTTCTGTAAGACTTGCACTCGTAGGAAAGGGGCAGCTTGTTTTCTTGAACTGTAATGGTTAGCATTCAGCACAAATCAATATCTCACAGATGAGAGGCAAATGGTAACACATTTGAAAACAACAGGGTAGATTTTCCTTCCACTCCTGCAATGGGTGAGGTAGTTCCTACATGTTCAAAACTCCAATTAACCCTTACCACAGGTGATCTTACATACATCTCTGCAGTCTTCATGCAGTTGTGTAAGCGTCCATGCAGATCTCTCTTGCACTTGACAATACACAGTCTCCAGAAACACACTCTTAGCACACAGGCAGCTGCTTCTCCTGCATTCCCATGCTTACTATTCAGCACTGTGTGGTATTTCAGATAGCAGTGTGTAACGCTAACACATTCAACATCACCAAGGCTCATTTCCTTTGCTCTAGTCTAATCACTCACCCAGGTTCCTCATGCTCATGGTCTCAAGTAGCTGTTAGGACATGTGCTCTTTTCTGCCTCTCTAAACTATAAGGAAAATGTGTCAGGCTGTTACAGTAATTATCACTTGCTCTACCACAGTAGTAAATGTGCTTTGAAATTGCCAATCAAATATCGTTTTCTGCCTAGAATCACACCATGAGTCTGTGTGCACACAGGAATTGTTGTCAGAGATTTAATTTGTGTCGCTCTTGTTCTGTAAGACTTGCACTCGTAGGAAAGGGGCAGCTTGTTTTCTTGAACTGTGATGGTTAGCATTCAGCACAAATCACTATCTCATAGATGAGAGGCAAATGCTAACACATTTGAAAACAACAGGGTAGATTTTCCTTCCACTCCTGCAATGGGTAAGGTAGTTCCTACATGTTCAAAACTCCAATTAAACCTTACAACAGGTGATCTTACATACATCTCTGCAGTCTTCATGCAGTTGTACAAGCGTCCATGCAGATCTCTCTTGCACCTGACAATACACAGTCTCCAGAAACACACTCTTAGCACACAGGCAGCTGTTTCTCCTGCACTCCCATGCTTACTATTCAGCACTGTGTGGTATTTCAGATAGCAGAGTGTAACGCTAACACATTCAACATCATCAAGGCTCATTTCCTTTGCTCTAGTTTAATCACTCACCCAGGTTCCACATGCTCATGGTCTCAAGTAGCTGTTAGGACATGTGCTCTTTTCTGCCTCTCTAAACTATAAGGAAAATGTGTCAGGCTGTTACAGTAATTATCACTTGCTCTACCACAGTAGTAAATGTGCTTTGAAATTGCCAATCAAATATTGTTTTCTGCCTAGAATCACACCATGAGTCGGTGTGCACACAGGAATTGTTGTCAGAGATTACATTCGTGTTGCTCTTGTTCTCTAAGACTTGCACTCGTAGGAAAGGGGCAGCTTGTTTTCTTGAACTGTGATGGTTAGCATTCAGCACAAATCAGTATCTCACAGATGAGAGGCAAATGGTAACACATTTGAAAACAACAGGGTAGATTTTCCTTCCACTCCTGCAATGGGTGAGGTAGTTCCTACATGTTCAAAACTCCAATTAACCCTTACCACAGGTGATCTTACATACATCTCTGCAGTCTTCATGCAGTTGTGTAAGCGTCCATGCAGATCTTTCTTGCACCTGACAATACACAGTCTCCAGAAACACACTCTTAGCACACAGGCAGCTGCTTCTCCTGCATTCCCATGCTTACTATTCAGCACTGTGTGGTATTTCAGATAGCAGTGTGTAACGCTAACACATTCAACATCACCAAGGCTCATTTCCTTTGCTCTAGTCTAATCACTCACCCAGGTTCCACATGCTCATGGTCTCAAGTAGCTGTTAGGACATGTGCTCTTTTCTGCCTCTCTAAACTATAATGAAAATGTGTCAGGCTGTTACAGTAATTATCACTTGCTCTACCACAATAGTAAATGTGCTTTGAAATTGCCAATCAAATATCGTTTTCTGCCTAGAATCACACCATGAGTCTGTGTGCACACAGGAATTGTTGTCAGAGATTTAATTTGTGTTGCTCTTGTTCTGTAAGACTTGCACTCGTAGGAAAGGGGCAGCTTGTTTTCTTGAACTGTGATGGTTAGCATTCAGCACAAATCACTATCTCACAGATGAGAGGCAAATGGTAACACATTTGAAAACAACAGGGTAGATTTTCCTTCCACTCCTGCAATGGATGAGGTAGTTCCTACATGTTCAAAACTCCAATTAACCCTTACCACAGGTGATCTTACCTACATATCTGCAGTCTTCATGCAGTTGTGTAAGCGTCCATGCAGATCTCTCTTGCACCTGACAATACACAGTCTCCAGAAACACACTCTTAGCACACAGGCAGCTGCTTCTCCTGCATTCCCATGCTTACCATTCAGCACTGTGTGGTATTTCAGATAGCAGCGTGTAACGCTAACACATTCAACATAACCAAGGCTCATTTCCTTTGCTCTAATCTAATCACTCACCCAGGTTCCACATGCTCATGGTCTCAAGTAGCTGTTAGGAAATGTGCTCTTTTCTGCCTCTCTAAACTATAAGGAAAATGTGTCAGGCTGTTACAGTAATTATCACTTGCTCTACCACAGTAGTAAATGTGCTTTGAAATTGCCAATCAGATATCGTTTTCTGCCTAGAATCACACCATGAGTCTGTGTGCACACAGGAATTGTTGTCAGAGATTTAATTTGTGTCGCTCTTGTTCTGTAAGACTTGCACTCGTAGGAAAGGGGCAGCTTGTTTTCTTGAACTGTGATGGTTAGCATTCAGCACAAATCACTATCTCATAGATGAGAGGCAAATGCTAACACATTTGAAAACAAGAGGGTAGATTTTCCTTCCACTTCTGCAATGGGTAAGGTAGTTCCTACATGTTCAAAACTCCAATTAACCCTTACCACAGGTGATCTTACATACATCTCTGCAGTCTTCATGCAGTTGTGTAAGCGTCCATGCAGATCTCTCTTGCACCTGACAATACACAGTCTCCAGAAACACACTCTTAGCACACAGGCAGCTGCTTCTCCTGCATTCCCATGCTTACTATTCAGCACTGTGTGGTATTTCAGATAGCATTGTGTAACGCTAACACATTCAACATCACCAAGGCTCATTTCCTTTGCTCTAGTCTAATCACCCACCCAGGTTCCACATGCTCATGGTCTCAAGTAGCTGTTAGGACATGTGCTCTTTTCTGCCGCTCTAAACTATAAGGAAAATGTGTCAGGCTGTTACAGTAATTATCACTTGCTCTACCACAATAGTAAATGTGCTTTGAAATTGCCAATCAAATATCGTTTTCTGCCTAGAATCACACCATGAGTCTGTGTGCACACAGGAATTGTTGTCAGAGATTTAATTTGTGTTGCTCTTGTTCTGTAAGACTTGCACTCGTAGGAAAGGGGCAGCTTGTTTTCTTGAACTGTGATGGTTAGCATTCAGCACAAATCACTATCTCACAGATGAGAGGCAAATGGTAATACATTTGAAAACAACAGGGTAGATTTTCCTTCCACTCCTGCAATGGGTGAGGTAGTTCCTACATGTTCAAAACTCCAATTAACCCTTACCACAGGTGATCTTACATACATCTCTGCAGTCTTCATGCAGTTGTGTAAGCGTCCATGCAGATCTCTTTTGCACCTGACAATACACAGTCTCCAGAAACACACTCTTAGCACACAGGCAGCTGCTTCTCCTGCATTCCCATGCTTACTATTCAGCACTGTGTGGTATTTCAGATAGCAGTGTGTAACGCTAACACATTCAACATCACCAAGGCTCATTTCCTTTGCTCTAGTCTAATCACCCACCCAGGTTCCACATGCTCATGGTCTCAAGTAGCTGTTAGGAAATGTGCTCTTTTCTGCCTCTCTAAACTATAAGGAAAATGTGTCAGGCTGTTACAGTAATTATCACTTGCTCTACCACAGTAGTAAATGTGCTTTGAAATTGCCAATCAAATATCGTTTTCTGCCTAGAATCACACCATGAGTCTGTGTGCACACAGGAATTGTTGTCAGAGATTTAATTTGTGTCGCTCTTGTTCTGTAAGACTTGCACTCGTAGGAAAGGGGCAGCTTGTTTTCTTGAACTGTGATGGTTAGCATTCAGCACAAATCACTATCTCATAGATGAGAGGCAAATGCTAACACATTTGAAAACAACAGGGTAGATTTTCCTTCCACTCCTGCAATGGGTAAGGTAGTTCCTACATGTTCAAAACTCCAATTAACCCTTACCACAGGTGATCTTACATACATCTCTGCAGTCTTCATGCAGTTGTACAAGCGTCCATGCAGATCTCTCTTGCACCTGACAATACACAGTCTCCAGAAACACACTCTTAGCACACAGGCAGCTGTTTCTCCTGCACTCCCATGCTTACTATTCAGCACTGTGTGGTATTTCAGATAGCAGAGTGTAACGCTAACACATTCAACATCATCAAGGCTCATTTCCTTTGCTCTAGTTTAATCACTCACCCAGGTTCCACATGCTCATGGTCTCAAGTAGCTGTTAGGACATGTGCTCTTTTCTGCCTCTCTAAACTATAAGGAAAATGTGTCAGGCTGTTACAGTAATTATCATTTGCTCTACCACAGTAGTAAATGTGCTTTGAAATTGCCAATCAAATATCGTTTTCTGCCTAGAATCACACCATGAGTCTGTGTGCACACAGGAATTGTTGTCAGAGATTTAATTCATGTTGCTTTTGTTCTGTAAGACTTGCACTCGTAGGAAAGGGGCAGCTTGTTTTCTTGAACTGTAATGGTTAGCATTCAGCACAAATCAATATCTCACAGATGAGAGGCAAATGGTAACACATTTGAAAACAATAGGGTAGATTTTCCTTCCACTCCTGCAATGGGTGAGGTAGTTCCTACATGTTCAAAACTCCAATTAACCCTTACCACAGGTGATCTTACATACATCTCTGCAGTCTTCATGCAGTTGTGTAAGCGTCCATGCAGATCTCTCTTGCACTTGACAATACACAGTCTCCAGAAACACACTCTTAGCACACAGGCAGCTGCTTCTCCTGCATTCCCATGCTTACTATTCAGCACTGTGGGGTATTTCAGATAGCAGTGTGTAACGCTAACACATTCAACATCACCAAGGCTCATTTCCTTTGCTCTAGTCTAATCACTCACCCAGGTTCCTCATGCTCATGGTCTCAAGTAGCTGTTAGGACATGTGCTCTTTTCTGCCTCTCTAAACTATAAGGAAAATGTGTCAGGCTGTTACAGTAATTATCACTTGCTCTACCACAGTAGTAAATGTGCTTTGAAATTGCCAATCAAATATCGTTTTCTGCCTAGAATCACACCATGAGTCTGTGTGCACACAGGAATTGTTGTCAAAGATTTAATTAATGTTGCTCTTGTTCTGTAAGACTTGCACTCGTAGGAAAGGGGCAGCTTGTTTTCTTGAACTGTGATGGTTAGCATTCAGCACAAATCACTGTCTCACAGATGAGAGGCAAATGGTAACACATTTGAAAACAACAGGGTAGATTTTCCTTCCACTCCTGCAATGGGTGAGGTAGTTCCTACATGTTCAAAACTCCAATTAACCCTTACCACAGGTGATCTTACATACATCTCTGCAGTCTTCATGCAGTTGTGTAAGCGTCCATGCAGATCTCTCTTGCACCTGACAATACACAGTCTCCAGAAACACACTCTTAGCACACAGGCAGCTGCTTCTCCTGCATTCCCATGCTTACTATTCAGCACTGTGTGGTATTTCAGATAGCAGTGTGTAACGCTAACACATTCAACATCACCAAGGCTCATTTCCTTTGCTCTAGTCTAATCACCCACCCAGGTTCCACATGCTCATGGTCTCAAGTAGCTGTTAGGACATGTGCTCTTTTCTGCCGCTCTAAACTATAAGGAAAATGTGTCAGGCTGTTACAGTAATTATCACTTGCTCTACCACAATAGTAAATGTGCTTTGAAATTGCCAATCAAATATCGTTTTCTGCCTAGAATCACACCATGAGTCTGTGTGCACACAGGAATTGTTGTCAGAGATTTAATTTGTGTTGCTCTTGTTCTGTAAGACTTGCACTCGTAGGAAAGGGGCAGCTTGTTTTCTTGAACTGTGATGGTTAGCATTCAGCACAAATCACTATTTCACAGATGAGAGGCAAATGGTAATACATTTGAAAACAACAGGGTAGATTTTCCTTCCACTCCTGCAATGGGTGAGGTAGTTCCTACATGTTCAAAACTCCAATTAACCCTTACCACAGGTGATCTTACATACATCTCTGCAGTCTTCATGCAGTTGTGTAAGCGTCCATGCAGATCTCTCTTGCACCTGACAATACACAGTCTCCAGAAACACACTCTTAGCACACAGGCAGCTGCTTCTCCTGCATTCCCATGCTTACTATTCAGCACTGTGTGGTATTTCAGATAGCAGTGTGTAACGCTAACACATTCAACATCACCAAGGCTCATTTCCTTTGCTCTAGTCTAATCACCCACCCAGGTTCCACATGCTCATGGTCTCAAGTAGCTGTTAGGACATGTGCTCTTTTCTGCCTCTCTAAACTATAAGGAAAATGTGTCAGGCTGTTACAGTAATTATCACTTGCTCTACCACAGTAGTAAATGTGCTTTGAAATTGCCAATCAAATATCGTTTTCAGCCTAGAATCACACCATGAGTCTGTGTGCACACAGGAATCGTTGTCAAAGAATTAATTCATGTTGCTCTTGTTCTGTAAGACTTGCACTCGTAGGAAAGGGGCAGCTTGTTTTCTTGAACTGTGATGGTTAGCATTCAGCACATATCATTGTCTCACAGATGAGAGGCAAATGGTAACACATTTGAAAACAACAGGGTAGATTTTCCTTCCACTCCTGCAATGGGTGAGGTAGTTCCTACATGTTCAAAACTCCAATTAACCCTTACCACAGGTGATCTTACATACATCTCTGCAGTCTTCATGCAGTTGTGTAAGCGTCCATGCAGATCTCTCTTGCACCTGACAATACACAGTCTCCAGAAACACACTCTTAGAACACAGGCAGCTGCTTCTCCTGCATTCCCATGCTTACCATTCAGCACTGTGTGGTATTTCAGATAGCAGTGTGTAACGCTAACACATTCAACATCACCAAGGCTCATTTCCTTTGCTCTAGTCTAATCACCCACCCAGGTTCCACATGCTCATGGTCTCAAGTAGCTGTTAGGACATGTGCTCTTTTCTGCCGCTCTAAACTATAAGGAAAATGTGTCAGGCTGTTACAGTAATTATCACTTGCTCTACCACAATAGTAAATGTGCTTTGAAATTGCCAATCAAATATCGTTTTCTGCCTAGAATCACACCATGAGTCTGTGTGCACACAGGAATTGTTGTCAGAGATTTAATTTGTGTTGCTCTTGTTCTGTAAGACTTGCACTCGTAGGAAAGGGGCAGCTTGTTTTCTTGAACTGTGATGGTTAGCATTCAGCACAAATCACTATCTCACAGATGAGAGGCAAATGGTAATACATTTGAAAACAACAGGGTAGATTTTCCTTCCACTCCTGCAATGGGTGAGGTAGTTCCTACATGTTCAAAACTCCAATTAACCCTTACCACAGGTGATCTTACATACATCTCTGCAGTCTTCATGCAGTTGTGTAAGCGTCCATGCAGATCTCTCTTGCACCTGACAATACACAGTCTCCAGAAACACACTCTTAGCACACAGGCAGCTGCTTCTCCTGCATTCCCATGCTTACTATTCAGCACTGTGTGGTATTTCAGATAGCAGTGTGTAACGCTAACACATTCAACATCACCAAGGCTCATTTCCTTTGCTCTAGTCTAATCACCCACCCAGGTTCCACATGCTCATGGTCTCCAGTAGCTGTTAGGAAATGTGCTCTTTTCTGCCTCTCTAAACTATAAGGGAAATGTGTCAGGCTGTTACAGTAATTATCACTTGCTCTACCACAGTAGTAAATGTGCTTTGAAATTGCCAATCAAATATCGTTTTCTGCCTAGAATCACACCATGAGTCTGTGTGCACACAGGAATTGTTGTCAGAGATTTAATTTGTGTCGCTCTTGTTCTGTAAGACTTGCACTCGTAGGAAAGGGGCAGCTTGTTTTCTTGAACTGTGATGGTTAGCATTCAGCACAAATCACTATCTCATAGATGAGAGGCAAATGCTAACACATTTGAAAACAACAGGGTAGATTTTCCTTCCACTCCTGCAATGGGTAAGGTAGTTCCTACATGTTCAAAACTCCAATTAACCCTTACCACAGGTGATCTTACATACATCTCTGCAGTCTTCATGCAGTTGTACAAGCGTCCATGCAGATCTCTTTTGCACCTGACAATACACAGTCTCCAGAAACACACTCTTAGCACACAGGCAGCTGTTTCTCCTGCACTCCCATGCTTACTATTCAGCACTGTGTGGTATTTCAGATAGCAGAGTGGAACGCTAACACATTCAACATCATTAAGGCTCATTTCCTTTGCTCTAGTTTAATCACTCACCCAGGTTCCACATGCTCATGGTCTCAAGTAGCTGTTAGGACATGTGCTCTTTTCTGCCTCTCTAAACTATAAGGAAAATGTGTCAGGCTGTTACAGTAATTATCACTTGCTCTACCACAGTAGTAAATGTGCTTTGAAATTGCCAATCAAATATCGTTTTCTGCCTAGAATCACACCATGAGTCTGTGTGCACACAGGAATTGTTGTCAGAGATTTAATTCATGTTGCTTTTGTTCTGTAAGACTTGCACTCGTAGGAAAGGGGCAGCTTGTTTTCTTGAACTGTAATGGTTAGCATTCAGCACAAATCAATATCTCACAGATGAGAGGCAAATGGTAACACATTTGAAAACAACAGGGTAGATTTTCCTTCCACTCCTGCAATGGGTGAGGTAGTTCCTACATGTTCAAAACTCCAATTAACCCTTACCACAGGTGATCTTACATACATCTCTGCAGTCTTCATGCAGTTGTGTAAGCGTCCATGCAGATCTCTCTTGCACTTGACAATACACAGTCTCCAGAAACACACTCTTAGCACACAGGCAGCTGCTTCTCCTGCATTCCCATGCTTACTATTCAGCACTGTGTGGTATTTCAGATAGCAGTGTGTAACGCTAACACATTCAACATCACCAAGGCTCATTTCCTTTGCTCTAGTCTAATCACTCACCCAGGTTCCTCATGCTCATGGTCTCAAGTAGCTGTTAGGACATGTGCTCTTTTCTGCCTCTCTAAACTATAAGGAAAATGTGTCAGGCTGTTACAGTAATTATCACTTGCTCTACCACAGTAGTAAATGTGCTTTGAAATTGCCAATCAAATATCGTTTTCTGCCTAGAATCACACCATGAGTCTGTGTGCACACAGGAATTGTTGTCAAAGAATTAATTCATGTTGCTCTTGTTCTGTAAGACTTGCACTCGTAGGAAATGGGCAGCTTGTTTTCTTGAACTGTGATGGTTAGCATTCAGCACAAATCATTGTCTCACAGATGAGAGGCAAATGGTAACACATTTGAAAACAACAGGGTAGATTTTCCTTCCACTCCTGCAATGGGTGAGGTAGTTCCTACATGTTCAAAACTCCAATTAACCCTTACCACAGGTGATCTTACATACATCTCTGCAGTCTTCATGCAGTTGTGTAAGCGTCCATGCAGATCTCTCTTGCACCTGACAATACACAGTCTCCAGAAACACACTCTTAGCACACAGGCAGCTGCTTCTCCTGCATTCCCATGCTTACCATTCAGCACTGTGTGGTATTTCAGATAGCAGTGTGTAACGCTAACACATTCAACATCACCAAGGCTCATTTCATTTGCTCTAGTCTAATCACCCACCCAGGTTCCACATGCTCATGGTCTCAAGTAGCTGTTAGGAAATGTGCTCTTTTCTGCCTCTCTAAACTATAAGGGAAATGTGTCAGGCTGTTACAGTAATTATCACTTGCTCTACCACAGTAGTAAATGTGCTTTGAAATTGCCAATCAAATATCGTTTTCTGCCTAGAATCACACCATGAGTCTGTGTGCACACAGGAATTGTTGTCAGAGATTTAATTTGTGTCGCTCTTGTTCTGTAAGACTTGCACTCGTAGGAAAGGGGCAGCTTGTTTTCTTGAACTGTGATGGTTAGCATTCAGCACAAATCACTATCTCATAGATGAGAGGCAAATGCTAACACATTTGAAAACAACAGGGTAGATTTTCCTTCCACTCCTGCAATGGGTAAGGTAGTTCCTACATGTTCAAAACTCCAATTAACCCTTACCACAGGTGATCTTACATACATCTCTGCAGTCTTCATGCAGTTGTACAAGCGTCCATGCAGATCTCTTTTGCACCTGACAATACACAGTCTCCAGAAACACACTCTTAGCACACAGGCAGCTGTTTCTCCTGCACTCCCATGCTTACTATTCAGCACTGTGTGGTATTTCAGATAGCAGAGTGGAACGCTAACACATTCAACATCATTAAGGCTCATTTCCTTTGCTCTAGTTTAATCACTCACCCAGGTTCCACATGCTCATGGTCTCAAGTAGCTGTTAGGACATGTGCTCTTTTCTGCCTCTCTAAACTATAAGGAAAATGTGTCAGGCTGTTACAGTAATTATCACTTGCTCTACCACAGTAGTAAATGTGCTTTGAAATTGCCAATCAAATATCGTTTTCTGCCTAGAATCACACCATGAGTCTGTGTGCACACAGGAATTGTTGTCAGAGATTTAATTCATGTTGCTTTTGTTCTGTAAGACTTGCACTCGTAGGAAAGGGGCAGCTTGTTTTCTTGAACTGTAATGGTTAGCATTCAGCACAAATCAATATCTCACAGATGAGAGGCAAATGGTAACACATTTGAAAACAACAGGGTAGATTTTCCTTCCACTCCTGCAATGGGTGAGGTAGTTCCTACATGTTCAAAACTCCAATTAACCCTTACCACAGGTGATCTTACATACATCTCTGCAGTCTTCATGCAGTTGTGTAAGCGTCCATGCAGATCTCTCTTGCACTTGACAATACACAGTCTCCAGAAACACACTCTTAGCACACAGGCAGCTGCTTCTCCTGCATTCCCATGCTTACTATTCAGCACTGTGTGGTATTTCAGATAGCAGTGTGTAACGCTAACACATTCAACATCACCAAGGCTCATTTCCTTTGCTCTAGTCTAATCACTCACCCAGGTTCCTCATGCTCATGGTCTCAAGTAGCTGTTAGGACATGTGCTCTTTTCTGCCTCTCTAAACTATAAGGAAAATGTGTCAGGCTGTTACAGTAATTATCACTTGCTCTACCACAGTAGTAAATGTGCTTTGAAATTGCCAATCAAATATCGTTTTCTGCCTAGAATCACACCATGAGTCTGTGTGCACACAGGAATTGTTGTCAGAGATTTAATTTGTGTCGCTCTTGTTCTGTAAGACTTGCACTCGTAGGAAAGGGGCAGCTTGTTTTCTTGAACTGTGATGGTTAGCATTCAGCACAAATCACTATCTCATAGATGAGAGGCAAATGCTAACACATTTGAAAACAACAGGGTAGATTTTCCTTCCACTCCTGCAATGGGTAAGGTAGTTCCTACATGTTCAAAACTCCAATTAAACCTTACAACAGGTGATCTTACATACATCTCTGCAGTCTTCATGCAGTTGTACAAGCGTCCATGCAGATCTCTCTTGCACCTGACAATACACAGTCTCCAGAAACACACTCTTAGCACACAGGCAGCTGTTTCTCCTGCACTCCCATGCTTACTATTCAGCACTGTGTGGTATTTCAGATAGCAGAGTGTAACGCTAACACATTCAACATCATCAAGGCTCATTTCCTTTGCTCTAGTTTAATCACTCACCCAGGTTCCACATGCTCATGGTCTCAAGTAGCTGTTAGGACATGTGCTCTTTTCTGCCTCTCTAAACTATAAGGAAAATGTGTCAGGCTGTTACAGTAATTATCACTTGCTCTACCACAGTAGTAAATGTGCTTTGAAATTGCCAATCAAATATTGTTTTCTGCCTAGAATCACACCATGAGTCGGTGTGCACACAGGAATTGTTGTCAGAGATTACATTCGTGTTGCTCTTGTTCTCTAAGACTTGCACTCGTAGGAAAGGGGCAGCTTGTTTTCTTGAACTGTGATGGTTAGCATTCAGCACAAATCAGTATCTCACAGATGAGAGGCAAATGGTAACACATTTGAAAACAACAGGGTAGATTTTCCTTCCACTCCTGCAATGGGTGAGGTAGTTCCTACATGTTCAAAACTCCAATTAACCCTTACCACAGGTGATCTTACATACATCTCTGCAGTCTTCATGCAGTTGTGTAAGCGTCCATGCAGATCTTTCTTGCACCTGACAATACACAGTCTCCAGAAACACACTCTTAGCACACAGGCAGCTGCTTCTCCTGCATTCCCATGCTTACTATTCAGCACTGTGTGGTATTTCAGATAGCAGTGTGTAACGCTAACACATTCAACATCACCAAGGCTCATTTCCTTTGCTCTAGTCTAATCACTCACCCAGGTTCCACATGCTCATGGTCTCAAGTAGCTGTTAGGACATGTGCTCTTTTCTGCCTCTCTAAACTATAATGAAAATGTGTCAGGCTGTTACAGTAATTATCACTTGCTCTACCACAATAGTAAATGTGCTTTGAAATTGCCAATCAAATATCGTTTTCTGCCTAGAATCACACCATGAGTCTGTGTGCACACAGGAATTGTTGTCAGAGATTTAATTTGTGTTGCTCTTGTTCTGTAAGACTTGCACTCGTAGGAAAGGGGCAGCTTGTTTTCTTGAACTGTGATGGTTAGCATTCAGCACAAATCACTATCTCACAGATGAGAGGCAAATGGTAACACATTTGAAAACAACAGGGTAGATTTTCCTTCCACTCCTGCAATGGATGAGGTAGTTCCTACATGTTCAAAACTCCAATTAACCCTTACCACAGGTGATCTTACCTACATATCTGCAGTCTTCATGCAGTTGTGTAAGCGTCCATGCAGATCTCTCTTGCACCTGACAATACACAGTCTCCAGAAACACACTCTTAGCACACAGGCAGCTGCTTCTCCTGCATTCCCATGCTTACCATTCAGCACTGTGTGGTATTTCAGATAGCAGCGTGTAACGCTAACACATTCAACATAACCAAGGCTCATTTCCTTTGCTCTAATCTAATCACTCACCCAGGTTCCACATGCTCATGGTCTCAAGTAGCTGTTAGGAAATGTGCTCTTTTCTGCCTCTCTAAACTATAAGGAAAATGTGTCAGGCTGTTACAGTAATTATCACTTGCTCTACCACAGTAGTAAATGTGCTTTGAAATTGCCAATCAGATATCGTTTTCTGCCTAGAATCACACCATGAGTCTGTGTGCACACAGGAATTGTTGTCAGAGATTTAATTTGTGTCGCTCTTGTTCTGTAAGACTTGCACTCGTAGGAAAGGGGCAGCTTGTTTTCTTGAACTGTGATGGTTAGCATTCAGCACAAATCACTATCTCATAGATGAGAGGCAAATGCTAACACATTTGAAAACAAGAGGGTAGATTTTCCTTCCACTTCTGCAATGGGTAAGGTAGTTCCTACATGTTCAAAACTCCAATTAACCCTTACCACAGGTGATCTTACATACATCTCTGCAGTCTTCATGCAGTTGTGTAAGCGTCCATGCAGATCTCTCTTGCACCTGACAATACACAGTCTCCAGAAACACACTCTTAGCACACAGGCAGCTGCTTCTCCTGCATTCCCATGCTTACTATTCAGCACTGTGTGGTATTTCAGATAGCATTGTGTAACGCTAACACATTCAACATCACCAAGGCTCATTTCCTTTGCTCTAGTCTAATCACCCACCCAGGTTCCACATGCTCATGGTCTCAAGTAGCTGTTAGGACATGTGCTCTTTTCTGCCGCTCTAAACTATAAGGAAAATGTGTCAGGCTGTTACAGTAATTATCACTTGCTCTACCACAATAGTAAATGTGCTTTGAAATTGCCAATCAAATATCGTTTTCTGCCTAGAATCACACCATGAGTCTGTGTGCACACAGGAATTGTTGTCAGAGATTTAATTTGTGTTGCTCTTGTTCTGTAAGACTTGCACTCGTAGGAAAGGGGCAGCTTGTTTTCTTGAACTGTGATGGTTAGCATTCAGCACAAATCACTATCTCACAGATGAGAGGCAAATGGTAATACATTTGAAAACAACAGGGTAGATTTTCCTTCCACTCCTGCAATGGGTGAGGTAGTTCCTACATGTTCAAAACTCCAATTAACCCTTACCACAGGTGATCTTACATACATCTCTGCAGTCTTCATGCAGTTGTGTAAGCGTCCATGCAGATCTCTTTTGCACCTGACAATACACAGTCTCCAGAAACACACTCTTAGCACACAGGCAGCTGCTTCTCCTGCATTCCCATGCTTACTATTCAGCACTGTGTGGTATTTCAGATAGCAGTGTGTAACGCTAACACATTCAACATCACCAAGGCTCATTTCCTTTGCTCTAGTCTAATCACCCACCCAGGTTCCACATGCTCATGGTCTCAAGTAGCTGTTAGGAAATGTGCTCTTTTCTGCCTCTCTAAACTATAAGGAAAATGTGTCAGGCTGTTACAGTAATTATCACTTGCTCTACCACAGTAGTAAATGTGCTTTGAAATTGCCAATCAAATATCGTTTTCTGCCTAGAATCACACCATGAGTCTGTGTGCACACAGGAATTGTTGTCAGAGATTTAATTTGTGTCGCTCTTGTTCTGTAAGACTTGCACTCGTAGGAAAGGGGCAGCTTGTTTTCTTGAACTGTGATGGTTAGCATTCAGCACAAATCACTATCTCATAGATGAGAGGCAAATGCTAACACATTTGAAAACAACAGGGTAGATTTTCCTTCCACTCCTGCAATGGGTAAGGTAGTTCCTACATGTTCAAAACTCCAATTAACCCTTACCACAGGTGATCTTACATACATCTCTGCAGTCTTCATGCAGTTGTACAAGCGTCCATGCAGATCTCTCTTGCACCTGACAATACACAGTCTCCAGAAACACACTCTTAGCACACAGGCAGCTGTTTCTCCTGCACTCCCATGCTTACTATTCAGCACTGTGTGGTATTTCAGATAGCAGAGTGTAACGCTAACACATTCAACATCATCAAGGCTCATTTCCTTTGCTCTAGTTTAATCACTCACCCAGGTTCCACATGCTCATGGTCTCAAGTAGCTGTTAGGACATGTGCTCTTTTCTGCCTCTCTAAACTATAAGGAAAATGTGTCAGGCTGTTACAGTAATTATCATTTGCTCTACCACAGTAGTAAATGTGCTTTGAAATTGCCAATCAAATATCGTTTTCTGCCTAGAATCACACCATGAGTCTGTGTGCACACAGGAATTGTTGTCAGAGATTTAATTCATGTTGCTTTTGTTCTGTAAGACTTGCACTCGTAGGAAAGGGGCAGCTTGTTTTCTTGAACTGTAATGGTTAGCATTCAGCACAAATCAATATCTCACAGATGAGAGGCAAATGGTAACACATTTGAAAACAATAGGGTAGATTTTCCTTCCACTCCTGCAATGGGTGAGGTAGTTCCTACATGTTCAAAACTCCAATTAACCCTTACCACAGGTGATCTTACATACATCTCTGCAGTCTTCATGCAGTTGTGTAAGCGTCCATGCAGATCTCTCTTGCACTTGACAATACACAGTCTCCAGAAACACACTCTTAGCACACAGGCAGCTGCTTCTCCTGCATTCCCATGCTTACTATTCAGCACTGTGGGGTATTTCAGATAGCAGTGTGTAACGCTAACACATTCAACATCACCAAGGCTCATTTCCTTTGCTCTAGTCTAATCACTCACCCAGGTTCCTCATGCTCATGGTCTCAAGTAGCTGTTAGGACATGTGCTCTTTTCTGCCTCTCTAAACTATAAGGAAAATGTGTCAGGCTGTTACAGTAATTATCACTTGCTCTACCACAGTAGTAAATGTGCTTTGAAATTGCCAATCAAATATCGTTTTCTGCCTAGAATCACACCATGAGTCTGTGTGCACACAGGAATTGTTGTCAAAGATTTAATTAATGTTGCTCTTGTTCTGTAAGACTTGCACTCGTAGGAAAGGGGCAGCTTGTTTTCTTGAACTGTGATGGTTAGCATTCAGCACAAATCACTGTCTCACAGATGAGAGGCAAATGGTAACACATTTGAAAACAACAGGGTAGATTTTCCTTCCACTCCTGCAATGGGTGAGGTAGTTCCTACATGTTCAAAACTCCAATTAACCCTTACCACAGGTGATCTTACATACATCTCTGCAGTCTTCATGCAGTTGTGTAAGCGTCCATGCAGATCTCTCTTGCACCTGACAATACACAGTCTCCAGAAACACACTCTTAGCACACAGGCAGCTGCTTCTCCTGCATTCCCATGCTTACTATTCAGCACTGTGTGGTATTTCAGATAGCAGTGTGTAACGCTAACACATTCAACATCACCAAGGCTCATTTCCTTTGCTCTAGTCTAATCACCCACCCAGGTTCCACATGCTCATGGTCTCAAGTAGCTGTTAGGACATGTGCTCTTTTCTGCCGCTCTAAACTATAAGGAAAATGTGTCAGGCTGTTACAGTAATTATCACTTGCTCTACCACAATAGTAAATGTGCTTTGAAATTGCCAATCAAATATCGTTTTCTGCCTAGAATCACACCATGAGTCTGTGTGCACACAGGAATTGTTGTCAGAGATTTAATTTGTGTTGCTCTTGTTCTGTAAGACTTGCACTCGTAGGAAAGGGGCAGCTTGTTTTCTTGAACTGTGATGGTTAGCATTCAGCACAAATCACTATTTCACAGATGAGAGGCAAATGGTAATACATTTGAAAACAACAGGGTAGATTTTCCTTCCACTCCTGCAATGGGTGAGGTAGTTCCTACATGTTCAAAACTCCAATTAACCCTTACCACAGGTGATCTTACATACATCTCTGCAGTCTTCATGCAGTTGTGTAAGCGTCCATGCAGATCTCTCTTGCACCTGACAATACACAGTCTCCAGAAACACACTCTTAGCACACAGGCAGCTGCTTCTCCTGCATTCCCATGCTTACTATTCAGCACTGTGTGGTATTTCAGATAGTAGTGTGTAACGTTAACACATTCAACATCACCAAGGCTCATTTCCTTTGCTCTAGTCTAATCACCCACCCAGGTTCCACATGCTCATGGTCTCAAGCAGCTGTTAGGACATGTGCTCTTTTCTGCCTTTCTAAACTATACGGAAAATGTGTCAGGCTGTTACAGTAATTATCACTTGCTCTACCACAGTAGTAAATGTGCTTTGAAATTACCAATCAAATATCGTTTTCTGCCTAGAATCACACCATGAGTCTGTGTGCACCCAGGAATTGTTGTCAGAAATGTAATTCGTGTTGCTCTTGTTCTGTAAGACTTGCACTCGTAGGAAAGGGGCAGCTTGTTTTCTTGAACTGTGATGGTTAGCATTCAGCACAAATCACTATCTCACAGATGAGAGGCAAATGGTAACACATTTGAAAACAACAGGGTAGATTTTCCTTCCACTCCTGCAATGGGTGAGGTAGTTCCTACATGTTCAAAACTCCAATTAACCCTTACCACAGGTGATCTTACATACATCTCTGCAGTCTTCATGCAGTTGTGTAAGCGTCCATGCAGATGTCTCTTGCACCTGACAATACACAGTCTCCAGAAACACACTCTTAGCACACAGGCAGCTGCTTCTCCTGCATTCCCATGCTTACTATTCAGCACTGAGTGGTATTTCAGATAGCAGTGTGTAACGCTAACACATTCAACATCACCAAGGCTCATTTCCTTTGCTCTAGTCTAATCACTCACCCAGGTTCCTCATGCTCATGGTCTCAAGTAGCTGTTAGGACATGTGCTCTTTTCTGCCTCGCTAAACTATAAGGAAAATGTGTCAGGCTGTTACAGTAATTATCACTTGCTCTACCACAGTAGTAAATGTGCTTTGAAATTGCCAATCAAATATTGTTTTCTGCCTAGAATCACACCATGAGTCTGTGTGCACACAGGAATTGTTGTCAGAGATTACATTCGTGTTGCTCTTGTTCTGTAAGACTTGCACTCGTAGGAAAGGGGAAGTTTGTTTTCTTGAACTGTGATGGTTAGCATTCAGCACAAATCAGTATCTCACAGATGAGAGGCAAATGGTAACACATTTGAAAACAACAGGGTAGATTTTCCTTCCACTCCTGCAATGGGTGAGGTAGTTCCTACATGTTCAAAACTCCAAGTAACCCTTACCACAGGTGATCTTACATACATCTCTGCAGTCTTCATACAGTTGTGTAAGCGTCCATGCAGATCTTTCTTGCACCTGACAATACACAGTCTCCAGAAACACACTCTTAGCACACAGGCAGCTGCTTCTCCTGCATTCCCATGCTTACTATTCAGCACTGTGTGGTATTTCAGATAGCAGTGTGTAATGCTAACACATTCAACATCACCAAGGCTCATTTCCTTTGCTCTAGTCTAATCACTCACCCAGGTTCCTCATGCTCATGGTCTCAAGTAGCTGTTAGGACATGTGCTCTTTTCTGCCTCTCTAAACTATAAGGAAAATGTGTCAGGCTGTTACAGTAATTATCACTTGCTCTACCACAGTAGTAAATGTGCTTTGAAATTGCCAATCAAATATCGTTTTCTGCCTAGAATCACACCATGAGTCTGTGTGCACACAGGAATTGTTGTCAAAGATTTAATTCATGTTGCTCTTGTTCTGTAAGACTTGCACTCGTAGGAAAGGGGCAGCTTGTTTTCTTGAACTGTGATGGTTAGCATTCAGCACAAATCACTGTCTCACAGATGAGAGGCAAATGGTAACACATTTGAAAACAACAGGGTAGATTTTCCTTCCACTCCTGCAATGGGTGAGGTAGTTCCTACATGTTCAAAACTCCAATTAACCCTTACCACAGGTGATCTTACATACATCTCTGCAGTCTTCATGCAGTTGTGTAAGCGTCCATGCAGATCTCTCTTGCACCTGACAATACACAGTCTCCAGAAACACACTCTTAGCACACAGGCAGCTGATTCTCCTGCATTCCCATGCTTACTATTCAGCACTGTGTGGTATTTCAGATAGCAGTGTGTAACGCTAACACATTCAACATCACCAAGGCTCATTTCCTTTGCTCTAGTCTAATCACTCACCCAGGTTCCTCATGCTCATGGTCTCAAGTAGCTGTTAGGACATGTGCTCTTTTCTGCCTCTCTAAACTATAAGGAAAATGTGTCAAGCTGTTACAGTATTTATCACTTGCTCTACCACAGTAGTAAATGTGCTTTGAAATTGCCAATGAAATATCGTTTTCTGCCTAGAATCACACCATGAGTCTGTGTGCACACAGGAATTGTTGTCAGAGATTTAATTTGTGTCGCTCTTGTTCTGTAAGACTTGTACTCGTAGGAAAGGGGCAGCTTGTTTTCTTGAACTGTGATGGTTAGCATTCAGCACAAATCACTATCTCACAGATGAGAGGCAAATGGTAATACATTTGAAAACAACAGGGTAGATTTTCCTTCCACTCCTGCAATGGGTGAGGTAGTTCCTACATGTTCAAAACTCCAATTAACCCTTACCACAGGTGATCTTACATACATCTCTGCAGTCTTCATGCAGTTGTGTAAGCGTCCATGCAGATCTCTCTTGCACCTGACAATACACAGTCTCCAGAAACACACTCTTAGCACACAGGCAGCTGCTTCTCCTGCATTCCCATGCTTACTATTCAGCACTGTGTGGTATTTCAGATAGCAGTGTGTAACGCTAACACATTCAACATCACCAAGGCTCATTTCCTTTGCTCTAGTCTAATCACCCACCCAGGTTCCACATGCTCATGGTCTCCAGTAGCTGTTAGGAAATGTGCTCTTTTCTGCCTCTCTAAACTATAAGGGAAATGTGTCAGGCTGTTACAGTAATTATCACTTGCTCTACCACAGTAGTAAATGTGCTTTGAAATTGCCAATCAAATATCGTTTTCTGCCTAGAATCACACCATGAGTCTGTGTGCACACAGGAATTGTTGTCAGAGATTTAATTTGTGTCGCTCTTGTTCTGTAAGACTTGCACTCGTAGGAAAGGGGCAGCTTGTTTTCTTGAACTGTGATGGTTAGCATTCAGCACAAATCACTATCTCATAGATGAGAGGCAAATGCTAACACATTTGAAAACAACAGGGTAGATTTTCCTTCCACTCCTGCAATGGGTAAGGTAGTTCCTACATGTTCAAAACTCCAATTAACCCTTACCACAGGTGATCTTACATACATCTCTGCAGTCTTCATGCAGTTGTACAAGCGTCCATGCAGATCTCTTTTGCACCTGACAATACACAGTCTCCAGAAACACACTCTTAGCACACAGGCAGCTGTTTCTCCTGCACTCCCATGCTTACTATTCAGCACTGTGTGGTATTTCAGATAGCAGAGTGGAACGCTAACACATTCAACATCATTAAGGCTCATTTCCTTTGCTCTAGTTTAATCACTCACCCAGGTTCCACATGCTCATGGTCTCAAGTAGCTGTTAGGACATGTGCTCTTTTCTGCCTCTCTAAACTATAAGGAAAATGTGTCAGGCTGTTACAGTAATTATCACTTGCTCTACCACAGTAGTAAATGTGCTTTGAAATTGCCAATCAAATATCGTTTTCTGCCTAGAATCACACCATGAGTCTGTGTGCACACAGGAATTGTTGTCAGAGATTTAATTCATGTTGCTTTTGTTCTGTAAGACTTGCACTCGTAGGAAAGGGGCAGCTTGTTTTCTTGAACTGTAATGGTTAGCATTCAGCACAAATCAATATCTCACAGATGAGAGGCAAATGGTAACACATTTGAAAACAACAGGGTAGATTTTCCTTCCACTCCTGCAATGGGTGAGGTAGTTCCTACATGTTCAAAACTCCAATTAACCCTTACCACAGGTGATCTTACATACATCTCTGCAGTCTTCATGCAGTTGTGTAAGCGTCCATGCAGATCTCTCTTGCACTTGACAATACACAGTCTCCAGAAACACACTCTTAGCACACAGGCAGCTGCTTCTCCTGCATTCCCATGCTTACTATTCAGCACTGTGTGGTATTTCAGATAGCAGTGTGTAACGCTAACACATTCAACATCACCAAGGCTCATTTCCTTTGCTCTAGTCTAATCACTCACCCAGGTTCCTCATGCTCATGGTCTCAAGTAGCTGTTAGGACATGTGCTCTTTTCTGCCTCTCTAAACTATAAGGAAAATGTGTCAGGCTGTTACAGTAATTATCACTTGCTCTACCACAGTAGTAAATGTGCTTTGAAATTGCCAATCAAATATCGTTTTCTGCCTAGAATCACACCATGAGTCTGTGTGCACACAGGAATTGTTGTCAAAGAATTAATTCATGTTGCTCTTGTTCTGTAAGACTTGCACTCGTAGGAAAGGGGCAGCTTGTTTTCTTGAACTGTGATGGTTAGCATTCAGCACAAATCATTGTCTCACAGATGAGAGGCAAATGGTAACACATTTGAAAACAACAGGGTAGATTTTCCTTCCACTCCTGCAATGGGTGAGGTAGTTCCTACATGTTCAAAACTCCAATTAACCCTTACCACAGGTGATCTTACATACATCTCTGCAGTCTTCATGCAGTTGTGTAAGCGTCCATGCAGATCTCTCTTGCACCTGACAATACACAGTCTCCAGAAACACACTCTTAGCACACAGGCAGCTGCTTCTCCTGCATTCCCATGCTTACCATTCAGCACTGTGTGGTATTTCAGATAGCAGTGTGTAACGCTAACACATTCAACATCACCAAGGCTCATTTCATTTGCTCTAGTCTAATCACCCACCCAGGTTCCACATGCTCATGGTCTCAAGTAGCTGTTAGGAAATGTGCTCTTTTCTGCCTCTCTAAACTATAAGGGAAATGTGTCAGGCTGTTACAGTAATTATCACTTGCTCTACCACAGTAGTAAATGTGCTTTGAAATTGCCAATCAAATATCGTTTTCTGCCTAGAATCACACCATGAGTCTGTGTGCACACAGGAATTGTTGTCAGAGATTTAATTTGTGTCGCTCTTGTTCTGTAAGACTTGCACTCGTAGGAAAGGGGCAGCTTGTTTTCTTGAACTGTGATGGTTAGCATTCAGCACAAATCACTATCTCATAGATGAGAGGCAAATGCTAACACATTTGAAAACAACAGGGTAGATTTTCCTTCCACTCCTGCAATGGGTAAGGTAGTTCCTACATGTTCAAAACTCCAATTAACCCTTACCACAGGTGATCTTACATACATCTCTGCAGTCTTCATGCAGTTGTACAAGCGTCCATGCAGATCTCTTTTGCACCTGACAATACACAGTCTCCAGAAACACACTCTTAGCACACAGGCAGCTGTTTCTCCTGCACTCCCATGCTTACTATTCAGCACTGTGTGGTATTTCAGATAGCAGAGTGGAACGCTAACACATTCAACATCATTAAGGCTCATTTCCTTTGCTCTAGTTTAATCACTCACCCAGGTTCCACATGCTCATGGTCTCAAGTAGCTGTTAGGACATGTGCTCTTTTCTGCCTCTCTAAACTATAAGGAAAATGTGTCAGGCTGTTACAGTAATTATCACTTGCTCTACCACAGTAGTAAATGTGCTTTGAAATTGCCAATCAAATATCGTTTTCTGCCTAGAATCACACCATGAGTCTGTGTGCACACAGGAATTGTTGTCAGAGATTTAATTCATGTTGCTTTTGTTCTGTAAGACTTGCACTCGTAGGAAAGGGGCAGCTTGTTTTCTTGAACTGTAATGGTTAGCATTCAGCACAAATCAATATCTCACAGATGAGAGGCAAATGGTAACACATTTGAAAACAACAGGGTAGATTTTCCTTCCACTCCTGCAATGGGTGAGGTAGTTCCTACATGTTCAAAACTCCAATTAACCCTTACCACAGGTGATCTTACATACATCTCTGCAGTCTTCATGCAGTTGTGTAAGCGTCCATGCAGATCTCTCTTGCACTTGACAATACACAGTCTCCAGAAACACACTCTTAGCACACAGGCAGCTGCTTCTCCTGCATTCCCATGCTTACTATTCAGCACTGTGTGGTATTTCAGATAGCAGTGTGTAACGCTAACACATTCAACATCACCAAGGCTCATTTCCTTTGCTCTAGTCTAATCACTCACCCAGGTTCCTCATGCTCATGGTCTCAAGTAGCTGTTAGGACATGTGCTCTTTTCTGCCTCTCTAAACTATAAGGAAAATGTGTCAGGCTGTTACAGTAATTATCACTTGCTCTACCACAGTAGTAAATGTGCTTTGAAATTGCCAATCAAATATCGTTTTCTGCCTAGAATCACACCATGAGTCTGTGTGCACACAGGAATTGTTGTCAGAGATTTAATTTGTGTCGCTCTTGTTCTGTAAGACTTGCACTCGTAGGAAAGGGGCAGCTTGTTTTCTTGAACTGTGATGGTTAGCATTCAGCACAAATCACTATCTCATAGATGAGAGGCAAATGCTAACACATTTGAAAACAACAGGGTAGATTTTCCTTCCACTCCTGCAATGGGTAAGGTAGTTCCTACATGTTCAAAACTCCAATTAAACCTTACAACAGGTGATCTTACATACATCTCTGCAGTCTTCATGCAGTTGTACAAGCGTCCATGCAGATCTCTCTTGCACCTGACAATACACAGTCTCCAGAAACACACTCTTAGCACACAGGCAGCTGTTTCTCCTGCACTCCCATGCTTACTATTCAGCACTGTGTGGTATTTCAGATAGCAGAGTGTAACGCTAACACATTCAACATCATCAAGGCTCATTTCCTTTGCTCTAGTTTAATCACTCACCCAGGTTCCACATGCTCATGGTCTCAAGTAGCTGTTAGGACATGTGCTCTTTTCTGCCTCTCTAAACTATAAGGAAAATGTGTCAGGCTGTTACAGTAATTATCACTTGCTCTACCACAGTAGTAAATGTGCTTTGAAATTGCCAATCAAATATTGTTTTCTGCCTAGAATCACACCATGAGTCGGTGTGCACACAGGAATTGTTGTCAGAGATTACATTCGTGTTGCTCTTGTTCTCTAAGACTTGCACTCGTAGGAAAGGGGCAGCTTGTTTTCTTGAACTGTGATGGTTAGCATTCAGCACAAATCAGTATCTCACAGATGAGAGGCAAATGGTAACACATTTGAAAACAACAGGGTAGATTTTCCTTCCACTCCTGCAATGGGTGAGGTAGTTCCTACATGTTCAAAACTCCAATTAACCCTTACCACAGGTGATCTTACATACATCTCTGCAGTCTTCATGCAGTTGTGTAAGCGTCCATGCAGATCTTTCTTGCACCTGACAATACACAGTCTCCAGAAACACACTCTTAGCACACAGGCAGCTGCTTCTCCTGCATTCCCATGCTTACTATTCAGCACTGTGTGGTATTTCAGATAGCAGTGTGTAACGCTAACACATTCAACATCACCAAGGCTCATTTCCTTTGCTCTAGTCTAATCACTCACCCAGGTTCCACATGCTCATGGTCTCAAGTAGCTGTTAGGACATGTGCTCTTTTCTGCCTCTCTAAACTATAATGAAAATGTGTCAGGCTGTTACAGTAATTATCACTTGCTCTACCACAATAGTAAATGTGCTTTGAAATTGCCAATCAAATATCGTTTTCTGCCTAGAATCACACCATGAGTCTGTGTGCACACAGGAATTGTTGTCAGAGATTTAATTTGTGTTGCTCTTGTTCTGTAAGACTTGCACTCGTAGGAAAGGGGCAGCTTGTTTTCTTGAACTGTGATGGTTAGCATTCAGCACAAATCACTATCTCACAGATGAGAGGCAAATGGTAACACATTTGAAAACAACAGGGTAGATTTTCCTTCCACTCCTGCAATGGATGAGGTAGTTCCTACATGTTCAAAACTCCAATTAACCCTTACCACAGGTGATCTTACCTACATATCTGCAGTCTTCATGCAGTTGTGTAAGCGTCCATGCAGATCTCTCTTGCACCTGACAATACACAGTCTCCAGAAACACACTCTTAGCACACAGGCAGCTGCTTCTCCTGCATTCCCATGCTTACCATTCAGCACTGTGTGGTATTTCAGATAGCAGCGTGTAACGCTAACACATTCAACATAACCAAGGCTCATTTCCTTTGCTCTAATCTAATCACTCACCCAGGTTCCACATGCTCATGGTCTCAAGTAGCTGTTAGGAAATGTGCTCTTTTCTGCCTCTCTAAACTATAAGGAAAATGTGTCAGGCTGTTACAGTAATTATCACTTGCTCTACCACAGTAGTAAATGTGCTTTGAAATTGCCAATCAGATATCGTTTTCTGCCTAGAATCACACCATGAGTCTGTGTGCACACAGGAATTGTTGTCAGAGATTTAATTTGTGTCGCTCTTGTTCTGTAAGACTTGCACTCGTAGGAAAGGGGCAGCTTGTTTTCTTGAACTGTGATGGTTAGCATTCAGCACAAATCACTATCTCATAGATGAGAGGCAAATGCTAACACATTTGAAAACAAGAGGGTAGATTTTCCTTCCACTTCTGCAATGGGTAAGGTAGTTCCTACATGTTCAAAACTCCAATTAACCCTTACCACAGGTGATCTTACATACATCTCTGCAGTCTTCATGCAGTTGTGTAAGCGTCCATGCAGATCTCTCTTGCACCTGACAATACACAGTCTCCAGAAACACACTCTTAGCACACAGGCAGCTGCTTCTCCTGCATTCCCATGCTTACTATTCAGCACTGTGTGGTATTTCAGATAGCATTGTGTAACGCTAACACATTCAACATCACCAAGGCTCATTTCCTTTGCTCTAGTCTAATCACCCACCCAGGTTCCACATGCTCATGGTCTCAAGTAGCTGTTAGGACATGTGCTCTTTTCTGCCGCTCTAAACTATAAGGAAAATGTGTCAGGCTGTTACAGTAATTATCACTTGCTCTACCACAATAGTAAATGTGCTTTGAAATTGCCAATCAAATATCGTTTTCTGCCTAGAATCACACCATGAGTCTGTGTGCACACAGGAATTGTTGTCAGAGATTTAATTTGTGTTGCTCTTGTTCTGTAAGACTTGCACTCGTAGGAAAGGGGCAGCTTGTTTTCTTGAACTGTGATGGTTAGCATTCAGCACAAATCACTATCTCACAGATGAGAGGCAAATGGTAATACATTTGAAAACAACAGGGTAGATTTTCCTTCCACTCCTGCAATGGGTGAGGTAGTTCCTACATGTTCAAAACTCCAATTAACCCTTACCACAGGTGATCTTACATACATCTCTGCAGTCTTCATGCAGTTGTGTAAGCGTCCATGCAGATCTCTTTTGCACCTGACAATACACAGTCTCCAGAAACACACTCTTAGCACACAGGCAGCTGCTTCTCCTGCATTCCCATGCTTACTATTCAGCACTGTGTGGTATTTCAGATAGCAGTGTGTAACGCTAACACATTCAACATCACCAAGGCTCATTTCCTTTGCTCTAGTCTAATCACCCACCCAGGTTCCACATGCTCATGGTCTCAAGTAGCTGTTAGGAAATGTGCTCTTTTCTGCCTCTCTAAACTATAAGGAAAATGTGTCAGGCTGTTACAGTAATTATCACTTGCTCTACCACAGTAGTAAATGTGCTTTGAAATTGCCAATCAAATATCGTTTTCTGCCTAGAATCACACCATGAGTCTGTGTGCACACAGGAATTGTTGTCAGAGATTTAATTTGTGTCGCTCTTGTTCTGTAAGACTTGCACTCGTAGGAAAGGGGCAGCTTGTTTTCTTGAACTGTGATGGTTAGCATTCAGCACAAATCACTATCTCATAGATGAGAGGCAAATGCTAACACATTTGAAAACAACAGGGTAGATTTTCCTTCCACTCCTGCAATGGGTAAGGTAGTTCCTACATGTTCAAAACTCCAATTAACCCTTACCACAGGTGATCTTACATACATCTCTGCAGTCTTCATGCAGTTGTACAAGCGTCCATGCAGATCTCTCTTGCACCTGACAATACACAGTCTCCAGAAACACACTCTTAGCACACAGGCAGCTGTTTCTCCTGCACTCCCATGCTTACTATTCAGCACTGTGTGGTATTTCAGATAGCAGAGTGTAACGCTAACACATTCAACATCATCAAGGCTCATTTCCTTTGCTCTAGTTTAATCACTCACCCAGGTTCCACATGCTCATGGTCTCAAGTAGCTGTTAGGACATGTGCTCTTTTCTGCCTCTCTAAACTATAAGGAAAATGTGTCAGGCTGTTACAGTAATTATCATTTGCTCTACCACAGTAGTAAATGTGCTTTGAAATTGCCAATCAAATATCGTTTTCTGCCTAGAATCACACCATGAGTCTGTGTGCACACAGGAATTGTTGTCAGAGATTTAATTCATGTTGCTTTTGTTCTGTAAGACTTGCACTCGTAGGAAAGGGGCAGCTTGTTTTCTTGAACTGTAATGGTTAGCATTCAGCACAAATCAATATCTCACAGATGAGAGGCAAATGGTAACACATTTGAAAACAATAGGGTAGATTTTCCTTCCACTCCTGCAATGGGTGAGGTAGTTCCTACATGTTCAAAACTCCAATTAACCCTTACCACAGGTGATCTTACATACATCTCTGCAGTCTTCATGCAGTTGTGTAAGCGTCCATGCAGATCTCTCTTGCACTTGACAATACACAGTCTCCAGAAACACACTCTTAGCACACAGGCAGCTGCTTCTCCTGCATTCCCATGCTTACTATTCAGCACTGTGGGGTATTTCAGATAGCAGTGTGTAACGCTAACACATTCAACATCACCAAGGCTCATTTCCTTTGCTCTAGTCTAATCACTCACCCAGGTTCCTCATGCTCATGGTCTCAAGTAGCTGTTAGGACATGTGCTCTTTTCTGCCTCTCTAAACTATAAGGAAAATGTGTCAGGCTGTTACAGTAATTATCACTTGCTCTACCACAGTAGTAAATGTGCTTTGAAATTGCCAATCAAATATCGTTTTCTGCCTAGAATCACACCATGAGTCTGTGTGCACACAGGAATTGTTGTCAAAGATTTAATTAATGTTGCTCTTGTTCTGTAAGACTTGCACTCGTAGGAAAGGGGCAGCTTGTTTTCTTGAACTGTGATGGTTAGCATTCAGCACAAATCACTGTCTCACAGATGAGAGGCAAATGGTAACACATTTGAAAACAACAGGGTAGATTTTCCTTCCACTCCTGCAATGGGTGAGGTAGTTCCTACATGTTCAAAACTCCAATTAACCCTTACCACAGGTGATCTTACATACATCTCTGCAGTCTTCATGCAGTTGTGTAAGCGTCCATGCAGATCTCTCTTGCACCTGACAATACACAGTCTCCAGAAACACACTCTTAGCACACAGGCAGCTGCTTCTCCTGCATTCCCATGCTTACTATTCAGCACTGTGTGGTATTTCAGATAGCAGTGTGTAACGCTAACACATTCAACATCACCAAGGCTCATTTCCTTTGCTCTAGTCTAATCACCCACCCAGGTTCCACATGCTCATGGTCTCAAGTAGCTGTTAGGACATGTGCTCTTTTCTGCCGCTCTAAACTATAAGGAAAATGTGTCAGGCTGTTACAGTAATTATCACTTGCTCTACCACAATAGTAAATGTGCTTTGAAATTGCCAATCAAATATCGTTTTCTGCCTAGAATCACACCATGAGTCTGTGTGCACACAGGAATTGTTGTCAGAGATTTAATTTGTGTTGCTCTTGTTCTGTAAGACTTGCACTCGTAGGAAAGGGGCAGCTTGTTTTCTTGAACTGTGATGGTTAGCATTCAGCACAAATCACTATTTCACAGATGAGAGGCAAATGGTAATACATTTGAAAACAACAGGGTAGATTTTCCTTCCACTCCTGCAATGGGTGAGGTAGTTCCTACATGTTCAAAACTCCAATTAACCCTTACCACAGGTGATCTTACATACATCTCTGCAGTCTTCATGCAGTTGTGTAAGCGTCCATGCAGATCTCTCTTGCACCTGACAATACACAGTCTCCAGAAACACACTCTTAGCACACAGGCAGCTGCTTCTCCTGCATTCCCATGCTTACTATTCAGCACTGTGTGGTATTTCAGATAGTAGTGTGTAACGTTAACACATTCAACATCACCAAGGCTCATTTCCTTTGCTCTAGTCTAATCACCCACCCAGGTTCCACATGCTCATGGTCTCAAGCAGCTGTTAGGACATGTGCTCTTTTCTGCCTTTCTAAACTATACGGAAAATGTGTCAGGCTGTTACAGTAATTATCACTTGCTCTACCACAGTAGTAAATGTGCTTTGAAATTACCAATCAAATATCGTTTTCTGCCTAGAATCACACCATGAGTCTGTGTGCACCCAGGAATTGTTGTCAGAAATGTAATTCGTGTTGCTCTTGTTCTGTAAGACTTGCACTCGTAGGAAAGGGGCAGCTTGTTTTCTTGAACTGTGATGGTTAGCATTCAGCACAAATCACTATCTCACAGATGAGAGGCAAATGGTAACACATTTGAAAACAACAGGGTAGATTTTCCTTCCACTCCTGCAATGGGTGAGGTAGTTCCTACATGTTCAAAACTCCAATTAACCCTTACCACAGGTGATCTTACATACATCTCTGCAGTCTTCATGCAGTTGTGTAAGCGTCCATGCAGATGTCTCTTGCACCTGACAATACACAGTCTCCAGAAACACACTCTTAGCACACAGGCAGCTGCTTCTCCTGCATTCCCATGCTTACTATTCAGCACTGAGTGGTATTTCAGATAGCAGTGTGTAACGCTAACACATTCAACATCACCAAGGCTCATTTCCTTTGCTCTAGTCTAATCACTCACCCAGGTTCCTCATGCTCATGGTCTCAAGTAGCTGTTAGGACATGTGCTCTTTTCTGCCTCGCTAAACTATAAGGAAAATGTGTCAGGCTGTTACAGTAATTATCACTTGCTCTACCACAGTAGTAAATGTGCTTTGAAATTGCCAATCAAATATTGTTTTCTGCCTAGAATCACACCATGAGTCTGTGTGCACACAGGAATTGTTGTCAGAGATTACATTCGTGTTGCTCTTGTTCTGTAAGACTTGCACTCGTAGGAAAGGGGAAGTTTGTTTTCTTGAACTGTGATGGTTAGCATTCAGCACAAATCAGTATCTCACAGATGAGAGGCAAATGGTAACACATTTGAAAACAACAGGGTAGATTTTCCTTCCACTCCTGCAATGGGTGAGGTAGTTCCTACATGTTCAAAACTCCAAGTAACCCTTACCACAGGTGATCTTACATACATCTCTGCAGTCTTCATACAGTTGTGTAAGCGTCCATGCAGATCTTTCTTGCACCTGACAATACACAGTCTCCAGAAACACACTCTTAGCACACAGGCAGCTGCTTCTCCTGCATTCCCATGCTTACTATTCAGCACTGTGTGGTATTTCAGATAGCAGTGTGTAATGCTAACACATTCAACATCACCAAGGCTCATTTCCTTTGCTCTAGTCTAATCACTCACCCAGGTTCCTCATGCTCATGGTCTCAAGTAGCTGTTAGGACATGTGCTCTTTTCTGCCTCTCTAAACTATAAGGAAAATGTGTCAGGCTGTTACAGTAATTATCACTTGCTCTACCACAGTAGTAAATGTGCTTTGAAATTGCCAATCAAATATCGTTTTCTGCCTAGAATCACACCATGAGTCTGTGTGCACACAGGAATTGTTGTCAAAGATTTAATTCATGTTGCTCTTGTTCTGTAAGACTTGCACTCGTAGGAAAGGGGCAGCTTGTTTTCTTGAACTGTGATGGTTAGCATTCAGCACAAATCACTGTCTCACAGATGAGAGGCAAATGGTAACACATTTGAAAACAACAGGGTAGATTTTCCTTCCACTCCTGCAATGGGTGAGGTAGTTCCTACATGTTCAAAACTCCAATTAACCCTTACCACAGGTGATCTTACATACATCTCTGCAGTCTTCATGCAGTTGTGTAAGCGTCCATGCAGATCTCTCTTGCACCTGACAATACACAGTCTCCAGAAACACACTCTTAGCACACAGGCAGCTGATTCTCCTGCATTCCCATGCTTACTATTCAGCACTGTGTGGTATTTCAGATAGCAGTGTGTAACGCTAACACATTCAACATCACCAAGGCTCATTTCCTTTGCTCTAGTCTAATCACTCACCCAGGTTCCTCATGCTCATGGTCTCAAGTAGCTGTTAGGACATGTGCTCTTTTCTGCCTCTCTAAACTATAAGGAAAATGTGTCAAGCTGTTACAGTATTTATCACTTGCTCTACCACAGTAGTAAATGTGCTTTGAAATTGCCAATGAAATATCGTTTTCTGCCTAGAATCACACCATGAGTCTGTGTGCACACAGGAATTGTTGTCAGAGATTTAATTTGTGTCGCTCTTGTTCTGTAAGACTTGTACTCGTAGGAAAGGGGCAGCTTGTTTTCTTGAACTGTGATGGTTAGCATTCAGCACAAATCACTATCTCACAGATGAGAGGCAAATGGTAATACATTTGAAAACAACAGGGTAGATTTTCCTTCCACTCCTGCAATGGGTGAGGTAGTTCCTACATGTTCAAAACTCCAATTAACCCTTACCACAGGTGATCTTACATACATCTCTGCAGTCTTCATGCAGTTGTGTAAGCGTCCATGCAGATCTCTCTTGCACCTGACAATACACAGTCTCCAGAAACACACTCTTAGCACACAGGCAGCTGCTTCTCCTGCATTCCCATGCTTACTATTCAGCACTGTGTGGTATTTCAGATAGCAGTGTGTAACGCTAACACATTCAACATCACCAAGGCTCATTTCCTTTGCTCTAGTCTAATCACCCACCCAGGTTCCACATGCTCATGGTCTCAAGTAGCTGTTAGGACATGTGCTCTTTTCTGCCTTTCTAAACTATAAGGAAAATGTGTCAGGCTGTTACAGTAATTATCACTTGCTCTACCACAGTAGTAAATGTGCTTTGAAATTACCAATCAAATATCGTTTTCTGCCTAGAATCACACCATGAGTCTGTGTGCACCCAGGAATTGTTGTCAGAAATGTAATTCGTGTTGCTCTTGTTCTGTAAGACTTGCACTCGTAGGAAAGGGGCAGCTTGTTTTCTTGAACTGTGATGGTTAGCATTCAGCACAAATCACTATCTAACAGATGAGAGGCAAATGGTAACACATTTGAAAACAACAGGGTAGACTTTCCTTCCACTCCTGCAATGGATGAGGTAGTTCCTACATGTTCAAAACTCCAATTAACCCTTACCACAGGTGATCTTACATACATCTCTGCAGTCTTCATGCAGTTGTGTAAGCGTCCATGCAGATGTCTCTTGCACCTGACAATACACAGTCTCCAGAAACACACTCTTAGCACACAGGCAGCTGCTTCTCCTGCATTCCCATGCTTACTATTCAGCACTGTGTGGTATTTCAGATAGCAGTGTGTAACGCTAACACATTCAACATCACCAAGGCTCATTTCCTTTGCTCTAGTCTAATCACTCACCCAGGTTCCACATGCTCATGGTCTCAAGTAGCTGTTAGGACATGTGCTCTTTTCTGCCTCTCTAAACTATAAGGAAAATGTGTCAGGCTGTTACAGTAATTATCACTTGCTCTACCACAGTAGTAAATGTGCTTTGAAATTGCCAATCAAATATCGTTTTCTGCCTAGAATCACACCATGAGTCTGTTTGCACACAGGAATTGTTGTCAGAGATTTAATTTGTGTCGCTCTTGTTCTGTAAGACTTGCACTCGTGGGAAAGGGGCAGCTTGTTTTCTTGAACTGTGATGGTTAGCATTCAGCACAAATCACTATCTCATAGATGAGAGGCAAACGCTAACACATTTGAAAACAACAGGGTAGATTTTCCTTCCACTCCTGCAATGGGTGAGGTAGTTCCTACATGTTCAAAACTCCAATTAACCCTTACCACAGGTGATCTTACATACATCTCTGCAGTCTTTCTGCAGTTGTGCAAGCGTCCATGCAGATCTCTCTTGCACCTGACAATACACAGTCTCCAGAAACACACTCTTAGCACACAGCCAACTGCTTCTCCTGCACTCCCATGCTTACTAATTAGCACTGTGTAGTATTTCAGATAGCAGTGTGTAACGCTAACACATTCAACATCACCAAGGCTCATTTCCTTTGCTCTAGTCTAATCACTCACCCAGGTTCCACATGCTCATGGTCTCAAGTAGCTGTTAGGACATGTGCTCTTTTCTGCCTCTCTAAACTATAAGGAAAATGTGTCAGGCTGTCACAGTAATTATCACTTGCTCTACCACAGTAGTAAATGTGCTTTGATATTGCCAATCAAATATCGTTTTCTGCCTAGAATCACACCATGAGTCTGTGTGCACACAGGAATTGTTGTCAGAGATTTAATTTGTGTTGCTCTTGTTCTGTAAGACTTGCACTCGTAGGAAAGGGGCAGCTTGTTTTATGGAACTGTGATGGTTAGCATTCAGCACAAATCACTACCTCACAGATGAGAGGCAAATGGTAACACATTTGAAAACAACAGGGTAGATTTTCCTTCCACTCCTGCAATGGGTGAGGTAGTTCCTACATGTTCAAAACTCCAATTAACCCTTACCACAGGTGATCTTACATACATCTCTGCAATCTTCATGCAGTTGTGTAAGCGTCCATGCAGATCTCTCTTGCACCTGACAATACACAGTCTCCAGAAACACACTCTTAGCACACAGGCAGCTGCTTCTCCTGCATTCCCATGCTTACTATTCAGCACTGAGTGGTATTTCAGATAGCAGTGTGTAACGCTAACACATTCAACATCACCAAGGCTCATTTCCTTTGCTCTAGTCTAATTACTCACCCAGGTTCCTCATGCTCATGGTCTCAAGTAGCTGTTAGGACATGTGCTCTTTTCTGCCTCGCTAAACTATAAGGAAAATGTGTCAGGCTGTTACAGTAATTATCACTTGCTCTACCACAGTAGTAAATGTGCTTTGAAATTGCCAATCAAATATTGTTTTCTGCCTAGAATCACACCATGAGTCTGTGTGCACATAGGAATTGTTGTCAGAGATTACATTCGTGTTGCTCTTGTTCTGTAAGACTTGCACTCGTAGGAAAGGGGCAGCTTGTTTTCTTGAACTGTGATGGTTAGCATTCAGCACAAATCAGTATCTCACAGATGAGAGGCAAATGGTAACACATTTGAAAACAACAGGGTAGATTTTCCTTCCACTCCTGCAATGGGTGAGGTAGTTCCTACATGTTCAAAACTCCAATTAACCCTTACCACAGGTGATCTTACATACATCTCTGCAGTCTTCATGCAGTTGTGTAAGTGTCCATGCAGATCTCTCTTGCACCTGACAATACACAGTCTCCAGAAACACACTCTTAGCACACAGGCAGCTGCTTCTCCTGCATTCCCATGCTAACTATTCAGCACTGTGTGGTATTTCAGATAGCAGTGTATAACGCTAACACATTCAACATCACCAAGGCTCATTTCCTTTGCTCTAGTCTAATCACTCATCCAGGTTCCACATGCTCATGGTCTCAAGTAGCTGTTAGGACATGTGCTCTTTTCTGCCTCTCTAAACTATAAGGAAAATGTGTCAGGCTGTTACAGTAAGTATCACTTGCTCTACCACAATAGTAAATGTGCTTTGAAATTGCCAATCAAATATCGTTTTCTGCCTAGAATCACACCATGAGTCTGTGTGCACACAGGAATTGTTGTCAGAGATTTAATTCGTGTTGCTCTTGTTCTGTAAGACTTGCACTCGTAGGAAAGGGGCAGCTTGTTTTCTTGAACTGTGATGGTTAGCATTCAGCACAAATCACTATCTCACAGATGAGAGGCAAATGGTAACACATTTGAAAACAACAGGGTAGATTTTCCTTCCACTCCTGCAATGGGTGAGGTAGTTCCTACATGTTCAAAACTCCAATTAACCCTTACCACAGGTGATCTTACATACATCTCTGCAGTCTTCATGCAGTTGTGTAAGCGTCCATGCAGATCTCTCTTGCACCTGACAATACACAGTCTCCAGAAACACACTCTTAGCACACAGGCAGCTGCATCTCCTGCATTCCCATGCTTACTATTCAGCACTGTGTGGTATTTCCGATAGCAGTGTGTAACGCTAACACATTCAACATCACCAAGGCTCATTTCCTTTGCTCTAGTCTAATCACTCACCCAGGTTCCACATGCTCATGGTCTCAAGTAGCTGTTAGGACATGTGCTCTTTTCTGCCTCTCTAAACTATAAGGAAAATGTGTCAGGCTGTTACAGTAATTATCACTTCCTCTACCACAGTAGTAAATGTGCTTTGAAATTGCCAACCACATATCGTTTTCTGTCTAGAATCACACCATGAGTCTATGTGCACACAGGAATTGTTGTCAGAGATTTAATTTGTGTTGCTCTTGTTCTGTAAGACTTGCACTCGTAGGAAAGGGGCAGCTTGTTTTCTTGAACTGTGATGGTTAGCATTCAGCACAAATCACTACCTCACAGATGAGAGGCAAATGGTAACACATTTGAAAACAACAGGGTAGATTTTCCTTCCACTCCTGCAATGGGTGAGGTAGTTCCTACATGTTCAAAACTCCAATTAACCCTTACCACAGGTTATCTTACATACATCTCTGCAATCTTCATGCAGTTGTGTAAGCGTCCATGCAGATCTCTCTTGCACCTGACAATACACAGTCTCCAGAAACACACTCTTAGCACACAGGCAGCTGCTTGTCCTGCATTCCCATGCTTACTATTCAGCACTGAGTGGTATTTCAGATAGCAGTGTGTAACGCTAACACATTCAACATCACCAAGGCTCATTTCCTTTGCTCTAGTCTAATCACTCACCCAGGTTCCTCATGCCCATGGTCTCAAGTAGCTGTTAGGACATGTTCTCTTTTCTGCCTCGCTAAACTATAAGGAAAATGTGTCAGGCTGTTACAGTAATTATCACTTGCTCTACCACAGTAGTAAATGTGCTTTGAAATTGCCAATCAAATATTGTTTTCTGCCTAGAATCACACCATGAGTCTGTGTGCACACAGGAATTGTTGGCAGAGATTTAATTCGTGTTGCTCTTGTTCTGTAAGACTTGCACTCGTAGGAAAGGGGCAGCTTGTTTTCCTGAACTGTGATGGTTAGCATTCAGCACAAATCACTATCTCACAGATGAGAGGCAAATGGTAACACATTTGAAAACAACTGGGTAGATTTTCCTTCCAATCCTGCAATGGGTGAGGTAGTTCCTACATGTTCAAAACTCCAATTAACCCTTACCACAGGTGATCTTACATACATCTCTGCAGTCTTCATGCAGTTGAGTAAGCGTCCATGCAGATCTCTCTTGCACCTGACAATACACAGTCTCCAGAAACACACTCTTAGCACACAGGCAGCTGCTTCTCCTGCATTCCCATGCTTACTATTCAGCACTGTGTGGTATTTCAGATAGCAGTGTGTAACGCTAACACATTTAACATCACCAAGGCTCATTTCCTTTGCTCTAGTCTAATCACTCACCCAGGTTCCTCATGCTCATGGTCTCAAGTAGCTGTTAGGACATGTTCTCTTTTCTGCCTCTCTAAACTATAAGGAAAATGTGTCAGGCTGTTACAGTAATTATCACTTGCTCTACTACAGTAGTAAATGTGCTTTGAAATTGCCAATCAAATATAGTTTTCTGCCTAGAATCACACCATGAGTCTGTGTGCACACAGGAATTGTTGGTAGAGATTTAATGCATGTTGCTCTTGTTCTGTAAGACTTGCACTCGTAGGAAAGTGGCAGCTTGTTTTCCTGAACTGTGATGGTTAGCATTCAGCACAAATCACTATCTCACAGATGAGAGGCAAATGGTAACACATTTGAAAACAACTGGGTAGATTTTCCTTCCAATCCTGCAATGGGTGAGGTAGTTCCTACATGTTCAAAACTCCAATTAACCCTTACCACAGGTGATCTTACATACATCTCTGCAGTCTTCATGCAGTTGTGTAAGCGTCCATGCAGATCTCTCTTGCACCTGACAATACACAGTCTCCAGAAACACACTCTTAGCACACAGGCAGCTGCTTCTCCTGCATTCCCATGCTTACTATTCAGCACTGTGTGGTATTTCAGATAGCAGTGTGTAACGCTAACACATTCAACATCACCAAGGCTCATTTCCTTTGCTCTAGTCTAATCACTCACCCAGGTTCCTCATGCTCATGGTCTCAAGTAGCTGTTAGGACATGTGCTCTTTTCTGCCTCTCTAAACTATAAGGAAAATGTGTCAGGCTGTTACAGTAATTATCACTTGCTCTACCACAATAGTAAATGTGCTTTGAAATTGCCAATCAAATATCGTTTTCTGCCTAGAATCACACCATGAATCTGTGTGCACACAGGAATTGTTGTCAGAGATTTAATTTGTGTTGCTCTTGTTCTGTAAGACTTGCACTCGTAGTAAAGGGGCAGCTTGTTTTCTTGAACTGTGATGGTTAGCATTCAGCACAAATCACTATCTCACAGATGAGAGGCAAATGGTAACACATTTGAAAACAACAGGGTAGATTTTCCTTCCACTCCTGCAATGGGTGAGGAAGTTCCTACATGTTCAAAACTCCAATTAACCCTTACCAGAGGTGATCTTACATACATCTCTGCAGTCTTCATGCAGTTGTGTAAGCGTCCATGCAGATCTCTCTTGCACCTGACAATACACAGTCTCCAGAAACACACTCTTAGCACACAGGCAGCTGCTTCTCCTGCATTCCCATGCTTACTATTCAGCACTGTGTGGTATTTCAGATAGCAGTGTGTAACGCTGACACATTCAACATCACCAAGGCTCATTTCCTTTGGTCTAGTCTAATCACTCACCCAGGTTCCACATGCTCATGGTCTCAAGTAGCTGTTAGGACATGTGCTCTTTTCTGCCTCTCTAAACTATAAGGAAAATGTGTCAGGCTGTTACAGTAATTATCACTTGCTCTACTACAGTAGTAAATGTGCTTTGAAATTGCCAATCAAATATCGTTTTCTGCCTAGAATCACACCATGAGTCTGTGTGCACACAGGAATTGTTGGCAGAGATTTAATGCGTGTTGCTCTTGTTCTGTAAGACTTGCACTCGTAGGAAAGGGGCAGCTTGTTTTCCTGAACTGTGATGGTTAGCATTCAGCACAAATCACTATCTCACAGATGAGAGGCAAATGGTAACACATTTGAAAACAACTGGGTAGATTTTCCTTCCAATCCTGCAATGGGTGAGGTAGTTCCTACATGTTCAAAACTCCAATTAACCCTTACCACAGGTGATCTTACATACATCTCTGCAGTCTTCATGCAGTTGTGTAAGCGTCCATGCAGATCTCTCTTGCACCTGACAATACACAGTCTCCAGAAACACACTCTTACCACACAGGCAGCTGCTTCTCCTGCATTCCCATGCTTACTATTCAGCACTGTGTGGTATTTCAGATAGCAGTGTGTAACGCTAACACATTCAACATCACCAAGGCTCATTTCCTTTGCTCTTGTCTAATCACTCACCCAGGTTCCACATGCTCATGGTCTCAAGTAGCTGTTAGGACATGTGCTCTTTTCTGCCTCTCTAAACTATAAGGAAAATGTGTCAGGCTGTTACAGTAAGTATCACTTGCTCTACCACAATACTAAATGTGCTTTGAAATTGCCAATCAAATATCGTTTTCTGCCTAGAATCACACCATGAGTCTGTGTGCACACAGGAATTGTTGTCAGAGATTTAATTCGTGTTGCTCTTGTTCTGTAAGACTTGCACTCGTAGGAAAGGGGCAGCTTGTTTTCTTGAACTGTGATGGTTAGCATTCAGCACAAATCACTATCTCACAGATGAGAGGCAAATGGTAACACATTTGAAAACAACAGGGTAGATTTTCCTTCCACTCCTGCAATGGGTGAGGTAGTTCCTACATGTTCAAAACTCCAATTAACCCTTACCACAGGTGATCTTACATACATCTCTGCAGTCTTCATGCAGTTGTGTAAGCGTCCATGCAGATCTCTCTTGCACCTGACAATACACAGTCTCCAGAAACACACTCTTAGCACACAGGCAGCTGCATCTCCTGCATTCCCATGCTTACTATTCAGCACTGTGTGGTATTTCAGATAGCAGTGTGTAACGCTAACACATTCAACATCACCAAGGCTCATTTCCTTTGCTCTAGTCTAATCACTCACCCAGGTTCCACATGCTCATGGTCTCAAGTAGCTGTTAGGACATGTGCTCTTTTCTGCCTCTCTAAACTATAAGGAAAATGTGTCAGGCTGTTACAGTAATTATCACTTCCTCTACCACAGTAGTAAATGTGCTTTGAAATTGCCAACCACATATCGTTTTCTGTCTAGAATCACACCATGAGTCTGTTTGCACACAGGAATTGTTGTCAGAGATTTAATTCGTGTTGCTCTTGTTCTGTAAGACTTGCACTCGTAGGAAAGGGGCAGCTTGTTTTCTTGAACTGTGATGGTTAGCATTCAGCACAAATCACTACCTCACAGATGAGAGGCAAATGGTAACACATTTGAAAACAACAGGGTAGATTTTCCTTCCACTCCTGCAATGGGTGAGGTAGTTCCTACATGTTCAAAACTCCAATTAACCCTTACCACAGGTTATCTTACATACATCTCTGCAATCTTCATGCAGTTGTGTAAGCGTCCATGCAGATCTCTCTTGCACCTGACAATACACAGTCTCCAGAAACACACTCTTAGCACACAGGCAGCTGCTTGTCCTGCATTCCCATGCTTACTATTCAGCACTGAGTGGTATTTCAGATAGCAGTGTGTAACGCTAACACATTCAACATCACCAAGGCTCATTTCCTTTGCTCTAGTCTAATCACTCACCCAGGTTCCTCATGCCCATGGTCTCAAGTAGCTGTTAGGACATGTGCTCTTTTCTGCCTCGCTAAACTATAAGGAAAATGTGTCAGGCTGTTACAGTAATTATCACTTGCTCTACCACAGTAGTAAATGTGCTTTGAAATTGCCAATCAAATATTGTTTTCTGCCTAGAATCACACCATGAGTCTGTGTGCACACAGGAATTGTTGTCAGAGATTTAATTCGTGTTGCTCTTGTTCTGTAAGACTTGCACTCGTAGGAAAGGGGCAGCTTGTTTTTTTGAACTGTGATGGTTAGCATTCAGCACAAATCAGTATCTCACAGATGAGAGGCAAATGGTAACACATTTGAAAACAACAGGGTAGATTTTCCTTACACTCCTGCAATGGGTGAGGTAGTTCCTACATGTTCAAAACTCCAATTAACCCTTACCACAGGTGATCTTACATACATCTCTGCAGTCTTCATGCAGTTGTGTAAGCGTCCATGCAGATCTCTCTTGCACCTGACAATACACAGTCTCCAGAAACACACTCTTACCACACAGGCAGCTGCTTCTCCTGCATTCCCATGCTTACTATTCAGCACTGTGTGGTATTTCAGATAGCAGTGTGTAACGCTAACACATTCAACATCACCAAGGCTCATTTCCTTTGCTCTAGTCTAATCTCTCACCCAGGTTCCACATGCTCATGGTCTCAGGTAGCTGTTAGGACATGTGCTCTTTTCTGCCTCTCTAAACTATAAGAAAAATGTGTCAGGCTGTTACAGTAATTATCACTTGCTCTACCACAATAATAAATGTGCTTTGAAATTGCCAATCAAATATCGTTTTCTGCCTAGAATCACACCATGAGTCTGTGTGCACACAGGAATTGTTGTCAGAGATTTAATTCGTGTTGCTCTTGTTCTGTAAAACTTGCACTCGTAGGAAAGGGGCAGCTTGTTTTCTTGAACTGTGATGGTTAGCATTCAGCACAAATCACTATCTCACAGATGAGAGGCAAATGGTAACACATTTGAAAACAACAGGGTAGATTTTCCTTCCACTCCTGCAATGGGTGAGGTAGTTCCTACATGTTCAAAACTCCAATTAACCCTTACCACAGGTGATCTTACATACATCTCTGCAGTCTTCATGCAGTTGAGTAAGCGTCCATGCAGATCTCTCTTGCACCTGACAATACACAGTGTCCAGAAACACACTCTTAGCACACAGGCAGCTGCTTCTCCTGCATTCCCATGCTTACTATTCAGGACTGTGTGGTATTTCAGAAAGCAGTGTGTAATGCTAACACATTTAACATCACCAAGGCTCATTTCCTTTGCTCTAGTCTAATCACTCACCCAGGTTCCTCATGCTCATGGTCTCAAGTAGCTGTTAGGACATGTTCTCTTTTCTGCCTCTCTAAACTATAAGGAAAATGTGTCAGGCTGTTACAGTAATTATCACTTGCTCTACCACAATATTAAATGTGCTTTGAAATTGCCAATCAAATATCGTTTTCTGCCTAGAATCACACCATGAATCTGTGTGCACACAGGAATTGTTGTCAGAGATTTAATTTGTGTTGCTCTTGTTCTGTAAGACTTGCACTCGTAGGAAAGGGGCAGCTTGTTTTCTTGAACTGTGATGGTTAGCATTCAGCACAAATCACTATCTCACAGATGAGAGGCAAATGGTAACACATTTGAAAACAACAGGGTAGATTTTCCTTCCACTCCTGCAATGGGTGAGGTTGTTCCTACATGTTCAAAACTCCAATTAACCCTTACCACAGGTGATCTTACATACATCTCTGCAGTCTTCATGCAGTTGTGTAAGCGTCCATGCAGATCTCTCTTGCACCTGACAATACACAGTCTCCAGAAACACACTCTTACCACACAGGCAGCTGCTTCTCCTGCATTCCCATGCTTACTATTCAGCACTGTGTGGTATTTCAGATAGCAGTGTGTAACGCTAACACATTCAACATCAACAAGGCTCATTTCCTTTCCTCTAGTCTAATCACTCACCCAGGTTCCTCATGCTCATGGTCTCAAGTAGCTGTTAGGACATGTGCTCTTTTCTGCCTCTCTAAACTATAAGGAAAATGTGTCAGGCTGTTACAGTAATTATCACTTGCTCTACCACAGTAGTAAATGTGCTTTGAAATTGCCAATCAAATATCGTTTTCTGCCTAGAATGACACCATGAGTCTGTGTGCACACAGGAATTGTTTTCAGAGATGCAATTCGTGTTGCTCTTGTTCTGTAAGACTTGCACTCGTAGGAAAGGGGCAGCTTGTTTTCTTGAACTGTGATGGTTAGCATTCAGCACAAATCACTATCTCACAGATGAGAGGCAAATGGTAACACATTTGAAAACAACAGGGTAGATTTTCCTTCCACTCCTGCAATGGGTGAGGAAGTTCCTACATGTTCAAAACTCCAATTAACCCTTACCAGAGGTGATCTTACATACATCTCTGCAGTCTTCATGCAGTTGTGTAAGCGTCCATGCAGATCTCTCTTGCACCTGACAATACACAGTCTCCAGAAACACACTCTTAGCACACAGGCAGCTGCTTCTCCTGCATTCCCATGCTTACTATTCAGCACTGTGTGGTATTTCAGATAGCAGTGTGTAACGCTAACACATTCAACATCACCAAGGCTCATTTCCTTTGCTCTAGTCTAATCACTCACCCAGGTTCCACATGCTCATGGTCTCAAGTAGCTGTTAGGACATGTGCTCCTTTCTGCCTCTCTAAACTATAAGGAAAATGTGTCAGACTGTTACAGTAATTATCACTTGCTCTACCACAGTAGTAAATGTGCTTTGAAATTGCCAATCAAATATCGTTTTCTGCCTAGAATCACACCATGAGTCTGTGTGCACACAGGAATTGTTGTCAGAGCTTTAATTCGTGTTGCTCTTGTTCTGTAAGACTTGCACTCGTAGGAAAGTGGCAGCTTGTTTTCTTGAACTGTGATGGTTAGCATTCAGCACAAATCACTATCTCACAGATGAGAGGCAAATGGTAACACATTTGAAAACAACAGGGTAGATTTTCCTTCCACTCCTGCAATGAGTGAGGTAGTTACTACATGTTCAAAACTCTAATTAACCCTTACCACAGGTGATCTTACATACATCTCTGTAGTCTTCATGCAGTTGTGTAAGCGTCCATGCAGATCTCTCTTGCACCTGACAATACACAGTCTCCAGAAACACACTCTTAGCACACAGGCAGCTGCTTCTCCTGCATTCCCATGCTTACTATTCAGCACTGTGTGGTATTTCAGATAGCAGTGTGTAACGCTGACACATTCAACATCACCAAGGCTCATTTCCTTTGGTCTAGTCTAATCACTCACCCAGGTTCCACATGCTCATGGTCTCAAGTAGCTGTTAGGACATGTGCTCTTTTCTGCCTCTCTAAACTATAAGGAAAATGTGTCAGGCTGTTACAGTAATTATCACTTGCTCTACTACAGTAGTAAATGTGCTTTGAAATTGCCAATCAAATATCGTTTTCTGCCTAGAATCATACCATGAGTCTGTGTGCACACAGGAATTGTTGGCAGAGATTTAATGTGTGTTGCTCTTGTTCTGTAAGACTTGCACTCGTAGGAAAGGGGCAGCTTGTTTTCCTGAACTGTGATGGTTAGCATTCAGCACAAATCACTATCTCACAGATGAGAGGCAAATGGTAACACATTTGAAAACAACTGGGTAGATTTTCCTTCCAATCCTGCAATGGGTGAGGTAGTTCCTACATGTTCAAAACTCCAATTAACCCTTACCACAGGTGATCTTACATACATCTCTGCAGTCTTCATGCAGTTGTGTAAGCGTCCATGCAGATCTCTCTTGCACCTGACAATACACAGTCTCCAGAAACACACTCTTAGCACACAGGCAGCTGCTTCTCCTGCATTCCCATGCTTACTATTCAGCACTGTGTGGTATTTCAGATAGCAGTGTGTAACGCTAACACATTCAACATCACCAAGGCTCATTTCCTTTGCTCTAGTCTAATCACTCACCCAGGTTCCACATGCTCATGGTCTCAAGTAGCTGTTAGGACATGTGCTCCTTTCTGCCTCTCTAAACTATAAGGAAAATGTGTCAGGCTGTTACAGTAATTATCACTTGCTCTACCACAGTAGTAAATGTGCTTTGAAATTGCCAATCAAATATCGTTTTCTGCCTAGAATCACACCATGAGTCTGTGTGCACACAGGAATTGTTGTCAGAGCTTTAATTCGTGTTGCTCTTGTTCTGTAAGACTTGCACTCATAGGAAAGTGGCAGCTTGTTTTCTTGAACTGTGATGGTTAGCATTCAGCACAAATCCCTATCTCACAGATGAGAGGCAAATGGTAACACATTTGAAAACAACAGGGTAGATTTTCCTTCCACTCCTGCAATGGGTGAGGTAGTTACTACATGTTCAAAACTCCAATTAACCCTTACCACAGGTGATCTTACATACATCTCTGTAGTCTTCATGCAGTTGTGTAAGCGTCCATGCAGATCTCTCTTGCACCTGACAATACACAGTCTCCAGAAACACACTCTTAGCACACAGGCAGCTGCTTCTCCTGCATTCCCATGCTTACTATTCAGCACTGTGTGGTATTTCAGATAGCAGTGTGTAACGCTGACACATTCAACATCACCAAGGCTCATTTCCTTTGGTCTAGTCTAATCACTCACCCAGGTTCCACATGCTCATGGTCTCAAGTAGCTGTTAGGACATGTGCTCTTTTCTGCCTCTCTAAACTATAAGGAAAATGTGTCAGGCTGTTACAGTAATTATCACTTGCTCTACTACAGTAGTAAATGTGCTTTGAAATTGCCAATCAAATATCGTTTTCTGCCTAGAATCATACCAAGAGTCTGTGTGCACACAGGAATTGTTGGCAGAGATTTAATGCGTGTTGCTCTTGTTCTGTAAGACTTGCACTCGTAGGAAAGGGGCAGCTTGTTTTCCTGAACTGTGATGGTTAGCATTCAGCACAAATCACTATCTCACAGATGAGAGGCAAATGGTAACACATTTGAAAACAACTGGGTAGATTTTCCTTCCAATCCTGCAATGGGTGAGGTAGTTACTACATGTTCAAAACTCCAATTAACCCTTACCACAGGTGATCTTACATACATCTCTGCAGTCTTCATGCAGTTGTGTAAGCGTCCATGCAGATCTCTCTTGCACCTGACAATACACAGTCTCCAGAAACACACTCTTAGCACACAGGCAGCTGCTTCTCCTGCATTCCCATGCTTACTATTCAGCACTGTGTGGTATTTCAGATAGCAGTGTGTAACGCTGACACATTCAACATCACCAAGGCTCATTTCCTTTGGTCTAGTCTAATCACTCACCCAGGTTCCACATGCTCATGGTCTCAAGTAGCTGTTAGGACATGTGCTCTTTTCTGCCTCTCTAAACTATAAGGAAAATGTGTCAGGCTGTTACAGTAATTATCACTTGCTCTACTACAGTAGTAAATGTGCTTTGAAATTGCCAATCAAATATCGTTTTCTGCCTAGAATCACACCATGAGTCTGTGTGCACACAGGAATTGTTGTCAGAGCTTTAATTCGTGTTGCTCTTGTTCTGTAAGACTTGCACTCGTAGGAAAGTGGCAGCTTGTTTTCTTGAACTGTGATGGTTAGCATTCAGCACAAATCACTATCTCACAGATGAGAGGCACATGGTAACACATTTGAAAACAACAGGGTAGATTTTCCTTCCACTCCTGCAATGGGTGAGGTAGTTACTACATGTTCAAAACTCCAATTAACCCTTACCACAGGTGATCTTACATACATCTCTGCAGTCTTCATGCAGTTGTGTAAGCGTCCATGCAGATCTCTCTTGCACCTGACAATACACAGTCTCCAGAAACACACTCTTACCACACAGGCAGCTGCTTCTCCTGCATTCCCATGCTTACTATTCAGCACTGTGTGGTATTTCAGATAACAGTGTGTAACGCTACCACATTCAACATCACCAAGGCTCATTTCCTTTCCTCTAGTCTAATCACTCACCCAGGTTCCTCATGCTCATGGTCTCAAGTAGCTGTTAGGACATGTGCTCTTTTCTGCCTCTCTAAACTATAAGGAAAATGTGTTAGGCTGTTACAGTAATTATCACTTGCTCTACCACAGTAGTAAATGTGCTTTGAAATTGCCAATCAAATATCGTTTTCTGCCTAGAATGACACCATGAGTCTGTGTGCACACAGGAATTGTTGTCAGAGATTTAATTTGTGTTGATCTTGTTCTGTAAGACTTGCACTCGTAGGAAAGGGGCAGCTTGTTTTCTTGAACTGTGATGGTTAGCATTCAGTACAAATCACTATCTCACAGATGAGAGGCAAATGGTAACACATTTGAAAACAACAGGGTAGATTTTCCTTCCACTCCTGCAATGGGTGAGGTAGTTCCTACATGTTCAAAACTCCAATTAACCCTTACCACAGGTGATCTTACATACATCTCTGCAGTCTTCATGCAGTTGTGTAAGCGTCCATGCAGATCTCTCTTGCACCTGACAATACAGTCTCCAGAAACACACTCTTAGCACACAGGCAGCTGCTTCTTCTGCATTCCCATGCTTACTATTCAGCACCGTGTGGTATTTCAGATAGCAGTGTGTAACGCTAACACATTCAACATTACCAAGGCTCATTTCCTTTGCTCTAGTCTAATCACTCAGCCAGATTCCTCATGCTCATGGTCTCAAGTAGCTGTTAGGACATGTGCTCTTTTCTGCCTCTCTAAACTATAAGGAAAATGTGTCAGGCTGTTACAGTAATTATCACTTGCTCTACCACAGTAGTAAATGTGCTTTGAAATTGCCAATCAAATATCGTTTTCTGCCTAGAATCACACCATGAGTCTGTGTGCACACAGGAATTGTTGTCAGAGATGTAATTCGTGTTGCTCTTGTTCTGTAAGACTGACACTCGTAGGAAAGGGGCAGCTTGTTTTCTTGAACTGTGATGGTTAGCATTCAGCACAAATCACTATCTCACAGATGAGAGGCAAATGGTAACACATTTGAAAACAACAGGGTAGATTTCCCTTCCACTCCTGCAATGGGTGAGGTAGTTACTACATGTTCAAAACTCCAATTAACCCTTACCACAGGTGATCTTACATACATCTCTGCAGTCTTCATGCAGTTGTGTAAGCGTCCATGCAGATCTCTCTTGCACCTGACAATACACAGTCTCCAGAAACACACTCTTAGCACACAGGCAGCTGCTTCTCCTGCATTCCCATGCTTACTATTCAGCACTGTGTGGTATTTCAGATAGCAGTGTGTAACGCTAACACATTCAACATCACCAAGGCTCATTTCCTTTGCTCTAGTCTAATCACTCACCCAGGTTCCACATGCTCATGGTCTCAAGTAGCTGTTAGGACATGTGCTCCTTTCTGCCTCTCTAAACTATAAGGAAAATGTGTCAGGCTGTTACAGTAATTATCACTTGCTCTACCACAGTAGTAAATGTGCTTTGAAATTGCCAATCAAATATCGTTTTCTGCCTAGAATCACACGATGAGTCTGTGTGCACACAGGAATTGTTGTCAGAGCTTTAATTCGTGTTGCTCTTGTTCTGTAAGACTTGCACTCGTAGGAAAGTGGCAGCTTGTTTTCTTGAACTGTGATGGTTAGCATTCAGCACAAATCACTATCTCACAGATGAGAGGCAAATGGTAACACATTTGAAAACAACAGGGTAGATTTTCCTTCCACTCCTGCAATGGGTGAGGAAGTTCCTACATGTTCAAAACTCCAATTAACCCTTACCAGAGGTGATCTTACATACATCTCTGCAGTCTTCATGCAGTTGTGTAAGCGTCCATGCAGATCTCTCTTGCACCTGACAATACACAGTCTCCAGAAACACACTCTTAGCACACAGGCAGCTGCTTCTCCTGCATTCCCATGCTTACTATTCAGCACTGTGTGGTATTTCAGATAGCAGTGTGTAACGCTGACACATTCAACATCACCAAGGCTCATTTCCTTTGGTCTAGTCTAATCACTCACCCAGGTTCCACATGCTCATGGTCTCAAGTAGCTGTTAGGACATGTGCTCTTTTCTGCCTCTCTAAACTATAAGGAAAATGTGTCAGGCTGTTACAGTAATTATCACTTGCTCTACTACAGTAGTAAATGTGCTTTGAAATTGCCAATCAAATATCGTTTTCTGCCTAGAATCACACCATGAGTCTGTGTGCACACAGGAATTGTTGGCAGAGATTTAATGCGTGTTGCTCTTGTTCTGTAAGACTTGCACTCGTAGGAAAGGGGCAGCTTGTTTTCCTGAACTGTGATGGTTAGCATTCAGCACAAATCACTATCTCACAGATGAGAGGCAAATGGTAACACATTTGAAAACAACTGGGTAGATTTTCCTTCCAATCCTGCAATGGGTGAGGTAGTTCCTACATGTTCAAAACTCCAATTAACCCTTACCACAGGTGATCTTACATACATCTCTGCAGTCTTCATGCAGTTGTGTAAGCGTCCATGCAGATCTCTCTTGCACCTGACAATACACAGTCTCCAGAAACACACTCTTACCACACAGGCAGCTGCTTCTCCTGCATTCCCATGCTTACTATTCAGCACTGTGTGGTATTTCAGATAGCAGTGTGTAACGCTAACACATTCAACATCACCAAGGCTCATTTCCTTTGCTCTTGTCTAATCACTCACCCAGGTTCCACATGCTCATGGTCTCAAGTAGCTGTTAGGACATGTGCTCTTTTCTGCCTCTCTAAACTATAAGGAAAATGTGTCAGGCTGTTACAGTAAGTATCACTTGCTCTACCACAATACTAAATGTGCTTTGAAATTGCCAATCAAATATCGTTTTCTGCCTAGAATCACACCATGAGTCTGTGTGCACACAGGAATTGTTGTCAGAGATTTAATTCGTGTTGCTCTTGTTCTGTAAGACTTGCACTCGTAGGAAAGGGGCAGCTTGTTTTCTTGAACTGTGATGGTTAGCATTCAGCACAAATCACTATCTCACAGATGAGAGGCAAATGGTAACACATTTGAAAACAACAGGGTAGATTTTCCTTCCACTCCTGCAATGGGTGAGGTAGTTCCTACATGTTCAAAACTCCAATTAACCCTTACCACAGGTGATCTTACATACATCTCTGCAGTCTTCATGCAGTTGTGTAAGCGTCCATGCAGATCTCTCTTGCACCTGACAATACACAGTCTCCAGAAACACACTCTTAGCACACAGGCAGCTGCATCTCCTGCATTCCCATGCTTACTATTCAGCACTGTGTGGTATTTCAGATAGCAGTGTGTAACGCTAACACATTCAACATCACCAAGGCTCATTTCCTTTGCTCTAGTCTAATCACTCACCCAGGTTCCACATGCTCATGGTCTCAAGTAGCTGTTAGGACATGTGCTCTTTTCTGCCTCTCTAAACTATAAGGAAAATGTGTCAGGCTGTTACAGTAATTATCACTTCCTCTACCACAGTAGTAAATGTGCTTTGAAATTGCCAACCACATATCGTTTTCTGTCTAGAATCACACCATGAGTCTGTTTGCACACAGGAATTGTTGTCAGAGATTTAATTCGTGTTGCTCTTGTTCTGTAAGACTTGCACTCGTAGGAAAGGGGCAGCTTGTTTTCTTGAACTGTGATGGTTAGCATTCAGCACAAATCACTACCTCACAGATGAGAGGCAAATGGTAACACATTTGAAAACAACAGGGTAGATTTTCCTTCCACTCCTGCAATGGGTGAGGTAGTTCCTACATGTTCAAAACTCCAATTAACCCTTACCACAGGTTATCTTACATACATCTCTGCAATCTTCATGCAGTTGTGTAAGCGTCCATGCAGATCTCTCTTGCACCTGACAATACACAGTCTCCAGAAACACACTCTTAGCACACAGGCAGCTGCTTGTCCTGCATTCCCATGCTTACTATTCAGCACTGAGTGGTATTTCAGATAGCAGTGTGTAACGCTAACACATTCAACATCACCAAGGCTCATTTCCTTTGCTCTAGTCTAATCACTCACCCAGGTTCCTCATGCCCATGGTCTCAAGTAGCTGTTAGGACATGTGCTCTTTTCTGCCTCGCTAAACTATAAGGAAAATGTGTCAGGCTGTTACAGTAATTATCACTTGCTCTACCACAGTAGTAAATGTGCTTTGAAATTGCCAATCAAATATTGTTTTCTGCCTAGAATCACACCATGAGTCTGTGTGCACACAGGAATTGTTGTCAGAGATTTAATTCGTGTTGCTCTTGTTCTGTAAGACTTGCACTCGTAGGAAAGGGGCAGCTTGTTTTTTTGAACTGTGATGGTTAGCATTCAGCACAAATCAGTATCTCACAGATGAGAGGCAAATGGTAACACATTTGAAAACAACAGGGTAGATTTTCCTTACACTCCTGCAATGGGTGAGGTAGTTCCTACATGTTCAAAACTCCAATTAACCCTTACCACAGGTGATCTTACATACATCTCTGCAGTCTTCATGCAGTTGTGTAAGCGTCCATGCAGATCTCTCTTGCACCTGACAATACACAGTCTCCAGAAACACACTCTTACCACACAGGCAGCTGCTTCTCCTGCATTCCCATGCTTACTATTCAGCACTGTGTGGTATTTCAGATAGCAGTGTGTAACGCTAACACATTCAACATCACCAAGGCTCATTTCCTTTGCTCTAGTCTAATCTCTCACCCAGGTTCCACATGCTCATGGTCTCAGGTAGCTGTTAGGACATGTGCTCTTTTCTGCCTCTCTAAACTATAAGAAAAATGTGTCAGGCTGTTACAGTAATTATCACTTGCTCTACCACAATAATAAATGTGCTTTGAAATTGCCAATCAAATATCGTTTTCTGCCTAGAATCACACCATGAGTCTGTGTGCACACAGGAATTGTTGTCAGAGATTTAATTCGTGTTGCTCTTGTTCTGTAAAACTTGCACTCGTAGGAAAGGGGCAGCTTGTTTTCTTGAACTGTGATGGTTAGCATTCAGCACAAATCACTATCTCACAGATGAGAGGCAAATGGTAACACATTTGAAAACAACAGGGTAGATTTTCCTTCCACTCCTGCAATGGGTGAGGTAGTTCCTACATGTTCAAAACTCCAATTAACCCTTACCACAGGTGATCTTACATACATCTCTGCAGTCTTCATGCAGTTGAGTAAGCGTCCATGCAGATCTCTCTTGCACCTGACAATACACAGTGTCCAGAAACACACTCTTAGCACACAGGCAGCTGCTTCTCCTGCATTCCCATGCTTACTATTCAGGACTGTGTGGTATTTCAGAAAGCAGTGTGTAATGCTAACACATTTAACATCACCAAGGCTCATTTCCTTTGCTCTAGTCTAATCACTCACCCAGGTTCCTCATGCTCATGGTCTCAAGTAGCTGTTAGGACATGTTCTCTTTTCTGCCTCTCTAAACTATAAGGAAAATGTGTCAGGCTGTTACAGTAATTATCACTTGCTCTACCACAATATTAAATGTGCTTTGAAATTGCCAATCAAATATCGTTTTCTGCCTAGAATCACACCATGAATCTGTGTGCACACAGGAATTGTTGTCAGAGATTTAATTTGTGTTGCTCTTGTTCTGTAAGACTTGCACTCGTAGGAAAGGGGCAGCTTGTTTTCTTGAACTGTGATGGTTAGCATTCAGCACAAATCACTATCTCACAGATGAGAGGCAAATGGTAACACATTTGAAAACAACAGGGTAGATTTTCCTTCCACTCCTGCAATGGGTGAGGTTGTTCCTACATGTTCAAAACTCCAATTAACCCTTACCACAGGTGATCTTACATACATCTCTGCAGTCTTCATGCAGTTGTGTAAGCGTCCATGCAGATCTCTCTTGCACCTGACAATACACAGTCTCCAGAAACACACTCTTACCACACAGGCAGCTGCTTCTCCTGCATTCCCATGCTTACTATTCAGCACTGTGTGGTATTTCAGATAGCAGTGTGTAACGCTAACACATTCAACATCAACAAGGCTCATTTCCTTTCCTCTAGTCTAATCACTCACCCAGGTTCCTCATGCTCATGGTCTCAAGTAGCTGTTAGGACATGTGCTCTTTTCTGCCTCTCTAAACTATAAGGAAAATGTGTCAGGCTGTTACAGTAATTATCACTTGCTCTACCACAGTAGTAAATGTGCTTTGAAATTGCCAATCAAATATCGTTTTCTGCCTAGAATGACACCATGAGTCTGTGTGCACACAGGAATTGTTTTCAGAGATGCAATTCGTGTTGCTCTTGTTCTGTAAGACTTGCACTCGTAGGAAAGGGGCAGCTTGTTTTCTTGAACTGTGATGGTTAGCATTCAGCACAAATCACTATCTCACAGATGAGAGGCAAATGGTAACACATTTGAAAACAACAGGGTAGATTTTCCTTCCACTCCTGCAATGGGTGAGGAAGTTCCTACATGTTCAAAACTCCAATTAACCCTTACCAGAGGTGATCTTACATACATCTCTGCAGTCTTCATGCAGTTGTGTAAGCGTCCATGCAGATCTCTCTTGCACCTGACAATACACAGTCTCCAGAAACACACTCTTAGCACACAGGCAGCTGCTTCTCCTGCATTCCCATGCTTACTATTCAGCACTGTGTGGTATTTCAGATAGCAGTGTGTAACGCTAACACATTCAACATCACCAAGGCTCATTTCCTTTGCTCTAGTCTAATCACTCACCCAGGTTCCACATGCTCATGGTCTCAAGTAGCTGTTAGGACATGTGCTCCTTTCTGCCTCTCTAAACTATAAGGAAAATGTGTCAGACTGTTACAGTAATTATCACTTGCTCTACCACAGTAGTAAATGTGCTTTGAAATTGCCAATCAAATATCGTTTTCTGCCTAGAATCACACCATGAGTCTGTGTGCACACAGGAATTGTTGTCAGAGCTTTAATTCGTGTTGCTCTTGTTCTGTAAGACTTGCACTCGTAGGAAAGTGGCAGCTTGTTTTCTTGAACTGTGATGGTTAGCATTCAGCACAAATCACTATCTCACAGATGAGAGGCAAATGGTAACACATTTGAAAACAACAGGGTAGATTTTCCTTCCACTCCTGCAATGAGTGAGGTAGTTACTACATGTTCAAAACTCTAATTAACCCTTACCACAGGTGATCTTACATACATCTCTGTAGTCTTCATGCAGTTGTGTAAGCGTCCATGCAGATCTCTCTTGCACCTGACAATACACAGTCTCCAGAAACACACTCTTAGCACACAGGCAGCTGCTTCTCCTGCATTCCCATGCTTACTATTCAGCACTGTGTGGTATTTCAGATAGCAGTGTGTAACGCTGACACATTCAACATCACCAAGGCTCATTTCCTTTGGTCTAGTCTAATCACTCACCCAGGTTCCACATGCTCATGGTCTCAAGTAGCTGTTAGGACATGTGCTCTTTTCTGCCTCTCTAAACTATAAGGAAAATGTGTCAGGCTGTTACAGTAATTATCACTTGCTCTACTACAGTAGTAAATGTGCTTTGAAATTGCCAATCAAATATCGTTTTCTGCCTAGAATCATACCATGAGTCTGTGTGCACACAGGAATTGTTGGCAGAGATTTAATGTGTGTTGCTCTTGTTCTGTAAGACTTGCACTCGTAGGAAAGGGGCAGCTTGTTTTCCTGAACTGTGATGGTTAGCATTCAGCACAAATCACTATCTCACAGATGAGAGGCAAATGGTAACACATTTGAAAACAACTGGGTAGATTTTCCTTCCAATCCTGCAATGGGTGAGGTAGTTCCTACATGTTCAAAACTCCAATTAACCCTTACCACAGGTGATCTTACATACATCTCTGCAGTCTTCATGCAGTTGTGTAAGCGTCCATGCAGATCTCTCTTGCACCTGACAATACACAGTCTCCAGAAACACACTCTTAGCACACAGGCAGCTGCTTCTCCTGCATTCCCATGCTTACTATTCAGCACTGTGTGGTATTTCAGATAGCAGTGTGTAACGCTAACACATTCAACATCACCAAGGCTCATTTCCTTTGCTCTAGTCTAATCACTCACCCAGGTTCCACATGCTCATGGTCTCAAGTAGCTGTTAGGACATGTGCTCCTTTCTGCCTCTCTAAACTATAAGGAAAATGTGTCAGGCTGTTACAGTAATTATCACTTGCTCTACCACAGTAGTAAATGTGCTTTGAAATTGCCAATCAAATATCGTTTTCTGCCTAGAATCACACCATGAGTCTGTGTGCACACAGGAATTGTTGTCAGAGCTTTAATTCGTGTTGCTCTTGTTCTGTAAGACTTGCACTCATAGGAAAGTGGCAGCTTGTTTTCTTGAACTGTGATGGTTAGCATTCAGCACAAATCCCTATCTCACAGATGAGAGGCAAATGGTAACACATTTGAAAACAACAGGGTAGATTTTCCTTCCACTCCTGCAATGGGTGAGGTAGTTACTACATGTTCAAAACTCCAATTAACCCTTACCACAGGTGATCTTACATACATCTCTGTAGTCTTCATGCAGTTGTGTAAGCGTCCATGCAGATCTCTCTTGCACCTGACAATACACAGTCTCCAGAAACACACTCTTAGCACACAGGCAGCTGCTTCTCCTGCATTCCCATGCTTACTATTCAGCACTGTGTGGTATTTCAGATAGCAGTGTGTAACGCTGACACATTCAACATCACCAAGGCTCATTTCCTTTGGTCTAGTCTAATCACTCACCCAGGTTCCACATGCTCATGGTCTCAAGTAGCTGTTAGGACATGTGCTCTTTTCTGCCTCTCTAAACTATAAGGAAAATGTGTCAGGCTGTTACAGTAATTATCACTTGCTCTACTACAGTAGTAAATGTGCTTTGAAATTGCCAATCAAATATCGTTTTCTGCCTAGAATCATACCAAGAGTCTGTGTGCACACAGGAATTGTTGGCAGAGATTTAATGCGTGTTGCTCTTGTTCTGTAAGACTTGCACTCGTAGGAAAGGGGCAGCTTGTTTTCCTGAACTGTGATGGTTAGCATTCAGCACAAATCACTATCTCACAGATGAGAGGCAAATGGTAACACATTTGAAAACAACTGGGTAGATTTTCCTTCCAATCCTGCAATGGGTGAGGTAGTTACTACATGTTCAAAACTCCAATTAACCCTTACCACAGGTGATCTTACATACATCTCTGCAGTCTTCATGCAGTTGTGTAAGCGTCCATGCAGATCTCTCTTGCACCTGACAATACACAGTCTCCAGAAACACACTCTTAGCACACAGGCAGCTGCTTCTCCTGCATTCCCATGCTTACTATTCAGCACTGTGTGGTATTTCAGATAGCAGTGTGTAACGCTGACACATTCAACATCACCAAGGCTCATTTCCTTTGGTCTAGTCTAATCACTCACCCAGGTTCCACATGCTCATGGTCTCAAGTAGCTGTTAGGACATGTGCTCTTTTCTGCCTCTCTAAACTATAAGGAAAATGTGTCAGGCTGTTACAGTAATTATCACTTGCTCTACTACAGTAGTAAATGTGCTTTGAAATTGCCAATCAAATATCGTTTTCTGCCTAGAATCACACCATGAGTCTGTGTGCACACAGGAATTGTTGTCAGAGCTTTAATTCGTGTTGCTCTTGTTCTGTAAGACTTGCACTCGTAGGAAAGTGGCAGCTTGTTTTCTTGAACTGTGATGGTTAGCATTCAGCACAAATCACTATCTCACAGATGAGAGGCACATGGTAACACATTTGAAAACAACAGGGTAGATTTTCCTTCCACTCCTGCAATGGGTGAGGTAGTTACTACATGTTCAAAACTCCAATTAACCCTTACCACAGGTGATCTTACATACATCTCTGCAGTCTTCATGCAGTTGTGTAAGCGTCCATGCAGATCTCTCTTGCACCTGACAATACACAGTCTCCAGAAACACACTCTTACCACACAGGCAGCTGCTTCTCCTGCATTCCCATGCTTACTATTCAGCACTGTGTGGTATTTCAGATAACAGTGTGTAACGCTACCACATTCAACATCACCAAGGCTCATTTCCTTTCCTCTAGTCTAATCACTCACCCAGGTTCCTCATGCTCATGGTCTCAAGTAGCTGTTAGGACATGTGCTCTTTTCTGCCTCTCTAAACTATAAGGAAAATGTGTTAGGCTGTTACAGTAATTATCACTTGCTCTACCACAGTAGTAAATGTGCTTTGAAATTGCCAATCAAATATCGTTTTCTGCCTAGAATGACACCATGAGTCTGTGTGCACACAGGAATTGTTGTCAGAGATTTAATTTGTGTTGATCTTGTTCTGTAAGACTTGCACTCGTAGGAAAGGGGCAGCTTGTTTTCTTGAACTGTGATGGTTAGCATTCAGTACAAATCACTATCTCACAGATGAGAGGCAAATGGTAACACATTTGAAAACAACAGGGTAGATTTTCCTTCCACTCCTGCAATGGGTGAGGTAGTTCCTACATGTTCAAAACTCCAATTAACCCTTACCACAGGTGATCTTACATACATCTCTGCAGTCTTCATGCAGTTGTGTAAGCGTCCATGCAGATCTCTCTTGCACCTGACAATACAGTCTCCAGAAACACACTCTTAGCACACAGGCAGCTGCTTCTTCTGCATTCCCATGCTTACTATTCAGCACCGTGTGGTATTTCAGATAGCAGTGTGTAACGCTAACACATTCAACATTACCAAGGCTCATTTCCTTTGCTCTAGTCTAATCACTCAGCCAGATTCCTCATGCTCATGGTCTCAAGTAGCTGTTAGGACATGTGCTCTTTTCTGCCTCTCTAAACTATAAGGAAAATGTGTCAGGCTGTTACAGTAATTATCACTTGCTCTACCACAGTAGTAAATGTGCTTTGAAATTGCCAATCAAATATCGTTTTCTGCCTAGAATCACACCATGAGTCTGTGTGCACACAGGAATTGTTGTCAGAGATGTAATTCGTGTTGCTCTTGTTCTGTAAGACTGACACTCGTAGGAAAGGGGCAGCTTGTTTTCTTGAACTGTGATGGTTAGCATTCAGCACAAATCACTATCTCACAGATGAGAGGCAAATGGTAACACATTTGAAAACAACAGGGTAGATTTCCCTTCCACTCCTGCAATGGGTGAGGTAGTTACTACATGTTCAAAACTCCAATTAACCCTTACCACAGGTGATCTTACATACATCTCTGCAGTCTTCATGCAGTTGTGTAAGCGTCCATGCAGATCTCTCTTGCACCTGACAATACACAGTCTCCAGAAACACACTCTTAGCACACAGGCAGCTGCTTCTCCTGCATTCCCATGCTTACTATTCAGCACTGTGTGGTATTTCAGATAGCAGTGTGTAACGCTAACACATTCAACATCACCAAGGCTCATTTCCTTTGCTCTAGTCTAATCACTCACCCAGGTTCCACATGCTCATGGTCTCAAGTAGCTGTTAGGACATGTGCTCCTTTCTGCCTCTCTAAACTATAAGGAAAATGTGTCAGGCTGTTACAGTAATTATCACTTGCTCTACCACAGTAGTAAATGTGCTTTGAAATTGCCAATCAAATATCGTTTTCTGCCTAGAATCACACGATGAGTCTGTGTGCACACAGGAATTGTTGTCAGAGCTTTAATTCGTGTTGCTCTTGTTCTGTAAGTCTTGCACTCGTAGGAAAGTGGCAGCTTGTTTTCTTGAACTGTGATGGTTAGCATTCAGCACAAATCACTATCTCACAGATGAGAGGCACATGGTAACACATTTGAAAACAACAGGGTAGATTTCCCTTCCACTCCTGCAATGGGTGAGGTAGTTACTACATGTTCAAAACTCCAATTAACCCTTACCACAGGTGATCTTACATACATTTCTGCAGTCTTCATGCAGTTGTGTAAGCGTCCATGCAGATCTCTCTTGCACCTGACAATACACAGTCTCCAGAAACACACTCTTAGCACACAGGCAGCTGCTTCTCCTGCATTCCCATGCTTACTATTCAGCACTGTGTGGTATTTCAGATAGCAGTGTGTAACGCTGACACATTCAACATCACCAAGGCTCATTTCCTTTGGTCTAGTCTAATCACTCACCCAGGTTCCACATGCTCATGGTCTCAAGTAGCTGTTAGGACATGTGCTCTTTTCTGCCTCTCTAAACTATAAGGAAAATGTGTCAGGCTGTTACAGTAATTATCACTTGCTCTACTACAGTAGTAAATGTGCTTTGAAATTGCCAATCAAATATCGTTTTCTGCCTAGAATCACACCATGAGTCTGTGTGCACACAGGAATTGTTGGCAGAGATTTAATGCGTGTTGCTCTCGTTCTGTAAGACTTGCACTCGTAGGAAAGGGGCAGCTTGTTTTCCTGAACTGTGATGGTTAGCATTCAGCACAAATCACTATCTCACAGATGAGAGGCAAATGGTAACACATTTGAAAACAACTGGGTAGATTTTCCTTCCAATCCTGCAATGGGTGAGGTAGTTCCTACATGTTCAAAACTCCAATTAACCCTTACCACAGGTGATCTTACATACATCTCTGCAGTCTTCATGCAGTTGTGTAAGCGTCCATGCAGATCTCTCTTGCACCTGACAATACACAGTCTCCAGAAACACACTCTTCGCACACAGGCAGCTGCTTCTCCTGCATTCCCATGCTTACTATTCAGCACTGTGTGGTATTTCAAATAGCAGTGTGTAACGCTAACACATTCAACATCACCAAGGCTCATTTCCTTTGCTCTAGTCTAATCACTCAGCCAGATTCCTCATGCTCATGGTCTCAAGTAGCTGTTAGGACATGTGCTCTTTTCTGCCTCTCTAAACTATAAGGAAAATGTGTCAGGCTGTTACAGTAATTATCACTTGCTCTACCACAGTAGTAAATGTGCTTTGAAATTGCCAATCAAATATCGTTTTCTGCCTAGAATCACACCATGAGTCTGTGTGCACACAGGAATTGTTGTCAGAGATGTAATTCGTGTTGCTCTTGTTCTGTAAGACTGGCACTCGTAGGAAAGGGGCAGCTTGTTTTCTTGAACTGTGATGGTTAGCATTCAGCACAAATCACTATCTCACAGATGAGAGGCAAATGGTAACACATTTGAAAACAACAGGGTAGATTTCCCTTCCACTCCTGCAATGGGTGAGGTAGTTACTACATGTTCAAAACTCCAATTAACCCTTACCACAGGTGATCTTACATACATCTCTGCAGTCTTCATGCAGTTGTGTAAGCGTCCATGCAGATCTCTCTTGCACCTGACAATACACAGTCTCCAGAAACACACTCTTAGCACACAGGCAGCTGCTTCTCCTGCATTCCCATGCTTACTATTCAGCACTGTGTGGTATTTCAGATAGCAGTGTGTAACGCTAACACATTCAACATCACCAAGGCTCATTTCCTTTGCTCTAGTCTAATCACTCACCCAGGTTCCACATGCTCATGGTCTCAAGTAGCTGTTAGGACATGTGCTCCTTTCTGCCTCTCTAAACTATAAGGAAAATGTGTCAGGCTGTTACAGTAATTATCACTTGCTCTACCACAGTAGTAAATGTGCTTTGAAATTGCCAATCAAATATCGTTTTCTGCCTAGAATCACACGATGAGTCTGTGTGCACACAGGAATTGTTGTCAGAGCTTTAATTCGTGTTGCTCTTGTTCTGTAAGACTTGCACTCGTAGGAAAGTGGCAGCTTGTTTTCTTGAACTGTGATGGTTAGCATTCAGCACAAATCACTATCTCACAGATGAGAGGCACATGGTAACACATTTGAAAACAACAGGGTAGATTTCCCTTCCACTCCTGCAATGGGTGAGGTAGTTACTACATGTTCAAAACTCCAATTAACCCTTACCACAGGTGATCTTACATACATTTCTGCAGTCTTCATGCAGTTGTGTAAGCGTCCATGCAGATCTCTCTTGCACCTGACAATACACAGTCTCCAGAAACACACTCTTAGCACACAGGCAGCTGCTTCTCCTGCATTCCCATGCTTACTATTCAGCACTGTGTGGTATTTCAGATAGCAGTGTGTAACGCTGACACATTCAACATCACCAAGGCTCATTTCCTTTGGTCTAGTCTAATCACTCACCCAGGTTCCACATGCTCATGGTCTCAAGTAGCTGTTAGGACATGTGCTCTTTTCTGCCTCTCTAAACTATAAGGAAAATGTGTCAGGCTGTTACAGTAATTATCACTTGCTCTACTACAGTAGTAAATGTGCTTTGAAATTGCCAATCAAATATCGTTTTCTGCCTAGAATCACACCATGAGTCTGTGTGCACACAGGAATTGTTGGCAGAGATTTAATGCGTGTTGCTCTCGTTCTGTAAGACTTGCACTCGTAGGAAAGGGGCAGCTTGTTTTCCTGAACTGTGATGGTTAGCATTCAGCACAAATCACTATCTCACAGATGAGAGGCAAATGGTAACACATTTGAAAACAACTGGGTAGATTTTCCTTCCAATCCTGCAATGGGTGAGGTAGTTCCTACATGTTCAAAACTCCAATTAACCCTTACCACAGGTGATCTTACATACATCTCTGCAGTCTTCATGCAGTTGTGTAAGCGTCCATGCAGATCTCTCTTGCACCTGACAATACACAGTCTCCAGAAACACACTCTTAGCACACAGGCAGCTGCTTCTCCTGCATTCCCATGCTTACTATTCAGCACTGTGTGGTATTTCAGATAGCAGTGTGTAACGCTAACACATTCAACATCACCAAGGCTCATTTCCTTTGCTCTAGTCTAATCACTCACCCAGGTTCCTCATGCTCATGGTCTCAAGTAGCTGTTAGGACATGTGCTCTTTTCTGCCTCTCTAAACTATAAGGAAAATGTGTCAGGCTGTTACAGTCATTATCACTTGCTCTACCACAATAGTAAATGTGCTTTGAAATTGCCAATCAAATATCGTTTTCTGCCTAGAATCACACCATGAGTCTGTGTGCACACAGGAATTGTTGTCAGAGATTTAATTCGTGTTGCTCTTGTTCTGTAAGACTTGCACTCGTAGGAAAGGGGCAGCTTGTTTTCTTGAACTGTGATGGTTAGCATTCAGCACAAATCACTATCTCACAGATGAGAGGCAAATGGTAACACATTTGAAAACAACAGGGTAGATTTTCCTTCCACTCCTGCAATGGGTGAGGTAGTTCCTACATGTTCAAAACTCCAATTAACCCTTACCACAGGTGATCTTACATACATCTCTGCAGTCTTCATGCAGTTGTGTAAGCGTCCATGCAGATCTCTCTTGCACCTGACAATACACAGTCTCCAGAAACACACTCTTACCACACAGGCAGCTGCTTCTCCTGCATTCCCATGCTTCCTATTCAGCACTGTGTGGTATTTCAGATAGCAGTGTGTAACGCTAACACATTCAACATCACCAAGGCTCATTTCCTTTCCTCTAGTCTAATCACTCACCCAGGTTCCTCATGCTCATGGTCTCAAGTAGCTGTTAGGACATGTGCTCTTTTCTGCCTCTCTAAACTATAAGGAAAATGTGTCAGGCTGTTACATTAATTATCACTTGCTCTACCACAGTAGTAAATGTGCTTTGAAATTGCCAATCAAATATCGTTTTCTGCCTAGAATGACACCATGAGTCTGTGTGCACACAGGAATTGTTGTCAGAGATTTAATTTGTGTTGATCTTGTTCTGTAAGACTTGCACTCGTAGGAAAGGGGCAGCTTGTTTTCTTGAACTGTGATGGTTAGCATTCAGTACAAATCACTATCTCACAGATGAGAGGCAAATGGTAACACATTTGAAAACAACAGGGTAGATTTTCCTTCCACTCCTGCAATGGGTGAGGTAGTTCCTACATGTTCAAAACTCCAATTAACCCTTACCACAGGTGATCTTACATACATCTCTGCAGTCTTCATGCAGTTGTGTAAGCGTCCATGCAGATCTCTCTTGCACCTGACAATACAGTCTCCAGAAACACACTCTTAGCACACAGGCAGCTGCTTCTTCTGCATTCCCATGCTTACTATTCAGCAGCGTGTGGTATTTCAGATAGCAGTGTGTAACGCTAACACATTCAATATCACCAAGGCTCATTTCCTTTGCTCTAGTCTAATCACTCAGCCAGGTTCCTCATGCTCATGGTCTCAAGTAGCTGTTAGGACATGTGCTCTTTTCTGCCTCTCTAAACTATAAGGAAAATGTGTCAGGCTGTGACAGTCATTATCACTTGCTCTACTACAGTAGTAAATGTGCTTTGAAATTGCCAATCAAATATCGTTTTCTGCCTAGAATCACACCATGAGTCTGTGTGCACACAGGAATTGTTGGCAGAGATTTAATGCGTGTTGCTCTTGTTCTGTAAGACTTGCACTCGTAGGAAAGGGGCAGCTTGTTTTCCTGAACTGTGATGGTTAGCATTCAGCACAAATCACTATCTCACAGATGAGAGGCAAATGGTAACACATTTGAAAACAACTGGGTAGATTTTCCTTCCACTCCTGCAATGGGTGAGGTAGTTCCTACATGTTCAAAACTCCAATTAACCCTTACCACAGGTGATCTTACATACATCTCTGCAGTCTTCATGCAGTTGTGTAAGCGTCCATGCAGATCTCTCTTGCACCTGACAATACAGTCTCCAGAAACACACTCTTAGCACACAGGCAGCTGCTTCTTCTGCATTCCCATGCTTACTATTCAGCACCGTGTGGTATTTCAGATAGCAGTGTGTAACGCTAACACATTCAACATCACCAAGGCTCATTTCCTTTGCTCTAGTCTAATCACTCAGCCAGATTCCTCATGCTCATGGTCTCAAGTAGCTGTTAGGACATGTGCTCTTTTCTGCCTCTCTAAACTATAAGGAAAATGTGTCAGGCTGTTACAGTAATTATCACTTGCTCTACCACAATAGTAAATGTGCTTTGAAATTGCCAATCAAATATCGTTTTCTGCCTAGAATCACACCATGAGTCTGTGTGCACACAGGAATTGTTGTCAGAGATTTAATTCGTGTTGCTCTTGTTCTGTAAGACTTGCACTCGTAGGAAAGGGGCAGCTTGTTTTCTTGAACTGTGATGGTTAGCATTCAGCACAAATCACTATCTCACAGATGAGAGGCAAATGGTAACACATTTGAAAACAACAGGGTAGATTTTCCTTCCACTCCTGCAATGGGTGAGGTACTTCCTACATGTTCAAAACTCCAATTAACCCTTACCACAGGTGATCTTACATACATCTCTGCAGTCTTCATGCAGTTGTGTAAGCGTCCATGCAGATCTCTCTTCCACCTGACAATACACACTGTCCAGAAACACACTCTTAGCACACAGGCAGCTGCTTCTCCTGCATTCCCATGCTTACTATTCAGGACTGTGTGGTATTTCAGATTGCAGTGTGTAACGCTAACACATTCAACATCACCAAGGCTCATTTCCTTTGCTCTAGTCTAATCACTCACCCAGGTTCCTCATGCTCATGGTCTCAAGTAGCTGTTAGGACATGTGCTCTTTTCTGCCTCTCTAAACTATAAGGAAAATGTGTCAGGCTGTTACAGTAATTATCACTTGCTCTACCACAGTAGTAAATGTGCTTTGAAATTGCCAATCAAATATCGTTTTCTGCCTAGAATGACACCATGAGTCTGTGTGCACACAGGAATTGTAGTCAGAGATTTAATTTGTGTTGCTCTTGTTCTGTAAGACTTGCACTCCTAGGAAAGGGGCAGCTTGTTTTCTTGAACTGTGATGGTTAGCATTCAGCACAAATCACTATCTCACAGATGAGAGGCAAATGGTAACACATTTGAAAACAACAGGGTAGATTTTCCTTCCACTCCTGCAATGGGTGAGGAAGTTTCTACATGTTCAAATCTCCAATTAACCCTTACCAGAGGTGATCTTACATACATCTCTGCAGTCTTCATGCAGTTGTGTAAGCGTCCATGCAGATCTCTCTTGCACCTGACAATACACAGTCTCCAGAACCACACTCTTAGCACACAGGCAGCTGCTTTTCCTGCATTCCCATGCTTACTATTCAGCACTGTGTGGTATTTCAAATAGCAGTGTGTAACGCTAACACATTCAACATCACCAAGGCTCATTTCCTTTGCTCTAGTCTAATCACTCACCCAGGTTCCACATGCTCATGGTCTCAAGTAGCTGTTAGGACATGTGCTCTTTTCTGCCTCTCTAAACTATAAGGAAAATGTGTCAGGCTGTTACAGTAATTATCACTTGCTCTACCACAGTAGTAAATGTGCTTTGAAATTGCCAATCAAATATCGTTTTCTGCCTAGAATCACACCATGAGTCTGTGTGCACACAGGAATTGTTGTCAGAGATGTAATTCGTGTTGCTCTTGTTCTGTAAGACTTGCACTCGTAGGAAAGGGACAGCTTGTTTTCTTGAACTGTGATGGTTAGCATTCAGCACAAATCACTATCTCACAGATGGGAGGCAAATGGTAACACATTTGAAAACAACAGGGTAGATTTTCCTTCCACTCCTGCAATGGGTGAGGAAGTTCCTACATGTTCAAAACTCCAATTAACCCTTACCACAGGTGATCTTACATACATCTCTGCAGTCTTCATGCAGTTGTGTAAGCGTCCATGCAGATCTCTCTTGCACCTGACAATACACAGTCTCCAGAAACACACTCTTAGCACACAGGCAGCTGCTTCTCCTGCATTCCCATGCTTACTATTCAGCACTGTGTGGTATTTCAGATAGCAGTGTGTAACGCTGACACATTCAACATCACCAAGGCTCATTTCCTTTGGTCTAGTCTAATCACTCACCCAGGTTCCACATGCTCATGGTCTCAAGTAGCTGTTAGGACATGTGCTCTTTTCTGCCTCTCTAAACTATAAGGAAAATGTGTCAGGCTGTTACAGTAATTATCACTTGCTCTACTACAGTAGTAAATGTGCTTTGAAATTGCCAATCAAATATCGTTTTCTGCCTAGAATCACACCATGAGTCTGTGTGCACACAGGAATTGTTGTCAGAGCTTTAATTCGTGTTGCTCTTGTTCTGTAAGACTTGCACTCGTAGGAAAGTGGCAGCTTGTTTTCTTGAACTGTGATGGTTAGCATTCAGCACAAATCACTATCTCACAGATGAGAGGCACATGGTAACACATTTGAAAACAACAGGGTAGATTTTCCTTCCACTCCTGCAATGGGTGAGGTAGTTACTACATGTTCAAAACTCCAATTAACCCTTACCACAGGTGATCTTACATACATCTCTGCAGTCTTCATACAGTTGTGTAAGCGTCCATGCAGATCTCTCTTGCACCTGACAATACACAGTCTCCAGAAACACACTCTTACCACACAGGCAGCTGCTTCTCCTGCATTCCCATGCTTACTATTCAGCACTGTGTGGTATTTCAGATAGCAGTGTGTAACGCTAACACATTCAACATCACCAAGGCTCATTTCCTTTCCTCTAGTCTAATCACTCACCCAGGTTCCTCATGCTCATGGTCTCAAGTAGCTGTTAGGACATGTGCTCTTTTCTGCCTCTCTAAACTATAAGGAAAATGTGTTAGGCTGTTACAGTAATTATCACTTGCTCTACCACAGTAGTAAATGTGCTTTGAAATTGCCAATCAAATATCGTTTTCTGCCTAGAATCACACCATGAGTCTGTGTGCACACAGGAATTGTTGTCAGAGATGTATTCGTGTTGCTCTTGTTCTGTAAGACTGGCACTCGTAGGAAAGGGGCAGCTTGTTTTCTTGAACTGTGATGGTTAGCATTCAGCACAAATCACTATCTCACAGATGAGAGGCAAATGGTAACACATTTGAAAACAACAGGGTAGATTTCCCTTCCACTCCTGCAATGGGTGAGGTAGTTACTACATGTTCAAAACTCCAATTAACCCTTACCACAGGTGATCTTACATACATCTCTGCAGTCTTCATGCAGTTGTGTAAGCGTCCATGCAGATCTCTCTTGCACCTGACAATACACAGTCTCCAGAAACACACTCTTAGCACACAGGCAGCTGCTTCTCCTGCATTCCCATGCTTACTATTCAGCACTGTGTGGTATTTCAGATAGCAGTGTGTAACGCTGACACATTCAACATCACCAAGGCTCATTTCCTTTGCTCTAGTCTAATCACTCACCCAGGTTCCACATGCTCATGGTCTCAAGTAGCTGTTAGGACATGTGCTCTTTTCTGCCTCTCTAAACTATAAGGAAAATGTGTCAGGCTGTTACAGTAATTATCACTTGCTCTACTACAGTAGTAAATGTGCTTTGAAATTGCCAATCAAATATCGTTTTCTGCCTAGAATCACACCATGAGTCTGTGTGCACACAGGAATTGTTGGCAGAGATTTAATACGTGTTGCTCTCGTTCTGTAAGACTTGCACTCGTAGGAAAGGGGCAGCTTGTTTTCCTGAACTGTGATGGTTAGCATTCAGCACAAATCACTATCTCACAGATGAGAGGCAAATGGTAACACATTTGAAAACAACTGGGTAGATTTTCCTTCCAATCCTGCAATGGGTGAGGTAGTTCCTACATGTTCAAAACTCCAATTAACCCTTACCACAGGTGATCTTACATACATCTCTGCAGTCTTCATGCAGTTGTGTAAGCGTCCATGCAGATCTCTCTTGCACCTGACAATACACAGTCTCCAGAAACACACTCTTACCACACAGGCAGCTGCTTCTCCTGCATTCCCATGCTTACTATTCAGCACTGTGTGGTATTTCAGATAGCAGTGAGTAACGCTAACACATTCAACATCACCAAGGCTCATTTCCTTTCCTCTAGTCTAATCACTCACCCAGGTTCCTCATGCTCATGGTCTCAAGTAGCTGTTAGGACATGTGCTCTTTTCTGCCTCTCTAAACTATAAGGAAAATGTGTCAGGCTGTTACATTAATTATCACTTGCTCTACCACAGTAGTAAATGTGCTTTGAAATTGCCAATCAAATATCGTTTTCTGCCTAGAATGACACCATGAGTCTGTGTGCACACAGGAATTGTTGTCAGAGATTTAATTTGTGTTGATCTTGTTCTGTAAGACTTGCACTCGTAGGAAAGGGGCAGCTTGTTTTCTTGAACTGTGATGGTTAGCATTCAGTACAAATCACTATCTCACAGATGAGAGGCAAATGGTAACACATTTGAAAACAACAGGGTAGATTTTCCTTCCACTCCTGCAATGGGTGAGGTAGTTCCTACATGTTCAAAACTCCAATTAACCCTTACCACAGGTGATCTTACATACATCTCTGCAGTCTTCATGCAGTTGTGTAAGCGTCCATGCAGATCTCTCTTGCACCTGACAATACAGTCTCCAGAAACACACTCTTAGCACACAGGCAGCTGCTTCTTCTGCATTCCCATGCTTACTATTCAGCAGCGTGTGGTATTTCAGATAGCAGTGTGTAACGCTAACACATTCAATATCACCAAGGCTCATTTCCTTTGCTCTAGTCTAATCACTCAGCCAGGTTCCTCATGCTCATGGTCTCAAGTAGCTGTTAGGACATGTGCTCTTTTCTGCCTCTCTAAACTATAAGGAAAATGTGTCAGGCTGTGACAGTAATTATCACTTGCTCTACTACAGTAGTAAATGTGCTTTGAAATTGCCAATCAAATATCGTTTTCTGCCTAGAATCACACCATGAGTCTGTGTGCACACAGGAATTGTTGGCAGAGATTTAATGCGTGTTGCTCTTGTTCTGTAAGACTTGCACTCGTAGGAAAGGGGCAGCTTGTTTTCCTGAACTGTGATGGTTAGCATTCAGCACAAATCACTATCTCACAGATGAGAGGCAAATGGTAACACATTTGAAAACAACTGGGTAGATTTTCCTTCCACTCCTGCAATGGGTGAGGTAGTTCCTACATGTTCAAAACTCCAATTAACCCTTACCACAGGTGATCTTACATACATCTCTGCAGTCTTCATGCAGTTGTGTAAGCGTCCATGCAGATCTCTCTTGCACCTGACAATACAGTCTCCAGAAACACACTCTTAGCACACAGGCAGCTGCTTCTTCTGCATTCCCATGCTTACTATTCAGCACCGTGTGGTATTTCAGATAGCAGTGTGTAACGCTAACACATTCAACATCACCAAGGCTCATTTCCTTTGCTCTAGTCTAATCACTCAGCCAGATTCCTCATGCTCATGGTCTCAAGTAGCTGTTAGGACATGTGCTCTTTTCTGCCTCTCTAAACTATAAGGAAAATGTGTCAGGCTGTTACAGTAATTATCACTTGCTCTACCACAGTAGTAAATGTGCTTTGAAATTGCCAATCAAATATCGTTTTCTGCCTTGAATCACACCATGAGTCTGTGTGCACACAGGAATTGTTGTCAGAGATGTAATTCGTGTTGCTCTTGTTCTGTAAGACTGGCACTCGTAGGAAAGGGGCAGCTTGTTTTCTTGAACTGTGATGGTTAGCATTCAGCACAAATCACTATCTCACAGATGAGAGGCAAATGGTAACACATTTGAAAACAACAGGGTAGATTTCCCTTCCACTCCTGCAATGGGTGAGGTAGTTACTACATGTTCAAAACTCCAATTAACCCTTACCACAGGTGATCTTACATACATTTCTGCAGTCTTCATGCAGTTGTGTAAGCGTCCATGCAGATCTCTCTTGCACCTGACAATACACAGTCTCCAGAAACACACTCTTAGCACACAGGCAGCTGCTTCTCCTGCATTCCCATGCTTACTATTCAGCACTGTGTGGTATTTCAGATAGCAGTGTGTAACGCTAACACATTCAACATCACCGAGGCTCATTTCCTTTGCTCTAGTCTAATCACTCACCCAGGTTCCACATGCTCATGGTCTCAAGTAGCTGTTAGGACATGTGCTCTTTTCTGCCTCTCTAAACTATAAGGAAAATGTGTCAGGCTGTTACAGTAATTATCACTTGCTCTACCACAATAGTAAATGTGCTTTGAAATTGCCAATCAAATATCGTTTTCTGCCTAGAATGACACCATGAGTCTGTGTGCACACAGGAATTGTTGTCAGAGATTTAATTTGTGTTGCTCTTGTTCTGTAAGACTTGCACTCGTAGGAAAGGGGCAGCTTGTTTTCTTGAACTGTGATGGTTAGCATTCAGCACAAATCACTATCTCACAGATGAGAGGCAAATGGTAACACATTTGAAAACAACAGGGTAGATTTTCCTTCCACTCCTGCAATGGGTGAGGAAGTTCCTACATGTTCAAAACTCCAATTAACCCTTACCAGAGGTGATCTTACATACATCTCTGCAGTCTTCATGCAGTTGTGTAAGCGTCCATGCAGATCTCTCTTGCACCTGACAATACACAGTCTCCAGAAACACACTCTTAGCACACAGGCAGCTGCTTCTCCTGCATTCCCTTGCTTACTATTCAGCACTGTGTGGTATTTCAGATAGCAGTGTGTAACGCTAACACATTCAACATCACCAAGGCTCATTTCCTTTGCTCTAGTCTAATCACTCACCCAGGTTCCACATGCTCATGGTCTCAAGTAGCTGTTAGGACATGTGCTCCTTTCTGCCTCTCTAAACTATAAGGAAAATGTGTCAGGCTGTTACAGTAATTATCACTTGCTCTACCACAGTAGTAAATGTGCTTTGAAATTGCCAATCAAATATCGTTTTCTGCCTAGAATCACACCATGAGTCTGTGTGCACACAGGAATTGTTGTCAGAGCTTTAATTCGTGTTGCTCTTGTTCTGTAAGACTTGCACTCGTAGGAAAGTGGCAGCTTGTTTTCTTGAACTGTGATGGTTAGCATTCAGCACAAATCACTATCTCACAGATGAGAGGCACATGGTAACACATTTGAAAACAACAGGGTAGATTTTCCTTCCACTCCTGCAATGGGTGAGGTAGTTCCTACATGTTCAAAACTCCAATTAACCCTTACCACAGGTGATCTTACATACATCTCTGCAGTCTTCATGCAGTTGTGTAAGCGTCCATGCAGATCTCTCTTGCACCTGACAATACACAGTCTCCAGAAACACACTCTTACCACACAGGCAGCTGCTTCTCCTGCATTCCCATGCTTACTATTCAGCACTGTGTGGTATTTCAGATAGCAGTGTGTAACGTTAACACATTCAACATCACCAAGGCTCATTTCCTTTCCTCTAGTCTAATCACTCACCCAGGTTCCTCATGCTCATGGTCTCAAGTAGCTGTTAGGACATGTGCTCTTTTCTGCCTCTCTAAACTATAAGGAAAATGTGTCAGGCTGTTACCATAATTATCACTTGCTCTACCACAGTAGTAAATGTGCTTTGAAATTGCCAATCAAATATCGTTTTCTGCCTAGAATGACACCATGAGTCTGTGTGCACACAGGAATTGTTGTCAGAGATATAATTTGTGTTGCTCTTGTTCTGTAAGACTTGCACTCGTAGGAAAGGGGCAGCTTGTTTTCTTGAACTGTGATGGTTAGCATTCAGTACAAATCACTATCTCACAGATGAGAGGCAAATGGTAACACATTTGAAAACAACAGGGTAGATTTTCCTTCCACTCCTGCAATGGGTGAGGTAGTTCCTACATGTTCAAAACTCCAATTAACCCTTACCACAGGTGATCTTACATACATCTCTGCAGTCTTCATGCAGTTGTGTAAGCGTCCATGCAGATCTCTCTTGCACCTGACAATACAGTCTCCAGAAACACACTCTTAGCACACAGGCAGCTGCTTCTTCTGCATTCCCATGCTTACTATTCAGCACCGTGTGGTATTTCAGATAGCAGTGTGTAACGCTAACACATTCAATATCACCAAGGCTCATTTCCTTTGCTCTAGTCTAATCACTCAGCCAGGTTCCTCATGCTCATGGTCTCAAGTAGCTGTTAGGACATGTGCTCTTTTCTGCCTCTCTAAACTATAAGGAAAATGTGTCAGGCTGTGACAGTAATTATCACTTGCTCTACTACAGTAGTAAATGTGCTTTGAAATTGCCAATCAAATATCGTTTTCTGCCTAGAATCACACCATGAGTCTGTGTGCACACAGGAATTGTTGTCAGAGCTTTAATTCGTGTTGCTCTTGTTCTGTAAGACTTGCACTCGTAGGAAAGTGGCAGCTTGTTTTCTTGAACTGTGATGGTTAGCATTCAGCACAAATCACTATCTCACAGATGAGAGGCACATGGTAACACATTTGAAAACAACAGGGTAGATTTTCCTTCCACTCCTGCAATGGGTGAGGTAGTTCCTACATGTTCAAAACTCCAATTAACCCTTACCACAGGTGATCTTACATACATCTCTGCAGTCTTCATGCAGTTGTGTAAGCGTCCATGCAGATCTCTCTTGCACCTGACAATACACAGTCTCCAGAAACACACTCTTACCACACAGGCAGCTGCTTCTCCTGCATTCCCATGCTTACTATTCAGCACTGTGTGGTATTTCAGATAGCAGTGTGTAACGTTAACACATTCAACATCACCAAGGCTCATTTCCTTTCCTCTAGTCTAATCACTCACCCAGGTTCCTCATGCTCATGGTCTCAAGTAGCTGTTAGGACATGTGCTCTTTTCTGCCTCTCTAAACTATAAGGAAAATGTGTCAGGCTGTTACCATAATTATCACTTGCTCTACCACAGTAGTAAATGTGCTTTGAAATTGCCAATCAAATATCGTTTTCTGCCTAGAATGACACCATGAGTCTGTGTGCACACAGGAATTGTTGTCAGAGATATAATTTGTGTTGCTCTTGTTCTGTAAGACTTGCACTCGTAGGAAAGGGGCAGCTTGTTTTCTTGAACTGTGATGGTTAGCATTCAGTACAAATCACTATCTCACAGATGAGAGGCAAATGGTAACACATTTGAAAACAACAGGGTAGATTTTCCTTCCACTCCTGCAATGGGTGAGGTAGTTCCTACATGTTCAAAACTCCAATTAACCCTTACCACAGGTGATCTTACATACATCTCTGCAGTCTTCATGCAGTTGTGTAAGCGTCCATGCAGATCTCTCTTGCACCTGACAATACAGTCTCCAGAAACACACTCTTAGCACACAGGCAGCTGCTTCTTCTGCATTCCCATGCTTACTATTCAGCACCGTGTGGTATTTCAGATAGCAGTGTGTAACGCTAACACATTCAATATCACCAAGGCTCATTTCCTTTGCTCTAGTCTAATCACTCAGCCAGGTTCCTCATGCTCATGGTCTCAAGTAGCTGTTAGGACATGTGCTCTTTTCTGCCTCTCTAAACTATAAGGAAAATGTGTCAGGCTGTGACAGTAATTATCACTTGCTCTACTACAGTAGTAAATGTGCTTTGAAATTGCCAATCAAATATCGTTTTCTGCCTAGAATCACACCATGAGTCTGTGTGCACACAGGAATTGGAGTCAGAGATTTAATTCGTGTTGCTCTTGTTCTGTAAGACTTGCACTCGTAGGAAAGGGGCAGCTTGTTTTCTTGAACTGTGATGGTTAGCATTCAGCACAAATCACTATCTCACAGATGAGAGGCAAATGGTAACACATTTGAAAACAACAGGGTAGATTTTCCTTCCACTCCTGCAATGGGTGAGGTACTTCCTACATGTTCAAAACTCCAATTAACCCATACCACAGGTGATCTTACATACATCTCTGCAGTCTTCATGCAGTTGTGTAAGCGTCCATGCAGATCTCTCTTCCACCTGACAATACACACTGTCCAGAAACACACTCTTAGCACACAGGCAGCTGCTTCTCCTGCATTCCCATGCTTACTATTCAGGACTGTGTGGTATTTCAGATTGCAGTGTGTAACGCTAACACATTCAACATCACCAAGGCTCATTTCCTTTGCTCTAGTCTAATCACTCACCCAGGTTCCTCATGCTCATGGTCTCAAGTAGCTGTTAGGACATGTGCTCTTTTCTGCCTCTCTAAACTATAAGGAAAATGTGTCAGGCTGTTACAGTAATTATCACTTGCTCTACCACAGTAGTAAATGTGCTTTGAAATTGCCAATCAAATATCGTTTTCTGCCTAGAATGACACCATGAGTCTGTGTGCACACAGGAATTGGAGTCAGAGATTTAATTTGTGTTGCTCTTGTTCTGTAAGACTTGCACTCCTAGGAAAGGGGCAGCTTGTTTTCTTGAACTGTGATGGTTAGCATTCAGCACAAATCACTATCTCACAGATGAGAGGCAAATGGTAACACATTTGAAAACAACAGGGTAGATTTTCCTTCCACTCCTGCAATGGGTGAGGAAGTTCCTACATGTTCAAATCTCCAATTAACCCTTACCAGAGGTGATCTTACATACATCTCTGCAGTCTTCATGCAGTTGTGTAAGCGTCCATGCAGATCTCTCTTGCACCTGACAATACACAGTCTCCAGAACCACACTCTTAGCACACAGGCAGCTGCTTTTCCTGCATTCCCATGCTTACTATTCAGCACTGTGTGGTATTTCAGATAGCAGTGTGTAACGCTAACACATTCAACATCACCAAGGCTCATTTCCTTTGCTCTAGTCTAATCACTCACCCAGGTTCCACATGCTCATGGTCTCAAGTAGCTGTTAGGACATGTGCTCTTTTCTGCCTCTCTAAACTATTAGGAAAATGTGTCAGGCTGTTACAGTAATTATCACTTGCTCTACCACAGTAGTAAATGTGCTTTGAAATTGCCAATCAAATATCGTTTTCTGCCTAGAATGACACCATGAGTCTGTGTGCACACAGGAATTGTTGTCAGAGATTTAATTTGTGTTGCTCTTGTTCAGTAAGACTTGCACTCGTAGGAAAGGGGCAGCTTGTTTTCTTGAACTGTGATGGTTAGCATTCAGCACAAATCACTATCTCACAGATGAGAGGCAAATGGTAACACATTTGAAAACAACAGGGTAGATTTTCCTTCCACTCCTGCAATGGGTGAGGTAGTTCCTACATGTTCAAAACTCCAATTAACCCTTACCACAGGTGATCTTACATACATCTCTGCAGTCTTCATGCAGTTGTGTAAGCGTCCATGCAGATCTCTCTTGCACTTGACAATACACAGTCTCCAGAAACACACTCTTAGCACACAGGCAGCTGCTTCTCCTGCATTCCCATGCTTACTATTCAGTACTGTGTGGTATTTCAGATAGCAGTGTGTAACGCTAACACATTCAACATCACCAAGGCTCATTTCCTTTGCTCTAGTCTAATCACTCACCCAGGTTCCTCATGCTCATGGTCTCAAGTAGCTGTTAGGACATGTGCTCTTTTCTGCCTCTCTAAACTATAAGGAAAATGTGTCAGGCTGTTACAGTAATTATCACTTGCTCTACCACAGTAGTAAATGTGCTTTGAAATTGCCAATCACATATCGTTTTCTGCCTAGAATCACACCATGAGTCTGTGTGCACACAGGAATTGTTGTCAGAGATGTAATTCGTGTTGCTCTTGTTCTGTAAGACTTGCACTCGTAGGAAAGGGGCAGCTTGTTTTCTTGAACTGTGATGGTTAGCATTCAGCACAAATCACTATCTCACAGATGAGAGGCAAATGGTAACACATTTGAAAACAACAGGGTAGATTTTCCTTCCACTCCTGCAATGGGTGAGGTAGTTCCTACATGTTCAAAACTCCAATTAACCCTTACCACAGGTGATCTTACATACATCTCTGCAGTCTTCATGCAGTTGTGTAAGCGTCCATGCAGATCTCTCTTGCACCTGACAATACACAGTCTCCAGAAACACACTCTTAGCACACAGGCAGCTGCTTCTCCTGCATTCCCATGCTTACCATTCAGCACAGTGTGGTATTTCAGATAGCAGTGTGTAACGCTAACACATTCAACATCACCAAGGCTCATTTCCTTCGCTCTAGTCTAATCACTCACCCAGGTTCCACATGCTCATGGTCTCAAGTAGCTGTTAGGACATGTGCTCTTTTCTGCCTCTCTAAACTATAAGGAAAATGTGTCAGGCTGTTACAGTAATTATCACTTGCTCTACTACAGTAGTAAATGTGCTTTGAAATTGCCAATCAAATATCGTTTTCTGCCTAGAATCACACCATGAGTCTGTGTGCACACAGGAATTGTTGTCAGAGATTTAATTTGTGTTGCTCTTGTTCTGTAAGACTTGCACTCGTAGGAAAGGGGCAGCTTGTTTTCTTGAACTGTGATGGTTAGCATTCAGCACAAATCACTATCTCACAGATGAGAGGCAAATGGTAACACATTTGAAAACAACAGGGTAGATTTTCCTTTCACTCCTTCAATGGGTGAGGTAGTTCCTACATGTTCAAAACTCCAATTAACCCTTACCACAGGTAATCTTACATACATCTCTGCAGTCTTCATGCAGTTGTGTAAGCGTCCATGCAGATCTCTCTTGCACCTGACAATACACAGTCTCCAGAAACACACTCTTAGCACACAGGCAGCTGCTTCTCCTGCATTCCCATGCTTACTATTCAGCACTGTGTGGTATTTCAGATAGCAGTGTGTAACGCTAACACATTCAACATCACCAAGGCTCATTTCCTTTGCTCTAGTCTAATCACTCACCCAGGTTCCACATGCTCATGGTCTCAAGTAGCTGTTCGGACATGTGCTCTTTTCTGCCTCTCTAAACTATAAGGAAAATGTGTCAGTCTGTTACAGTAATTCTCACTTGCTTTACCACAGTAGTAAATGTGCTTTGAAATTGCCAATCAAATATCGTTTTCTGCCTAGAATCACACCATGAGTCTGTGTGCACACAGGAATTGTTGTCAGAGATGTAATTTGTGTTGCTCTTGTTCTGTAAGACTTGCACTCGTAGGAAAGGGGCAGCTTGTTTTCTTGAACTGTGATGGTTAGCATTCAGCACAAATCACTATCTCACAGATGAGAGGCAAATGGTAACACATTTGAAAACAACAGGGTAGATTTTCCTTCCACTCCTGCAATGGGTGAGGTAGTTCCTACATGTTCAAAACTCCAATTAACCCTTACCACAGGTGATCTTACATACATCTCTGCAGTCTTCATGCAGTTGTGTAAGCGTCCACGCAGATCTCTCTTGCACCTGACAATACACAGTCTCCAGAAACACACTCTTAGCAAACAGGCAGCTGCTTCTCCTGCATTCCCAAGCTTACTATTCAGCACTGTGTGGTATTTCAGATAGCAGTGTGTAACGCTAACACATTCAACATCACCAAGGCTCATTTCCTTTGCTCTCGTCTAATCACTCACCCAGGTTCCACATGCTCATGGTCTCAAGTAGCTGTTAGGACATGTGCTCTTTTCTGCCTCTCTAAACTATAAGGAAAATGTGTCAGGCTGTTACAGTAATTATCACTTGCTCTACCACAGTAGTAAATGTGCTTTGAAATTGCCAATCAAATATCGTTTTCTGCCTAGAATCACACCATGAGTCTGTGTGCACACAGGAATTGTTGTCAGAGATTTAATTCGTGTTGCTCTTGTTCTGTAAGACTTGCACTCGTAGGAAAGGGGCAGCTTGTTTTCTTGAACTGCGATGGTTAGCATTCAGCACAAATCACTACCTCACAGATGAGAGGCAAATGGTAACACATTTGAAAACAACAGGGTAGATTTTCCTTCCACTCCTGCAATGGGTGAGGTAGTTCCTACATGTTCAAAACTCCAATTAACCCTTACCACAGGTGATCTTACATACATCTCTGCAGTCTTCATGCAGTTGTGTAAGCGTCCATGCAGATCTCTCTTGCACCTGACAATACAGTCTCCAGAAACACACTCTTAGCACACAGGCAGCTGCTTCTTCTGCATTCCCATGCTTACTATTCAGCACTGTGTGGTATTTCAGATAGCAGTGTGTAACGCTAACACATTCAACATCACCAAGGCTCATTTCCTTTGCTCTAGTCTAATCACTCACCCAGGTTCCTCATGCTCATGGTCTCAAGTAGCTGTTAGGACATGTGCTCTTTTCTGCCTCTCTAAACTATAAGGAAAATGTGTCAGTCTGTTACAGTAATTCTCACTTGCTTTACCACAGTAGTAAATGTGCTTTGAAATTGCCAATCAAATATCGTTTTCTGCCTAGAATCACACCATGAGTCTGTGTGCACACAGGAATTGTCGTCAGAGATGTAATTCGTGTTGCTCTTGTCCTGTAAGACTTGCACTCGTAGGAAAGGGGCAGCTTGTTTTCTTGAACTGTGATGGTTAGCAGTCAGCACAAATCACTATCTCACAGATGAGAGGCAAATGGTAACACATTTGAAAACAACAGGGTAGATTTTCCTTCCACTCCTGCAATGGGTGAGGTAGTTCCTACATGTTCAAAACTCCAATTAACCCTTACCACAGGTGATCTTACATACATCTCTGCAGTCTTCATGCAGTTGTGTAAGCGTCCATGCAGATCTCTCTTGCACCTGACAATACACAGTCTCCAGAAACACACTCTTAGCACACAGGCAGCTGCTTCTCCTGCATTCCCATGCTTACTATTCAGCACAGTGTGGTATTTCAGATAGCAGTGTGTAACGCTAACACATTCAACATCATCAAGGCTCATTTCCTTCGCTCTAGTCTAATCACTCACCCAGGTTCCACATGCTCATGGTCTCAAGTAGCTGTTAGGACATGTGCTCTTTTCTGCCTCTCTAAACTATAAGGAAAATGTGTCAGGCTGTTACAGTAATTATCACTTGCTCTACTACAGTAGTAAATGTGCTTTGAAATTGCCAATCAAATATCGTTTTCTGCCTAGAATCACACCATGAGTCTGTGTGCACACAGGAATTGTTGGCAGAGATTTAATGCGTGTTGCTCTTGTTCTGTAAGACCTGCACTCGTAGGAAAGGGGCAGCTTGTTTTCCTGAACTGTGATGGTTAACATTCAGCACAAATCACTATCTCACAGATGAGAGGCAAATGGTAACACATTTGAAAACAACAGGGTAGGTTTTGCTACCACTCCTGCAATGGGTGAGGTAGTTCCTACATGTTCAAAACTCCAATTAACCCTTACCACAGGTGATGTTACATACATCTCTGCAGTCTTCATGCAGCTGTGTAAGCGTCCACGCAGATCTCTCTTGCACCTGACAATACACAGTCTCCAGAAACACACTCTTAGCACACAGGCAGCTGCTTCTCCTGCATTCCCATGCTTACTATTTAGCACTGTGTGGTATTTCAGATAGCAGTGTGTAACGCTAACACATTCAACATCACCAAGGCTCATTTCCTTTGCTCTAGTCTAATCACTCACCCAGGTTCCACATGCTCATGGTCTCAAGTAGCTGTTAGGACATGTGCTCTTTTCTGCCTCTCTAAACTATAAGGAAAATGTGTCAGGCTGTGACAGTAATTATCACTTGCTCTACTACAGTAGTAAATGTGCTTTGAAATTGCCAATCAAATATCGTTTTCTGCCTAGAATCACACCATGAGTCTGTGTGCACACAGGAATTGTTGACAGAGATTTAATGCGTGTTGCTCTTGTTCTGTAAGACTTGCACTCGTAGGAAAGGGGCAGCTTGTTTTCCTGAACTGTGATGGTTAGCATTCAGCACAAATCACTATCTCACAGATGAGAGGCAAATGGTAACACATTTGAAAACAACTGGGTAGATTTTCCTTCCACTCCTGCAATGGGTGAGGTAGTTCCTACATGTTCAAAACTCCAATTAACCCTTACCACAGGTGATCTTACATACATCTCTGCAGTCTTCATGCAGTTGTGTAAGCGTCCATGCAGATCTCTCTTGCACCTGACAATACACAGTCTCCCGAAACACACTCTTAGCACACAGGCAGCTGCTTCTCCTGCATTACGATGCTTACTATTCAGCACTGTGTGGTATTTCAGATAGCAGTGTGTAACGCTAACACATTCAACATCACCAAGGCTCATTTCCTTTGCTCTAGTCTAATCACTCACCCAGGTTCCACATGCTCATGGTCTCAAGTAGCTGTTAGGACATGTGCTCTTTTCTGCCTCTCTAAACTATAAGGAAAATGTGTCAGGCTGTTACAGTAATTATCACTTGCTCTACCACAATAGTAAATGTGCTTTGAAATTGCCAATCAAATATCGTTTTCTGCCTAGAATCACACCATGAGTCTGTGTGCACACAGGAATTGTTGTCAGAGATTTAATTCGTGTTGCTCTTGTTCTGTAAGACTTGCACGCGTAGGAAAGGGGCAGCTTGTTTTCTTGAACTGTGATGGTTAGCATTCAGCACAAATCACTATCTCACAGATGAGAGGCAAATGGTAACACATTTGAAAACAACAGGGTAGATTTTCCTTCCACTCCTGCAATGGGTGAGGTAGTTCCTACATGTTCAAAACTCCAATTAACCCTTACCACAGGTGATCTTACATACATCTCTGCAGTCTTCATGCAGTTGTGTAAGCGTCCATGCAGATCTCTCTTCCACCTGACAATACACAGTGTCCAGAAACACACTCTTAGCACACAGGCAGCTGCTTCTCCTGCATTCCCATGCTTACTATTCAGGACTGTGTGGTATTTCAGATAGCAGTGTGTACCGCTAACACATTCAACATCACCAAGGCTCATTTCCTTTGCTCTAGTCTAATCACTCACCCAGGTTCCTCATGCTCATGGTCTCAAGTAGCTGTTAGGACATGTGCTCTTTTCTGCCTCTCTAAACTATAAGGAAAATGTGTCAGGCTGTTACAGTAATTATCACTTGCTCTACCACAGTAGTAAATGTGCTTTGAAATTGCCAATCAAATATCGTTTTCTGCCTAGAATGACACCATGAGTCTGTGTGCACACAGGAATTGTTGTCAGAGATTTAATTTGTGTTGCTCTTGTTCAGTAAGACTTGCACTCGTAGGAAAGGGGCAGCTTGTTTTCTTGAACTGTGATGGTTAGCATTCAGCACAAATCACTATCTCACAGATGAGAGGCAAATGGTAACACATTTGAAATCAACAGGGTAGATTTTCCTTCCACTCCTGCAATGGGTGAGGTAGTTCCTACATGTTCAAAACTCCAATTAACCCTTACCACAGGTGATCTTACATACATCTCTGCAGTCTTCATGCAGTTGTGTAAGCGTCCATGCAGATCTCTCTTGCACCTGACAATACAGTCTCCAGAAACACACTCTTAGCACACAGGCAGCTGCTTCTTCTGCATTCCCATGCTTACTATTCAGCACTGTGTGGTATTTCAGATAGCAGTGTGTAACGCTAACACATTCAACATCACCAAGGCTCATTTCCTTTGCTCTAGTCTAATCACTCACCCAGGTTCCTCATGCTCATGGTCTCAAGTAGCTGTTAGGACATGTGCTCTTTTCTGCCTCTCTAAACTATAAGAAAAATGTGTCAGGCTGTTACAGTAATTATCACTTGCTCTACCACAGTAGTAAATGTGCTTTGAAATTGCCAATCACATATCGTTTTCTGCCTAGAATCACACCATGAGTCTGTGTGCACACAGGAATTGTTGTCAGAGATGTAATTCGTGTTGCTCTTGTTCTGTAAGACTTGCACTCGTAGGAAAGGGGCAGCTTGTTTTCTTGAACTGTGATGGTTAGCATTCAGCACAAATCACTATCTCACAGATGAGAGGCAAATGGTAACACATTTGAAAACAACAGGGTAGATTTTCCTTCCACTCCTGCAATGGGTGAGGTAGTTCCTACATGTTCAAAACTCCAAGTAACCCTTACCACAGGTGATCTTACATACATCTCTGCAGTCTTCATGCAGTTGTGTAAGCGTCCATGCAGATCTCTCTTGCACCTGACAATACACAGTCTCCAGAAACACACTCTTAGCACACAGGCAGCTGCTTCTCCTGCATTCCCATGCTTACCATTCAGCACAGTTTGGTATTTCAGATAGCAGTGTGTAACGCTAACACATTCAACATCACCAAGGCTCATTTCCTTCGCTCTAGTCTAATCACTCACCCAGGTTCCACATGCTCATGGTCTCAAGTAGCTGTTAGGACATGTGCTCTTTTCTGCCTCTCTAAACTATAAGGAAAATGTGTCAGGCTGTTACAGTAATTATCACTTGCTCTACTACAGTAGTAAATGTGCTTTGAAATTGCCAATCAAATATCGTTTTCTGCCTAGAATCACACCATGAGTCTGTGTGCACACAGGAATTGTTGTCAGAGATTTAATTTGTGTTGCTCTTGTTCTGTAAGACTTGCACTCGTAGGAAAGGGGCAGCTTGTTTTCTTGAACTGTGATGGTTAGCATTCAGCACAAATCACTATCTCACAGATGAGAGGCAAATGGTAACACATTTGAAAACAACAGGGTAGATTTTCCTTCCACTCCTTCAATGGGTGAGGTAGTTCCTACATGTTCAAAACTCCAATTAACCCTTACCACAGGTAATCTTACATACATCTCTGCAGTCTTCATGCAGTTGTGTAAGCGTCCATGCAGATCTCTCTTGCACCTGACAATACACAGTCTCCAGAAACACACTCTTAGCACACAGGCAGCTGCTTCTCCTGCATTCCCATGCTTACTATTCAGCACTGTGTGGTATTTCAGATAGCAGTGTGTAACGCTAACACATTCAACATCACCAAGGCTCATTTCCTTTGCTCTAGTCTAATCACTCACCCAGGTTCCACATGCTCATGGTCTCAAGTAGCTGTTAGGACATGTGCTCTTTTCTGCCTCTCTAAACTATAAGGAAAATGTGTCAGGCTTTTACAGTAATTATCACTTGCTCTACTACAGTAGTACATGTGCTTTGAAATTGCCAATCAAATATCGTTTTCTGCCTAGAATCACACCATGAGTCTGTGTGCACACAGGAATTGTTGTCAGAGATTTAATTTGTGTTGCTCTTGTTCTGTAAGACTTTCACTCGTAGGAAAGGGGCAGCTTGTTTTCTTGAACTGTGATGGTTAGAATTCAGCACAAATCACTATCTCACAGATGAGAGGCAAATGGTAACACATTTGAAAACAACAGGGTAGGTTTTGCTTCCACTCCTGCAATGGGTGAGGTAGTTCCTACATGTTCAAAACTCCAATTAACCCTTACCACAGGTGATCTTACATACATCTCTGCAGTCTTCATGCAGTTGTGTAAGCGTCCATGCAGATCTCTCTTCCACCTGACAATACACATTGTCCAGAAACACACTCTTAGCACACAGGCAGCTGCTTCTCCTGCATTCCCATGCTTACTATTCAGGACTGTGTGGTATTTCAGATAGCAGTGTGTAACGCTAACACATTCAACATCACCAAGGCTCATTTCCTTTGCTCTAGTCTAATCACTCACCCAGGTTCCTCATGCTCATGGTCTCAAGTAGCTGTTAGGACATGTGCTCTTTTCTGCCTCTCTAAACTATAAGGAAAATGTGTCAGGCTGTTACAGTAATTATCACGTGCTCTACCACAGTAGTAAATGTGCTTTGAAATTGCCAATCAAATATCGTTTTCTGCCTAGAATGACACCATGAGTCTGTGTGCACACAGGAATTGTAGTCAGAGATTGAATTTGTGTTGCTCTTGTTCTGTAAGACTTGCACTCCTAGGAAAGGGGCAGCTTGTTTTCTTAAACTGTGATGGTTACCATTCAGCACAAATCACTATCTCACAGATGAGAGGCAAATGGTAACACATTTGAAAACAACAGGGTAGGTTTTGCTTCCACTCCTGCAATGGGTGAGGTAGTTCCTACATGTTCAAAACTCCAATTAACCCTTACCACAGGTGATCTTACATACATCTCTGCAGTCTTCATGCAGTTGTGTAAGCGTCCATGCAGATCTCTCTTGCACCTGACAATACACAGTCTCCAGAAACACACTCTTAGCACACAGGCAGCTGCTTCTCCTGCATTCCCATGCTTACTATTCAGGACTGTGTGGTATTTCAGATAGCAGTGTGTACCGCTAACACATTCAACATCACCAAGGCTCATTTCCTTTGCTCTAGTCTAATCACTCACCCAGGTTCCTCATGCTCATGGTCTCAAGTAGCTGTTAGGACATGTGCTCTTTTCTGCCTCTCTAAACTATAAGGAAAATGTGTCAGGCTGTTACAGTAATTATCACTTGCTCTACCACAGTAGTAAATGTGCTTTGAAATTGCCAATCAAATATCGTTTTCTGCCTAGAATGACACCATGAGTCTGTGTGCACACAGGAATTGTTGTCAGAGATTTAATTTGTGTTGCTCTTGTTCAGTAAGACTTGCACTCGTAGGAAAGGGGCAGCTTGTTTTCTTGAACTGTGATGGTTAGCATTCAGCACAAATCACTATCTCACAGATGAGAGGCAAATGGTAACACATTTGAAATCAACAGGGTAGATTTTCCTTCCACTCCTGCAATGGGTGAGGTAGTTCCTACATGTTCAAAACTCCAATTAACCCTTACCACAGGTGATCTTACATACATCTCTGCAGTCTTCATGCAGTTGTGTAAGCGTCCATGCAGATCTCTCTTGCACCTGACAATACAGTCTCCAGAAACACACTCTTAGCACACAGGCAGCTGCTTCTTCTGCATTCCCATGCTTACTATTCAGCACTGTGTGGTATTTCAGATAGCAGTGTGTAACGCTAACACATTCAACATCACCAAGGCTCATTTCCTTTGCTCTAGTCTAATCACTCACCCAGGTTCCTCATGCTCATGGTCTCAAGTAGCTGTTAGGACATGTGCTCTTTTCTGCCTCTCTAAACTATAAGAAAAATGTGTCAGGCTGTTACAGTAATTATCACTTGCTCTACCACAGTAGTAAATGTGCTTTGAAATTGCCAATCACATATCGTTTTCTGCCTAGAATCACACCATGAGTCTGTGTGCACACAGGAATTGTTGTCAGAGATGTAATTCGTGTTGCTCTTGTTCTGTAAGACTTGCACTCGTAGGAAAGGGGCAGCTTGTTTTCTTGAACTGTGATGGTTAGCATTCAGCACAAATCACTATCTCACAGATGAGAGGCAAATGGTAACACATTTGAAAACAACAGGGTAGATTTTCCTTCCACTCCTGCAATGGGTGAGGTAGTTCCTACATGTTCAAAACTCCAAGTAACCCTTACCACAGGTGATCTTACATACATCTCTGCAGTCTTCATGCAGTTGTGTAAGCGTCCATGCAGATCTCTCTTGCACCTGACAATACACAGTCTCCAGAAACACACTCTTAGCACACAGGCAGCTGCTTCTCCTGCATTCCCATGCTTACCATTCAGCACAGTTTGGTATTTCAGATAGCAGTGTGTAACGCTAACACATTCAACATCACCAAGGCTCATTTCCTTCGCTCTAGTCTAATCACTCACCCAGGTTCCACATGCTCATGGTCTCAAGTAGCTGTTAGGACATGTGCTCTTTTCTGCCTCTCTAAACTATAAGGAAAATGTGTCAGGCTGTTACAGTAATTATCACTTGCTCTACTACAGTAGTAAATGTGCTTTGAAATTGCCAATCAAATATCGTTTTCTGCCTAGAATCACACCATGAGTCTGTGTGCACACAGGAATTGTTGTCAGAGATTTAATTTGTGTTGCTCTTGTTCTGTAAGACTTGCACTCGTAGGAAAGGGGCAGCTTGTTTTCTTGAACTGTGATGGTTAGCATTCAGCACAAATCACTATCTCACAGATGAGAGGCAAATGGTAACACATTTGAAAACAACAGGGTAGATTTTCCTTCCACTCCTTCAATGGGTGAGGTAGTTCCTACATGTTCAAAACTCCAATTAACCCTTACCACAGGTAATCTTACATACATCTCTGCAGTCTTCATGCAGTTGTGTAAGCGTCCATGCAGATCTCTCTTGCACCTGACAATACACAGTCTCCAGAAACACACTCTTAGCACACAGGCAGCTGCTTCTCCTGCATTCCCATGCTTACTATTCAGCACTGTGTGGTATTTCAGATAGCAGTGTGTAACGCTAACACATTCAACATCACCAAGGCTCATTTCCTTTGCTCTAGTCTAATCACTCACCCAGGTTCCACATGCTCATGGTCTCAAGTAGCTGTTAGGACATGTGCTCTTTTCTGCCTCTCTAAACTATAAGGAAAATGTGTCAGGCTTTTACAGTAATTATCACTTGCTCTACTACAGTAGTACATGTGCTTTGAAATTGCCAATCAAATATCGTTTTCTGCCTAGAATCACACCATGAGTCTGTGTGCACACAGGAATTGTTGTCAGAGATTTAATTTGTGTTGCTCTTGTTCTGTAAGACTTTCACTCGTAGGAAAGGGGCAGCTTGTTTTCTTGAACTGTGATGGTTAGCATTCAGCACAAATCACTATCTCACAGATGAGAGGCAAATGGTAACACATTTGAAAACAACAGGGTAGGTTTTGCTTCCACTCCTGCAATGGGTGAGGTAGTTCCTACATGTTCAAAACTCCAATTAACCCTTACCACAGGTGATCTTACATACATCTCTGCAGTCTTCATGCAGTTGTGTAAGCGTCCATGCAGATCTCTCTTCCACCTGACAATACACATTGTCCAGAAACACACTCTTAGCACACAGGCAGCTGCTTCTCCTGCATTCCCATGCTTACTATTCAGGACTGTGTGGTATTTCAGATAGCAGTGTGTAACGCTAACACATTCAACATCACCAAGGCTCATTTCCTTTGCTCTAGTCTAATCACTCACCCAGGTTCCTCATGCTCATGGTCTCAAGTAGCTGTTAGGACATGTGCTCTTTTCTGCCTCTCTAAACTATAAGGAAAATGTGTCAGGCTGTTACAGTAATTATCACTTGCTCTACCACAGTAGTAAATGTGCTTTGAAATTGCCAATCAAATATCGTTTTCTGCCTAGAATGACACCATGAGTCTGTGTGCACACAGGAATTGTAGTCAGAGATTTAATTTGTGTTGCTCTTGTTCTGTAAGACTTGCACTCCTAGGAAAGGGGCAGCTTGTTTTCTTGAACTGTGATGGTTACCATTCAGCACAAATCACTATCTCACAGATGAGAGGCAAATGGTAACACATTTGAAAACAACAGGGTAGGTTTTGCTTCCACTCCTGCAATGGGTGAGGTAGTTCCTACATGTTCAAAACTCCAATTAACCCTTACCACAGGTGATCTTACATACATCTCTGCAGTCTTCATGCAGTTGTGTAAGCGTCCATGCAGATCTCTCTTGCACCTGACAATACACAGTCTCCAGAAACACACTCTTAGCACATAGGCAGCTGCTTCTCCTGCATTCCCATGCTTACTATTCAGCACTGAGTGGTATTTCAGATAGCAGTGTGTAACGCTAACACATTCAACATGACCAAGGCTCATTTCCTTTGTTCTAGTCTAATCACTCACCCAGGTTCCTCATGCTCATGGTCTCAAGTAGCTGTTAGGAGATGTGGTCTTTTCTGCCTCTCTAAACTATAAGGAAAATGTGTCAGGCTGTTACAGTAATTCTCACTTGCTTTACCACAGTAGTAAATGTGCTTTGAAATTGCCAATCAAATATCGTTTTCTGCCTAGAATCACACCATGAGTCTGTGTGCACACAGGAATTGTTGTCAGAGATTTAATTTGTGTTGCTCTTGTTCTGTAAGACTTGCACTCGTAGGAAAGGGGCAGCTTGTTTTCTTGAACTGTGATGGTTAGCATTCAGCACAAATCACTATCTCACAGATGAGAGGCAAATGGTAACACATTTGAAAACAACAGGGTAGATTTTCCTTCCACTCCTGCAATAGGTGAGGTAGTTCCTACATGTTCAAAACTCCAATTAACCCTTACCACAGGTGATCTTACATACATCTCTGCAGTCTTCATGCAGTTGTGTAAGCGTCCACGCAGATCTCTCTTGCACCTGACAATACACAGTCTCCAGAAACACACTCTTAGCACACAGGCAGCTGCTTCTCCTGCATTCCCAAGCTTACTATTCAGCACTGTGTGGTATTTCAGATAGCAGTGTGTAACGCTAACACATTCAACATCACCAAGGCTCATTTCCTTTGCTCTAGTCTAATCACTCACCCAGGTTCCACATGCTCATGGTCTCAAGTAGCTGTTAGGACATGTGCTCTTTTCTGCCTCTCTAAACTATAAGGAAAATGTGTCAGGCTGTTACAGTAATTATCACTTGCTCTACCACAGTAGTAAATGTGCTTTGAAATTGCCAATCAAATATCGTTTTCTGCCTAGAATCACACCATGAGTCTGTGTGCACACAGGAATTGTTGTCAGAGATTTAATTCGTGTTGCTCTTGTTCTGTAAGACTTGCACTCGTAGGAAAGGGGCAGCTTGTTTTCTTGAACTGCGATGGTTAGCATTCAGCACAAATCACTACCTCACAGATGAGAGGCAAATGGTAACACATTTGAAAACAACAGGGTAGATTTTCCTTCCACTCCTGCAATGGGTGAGGTAGTTCCTACATGTTCAAAACTCCAATTAACCCTTACCACAGGTGATCTTACATACATCTCTGCAGTCTTCATGCAGTTGTGTAAGCGTCCATGCAGATCTCTCTTGCACCTGACAATACAGTCTCCAGAAACACACTCTTAGCACACAGGCAGCTGCTTCTTCTGCATTCCCATGCTTACTATTCAGCACTGTGTGGTATTTCAGATAGCAGTGTGTAACGCTAACACATTCAACATCACCAAGGCTCATTTCCTTTGCTCTAGTCTAATCACTCACCCAGGTTCCTCATGCTCATGGTCTCAAGAGTCTGTTAGGACATGTGCTCTTTTCTGCCTCTCTAAACTATAAGGAAAATGTGTCAGGCTGTTACCATAATTATCACTTGCTCTACCACAGTAGTAAATGTGCTTTGAAATTGCCAATCAAATATCGTTTTCTGCCTAGAATGACACCATGAGTCTGTGTGCACACAGGAATTGTTGTCAGAGATATAATTTGTGTTGCTCTTGTTCTGTAAGACTTGCACTCGTAGGAAAGGGGCAGCTTGTTTTCTTGAACTGTGATGGTTAGCATTCAGTACAAATCACTATCTCACAGATGAGAGGCAAATGGTAACACATTTGAAAACAACAGGGTAGATTTTCCTTCCACTCCTGCAATGGGTGAGGTAGTTCCTACATGTTCAAAACTCCAATTAACCCTTACCACAGGTGATCTTACATACATCTCTGCAGTCTTCATGCAGTTGTGTAAGCGTCCATGCAGATCTCTCTTGCACCTGACAATACAGTCTCCAGAAACACACTCTTAGCACACAGGCAGCTGCTTCTTCTGCATTCCCATGCTTACTATTCAGCACCGTGTGGTATTTCAGATAGCAGTGTGTAACGCTAACACATTCAATATCACCAAGGCTCATTTCCTTTGCTCTAGTCTAATCACTCAGCCAGGTTCCTCATGCTCATGGTCTCAAGTAGCTGTTAGGACATGTGCTCTTTTCTGCCTCTCTAAACTATAAGGAAAATGTGTCAGGCTGTGACAGTAATTATCACTTGCTCTACTACAGTAGTAAATGTGCTTTGAAATTGCCAATCAAATATCGTTTTCTGCCTAGAATCACACCATGAGTCTGTGTGCACACAGGAATTGGAGTCAGAGATTTAATTCGTGTTGCTCTTGTTCTGTAAGACTTGCACTCGTAGGAAAGGGGCAGCTTGTTTTCTTGAACTGTGATGGTTAGCATTCAGCACAAATCACTATCTCACAGATGAGAGGCAAATGGTAACACATTTGAAAACAACAGGGTAGATTTTCCTTCCACTCCTGCAATGGGTGAGGTACTTCCTACATGTTCAAAACTCCAATTAACCCATACCACAGGTGATCTTACATACATCTCTGCAGTCTTCATGCAGTTGTGTAAGCGTCCATGCAGATCTCTCTTCCACCTGACAATACACACTGTCCAGAAACACACTCTTAGCACACAGGCAGCTGCTTCTCCTGCATTCCCATGCTTACTATTCAGGACTGTGTGGTATTTCAGATTGCAGTGTGTAACGCTAACACATTCAACATCACCAAGGCTCATTTCCTTTGCTCTAGTCTAATCACTCACCCAGGTTCCTCATGCTCATGGTCTCAAGTAGCTGTTAGGACATGTGCTCTTTTCTGCCTCTCTAAACTATAAGGAAAATGTGTCAGGCTGTTACAGTAATTATCACTTGCTCTACCACAGTAGTAAATGTGCTTTGAAATTGCCAATCAAATATCGTTTTCTGCCTAGAATGACACCATGAGTCTGTGTGCACACAGGAATTGGAGTCAGAGATTTAATTTGTGTTGCTCTTGTTCTGTAAGACTTGCACTCCTAGGAAAGGGGCAGCTTGTTTTCTTGAACTGTGATGGTTAGCATTCAGCACAAATCACTATCTCACAGATGAGAGGCAAATGGTAACACATTTGAAAACAACAGGGTAGATTTTCCTTCCACTCCTGCAATGGGTGAGGAAGTTCCTACATGTTCAAATCTCCAATTAACCCTTACCAGAGGTGATCTTACATACATCTCTGCAGTCTTCATGCAGTTGTGTAAGCGTCCATGCAGATCTCTCTTGCACCTGACAATACACAGTCTCCAGAACCACACTCTTAGCACACAGGCAGCTGCTTTTCCTGCATTCCCATGCTTACTATTCAGCACTGTGTGGTATTTCAGATAGCAGTGTGTAACGCTAACACATTCAACATCACCAAGGCTCATTTCCTTTGCTCTAGTCTAATCACTCACCCAGGTTCCACATGCTCATGGTCTCAAGTAGCTGTTAGGACATGTGCTCTTTTCTGCCTCTCTAAACTATTAGGAAAATGTGTCAGGCTGTTACAGTAATTATCACTTGCTCTACCACAGTAGTAAATGTGCTTTGAAATTGCCAATCAAATATCGTTTTCTGCCTAGAATGACACCATGAGTCTGTGTGCACACAGGAATTGTTGTCAGAGATTTAATTTGTGTTGCTCTTGTTCAGTAAGACTTGCACTCGTAGGAAAGGGGCAGCTTGTTTTCTTGAACTGTGATGGTTAGCATTCAGCACAAATCACTATCTCACAGATGAGAGGCAAATGGTAACACATTTGAAAACAACAGGGTAGATTTTCCTTCCACTCCTGCAATGGGTGAGGTAGTTCCTACATGTTCAAAACTCCAATTAACCCTTACCACAGGTGATCTTACATACATCTCTGCAGTCTTCATGCAGTTGTGTAAGCGTCCATGCAGATCTCTCTTGCACTTGACAATACACAGTCTCCAGAAACACACTCTTAGCACACAGGCAGCTGCTTCTCCTGCATTCCCATGCTTACTATTCAGTACTGTGTGGTATTTCAGATAGCAGTGTGTAACGCTAACACATTCAACATCACCAAGGCTCATTTCCTTTGCTCTAGTCTAATCACTCACCCAGGTTCCTCATGCTCATGGTCTCAAGTAGCTGTTAGGACATGTGCTCTTTTCTGCCTCTCTAAACTATAAGGAAAATGTGTCAGGCTGTTACAGTAATTATCACTTGCTCTACCACAGTAGTAAATGTGCTTTGAAATTGCCAATCACATATCGTTTTCTGCCTAGAATCACACCATGAGTCTGTGTGCACACAGGAATTGTTGTCAGAGATGTAATTCGTGTTGCTCTTGTTCTGTAAGACTTGCACTCGTAGGAAAGGGGCAGCTTGTTTTCTTGAACTGTGATGGTTAGCATTCAGCACAAATCACTATCTCACAGATGAGAGGCAAATGGTAACACATTTGAAAACAACAGGGTAGATTTTCCTTCCACTCCTGCAATGGGTGAGGTAGTTCCTACATGTTCAAAACTCCAATTAACCCTTACCACAGGTGATCTTACATACATCTCTGCAGTCTTCATGCAGTTGTGTAAGCGTCCATGCAGATCTCTCTTGCACCTGACAATACACAGTCTCCAGAAACACACTCTTAGCACACAGGCAGCTGCTTCTCCTGCATTCCCATGCTTACCATTCAGCACAGTGTGGTATTTCAGATAGCAGTGTGTAACGCTAACACATTCAACATCACCAAGGCTCATTTCCTTCGCTCTAGTCTAATCACTCACCCAGGTTCCACATGCTCATGGTCTCAAGTAGCTGTTAGGACATGTGCTCTTTTCTGCCTCTCTAAACTATAAGGAAAATGTGTCAGGCTGTTACAGTAATTATCACTTGCTCTACTACAGTAGTAAATGTGCTTTGAAATTGCCAATCAAATATCGTTTTCTGCCTAGAATCACACCATGAGTCTGTGTGCACACAGGAATTGTTGTCAGAGATTTAATTTGTGTTGCTCTTGTTCTGTAAGACTTGCACTCGTAGGAAAGGGGCAGCTTGTTTTCTTGAACTGTGATGGTTAGCATTCAGCACAAATCACTATCTCACAGATGAGAGGCAAATGGTAACACATTTGAAAACAACAGGGTAGATTTTCCTTTCACTCCTTCAATGGGTGAGGTAGTTCCTACATGTTCAAAACTCCAATTAACCCTTACCACAGGTAATCTTACATACATCTCTGCAGTCTTCATGCAGTTGTGTAAGCGTCCATGCAGATCTCTCTTGCACCTGACAATACACAGTCTCCAGAAACACACTCTTAGCACACAGGCAGCTGCTTCTCCTGCATTCCCATGCTTACTATTCAGCACTGTGTGGTATTTCAGATAGCAGTGTGTAACGCTAACACATTCAACATCACCAAGGCTCATTTCCTTTGCTCTAGTCTAATCACTCACCCAGGTTCCACATGCTCATGGTCTCAAGTAGCTGTTCGGACATGTGCTCTTTTCTGCCTCTCTAAACTATAAGGAAAATGTGTCAGTCTGTTACAGTAATTCTCACTTGCTTTACCACAGTAGTAAATGTGCTTTGAAATTGCCAATCAAATATCGTTTTCTGCCTAGAATCACACCATGAGTCTGTGTGCACACAGGAATTGTTGTCAGAGATGTAATTTGTGTTGCTCTTGTTCTGTAAGACTTGCACTCGTAGGAAAGGGGCAGCTTGTTTTCTTGAACTGTGATGGTTAGCATTCAGCACAAATCACTATCTCACAGATGAGAGGCAAATGGTAACACATTTGAAAACAACAGGGTAGATTTTCCTTCCACTCCTGCAATGGGTGAGGTAGTTCCTACATGTTCAAAACTCCAATTAACCCTTACCACAGGTGATCTTACATACATCTCTGCAGTCTTCATGCAGTTGTGTAAGCGTCCACGCAGATCTCTCTTGCACCTGACAATACACAGTCTCCAGAAACACACTCTTAGCAAACAGGCAGCTGCTTCTCCTGCATTCCCAAGCTTACTATTCAGCACTGTGTGGTATTTCAGATAGCAGTGTGTAACGCTAACACATTCAACATCACCAAGGCTCATTTCCTTTGCTCTCGTCTAATCACTCACCCAGGTTCCACATGCTCATGGTCTCAAGTAGCTGTTAGGACATGTGCTCTTTTCTGCCTCTCTAAACTATAAGGAAAATGTGTCAGGCTGTTACAGTAATTATCACTTGCTCTACCACAGTAGTAAATGTGCTTTGAAATTGCCAATCAAATATCGTTTTCTGCCTAGAATCACACCATGAGTCTGTGTGCACACAGGAATTGTTGTCAGAGATTTAATTCGTGTTGCTCTTGTTCTGTAAGACTTGCACTCGTAGGAAAGGGGCAGCTTGTTTTCTTGAACTGCGATGGTTAGCATTCAGCACAAATCACTACCTCACAGATGAGAGGCAAATGGTAACACATTTGAAAACAACAGGGTAGATTTTCCTTCCACTCCTGCAATGGGTGAGGTAGTTCCTACATGTTCAAAACTCCAATTAACCCTTACCACAGGTGATCTTACATACATCTCTGCAGTCTTCATGCAGTTGTGTAAGCGTCCATGCAGATCTCTCTTGCACCTGACAATACAGTCTCCAGAAACACACTCTTAGCACACAGGCAGCTGCTTCTTCTGCATTCCCATGCTTACTATTCAGCACTGTGTGGTATTTCAGATAGCAGTGTGTAACGCTAACACATTCAACATCACCAAGGCTCATTTCCTTTGCTCTAGTCTAATCACTCACCCAGGTTCCTCATGCTCATGGTCTCAAGTAGCTGTTAGGACATGTGCTCTTTTCTGCCTCTCTAAACTATAAGGAAAATGTGTCAGTCTGTTACAGTAATTCTCACTTGCTTTACCACAGTAGTAAATGTGCTTTGAAATTGCCAATCAAATATCGTTTTCTGCCTAGAATCACACCATGAGTCTGTGTGCACACAGGAATTGTCGTCAGAGATGTAATTCGTGTTGCTCTTGTCCTGTAAGACTTGCACTCGTAGGAAAGGGGCAGCTTGTTTTCTTGAACTGTGATGGTTAGCAGTCAGCACAAATCACTATCTCACAGATGAGAGGCAAATGGTAACACATTTGAAAACAACAGGGTAGATTTTCCTTCCACTCCTGCAATGGGTGAGGTAGTTCCTACATGTTCAAAACTCCAATTAACCCTTACCACAGGTGATCTTACATACATCTCTGCAGTCTTCATGCAGTTGTGTAAGCGTCCATGCAGATCTCTCTTGCACCTGACAATACACAGTCTCCAGAAACACACTCTTAGCACACAGGCAGCTGCTTCTCCTGCATTCCCATGCTTACTATTCAGCACAGTGTGGTATTTCAGATAGCAGTGTGTAACGCTAACACATTCAACATCATCAAGGCTCATTTCCTTCGCTCTAGTCTAATCACTCACCCAGGTTCCACATGCTCATGGTCTCAAGTAGCTGTTAGGACATGTGCTCTTTTCTGCCTCTCTAAACTATAAGGAAAATGTGTCAGGCTGTTACAGTAATTATCACTTGCTCTACTACAGTAGTAAATGTGCTTTGAAATTGCCAATCAAATATCGTTTTCTGCCTAGAATCACACCATGAGTCTGTGTGCACACAGGAATTGTTGGCAGAGATTTAATGCGTGTTGCTCTTGTTCTGTAAGACCTGCACTCGTAGGAAAGGGGCAGCTTGTTTTCCTGAACTGTGATGGTTAACATTCAGCACAAATCACTATCTCACAGATGAGAGGCAAATGGTAACACATTTGAAAACAACAGGGTAGGTTTTGCTACCACTCCTGCAATGGGTGAGGTAGTTCCTACATGTTCAAAACTCCAATTAACCCTTACCACAGGTGATGTTACATACATCTCTGCAGTCTTCATGCAGCTGTGTAAGCGTCCACGCAGATCTCTCTTGCACCTGACAATACACAGTCTCCAGAAACACACTCTTAGCACACAGGCAGCTGCTTCTCCTGCATTCCCATGCTTACTATTTAGCACTGTGTGGTATTTCAGATAGCAGTGTGTAACGCTAACACATTCAACATCACCAAGGCTCATTTCCTTTGCTCTAGTCTAATCACTCACCCAGGTTCCACATGCTCATGGTCTCAAGTAGCTGTTAGGACATGTGCTCTTTTCTGCCTCTCTAAACTATAAGGAAAATGTGTCAGGCTGTGACAGTAATTATCACTTGCTCTACTACAGTAGTAAATGTGCTTTGAAATTGCCAATCAAATATCGTTTTCTGCCTAGAATCACACCATGAGTCTGTGTGCACACAGGAATTGTTGACAGAGATTTAATGCGTGTTGCTCTTGTTCTGTAAGACTTGCACTCGTAGGAAAGGGGCAGCTTGTTTTCCTGAACTGTGATGGTTAGCATTCAGCACAAATCACTATCTCACAGATGAGAGGCAAATGGTAACACATTTGAAAACAACTGGGTAGATTTTCCTTCCACTCCTGCAATGGGTGAGGTAGTTCCTACATGTTCAAAACTCCAATTAACCCTTACCACAGGTGATCTTACATACATCTCTGCAGTCTTCATGCAGTTGTGTAAGCGTCCATGCAGATCTCTCTTGCACCTGACAATACACAGTCTCCCGAAACACACTCTTAGCACACAGGCAGCTGCTTCTCCTGCATTACGATGCTTACTATTCAGCACTGTGTGGTATTTCAGATAGCAGTGTGTAACGCTAACACATTCAACATCACCAAGGCTCATTTCCTTTGCTCTAGTCTAATCACTCACCCAGGTTCCACATGCTCATGGTCTCAAGTAGCTGTTAGGACATGTGCTCTTTTCTGCCTCTCTAAACTATAAGGAAAATGTGTCAGGCTGTTACAGTAATTATCACTTGCTCTACCACAATAGTAAATGTGCTTTGAAATTGCCAATCAAATATCGTTTTCTGCCTAGAATCACACCATGAGTCTGTGTGCACACAGGAATTGTTGTCAGAGATTTAATTCGTGTTGCTCTTGTTCTGTAAGACTTGCACGCGTAGGAAAGGGGCAGCTTGTTTTCTTGAACTGTGATGGTTAGCATTCAGCACAAATCACTATCTCACAGATGAGAGGCAAATGGTAACACATTTGAAAACAACAGGGTAGATTTTCCTTCCACTCCTGCAATGGGTGAGGTAGTTCCTACATGTTCAAAACTCCAATTAACCCTTACCACAGGTGATCTTACATACATCTCTGCAGTCTTCATGCAGTTGTGTAAGCGTCCATGCAGATCTCTCTTCCACCTGACAATACACAGTGTCCAGAAACACACTCTTAGCACACAGGCAGCTGCTTCTCCTGCATTCCCATGCTTACTATTCAGGACTGTGTGGTATTTCAGATAGCAGTGTGTACCGCTAACACATTCAACATCACCAAGGCTCATTTCCTTTGCTCTAGTCTAATCACTCACCCAGGTTCCTCATGCTCATGGTCTCAAGTAGCTGTTAGGACATGTGCTCTTTTCTGCCTCTCTAAACTATAAGGAAAATGTGTCAGGCTGTTACAGTAATTATCACTTGCTCTACCACAGTAGTAAATGTGCTTTGAAATTGCCAATCAAATATCGTTTTCTGCCTAGAATGACACCATGAGTCTGTGTGCACACAGGAATTGTTGTCAGAGATTTAATTTGTGTTGCTCTTGTTCAGTAAGACTTGCACTCGTAGGAAAGGGGCAGCTTGTTTTCTTGAACTGTGATGGTTAGCATTCAGCACAAATCACTATCTCACAGATGAGAGGCAAATGGTAACACATTTGAAATCAACAGGGTAGATTTTCCTTCCACTCCTGCAATGGGTGAGGTAGTTCCTACATGTTCAAAACTCCAATTAACCCTTACCACAGGTGATCTTACATACATCTCTGCAGTCTTCATGCAGTTGTGTAAGCGTCCATGCAGATCTCTCTTGCACCTGACAATACAGTCTCCAGAAACACACTCTTAGCACACAGGCAGCTGCTTCTTCTGCATTCCCATGCTTACTATTCAGCACTGTGTGGTATTTCAGATAGCAGTGTGTAACGCTAACACATTCAACATCACCAAGGCTCATTTCCTTTGCTCTAGTCTAATCACTCACCCAGGTTCCTCATGCTCATGGTCTCAAGTAGCTGTTAGGACATGTGCTCTTTTCTGCCTCTCTAAACTATAAGAAAAATGTGTCAGGCTGTTACAGTAATTATCACTTGCTCTACCACAGTAGTAAATGTGCTTTGAAATTGCCAATCACATATCGTTTTCTGCCTAGAATCACACCATGAGTCTGTGTGCACACAGGAATTGTTGTCAGAGATGTAATTCGTGTTGCTCTTGTTCTGTAAGACTTGCACTCGTAGGAAAGGGGCAGCTTGTTTTCTTGAACTGTGATGGTTAGCATTCAGCACAAATCACTATCTCACAGATGAGAGGCAAATGGTAACACATTTGAAAACAACAGGGTAGATTTTCCTTCCACTCCTGCAATGGGTGAGGTAGTTCCTACATGTTCAAAACTCCAAGTAACCCTTACCACAGGTGATCTTACATACATCTCTGCAGTCTTCATGCAGTTGTGTAAGCGTCCATGCAGATCTCTCTTGCACCTGACAATACACAGTCTCCAGAAACACACTCTTAGCACACAGGCAGCTGCTTCTCCTGCATTCCCATGCTTACCATTCAGCACAGTTTGGTATTTCAGATAGCAGTGTGTAACGCTAACACATTCAACATCACCAAGACTCATTTCCTTCGCTCTAGTCTAATCACTCACCCAGGTTCCACATGCTCATGGTCTCAAGTAGCTGTTAGGACATGTGCTCTTTTCTGCCTCTCTAAACTATAAGGAAAATGTGTCAGGCTGTTACAGTAATTATCACTTGCTCTACTACAGTAGTAAATGTGCTTTGAAATTGCCAATCAAATATCGTTTTCTGCCTAGAATCACACCATGAGTCTGTGTGCACACAGGAATTGTTGTCAGAGATTTAATTTGTGTTGCTCTTGTTCTGTAAGACTTGCACTCGTAGGAAAGGGGCAGCTTGTTTTCTTGAACTGTGATGGTTAGCATTCAGCACAAATCACTATCTCACAGATGAGAGGCAAATGGTAACACATTTGAAAACAACAGGGTAGATTTTCCTTCCACTCCTTCAATGGGTGAGGTAGTTCCTACATGTTCAAAACTCCAATTAACCCTTACCACAGGTAATCTTACATACATCTCTGCAGTCTTCATGCAGTTGTGTAAGCGTCCATGCAGATCTCTCTTGCACCTGACAATACACAGTCTCCAGAAACACACTCTTAGCACACAGGCAGCTGCTTCTCCTGCATTCCCATGCTTACTATTCAGCACTGTGTGGTATTTCAGATAGCAGTGTGTAACGCTAACACATTCAACATCACCAAGGCTCATTTCCTTTGCTCTAGTCTAATCACTCACCCAGGTTCCACATGCTCATGGTCTCAAGTAGCTGTTAGGACATGTGCTCTTTTCTGCCTCTCTAAACTATAAGGAAAATGTGTCAGGCTTTTACAGTAATTATCACTTGCTCTACTACAGTAGTACATGTGCTTTGAAATTGCCAATCAAATATCGTTTTCTGCCTAGAATCACACCATGAGTCTGTGTGCACACAGGAATTGTTGTCAGAGATTTAATTTGTGTTGCTCTTGTTCTGTAAGACTTTCACTCGTAGGAAAGGGGCAGCTTGTTTTCTTGAACTGTGATGGTTAGAATTCAGCACAAATCACTATCTCACAGATGAGAGGCAAATGGTAACACATTTGAAAACAACAGGGTAGGTTTTGCTTCCACTCCTGCAATGGGTGAGGTAGTTCCTACATGTTCAAAACTCCAATTAACCCTTACCACAGGTGATCTTACATACATCTCTGCAGTCTTCATGCAGTTGTGTAAGCGTCCATGCAGATCTCTCTTCCACCTGACAATACACATTGTCCAGAAACACACTCTTAGCACACAGGCAGCTGCTTCTCCTGCATTCCCATGCTTACTATTCAGGACTGTGTGGTATTTCAGATAGCAGTGTGTAACGCTAACACATTCAACATCACCAAGGCTCATTTCCTTTGCTCTAGTCTAATCACTCACCCAGGTTCCTCATGCTCATGGTCTCAAGTAGCTGTTAGGACATGTGCTCTTTTCTGCCTCTCTAAACTATAAGGAAAATGTGTCAGGCTGTTACAGTAATTATCACGTGCTCTACCACAGTAGTAAATGTGCTTTGAAATTGCCAATCAAATATCGTTTTCTGCCTAGAATGACACCATGAGTCTGTGTGCACACAGGAATTGTAGTCAGAGATTGAATTTGTGTTGCTCTTGTTCTGTAAGACTTGCACTCCTAGGAAAGGGGCAGCTTGTTTTCTTAAACTGTGATGGTTACCATTCAGCACAAATCACTATCTCACAGATGAGAGGCAAATGGTAACACATTTGAAAACAACAGGGTAGGTTTTGCTTCCACTCCTGCAATGGGTGAGGTAGTTCCTACATGTTCAAAACTCCAATTAACCCTTACCACAGGTGATCTTACATACATCTCTGCAGTCTTCATGCAGTTGTGTAAGCGTCCATGCAGATCTCTCTTGCACCTGACAATACACAGTCTCCAGAAACACACTCTTAGCACACAGGCAGCTGCTTCTCCTGCATTCCCATGCTTACTATTCAGGACTGTGTGGTATTTCAGATAGCAGTGTGTACCGCTAACACATTCAACATCACCAAGGCTCATTTCCTTTGCTCTAGTCTAATCACTCACCCAGGTTCCTCATGCTCATGGTCTCAAGTAGCTGTTAGGACATGTGCTCTTTTCTGCCTCTCTAAACTATAAGGAAAATGTGTCAGGCTGTTACAGTAATTATCACTTGCTCTACCACAGTAGTAAATGTGCTTTGAAATTGCCAATCAAATATCGTTTTCTGCCTAGAATGACACCATGAGTCTGTGTGCACACAGGAATTGTTGTCAGAGATTTAATTTGTGTTGCTCTTGTTCAGTAAGACTTGCACTCGTAGGAAAGGGGCAGCTTGTTTTCTTGAACTGTGATGGTTAGCATTCAGCACAAATCACTATCTCACAGATGAGAGGCAAATGGTAACACATTTGAAATCAACAGGGTAGATTTTCCTTCCACTCCTGCAATGGGTGAGGTAGTTCCTACATGTTCAAAACTCCAATTAACCCTTACCACAGGTGATCTTACATACATCTCTGCAGTCTTCATGCAGTTGTGTAAGCGTCCATGCAGATCTCTCTTGCACCTGACAATACAGTCTCCAGAAACACACTCTTAGCACACAGGCAGCTGCTTCTTCTGCATTCCCATGCTTACTATTCAGCACTGTGTGGTATTTCAGATAGCAGTGTGTAACGCTAACACATTCAACATCACCAAGGCTCATTTCCTTTGCTCTAGTCTAATCACTCACCCAGGTTCCTCATGCTCATGGTCTCAAGTAGCTGTTAGGACATGTGCTCTTTTCTGCCTCTCTAAACTATAAGAAAAATGTGTCAGGCTGTTACAGTAATTATCACTTGCTCTACCACAGTAGTAAATGTGCTTTGAAATTGCCAATCACATATCGTTTTCTGCCTAGAATCACACCATGAGTCTGTGTGCACACAGGAATTGTTGTCAGAGATGTAATTCGTGTTGCTCTTGTTCTGTAAGACTTGCACTCGTAGGAAAGGGGCAGCTTGTTTTCTTGAACTGTGATGGTTAGCATTCAGCACAAATCACTATCTCACAGATGAGAGGCAAATGGTAACACATTTGAAAACAACAGGGTAGATTTTCCTTCCACTCCTGCAATGGGTGAGGTAGTTCCTACATGTTCAAAACTCCAAGTAACCCTTACCACAGGTGATCTTACATACATCTCTGCAGTCTTCATGCAGTTGTGTAAGCGTCCATGCAGATCTCTCTTGCACCTGACAATACACAGTCTCCAGAAACACACTCTTAGCACACAGGCAGCTGCTTCTCCTGCATTCCCATGCTTACCATTCAGCACAGTTTGGTATTTCAGATAGCAGTGTGTAACGCTAACACATTCAACATCACCAAGGCTCATTTCCTTCGCTCTAGTCTAATCACTCACCCAGGTTCCACATGCTCATGGTCTCAAGTAGCTGTTAGGACATGTGCTCTTTTCTGCCTCTCTAAACTATAAGGAAAATGTGTCAGGCTGTTACAGTAATTATCACTTGCTCTACTACAGTAGTAAATGTGCTTTGAAATTGCCAATCAAATATCGTTTTCTGCCTAGAATCACACCATGAGTCTGTGTGCACACAGGAATTGTTGTCAGAGATTTAATTTGTGTTGCTCTTGTTCTGTAAGACTTGCACTCGTAGGAAAGGGGCAGCTTGTTTTCTTGAACTGTGATGGTTAGCATTCAGCACAAATCACTATCTCACAGATGAGAGGCAAATGGTAACACATTTGAAAACAACAGGGTAGATTTTCCTTCCACTCCTTCAATGGGTGAGGTAGTTCCTACATGTTCAAAACTCCAATTAACCCTTACCACAGGTAATCTTACATACATCTCTGCAGTCTTCATGCAGTTGTGTAAGCGTCCATGCAGATCTCTCTTGCACCTGACAATACACAGTCTCCAGAAACACACTCTTAGCACACAGGCAGCTGCTTCTCCTGCATTCCCATGCTTACTATTCAGCACTGTGTGGTATTTCAGATAGCAGTGTGTAACGCTAACACATTCAACATCACCAAGGCTCATTTCCTTTGCTCTAGTCTAATCACTCACCCAGGTTCCACATGCTCATGGTCTCAAGTAGCTGTTAGGACATGTGCTCTTTTCTGCCTCTCTAAACTATAAGGAAAATGTGTCAGGCTTTTACAGTAATTATCACTTGCTCTACTACAGTAGTACATGTGCTTTGAAATTGCCAATCAAATATCGTTTTCTGCCTAGAATCACACCATGAGTCTGTGTGCACACAGGAATTGTTGTCAGAGATTTAATTTGTGTTGCTCTTGTTCTGTAAGACTTTCACTCGTAGGAAAGGGGCAGCTTGTTTTCTTGAACTGTGATGGTTAGCATTCAGCACAAATCACTATCTCACAGATGAGAGGCAAATGGTAACACATTTGAAAACAACAGGGTAGGTTTTGCTTCCACTCCTGCAATGGGTGAGGTAGTTCCTACATGTTCAAAACTCCAATTAACCCTTACCACAGGTGATCTTACATACATCTCTGCAGTCTTCATGCAGTTGTGTAAGCGTCCATGCAGATCTCTCTTCCACCTGACAATACACATTGTCCAGAAACACACTCTTAGCACACAGGCAGCTGCTTCTCCTGCATTCCCATGCTTACTATTCAGGACTGTGTGGTATTTCAGATAGCAGTGTGTAACGCTAACACATTCAACATCACCAAGGCTCATTTCCTTTGCTCTAGTCTAATCACTCACCCAGGTTCCTCATGCTCATGGTCTCAAGTAGCTGTTAGGACATGTGCTCTTTTCTGCCTCTCTAAACTATAAGGAAAATGTGTCAGGCTGTTACAGTAATTATCACTTGCTCTACCACAGTAGTAAATGTGCTTTGAAATTGCCAATCAAATATCGTTTTCTGCCTAGAATGACACCATGAGTCTGTGTGCACACAGGAATTGTAGTCAGAGATTTAATTTGTGTTGCTCTTGTTCTGTAAGACTTGCACTCCTAGGAAAGGGGCAGCTTGTTTTCTTGAACTGTGATGGTTACCATTCAGCACAAATCACTATCTCACAGATGAGAGGCAAATGGTAACACATTTGAAAACAACAGGGTAGGTTTTGCTTCCACTCCTGCAATGGGTGAGGTAGTTCCTACATGTTCAAAACTCCAATTAACCCTTACCACAGGTGATCTTACATACATCTCTGCAGTCTTCATGCAGTTGTGTAAGCGTCCATGCAGATCTCTCTTGCACCTGACAATACACAGTCTCCAGAAACACACTCTTAGCACATAGGCAGCTGCTTCTCCTGCATTCCCATGCTTACTATTCAGCACTGAGTGGTATTTCAGATAGCAGTGTGTAACGCTAACACATTCAACATGACCAAGGCTCATTTCCTTTGTTCTAGTCTAATCACTCACCCAGGTTCCTCATGCTCATGGTCTCAAGTAGCTGTTAGGAGATGTGGTCTTTTCTGCCTCTCTAAACTATAAGGAAAATGTGTCAGGCTGTTACAGTAATTCTCACTTGCTTTACCACAGTAGTAAATGTGCTTTGAAATTGCCAATCAAATATCGTTTTCTGCCTAGAATCACACCATGAGTCTGTGTGCACACAGGAATTGTTGTCAGAGATTTAATTTGTGTTGCTCTTGTTCTGTAAGACTTGCACTCGTAGGAAAGGGGCAGCTTGTTTTCTTGAACTGTGATGGTTAGCATTCAGCACAAATCACTATCTCACAGATGAGAGGCAAATGGTAACACATTTGAAAACAACAGGGTAGATTTTCCTTCCACTCCTGCAATAGGTGAGGTAGTTCCTACATGTTCAAAACTCCAATTAACCCTTACCACAGGTGATCTTACATACATCTCTGCAGTCTTCATGCAGTTGTGTAAGCGTCCACGCAGATCTCTCTTGCACCTGACAATACACAGTCTCCAGAAACACACTCTTAGCACACAGGCAGCTGCTTCTCCTGCATTCCCAAGCTTACTATTCAGCACTGTGTGGTATTTCAGATAGCAGTGTGTAACGCTAACACATTCAACATCACCAAGGCTCATTTCCTTTGCTCTAGTCTAATCACTCACCCAGGTTCCACATGCTCATGGTCTCAAGTAGCTGTTAGGACATGTGCTCTTTTCTGCCTCTCTAAACTATAAGGAAAATGTGTCAGGCTGTTACAGTAATTATCACTTGCTCTACCACAGTAGTAAATGTGCTTTGAAATTGCCAATCAAATATCGTTTTCTGCCTAGAATCACACCATGAGTCTGTGTGCACACAGGAATTGTTGTCAGAGATTTAATTCGTGTTGCTCTTGTTCTGTAAGACTTGCACTCGTAGGAAAGGGGCAGCTTGTTTTCTTGAACTGCGATGGTTAGCATTCAGCACAAATCACTACCTCACAGATGAGAGGCAAATGGTAACACATTTGAAAACAACAGGGTAGATTTTCCTTCCACTCCTGCAATGGGTGAGGTAGTTCCTACATGTTCAAAACTCCAATTAACCCTTACCACAGGTGATCTTACATACATCTCTGCAGTCTTCATGCAGTTGTGTAAGCGTCCATGCAGATCTCTCTTGCACCTGACAATACAGTCTCCAGAAACACACTCTTAGCACACAGGCAGCTGCTTCTTCTGCATTCCCATGCTTACTATTCAGCACTGTGTGGTATTTCAGATAGCAGTGTGTAACGCTAACACATTCAACATCACCAAGGCTCATTTCCTTTGCTCTAGTCTAATCACTCACCCAGGTTCCTCATGCTCATGGTCTCAAGAGTCTGTTAGGACATGTGCTCTTTTCTGCCTCTCTAAACTATAAGGAAAATGTGTCAGGCTGTTACAGTAATTATCACTTGCTCTACCACAGTAGTAAATGTGCTTTGAAATTGCCAATCACATATCGTTTTCTGCCTAGAATCACACCATGAGTCTGTGTGCACACAGGAATTGTTGTCAGAGATGTAATTCGTGTTGCTCTTGTTCTGTAAGACTTGCACTCGTAGGAAAGGGGGAGCTTGTTTTCTTGAACTGTGATGGTTAGCAGTCAGCACAAATCACTATCTCACAGATGAGAGGCAAATGGTAACACATTTGAAAACAACAGGGTAGATTTTCCTTCCACTCCTGCAATGGGTGAGGTAGTTCCTACATGTTCAAAACTCCAATTAACCCTTACCACAGGTGATCTTACATACATCTCTGCAGTCTTCATGCAGTTGTGTAAGCGTCCATGCAGATCTCTCATGCACCTGACAATACACATTCTCCAGAAACACACTCTTAGCACACAGGCAGCTGCTTCTCCTGCATTCCCATGCTTACTATTCAGCACAGTGTGGTATTTCAGATAGCAGTGTGTAACGCTAACACATTCAACATCACCAAGGCTCATTTCCTTTGCTCTAGTCTAATCACTCACCCAGGTTCCACATGCTCATGGTCTCAAGTAGCTGTTAGGACATGTGCTCTTTTCTGCCTCTCTAAACTATAAGGAAAATGTGTCAGGCTGTGACAGTAATTATCACTTGCTCTACTACAGTAGTAAATGTGCTTTGAAATTGCCAATCAAATATCGTTTTCTGCCTAGAATCACACCATGAGTCTGTGTGCACACAGGAATTGTTGGCAGAGATTTAATGCGTGTTGCTCTTGTTCTGTAAGACTTGCACTCGTAGGAAAGGGGCAGCTTGTTTTCCTGAACTGTGATGGTTAGCATTCAGCACAAATCACTATCTCACAGATGAGAGGCAAATGGTAACACATTTGAAAACAACTGGGTAGATTTTCCTTCCACTCCTGCAATGGGTGAGGTAGTTCCTACATGTTCAAAACTCCAATTAACCCTTACCACAGGTGATCTTACATACATCTCTGCAGTCTTCATGCAGTTGTGTAAGCGTCCATGCAGATCTCTCTTGCACCTGACAATACACAGTCTCCCGAAACACACTCTTAGCACACAGGCAGCTGCTTCTCCTGCATTACGATGCTTACTATTCAGCACTGTGTGGTATTTCAGATAGCAGTGTGTAACGCTAACACATTCAACATCACCAAGGCTCATTTCCTTTGCTCTAGTCTAATCACTCACCCAGGTTCCACATGCTCATGGTCTCAAGTAGCTGTTAGGACATGTGCTCTTTTCTGCCTCTCTAAACTATAAGGAAAATGTGTCAGGCTGTTACAGTAATTATCACTTGCTCTACCACAATAGTAAATGTGCTTTGAAATTGCCAATCAAATATCGTTTTCTGCCTAGAACCACACCATGAGTCTGTGTGCACACAGGAATTGTTGTCAGAGATGTAATTCGTGTTGCTCTTGTTCTGTAAGACTTGCACGCGTAGGAAAGGGGCAGCTTGTTTTCTTGAACTGTGATGGTTAGCATTCAGCACAAATCACTATCTCACAGATGAGAGGCAAATGGTAACACATTTGAAAACAACAGGGTAGATTTTCCTTCCACTCCTGCAATGGGTGAGGTAGTTCCTACATGTTCAAAACTCCAATTAACCCTTACCACAGGTGATCTTACATACATCTCTGCAGTCTTCATGCAGTTGTGTAAGCGTCCATGCAGATCTCTCTTCCACCTGACAATACACAGTGTCCAGAAACACACTCTTAGCACACAGGCAGCTGCTTCTCCTGCATTTCCATGCTTACTATTCAGGACTGTGTGGTATTTCAGATAGCAGTGTGTAACGCTAACACATTCAACATCACCAAGGCTCATTTCCTTTGCTCTAGTCTAATCACTCACCCAGGTTCCTCATGCTCATGGTCTCAAGTAGCTGTTAGGACATGTGCTCTTTTCTGCCTCTCTAAACTATAAGGAAAATGTGTCAGGCTGTTACAGTAATTATCACTTGCTCTACCACAGTAGTAAATGTGCTTTGAAATTGCCAATCAAATATCGTTTTCTGCCTAGAATGACACCATGAGTCTGTGTGCACACAGGAATTGTAGTCAGAGATTTAATTTGTGTTGCTCTTGTTCTGTAAGACTTGCACTCCTAGGAAAGGGGCAGCTTGTTTTCTTGAACTGTGATGGTTAGCATTCAGCACAAATCACTATCTCACAGATGAGAGGCAAATGGTAACACATTTGAAAACAACAGGGTAGATTTTCCTTCCACTCCTGCAATGGGTGAGGAAGTTCCTACATGTTCAAATCTCCAATTAACCCTTACCAGAGGTGATCTTACATACATCTCTGCAGTCTTCATGCAGTTGTGTAAGCGTCCATGCAGATCTCTCTTGCACCTGACAATACACAGTCTCCAGAACCACACTCTTAGCACACAGGCAGCTGCTTTTCCTGCATTCCCATGCTTACTATTCAGCACTGTGTGGTATTTCAGATAGCAGTGTGTAACGCTAACACATTCAACATCAACAAGGCTCATTTCCTTTGCTCTAGTCTAATCACTCACCCAGGTTCCACATGCTCATGGTCTCAAGTAGCTGTTAGGACATGTGCTCTTTTCTGCCTCTCTAAACTATAAGGAAAATGTGTCAGGCTGTTACAGTAATTATCACTTGCTCTACCACAGTAGTAAATGTGCTTTGAAATTGCCAATCAAATATCGTTTTCTGCCTAGAATGACACCATGAGTCTGTGTGCACACAGGAATTGTTGTCAGAGATTTAATTTGTGTTGCTCTTGTTCAGTAAGACTTGCACTCGTAGGAAAGGGGCAGCTTGTTTTCTTGAACTGTGATGGTTAGCATTCAGCACAAATCACTATCTCACAGATGAGAGGCAAATGGTAACACATTTGAAATACACAGGGTAGATTTTCCTTCCACTCCTGCAATGGGTGAGGTAGTTCCTACATGTTCAAAACTCCAATTAACCCTTACCACAGGTGATCTTACATACATCTCTGCAGTCTTCATGCAGTTGTGTAAGCGTCCATGCAGATCTCTCTTGCACCTGACAATACAGTCTCCAGAAACACACTCTTAGCACACAGGCAGCTGCTTCTTCTGCATTCCCATGCTTACTATTCAGCACTGTGTGGTATTTCAGATAGCAGTGTGTAACGCTAACACATTCAACATCACCAAGGCTCATTTCCTTTGCTCTAGTCTAATCACTCACCCAGGTTCCTCATGCTCATGGTCTCAAGTAGCTGTTAGGACATGTGCTCTTTTCTGCCTCTCTAAACTATAAGGAAAATGTGTCAGGCTGTTACAGTAATTATCACTTGCTCTACCACAGTAGTAAATGTGCTTTGAAATTGCCAATCACATATCGTTTTCTGCCTAGAATCACACCATGAGTCTGTGTGCACACAGGAATTGTTGTCAGAGATGTAATTCGTGTTGCTCTTGTTCTGTAAGACTTGCACTCGTAGGAAAGGGGCAGCTTGTTTTCTTGAACTGTGATGGTTAGCATTCAGCACAAATCACTATCTCACAGATGAGAGGCAAATGGTAACACATTTGAAAACAACAGGGTAGATTTTCCTTCCACTCCTGCAATGGGTGAGGTAGTTCCTACATGTTCAAAACTCCAATTAACCCTTACCACAGGTGATCTTACATACATCTCTGCAGTCTTCATGCAGTTGTGTAAGCGTCCATGCAGATCTCTCTTGCACCTGACAATACACAGTCTCCAGAAACACACTCTTAGCACACAGGCAGCTGCTTCTCCTGCATTCCCATGCTTACCATTCAGCACAGTGTGGTATTTCAGATAGCAGTGTGTAACGCTAACACATTCAACATCACCAAGGCTCATTTCCTTCGCTCTAGTCTAATCACTCACCCAGGTTCCACATGCTCATGGTCTCAAGTAGCTGTTAGGACATGTGCTCTTTTCTGCCTCTCTAAACTATAAGGAAAATGTGTCAGGCTGTTACAGTAATTATCACTTGCTCTACTACAGTAGTAAATGTGCTTTGAAATTGCCAATCAAATATCGTTTTCTGCCTAGAATCACACCATGAGTCTGTGTGCACACAGGAATTGTTGTCAGAGATTTAATTTGTGTTGCTCTTGTTCTGTAAGACTTGCACTCGTAGGAAAGGGGCAGCTTGTTTTCTTGAACTGTGATGGTTAGCATTCAGCACAAATCACTATCTCACAGATGAGAGGCAAATGGTAACACATTTGAAAACAACAGGGTAGATTTTCCTTCCACTCCTTCAATGGGTGAGGTAGTTCCTACATGTTCAAAACTCCAATTAACCCTTACCACAGGTAATCTTACATACATCTCTGCAGTCTTCATGCAGTTGTGTAAGCGTCCATGCAGATCTCTCTTGCACCTGACAATACACAGTCTCCAGAAACACACTCTTAGCACACAGGCAGCTGCTTCTCCTGCATTCCCATGCTTACTATTCAGCACTGTGTGGTATTTCAGATAGCAGTGTGTAACGCTAACACATTCAACATCACCAAGGCTCATTTCCTTTGCTCTAGTCTAATCACTCACCCAGGTTCCTCATGCTCATGGTCTCAAGTAGCTGTTAGGACATGTGCTCTTTTCTGCCTCTCTAAACTATAAGGAAAATGTGTCAGGCTGTTACAGTAATTATCACTTGCTCTACCACAGTAGTAAATGTGCTTTGAAATTGCCAATCAAATATCGTTTTCTGCCTAGAATCACACCATGAGTCTGTGTGCACACAGGAATTGTTGTCAGAGATTTAATTCGTGTTGCTCTTGTTCTGTAAGACTTGCACGCGTAGGAAAGGGGCAGCTTGTTTTCTTGAACTGTGATGGTTAGCATTCAGCACAAATCACTATCTCACAGATGAGAGGCAAATGGTAACACATTTGAAAACAACAGGGTAGATTTTCCTTCCACTCCTGCAATGGGTGAGGTAGTTCCTACATGTTCAAAACTCCAATTAACCCTTACCACAGGTGATCTTACATACATCTCTGCAGTCTTCATGCAGTTGTGTAAGCGTCCATGCAGATCTCTCTTCCACCTGACAATACACAGTGTCCAGAAACACACTCTTAGCACACAGGCAGCTGCTTCTCCTGCATTCCCATGCTTACTATTCAGGACTGTGTGGTATTTCAGATAGCAGTGTGTAACGCTAACACATTCAACATGACCAAGGCTCATTTCCTTTGCTCTAGTCTAATCACTCACCCAGGTTCCTCATGCTCATGGTCTCAAGTAGCTGTTAGGACATGTGCTCTTTTCTGCCTCTCTAAACTATAAGGAAAATGTGTCAGGCTGTTACAGTAATTATCACTTGCTCTACCACAGTAGTAAATGTGCTTTGAAATTGCCAATCAAATATCGTTTTCTGCCTAGAATCACACCATGAGTCTGTGTGCACACAGGAATTGTTGTCAGAGATTTAATTCGTGTTGCTCTTGTTCTGTAAGACTTGCACTCGTAGGAAAGGGGCAGCTTGTTTTCTTGAACTGCGATGGTTAGCATTCAGCACAAATCACTACCTCACAGATGAGAGGCAAATGGTAACACATTTGAAAACAACAGGGTAGATTTTCCTTCCACTCCTGCAATGGGTGAGGTAGTTCCTACATGTTCAAAACTCCAATTAACCCTTACCACAGGTGATCTTACATACATCTCTGCAGTCTTCATGCAGTTGTGTAAGCGTCCATGCAGATCTCTCTTGCACCTGACAATACAGTCTCCAGAAACACACTCTTAGCACACAGGCAGCTGCTTCTTCTGCATTCCCATGCTTACTATTCAGCACTGTGTGGTATTTCAGATAGCAGTGTGTAACGCTAACACATTCAACATCACCAAGGCTCATTTCCTTTGCTCTAGTCTAATCACTCACCCAGGTTCCTCATGCTCATGGTCTCAAGAGTCTGTTAGGACATGTGCTCTTTTCTGCCTCTCTAAACTATAAGGAAAATGTGTCAGGCTGTTACAGTAATTATCACTTGCTCTACCACAGTAGTAAATGTGCTTTGAAATTGCCAATCACATATCGTTTTCTGCCTAGAATCACACCATGAGTCTGTGTGCACACAGGAATTGTTGTCAGAGATGTAATTCGTGTTGCTCTTGTTCTGTAAGACTTGCACTCGTAGGAAAGGGGGAGCTTGTTTTCTTGAACTGTGATGGTTAGCAGTCAGCACAAATCACTATCTCACAGATGAGAGGCAAATGGTAACACATTTGAAAACAACAGGGTAGATTTTCCTTCCACTCCTGCAATGGGTGAGGTAGTTCCTACATGTTCAAAACTCCAATTAACCCTTACCACAGGTGATCTTACATACATCTCTGCAGTCTTCATGCAGTTGTGTAAGCGTCCATGCAGATCTCTCATGCACCTGACAATACACATTCTCCAGAAACACACTCTTAGCACACAGGCAGCTGCTTCTCCTGCATTCCCATGCTTACTATTCAGCACAGTGTGGTATTTCAGATAGCAGTGTGTAACGCTAACACATTCAACATCACCAAGGCTCATTTCCTTTGCTCTAGTCTAATCACTCACCCAGGTTCCACATGCTCATGGTCTCAAGTAGCTGTTAGGACATGTGCTCTTTTCTGCCTCTCTAAACTATAAGGAAAATGTGTCAGGCTGTGACAGTAATTATCACTTGCTCTACTACAGTAGTAAATGTGCTTTGAAATTGCCAATCAAATATCGTTTTCTGCCTAGAATCACACCATGAGTCTGTGTGCACACAGGAATTGTTGGCAGAGATTTAATGCGTGTTGCTCTTGTTCTGTAAGACTTGCACTCGTAGGAAAGGGGCAGCTTGTTTTCCTGAACTGTGATGGTTAGCATTCAGCACAAATCACTATCTCACAGATGAGAGGCAAATGGTAACACATTTGAAAACAACTGGGTAGATTTTCCTTCCACTCCTGCAATGGGTGAGGTAGTTCCTACATGTTCAAAACTCCAATTAACCCTTACCACAGGTGATCTTACATACATCTCTGCAGTCTTCATGCAGTTGTGTAAGCGTCCATGCAGATCTCTCTTGCACCTGACAATACACAGTCTCCCGAAACACACTCTTAGCACACAGGCAGCTGCTTCTCCTGCATTACGATGCTTACTATTCAGCACTGTGTGGTATTTCAGATAGCAGTGTGTAACGCTAACACATTCAACATCACCAAGGCTCATTTCCTTTGCTCTAGTCTAATCACTCACCCAGGTTCCACATGCTCATGGTCTCAAGTAGCTGTTAGGACATGTGCTCTTTTCTGCCTCTCTAAACTATAAGGAAAATGTGTCAGGCTGTTACAGTAATTATCACTTGCTCTACCACAATAGTAAATGTGCTTTGAAATTGCCAATCAAATATCGTTTTCTGCCTAGAACCACACCATGAGTCTGTGTGCACACAGGAATTGTTGTCAGAGATTTAATTCGTGTTGCTCTTGTTCTGTAAGACTTGCACGCGTAGGAAAGGGGCAGCTTGTTTTCTTGAACTGTGATGGTTAGCATTCAGCACAAATCACTATCTCACAGATGAGAGGCAAATGGTAACACATTTGAAAACAACAGGGTAGATTTTCCTTCCACTCCTGCAATGGGTGAGGTAGTTCCTACATGTTCAAAACTCCAATTAACCCTTACCACAGGTGATCTTACATACATCTCTGCAGTCTTCATGCAGTTGTGTAAGCGTCCATGCAGATCTCTCTTCCACCTGACAATACACAGTGTCCAGAAACACACTCTTAGCACACAGGCAGCTGCTTCTCCTGCATTTCCATGCTTACTATTCAGGACTGTGTGGTATTTCAGATAGCAGTGTGTAACGCTAACACATTCAACATCACCAAGGCTCATTTCCTTTGCTCTAGTCTAATCACTCACCCAGGTTCCTCATGCTCATGGTCTCAAGTAGCTGTTAGGACATGTGCTCTTTTCTGCCTCTCTAAACTATAAGGAAAATGTGTCAGGCTGTTACAGTAATTATCACTTGCTCTACCACAGTAGTAAATGTGCTTTGAAATTGCCAATCAAATATCGTTTTCTGCCTAGAATGACACCATGAGTCTGTGTGCACACAGGAATTGTAGTCAGAGATTTAATTTGTGTTGCTCTTGTTCTGTAAGACTTGCACTCCTAGGAAAGGGGCAGCTTGTTTTCTTGAACTGTGATGGTTAGCATTCAGCACAAATCACTATCTCACAGATGAGAGGCAAATGGTAACACATTTGAAAACAACAGGGTAGATTTTCCTTCCACTCCTGCAATGGGTGAGGAAGTTCCTACATGTTCAAATCTCCAATTAACCCTTACCAGAGGTGATCTTACATACATCTCTGCAGTCTTCATGCAGTTGTGTAAGCGTCCATGCAGATCTCTCTTGCACCTGACAAGACACAGTCTCCAGAACCACACTCTTAGCACACAGGCAGCTGCTTTTCCTGCATTCCCATGCTTACTATTCAGCACTGTGTGGTATTTCAGATAGCAGTGTGTAACGCTAACACATTCAACATCAACAAGGCTCATTTCCTTTGCTCTAGTCTAATCACTCACCCAGGTTCCACATGCTCATGGTCTCAAGTAGCTGTTAGGACATGTGCTCTTTTCTGCCTCTCTAAACTATAAGGAAAATGTGTCAGGCTGTTACAGTAATTATCACTTGCTCTACCACAGTAGTAAATGTGCTTTGAAATTGCCAATCAAATATCGTTTTCTGCCTAGAATGACACCATGAGTCTGTGTGCACACAGGAATTGTTGTCAGAGATTTAATTTGTGTTGCTCTTGTTCAGTAAGACTTGCACTCGTAGGAAAGGGGCAGCTTGTTTTCTTGAACTGTGATGGTTAGCATTCAGCACAAATCACTATCTCACAGATGAGAGGCAAATGGTAACACATTTGAAATCAACAGGGTAGATTTTCCTTCCACTCCTGCAATGGGTGAGGTAGTTCCTACATGTTCAAAACTCCAATTAACCCTTACCACAGGTGATCTTACATACATCTCTGCAGTTTTCATGCAGTTGTGTAAGCGTCCATGCAGATCTCTCTTGCACCTGACAATACAGTCTCCAGAAACACACTCTTAGCACACAGGCAGCTGCTTCTTCTGCATTCCCATGCTTACTATTCAGCACTGTGTGGTATTTCAGATAGCAGTGTGTAACGCTAACACATTCAACATCACCAAGGCTCATTTCCTTTGCTCTAGTCTAATCACTCACCCAGGTTCCTCATGCTCATGGTCTCAAGTAGCTGTTAGGACATGTGCTCTTTTCTGCCTCTCTAAACTATAAGGAAAATGTGTCAGGCTGTTACAGTAATTATCACTTGCTCTACCACAGTAGTAAATGTGCTTTGAAATTGCCAATCACATATCGTTTTCTGCCTAGAATCACACCATGAGTCTGTGTGCACACAGGAATTGTTGTCAGAGATGTAATTCGTGTTGCTCTTGTTCTGTAAGACTTGCACTCGTAGGAAAGGGGCAGCTTGTTTTCTTGAACTGTGATGGTTAGCATTCAGCACAAATCACTATCTCACAGATGAGAGGCAAATGGTAACACATTTGAAAACAACAGGGTAGATTTTCCTTCCACTCCTGCAATGGGTGAGGTAGTTCCTACATGTTCAAAACTCCAATTAACCCTTACCACAGGTGATCTTACATACATCTCTGCAGTCTTCATGCAGTTGTGTAAGCGTCCATGCAGATCTCTCTTGCACCTGACAATACACAGTCTCCAGAAACACACTCTTAGCACACAGGCAGCTGCTTCTCCTGCATTCCCATGCTTACCATTCAGCACAGTGTGGTATTTCAGATAGCAGTGTGTAACGCTAACACATTCAACATCACCAAGGCTCATTTCCTTCGCTCTAGTCTAATCACTCACCCAGGTTCCACATGCTCATGGTCTCAAGTAGCTGTTAGGACATGTGCTCTTTTCTGCCTCTCTAAACTATAAGGAAAATGTGTCAGGCTGTTACAGTAATTATCACTTGCTCTACTACAGTAGTAAATGTGCTTTGAAATTGCCAATCAAATATCGTTTTCTGCCTAGAATCACACCATGAGTCTGTGTGCACACAGGAATTGTTGTCAGAGATTTAATTTGTGTTGCTCTTGTTCTGTAAGACTTGCACTCGTAGGAAAGGGGCAGCTTGTTTTCTTGAACTGTGATGGTTAGCATTCAGCACAAATCACTATCTCACAGATGAGAGGCAAATGGTAACACATTTGAAAACAACAGGGTAGATTTTCCTTCCACTCCTTCAATGGGTGAGGTAGTTCCTACATGTTCAAAACTCCAATTAACCCTTACCACAGGTAATCTTACATACATCTCTGCAGTCTTCATGCAGTTGTGTAAGCGTCCATGCAGATCTCTCTTGCACCTGACAATACACAGTCTCCAGAAACACACTCTTAGCACACAGGCAGCTGCTTCTCCTGCATTCCCATGCTTACTATTCAGCACTGTGTGGTATTTCAGATAGCAGTGTGTAACGCTAACACATTCAACATCACCAAGGCTCATTTCCTTTGCTCTAGTCTAATCACTCACCCAGGTTCCTCATGCTCATGGTCTCAAGTAGCTGTTAGGACATGTGCTCTTTTCTGCCTCTCTAAACTATAAGGAAAATGTGTCAGGCTGTTACAGTAATTATCACTTGCTCTACCACAGTAGTAAATGTGCTTTGAAATTGCCAATCAAATATCGTTTTCTGCCTAGAATCACACCATGAGTCTGTGTGCACACAGGAATTGTTGGCAGAGATTTAATGCGTGTTGCTCTTGTTCTGTAAGACTTGCACGCGTAGGAAAGGGGCAGCTTGTTTTCTTGAACTGTGATGGTTAGCATTCAGCACAAATCACTATCTCACAGATGAGAGGCAAATGGTAACACATTTGAAAACAACAGGGTAGATTTTCCTTCCACTCCTGCAATGGGTGAGGTAGTTCCTACATGTTCAAAACTCCAATTAACCCTTACCACAGGTGATCTTACATACATCTCTGCAGTCTTCATGCAGTTGTGTAAGCGTCCATGCAGATCTCTCTTCCACCTGACAATACACAGTGTCCAGAAACACACTCTTAGCACACAGGCAGCTGCTTCTCCTGCATTCCCATGCTTACTATTCAGGACTGTGTGGTATTTCAGATAGCAGTGTGTAACGCTAACACATTCAACATCACCAAGGCTCATTTCCTTTGCTCTAGTCTAATCACTCACCCAGGTTCCTCATGCTCATGGTCTCAAGTAGCTGTTAGGACATGTGCTCTTTTCTGCCTCTCTAAACTATAAGGAAAATGTGTCAGGCTGTTACAGTAATTATCACTTGCTCTACCACAGTAGTAAATGTGCTTTGAAATTGCCAATCAAATATCGTTTTCTGCCTAGAATGACACCATGAGTCTGTGTGCACACAGGAATTGTAGTCAGAGATTTAATTTGTGTTGCTCTTGTTCTGTAAGACTTGCACTCCTAGGAAAGGGGCAGCTTGTTTTCTTGAACTGTGATGGTTAGCATTCAGCACAAATCACTATCTCACAGATGAGAGGCAAATGGTAACACATTTGAAAACAACAGGGTAGATTTTCCTTCCACTCCTGCAATGGGTGAGGAAGTTCCTACATGTTCAAAACTCCAATTAACCCTTACCACAGGTGATCTTACATACATCTCTGCAGTCTTCATGCAGTTGTGTAAGCGTCCATGCAGATCTCTCTTGCACCTGACAATACACAGTCTCCAGAAACACACTCTTAGCACACAGGCAGCTGCTTCTCCTGCATTCCCATGCTTACTATTCAGCACAGTGTGGTATTTCAGATAGCAGTGTGTAACGCTAACACATTCAACATCATCAAGGCTCATTTCCTTCGCTCTAGTCTAATCACTCACCCAGGTTCCACATGCTCATGGTCTCAAGTAGCTGTTAGGACATGTGCTCTTTTCTGCCTCTCTAAACTATAAGGAAAATGTGTCAGGCTGTTACAGTAATTATCACTTGCTCTACTACAGTAGTAAATGTGCTTTGAAATTGCCAATCAAATATCGTTTTCTGCCTAGAATCACACCATGAGTCTGTGTGCACACAGGAATTGTTGGCAGAGATTTAATGCGTGTTGCTCTTGTTCTGTAAGACCTGCACTCGTAGGAAAGGGGCAGCTTGTTTTCCTGAACTGTGATGGTTAACATTCAGCACAAATCACTATCTCACAGATGAGAGGCAAATGGTAACACATTTGAAAACAACTGGGTAGATTTTCCTTCCACTCCTGCAATGGGTGAGGTAGTTCCTACATGTTCAAAACTCCAATTAACCCTTACCACAGGTGATCTTACATACATCTCTGCAGTCTTCATGCAGTTGTGTAAGCATCCACGCAGATCTCTCTTGCACCTGACAATACACAGTCTCCAGAAACACACTCTTAGCACACAGGCAGCTGCTTCTCCTGCATTCCCATGCTTACTATTCAGCACTGTGTGGTATTTCAGATAGCAGTGTGTAACGCTAACACATTCAACATCACCAAGGCTCATTTCCTTTGCTCTAGTCTAATCACTCACCCAGGTTCCACATGCTCATGGTCTCAAGTAGCTGTTAGGACATGTGCTCTTACCTGCCTCTCTAAACTATAAGGAAAATGTGTCAGGCTGTTACAGTAATTATCACTTGCTCTACCACAGTAGTAAATGTGCTTTGAAATTGCCAATCAAATATCGTTTTCTGCCTAGAATCACACCATGAGTCTGTGTGCACACAGGAATTGTTGTCAGAGATTTAATTTGTGTTGCTCTTGTTCTGTAAGACTTGCACTCGTAGGAAAGGGGCAGCTTGTTTTCTTGAACTGTGATGGTTAGCATTCAGCACAAATCACTATCTCACAGATGAGAGGCAAATGGTAACACATTTGAAAACAACAGGGTAGGTTTTGCTACTACTCCTGCAATGGGTGAGGTAGTTCCTACATGTTCAAAACTCCAATTAACCCTTACCACAGGTGATCTTACATACATCTCTGCAGTCTTCATGCAGTTGTGTAAGCGTCCACGCAGATCTCTCTTGCACCTGACAATACACAGTCTCCAGAAACACACTCTTAGCACACAGGCAGCTGCTTCTCCTGCATTCCCATGCTTACTATTCAGCACTGTGTGGTATTTCAGATAGCAGTGTGTAACGCTAACACATTCAACATGACCAAGGCTCATTTCCTTTGTTCTAGTCTAATCACTCACCCAGGTTCCACATGCTCATGGTCTCAAGTAGCTGTTAGGACATGTGCTCTTTTCTGCCTCTCTAAACTATAAGGAAAATGTGTCAGGCTGTTACAGTAATTATCACTTGCTCTACCACAGTAGTAAATGTGCTTTGAAATTGCCAATCAAATATCGTTTTCTGCCTAGAATGACACCATGAGTCTGTGTGCACACAGGAATTGTAGTCAGAGATTTAATTTGTGTTGCTCTTGTTCTGTAAGACTTGCACTCCTAGGAAAGGGGCAGCTTGTTTTCTTGAACTGTGATGGTTAGCATTCAGCACAAATCACTATCTCACAGATGAGAGGCAAATGGTAACACATTTGAAAACAACAGGGTAGGTTTTGCTTCCACTCCTGCAATGGGTGAGGTAGTTCCTACATGTTCAAAACTCCAATTAACCCTTACCACAGGTGATCTTACATACATCTCTGCAGTCTTCATGCAGTTGTGTAAGCGTCCATGCAGATCTCTCTTGCACCTGACAATACACAGTCTCCAGAAACACACTCTTAGCACACAGGCAGCTGCTTCTCCTGCATTCCCATGCTTACTATTCAGCACTGAGTGGTATTTCAGATAGCAGTGTGTAACGCTAACACATTCAACATGACCAAGGCTCATTTCCTTTGTTCTAGTCTAATCACTCACCCAGGTTCCTCATGCTCATGGTCTCAAGTAGCTGTTAGGACATGTGCTCTTTTCTGCCTCTCTAAACTATAAGGAAAATGTGTCAGGCTGTTACAGTAATTATCACTTGCTCTACCACAGTAGTAAATGTGCTTTGAAATTGCCAATCAAATATCGTTTTCTGCCTAGAATGACACCATGAGTCTGTGTGCACACAGGAATTGTTGTCAGAGATTTAATTTGTGTTGCTGTTGTTCTGTAAGACTTGCACTCGTAGGAAAGGGGCAGCTTGTTTTCTTGAACTGTGATGGTTAGCATTCAGCACAAATCACTACCTCACAGATGAGAGGCAAATGGTAACACATTTGAAAACAACAGGGTAGATTTTCCTTCCACTCCTGCAATGGGTGAGGTAGTTCCTACATGTTCAAAACTCCAATTAACCCTTACCACAGGTGATCTTACATACATCTCTGCAGTCTTCATGCAGTTGTGTAAGCGTCCATTCAGATCTCTCTTGCACCTGACAATACACAGTCTCCAGAAACACACTCTTAGCACACAGGCAGCTGCTTTTCCTGCATTCCCATGCTTACTATTCAGCACTGTGTGGTATTTCAGATAGCAGTGTGTAACGCTAACACATTCAACATCACCAAGGCTCATTTCCTTTGCTCTAGTCTAATCACTCACCCAGGTTCCTCATGCTCATGGTCTTAAGTAGCTGTTAGGACATGTGCTCTTTTCTGCCTCTCTAAACTATAAGGAAAATGTGTCAGGCTGTTACAGTAATTATCACTTGCTCTACCACAGTAGTAAATGTGCTTTGAAATTGCCAATCAAATATCGTTTTCTGCCTAGAGTCACACCATGAGTCTGTGTGCACACAGGAATTGTTGTCAGAGATTTAATTTGTGTTGCTCTTGTTCTGTAAGACTTGCACTCATAGGAAAGGGGCAGCTTGTTTTCTTGAACTGTGATGGTTAGCAGTCAGCACAAATCACTATCTCACAGATGAGAGGCAAATGGTAACACATTTGAAAACAACAGGGTAGATTTTCCTTCCGCTCCTGCAATGGGTGAGGTAGTTCCTACATGTTCAAAACTCCAATTAACCCTTACCACAGGTGATCTTACATACATCTCTGCAGTCTTCATGCAGTTGTGTAAGCGTCCATGCAGATCTCTCTTGCACCTGACAATACACAGTCTCCAGAAACACACTCTTAGCACACAGGCAGCTGCTTCTCCTGCATTCCCATGCTTACTATTCAGCCCTGTGTGGGATTTCAGATAGCAGTGTGTAACGCTAACACATTCAATATCACCAAGGCTTATTTCCTTTGCTCTAGTCTAATCACTCACCCAGGTTCCACATGCTCATGGTCTCAAGTAACTGTTAGGACATGTGCTCTTTTCTGCCTCTCTAAACTATAAGGAAAATGTGTCAGGCTGTTACAGTAATTATTACTTGCTCTACCACAGTAGTAAATGTGCTTTGAAATTGCCAATCAAATATCGTTTTCTGTCTAGAATCACACCATGAGTCTGTGTGCACACAGGAATTGTTGTCAGAGATTTAATTTGTGTTGCTCTTGTTCTGTAAGACTTGCACTCGTAGGAAAGGGGCAGCTTGTTTTCTTGAACTGTGATGGTTAGCATTCAGCACAAATCACTATCTCACAGATGAGAGGCAAATGGTAAAACATTTGAAAACAACAGGGTAGATTTTCCATCCACTCCTGCAATGGGTGAGGTAGTTCCTACATGTTCAAAACTCCAATTAACCCTTACCACAGGTGATCTTACATACATCTCTGCAGTCTTCATGCAGTTGTGTAAGCGTCCATACAGATCTCTCTTGCACCTGACAATACACAGTCTCCAGAAACACACTCTTAGCACACAGGCAGCTGCTTCTCCTGCATTCCCATGCTTACTATTTAGCACTGTGTGGTATTTCAGATAGCAGTGTGTAACGCTAACACATTCAACATCACCAAGGCTCATTTCTTTTGCTCTAGTCTACTCACTCACCCAGGTTCCTCATGCTCATGGTCTCAAGTAGCTGTTAGGACATGTGCTCTTTTCTGCCTCTCTAAACTATAAGGAAAATGTGTCAGGCTGTTACAGTAATTATCACTTGCTCTACTACAGTAGTAAATGTGCTTTGAAATTGCCAATCAAATATCGTTTTCTGCCTAGAATCACACCATGAGTCTGTGTGCACACAGGAATTGTTGTCAGAGATTTAATTTGTGTTGCTCTTGTTCTGTAAGACTTGCACTCGTAGGAAAGGGGCAGCTTGTTTTCTTGAACTGTGATGGTTAGCATTCAGCACAAATCACTATCTCACAGATGAGAGGCAAATGGTAACACATTTGAAAACAACAGGGTAGATTTTCCTTCCACTCCTTCAATGGGTGAGGTAGTTCCTACATGTTCAAAACTCCAATTAACCCTTACCACAGGTAATCTTACATACATCTCTGCAGTCTTCATGCAGTTGTGTAAGCGTCCATGCAGATCTCTCTTGCACCTGACAATACACAGTCTCCAGAAACACACTCTTAGCACACAGGCAGCTGCTTCTCCTGCATTCCCATGCTTACTATTCAGCACTGTGTGGTATTTCAGATAGCAGTGTGTAACGCTAACACATTCAACATCACCAAGGCTCATTTCCTTTGCTCTAGTCTAATCACTCACCCAGGTTCCTCATGCTCATGGTCTCAAGTAGCTGTTAGGACATGTGCTCTTTTCTGCCTCTCTAAACTATAAGGAAAATGTGTCAGGCTGTTACAGTAATTATCACTTGCTCTACCACAGTAGTAAATGTGCTTTGAAATTGCCAATCAAATATCGTTTTCTGCCTAGAATCACACCATGAGTCTGTGTGCACACAGGAATTGTTGTCAGAGATTTAATTCGTGTTGCTCTTGTTCTGTAAGACTTGCACGCGTAGGAAAGGGGCAGCTTGTTTTCTTGAACTGTGATGGTTAGCATTCAGCACAAATCACTATCTCACAGATGAGAGGCAAATGGTAACACATTTGAAAACAACAGGGTAGATTTTCCTTCCACTCCTGCAATGGGTGAGGTAGTTCCTACATGTTCAAAACTCCAATTAACCCTTACCACAGGTGATCTTACATACATCTCTGCAGTCTTCATGCAGTTGTGTAAGCGTCCATGCAGATCTCTCTTCCACCTGACAATACACAGTGTCCAGAAACACACTCTTAGCACACAGGCAGCTGCTTCTCCTGCATTCCCATGCTTACTATTCAGGACTGTGTGGTATTTCAGATAGCAGTGTGTAACGCTAACACATTCAACATCACCAAGGCTCATTTCCTTTGCTCTAGTCTAATCACTCACCCAGGTTCCTCATGCTCATGGTCTCAAGTAGCTGTTAGGACATGTGCTCTTTTCTGCCTCTCTAAACTATAAGGAAAATGTGTCAGGCTGTTACAGTAATTATCACTTGCTCTACCACAGTAGTAAATGTGCTTTGAAATTGCCAATCAAATATCGTTTTCTGCCTAGAATGACACCATGAGTCTGTGTGCACACAGGAATTGTAGTCAGAGATTTAATTTGTGTTGCTCTTGTTCTGTAAGACTTGCACTCCTAGGAAAGGGGCAGCTTGTTTTCTTGAACTGTGATGGTTAGCATTCAGCACAAATCACTATCTCACAGATGAGAGGCAAATGGTAACACATTTGAAAACAACAGGGTAGATTTTCCTTCCACTCCTGCAATGGGTGAGGAAGTTCCTACATGTTCAAATCTCCAATTAACCCTTACCAGAGGTGATCTTACATACATCTCTGCAGTCTTCATGCAGTTGTGTAAGCGTCCATGCAGATCTCTCTTGCACCTGACAATACACAGTCTCCAGAACCACACTCTTAGCACACAGGCAGCTGCTTTTCCTGCATTCCCATGCTTACTATTCAGCACTGTGTGGTATTTCAGATAGCAGTGTGTAACGCTAACACATTCAACATCAACAAGGCTCATTTCCTTTGCTCTAGTCTAATCACTCACCCAGGTTCCACATGCTCATGGTCTCAAGTAGCTGTTAGGACATGTGCTCTTTTCTGCCTCTCTAAACTATAAGGAAAATGTGTCAGGCTGTTACAGTAATTATCACTTGCTCTACCACAGTAGTAAATGTGCTTTGAAATTGCCAATCAAATATCGTTTTCTGCCTAGAATGACACCATGAGTCTGTGTGCACACAGGAATTGTTGTCAGAGATTTAATTTGTGTTGCTCTTGTTCAGTAAGACTTGCACTCGTAGGAAAGGGGCAGCTTGTTTTCTTGAACTGTGATGGTTAGCATTCAGCACAAATCACTATCTCACAGATGAGAGGCAAATGGTAACACATTTGAAATCAACAGGGTAGATTTTCCTTCCACTCCTGCAATGGGTGAGGTAGTTCCTACATGTTCAAAACTCCAATTAACCCTTACCACAGGTGATCTTACATACATCTCTGCAGTCTTCATGCAGTTGTGTAAGCGTCCATGCAGATCTCTCTTGCACCTGACAATACAGTCTCCAGAAACACACTCTTAGCACACAGGCAGCTGCTTCTTCTGCATTCCCATGCTTACTATTCAGCACTGTGTGGTATTTCAGATAGCAGTGTGTAACGCTAACACATTCAACATCACCAAGGCTCATTTCCTTTGCTCTAGTCTAATCACTCACCCAGGTTCCTCATGCTCATGGTCTCAAGTAGCTGTTAGGACATGTGCTCTTTTCTGCCTCTCTAAACTATAAGGAAAATGTGTCAGGCTGTTACAGTAATTATCACTTGCTCTACCACAGTAGTAAATGTGCTTTGAAATTGCCAATCACATATCGTTTTCTGCCTAGAATCACACCATGAGTCTGTGTGCACACAGGAATTGTTGTCAGAGATGTAATTCGTGTTGCTCTTGTTCTGTAAGACTTGCACTCGTAGGAAAGGGGCAGCTTGTTTTCTTGAACTGTGATGGTTAGCATTCAGCACAAATCACTATCTCACAGATGAGAGGCAAATGGTAACACATTTGAAAACAACAGGGTAGATTTTCCTTCCACTCCTGCAATGGGTGAGGTAGTTCCTACATGTTCAAAACTCCAATTAACCCTTACCACAGGTGATCTTACATACATCTCTGCAGTCTTCATGCAGTTGTGTAAGCGTCCATGCAGATCTCTCTTGCACCTGACAATACACAGTCTCCAGAAACACACTCTTAGCACACAGGCAGCTGCTTCTCCTGCATTCCCATGCTTACCATTCAGCACAGTGTGGTATTTCAGATAGCAGTGTGTAACGCTAACACATTCAACATCACCAAGGCTCATTTCCTTCGCTCTAGTCTAATCACTCACCCAGGTTCCACATGCTCATGGTCTCAAGTAGCTGTTAGGACATGTGCTCTTTTCCACCTCTCTAAACTATAAGGAAAATGTGTCAGGCTGTTACAGTAATTATCACTTGCTCTACTACAGTAGTAAATGTGCTTTGAAATTGCCAATCAAATATCGTTTTCTGCCTAGAATCACACCATGAGTCTGTGTGCACACAGGAATTGTTGTCAGAGATTTAATTTGTGTTGCTCTTGTTCTGTAAGACTTGCACTCGTAGGAAAGGGGCAGCTTGTTTTCTTGAACTGTGATGGTTAGCATTCAGCACAAATCACTATCTCACAGATGAGAGGCAAATGGTAACACATTTGAAAACAACAGGGTAGATTTTCCTTCCACTCCTTCAATGGGTGAGGTAGTTCCTACATGTTCAAAACTCCAATTAACCCTTACCACAGGTGATCTTACATACATCTCTGCAGTCTTCATGCAGTTGTGTAAGCGTCCACGCAGATCTCTCTTGCACCTGACAATACACAGTCTCCAGAAACACACTCTTAGCACACAGGCAGCTGCTTCTCCTGCATTCCCAAGCTTACTATTCAGCACTGTGTGGTATTTCAGATAGCAGTGTGTAACGCTAACACATTCAACATCACCAAGGCTCATTTCCTTCGCTCTAGTCTAATCACTCACCCAGGTTCCTCATGCTCATGGTCTCGAGTAGCTGTTCGGACATGTGCTCTTTTCTGCCTCTCTAAACTATAAGGAAAATGTGTCAGGCTGTTACAGTAATTCTCACTTGCTTTACCACAGTAGTAAATGTGCTTTGAAATTGCCAATCAAATATCGTTTTCTGCCTAGAATCACACCATGAGTCTGTGTGCACACAGGAATTGTTGTCAGAGATTTAATTTGTGTTGCTCTTGTTCTGTAAGACTTGCACTCGTAGGAAAGGGGCAGCTTGTTTTCTTGAACTGTGATGGTTAGCATTCAGCACAAATCACAATCTCACAGATGAGAGGCAAATGGTAACACATTTGAAAACAGGGTAGATTTTCCTTCCACTCCTGCAATGGGTGAGGTAGTTCCTACATGTTCAAAACTCCAATTAACCCTTACCACAGGTGATCTTACATACATCTCTGCAGTCTTCATGCAGTTGTGTAAGCGTCCACGCAGATCTCTCTTGCACCTGACAATACACAGTCTCCAGAAACACACTCTTAGCACACAGGCAGCTGCTTCTCCTGCATTCCCAAGCTTACTATTCAGCACTGTGTGGTATTTCAGATAGCAGTGTGTAACGCTAACACATTCAACATCACCAAGGCTCATTTCCTTTGCTCTAGTCTAATCACTCACCCAGGTTCCACATGCTCATGGTCTCAAGTAGCTGTTAGGACATGTGCTCTTTTCTGCCTCTCTAAACTATAAGGAAAATGTGTCAGGCTGTTACAGTAATTATCACTTGCTCTACCACAGTAGTAAATGTGCTTTGAAATTGCCAATCAAATATCGTTTTCTGCCTAGAATCACACCATGAGTCTGTGTGCACACAGGAATTGTTGTCAGAGATTTAATTCGTGTTGCTCTTGTTCTGTAAGACTTGCACTCGTAGGAAAGGGGCAGCTTGTTTTCTTGAACTGTGATGGTTAGCATTCAGCACAAATCACTATCTCACAGATGAGAGGCAAATGGTAACACATTTGAAAACAACAGGGTAGATTTTCCTTCCACTCCTGCAATGGGTGAGGTAGTTCCTACATGTTCAAAACTCCAATTAACCCTTACCACAGGTGATCTTACATACATCTCTGCAGTCTTCATGCAGTTGTGTAAGCGTCCACGCAGATCTCTCTTGCACCTGACAAAAACAAAGTCTCCAGAAACACACTCTTAGCACACAGGCAGCTGCTTCTCCTGCATTCCCAAGCTTACTATTCAGCACTGTGTGGTATTTCAGATAGCAGTGTGTAACGCTAACACATTCAACATCACCAAGGCTCATTTCCTTTGCTCTAGTCTAATCACTCACCCAGGTTCCACATGCTCATGGTCTCAAGTAGCTGTTAGGACATGTGCTCTTTTCTGCCTCTCTAAACTATAAGGAAAATGTGTCAGGCTGTTACAGTAATTATCACTTGCTCTACCACAGTAGTAAATGTGCTTTGAAATTGCCAATCAAATATCGTTTTCTGCCTAGAATCACACCATGAGTCTGTGTGCACACAGGAATTGTTGTCAGAGATTTAATTCGTGTTGCTCTTGTTCTGTAAGACTTGCACTCGTAGGAAAGGGGCAGCTTGTTTTCTTGAACTGCGATGGTTAGCATTCAGCACAAATCACTACCTCACAGATGAGAGGCAAATGGTAACACATTTGAAAACAACAGGGTAGATTTTCCTTCCACTCCTGCAATGGGTGAGGTAGTTCCTACATGTTCAAAACTCCAATTAACCCTTACCACAGGTGATCTTACATACATCTCTGCAGTCTTCATGCAGTTGTGTAAGCGTCCATGCAGATCTCTCTTGCACCTGACAATACAGTCTCCAGAAACACACTCTTAGCACACAGGCAGCTGCTTCTTCTGCATTCCCATGCTTACTATTCAGCACTGTGTGGTATTTTAGATAGCAGTGTGTAACGCTAACACATTCAACATCACCAAGGCTCATTTCCTTTGCTCTAGTCTAATCACTCACCCAGGTTCCTCATGCTCATGGTCTCAAGTAGCTGTTAGGACATGTGCTCTTTTCTGCCTCTCTAAACTATAAGGAAAATGTGTCAGGCTGTTACAGTAATTATCACTTGCTCTACCACAGTAGTAAATGTGCTTTGAAATTGCCAATCACATATCGTTTTCTGCCTAGAATCACACCATGAGTCTGTGTGCACACAGGAATTGTTGTCAGAGATGTAATTCGTGTTGCTCTTATTCTGTAAGACTTGCACTCGTAGGAAAGGGGGAGCTTGTTTTCTTGAACTGTGATGGTTAGCAGTCAGCACAAATCACTATCTCACAGATGAGAGGCAAATGGTAACACATTTGAAAACAACAGGGTAGATTTTCCCTCCACTCCTGCAATGGGTGAGGTAGTTCCTACATGTTCAAAACTCCAATTAACCCTTACCACAGGTGATCTTACATACATCTCTGCAGTCTTCATGCAGTTGTGTAAGCGTCCATGCAGATCTCTCTTGCACCTGACAATACACAGTCTCCAGAAACACACTCTTAGCACACAGGCAGCTGCTTCTCCTGCATTCCCATGCTTACTATTCAGCACAGTGTGGTATTTCAGATAGCAGTGTGTAACGCTAACACATTCAACATCATCAAGGCTCATTTCCTTCGCTCTAGTCTAATCACTCACCCAGGTTCCACATGCTCATGGTCTCAAGTAGCTGTTAGGACATGTGCTCTTTTCTGCCTCTCTAAACTATAAGGAAAATGTGTCAGGCTGTTACAGTAATTATCACTTGCTCTACTACAGTAGTAAATGTGCTTTGAAATTGCCAATCAAATATCGTTTTCTGCCTAGAATCACACCATGAGTCTGTGTGCACACAGGAATTGTTGGCAGAGATTTAATGCGTGTTGCTCTTGTTCTGTAAGACCTGCACTCGTAGGAAAGGGGCAGCTTGTTTTCCTGAACTGTGATGGTTAACATTCAGCACAAATCACTATCTCACAGATGAGAGGCAAATGGTAACACATTTGAAAACAACTGGGTAGATTTTCCTTCCACTCCTGCAATGGGTGAGGTAGTTCCTACATGTTCAAAACTCCAATTAACCCTTACCACAGGTGATCTTACATACATCTCTGCAGTCTTCATGCAGTTGTGTAAGCATCCACGCAGATCTCTCTTGCACCTGACAATACACAGTCTCCAGAAACACACTCTTAGCACACAGGCAGCTGCTTCTCCTGCATTCCCATGCTTACTATTCAGCACTGTGTGGTATTTCAGATAGCAGTGTGTAACGCTAACACATTCAACATCACCAAGGCTCATTTCCTTTGCTCTAGTCTAATCACTCACCCAGGTTCCACATGCTCATGGTCTCAAGTAGCTGTTAGGACATGTGCTCTTACCTGCCTCTCTAAACTATAAGGAAAATGTGTCAGGCTGTTACAGTAATTATCACTTGCTCTACCACAGTAGTAAATGTGCTTTGAAATTGCCAATCAAATATCGTTTTCTGCCTAGAATCACACCATGAGTCTGTGTGCACACAGGAATTGTTGTCAGAGATTTAATTTGTGTTGCTCTTGTTCTGTAAGACTTGCACTCGTAGGAAAGGGGCAGCTTGTTTTCTTGAACTGTGATGGTTAGCATTCAGCACAAATCACTATCTCACAGATGAGAGGCAAATGGTAACACATTTGAAAACAACAGGGTAGGTTTTGCTACTACTCCTGCAATGGGTGAGGTAGTTCCTACATGTTCAAAACTCCAATTAACCCTTACCACAGGTGATCTTACATACATCTCTGCAGTCTTCATGCAGTTGTGTAAGCGTCCACGCAGATCTCTCTTGCACCTGACAATACACAGTCTCCAGAAACACACTCTTAGCACACAGGCAGCTGCTTCTCCTGCATTCCCATGCTTACTATTCAGCACTGTGTGGTATTTCAGATAGCAGTGTGTAACGCTAACACATTCAACATGACCAAGGCTCATTTCCTTTGTTCTAGTCTAATCACTCACCCAGGTTCCACATGCTCATGGTCTCAAGTAGCTGTTAGGACATGTGCTCTTTTCTGCCTCTCTAAACTATAAGGAAAATGTGTCAGGCTGTTACAGTAATTATCACTTGCTCTACCACAGTAGTAAATGTGCTTTGAAATTGCCAATCAAATATCGTTTTCTGCCTAGAATGACACCATGAGTCTGTGTGCACACAGGAATTGTAGTCAGAGATTTAATTTGTGTTGCTCTTGTTCTGTAAGACTTGCACTCCTAGGAAAGGGGCAGCTTGTTTTCTTGAACTGTGATGGTTAGCATTCAGCACAAATCACTATCTCACAGATGAGAGGCAAATGGTAACACATTTGAAAACAACAGGGTAGGTTTTGCTTCCACTCCTGCAATGGGTGAGGTAGTTCCTACATGTTCAAAACTCCAATTAACCCTTACCACAGGTGATCTTACATACATCTCTGCAGTCTTCATGCAGTTGTGTAAGCGTCCATGCAGATCTCTCTTGCACCTGACAATACACAGTCTCCAGAAACACACTCTTAGCACACAGGCAGCTGCTTCTCCTGCATTCCCATGCTTACTATTCAGCACTGAGTGGTATTTCAGATAGCAGTGTGTAACGCTAACACATTCAACATGACCAAGGCTCATTTCCTTTGTTCTAGTCTAATCACTCACCCAGGTTCCTCATGCTCATGGTCTCAAGTAGCTGTTAGGACATGTGCTCTTTTCTGCCTCTCTAAACTATAAGGAAAATGTGTCAGGCTGTTACAGTAATTATCACTTGCTCTACCACAGTAGTAAATGTGCTTTGAAATTGCCAATCAAATATCGTTTTCTGCCTAGAATGACACCATGAGTCTGTGTGCACACAGGAATTGTTGTCAGAGATTTAATTTGTGTTGCTGTTGTTCTGTAAGACTTGCACTCGTAGGAAAGGGGCAGCTTGTTTTCTTGAACTGTGATGGTTAGCATTCAGCACAAATCACTACCTCACAGATGAGAGGCAAATGGTAACACATTTGAAAACAACAGGGTAGATTTTCCTTCCACTCCTGCAATGGGTGAGGTAGTTCCTACATGTTCAAAACTCCAATTAACCCTTACCACAGGTGATCTTACATACATCTCTGCAGTCTTCATGCAGTTGTGTAAGCGTCCATTCAGATCTCTCTTGCACCTGACAATACACAGTCTCCAGAAACACACTCTTAGCACACAGGCAGCTGCTTTTCCTGCATTCCCATGCTTACTATTCAGCACTGTGTGGTATTTCAGATAGCAGTGTGTAACGCTAACACATTCAACATCACCAAGGCTCATTTCCTTTGCTCTAGTCTAATCACTCACCCAGGTTCCTCATGCTCATGGTCTTAAGTAGCTGTTAGGACATGTGCTCTTTTCTGCCTCTCTAAACTATAAGGAAAATGTGTCAGGCTGTTACAGTAATTATCACTTGCTCTACCACAGTAGTAAATGTGCTTTGAAATTGCCAATCAAATATCGTTTTCTGCCTAGAGTCACACCATGAGTCTGTGTGCACACAGGAATTGTTGTCAGAGATTTAATTTGTGTTGCTCTTGTTCTGTAAGACTTGCACTCATAGGAAAGGGGCAGCTTGTTTTCTTGAACTGTGATGGTTAGCAGTCAGCACAAATCACTATCTCACAGATGAGAGGCAAATGGTAACACATTTGAAAACAACAGGGTAGATTTTCCTTCCGCTCCTGCAATGGGTGAGGTAGTTCCTACATGTTCAAAACTCCAATTAACCCTTACCACAGGTGATCTTACATACATCTCTGCAGTCTTCATGCAGTTGTGTAAGCGTCCATGCAGATCTCTCTTGCACCTGACAATACACAGTCTCCAGAAACACACTCTTAGCACACAGGCAGCTGCTTCTCCTGCATTCCCATGCTTACTATTCAGCCCTGTGTGGGATTTCAGATAGCAGTGTGTAACGCTAAAACATTCAATATCACCAAGGCTTATTTCCTTTGCTCTAGTCTAATCACTCACCCAGGTTCCACATGCTCATGGTCTCAAGTAACTGTTAGGACATGTGCTCTTTTCTGCCTCTCTAAACTATAAGGAAAATGTGTCAGGCTGTTACAGTAATTATTACTTGCTCTACCACAGTAGTAAATGTGCTTTGAAATTGCCAATCAAATATCGTTTTCTGTCTAGAATCACACCATGAGTCTGTGTGCACACAGGAATTGTTGTCAGAGATTTAATTTGTGTTGCTCTTGTTCTGTAAGACTTGCACTCGTAGGAAAGGGGCAGCTTGTTTTCTTGAACTGTGATGGTTAGCATTCAGCACAAATCACTATCTCACAGATGAGAGGCAAATGGTAAAACATTTGAAAACAACAGGGTAGATTTTCCATCCACTCCTGCAATGGGTGAGGTAGTTCCTACATGTTCAAAACTCCAATTAACCCTTACCACAGGTGATCTTACATACATCTCTGCAGTCTTCATGCAGTTGTGTAAGCGTCCATACAGATCTCTCTTGCACCTGACAATACACAGTCTCCAGAAACACACTCTTAGCACACAGGCAGCTGCTTCTCCTGCATTCCCATGCTTACTATTTAGCACTGTGTGGTATTTCAGATAGCAGTGTGTAACGCTAACACATTCAACATCACCAAGGCTCATTTCTTTTGCTCTAGTCTACTCACTCACCCAGGTTCCTCATGCTCATGGTCTCAAGTAGCTGTTAGGACATGTGCTCTTTTCTGCCTCTCTAAACTATAAGGAAAATGTGTCAGGCTGTTACAGTAATTATCACTAGCTCTACCACAGTAGTAAATGTGCTTTGAAATTGCCAATCAAATATCGTTTTCTGCCTAGAATCACACCATGAGTCTGTGTGCACACAGGAATTGTTGTCAGAGATTTCATTTGTGTTGCTCCTGGTCTGTAAGACTTGCACTCGTAGGAAAGGGGCAGCTTGTTTTCTTGAACTGTGATGGTTAGCATTCAGCACAAATCACTATCTCACAGATGAGAGGCAAATGGTAACACATTTGAAAACAACAGGGTAGATTTTCCATCCACTCCTGCAATGGGTGAGGTAGTTCCTACATGTTCAAAACTCCAACTAACCCCCTTACCACAGGTGATCTTACATACATCTCGGCAGTCTTCATGCTGTTGTGTAAGCGTCCATGCAGATCTCTCTTGCACCTGACAATACACAGTCTCCAGAAACACACTCTTAGCACACAGGCAGCTGCTTCTCCTGCATTCCCATGCTTACTATTCAGCACTGAGTGGTATTTCAGATAGCAGTGTGTAACGCTAACACATTCAACATCGCCAAGGCTCATTTCCTTTGCTCTAGTCTAATCACTCACCCAGGTTCCACATGCTCATGGTCTCAAGTAGCTGTTAGGATATGTGCTCTTTTCTGCCTCTCTAAACTATAAGGAAAATGTGTCAGGCTGTTACAGTAATTATTACTTGCTCTACTACAGTAGTAAATGTGCTTTGAAATTGCCAATCAAATATCGTTTTCTGCCTAGAATCACACCATGCGTCTGTGTGCACACAGGAATTGTTGGCAGAGATTTCATGTGTGTTGCTCTTGTTCTGTAAGACTTGCACTCGTAGGAAAGGGGCAGCTTGTTTTCCTGAACTGTGATGGTTAACATTCAGCACAAATCACTATCTCACAGATGAGAGGCAAATGGTAACACATTTGAAAACAACAGGGTAGATTTTCCTTCCACTCCTGCAATGGGTGAGGTCGTTCCTACATGTTCAAAACTCCAATTAACCCTTACCACAGGTGATCTTACATACATCTCTGCAGTCTTCATGCAGTTGTGTAAGCGTCCATGCAGATCTCTCTTGCACCTGACAATACACAGTCTCCAGAAACACACTCTTAGCACACAGGCAGCTGCTTTTCCTGCATTCCCATGCTTACTATTCAGCACTGTGTGGTATTTCAGATAGCAGTGTGTAACGCTAACACATTCAACATCACCAAGGCTCATTTCCTTTGCTCTAGTCTAATCACTCACCCAGGTTCCTCATGCTCATGGTCTTAAGTAGCTGTTAGGACATGTGCTCTTTTCTGCCTCTCTAAACTATAAGGAAAATGTGTCAGGCTGTTACAGTAATTATCACTTGCTCTACCACAGTAGTAAATGTGCTTTGAAATTGCCAATCAAATATCGTTTTCTGCCTAGAGTCACACCATGAGTCTGTGTGCACACAGGAATTGTTGCCAGAGATTTAATTTGTGTTGCTCTTGTTCTGTAAGACTTGCACTCGTAGGAAAGGGGCAGCTTGTTTTCTTGAACTGTGATGGTTAGCATTCAGCACAAATCACTATCTCACAGATGAGAGGCAAATGGTAACACATTTGAAAACAACAGGGTAGATTTTCCTTCCGCTCCTGCAATGGGTGAGGTAGTTCCTACATGTTCAAAACTCCAATTAACCCTTACCACAGGTGATCTTACATACATCTCTGCAGTCTTCATGCAGTTGTGTAAGCGTCCATGCAGATCTCTCTTGCACCTGACAATACACAGTCTCCAGAAACACACTCTTAGCACACAGGCAGCTGCTTCTCCTGCATTCCCATGCTTACTATTCAGCCCTGTGTGGTATTTCAGATAGCAGTGTTTAACGCTAACACATTCAACATCACCAAGGCTTATTTCCTTTGCTCTAGTCTAATCACTCACCCAGGTTCCACATGCTCATGGTCTCAAGTAACTGTTAGGACATGTGCTCTTTTCTGCCTCTCTAAACTATAAGGAAAATGTGTCAGGCTGTTACAGTAATTATCACTTGCTCTACCACAGTAGTAAATGTGCTTTGAAATTGCCAATCAAATATCGTTTTCTGCCTAGAATCACACCATGAGTCTGTGTGCACACAGGAATTGTTGTCAGAGATTTAATTCGTGTCGCTCTTGTTCTGTAAGACTTGCACTCGTAGGAAAGGGGCAGCTTGTTTTCTTGAACTGTGATGGTTAGCAGTCAGCACAAATCACTATCTCACAGATGAGAGGCAAATGCTAACACATTTGAAAACAACAGGGTAGATTTTCCTTCCACTCCTGCAATGGGTGAGGTAGTTCCTACATGTTCAAAACTCCAATTAACCCTTACCAAAGGTGATCTTACATACATCTCTGCAGTCTTCATGCAGTTGTGCAAGCGTCCATGCAGATCTCTCTTGCACCTGTCAATACACAGTCTCCAGAAAACACACTCTTAGCACACAGCCAACTGCTACTCCTGCACTCCCATGCTTACTATTCAGCACTGTGTGGTATTTCAGATAGCAGTGTGTAACGCTAACACATTCAACATCACCAAGGCTCATTTCCTTTGCTCTAGTCTAATCACTCACCCAGGTTCCACATGCTCATGGTCTCAAGTAGCTGTTAGGACATGTGCTCTTTTCTGCCTCTCTAAACTATAAGGAAAATGTGTCAGGCTGTTACAGTAATTATCACTTGCTCTACCACAGTAGTAAATGTGCTTTGAAATTGCCAATCAAATATCGTTTTTTGCCTAGAATCACACCATGAGTCTGTGTGCACACAGGAATTGTTGTCAGAGATTTAATTTGTGTTGCTCCTGTTCTGTAAGACTTGCACTCGTAGGAAAGGGGCAGCTTGTTTTCTTGAACTGTGATGGTTAGCATTCAGCACACATCACTATCTCACAGATGAGAGGCAAATGGTAACACATTTGAAAACAACAGGGTAGGTTTTGCTTCCACTCCTGCAATGGGTGAGGCAGTTCCTACATGTTCAAAACTCCAATTAACCATTACCACAGGTGATCTTACATACATCTCTGCAGTCTTCATGCAGTTGTGTAAGCGTCCACGCAGATCTCTCTTGCACCTGACAATACACAGTCTCCAGAAACACACTCTTAGCACACAGGCAGCTGCTTCTCCTGCATTCCCATGCTTACTATTCAGCACTGTGTGGTATTTCAGATAGCAGTGTGTAACGCTAACACATTCAACATCACCAAGGCTCATTTCCTTTGCTCTAGTCTAATCACTCACCCAGGTTCCACATGCTCATGGTCTCAAGTAGCTGTTAGGACATGTGCTCTTTTCTGCCTCTCTAAACTATAAGGAAAATGTGTCAGGCTGTTACAGTAATTATCACTTGCTCTACCACAGTAGTAAATGTGCTTTGAAATTGCCAATCAAATATCGTTTTCTGCCTAGAATCACACCATGAGTCTGTGTGCACACAGGAATTGTTGTCAGAGATGTAATTCGTGTTGCTCTTGTTCTGTAAGACTTGCACTCGTAGGAAAGGGGCAGCTTGTTTTCTTGAACTGTGATGGTTAGCATTCAGCACAAATCACTATCTCACAGATGAGAGGCAAATGGTAACACATTTGAAAACAACAGGGTAGATTTTCCTTCCACTCCTGCAATGGGTGAGGTAGTTCCTACATGTTCAAAACTCCAATTAACCCTTACCACAGGTGATCTTACATACATCTCTGCAGTCTTCATGCAGTTGTGTAAGCGTCCATGCAGATCTCTCTTGCACCTGACAATACACAGTCTCCAGAAACACACTCTTAGCACACAGGCAGCTGCTTCTCCTGCATTCCCATGCTTACTATTCAGCACTGTGTGGTATTTCAGATAGCAGTGTGTAAAGCTAACACATTCAACATCACCAAGGCTCATTTCCTTTGCTCTAGTCTAATCACTCACCCAGGTTCCACATGCTCATGGTCTCAAGTAGCTGTTAGGACATGTGCTCTTTTCTGCCTCTCTAAACTATAAGGAAAATGTGTCAGGCTGTTACAGTAATTATCACTTGCTCTACTACAGTAGTAAATGTGCTTTGAAATTGCCAATCAAATATCGTTTTCTGCCTAGAATCACACCATGCGTCTGTGTGCACACAGGAATTGTTGGCAGAGATTTCATGTGTGTTGCTCTTGTTCTGTAAGACTTGCACTCGTAGGAAAGGGGCAGCTTGTTTTCCTGAACTGTGATGGTTAACATTCAGCACAAATCACTATCTCACAGATGAGAGGCAAATGGTAACACATTTGAAAACAACAGGGTAGGTTTTGCTTCCACTCCTGCAATGGGTGAGGTAGTTCCTACATGTTCAAAACTCCAATTAACCCTTACCACAGGTGATCTTACATACATCTCTGCAGTCTTCATGCAGTTGTGTAAGCGTCCATGCAGATCTCTCTTGCACCTGACAATACACAGTCTCCAGAAACACACTCTTAGCACACAGGCAGCTGCTTCTCCTGCATTCCCATGCTTACTATTCAGCACTGTGTGGTATTTCAGATAGCAGTGTGTAACGCTAACACATTCAACATCACCAAGGCTCATTTCCTTTGCTCTAGTCTAATCACTCACCCAGGTTCCACATGCTCATGGTCTCAAATAGCTGTTAGGACATGTGCTCTTTTCTGCCTCTCTAAACTATAAGGAAAATGTGTCAGGCTGTTACAGTAATTATCACTTGCTCTACCACAGTAGTAAATGTGCTTTGAAATTGCCAATCACATATCGTTTTCTGCCTAGAATCACACCATGAGTCTGTGTGCACACAGGAATTGTTGTCAGAGATTTAATTTGTGTTGCTCTTGTTCTGTAAGACTTGCACTCGTAGAAAAGGGGCAGCTTGTTTTCTTGAACTGTGATGGTTAGCATTCAGCACAAATCACTACCTCACAGATGAGAGGCAAATGGTAACACATTTGAAAACAACAGGGTAGATTTTCCTTCCACTCCTGCAATAGGTGAGGTCGTTCCTACATGTTCAAAACTCCAATTAACCCTTACCACAGGTGATCTTACATACATCTCTGCAGTCTTCATGCAGTTGTGTAAGCGTCCATGCAGATCTCTCTTGCACCTGACAATACACAGTCTCCAGAAACACACTCTTAGCACACAGGCAGCTGCTTTTCCTGCATTCCCATGCTTACTATTCAGCACTGTGTGGTATTTCAGATAGCAGTGTGTAACGCTAACACATTCAACATCACCAAGGCTCATTTCCTTTGCTCTAGTCTAATCACTCACCCAGGTTCCTCATGCTCATGGTCTTAAGTAGCTGTTAGGACATGTGCTCTTTTCTGCCTCTCTAAACTATAAGGAAAATGTGTCAGGCTGTTACAGTAATTATCACTTGCTCTACCACAGTAGTAAATGTGCTTTGAAATTGCCAATCAAATATCGTTTTCTGCCTAGAGTCACACCATGAGTCTGTGTGCACACAGGAATTGTTGTCAGAGATTTAATTTGTGTTGCTCTTGTTCTGTAAGACTTGCACTCGTAGGAAAGGGGCAGCTTGTTTTCTTGAACTGTGATGGTTAGCATTCAGCACAAATCACTATCTCACAGATGAGAGGCAAATGGTAACACATTTGAAAACAACAGGGTAGATTTTCCTTCCGCTCCTGCAATGGGTGAGGTAGTTCCTACATGTTCAAAACTCCAATTAACCCTTACCACAGGTGATCTTACATACATCTCTGCAGTCTTCATGCAGTTGTGTAAGCGTCCATGCAGATCTCTCTTGCACCTGACAATACACAGTCTCCAGAAACACACTCTTAGCACACAGGCAGCTGCTTCTCCTGCATTCCCATGCTTACTATTCAGCCCTGTGTGGTATTTCAGATAGCAGTGTTTAACGCTAACACATTCAACATCACCAAGGCTTATTTCCTTTGCTCTAGTCTAATCACTCACCCAGGTTCCACATGCTCATGGTCTCAAGTAACTGTTAGGACATGTGCTCTTTTCTGCCTCTCTAAACTATAAGGAAAATGTGTCAGGCTGTTACAGTAATTATCACTTGCTCTACCACAGTAGTAAATGTGCTTTGAAATTGCCAATCAAATATCGTTTTCTGCCTAGAATCACACCATGAGTCTGTGTGCACACAGGAATTGTTGTCAGAGATTTAATTCGTGTCGCTCTTGTTCTGTAAGACTTGCACTCGTAGGAAAGGGGCAGCTTGTTTTCTTGAACTGTGATGGTTAGCAGTCAGCACAAATCACTATCTCACAGATGAGAGGCAAATGCTAACACATTTGAAAACAACAGGGTAGATTTTCCTTCCACTCCTGCAATGGGTGAGGTAGTTCCTACATGTTCAAAACTCCAATTAACCCTTACCAAAGGTGATCTTACATACATCTCTGCAGTCTTCATGCAGTTGTGCAAGCGTCCATGCAGATCTCTCTTGCACCTGTCAATACACAGTCTCCAGAAAACACACTCTTAGCACACAGCCAACTGCTACTCCTGCACTCCCATGCTTACTATTCAGCACTGTGTGGTATTTCAGATAGCAGTGTGTAACGCTAACACATTCAACATCACCAAGGCTCATTTCCTTTGCTCTAGTCTAATCACTCACCCAGGTTCCACATGCTCATGGTCTCAAGTAGCTGTTAGGACGTGTGCTCTTTTCTGCCTCTCTAAACTATAAGGAAAATGTGTCAGGCTGTTACAGTAATTATCACTTGCTCTACCACAGTAGTAAATGTGCTTTGAAATTGCCAATCAAATATCGTTTTTTGCCTAGAATCACACCATGAGTCTGTGTGCACACAGGAATTGTTGTCAGAGATTTAATTTGTGTTGCTCCTGTTCTGTAAGACTTGCACTCGTAGGAAAGGGGCAGCTTGTTTTCTTGAACTGTGATGGTTAGCATTCAGCACACATCACTATCTCACAGATGAGAGGCAAATGGTAACACATTTGAAAACAACAGGGTAGGTTTTGCTTCCACTCCTGCAATGGGTGAGGCAGTTCCTACATGTTCAAAACTCCAATTAACCATTACCACAGGTGATCTTACATACATCTCTGCAGTCTTCATGCAGTTGTGTAAGCGTCCACGCAGATCTCTCTTGCACCTGACAATACACAGTCTCCAGAAACACACTCTTAGCACACAGGCAGCTGCTTCTCCTGCATTCCCATGCTTACTATTCAGCACTGTGTGGTATTTCAGATAGCAGTATGTAACGCTAACACATTCAACATCACCAAGGCTCATTTCCTTTGCTCTAGTCTAATCACTCACCCAGGTTCCACATGCTCATGGTCTCAAGTAGCTGTTAGGACATGTGCTCTTTTCTGCCTCTCTAAACTATAAGGAAAATGTGTCAGGCTGTTACAGTAATTATCACTTGCTCTACCACAGTAGTAAATGTGCTTTGAAATTGCCAATCAAATATCGTTTTCTGCCTAGAATCACACCATGAGTCTGTGTGCACACAGGAATTGTTGTCAGAGATTTAATTTGTGTTGCTCTTGTTCTGTAAGACTTGCACTCGTAGGAAAGGGGCAGCTTGTTTTCTTGAACTGCGATGGTTAGCATTCAGCACAAATCACTACCTCACAGATGAGAGGCAAATGGTAACACATTTGAAAACAACAGGGTAGATTTTCCTTCCACTCCTGCAATGGGTGAGGTAGTTCCTACATGTTCAAAACTCCAATTAACCCTTACCACAGGTGATCTTACATACATCTCTGCAGTCTTCATGCAGTTGTGTAAGCGTCCATGCAGATCTCTCTTGCACCTGACAATACACAGTCTCCAGAAACACACTCTTAGCACACAGGCCGCTGCTTCTCCTGCATTCCCATGCTTACTATTCAGCACTGAGTGGTATTTCAGATAGCAGTGTGTAACGCTAACACATTCAACATGACCAAGGCTCACTTCCTTTGTTCTAGTCTAATCACTCACCCAGGTTCCTCATGCTCATGGTCTCAAGTAGCTGTTAGGACATGTGCTCTTTTCTGCCTCTCTAAACTATAAGGAAAATGTGTCAGGCTGTTACAGTAATTATCACTTGCTCTACCACAGTAGTAAATGTGCTTTGAAATTGCCAATCAAATATCGTTTTCTGCCTAGAGTCACACCATGAGTCTGTGTGCACACAGGAATTGTTGTCAGAGATTTAATTTGTGTTGCTCTTGTTCTGTAAGACTTGCACTCGTAGGAAAGGGGCAGCTTGTTTTCTTGAACTGTGATGGTTAGCATTCAGCACAAATCACTATCTCACTGATGAGAGGCAAATGGTAACACATTTGAAAACAACAGGGTAGATTTTCCTTCCGCTCCTGCAATGGGTGAGGTAGTTCCTACATGTTCAAAACTCCAATTAACCCTTACCACAGGTGATCTTACATACATCTCTGCAGTCTTCATGCAGTTGTGTAAGCGTCCATGCAGATCTCTCTTGCACCTGACAATACACAGTCTCCAGAAACACACTCTTAGCACACAGGCAGCTGCTTCTCCTGCATTCCCATGCTTACTATTCAGCCCTGTGTGGGATTTCAGATAGCAGTGTGTAACGCTAACACATTCAATATCACCAAGGCTTATTTCCTTTGCTCTAGTCTAATCACTCACCCAGGTTCCACATGCTCATGGTCTCAAGTAACTGTTAGGACATGTGCTCTTTTCTGCCTCTCTAAACTATAAGGAAAATGTGTCAGGCTGTTACAGTAATTATCACTTGCTCTACCACCGTAGTAAATGTGCTTTGAAATTGCCAATCAAATATCGTTTTCTGCCTAGAATCACACCATGAGTCTGTGTGCACACAGGAATTGTTGTCAGAGATTTAATTCGTGTCGCTCTTGTTCTGTAAGACTTGCACTCGTAGGAAAGGGGCAGCTTGTTTTCTTGAACTGTGATGGTTAGCATTCAGCACAAATCACTATCTCACAGATGAGAGGCAAATGCTAACACATTTGAAAACAACAGGGTAGATTTTCCTTCCACTCCTGCAATGGGTGAGGTAGTTCCTACATGTTCAAAACTCCAATTAACCCTTACCAAAGGTGATCTTACATACATCTCTGCAGTCTTCATGCAGTTGTGCAAGCATCCATGCAGATCTCTCTTGCACCTGTCAATACACAGTCTCAAGAAAACACACTCTTAGCACACAGCCAACTGCTTCTCCTGCACTCCCATGCTTACTATTCAGCACTGTGTGGTATTTCAGATAGCAGTGTGTAACGCTAACACATTCAACATCACCAAGGCTCATTTCCTTTGCTCTAGTCTAATCACTCACCCAGGTTCCACATGCTCATGGTCTCAAGTAGCTGTTAGGACATGTGCTCTTTTCTGCCTCTCTAAACTATAAGGAAAATGTGTCAGGTTGTTACAGTAATTATCACTTGCTCTACCACAGTAGTAAATGTGCTTTGAAATTGCCAATCAAATATCGTTTTTTGCCTACAATCACACCATGAGTCTGTGTGCACACAGGAATTGTTGTCAGAGATTTAATTTGTGTTGCTCTTCTTCTGTAAGACTTGCACTCGTAGGAAAGGGGCAGCTTGTTTTCTTGAACTGTGATGGTTAGCATTCAGCACAAATCACTATCTCACAGATGAGAGGCAAATGGTAAAACATTTGAAAACAACAGGGTAGATTTTCCTTCCACTCCTGCAATGGGTGAGGTAGTTCCTACATGTTCAAAACTCCAATTAACCCTTACCACAGGTGATCTTACATACATCTCTGCAGTCTTCATGCAGTTGTGTAAGCGTCCATACAGATCTCTCTTGCACCTGACAATACACAGTCTCCAGAAACACACTCTTAGCACACAGGCAGCTGCTTCTCCTGCATTCCCATGCTTACTATTTAGCACTGTGTGGTATTTCAGATAGCAGTGTGTAACGCTAACACATTCAACATCACCAAGGCTCATTTCTTTTGCTCTAGTCTACTCACTCACCCAGGTTCCTCATGCTCATGGTCTCAAGTAGCTGTTAGGACATGTGCTCTTTTCTGCCTCTCTAAACTATAAGGAAAATGTGTCAGGCTGTTACAGTAATTATCACTAGCTCTACCACAGTAGTAAATGTGCTTTGAAATTGCCAATCAAATATCGTTTTCTGCCTAGAATCACACCATGAGTCTGTGTGCACACAGGAATTGTTGTCAGAGATTTCATTTGTGTTGCTCCTGGTCTGTAAGACTTGCACTCGTAGGAAAGGGGCAGCTTGTTTTCTTGAACTGTGATGGTTAGCATTCAGCACAAATCACTATCTCACAGATGAGAGGCAAATGGTAACACATTTGAAAACAACAGGGTAGATTTTCCATCCACTCCTGCAATGGGTGAGGTAGTTCCTACATGTTCAAAACTCCAACTAACCCCCTTACCACAGGTGATCTTACATACATCTCGGCAGTCTTCATGCTGTTGTGTAAGCGTCCATGCAGATCTCTCTTGCACCTGACAATACACAGTCTCCAGAAACACACTCTTAGCACACAGGCAGCTGCTTCTCCTGCATTCCCATGCTTACTATTCAGCACTGAGTGGTATTTCAGATAGCAGTGTGTAACGCTAACACATTCAACATCGCCAAGGCTCATTTCCTTTGCTCTAGTCTAATCACTCACCCAGGTTCCACATGCTCATGGTCTCAAGTAGCTGTTAGGATATGTGCTCTTTTCTGCCTCTCTAAACTATAAGGAAAATGTGTCAGGCTGTTACAGTAATTATCACTTGCTCTACCACAGTAGTAAATGTGCTTTGAAATTGCCAATCACATATCGTTTTCTGCCTAGAATCACACCATGAGTCTGTGTGCACACAGGAATTGTTGTCAGAGATGTAATTCGTGTTGCTCTTGTTCTGTAAGACTTGCACTCGTAGGAAAGGGGCAGCTTGTTTTCTTGAACTGTGATGGTTAGCATTCAGCACAAATCACTATCTCACAGATGAGAGGCAAATGGTAACACATTTGAAAACAACAGGGTAGATTTTCCTTCCACTCCTGCAATGGGTGAGGTAGTTCCTACATGTTCAAAACTCTAATTAACCCTTACCACAGGTGATCTTACATACATCTCTGCAGTCTTCATGCAGTTGTGTAAGCGTCCATGCAGATCTCTCTTGCACCTGACAATACACAGTCTCCAGAAACACACTCTTAGCACACAGGCAGCTGCTTCTCCTGCATTCCCATGCTTACTATTCAGCACTGTGTGGTATTTCAGATAGCAGTGTGTAAAGCTAACACATTCAACATCACCAAGGCTCATTTCCTTTGCTCTAGTCTAATCACTCACCCAGTTTCCACATGCTCATGGTCTCAAGTAGCTGTTAGGACATGTGCTCTTTTCTGCCTCTCTAAACTATAAGGAAAATGTGTCAGGCTGTTACAGTAATTATCACTTGCTCTACCACAGTAGTAAATGTGCTTTGAACTTGCCAATCACATATCGTTTTCTGCCTAGAATCACACCATGAGTCTGTGTGCACACAGGAATTGTTGTCAGAGATTTAATTTGTGTTGCTCTTGTTCTGTAAGACTTGCACTCGTAGAAAAGGGGCAGCTTGTTTTCTTGAACTGTGATGGTTAGCATTCAGCACAAATCACTACCTCACAGATGAGAGGCAAATGGTAACACATTTGAAAACAACAGGGTAGATTTTCCTTCCACTCCTGCAATGGGTGAGGTCGTTCCTACATGTTCAAAACTCCAATTAACCCTTACCACAGGTGATCTTACATACATCTCTGCAGTCTTCATGCAGTTGTGTAAGCGTCCATGCAGATCTCTCTTGCACCTGACAATACACAGTCTCCAGAAACACACTCTTAGCACACAGGCAGCTGCTTTTCCTGCATTCCCATGCTTACTATTCAGCACTGTGTGGTATTTCAGATAGCAGTGTGTAACGCTAACACATTCAACATCACCAAGGCTCATTTCCTTTGCTCTAGTCTAATCACTCACCCAGGTTCCTCATGCTCATGGTCTTAAGTAGCTGTTAGGACATGTGCTCTTTTCTGCCTCTCTAAACTATAAGGAAAATGTGTCAGGCTGTTACAGTAATTATCACTTGCTCTACCACAGTAGTAAATGTGCTTTGAAATTGCCAATCAAATATCGTTTTCTGCCTAGAGTCACACCATGAGTCTGTGTGCACACAGGAATTGTTGTCAGAGATTTAATTTGTGTTGCTCTTGTTCTGTAAGACTTGCACTCGTAGGAAAGGGGCAGCTTGTTTTCTTGAACTGTGATGGTTAGCATTCAGCACAAATCACTATCTCACAGATGAGAGGCAAATGGTAACACATTTGAAAACAACAGGGTAGATTTTCCTTCCGCTCCTGCAATGGGTGAGGTAGTTCCTACATGTTCAAAACTCCAATTAACCCTTACCACAGGTGATCTTACATACATCTCTGCAGTCTTCATGCAGTTGTGTAAGCGTCCATGCAGATCTCTCTTGCACCTGACAATACACAGTCTCCAGAAACACACTCTTAGCACACAGGCAGCTGCTTCTCCTGCATTCCCATGCTTACTATTCAGCCCTGTGTGGTATTTCAGATAGCAGTGTGTAACGCTAACACATTCAACATCACCAAGGCTTATTTCCTTTGCTCTAGTCTAATCACTCACCCAGGTTCCACATGCTCATGGTCTCAAGTAACTGTTAGGACATGTGCTCTTTTCTGCCTCTCTAAACTATAAGGAAAATGTGTCAGGCTGTTACAGTAATTATCACTTGCTCTACCACAGTAGTAAATGTGCTTTGAAATTGCCAATCAAATATCGTTTTCTGCCTAGAATCACACCATGAGTCTGTGTGCACACAGGAATTGTTGTCAGAGATGTAATTCGTGTTGCTCTTGTTCTGTAAGACTTGCACTCGTAGGAAAGGGGCAGCTTGTTTTCTTGAACTGTGATGGTTAGCATTCAGCACAAATCACTATCTCACAGATGAGAGGCAAATGGTAACACATTTGAAAACAACAGGGTAGATTTTCCTTCCACTCCTGCAATGGGTGAGGTAGTTCCTACATGTTCAAAACTCCAATTAACCCTTACCACAGGTGATCTTACATACATCTCTGCAGTCTTCATGCAGTTGTGTAAGCGTCCATGCAGATCTCTCTTGCACCTGACAATACACAGTCTCCAGAAACACACTCTTAGCACACAGGCAGCTGCTTCTCCAGCATTCCCATGCTTACTATTCAGCACTGTGTGGTATTTCAGATAGCAGTGTGTAAAGCTAACACATTCAACATCACCAAGGCTCATTTCCTTTGCTCTAGTCTAATCACTCACCCAGGTTCCACATGCTCATGGTCTCAAGTAGCTGTTAGGACATGTGCTCTTTTCTGCCTCTCTAAACTATAAGGAAAATGTGTCAGGCTGTTACAGTAATTATCACTTGCTCTACTACAGTAGTAAATGTGCTTTGAAATTGCCAATCAAATATCGTTTTCTGCCTAGAATCACACCATGCGTCTGTGTGCACACAGGAATTGTTGGCAGAGATTTAATGTGTGTTGCTCTTGTTCTGTAAGACTTGCACTCGTAGGAAAGGGGCAGCTTGTTTTCCTGAACTGTGATGGTTAACATTCAGCACAAATCACTATCTCACAGATGAGAGGCAAATGGTAACACATTTGAAAACAACAGGGTAGGTTTTGCTTCCACTCCTGCAATGGGTGAGGTAGTTCCTACATGTTCAAAACTCCAATTAACCCTTACCACAGGTGATCTTACATACATCTCTGCAGTCTTCATGCAGTTGTGTAAGCGTCCATGCAGATCTCTCTTGCACCTGACAATACACAGTCTCCAGAAACACACTCTTAGCACACAGGCAGCTGCTTCTCCTGCATTCCCATGCTTACTATTCAGCACTGTGTGGTATTTCAGATAGCAGTGTGTAACGCTAACACATTCAACATCACCAAGGCTCATTTCCTTTGCTCTAGTCTAATCACTCACCCAGGTTCCACATGCTCATGGTCTCAAGTAGCTGTTAGGACATGTGCTCTTTTCTGCCTCTCTAAACTATAAGGAAAATGTGTCAGGCTGTTACAGTAATTATCACTTGCTCTACCACAGTAGTAAATGTGCTTTGAAATTGCCAATCACATATCGTTTTCTGCCTAGAATCACACCATGAGTCTGTGTGCACACAGGAATTGTTGTCAGAGATTTAATTTGTGTTGCTCTTGTTCTGTAAGACTTGCACTCGTAGAAAAGGGGCAGCTTGTTTTCTTGAACTGTGATGGTTAGCATTCAGCACAAATCACTACCTCACAGATGAGAGGCAAATGGTAACACATTTGAAAACAACAGGGTAGATTTTCCTTCCACTCCTGCAATGGGTGAGGTCGTTCCTACATGTTCAAAACTCCAATTAACCCTTACCACAGGTGATCTTACATGCATCTCTGCAGTCTTCATGCAGTTGTGTAAGCGTCCATGCAGATCTCTCTTGCACCTGACAATACACAGTCTCCAGAAACACACTCTTAGCACACAGGCAGCTGCTTTTCCTGCATTCCCATGCTTACTATTCAGCACTGTGTGGTATTTCAGATAGCAGTGTGTAACGCTAACACATTCAACATCACCAAGGCTCATTTCCTTTGCTCTAGTCTAATCACTCACCCAGGTTCCTCATGCTCATGGTCTTAAGTAGCTGTTAGGACATGTGCTCTTTTCTGCCTCTCTAAACTATAAGGAAAATGTGTCAGGCTGTTACAGTAATTATCACTTGCTCTACCACAGTAGTAAATGTGCTTTGAAATTGCCAATCAAATATCGTTTTCTGCCTAGAGTCACACCATGAGTCTGTGTGCACACAGGAATTGTTGTCAGAGATTTAATTTGTGTTGCTCTTGTTCTGTAAGACTTGCACTCGTAGGAAAGGGGCAGCTTGTTTTCTTGAACTGTGATGGTTAGCATTCAGCACAAATCACTATCTCACAGATGAGAGGCAAATGGTAACACATTTGAAAACAACAGGGTAGATTTTCCTTCCGCTCCTGCAATGGGTGAGGTAGTTCCTACATGTTCAAAACTCCAATTAACCCTTACCACAGGTGATCTTACATACATCTCTGCAGTCTTCATGCAGTTGTGTAAGCGTCCATGCAGATCTCTCTTGCACCTGACAATACACAGTCTCCAGAAACACACTCTTAGCACACAGGCAGCTGCTTCTCCTGCATTCCCATGCTTACTATTCAGCCCTGTGTGGTATTTCAGATAGCAGTGTGTAACGCTAACACATTCAACATCACCAAGGCTTATTTCCTTTGCTCTAGTCTAATCACTCACCCAGGTTCCACATGCTCATGGTCTCAAGTAACTGTTAGGACATGTGCTCTTTTCTGCCTCTCTAAACTATAAGGAAAATGTGTCAGGCTGTTACAGTAATTATCACTTGCTCTACCACAGTAGTAAATGTGCTTTGAAATTGCCAATCAAATATCGTTTTCTGCCTAGAATCACACCATGAGTCTGTGTGCACACAGGAATTGTTGTCAGAGATTTAATTCGTGTCGCTCTTGTTCTGTAAGACTTGCACTCGTAGGAAAGGGGCAGCTTGTTTTCTTGAACTGTGATGGTTAGCAGTCAGCACAAATCACTATCTCACAGATGAGAGGCAAATGCTAACACATTTGAAAACAACAGGGTAGATTTTCCTTCCACTCCTGCAATGGGTGAGGTAGTTCCTACATGTTCAAAACTCCAATTAACCCTTACCAAAGGTGATCTTACATACATCTCTGCAGTCTTCATGCAGTTGTGCAAGCGTCCATGCAGATCTCTCTTGCACCTGTCAATACACAGTCTCCAGAAAACACACTCTTAGCACACAGCCAACTGCTACTCCTGCACTCCCATGCTTACTATTCAGCACTGTGTGGTATTTCAGATAGCAGTGTGTAACGCTAACACATTCAACATCACCAAGGGTCATTTCCTTTGCTCTAGTCTAATCACTCACCCAGGTTCCACATGCTCATGGTCTCAAGTAGCTGTTAGGACATGTGCTCTTTTCTGCCTCTCTAAACTATAAGGAAAATGTGTCAGGCTGTTACAGTAATTATCACTTGCTCTACCACAGTAGTAAATGTGCTTTGAAATTGCCAATCAAATATCGTTTTTTGCCTAGAATCACACCATGAGTCTGTGTGCACACAGGAATTGTTGTCAGAGATTTAATTTGTGTTGCTCCTGTTCTGTAAGACTTGCACTCGTAGGAAAGGGGCAGCTTGTTTTCTTGAACTGTGATGGTTAGCATTCAGCACACATCACTATCTCACAGATGAGAGGCAAATGGTAACACATTTGAAAACAACAGGGTAGGTTTTGCTTCCACTCCTGCAATGGGTGAGGCAGTTCCTACATGTTCAAAACTCCAATTAACCATTACCACAGGTGATCTTACATACATCTCTGCAGTCTTCATGCAGTTGTGTAAGCGTCCACGCAGATCTCTCTTGCACCTGACAATACACAGTCTCCAGAAACACACTCTTAGCACACAGGCAGCTGCTTCTCCTGCATTCCCATGCTTACTATTCAGCACTGTGTGGTATTTCAGATAGCAGTGTGTAACGCTAACACATTCAACATCACCAAGGCTCATTTCCTTTGCTCTAGTCTAATCACTCACCCAGGTTCCACATGCTCATGGTCTCAAGTAGCTGTTAGGACATGTGCTCTTTTCTGCCTCTCTAAACTATAAGGAAAATGTGTCAGGCTGTTACAGTAATTATCACTTGCTCTACCACAGTAGTAAATGTGCTTTGAAATTGCCAATCAAATATCGTTTTCTGCCTAGAATCACACCATGAGTCTGTGTGCACACAGGAATTGTTGTCAGAGATTTAATTCGTGTTGCTCTTGTTCTGTAAGACTTGCACTCGTAGGAAAGGGGCAGCTTGTTTTCTTGAACTGCGATGGTTAGCATTCAGCACAAATCACTACCTCACAGATGAGAGGCAAATGGTAACACATTTGAAAACAACAGGGTAGATTTTCCTTCCACTCCTGCAATGGGTGAGGTAGTTCCTACATGTTCAAAACTCCAATTAACCCTTACCACAGGTGATCTTACATACATCTCTGCAGTCTTCATGCAGTTGTGTAAGCGTCCATGCAGATCTCTCTTGCACCTGACAATACACAGTCTCCAGAAACACACTCTTAGCACACAGGCAGCTGCTTCTCCTGCATTCCCATGCTTACTATTCAGCACTGAGTGGTATTTCAGATAGCAGTGTGTAACGCTAACACATTCAACATGACCAAGGCTCATTTCCTTTGTTCTAGTCTAATCACTCACCCAGGTTCCTCATGCTCATGGTCTCAAGTAGCTGTTAGGACATGTGCTCTTTTCTGCCTCTCTAAACTATAAGGAAAATGTGTCAGTCTGTTACAGTAATTCTCACTTGCTTTACCACAGTAGTAAATGTGCTTTGAAATTGTCAATCAAATATCGTTTTCTGCCTAGAATCACACCATGAGTCGGTGTGCACACAGGAATTGTTGTCAGAGATTTAATTTGTGTTGCTCTTGTTCTGTAAGACTTGCACTCGTAGGAAAGGGGCAGCTTGTTTCCTTGAACAGTGATGGTTAGCATTCAGCACAAATCACTATCTCACAGATGAGAGGCAAATGGTAACACATTTGAAAACAACAGGGTAGATTTTCCTTCCACTCCTGCAATGGGTGAGGTCGTTCCTACATGTTCAAAACTCCAATTAACCCTTACCACAGGTGATCTTACATACATCTCTGCAGTCTTCATGCAGTTGTGTAAGCGTCCATGCAGATCTCTCTTGCACCTGACAATACACAGTCTCCAGAAACACACTCTTAGCACACAGGCAGCTGCTTCTCCTGCATTCCCATGCTTACTATTCAGCACTGTGTGGTATTTCAGATAGCAGTGTGTAACGCTAACACATTCAACATCACCAAGGCTCATTTCTTTTGCTCTAGTCTAATCACTCACCCAGGTTCCACATACTCATGGTCTCAAGTAGCTGTTAGGACATGTGCTCTTTTCTGCCTCTCTAAACTATAAGGAAAATGTGTCAGGCTGTTACAGTAATTATCACTTGCTCTACCACAGTAGTAAATGTGCTTTGAAATTGCCAATCAAATATCGTTTTTTGCCTAGAATCACACCATGAGTCTGTGTGCACACAGGAATTGTTGTCAGAGATTTAATTTGTGTTGCTCCTGTTCTGTAAGACTTGCACTCGTAGGAAAGGGGCAGCTTGTTTTCTTGAACTGTGATGGTTAGCATTCAGCACAAATCACTATCTCACAGATGAGAGGCAAATGGTAACACATTTGAAAACAACAGGGTAGATTTTCCATCCACTCCTGCAATGGGGGAGGTAGTTCCTACATGTTCAAAACTCCAACTAACCCCCTTACCACAGGTGATCTTACATACATCTCGGCAGTCTTCATGCTGTTGTGTAAGCGTCCATGCAGATCTCTCTTGCACCTGACAATACACAGTCTCCAGAAACACACTCTTAGCACACAGGCAGCTGCTTCTCCTGCATTCCCATGCTTACTATTCAGCACTGAGTGGTATTTCAGATAGCAGTGTGTAACGCTAACACATTCAACATCACCAAGGCTCATTTCCTTTGCTCTAGTCTAATCACTCACCCAGGTTCCTCATGCTCATGGTCTCAAGTAGCTGTTAGGACATGTGCTCTTTTCTGCCTCTCTAAACTATAAGGAAAATGTGTCAGGCTGTGACAGTAATTATCACTTGCTCTACTACAGTAGTAAATGTGCTTTGAAATTGCCAATCAAATATCGTTTTCTGCCTAGAATCACACCATGAGTCTGTGTGCACACAGGAATTGTTGGCAGAGATTTAATGCGTGTTGCTCTTGTTCTGTAAGACTTGCACTCGTAGGAAAGGGGCAGCTTGTTTTCCTGAACTGTGATGGTTAGCATTCAGCACAAATCACTATCTCACAGATGAGAGGCAAATGGTAACACATTTGAAAACAACTGGGTAGATTTTCCTTCCACTCCTGCAATGGGTGAGGTAGTTCCTACATGTTCAAAACTCCAATTAACCCTTACCACAGGTGATCTTACATACATCTCTGCAGTCTTCATGCAGTTGTGTAAGCGTCCATGCAGATCTCTCTTGCACCTGACAATACACAGTCTCCCGAAACACACTCTTAGCACACAGGCAGCTGCTTCTCCTGCATTCCGATGCTTACTATTCAGCACAGTGTGGTATTTCAGATAGCAGTGTGTAACGCTAACACATTCAACATCACCAAGCCTCATTTCCTTTGCTCTAGTCTAATCACTCACCCAGGTTCCACATGCTCATGGTCTCAAGTAGCTGTTAGGACATGTGCTCTTTTCTGCCTCTCTAAACTATAAGGAAAATGTGTCAGGCTGTTACAGTAATTATCACTTGCTCTACCACAATAGTAAATGTGCTTTGAAATTGCCAATCAAATATCGTTTTCTGCCTAGAATCACACCATGAGTCTGTGTGCACACAGGAATTGTTGTCAGAGATTTAATTCGTGTTGCTCTTGTTCTGTAAGACTTGCACTCGTAGGAAAGGGGCAGCTTGTTTTCTTGAACTGTGATGGTTAGCATTCAGCACAAATCACTATCTCACAGATGAGAGGCAAATGGTAACACATTTGAAAACAACAGGGTAGATTTTCCTTCCACTCCTGCAATGGGTGAGGTACTTCCTACATGTTCAAAACTCCAATTAACCCTTACCACAGGTGATCTTACATACATCTCTGCAGTCTTCATGCAGTTGTGTAAGCGTCCATGCAGATCTCTCTTCCACCTGACAATACACAGTGTCCAGAAACACACTCTTAGCACACAGGCAGCTGCTTCTCCTGCATTCCCATGCTTACTATTCAGGACTGTGTGGTATTTCAGATTGCAGTGTGTAACGCTAACACATTCAACATCACCAAGGCTCATTTCCTTTGCTCTAGTCTAATCACTCACCCAGGTTCCTCATGCTCATGGTCTCAAGTAGCTGTTAGGACATGTGCTCTTTTCTGCCTCTCTAAACTATAAGGAAAATGTGTCAGGCTGTTACAGTAATTATCACTTGCTCTACCACAGTAGTAAATGTGCTTTGAAATTGCCAATCAAATATCGTTTTCTGCCTAGAATGACACCATGAGTCTGTGTGCACACAGGAATTGTTGTCAGAGATTTAATTTGTGTTGCTCTTGTTCTGTAAGACTTGCACTCGTAGAAAAGGGGCAGCTTGTTTTCTTGAACTGTGATGGTTAGCATTCAGCACAAATCACTACCTCACAGATGAGAGGCAAATGGTAACACATTTGAAAACAACAGGGTAGATTTTCCTTCCACTCCTGCAATGGGTGAGGTCGTTCCTACATGTTCAAAACTCCAATTAACCCTTACCACAGGTGATCTTACATACATCTCTGCAGTCTTCATGCAGTTGTGTAAGCGTCCATGCAGATCTCTCTTGCACCTGACAATACACAGTCTCCAGAAACACACTCTTAGCACACAGGCAGCTGCTTTTCCTGCATTCCCATGCTTACTATTCAGCACTGTGTGGTATTTCAGATAGCAGTGTGTAACGCTAACACATTCAACATCACCAAGGCTCATTTCCTTTGCTCTAGTCTAATCACTCACCCAGGTTCCTCATGCTCATGGTCTTAAGTAGCTGTTAGGACATGTGCTCTTTTCTGCCTCTCTAAACTATAAGGAAAATGTGTCAGGCTGTTACAGTAATTATCACTTGCTCTACCACAGTAGTAAATGTGCTTTGAAATTGCCAATCAAATATCGTTTTCTGCCTAGAGTCACACCATGAGTCTGTGTGCACACAGGAATTGTTGTCAGAGATTTAATTTGTGTTGCTCTTGTTCTGTAAGACTTGCACTCGTAGGAAAGGGGCAGCTTGTTTTCTTGAACTGTGATGGTTAGCATTCAGCACAAATCACTATCTCACAGATGAGAGGCAAATGGTAACACATTTGAAAACAACAGGGTAGATTTTCCTTCCGCTCCTGCAATGGGTGAGGTAGTTCCTACATGTTCAAAACTCCAATTAACCCTTACCACAGGTGATCTTACATACATCTCTGCAGTCTTCATGCAGTTGTGTAAGCGTCCATGCAGATCTCTCTTGCACCTGACAATACACAGTCTCCAGAAACACACTCTTAGCACACAGGCAGCTGCTTCTCCTGCATTCCCATGCTTACTATTCAGCCCTGTGTGGTATTTCAGATAGCAGTGTGTAACGCTAACACATTCAACATCACCAAGGCTTATTTCCTTTGCTCTAGTCTAATCACTCACCCAGGTTCCACATGCTCATGGTCTCAAGTAACTGTTAGGACATGTGCTCTTTTCTGCCTCTCTAAACTATAAGGAAAATGTGTCAGGCTGTTACAGTAATTATCACTTGCTCTACCACAGTAGTAAATGTGCTTTGAAATTGCCAATCAAATATCGTTTTCTGCCTAGAATCACACCATGAGTCTGTGTGCACACAGGAATTGTTGTCAGAGATTTAATTCGTGTCGCTCTTGTTCTGTAAGACATGCACTCGTAGGAAAGGGGCAGCTTGTTTTCTTGAACTGTGATGGTTAGCAGTCAGCACAAATCACTATCTCACAGATGAGAGGCAAATGCTAACACATTTGAAAACAACAGGGTAGATTTTCCTTCCACTCCTGCAATGGGTGAGGTAGTTCCTACATGTTCAAAACTCCAATTAACCCTTACCAAAGGTGATCTTACATACATCTCTGCAGTCTTCATGCAGTTGTGCAAGCGTCCATGCAGATCTCTCTTGCACCTGTCAATACACAGTCTCCAGAAAACACACTCTTAGCACACAGCCAACTGCTACTCCTGCACTCCCATGCTTACTATTCAGCACTGTGTGGTATTTCAGATAGCAGTGTGTAACGCTAACACATTCAACATCACCAAGGGTCATTTCCTTTGCTCTAGTCTAATCACTCACCCAGGTTCCACATGCTCATGGTCTCAAGTAGCTGTTAGGACATGTGCTCTTTTCTGCCTCTCTAAACTATAAGGAAAATGTGTCAGGCTTTTACAGTAATTATCACTTGCTCTACCACTGTAGTAAATGTGCTTTGAAATTGCCAATCACATATCGTTTTCTGCCTAGAATCACACCATGAGTCTGTGTGCACACAGGAATTGTTGTCAGAGATGTAATTCGTGTTGCTCTTGTTCTGTAAGACTTGCACTCGTAGGAAAGGGGCAGCTTGTTTTCTTGAACTGTGATGGTTAGCATTCAGCACAAATCACTATCTCACAGATGAGAGGCAAATGGTAACACATTTGAAAACAACAGGGTAGATTTTCCTTCCACTCCTGCAATGGGTGAGGTAGTTCCTACATGTTCAAAACTCCAATTAACCCTTACCACAGGTGATCTTACATACATCTCTGCAGTCTTCATGCAGTTGTGTAAGCGTCCATGCAGATCTCTCTTGCACCTGACAATACACAGTCTCCAGAAACACACTCTTAGCACACAGGCAGCTGCTTCTCCTGCATTCCCATGCTTACTATTCAGCACTGTGTGGTATTTCAGATAGCAGTGTGTAAAGCTAACACATTCAACATCACCAAGGCTCATTTCCTTTGCTCTAGTCTAATCACTCACCCAGGTTCCACATGCTCATGGTCTCAAGTAGCTGTTAGGACATGTGCTCTTTTCTGCCTCTCTAAACTATAAGGAAAATGTGTCAGGCTGTTACAGTAAATATCACTTGCTCTACTACAGTAGTAAATGTGCTTTGAAATTGCCAATCAAATATCGTTTTCTGCCTAGAATCACACCATGCGTCTGTGTGCACACAGGAATTGTTGGCAGAGATTTAATGTGTGTTGCTCTTGTTCTGTAAGACTTGCACTCGTAGGAAAGGGGCAGCTTGTTTTCCTGAACTGTGATGGTTAACATTCAGCACAAATCACTATCTCACAGATGAGAGGCAAATGGTAACACATTTGAAAACAACAGGGTAGGTTTTGCTTCCACTCCTGCAATGGGTGAGGTAGTTCCTACATGTTCAAAACTCCAATTAACCCTTACCACAGGTGATCTTACATACATCTCTGCAGTCTTCATGCAGTTGTGTAAGCGTCCATGCAGATCTCTCTTGCACCTGACAATACACAGTCTCCAGAAACACACTCTTAGCACACAGGCAGCTGCTTCTCCTGCATTCCCATGCTTACTATTCAGCACTGTGTGGTATTTCAGATAGCAGTGTGTAACGCTAACACATTCAACATCACCAAGGCTCATTTCTTTTGCTCTAGTCTAATCACTCACCCAGGTTCCACATGCTCATGGTCTCAAGTAGCTGTTAGGACATGTGCTCTTTTCTGCCTCTCTAAACTATAAGGAAAATGTGTCAGGCTGTTACAGTAATTATCACTTGCTCTACCACAGTAGTAAATGTGCTTTGAAATTGCCAATCACATATCGTTTTCTGCCTAGAATCACACCATGAGTCTGTGTGCACACAGGAATTGTTGTCAGAGATTTAATTTGTGTTGCTCTTGTTCTGTAAGACTTGCACTCGTAGAAAAGGGGCAGCTTGTTTTCTTGAACTGTGATGGTTAGCATTCAGCACAAATCACTACCTCACAGATGAGAGGCAAATGGTAACACATTTGAAAGCAACAGGGTAGATTTTCCTTCCACTCCTGCAATGGGTGAGGTCGTTCCTACATGTTCAAAACTCCAATTAACCCTTACCACAGGTGATCTTACATACATCTCTGCAGTCTTCATGCAGTTGTGTAAGCGTCCATGCAGATCTCTCTTGCACCTGACAATACACAGTCTCCAGAAACACACTCTTAGCACACAGGCAGCTGCTTTTCCTGCATTCCCATGCTTACTATTCAGCACTGTGTGGTATTTCAGATAGCAGTGTGTAACGCTAACACATTCAACATCACCAAGGCTCATTTCCTTTGCTCTAGTCTAATCACTCACCCAGGTTCCTCATGCTCATGGTCTTAAGTAGCTGTTAGGACATGTGCTCTTTTCTGCCTCTCTAAACTATAAGGAAAATGTGTCAGGCTGTTACAGTAATTATCACTTGCTCTACCACAGTAGTAAATGTGCTTTGAAATTGCCAATCAAATATCGTTTTCTGCCTAGAGTCACACCATGAGTCTGTGTGCACACAGGAATTGTTGTCAGAGATTTAATTTGTGTTGCTCTTGTTCTGTAAGACTTGCACTCGTAGGAAAGGGGCAGCTTGTTTTCTTGAACTGTGATGGTTAGCATTCAGCACAAATCACTATCTCACAGATGAGAGGCAAATGGTAACACATTTGAAAACAACAGGGTAGATTTTCCTTCCGCTCCTGCAATGGGTGAGGTAGTTCCTACATGTTCAAAACTCCAATTAACCCTTACCACAGGTGATCTTACATACATCTCTGCAGTCTTCATGCAGTTGTGTAAGCGTCCATGCAGATCTCTCTTGCACCTGACAATACACAGTCTCCAGAAACACACTCTTAGCACACAGGCAGCTGCTTCTCCTGCATTCCCATGCTTACTATTCAGCCCTGTGTGGTATTTCAGATAGCAGTGTGTAACGCTAACACATTCAACATCACCAAGGCTTATTTCCTTTGCTCTAGTCTAATCACTCACCCAGGTTCCACATGCTCATGGTCTCAAGTAACTGTTAGGACATGTGCTCTTTTCTGCCTCTCTAAACTATAAGGAAAATGTGTCAGGCTGTTACAGTAATTATCACTTGCTCTACCACAGTAGTAAATGTGCTTTGAAATTGCCAATCAAATATCGTTTTCTGCCTAGAATCACACCATGAGTCTGTGTGCACACAGGAATTGTTGTCAGAGATTTAATTCGTGTCGCTCTTGTTCTGTAAGACTTGCACTCGTAGGAAAGGGGCAGCTTGTTTTCTTGAACTGTGATGGTTAGCAGTCAGCACAAATCACTATCTCACAGATGAGAGGCAAATGCTAACACATTTGAAAACAACAGGGTAGATTTTCCTTCCACTCCTGCAATGGGTGAGGTAGTTCCTACATGTTCAAAACTCCAATTAACCCTTACCAAAGGTGATCTTACATACATCTCTGCAGTCTTCATGCAGTTGTGCAAGCGTCCATGCAGATCTCTCTTGCACCTGTCAATACACAGTCTCCAGAAAACACACTCTTAGCACACAGCCAACTGCTACTCCTGGCCTCCCATGCTTACTATTCAGCACTGTGTGGTATTTCAGATAGCAGTGTGTAACGCTAACACATTCAACATCACCAAGGGTCATTTCGTTTGCTCTAGTCTAATCACTCACCCAGGTTCCACATGCTCATGGTCTCAAGTAGCTGTTAGGACATGTGCTCTTTTCTGCCTCTCTAAACTATAAGGAAAATGTGTCAGGCTGTTACAGTAATTATCACTTGCTCTACCACAGTAGTAAATGTGCTTTGAAATTGCCAATCAAATATCGTTTTTTGCCTAGAATCACACCATGAGTCTGTGTGCACACAGGAATTGTTGTCAGAGATTTAATTTGTGTTGCTCCTGTTCTGTAAGACTTGCACTCGTAGGAAAGGGGCAGCTTGTTTTCTTGAACTGTGATGGTTAGCATTCAGCACACATCACTATCTCACAGATGAGAGGCAAATGGTAACACATTTGAAAACAACAGGGTAGGTTTTGCTTCCACTCCTGCAATGGGTGAGGCAGTTCCTACATGTTCAAAACTCCAATTAACCATTACCACAGGTGATCTTACATACATCTCTGCAGTCTTCATGCAGTTGTGTAAGCGTCCACGCAGATCTCTCTTGCACCTGACAATACACAGTCTCCAGAAACACACTCTTAGCACACAGGCAGCTGCTTCTCCTGCATTCCCATGCTTACTATTCAGCACTGTGTGGTATTTCAGATAGCAGTGTGTAACGCTAACACATTCAACATCACCAAGGCTCATTTCTTTTGCTCTAGTCTAATCACTCACCCAGGTTCCACATGCTCATGGTCTCAAGTAGCTGTTAGGACATGTGCTCTTTTCTGCCTCTCTAAACTATAAGGAAAATGTGTCAGGCTGTTACAGTAATTATCACTTGCTCTACCACAGTAGTAAATGTGCTTTGAAATTGCCAATCACATATCGTTTTCTGCCTAGAATCACACCATGAGTCTGTGTGCACACAGGAATTGTTGTCAGAGATTTAATTTGTGTTGCTCTTGTTCTGTAAGACTTGCACTCGTAGAAAAGGGGCAGCTTGTTTTCTTGAACTGTGATGGTTAGCATTCAGCACAAATCACTACCTCACAGATGAGAGGCAAATGGTAACACATTTGAAAGCAACAGGGTAGATTTTCCTTCCACTCCTGCAATGGGTGAGGTCGTTCCTACATGTTCAAAACTCCAATTAACCCTTACCACAGGTGATCTTACATACATCTCTGCAGTCTTCATGCAGTTGTGTAAGCGTCCATGCAGATCTCTCTTGCACCTGACAATACACAGTCTCCAGAAACACACTCTTAGCACACAGGCAGCTGCTTTTCCTGCATTCCCATGCTTACTATTCAGCACTGTGTGGTATTTCAGATAGCAGTGTGTAACGCTAACACATTCAACATCACCAAGGCTCATTTCCTTTGCTCTAGTCTAATCACTCACCCAGGTTCCTCATGCTCATGGTCTTAAGTAGCTGTTAGGACATGTGCTCTTTTCTGCCTCTCTAAACTATAAGGAAAATGTGTCAGGCTGTTACAGTAATTATCACTTGCTCTACCACAGTAGTAAATGTGCTTTGAAATTGCCAATCAAATATCGTTTTCTGCCTAGAGTCACACCATGAGTCTGTGTGCACACAGGAATTGTTGTCAGAGATTTAATTTGTGTTGCTCTTGTTCTGTAAGACTTGCACTCGTAGGAAAGGGGCAGCTTGTTTTCTTGAACTGTGATGGTTAGCATTCAGCACAAATCACTATCTCACAGATGAGAGGCAAATGGTAACACATTTGAAAACAACAGGGTAGATTTTCCTTCCGCTCCTGCAATGGGTGAGGTAGTTCCTACATGTTCAAAACTCCAATTAACCCTTACCACAGGTGATCTTACATACATCTCTGCAGTCTTCATGCAGTTGTGTAAGCGTCCATGCAGATCTCTCTTGCACCTGACAATACACAGTCTCCAGAAACACACTCTTAGCACACAGGCAGCTGCTTCTCCTGCATTCCCATGCTTACTATTCAGCCCTGTGTGGTATTTCAGATAGCAGTGTGTAACGCTAACACATTCAACATCACCAAGGCTTATTTCCTTTGCTCTAGTCTAATCACTCACCCAGGTTCCACATGCTCATGGTCTCAAGTAACTGTTAGGACATGTGCTCTTTTCTGCCTCTCTAAACTATAAGGAAAATGTGTCAGGCTGTTACAGTAATTATCACTTGCTCTACCACAGTAGTAAATGTGCTTTGAAATTGCCAATCAAATATCGTTTTCTGCCTAGAATCACACCATGAGTCTGTGTGCACACAGGAATTGTTGTCAGAGATTTAATTCGTGTCGCTCTTGTTCTGTAAGACTTGCACTCGTAGGAAAGGGGCAGCTTGTTTTCTTGAACTGTGATGGTTAGCAGTCAGCACAAATCACTATCTCACAGATGAGAGGCAAATGCTAACACATTTGAAAACAACAGGGTAGATTTTCCTTCCACTCCTGCAATGGGTGAGGTAGTTCCTACATGTTCAAAACTCCAATTAACCCTTACCAAAGGTGATCTTACATACATCTCTGCAGTCTTCATGCAGTTGTGCAAGCGTCCATGCAGATCTCTCTTGCACCTGTCAATACACAGTCTCCAGAAAACACACTCTTAGCACACAGCCAACTGCTACTCCTGCACTCCCATGCTTACTATTCAGCACTGTGTGGTATTTCAGATAGCAGTGTGTAACGCTAACACATTCAACATCACCAAGGGTCATTTCCTTTGCTCTAGTCTAATCACTCACCCAGGTTCCACATGCTCATGGTCTCAAGTAGCTGTTAGGACATGTGCTCTTTTCTGCCTCTCTAAACTATAAGGAAAATGTGTCAGGCTGTTACAGTAATTATCACTTGCTCTACCACAGTAGTAAATGTGCTTTGAAATTGCCAATCAAATATCGTTTTTTGCCTAGAATCACACCATGAGTCTGTGTGCACACAGGAATTGTTGTCAGAGATTTAATTTGTGTTGCTCCTGTTCTGTAAGACTTGCACTCGTAGGAAAGGGGCAGCTTGTTTTCTTGAACTGTGATGGTTAGCATTCAGCACACATCACTATCTCACAGATGAGAGGCAAATGGTAACACATTTGAAAACAACAGGGTAGGTTTTGCTTCCACTCCTGCAATGGGTGAGGCAGTTCCTACATGTTCAAAACTCCAATTAACCATTACCACAGGTGATCTTACATACATCTCTGCAGTCTTCATGCAGTTGTGTAAGCGTCCACGCAGATCTCTCTTGCACCTGACAATACACAGTCTCCAGAAACACACTCTTAGCACACAGGCAGCTGCTTCTCCTGCATTCCCATGCTTACTATTCAGCACTGTGTGGTATTTCAGATAGCAGTGTGTAACGCTAACACATTCAACATCACCAAGGCTCATTTCCTTTGCTCTAGTCTAATCACTCACCCAGGTTCCACATGCTCATGGTCTCAAGTAGCTGTTAGGACATGTGCTCTTTTCTGCCTCTCTAAACTATAAGGAAAATGTGTCAGGCTGTTACAGTAATTATCACTTGCTCTACCACAGTAGTAAATGTGCTTTGAAATTGCCAATCAAATATCGTTTTCTGCCTAGAATCACACCATGAGTCTGTGTGCACACAGGAATTGTTGTCAGAGATTTAATTCGTGTTGCTCTTGTTCTGTAAGACTTGCACTCGTAGGAAAGGGGCAGCTTGTTTTCTTGAACTGCGATGGTTAGCATTCAGCACAAATCACTACCTCACAGATGAGAGGCAAATGGTAACACATTTGAAAACAACAGGGTAGATTTTCCTTCCACTCCTGCAATGGGTGAGGTCGTTCCTACATGTTCAAAACTCCAATTAACCCTTACCACAGGTGATCTTACATACATCTCTGCAGTCTTCATGCAGTTGTGTAAGCGTCCATGCAGATCTCTCTTGCACCTGACAATACACAGTCTCCAGAAACACACTCTTAGCACACAGGCAGCTGCTTCTCCTGCATTCCCATGCTTACTATTCAGCACTGTGTGGTATTTCAGATAGCAGTGTGTAACGCTAACACATTCAACATCACCAAGGCTCATTTCTTTTGCTCTAGTCTAATCACTCACCCAGGTTCCACATACTCATGGTCTCAAGTAGCTGTTAGGACATGTGCTCTTTTCTGCCTCTCTAAACTATAAGGAAAATGTGTCAGGCTGTTACAGTAATTATCACTTGCTCTACCACAGTAGTAAATGTGCTTTGAAATTGCCAATCAAATATCGTTTTTTGCCTAGAATCACACCATGAGTCTGTGTGCACACAGGAATTGTTGTCAGAGATTTAATTTGTGTTGCTCCTGTTCTGTAAGACTTGCACTCGTAGGAAAGGGGCAGCTTGTTTTCTTGAACTGTGATGGTTAGCATTCAGCACAAATCACTATCTCACAGATGAGAGGCAAATGGTAACACATTTGAAAACAACAGGGTAGATTTTCCATCCACTCCTGCAATGGGGGAGGTAGTTCCTACATGTTCAAAACTCCAACTAACCCCCTTACCACAGGTGATCTTACATACATCTCGGCAGTCTTCATGCTGTTGTGTAAGCGTCCATGCAGATCTCTCTTGCACCTGACAATACACAGTCTCCAGAAACACACTCTTAGCACACAGGCAGCTGCTTCTCCTGCATTCCCATGCTTACTATTCAGCACTGAGTGGTATTTCAGATAGCAGTGTGTAACGCTAACACATTCAACATCACCAAGGCTCATTTCCTTTGCTCTAGTCTAATCACTCACCCAGGTTCCTCATGCTCATGGTCTCAAGTAGCTGTTAGGACATGTGCTCTTTTCTGCCTCTCTAAACTATAAGGAAAATGTGTCAGGCTGTGACAGTAATTATCACTTGCTCTACTACAGTAGTAAATGTGCTTTGAAATTGCCAATCAAATATCGTTTTCTGCCTAGAATCACACCATGAGTCTGTGTGCACACAGGAATTGTTGGCAGAGATTTAATGCGTGTTGCTCTTGTTCTGTAAGACTTGCACTCGTAGGAAAGGGGCAGCTTGTTTTCCTGAACTGTGATGGTTAGCATTCAGCACAAATCACTATCTCACAGATGAGAGGCAAATGGTAACACATTTGAAAACAACTGGGTAGATTTTCCTTCCACTCCTGCAATGGGTGAGGTAGTTCCTACATGTTCAAAACTCCAATTAACCCTTACCACAGGTGATCTTACATACATCTCTGCAGTCTTCATGCAGTTGTGTAAGCGTCCATGCAGATCTCTCTTGCACCTGACAATACACAGTCTCCCGAAACACACTCTTAGCACACAGGCAGCTGCTTCTCCTGCATTCCGATGCTTACTATTCAGCACAGTGTGGTATTTCAGATAGCAGTGTGTAACGCTAACACATTCAACATCACCAAGCCTCATTTCCTTTGCTCTAGTCTAATCACTCACCCAGGTTCCACATGCTCATGGTCTCAAGTAGCTGTTAGGACATGTGCTCTTTTCTGCCTCTCTAAACTATAAGGAAAATGTGTCAGGCTGTTACAGTAATTATCACTTGCTCTACCACAATAGTAAATGTGCTTTGAAATTGCCAATCAAATATCGTTTTCTGCCTAGAATCACACCATGAGTCTGTGTGCACACAGGAATTGTTGTCAGAGATTTAATTCGTGTTGCTCTTGTTCTGTAAGACTTGCACTCGTAGGAAAGGGGCAGCTTGTTTTCTTGAACTGTGATGGTTAGCATTCAGCACAAATCACTATCTCACAGATGAGAGGCAAATGGTAACACATTTGAAAACAACAGGGTAGATTTTCCTTCCACTCCTGCAATGGGTGAGGTACTTCCTACATGTTCAAAACTCCAATTAACCCTTACCACAGGTGATCTTACATACATCTCTGCAGTCTTCATGCAGTTGTGTAAGCGTCCATGCAGATCTCTCTTCCACCTGACAATACACAGTGTCCAGAAACACACTCTTAGCACACAGGCAGCTGCTTCTCCTGCATTCCCATGCTTACTATTCAGGACTGTGTGGTATTTCAGATTGCAGTGTGTAACGCTAACACATTCAACATCACCAAGGCTCATTTCCTTTGCTCTAGTCTAATCACTCACCCAGGTTCCTCATGCTCATGGTCTCAAGTAGCTGTTAGGACATGTGCTCTTTTCTGCCTCTCTAAACTATAAGGAAAATGTGTCAGGCTGTTACAGTAATTATCACTTGCTCTACCACAGTAGTAAATGTGCTTTGAAATTGCCAATCAAATATCGTTTTCTGCCTAGAATGACACCATGAGTCTGTGTGCACACAGGAATTGTAGTCAGAGATTTAATTTGTGTTGCTCTTGTTCTGTAAGACTTGCACTCCTAGGAAAGGGGCAGCTTGTTTTCTTGAACTGTGATGGTTAGCATTCAGCACAAATCACTATCTCACAGATGAGAGGCAATTGGTAACACATTTGAAAACAACAGGGTAGATTTTCCTTCCACTCCTGCAATGGGTGAGGAAGTTCCTACATGTTCAAATCTCCAATTAACCCTTACCAGAGGTGATCTTACATACATCTCTGCAGTCTTCATGCAGTTGTGTAAGCGTCCATGCAGATCTCTCTTGCACCTGACAATACACAGTCTCCAGAACCACACTCTTAGCACACAGGCAGCTGCTTTTCCTGCATTCCCATGCTTACTATTCAGCACTGTGTGGTATTTCAGATAGCAGTGTGTAACGCTAACACATTCAACATCACCAAGGCTCATTTCCTTTGCTCTAGTCTAATCACTCACCCAGGTTCCACATGCTCATGGTCTCAAGTAGCTGTTAGGACATGTGCTCTTTTCTGCCTCTCTAAACTATAAGGAAAATGTGTCAGGCTGTTACAGTAATTATCACTTGCTCTACCACAGTAGTAAATGTGCTTTGAAATTGCCAATCAAATATCGTTTTCTGCCTAGAATGACACCATGAGTCTGTGTGCACACAGGAATTGTTGTCAGAGATTTAATTTGTGTTGCTCTTGTTCAGTAAGACTTGCACTCGTAGGAAAGGGGCAGCTTGTTTTCTTGAACTGTGATGGTTAGCATTCAGCACAAATCAGTATCTCACAGATGAGAGGCAAATGGTAACACATTTGAAAACAACAGGGTAGATTTTCCTTCCACTCCTGCAATGGGTGAGGTAGTTCCTACATGTTCAAAACTCCAATTAACCCTTACCACAGGTGATCTTACATACATCTCTGCAGTCTTCATGCAGTTGTGTAAGCGTCCATGCAGATCTCTCTTGCACCTGACAATACAGTCTCCAGAAACACACTCTTAGCACACAGGCAGCTGCTTCTTCTGCATTCCCATGTTTACTATTCAGCACTGTGTGGTATTTCAGATAGCAGTGTGTAACGCTAACACATTCAACATCAGCAAGGCTCATTTCCTTTACTCTAGTCTAATCACTCACCCAGGTTCCTCATGCTCATGGTCTCAAGTAGCTGTTAGGACATGTGCTCTTTTCTGCCTCTCTAAACTATAAGGAAAATGTGTCAGGCTGTTACAGTAATTATCACTTGCTCTACCACAGTAGTAAATGTGCTTTGAAATTGCCAATCACATATCGTTTTCTGCCTAGAATCACACCATGAGTCTGTGTGCACACAGGAATTGTTGTCAGAGATGTAATTCGTGTTGCTCTTGTTCTGTAAGACTTGCACTCGTAGGAAAGGGGCAGCTTGTTTTCTTGAACTGTGATGGTTAGCATTCAGCACAAATCACTATCTCACAGATGAGAGGCAAATGGTAACACATTTGAAAACAACAGGGTAGATTTTCCTTCCACTCCTGCAATGGGTGAGGTAGTTCCTACATGTTCAAAACTCCAATTAACCCTTACCACAGGTGATCTTACATACATCTCTGCAGTCTTCATGCAGTTGTGTAAGCGTCCATGCAGATCTCTCTTGCACCTGACAATACACAGTCTCCAGAAACACACTCTTAGCACACAGGCAGCTGCTTCTCCTGCATTCCCATGCTTACCATTCAGCACAGTGTGGTATTTCAGATAGCAGTGTGTAACGCTAACACATTCAACATCACCAAGGCTCATTTCCTTCGCTCTAGTCTAATCACTCACCCAGGTTCCACATGCTCATGGTCTCAAGTAGCTGTTAGGACATGTGCTCTTTTCTGCCTCTCTAAACTATAAGGAAAATGTGTCAGGCTGTTACAGTAATTATCACTTGCTCTACCACAGTAGTAAATGTGCTTTGAAATTGCCAATCAAATATCGTTTTTTGCCTAGAATCACACCATGAGTCTGTGTGCACACAGGAATTGTTGTCAGAGATTTAATTTGTGTTGCTCCTGTTCTGTAAGACTTGCACTCGTAGGAAAGGGGCAGCTTGTTTTCTTGAACTGTGATGGTTAGCATTCAGCACACATCACTATCTCACAGATGAGAGGCAAATGGTAACACATTTGAAAACAACAGGGTAGGTTTTGCTTCCACTCCTGCAATGGGTGAGGCAGTTCCTACATGTTCAAAACTCCAATTAACCATTACCACAGGTGATCTTACATACATCTCTGCAGTCTTCATGCAGTTGTGTAAGCGTCCACGCAGATCTCTCTTGCACCTGACAATACACAGTCTCCAGAAACACACTCTTAGCACACAGGCAGCTGCTTCTCCTGCATTCCCATGCTTACTATTCAGCACTGTGTGGTATTTCAGATAGCAGTGTGTAACGCTAACACATTCAACATCACCAAGGCTCATTTCTTTTGCTCTAGTCTAATCACTCACCCAGGTTCCACATGCTCATGGTCTCAAGTAGCTGTTAGGACATGTGCTCTTTTCTGCCTCTCTAAACTATAAGGAAAATGTGTCAGGCTGTTACAGTAATTATCACTTGCTCTACCACAGTAGTAAATGTGCTTTGAAATTGCCAATCACATATCGTTTTCTGCCTAGAATCACACCATGAGTCTGTGTGCACACAGGAATTGTTGTCAGAGATTTAATTTGTGTTGCTCTTGTTCTGTAAGACTTGCACTCGTAGAAAAGGGGCAGCTTGTTTTCTTGAACTGTGATGGTTAGCATTCAGCACAAATCACTACCTCACAGATGAGAGGCAAATGGTAACACATTTGAAAGCAACAGGGTAGATTTTCCTTCCACTCCTGCAATGGGTGAGGTCGTTCCTACATGTTCAAAACTCCAATTAACCCTTACCACAGGTGATCTTACATACATCTCTGCAGTCTTCATGCAGTTGTGTAAGCGTCCATGCAGATCTCTCTTGCACCTGACAATACACAGTCTCCAGAAACACACTCTTAGCACACAGGCAGCTGCTTTTCCTGCATTCCCATGCTTACTATTCAGCACTGTGTGGTATTTCAGATAGCAGTGTGTAACGCTAACACATTCAACATCACCAAGGCTCATTTCCTTTGCTCTAGTCTAATCACTCACCCAGGTTCCTCATGCTCATGGTCTTAAGTAGCTGTTAGGACATGTGCTCTTTTCTGCCTCTCTAAACTATAAGGAAAATGTGTCAGGCTGTTACAGTAATTATCACTTGCTCTACCACAGTAGTAAATGTGCTTTGAAATTGCCAATCAAATATCGTTTTCTGCCTAGAGTCACACCATGAGTCTGTGTGCACACAGGAATTGTTGTCAGAGATTTAATTTGTGTTGCTCTTGTTCTGTAAGACTTGCACTCGTAGGAAAGGGGCAGCTTGTTTTCTTGAACTGTGATGGTTAGCATTCAGCACAAATCACTATCTCACAGATGAGAGGCAAATGGTAACACATTTGAAAACAACAGGGTAGATTTTCCTTCCGCTCCTGCAATGGGTGAGGTAGTTCCTACATGTTCAAAACTCCAATTAACCCTTACCACAGGTGATCTTACATACATCTCTGCAGTCTTCATGCAGTTGTGTAAGCGTCCATGCAGATCTCTCTTGCACCTGACAATACACAGTCTCCAGAAACACACTCTTAGCACACAGGCAGCTGCTTCTCCTGCATTCCCATGCTTACTATTCAGCCCTGTGTGGTATTTCAGATAGCAGTGTGTAACGCTAACACATTCAACATCACCAAGGCTTATTTCCTTTGCTCTAGTCTAATCACTCACCCAGGTTCCACATGCTCATGGTCTCAAGTAACTGTTAGGACATGTGCTCTTTTCTGCCTCTCTAAACTATAAGGAAAATGTGTCAGGCTGTTACAGTAATTATCACTTGCTCTACCACAGTAGTAAATGTGCTTTGAAATTGCCAATCAAATATCGTTTTCTGCCTAGAATCACACCATGAGTCTGTGTGCACACAGGAATTGTTGTCAGAGATTTAATTCGTGTCGCTCTTGTTCTGTAAGACTTGCACTCGTAGGAAAGGGGCAGCTTGTTTTCTTGAACTGTGATGGTTAGCAGTCAGCACAAATCACTATCTCACAGATGAGAGGCAAATGCTAACACATTTGAAAACAACAGGGTAGATTTTCCTTCCACTCCTGCAATGGGTGAGGTAGTTCCTACATGTTCAAAACTCCAATTAACCCTTACCAAAGGTGATCTTACATACATCTCTGCAGTCTTCATGCAGTTGTGCAAGCGTCCATGCAGATCTCTCTTGCACCTGTCAATACACAGTCTCCAGAAAACACACTCTTAGCACACAGCCAACTGCTACTCCTGGCCTCCCATGCTTACTATTCAGCACTGTGTGGTATTTCAGATAGCAGTGTGTAACGCTAACACATTCAACATCACCAAGGGTCATTTCGTTTGCTCTAGTCTAATCACTCACCCAGGTTCCACATGCTCATGGTCTCAAGTAGCTGTTAGGACATGTGCTCTTTTCTGCCTCTCTAAACTATAAGGAAAATGTGTCAGGCTGTTACAGTAATTATCACTTGCTCTACCACAGTAGTAAATGTGCTTTGAAATTGCCAATCAAATATCGTTTTTTGCCTAGAATCACACCATGAGTCTGTGTGCACACAGGAATTGTTGTCAGAGATTTAATTTGTGTTGCTCCTGTTCTGTAAGACTTGCACTCGTAGGAAAGGGGCAGCTTGTTTTCTTGAACTGTGATGGTTAGCATTCAGCACACATCACTATCTCACAGATGAGAGGCAAATGGTAACACATTTGAAAACAACAGGGTAGGTTTTGCTTCCACTCCTGCAATGGGTGAGGCAGTTCCTACATGTTCAAAACTCCAATTAACCATTACCACAGGTGATCTTACATACATCTCTGCAGTCTTCATGCAGTTGTGTAAGCGTCCACGCAGATCTCTCTTGCACCTGACAATACACAGTCTCCAGAAACACACTCTTAGCACACAGGCAGCTGCTTCTCCTGCATTCCCATGCTTACTATTCAGCACTGTGTGGTATTTCAGATAGCAGTGTGTAACGCTAACACATTCAACATCACCAAGGCTCATTTCTTTTGCTCTAGTCTAATCACTCACCCAGGTTCCACATGCTCATGGTCTCAAGTAGCTGTTAGGACATGTGCTCTTTTCTGCCTCTCTAAACTATAAGGAAAATGTGTCAGGCTGTTACAGTAATTATCACTTGCTCTACCACAGTAGTAAATGTGCTTTGAAATTGCCAATCACATATCGTTTTCTGCCTAGAATCACACCATGAGTCTGTGTGCACACAGGAATTGTTGTCAGAGATTTAATTTGTGTTGCTCTTGTTCTGTAAGACTTGCACTCGTAGAAAAGGGGCAGCTTGTTTTCTTGAACTGTGATGGTTAGCATTCAGCACAAATCACTACCTCACAGATGAGAGGCAAATGGTAACACATTTGAAAGCAACAGGGTAGATTTTCCTTCCACTCCTGCAATGGGTGAGGTCGTTCCTACATGTTCAAAACTCCAATTAACCCTTACCACAGGTGATCTTACATACATCTCTGCAGTCTTCATGCAGTTGTGTAAGCGTCCATGCAGATCTCTCTTGCACCTGACAATACACAGTCTCCAGAAACACACTCTTAGCACACAGGCAGCTGCTTTTCCTGCATTCCCATGCTTACTATTCAGCACTGTGTGGTATTTCAGATAGCAGTGTGTAACGCTAACACATTCAACATCACCAAGGCTCATTTCCTTTGCTCTAGTCTAATCACTCACCCAGGTTCCTCATGCTCATGGTCTTAAGTAGCTGTTAGGACATGTGCTCTTTTCTGCCTCTCTAAACTATAAGGAAAATGTGTCAGGCTGTTACAGTAATTATCACTTGCTCTACCACAGTAGTAAATGTGCTTTGAAATTGCCAATCAAATATCGTTTTCTGCCTAGAGTCACACCATGAGTCTGTGTGCACACAGGAATTGTTGTCAGAGATTTAATTTGTGTTGCTCTTGTTCTGTAAGACTTGCACTCGTAGGAAAGGGGCAGCTTGTTTTCTTGAACTGTGATGGTTAGCATTCAGCACAAATCACTATCTCACAGATGAGAGGCAAATGGTAACACATTTGAAAACAACAGGGTAGATTTTCCTTCCGCTCCTGCAATGGGTGAGGTAGTTCCTACATGTTCAAAACTCCAATTAACCCTTACCACAGGTGATCTTACATACATCTCTGCAGTCTTCATGCAGTTGTGTAAGCGTCCATGCAGATCTCTCTTGCACCTGACAATACACAGTCTCCAGAAACACACTCTTAGCACACAGGCAGCTGCTTCTCCTGCATTCCCATGCTTACTATTCAGCCCTGTGTGGTATTTCAGATAGCAGTGTGTAACGCTAACACATTCAACATCACCAAGGCTTATTTCCTTTGCTCTAGTCTAATCACTCACCCAGGTTCCACATGCTCATGGTCTCAAGTAACTGTTAGGACATGTGCTCTTTTCTGCCTCTCTAAACTATAAGGAAAATGTGTCAGGCTGTTACAGTAATTATCACTTGCTCTACCACAGTAGTAAATGTGCTTTGAAATTGCCAATCAAATATCGTTTTCTGCCTAGAATCACACCATGAGTCTGTGTGCACACAGGAATTGTTGTCAGAGATTTAATTCGTGTCGCTCTTGTTCTGTAAGACTTGCACTCGTAGGAAAGGGGCAGCTTGTTTTCTTGAACTGTGATGGTTAGCAGTCAGCACAAATCACTATCTCACAGATGAGAGGCAAATGCTAACACATTTGAAAACAACAGGGTAGATTTTCCTTCCACTCCTGCAATGGGTGAGGTAGTTCCTACATGTTCAAAACTCCAATTAACCCTTACCAAAGGTGATCTTACATACATCTCTGCAGTCTTCATGCAGTTGTGCAAGCGTCCATGCAGATCTCTCTTGCACCTGTCAATACACAGTCTCCAGAAAACACACTCTTAGCACACAGCCAACTGCTACTCCTGCACTCCCATGCTTACTATTCAGCACTGTGTGGTATTTCAGATAGCAGTGTGTAACGCTAACACATTCAACATCACCAAGGGTCATTTCCTTTGCTCTAGTCTAATCACTCACCCAGGTTCCACATGCTCATGGTCTCAAGTAGCTGTTAGGACATGTGCTCTTTTCTGCCTCTCTAAACTATAAGGAAAATGTGTCAGGCTGTTACAGTAATTATCACTTGCTCTACCACAGTAGTAAATGTGCTTTGAAATTGCCAATCAAATATCGTTTTTTGCCTAGAATCACACCATGAGTCTGTGTGCACACAGGAATTGTTGTCAGAGATTTAATTTGTGTTGCTCCTGTTCTGTAAGACTTGCACTCGTAGGAAAGGGGCAGCTTGTTTTCTTGAACTGTGATGGTTAGCATTCAGCACACATCACTATCTCACAGATGAGAGGCAAATGGTAACACATTTGAAAACAACAGGGTAGGTTTTGCTTCCACTCCTGCAATGGGTGAGGCAGTTCCTACATGTTCAAAACTCCAATTAACCATTACCACAGGTGATCTTACATACATCTCTGCAGTCTTCATGCAGTTGTGTAAGCGTCCACGCAGATCTCTCTTGCACCTGACAATACACAGTCTCCAGAAACACACTCTTAGCACACAGGCAGCTGCTTCTCCTGCATTCCCATGCTTACTATTCAGCACTGTGTGGTATTTCAGATAGCAGTGTGTAACGCTAACACATTCAACATCACCAAGGCTCATTTCCTTTGCTCTAGTCTAATCACTCACCCAGGTTCCACATGCTCATGGTCTCAAGTAGCTGTTAGGACATGTGCTCTTTTCTGCCTCTCTAAACTATAAGGAAAATGTGTCAGGCTGTTACAGTAATTATCACTTGCTCTACCACAGTAGTAAATGTGCTTTGAAATTGCCAATCAAATATCGTTTTCTGCCTAGAATCACACCATGAGTCTGTGTGCACACAGGAATTGTTGTCAGAGATTTAATTCGTGTTGCTCTTGTTCTGTAAGACTTGCACTCGTAGGAAAGGGGCAGCTTGTTTTCTTGAACTGCGATGGTTAGCATTCAGCACAAATCACTACCTCACAGATGAGAGGCAAATGGTAACACATTTGAAAACAACAGGGTAGATTTTCCTTCCACTCCTGCAATGGGTGAGGTAGTTCCTACATGTTCAAAACTCCAATTAACCCTTACCACAGGTGATCTTACATACATCTCTGCAGTCTTCATGCAGTTGTGTAAGCGTCCATGCAGATCTCTCTTGCACCTGACAATACACAGTCTCCAGAAACACACTCTTAGCACACAGGCAGCTGCTTCTCCTGCATTCCCATGCTTACTATTCAGCACTGAGTGGTATTTCAGATAGCAGTGTGTAACGCTAACACATTCAACATGACCAAGGCTCATTTCCTTTGTTCTAGTCTAATCACTCACCCAGGTTCCTCATGCTCATGGTCTCAAGTAGCTGTTAGGACATGTGCTCTTTTCTGCCTCTCTAAACTATAAGGAAAATGTGTCAGTCTGTTACAGTAATTCTCACTTGCTTTACCACAGTAGTAAATGTGCTTTGAAATTGTCAATCAAATATCGTTTTCTGCCTAGAATCACACCATGAGTCGGTGTGCACACAGGAATTGTTGTCAGAGATTTAATTTGTGTTGCTCTTGTTCTGTAAGACTTGCACTCGTAGGAAAGGGGCAGCTTGTTTCCTTGAACAGTGATGGTTAGCATTCAGCACAAATCACTATCTCACAGATGAGAGGCAAATGGTAACACATTTGAAAACAACAGGGTAGATTTTCCTTCCACTCCTGCAATGGGTGAGGTCGTTCCTACATGTTCAAAACTCCAATTAACCCTTACCACAGGTGATCTTACATACATCTCTGCAGTCTTCATGCAGTTGTGTAAGCGTCCATGCAGATCTCTCTTGCACCTGACAATACACAGTCTCCAGAAACACACTCTTAGCACACAGGCAGCTGCTTCTCCTGCATTCCCATGCTTACTATTCAGCACTGTGTGGTATTTCAGATAGCAGTGTGTAACGCTAACACATTCAACATCACCAAGGCTCATTTCTTTTGCTCTAGTCTAATCACTCACCCAGGTTCCACATACTCATGGTCTCAAGTAGCTGTTAGGACATGTGCTCTTTTCTGCCTCTCTAAACTATAAGGAAAATGTGTCAGGCTGTTACAGTAATTATCACTTGCTCTACCACAGTAGTAAATGTGCTTTGAAATTGCCAATCAAATATCGTTTTTTGCCTAGAATCACACCATGAGTCTGTGTGCACACAGGAATTGTTGTCAGAGATTTAATTTGTGTTGCTCCTGTTCTGTAAGACTTGCACTCGTAGGAAAGGGGCAGCTTGTTTTCTTGAACTGTGATGGTTAGCATTCAGCACAAATCACTATCTCACAGATGAGAGGCAAATGGTAACACATTTGAAAACAACAGGGTAGATTTTCCATCCACTCCTGCAATGGGGGAGGTAGTTCCTACATGTTCAAAACTCCAACTAACCCCCTTACCACAGGTGATCTTACATACATCTCGGCAGTCTTCATGCTGTTGTGTAAGCGTCCATGCAGATCTCTCTTGCACCTGACAATACACAGTCTCCAGAAACACACTCTTAGCACACAGGCAGCTGCTTCTCCTGCATTCCCATGCTTACTATTCAGCACTGAGTGGTATTTCAGATAGCAGTGTGTAACGCTAACACATTCAACATCACCAAGGCTCATTTCCTTTGCTCTAGTCTAATCACTCACCCAGGTTCCTCATGCTCATGGTCTCAAGTAGCTGTTAGGACATGTGCTCTTTTCTGCCTCTCTAAACTATAAGGAAAATGTGTCAGGCTGTGACAGTAATTATCACTTGCTCTACTACAGTAGTAAATGTGCTTTGAAATTGCCAATCAAATATCGTTTTCTGCCTAGAATCACACCATGAGTCTGTGTGCACACAGGAATTGTTGGCAGAGATTTAATGCGTGTTGCTCTTGTTCTGTAAGACTTGCACTCGTAGGAAAGGGGCAGCTTGTTTTCCTGAACTGTGATGGTTAGCATTCAGCACAAATCACTATCTCACAGATGAGAGGCAAATGGTAACACATTTGAAAACAACTGGGTAGATTTTCCTTCCACTCCTGCAATGGGTGAGGTAGTTCCTACATGTTCAAAACTCCAATTAACCCTTACCACAGGTGATCTTACATACATCTCTGCAGTCTTCATGCAGTTGTGTAAGCGTCCATGCAGATCTCTCTTGCACCTGACAATACACAGTCTCCCGAAACACACTCTTAGCACACAGGCAGCTGCTTCTCCTGCATTCCGATGCTTACTATTCAGCACAGTGTGGTATTTCAGATAGCAGTGTGTAACGCTAACACATTCAACATCACCAAGCCTCATTTCCTTTGCTCTAGTCTAATCACTCACCCAGGTTCCACATGCTCATGGTCTCAAGTAGCTGTTAGGACATGTGCTCTTTTCTGCCTCTCTAAACTATAAGGAAAATGTGTCAGGCTGTTACAGTAATTATCACTTGCTCTACCACAATAGTAAATGTGCTTTGAAATTGCCAATCAAATATCGTTTTCTGCCTAGAATCACACCATGAGTCTGTGTGCACACAGGAATTGTTGTCAGAGATTTAATTCGTGTTGCTCTTGTTCTGTAAGACTTGCACTCGTAGGAAAGGGGCAGCTTGTTTTCTTGAACTGTGATGGTTAGCATTCAGCACAAATCACTATCTCACAGATGAGAGGCAAATGGTAACACATTTGAAAACAACAGGGTAGATTTTCCTTCCACTCCTGCAATGGGTGAGGTACTTCCTACATGTTCAAAACTCCAATTAACCCTTACCACAGGTGATCTTACATACATCTCTGCAGTCTTCATGCAGTTGTGTAAGCGTCCATGCAGATCTCTCTTCCACCTGACAATACACAGTGTCCAGAAACACACTCTTAGCACACAGGCAGCTGCTTCTCCTGCATTCCCATGCTTACTATTCAGGACTGTGTGGTATTTCAGATTGCAGTGTGTAACGCTAACACATTCAACATCACCAAGGCTCATTTCCTTTGCTCTAGTCTAATCACTCACCCAGGTTCCTCATGCTCATGGTCTCAAGTAGCTGTTAGGACATGTGCTCTTTTCTGCCTCTCTAAACTATAAGGAAAATGTGTCAGGCTGTTACAGTAATTATCACTTGCTCTACCACAGTAGTAAATGTGCTTTGAAATTGCCAATCAAATATCGTTTTCTGCCTAGAATGACACCATGAGTCTGTGTGCACACAGGAATTGTAGTCAGAGATTTAATTTGTGTTGCTCTTGTTCTGTAAGACTTGCACTCCTAGGAAAGGGGCAGCTTGTTTTCTTGAACTGTGATGGTTAGCATTCAGCACAAATCACTATCTCACAGATGAGAGGCAAATGGTAACACATTTGAAAACAACAGGGTAGATTTTCCTTCCACTCCTGCAATGGGTGAGGAAGTTCCTACATGTTCAAATCTCCAATTAACCCTTACCAGAGGTGATCTTACATACATCTCTGCAGTCTTCATGCAGTTGTGTAAGCGTCCATGCAGATCTCTCTTGCACCTGACAATACACAGTCTCCAGAACCACACTCTTAGCACACAGGCAGCTGCTTTTCCTGCATTCCCATGCTTACTATTCAGCACTGTGTGGTATTTCAGATAGCAGTGTGTAACGCTAACACATTCAACATCACCAAGGCTCATTTCCTTTGCTCTAGTCTAATCACTCACCCAGGTTCCACATGCTCATGGTCTCAAGTAGCTGTTAGGACATGTGCTCTTTTCTGCCTCTCTAAACTATAAGGAAAATGTGTCAGGCTGTTACAGTAATTATCACTTGCTCTACCACAGTAGTAAATGTGCTTTGAAATTGCCAATCAAATATCGTTTTCTGCCTAGAATGACACCATGAGTCTGTGTGCACACAGGAATTGTTGTCAGAGATTTAATTTGTGTTGCTCTTGTTCAGTAAGACTTGCACTCGTAGGAAAGGGGCAGCTTGTTTTCTTGAACTGTGATGGTTAGCATTCAGCACAAATCAGTATCTCACAGATGAGAGGCAAATGGTAACACATTTGAAAACAACAGGGTAGATTTTCCTTCCACTCCTGCAATGGGTGAGGTAGTTCCTACATGTTCAAAACTCCAATTAACCCTTACCACAGGTGATCTTACATACATCTCTGCAGTCTTCATGCAGTTGTGTAAGCGTCCATGCAGATCTCTCTTGCACCTGACAATACAGTCTCCAGAAACACACTCTTAGCACACAGGCAGCTGCTTCTTCTGCATTCCCATGTTTACTATTCAGCACTGTGTGGTATTTCAGATAGCAGTGTGTAACGCTAACACATTCAACATCAGCAAGGCTCATTTCCTTTACTCTAGTCTAATCACTCACCCAGGTTCCTCATGCTCATGGTCTCAAGTAGCTGTTAGGACATGTGCTCTTTTCTGCCTCTCTAAACTATAAGGAAAATGTGTCAGGCTGTTACAGTAATTATCACTTGCTCTACCACAGTAGTAAATGTGCTTTGAAATTGCCAATCACATATCGTTTTCTGCCTAGAATCACACCATGAGTCTGTGTGCACACAGGAATTGTTGTCAGAGATGTAATTCGTGTTGCTCTTGTTCTGTAAGACTTGCACTCGTAGGAAAGGGGCAGCTTGTTTTCTTGAACTGTGATGGTTAGCATTCAGCACAAATCACTATCTCACAGATGAGAGGCAAATGGTAACACATTTGAAAACAACAGGGTAGATTTTCCTTCCACTCCTGCAATGGGTGAGGTAGTTCCTACATGTTCAAAACTCCAATTAACCCTTACCACAGGTGATCTTACATACATCTCTGCAGTCTTCATGCAGTTGTGTAAGCGTCCATGCAGATCTCTCTTGCACCTGACAATACACAGTCTCCAGAAACACACTCTTAGCACACAGGCAGCTGCTTCTCCTGCATTCCCATGCTTACCATTCAGCACAGTGTGGTATTTCAGATAGCAGTGTGTAACGCTAACACATTCAACATCACCAAGGCTCATTTCCTTCGCTCTAGTCTAATCACTCACCCAGGTTCCACATGCTCATGGTCTCAAGTAGCTGTTAGGACATGTGCTCTTTTCTGCCTCTCTAAACTATAAGGAAAATGTGTCAGGCTGTTACAGTAATTATCACTTGCTCTACCACAGTAGTAAATGTGCTTTGAAATTGCCAATCAAATATCGTTTTCTGCCTAGAATCACACCATGAGTCTGTGTGCACACAGGAATTGTTGTCAGAGATTTAATTCGTGTTGCTCTTGTTCTGTAAGACTTGCACTCGTAGGAAAGGGGCAGCTTGTTTTCTTGAACTTCGATGGTTAGCATTCAGCACAAATCACTACCTCACAGATGAGAGGCAAATGGTAACACATTTGAAAACAACAGGGTAGATTTTCCTTCCACTCCTGCAATGGGTGAGGTAGTTCCTACATGTTCAAAACTCCAATTAACCCTTACCACAGGTGATCTTACATACATCTCTGCAGTCTTCATGCAGTTGTGTAAGCGTCCATGCAGATCTCTCTTGCACCTGACAATACAGTCTCCAGAAACACACTCTTAGCACACAGGCAGCTGCTTCTCTGCATTCCCATGCTTACTATTCAGCACTGTGTGGTATTTCAGATAGCAGTGTGTAACGCTAACACATTCAACATCACCAAGGCTCATTTCCTTTGCTCTAGTCTAATCACTCACCCAGGTTCCTCATGCTCATGGTCTCAAGTAGCTGTTAGGACATGTGCTCTTTTCTGCCTCTCTAAACTATAAGGAAAATGTGTCAGGCTGTTACAGTAATTATCACTTGCTCTACCACAGTAGTAAATGTGCTTTGAAATTGCCAATCACATATCGTTTTCTGCCTAGAATCACACCATGAGTCTGTGTGCACACAGGAATTGTCGTCAGAGATGTAATTCGTGTTGCTCTTGTCCTGTAAGACTTGCACTCGTAGGAAAGGGGCAGCTTGTTTTCTTGAACTGTGATGGTTAGCAGTCAGCACAAATCACTATCTCACAGATGAGAGGCAAATGGTAACACATTTGAAAACAACAGGGTAGATTTTCCTTCCACTCCTGCAATGGGTGAGGTAGTTCCTACATGTTCAAAACTCCAATTAACCCTTACCACAGGTGATCTTACATACATCTCTGCAGTCTTCATGCAGTTGTGTAAGCGTCCATGCAGATCTCTCTTGCACCTGACAATACACAGGGGCATATGCATCAACCAAACTAATACCGATTCCTTAATAGCGAAAAATAAGGAATCGCCATTAAGGAATCGGTAATTGGCATGCATCAACAGATTCGGTTAAATTTAGCGATTCCTTAAAAATCGCTAAATTTACCGATTCCTTAATAGCGGGGCACGCAAACGGCCCCACTAGCAAATAGCGAGTTCGGTAATACCGATTTGGCTAATAGCGAGTTCGGTAATACCGAATTAGCAATTACCGAATCGGTAATAGCGAAATCGCAAATTGCCGCGTCGCTCCGGGAACAGGCTGATGACATCACCAACCAGGAAATACTGCTGCCCCACCCACATAGCCTCGACAGAGGAGCAGACAGGAGCTGGAAAGAAGGACAGGCTGTGCAGAGTGAGGCCACACAGATTCTGCCATTCACAGCACACATCCATCATGTCGCAGGAAGTGCCATCCAGCGCTGAATCTGCACGCAAGCGCAAGAAGAAGTTTTCAGACAGGGAGCTGGAGTACCTCATCGAGGGAGTGTCCAGCAAACACGACCGCCTCTTTGGCAAGCTGTCCCTCAAGGTGCCTGAGACCGAGAAGCGGTGCATCTGGCAGCGCATCCGTGAGAGGGTCAATGCGGTTGGCGTCACTAGCCGCAGCATCGACGACCTTAAAAAAAGGTGGTATGACCTCCGGAAGCGCGCAAAAGAGAGGATTGCTGAGAGGCTCCGGGAGGCAAGAAGGACTGGAGGCGGAACAAGCACTGCACCATCCAACACAGCCCTGGAGGACCTTGTGGAAGGGACGATAGAGCGGGAAGCCGTCGTGGGGGTGATCCAGATGGACACGTCCGGCGCAGCCACAAGTGCCCAAGGTAAGATGCATGCCTGTGCCACACCCAGCATAGCGTAAATCCATACCCATGCCCCCAGCCCAATCTCACTGTGTCTGCAGCTCTGGCACAGACAGTTCCACACATGACACTACTGCATCTTGGGAGTTGTAGTCTAGTCAGCCCAGAGTGCAGGTACAGGCGTAAATCCTCACACAACACATATTTTGTACATGGCTGTAGACTGTTCATTTGTTGGACCACAGAGGGACATTGATGGGTACAACACTATGTAGGTGTAATCATCCCACTAATCATGCACTGTTTCACACACAGATGCATCACCTGGGGACTCTGACGACAGCGACCAGCTGATCATATCTGAGACACCCGTGGAGTCAGACCAGGAGACTGCGCAGGATGCGCACGCACCGCCAACACCTGCCACCCCACCAGCACCACCTCCACCAGCGCCACAATCAACGGCACCAGCACCAGTGCCACAAGCCAAGGCACCTGCGCCACAAGCCAAGGCACCACCACCTGCGCCACAAGCAACGGCACCAGCAAGCCAGCCTGCAGCCAGTACAGCCACAATACCGCAGAGGCACAGGCACCAAGTTGCGCCCTTGCAGGAGATGGCAACCCCCCCCCCGCAATTGGCACCCACGCAGCGCACATCCACACCACCTGCTGCACCACATGGAGGCTCAAGACACGCACGGCGTCACAGGGCCCGTCGCAGTTCCGTCTCCTCAGCTGACCAGGATGTCCCAACAACCTCTGCAATTGAGGAGAGGATGCTGCGCACACAGAACCTGCAGGGAAGACATGTGGCTAGCATCAGCTGCAACATCGTGCGCCTAGCGAGGGAGATGCGCGCCATGACTGCAGCAGTCACCGACATGGGCTCCGCGGTCAGGGACATGGGCACGGCGGTCAGGGACCAGACCACTGCGGTTGCTGATGGCAATGCTCAGCTCAGGGAGGAGGTACGTGAGCTCACCCGTGCCATCAGGGAGGGCCATGAGTCCCAGAGGAGGAGTAACCGGCAGCTAATGTTGCGTTCTGCCGCCGCTACCAAGGCCATACAACGGCACAGCAACTGCACCGCTGTGTTGGCACGCCGCACAGTCTCCCTGCAGGTGGACCTTGGGCACTTCTGCGGTGATGTTGCCAAGTCACTGGGACACATCACCACTGCTGTGGAACAACTTCAGAGCAGCACATGCAGTGCTGCAGCATTGGGAGGGGATGACACCAGTGAGGCTGCCTCCAGTGTCAGCAGCGTGTCACTGGCAGAGGCCAGCACCAGGCGCCGAAGTTCGCGTGCCTCCACGGGGACAGGCCGTGGTGAGGGTTTGGATGCACCTGAGCGGAGGCTTGGTGTACGTGGCAAGCGCCACTAGAAATTTGGACATGCTGCAGGTCCATGGTGGAGCAACCATGGCCATCCAATTATTCTGTTTGCACAGGCCTGACTTTAAGGAACCTTTTATTTACATTTATGCAATCGGAGCATGATTCACAATGCTAGTTCTGTTGCACAATCCTCAGTGCTACTGTGCATTAAACAGTTGCACCCAACACCAACTTGTAATGTCTCATTTTACCCAGGGTCAAAAATGATTTTGCGTTATGTCTGTCCGCCTCCTATGGCCCTCTGCTGTGTTTGGGATGTGTGCCGGTCGTCGTTGGGCGGGTGGTTGGTCAGCCTGGGGGTCGTCATCCCTGTCCACCTCCATGGGTATCCCCCTTCTGGTGGCAATGTTGTGCAGCATTGCACATACAGCAATTATTCGACAGCATGTGTCTGGTTGGTATAGCATTGCGCCGCCAGTCTTGTGGAGGATACGGAAGCGGCTCTTGAGAATCCCAAAAGTCCGCTCTATCACATTCCTCGTGCTGATGTGTGCAGCGTTGTAGCGATGTTCCTGCGGGGTTGCTGGATTTAGGTATGGGGTTAGTATGTATTCCCGCAGGGCGTAAGCACTGTCACCTAGAAGATAGAAGCATAGACTTAGCATTGGTGATGTACATACATGTGTGGTGTTGGTGTGGGGAAGCGTAGTTCTACTTACCTAACATGAGTCCCTCTCCAAATTCGCCATTGAGTAGTCGCCTGTGCATTCCACTGTTGCGGAAGATGTATGAGTCGTGTGTGCTCCCTGGGAATTGTGTCACTAGGTCCGTTATGATGTTGTTGGCATCGCACACAACCTGCACGTTGATCGAGTGGTATGACTTGCGGTTCCTGAAAAGGTACTCATTTGCTGACGGAGGGCATAGGGGGATAAGCGTGCAGTCGATGCATCCAATCACATGTGGAAATTGTGCCACCTGGTAGAATGCCTGTTTGGTGCGGTCCAACTGCTGTGGGGTTGTGGGGAAGCTGATGTGTCTGTGGAGCATTGTCAGCATGGCATCTAGGAATTTTTGGAAGAAGCGTGACAGTGCGCTTTGCGAAACACCTCCGGCAACCGCAATTACCCCCTGGAAACTCCCTGAGGCCAGTAGGTGCAGGCTGCATAGTACCTGAACGTGCGCAGGGATTGCATTTGTCCGGTGGGTCTGGTGCTGCAGTAATGGTTCCAGGTCTGCAATCAGGCGCATGATCATAGCGCGATTGAGGCGATATTTCTGGTACACCTCGTCCTCATTCTGGCCGAGCAGGGTTATGCGCAGTCTGAACACTCGCTCCTGGACCCTTCTCCTGCGCTGTCCTGCTGCATTGATCCGCATCCTCCTTGCAAGCACGTAGAGGGCAGCCATTTTGGGGGAGCCAACAGGGTCTCCTGGGCCAAATTTAAGGGTTTAGTGATTGCCTCAATCATTTGCACATGTAGGGTTTTTTTTTTTTTTTATTCTTTTTTTTTTTTTGTGACTTTACCTCCAGGTTTTGATTCCCCTTATTTAGCTCTGGCAAAATAGCGATTTTTGGGATTTTCGTTATTAGCGAGTTTTGTTGCATTGGGGTGCGAATCGTTATTTGCTATTGGCAATTTCCGGGAGCTAATAGTGATTTCGGTAATTGCGAATTCGGTATTTAGCGATTCGGTAAATTAGCATTTTGGGTATTAGCGATTTGGTATGTTCGAGGTTATTTATTTAGCGATTCGTTATTTGCTCGGGTTTTGGGTTGATGCATTGGGATTGGGTATTTTTCACACAATACCGGGAGCTATTACCGATTCGGTATTTTACCGACTGGATTTTGGCTTGATGCATAGGGGTGACAGTCTCCAGAAACACACTCTTAGCACACAGGCAGCTGCTTCTCCTGCATTCCCATGCTTACTATTCAGCACAGTGTGGTATTTCAGATAGCAGTGTGTAACGCTAACACATTCAACATCATCAAGGCTCATTTCCTTCGCTCTAGTCTAATCACTCACCCAGGTTCCACATGCTCATGGTCTCAAGTAGCTGTTAGGACATGTGCTCTTTTCTGCCTCTCTAAACTATAAGGAAAATGTGTCAGGCTGTTACAGTAATTATCACTTGCTCTACTACAGTAGTAAATGTGCTTTGAAATTGCCAATCAAATATCGTTTTCTGCCTAGAATCACACCATGAGTCTGTGTGCACACAGGAATTGTTGGCAGAGATTTAATGCGTGTTGCTCTTGTTCTGTAAGACCTGCACTCGTAGGAAAGGGGCAGCTTGTTTTCCTGAACGGTGATGGTTAACATTCAGCACAAATCACTATCTCACAGATGAGAGCAAATGGTAACACATTTGAAAACAACTGGGTAGATTTTCCTTCCACTCCTGCAATGGGTGAGGTAGTTCCTACATGTTCAAAACTCCAATTAACCCTTACCACAGGTGATCTTACATACATCTCTGCAGTCTTCATGCAGTTGTGTAAGCGTCCATGCAGATCTCTCTTGCACCTGACAATACACAGTCTCCAGAAACACACTCTTAGCACACAGGCAGCTGCTTCTCCTGCATTCCCATGCTTACTATTCAGCACTGTGTGGTATTTCAGATAGCAGTGTGTAACGCTAACACATTCAACATCACCAAGGCTCATTTCCTTTGCTCTAGTCTAATCACTCACCCAGGTTCCACATGCTCATGGTCTCAAGTAGCTGTTAGGACATGTGCTCTTACCTGCCTCTCTAAACTATAAGGAAAATGTGTCAGGCTGTTACAGTAATTATCACTTGCTCTACCACAGTAGTAAATGTGCTTTGAAATTGCCAATCAAATATCGTTTTCTGCCTAGAATCACACCATGAGTCTGTGTGCACACAGGAATTGTTGTCAGAGATTTAATTTGTGTTGCTCTTGTTCTGTAAGACTTGCACTCGTAGGAAAGGGGCAGCTTGTTTTCTTGAACTGTGATGGTTAGCATTCAGCACAAATCACTATCTCACAGATGAGAGGCAAATGGTAACACATTTGAAAACAACAGGGTAGGTTTTGCTACCACTCCTGCAATGGGTGAGGTAGTTCCTACATGTTCAAAACTCCAATTAACCCTTACCACAGGTGATCTTACATACATCTCTGCAGTCTTCATGCAGTTGTGTAAGCGTCCACGCAGATCTCTCTTGCACCTGACAATACACAGTCTCCAGAAACACACTCTTAGCACACAGGCAGCTGCTTCTCCTGCATTCCCATGCTTACTATTTAGCACTGTGTGGTATTTCAGATAGCAGTGTGTAACGCTAACACATTCAACATCACCAAGGCTCATTTCCTTTGCTCTAGTCTAATCACTCACCCAGGTTCCACATGCTCATGGTCTCAAGTAGCTGTTAGGACATGTGCTCTTTTCTGCCTCTCTAAACTATAAGGAAAATGTGTCAGGCTGTGACAGTAATTATCACTTGCTCTACTACAGTAGTAAATGTGCTTTGAAATTGCCAATCAAATATCGTTTTCTGCCTAGAATCACACCATGAGTCTGTGTGCACACAGGAATTGTTGGCAGAGATTTAATGCATGTTGCTCTTGTTCTGTAAGACTTGCACTCGTAGGAAAGGGGCAGCTTGTTTTCCTGAACTGTGATGGTTAGCATTCAGCACAAATCACTATCTCACAGATGAGAGGCAAATGGTAACACATTTGAAAACAACTGGGTAGATTTTCCTTCCACTCCTGCAATGGGTGAGGTAGTTCCTACATGTTCAAAACTCCAATTAACCCTTACCACAGGTGATCTTACATACATCTCTGCAGTCTTCATGCAGTTGTGTAAGCGTCCATGCAGATCTCTCTTGCACCTGACAATACACAGTCTCCCGAAACACACTCTTAGCACACAGGCAGCTGCTTCTCCTGCATTACGATGCTTACTATTCAGCACTGTGTGGTATTTCAGATAGCAGTGTGTAACGCTAACACATTCAACATCACCAAGGCTCATTTCCTTTGCTCTAGTCTAATCACTCACCCAGGTTCCACATGCTCATGGTCTCAAGTAGCTGTTAGGACATGTGCTCTTTTCTGCCTCTCTAAACTATAAGGAAAATGTGTCAGGCTGTTACAGTAATTATCACTTGCTCTACCACAATAGTAAATGTGCTTTGAAATTGCCAATCAAATATCGTTTTCTGCCTAGAATCACACCATGAGTCTGTGTGCACACAGGAATTGTTGTCAGAGATTTAATTCGTGTTGCTCTTGTTCTGTAAGACTTGCACGCGTAGGAAAGGGGCAGCTTGTTTTCTTGAACTGTGATGGTTAGCATTCAGCACAAATCACTATCTCACAGATGAGAGGCAAATGGTAACACATTTGAAAACAACAGGGTAGATTTTCCTTCCACTCCTGCAATGGGTGAGGTAGTTCCTACATGTTCAAAACTCCAATTAACCCTTACCACAGGTGATCTTACATACATCTCTGCAGTCTTCATGCAGTTGTGTAAGCGTCCATGCAGATCTCTCTTCCACCTGACAATACACAGTGTCCAGAAACACACTCTTAGCACACAGGCAGCTGCTTCTCCTGCATTCCCATGCTTACTATTCAGGACTGTGTGGTATTTCAGATAGCAGTGTGTAACGCTAACACATTCAACATCACCAAGGCTCCTTTCCTTTGCTCTAGTCTAATCACTCACCCAGGTTCCTCATGCTCATGGTCTCAAGTAGCTGTTAGGACATGTGCTCTTTTCTGCCTCTCTAAACTATAAGGAAAATGTGTCAGGCTGTTACAGTAATTATCACTTGCTCTACCACAGTATTAAATGTGCTTTGAAATTGCCAATCAAATATCGTTTTCTGCCTAGAATGACACCATGAGTCTGTGTGCACACAGGAATTGTAGTCAGAGATTTAATTTGTGTTGCTCTTGTTCTGTAAGACTTGCACTCCTAGGAAAGGGGCAGCTTGTTTTCTTGAACTGTGATGGTTAGCATTCAGCACAAATCACTATCTCACAGATGAGAGGCAAATGGTAACACATTTGAAAACAACAGGGTAGATTTTCCTTCCACTCCTGCAATGGGTGAGGAAGTTCCTACATGTTCAAATCTCCAATTAACCCTTACCAGAGGTGATCTTACATACATCTCTGCAGTCTTCATGCAGTTGTGTAAGCGTCCATGCAGATCTCTCTTGCACCTGACAATACACAGTCTCCAGAACCACACTCTTAGCACACAGGCAGCTGCTTTTCCTGCATTCCCATGCTTACTATTCAGCACTGTGTGGTATTTCAGATAGCAGTGTGTAACGCTAACACATTCAACATCAACAAGGCTCATTTCCTTTGCTCTAGTCTAATCACTCACCCAGGTTCCACATGCTCATGGTCTCAAGTAGCTGTTAGGACATGTGCTCTTTTCTGCCTCTCTAAACTATAAGGAAAATGTGTCAGGCTGTTACAGTAATTATCACTTGCTCTACCACAGTAGTAAATGTGCTTTGAAATTGCCAATCAAATATCGTTTTCTGCCTAGAATGACACCATGAGTCTGTGTGCACACAGGAATTGTAGTCAGAGATTTAATTTGTGTTGCTCTTGTTCTGTAAGACTTGCACTCCTAGGAAAGGGGCAGTTTGTTTTCTTGAACTGTGATGGTTAGCATTCAGCACAAATCACTATCTCACAGATGAGAGGCAAATGGTAACACATTTGAAAACAACAGGGTAGGTTTTGCTTCCACTCCTGCAATGGGTGAGGTAGTTCCTACATGTTCAAAACTCCAATTAACCCTTACCACAGGTGATCTTACATACATCTCTGCAGTCTTCATGCAGTTGTGTAAGCGTCCATGCAGATCTCTCTTGCACCTGACAATACACAGTCTCCAGAAACACACTCTTAGCACACAGGCAGCTGCTTCTCCTGCATTCCCATGCTTACTATTCAGCACTGAGTGGTATTTCAGATAGCAGTGTGTAACGCTAACACATTCAACATGACCAAGGCTCATTTCCTTTGTTCTAGTCTAATCACTCACCCAGGTTCCTCATGCTCATGGTCTCGAGTAGCTGTTCGGACATGTGCTCTTTTCTGCCTCTCTAAACTATAAGGAAAATGTGTCAGTCTGTTACAGTAATTCTCACTTGCTTTACCACAGTAGTAAATGTGCTTTGAAATTGCCAATCAAATATCGTTTTCTGCCTAGAATCACACCATGAGTCTGTGTGCACACAGGAATTGTTGTCAGAGATTTAATTTGTGTTGCTCTTGTTCTGTAAGACTTGCACTCGTAGGAAAGGGGCAGCTTGTTTTCTTGAACTGTGATGGTTAGCATTCAGCACAAATCACTATCTCACAGATGAGAGGCAAATGGTAACACATTTGAAAACAACAGGGTAGATTTTCCTTCCACTCCTGCAATGGGTGAGGTAGTTCCTACATGTTCAAAACTCCAATTAACCCTTACCACAGGTGATCTTACATACATCTCTGCAGTCTTCATGCAGTTGTGTAAGCGTCCACGCAGATCTCTCTTGCACCTGACAATACACAGTCTCCAGAAACACACTCTTAGCACACAGGCAGCTGCTTCTCCTGCATTCCCAAGCTTACTATTCAGCACTGTGTGGTATTTCAGATAGCAGTGTGTAACGCTAACACATTCAACATCACCAAGGCTCATTTCTTTTGCTCTAGTCTAATCACTCACCCAGGTTCCACATGCTCATGGTCTCAAGTAGCTGTTAGGACATGTGCTCTTTTCTGCCTCTCTAAACTATAAGGAAAATGTGTCAGGCTGTTACAGTAATTATCACTTGCTCTACCACAGTAGTAAATGTGCTTTGAAATTGCCAATCAAATATCGTTTTCTGCCTAGAATCACACCATGAGTCTGTGTGCACACAGGAATTGTTGTCAGAGATTTAATTCATGTTGCTCTTGTTCTGTAAGACTTGCACTCGTAGGAAAGGGGCAGCTTGTTTTCTTGAACTGCGATGGTTAGCATTCAGCACAAATCACTACCTCACAGATGAGAGGCAAATGGTAACACATTTGAAAACAACAGGGTAGATTTTCCTTCCACTCCTGCAATGGGTGAGGTAGTTCCTACATGTTCAAAACTCCAATTAACCCTTACCACAGGTGATCTTACATACATCTCTGCAGTCTTCATGCAGTTGTGTAAGCGTCCATGCAGATCTCTCTTGCACCTGACAATACACAGTCTCCAGAAACACACTCTTAGCACACAGGCAGCTGCTTCTCCTGCATTCCCATGCTTACTATTCAGCACTGAGTGGTATTTCAGATAGCAGTGTGTAACGCTAACACATTCAACATGACCAAGGCTCATTTCCTTTGTTCTAGTCTAATCACTCACCCAGGTTCCTCATGCTCATGGTCTCGAGTAGCTGTTCGGACATGTGCTCTTTTCTGCCTCTCTAAACTATAAGGAAAATGTGTCAGTCTGTTACAGTAATTCTCACTTGCTTTACCACAGTAGTAAATGTGCTTTGAAATTGCCGATCAAATATCGTTTTCTGCCTAGAATCACACCATGAGTCTGTGTGCACACAGGAATTGTTGTCAGAGATTTAATTTGTGTTGCTCTTGTTCTGTAAGACTTGCACTCGTAGGAAAGGGGCAGCTTGTTTTCTTGAACTGTGATGGTTAGCATTCAGCACAAATCACTATCTCACAGATGAGAGGCAAATGGTTACACATTTGAAAACAACAGGGTAGATTTTCCTTCCGCTCCTGCAATGGGTGAGGTAGTTCCTACATGTTCAAAACTCCAATTAACCCTTACCACAGGTGATCTTACATACATCTCTGCAGTCTTCATGCAGTTGTGTAAGCGTCCATGCAGATCTCTCTTGCACCTGACAATACACAGTCTCCAGAAACACACTCTTAGCACACAGGCAGCTGCTTCTCCTGCATTCCCATGCTTACTATTCAGCCCTGTGTGGTATTTCAGATAGCAGTGTGTAACGCTAACACATTCAACATCACCAAGGCTTATTTCCTTTGCTCTAGTCTAATCACTCACCCAGGTTCCACATGCTCATGGTCTCAAGTAACTATTAGGACATGTGCTCTTTTCTGCCTCTCTAAACTATAAGGAAAATGTGTCAGGCTGTTACAGTAATTATCACTTGCTCTACCACAGTAGTAAATGTGCTTTGAAATTGCCAATCAAATATCGTTTTCTGCCTAGAATCACAGCATGAGTCTGTGTGCACACAGGAATTGTTGTCAGAGATTTAATTTGTGTCGCTCTTGTTCTGTAAGACTTGCACTCATAGGAAAGGGGCAGCTTGTTTTCTTGAACTGTGATGGTTAGCAGTCAGCACAAATCACTATCTCACAGATGAGAGGCAAATGCTAACACATTTGAAAACAACAGGGTAGATTTTCCTTCCACTCCTGCAATGGGTGAGGTAATTCCTACATGTTCAAAACTCCAATTAACCCTTACCAAAGGTGATCTTACATACATCTCTGCAGTCTTCATGCAGTTGTGCAAGCGTCCATGCAGATCTCTCTTGCACCTGTCAATACACAGTCTCCAGAAAACACACTCTTAGCACACAGCCAACTGCTACTCCTGCACTCCCATGCTTACTATTCAGCACTGTGTGGTATTTCAGATAGCAGTGTGTAACGCTAACACATTCAACATCACCAAGGCTCATTTCCTTTGCTCTAGTCTAATCACTCACCCAGGTTCCACATGCTCATGGTCTCAAGTAGCTGTTAGGACATGTGCTCTTTTCTGCCTCTCTAAACTATAAGGAAAATGTGTCAGGCTGTTACAGTAATTATCACTTGCTCTACCACAGTAGTAAATGTGCTTTGAAATTGCCAATCAAATATCGTTTTCTGCCTAGAATCACAGCATGAGTCTGTGTGCACACAGGAATTGTTGTCAGAGATTTAATTTGTGTTGCTCTTGTTCAGTAAGACTTGCACTCGTAGGAAAGGGGCAGCTTGTTTTCTTGAACTGTGATGGTTAGCATTCAGCACAAATCACTATCTCACAGATGAGAGGCAAATGGTAACACATTTGAAAACAACAGGGTAGGTTTTGCTTCCACTCCTGCAATGGGTGAGGCAGTTCCTACATGTTCAAAACTCCAATTAACCATTACCACAGGTGATCTTACATACATCTCTGCAGTCTTCATGCAGTTGTGTAAGCGTCCACGCAGATCTCTCTTGCACCTGACAATACACAGTCTCCAGAAACACACTCTTAGCACACAGGCAGCTGCTTCTCCTGCATTCCCATGCTTACTATTCAGCACTGTGTGGTATTTCAGATAGCAGTGTGTAACGCTAACACATTCAACATCACCAAGGCTCATTTCCTTTGCTCTAGTCTAATCACTCACCCAGGTTCCACATGCTCATGGTCTCAAGTAGCTGTTAGGACATGTGCTCTTTTCTGCCTCTCTAAACTATAAGGAAAATGTGTCAGGCTGTTACAGTAATTATCACTTGCTCTACCACAGTAGTAAATGTGCTTTGAAATTGCCAATCAAATATCGTTTTCTGCCTAGAATCACACCATGAGTCTGTGTGCACACAGGAATTGTTGTCAGAGATTTAATTCGTGTTGCTCTTGTTCTGTAAGACTTGCATTCGTAGGAAAGGGGCAGCTTGTTTTCTTGAACTGCGATGGTTAGCATTCAGCACAAATCACTACCTCACAGATGAGAGGCAAATGGTAACACATTTGAAAACAACAGGGTAGATTTTCCTTCCACTCCTGCAATGGCTGAGGTAGTTCCTACATGTTCAAAACTCCAATTAACCCTTACCACAGGTGATCTTACATACATCTCTGCAGTCTTCATGCAGTTGTGTAAGCGTCCATGCAGATCTCTCTTGCACCTGACAATACACAGTCTCCAGAAACACACTCTTAGCACACAGGCAGCTGCTTCTCCTGCATTCCCATGCTTACTATTCAGCACTGAGTGGTATTTCAGATAGCAGTGTGTAACGCTAACACATTCAACATGACCAAGGCTCATTTCCTTTGTTCTAGTCTAATCACTCACCCAGGTTCCTCATGCTCATGGTCTCAAGTAGCTGTTAGGACATGTGCTCTTTTCTGCCTCTCTAAACTATAAGGAAAATGTGTCAGTCTGTTACAGTAATTCTCACTTGCTTTACCACAGTAGTAAATGTGCTTTGAAATTGCCAATCAAATATCGTTTTCTGCCTAGAATCACACCATGAGTCGGTGTGCACACAGGAATTGTTGTCAGAGATTTAATTTGTGTTGCTCTTGTTCTGTAAGACTTGCACTCGTAGGAAACGGGGCAGCTTGTTTCCTTGAACAGTGATGGTTAGCATTCAGCACAAATCACTATCTCACAGATGAGAGGCAAATGGTAACACATTTGAAAACAACAGGGTAGATTTTCCATCCACTCCTGCAATGGGGGAGGTAGTTCCTACATGTTCAAAACTCCAACTAACCCCCTTACCACAGGTGATCTTGCATACATCTCGGCAGTCTTCATGCTGTTGTGTAAGCGTCCATGCAGATCTCTCTTGCACCTGACAATACACAGTCTCCAGAAACACACTCTTAGCACACAGGCAGCTGCTTCTCCTGCATTCCCATGCTTACTATTCAGCACTGAGTGGTATTTCAGATAGCAGTGTGTAACGCTAACACATTCAACATCGCCAAGGCTCATTTCCTTTGCTCTAGTCTAATCACTCACCCAGGTTCCACATGCTCATGGTCTCAAGTAGCTGTTAGGACATGTGCTCTTTTCTGCTTCTCTAAACTATAAGGAAAATGTGTCAGGCTGTTACAGTAATTATCACTTGCTCTACCACAGTAGTAAATGTGCTTTGAAATTGCCAATCAAATATCGTTTTCTGCCTAGAATCACACCATGAGTCTGTGTGCACACAGGAATTGTTGTCAGAGATATAATTTGTGTTGCTCTTGTTCTGTAAGACTTGCACTCGTAGGAAAGGGGCAGCTTGTTTTCTTGAACTGTGATGGTTAGCATTCAGCACAAATCACTATCTCACAGATGAGAGGCAAATGGTAACACATTTGAAAACAACAGGGTAGATTTTCCTTCCACTCCTGCAATGGGTGAGGTAGTTCCTACATGTTCAAAACTCCAATTAACCCTTACCACTGTTGATCTTACATACATCTCTGCAGTCTTCATGCAGTTGTGTAAGCGTACACGCAGATCTCTCTTGCACCTGACAATACACAGTCTCCAGAAACTCACTCTTAGCACACCGGCAGCTGCTTCTCCTGCATTCCCATGCTTACTATTCAGCACTGTGTGGTATTTCAGATAGCAGTGTGTAACGCTAACACATTCAACATCACCAAGGCTCATTTCCTTTGTTCTAGTCTAATCAATCACCCAGGTTCCTCATGCTCATGGTCTCAAGTAGCTGTTAGGACATGTGCTCTTTTCTGCCTCTCTAAACTATAAGGAAAATGTGTCAGTCTGTTACAGTAATTATCACTTGCTCTACCACAGTAGTAAATGTGCTTTGAAATTGCCAATCAAATATCGTTTTTTGCCTAGAATCACACCATGAGTCTGTGTGCACACAGGAATTGTTGTCAGAGATTTAATTTGTGTTGCTCTTGTTCAGTAAGACTTGCACTCGTAGGAAAGGGGCAGCTTGTTTTCTTGAACTGTGATGGTTAGCATTCAGCACAAATCACTATCTCACAGATGAGAGGCAAATGGTAACACATTTGAAAACAACAGGGTAGATTTTCCATCAGCTCCTGCAATGGGTGAGGTAGTTCCTACATGTTCAAAACTCCATTTAACCCTTACCACAGGTGATCTTACATACATCTCTGCAGTCTTCATGCAGTAGTGTAAGTGTCCACGCAGATCTCTCTTGCACCTGACAATACACAGTCTCCAAAAACACACTCTTGGCACACAGGCAGCTGCTTCTCCTGCATTCCCATGCTTACTATTCAGCACTGTGTGGTATTTCAGATAGCAGTGTGTAACGCTAACACATTCAACATCACCAAGGCTCATTTCCTTTGCTCTAATCTAATCACTTACCCAGGTTCCACATGCTCATGGTCTCAAGTAGCTGTTAGGATATGTGCTCTTTTCTGCCTCTCTAAACTATAAGGAAAATGTGTCAGGCTGTTACAGTAATTATCACTTGCTCTACCACAGTAGTAAATGTGCTTTGATATTGCCAATCAAATATCGTTTTCTGCCTAGAATCACACCATGAGTCTGTGTGCACACAGGAATTGTTGTCAGAGATTTAATTTGTGTTGCTCTTGTTCTGTAAGACTTGCACTCGTAGGAAAGGGGCAGCTTGTTTTCTTGAACTGTGATGGTTAGCATTCAGCACAAATCACTATCTCACAGATGAGAGGCAAATGGTAACACATCTGAAAACAAAAGGGTAGATTTTCCTTCCACTCCTGCAATGGGTGAGGTAGTTCCTACATGTTCAAAACTCCAATTAACCCTTACCACTGTTGATCTTACATACATCTCTGCAGTCTTCATGCAGTTGTGTAAGCGTACACGCAGATCTCTCTTGCACCTGACAATACACAGTCTCCAGAAACACACTCTTAGCACACCGGCAGCTGCTTCTCCTGCATTCCCATGCTTACTATTCAGCACTGTGTGGTATTTCAGATAGCAGTGTGTAACGCTAACACATTCAACATCACCAAGGCTCATTTCCTTTGTTCTAGTCTAATCACTCACCCAGGTTCCTCATGCTCATGGTCTCAAGTAGCTGTTAGGACATGTGCTCTTTTCTGCCTCTCTAAACTATAAGGAAAATGTGTCAGTCTGTTACAGTAATTATCACTTGCTCTACCACAGTAGTAAATGTGCTTTGAAATTGCCAATCAAATATCGTTTTCTGCCTAGAATCACACCATGAGTCTGTGTGCACACAGGAATTGTTGTCAGAGATTTAATTTGTGTTGCTCTTGTTCAGTAAGACTTGCACTCGTAGGAAAGGGGCAGCTTGTTTTCTTGAACTGTGATGGTTAGCATTCAACACAAATCACTATCTCACAAATGAGAGGCAAATGGTAACACATTTGAAAACAACAGGGTAGATTTTCCTTTCACTCCTGCAATGGGTGAGGTAGTTCCTACATGTTCAAAACTCCAATTAACCCTTACCACTGTTGATCTTACATACATCTCTGCAGTCTTCATGCAGTTGTGTAAGCGTCCACGCAGATCTCTCTTGCACCTGACAATACACAGTCTCCAGAAACACACTCTTACCACACAGGCAGCTGCTTCTCCTGCATTCCCATGCTTACTATTCAGCACTGTGTGGTATTTCAGATAGCAGTGTGTAACGCTAACACATTCAACATCACCAAGGCTCATTTCCTTTGCTCTAGTCTAATCACTCACCCAGGTTACTCATGCTCATGGTCTCAAGTAGCTGTTAGGACATGTGCTCTTTTCTGCCTCTCTAAACTATAAGGAAAATGTGTCAGGCTGTTACAGTAATTATCACTTGCTCTACCACAGTAGTAAATGTGGTTTGAAATTGCCAATCAAATATCTTTTTCTGCCTAGAATCACACCATGAGTCTGTGTGCACACAGGAATTGTTGTCAGAGATTTAATTTGTGTCGCTCTTGTTCTGTAAGACTGGCACTCATAGGAAAGGGGCAGCTTGTTTTCTTGAACTGTGATGGTTAGCAGTCAGCACAAATCACTACCTCACAGATGAGAGGCAAATGCTAACACATTTGAAAACAACAGGGTAGATTTTCCTTCCACTCCTGCAATGGGTGAGGTAGTTCCTACATGTTCAAAACTCCAATTAACCCTTACCAAAGGTGATCTTACATACATCTCTGCAGTCTTCATGCAGTTGTGCAAGCGTCCATGCAGATCTCTCTTGCACCTGTCAATACACAGTCTCCAGAAAACACACTCTTAGCACACAGCCAACTGCTTATCCTGCACTCCCATGCATACTATTCAGCACAGTGTGGTATTTCAGATAGCAGTGTGTAACGCTAACACATTCAACATCACCAAGGCTCATTTCCTTTGCTCTAGTCTAATCGCTCACCCAGGTTCCACATGCTCATGGTCTCAAGTAGCTATTAGGACATGTGCTCTTTTCTGCCTCTCTAAACTATAAGGAAAATGTGTCAGGCTGTTACAGTAATTATCACTTGCTCTACCACAGTAGTAAATATGCTTTGAAATTGCCAATCAAATATCGTTTTCTGCCTAGAATCACACCATGAGTCTGTGTGCACACAGGAATTGTTGTCAGAGATTTAATTTGTGTTGCTCTTGTTCTGTAAGACTTGCACTCGTAGGAAAGGGGCAGCTTGTTTTCTTGAACTGTGATGGTTAGCATTCAGCACAAATCACTATCTCACAGATGAGAGGCAAATGGTAACACATTTGAAAACAACAGGGTAGATTTTCCTTCCACTCCTGCAATGGGTGACGTAGTTCCTACATGTACAAAACTCCAATTAACCCTTACCACAGGTGATCTTACATACATCTCTGCAGTCTTCATGCAGTTGTTTAAGCGTCCATGCAGATCTCTCTTGCACCTGACAATACAGAGTCTCCAGAAACACACTCTTAGCACACAGGCAGCTGCTTCTCCTGCATTCCCATGCTTACTATTCAGCACTGTGTGGTATTTCAGATAGCAGTGTGTGACACTAACACATTCAACATCACCAAGGCTCATTTCCTTTGCTCTAGTCTAATCACTCACCCAGGTTCCTCATGCTCATGGTCTCAAGTAGCTGTTAGGACATGTGCTCTTTTCTGCCTCTCTAAACTATAAGGAAAATGTGTCAGGCTGTTACAGTAATTATCACTTGCTCTACCACAGTAGTAAATGTGCTTTGAAATTGCCAATCAAATATCGTTTTCTGCCTAGAATAACACCATGAGTCTGTGAGCACACAGGAATTGTTGTCAGAGATTTCATTTGTGTTGCTCCTGTTCTGTAAGACTTGCACTCGTAGGAAAGGGGCAGCTTGTTTTCTTGAACTGTGATGGTTAGCATTCAGCACAAATCACTATCTCACAGATGAGAGGCAAATGGTAACACATTTGAAAACAACAGATTTTCCTTCCACTCCTGCAATGGGTGAGGTTAGGACATGTGCTCTTTTCTGCCTCTCTAAACTATAAGGAAAATGTGTCAGGCTGTTACAGTAATTATCACTTGCTCTACCACAGTAGTAAATGTGCTTTGAAATTGCCAATCAAATATCGTTTTCTGCCTAGAATCACACCATGAGTCTGTGTGCACACAGGAATTGTTGTCAGAGATTTAATTTGTGTTGCTCTTGTTCAGTAAGACTTGCACTCGTAGGAAAGGGGCAGCTTGTTTTCTTGAACTGTGATGGTTAGCATTCAGCACAAATCACTATCTCACAGATGAGAGGCAAATGGTAACACATTTGAAAACAACAGGGTAGATTTTCCTTCAGCTCCTGCAATGGGTGAGGTAGTTCCTACATGTTCAAAACTCCATTTAACCCTTACCACAGGTGATCTTACATACATCTCTGCAGTCTTCATGCAGTTGTTTAAGCGTCCATGCAGATCTCTCTTGCACCTGACAATACAGAGTCTCCAGAAACACACTCTTAGCACACAGGCAGCTGCTTCTCCTGCATTCCCATGCTTACTATTCAGCACTGTGTGGTATTTCAGATAGCAGTGTGTGACACTAACACATTCAACATCACCAAGGCTCATTTCCTTTGCTCTAGTCTAATCACTCACCCAGGTTCCTCATGCTCATGGTCTCAAGTAGCTGTTAGGACATGTGCTCTTTTCTGCCTCTCTAAACTATAAGGAAAATGTGTCAGGCTGTTACAGTAATTATCACTTGCTCTACCACAGTAGTAAATGTGCTTTGAAATTGCCAATCAAATATCGTTTTCTGCCTAGAATAACACCATGAGTCTGTGAGCACACAGGAATTGTTGTCAGAGATTTCATTTGTGTTGCTCCTGTTCTGTAAGACTTGCACTCGTAGGAAAGGGGCAGCTTGTTTTCTTGAACTGTGATGGTTAGCATTCAGCACAAATCACTATCTCACAGATGAGAGGCAAATGGTAACACATTTGAAAACAACAGGGTAGATTTTCCTTCAGCTCCTGCAATGGGTGAGGTAGTTCCTACATGTTCAAAACTCCATTTAACCCTTACCACAGGTGATCTTACATACATCTCTGCAGTCTTCATGCAGTAGTGTAAGTGTCCACGCAGATCTCTCTTGCACCTGACAATACACAGTCTCCAAAAACACACTCTTAGCACACAGGCAGCTGCTTCTCCTGCATTCCCATGCTTACTATTCAGCACTGTGTGGTATTTCAGATAGCAGTGTGTAACGCTAACACATTCAACATCACCAAGGCTCATTTCCTTTGCTCTAGTCTAATCACTTACCCAGGTTCCACATGCTCATGGTCTCAAGTAGCTGTTAGGATATGTGCTCTTTTCTGCCTCTCTAAACTATAAGGAAAATATGTCAGGCTGTTACAGTAATTATCACTTGCTCTACCACAGTAGTAAATGTGCTTTGATATTGCCAATCAAATATCGTTTTCTGCCTAGAATCACACCATGAGTCTGTGTGCACACAGGAATTGTTGTCAGAGATTTAATTTGTGTTGCTCTTGTTCTGTAAGACTTGCACTCGTAGGAAAGGGGCAGCTTGTTTTCTTGAACTGTGATGGTTAGCATTCAGCACAAATCACTATCTCACAGATGAGAGGCAAATGGTAACACATCTGAAAACAAAAGGGTAGATTTTCCTTCCACTCCTGCAATGGGTGAGGTAGTTCCTACATGTTCAAAACTCCAATTAACCCTTACCACTGTTGATCTTACATACATCTCTGCAGTCTTCATGCAGTTGTGTAAGCGTACACGCAGATCTCTCTTGCACCTGACAATACACAGTCTCCAGAAACACACTCTTAGCACACCGGCAGCTGCTTCTCCTGCATTCCCATGCTTACTATTCAGCACTGTGTGGTATTTCAGATAGCAGTGTGTAACGCTAACACATTCAACATCACCAAGGCTCATTTCCTTTGTTCTAGTCTAATCACTCACCCTGTTCCTCATGCTCATGGTCTCAAGTAGCTGTTAGGACATGTGCTCTTTTCTGCCTCTCTAAACTATAAGGAAAATGTGTCAGTCTGTTACTGTAATTATCACTTGCTCTACCACAGTAGTAAATGTGCTTTGAAATTGGCAATCAAATATCGTTTTCTGCCTAGAATCACACCATGAGTCTGTGTGCACACAGGAATTGTTGTCAGAGATTTAATTTGTGTTGCTCTTGTTCAGTAAGACTTGCACTCGTAGGAAAGGGGCAGCTTGTTTTCTTGAACTGTGATGGTTAGCATTCAGCACAAATCACTATCTCACAGATGAGAGGCAAATGGTAACACATTTGAAAACAACAGGGTAGATTTTCCTTCAGCTCCTGCAATGGGTGAGGTAGTTCCTACATGTTAAAAACTCCATTTAACCCTTACCACAGGTGATCTTACATACATCTCTGCAGTCTTCATGCAGTAGTGTAAGTGTCCACGCAGATCTCTCTTGCACTGACAATACACAGTCTCCAAAAACACACTCTTAGCACACAGGCAGCTGCTTCTCCTGCATTCCCATGCTTACTATTCAGCACTGTGTGCTATTTCAGATAGCAGTGTGTAACGCTAACACATTCAACATCACCAAGGCTCATTTTCTTTGCTCTAGTCTCATCACTTACCCAGGTTCCACATGCTCATGGTCTCAAGTAGCTGTTAGGATATGTGCTCTTTTCTGCCTCTCTAAACTATAAGGAAAATGTGTCAGGCTGTTACAGTAATTATCACTTGCTCTACCACAGTAGTAAATGTGCTTTGATATTGCCAATCAAATATCGTTTTCTGCCTAGAATCACACCATGAGTCTGTGTGCACACCGGAATTGTTGTCAGAGATTTAATTTGTGTTGCTCTTGTTCTGTAAGACTTGCACTCGTAGGAAAGGGGCAGCTTGTTTTCTTGAACTATGATGGTTAGCATTCAGCACAAATCACTATCTCACAGATGAGAGGCAAATGGTAACACATTTGAAAACAACAGGGTAGATTTTCCTTCCACTCCTGCAATGGGTGAGGTAGTTCCTACATGTTCAAAACTCCAATTAACCCTTACTACAGGTGATCTTACATACATCTCTGCAGTCTTCATGCAGTTGTGTAAGCGTCCACGCAGATCTCTCTTGCACCTGACAATACACAGTCTCCAGAAACACACTCTTAGCACACAGGCAGCTGCTTCTCCTGCATTCCTATGCTTCAGCACTGTGTGGTATTTCAGATAGCAGTGTGTAACGCTAACACATTCAACATCACCAAGGCTCATTTCCTTTGCTCTAGTCTAATCACTCACCCAGGTTCCACATGCTCATGGTCTCAAGTAGCTGTTAGGACATGTGCTCTTTTCTGCCTCTCTAAACTAAAAGGAAAATGTGTCAGGCTGTTACAGTAATTATCACTTCCTCTACCACAGTAGTAAATGTGCTTTGAAATTGCCAATCACATATCGTTTTCTGCCTAGAATCACACCATGAGTCTGTGTGCACACAGGAATTGTTGTCAGAGATTTAATTAGTGTTGCTCTTTGTCTGTAAGACTTGCACTCGTAGGAAAGGGGCAGCTTGTTTTCTTGAACTGTGATGGTTAGCATTCAGCACAAATCACTACCTCACAGATGAGAGGCAAATGGTAACACATTTGAAAACAACAGGTAGATTTTCCTTCCACTTCTGCAATGGGTGAGGTAGTTCCTACATGTTCAAAACTCCAATTAACCCTTACCACAGGTGATCTTACATACATCTCTGCAGTCTTCATGCAGTTGTGTAAGCGTCCATGCAGATCTCTCTTGCACCTGACAATACACAGTCTCCAGAAACACACTCTTAGCACACAGGCAGCTGCTTCTCCTGCATTCCCATGCTTACTATTCAGCACTGTGTGGTATTTCAGATAGCAGTGTGTAACGCTAACACATTCAACATCACCAAGGCTTATTTCCTTTGCTCTAGTCTAATCACTCACCCAGGTTCTACATGCTCATGGTCTCAAGTAGCTGTTAGGACATGTGCTCTTTTCTGCCTCTCTAAACTATAAGGAAAATGTGTCAGGCTGTTACAGTAATTATCACTTGCTCTACCACAGTAGTAAATGTGCTTTGAAATTGCCAATCAAATATCGTTTTCTGCCTAGAATCACACCATGAGTCTGTGTGCACACAGGAATTGTTGTCAGAGATTTAATTTGTGTTGCTCTTGTTCTGTAAGACTTGCACTCGTAGGAAAGGGGCAGCTTGTTTTCTTGAACTGTGATGGTTAGCATTCAGCACAAATCACTATCTCACAGATGAGAGGCAAATGGTAACACATTTGAAAACAACAGGGTAGATTTTCCTTCCACTCCTGCAATGGGTGAGGTAGTGCCTACATGTTCAAAACTCCAATTAACCCTTAACACTGTTGATCTTACATACATCTCTGCAGTCTTCATGCAGTTGTGTAAGCGTACACGCAGATCTCTCTTGCACCTGACAATACACAGTCTCCAGAAACACACTCTTAGCACACCGGCAGCTGCTTCTCCTGCATTCCCATGCTTACTATTCAGCACTGTGTGGTATTTCAGATAGCAGTGTGTAACGCTAACACATTCAACATCACCAAGGCTCATTTCCTTTGTTCTAGTCTAATCACTCACCCAGGTTCCTCATGCTCATGGTCTCAAGTAGCTGTTAGGACATGTGCTCTTTTCTGCCTCTCTAAACTATAAGGAAAATGTGTCAGTCTGTTACAGTAATTATCACTTGCTCTACCACAGTAGTAAATGTGCTTTGAAATTGCCAATCAAATATCGTTTTCTGCCTAGAATCACACCATGAGTCTGTGTGCACACAGGAATTGTTGTCAGAGATTTAATTTGTGTTGCTCTTGTTCAGTAAGACTTGCACTCGTAGGAAAGGGGCAGCTTGTTTTCTTGAACTGTGATGGTTAGCATTCAGCACAAATCACTATCTCACAGATGAGAGGCAAATGGTAACACATTTGAAAACAACAGGGTAGATTTTCCTTCAGCTCCTGCAATGGGTGAGGTAGTTCCTACATGTTCAAAACTCCATTTAACCCTTACCACAGGTGATCTTACATACATCTCTGCAGTCTTCATGCAGTAGTGTAAGTGTCCACGCAGATCTCTCTTGCACCTGACAATACACAGTCTCCAAAAACACACTCTTAGCACACAGGCAGCTGCTTCTCCTGCATTCCCATGCTTACTATTCAGCACTGTGTGCTATTTCAGATAGCAGTGTGTAACGCTAACACATTCAACATCACCAAGGCTCATTTCCTTTGCTCTAGTCTAATCACTTACCCAGGTTCCACATGCTCATGGTCTCAAGTAGCTGTTAGGATATGTGCTCTTTTCTGCCTCTCTAAACTATAAGGAAAATGTGTCAGGCTGTTACAGTAATTATCACTTGCTCTACCACAGTAGTAAATGTGCTTTGAAATTGCCAATCAAATATTGTTTTCTGCCTAGAATCACACCATGAGTCTGTGTGCACACAGGAATTGTTGCCAGAGATTTAATTAGTGTTGCTCTTTGTCTGTAAGACTTGCACTCGTAGGAAAGGGGCAGCTTGTTTTCTTGAACTGTGATGGTTAGCATTCAGCACAAATCACTACCTCACAGATGAGAGGCAAATGGTAACACATTTGAAAACAACAGGGTAGATTTTCCTTCCACTTCTGCAATGGGTGAGGTAGTTCCTACATGTTCAAAACTCCAATTAACCCTTACCACAGGTGATCTTACATACATCTCTGCAGTCTTCATGCAGTTGTGTAAGCGTCCATGCAGATCTCTCTTGCACCTGACAATACACAGTCTCCAGAAACACACTCTTAGCACACAGGCAGCTGCTTCTCCTGCATTCCCATGCTTACTATTCAGCACTGTGTGGTATTTCAGATAGCAGTGTGTAACGCTAACACATTCAACATCACCAAGGCTTATTTCCTTTGCTCTAGTCTAATCACTCACCCAGGTTCCACATGCTCATGGTCTCAAGTAGCTGTTAGGACATGTGCTCTTTTCTGCCTCTCTAAACTATAAGGAAAATGTGTCAGGCTGTTACAGTAATTATCACTTGCTCTACCACAGTAGTAAATGTGCTTTGAAATTGCCAATCAAATATCGTTTTCTGCCTAGAATCACACCATGAGTCTGTGTGCACACAGGAATTGTTGTCAGAGATTTAATTTGTGTTGCTCTTGTTCTGTAAGACTTGCACTCGTAGGAAAGGGGCAGCTTGTTTTCTTGAACTGTGATGGTTAGCATTCAGCACAAATCACTATCTCACAGATGAGAGGCAAATGGTAACACATTTGAAAACAACAGGGTAGATTTTCCTTCCACTCCTGCAATGGGTGAGGTAGTTCCTACATGTTCAAAACTCCAATTAACCCTTACCACAGGTGATCTTACATACATCTCTGCAGTCTTCATGCAGTTGTGTAAGCGTCCATACAGATCTCTCTTGCACCTGACAATACACAGTCTCCAGAAACACACTCTTAGCACACAGGCAGCTGCTTCTCCTGCATTCCCATGCTTACTATTCAGCACTGTGTGGTATTTCAGATAGCAGTGTGTAACGCTAACACATTCAACATCACCAAGGCTCATTTCCTTTGCTCTAGTCTAATCACTCACCCAGGTTACTCATGCTCATGGTCTCAAGTAGCTGTTAGGACATGTGCTCTTTTCTGCCTCTCTAAACTATAAGGAAAATGTGTCAGGCTGTTACAGTAATTATCACTTGCTCTACCACAGTAGTAAATGTGCTTTGAAATTGCCAATCAAATATCTTTTTCTGCCTAGAATCACACCATGAGTCTGTGTGCACACAGGAATTGTTGTCAGAGATTTAATTCGTGTCGCTCTTGTTCTGTAAGACTTGCACTCATAGGAAAGGGGCAGCTTGTTTTCTTGAACTGTGATGGTTAGCAGTCAGCACAAATCACTACCTCACAGATGAGAGGCAAATGCTAACACATTTGAAAACAACAGGGTAGATTTTCCTTCCACTCCTGCAATGGGTGAGGTAGTTCCTACATGTTCAAAACTCCAATTAACCCTTACCAAAGGTGATCTTACATACATCTCTGCAGTCTTCATGCAGTTGTGCAAGCGTCCATGCAGATCTCTCTTGCACCTGTCAATACACAGTCTCCAGAAAACACACTCTTAGCACACAGCCAACTGCTTCTCCTGCACTCCCATGCATACTATTCAGCACAGTGTGGTATTTCGGATAGCAGTGTGTAACGCTAACACATTCAACATCACCAAGGCTCATTTCCTTTGCTCTAGTCTAATCACTTACCCAGGTTCCACATGCTCATGGTCTCAAGTAGCTGTTAGGACATGTGCTCTTTTCTGCCTCTCTAAACTATAAGGAAAATGTGTCAGGCTGTTACAGTAATTATCACTTACTCTACCACAGTAGTAAATGTGCTTTGAAATTGCCAATCAAATATCGTTTTCTGCCTAGAATCACACCATGAGTCTGTGTGCACACAGGAATTGTTGTCAGAAATTTAATTAGTGTTGCTCTTGTTCTGTAAGACTTGCACTCGTAGGAAAGGGGCAGCTTGTTTTCTTGAACTGTGATGGTTAGCATTCAGCACAAATCACTATCTCACAGATGAGAGGCAAATGGTAACACATTTGAAAACAACAGGGTAGATTTTCCTTCCACTCCTGCAATGGGTGAGGTAGTTCCTACATGTTCAAAACTCCAATTAACCCTTACCACAGTTGATCTTACATACATCTCTGCAGTCTTCATGCAGTTGTGTAAGCGTCCATGCAGATCTCTCTTGAACCTGACAATACACAGTCTCCAGAAACACACTCTTAGCACACAGGCAGCTGCTTCTCCTGCATTCCCATGCTTACTATTCAGCAATGTGTGGTATTTCAGATAGCAGTGTGTAATGCTAACACATTCAACATCACCAAGGCTCATTTCCTTTGCTCTAGTCTAATCACTCACCCAGGTTCCACATGCTCATGGTCTCAAGTAGCTGTTAGGACATGTGCTCTTTTCCGCCTCTCTAAACTATAAGGAAAATGTGTCAGGCTGTTACAGTAATTATCACTTGCTCTACCACAGTAGTAAATGTGCTTTGAAATTGCCAATCAAATATCGTTTTCTGCCTAGAATCACACCATGAGTCTGTGTGCACACAGGAATTGTTGTCAGAGATTCAATTCGTATTGCTCTTGTTCTGTAAGACTTGCAATCGTAGGAAAGGGGCAGCTTGTTTTCTTGAACTGTGATGGTTAGCATTCAGCACAAATCACTATCTCACAGATGAGAGGCAAATGGTAACACATCTGAAAACAAAAGGGTAGATTTTCCTTCCACTCCTGCAATGGGTGAGGTAGTTCCTACATGTTCAAAACTCCAATTAACCCTTACCACTGTTGATCTTACATACATCTCTGCAGTCTTCATGCAGTTGTGTAAGCGTACACGCAGATCTCTCTTGCACCTGTCAATACACAGTCTCCAGAAAACACACTCTTAGCACACAGCCAACTGCTTATCCTGCACTCCCATGCATACTATTCAGCACAGTGTGGTATTTCAGATAGCAGTGTGTAACGCTAACACATTCAACATCACCAAGGCTCATTTCCTTTGCTCTAGTCTAATCGCTCACCCAGGTTCCACATGCTCATGGTCTCAAGTAGCTATTAGGACATGTGCTCTTTTCTGCCTCTCTAAACTATAAGGAAAATGTGTCAGGCTGTTACAGTAATTATCACTTGCTCTACCACAGTAGTAAATATGCTTTGAAATTGCCAATCAAATATCGTTTTCTGCCTAGAATCACACCATGAGTCTGTGTGCACACAGGAATTGTTGTCAGAGATTTAATTTGTGTTGCTCTTGTTCTGTAAGACTTGCACTCGTAGGAAAGGGGCAGCTTGTTTTCTTGAACTGTGATGGTTAGCATTCAGCACAAATCACTATCTCACAGATGAGAGGCAAATGGTAACACATTTGAAAACAACAGGGTAGATTTTCCTTCCACTCCTGCAATGGGTGACGTAGTTCCTACATGTACAAAACTCCAATTAACCCTTACCACAGGTGATCTTACATACATCTCTGCAGTCTTCATGCAGTTGTTTAAGCGTCCATGCAGATCTCTCTTGCACCTGACAATACAGAGTCTCCAGAAACACACTCTTAGCACACAGGCAGCTGCTTCTCCTGCATTCCCATGCTTACTATTCAGCACTGTGTGGTATTTCAGATAGCAGTGTGTGACACTAACACATTCAACATCACCAAGGCACATTTCCTTTGCTCTAGTCTAATCACTCACCCAGGTTCCTCATGCTCATGGTCTCAAGTAGCTGTTAGGACATGTGCTCTTTTCTGCCTCTCTAAACTATAAGGAAAATGTGTCAGGCTGTTACAGTAATTATCACTTGCTCTACCACAGTAGTAAATGTGCTTTGAAATTGCCAATCAAATATCGTTTTCTGCCTAGAATAACACCATGAGTCTGTGAGCACACAGGAATTGTTGTCAGAGATTTCATTTGTGTTGCTCCTGTTCTGTAAGACTTGCACTCGTAGGAAAGGGGCAGCTTGTTTTCTTGAACTGTGATGGTTAGCATTCAGCACAAATCACTATCTCACAGATGAGAGGCAAATGGTAACACATTTGAAAACAACAGGGTAGATTTTCCTTCCACTCCTGCAATGGGTGAGGTTAGGACATGTGCTCTTTTCTGCCTCTCTAAACTATAAGGAAAATGTGTCAGGCTGTTACAGTAATTATCACTTGCTCTACCACAGTAGTAAATGTGCTTTGAAATTGCCAATCAAATATCGTTTTCTGCCTAGAATCACACCATGAGTCTGTGTGCACACAGGAATTGTTGTCAGAGATTTAATTTGTGTTGCTCTTGTTCAGTAAGACTTGCACTCGTAGGAAAGGGGCAGCTTGTTTTCTTGAACTGTGATGGTTAGCATTCAGCACAAATCACTATCTCACAGATGAGAGGCAAATGGTAACACATTTGAAAACAACAGGGTAGATTTTCCTTCAGCTCCTGCAATGGGTGAGGTAGTTCCTACATGTTCAAAACTCCATTTAACCCTTACCACAGGTGATCTTACATACATCTCTGCAGTCTTCATGCAGTAGTGTAAGTGTCCACGCAGATCTCTCTTGCACCTGACAATACACAGTCTCCAAAAACACACTCTTAGCACACAGGCAGCTGCTTCTCCTGCATTCCCATGCTTACTATTCAGCACTGTGTGGTATTTCAGATAGCAGTGTGTAACGCTAACACATTCAACATCACCAAGGCTCATTTCCTTTGCTCTAGTCTAATCACTTACCCAGGTTCCACATGCTCATGGTCTCAAGTAGCTGTTAGGATATGTGCTCTTTTCTGCCTCTCTAAACTATAAGGAAAATATGTCAGGCTGTTACAGTAATTATCACTTGCTCTACCACAGTAGTAAATGTGCTTTGATATTGCCAATCAAATATCGTTTTCTGCCTAGAATCACACCATGAGTCTGTGTGCGCACAGGAATTGTTGTCAGAGATTTAATTTGTGTTGCTCTTGTTCTGTAAGACTTGCACTCGTAGGAAAGGGGCAGCTTGTTTTCTTGAACTGTGATGGTTAGCATTCAGCACAAATCACTATCTCACAGATGAGAGGCAAATGGTAACACATCTGAAAACAAAAGGGTAGATTTTCCTTCCACTCCTGCAATGGGTGAGGTAGTTCCTACATGTTCAAAACTCCAATTAACCCTTACCACTGTTGATCTTACATACATCTCTGCAGTCTTCATGCAGTTGTGTAAGCGTACACGCAGATCTCTCTTGCACCTGACAATACACAGTCTCCAGAAACACACTCTTAGCACACCGGCAGCTGCTTCTCCTGCATTCCCATGCTTACTATTCAGCACTGTGTGGTATTTCAGATAGCAGTGTGTAACGCTAACACATTCAACATCACCAAGGCTCATTTCCTTTGTTCTAGTCTAATCACTCACCCTGTTCCTCATGCTCATGGTCTCAAGTAGCTGTTAGGACATGTGCTCTTTTCTGCCTCTCTAAACTATAAGGAAAATGTGTCAGTCTGTTACTGTAATTATCACTTGCTCTACCACAGTAGTAAATGTGCTTTGAAATTGCCAATCAAATATCGTTTTCTGCCTAGAATCACACCATGAGTCTGTGTGCACACAGGAATTGTTGTCAGAGATTTAATTTGGGTTGCTCTTGTTCAGTAAGACTTGCACTCGTAGGAAAGGGGCAGCTTGTTTTCTTGAACTGTGATGGTTAGCATTCAGCACAAATCACTATCTCACAGATGAGAGGCAAATGGTAACACATTTGAAAACAACAGGGTAGATTTTCCTTCAGCTCCTGCAATGGGTGAGGTAGTTCCTACATGTTAAAAACTCCATTTAACCCTTACCACAGGTGATCTTACATACATCTCTGCAGTCTTCATGCAGTAGTGTAAGTGTCCACGCAGATCTCTCTTGCACTGACAATACACAGTCTCCAAAAACACACTCTTAGCACACAGGCAGCTGCTTCTCCTGCATTCCCATGCTTACTATTCAGCACTGTGTGCTATTTCAGATAGCAGTGTGTAACGCTAACACATTCAACATCACCAAGGCTCATTTTCTTTGCTCTAGTCTCATCACTTACCCAGGTTCCACATGCTCATGGTCTCAAGTAGCTGTTAGGATATGTGCTCTTTTCTGCCTCTCTAAACTATAAGGAAAATGTGTCAGGCTGTTACAGTAATTATCACTTGCTCTACCACAGTAGTAAATGTGCTTTGATATTGCCAATCAAATATCGTTTTCTGCCTAGAATCACACCATGAGTCTGTGTGCACACAGGAATTGTTGTCAGAGATTTAATTTGTGTTGCTCTTGTTCTGTAAGACTTGCACTCGTAGGAAAGGGGCAGCTTGTTTTCTTGAACTGTGATGGTTAGCATTCAGCACAAATAACTATCTCACAGATGAGAGGCAAATGGTAACACATTTGAAAACAACAGGGTAGATTTTCCTTCCACTCCTGCAATGGGTGAGGTAGTGCCTACATGTTCAAAACTCCAATTAACCCTTAACACTGTTGATCTTACATACATCTCTGCAGTCTTCATGCAGTTGTGTAAGCGTACACGCAGATCTCTCTTGCACCTGACAATACACAGTCTCCAGAAACACACTCTTAGCACACCGGCAGCTGCTTCTCCTGCATTCCCATGCTTACTATTCAGCACTGTGTGGTATTTCAGATAGCAGTGTGTAACGCTAACACATTCAACATCACCAAGGCTCATTTCCTTTGTTCTAGTCTAATCACTCACCCAGGTTCCTCATGCTCATGGTCTCAAGTAGCTGTTAGGACATGTGCTCTTTTCTGCCTCTCTAAACTATAAGGAAAATGTGTCAGTCTGTTACAGTAATTATCACTTGCTCTACCACAGTAGTAAATGTGCTTTGAAATTGCCAATCAAATATCGTTTTCTGCCTAGAATCACACCATGAGTCTGTGTGCACACAGGAATTGTTGTCAGAGATTTAATTTGTGTTGCTCTTGTTCAGTAAGACTTGCACTCGTAGGAAAGGGGCAGCTTGTTTTCTTGAACTGTGATGGTTAGCATTCAGCACAAATCACTATCTCACAGATGAGAGGCAAATGGTAACACATTTGAAAACAACAGGGTAGATTTTCCTTCAGCTCCTGCAAAGGGTGAGGTAGTTCCTACATGTTCAAAACTCCATTTAACCCTTACCACAGGTGATCTTACATACATCTCTGCAGTCTTCATGCAGTAGTGTAAGTGTCCACGCAGATCTCTCTTGCACCTGACAATACACAGTCTCCAAAAACACACTCTTAGCACACAGGCAGCTGCTTCTCCTGCATTCCCATGCTTACTATTCAGCACTGTGTGCTATTTCAGATAGCAGTGTGTAACGCTAACACATTCAACATCACCAAGGCTCATTTCCTTTGCTCTAGTCTAATCACTTACCCAGGTTCCACATGCTCATGGTCTCAAGTAGCTGTTAGGATATGTGCTCTTTTCTGCCTCTCTAAACTATAAGGAAAATGTGTCAGGCTGTTACAGTAATTATCACTTGCTCTACCACAGTAGTAAATGTGCTTTGAAATTGCCAATCAAATATTGTTTTCTGCCTAGAATCACACCATGAGTCTGTGTGCACACAGGAATTGTTGTCAGAGATTTAATTAGTGTTGCTCTTTGTCTGTAAGACTTGCACTCGTAGGAAAGGGGCAGCTTGTTTTCTTGAACTGTGATGGTTAGCATTCAGCACAAATCACTACCTCACAGATGAGAGGCAAATGGTAACACATTTGAAAACAACAGGTAGATTTTCCTTCCACTTCTGCAATGGGTGAGGTAGTTCCTACATGTTCAAAACTCCAATTAACCCTTACCACAGGTGATCTTACATACATCTCTGCAGTCTTCATGCAGTTGTGTAAGCGTCCATGCAGATCTCTCTTGCACCTGACAATACACAGTCTCCAGAAACACACTCTTAGCACACAGGCAGCTGCTTCTCCTGCATTCCCATGCTTACTATTCAGCACTGTGTGGTATTTCAGATAGCAGTGTGTAACGCTAACACATTCAACATCACCAAGGCTTATTTCCTTTGCTCTAGTCTAATCACTCACCCAGGTTCCACATGCTCATGGTCTCAAGTAGCTGTTAGGACATGTGCTCTTTTCTGCCTCTCTAAACTATAAGGAAAATGTGTCAGGCTGTTACAGTAATTATCACTTGCTCTACCACAGTAGTAAATGTGCTTTGAAATTGCCAATCAAATATCGTTTTCTGCCTAGAATCACACCATGAGTCTGTGTGCACACAGGAATTGTTGTCAGAGATTTAATTTGTGTTGCTCTTGTTCTGTAAGACTTGCACTCGTAGGAAAGGGGCAGCTTGTTTTCTTGAACTGTGATGGTTAGCATTCATCACAAATCACTATCTCACAGATGAGAGGCAAATGGTAACACATTTGAAAACAACAGGGTAGATTTTCCTTCCACTCCTGCAATGGGTGAGGTAGTTCCTACATGTTCAAAACTCCAATTAACCCTTACCACAGGTGATCTTACATACATCTCTGCAGTCTTCATGCAGTTGTGTAAGCGTCCATACAGATCTCTCTTGCACCTGACAATACACAGTCTCCAGAAACACACTCTTAGCACACAGGCAGCTGCTTCTCCTGCATTCCCATGCTTACTATTCAGCACTGTGTGGTATTTCAGATAGCAGTGTGTAACACTAACACATTCAACATCACCAAGGCTCATTTCCTTTGCTCTAGTCTAATCACTCACCCAGGTTCCTCATGCTCATGGTCTCAAGTAGCTGTTAGGACATGTGCTCTTTTCTGCCTCTCTAAACTATAAGGAAAATGTGTCAGGCTGTTACAGTAATTATCACTTGCTCTACCACAGTAGTAAATGTGCTTTGAAATTGCCAATCAAATATCGTTTTCTGCCTAGAATCAGACCATGAGTCTGTGTGCACACAGGAATTGTTGTCAGAGATTTCATTTGTGTTGCTCCTGTTCTGTAAGACTTGCACTCGTAGGAAAGGGGCAGCTTGTTTTCTTGAACTGTGATGGTTAGCATTCAGCACAAATCACTATCTCACAGATTAGAGGCAAATGGTAACACATTTGAAAACAACAGGGTAGATTTTCCTTCCACTCCTGCAATGGGTGAGGTAGTTCCTACATGTTCAAAACTCCAATTAACCCTTACCACAGGTGATCTTACATACATCTCTGCAGTCTTCATGCAGTTGTGTAAGCGTCCATGCAGATCTCTCTTGCACCTGACAATACACAGTCTCCAGAAACACACTCTTAGCACACAGGCAGCTGCTTCTCCTGCATTCCCATGCTTACTATTCAGCACTGTGTGGTATTTCAGATAGCAGTGTGTAACGCTAACACATTCAACATCACCAAGGCTCATTTCCTTTGCTCTAGTCTAATCACTCACCCAGGTTACTCATGCTCATGGTCTCAAGTAGCTGTTAGGACATGTGCTCTTTTCTGCCTCTCTAAACTATAAGGAAAATGTGTCAGGCTGTTACAGTAATTATCACTTGCTCTACCACAGTAGTAAATGTGCTTTGAAATTGCCAATCAAATATCTTTTTCTGCCTAGAATCACACCATGAGTCTGTGTGCACACAGGAATTGTTGTCAGAGATTTAATTCGTGTCGCTCTTGTTCTGTAAGACTTGCACTCATAGGAAAGGGGCAGCTTGTTTTCTTGAACTGTGATGGTTAGCAGTCAGCACAAATCACTACCTCACAGATGAGAGGCAAATGCTAACACATTTGAAAACAACAGGGTAGATTTTCCTTCCACTCCTGCAATGGGTGAGGTAGTTCCTACATGTTCAAAACTCCAATTAACCCTTACCAAAGGTGATCTTACATACATCTCTGCAGTCTTCATGCAGTTGTGCAAGCGTCCATGCAGATCTCTCTTGCACCTGTCAATACACAGTCTCCAGAAAACACACTCTTAGCACACAGCCAACTGCTTCTCCTGCACTCCCATGCATACTATTCAGCACAGTGTGGTATTTCGGATAGCAGTGTGTAACGCTAACACATTCAACATCACCAAGGCTCATTTCCTTTGCTCTAGTCTAATCACTTACCCAGGTTCCACATGCTCATGGTCTCAAGTAGCTGTTGGGAGATGTGCTCTTTTCTGCCTCTCTAAACTATAAGGAAAATGTGTCAGGCTGTTACAGTAATTATCACTTACTCTACCACAGTAGTAAATGTGCTTTGAAATTGCCAATCAAATATCGTTTTCTGCCTAGAATCACACCATGAGTCTGTGTGCACACAGGAATTGTTGTCAGAGATTTAATTAGTGTTGCTCTTGTTCTGTAAGACTTGCACTCGTAGGAAAGGGGCAGCTTGTTTTCTTGAACTGTGATGGTTAGCATTCAGCACAAATCACTATCTCACAGATGAGAGGCAAATGGTAACACATTTGAAAACAACAGGGTAGATTTTCCTTCCACTCCTGCAATGGGTGAGGTAGTTCCTACATGTTCAAAACTCCAATTAACCCTTACCACAGTTGATCTTACATACATCTCTGCAGTCTTCATGCAGTTGTGTAAGCGTCCATGCAGATCTCTCTTGAACCTGACAATACACAGTCTCCAGAAACACACTCTTAGCACACAGGCAGCTGCTTCTCCTGCATTCCCATGCTTACTATTCAGCAATGTGTGGTATTTCAGATAGCAGTGTGTAATGCTAACACATTCAACATCACCAAGGCTCATTTCCTTTGCTCTAGTCTAATCACTCACCCAGGTTCCACATGCTCATGGTCTCAAGTAGCTGTTAGGACATGTGCTCTTTTCCGCCTCTCTAAACTATAAGGAAAATGTGTCAGGCTGTTACAGTAATTATCACTTGCTCTACCACAGTAGTAAATGTGCTTTGAAATTGCCAATCAAATATCGTTTTCTGCCTAGAATCACATCATGAGTCTGTGTGCACACAGGAATTGTTGTCAGAGATTTAATTTGTGTTGCTCTTGTTCTGTAAGACTTGCACTCGTAGGAAAGGGCAGCTTGTTTTCTTGAACTGTGATGGTTAGCATTCAGCACAAATCACTATCTCACAGATGAGAGGCAAATGGTAACACATTTGAAAACAACAGGGTAGATTTTCCTTCCACTCCTGCAATGGGTGAGGTAGTTCCTACATGTTCAAAACTCCAATTAACCCTTACCACAGGTGATCTTACATACATCTCTGCAGTCTTCATGCAGTAGTGTAAGTGTCCATGCAGATGTCTCTTGCACCTGACAATACACAGTCTCCAGAAACACACTCTTAGCACACAGGCAGCTGCTTCTCCTGCATTCCCATGCTTACTATTCAGCAATGTGTGGTATTTCAGATAGCAGTGTGTAATGCTAACACATTCAACATCACCAAGGCTCATTTCCTTTGCTCTAGTCTAATCACTCACCCAGGTTCCACATGCTCATGGTCTCAAGTAGCTGTTAGGACATGTGCTCTTTTCCGCCTCTCTAAACTATAAGGAAAATGTGTCAGGCTGTTACAGTAATTATCACTTGCTCTACCACAGTAGTAAATGTGCTTTGAAATTGCCAATCAAATATCGTTTTCTGCCTAGAATCACATCATGAGTCTGTGTGCACACAGGAATTGTTGTCAGAGATTTAATTTGTGTTGCTCTTGTTCTGTAAGACTTGCACTCGTAGGAAAGGGCAGCTTGTTTTCTTGAACTGTGATGGTTAGCATTCAGCACAAATCACTATCTCACAGATGAGAGGCAAATGGTAACACATTTGAAAACAACAGGGTAGATTTTCCTTCCACTCCTGCAATGGGTGAGGTAGTTCCTACATGTTCAAAACTCCAATTAACCCTTACCACAGGTGATCTTACATACATCTCTGCAGTCTTCATGCAGTAGTGTAAGTGTCCATGCAGATGTCTCTTGCACCTGACAATACACAGTCTCCAGAAACACACTCTTAGCACACAGGCAGCTGCTTCTCCTGCATTCCCATGCTTACTATTCAGCACTGTGTGGTATTTCAGATAGCAGTGTGTAACGCTAACACATTCAACATCACCAAGGCTCATTTCCTTTGCTCTAGCCTAATCACTTACCCAGGTTCCACATGCTCATGGTCTCAAGTAGCTGTTAGGACATGTGCTCTTTTCTGCCTCTCTAAACTATAAGGAAAATGTGTCAGGCTGTTACAGTAATTATCACTTGCTCTACCACAGTAGTAAATGTGCTTTGAAATTGCCAATCAAATATCGTTTTCTGCCTAGAATCACACCATGAGTCTGTGTGCACACAGGAATTGTTGTCAGAAATTTAATTAGTGTTGCTCTTGTTCTGTAAGACTTGCACTCGTAGGAAAGGGGCAGCTTGTTTTCTTGAACTGTGATGGTTAGCATTCAGCACAAATCACTATCTCACAGATGAGAGGCAAATGGTAACACATTTGAAAACAACTGGGTAGATTTTCCTTCCACTCCTGCAATGGGTGAGGTAGTTCCTACATGTTCAAAACTCCAAATAACCATTACCACAGGTGATCTTACATACATCTCTGCAGTCTTCATGCAGTTGTGTAAGCGTCCATGCAGATCTCTCTTGCACCTGACAATACACAGTCTCCAGAAACACACTCTTAGCACACAGGCAGCTGCTTCTCCTGCATTCCCATGCTTACTATTCAGCACTGTGTGGTATTTCAGATAGCAGTGTGTAACGCTAACACATTCAACATCACCAAGGCTCATTTCCTTTGCTCTAGTCTAATCACTCACCCAGGTTCCACATGCTCATGGTCTCAAGTAGCTGTTAGGACATGTGCTCTTTTTTGCCTCTCTAAACTATAAGGAAAATGTGTCAGTCTGTTACAGTAATTATCACTTGCTCTACCACAGTAGTACATGTGCTTTGAAATTGCCAATGAAATATCGTTTTCTGCCTAGAATCACACCATGAGTCTGTGTGCACACAGGAATTGTTGTCAGAGATTTAATTTGTGTTGCTCTTGTTCAGTAAGACTTGCACTCGTAGGAAAGGGGCAGCTTGTTTTCTTGAACTGTGATGGTTAGCATTCAGCACAAATCACTTTCTCACAGATGAGAGGCAAATGGTAACACATTTGAAAACAACAGGGTAGATTTTCCTTCAGCTCCTGCAATGGGTGAGGTAGTTCCTACATGTTCAAAACTCCAATTAACCCTTACCACAGGTGATCTTACATACATCTCTGCAGTCTTCATGCAGTAGTGTAAGTGTCCACGCAGATCTCTCTTGCACCTGACAATACACAGTCTCCAGAAACACACTCTTAGCACACAGGCAGCTGCTTCTCCTGCATTCCCATGCTTACTATTCAGCACTGTGTGGTATTTCAGATAGCAGTGTGTAACGCTAACACATTCAACATCACCAAGGCTCATTTCCTTTGCTCTAGTCTAATCACTCACCCAGGTTCCACATGCTCATGGTCTCAAGTAGCTGTTAGGACATGTGCTCTTTTCTGCCTCTCTAAACTAAAAGGAAAATGTGTCAGGCTGTTACAGTAATTATCACTTCCTCTACCACAGTAGTAAATGTGCTTTGAAATTGCCAATCACATATCGTTTTCTGCCTAGAATCACACCATGAGTCTGTGTGCACACAGGAATTGTTGTCAGAGATTTAATTAGTGTTGCTCTTTGTCTGTAAGACTTGCACTCGTAGGAAAGGGGCAGCTTGTTTTCTTGAACTGTGATGGTTAGCATTCAGCACAAATCACTACTTCACAGATGAGAGGCAAATGGTAACACATTTGAAAACAACAGGTAGATTTTCCTTCCACTTCTGCAATGGGTGAGGTAGTTCCTACATGTTCAAAACTCCAATTAACCCTTACCACAGGTGATCTTACATACATCTCTGCAGTCTTCATGCAGTTGTGTAAGCGTCCATACAGATCTCTCTTGCACCTGACAATACACAGTCTCCAGAAACACACTCTTAGCACACAGGCAGCTGCTTCTCCTGCATTCCCATGCTTACTATTCAGCACTGTGTGGTATTTCAGATAGCAGTGTGTAACGCTAACACATTCAACATCACCAAGGCTCATTTCCTTTGCTCTAGTCTAATCACTCACCCAGGTTCCTCATGCTCATGGTCTCAAGTAGCTGTTAGGACATGTGCTCTTTTCTGCCTCTCTAAACTATAAGGAAAATGTGTCAGGCTGTTACAGTAATTATCACTTGCTCTTCCACAGTAGTAAATGTGCTTTGAAATTGCCAATCAAATATCGTTTTCTGCCTAGAATCAGACCATGAGTCTGTGTGCACACAGGAATTGTTGTCAGAGATTTCATTTGTGTTGCTCCTGTTCTGTAAGACTTGCACTCGTAGGAAAGGGGCAGCTTGTTTTCTTGAACTGTGATGGTTAGCATTCAGCACAAATCACTATCTCACAGATGAGAGGCAAATGGTAACACATTTGAAAACAACAGGGTAGATTTCCCATCCACTCCTGCAATGGGTGAGGTAGTTCCTACATGTTCAAAACTCCAACTAACCCCCTTACCACAGGTGATCTTACATACATCTCGGCAGTCTTCATGCTGTTGTGTAAAAGTCCATGCAGATCTCTCTTGCACCTGACAATACACAGTCTCCAGAAACACACTCTTAGCACACAGGCAGCTGCTTCTCCTGCATTCCCATGCTTACTATTCAGCACTGAGTGGTATTTCAGATAGCAGTGTGTAACGCTAACACATTCAACATCACCAAGGCTCATTTCCTTTGCTCTAGTCTAATCACTCACCCAGGTTCCACATGCTCATGGTCTCAAGTAGCTGTTAGGATATGTGCTCTTTTCTGCCTCTCTAAACTATAAGGAAAATGTGTCAGGCTGTTACAGTAATTATCACTTGCTCTACCACAGTAGTAAATGTGCTTTGAAATTGCCAATCAAATATCGTTTTCTGCCTAGAATCACACCATGAGTCTGTGTGCACACAGGAATTGTTGTCAGAGATTTAATTTGTTTTGATCTTGTTCTGTAAGACTTGCACTCGTAGGAAAGGGGCAGCTTGTTTTCTTGAACGGTGATGGTTAGCATTCAGCACAAATCACTATCTCACAGATGAGAGACAAATGGTAACACATTTGAAAACAACAGGGTAGATTTTCCTTCCACTCCTGCAATGGGTGAGGTAGTTCCTACATGTTCAAAACTCCAATTAACCCTTACCACAGGTGATCTTACATACATCTCTGCAGTCTTCATGCAGTTGTGTAAGCGTCCATGCAGATCTCTCTTGCACCTGACAATACACAGTCTCCAGAAACACACTCTTAGCACACAGGCAGCTGCTTCTCCTGCATTCCCATGCTTACTATTCAGCACTGTGTGGTATTTCAGATAGCAGAGTGTAACGCTAACACATTCAACATCACCAAGGCTCATTTCCTTTGCTCTAGTCTAATCACTCACCCAGGTTACTCATGCTCATGGTCTCAAGTAGCTGTTAGGACATGTGCTCTTTTCTGCCTCTCTAAACTATAAGGAAAATGTGTCAGGCTGTTACAGTAATTATCACTTGCTCTACCACAGTAGTAAATGTGCTTTGAAATTGCCAATCAAATATCTTTTTCTGCCTAGAATCACACCATGAGTCTGTGTGCACACAGGAATTGTTGTCAGAGATTTAATTTGTGTCGCTCTTGTTCTGTAAGACTTGCACTCATAGGAAAGGGGCAGCTTGTTTTCTTGAACTGTGATGGTTAGCAGTCAGCACAAATCACTACCTCACAGATGAGAGGCAAATGCTAACACATTTGAAAACAACAGGGTAGATTTTCCTTCCACTCCTGCAATGGGTGAGGTAGTTCCTACATGTTCAAAACTCCAATTAACCCTTACCAAAGGTGATCTTACATACATCTCTGCAGTCTTCATGCAGTTGTGCAAGCGTCCATGCAGATCTCTCTTGCACCTGTCAATACACAGTCTCCAGAAAACACACTCTTAGCACACAGCCAACTGCTTCTCCTGCACTCCCATGCATACTATTCAGCACAGTGTGGTATTTCGGATAGCAGTGTGTAACGCTAACACATTCAACATCACCAAGGCTCATTTCCTTTGCTCTAGTCTAATCACTTACCCAGGTTCCACATGCTCATGGTCTCAAGTAGCTGTTAGGACATGTGCTCTTTTCTGCCTCTCTAAACTATAAGGAAAATGTGTCAGGCTGTTACAGTAATTATCACTTACTCTACCACAGTAGTAAATCTGCTTTGAAATTGCCAATCAAATATCGTTTTCTGCCTAGAATCACACCATGAGTCTGTGTGCACACAGGAATTGTTGTCAGAAATTTAATTAGTGTTGCTCTTGTTCTGTAAGACTTGCACTCGTAGGAAAGGGGCAGCATTCAGCACAAATCACTATCTCACAGATGAGAGGCAAATGGTAACACATTTGAAAACAACAGGGTAGATTTTCCTTCCACTCCTGCAATGGGTGAGGTAGTTCCTACATGTTCAAAACTCCAATTAACCCTTACCACAGGTGATCTTACATACATCTCTGCAGTCTTCATGCAGTAGTGTAAGTGTCCACGCAGATCTCTCTTGCACCTGACAATACACAGTCTCCAAAAACACACTCTTAGCACACAGGCAGCTGCTTCTCCTGCATTCCCATGCTTACTATTCAGCACTGTGTGCTATTTCAGATAGCAGTGTGTAACGCTAACACATTCAACATCACCAAGGCTCATTTCCTTTGCTCTAGTCTAATCACTTACCCAGGTTCCACATGCTCATGGTCTCAAGTAGCTGTTAGGATATGTGCTCTTTTCTGCCTCTCTAAACTATAAGGAAAATGTGTCAGGCTTTTACAGTAATTATCACTTGCTCTACCACAGTAGTAAATGTGCTTTGATATTGCCAATCAAATATCGTTTTCTGCCTAGAATCACACCATGAGTCTGTGTGCACACAGGAATTGTTGTCAGAGATTTAATTTGTGTTGCTCTTGTTCTGTAAGACTTGCACTCGTAGGAAAGGGGCAGCTTGTTTTCTTGAACTGTGATGGTTAGCATTCAGCACAAATCACTACCTCACAGATGAGAGGCAAATGGTAACACATTTGAAAACAACAGGTAGATTTTCCTGCCACTTCTGCAATGGGTGAGGTAGTTCCTACATGTTCAAAACTCCAATTAACCCTTACCACAGGTGATCTTACATACATCTCTGCAGTCTTCATGCAGTTGTGTAAGCGTCCATGCAGATCTCTCTTGAACCTGACAATACACAGTCTCCAGAAACACACTCTTAGCACACAGGCAGCTGCTTCTCCTGCATTCCCATGCTTACTATTCAGCACTGTGTGGTATTTCAGATAGCAGTGTGTAACGCTAACACATTCAACATCACCAAGGCTTATTTCCTTTGCTCTAGTCTAATCACTCACCCAGGTTCCACATGCTCATGGTCTCAAGTAGCTGTTAGGACATGTGCTCTTTTCTGCCTCTCTAAACTATAAGGAAAATGTGTCAGGCTGTTACAGTAATTATCACTTGCTCTACCACAGTAGTAAATGTGCTTTGAAATTGCCAATCAAATATCGTTTTCTGCCTAGAATCACACCATGAGTCTGTGTGCACACAGGAATTGTTGTCAGAGATTTAATTTGTGTTGCTCTTGTTCTGTAAGACTTGCACTCGTAGGAAAGGGGCAGCTTGTTTTCTTGAACTGTGATGGTTAGCATTCAGCACAAATCACTATCTCACAGATGAGAGGCAAATGGTAACACATTTGAAAACAACAGGGTAGATTTTCCTTCCACTCCTGCAATGGGTGAGGTAGTTCCTACATGTTCAAAACTCCAATTAACCCTTACCACAGGTGATCTTACATACATCTCTGCAGTCTTCATGCAGTTGTGTAAGCGTCCATACAGATCTCTCTTGCACCTGACAATACACAGTCTCCAGAAACACACTCTTAGCACACAGGCAGCTGCTTCTCCTGCATTCCCATGCTTACTATTCAGCACTGTGTGGTATTTCAGATAGCAGTGTGTAACGCTAACACATTCAACATCACCAAGGCTCATTTCCTTTGCTCTAGTCTAATCACTTACCCAGGTTCCACATGCTCATGGTCTCAAGTAGCTGTTAGGACATGTGCTCTTTTCTGCCTCTCTAAACTATAAGGAAAATGTGTCAGGCTGTTACAGTAATTATCACTTGCACTACCACAGTAGTAAATGTGCTTTGAAATTGCCAATCACATATCGTTTTCTGCCTAGAATCAGACCATGAGTCTGTGTGCACACAGGAATTGTTGTCAGAGATTTCATTTGTGTTGCTCCTGTTCTGTAAGACTTGCACTCGTAGGAAAGGGGCAGCTTGTTTTCTTGAACTGTGATGGTTAGCATTCAGCACAAATCACTATCTCACAGATGAGAGGCAAATGGTAACACATTTGAAAACAACAGGGTAGATTTTCCATCCACTCCTGCAATGGGTGAGGTAGTTCCTACATGTTCAAAACTCCAACTAACCCCCTTACCACAGGTGATCTTACATACATCTCTGCAGTCTTCATGCAGTTGTGTAAGCGTCCATGCAGATCTCTCTTGCACCTGACAATACACAGTCTCCAGAAACACACTCTTAGCACACAGGCAGCTGCTTCTCCTGCATTCCCATGCTTACTATTCAGCACTGTGTGGTATTTCAGATAGCAGTGTGTAACGCTAACACATTCAACATCACCAAGGCTTATTTCCTTTGCTCTAGTCTAATCACTCACCCAGGTTCCACATGCTCATGGTCTCAAGTAGCTGTTAGGACATGTGCTCTTTTCTGCCTCTCTAAACTATAAGGAAAATGTGTCAGGCTGTTACAGTAATTATCACTTGCTCTACCACAGTAGTAAATGTGCTTTGAAATTGCCAATCAAATATCGTTTTCTGCCTAGAATCACACCATGAATCTGTGTGCACACAGGAATTGTTGTCAGAGATTTAATTTGTGTTGCTCTTGTTCTGTAAGACTTGCACTCGTAGGAAAGGGGCAGCTTGTTTTCTTGAACTGTGATGGTTAGCATTCAGCACAAATCACTATCTCACAGATGAGAGGCAAATGGTAACACATTTGAAAACAACAGGGTAGATTTTCCTTCCACTCCTGCAATGGGTGAGGTAGTTCCTACATGTTCAAAACTCCAATTAACCCTTACCACAGGTGATCTTACATACATCTCTGCAGTCTTCATGCAGTTGTGTAAGCGTCCATGCAGATCTCTCTTGAACCTGACAATACACAGTCTCCAGAAACACACTCTTAGCACACAGGCAGCTGCTTCTCCTGCATTCCCATGCTTACTATTCAGCACTGTGTGGTATTTCAGATAGCAGTGTGTAACGCTAACACATTCAACATCACCAAGGCTTATTTCCTTTGCTCTAGTCTAATCACTCACCCAGGTTCCACATGCTCATGGTCTCAAGTAGCTGTTAGGACATGTGCTCTTTTCTGCCTCTCTAAACTATAAGGAAAATGTGTCAGGCTGTTACAGTAATTATCACTTGCTCTACCACAGTAGTAAATGTGCTTTGAAATTGCCAATCAAATATCGTTTTCTGCCTAGAATCACACCATGAGTCTGTGTGCACACAGGAATTGTTGTCAGAGATTTAATTTGTGTTGCTCTTGTTCTGTAAGACTTGCACTCGTAGGAAAGGGGCAGCTTGTTTTCTTGAACTGTGATGGTTAGCATTCAGCACAAATCACTATCTCACAGATGAGAGGCAAATGGTAACACATTTGAAAACAACAGGGTAGATTTTCCTTCCACTCCTGCAATGGGTGAGGTAGTTCCTACATGTTCAAAACTCCAATTAACCCTTACCACAGGTGATCTTACATACATCTCTGCAGTCTTCATGCAGTTGTGTAAGCGTCCATACAGATCTCTCTTGCACCTGACAATACACAGTCTCCAGAAACACACTCTTAGCACACAGGCAGCTGCTTCTCCTGCATTCCCATGCTTACTATTCAGCACTGTGTGGTATTTCAGATAGCAGTGTGTAACGCTAACACATTCAACATCACCAAGGCTCATTTCCTTTGCTCTAGTCTAATCACTTACCCAGGTTCCACATGCTCATGGTCTCAAGTAGCTGTTAGGACATGTGCTCTTTTCTGCCTCTCTAAACTATAAGGAAAATGTGTCAGGCTGTTACAGTAATTATCACTTGCACTACCACAGTAGTAAATGTGCTTTGAAATTGCCAATCACATATCGTTTTCTGCCTAGAATCAGACCATGAGTCTGTGTGCACACAGGAATTGTTGTCAGAGATTTCATTTGTGTTGCTCCTGTTCTGTAAGACTTGCACTCGTAGGAAAGGGGCAGCTTGTTTTCTTGAACTGTGATGGTTAGCATTCAGCACAAATCACTATCTCACAGATGAGAGGCAAATGGTAACACATTTGAAAACAACAGGGTAGATTTTCCATCCACTCCTGCAATGGGTGAGGTAGTTCCTACATGTTCAAAACTCCAACTAACCCCCTTACCACAGGTGATCTTACATACATCTCTGCAGTCTTCATGCAGTTGTGTAAGCGTCCATGCAGATCTCTCTTGCACCTGACAATACACAGTCTCCAGAAACACACTCTTAGCACACAGGCAGCTGCTTCTCCTGCATTCCCATGCTTACTATTCAGCACTGTGTGGTATTTCAGATAGCAGTGTGTAACGCTAACACATTCAACATCACCAAGGCTTATTTCCTTTGCTCTAGTCTAATCACTCACCCAGGTTCCACATGCTCATGGTCTCAAGTAGCTGTTAGGACATGTGCTCTTTTCTGCCTCTCTAAACTATAAGGAAAATGTGTCAGGCTGTTACAGTAATTATCACTTGCTCTACCACAGTAGTAAATGTGCTTTGAAATTGCCAATCAAATATCGTTTTCTGCCTAGAATCACACCATGAATCTGTGTGCACACAGGAATTGTTGTCAGAGATTTAATTTGTGTTGCTCTTGTTCTGTAAGACTTGCACTCGTAGGAAAGGGGCAGCTTGTTTTCTTGAACTGTGATGGTTAGCATTCAGCACAAATCACTATCTCACAGATGAGAGGCAAATGGTAACACATTTGAAAACAACAGGGTAGATTTTCCTTCCACTCCTGCAATGGGTGAGGTAGTTCCTACATGTTCAAAACTCCAATTAACCCTTACCACAGGTGATCTTACATACATCTCTGCAGTCTTCATGCAGTTGTGTAAGCGTCCATGCAGATCTCTCTTGAACCTGACAATACACAGTCTCCAGAAACACACTCTTAGCACACAGGCAGCTGCTTCTCCTGCATTCCCATGCTTACTATTCAGCACTGTGTGGTATTTCAGATAGCAGTGTGTAACGCTAACACATTCAACATCACCAAGGCTTATTTCCTTTGCTCTAGTCTAATCACTCACCCAGGTTCCACATGCTCATGGTCTCAAGTAGCTGTTAGGACATGTGCTCTTTTCTGCCTCTCTAAACTATAAGGAAAATGTGTCAGGCTGTTACAGTAATTATCACTTGCTCTACCACAGTAGTAAATGTGCTTTGAAATTGCCAATCAAATATCGTTTTCTGCCTAGAATCACACCATGAGTCTGTGTGCACACAGGAATTGTTGTCAGAGATTTAATTTGTGTTGCTCTTGTTCTGTAAGACTTGCACTCGTAGGAAAGGGGCAGCTTGTTTTCTTGAACTGTGATGGTTAGCATTCAGCACAAATCACTATCTCACAGATGAGAGGCAAATGGTAACACATTTGAAAACAACAGGGTAGATTTTCCTTCCACTCCTGCAATGGGTGAGGTAGTTCCTACATGTTCAAAACTCCAATTAACCCTTACCACAGGTGATCTTACATACATCTCTGCAGTCTTCATGCAGTTGTGTAAGCGTCCATACAGATCTCTCTTGCACCTGACAATACACAGTCTCCAGAAACACACTCTTAGCACACAGGCAGCTGCTTCTCCTGCATTCCCATGCTTACTATTCAGCACTGTGTGGTATTTCAGATAGCAGTGTGTAACGCTAACACATTCAACATCACCAAGGCTCATTTCCTTTGCTCTAGTCTAATCACTTACCCAGGTTCCACATGCTCATGGTCTCAAGTAGCTGTTAGGACATGTGCTCTTTTCTGCCTCTCTAAACTATAAGGAAAATGTGTCAGGCTGTTACAGTAATTATCACTTGCACTACCACAGTAGTAAATGTGCTTTGAAATTGCCAATCACATATCGTTTTCTGCCTAGAATCAGACCATGAGTCTGTGTGCACACAGGAATTGTTGTCAGAGATTTCATTTGTGTTGCTCCTGTTCTGTAAGACTTGCACTCGTAGGAAAGGGGCAGCTTGTTTTCTTGAACTGTGATGGTTAGCATTCAGCACAAATCACTATCTCACAGATGAGAGGCAAATGGTAACACATTTGAAAACAACAGGGTAGATTTTCCATCCACTCCTGCAATGGGTGAGGTAGTTCCTACATGTTCAAAACTCCAACTAACCCCCTTACCACAGGTGATCTTACATACATCTCTGCAGTCTTCATGCAGTTGTGTAAGCGTCCATGCAGATCTCTCTTGCACCTGACAATACACAGTCTCCAGAAACACACTCTTAGCACACAGGCAGCTGCTTCTCCTGCATTCCCATGCTTACTATTCAGCACTGTGTGGTATTTCAGATAGCAGTGTGTAACGCTAACACATTCAACATCACCAAGGCTTATTTCCTTTGCTCTAGTCTAATCACTCACCCAGGTTCCACATGCTCATGGTCTCAAGTAGCTGTTAGGACATGTGCTCTTTTCTGCCTCTCTAAACTATAAGGAAAATGTGTCAGGCTGTTACAGTAATTATCACTTGCTCTACCACAGTAGTAAATGTGCTTTGAAATTGCCAATCAAATATCGTTTTCTGCCTAGAATCACACCATGAATCTGTGTGCACACAGGAATTGTTGTCAGAGATTTAATTTGTGTTGCTCTTGTTCTGTAAGACTTGCACTCGTAGGAAAGGGGCAGCTTGTTTTCTTGAACTGTGATGGTTAGCATTCAGCACAAATCACTATCTCACAGATGAGAGGCAAATGGTAACACATTTGAAAACAACAGGGTAGATTTTCCTTCCACTCCTGCAATGGGTGAGGTAGTTCCTACATGTTCAAAACTCCAATTAACCCTTACCACAGGTGATCTTACATACATCTCTGCAGTCTTCATGCAGTTGTGTAAGCGTCCATACAGATCTCTCTTGCACCTGCCAATACACAGTCTCCAGAAACACACTCTTAGCACACAGGCAGCTGCTTCTCCTGCATTCCCATGCTTACTATTCAGCACTGTGTGGTATTTCAGATAGCAGTGTGTAACGCTAACACATTCAACATCACCAAGGCTCATTTCCTTTGCTCTAGTCTAATCACTTACCCAGGTTCCACATGCTCATGGTCTCAAGTAGCTGTTAGGACATGTGCTCTTTTCTGCCTCTCTAAACTATAAGGAAAATGTGTCAGGCTGTTACAGTAATTATCACTTGCACTACCACAGTAGTAAATGTGCTTTGAAATTGCCAATCAAATATCGTTTTCTGCCTAGAATCAGACCATGAGTCTGTGTGCACACAGGAATTGTTGTCAGAGATTTCATTTGTGTTGCTCCTGTTCTGTAAGACTTGCACTCGTAGGAAAGGGGCAGCTTGTTTTCTTGAACTGTGATGGTTAGCATTCAGCACAAATCACTATCTCACAGATGAGAGGCAAATGGTAACACATTTGAAAACAACAGGGTAGATTTTCCATCCACTCCTGCAATGGGTGAGGTAGTTCCTACATGTTCAAAACTCCAACTAACCCCCTTACCACAGGTGATCTTACATACATCTCGGCAGTCTTCATGCTGTTGTGTAAGCGTCCATGCAGATCTCTCTTGCACCTGACAATACACAGTCTCCAGAAACACACACTTAGCACACAGGCAGCTGCTTCTCCTGCATTCCCATGCTTACTATTCAGCACTGAGTGGTATTTCAGATAGCAGTGTGTAACGCTAACACATTCAACATCACCAAGGCTCATTTCCTTTGCTCTAGTCTAATCACTCACCCAGGTTCCACATGCTCATGGTCTCAAGTAGCTGTTAGGATATGTGCTCTTTTCTGCCTCTCTAAACTATAAGGAAAATGTGTCAGGCTGTTACAGTAATTATCACTTGCTCTACCACAGTAGTAAATGTGCTTTGAAATTGCCAATCAAATATCGTTTTCTGCCTAGAATCACACCATGAGTCTGTGTGCACACAGGAATTGTTGTCAGAGATTTAATTTGTGTTGCTCTTGTTCTGTAAGACTTGCACTCGTAGGAAAGGGGCAGCTTGTTTTCTTGAACGGTGATGGTTAGCATTCAGCACAAATCACTATCTCACAGATGAGAGACAAATGGTAACACATTTGAAAACAACAGGGTAGATTTTCCTTCCACTCCTGCAATGGGTGAGGTAGTTCCTACATGTTCAAAACTCCAATTAACCCTTACCACAGGTGATCTTAAATACATCTCTGCAGTCTTCATGCAGTTGTGTAAGCGTCCATGCAGATCTCTCTTGCACCTGACAATACACAGTCTCCAGAAACACACTCTTAGCACACAGGCAGCTGCTTCTCCTGCATTCCCATGCTTACTATTCAGCACTGTGTGGTATTTCAGATAGCAGTGTGTAACGCTAACACATTCAACATCACCGAGGCTCATTTCCTTTGCTCTAGTCTAATCACTCACCCAGGTTACTCATGCTCATGGTCTCAAGTAGCTGTTAGGACATGTGCTCTTTTCTGCCTCTCTAAACTATAAGGAAAATGTGTCAGGCTGTTACAGTAATTATCACTTGCTCTACCACAGTAGTAAATGTGCTTTGAAATTGCCAATCAAATATCTTTTTCTGCCTAGAATCACACCATGAGTCTGTGTGCACACAGGAATTGTTGTCAGAGATTTAATTCGTGTCGCTCTTGTTCTGTAAGACTTGCACTCATAGGAAAGGGGCAGCTTGTTTTCTTGAACTGTGATGGTTAGCAGTCAGCACAAATCACTACCTCACAGATGAGAGGCAAATGCTAACACATTTGAAAACAACAGGGTAGATTTTCCTTCCACTCCTGCAATGGGTGAGGTAGTTCCTACATGTTCAAAACTCCAATTAACCCTTACCAAAGGTGATCTTACATACATCTCTGCAGTCTTCATGCAGTTGTGCAAGCGTCCATGCAGATCTCTCTTGCACCTGTCAATACACAGTCTCCAGAAAACACACTCTTAGCACACAGCCAACTGCTTCTCCTGCACTCCCATGCATACTATTCAGCACAGTGTGGTATTTCGGATAGCAGTGTGTAACGCTAACACATTCAACATCACCAAGGCTCATTTCCTTTGCTCTAGTCTAATCACTTACCCAGGTTCCACATGCTCATGGTCTCAAGTAGCTGTTAGGACATGTGCTCTTTTCTGCCTCTCTAAACTATAAGGAAAATGTGTCAGGCTGTTACAGTAATTATCACTTACTCTACCACAGTAGTAAATCTGCTTTGAAATTGCCAATCAAATATCGTTTTCTGCCTAGAATCACACCATGAGTCTGTGTGCACACAGGAATTGTTGTCAGAAATTTAATTAGTGTTGCTCTTGTTCTGTAAGACTTGCACTCGTAGGAAAGGGGCAGCATTCAGCACAAATCACTATCTCACAGATGAGAGGCAAATGGTAACACATTTGAAAACAACAGGGTAGATTTTCCTTCCACTCCTGCAATGGGTGAGGTAGATCCTACATGTTCAAAACTCCAATTAACCCTTACCACAGGTGATCTTACATACATCTCTGCAGTCTTCATGCAGTTGTGTAAGCGTCCATGCAGATCTCTCTTGAACCTGACAATACACAGTCTCCAGAAACACACTCTTAGCACACAGGCAGCTGCTTCTCCTGCATTCCCATGCTTACTATTCAGCACTGTGTGGTATTTCAGATAGCTGTGTGTAATGCTAACACATTCAACATCACCAAGGCTCATTTCCTTTGCTCTAGTCTAATCACTCACCCAGGTTCCACATGCTCATGGTCTCAAGTAGCTGTTAGGACATGTGCTCTTTTCCGCCTCTCTAAACTATAAGGAAAATGTGTCAGGCTGTTACAGTAATTATCACTTGCTCTACCACAGTAGTAAATGTGCTTTGAAATTGCCAATCAAATTTCGTTTTCTGCCTAGAATCACATCATGAGTCTGTGTGCACACAGGAATTGTTGTCAGAGATTTAATTTGTGTTGCTCTTGTTCTGTAAGACTTGCACTCGTAGGAAAGGGGCAGCTTGTTTTCTTGAACTGTGATGGTTAGCATTCAGCACAAATCACTATCTCACAGATGAGAGGCAAATGGTAACACATTTGAAAACAACAGGGTAGATTTTCCTTCCACTCCTGCAATGGGTGAGGTAGTTCCTACTTGTTCAAAACTCCAATTAACCCTTACCACTGTTGATCTTACATACATCTCTGCAGTCTTCATGCAGTTGTACAAGCGTACACGCAGATCTCTCTTGCACCTGACAATACACAGTCTCCAGAAACACACTCTTAGCAAACCGGCAGCTGCTTCTCCTGCATTCCCATGCTTACTATTCAGCACTGTGTGGTATTTCAGATAGCAGTGTGTAACGCTAACACATTCAACATCACCAAGGCTCATTTCCTTTGTTCTAGTCTAATCACTCACCCAGGTTCCTCATGCTCATGGTCTCAAGTAGCTGTTAGGACATGTGCTCTTTTCTGCCTCTCTAAACTATAAGGAAAATGTGTCAGGCTGTTACAGTAATTATCACTTGCTCTATCACAGTAGTAAATGTGCTTTGAAATTACCAATCAAATATCGTTTTCTGCCTAGAATCACACCATGAGTCTGTGTGCACACAGGAATTGTTGTCAGAGATTTAATTTGTGTTGTTCTTGTTCAGTAAGACTTGCACTCGTAGGAAAGGGGCAGCTTGTTTTCTTGAACTGTGATGGTTAGCATTCAGCACAAATCACTATCTCACAGATGAGAGGCAAATGGTAACACATTTGAAAACAACAGGGTAGATTTTCCTTCAGCTCCTGCAATGGGTGAGGTAGTTCCTACATGTTCAAAACTCCAATTAACCCTTACCACAGGTGATCTTACATACATCTCTGCAGTCTTCATGCAGTAGTGTAAGTGTCCATGCAGATCTCTCTTGCACCTGACAATACACAGTCTCCAGAAACACACTCTTAGCACACAGGCAGCTGCTTCTCCTGCATTCCCATGCTTACTATTCAGCACTGTGTGGTATTTCAGATAGCAGTGTGTAACGCTAACACATTCAACATCACCAAGGCTCATTTCCTTTGCTCTAGTCTAATCACTTACCCAGGTTCCACATGCTCATGGTCTCAAGTAGCTGTTAGGACATGTGCTCTTTTCTGCCTCTCTAAACTATAAGGAAAATGTGTCAGGCTGTTACAGTAATTATCACTTGCTCTACCACAGTAGTAAATGTGCTTTGAAATTGCCAATCAAATATCGTTTTCTGCCTAGAATCACACCATGAGTCTGTGTGCACACAGGAATTGTTGTCAGAAATTTAATTAGTGTTGCTCTTGTTCTGTAAGACTTGCACTCGTAGGAAAGGGGCAGCTTGTTTTCTTGAACTGTGATGGTTAGCATTCAGCACAAATCACTATCTCACAGATGAGAGGCAAATGGTAACACATTTGAAAACAACAGGGTAGATTTTCCTTCCACTCCTGCAATGGGTGAGGTAGTTCCTACATGTTCAAAACTCCAATTAACCCTTACCACAGGTGATCTTACATACATCTCTGCAGTCTTCATGCAGTTGTGTAAGCGTCCATGCAGATCTCTCTTGCACCTGACAAAACACAGTCTCCAGAAACACACTCTTAGCACACAGGCAGCTGCTTCTCCTGCATTCCCATGCTTACTATTCAGCACTGTGTGGTATTTCAGATAGCAGTGTGTAACGCTAACACATTCAACATCACCAAGGCTCATTTCCTTTGCTCTAGTCTAATCACTCACCCAGGTTCCACATGCTCATGGTCTCAAGTAGCTGTTAGGACATGTGCTCTTTTCTGCCTCTCTAAACTATAAGGAAAATGTGTCAGTCTGTTACAGTAATTATCACTTGTCCTACCACAGTAGTACATGTGCTTTGAAATTGCCAATCAAATATTGTTTTCTGCCTAGAATCACACCATGAGTCTGTGTGCACACATGAATTGTTTTCAGAGATTTAATTTGTGTTGCTCTTGTTCAGTAAGACTTGCACTCGTAGGAAAGGGGCAGCTTGTTTTCTTGAACTGTGATGGTTAGCATTCAGCACAAATCACTATCTCACAGATGAGAGGCAAATGGTAACACATTTGAAAACAACAGGGTAGATTTTCCTTCAGCTCCTGCAATGGGTGAGGTAGTTCCTACATGTTCAAAACTCCAATTAACCCTTACCACAGGTGATCTTACATACATCTCTGCAGTCTTCATGCAGTAGTGTAAGTGTCCACGCAGATCTCTCTTGCACCTGACAATACACAGTCTCCAGAAACACACTCTTAGCACACAGGCAGCTGCTTCTCCTGCATTCCCATGCTTACTATTCAGCACTGTGTGGTATTTCAGATAGCAGTGTGTAACGCTAACACATTCAACATCACCAAGGCTCATTTCCTCTGCTCTAGTCTAATCACTTACCCAGGTTCCACATGCTCATGGTCTCAAGTAGCTGTTAGTACATGTGCTCTTTTCTGCCTCTCTAAACTATAAGGAAAATGTGTCAGGCTGTTACAGTAATTATCACTTCCTCTACCACAGTAGTAAATGTGCTTTGAAATTGCCAATCACATATCGTTTTCTGCCTAGAATCACACCATGAGTCTGTGTGCACACAGGAATTGTTGTCAGAGATTTAATTAGTGTTGCTCTTTGTCTGTAAGACTTGCACTCGTAGGAAAGGGGCAGCTTGTTTTCTTGAACTGTGATGGTTAGCATTCAGCACAAATCACTACCTCACAGATGAGAGGCAAATGGTAACACATTTGAAAACAACAGGTAGATTTTCCTTCCACTTCTGCAATGGGTGAGGTAGTTCCTACATGTTCAAAACTCCAATTAACCCTTACCACAGGTGATCTTACATACATCTCTGCAGTCTTCATGCAGTAGTGTAAGTGTCCATGCAGATCTCTCTTGCACCTGACAATACACAGTCTCCAGAAACACACTCTTAGCACACAGGCAGCTGCTTCTCCTGCATTCCCATGCTTACTATTCAGCACTGTGTGGTATTTCAGATAGCAGTGTGTAACGCTAACACATTCAACATCACCAAGGCTTATTTCCTTTGCTCTAGTCTAATCACTCACCCAGGTTCCACATGCTCATGGTCTCAAGTAGCTGTTAGGACATGTGCTCTTTTCTGCCTCTCTAAACTATAAGGAAAATGTGTCAGGCTGTTACAGTAATTATCACTTGCTCTACCACAGTAGTAAATGTGCTTTGAAATTGCCAATCAAATATCGTTTTCTGCCTAGAATCACACCATGAGTCTGTGTGCACACAGGAATTGTTGTCAGAGATTTAATTTGTTTTGCTCTTGTTCTGTAAGACTTGCACTCGTAGGAAAGGGGCAGCTTGTTTTCTTGAACTGTGATGGTTAGCATTCAGCACAAATCACTATCTCACAGATGAGAGGCAAATGGTAACACATTTGAAAACAACAGGGTAGATTTTCCTTCCACTCCTGCAATGGGTGAGGTAGTTCCTACATGTTCAAAACTCCAATTAACCCTTACCACTGTTGATCTTACATACATCTCTGCAGTCTTCATGCAGTTGTGTAAGCGTACACGCAGATCTCTCTTGCACCTGACAATACACAGTCTCCAGAAACACACTCTTAGCACACCGGCAGCTGCTTCTCCTGCATTCCCATGCTTACTATTCAGCACTGTGTGGTATTTCAGATAGCAGTGTGTAACGCTAACACATTCAACATCACCAAGGCTCATTTCCTTTGTTCTAGTCTAATCACTCACCCAGGTTCCTCATGCTCATGGTCTCAAGTAGCTGTTAGGACATGTGCTCTTTTCTGCCTCTCTAAACTATAAGGAAAATGTGTCAGTCTGTTACAGTAATTATCACTTGCTCTACCACAGTAGTAAATGTGCTTTGAAATTGCCAATCAAATATCGTTTTCTGCCTAGAATCACACCATGAGTCTGTGTGCACACAGGAATTGTTGTCAGAGATTTAATTTGTGTTGCTCTTGTTCAGTAAGACTTGCACTCGTAGGAAAGGGGCAGCTTGTTTTCTTGAACTGTGATGGTTAGCATTCAGCACAAATCACTATCTCACAGATGAGAGGCAAATGGTAACACATTTGAAAACAACAGGGTAGATTTCCCTTCAGCTCCTGCAATGGGTGAGGTAGTTCCTACATGTTCAAAACTCCATTTAACCCTTACCACAGGTGATCTTACATACATCTCTGCAGTCTTCATGCAGTAGTGTAAGTGTCCACGCAGATCTCTCTTGCACCTGACAATACACAGTCTCCAAAAACACACTCTTAGCACACAGGCAGCTGCTTCTCCTGCATTCCCATGCTTACTATTCAGCACTGTGTGCTATTTCAGATAGCAGTGTGTAACGCTAACACATTCAACATCACCAAGGCTCATTTCCTTTGCTCTAGTCTAATCACTTACCCAGGTTCCACATGCTCATGGTCTCAAGTAGCTGTTAGGATATGTGCTCTTTTCTGCCTCTCTAAACTATAAGGAAAATGTGTCAGGCTGTTACAGTAATTATCACTTGCTCTACCACAGTAGTAAATGTGCTTTGAAATTGCCAATCAAATATCGTTTTCTGCCTAGAATCACACCATGAGTCTGTGTGCACACAGGAATTGTTGTCAGAGATTTAATTTGTTTTGCTCTTGTTCTGTAAGACTTGCACTCGTAGGAAAGGGGCAGCTTGTTTTCTTGAACTGTGATGGTTAGCATTCAGCACAAATCACTATCTCACAGATGAGAGGCAAATGGTAACACATTTGAAAACAACAGGGTAGATTTTCCTTCCACTCCTGTAATGGGTGAGGTAGTTCCTACATGTTCAAAACTCCAATTAACCCTTACCACAGGTGATCTTACATACATCTCTGCAGTCTTCATGCAGTTGTGTAAGCGTCCACGCAGATCTCTCTTGCACCTGACAATACACAGTCTCCAGAAACACACTCTTAGCACACAGGCAGCTGCTTCTCCTGCATTTCTATGCTTACTATTCAGCACTGTGTGGTATTTCAGATAGCAGTGTGTAACGCTAACACATTCAACATCACCAAGCCTCATTTCCTTTGCTCTAGTCTAATCACTCACCCAGGTTCCACATGCTCATGGTCTCAAGTAGCTGTTAGGACATGTGCTCTTTTCTGCCTCTCTAAACTAAAAGGAAAATGTGTCAGGCTGTTACAGTAATTATCACTTCCTCTACCACAGTAGTAAATGTGCTTTGAAATTGCCAATCACATATCGTTTTCTGCCTAGAATCACACCATGAGTCTGTGTGCACACAGGAATTGTTGTCAGAGATTTAATTAGTGTTGCTCTTTGTCTGTAAGACTTGCACTCGTAGGAAAGGGGCAGCTTGTTTTCTTGAACTGTGATGGTTAGCATTCAGCACAAATCACTACCTCACAGATGAGAGGCAAATGGTAACACATTTGAAAACAACAGGTAGATTTTCCTTCCACTTCTGCAATGGGTGAGGTAGTTCCTACATGTTCAAAACTCCAATTAACCCTTACCACAGGTGATCTTACATACATCTCTGCAGTCTTCATGCAGTTGTGTAAGCGTCCATGCAGATCTCTCTTGCACCTGACAATACACAGTCTCCAGAAACACACTCTTAGCAAACCGGCAGCTGCTTCTGCTGCATTCCCATGCTTACTATTCAGCACTGTGTGGTATTTCAGATAGCAGTGTGTAACGCTAACACATTCAACATCACCAAGGCTCATTTCCTTTGCTCTAGTCTAATCACTCACCCAGGTTCCACATGCTCATGGTCTCAAGTAGCTGTTAGGACATGTGCTCTTTTCTGCCTCTCTAAACTATAAGGAAAATGTGTCAGTCTGTTACAGTAATTATCACTTGCTCTACCACAGTAGTACATGTGCATTGAAATTGCCAATCAAATATTGTTTTCTGCCTAGAATCACACCATGAGTCTGTGTGCACACAGGAATTGTTGTCAGAGATTTAATTTGTGTTGCTCTTGTTCAGTAAGACTTGCACTCGTAGGAAAGGGGCAGCTTGTTTTCTTGAACTGTGATGGTTAGCATTCAGCACAAATCACTATCTCACAGATGAGAGGCAAATGGTAACACATTTGAAAACAACAGGGTAGATTTTCCTTCAGCTCCTGCAATGGGTGAGGTAGTTCCTACATGTTCAAAACTCCAATTAACCCTTACCACAGGTGATCTTACATACATCTCTGCAGTCTTCATGCAGTAGTGTAAGTGTCCACGCATATCTCTCTTGCACCTGACAATACACAGTCTCCAGAAACACACTCTTAGCACACAGGCAGCTGCTTCTCCTGCATTCCCATGCTTACTATTCAGCACTGTGTGGTATTTCAGATAGCAGTGTGTAACGCTAACACATTCAACATCACCAAGGCTCATTTCCTCTGCTCTAGTCTAATCACTTACCCAGGTTCCACATGCTCATGGTCTCAAGTAGCTGTTAGGACATGTGCTCTTTTCTGCCTCTCTAAACTATAAGGAAAATGTGTCAGGCTGTTACAGTAATTATCACTTGCACTACCACAGTAGTAAATGTGCTTTGAAATTGCCAATCAAATATCGTTTTCTGCCTAGAATCAGACCATGAGTCTGTGTGCACACAGGAATTGTTGTCAGAGATTTCATTTGTGTTGCTCCTGTTCTGTAAGACTTGCACTCGTAGGAAAGGGGCAGCTTGTTTTCTTGAACTGTGATGGTTAGCATTCAGCACAAATCACTATCTCACAGATGAGAGGCAAATGGTAACACATTTGAAAACAACAGGGTAGATTTTCCATCCACTCCTGCAATGGGTGAGGTAGTTCCTACATGTTCAAAACTCCAACTAACCCCCTTACCACAGGTGATCTTACATACATCTCGGCAGTCTTCATGCTGTTGTGTAAGCGTCCATGCAGATCTCTCTTGCACCTGACAATACACAGTCTCCAGAAACACACTCTTAGCACACAGGCAGCTGCTTCTCCTGCATTCCCATGCTTACTATTCAGCACTGAGTGGTATTTCAGATAGCAGTGTGTAACGCTAACACATTCAACATCACCAAGGCTCATTTCCTTTGCTCTAGTCTAATCACTCACCCAGGTTCCACATGCTCATGGTCTCAAGTAGCTGTTAGGATATGTGCTCTTTTCTGCCTCTCTAAACTATAAGGAAAATGTGTCAGGCTGTTACAGTAATTATCACTTGCTCTACCACAGTAGTAAATGTGCTTTGAAATTGCCAATCAAATATCGTTTTCTGCCTAGAATCACACCATGAGTCTGTGTGCACACAGGAATTGTTGTCAGAGATTTAATTTGTGTTGCTCTTGTTCTGTAAGACTTGCACTCGTAGGAAAGGGTCAGCTTGTTTTCTTGAACGGTGATGGTTAGCATTCAGCACAAATCACTATCTCACAGATGAGAGACAAATGGTAACACATTTGAAAACAACAGGGTAGATTTTCCTTCCACTCCTGCAATGGGTGAGGTAGTTCCTACATGTTCAAAACTCCAATTAACCCTTACCAAAGGTGATCTTACATACATCTCTGCAGTCTTCATGCAGTTGTGCAAGCGTCCATGCAGATCTCTCTTGCACCTGTCAATACACAGTCTCCAGAAAACACACTCTTAGCACACAGCCAACTGCTTCTCCTGCACTCCCATGCATACTATTCAGCACAGTGTGGTATTTCAGATAGCTGTGTGTAATGCTAACACATTCAACATCACCAAGGCTCATTTCCTTTGCTCTAGTCTAATCACTCACCCAGGTTCCACATGCTCATGGTCTCAAGTAGCTGTTAGGACATGTGCTCTTTTCCGCCTCTCTAAACTATAAGGAAAATGTGTCAGGCTGTTACAGTAATTATCACTTGGTCTACCACAGTAGTAAATGTGCTTTGAAATTGCCAATCAAATATCGTTTTCTGCCTAGAATCACATCATGAGTCTGTGTGCACACAGGAATTGTTGTCAGAGATTTAATTTGTGTTGCTCTTGTTCTGTAAGACTTGCACTCGTAGGAAAGGGGCAGCTTGTTTTCTTGAACTGTGATGGTTAGCATTCAGCACAAATCACTATCTCACAGATGAGAGGCAAATGGTAACACATTTGAAAACAACAGGGTAGATTTTCCTTCCACTCCTGCAATGGGTGAGGTAGTTCCTACTTGTTCAAAACTCCAATTAACCCTTACCACTGTTGATCTTACATACATCTCTGCAGTCTTCATGCAGTTGTATAAGCGTACACGCAGATCTCTCTTGCACCTGACAATACACAGTCTCCAGAAACACACTCTTAGCAAACCGGCAGCTGCTTCTCCTGCATTCCCATGCTTACTATTCAGCACTGTGTGGTATTTCAGATAGCAGTGTGTAACGCTAACACATTCAACATCACCAAGGCTCATTTCCTTTGTTCTAGTCTAATCACTCACCCAGGTTCCTCATGCTCATGGTCTCAAGTAGCTGTTAGGACATGTGCTCTTTTCTGCCTCTCTAAACTATAAGGAAAATGTGTCAGGCTGTTACAGTAATTATCACTTGCTCTACCTCAGTAGTAAATGTGCTTTGAAATTGCCAATCAAATATCGTTTTCTGCCTAGAATCACACCATGAGTCTGTGTGCACACAGGAATTGTTGTCAGAGATTTAATTTGTGTTGCTCTTGTTCAGTAAGACTTGCACTCGTAGGAAAGGGGCAGCTTGTTTTCCTGAACTGTGATGGTTAGCATTCAGCACAAATCACTATCTCACAGATGAGAGGCAAATGGTAACACATTTGAAAACAACAGGGTAGATTTTCCTTCCACTCCTGCAATGGGTGAGGTAGTTCCTACATGTTCAAAACTCCAATTAACCCTTACCACAGGTGATCTTACATACATCTCTGCAGTCTTCATGCAGTTGTGTAAGCGTCCATGCAGATCTCTCTTGCACCTGACAATACACAGTCTCCAGAAACACACTCTTAGCACACAGGCAGCTGCTTCTCCTGCATTCCCATGCTTACTATTCAGCACTGTGTGGTATTTCAGATAGCAGTGTGTAACGCTAACACATTCAACATCACCAAGGCTCATTTCCTTTGCTCTAGTCTAATCACTCACCCAGGTTCCACATGCTCATGGTCTCAAGTAGCTGTTAGGACATGTGCTCTTTTCTGCCTCTCTAAACTATAAGGAAAATGTGTCAGTCTGTTACAGTAATTATCACTTGCTCTACCACAGTAGTACATGTGCTTTGAAATTGCCAATCAAATATCGTTTTCTGCCTAGAATCACACCATGAGTCTGTGTGCACACAGGAATTGTTGTCAGAGATTTAATTTGTGTTGCTCTTGTTCAGTAAGACTTGCACTCGTAGGACAGGGGCAGCTTGCTTTCTTGAACTGTGATGGTTAGCATTCAGCACAAATCACTATCTCACAGATGAGAGGCAAATGGTAACACATTTGAAAACAACAGGGTAGATTTTCCTTCCACTCCTGCAATGGGTGAGGTAGTTCCTACATGTTCAAAACTCCAATTAACCCTTACCACAGGTGATCTTACATACATCTCTGCAGTCTTCATGCAGTTGTGTAAGCGTCCATGCAGATCTCTCTTGCACCTGACAATACACAGTCTCCAGAAACACACTCTTAGCATACAGGCAGCTGCTTCTCCTGCATTCCCATGCTTACTATTCAGCACTGTGTGGTATTTCAGATAGCAGTGTGTAACGCTAACACATTCAACATCACCAAGGCTCATTTCCTTTGCTCTAGTCTAATCACTCACTCAGGTTCCACATGCTCATGGTCTCAAGTAGCTGTTAGGACATGTGCTCTTTTCTGCCTCTCTAAACTATAAGGAAAATGTGTCAGGCTGTTACAGTAATTATCACTTGCTCTACCACAGTAGTAAATGTGCTTTGAAATTGCCAATCAAATATCGTTTTCTGCCTAGAATCACACCATGAGTCTGTGTGCACACAGGAATTGTTGTCAGAAATTTAATTCGTGTTGCTCTTGTTCTGTAAGACTTGCACTCGTAGGAAAGGGGCAGCTTGTTTTCTTGAACTGTGATGGTTAGCATTCAGCACAAATCACTATCTCACAGATGAGAGGCAAATGTTAACACATTTGAAAACAACAGGGTAGATTTTCCTTTCACTCCTGCAATGGGTGAGGTAGTTCCTACATGTTCAAAACTCCAATTAACCCTTACCACTGTTGATCTTACATACATCTCTGCAGTCTTCATGCAGTTGTGTAAGCGTCCACGCAGATCTCTCTTGCACCTGACAATACACAGTCTCCAGAAACACACTCTTACCACACAGGCAGCTGCTTCTCCTGCATTCCCATGCTTACTATTCAGCACTGTGTGGTATTTCAGATAGCAGTGTGTAACGCTAACACATTCAACATCACCAAGGCTCATTTCCTTTGCTCTAGTCTAATCACTCACCCAGGTTCCTCATGCTCATGGTCTCAAGTAGCTGTTAGGACATGTGCTCTTTTCTGCCTCTCTAAACTATAAGGAAAATGTGTCAGGCTGTTACAGTAATTATCACTTGCTCTACCACAGTAGTAAATGTGCTTTGAAATTGCCAATCAAATATCGTTTTCTGCCTAGAATCAGACCATGAGTCTGTGTGCACACAGGAATTGTTGTCAGAGATTTCATTTGTGTTGCTCCTGTTCTGTAAGACTTGCACTCGTAGGAAAGGGGCAGCTTGTTTTCTTGAACTGTGATGGTTAGCATTCAGCACAAATCACTATCTCACAGATGAGAGGCAAATGGTAACACATTTGAAAACAACAGGGTAGATTTTCCATCCACTCCTGCAATGGGTGAGGTAGTTCCTACATGTTCAAATCTCCAACTAACCCCCTTACCACAGGTGATCTTACATACATCTCGGCAGTCTTCATGCTGTTGTGTAAGCGTCCATGCAGATCTCTCTTGCACCTGACAATACACAGTCTCCAGAAACACACTCTTAGCACACAGGCAGCTGCTTCTCCTGCATTCCCATGCTTACTATTCAGCACTGTGTGGTATTTCAGATAGCAGTGTGTAACGCTAACACATTCAACATCACCAAGGCTCATTTCCTTTGCTCTAGTCTAATCACTCACCCAGGTTACTCATGCTCATGGTCTCAAGTAGCTGTTAGGACATGTGCTCTTTTCTGCCTCTCTAACCTATAAGGAAAATGTGTCAGGCTGTTACAGTAATTATCACTTGCTCTACCACAGTAGTAAATGTGCTTTGAAATTGCCAATCAAATATCTTTTTCTGCCTAGAATCACACCATGAGTCTGTGTGCACACAGGAATTGTTGTCAGAGATTTAATTCGTGTCGCTCTTGTTCTGTAAGACTTGCACTCATAGGAAAGGGGCAGCTTGTTTTCTTGAACTGTGATGGTTAGCAGTCAGCACAAATCACTACCTCACAGATGAGAAGCAAATGCTAACACATTTGAAAACAACAGGGTAGATTTTCCTTCCACTCCTGCAATGGGTGAGGTAGTTCCTACATGTTCAAAACTCCAATTAACCCTTACCAAAGGTGATCTTACATACATCTCTGCAGTCTTCATGCAGTTGTGCAAGCGTCCATGCAGATCTCTCTTGCACCTGTCAATACACAGTCTCCAGAAAACACACTCTTAGCACACAGCCAACTGCTTCTCCTGCACTCCCATGCATACTATTCAGCACAGTGCGGTATTTCGGATAGCAGTGTGTAACGCTAACACATTCAACATCACCAAGGCTCATTTCCTTTGCTCTAGTCTAATCACTTACCCAGGTTCCACATGCTCATGGTCTCAAGTAGCTGTTAGGACATGTGCTCTTTTCTGCCTCTCTAAATTATAAGGAAAATGTGTCAGGCTGTTACAGTAATTATCACTTGCTCTACCACAGTAGTAAATGTGCTTTGAAATTGCCAATCAAATATCGTTTTCTGCCTAGAATCACATCATGAGTCTGTGTGCACACAGGAATTGTTGTCAGAGATTTAATTTGTGTTGCTCTTGTTCTGTAAGACTTGCACTCGTAGGAAAGGGGCAGCTTGTTTTCTTGAACTGTGATGGTTAGCATTCAGCACAAATCACTATCTCACAGATGAGAGGCAAATGGTAACACATTTGAAAACAACAGGGTAGATTTTCCTTCCACTCCTGCAATGGGTGAGGTAGTTCCTACTTGTTCAAAACTCCAATTAACCCTTACCACTGTTGATCTTACATACATCTCTGCAGTCTTCATGCAGTTGTATAAGCGTACACGCAGATCTCTCTTGCACCTGACAATACACAGTCTCCAGAAACACACTCTTAGCAAACCGGCAGCTGCTTCTCCTGCATTCCCATGCTTACTATTCAGCACTGTGTGGTATTTCAGATAGCAGTGTGTAACGCTAACACATTCAACATCACCAAGGCTCATTTCCTTTGTTCTAGTCTAATCACTCACCCAGGTTCCTCATGCTCATGGTCTCAAGTAGCTGTTAGGACATGTGCTCTTTTCTGCCTCTCTAAACTATAAGGAAAATGTGTCAGGCTGTTACAGTAATTATCACTTGCTCTACCTCAGTAGTAAATGTGCTTTGAAATTGCCAATCAAATATCGTTTTCTGCCTAGAATCACACCATGAGTCTGTGTGCACACAGGAATTGTTGTCAGAGATTTAATTTGTGTTGCTCTTGTTCAGTAAGACTTGCACTCGTAGGAAAGGGGCAGCTTGTTTTCCTGAACTGTGATGGTTAGCATTCAGCACAAATCACTATCTCACAGATGAGAGGCAAATGGTAACACATTTGACAACAACAGGGTAGATTTTCCTTCAGCTCCTGCAATGGGTGAGGTAGTTCCTACATGTTCAAAACTCCAATTAACCCTTACCACAGGTGATCTTACATACATCTCTGCAGTCTTCATGCAGTAGTGTAAGTGTCCATGCAGATCTCTCTTGCACCTGACAATACACAGTCTCCAGAAACACACTCTTAGCACACAGGCAGCTGCTTCTCCTGCATTCCCATGCTTACTATTCAGCACTGTGTGGTATTTCAGAGAGCAGTGTGTAACGCTAACACATTCAACATCACCAAGGCTCATTACCTTTGCTCTAGTCTAATCACTTACCCAGGTTCCACATGCTCATGGTCTCAAGTAGCTGTTAGGACATGTGCTCTTTTCTGCCTCTCTAAACTATAAGGAAAATGTGTCAGGCTGTTACAGTAATTATCACTTGCTCTACCACAGTAGTAAATGTGCTTTGAAATTGCCAATCAAATATCGTTTTCTGCCTAGAATCACACCATGAGTCTGTGTGCACACAGGAATTGTTGTCAGAAATTTAATTAGTGTTGCTCTTGTTCTGTAAGACCTTCACTCGTAGGAAAGGGGCAGCTTGTTTTCTTGAACTGTGATGGTTAGCATTCAGCACAAATCACTATCTCACAGATGAGAGGCAAATGGTAACACATTTGAAAACAACAGGGTAGATTTTCCTTCCACTCCTGCAATGGGTGAGGTAGTTCCTACATGTTCAAAACTCCAATTAACCCGTACCACAGGTGATCTTACATACATCTCTGCAGTCTTCATGCAGTTGTGTAAGCGTCCATGCAGATCTCTCTTGCACCTGACAATACACAGTCTCCAGAAACACACTCTTAGCACACAGGCAGCTGCTTCTCCTGCCTTCCCATGCTTACTATTCAGCACTGTGTGGTATTTCAGATAGCAGTGTGTAACACTAACACATTCAAAATCACCAAGGCTCATTTCCTTTGCTCTAGTCTAATCACTCACCCAGGTTCCTCATGCTCATGGTCTCAAGTAGCTGTTAGGACATGTGCTCTTTTCTGCCTCTCTAAACTATAAGGAAAATGTGTCAGGCTGTCACAGTAATTATCACTTGCTCTACCACAGTAGTAAATGTGCTTTGATATTGCCAATCAAATATCGTTTTCTGCCTAGAATCACACCATGAGTCTGTGTGCACACAGGAATTGTTGTCAGAGATTTAATTTGTGTTGCTCTTGTTCTGTAAGACTTGCACTTGTAGGAAAGGTGCAGCTTGTTTTCTTGAACTGTGATGGTTAGCATTCAGCACAAATCACTATCTCACTGATGAGAGGCAAATGCTAACACAATTGAAAACAACAGGGTAGATTTTTCTTCCACTCCTGCAATGGGTGAGGTAGTTCCTACATGTTCAAAACTCCAATTAACCCTTACCACAGGTGATCTTACATACATCTCTGCAGTCTTCATGCAGTTGTGCAAGCGTCCATGCAGATCTCTCTTGCACCTGACAATACACAGTCTCCAGAAACACACTCTTAGCACACAGCCAACTTCTTCTCCTGCACTCCCATGCTTACTATTCAGCACTTTGTGGTATTTCAGATAGCAGTGTGTAACGCTAACACATTCAACATCACCAAGGCTCATTTCCTTTGCTCTAGTCTAATCACTCACCCAGGTTCCACATGCTCATGGTCTCAAGTACCTGTTAGAACATGTGCTCTTTTCTGCCTCTCTAAACTATAAGCAAAATGTGTCAGGCTGTTACAGTAATTATCACTTGCTCTACCACAGTAGTAAATGTGCTTTGAAATTGCCAATCAAATATCGTTTTCTGCCTAGAATCACACCATGAGTCTGTGTGCACACAGGAATTGTTGTCAGAGATTTAATTTGTGTTGCTCTTGTTCTTTAAGACTTGCACTCGTAGGAAAGGGGCAGCTTGTTTTCTTGAACTGTGATGGTTAGCATTCAGCACAAATCAGTATCTCACAGATGAGAGGCAAATGGTAACACATTTGAAAACAACAGGGTAGATTTTCCTTCCACTCCTGCAATGGGTGAGGTAGTTCCTACATGTTCAAAACTCCAATTAACCCTTACCACAGGTGATCTTACATACATCTCTGCAGTCTTCATGCAGTTGTGTAAGCGTCCATGCAGATCTCTCTTGCACCTGACAATACACAGTCTCCAGAAACACACTCTTAGCACACAGGCAGCTGCTTCTCCTGCATTCCCATGCTTACTATTCAGCACTGTGTGGTATTTCAGATAGCAGTGTGTAACACTAACACATTCAAAATCACCAAGGCTCATTTCCTTTGCTCTAGTCTAATCACTCACCCAGGTTCCTCATGCTCATGGTCTCAAGTAGCTGTTAGGACATGTGCTCTTTTCTGCCTCTCTAAACTATAAGGAAAATGTGTCAGGCTGTCACAGTAATTATCACTTTCTCTACCACAGTAGTAAATGTGCTTTGATATTGCCAATCAAATATCGTTTTCTGCCTAGAATCACACCATGAGTCTGTGTGTACACAGGAATTGTTGTCAGAGATTTAATTTGTGTTGCTCTTGTTCTGTAAGACTTGCACTCGTAGGAAAGGGGCAGCTTGTTTTCTTGAACTGTGATGGTTAGCATTCAGCACAAATCACTATCTCACAGATGAGAGGCAAATGCTAACACAATTGAAAACAACAGGGTAGATTTTCCTTCCACTCCTGCAATGGGTGAGGTAGTTCCTACATGTTCAAAACTCCAATTAACCCTTACCACAGGTGATCTTACATACATCTCTGCAGTCTTCATGCAGTTGTGCAAGCGTCCATGCAGATCTCTCTTGCACCTGACAATACACAGTCTCCAGAAACACACTCTTAGCACACAGCCAACTGCTTCTCCTGCACTCCCATGCTTACTATTCAGCACTGTGTGGTATTTCAGATAGCAGTGTGTAACGCTAACACATTCAACATCACCAAGGCTCATTTCCTTTGCTCTAGTCTAATCACTCACCCAGGTTCCACATGCTCATGGTCTCAAGTAGCTGTTAGGACATGTGCTCTTTTCTGCCTCTCTAAACTATAAGCAAAATGTGTCAGGCTGTTACAGTAATTATCACTTGCTCTACCACAGTAGTAAATGTGCTTTGAAATTGCCAATCAAATATCGTTTTCTGCCTAGAATCACACCATGAGTCTGTGTGCACACAGGAATTGTTGTCAGAGATTTAATTTGTGTTGCTCTTGTTCTTTAAGACTTGCACTCGTAGGAAAGGGGCAGCTTGTTTTCTTGAACTGTGATGGTTAGCATTCAGCACAAATCAGTATCTCACAGATGAGAGGCAAATGGTAACACATTTGAAAACAACAGGGTAGATTTTCCTTCCACTCCTGCAATGGGTGAGGTAGTTCCTACATGTTCAAAACTCCAATTAACCCTTACCACAGGTGATCTTACATACATCTCTGCAGTCTTCATGCAGTTGTGTAAGCGTCCATGCAGATCTCTCTTGCACCTGACAATACACAGTCTCCAGAAACACACTATTAGCACACAGGCAGCTGCTTCTCCTGCATTCCCATGCTTACTATTCAGCACTGTGTGGTATTTCAGATAGCAGTGTGTAACGCTAACACATTCAACATCACCAAGGCTCATTTCCTTTGCTCTAGTCTAATCACTCACCCAGGTTCCACATGCTCATGGTCTCAAGTAGCTGTTAGGACATGTGCTCTTTTCTGCCTCTCTAAACTATAAGGAAAATGTGTCAGGCTGTCACAGTAATTATCACTTGCTCTACCACAGTAGTAAATGTGCTTTGATATTGCCAATCAAATATCGTTTTCTGCCTAGAATCACACCATGAGTCTGTGTGTACACAGGAATTGTTGTCAGAGATTTAATTTGTGTTGCTCTTGTTCTGTAAGACTTGCACTCGTAGGAAAGAGGCAGCTTGTTTTCTTGAACTGTGATGGTTAGCATTCAGCACAAATCACTATCTCACAGATGAGAGGCAAATGCTAACACAATTGAAAACAACAGGGTAGATTTTCCTTCCACTCCTGCAATGGGTGAGGTAGTTCCTACATGTTCAAAACTCCAATTAACCCTTACCACAGGTGATCTTACATACATCTCTGCAGTCTTCATGCAGTTGTGCAAGCGTCTATGCAGATCTCTCTTGCACCTGACAATACACAGTCTCCAGAAACAAACTCTTAGCACACAGCCAACTGCTTCTCCTGCACTCCCATGCTTACTATTCAGCACTGTGTGGTATTTCAGATAGCAGTGTGTAACGCTAACACATTCAACATCACCAAGGCTCATTTCCTTTGCTCTAGTCTAATCACTCACCCAGGTTCCACATGCTCATGGTCTCAAGTAGCTGTTAGGACATGTGCTCTTTTCTGCCTCTCTAAACTATAAGCAAAATGTGTCAGGCTGTTACAGTAATTATCACTTGCTCTACCACAGTAGTAAATGTGCTTTGAAATTGCCAATCAAATATCGTTTTCTGCCTAGAATCACACCATGAGTCTGTGTGCACACAGGAATTGTTGTCAGAGATTTAATTTGTGTTGCTCTTGTTCTTTAAGACTTGCACTCGTAGGAAAGGGGCAGCTTGTTTTCTTGAACTGTGATGGTTAGCATTCAGCACAAATCAGTATCTCACAGATGAGAGGCAAATGGTAACACATTTGAAAACAACAGGGTAGATTTTCCTTCCACTCCTGCAATGGGTGAGGTAGTTCCTACATGTTCAAAACTCCAATTAACCCTTACCACAGGTGATCTTACATACATCTCTGCAGTCTTCATGCAGTTGTGTAAGCGTCCATGCAGATCTCTCTTGCACCTGACAATACACAGTCTCCAGAAACACACTCTTAGCACACAGGCAGCTGCTTCTCCTGCATTCCCATGCTTACTATTCAGCACTGTGTGGTATTTCAGATAGCAGTGTGTAACGCTAACACATTCAACATCACCAAGGCTCATTTCCTTTGCTCTAGTCTAATCACTCACCCAGGTTCCACATGCTCATGGTCTCAAGTAGCTGTTAGGACATGTGCTCTTTTCTGCCTCTCTAAACTATAAGGAAAATGTGTCAGTCTGTTACAGTAATTATCACTTGCTCTACCACAGTAGTACATGTGCTTTGAAATTGCCAATCAAATATCGTTTTCTGCCTAGAATCACACCATGAGTCTGTGTGCACCAGGAATTGTTGTCAGAGATTTAATTTGTGTTGCTCTTGTTCTGTAAGACTTGCACTCGTAGGAAAGGGGCAGCTTGTTTTCTTGAACTGTGATGGTTAGCATTCAGCACAAATCACTATCTCACAGATGAGAGGCAAATGGTAACACATTTGAAAACAACAGGGTAGATTTTCCTTCCACTCCTGCAATGGGTGAGGTAGTTCCTACATGTTCAAAACTCCAATTAACCCTTACCACAGGTGATCTTACATACATCTCTGCAGTCTTCATGCAGTTGTGTAAGCGTCCATGCAGATCTCTCTTGCACCTGACAATACACAGTCTCCAGAAACACACTCTTAGCACACAGGCAGCTGCTTCTCCTGCATTCCCATGCTTACTATTCAGCACTGTGTGGTATTTCAGATAGCAGTGTGTAACGCTAACACATTCAACATCACCAAGGCTCATTTCCTTTGCTCTAGTCTAATCACTCACCCAGGTTCCACATGCTCATGGTCTCAAGTAGCTGTTAGGACATGTGCTCTTTTCTGCCTCTCTAAACTATAAGGAAAATGTGTCAGTCTGTTACAGTAATTATCACTTGCTCTACCACAGTAGTACATGTGCTTTGAAATTGCCAATCAAATATCGTTTTCTGCCTAGAATCACACCATGAGTCTGTGTGCACACAGGAATTGTTGTCAGAGATTTAATTTGTGTTGCTCTTGTTCAGTAAGACTTGCACTCGTAGGAAAGGGGCAGCTTGTTTTCTTGAACTGTGATGGTTAGCATTCAGCACAAATCACTATCTCACAGATGAGAGGCAAATGGTAACACATTTGAAAACAACAGGGTAGATTTTCCTTCAGCTCCTGCAATGGGTGAGGTAGTTCCTACATGTTCAAAACTCCAATTAACCCTTACCACAGGTGATCTTACATACATCTCTGCAGTCTTCATGCAGTAGTGTAAGTGTCCACGCAGATCTCTCTTGCACCTGACAATACACAGTCTCCAGAAACACACTCTTAGCACACAGGCAGCTGCTTCTCCTGCATTCCCATGCTTACTATTCAGCACTGTGTGGTATTTCAGATAGCAGTGTGTAACGCTAACACATTCAACATCACCAAGGCTCATTTCCTTTGCTCTAGTCTAATCACTTACCCAGGTTCCACATGCTCATGGTCTCAAGTAGCTGTTAGGACATGTGCTCTTTTCTGCCTCTCTAAACTATAAGGAAAATGTGTCAGGCTGTTACAGTAATTATCACTTGCTCTACCACAGTAGTAAATGTGCTTTGAAATTTCCACTCAAATATCGTTTTCTGCCTAGAATCACACCATGAGTCTGTGTGCACACAGGAATTGTTGTCAGAAATTTAATTAGTGTTGCTCTTGTTCTGTAAGACTTGCACTCGCAGGAAAGGGGCAGCTTGTTTTCTTGAACTGTGATGGTTAGCATTCAGCACAAATCACTATCTCACAGATGAGAGGCAAATGGTAACACATTTGAAAACAACAGGGTAGATTTTCCTTCCACTCCTGCAATGGGTGAGGTAGTTCCTACATGTTCAAAACTCCAATTAACCCTTACCACAGGTGATCTTACATACATCTCTGCAGTCTTCATGCAGTTGTGTAAGCGTCCATGCAGATCTCTCTTGCACCTGACAATACACAGTCTCCAGAAACACACTCTTAGCATACAGGCAGCTGCTTCTCCTGCATTCCCATGCTTACTATTCAGCACTGTGTGGTATTTCAGATAGCAGTGTGTAACGCTAACACATTCGACATCACCAAGGCTCATTTCCTTTGCTCTAGTCTAATCACTCACCCAGGTTCCACATGCTCATGGTCTCAAGTAGCTGTTAGGACATGTGCTCTTTTCTGCCTCTCTAAACTATAAGGAAAATGTGTCAGGCTGTTACAGTAATTATCACTTGCTCTACCACAGTAGTAAATGTGCTTTGAAATTGCCAATCAAATATCGTTTTCTGCCTAGAATCACACCATGTGTCTGTGTGCACACAGGAATTGTTGTCAGAAATTTAATTCGTGTTGCTCTTGTTCTGTAAGACTTGCACTCGTAGGAAAGGGGCAGCTTGTTTTCTTGAACTGTGATGGTTAGCATTCAGCACAAATCACTATCTCACAGATGAGAGGCAAATGGTAACACATTTGAAAACAACAGGGTAGATTTTCCTTCCACTCCTGCAATGGGTGAAGTAGTTCCTACTTGTTCAAAACTCCAATTAACCCTTACCACTGTTGATCTTACATACATCTCTGCAGTCTTCATGCAGTTGTATAAGCGTACACGCAGATCTCTCTTGCACCTGACAATACACAGTCTCCAGAAACACACTCTTAGCAAACCGGCAGCTGCTTCTCCTGCATTCCCATGCTTACTATTCAGCACTGTGTGGTATTTCAGATAGCAGTGTGTAACGCTAACACATTCAACATCACCAAGGCTCATTTCCTTTGTTCTAGTCTAATCACTCACCCAGGTTCCTCATGCTCATGGTCTCAAGTAGCTGTTAGGACATGTGCTCTTTTCTGCCTCTCTAAACTATAAGGAAAATGTGTCAGGCTGTTACAGTAATTATCACTTGCTCTACCTCAGTAGTAAATGTGCTTTGAAATTGCCAATCAAATATCGTTTTCTGCCTAGAATCACACCATGAGTCTGTGTGCACACAGGAATTGTTGTCAGAGATTTAATTTGTGTTGCTCTTGTTCAGTAAGACTTGCACTCGTAGGAAAGGGGCAGCTTGTTTTCCTGAACTGTGATGGTTAGCATTCAGCACAAATCACTATCTCACAGATGAGAGGCAAATGGTAACACATTTGACAACAACAGGGTAGATTTTCCTTCAGCTCCTGCAATGGGTGAGGTAGTTCCTACATGTTCAAAACTCCAATTAACCCTTACCACAGGTGATCTTACATACATCTCTGCAGTCTTCATGCAGTAGTGTAAGTGTCCATGCAGATCTCTCTTGCACCTGACAATACACAGTCTCCAGAAACACACTCTTAGCACACAGGCAGCTGCTTCTTCTGCATTCCCATGCTTACTATTCAGCACTGTGTGGTATTTCAGAGAGCAGTGTGTAACGCTAACACATTCAACATCACCAAGGCTCATTACCTTTGCTCTAGTCTAATCACTTACCCAGGTTCCACATGCTCATGGTCTCAAGTAGCTGTTAGGACATGTGCTCTTTTCTGCCTCTCTAAACTATAAGGAAAATGTGTCAGGCTGTTACAGTAATTATCACTTGCTCTACCACAGTAGTAAATGTGCTTTGAAATTGCCAATCAAATATCGTTTTCTGCCTAGAATCACACCATGAGTCTGTGTGCACACAGGAATTGTTGTCAGAAATTTAATTAGTGTTGCTCTTGTTCTGTAAGACCTTCACTCGTAGGAAAGGGGCAGCTTGTTTTCTTGAACTGTGATGGTTAGCATTCAGCACAAATCACTATCTCACAGATGAGAGGCAAATGGTAACACATTTGAAAACAACAGGGTAGATTTTCCTTCCACTCCTGCAATGGGTGAGGTAGTTCCTACATGTTCAAAACTCCAATTAACCCTTACCACAGGTGATCTTACATACATCTCTGCAGTCTTCATGCAGTTGTGTAAGCGTCCATGCAGATCTCTCTTGCACCTGACAATACACAGTCTCCAGAAACACACTCTTAGCACACAGGCAGCTGCTTCTCCTGCCTTCCCATGCTTACTATTCAGCACTGTGTGGTATTTCAGATAGCAGTGTGTAACACTAACACATTCAAAATCACCAAGGCTCATTTCCTTTGCTCTAGTCTAATCACTCACCCAGGTTCCTCATGCTCATGGTCTCAAGTAGCTGTTAGGACATGTGCTCTTTTCTGCCTCTCTAAACTATAAGGAAAATGTGTCAGGCTGTCACAGTAATTATCACTTGCTCTACCACAGTAGTAAATGTGCTTTGATATTGCCAATCAAATATCGTTTTCTGCCTAGAATCACACCATGAGTCTGTGTGCACACAGGAATTGTTGTCAGAGATTTAATTTGTGTTGCTCTTGTTCTGTAAGACTTGCACTTGTAGGAAAGGTGCAGCTTGTTTTCTTGAACTGTGATGGTTAGCATTCAGCACAAATCACTATCTCACTGATGAGAGGCAAATGCTAACACAATTGAAAACAACAGGGTAGATTTTTCTTCCACTCCTGCAATGGGTGAGGTAGTTCCTACATGTTCAAAACTCCAATTAACCCTTACCACAGGTGATCTTACATACATCTCTGCAGTCTTCATGCAGTTGTGCAAGCGTCCATGCAGATCTCTCTTGCACCTGACAATACACAGTCTCCAGAAACACACTCTTAGCACACAGCCAACTTCTTCTCCTGCACTCCCATGCTTACTATTCAGCACTTTGTGGTATTTCAGATAGCAGTGTGTAACGCTAACACATTCAACATCACCAAGGCTCATTTCCTTTGCTCTAGTCTAATCACTCACCCAGGTTCCACATGCTCATGGTCTCAAGTACCTGTTAGAACATGTGCTCTTTTCTGCCTCTCTAAACTATAAGCAAAATGTGTCAGGCTGTTACAGTAATTATCACTTGCTCTACCACAGTAGTAAATGTGCTTTGAAATTGCCAATCAAATATCGTTTTCTGCCTAGAATCACACCATGAGTCTGTGTGCACACAGGAATTGTTGTCAGAGATTTAATTTGTGTTGCTCTTGTTCTTTAAGACTTGCACTCGTAGGAAAGGGGCAGCTTGTTTTCTTGAACTGTGATGGTTAGCATTCAGCACAAATCAGTATCTCACAGATGAGAGGCAAATGGTAACACATTTGAAAACAACAGGGTAGATTTTCCTTCCACTCCTGCAATGGGTGAGGTAGTTCCTACATGTTCAAAACTCCAATTAACCCTTACCACAGGTGATCTTACATACATCTCTGCAGTCTTCATGCAGTTGTGTAAGCGTCCATGCAGATCTCTCTTGCACCTGACAATACACAGTCTCCAGAAACACACTCTTAGCACACAGGCAGCTGCTTCTCCTGCATTCCCATGCTTACTATTCAGCACTGTGTGGTATTTCAGATAGCAGTGTGTAACACTAACACATTCAAAATCACCAAGGCTCATTTCCTTTGCTCTAGTCTAATCACTCACCCAGGTTCCTCATGCTCATGGTCTCAAGTAGCTGTTAGGACATGTGCTCTTTTCTGCCTCTCTAAACTATAAGGAAAATGTGTCAGGCTGTCACAGTAATTATCACTTTCTCTACCACAGTAGTAAATGTGCTTTGATATTGCCAATCAAATATCGTTTTCTGCCTAGAATCACACCATGAGTCTGTGTGTACACAGGAATTGTTGTCAGAGATTTAATTTGTGTTGCTCTTGTTCTGTAAGACTTGCACTCGTAGGAAAGGGGCAGCTTGTTTTCTTGAACTGTGATGGTTAGCATTCAGCACAAATCACTATCTCACAGATGAGAGGCAAATGCTAACACAATTGAAAACAACAGGGTAGATTTTCCTTCCACTCCTGCAATGGGTGAGGTAGTTCCTACATGTTCAAAACTCCAATTAACCCTTACCACAGGTGATCTTACATACATCTCTGCAGTCTTCATGCAGTTGTGCAAGCGTCCATGCAGATCTCTCTTGCACCTGACAATACACAGTCTCCAGAAACACACTCTTAGCACACAGCCAACTGCTTCTCCTGCACTCCCATGCTTACTATTCAGCACTGTGTGGTATTTCAGATAGCAGTGTGTAACGCTAACACATTCAACATCACCAAGGCTCATTTCCTTTGCTCTAGTCTAATCACTCACCCAGGTTCCACATGCTCATGGTCTCAAGTAGCTGTTAGGACATGTGCTCTTTTCTGCCTCTCTAAACTATAAGCAAAATGTGTCAGGCTGTTACAGTAATTATCACTTGCTCTACCACAGTAGTAAATGTGCTTTGAAATTGCCAATCAAATATCGTTTTCTGCCTAGAATCACACCATGAGTCTGTGTGCACACAGGAATTGTTGTCAGAGATTTAATTTGTGTTGCTCTTGTTCTTTAAGACTTGCACTCGTAGGAAAGGGGCAGCTTGTTTTCTTGAACTGTGATGGTTAGCATTCAGCACAAATCAGTATCTCACAGATGAGAGGCAAATGGTAACACATTTGAAAACAACAGGGTAGATTTTCCTTCCACTCCTGCAATGGGTGAGGTAGTTCCTACATGTTCAAAACTCCAATTAACCCTTACCACAGGTGATCTTACATACATCTCTGCAGTCTTCATGCAGTTGTGTAAGCGTCCATGCAGATCTCTCTTGCACCTGACAATACACAGTCTCCAGAAACACACTATTAGCACACAGGCAGCTGCTTCTCCTGCATTCCCATGCTTACTATTCAGCACTGTGTGGTATTTCAGATAGCAGTGTGTAACGCTAACACATTCAACATCACCAAGGCTCATTTCCTTTGCTCTAGTCTAATCACTCACCCAGGTTCCACATGCTCATGGTCTCAAGTAGCTGTTAGGACATGTGCTCTTTTCTGCCTCTCTAAACTATAAGGAAAATGTGTCAGGCTGTCACAGTAATTATCACTTGCTCTACCACAGTAGTAAATGTGCTTTGATATTGCCAATCAAATATCGTTTTCTGCCTAGAATCACACCATGAGTCTGTGTGTACACAGGAATTGTTGTCAGAGATTTAATTTGTGTTGCTCTTGTTCTGTAAGACTTGCACTCGTAGGAAAGAGGCAGCTTGTTTTCTTGAACTGTGATGGTTAGCATTCAGCACAAATCACTATCTCACAGATGAGAGGCAAATGCTAACACAATTGAAAACAACAGGGTAGATTTTCCTTCCACTCCTGCAATGGGTGAGGTAGTTCCTACATGTTCAAAACTCCAATTAACCCTTACCACAGGTGATCTTACATACATCTCTGCAGTCTTCATGCAGTTGTGCAAGCGTCTATGCAGATCTCTCTTGCACCTGACAATACACAGTCTCCAGAAACAAACTCTTAGCACACAGCCAACTGCTTCTCCTGCACTCCCATGCTTACTATTCAGCACTGTGTGGTATTTCAGATAGCAGTGTGTAACGCTAACACATTCAACATCACCAAGGCTCATTTCCTTTGCTCTAGTCTAATCACTCACCCAGGTTCCACATGCTCATGGTCTCAAGTAGCTGTTAGGACATGTGCTCTTTTCTGCCTCTCTAAACTATAAGCAAAATGTGTCAGGCTGTTACAGTAATTATCACTTGCTCTACCACAGTAGTAAATGTGCTTTGAAATTGCCAATCAAATATCGTTTTCTGCCTAGAATCACACCATGAGTCTGTGTGCACACAGGAATTGTTGTCAGAGATTTAATTTGTGTTGCTCTTGTTCTTTAAGACTTGCACTCGTAGGAAAGGGGCAGCTTGTTTTCTTGAACTGTGATGGTTAGCATTCAGCACAAATCAGTATCTCACAGATGAGAGGCAAATGGTAACACATTTGAAAACAACAGGGTAGATTTTCCTTCCACTCCTGCAATGGGTGAGGTAGTTCCTACATGTTCAAAACTCCAATTAACCCTTACCACAGGTGATCTTACATACATCTCTGCAGTCTTCATGCAGTTGTGTAAGCGTCCATGCAGATCTCTCTTGCACCTGACAATACACAGTCTCCAGAAACACACTCTTAGCACACAGGCAGCTGCTTCTCCTGCATTCCCATGCTTACTATTCAGCACTGTGTGGTATTTCAGATAGCAGTGTGTAACGCTAACACATTCAACATCACCAAGGCTCATTTCCTTTGCTCTAGTCTAATCACTCACCCAGGTTCCACATGCTCATGGTCTCAAGTAGCTGTTAGGACATGTGCTCTTTTCTGCCTCTCTAAACTATAAGGAAAATGTGTCAGTCTGTTACAGTAATTATCACTTGCTCTACCACAGTAGTACATGTGCTTTGAAATTGCCAATCAAATATCGTTTTCTGCCTAGAATCACACCATGAGACGGTGTGCACCAGGAATTGTTGTCAGAGATTTAATTTGTGTTGCTCTTGTTCTGTAAGACTTGCACTCGTAGGAAAGGGGCAGCTTGTTTTCTTGAACTGTGATGGTTAGCATTCAGCACAAATCACTATCTCACAGATGAGAGGCAAATGGTAACACATTTGAAAACAACAGGGTAGATTTTCCTTCCACTCCTGCAATGGGTGAGGTAGTTCCTACATGTTCAAAACTCCAATTAACCCTTACCACAGGTGATCTTACATACATCTCTGCAGTCTTCATGCAGTTGTGTAAGCGTCCATGCAGATCTCTCTTGCACCTGACAATACACAGTCTCCAGAAACACACTCTTAGCACACAGGCAGCTGCTTCTCCTGCATTCCCATGCTTACTATTCAGCACTGTGTGGTATTTCAGATAGCAGTGTGTAACGCTAACACATTCAACATCACCAAGGCTCATTTCCTTTGCTCTAGTCTAAGCACTCACCCAGGTTCCACATGCTCATGGTCTCAAGTAGCTGTTAGGACATGTGCTCTTTTCTGCCTCTCTAAACTATAAGGAAAATGTGTCAGTCTGTTACAGTAATTATCACTTGCTCTACCACAGTAGTACATGTGCTTTGAAATTGCCAATCAAATATCGTTTTCTGCCTAGAATCACACCATGAGTCTGTGTGCACACAGGAGGTGTTGTCAGAGATTTAATGTGTGTTGCTCTTGTTCAGTAAGACTTGCACTCGTAGGAAAGGGGCAGCTTGTTTTCTTGAACTGTGATGGTTAGCATTCAGCACAAATCACTATCTCACAGATGAGAGGCAAATGGTAACACATTTGAAAACAACAGGGTAGATTTTCCTTCAGCTCCTGCAATGGGTGAGGTAGTTCCTACATGTTCAAAACTCCAATTAACCCTTACCACAGGTGATCTTACATACATCTCTGCAGTCTTCATGCAGTAGTGTAAGTGTCCACGCAGATCTCTCTTGCACCTGACAATACACAGTCTCCAGAAACACACTCTTACCACACAGGCAGCTGCTTCTCCTGCATTCCCATGCTTACTATTCAGCACTGTGTGGTATTTCAGATAGCAGTGTGTAACGCTAACACATTCAACATCACCAAGGCTCATTTCCTTTGCTCTAGTCTAATCACTCACCCAGGTTCCTCATGCTCATGGTCTCAAGTAGCTGTTAGGACATGTGCTCTTTTCTGCCTCTCTAAACTATAAGGAAAATGTGTCAGGCTGTTACAGTAATTATCACTTGCTCTACCACAGTAGTAAATGTGCTTTGAAATTGCCAATCAAATATCGTTTTCTGCCTAGAATCAGACCATGAGTCTGTGTGCACACAGGAATTGTTGTCAGAGATTTCATTTGTGTTGCTCCTGTTCTGTAAGACTTGCACTCGTAGGAAAGGGGCAGCTTGTTTTCTTGAACTGTGATGGTTAGCATTCAGCACAAATCACTATCTCACAGATGAGAGGCAAATGGTAACACATTTGAAAACAACAGGGTAGATTTTCCATCCACTCCTGCAATGGGTGAGGTAGTTCCTACATGTTCAAAACTCCAACTAACCCCCTTACCACAGGTGATCTTACATACATCTCGGCAGTCTTCATGCTGTTGTGTAAGCGTCCATGCAGATCTCTCTTGCACCTGACAATACACAGTCTCCAGAAACACACTCTTAGCACACAGGCAGCTGCTTCTCCTGCATTCCCATGCTTACTATTCAGCACTGTGTGGTATTTCAGATAGCAGTGTGTAACGCTAACACATTCAACATCACCAAGGCTCATTTCCTTTGCTCTAGTCTAATCACTCACCCAGGTTACTCATGCTCATGGTCTCAAGTAGCTGTTAGGACATGTGCTCTTTTCTGCCTCTCTAAACTATAAGGAAAATGTGTCAGGCTGTTACAGTAATTATCACTTGCTCTACCACAGTAGTAAATGTGCTTTGAAATTGCCAATCAAATATCTTTTTCTGCCTAGAATCACACCATGAGTCTGTGTGCACACAGGAATTGTTGTCAGAGATTTAATTCGTGTCGCTCTTGTTCTGTAAGACTTGCACTCATAGGAAAGGGGCAGCTTGTTTTCTTGAACTGTGATGGTTAGCAGTCAGCACAAATCACTATCTCACAGATGAGAGGCAAATGGTAACACATTTGAAAACAACAGGGTAGATTTTCCTTCCACTCCTGCAATGGGTGAGGTAGTTCCTACATGTTCAAAACTCCAATTAACCCTTACCACAGGTGATCTTACATACATCTCTGCAGTCTTCATGCAGTTGTGTAAGCGTCCATGCAGATCTCTCTTGCACCTGACAATACACAGTCTCCAGAAACACACTCTTAGCACACAGGCAGCTGCTTCTCCTGCCTTCCCATGCTTACTATTCAGCACTGTGTGGTATTTCAGATAGCAGTGTGTAACACTAACACATTCAAAATCACCAAGGCTCATTTCCTTTGCTCTAGTCTAATCACTCACCCAGGTTCCTCATGCTCATGGTCTCAAGTAGCTGTTAGGACATGTGCTCTTTTCTGCCTCTCTAAACTATAAGGAAAATGTGTCAGGCTGTCACAGTAATTATCACTTGCTCTACCACAGTAGTAAATGTGCTTTGATATTGCCAATCAAATATCGTTTTCTGCCTAGAATCACACCATGAGTCTGTGTGCACACAGGAATTGTTGTCAGAGATTTAATTTGTGTTGCTCTTGTTCTGTAAGACTTGCACTTGTAGGAAAGGTGCAGCTTGTTTTCTTGAACTGTGATGGTTAGCATTCAGCACAAATCACTATCTCACTGATGAGAGGCAAATGGTAACACAATTGAAAACAACAGGGTAGATTTTCCTTCCACTCCTGCAATGGGTGAGGTAGTTCCTACATGTTCAAAACTCCAATTAACCCTTACCACAGGTGATCTTACATACATCTCTGCAGTCTTCATGCAGTTGTGCAAGCGTCCATGCAGATCTCTCTTGCACCTGACAATACACAGTCTCCAGAAACACACTCTTAGCACACAGCCAACTGCTTCTCCTGCACTCCCATGCTTACTATTCAGCACTGTGTGGTATTTCAGATAGCAGTGTGTAACGCTAACACATTCAACATCACCAAGGCTCATTTCCTTTGCTCTAGTCTAATCACTCACCCAGGTTCCACATGCTCATGGTCTCAAGTAGCTGTTAGGACATGTGCTCTTTTCTGCCTCTCTAAACTATAAGCAAAATGTGTCAGGCTGTTACAGTAATTATCACTTGCTCTACCACAGTAGTAAATGTGCTTTGAAATTGCCAATCAAATATCGTTTTCTGCCTAGAATCACACCATGAGTCTGTGTGCACACAGGAATTGTTGTCAGAGATTTAATTTGTGTTGCTCTTGTTCTTTAAGACTTGCACTCGTAGGAAAGGGGCAGCTTGTTTTCTTGAACTGTGATGGTTAGCATTCAGCACAAATCAGTATCTCACAGATGAGAGGCAAATGGTAACACATTTGAAAACAACAGGGTAGATTTTCCTTCCACTCCTGCAATGGGTGAGGTAGTTCCTACATGTTCAAAACTCCAATTAACCCTTACCACAGGTGATCTTACATACATCTCTGCAGTCTTCATGCAGTTGTGTAAGCGTCCATGCAGATCTCTCTTGCACCTGACAATACACAGTCTCCAGAAACACACTATTAGCACACAGGCAGCTGCTTCTCCTGCATTCCCATGCTTACTATTCAGCACTGTGTGGTATTTCAGATAGCAGTGTGTAACGCTAACACATTCAACATCACCAAGGCTCATTTCCTTTGCTCTAGTCTAATCACTCACCCAGGTTCCACATGCTCATGGTCTCAAGTAGCAGTTAGGACATGTGCTCTTTTCTGCCTCTCTAAACTATAAGGAAAATGTGTCAGGCTGTCACAGTAATTATCACTTGCTCTACCACAGTAGTAAATGTGCTTTGATATTGCCAATCAAATATCGTTTTCTGCCTAGAATCACACCATGAGTCTGTGTGTACACAGGAATTGTTGTCAGAGATTTAATTTGTGTTGCTCTTGTTCTGTAAGACTTGCACTCGTAGGAAAGAGGCAGCTTGTTTTCTTGAACTGTGATGGTTAGCATTCAGCACAAATCACTATCTCACAGATGAGAGGCAAATGCTAACACAATTGAAAACAACAGGGTAGATTTTCCTTCCACTCCTGCAATGGGTGAGGTAGTTCCTACATGTTCAAAACTCCAATTAACCCTTACCACAGGTGATCTTACATACATCTCTGCAGTCTTCATGCAGTTGTGCAAGCGTCTATGCAGATCTCTCTTGCACCTGACAATACACAGTCTCCAGAAACAAACTCTTAGCACACAGCCAACTGCTTCTCCTGCACTCCCATGCTTACTATTCAGCACTGTGTGGTATTTCAGATAGCAGTGTGTAACGCTAACACATTCAACATCACCAAGGCTCATTTCCTTTGCTCTAGTCTAATCACTCACCCAGGTTCCACATGCTCATGGTCTCAAGTAGCTGTTAGGACATGTGCTCTTTTCTGCCTCTCTAAACTATAAGCAAAATGTGTCAGGCTGTTACAGTAATTATCACTTGCTCTACCACAGTAGTAAATGTGCTTTGAAATTGCCAATCAAATATCGTTTTCTGCCTAGAATCACACCATGAGTCTGTGTGCACACAGGAATTGTTGTCAGAGATTTAATTTGTGTTGCTCTTGTTCTTTAAGACTTGCACTCGTAGGAAAGGGGCAGCTTGTTTTCTTGAACTGTGATGGTTAGCATTCAGCACAAATCAGTATCTCACAGATGAGAGGCAAATGGTAACACATTTGAAAACAACAGGGTAGATTTTCCTTCCACTCCTGCAATGGGTGAGGTAGTTCCTACATGTTCAAAACTCCAATTAACCCTTACCACAGGTGATCTTACATACATCTCTGCAGTCTTCATGCAGTTGTGTAAGCGTCCATGCAGATCTCTCTTGCACCTGACAATACACAGTCTCCAGAAACACACTCTTAGCACACAGGCAGCTGCTTCTCCTGCATTCCCATGCTTACTATTCAGCACTGTGTGGTATTTCAGATAGCAGTGTGTAACGCTAACACATTCAACATCACCAAGGCTCATTTCCTTTGCTCTAGTCTAATCACTCACCCAGGTTCCACATGCTCATGGTCTCAAGTAGCTGTTAGGACATGTGCTCTTTTCTGCCTCTCTAAACTATAAGCAAAATGTGTCAGGCTGTTACAGTAATTATCACTTGCTCTACCACAGTAGTAAATGTGCTTTGAAATTGCCAATCAAATATCGTTTTCTGCCTAGAATCACACCATGAGTCTGTGTGCACACAGGAATTGTTGTCAGAGATTTAATTTGTGTTGCTCTTGTTCTTTAAGACTTGCACTCGTAGGAAAGGGGCAGCTTGTTTTCTTGAACTGTGATGGTTAGCATTCAGCACAAATCAGTATCTCACAGATGAGAGGCAAATGGTAACACATTTGAAAACAACAGGGTAGATTTTCCTTCCACTCCTGCAATGGGTGAGGTAGTTCCTACATGTTCAAAACTCCAATTAACCCTTACCACAGGTGATCTTACATACATCTCTGCAGTCTTCATGCAGTTGTGTAAGCGTCCATGCAGATCTCTCTTGCACCTGACAATACACAGTCTCCAGAAACACACTCTTAGCACACAGGCAGCTGCTTCTCCTGCATTCCCATGCTTACTATTCAGCACTGTGTGGTATTTCAGATAGCAGTGTGTAACGCTAACACATTCAACATCACCAAGGCTCATTTCCTTTGCTCTAGTCTAATCACTCACCCAGGTTCCACATGCTCATGGTCTCAAGTAGCTGTTAGGACATGTGCTCTTTTCTGCCTCTCTAAACTATAAGGAAAATGTGTCAGTCTGTTACAGTAATTATCACTTGCTCTACCACAGTAGTACATGTGCTTTGAAATTGCCAATCAAATATCGTTTTCTGCCTAGAATCACACCATGAGTCTGTGTGCACACAGGAATTGTTGTCAGAGATTTAATTTGTGTTGCTCTTGTTCAGTAAGACTTGCACTCGTAGGAAAGGGGCAGCTTGTTTTCTTGAACTGTGATGGTTAGCATTCAGCACAAATCACTATCTCACAGATGAGAGGCAAATGGTAACACATTTGAAAACAACAGGGTAGATTTTCCTTCAGCTCCTGCAATGGGTGAGGTAGTTCCTACATGTTCAAAACTCCAATTAACCCTTACCACAGGTGATCTTACATACATCTCTGCAGTCTTCATGCAGTAGTGTAAGTGTCCACGCAGATCTCTCTTGCACCTGACAATACACAGTCTCCAGAAACACACTCTTAGCATACAGGCAGCTGCTTCTCCTGCATTCCCATGCTTACTATTCAGCACTGTGTGGTATTTCAGATAGCAGTGTGTAACGCTAACACATTCAACATCACCAAGGCTCATTTCCTTTGCTCTAGTCTAATCACTCACCCAGGTTCCACATGCTCATGGTCTCAAGTAGCTGTTAGGACATGTGCTCTTTTCTGCCTCTCTAAACTATAAGGAAAATGTGTCAGGCTGTTACAGTAATTATCACTTGCTCTACCACAGTAGTAAATGTGCTTTGAAATTGCCAATCAAATATCGTTTTCTGCCTAGAATCACACCATGTGTCTGTGTGCACACAGGAATTGTTGTCAGAAATTTAATTCGTGTTGCTCTTGTTCTGTAAGACTTGCACTCGTAGGAAAGGGGCAGCTTGTTTTCTTGAACTGTGATGGTTAGCATTCAGCACAAATCACTATCTCACAGATGAGAGGCAAATGTTAACACATTTGAAAACAACAGGGTAGATTTTCCTTTCACTCCTGCAATGGGTGAGGTAGTTCCTACATGTTCAAAACTCCAATTAACCCTTACCACTGTTGATCTTACATACATCTCTGCAGTCTTCATGCAGTTGTGTAAGGGTCCACGCAGATCTCTCTTGCACCTGACAATACACAGTCTCCAGAAACACACTCTTACCACACAGGCAGCTGCTTCTCCTGCATTCCCATGCTTACTATTCAGCACTGTGTGGTATTTCAGATAGCAGTGTGTAACGCTAACACATTCAACATCACCAAGGCTCATTTCCTTTGCTCTAGTCTAATCACTCACCCAGGTTCCTCATGCTCATGGTCTCAAGTAGCTGTTAGGACATGTGCTCTTTTCTGCCTCTCTAAACTATAAGGAAAATGTGTCAGGCTGTTACAGTAATTATCACTTGCTCTACCACAGTAGTAAATGTGCTTTGAAATTGCCAATCAAATATCGTTTTCTGCCTAGAATCAGACCATGAGTCTGTGTGCACACAGGAATTGTTGTCAGAGATTTCATTTGTGTTGCTCCTGTTCTGTAAGACTTGCACTCGTAGGAAAGGGGCAGCTTGTTTTCTTGAACTGTGATGGTTAGCATTCAGCACAAATCACTATCTCACAGATGAGAGGCAAATGGTAACACATTTGAAAACAACAGGGTAGATTTTCCATCCACTCCTGCAATGGGTGAGGTAGTTCCTACATGTTCAAAACTCCAACTAACCCCCTTACCACAGGTGATCTTACATACATCTCGGCAGTCTTCATGCTGTTGTGTAAGCGTCCATGCAGATCTCTCTTGCACCTGACAATACACAGTCTCCAGAAACACACTCTTAGCACACAGGCAGCTGCTTCTCCTGCATTCCCATGCTTACTATTCAGCACTGTGTGGTATTTCAGATAGCAGTGTGTAACGCTAACACATTCAACATCACCAAGGCTCATTTCCTTTGCTCTAGTCTAATCACTCACCCAGGTTACTCATGCTCATGGTCTCAAGTAGCTGTTAGGACATGTGCTCTTTTCTGCCTCTCTAAACTATAAGGAAAATGTGTCAGGCTGTTACAGTAATTATCACTTGCTCTACCACAGTAGTAAATGTGCTTTGAAATTGCCAATCAAATATCTTTTTCTGCCTAGAATCACACCATGAGTCTGTGTGCACACAGGAATTGTTGTCAGAGATTTAATTTGTGTCGCTCTTGTTCTGTAAGACTTGCACTCATAGGAAAGGGGCAGCTTGTTTTCTTGAACTGTGATGGTTAGCAGTCAGCACAAATCACTATCTCACAGATGAGCGGCAAATGGTAACACATTTGAAAACAACAGGGTAGATTTTCCTTCCACTCCTGCAATGGGTGAGGTAGTTCCTACATGTTCAAAACTCCAATTAACCCTTACCACAGGTGATCTTACATACATCTCTGCAGTCTTCATGCAGTTGTGTAAGCGTCCATGCAGATCTCTCTTGCACCTGACAATACACAGTCTCCAGAAACACACTCTTAGCACACAGGCAGCTGCTTCTCCTGCCTTCCCATGCTTACTATTCAGCACTGAGTGGTATTTCAGATAGCAGTGTGTAACACTAACACATTCAAAATCACCAAGGCTCATTTCCTTTGCTCTAGTCTAATCACTCACCCAGGTTCCTCATGCTCATGGTCTCAAGTAGCTGTTAGGACATGTGCTCTTTTCTGCCTCTCTAAACTATAAGGAAAATGTGTCAGGCTGTCACAGTAATTATCACTTGCTCTACCACAGTAGTAAATGTGCTTTGATATTGCCAATCAAATATCGTTTTCTGCCTAGAATCACACCATGAGTCTGTGTGCACACAGGAATTGTTGTCAGAGATTTAATTTGTGTTGCTCTTGTTCTGTAAGACTTGCACTTGTAGGAAAGGTGCAGCTTGTTTTCTTGAACTGTGATGGTTAGCATTCAGCACAAATCAGTATCTCACAGATGAGAGGCAAATGGTAACACATTTGAAAACAACAGGGTAGATTTTCCTTCCACTCCTGCAATGGGTGAGGTAGTTCCTACATGTTCAAAACTCCAACTAACCCTTACCACAGGTGATCTTACATACATCTCTGCAGTCTTCATGCAGTTGTGTAAGCGTCCATGCAGATCTCTCTTGCACCTGACAATACACAGTCTCCAGAAACACACTCTTAGCACACAGGCAGCTGCTTCTCCTGCATTCCCATGCTTACTATTCAGCACTGTGTGGTATTTCAGATAGCAGTGTGTAACACTAACACATTCAAAATCACCAAGGCTCATTTCCTTTGCTCTAGTCTAATCACTCACCCAGGTTCCTCATGCTCATGGTCTCAAGTAGCTGTTAGGACATGTGCTCTTTTCTGCCTCTCTAAACTATAAGGAAAATGTGTCAGGCTGTCACAGTAATTATCACTTTCTCTACCACAGTAGTAAATGTGCTTTGATATTGCCAATCAAATATCGTTTTCTGCCTAGAATCACACCATGAGTCTGTGTGTACACAGGAATTGTTGTCAGAGATTTAATTTGTGTTGCTCTTGTTCTGTAAGACTTGCACTCGTAGGAAAGGGGCAGCTTGTTTTCTTGAACTGTGATGGTTAGCATTCAGCACAAATCACTATCTCACAGATGAGAGGCAAATGCTAACACAATTGAAAACAACAGGGTAGATTTTCCTTCCACTCCTGCAATGGGTGAGGTAGTTCCTACATGTTCAAAACTCCAATTAACCCTTACCACAGGTGATCTTACATACATCTCTGCAGTCTTCATGCAGTTGTGCAAGCGTCCATGCAAATCTCTCTTGCACCTGACAATACACAGTCTCCAGAAACACACTCTTAGCACACAGCCAACTGCTTCTCCTGCACTCCCATGCTTACTATTCAGCACTGTGTGGTATTTCAGATAGCAGTGTGTAACGCTAACACATTCAACATCACCAAGGCTCATTTCCTTTGCTCTAGTCTAATCACTCACCCAGGTTCCACATGCTCATGGTCTCAAGTAGCTGTTAGGACATGTGCTCTTTTCTGCCTCTCTAAACTATAAGCAAAATGTGTCAGGCTGTTACAGTAATTATCACTTGCTCTACCACAGTAGTAAATGTGCTTTGAAATTGCCAATCAAATATCGTTTTCTACCTAGAATCACACCATGAGTCTGTGTGCACACAGGAATTGTTGTCAGAGATTTAATTTGTGTTGCTCTTGTTCTTTAAGACTTGCACTCGTAGGAAAGGGGCAGCTTGTTTTCTTGAACTGTGATGGTTAGCATTCAGCACAAATCAGTATCTCACAGATGAGAGGCAAATGGTAACACATTTGAAAACAACAGGGTAGATTTTCCTTCCACTCCTGCAATGGGTGAGGTAGTTCCTACATGTTCAAAACTCCAATTAACCCTTACCACAGGTGATCTTACATACATCTCTGCAGTCTTCATGCAGTTGTGTAAGCGTCCATGCAGATCTCTCTTGCACCTGACAATACACAGTCTCCAGAAACACACTATTAGCACACAGGCAGCTGCTTCTCCTGCATTCCCATGCTTACTATTCAGCACTGTGTGGTATTTCAGATAGCAGTGTGTAACGCTAACACATTCAACATCACCAAGGCTCATTTCCTTTGCTCTAGTCTAATCACTCACCCAGGTTCCACATGCTCATGGTCTCAAGTAGCAGTTAGGACATGTGCTCTTTTCTGCCTCTCTAAACTATAAGGAAAATGTGTCAGGCTGTCACAGTAATTATCACTTGCTCTACCACAGTAGTAAATGTGCTTTGATATTGCCAATCAAATATCGTTTTCTGCCTAGAATCACACCATGAGTCTGTGTGTACACAGGAATTGTTGTCAAAGATTTAATTTGTGTTGCTCTTGTTCTGTAAGACTTGCACTCGTAGGAAAGAGGCAGCTTGTTTTCTTGAACTGTGATGGTTAGCATTCAGCACAAATCACTATCTCACAGATGAGAGGCAAATGCTAACACAATTGAAAACAACAGGGTAGATTTTCCTTCCACTCCTGCAATGGGTGAGGTAGTTCCTACATGTTCAAAACTCCAATTAACCCTTACCACAGGTGATCTTACATACATCTCTGCAGTCTTCATGCAGTTGTGCAAGCGTCTATGCAGATCTCTCTTGCACCTGACAATACACAGTCTCCAGAAACACACTCTTAGCACACAGGCAGCTGCTTCTCCTGCATTCCCATGCTTACTATTCAGCACTGTGTGGTATTTCAGATAGCAGTGTGTAACGCTAACACATTCAACATCACCAAGGCTCATTTCCTTTGCTCTAGTCTAATCACTCACCCAGGTTCCACATGCTCATGGTCTCAAGTAGCTGTTAGGACATGTGCTCTTTTCTGCCTCTCTAAACTATAAGGAAAATGTGTCAGTCTGTTACAGTAATTATCACTTGCTCTACCACAGTAGTACATGTGCTTTGAAATTGCCAATCAAATATCGTTTTCTGCCTAGAATCACACCATGAGTCTGTGTGCACCAGGAATTGTTGTCAGAGATTTAATTTGTGTTGCTCTTGTTCTGTAAGACTTGCACTCGTAGGAAAGGGGCAGCTTGTTTTCTTGAACTGTGATGGTTAGCATTCAGCACAAATCACTATCTCACAGATGAGAGGCAAATGGTAACACATTTGAAAACAACAGGGTAGATTTTCCTTCCACTCCTGCAATGGGTGAGGTAGTTCCTACATGTTCAAAACTCCAATTAACCCTTACCACAGGTGATCTTACATACATCTCTGCAGTCTTCATGCAGTTGTGTAAGCGTCCATGCAGATCTCTCTTGCACCTGACAATACACAGTCTCCAGAAACACACTCTTAGCACACAGGCAGCTGCTTCTCCTGCATTCCCATGCTTACTATTCAGCACTGTGTGGTATTTCAGATAGCAGTGTGTAACGCTAACACATTCAACATCACCAAGGCTCATTTCCTTTGCTCTAGTCTAATCACTCACCCAGGTTCCACATGCTCATGGTCTCAAGTAGCTGTTAGGACATGTGCTCTTTTCTGCCTCTCTAAACTATAAGGAAAATGTGTCAGTCTGTTACAGTAATTATCACTTGCTCTACCACAGTAGTACATGTGCTTTGAAATTGCCAATCAAATATCGTTTTCTGCCTAGAATCACACCATGAGTCTGTGTGCACACAGGAATTGTTGTCAGAGATTTAATTTGTGTTGCTCTTGTTCAGTAAGACTTGCACTCGTAGGAAAGGGGCAGCTTGTTTTCTTGAACTGTGATGGTTAGCATTCAGCACAAATCACTATCTCACAGATGAGAGGCAAATGGTAACACATTTGAAAACAACAGGGTAGATTTTCCTTCAGCTCCTGCAATGGGTGAGGTAGTTCCTACATGTTCAAAACTCCAATTAACCCTTACCACAGGTGATCTTACATACATCTCTGCAGTCTTCATGCAGTAGTGTAAGTGTCCACGCAGATCTCTCTTGCACCTGACAATACACAGTCTCCAGAAACACACTCTTAGCACACAGGCAGCTGCTTCTCCTGCATTCCCATGCTTACTATTCAGCACTGTGTGGTATTTCAGATAGCAGTGTGTAACGCTAACACATTCAACATCACCAAGGCTCATTTCCTTTGCTCTAGTCTAATCACTTACCCAGGTTCCACATGCTCATGGTCTCAAGTAGCTGTTAGGACATGTGCTCTTTTCTGCCTCTCTAAACTATAAGGAAAATGTGTCAGGCTGTTACAGTAATTATCACTTGCTCTACCACAGTAGTAAATGTGCTTTGAAATTTCCACTCAAATATCGTTTTCTGCCTAGAATCACACCATGAGTCTGTGTGCACACAGGAATTGTTGTCAGAAATTTAATTAGTGTTGCTCTTGTTCTGTAAGACTTGCACTCGCAGGAAAGGGGCAGCTTGTTTTCTTGAACTGTGATGGTTAGCATTCAGCACAAATCACTATCTCACAGATGAGAGGCAAATGGTAACACATTTGAAAACAACAGGGTAGATTTTCCTTCCACTCCTGCAATGGGTGAGGTAGTTCCTACATGTTCAAAACTCCAATTAACCCTTACCACAGGTGATCTTACATACATCTCTGCAGTCTTCATGCAGTTGTGTAAGCGTCCATGCAGATCTCTCTTGCACCTGACAATACACAGTCTCCAGAAACACACTATTAGCACACAGGCAGCTGCTTCTCCTGCATTCCCATGCTTACTATTCAGCACTGTGTGGTATTTCAGATAGCAGTGTGTAACGCTAACACATTCAACATCACCAAGGCTCATTTCCTTTGCTCTAGTCTAATCACTCACCCAGGTTCCACATGCTCATGGTCTCAAGTAGCTGTTAGGACATGTGCTCTTTTCTGCCTCTCTAAACTATAAGGAAAATGTGTCAGGCTGTCACAGTAATTATCACTTGCTCTACCACAGTAGTAAATGTGCTTTGATATTGCCAATCAAATATCGTTTTCTGCCTAGAATCACACCATGAGTCTGTGTGTACACAGGAATTGTTGTCAGAGATTTAATTTGTGTTGCTCTTGTTCTGTAAGACTTGCACTCGTAGGAAAGAGGCAGCTTGTTTTCTTGAACTGTGATGGTTAGCATTCAGCACAAATCACTATCTCACAGATGAGAGGCAAATGCTAACACAATTGAAAACAACAGGGTAGATTTTCCTTCCACTCCTGCAATGGGTGAGGTAGTTCCTACATGTTCAAAACTCCAATTAACCCTTACCACAGGTGATCTTACATACATCTCTGCAGTCTTCATGCAGTTGTGCAAGCGTCTATGCAGATCTCTCTTGCACCTGACAATACACAGTCTCCAGAAACAAACTCTTAGCACACAGCCAACTGCTTCTCCTGCACTCCCATGCTTACTATTCAGCACTGTGTGGTATTTCAGATAGCAGTGTGTAACGCTAACACATTCAACATCACCAAGGCTCATTTCCTTTGCTCTAGTCTAATCACTCACCCAGGTTCCACATGCTCATGGTCTCAAGTAGCTGTTAGGACATGTGCTCTTTTCTGCCTCTCTAAACTATAAGCAAAATGTGTCAGGCTGTTACAGTAATTATCACTTGCTCTACCACAGTAGTAAATGTGCTTTGAAATTGCCAATCAAATATCGTTTTCTGCCTAGAATCACACCATGAGTCTGTGTGCACACAGGAATTGTTGTCAGAGATTTAATTTGTGTTGCTCTTGTTCTTTAAGACTTGCACTCGTAGGAAAGGGGCAGCTTGTTTTCTTGAACTGTGATGGTTAGCATTCAGCACAAATCAGTATCTCACAGATGAGAGGCAAATGGTAACACATTTGAAAACAACAGGGTAGATTTTCCTTCCACTCCTGCAATGGGTGAGGTAGTTCCTACATGTTCAAAACTCCAATTAACCCTTACCACAGGTGATCTTACATACATCTCTGCAGTCTTCATGCAGTTGTGTAAGCGTCCATGCAGATCTCTCTTGCACCTGACAATACACAGTCTCCAGAAACACACTCTTAGCACACAGGCAGCTGCTTCTCCTGCATTCCCATGCTTACTATTCAGCACTGTGTGGTATTTCAGATAGCAGTGTGTAACGCTAACACATTCAACATCACCAAGGCTCATTTCCTTTGCTCTAGTCTAATCACTCACCCAGGTTCCACATGCTCATGGTCTCAAGTAGCTGTTAGGACATGTGCTCTTTTCTGCCTCTCTAAACTATAAGGAAAATGTGTCAGTCTGTTACAGTAATTATCACTTGCTCTACCACAGTAGTACATGTGCTTTGAAATTGCCAATCAAATATCGTTTTCTGCCTAGAATCACACCATGAGTCTGTGTGCACCAGGAATTGTTGTCAGAGATTTAATTTGTGTTGCTCTTGTTCTGTAAGACTTGCACTCGTAGGAAAGGGGCAGCTTGTTTTCTTGAACTGTGATGGTTAGCATTCAGCACAAATCACTATCTCACAGATGAGAGGCAAATGGTAACACATTTGAAAACAACAGGGTAGATTTTCCTTCCACTCCTGCAATGGGTGAGGTAGTTCCTACATGTTCAAAACTCCAATTAACCCTTACCACAGGTGATCTTACATACATCTCTGCAGTCTTCATGCAGTAGTGTAAGTGTCCACGCAGATCTCTCTTGCACCTGACAATACACAGTCTCCAGAAACACACTCTTAGCACACAGGCAGCTGCTTCTCCTGCATTCCCATGCTTACTATTCAGCACTGTGTGGTATTTCAGATAGCAGTGTGTAACGCTAACACATTCAACATCACCAAGGCTCATTTCCTTTGCTCTAGTCTAATCACTTACCCAGGTTCCACATGCTCATGGTCTCAAGTAGCTGTTAGGACATGTGCTCTTTTCTGCCTCTCTAAACTATAAGGAAAATGTGTCAGGCTGTTACAGTAATTATCACTTGCTCTACCACAGTAGTAAATGTGCTTTGAAATTTCCACTCAAATATCGTTTTCTGCCTAGAATCACACCATGAGTCTGTGTGCACACAGGAATTGTTGTCAGAAATTTAATTAGTGTTGCTCTTGTTCTGTAAGACTTGCACTCGCAGGAAAGGGGCAGCTTGTTTTCTTGAACTGTGATGGTTAGCATTCAGCACAAATCACTATCTCACAGATGAGAGGCAAATGGTAACACATTTGAAAACAACAGGGTAGATTTTCCTTCCACTCCTGCAATGGGTGAGGTAGTTCCTACATGTTCAAAACTCCAATTAACCCTTACCACAGGTGATCTTACATACATCTCTGCAGTCTTCATGCAGTTGTGTAAGCGTCCATGCAGATCTCTCTTGCACCTGACAATACACAGTCTCCAGAAACACACTCTTAGCATACAGGCAGCTGCTTCTCCTGCATTCCCATGCTTACTATTCAGCACTGTGTGGTATTTCAGATAGCAGTGTGTAACGCTAACACATTCAACATCACCAAGGCTCATTTCCTTTGCTCTAGTCTAATCACTCACCCAGGTTCCACATGCTCATGGTCTCAAGTAGCTGTTAGGACATGTGCTCTTTTCTGCCTCTCTAAACTATAAGGAAAATGTGTCAGGCTGTTACAGTAATTATCACTTGCTCTACCACAGTAGTAAATGTGCTTTGAAATTGCCAATCAAATATCGTTTTCTGCCTAGAATCACACCATGTGTCTGTGTGCACACAGGAATTGTTGTCAGAAATTTAATTCGTGTTGCTCTTGTTCTGTAAGACTTGCACTCGTAGGAAAGGGGCAGCTTGTTTTCTTGAACTGTGATGGTTAGCATTCAGCACAAATCACTATCTCACAGATGAGAGGCAAATGTTAACACATTTGAAAACAACAGGGTAGATTTTCCTTTCACTCCTGCAATGGGTGAGGTAGTTCCTACATGTTCAAAACTCCAATTAACCCTTACCACTGTTGATCTTACATACATCTCTGCAGTCTTCATGCAGTTGTGTAAGCGTCCACGCAGATCTCTCTTGCACCTGACAATACACAGTCTCCAGAAACACACTCTTACCACACAGGCAGCTGCTTCTCCTGCATTCCCATGCTTACTATTCAGCACTGTGTGGTATTTCAGATAGCAGTGTGTAACGCTAACACATTCAACATCACCAAGGCTCATTTCCTTTGCTCTAGTCTAATCACTCACCCAGGTTCCTCATGCTCATGGTCTCAAGTAGCTGTTAGGACATGTGCTCTTTTCTGCCTCTCTAAACTATAAGGAAAATGTGTCAGGCTGTTACAGTAATTATCACTTGCTCTACCACAGTAGTAAATGTGCTTTGAAATTGCCAATCAAATATCGTTTTCTGCCTAGAATCAGACCATGAGTCTGTGTGCACACAGGAATTGTTGTCAGAGATTTCATTTGTGTTGCTCCTGTTCTGTAAGACTTGCACTCGTAGGAAAGGGGCAGCTTGTTTTCTTGAACTGTGATGGTTAGCATTCAGCACAAATCACTATCTCACAGATGAGAGGCAAATGGTAACACATTTGAAAACAACAGGGTAGATTTTCCATCCACTCCTGCAATGGGTGAGGTAGTTCCTACATGTTCAAAACTCCAACTAACCCCCTTACCACAGGTGATCTTACATACATCTCGGCAGTCTTCATGCTGTTGTGTAAGCGTCCATGCAGATCTCTCTTGCACCTGACAATACACAGTCTCCAGAAACACACTCTTAGCACACAGGCAGCTGCTTCTCCTGCATTCCCATGCTTACTATTCAGCACTGTGTGGTATTTCAGATAGCAGTGTGTAACGCTAACACATTCAACATCACCAAGGCTCATTTCCTTTGCTCTAGTCTAATCACTCACCCAGGTTACTCATGCTCATGGTCTCAAGTAGCTGTTAGGACATGTGCTCTTTTCTGCCTCTCTAAACTATAAGGAAAATGTGTCAGGCTGTTACAGTAATTATCACTTGCTCTACCACAGTAGTAAATGTGCTTTGAAATTGCCAATCAAATATCTTTTTCTGCCTAGAATCACACCATGAGTCTGTGTGCACACAGGAATTGTTGTCAGAGATTTAATTCGTGTCGCTCTTGTTCTGTAAGACTTGCACTCATAGGAAAGGGGCAGCTTGTTTTCTTGAACTGTGATGGTTAGCAGTCAGCACAAATCACTATCTCACAGATGAGAGGCAAATGGTAACACATTTGAAAACAACAGGGTAGATTTTCCTTCCACTCCTGCAATGGGTGAGGTAGTTCCTACATGTTCAAAACTCCAATTAACCCTTACCACAGGTGATCTTACATACATCTCTGCAGTCTTCATGCAGTTGTGTAAGCGTCCATGCAGATCTCTCTTGCACCTGACAATACACAGTCTCCAGAAACACACTCTTAGCACACAGGCAGCTGCTTCTCCTGCCTTCCCATGCTTACTATTCAGCACTGTGTGGTATTTCAGATAGCAGTGTGTAACACTAACACATTCAAAATCACCAAGGCTCATTTCCTTTGCTCTAGTCTAATCACTCACCCAGGTTCCTCATGCTCATGGTCTCAAGTAGCTGTTAGGACATGTGCTCTTTTCTGCCTCTCTAAACTATAAGGAAAATGTGTCAGGCTGTCACAGTAATTATCACTTGCTCTACCACAGTAGTAAATGTGCTTTGATATTGCCAATCAAATATCGTTTTCTGCCTAGAATCACACCATGAGTCTGTGTGCACACAGGAATTGTTGTCAGAGATTTAATTTGTGTTGCTCTTGTTCTGTAAGACTTGCACTTGTAGGAAAGGTGCAGCTTGTTTTCTTGAACTGTGATGGTTAGCATTCAGCACAAATCACTATCTCACTGATGAGAGGCAAATGGTAACACAATTGAAAACAACAGGGTAGATTTTTCTTCCACTCCTGCAATGGGTGAGGTAGTTCCTACATGTTCAAAACTCCAATTAACCCTTACCACAGGTGATCTTACATACATCTCTGCAGTCTTCATGCAGTTGTGCAAGCGTCCATGCAGATCTCTCTTGCACCTGACAATACACAGTCTCCAGAAACACACTCTTAGCACACAGCCAACTTCTTCTCCTGCACTCCCATGCTTACTATTCAGCACTTTGTGGTATTTCAGATAGCAGTGTGTAACGCTAACACATTCAACATCACCAAGGCTCATTTCCTTTGCTCTAGTCTAATCACTCACCCAGGTTCCACATGCTCATGGTCTCAAGTACCTGTTAGAACATGTGCTCTTTTCTGCCTCTCTAAACTATAAGCAAAATGTGTCAGGCTGTTACAGTAATTATCACTTGCTCTACCACAGTAGTAAATGTGCTTTGAAATTGCCAATCAAATATCGTTTTCTGCCTAGAATCACACCATGAGTCTGTGTGCACACAGGAATTGTTGTCAGAGATTTAATTTGTGTTGCTCTTGTTCTTTAAGACTTGCACTCGTAGGAAAGGGGCAGCTTGTTTTCTTGAACTGTGATGGTTAGCATTCAGCACAAATCAGTATCTCACAGATGAGAGGCAAATGGTAACACATTTGAAAACAACAGGGTAGATTTTCCTTCCACTCCTGCAATGGGTGAGGTAGTTCCTACATGTTCAAAACTCCAATTAACCCTTACCACAGGTGATCTTACATACATCTCTGCAGTCTTCATGCAGTTGTGTAAGCGTCCATGCAGATCTCTCTTGCACCTGACAATACACAGTCTCCAGAAACACACTCTTAGCACACAGGCAGCTGCTTCTCCTGCATTCCCATGCTTACTATTCAGCACTGTGTGGTATTTCAGATAGCAGTGTGTAACACTAACACATTCAAAATCACCAAGGCTCATTTCCTTTGCTCTAGTCTAATCACTCACCCAGGTTCCTCATGCTCATGGTCTCAAGTAGCTGTTAGGACATGTGCTCTTTTCTGCCTCTCTAAACTATAAGGAAAATGTGTCAGGCTGTCACAGTAATTATCACTTTCTCTACCACAGTAGTAAATGTGCTTTGATATTGCCAATCAAATATCGTTTTCTGCCTAGAATCACACCATGAGTCTGTGTGTACACAGGAATTGTTGTCAGAGATTTAATTTGTGTTGCTCTTGTTCTGTAAGACTTGCACTCGTAGGAAAGGGGCAGCTTGTTTTCTTGAACTGTGATGGTTAGCATTCAGCACAAATCACTATCTCACAGATGAGAGGCAAATGCTAACACAATTGAAAACAACAGGGTAGATTTTCCTTCCACTCCTGCAATGGGTGAGGTAGTTCCTACATGTTCAAAACTCCAATTAACCCTTACCACATGTGATCTTACATACATCTCTGCAGTCTTCATGCAGTTGTGCAAGCGTCCATGCAGATCTCTCTTGCACCTGACAATGCACAGTCTCCAGAAACACACTCTTAGCACACAGCCAACTGCTTCTCCTGCACTCCCATGCTTACTATTCAGCACTGTGTGGTATTTCAGATAGCAGTGTGTAACGCTAACACATTCAACATCACCAAGGCTCATTTCCTTTGCTCTAGTCGAATCACTCACCCAGGTTCCACATGCTCATGGTCTCAAGTAGCTGTTAGGACATGTGCTCTTTTCTGCCTCTCTAAACTATAAGCAAAATGTGTCAGGCTGTTACAGTAATTATCACTTGCTCTACCACAGTAGTAAATGTGCTTTGAAATTGCCAATCAAATATCGTTTTCTGCCTAGAATCACACCATGAGTCTGTGTGCACACAGGAATTGTTGTCAGAGATTTAATTTGTGTTGCTCTTGTTCTTTAAGACTTGCACTCGTAGGAAAGGGGCAGCTTGTTTTCTTGAACTGTGATGGTTAGCATTCAGCACAAATCACTATCTCACAGATGAGAGGCAAATGCTAACACAATTGAAAACAACAGGGTAGATTTTCCTTCCACTCCTGCAATGGGTGAGGTAGTTCCTACATGTTCAAAACTCCAATTAACCCTTACCACAGGTGATCTTACATACATCTCTGCAGTCTTCATGCAGTTGTGCAAGCGTCTATGCAGATCTCTCTTGCACCTGACAATACACAGTCTCCAGAAACAAACTCTTAGCACACAGCCAACTGCTTCTCCTGCACTCCCATGCTTACTATTCAGCACTGTGTGGTATTTCAGATAGCAGTGTGTAACGCTAACACATTCAACATCACCAAGGCTCATTTCCTTTGCTCTAGTCTAATCACTCACCCAGGTTCCACATGCTCATGGTCTCAAGTAGCTGTTAGGACATGTGCTCTTTTCTGCCTCTCTAAACTATAAGGAAAATGTGTCAGTCTGTTACAGTAATTATCACTTGCTCTACCACAGTAGTACATGTGCTTTGAAATTGCCAATCAAATATCGTTTTCTGCCTAGAATCACACCATGAGTCTGTGTGCACCAGGAATTGTTGTCAGAGATTTAATTTGTGTTGCTCTTGTTCTGTAAGACTTGCACTCGTAGGAAAGGGGCAGCTTGTTTTCTTGAACTGTGATGGTTAGCATTCAGCACAAATCACTATCTCACAGATGAGAGGCAAATGGTAACACATTTGAAAACAACAGGGTAGATTTTCCTTCCACTCCTGCAATGGGTGAGGTAGTTCCTACATGTTCAAAACTCCAATTAACCCTTACCACAGGTGATCTTACATACATCTCTGCAGTCTTCATGCAGTTGTGTAAGCGTCCATGCAGATCTCTCTTGCACCTGACAATACACAGTCTCCAGAAACACACTCTTAGCACACAGGCAGCTGCTTCTCCTGCATTCCCATGCTTACTATTCAGCACTGTGTGGTATTTCAGATAGCAGTGTGTAACGCTAACACATTCAACATCACCAAGGCTCATTTCCTTTGCTCTAGTCTAATCACTCACCCAGGTTCCACATGCTCATGGTCTCAAGTAGCTGTTAGGACATGTGCTCTTTTCTGCCTCTCTAAACTATAAGGAAAATGTGTCAGTCTGTTACAGTAATTATCACTTGCTCTACCACAGTAGTACATGTGCTTTGAAATTGCCAATCAAATATCGTTTTCTGCCTAGAATCACACCATGAGTCTGTGTGCACACAGGAATTGTTGTCAGAGATTTAATTTGTGTTGCTCTTGTTCAGTAAGACTTGCACTCGTAGGAAAGGGGCAGCTTGTTTTCTTGAACTGTGATGGTTAGCATTCAGCACAAATAACTATCTCACAGATGAGAGGCAAATGGTAACACATTTGAAAACAACAGGGTAGATTTTCCTTCAGCTCCTGCAATGGGTGAGGTAGTTCCTACATGTTCAAAACTCCAATTAACCCTTACCACAGGTGATCTTACATACATCTCTGCAGTCTTCATGCAGTAGTGTAAGTGTCCACGCAGATCTCTCTTGCACCTGACAATACACAGTCTCCAGAAACACACTCTTAGCACACAGGCAGCTGCTTCTCCTGCATTCCCATGCTTACTATTCAGCACTGTGTGGTATTTCAGATAGCAGTGTGTAACGCTAACACATTCAACATCACCAAGGCTCATTTCCTTTGCTCTAGTCTAATCACTTACCCAGGTTCCACATGCTCATGGTCTCAAGTAGCTGTTAGGACATGTGCTCTTTTCTGCCTCTCTAAACTATAAGGAAAATGTGTCAGGCTGTTACAGTAATTATCACTTGCTCTACCACAGTAGTAAATGTGCTTTGAAATTTCCACTCAAATATCGTTTTCTGCCTAGAATCACACCATGAGTCTGTGTGCACACAGGAATTGTTGTCAGAAATTTAATTAGTGTTGCTCTTGTTCTGTAAGACTTGCACTCGCAGGAAAGGGGCAGCTTGTTTTCTTGAACTGTGATGGTTAGCATTCAGCACAAATCACTATCTCACAGATGAGAGGCAAATGGTAACACATTTGAAAACAACAGGGTAGATTTTCCTTCCACTCCTGCAATGGGTGAGGTAGTTCCTACATGTTCAAAACTCCAATTAACCCTTACCACAGGTGATCTTACATACATCTCTGCAGTCTTCATGCAGTTGTGTAAGCGTCCATGCAGATCTCTCTTGCACCTGACAATACACAGTCTCCAGAAACACACTCTTAGCATACAGGCAGCTGCTTCTCCTGCATTCCCATGCTTACTATTCAGCACTGTGTGGTATTTCAGATAGCAGTGTGTAACGCTAACACATTCAACATCACCAAGGCTCATTTCCTTTGCTCTAGTCTAATCACTCACCCAGGTTCCACATGCTCATGGTCTCAAGTAGCTGTTAGGACATGTGCTCTTTTCTGCCTCTCTAAACTATAAGGAAAATGTGTCAGGCTGTTACAGTAATTATCACTTGCTCTACCACAGTAGTAAATGTGCTTTGAAATTGCCAATCAAATATCGTTTTCTGCCTAGAATCACACCATGTGTCTGTGTGCACACAGGAATTGTTGTCAGAAATTTAATTCGTGTTGCTCTTGTTCTGTAAGACTTGCACTCGTAGGAAAGGGGCAGCTTGTTTTCTTGAACTGTGATGGTTAGCATTCAGCACAAATCACTATCTCACAGATGAGAGGCAAATGTTAACACATTTGAAAACAACAGGGTAGATTTTCCTTTCACTCCTGCAATGGGTGAGGTAGTTCCTACATGTTCAAAACTCCAATTAACCCTTACCACTGTTGATCTTACATACATCTCTGCAGTCTTCATGCAGTTGTGTAAGCGTCCACGCAGATCTCTCTTGCACCTGACAATACACAGTCTCCAGAAACACACTCTTACCACACAGGCAGCTGCTTCTCCTGCATTCCCATGCTTACTATTCAGCACTGTGTGGTATTTCAGATAGCAGTGTGTAACGCTAACACATTCAACATCACCAAGGCTCATTTCCTTTGCTCTAGTCTAATCACTCACCCAGGTTCCTCATGCTCATGGTCTCAAGTAGCTGTTAGGACATGTGCTCTTTTCTGCCTCTCTAAACTATAAGGAAAATGTGTCAGGCTGTTACAGTAATTATCACTTGCTCTACCACAGTAGTAAATGTGCTTTGAAATTGCCAATCAAATATCGTTTTCTGCCTAGAATCAGACCATGAGTCTGTGTGCACACAGGAATTGTTGTCAGAGATTTCATTTGTGTTGCTCCTGTTCTGTAAGACTTGCACTCGTAGGAAAGGGGCAGCTTGTTTTCTTGAACTGTGATGGTTAGCATTCAGCACAAATCACTATCTCACAGATGAGAGGCAAATGGTAACACATTTGAAAACAACAGGGTAGATTTTCCATCCACTCCTGCAATGGGTGAGGTAGTTCCTACATGTTCAAAACTCCAATTAACCCTTACCACAGGTGATCTTACATACATCTCTGCAGTCTTCATGCAGTTGTGTAAGCGTCCATGCAGATCTCTCTTGCACCTGACAATACACAGTCTCCAGAAACACACTCTTAGCACACAGGCAGCTGCTTCTCCTGCATTCCCATGCTTACTATTCAGCACTGTGTGGTATTTCAGATAGCAGTGTGTAACGCTAACACATTCAACATCACCAAGGCTCATTTCCTTTGCTCTAGTCTAATCACTCACCCAGGTTACTCATGCTCATGGTCTCAAGTAGCTGTTAGGACATGTGCTCTTTTCTGCCTCTCTAAACTATAAGGAAAATGTGTCAGGCTGTTACAGTAATTATCACTTGCTCTACCACAGTAGTAAATGTGCTTTGAAATTGCCAATCAAATATCTTTTTCTGCCTAGAATCACACCATGAGTCTGTGTGCACACAGGAATTGTTGTCAGAGATTTAATTCGTGTCGCTCTTGTTCTGTAAGACTTGCACTCATAGGAAAGGGGCAGCTTGTTTTCTTGAACTGTGATGGTTAGCAGTCAGCACAAATCACTACCTCACAGATGAGAAGCAAATGCTAACACATTTGAAAACAACAGGGTAGATTTTCCTTCCACTCCTGCAATGGGTGAGGTAGTTCCTACATGTTCAAAACTCCAATTAACCCTTACCAAAGGTGATCTTACATACATCTCTGCAGTCTTCATGCAGTTGTGCAAGCGTCCATGCAGATCTCTCTTGCACCTGTCAATACACAGTCTCCAGAAAACACACTCTTAGCACACAGCCAACTGCTTCTCCTGCACTCCCATGCATACTATTCAGCACAGTGTGGTATTTCGGATAGCAGTGTGTAACGCTAACACATTCAACATCACCAAGGCTCATTTCCTTTGCTCTAGTCTAATCACTTACCCAGGTTCCACATGCTCATGGTCTCAAGTAGCTGTTAGGACATGTGCTCTTTTCTGCCTCTCTAAACTATAAGGAAAATGTGTCAGGCTGTTACAGTAATTATCACTTACTCTACCACAGTAGTAAATGTGCTTTGAAATTGCCAATCAAATATCGTTTTCTGCCTAGAATCACACCATGAGTCTGTGTGCACACAGGAATTGTTGTCAGAAATTTAATTAGTGTTGCTCTTGTTCTGTAAGACTTGCACTCGTAGGAAAGGGGCAGCTTGTTTTCTTGAACTGTGATGGTTAGCATTCAGCACAAATCACTATCTCACAGATGAGAGGCAAATGGTAACACATTTGAAAACAACAGGGTAGATTTTCCTTCCACTCCTGCAATGGGTGAGGTAGTTCCTACATGTTCAAAACTCCAATTAACCCTTACCACAGTTGATCTTACATACATCTCTGCAGTCTTCATGCAGTTGTGTAAGCGTCCATGCAGATCTCTCTTGAACCTGACAATACACAGTCTCCAGAAACACACTCTTAGCAAACCGGCAGCTGCTTCTCCTGCATTCCCATGCTTACTATTCAGCACTGTGTGGTATTTCAGATAGCAGTGTGTAACGCTAACACATTCAACATCACCAAGGCTCATTTCCTTTGTTCTAGTCTAATCACTCACCCAGGTTCCTCATGCTCATGGTCTCAAGTAGCTGTTAGGACATGTGCTCTTTTCTGCCTCTCTAAACTATAAGGAAAATGTGTCAGGCTGTTACAGTAATTATCACTTGCTCTACCTCAGTAGTAAATGTGCTTTGAAATTGCCAATCAAATATCGTTTTCTGCCTAGAATCACACCATGAGTCTGTGTGCACACAGGAATTGTTGTCAGAGATTTAATTTGTGTTGCTCTTGTTCAGTAAGACTTGCACTCGTAGGAAAGGGGCAGCTTGTTTTCCTGAACTGTGATGGTTAGCATTCAGCACAAATCACTATCTCACAGATGAGAGGCAAATGGTAACACATTTGAAAACAACAGGGTAGATTTTCCTTCAGCTCCTGCAATGGGTGAGGTAGTTCCTACATGTTCAAAACTCCAATTAACCCTTACCACAGGTGATCTTACATACATCTCTGCAGTCTTCATGCAGTAGTGTAAGTGTCCATGCAGATCTCTCTTGTACCTGACAATACACAGTCTCCAGAAACACACTCTTAGCACACAGGCAGCTGCTTCTCCTGCATTCCCATGCTTACTATTCAGCACTGTGTGGTATTTCAGAGAGCAGTGTGTAACGCTAACACATTCAACATCACCAAGGCTCATTTCCTTTGCTCTAGTCTAATCACTTACCCAGGTTCCACATGCTCATGGTCTCAAGTAGCTTTTAGGACATGTGCTCTTTTCTGCCTCTCTAAACTATAAGGAAAATGTGTCAGGCTGTCACAGTAATTATCACTTGCTCTACCACAGTAGTAAATGTGCTTTGATATTGCCAATCAAATATCGTTTTCTGCCTAGAATCACACCATGAGTCTGTGTGCACACAGGAATTGTTGTCATAGATTTAATTTGTGTTGCTCTTGTTCTGTAAGACTTGCACTTGTAGGAAAGGGGCAGCTTGTTTTCTTGAACTGTGATGGTTAGCATTCAGCACAAATCACTATCTCACTGATGAGAGGCAAATGCTAACACAATTGAAAACAACTGGGTAGATTTTTCTTCCACTCCTGCAATGGGTGAGGTAGTTCCTACATGTTCAAAACTCCAATTAACCCTTACCACAGGTGATCTTACATACATCTCTGCAGTCTTCATGCAGTTGTGCAAGCGTCCATGCAGATCTCTCTTGCACCTGACAATACACAGTCTCCAGAAACACACTCTTAGCACACAGGCAGCTGCTTCTCCTGCATTCCCATGCTTACTATTCAGCACTGTGTGGTATTTCAGATAGCAGTGTGTAACGCTAACACATTCAACATCACCAAGGCTCATTTCCTTTGCTCTAGTCTAATCACTTACCCAGGTTCCACATGCTCATGGTCTCAAGTAGCTGTTAGGACATGTGCTCTTTTCTGCCTCTCTAAACTATAAGGAAAATGTGTCAGGCTGTTACAGTAATTATCACTTGCTCTACCACAGTAGTAAATGTGCTTTGAAATTGCCACTCAAATATCGTTTTCTGCCTAGAATCACACCATGAGTCTGTGTGCACACAGGAATTGTTGTCAGAAATTTAATTAGTGTTGCTCTTGTTCTGTAAGACTTGCACTCGCAGGAAAGGGGCAGCTTGTTTTCTTGAACTGTGATGGTTAGCATTCAGCACAAATCACTATCTCACAGATGAGAGGCAAATGGTAACACATTTGAAAACAACAGGGTAGATTTTCCTTCCACTCCTGCAATGGGTGAGGTAGTTCCTACATGTTCAAAACTCCAATTAACCCTTACCACAGGTGATCTTACATACATCTCTGCAGTCTTCATGCAGTTGTGTAAGCGTCCATGCAGATCTCTCTTGCACCTGACAATACACAGTCTCCAGAAACACACTCTTACCACACAGGCAGCTGCTTCTCCTGCATTCCCATGCTTACTATTCAGCACTGTGTGGTATTTCAGATAGCAGTGTGTAACACTAACACATTAAACATCACCAAGGCTCATTTCCTTTGCTCTAGTCTAATCACTCACCCAGGTTCCTCATGCTCATGGTCTCAAGTAGCTGTTAGGACATGTGCTCTTTTCTGCCTCTCTAAACTATAAGGAAAATGTGTCAGGCTGTTACAGTAATTATCACTTGCTCTACCACAGTAGTAAATGTGCTTTGAAATTGCCAATCAAATATCGTTTTCTGCCTAGAATCAGACCATGAGTCTGTGTGCACACAGGAATTGTTGTCAGAGATTTCATTTGTGTTGCTCCTGTTCTGTAAGACTTGCACTCGTAGGAAAGGGGCAGCTTGTTTTCTTGAACTGTGATGGTTAGCATTCAGCACAAATCACTATCTCACAGATGAGAGGCAAATGGTAACACATTTGAAAACAACAGGGTAGATTTTCCATCCACTCCTGCAATGGGTGAGGTAGTTCCTACATGTTCAAAACTCCAACTAACCCCCTTACCACAGGTGATCTTACATACATCTCGGCAGTCTTCATGCTGTTGTGTAAGCGTCCATGCAGATCTCTCTTGCACCTGACAATACACAGTCTCCAGAAACACACTCTTAGCACACAGGCAGCTGCTTCTCCTGCATTCCCATGCTTACTATTCAGCACTGTGTGGTATTTCAGATAGCAGTGTGTAACGCTAACACATTCAACATCACCAAGGCTCATTTCCTTTGCTCTAGTCTAATCACTCACCCAGGTTACTCATGCTCATGGTCTCAAGTAGCTGTTAGGACATGTGCTCTTTTCTGCCTCTCTAAACTATAAGGAAAATGTGTCAGGCTGTTACAGTAATTATCACTTGCTCTACCACAGTAGTAAATGTGCTTTGAAATTGCCAATCAAATATCTTTTTCTGCCTAGAATCACACCATGAGTCTGTGTGCACACAGGAATTGTTGTCAGAGATTTAATTCGTGTCGCTCTTGTTCTGTAAGACTTGCACTCATAGGAAAGGGGCAGCTTGTTTTCTTGAACTGTGATGGTTAGCAGTCAGCACAAATCACTACCTCACAGATGAGAAGCAAATGCTAACACATTTGAAAACAACAGGGTAGATTTTCCTTCCACTCCTGCAATGGGTGAGGTAGTTCCTACATGTTCAAAACTCCAATTAACCCTTACCAAAGGTGATCTTACATACATCTCTGCAGTCTTCATGCAGTTGTGCAAGCGTCCATGCAGATCTCTCTTGCACCTGTCAATACACAGTCTCCAGAAAACACACTCTTAGCACACAGCCAACTGCTTCTCCTGCACTCCCATGCATACTATTCAGCACAGTGTGGTATTTCAGATAGCAGTGTGTAACGCTAACACATTCAACATCACCAAGGCTCATTTCCTTTGCTCTAGTCTAATCACTTACCCAGGTTCCACATGCTCATGGTCTCAAGTAGCTGTTAGGACATGTGCTCTTTTCTGCCTCTCTAAACTATAAGGAAAATGTGTCAGGCTGTTACAGTAATTATCACTTACTCTACCACAGTAGTAAATGTGCTTTGAAATTGCCAATCAAATATCGTTTTCTGCCTAGAATCACACCATGAGTCTGTGTGCACACAGGAATTGTTGTCAGAGATTTAATTTGTGTTGCTCTTGTTCAGTAAGACTTGCACTCGTAGGAAAGGGGCAGCTTGTTTTCCTGAACTGTGATGGTTAGCATTCAGCACAAATCACTATCTCACAGATGAGAGGCAAATGGTAACACATTTGAAAACAACAGGGTAGATTTTCCTTCAGCTCCTGCAATGGGTGAGGTAGTTCCTACATGTTCAAAACTCCAATTAACCCTTACCACAGGTGATCTTACATACATCTCTGCAGTCTTCATGCAGTAGTGTAAGTGTCCATGCAGATCTCTCTTGTACCTGACAATACACAGTCTCCAGAAACACACTCTTAGCACACAGGCAGCTGCTTCTCCTGCATTCCCATGCTTACTATTCAGCACTGTGTGGTATTTCAGAGAGCAGTGTGTAACGCTAACACATTCAACATCACCAAGGCTCATTTCCTTTGCTCTAGTCTAATCACTTACCCAGGTTCCACATGCTCATGGTCTCAAGTAGCTTTTAGGACATGTGCTCTTTTCTGCCTCTCTAAACTATAAGGAAAATGTGTCAGGCTGTTACAGTAATTATCACTTGCTCTACCACAGTAGTAAATGTGCTTTGAAATTGCCAATCAAATATCGTTTTCTGCCTAGAATCACACCATGAGTCTGTGTGCACACAGGAATTGTTGTCAGAAATTTAATTAGTGTTGCTCTTGTTCTGTAAGACCTTCACTCGTAGGAAAGGGGCAGCTTGTTTTCTTGAACTGTGATGGTTAGCATTCAGCACAAATCACTATCTCACAGATGAGAGGCAAATGGTAACACATTTGAAAACAACAGGGTAGATTTTCCTTCCACTCCTGCAATGGGTGAGGTAGTTCCTACATGTTCAAAACTCCAATTAACCCTTACCACAGGTGATCTTACATACATCTCTGCAGTCTTCATGCAGTTGTGTAAGCGTCCATGCAGATCTCTCTTGCACCTGACAATACACAGTCTCCAGAAACACACTCTTAGCACACAGGCAGCTGCTTCTCCTGCCTTCCCATGCTTACTATTCAGCACTGTGTGGTATTTCAGATAGCAGTGTGTAACACTAACACATTCAAAATCATCAAGGCTCATTTCCTTTGCTCTAGTCTAATCACTCACCCAGGTTCCTCATGCTCATGGTCTCAAGTAGCTGTTAGGACATGTGCTCTTTTCTGCCTCTCTAAACTATAAGGAAAATGTGTCAGGCTGTCACAGTAATTATCACTTGCTCTACCACAGTAGTAAATGTGCTTTGATATTGCCAATCAAATATCGTTTTCTGCCTAGAATCACACCATGAGTCTGTGTGCACACAGGAATTGTTGTCAGAGATTTAATTTGTGTTGCTCTTGTTCTGTAAGACTTGCACTTGTAGGAAAGGGGCAGCTTGTTTTCTTGAACTGTGATGGTTAGCATTCAACACAAATCACTATCTCACTGATGAGAGGCAAATGCTAACACAATTGAAAACTACAGGGTAGATTTTTCTTCCACTCCTGCAATGGGTGAGGTAGTTCCTACATGTTCAAAACTCCAATTAACCCTTACCACAGGTGATCTTACATACATCTCTGCAGTCTTCATGCAGTTGTGCAAGCGTCCATGCAGATCTCTCTTGCACCTGACAATACACAGTCTCCAGAAACACACTCTTAGCACACAGCCAACTGCTTCTCCTGCACTCCCATGCTTACTATTCAGCACTTTGTGGTATTTCAGATAGCAGTGTGTAACGCTAACACATTCAACATCACCAAGGCTCATTTCCTTTGCTCTAGTCTAATCACTCACCCAGGTTCCACATGCTCATGGTCTCAAGTACCTGTTAGAACATGTGCTCTTTTCTGCCTCTCTAAACTATAAGCAAAATGTGTCAGGCTGTTACAGTAATTATCACTTGCTCTACCACAGTAGTAAATGTGCTTTGAAATTGCCAATCAAATATCGTTTTCTGCCTAGAATCACACCATGAGTCTGTGTGCACACAGGAATTGTTGTCAGAGATTTAATTTGTGTTGCTCTTGTTCTTTAAGACTTGCACTCGTAGGAAAGGGGCAGCTTGTTTTCTTGAACTGTGATGGTTAGCATTCAGCACAAATCAGTATCTCACAGATGAGAGGCAAATGGTAACACATTTGAAAGCAACAGGGTAGATTTTCCTTCCACTCCTGCAATGGGTGAGGTAGTTCCTACATGTTCAAAACTCCAATTAACCCTTACCACAGGTGATCTTACATACATCTCTGCAGTCTTCATGCAGTTGTGTAAGCGTCCATGCAGATCTCTCTTGAACCTGACAATACACAGTCTCCAGAAACACACTCTTAGCACACAGGCAGCTGCTTCTCCTGCATTCCCATGCTTACTATTCAGCACTGTGTGGTATTTCAGATAGCAGTGTGTAATGCTAACACATTCAACATCACCAAGGCTCATTTCCTTTGCTCTAGTCTAATCACTCACCCAGGTTCCACATGCTCATGGTCTCAAGTAGCTGTTAGGACATGTGCTCTTTTCCGCCTCTCTAAACTATAAGGAAAATGTGTCAGGCTGTTACAGTAATTATCACTTGCTCTACCACAGTAGTAAATGTGCTTTGAAATTGCCAATCAAATATCGTTTTCTGCCTAGAATCACATCATGAGTCTGTGTGCACACAGGAATTGTTGTCAGAGATTTAATTTGTGTTGCTCTTGTTCTGTAAGACTTGCACTCGTAGGAAAGGGGCAGCTTGTTTTCTTGAACTGTGATGGTTAGCATTCAGCACAAATCACTATCTCACAGATGAGAGGCAAATGGTAACACATTTGAAAACAACAGGGTAGATTTTCCTTCCACTCCTGCAATGGGTGAGGTAGTTCCTACTTGTTCAAAACTCCAATTAACCCTTACCACTGTTGATCTTACATACATCTCTGCAGTCTTCATGCAGTTGTATAAGCGTACACGCAGATCTCTCTTGCACCTGACAATACACAGTCTCCAGAAACACACTCTTAGCAAACCGGCAGCTGCTTCTCCTGCATTCCCATGCTTACTATTCAGCACTGCGTGGTATTTCAGATAGCAGTGTGTAACGCTAACACATTCAACATCACCAAGGCTCATTTCCTTTGTTCTAGTCTAATCACTCACCCAGGTTCCTCATGCTCATGGTCTCACGTAGCTGTTAGGACATGTGCTCTTTTCTGCCTCTCTAAACTATAAGGAAAATGTGTCAGGCTGTTACAGTAATTATCACTTGCTCTACCTCAGTAGTAAATGTGCTTTGAAATTGCCAATCAAATATCGTTTTCTGCCTAGAATCACACCATGAGTCTGTGTGCACACAGGAATTGTTGTCAGAGATTTAATTTGTGTTGCTCTTGTTCAGTAAGACTTGCACTCGTAGGAAAGGGGCAGCTTGTTTTCCTGAACTGTGATGGTTAGCATTCAGCACAAATCACTATCTCACAGATGAGAGGCAAATGGTAACACATTTGAAAACAACAGGGTAGATTTTCCTTCAGCTCCTGCAATGGGTGAGGTAGTTCCTACATGTTCAAAACTCCAATTAACCCTTACCACAGGTGATCTTACATACATCTCTGCAGTCTTCATGCAGTAGTGTAAGTGTCCATGCAGATCTCTCTTGTACCTGACAATACACAGTCTCCAGAAACACACTCTTAGCACACAGGCAGCTGCTTCTCCTGCATTCCCATGCTTACTATTCAGCACTGTGTGGTATTTCAGAGAGCAGTGTGTAACGCTAACACATTCAACATCACCAAGGCTCATTTCCTTTGCTCTAGTCTAATCACTTACCCAGGTTCCACATGCTCATGGTCTCAAGTAGCTGTTAGGACATGTGCTCTTTTCTGCCTCTCTAAACTATAAGGAAAATGTTTCAGGCTGTTACAGTAATTATCACTTGCTCTACCACAGTAGTAAATGTGCTTTGAAATTGCCAATCAAATATCGTTTTCTGCCTAGAATCACACCATGAGTCTGTGTGCACACAGGAATTGTTGTCAGAAATTTAATTAGTGTTGCTCTTGTTCTGTAAGACCTTCACTCGTAGGAAAGGGGCAGCTTGTTTTCTTGAACTGTGATGGTTAGCATTCAGCACAAATCACTATCTCACAGATGAGAGGCAAATGGTAACACATTTGAAAACAACAGGGTAGATTTTCCTTCCACTCCTGCAATGGGTGAGGTAGTTCCTACATGTTCAAAACTCCAATTAACCCTTACCACAGGTGATCTTACATACATCTCTGCAGTCTTCATGCAGTTGTGTAAGCGTCCATGCAGATCTCTCTTGCACCTGACAATACACAGTCTCCAGAAACACACTCTTAGCACACAGGCAGCTGCTTCTCCTGCCTTCCCATGCTTACTATTCAGCACTGTGTGGTATTTCAGATAGCAGTGTGTAACACTAACACATTCAAAATCACCAAGGCTCATTTCCTTTGTTCTAGTCTAATCACTCACCCAGGTTCCTCATGCTCATGGTCTCAAGTAGCTGTTAGGACATGTGCTCTTTTCTGCCTCTCTAAACTATAAGGAAAATGTGTCAGGCTGTCACAGTAATTATCACTTGCTCTACCACAGTAGTAAATGTGCTTTGATATTGCCAATCAAATATCGTTTTCTGCCTAGAATCACACCATGAGTCTGTGTGCACACAGGAATTGTTGTCAGAGATTTAATTTGTGTTGCTCTTGTTCTGTAAGACTTGCACTTGTAGGAAAGGGGCAGCTTGTTTTCTTGAACTGTGATGGTTAGCATTCAGCACAAATCACTATCTCACTGATGAGAGGCAAATGCTAACACAATTGAAAACAACAGGGTAGATTTTTCTTCCACTCCTGCAATGGGTGAGGTAGTTCCTACATGTTCAAAACTCCAATTAACCCTTACCACAGGTGATCTTACATACATCTATGCAGTCTTCATGCAGTTGTGCAAGCGTCCATGCAGATCTCTCTTGCACCTGACAATACACAGTCTCCAGAAACACACTCTTAGCACACAGCCAACTGCTTCTCCTGCACTCCCATGCTTACTATTCAGCACTTTGTGGTATTTCAGATAGCAGTGTGTAACGCTAACACATTCAACATCACCAACGCTCATTTCCTTTGCTCTAGTCTAATCACTCACCCAGGTTCCACGTGCTCATGGTCTCAAGTACCTGTTAGAACATGTGCTCTTTTCTGCCTCTCTAAACTATAAGCAAAATGTGTCAGGCTGTTACAGTAATTATCACTTGCTCTACCACAGTAGTAAATGTGCTTTGAAATTGCCAATCAAATATCGTTTTCTGCCTAGAATCACACCATGAGTCTGTGTGCACACAGGAATTGTTGTCAGAGATTTAATTTGTGTTGCTCTTGTTCTTTAAGACTTGCACTCGTAGGAAAGGGGCAGCTTGTTTTCTTGAACTGTGATGGTTAGCATTCAGCACAAATCAGTATCTCACAGATGAGAGGCAAATGGTAACACATTTGAAAGCAACAGGGTAGATTTTCCTTCCACTCCTGCAATGGGTGAGGTAGTTCCTACATGTTCAAAACTCCAATTAACCCTTACCACAGGTGATCTTACATACATCTCTGCAGTCTTCATGCAGTTGTGTAAGCGTCCATGCAGATCTCTCTTGCACCTGACAATACACAGTCTCCAGAAACACACTCTTAGCACACAGGCAGCTGCTTCTCCTGCATTCCCATGCTTACTATTCAGCACTGTGTGGTATTTCAGATAGCAGTGTGTAATGCTAACACATTCAACATCACCAAGGCTCATTTCCTTTGCTCTAGTCTAATCACTCACCCAGGTTCCACATGCTCATGGTCTCAAGTAGCTGTTAGGACATGTGCTCTTTTCCGCCTCTCTAAACTATAAGGAAAATGTGTCAGGCTGTTACAGTAATTATCACTTGCTCTACCACAGTAGTAAATGTGCTTTGATATTGCCAATCAAATATCGTTTTCTGCCTAGAATCACACCATGAGTCTGTGTGCACACAGGAATTGTTGTCAGAGATTTAATTTGTGTTGCTCTTGTTCTGTAAGACTTGCACTTGTAGGAAAGGGGCAGCTTGTTTTCTTGAACTGTGATGGTTAGCATTCAGCACAAATCACTATCTCACTGATGAGAGGCAAATGCTAACACATTTGAAAACAACAGGGTAGATTTTCCTTCCACTCCTGCAATGGGTGAGGTAGTTCCTACATGTTCAAAACTCCAATTAACCCTTACCACAGGTGATCTTACATACATCTCTGCAGTTTTCATGCAGTTGTGTAAGCGTCCATGCAGATCTCTCTTGCACCTGACAATACACAGTCTCCAGAAACACACTCTTAGCACACAGGCAGCTGCTTCTCCTGCCTTCCGATGCTTACTATTAAGCACTGTGTGGTATTTCAGATAGCAGTGTGTAACACTAACACATTCAAAATCACCAAGGCTCTTTTCCTTTGCTCTAGTCTAATCACTCACCCAGGTTCCTCATGCTCATGGTCTCAAGTAGCTGTTAGGACATGTGCTCTTTTCTGCCTCTCTAAACTATAAGGAAAATGTGTCAGGCTGTCACAGTAATTATCACTTGCTCTACCACAGTAGTAAATGTGCTTTGATATTGCCAATCAAATATCGTTTTCTGCCTAGAATCACACCATGAGTCTGTGTGCACACAGGAATTGTTGTCAGAGATTTAATTTGTGTTGCTCTTGTTCTGTAAGACTTGCACTTGTAGGAAAGGGGCAGCTTGTTTTCTTGAACTGTGATGGTTAGCATTCAGCACAAATCACTATCTCACTGATGAGAGGCAAATGCTAACACAATTGAAAACAACAGGGTAGATTTTTCTTCCACTCCTGCAATGGGTGAGGTAGTTCCTACATGTTCAAAACTCCAATTAACCCTTACCACAGGTGATCTTACATACATCTCTGCAGTCTTCATGCAGTTGTGTAAGCGTCCATGCAGATCTCTCTTGAACCTGACAATACACAGTCTCCAGAAACACACTCTTAGCACACAGGCAGCTGCTTCTCCTGCATTCCCATGCTTACTATTCAGCACTGTGTGGTATTTCAGATAGCAGTGTGTAATGCTAACACATTCAACATCACCAAGGCTCATTTCCTTTGCTCTAGTCTAATCACTCACCCAGGTTCCACCTGCTCATGGTCTCAAGTAGCTGTTAGGACATGTGCTCTTTTCCGCCTCTCTAAACTATAAGGAAAATGTGTCAGGCTGTTACAGTAATTATCACTTGCTCTACCACAGTAGTAAATGTGCTTTGAAATTGCCAATCAAATATCGTTTTCTGCCTAGAATCACATCATGAGTCTGTGTGCACACAGGAATTGTTGTCAGAGATTTAATTTGTGTTGCTCTTGTTCTGTAAGACTTGCACTCGTAGGAAAGGGGCAGCTTGTTTTCTTGAACTGTGATGGTTAGCATTCAGCACAAATCACTATCTCACAGATGAGAGGCAAATGGTAACACATTTGAAAACAACAGGGTAGATTTTCCTTCCACTCCTGCAATGGGTGAGGTAGTTCCTACTTGTTCAAAACTCCAATTAACCCTTACCACTGTTGATCTTACATGCATCTCTGCAGTCTTCATGCAGTTGTATAAGCGTACACGCAGATCTCTCTTGCACCTGACAATACACAGTCTCCAGAAACACACTCTTAGCAAACCGGCAGCTGCTTCTCCTGCATTCCCATGCTTACTATTCAGCACTGTGTGGTATTTCAGATAGCAGTGTGTAACGCTAACACATTCAACATCACCAAGGCTCATTTCCTTTGTTCTAGTCTAATCACTCACCCAGGTTCCTCATGCTCATGGTCTCAAGTAGCTGTTAGGACATGTGCTGTTTTCTGCCTCTCTAAACTATAAGGAAAATGTGTCAGGCTGTTACAGTAATTATCACTTGCTCTACCTCAGTAGTAAATGTGCTTTGAAATTGCCAATCAAATATCGTTTTCTGCCTAGAATCACACCATGAGTCTGTGTGCACACAGGAATTGTTGTCAGAGATTTAATTTGTGTTGCTCTTGTTCAGTAAGACTTGCACTCGTAGGAAAGGGGCAGCTTGTTTTCCTGAACTGTGATGGTTAGCATTCAGCACAAATCACTATCTCACAGATGAGAGGCAAATGGTAACACATTTGAAAACAACAGGGTAGATTTTCCTTCCACTCCTGCAATGGGTGAGGTAGTTCCTACATGTTCAAAACTCCAATTAACCCTTACCACAGGTGATCTTACATACATCTCTGCAGTCTTCATGCAGTTGTGTAAGCGTCCATGCAGATCTCTCTTGCACCTGACAATACACAGTCTCCAGAAACACACTCTTAGCACACAGGCAGCTGCTTCTTCTGCATTCCCATGCTTACTATTCAGCACTGTGTGGTATTTCAGATAGCAGTGTGTAACGCTAACACATTCAACATCACCAAGGCTCATTTCCTTTGCTCTAGTCTAATCACTCACCCAGGTTCCACATGCTCATGGTCTCAAGTAGCTGTTAGGACATGTGCTCTTTCTGCCTCTCTAAACTATAAGGAAAATGTGTCAGTCTGTTACAGTAATTATCACTTGCTCTACCACAGTAGTACATGTGCTTTGAAATTGCCAATCAAATATCGTTTTCTGCCTAGAATCACACCATGAGTCTGTGTGCACACAGGAATTGTTGTCAGAGATTTAATTTGTGTTGCTCTTGTTCAGTAAGACTTGCACTCGTAGGAAAGGGGCAGCTTGTTTTCTTGAACTGTGATGGTTAGCATTCAGCACAAATCACTATCTCACAGATGAGAGGCAAATGGTAACACATTTGAAAACAACAGGGTAGATTTTCCTTCAGCTCCTGCAATGGGTGAGGTAGTTCCTACATGTTCAAAACTCCAATTAACCCTTACCACAGGTGATCTTACATACATCTCTGCAGTCTTCATGCAGTAGTGTAAGTGTCCACGCAGATCTCTCTTGCACCTGACAATACACAGTCTCCAGAAACACACTCTTAGCACACAGGCAGCTGCTTCTCCTGCATTCCCATGCTTACTATTCAGCACTGTGTGGTATTTCAGATAGCAGTGTGTAACGCTAACACATTCAACATCACCAAGGCTCATTTCCTTTGCTCTAGTCTAATCACTTACCCAGGTTCCACATGCTCATGGTCTCAAGTAGCTGTTAGGACATGTGCTCTTTTCTGCCTCTCTAAACTATAAGGAAAATGTGTCAGGCTGTTACAGTAATTATCACTTGCTCTACCACAGTAGTAAATGTGCTTTGAAATTTCCACTCAAATATCGTTTTCTGCCTAGAATCACACCATGAGTCTGTGTGCACACAGGAATTGTTGTCAGAAATTTAATTAGTGTTGCTCTTGTTCTGTAAGACTTGCACTCGCAGGAAAGGGGCAGCTTGTTTTCTTGAACTGTGATGGTTAGCATTCAGCACAAATCACTATCTCACAGATGAGAGGCAAATGGTAACACATTTGAAAACAACAGGGTAGATTTTCCTTCCACTCCTGCAATGGGTGAGGTAGTTCCTACATGTTCAAAACTCCAATTAACCCTTACCACAGGTGATCTTACATACATCTCTGCAGTCTTCATGCAGTTGTGTAAGCGTCCATGCAGATCTCTCTTGCACCTGACAATACACAGTCTCCAGAAACACACTCTTAGCATACAGGCAGCTGCTTCTCCTGCATTCCCATGCTTACTATTCAGCACTGTGTGGTATTTCAGATAGCAGTGTGTAACGCTAACACATTCAACATCACCAAGGCTCATTTCCTTTGCTCTAGTCTAATCACTCACCCAGGTTCCACATGCTCATGGTCTCAAGTAGCTGTTAGGACATGTGCTCTTTTCTGCCTCTCTAAACTATAAGGAAAATGTGTCAGGCTGTTACAGTAATTATCACTTGCTCTACCACAGTAGTAAATGTGCTTTGAAATTGCCAATCAAATATCGTTTTCTGCCTAGAATCACACCATGTGTCTGTGTGCACACAGGAATTGTTGTCAGAAATTTAATTCGTGTTGCTCTTGTTCTGTAAGACTTGCACTCGTAGGAAAGGGGCAGCTTGTTTTCTTGAACTGTGATGGTTAGCATTCAGCACAAATCACTATCTCACAGATGAGAGGCAAATGTTAACACATTTGAAAACAACAGGGTAGATTTTCCTTTCACTCCTGCAATGGGTGAGGTAGTTCCTACATGTTCAAAACTCCAATTAACCCTTACCACTGTTGATCTTACATACATCTCTGCAGTCTTCATGCAGTTGTGTAAGCGTCCACGCAGATCTCTCTTGCACCTGACAATACACAGTCTCCAGAAACACACTCTTACCACACAGGCAGCTGCTTCTCCTGCATTCCCATGCTTACTATTCAGCACTGTGTGGTATTTCAGATAGCAGTGTGTAACGCTAACACATTCAACATCACCAAGGCTCATTTCCTTTGCTCTAGTCTAATCACTCACCCAGGTTCCTCATGCTCATGGTCTCAAGTAGCTGTTAGGACATGTGCTCTTTTCTGCCTCTCTAAACTATAAGGAAAATGTGTCAGGCTGTTACAGTAATTATCACTTGCTCTACCACAGTAGTAAATGTGCTTTGAAATTGCCAATCAAATATCGTTTTCTGCCTAGAATCAGACCATGAGTCTGTGTGCACACAGGAATTGTTGTCAGAGATTTCATTTGTGTTGCTCCTGTTCTGTAAGACTTGCACTCGTAGGAAAGGGGCAGCTTGTTTTCTTGAACTGTGATGGTTAGCATTCAGCACAAATCACTATCTCACAGATGAGAGGCAAATGGTAACACATTTGAAAACAACAGGGTAGATTTTCCATCCACTCCTGCAATGGGTGAGGTAGTTCCTACATGTTCAAAACTCCAACTAACCCCCTTACCACAGGTGATCTTACATACATCTCGGCAGTCTTCATGCTGTTGTGTAAGCGTCCATGCAGATCTCTCTTGCACCTGACAATACACAGTCTCCAGAAACACACTCTTAGCACACAGGCAGCTGCTTCTCCTGCATTCCCATGCTTACTATTCAGCACTGTGTGGTATTTCAGATAGCAGTGTGTAACGCTAACACATTCAACATCACCAAGGCTCATTTCCTTTGCTCTAGTCTAATCACTCACCCAGGTTACTCATGCTCATGGTCTCAAGTAGCTGTTAGGACATGTGCTCTTTTCTGCCTCTCTAAACTATAAGGAAAATGTGTCAGGCTGTTACAGTAATTATCACTTGCTCTACCACAGTAGTAAATGTGCTTTGAAATTGCCAATCAAATATCTTTTTCTGCCTAGAATCACACCATGAGTCTGTGTGCACACAGGAATTGTTGTCAGAGATTTAATTCGTGTCGCTCTTGTTCTGTAAGACTTGCACTCATAGGAAAGGGGCAGCTTGTTTTCTTGAACTGTGATGGTTAGCAGTCAGCACAAATCACTACCTCACAGATGAGAAGCAAATGCTAACACATTTGAAAACAACAGGGTAGATTTTCCTTCCACTCCTGCAATGGGTGAGGTAGTTCCTACATGTTCAAAACTCCAATTAACCCTTACCAAAGGTGATCTTACATACATCTCTGCAGTCTTCATGCAGTTGTGCAAGCGTCCATGCAGATCTCTCTTGCACCTGTCAATACACAGTCTCCAGAAAACACACTCTTAGCACACAGCCAACTGCTTCTCCTGCACTCCCATGCATACTATTCAGCACAGTGTGGTATTTCGGATAGCAGTGTGTAACGCTAACACATTCAACATCACCAAGGCTCATTTCCTTTGCTCTAGTCTAATCACTTACCCAGGTTCCACATGCTCATGGTCTCAAGTAGCTGTTAGGACATGTGCTCTTTTCTGCCTCTCTAAACTATAAGGAAAATGTGTCAGGCTGTTACAGTAATTATCACTTACTCTACCACAGTAGTAAATGTGCTTTGAAATTGCCAATCAAATATCGTTTTCTGCCTAGAATCACACCATGAGTCTGTGTGCACACAGGAATTGTTGTCAGAAATTTAATTAGTGTTGCTCTTGTTCTGTAAGACTTGCACTCGTAGGAAAGGGGCAGCTTGTTTTCTTGAACTGTGATGGTTAGCATTCAGCACAAATCACTATCTCACAGATGAGAGGCAAATGGTAACACATTTGAAAACAACAGGGTAGATTTTCCTTCCACTCCTGCAATGGGTGAGGTAGTTCCTACATGTTCAAAACTCCAATTAACCCTTACCACAGTTGATCTTACATACATCTCTGCAGTCTTCATGCAGTTGTGTAAGCGTCCATGCAGATCTCTCTTGAACCTGACAATACACAGTCTCCAGAAACACACTCTTAGCAAACCGGCAGCTGCTTCTCCTGCATTCCCATGCTTACTATTCAGCACTGTGTGGTATTTCAGATAGCAGTGTGTAACGCTAACACATTCAACATCACCAAGGCTCATTTCCTTTGTTCTAGTCTAATCACTCACCCAGGTTCCTCATGCTCATGGTCTCAAGTAGCTGTTAGGACATGTGCTCTTTTCTGCCTCTCTAAACTATAAGGAAAATGTGTCAGGCTGTTACAGTAATTATCACTTGCTCTACCTCAGTAGTAAATGTGCTTTGAAATTGCCAATCAAATATCGTTTTCTGCCTAGAATCACACCATGAGTCTGTGTGCACACAGGAATTGTTGTCAGAGATTTAATTTGTGTTGCTCTTGTTCAGTAAGACTTGCACTCGTAGGAAAGGGGCAGCTTGTTTTCCTGAACTGTGATGGTTAGCATTCAGCACAAATCACTATCTCACAGATGAGAGGCAAATGGTAACACATTTGAAAACAACAGGGTAGATTTTCCTTCAGCTCCTGCAATGGGTGAGGTAGTTCCTACATGTTCAAAACTCCAATTAACCCTTACCACAGGTGATCTTACATACATCTCTGCAGTCTTCATGCAGTAGTGTAAGTGTCCATGCAGATCTCTCTTGTACCTGACAATACACAGTCTCCAGAAACACACTCTTAGCACACAGGCAGCTGCTTCTCCTGCATTCCCATGCTTACTATTCAGCACTGTGTGGTATTTCAGAGAGCAGTGTGTAACGCTAACACATTCAACATCACCAAGGCTCATTTCCTTTGCTCTAGTCTAATCACTTACCCAGGTTCCACATGCTCATGGTCTCAAGTAGCTTTTAGGACATGTGCTCTTTTCTGCCTCTCTAAACTATAAGGAAAATGTGTCAGGCTGTCACAGTAATTATCACTTGCTCTACCACAGTAGTAAATGTGCTTTGATATTGCCAATCAAATATCGTTTTCTGCCTAGAATCACACCATGAGTCTGTGTGCACACAGGAATTGTTGTCATAGATTTAATTTGTGTTGCTCTTGTTCTGTAAGACTTGCACTTGTAGGAAAGGGGCAGCTTGTTTTCTTGAACTGTGATGGTTAGCATTCAGCACAAATCACTATCTCACTGATGAGAGGCAAATGCTAACACAATTGAAAACAACTGGGTAGATTTTTCTTCCACTCCTGCAATGGGTGAGGTAGTTCCTACATGTTCAAAACTCCAATTAACCCTTACCACAGGTGATCTTACATACATCTCTGCAGTCTTCATGCAGTTGTGCAAGCGTCCATGCAGATCTCTCTTGCACCTGACAATACACAGTCTCCAGAAACACACTCTTAGCACACAGGCAGCTGCTTCTCCTGCATTCCCATGCTTACTATTCAGCACTGTGTGGTATTTCAGATAGCAGTGTGTAACGCTAACACATTCAACATCACCAAGGCTCATTTCCTTTGCTCTAGTCTAATCACTTACCCAGGTTCCACATGCTCATGGTCTCAAGTAGCTGTTAGGACATGTGCTCTTTTCTGCCTCTCTAAACTATAAGGAAAATGTGTCAGGCTGTTACAGTAATTATCACTTGCTCTACCACAGTAGTAAATGTGCTTTGAAATTGCCACTCAAATATCGTTTTCTGCCTAGAATCACACCATGAGTCTGTGTGCACACAGGAATTGTTGTCAGAAATTTAATTAGTGTTGCTCTTGTTCTGTAAGACTTGCACTCGCAGGAAAGGGGCAGCTTGTTTTCTTGAACTGTGATAGTTAGCATTCAGCACAAATCACTATCTCACAGATGAGAGGCAAATGGTAACACATTTGAAAACAACAGGGTAGATTTTCCTTCCACTCCTGCAATGGGTGAGGTAGTTCCTACATGTTCAAAACTCCAATTAACCCTTACTACAGGTGATCTTACATACATCTCTGCAGTCTTCATGCAGTTGTGTAAGCGTCCATGCAGATCTCTCTTGCACCTGACAATACACAGTCTCCAGAAACACACTCTTACCACACAGGCAGCTGCTTCTCCTGCATTCCCATGCTTACTATTCAGCACTGTGTGGTATTTCAGATAGCAGTGTGTAACACTAACACATTAAACATCACCAAGGCTCATTTCCTTTGCTCTAGTCTAATCACTCACCCAGGTTCCTCATGCTCATGGTCTCAAGTAGCTGTTAGGACATGTGCTCTTTTCTGCCTCTCTAAACTATAAGGAAAATGTGTCAGGCTGTTACAGTAATTATCACTTGCTCTACCACAGTAGTAAATGTGCTTTGAAATTGCCAATCAAATATCGTTTTCTGCCTAGAATCAGACCATGAGTCTGTGTGCACACAGGAATTGTTGTCAGAGATTTCATTTGTGTTGCTCCTGTTCTGTAAGACTTGCACTCGTAGGAAAGGGGCAGCTTGTTTTCTTGAACTGTGATGGTTAGCATTCAGCACAAATCACTATCTCACAGATGAGAGGCAAATGGTAACACATTTGAAAACAACAGGGTAGATTTTCCATCCACTCCTGCAATGGGTGAGGTAGTTCCTACATGTTCAAAACTCCAACTAACCCCCTTACCACAGGTGATCTTACATACATCTCGGCAGTCTTCATGCTGTTGTGTAAGCGTCCATGCAGATCTCTCTTGCACCTGACAATACACAGTCTCCAGAAACACACTCTTAGCACACAGGCAGCTGCTTCTCCTGCATTCCCATGCTTACTATTCAGCACTGTGTGGTATTTCAGATAGCAGTGTGTAACGCTAACACATTCAACATCACCAAGGCTCATTTCCTTTGCTCTAGTCTAATCACTCACCCAGGTTACTCATGCTCATGGTCTCAAGTAGCTGTTAGGACATGTGCTCTTTTCTGCCTCTCTAAACTATAAGGAAAATGTGTCAGGCTGTTACAGTAATTATCACTTGCTCTACCACAGTAGTAAATGTGCTTTGAAATTGCCAATCAAATATCTTTTTCTGCCTAGAATCACACCATGAGTCTGTGTGCACACAGGAATTGTTGTCAGAGATTTAATTCGTGTCGCTCTTGTTCTGTAAGACTTGCACTCATAGGAAAGGGGCAGCTTGTTTTCTTGAACTGTGATGGTTAGCAGTCAGCACAAATCACTACCTCACAGATGAGAAGCAAATGCTAACACATTTGAAAACAACAGGGTAGATTTTCCTTCCACTCCTGCAATGGGTGAGGTAGTTCCTACATGTTCAAAACTCCAATTAACCCTTACCAAAGGTGATCTTACATACATCTCTGCAGTCTTCATGCAGTTGTGCAAGCGTCCATGCAGATCTCTCTTGCACCTGTCAATACACAGTCTCCAGAAAACACACTCTTAGCACACAGCCAACTGCTTCTCCTGCACTCCCATGCATACTATTCAGCACAGTGTGGTATTTCGGATAGCAGTGTGTAACGCTAACACATTCAACATCACCAAGGCTCATTTCCTTTGCTCTAGTCTAATCACTTACCCAGGTTCCACATGCTCATGGTCTCAAGTAGCTGTTAGGACATGTGCTCTTTTCTGCCTCTCTAAACTATAAGGAAAATGTGTCAGGCTGTTACAGTAATTATCACTTACTCTACCACAGTAGTAAATGTGCTTTGAAATTGCCAATCAAATATCGTTTTCTGCCTAGAATCACACCATGAGTCTGTGTGCACACAGGAATTGTTGTCAGAGATTTAATTTGTGTTGCTCTTGTTCAGTAAGACTTGCACTCGTAGGAAAGGGGCAGCTTGTTTTCCTGAACTGTGATGGTTAGCATTCAGCACAAATCACTATCTCACAGATGAGAGGCAAATGGTAACACATTTGAAAACAACAGGGTAGATTTTCCTTCAGCTCCTGCAATGGGTGAGGTAGTTCCTACATGTTCAAAACTCCAATTAACCCTTACCACAGGTGATCTTACATACATCTCTGCAGTCTTCATGCAGTAGTGTAAGTGTCCATGCAGATCTCTCTTGTACCTGACAATACACAGTCTCCAGAAACACACTCTTAGCACACAGGCAGCTGCTTCTCCTGCATTCCCATGCTTACTATTCAGCACTGTGTGGTATTTCAGAGAGCAGTGTGTAACGCTAACACATTCAACATCACCAAGGCTCATTTCCTTTGCTCTAGTCTAATCACTTACCCAGGTTCCACATGCTCATGGTCTCAAGTAGCTTTTAGGACATGTGCTCTTTTCTGCCTCTCTAAACTATAAGGAAAATGTGTCAGGCTGTTACAGTAATTATCACTTGCTCTACCACAGTAGTAAATGTGCTTTGAAATTGCCAATCAAATATCGTTTTCTGCCTAGAATCACACCATGAGTCTGTGTGCACACAGGAATTGTTGTCAGAAATTTAATTAGTGTTGCTCTTGTTCTGTAAGACCTTCACTCGTAGGAAAGGGGCAGCTTGTTTTCTTGAACTGTGATGGTTAGCATTCAGCACAAATCACTATCTCACAGATGAGAGGCAAATGGTAACACATTTGAAAACAACAGGGTAGATTTTCCTTCCACTCCTGCAATGGGTGAGGTAGTTCCTACATGTTCAAAACTCCAATTAACCCTTACCACAGGTGATCTTACATACATCTCTGCAGTCTTCATGCAGTTGTGTAAGCGTCCATGCAGATCTCTCTTGCACCTGACAATACACAGTCTCCAGAAACACACTCTTAGCACACAGGCAGCTGCTTCTCCTGCCTTCCCATGCTTACTATTCAGCACTGTGTGGTATTTCAGATAGCAGTGTGTAACACTAACACATTCAAAATCATCAAGGCTCATTTCCTTTGCTCTAGTCTAATCACTCACCCAGGTTCCTCATGCTCATGGTCTCAAGTAGCTGTTAGGACATGTGCTCTTTTCTGCCTCTCTAAACTATAAGGAAAATGTGTCAGGCTGTCACAGTAATTATCACTTGCTCTACCACAGTAGTAAATGTGCTTTGATATTGCCAATCAAATATCGTTTTCTGCCTAGAATCACACCATGAGTCTGTGTGCACACAGGAATTGTTGTCAGAGATTTAATTTGTGTTGCTCTTGTTCTGTAAGACTTGCACTTGTAGGAAAGGGGCAGCTTGTTTTCTTGAACTGTGATGGTTAGCATTCAACACAAATCACTATCTCACTGATGAGAGGCAAATGCTAACACAATTGAAAACTACAGGGTAGATTTTTCTTCCACTCCTGCAATGGGTGAGGTAGTTCCTACATGTTCAAAACTCCAATTAACCCTTACCACAGGTGATCTTACATACATCTCTGCAGTCTTCATGCAGTTGTGCAAGCGTCCATGCAGATCTCTCTTGCACCTGACAATACACAGTCTCCAGAAACACACTCTTAGCACACAGCCAACTGCTTCTCCTGCACTCCCATGCTTACTATTCAGCACTTTGTGGTATTTCAGATAGCAGTGTGTAACGCTAACACATTCAACATCACCAAGGCTCATTTCCTTTGCTCTAGTCTAATCACTCACCCAGGTTCCACATGCTCATGGTCTCAAGTACCTGTTAGAACATGTGCTCTTTTCTGCCTCTCTAAACTATAAGCAAAATGTGTCAGGCTGTTACAGTAATTATCACTTGCTCTACCACAGTAGTAAATGTGCTTTGAAATTGCCAATCAAATATCGTTTTCTGCCTAGAATCACACCATGAGTCTGTGTGCACACAGGAATTGTTGTCAGAGATTTAATTTGTGTTGCTCTTGTTCTTTAAGACTTGCACTCGTAGGAAAGGGGCAGCTTGTTTTCTTGAACTGTGATGGTTAGCATTCAGCACACATCAGTATCTCACAGATGAGAGGCAAATGGTAACACATTTGAAAGCAACAGGGTAGATTTTCCTTCCACTCCTGCAATGGGTGAGGTAGTTCCTACATGTTCAAAACTCCAATTAACCCTTACCACAGGTGATCTTACATACATCTCTGCAGTCTTCATGCAGTTGTGTAAGCGTCCATGCAGATCTCTCTTGAACCTGACAATACACAGTCTCCAGAAACACACTCTTAGCACACAGGCAGCTGCTTCTCCTGCATTCCCATGCTTACTATTCAGCACTGTGTGGTATTTCAGATAGCAGTGTGTAATGCTAACACATTCAACATCACCAAGGCTCATTTCCTTTGCTCTAGTCTAATCACTCACCCAGGTTCCACATGCTCATGGTCTCAAGTAGCTGTTAGGACATGTGCTCTTTTCCGCCTCTCTAAACTATAAGGAAAATGTGTCAGGCTGTTACAGTAATTATCACTTGCTCTACCACAGTAGTAAATGTGCTTTGAAATTGCCAATCAAATATCGTTTTCTGCCTAGAATCACATCATGAGTCTGTGTGCACACAGGAATTGTTGTCAGAGATTTAATTTGTGTTGCTCTTGTTCTGTAAGACTTGCACTCGTAGGAAAGGGGCAGCTTGTTTTCTTGAACTGTGATGGTTAGCATTCAGCACAAATCACTATCTCACAGATGAGAGGCAAATGGTAACACATTTGAAAACAACAGGGTAGATTTTCCTTCCACTCCTGCAATGGGTGAGGTAGTTCCTACTTGTTCAAAACTCCAATTAACCCTTACCACTGTTGATCTTACATACATCTCTGCAGTCTTCATGCAGTTGTATAAGCGTACACGCAGATCTCTCTTGCACCTGACAATACACAGTCTCCAGAAACACACTCTTAGCAAACCGGCAGCTGCTTCTCCTGCATTCCCATGCTTACTATTCAGCACTGCGTGGTATTTCAGATAGCAGTGTGTAACGCTAACACATTCAACATCACCAAGGCTCATTTCCTTTGTTCTAGTCTAATCACTCACCCAGGTTCCTCATGCTCATGGTCTCACGTAGCTGTTAGGACATGTGCTCTTTTCTGCCTCTCTAAACTATAAGGAAAATGTGTCAGGCTGTTACAGTAATTATCACTTGCTCTACCTCAGTAGTAAATGTGCTTTGAAATTGCCAATCAAATATCGTTTTCTGCCTAGAATCACACCATGAGTCTGTGTGCACACAGGAATTGTTGTCAGAGATTTAATTTGTGTTGCTCTTGTTCAGTAAGACTTGCACTCGTAGGAAAGGGGCAGCTTGTTTTCCTGAACTGTGATGGTTAGCATTCAGCACAAATCACTATCTCACAGATGAGAGGCAAATGGTAACACATTTGAAAACAACAGGGTAGATTTTCCTTCAGCTCCTGCAATGGGTGAGGTAGTTCCTACATGTTCAAAACTCCAATTAACCCTTACCACAGGTGATCTTACATACATCTCTGCAGTCTTCATGCAGTAGTGTAAGTGTCCATGCAGATCTCTCTTGTACCTGACAATACACAGTCTCCAGAAACACACTCTTAGCACACAGGCAGCTGCTTCTCCTGCATTCCCATGCTTACTATTCAGCACTGTGTGGTATTTCAGAGAGCAGTGTGTAACGCTAACACATTCAACATCACCAAGGCTCATTTCCTTTGCTCTAGTCTAATCACTTACCCAGGTTCCACATGCTCATGGTCTCAAGTAGCTGTTAGGACATGTGCTCTTTTCTGCCTCTCTAAACTATAAGGAAAATGTTTCAGGCTGTTACAGTAATTATCACTTGCTCTACCACAGTAGTAAATGTGCTTTGAAATTGCCAATCAAATATCGTTTTCTGCCTAGAATCACACCATGAGTCTGTGTGCACACAGGAATTGTTGTCAGAAATTTAATTAGTGTTGCTCTTGTTCTGTAAGACCTTCACTCGTAGGAAAGGGGCAGCTTGTTTTCTTGAACTGTGATGGTTAGCATTCAGCACAAATCACTATCTCACAGATGAGAGGCAAATGGTAACACATTTGAAAACAACAGGGTAGATTTTCCTTCCACTCCTGCAATGGGTGAGGTAGTTCCTACATGTTCAAAACTCCAATTAACCCTTACCACAGGTGATCTTACATACATCTCTGCAGTCTTCATGCAGTTGTGTAAGCGTCCATGCAGATCTCTCTTGCACCTGACAATACACAGTCTCCAGAAACACACTCTTAGCACACAGGCAGCTGCTTCTCCTGCCTTCCCATGCTTACTATTCAGCACTGTGTGGTATTTCAGATAGCAGTGTGTAACACTAACACATTCAAAATCACCAAGGCTCATTTCCTTTGTTCTAGTCTAATCACTCACCCAGGTTCCTCATGCTCATGGTCTCAAGTAGCTGTTAGGACATGTGCTCTTTTCTGCCTCTCTAAACTATAAGGAAAATGTGTCAGGCTGTCACAGTAATTATCACTTGCTCTACCACAGTAGTAAATGTGCTTTGATATTGCCAATCAAATATCGTTTTCTGCCTAGAATCACACCATGAGTCTGTGTGCACACAGGAATTGTTGTCAGAGATTTAATTTGTGTTGCTCTTGTTCTGTAAGACTTGCACTTGTAGGAAAGGGGCAGCTTGTTTTCTTGAACTGTGATGGTTAGCATTCAGCACAAATCACTATCTCACTGATGAGAGGCAAATGCTAACACAATTGAAAACAACAGGGTAGATTTTTCTTCCACTCCTGCAATGGGTGAGGTAGTTCCTACATGTTCAAAACTCCAATTAACCCTTACCACAGGTGATCTTACATACATCTATGCAGTCTTCATGCAGTTGTGCAAGCGTCCATGCAGATCTCTCTTGCACCTGACAATACACAGTCTCCAGAAACACACTCTTAGCACACAGCCAACTGCTTCTCCTGCACTCCCATGCTTACTATTCAGCACTTTGTGGTATTTCAGATAGCAGTGTGTAACGCTAACACATTCAACATCACCAACGCTCATTTCCTTTGCTCTAGTCTAATCACTCACCCAGGTTCCACGTGCTCATGGTCTCAAGTACCTGTTAGAACATGTGCTCTTTTCTGCCTCTCTAAACTATAAGCAAAATGTGTCAGGCTGTTACAGTAATTATCACTTGCTCTACCACAGTAGTAAATGTGCTTTGAAATTGCCAATCAAATATCGTTTTCTGCCTAGAATCACACCATGAGTCTGTGTGCACACAGGAATTGTTGTCAGAGATTTAATTTGTGTTGCTCTTGTTCTTTAAGACTTGCACTCGTAGGAAAGGGGCAGCTTGTTTTCTTGAACTGTGATGGTTAGCATTCAGCACAAATCAGTATCTCACAGATGAGAGGCAAATGGTAACACATTTGAAAGCAACAGGGTAGATTTTCCTTCCACTCCTGCAATGGGTGAGGTAGTTCCTACATGTTCAAAACTCCAATTAACCCTTACCACAGGTGATCTTACATACATCTCTGCAGTCTTCATGCAGTTGTGTAAGCGTCCATGCAGATCTCTCTTGCACCTGACAATACACAGTCTCCAGAAACACACTCTTAGCACACAGGCAGCTGCTTCTCCTGCATTCCCATGCTTACTATTCAGCACTGTGTGGTATTTCAGATAGCAGTGTGTAATGCTAACACATTCAACATCACCAAGGCTCATTTCCTTTGCTCTAGTCTAATCACTCACCCAGGTTCCACATGCTCATGGTCTCAAGTAGCTGTTAGGACATGTGCTCTTTTCCGCCTCTCTAAACTATAAGGAAAATGTGTCAGGCTGTTACAGTAATTATCACTTGCTCTACCACAGTAGTAAATGTGCTTTGATATTGCCAATCAAATATCGTTTTCTGCCTAGAATCACACCATGAGTCTGTGTGCACACAGGAATTGTTGTCAGAGATTTAATTTGTGTTGCTCTTGTTCTGTAAGACTTGCACTTGTAGGAAAGGGGCAGCTTGTTTTCTTGAACTGTGATGGTTAGCATTCAGCACAAATCACTATCTCACTGATGAGAGGCAAATGCTAACACATTTGAAAACAACAGGGTAGATTTTCCTTCCACTCCTGCAATGGGTGAGGTAGTTCCTACATGTTCAAAACTCCAATTAACCCTTACCACAGGTGATCTTACATACATCTCTGCAGTTTTCATGCAGTTGTGTAAGCGTCCATGCAGATCTCTCTTGCACCTGACAATACACAGTCTCCAGAAACACACTCTTAGCACACAGGCAGCTGCTTCTCCTGCCTTCCGATGCTTACTATTAAGCACTGTGTGGTATTTCAGATAGCAGTGTGTAACACTAACACATTCAAAATCACCAAGGCTCTTTTCCTTTGCTCTAGTCTAATCACTCACCCAGGTTCCTCATGCTCATGGTCTCAAGTAGCTGTTAGGACATGTGCTCTTTTCTGCCTCTCTAAACTATAAGGAAAATGTGTCAGGCTGTCACAGTAATTATCACTTGCTCTACCACAGTAGTAAATGTGCTTTGATATTGCCAATCAAATATCGTTTTCTGCCTAGAATCACACCATGAGTCTGTGTGCACACAGGAATTGTTGTCAGAGATTTAATTTGTGTTGCTCTTGTTCTGTAAGACTTGCACTTGTAGGAAAGGGGCAGCTTGTTTTCTTGAACTGTGATGGTTAGCATTCAGCACAAATCACTATCTCACTGATGAGAGGCAAATGCTAACACAATTGAAAACAACAGGGTAGATTTTTCTTCCACTCCTGCAATGGGTGAGGTAGTTCCTACATGTTCAAAACTCCAATTAACCCTTACCACAGGTGATCTTACATACATCTCTGCAGTCTTCATGCAGTTGTGTAAGCGTCCATGCAGATCTCTCTTGAACCTGACAATACACAGTCTCCAGAAACACACTCTTAGCACACAGGCAGCTGCTTCTCCTGCATTCCCATGCTTACTATTCAGCACTGTGTGGTATTTCAGATAGCAGTGTGTAATGCTAACACATTCAACATCACCAAGGCTCATTTCCTTTGCTCTAGTCTAATCACTCACCCAGGTTCCACATGCTCATGGTCTCAAGTAGCTGTTAGGACATGTGCTCTTTTCCGCCTCTCTAAACTATAAGGAAAATGTGTCAGGCTGTTACAGTAATTATCACTTGCTCTACCACAGTAGTAAATGTGCTTTGAAATTGCCAATCAAATATCGTTTTCTGCCTAGAATCACATCATGAGTCTGTGTGCACACAGGAATTGTTGTCAGAGATTTAATTTGTGTTGCTCTTGTTCTGTAAGACTTGCACTCGTAGGAAAGGGGCAGCTTGTTTTCTTGAACTGTGATGGTTAGCATTCAGCACAAATCACTATCTCACAGATGAGAGGCAAATGGTAACACATTTGAAAACAACAGGGTAGATTTTCCTTCCACTCCTGCAATGGGTGAGGTAGTTCCTACTTGTTCAAAACTCCAATTAACCCTTACCACTGTTGATCTTACATGCATCTCTGCAGTCTTCATGCAGTTGTATAAGCGTACACGCAGATCTCTCTTGCACCTGACAATACACAGTCTCCAGAAACACACTCTTAGCAAACCGGCAGCTGCTTCTCCTGCATTCCCATGCTTACTATTCAGCACTGTGTGGTATTTCAGATAGCAGTGTGTAACGCTAACACATTCAACATCACCAAGGCTCATTTCCTTTGTTCTAGTCTAATCACTCACCCAGGTTCCTCATGCTCATGGTCTCAAGTAGCTGTTAGGACATGTGCTCTTTTCTGCCTCTCTAAACTATAAGGAAAATGTGTCAGGCTGTTACAGTAATTATCACTTGCTCTACCTCAGTAGTAAATGTGCTTTGAAATTGCCAATCAAATATCGTTTTCTGCCTAGAATCACACCATGAGTCTGTGTGCACACAGGAATTGTTGTCAGAGATTTAATTTGTGTTGCTCTTGTTCAGTAAGACTTGCACTCGTAGGAAAGGGGCAGCTTGTTTTCCTGAACTGTGATGGTTAGCATTCAGCACAAATCACTATCTCACAGATGAGAGGCAAATGGTAACACATTTGAAAACAACCGGGTAGATTTTCCTTCAGCTCCTGCAATGGGTGAGGTAGTTCCTACATGTTCAAAACTCCAATTAACCCTTACCACAGGTGATCTTACATACATCTCTGCAGTCTTCATGCAGTTGTGTAAGCGTCCATGCAGATCTCTCTTGCACCTGACAATACACAGTCTCCAGAAACACACTCTTAGCACACAGGCAGCTGCTTCTCCTGCCTTCCCATGCTTACTATTCAGCACTGTGTGGTATTTCAGATAGCAGTGTGTAACACTAACACATTCAAAATCACCAAGGCTCATTTCCTTTGCTCTAGTCTAATCACTCACCCAGGTTCCTCATGCTCATGGTCTCAAGTAGCTGTTAGGACATGTGCTCTTTTCTGCCTCTCTAAACTATAAGGAAAATGTGTCAGGCTGTCACAGTAATTATCACTTGCTCTACCACAGTAGTAAATGTGCTTTGATATTGCCAATCAAATATCGTTTTCTGCCTAGAATCACACCATGAGTCTGTGTGCACACAGGAATTGTTGTCAGAGATTTAATTTGTGTTGCTCTTGTTCTGTAAGACTTGCACTTGTAGGAAAGGGGCAGCTTGTTTTCTTGAACTGTGATGGTTAGCATTCAGCACAAATCACTATCTCACTGATGAGAGGCAAATGCTAACACAATTGAAAACAACAGGGTAGATTTTTCTTCCACTCCTGCAATGGGTGAGGTAGTTCCTACATGTTCAAAACTCCAATTAACCCTTACCACAGGTGATCTTACATACATCTCTGCAGTCTTCATGCAGTTGTGCAAGCGTCCATGCAGATCTCTCTTGCACCTGACAATACACAGTCTCCAGAAACACACTCTTAGCACACAGCCAACTGCTTCTCCTGCACTCCCATGCTTACTATTCAGCACTTTGTGGTATTTCAGATAGCAGTGTGTAACGCTAACACATTCAACATCACCAAGGCTCATTTCCTTTGCTCTAGTCTAATCACTCACCCAGGTTCCATGAGGTCTCAAGTACCTGTTAGAACATGTGCTCTTTTCTGCCTCTCTAAACTATAAGCAAAATGTGTCAGGCTGTTACAGTAATTATCACTTGCTCTACCACAGTAGTAAATGTGCTTTGAAATTGCCAATCAAATATCGTTTTCTGCCTAGAATCACACCATGAGTCTGTGTGCACACAGGAATTGTTGTCAGAGATTTAATTTGTGTTGCTCTTGTTCTTTAAGACTTGCACTCGTAGGAAAGGGGCAGCTTGTTTTCTTGAACTGTGATGGTTAGCATTCAGCACAAATCAGTATCTCACAGATGAGAGGCAAATGGTAACACATTTGAAAACAACAGGGTAGATTTTCCTTCCACTCCTGCAATGGGTGAGGTAGTTCCTACATGTTCAAAACTCCAATTAACCCTTACCACAGGTGATCTTACATACATCTCTGCAGTCTTCATGCAGTTGTGTAAGCGTCCATGCAGATCTCTCTTGCACCTGACAATACACAGTCTCCAGAAACACACTCTTAGCACACAGGCAGCTGCTTCTCCTGCATTCCCATGCTTACTATTCAGCACTGTGTGGTATTTCAGATAGCAGTGTGTAACACTAACACATTCAAAATCACCAAGGCTCATTTCCTTTGCTCTAGTCTAATCACTCACCCAGGTTCCTCATGCTCATGGTCTCAAGTAGCTGTTAGGACATGTGCTCTTTTCTGCCTCTCTAAACTATAAGGAAAATGTGTCAGGCTGTCACAGTAATTATCACTTTCTCTACCACAGTAGTAAATGTGCTTTGATATTGCCAATCAAATATCATTTTCTGCCTAGAATCACACCATGAGTCTGTGTGTACACAGGAATTGTTGTCAGAGATTTAATTTGTGTTGCTCTTGTTCGGTAAGACTTGCACTCGTAGGAAAGGGGCAGCTTGTTTTCTTGAACTGTGATGGTTAGCATTCAGCACAAATCACTATCTCACAGATGAGAGGCAAATGCTAACACAATTGAAAACAACAGGGTAGATTTTCCTTCCACTCCTGCAATGGGTGAGGTAGTTCCTACATGTTCAAAACTCCAATTAACCCTTACCACAGGTGATCTTACATACATCTCTGCAGTCTTCATGCAGTTGTGCAAGCGTCCATGCAGATCTCTCTTGCACCTGACAATACACAGTCTCCAGAAACACACTCTTAGCACACAGCCAACTGCTTCTCCTGCACTCCCATGCTTACTATTCAGCACTGTGTGGTATTTCAGATAGCAGTGTGTAACGCTAACACATTCAACATCACCAAGGCTCATTTCCTTTGCTCTAGTCTAATCACTCACCCAGGTTCCACATGCTCATGGTCTCAAGTAGCTGTTAGGACATGTGCTCTTTTCTGCCTCTCTAAACTATAAGCAAAATGTGTCAGGCTGTTACAGTAATTATCACTTGCTCTACCACAGTAGTAAATGTGCTTTGAAATTGCCAATCAAATATAGTTTTCTGCCTAGAATCACACCATGAGTCTGTGTGCACACAGGAATTGTTGTCAGAGATTTAATTTGTGTTGCTCTTGTTCTTTAAGACTTGCACTCGTAGGAAAGGGGCAGCTTGTTTTCTTGAACTGTGATGGTTAGCATTCAGCACAAATCAGTATCTCACAGATGAGAGGCAAATGGTAACACATTTGAAAACAACAGGGTAGATTTTCCTTCCACTCCTGCAATGGGTGAGGTAGTTCCTACATGTTCAAAACTCCAATTAACCCTTACCACAGGTGATCTTACATACATCTCTGAAGTCTTCATGCAGTTGTGTAAGCGTCCATGCAGATCTCTCTTGCACCTGACAATACACAGTCTCCAGAAACACACTATTAGCACACAGGCAGCTGCTTCTCCTGCATTCCCATGCTTACTATTCAGCACTGTGTGGTATTTCAGATAGCAGTGTATAACGCTAACACATTCAACATCACCAAGGCTCATTTCCTTTGCTCTAGTCTAATCACTCACCCAGGTTCCACATGCTCATGGTCTCAAGTAGCTGTTAGGACATGTGCTCTTTTCTGCCTCTCTAAACTATAAGGAAAATGTGTCAGGCTGTCACAGTAATTATCACTTGCTCTACCACAGTAGTAAATGTGCTTTGATATTGCCAATCAAATATCGTTTTCTGCCTAGAATCACACCATGAGTCTGTGTGTACACAGGAATTGTTGTCAGAGATTTAATTTGTGTTGCTCTTGTTCTGTAAGACTTGCACTCGTAGGAAAGGGGCAGCTTGTTTTCTTGAACTGTGATGGTTAGCATTCAGCACAAATCACTATCTCACAGATGAGAGGCAAATGCTAACACAATTGAAAACAACAGGGTAGATTTTCCTTCCACTCCTGCAATGGGTGAGGTAGTTCCTACATGTTCAAAACTCCAATTAACCCTTACCACAGGTGATCTTACATACATCTCTGCAGTCTTCATGCAGTTGTGCAAGCGTCCATGCAGATCTCTCTTGCACCTGACAATACACAGTCTCCAGAAACACACTCTTAGCACACAGCCAACTGCTTCTCCTGCACTCCCATGCTTACTATTCAGCACTGTGTGGTATTTCAGATAGCAGTGTGTAACGCTAACACATTCAACATCACCAAGGCTCATTTCCTTTGCTCTAGTCTAATCACTCACCCAGGTTCCACATGCTCATGGTCTCAAGTAGCTGTTAGGACATGTGCTCTTTTCTGCCTCTCTAAACTATAAGCAAAATGTGTCAGGCTGTTACAGTAATTATCACTTGCTCTACCACAGTAGTAAATGTGCTTTGAAATTGCCAATCAAATATCGTTTTCTGCCTAGAATCACACCATGAGTCTGTGTGCACACAGGAATTGTTGTCAGAGATTTAATTTGTGTTGCTCTTGTTCTTTAAGACTTGCAATCGTAGGAAAGGGGCAGCTTGTTTTCTTGAACTGTGATGGTTAGCATTCAGCACAAATCAGTATCTCACAGATGAGAGGCAAATGGTAACACATTTGAAAACAACAGGGTAGATTTTCCTTCCACTCCTGCAATGGGTGAGGTAGTTCCTACATGTTCAAAACTCCAATTAACCCTTACCACAGGTGATCTTACATACATCTCTGCAGTCTTCATGCAGTTGTGTAAGCGTCCATGCAGATCTCTCTTGCACCTGACAATACACAGTCTCCAGAAACACACTCTTAGCACACAGGCAGCTGCTTCTCCTGCATTCCCATGCTTACTATTCAGCACTGTGTGGTATTTCAGATAGCAGTGTGTAACGCTAACACATTCAACATCACCAAGGCTCATTTCCTTTGCTCTAGTCTAATCACTCACCCAGGTTCCACATGCTCATGGTCTCAAGTAGCTGTTAGGACATGTGCTCTTTTCTGCCTCTCTAAACTATAAGGAAAATGTGTCAGTCTGTTACAGTAATTATCACTTGCTCTACCACAGTAGTACATGTGCTTTGAAATTGCCAATCAAATATCGTTTTCTGCCTAGAATCACACCATGAGTCTGTGTGCACACAGGAATTGTTGTCAGAGATTTAATTTGTGTTGCTCTTGTTCTGTAAGACTTGCACTCGTAGGAAAGGGGCAGCTTGTTTTCTTGAACTGTGATGGTTAGCATTCAGCACAAATCACTATCTCACAGATGAGAGGCAAATGGTAACACATTTGAAAACAACAGGGTAGATTTTCCTTCCACTCCTGCAATGGGTGAGGTAGTTCCTACATGTTCAAAACTCCAATTAACCCTTACCACAGGTGATCTTACATACATCTCTGCAGTCTTCATGCAGTTGTGTAAGCGTCCATGCAGATCTCTCTTGCACCTGACAATACACAGTCTCCAGAAACACACTCTTAGCACACAGGCAGCTGCTTCTCCTGCATTCCCATGCTTACTATTCAGCACTGTGTGGTATTTCAGATAGCAGTGTGTAACGCTAACACATTCAACATCACCAAGGCTCATTTCCTTTGCTCTAGTCTAATCACTCACCCAGGTTCCACATGCTCATGGTCTCAAGTAGCTGTTAGGACATGTGCTCTTTTCTGCCTCTCTAAACTATAAGGAAAATGTGTCAGTCTGTTACAGTAATTATCACTTGCTCTACCACAGTAGTACATGTGCTTTGAAATTGCCAATCAAATATCGTTTTCTGCCTAGAATCACACCATGAGTCTGTGTGCACACAGGAATTGTTGTCAGAGATTTAATTTGTGTTGCTCTTGTTCAGTAAGACTTGCACTCGTAGGAAAGGGGCAGCTTGTTTTCTTGAACTGTGATGGTTAGCATTCAGCACAAATCACTATCTCACAGATGAGAGGCAAATGGTAACACATTTGAAAACAACAGGGTAGATTTTCCTTCAGCTCCTGCAATGGGTGAGGTAGTTCCTACATGTTCAAAACTCCAATTAACCCTTACCACAGGTGATCTTACATACATCTCTGCAGTCTTCATGCAGTAGTGTAAGTGTCCACGCAGATCTCTCTTGCACCTGACAATACACAGTCTCCAGAAACACACTCTTAGCACACAGGCAGCTGCTTCTCCTGCATTCCCATGCTTACTATTCAGCACTGTGTGGTATTTCAGATAGCAGTGTGTAACGCTAACACATTCAACATCACCAAGGCTCATTTCCTTTGCTCTAGTCTAATCACTTACCCAGGTTCCACATGCTCATGGTCTCAAGTAGCTGTTAGGACATGTGCTCTTTTCTGCCTCTCTAAACTATAAGGAAAATGTGTCAGGCTGTTACAGTAATTATCACTTGCTCTACCACAGTAGTAAATGTGCTTTGAAATTGCCACTCAAATATCGTTTTCTGCCTAGAATCACACCATGAGTCTGTGTGCACACAGGAATTGTTGTCAGAAATTTAATTAGTGTTGCTCTTGTTCTGTAAGACTTGCACTCGCAGGAAAGGGGCAGCTTGTTTTCTTGAACTGTGATGGTTAGCATTCAGCACAAATCACTATCTCACAGATGAGAGGCAAATGGTAACACATTTGAAAACAACAGGGTAGATTTTCCTTCCACTCCTGCAATGGGTGAGGTAGTTCCTACATGTTCAAAACTCCAATTAACCCTTACCACAGGTGATCTTACATACATCTCTGCAGTCTTCATGCAGTTGTGTAAGCGTCCATGCAGATCCCTCTTGCACCTGACAATACACAGTCTCCAGAAACACACTCTTAGCATACAGGCAGCTGCTTCTCCTGCATTCCCATGCTTACTATTAAGCACTGTGTGGTATTTCAGATAGCAGTGTGTAACACTAACACATTCAAAATCACCAAGGCTCTTTTCCTTTGCTCTAGTCTAATCACTCACCCAGGTTCCTCATGCTCATGGTCTCAAGTAGCTGTTAGGACATGTGCTCTTTTCTGCCTCTCTAAACTATAAGGAAAATGTGTCAGGCTGTCACAGTAATTATCACTTGCTCTACCACAGTAGTAAATGTGCTTTGATATTGCCAATCAAATATCGTTTTCTGCCTAGAATCACACCATGAGTCTGTGTGCACACAGGAATTGTTGTCAGAGATTTAATTTGTGTTGCTCTTGTTCTGTAAGACTTGCACTTGTAGGAAAGGGGCAGCTTGTTTTCTTGAACTGTGATGGTTAGCATTCAGCACAAATCACTATCTCACTGATGAGAGGCAAATGCTAACACAATTGAAAACAACAGGGTAGATTTTTCTTCCACTCCTGCAATGGGTGAGGTAGTTCCTACATGTTCAAAACTCCAATTAACCCTTACCACAGGTGATCTTACATACATCTCTGCAGTCTTCATGCAGTTGTGTAAGCGTCCATGCAGATCTCTCTTGAACCTGACAATACACAGTCTCCAGAAACACACTCTTAGCACACAGGCAGCTGCTTCTCCTGCATTCCCATGCTTACTATTCAGCACTGTGTGGTATTTCAGATAGCAGTGTGTAATGCTAACACATTCAACATCACCAAGGCTCATTTCCTTTGCTCTAGTCTAATCACTCACCCAGGTTCCACATGCTCATGGTCTCAAGTAGCTGTTAGGACATGTGCTCTTTTCCGCCTCTCTAAACTATAAGGAAAATGTGTCAGGCTGTTACAGTAATTATCACTTGCTCTACCACAGTAGTAAATGTGCTTTGAAATTGCCAATCAAATATCGTTTTCTGCCTAGAATCACATCATGAGTCTGTGTGCACACAGGAATTGTTGTCAGAGATTTAATTTGTGTTGCTCTTGTTCTGTAAGACTTGCACTCGTAGGAAAGGGGCAGCTTGTTTTCTTGAACTGTGATGGTTAGCATTCAGCACAAATCACTATCTCACAGATGAGAGGCAAATGGTAACACATTTGAAAACAACAGGGTAGATTTTCCTTCCACTCCTGCAATGGGTGAGGTAGTTCCTACTTGTTCAAAACTCCAATTAACCCTTACCACTGTTGATCTTACATGCATCTCTGCAGTCTTCATGCAGTTGTATAAGCGTACACGCAGATCTCTCTTGCACCTGACAATACACAGTCTCCAGAAACACACTCTTAGCAAACCGGCAGCTGCTTCTCCTGCATTCCCATGCTTACTATTCAGCACTGTGTGGTATTTCAGATAGCAGTGTGTAACGCTAACACATTCAACATCACCAAGGCTCATTTCCTTTGTTCTAGTCTAATCACTCACCCAGGTTCCTCATGCTCATGGTCTCAAGTAGCTGTTAGGACATGTGCTCTTTTCTGCCTCTCTAAACTATAAGGAAAATGTGTCAGGCTGTTACAGTAATTATCACTTGCTCTACCTCAGTAGTAAATGTGCTTTGAAATTGCCAATCAAATATCGTTTTCTGCCTAGAATCACACCATGAGTCTGTGTGCACACAGGAATTGTTGTCAGAGATTTAATTTGTGTTGCTCTTGTTCAGTAAGACTTGCACTCGTAGGAAAGGGGCAGCTTGTTTTCCTGAACTGTGATGGTTAGCATTCAGCACAAATCACTATCTCACAGATGAGAGGCAAATGGTAACACATTTGAAAACAACAGGGTAGATTTTCCTTCCACTCCTGCAATGGGTGAGGTAGTTCCTACATGTTCAAAACTCCAATTAACCCTTACCACAGGTGATCTTACATACATCTCTGCAGTCTTCATGCAGTTGTGTAAGCGTCCATGCAGATCTCTCTTGCACCTGACAATACACAGTCTCCAGAAACACACTCTTAGCACACAGGCAGCTGCTTCTCCTGCATTCCCATGCTTACTATTCAGCACTGTGTGGTATTTCAGATAGCAGTGTGTAACGCTAACACATTCAACATCACCAAGGCTCATTTCCTTTGCTCTAGTCTAATCACTCACCCAGGTTCCACATGCTCATGGTCTCAAGTAGCTGTTAGGACATGTGCTCTTTTCTGCCTCTCTAAACTATAAGGAAAATGTGTCAGTCTGTTACAGTAATTATCACTTGCTCTACCACAGTAGTACATGTGCTTTGAAATTGCCAATCAAATATCGTTTTCTGCCTAGAATCACACCATGAGTCTGTGTGCACACAGGAATTGTTGTCAGAGATTTAATTTGTGTTGCTCTTGTTCAGTAAGACTTGCACTCGTAGGAAAGGGGCAGCTTGTTTTCTTGAACTGTGATGGTTAGCATTCAGCACAAATCACTATCTCACAGATGAGAGGCAAATGGTAACACATTTGAAAACAACAGGGTAGATTTTCCTTCAGCTCCTGCAATGGGTGAGGTAGTTCCTACATGTTCAAAACTCCAATTAACCCTTACCACAGGTGATCTTACATACATCTCTGCAGTCTTCATGCAGTAGTGTAAGTGTCCACGCAGATCTCTCTTGCACCTGACAATACACAGTCTCCAGAAACACACTCTTAGCACACAGGCAGCTGCTTCTCCTGCATTCCCATGCTTACTATTCAGCACTGTGTGGTATTTCAGATAGCAGTGTGTAACGCTAACACATTCAACATCACCAAGGCTCATTTCCTTTGCTCTAGTCTAATCACTTACCCAGGTTCCACATGCTCATGGTCTCAAGTAGCTGTTAGGACATGTGCTCTTTTCTGCCTCTCTAAACTATAAGGAAAATGTGTCAGGCTGTTACAGTAATTATCACTTGCTCTACCACAGTAGTAAATGTGCTTTGAAATTTCCACTCAAATATCGTTTTCTGCCTAGAATCACACCATGAGTCTGTGTGCACACAGGAATTGTTGTCAGAAATTTAATTAGTGTTGCTCTTGTTCTGTAAGACTTGCACTCGCAGGAAAGGGGCAGCTTGTTTTCTTGAACTGTGATGGTTAGCATTCAGCACAAATCACTATCTCACAGATGAGAGGCAAATGGTAACACATTTGAAAACAACAGGGTAGATTTTCCTTCCACTCCTGCAATGGGTGAGGTAGTTCCTACATGTTCAAAACTCCAATTAACCCTTACCACAGGTGATCTTACATACATCTCTGCAGTCTTCATGCAGTTGTGTAAGCGTCCATGCAGATCTCTCTTGCACCTGACAATACACAGTCTCCAGAAACACACTCTTAGCATACAGGCAGCTGCTTCTCCTGCATTCCCATGCTTACTATTCAGCACTGTGTGGTATTTCAGATAGCAGTGTGTAACGCTAACACATTCAACATCACCAAGGCTCATTTCCTTTGCTCTAGTCTAATCACTCACCCAGGTTCCACATGCTCATGGTCTCAAGTAGCTGTTAGGACATGTGCTCTTTTCTGCCTCTCTAAACTATAAGGAAAATGTGTCAGGCTGTTACAGTAATTATCACTTGCTCTACCACAGTAGTAAATGTGCTTTGAAATTGCCAATCAAATATCGTTTTCTGCCTAGAATCACACCATGTGTCTGTGTGCACACAGGAATTGTTGTCAGAAATTTAATTCGTGTTGCTCTTGTTCTGTAAGACTTGCACTCGTAGGAAAGGGGCAGCTTGTTTTCTTGAACTGTGATGGTTAGCATTCAGCACAAATCACTATCTCACAGATGAGAGGCAAATGTTAACACATTTGAAAACAACAGGGTAGATTTTCCTTTCACTCCTGCAATGGGTGAGGTAGTTCCTACATGTTCAAAACTCCAATTAACCCTTACCACTGTTGATCTTACATACATCTCTGCAGTCTTCATGCAGTTGTGTAAGCGTCCACGCAGATCTCTCTTGCACCTGACAATACACAGTCTCCAGAAACACACTCTTACCACACAGGCAGCTGCTTCTCCTGCATTCCCATGCTTACTATTCAGCACTGTGTGGTATTTCAGATAGCAGTGTGTAACGCTAACACATTCAACATCACCAAGGCTCATTTCCTTTGCTCTAGTCTAATCACTCACCCAGGTTCCTCATGCTCATGGTCTCAAGTAGCTGTTAGGACATGTGCTCTTTTCTGCCTCTCTAAACTATAAGGAAAATGTGTCAGGCTGTTACAGTAATTATCACTTGCTCTACCACAGTAGTAAATGTGCTTTGAAATTGCCAATCAAATATCGTTTTCTGCCTAGAATCAGACCATGAGTCTGTGTGCACACAGGAATTGTTGTCAGAGATTTCATTTGTGTTGCTCCTGTTCTGTAAGACTTGCACTCGTAGGAAAGGGGCAGCTTGTTTTCTTGAACTGTGATGGTTAGCATTCAGCACAAATCACTATCTCACAGATGAGAGGCAAATGGTAACACATTTGAAAACAACAGGGTAGATTTTCCATCCACTCCTGCAATGGGTGAGGTAGTTCCTACATGTTCAAAACTCCAACTAACCCCCTTACCACAGGTGATCTTACATACATCTCGGCAGTCTTCATGCTGTTGTGTAAGCGTCCATGCAGATCTCTCTTGCACCTGACAATACACAGTCTCCAGAAACACACTCTTAGCACACAGGCAGCTGCTTCTCCTGCATTCCCATGCTTACTATTCAGCACTGTGTGGTATTTCAGATAGCAGTGTGTAACGCTAACACATTCAACATCACCAAGGCTCATTTCCTTTGCTCTAGTCTAATCACTCACCCAGGTTACTCATGCTCATGGTCTCAAGTAGCTGTTAGGACATGTGCTCTTTTCTGCCTCTCTAAACTATAAGGAAAATGTGTCAGGCTGTTACAGTAATTATCACTTGCTCTACCACAGTAGTAAATGTGCTTTGAAATTGCCAATCAAATATCTTTTTCTGCCTAGAATCACACCATGAGTCTGTGTGCACACAGGAATTGTTGTCAGAGATTTAATTCGTGTCGCTCTTGTTCTGTAAGACTTGCACTCATAGGAAAGGGGCAGCTTGTTTTCTTGAACTGTGATGGTTAGCAGTCAGCACAAATCACTACCTCACAGATGAGAAGCAAATGCTAACACATTTGAAAACAACAGGGTAGATTTTCCTTCCACTCCTGCAATGGGTGAGGTAGTTCCTACATGTTCAAAACTCCAATTAACCCTTACCAAAGGTGATCTTACATACATCTCTGCAGTCTTCATGCAGTTGTGCAAGCGTCCATGCAGATCTCTCTTGCACCTGTCAATACACAGTCTCCAGAAAACACACTCTTAGCACACAGCCAACTGCTTCTCCTGCACTCCCATGCATACTATTCAGCACAGTGTGGTATTTCGGATAGCAGTGTGTAACGCTAACACATTCAACATCACCAAGGCTCATTTCCTTTGCTCTAGTCTAATCACTTACCCAGGTTCCACATGCTCATGGTCTCAAGTAGCTGTTAGGACATGTGCTCTTTTCTGCCTCTCTAAACTATAAGGAAAATGTGTCAGGCTGTTACAGTAATTATCACTTACTCTACCACAGTAGTAAATGTGCTTTGAAATTGCCAATCAAATATCGTTTTCTGCCTAGAATCACACCATGAGTCTGTGTGCACACAGGAATTGTTGTCAGAAATTTAATTAGTGTTGCTCTTGTTCTGTAAGACTTGCACTCGTAGGAAAGGGGCAGCTTGTTTTCTTGAACTGTGATGGTTAGCATTCAGCACAAATCACTATCTCACAGATGAGAGGCAAATGGTAACACATTTGAAAACAACAGGGTAGATTTTCCTTCCACTCCTGCAATGGGTGAGGTAGTTCCTACATGTTCAAAACTCCAATTAACCCTTACCACAGTTGATCTTACATACATCTCTGCAGTCTTCATGCAGTTGTGTAAGCGTCCATGCAGATCTCTCTTGAACCTGACAATACACAGTCTCCAGAAACACACTCTTAGCAAACCGGCAGCTGCTTCTCCTGCATTCCCATGCTTACTATTCAGCACTGTGTGGTATTTCAGATAGCAGTGTGTAACGCTAACACATTCAACATCACCAAGGCTCATTTCCTTTGTTCTAGTCTAATCACTCACCCAGGTTCCTCATGCTCATGGTCTCAAGTAGCTGTTAGGACATGTGCTCTTTTCTGCCTCTCTAAACTATAAGGAAAATGTGTCAGGCTGTTACAGTAATTATCACTTGCTCTACCTCAGTAGTAAATGTGCTTTGAAATTGCCAATCAAATATCGTTTTCTGCCTAGAATCACACCATGAGTCTGTGTGCACACAGGAATTGTTGTCAGAGATTTAATTTGTGTTGCTCTTGTTCAGTAAGACTTGCACTCGTAGGAAAGGGGCAGCTTGTTTTCCTGAACTGTGATGGTTAGCATTCAGCACAAATCACTATCTCACAGATGAGAGGCAAATGGTAACACATTTGAAAACAACAGGGTAGATTTTCCTTCAGCTCCTGCAATGGGTGAGGTAGTTCCTACATGTTCAAAACTCCAATTAACCCTTACCACAGGTGATCTTACATACATCTCTGCAGTCTTCATGCAGTAGTGTAAGTGTCCATGCAGATCTCTCTTGTACCTGACAATACACAGTCTCCAGAAACACACTCTTAGCACACAGGCAGCTGCTTCTCCTGCATTCCCATGCTTACTATTCAGCACTGTGTGGTATTTCAGAGAGCAGTGTGTAACGCTAACACATTCAACATCACCAAGGCTCATTTCCTTTGCTCTAGTCTAATCACTTACCCAGGTTCCACATGCTCATGGTCTCAAGTAGCTTTTAGGACATGTGCTCTTTTCTGCCTCTCTAAACTATAAGGAAAATGTGTCAGGCTGTCACAGTAATTATCACTTGCTCTACCACAGTAGTAAATGTGCTTTGATATTGCCAATCAAATATCGTTTTCTGCCTAGAATCACACCATGAGTCTGTGTGCACACAGGAATTGTTGTCATAGATTTAATTTGTGTTGCTCTTGTTCTGTAAGACTTGCACTTGTAGGAAAGGGGCAGCTTGTTTTCTTGAACTGTGATGGTTAGCATTCAGCACAAATCACTATCTCACTGATGAGAGGCAAATGCTAACACAATTGAAAACAACTGGGTAGATTTTTCTTCCACTCCTGCAATGGGTGAGGTAGTTCCTACATGTTCAAAACTCCAATTAACCCTTACCACAGGTGATCTTACATACATCTCTGCAGTCTTCATGCAGTTGTGCAAGCGTCCATGCAGATCTCTCTTGCACCTGACAATACACAGTCTCCAGAAACACACTCTTAGCACACAGGCAGCTGCTTCTCCTGCATTCCCATGCTTACTATTCAGCACTGTGTGGTATTTCAGATAGCAGTGTGTAACGCTAACACATTCAACATCACCAAGGCTCATTTCCTTTGCTCTAGTCTAATCACTTACCCAGGTTCCACATGCTCATGGTCTCAAGTAGCTGTTAGGACATGTGCTCTTTTCTGCCTCTCTAAACTATAAGGAAAATGTGTCAGGCTGTTACAGTAATTATCACTTGCTCTACCACAGTAGTAAATGTGCTTTGAAATTGCCACTCAAATATCGTTTTCTGCCTAGAATCACACCATGAGTCTGTGTGCACACAGGAATTGTTGTCAGAAATTTAATTAGTGTTGCTCTTGTTCTGTAAGACTTGCACTCGCAGGAAAGGGGCAGCTTGTTTTCTTGAACTGTGATGGTTAGCATTCAGCACAAATCACTATCTCACAGATGAGAGGCAAATGGTAACACATTTGAAAACAACAGGGTAGATTTTCCTTCCACTCCTGCAATGGGTGAGGTAGTTCCTACATGTTCAAAACTCCAATTAACCCTTACCACAGGTGATCTTACATACATCTCTGCAGTCTTCATGCAGTTGTGTAAGCGTCCATGCAGATCTCTCTTGCACCTGACAATACACAGTCTCCAGAAACACACTCTTACCACACAGGCAGCTGCTTCTCCTGCATTCCCATGCTTACTATTCAGCACTGTGTGGTATTTCAGATAGCAGTGTGTAACACTAACACATTAAACATCACCAAGGCTCATTTCCTTTGCTCTAGTCTAATCACTCACCCAGGTTCCTCATGCTCATGGTCTCAAGTAGCTGTTAGGACATGTGCTCTTTTCTGCCTCTCTAAACTATAAGGAAAATGTGTCAGGCTGTTACAGTAATTATCACTTGCTCTACCACAGTAGTAAATGTGCTTTGAAATTGCCAATCAAATATCGTTTTCTGCCTAGAATCAGACCATGAGTCTGTGTGCACACAGGAATTGTTGTCAGAGATTTCATTTGTGTTGCTCCTGTTCTGTAAGACTTGCACTCGTAGGAAAGGGGCAGCTTGTTTTCTTGAACTGTGATGGTTAGCATTCAGCACAAATCACTATCTCACAGATGAGAGGCAAATGGTAACACATTTGAAAACAACAGGGTAGATTTTCCATCCACTCCTGCAATGGGTGAGGTAGTTCCTACATGTTCAAAACTCCAACTAACCCCCTTACCACAGGTGATCTTACATACATCTCGGCAGTCTTCATGCTGTTGTGTAAGCGTCCATGCAGATCTCTCTTGCACCTGACAATACACAGTCTCCAGAAACACACTCTTAGCACACAGGCAGCTGCTTCTCCTGCATTCCCATGCTTACTATTCAGCACTGTGTGGTATTTCAGATAGCAGTGTGTAACGCTAACACATTCAACATCACCAAGGCTCATTTCCTTTGCTCTAGTCTAATCACTCACCCAGGTTACTCATGCTCATGGTCTCAAGTAGCTGTTAGGACATGTGCTCTTTTCTGCCTCTCTAAACTATAAGGAAAATGTGTCAGGCTGTTACAGTAATTATCACTTGCTCTACCACAGTAGTAAATGTGCTTTGAAATTGCCAATCAAATATCTTTTTCTGCCTAGAATCACACCATGAGTCTGTGTGCACACAGGAATTGTTGTCAGAGATTTAATTCGTGTCGCTCTTGTTCTGTAAGACTTGCACTCATAGGAAAGGGGCAGCTTGTTTTCTTGAACTGTGATGGTTAGCAGTCAGCACAAATCACTACCTCACAGATGAGAAGCAAATGCTAACACATTTGAAAACAACAGGGTAGATTTTCCTTCCACTCCTGCAATGGGTGAGGTAGTTCCTACATGTTCAAAACTCCAATTAACCCTTACCAAAGGTGATCTTACATACATCTCTGCAGTCTTCATGCAGTTGTGCAAGCGTCCATGCAGATCTCTCTTGCACCTGTCAATACACAGTCTCCAGAAAACACACTCTTAGCACACAGCCAACTGCTTCTCCTGCACTCCCATGCATACTATTCAGCACAGTGTGGTATTTCGGATAGCAGTGTGTAACGCTAACACATTCAACATCACCAAGGCTCATTTCCTTTGCTCTAGTCTAATCACTTACCCAGGTTCCACATGCTCATGGTCTCAAGTAGCTGTTAGGACATGTGCTCTTTTCTGCCTCTCTAAACTATAAGGAAAATGTGTCAGGCTGTTACAGTAATTATCACTTACTCTACCACAGTAGTAAATGTGCTTTGAAATTGCCAATCAAATATCGTTTTCTGCCTAGAATCACACCATGAGTCTGTGTGCACACAGGAATTGTTGTCAGAGATTTAATTTGTGTTGCTCTTGTTCAGTAAGACTTGCACTCGTAGGAAAGGGGCAGCTTGTTTTCCTGAACTGTGATGGTTAGCATTCAGCACAAATCACTATCTCACAGATGAGAGGCAAATGGTAACACATTTGAAAACAACAGGGTAGATTTTCCTTCAGCTCCTGCAATGGGTGAGGTAGTTCCTACATGTTCAAAACTCCAATTAACCCTTACCACAGGTGATCTTACATACATCTCTGCAGTCTTCATGCAGTAGTGTAAGTGTCCATGCAGATCTCTCTTGTACCTGACAATACACAGTCTCCAGAAACACACTCTTAGCACACAGGCAGCTGCTTCTCCTGCATTCCCATGCTTACTATTCAGCACTGTGTGGTATTTCAGAGAGCAGTGTGTAACGCTAACACATTCAACATCACCAAGGCTCATTTCCTTTGCTCTAGTCTAATCACTTACCCAGGTTCCACATGCTCATGGTCTCAAGTAGCTTTTAGGACATGTGCTCTTTTCTGCCTCTCTAAACTATAAGGAAAATGTGTCAGGCTGTTACAGTAATTATCACTTGCTCTACCACAGTAGTAAATGTGCTTTGAAATTGCCAATCAAATATCGTTTTCTGCCTAGAATCACACCATGAGTCTGTGTGCACACAGGAATTGTTGTCAGAAATTTAATTAGTGTTGCTCTTGTTCTGTAAGACCTTCACTCGTAGGAAAGGGGCAGCTTGTTTTCTTGAACTGTGATGGTTAGCATTCAGCACAAATCACTATCTCACAGATGAGAGGCAAATGGTAACACATTTGAAAACAACAGGGTAGATTTTCCTTCCACTCCTGCAATGGGTGAGGTAGTTCCTACATGTTCAAAACTCCAATTAACCCTTACCACAGGTGATCTTACATACATCTCTGCAGTCTTCATGCAGTTGTGTAAGCGTCCATGCAGATCTCTCTTGCACCTGACAATACACAGTCTCCAGAAACACACTCTTAGCACACAGGCAGCTGCTTCTCCTGCCTTCCCATGCTTACTATTCAGCACTGTGTGGTATTTCAGATAGCAGTGTGTAACACTAACACATTCAAAATCATCAAGGCTCATTTCCTTTGCTCTAGTCTAATCACTCACCCAGGTTCCTCATGCTCATGGTCTCAAGTAGCTGTTAGGACATGTGCTCTTTTCTGCCTCTCTAAACTATAAGGAAAATGTGTCAGGCTGTCACAGTAATTATCACTTGCTCTACCACAGTAGTAAATGTGCTTTGATATTGCCAATCAAATATCGTTTTCTGCCTAGAATCACACCATGAGTCTGTGTGCACACAGGAATTGTTGTCAGAGATTTAATTTGTGTTGCTCTTGTTCTGTAAGACTTGCACTTGTAGGAAAGGGGCAGCTTGTTTTCTTGAACTGTGATGGTTAGCATTCAACACAAATCACTATCTCACTGATGAGAGGCAAATGCTAACACAATTGAAAACTACAGGGTAGATTTTTCTTCCACTCCTGCAATGGGTGAGGTAGTTCCTACATGTTCAAAACTCCAATTAACCCTTACCACAGGTGATCTTACATACATCTCTGCAGTCTTCATGCAGTTGTGCAAGCGTCCATGCAGATCTCTCTTGCACCTGACAATACACAGTCTCCAGAAACACACTCTTAGCACACAGCCAACTGCTTCTCCTGCACTCCCATGCTTACTATTCAGCACTTTGTGGTATTTCAGATAGCAGTGTGTAACGCTAACACATTCAACATCACCAAGGCTCATTTCCTTTGCTCTAGTCTAATCACTCACCCAGGTTCCACATGCTCATGGTCTCAAGTACCTGTTAGAACATGTGCTCTTTTCTGCCTCTCTAAACTATAAGCAAAATGTGTCAGGCTGTTACAGTAATTATCACTTGCTCTACCACAGTAGTAAATGTGCTTTGAAATTGCCAATCAAATATCATTTTCTGCCTAGAATCACACCATGAGTCTGTGTGCACACAGGAATTGTTGTCAGAAATTTAATTAGTGTTGCTCTTGTTCTGTAAGACCTTCACTCGTAGGAAAGGGGCAGCTTGTTTTCTTGAACTGTGATGGTTAGCATTCAGCACAAATCACTATCTCACAGATGAGAGGCAAATGGTAACACATTTGAAAACAACAGGGTAGATTTTCCTTCCACTCCTGCAATGGGTGAGGTAGTTCCTACATGTTCAAAACTCCAATTAACCCTTACCACAGGTGATCTTACATACATCTCTGCAGTCTTCATGCAGTTGTGTAAGCGTCCATGCAGATCTCTCTTGCACCTGACAATACACAGTCTCCAGAAACACACTCTTAGCACACAGGCAGCTGCTTCTCCTGCCTTCCCATGCTTACTATTCAGCACTGTGTGGTATTTCAGATAGCAGTGTGTAACACTAACACATTCAAAATCATCAAGGCTCATTTCCTTTGCTCTAGTCTAATCACTCACCCAGGTTCCTCATGCTCATGGTCTCAAGTAGCTGTTAGGACATGTGCTCTTTTCTGCCTCTCTAAACTATAAGGAAAATGTGTCAGGCTGTCACAGTAATTATCACTTGCTCTACCACAGTAGTAAATGTGCTTTGATATTGCCAATCAAATATCGTTTTCTGCCTAGAATCACACCATGAGTCTGTGTGCACACAGGAATTGTTGTCAGAGATTTAATTTGTGTTGCTCTTGTTCTGTAAGACTTGCACTTGTAGGAAAGGGGCAGCTTGTTTTCTTGAACTGTGATGGTTAGCATTCAACACAAATCACTATCTCACTGATGAGAGGCAAATGCTAACACAATTGAAAACTACAGGGTAGATTTTTCTTCCACTCCTGCAATGGGTGAGGTAGTTCCTACATGTTCAAAACTCCAATTAACCCTTACCACAGGTGATCTTACATACATCTCTGCAGTCTTCATGCAGTTGTGCAAGCGTCCATGCAGATCTCTCTTGCACCTGACAATACACAGTCTCCAGAAACACACTCTTAGCACACAGCCAACTGCTTCTCCTGCACTCCCATGCTTACTATTCAGCACTTTGTGGTATTTCAGATAGCAGTGTGTAACGCTAACACATTCAACATCACCAAGGCTCATTTCCTTTGCTCTAGTCTAATCACTCACCCAGGTTCCACATGCTCATGGTCTCAAGTACCTGTTAGAACATGTGCTCTTTTCTGCCTCTCTAAACTATAAGCAAAATGTGTCAGGCTGTTACAGTAATTATCACTTGCTCTACCACAGTAGTAAATGTGCTTTGAAATTGCCAATCAAATATCGTTTTCTGCCTAGAATCACACCATGAGTCTGTGTGCACACAGGAATTGTTGTCAGAGATTTAATTTGTGTTGCTCTTGTTCTTTAAGACTTGCACTCGTAGGAAAGGGGCAGCTTGTTTTCTTGAACTGTGATGGTTAGCATTCAGCACACATCAGTATCTCACAGATGAGAGGCAAATGGTAACACATTTGAAAGCAACAGGGTAGATTTTCCTTCCACTCCTGCAATGGGTGAGGTAGTTCCTACATGTTCAAAACTCCAATTAACCCTTACCACAGGTGATCTTACATACATCTCTGCAGTCTTCATGCAGTTGTGTAAGCGTCCATGCAGATCTCTCTTGAACCTGACAATACACAGTCTCCAGAAACACACTCTTAGCACACAGGCAGCTGCTTCTCCTGCATTCCCATGCTTACTATTCAGCACTGTGTGGTATTTCAGATAGCAGTGTGTAATGCTAACACATTCAACATCACCAAGGCTCATTTCCTTTGCTCTAGTCTAATCACTCACCCAGGTTCCACATGCTCATGGTCTCAAGTAGCTGTTAGGACATGTGCTCTTTTCCGCCTCTCTAAACTATAAGGAAAATGTGTCAGGCTGTTACAGTAATTATCACTTGCTCTACCACAGTAGTAAATGTGCTTTGAAATTGCCAATCAAATATCGTTTTCTGCCTAGAATCACATCATGAGTCTGTGTGCACACAGGAATTGTTGTCAGAGATTTAATTTGTGTTGCTCTTGTTCTGTAAGACTTGCACTCGTAGGAAAGGGGCAGCTTGTTTTCTTGAACTGTGATGGTTAGCATTCAGCACAAATCACTATCTCACAGATGAGAGGCAAATGGTAACACATTTGAAAACAACAGGGTAGATTTTCCTTCCACTCCTGCAATGGGTGAGGTAGTTCCTACTTGTTCAAAACTCCAATTAACCCTTACCACTGTTGATCTTACATACATCTCTGCAGTCTTCATGCAGTTGTATAAGCGTACACGCAGATCTCTCTTGCACCTGACAATACACAGTCTCCAGAAACACACTCTTAGCAAACCGGCAGCTGCTTCTCCTGCATTCCCATGCTTACTATTCAGCACTGCGTGGTATTTCAGATAGCAGTGTGTAACGCTAACACATTCAACATCACCAAGGCTCATTTCCTTTGTTCTAGTCTAATCACTCACCCAGGTTCCTCATGCTCATGGTCTCACGTAGCTGTTAGGACATGTGCTCTTTTCTGCCTCTCTAAACTATAAGGAAAATGTGTCAGGCTGTTACAGTAATTATCACTTGCTCTACCTCAGTAGTAAATGTGCTTTGAAATTGCCAATCAAATATCGTTTTCTGCCTAGAATCACACCATGAGTCTGTGTGCACACAGGAATTGTTGTCAGAGATTTAATTTGTGTTGCTCTTGTTCAGTAAGACTTGCACTCGTAGGAAAGGGGCAGCTTGTTTTCCTGAACTGTGATGGTTAGCATTCAGCACAAATCACTATCTCACAGATGAGAGGCAAATGGTAACACATTTGAAAACAACAGGGTAGATTTTCCTTCAGCTCCTGCAATGGGTGAGGTAGTTCCTACATGTTCAAAACTCCAATTAACCCTTACCACAGGTGATCTTACATACATCTCTGCAGTCTTCATGCAGTAGTGTAAGTGTCCATGCAGATCTCTCTTGTACCTGACAATACACAGTCTCCAGAAACACACTCTTAGCACACAGGCAGCTGCTTCTCCTGCATTCCCATGCTTACTATTCAGCACTGTGTGGTATTTCAGAGAGCAGTGTGTAACGCTAACACATTCAACATCACCAAGGCTCATTTCCTTTGCTCTAGTCTAATCACTTACCCAGGTTCCACATGCTCATGGTCTCAAGTAGCTGTTAGGACATGTGCTCTTTTCTGCCTCTCTAAACTATAAGGAAAATGTTTCAGGCTGTTACAGTAATTATCACTTGCTCTACCACAGTAGTAAATGTGCTTTGAAATTGCCAATCAAATATCGTTTTCTGCCTAGAATCACACCATGAGTCTGTGTGCACACAGGAATTGTTGTCAGAAATTTAATTAGTGTTGCTCTTGTTCTGTAAGACCTTCACTCGTAGGAAAGGGGCAGCTTGTTTTCTTGAACTGTGATGGTTAGCATTCAGCACAAATCACTATCTCACAGATGAGAGGCAAATGGTAACACATTTGAAAACAACAGGGTAGATTTTCCTTCCACTCCTGCAATGGGTGAGGTAGTTCCTACATGTTCAAAACTCCAATTAACCCTTACCACAGGTGATCTTACATACATCTCTGCAGTCTTCATGCAGTTGTGTAAGCGTCCATGCAGATCTCTCTTGCACCTGACAATACACAGTCTCCAGAAACACACTCTTAGCACACAGGCAGCTGCTTCTCCTGCCTTCCCATGCTTACTATTCAGCACTGTGTGGTATTTCAGATAGCAGTGTGTAACACTAACACATTCAAAATCACCAAGGCTCATTTCCTTTGTTCTAGTCTAATCACTCACCCAGGTTCCTCATGCTCATGGTCTCAAGTAGCTGTTAGGACATGTGCTCTTTTCTGCCTCTCTAAACTATAAGGAAAATGTGTCAGGCTGTCACAGTAATTATCACTTGCTCTACCACAGTAGTAAATGTGCTTTGATATTGCCAATCAAATATCGTTTTCTGCCTAGAATCACACCATGAGTCTGTGTGCACACAGGAATTGTTGTCAGAGATTTAATTTGTGTTGCTCTTGTTCTGTAAGACTTGCACTTGTAGGAAAGGGGCAGCTTGTTTTCTTGAACTGTGATGGTTAGCATTCAGCACAAATCACTATCTCACTGATGAGAGGCAAATGCTAACACAATTGAAAACAACAGGGTAGATTTTTCTTCCACTCCTGCAATGGGTGAGGTAGTTCCTACATGTTCAAAACTCCAATTAACCCTTACCACAGGTGATCTTACATACATCTATGCAGTCTTCATGCAGTTGTGCAAGCGTCCATGCAGATCTCTCTTGCACCTGACAATACACAGTCTCCAGAAACACACTCTTAGCACACAGCCAACTGCTTCTCCTGCACTCCCATGCTTACTATTCAGCACTTTGTGGTATTTCAGATAGCAGTGTGTAACGCTAACACATTCAACATCACCAACGCTCATTTCCTTTGCTCTAGTCTAATCACTCACCCAGGTTCCACGTGCTCATGGTCTCAAGTACCTGTTAGAACATGTGCTCTTTTCTGCCTCTCTAAACTATAAGCAAAATGTGTCAGGCTGTTACAGTAATTATCACTTGCTCTACCACAGTAGTAAATGTGCTTTGAAATTGCCAATCAAATATCGTTTTCTGCCTAGAATCACACCATGAGTCTGTGTGCACACAGGAATTGTTGTCAGAGATTTAATTTGTGTTGCTCTTGTTCTTTAAGACTTGCACTCGTAGGAAAGGGGCAGCTTGTTTTCTTGAACTGTGATGGTTAGCATTCAGCACAAATCAGTATCTCACAGATGAGAGGCAAATGGTAACACATTTGAAAGCAACAGGGTAGATTTTCCTTCCACTCCTGCAATGGGTGAGGTAGTTCCTACATGTTCAAAACTCCAATTAACCCTTACCACAGGTGATCTTACATACATCTCTGCAGTCTTCATGCAGTTGTGTAAGCGTCCATGCAGATCTCTCTTGCACCTGACAATACACAGTCTCCAGAAACACACTCTTAGCACACAGGCAGCTGCTTCTCCTGCATTCCCATGCTTACTATTCAGCACTGTGTGGTATTTCAGATAGCAGTGTGTAATGCTAACACATTCAACATCACCAAGGCTCATTTCCTTTGCTCTAGTCTAATCACTCACCCAGGTTCCACATGCTCATGGTCTCAAGTAGCTGTTAGGACATGTGCTCTTTTCCGCCTCTCTAAACTATAAGGAAAATGTGTCAGGCTGTTACAGTAATTATCACTTGCTCTACCACAGTAGTAAATGTGCTTTGATATTGCCAATCAAATATCGTTTTCTGCCTAGAATCACACCATGAGTCTGTGTGCACACAGGAATTGTTGTCAGAGATTTAATTTGTGTTGCTCTTGTTCTGTAAGACTTGCACTTGTAGGAAAGGGGCAGCTTGTTTTCTTGAACTGTGATGGTTAGCATTCAGCACAAATCACTATCTCACTGATGAGAGGCAAATGCTAACACATTTGAAAACAACAGGGTAGATTTTCCTTCCACTCCTGCAATGGGTGAGGTAGTTCCTACATGTTCAAAACTCCAATTAACCCTTACCACAGGTGATCTTACATACATCTCTGCAGTTTTCATGCAGTTGTGTAAGCGTCCATGCAGATCTCTCTTGCACCTGACAATACACAGTCTCCAGAAACACACTCTTAGCACACAGGCAGCTGCTTCTCCTGCCTTCCGATGCTTACTATTAAGCACTGTGTGGTATTTCAGATAGCAGTGTGTAACACTAACACATTCAAAATCACCAAGGCTCTTTTCCTTTGCTCTAGTCTAATCACTCACCCAGGTTCCTCATGCTCATGGTCTCAAGTAGCTGTTAGGACATGTGCTCTTTTCTGCCTCTCTAAACTATAAGGAAAATGTGTCAGGCTGTCACAGTAATTATCACTTGCTTTACCACAGTAGTAAATGTGCTTTGATATTGCCAATCAAATATCGTTTTCTGCCTAGAATCACACCATGAGTCTGTGTGCACACAGGAATTGTTGTCAGAGATTTAATTTGTGTTGCTCTTGTTCTGTAAGACTTGCACTTGTAGGAAAGGGGCAGCTTGTTTTCTTGAACTGTGATGGTTAGCATTCAGCACAAATCACTATCTCACTGATGAGAGGCAAACGCTAACACAATTGAAAACAACAGGGTAGATTTTTCTTCCACTCCTGCAATGGGTGAGGTAGTTCCTACATGTTCAAAACTCCAATTAACCCTTACCACAGGTGATCTTACATACATCTCTGCAGTCTTCATGCAGTTGTGTAAGCGTCCATGCAGATCTCTCTTGAACCTGACAATACACAGTCTCCAGAAACACACTCTTAGCACACAGGCAGCTGCTTCTCCTGCATTCCCATGCTTACTATTCAGCACTGTGTGGTATTTCAGATAGCAGTGTGTAATGCTAACACATTCAACATCACCAAGGCTCATTTCCTTTGCTCTAGTCTAATCACTCACCCAGGTTCCACATGCTCATGGTCTCAAGTAGCTGTTAGGACATGTGCTCTTTTCCGCCTCTCTAAACTATAAGGAAAATGTGTCAGGCTGTTACAGTAATTATCACTTGCTCTACCACAGTAGTAAATGTGCTTTGAAATTGCCAATCAAATATCGTTTTCTGCCTAGAATCACATCATGAGTCTGTGTGCACACAGGAATTGTTGTCAGAGATTTAATTTGTGTTGCTCTTGTTCTGTAAGACTTGCACTCGTAGGAAAGGGGCAGCTTGTTTTCTTGAACTGTGATGGTTAGCATTCAGCACAAATCACTATCTCACAGATGAGAGGCAAATGGTAACACATTTGAAAACAACAGGGTAGATTTTCCTTCCACTCCTGCAATGGGTGAGGTAGTTCCTACTTGTTCAAAACTCCAATTAACCCTTACCACTGTTGATCTTACATGCATCTCTGCAGTCTTCATGCAGTTGTATAAGCGTACACGCAGATCTCTCTTGCACCTGACAATACACAGTCTCCAGAAACACACTCTTAGCAAACCGGCAGCTGCTTCTCCTGCATTCCCATGCTTACTATTCAGCACTGTGTGGTATTTCAGATAGCAGTGTGTAACGCTAACACATTCAACATCACCAAGGCTCATTTCCTTTGTTCTAGTCTAATCACTCACCCAGGTTCCTCATGCTCATGGTCTCAAGTAGCTGTTAGGACATGTGCTCTTTTCTGCCTCTCTAAACTATAAGGAAAATGTGTCAGGCTGTTACAGTAATTATCACTTGCTCTACCTCAGTAGTAAATGTGCTTTGAAATTGCCAATCAAATATCGTTTTCTGCCTAGAATCACACCATGAGTCTGTGTGCACACAGGAATTGTTGTCAGAGATTTAATTTGTGTTGCTCTTGTTCAGTAAGACTTGCACTCGTAGGAAAGGGGCAGCTTGTTTTCCTGAACTGTGATGGTTAGCATTCAGCACAAATCACTATCTCACAGATGAGAGGCAAATGGTAACACATTTGAAAACAACCGGGTAGATTTTCCTTCAGCTCCTGCAATGGGTGAGGTAGTTCCTACATGTTCAAAACTCCAATTAACCCTTACCACAGGTGATCTTACATACATCTCTGCAGTCTTCATGCAGTTGTGTAAGCGTCCATGCAGATCTCTCTTGCACCTGACAATACACAGTCTCCAGAAACACACTCTTAGCACACAGGCAGCTGCTTCTCCTGCCTTCCCATGCTTACTATTCAGCACTGTGTGGTATTTCAGATAGCAGTGTGTAACACTAACACATTCAAAATCACCAAGGCTCATTTCCTTTGCTCTAGTCTAATCACTCACCCAGGTTCCTCATGCTCATGGTCTCAAGTAGCTGTTAGGACATGTGCTCTTTTCTGCCTCTCTAAACTATAAGGAAAATGTGTCAGGCTGTCACAGTAATTATCACTTGCTCTACCACAGTAGTAAATGTGCTTTGATATTGCCAATCAAATATCGTTTTCTGCCTAGAATCACACCATGAGTCTGTGTGCACACAGGAATTGTTGTCAGAGATTTAATTTGTGTTGCTCTTGTTCTGTAAGACTTGCACTTGTAGGAAAGGGGCAGCTTGTTTTCTTGAACTGTGATGGTTAGCATTCAGCACAAATCACTATCTCACTGATGAGAGGCAAATGCTAACACAATTGAAAACAACAGGGTAGATTTTTCTTCCACTCCTGCAATGGGTGAGGTAGTTCCTACATGTTCAAAACTCCAATTAACCCTTACCACAGGTGATCTTACATACATCTCTGCAGTCTTCATGCAGTTGTGCAAGCGTCCATGCAGATCTCTCTTGCACCTGACAATACACAGTCTCCAGAAACACACTCTTAGCACACAGCCAACTGCTTCTCCTGCACTCCCATGCTTACTATTCAGCACTTTGTGGTATTTCAGATAGCAGTGTGTAACGCTAACACATTCAACATCACCAAGGCTCATTTCCTTTGCTCTAGTCTAATCACTCACCCAGGTTCCACATGCTCATGGTCTCAAGTACCTGTTAGAACATGTGCTCTTTTCTGCCTCTCTAAACTATAAGCAAAATGTGTCAGGCTGTTACAGTAATTATCACTTGCTCTACCACAGTAGTAAATGTGCTTTGAAATTGCCAATCAAATATCGTTTTCTGCCTAGAATCACACCATGAGTCTGTGTGCACACAGGAATTGTTGTCAGAGATTTAATTTGTGTTGCTCTTGTTCTTTAAGACTTGCACTCGTAGGAAAGGGGCAGCTTGTTTTCTTGAACTGTGATGGTTAGCATTCAGCACAAATCAGTATCTCACAGATGAGAGGCAAATGGTAACACATTTGAAAACAACAGGGTAGATTTTCCTTCCACTCCTGCAATGGGTGAGGTAGTTCCTACATGTTCAAAACTCCAATTAACCCTTACCACAGGTGATCTTACATACATCTCTGCAGTCTTCATGCAGTTGTGTAAGCGTCCATGCAGATCTCTCTTGCACCTGACAATACACAGTCTCCAGAAACACACTCTTAGCACACAGGCAGCTGCTTCTCCTGCATTCCCATGCTTACTATTCAGCACTGTGTGGTATTTCAGATAGCAGTGTGTAACACTAACACATTCAAAATCACCAAGGCTCATTTCCTTTGCTCTAGTCTAATCACTCACCCAGGTTCCTCATGCTCATGGTCTCAAGTAGCTGTTAGGACATGTGCTCTTTTCTGCCTCTCTAAACTATAAGGAAAATGTGTCAGGCTGTCACAGTAATTATCACTTTCTCTACCACAGTAGTAAATGTGCTTTGATATTGCCAATCAAATATCATTTTCTGCCTAGAATCACACCATGAGTCTGTGTGTACACAGGAATTGTTGTCAGAGATTTAATTTGTGTTGCTCTTGTTCGGTAAGACTTGCACTCGTAGGAAAGGGGCAGCTTGTTTTCTTGAACTGTGATGGTTAGCATTCAGCACAAATCACTATCTCACAGATGAGAGGCAAATGCTAACACAATTGAAAACAACAGGGTAGATTTTCCTTCCACTCCTGCAATGGGTGAGGTAGTTCCTACATGTTCAAAACTCCAATTAACCCTTACCACAGGTGATCTTACATACATCTCTGCAGTCTTCATGCAGTTGTGCAAGCGTCCATGCAGATCTCTCTTGCACCTGACAATACACAGTCTCCAGAAACACACTCTTAGCACACAGCCAACTGCTTCTCCTGCACTCCCATGCTTACTATTCAGCACTGTGTGGTATTTCAGATAGCAGTGTGTAACGCTAACACATTCAACATCACCAAGGCTCATTTCCTTTGCTCTAGTCTAATCACTCACCCAGGTTCCACATGCTCATGGTCTCAAGTAGCTGTTAGGACATGTGCTCTTTTCTGCCTCTCTAAACTATAAGCAAAATGTGTCAGGCTGTTACAGTAATTATCACTTGCTCTACCACAGTAGTAAATGTGCTTTGAAATTGCCAATCAAATATAGTTTTCTGCCTAGAATCACACCATGAGTCTGTGTGCACACAGGAATTGTTGTCAGAGATTTAATTTGTGTTGCTCTTGTTCTTTAAGACTTGCACTCGTAGGAAAGGGGCAGCTTGTTTTCTTGAACTGTGATGGTTAGCATTCAGCACAAATCAGTATCTCACAGATGAGAGGCAAATGGTAACACATTTGAAAACAACAGGGTAGATTTTCCTTCCACTCCTGCAATGGGTGAGGTAGTTCCTACATGTTCAAAACTCCAATTAACCCTTACCACAGGTGATCTTACATACATCTCTGCAGTCTTCATGCAGTTGTGTAAGCGTCCATGCAGATCTCTCTTGCACCTGACAATACACAGTCTCCAGAAACACACTATTAGCACACAGGCAGCTGCTTCTCCTGCATTCCCATGCTTACTATTCAGCACTGTGTGGTATTTCAGATAGCAGTGTATAACGCTAACACATTCAACATCACCAAGGCTCATTTCCTTTGCTCTAGTCTAATCACTCACCCAGGTTCCACATGCTCATGGTCTCAAGTAGCTGTTAGGACATGTGCTCTTTTCTGCCTCTCTAAACTATAAGGAAAATGTGTCAGGCTGTCACAGTAATTATCACTTGCTCTACCACAGTAGTAAATGTGCTTTGATATTGCCAATCAAATATCGTTTTCTGCCTAGAATCACACCATGAGTCTGTGTGTACACAGGAATTGTTGTCAGAGATTTAATTTGTGTTGCTCTTGTTCTGTAAGACTTGCACTCGTAGGAAAGGGGCAGCTTGTTTTCTTGAACTGTGATGGTTAGCATTCAGCACAAATCACTATCTCACAGATGAGAGGCAAATGCTAACACAATTGAAAACAACAGGGTAGATTTTCCTTCCACTCCTGCAATGGGTGAGGTAGTTCCTACATGTTCAAAACTCCAATTAACCCTTACCACAGGTGATCTTACATACATCTCTGCAGTCTTCATGCAGTTGTGCAAGCGTCCATGCAGATCTCTCTTGCACCTGACAATACACAGTCTCCAGAAACACACTCTTAGCACACAGCCAACTGCTTCTCCTGCACTCCCATGCTTACTATTCAGCACTGTGTGGTATTTCAGATAGCAGTGTGTAACGCTAACACATTCAACATCACCAAGGCTCATTTCCTTTGCTCTAGTCTAATCACTCACCCAGGTTCCACATGCTCATGGTCTCAAGTAGCTGTTAGGACATGTGCTCTTTTCTGCCTCTCTAAACTATAAGCAAAATGTGTCAGGCTGTTACAGTAATTATCACTTGCTCTACCACAGTAGTAAATGTGCTTTGAAATTGCCAATCAAATATCGTTTTCTGCCTAGAATCACACCATGAGTCTGTGTGCACACAGGAATTGTTGTCAGAGATTTAATTTGTGTTGCTCTTGTTCTTTAAGACTTGCACTCGTAGGAAAGGGGCAGCTTGTTTTCTTGAACTGTGATGGTTAGCATTCAGCACAAATCAGTATCTCACAGATGAGAGGCAAATGGTAACACATTTGAAAACAACAGGGTAGATTTTCCTTCCACTCCTGCAATGGGTGAGGTAGTTCCTACATGTTCAAAACTCCAATTAACCCTTACCACAGGTGATCTTACATACATCTCTGCAGTCTTCATGCAGTTGTGTAAGCGTCCATGCAGATCTCTCTTGCACCTGACAATACACAGTCTCCAGAAACACACTCTTAGCACACAGGCAGCTGCTTCTCCTGCATTCCCATGCTTACTATTCAGCACTGTGTGGTATTTCAGATAGCAGTGTGTAACGCTAACACATTCAACATCACCAAGGCTCATTTCCTTTGCTCTAGTCTAATCACTCACCCAGGTTCCACATGCTCATGGTCTCAAGTAGCTGTTAGGACATGTGCTCTTTTCTGCCTCTCTAAACTATAAGGAAAATGTGTCAGTCTGTTACAGTAATTATCACTTGCTCTACCACAGTAGTACATGTGCTTTGAAATTGCCAATCAAATATCGTTTTCTGCCTAGAATCACACCATGAGTCTGTGTGCACACAGGAATTGTTGTCAGAGATTTAATTTGTGTTGCTCTTGTTCTGTAAGACTTGCACTCGTAGGAAAGGGGCAGCTTGTTTTCTTGAACTGTGATGGTTAGCATTCAGCACAAATCACTATCTCACAGATGAGAGGCAAATGGTAACACATTTGAAAACAACAGGGTAGATTTTCCTTCCACTCCTGCAATGGGTGAGGTAGTTCCTACATGTTCAAAACTCCAATTAACCCTTACCACAGGTGATCTTACATACATCTCTGCAGTCTTCATGCAGTTGTGTAAGCGTCCATGCAGATCTCTCTTGCACCTGACAATACACAGTCTCCAGAAACACACTCTTAGCACACAGGCAGCTGCTTCTCCTGCATTCCCATGCTTACTATTCAGCACTGTGTGGTATTTCAGATAGCAGTGTGTAACGCTAACACATTCAACATCACCAAGGCTCATTTCCTTTGCTCTAGTCTAATCACTCACCCAGGTTCCACATGCTCATGGTCTCAAGTAGCTGTTAGGACATGTGCTCTTTTCTGCCTCTCTAAACTATAAGGAAAATGTGTCAGTCTGTTACAGTAATTATCACTTGCTCTACCACAGTAGTACATGTGCTTTGAAATTGCCAATCAAATATCGTTTTCTGCCTAGAATCACACCATGAGTCTGTGTGCACACAGGAATTGTTGTCAGAGATTTAATTTGTGTTGCTCTTGTTCAGTAAGACTTGCACTCGTAGGAAAGGGGCAGCTTGTTTTCTTGAACTGTGATGGTTAGCATTCAGCACAAATCACTATCTCACAGATGAGAGGCAAATGGTAACACATTTGAAAACAACAGGGTAGATTTTCCTTCAGCTCCTGCAATGGGTGAGGTAGTTCCTACATGTTCAAAACTCCAATTAACCCTTACCACAGGTGATCTTACATACATCTCTGCAGTCTTCATGCAGTAGTGTAAGTGTCCACGCAGATCTCTCTTGCACCTGACAATACACAGTCTCCAGAAACACACTCTTAGCACACAGGCAGCTGCTTCTCCTGCATTCCCATGCTTACTATTCAGCACTGTGTGGTATTTCAGATAGCAGTGTGTAACGCTAACACATTCAACATCACCAAGGCTCATTTCCTTTGCTCTAGTCTAATCACTTACCCAGGTTCCACATGCTCATGGTCTCAAGTAGCTGTTAGGACATGTGCTCTTTTCTGCCTCTCTAAACTATAAGGAAAATGTGTCAGGCTGTTACAGTAATTATCACTTGCTCTACCACAGTAGTAAATGTGCTTTGAAATTGCCACTCAAATATCGTTTTCTGCCTAGAATCACACCATGAGTCTGTGTGCACACAGGAATTGTTGTCAGAAATTTAATTAGTGTTGCTCTTGTTCTGTAAGACTTGCACTCGCAGGAAAGGGGCAGCTTGTTTTCTTGAACTGTGATGGTTAGCATTCAGCACAAATCACTATCTCACAGATGAGAGGCAAATGGTAACACATTTGAAAACAACAGGGTAGATTTTCCTTCCACTCCTGCAATGGGTGAGGTAGTTCCTACATGTTCAAAACTCCAATTAACCCTTACCACAGGTGATCTTACATACATCTCTGCAGTCTTCATGCAGTTGTGTAAGCGTCCATGCAGATCCCTCTTGCACCTGACAATACACAGTCTCCAGAAACACACTCTTAGCATACAGGCAGCTGCTTCTCCTGCATTCCCATGCTTACTATTCAGCACTGTGTGGTATTTCAGATAGCAGTGTGTAACGCTAACACATTCAACATCACCAAGGCTCATTTCCTTTGCTCTAGTCTAATCACTCACCCAGGTTCCACATGCTCATGGTCTCAAGTAGCTGTTAGGACATGTGCTCTTTTCTGCCTCTCTAAACTATAAGGAAAATGTGTCAGGCTGTTACAGTAATTATCACTTGCTCTACCACAGTAGTAAATGTGCTTTGAAATTGCCAATCAAATATCGTTTTCTGCCTAGAATCACACCATGAGTCTGTGTGCACACAGGAATTGTTGTCAGAAATTTAATTCGTGTTGCTCCTGTTCTGTAAGACTTGCACTCGTAGGAAAGGGGCAGCTTGTTTTCTTGAACTGTGATGGTTAGCATTCAGCACAAATCACTATCTCACAGATGAGAGGCAAATGGTAACACATTTGAAAACAACAGGGTAGATTTTCCATCCACTCCTGCAATGGGTCAGGTAGTTCCTACATGTTCAAAACTCCAACTAACCCCCTTACCACAGGTGATCTTACATACATCTCGGCAGTCTTCATGCTGTTGTGTAAGCGTCCATGCAGATCTCTCTTGCACCTGACAATACACAGTCTCCAGAAACACACTCTTAGCACACAGGCAGCTGCTTCTCCTGCATTCCCATGCTTACTATTCAGCACTGTGTGGTATTTCAGATAGCAGTGTGTAACGCTAACACATTCAACATCACCAAGGCTCATTTCCTTTGCTCTAGTCTAATCACTCACCCAGGTTACTCATGCTCATGGTCTCAAGTAGCTGTTAGGACATGTGCTCTTTTCTGCCTCTCTAAACTATAAGGAAAATGTGTCAGGCTGTTACAGTAATTATCACTTGCTCTACCACAGTAGTAAATGTGCTTTGAAATTGCCAATCAAATATCTTTTTCTGCCTAGAATCACACCATGAGTCTGTGTGCACACAGGAATTGTTGTCAGAGATTTAATTTGTGTTGCTCTTGTTCAGTAAGACTTGCACTCGTAGGAAAGGGGCAGCTTGTTTTCTTGAACTGTGATGGTTAGCATTCAGCACAAATCACTATCTCACAGATGAGAGGCAAATGGTAACACATTTGAAAACAACAGGGTAGATTTTCCTTCAGCTCCTGCAATGGGTGAGGTAGTTCCTACATGTTCAAAACTCCAATTAACCCTTACCACAGGTGATCTTACATACATCTCTGCAGTCTTCATGCAGTAGTGTAAGTGTCCACGCAGATCTCTCTTGCACCTGACAATACACAGTCTCCAGAAACACACTCTTAGCACACAGGCAGCTGCTTCTCCTGCATTCCCATGCTTACTATTCAGCACTGTGTGGTATTTCAGATAGCAGTGTGTAACGCTAACACATTCAACATCACCAAGGCTCATTTCCTTTGCTCTAGTCTAATCACTTACCCAGGTTCCACATGCTCATGGTCTCAAGTAGCTGTTAGGACATGTGCTCTTTTCTGCCTCTCTAAACTATAAGGAAAATGTGTCAGGCTGTTACAGTAATTATCACTTGCTCTACCACAGTAGTAAATGTGCTTTGAAATTGCCAATCAAATATCGTTTTCTGCCTAGAATCACACCATGAGTCTGTGTGCACACAGGAATTGTTGTCAGAAATTTAATTAGTGTTGCTCTTGTTCTGTAAGACTTGCACTCGTAGGAAAGGGGCAGCTTGTTTTCTTGAACTGTGATGGTTAGCATTCAGCACAAATTACTATCTCACAGATGAGAGGCAAATGGTAACACATTTGAAAACAGCAGGGTAGATTTTCCTTCCACTCCTGCAATGGGTGAGGTAGTTCCTACATGTTCAAAACTCCAATTAACCCTTACCACAGGTTATCTTTTATACATCTCTGCAGTCTTCATGCAGTTGTGTAAGCGTCCATGCAGATCTCTCTTGCACCTGACAATACACAGTCTCCAGAAACACACTCTTAGCACACAGGCAGCTGCTTCTCCTGCATTCCCATGCTTACTATTCAGCACTGTGTGGTATTTCAGATAGCAGTGTGTAACGCTAACACATTCAACATCACCAAGGCTCATTTCCTTTGCTCTAGTCTAATCACTCACCCAGGTTCCACATGCTCATGGTCTCAAGTAGCTGTTAGGACATGTGCTCTTTTCTGCCTCTCTAAACTATAAGGAAAATGTGTCAGGCTGTTACAGTAATTATCACTTGCTCTACCACAGTAGTAAATGTGCTTTGAAATTGCCAATCAAATATCGTTTTCTGCCTAGAATCACACCATGAGTCTGTGTGCACACAGGAATTGTTGTCAGAAATTTAATTCGTGTTGCTCTTGTTCTGTAAGACTTGCACTCGTAGGAAAGGGGCAGCTTGTTTTCTTGAACTGTGATGGTTAGCATTCAGCACAAATCACTATCTCACAGATGAGAGGCAAATGTTAACACATTTAAAAACAACAGGGTAGATTTTCCTTCCACTCCTGCAATGGGTGAGGTAGTTCCTACATGTTCAAAACTCCAATTAACCCTTACCACTGTTGATCTTACATACATCTCTGCAGTCTTCATGCAGTTGTGTAAGCGTCCACGCAGATCTCTCTTGCACCTGACAATACACAGTCTCCAGAAACACACTCTTACCACACAGGCAGCTGCTTCTCCTGCATTCCCATGCTTACTATTCAGCACTGTGTGGTATTTCAGATAGCAGTGTGTAACGCTAACACATTCAACATCACCAAGGCTCATTTCCTTTGCTCTAGTCTAATCACTCACCCAGGTTCCTTATGCTCATGGTCTCAAGTAGCTGTTAGGACATGTGCTCTTTTCTGCCTCTCTAAACTATAAGGAAAATGTGTCAGGCTGTTACAGTAATTATCACTTGCTCTACCACAGTAGTAAATGTGCTTTGAAATTGCCAATCAAATATCGTTTTCTGCCTAGAATCACACCATGAGTCTGTGTGCACACAGGAATTGTTGTCAGAAATGTAATTCGTGTTGCTCTTGTTCTGTAAGACTTGCACTCGTAGGAAAGGGACAGCTTGTTTTCATGAACTGTGATGGTTAGCATTCAGCACAAATCACTATCGCACAGATGAGAGGCAAATGGTAACACATTTGAAAACAACAGGGTAGATTTTCCTTCCACTCCTGCAATGGGTGAGGTAGTTCCTACATGTTCAAAACTCCAATTAACCCTTACCACGGGTGATCTTACATACATCTCTGCAGTCTTCATGCAGTTGTGTAAGCGTCCATGCAGATCTCTCTTGCATCTGACAATACACAGTCTCCAGAAACACACTCTTAGCACACAGGCAGCTGCTTCTCCTGCCTTCCCATGCTTACTATTCAGCACTGTGTGGTATTTCAGATAGCAGTGTGTAACACTAACACATTCAAAATCACCAAGGCTCATTTCCTTTGCTCTAGTCTAATCACTCACCCAGGTTCCTCATGCTCATGGTCTCAAGTAGCTGTTAGGACATGTGCTCTTTTCTGCCTCTCTAAACTATAAGGAAAATGTGTCAGGCTGTCACAGTAATTATCACTTGCTCTACCACAGTAGTAAATGTGCTTTGATATTGCCAATCAAATATCGTTTTCTGCCTAGAATCACACCATGAGTCTGTGTGCACACAGGAATTGTTGTCAGAGATTTAATTTGTGTTGCTCTTGTTCTGTAAGACTTGCACTTGTAGGAAAGGGGCAGCTTGTTTTCTTGAACTGTGATGGTTAGCATTCAGCCCAAATCACTATCTCACAGATGAGAGGCAAATGCTAACACAATTGAAAACAACAGGGTAGATTTTCCTTCCACTCCTGCAATGGGTGAGGTAGTTCCTACATGTTCAAAACTCCAATTAACCCTTACCACAGGTGATCTTACATACATCTCTGCAGTCATCATGCAGTTGTGCAAGCGTCCATGCAGATCTCTCTTGCACCTGACAATACACAGTCTCCAGAAACACACTCTTAGCACACAGCCAACTGCTTCTCCTGCACTGCCATGCTTACTATTCAGCACTGTGTGGTATTTCAGATAACAGTGTGTAACGCTAACACATTCAACATCACCAAGGCTCATTTCCTTTGCTCTAGTCTAATCACTCACCCAGGTTCCACATGCTCATGGTCTCAAGTACCTGTTAGGACATGTGCTCTTTTCTGCCTCTCTAAACTATAAGCAAAATGTGTCAGGCTGTTACAGTAATTATCACTTGCTCTACCACAGTAGTAAATGTGCTTTGAAATTGCCAATCAAATATCGTTTTCTGCCTAGAATCACACCATGAGTCTGTGTGCACACAGGAATTGTTGTCAGAGATTTAATTTGTGTTGCTCTTGTTCTTTAAGACTTGCACTCGTAGGAAAGGGGCAGCTTGTTTTCTTGAACTGTGATGGTTAGCATTCAGCACAAATCAGCATCTCACCGATGAGAGGCAAATGGTAACACATTTGAAAACAACAGGGTAGATTTTCTTTCCACTCCTGCAATGGGTGAGGTAGTTCCTACATGTTCAAAACTCCAATTAACCCTTACCACAGGTGATCTTACATACATCTCTGCAGTCTTCATGCAGTTGTGTAAGCGTCCATGCAGATCTCTCTTGCACCTGACAATACACAGTCTCCAGAAACACACTCTTAGCACACAGGCAGCTGCTTCTCCTGCCTTCCCATGCTTACTATTCAGCACTGTGTGGTATTTCAGATAGCAGTGTGTAACACTAACACATTCAAAATCACCAAGGCTCATTTCCTTTGCTCTAGTCTAATCACTCACCCAGGTTCCTCATGCTCATGGTCTCAAGTAGCTGTTAGGACATGTGCTCTTTTCTGCCTCTCTAAACTATAAGGAAAATGTGTCAGGCTGTCACAGTAATTATCACTTGCTCTACCACAGTAGTAAATGTGCTTTGATATTGCCAATCAAATATCGTTTTCTGCCTAGAATCACACCATGAGTCTGTGTGCACACAGGAATTGTTGTCAGAGATTTAATTTGTGTTGCTCTTGTTCTGTAAGACTTGCACTCGTAGGAAAGGGGCAGCTTGTTTTCTTGAACTGTGATGGTTAGCATTCAGCACAAATCACTATCTCACAGATGAGAGGCAAATGCTAACACAATTGAAAACAACAGGGTAGATTTTCCTTCCACTCCTGCAATGGGTGAGGTAGTTCCTACATGTTCAAAACTCCAATTAACCCTTACCACAGGTGATCTTACATACATCTCTGCAGTCTTCCTGCAGTTGTGCAAGCGTCCATGCAGATCTCTCTTGCACCTGACAATACACAGTCTCCAGAAACACACTCTTAGCACACAGCCAACTGCTTCTCCTGCACTCCCATGCTTACTATTCAGCACTGTGTGGTATTTCAGATAGCAGTGTGTAACGCTAACACATTCAACATCACCAAGGCTCATTTCCTTTGCTCTAGTCTAATCACTCACCCAGGTTCCACATGCTCATGGTCTCAAGTAGCTGTTCGGACATGTGCTCTTTTCTGCCTCTCTAAACTATAAGCAAAATGTGTCAGGCTGTTACAGTAATTATCACTTGCTCTACCACAGTAGTAAATGTGCTTTGAAATTGCCAATCAAATATCGTTTTCTGCCTAGAATTATACCATGAGTCTGTGTGCACACAGGAATTGTTGTCAGAGATTTAATTTGTGTTGCTCTTGTTCTTTAAGACTTGCACTCGTAGGAAAGGGGCAGCTTGTTTTCTTGAACTGTGATGGTTAGCATTCAGCACAAATCAGTATCTCACAGATGAGAGGCAAATGGTAACACATTTGAAAGCAACAGGGTAGATTTTCCTTCCACTCCTGCAATGGGTGAGGTAGTTCCTACATGTTCAAAACTCCAATTAACCCTTACCACAGGTGATCTTACATACATCTCTGCAGTCTTCATGCAGTTGTGTAAGCGTCCATGCAGATCTCTCTTGCACCTGACAATACACAGTCTCCAGAAACACACTCTTAGCACACAGGCAGCTGCTTCTCCTGCATTCCCATGCTTACTATTCAGCACTGTGTGGTATTTCAGATAGCAGTGTGTAATGCTAACACATTCAACATCACCAAGGCTCATTTCCTTTGCTCTAGTCTAATCACTCACCCAGGTTCCACATGCTCATGGTCTCAAGTAGCTGTTAGGACATGTGCTCTTTTCCGCCTCTCTAAACTATAAGGAAAATGTGTCAGGCTGTTACAGTAATTATCACTTGCTCTACCACAGTAGTAAATGTGCTTTGATATTGCCAATCAAATATCGTTTTCTGCCTAGAATCACACCATGAGTCTGTGTGCACACAGGAATTGTTGTCAGAGATTTAATTTGTGTTGCTCTTGTTCTGTAAGACTTGCACTTGTAGGAAAGGGGCAGCTTGTTTTCTTGAACTGTGATGGTTAGCATTCAGCACAAATCACTATCTCACTGATGAGAGGCAAATGCTAACACATTTGAAAACAACAGGGTAGATTTTCCTTCCACTCCTGCAATGGGTGAGGTAGTTCCTACATGTTCAAAACTCCAATTAACCCTTACCACAGGTGATCTTACATACATCTCTGCAGTTTTCATGCAGTTGTGTAAGCGTCCATGCAGATCTCTCTTGCACCTGACAATACACAGTCTCCAGAAACACACTCTTAGCACACAGGCAGCTGCTTCTCCTGCCTTCCGATGCTTACTATTAAGCACTGTGTGGTATTTCAGATAGCAGTGTGTAACACTAACACATTCAAAATCACCAAGGCTCTTTTCCTTTGCTCTAGTCTAATCACTCACCCAGGTTCCTCATGCTCATGGTCTCAAGTAGCTGTTAGGACATGTGCTCTTTTCTGCCTCTCTAAACTATAAGGAAAATGTGTCAGGCTGTCACAGTAATTATCACTTGCTCTACCACAGTAGTAAATGTGCTTTGATATTGCCAATCAAATATCGTTTTCTGCCTAGAATCACACCATGAGTCTGTGTGCACACAGGAATTGTTGTCAGAGATTTAATTTGTGTTGCTCTTGTTCTGTAAGACTTGCACTTGTAGGAAAGGGGCAGCTTGTTTTCTTGAACTGTGATGGTTAGCATTCAGCACAAATCACTATCTCACTGATGAGAGGCAAATGCTAACACAATTGAAAACAACAGGGTAGATTTTTCTTCCACTCCTGCAATGGGTGAGGTAGTTCCTACATGTTCAAAACTCCAATTAACCCTTACCACAGGTGATCTTACATACATCTCTGCAGTCTTCATGCAGTTGTGTAAGCGTCCATGCAGATCTCTCTTGAACCTGACAATACACAGTCTCCAGAAACACACTCTTAGCACACAGGCAGCTGCTTCTCCTGCATTCCCATGCTTACTATTCAGCACTGTGTGGTATTTCAGATAGCAGTGTGTAATGCTAACACATTCAACATCACCAAGGCTCATTTCCTTTGCTCTAGTCTAATCACTCACCCAGGTTCCACATGCTCATGGTCTCAAGTAGCTGTTAGGACATGTGCTCTTTTCCGCCTCTCTAAACTATAAGGAAAATGTGTCAGGCTGTTACAGTAATTATCACTTGCTCTACCACAGTAGTAAATGTGCTTTGAAATTGCCAATCAAATATCGTTTTCTGCCTAGAATCACATCATGAGTCTGTGTGCACACAGGAATTGTTGTCAGAGATTTAATTTGTGTTGCTCTTGTTCTGTAAGACTTGCACTCGTAGGAAAGGGGCAGCTTGTTTTCTTGAACTGTGATGGTTAGCATTCAGCACAAATCACTATCTCACAGATGAGAGGCAAATGGTAACACATTTGAAAACAACAGGGTAGATTTTCCTTCCACTCCTGCAATGGGTGAGGTAGTTCCTACTTGTTCAAAACTCCAATTAACCCTTACCACTGTTGATCTTACATGCATCTCTGCAGTCTTCATGCAGTTGTATAAGCGTACACGCAGATCTCTCTTGCACCTGACAATACACAGTCTCCAGAAACACACTCTTAGCAAACCGGCAGCTGCTTCTCCTGCATTCCCATGCTTACTATTCAGCACTGTGTGGTATTTCAGATAGCAGTGTGTAACGCTAACACATTCAACATCACCAAGGCTCATTTCCTTTGTTCTAGTCTAATCACTCACCCAGGTTCCTCATGCTCATGGTCTCAAGTAGCTGTTAGGACATGTGCTCTTTTCTGCCTCTCTAAACTATAAGGAAAATGTGTCAGGCTGTTACAGTAATTATCACTTGCTCTACCTCAGTAGTAAATGTGCTTTGAAATTGCCAATCAAATATCGTTTTCTGCCTAGAATCACACCATGAGTCTGTGTGCACACAGGAATTGTTGTCAGAGATTTAATTTGTGTTGCTCTTGTTCAGTAAGACTTGCACTCGTAGGAAAGGGGCAGCTTGTTTTCCTGAACTGTGATGGTTAGCATTCAGCACAAATCACTATCTCACAGATGAGAGGCAAATGGTAACACATTTGAAAACAACCGGGTAGATTTTCCTTCAGCTCCTGCAATGGGTGAGGTAGTTCCTACATGTTCAAAACTCCAATTAACCCTTACCACAGGTGATCTTACATACATCTCTGCAGTCTTCATGCAGTTGTGTAAGCGTCCATGCAGATCTCTCTTGCACCTGACAATACACAGTCTCCAGAAACACACTCTTAGCACACAGGCAGCTGCTTCTCCTGCCTTCCCATGCTTACTATTCAGCACTGTGTGGTATTTCAGATAGCAGTGTGTAACACTAACACATTCAAAATCACCAAGGCTCATTTCCTTTGCTCTAGTCTAATCACTCACCCAGGTTCCTCATGCTCATGGTCTCAAGTAGCTGTTAGGACATGTGCTCTTTTCTGCCTCTCTAAACTATAAGGAAAATGTGTCAGGCTGTCACAGTAATTATCACTTGCTCTACCACAGTAGTAAATGTGCTTTGATATTGCCAATCAAATATCGTTTTCTGCCTAGAATCACACCATGAGTCTGTGTGCACACAGGAATTGTTGTCAGAGATTTAATTTGTGTTGCTCTTGTTCTGTAAGACTTGCACTTGTAGGAAAGGGGCAGCTTGTTTTCTTGAACTGTGATGGTTAGCATTCAGCACAAATCACTATCTCACTGATGAGAGGCAAATGCTAACACAATTGAAAACAACAGGGTAGATTTTTCTTCCACTCCTGCAATGGGTGAGGTAGTTCCTACATGTTCAAAACTCCAATTAACCCTTACCACAGGTGATCTTACATACATCTCTGCAGTCTTCATGCAGTTGTGCAAGCGTCCATGCAGATCTCTCTTGCACCTGACAATACACAGTCTCCAGAAACACACTCTTAGCACACAGCCAACTGCTTCTCCTGCACTCCCATGCTTACTATTCAGCACTTTGTGGTATTTCAGAAAGCAGTGTGTAACGCTAACACATTCAACATCACCAAGGCTCATTTCCTTTGCTCTAGTCTAATCACTCACCCAGGTTCCACATGCTCATGGTCTCAAGTACCTGTTAGAACATGTGCTCTTTTCTGCCTCTCTAAACTATAAGCAAAATGTGTCAGGCTGTTACAGTAATTATCACTTGCTCTACCACAGTAGTAAATGTGCTTTGAAATTGCCAATCAAATATCGTTTTCTGCCTAGAATCACACCATGAGTCTGTGTGCACACAGGAATTGTTGTCAGAGATTTAATTTGTGTTGCTCTTGTTCTTTAAGACTTGCACTCGTAGGAAAGGGGCAGCTTGTTTTCTTGAACTGTGATGGTTAGCATTCAGCACAAATCAGTATCTCACAGATGAGAGGCAAATGGTAACACATTTGAAAACAACAGGGTAGATTTTCCTTCCACTCCTGCAATGGGTGAGGTAGTTCCTACATGTTCAAAACTCCAATTAACCCTTACCACAGGTGATCTTACATACATCTCTGCAGTCTTCATGCAGTTGTGTAAGCGTCCATGCAGATCTCTCTTGCACCTGACAATACACAGTCTCCAGAAACACACTCTTAGCACACAGGCAGCTGCTTCTCCTGCATTCCCATGCTTACTATTCAGCACTGTGTGGTATTTCAGATAGCAGTGTGTAACACTAACACATTCAAAATCACCAAGGCTCATTTCCTTTTGCTCTAGTCTAATCACTCACCCAGGTTCCTCATGCTCATGGTCTCAAGTAGCTGTTAGGACATGTGCTCTTTTCTGCCTCTCTAAACTATAAGGAAAATGTGTCAGGCTGTCACAGTAATTATCACTTTCTCTACCACAGTAGTAAATGTGCTTTGATATTGCCAATCAAATATCATTTTCTGCCTAGAATCACACCATGAGTCTGTGTGTACACAGGAATTGTTGTCAGAGATTTAATTTGTGTTGCTCTTGTTCGGTAAGACTTGCACTCGTAGGAAAGGGGCAGCTTGTTTTCTTGAACTGTGATGGTTAGCATTCAGCACAAATCACTATCTCACAGATGAGAGGCAAATGCTAACACAATTGAAAACAACAGGGTAGATTTTCCTTCCACTCCTGCAATGGGTGAGGTAGTTCCTACATGTTCAAAACTCCAATTAACCCTTACCACAGGTGATCTTACATACATCTCTGCAGTCTTCATGCAGTTGTGCAAGCGTCCATGCAGATCTCTCTTGCACCTGACAATACACAGTCTCCAGAAACACACTCTTAGCACACAGCCAACTGCTTCTCCTGCACTCCCATGCTTACTATTCAGCACTGTGTGGTATTTCAGATAGCAGTGTGTAACGCTAACACATTCAACATCACCAAGGCTCATTTCCTTTGCTCTAGTCTAATCACTCACCCAGGTTCCACATGCTCATGGTCTCAAGTAGCTGTTAGGACATGTGCTCTTTTCTGCCTCTCTAAACTATAAGCAAAATGTGTCAGGCTGTTACAGTAATTATCACTTGCTCTACCACAGTAGTAAATGTGCTTTGAAATTGCCAATCAAATATAGTTTTCTGCCTAGAATCACACCATGAGTCTGTGTGCACACAGGAATTGTTGTCAGAGATTTAATTTGTGTTGCTCTTGTTCTTTAAGACTTGCACTCGTAGGAAAGGGGCAGCTTGTTTTCTTGAACTGTGATGGTTAGCATTCAGCACAAATCAGTATCTCACAGATGAGAGGCAAATGGTAACACATTTGAAAACAACAGGGTAGATTTTCCTTCCACTCCTGCAATGGGTGAGGTAGTTCCTACATGTTCAAAACTCCAATTAACCCTTACCACAGGTGATCTTACATACATCTCTGCAGTCTTCATGCAGTTGTGTAAGCGTCCATGCAGATCTCTCTTGCACCTGACAATACACAGTCTCCAGAAACACACTATTAGCACACAGGCAGCTGCTTCTCCTGCATTCCCATGCTTACTATTCAGCACTGTGTGGTATTTCAGATAGCAGTGTATAACGCTAACACATTCAACATCACCAAGGCTCATTTCCTTTGCTCTAGTCTAATCACTCACCCAGGTTCCACATGCTCATGGTCTCAAGTAGCTGTTAGGACATGTGCTCTTTTCTGCCTCTCTAAACTATAAGGAAAATGTGTCAGGCTGTCACAGTAATTATCACTTGCTCTACCACAGTAGTAAATGTGCTTTGATATTGCCAATCAAATATCGTTTTCTGCCTAGAATCACACCATGAGTCTGTGTGTACACAGGAATTGTTGTCAGAGATTTAATTTGTGTTGCTCTTGTTCTGTAAGACTTGCACTCGTAGGAAAGGGGCAGCTTGTTTTCTTGAACTGTGATGGTTAGCATTCAGCACAAATCACTATCTCACAGATGAGAGGCAAATGCTAACACAATTGAAAACAACAGGGTAGATTTTCCTTCCACTCCTGCAATGGGTGAGGTAGTTCCTACATGTTCAAAACTCCAATTAACCCTTACCACAGGTGATCTTACATACATCTCTGCAGTCTTCATGCAGTTGTGCAAGCGTCCATGCAGATCTCTCTTGCACCTGACAATACACAGTCTCCAGAAACACACTCTTAGCACACAGCCAACTGCTTCTCCTGCACTCCCATGCTTACTATTCAGCACTGTGTGGTATTTCAGATAGCAGTGTGTAACGCTAACACATTCAACATCACCAAGGCTCATTTCCTTTGCTCTAGTCTAATCACTCACCCAGGTTCCACATGCTCATGGTCTCAAGTAGCTGTTAGGACATGTGCTCTTTTCTGCCTCTCTAAACTATAAGCAAAATGTGTCAGGCTGTTACAGTAATTATCACTTGCTCTACCACAGTAGTAAATGTGCTTTGAAATTGCCAATCAAATATCGTTTTCTGCCTAGAATCACACCATGAGTCTGTGTGCACACAGGAATTGTTGTCAGAAATTTAATTTGTGTTGCTCTTGTTCTGTAAGACTTGCACTCGTAGGAAAGGGGCAGCTTGTTTTCTTGAACTGTGATGGTTAGCATTCAGCACAAATCACTATCTCACAGATGAGAGGCAAATGGTAACACATTTGAAAACAACAGGGTAGATTTTCCTTCCACTCCTGCAATGGGTGAGGTAGTTCCTACATGTTCAAAACTCCAATTAACCCTTACCACAGGTGATCTTACATACATCTCTGCAGTCTTCATGCAGTTGTGTAAGCGTCCATGCAGATCCCTCTTGCACCTGACAATACACAGTCTCCAGAAACACACTCTTAGCATACAGGCAGCTGCTTCTCCTGCCTTCCCATGCTTACTATTCAGCACTGTGTGGTATTTCAGATAGCAGTGTGTAACGCTAACACATTCAACATCACCAAGGCTCATTTCCTTTGCTCTAGTCTAATCACTCACCCAGGTTCCACATGCTCATGGTCTCAAGTAGCTGTTAGGACATGTGCTCTTTTCTGCCTCTCTAAACTATAAGGAAAATGTGTCAGTCTGTTACAGTAATTATCACTTGCTCTACCACAGTAGTACATGTGCTTTGAAATTGCCAATCAAATATCGTTTTCTGCCTAGAATCACACCATGAGTCTGTGTGCACACAGGAATTGTTGTCAGAGATTTAATTTGTGTTGCTCTTGTTCTGTAAGACTTGCACTCGTAGGAAAGGGGCAGCTTGTTTTCTTGAACTGTGATGGTTAGCATTCAGCACAAATCACTATCTCACAGATGAGAGGCAAATGGTAACACATTTGAAAACAACAGGGTAGATTTTCCTTCCACTCCTGCAATGGGTGAGGTAGTTCCTACATGTTCAAAACTCCAATTAACCCTTACCACAGGTGATCTTACATACATCTCTGCAGTCTTCATGCAGTTGTGTAAGCGTCCATGCAGATCTCTCTTGCACCTGACAATACACAGTCTCCAGAAACACACTCTTAGCACACAGGCAGCTGCTTCTCCTGCATTCCCATGCTTACTATTCAGCACTGTGTGGTATTTCAGATAGCAGTGTGTAACGCTAACACATTCAACATCACCAAGGCTCATTTCCTTTGCTCTAGTCTAATCACTCACCCAGGTTCCACATGCTCATGGTCTCAAGTAGCTGTTAGGACATGTGCTCTTTTCTGCCTCTCTAAACTATAAGGAAAATGTGTCAGTCTGTTACAGTAATTATCACTTGCTCTACCACAGTAGTACATGTGCTTTGAAATTGCCAATCAAATATCGTTTTCTGCCTAGAATCACACCATGAGTCTGTGTGCACACAGGAATTGTTGTCAGAGATTTAATTTGTGTTGCTCTTGTTCAGTAAGACTTGCACTCGTAGGAAAGGGGCAGCTTGTTTTCTTGAACTGTGATGGTTAGCATTCAGCACAAATCACTATCTCACAGATGAGAGGCAAATGGTAACACATTTGAAAACAACAGGGTAGATTTTCCTTCAGCTCCTGCAATGGGTGAGGTAGTTCCTACATGTTCAAAACTCCAATTAACCCTTACCACAGGTGATCTTACATACATCTCTGCAGTCTTCATGCAGTAGTGTAAGTGTCCACGCAGATCTCTCTTGCACCTGACAATACACAGTCTCCAGAAACACACTCTTAGCACACAGGCAGCTGCTTCTCCTGCATTCCCATGCTTACTATTCAGCACTGTGTGGTATTTCAGATAGCAGTGTGTAACGCTAACACATTCAACATCACCAAGGCTCATTTCCTTTGCTCTAGTCTAATCACTTACCCAGGTTCCACATGCTCATGGTCTCAAGTAGCTGTTAGGACATGTGCTCTTTTCTGCCTCTCTAAACTATAAGGAAAATGTGTCAGGCTGTTACAGTAATTATCACTTGCTCTACCACAGTAGTAAATGTGCTTTGAAATTGCCACTCAAATATCGTTTTCTGCCTAGAATCACACCATGAGTCTGTGTGCACACAGGAATTGTTGTCAGAAATTTAATTAGTGTTGCTCTTGTTCTGTAAGACTTGCACTCGCAGGAAAGGGGCAGCTTGTTTTCTTGAACTGTGATGGTTAGCATTCAGCACAAATCACTATCTCACAGATGAGAGGCAAATGGTAACACATTTGAAAACAACAGGGTAGATTTTCCTTCCACTCCTGCAATGGGTGAGGTAGTTCCTACATGTTCAAAACTCCAATTAACCCTTACCACAGGTGATCTTACATACATCTCTGCAGTCTTCATGCAGTTGTGTAAGCGTCCATGCAGATCCCTCTTGCACCTGACAATACACAGTCTCCAGAAACACACTCTTAGCATACAGGCAGCTGCTTCTCCTGCATTCCCATGCTTACTATTCAGCACTGTGTGGTATTTCAGATAGCAGTGTGTAACGCTAACACATTCAACATCACCAAGGCTCATTTCCTTTGCTCTAGTCTAATCACTCACCCAGGTTCCACATGCTCATGGTCTCAAGTAGCTGTTAGGACATGTGCTCTTTTCTGCCTCTCTAAACTATAAGGAAAATGTGTCAGGCTGTTACAGTAATTATCACTTGCTCTACCACAGTAGTAAATGTGCTTTGAAATTGCCAATCAAATATCGTTTTCTGCCTAGAATCACACCATGAGTCTGTGTGCACACAGGAATTGTTGTCAGAAATTTAATTCGTGTTGCTCCTGTTCTGTAAGACTTGCACTCGTAGGAAAGGGGCAGCTTGTTTTCTTGAACTGTGATGGTTAGCATTCAGCACAAATCACTATCTCACAGATGAGAGGCAAATGGTAACACATTTGAAAACAACAGGGTAGATTTTCCATCCACTCCTGCAATGGGTCAGGTAGTTCCTACATGTTCAAAACTCCAACTAACCCCCTTACCACAGGTGATCTTACATACATCTCGGCAGTCTTCATGCTGTTGTGTAAGCGTCCATGCAGATCTCTCTTGCACCTGACAATACACAGTCTCCAGAAACACACTCTTAGCACACAGGCAGCTGCTTCTCCTGCATTCCCATGCTTACTATTCAGCACTGTGTGGTATTTCAGATAGCAGTGTGTAACGCTAACACATTCAACATCACCAAGGCTCATTTCCTTTGCTCTAGTCTAATCACTCACCCAGGTTACTCATGCTCATGGTCTCAAGTAGCTGTTAGGACATGTGCTCTTTTCTGCCTCTCTAAACTATAAGGAAAATGTGTCAGGCTGTTACAGTAATTATCACTTGCTCTACCACAGTAGTAAATGTGCTTTGAAATTGCCAATCAAATATCTTTTTCTGCCTAGAATCACACCATGAGTCTGTGTGCACACAGGAATTGTTGTCAGAGATTTAATTTGTGTTGCTCTTGTTCAGTAAGACTTGCACTCGTAGGAAAGGGGCAGCTTGTTTTCTTGAACTGTGATGGTTAGCATTCAGCACAAATCACTATCTCACAGATGAGAGGCAAATGGTAACACATTTGAAAACAACAGGGTAGATTTTCCTTCAGCTCCTGCAATGGGTGAGGTAGTTCCTACATGTTCAAAACTCCAATTAACCCTTACCACAGGTGATCTTACATACATCTCTGCAGTCTTCATGCAGTAGTGTAAGTGTCCACGCAGATCTCTCTTGCACCTGACAATACACAGTCTCCAGAAACACACTCTTAGCACACAGGCAGCTGCTTCTCCTGCATTCCCATGCTTACTATTCAGCACTGTGTGGTATTTCAGATAGCAGTGTGTAACGCTAACACATTCAACATCACCAAGGCTCATTTCCTTTGCTCTAGTCTAATCACTTACCCAGGTTCCACATGCTCATGGTCTCAAGTAGCTGTTAGGACATGTGCTCTTTTCTGCCTCTCTAAACTATAAGGAAAATGTGTCAGGCTGTTACAGTAATTATCACTTGCTCTACCACAGTAGTAAATGTGCTTTGAAATTGCCAATCAAATATCGTTTTCTGCCTAGAATCACACCATGAGTCTGTGTGCACACAGGAATTGTTGTCAGAAATTTAATTAGTGTTGCTCTTGTTCTGTAAGACTTGCACTCGTAGGAAAGGGGCAGCTTGTTTTCTTGAACTGTGATGGTTAGCATTCAGCACAAATTACTATCTCACAGATGAGAGGCAAATGGTAACACATTTGAAAACAGCAGGGTAGATTTTCCTTCCACTCCTGCAATGGGTGAGGTAGTTCCTACATGTTCAAAACTCCAATTAACCCTTACCACAGGTTATCTTTTATACATCTCTGCAGTCTTCATGCAGTTGTGTAAGCGTCCATGCAGATCTCTCTTGCACCTGACAATACACAGTCTCCAGAAACACACTCTTAGCACACAGGCAGCTGCTTCTCCTGCATTCCCATGCTTACTATTCAGCACTGTGTGGTATTTCAGATAGCAGTGTGTAACGCTAACACATTCAACATCACCAAGGCTCATTTCCTTTGCTCTAGTCTAATCACTCACCCAGGTTCCACATGCTCATGGTCTCAAGTAGCTGTTAGGACATGTGCTCTTTTCTGCCTCTCTAAACTATAAGGAAAATGTGTCAGGCTGTTACAGTAATTATCACTTGCTCTACCACAGTAGTAAATGTGCTTTGAAATTGCCAATCAAATATCGTTTTCTGCCTAGAATCACACCATGAGTCTGTGTGCACACAGGAATTGTTGTCAGAAATTTAATTCGTGTTGCTCTTGTTCTGTAAGACTTGCACTCGTAGGAAAGGGGCAGCTTGTTTTCTTGAACTGTGATGGTTAGCATTCAGCACAAATCACTATCTCACAGATGAGAGGCAAATGTTAACACATTTAAAAACAACAGGGTAGATTTTCCTTCCACTCCTGCAATGGGTGAGGTAGTTCCTACATGTTCAAAACTCCAATTAACCCTTACCACTGTTGATCTTACATACATCTCTGCAGTCTTCATGCAGTTGTGTAAGCGTCCACGCAGATCTCTCTTGCACCTGACAATACACAGTCTCCAGAAACACACTCTTACCACACAGGCAGCTGCTTCTCCTGCATTCCCATGCTTACTATTCAGCACTGTGTGGTATTTCAGATAGCAGTGTGTAACGCTAACACATTCAACATCACCAAGGCTCATTTCCTTTGCTCTAGTCTAATCACTCACCCAGGTTCCTTATGCTCATGGTCTCAAGTAGCTGTTAGGACATGTGCTCTTTTCTGCCTCTCTAAACTATAAGGAAAATGTGTCAGGCTGTTACAGTAATTATCACTTGCTCTACCACAGTAGTAAATGTGCTTTGAAATTGCCAATCAAATATCGTTTTCTGCCTAGAATCACACCATGAGTCTGTGTGCACACAGGAATTGTTGTCAGAAATGTAATTCGTGTTGCTCTTGTTCTGTAAGACTTGCACTCGTAGGAAAGGGACAGCTTGTTTTCTTGAACTGTGATGGTTAGCATTCAGCACAAATCACTATCGCACAGATGAGAGGCAAATGGTAACACATTTGAAAACAACAGGGTAGATTTTCCTTCCACTCCTGCAATGGGTGAGGTAGTTCCTACATGTTCAAAACTCCAATTAACCCTTACCACGGGTGATCTTACATACATCTCTGCAGTCTTCATGCAGTTGTGTAAGCGTCCATGCAGATCTCTCTTGCATCTGACAATACACAGTCTCCAGAAACACACTCTTAGCACACAGGCAGCTGCTTCTCCTGCCTTCCCATGCTTACTATTCAGCACTGTGTGGTATTTCAGATAGCAGTGTGTAACACTAACACATTCAAAATCACCAAGGCTCATTTCCTTTGCTCTAGTCTAATCACTCACCCAGGTTCCTCATGCTCATGGTCTCAAGTAGCTGTTAGGACATGTGCTCTTTTCTGCCTCTCTAAACTATAAGGAAAATGTGTCAGGCTGTCACAGTAATTATCACTTGCTCTACCACAGTAGTAAATGTGCTTTGATATTGCCAATCAAATATCGTTTTCTGCCTAGAATCACACCATGAGTCTGTGTGCACACAGGAATTGTTGTCAGAGATTTAATTTGTGTTGCTCTTGTTCTGTAAGACTTGCACTTGTAGGAAAGGGGCAGCTTGTTTTCTTGAACTGTGATGGTTAGCATTCAGCCCAAATCACTATCTCACAGATGAGAGGCAAATGCTAACACAATTGAAAACAACAGGGTAGATTTTCCTTCCACTCCTGCAATGGGTGAGGTAGTTCCTACATGTTCAAAACTCCAATTAACCCTTACCACAGGTGATCTTACATACATCTCTGCAGTCATCATGCAGTTGTGCAAGCGTCCATGCAGATCTCTCTTGCACCTGACAATACACAGTCTCCAGAAACACACTCTTAGCACACAGCCAACTGCTTCTCCTGCACTGCCATGCTTACTATTCAGCACTGTGTGGTATTTCAGATAACAGTGTGTAACGCTAACACATTCAACATCACCAAGGCTCATTTCCTTTGCTCTAGTCTAATCACTCACCCAGGTTCCACATGCTCATGGTCTCAAGTACCTGTTAGGACATGTGCTCTTTTCTGCCTCTCTAAACTATAAGCAAAATGTGTCAGGCTGTTACAGTAATTATCACTTGCTCTACCACAGTAGTAAATGTGCTTTGAAATTGCCAATCAAATATCGTTTTCTGCCTAGAATCACACCATGAGTCTGTGTGCACACAGGAATTGTTGTCAGAGATTTAATTTGTGTTGCTCTTGTTCTTTAAGACTTGCACTCGTAGGAAAGGGGCAGCTTGTTTTCTTGAACTGTGATGGTTAGCATTCAGCACAAATCAGCATCTCACCGATGAGAGGCAAATGGTAACACATTTGAAAACAACAGGGTAGATTTTCTTTCCACTCCTGCAATGGGTGAGGTAGTTCCTACATGTTCAAAACTCCAATTAACCCTTACCACAGGTGATCTTACATACATCTCTGCAGTCTTCATGCAGTTGTGTAAGCGTCCATGCAGATCTCTCTTGCACCTGACAATACACAGTCTCCAGAAACACACTCTTAGCACACAGGCAGCTGCTTCTCCTGCCTTCCCATGCTTACTATTCAGCACTGTGTGGTATTTCAGATAGCAGTGTGTAACACTAACACATTCAAAATCACCAAGGCTCATTTCCTTTGCTCTAGTCTAATCACTCACCCAGGTTCCTCATGCTCATGGTCTCAAGTAGCTGTTAGGACATGTGCTCTTTTCTGCCTCTCTAAACTATAAGGAAAATGTGTCAGGCTGTCACAGTAATTATCACTTGCTCTACCACAGTAGTAAATGTGCTTTGATATTGCCAATCAAATATCGTTTTCTGCCTAGAATCACACCATGAGTCTGTGTGCACACAGGAATTGTTGTCAGAGATTTAATTTGTGTTGCTCTTGTTCTGTAAGACTTGCACTCGTAGGAAAGGGGCAGCTTGTTTTCTTGAACTGTGATGGTTAGCATTCAGCACAAATCACTATCTCACAGATGAGAGGCAAATGCTAACACAATTGAAAACAACAGGGTAGATTTTCCTTCCACTCCTGCAATGGGTGAGGTAGTTCCTACATGTTCAAAACTCCAATTAACCCTTACCACAGGTGATCTTACATACATCTCTGCAGTCTTCCTGCAGTTGTGCAAGCGTCCATGCAGATCTCTCTTGCACCTGACAATACACAGTCTCCAGAAACACACTCTTAGCACACAGCCAACTGCTTCTCCTGCACTCCCATGCTTACTATTCAGCACTGTGTGGTATTTCAGATAGCAGTGTGTAACGCTAACACATTCAACATCACCAAGGCTCATTTCCTTTGCTCTAGTCTAATCACTCACCCAGGTTCCACATGCTCATGGTCTCAAGTAGCTGTTCGGACATGTGCTCTTTTCTGCCTCTCTAAACTATAAGCAAAATGTGTCAGGCTGTTACAGTAATTATCACTTGCTCTACCACAGTAGTAAATGTGCTTTGAAATTGCCAATCAAATATCGTTTTCTGCCTAGAATTATACCATGAGTCTGTGTGCACACAGGAATTGTTGTCAGAGATTTAATTTGTGTTGCTCTTGTTCTTTAAGACTTGCACTCGTAGGAAAGGGGCAGCTTGTTTTCTTGAACTGTGATGGTTAGCATTCAGCACAAATCAGTATCTCACAGATGAGAGGCAAATGGTAACACATTTGAAAACAACAGGGTAGATTTTCCTTCCACTCCTGCAATGGGTGAGGTAGTTCCTACATGTTCAAAACTCCAATCAACCCTTACCACAGGTGATCTTACATACATCTCTGCAGTCTTCATGCAGTAGTGTAAGTGTCCACGCAGATCTCTCTTGCACCTGACAATACACAGTCTCCAGAAACACACTCTTAGCACACAGGCAGCTGCTTCTCCTGCATTCCCATGCTTACTATTCAGCACTGTGTGGTATTTCAGATAGCAGTGTGTAACGCTAACACATTCAACATCACCAAGGCTCATTTCCTTTGCTCTAGTCTAATCACTTACCCAGGTTCCACATGCTCATGGTCTCAAGTAGCTGTTAGGACATGTGCTCTTTTCTGCCTCTCTAAACTATAAGGAAAATGTGTCAGGCTGTTACAGTAATTATCACTTGCTCTACCACAGTAGTAAATGTGCTTTGAAATTGCCACTCAAATATCGTTTTCTGCCTAGAATCACACCATGAGTCTGTGTGCACACAGGAATTGTTGTCAGAAATGTAATTCGTGTTGCTCTTGTTCTGTAAGACTTGCACTCGCAGGAAAGGGGCAGCTTGTTTTCTTGAACTGTGATGGTTAGCATTCAGCACAAATCACTATCGCACAGATGAGAGGCAAATGGTAACACATTTGAAAACAACAGGGTAGATTTTCCTTCCACTCCTGCAATGGGTGAGGTAGTTCCTACATGTTCAAAACTCCAATTAACCCTTACCACGGGTGATCTTACATACATCTCTGCAGTCTTCATGCAGTTGTGTAAGCGTCCATGCAGATCTCTCTTGCATCTGACAATACACAGTCTCCAGAAACACACTCTTAGCACACAGGCAGCTGCTTCTCCTGCCTTCCCATGCTTACTATTCAGCACTGTGTGGTATTTCAGATAGCAGTGTGTAACACTAACACATTCAAAATCACCAAGGCTCATTTCCTTTGCTCTAGTCTAATCACTCACCCAGGTTCCTCATGCTCATGGTCTCAAGTAGCTGTTAGGACATGTGCTCTTTTCTGCCTCTCTAAACTATAAGGAAAATGTGTCAGGCTGTCACAGTAATTATCACTTGCTCTACCACAGTAGTAAATGTGCTTTGATATTGCCAATCAAATATCGTTTTCTGCCTAGAATCACACCATGAGTCTGTGTGCACACAGGAATTGTTGTCAGAGATTTAATTTGTGTTGCTCTTGTTCTGTAAGACTTGCACTTGTAGGAAAGGGGCAGCTTGTTTTCTTGAACTGTGATGGTTAGCATTCAGCCCAAATCACTATCTCACAGATGAGAGGCAAATGCTAACACAATTGAAAACAACAGGGTAGATTTTCCTTCCACTCCTGCAATGGGTGAGGTAGTTCCTACATGTTCAAAACTCCAATTAACCCTTACCACAGGTGATCTTACATACATCTCTGCAGTCATCATGCAGTTGTGCAAGCGTCCATGCAGATCTCTCTTGCACCTGACAATACACAGTCTCCAGAAACACACTCTTAGCACACAGCCAACTGCTTCTCCTGCACTGCCATGCTTACTATTCAGCACTGTGTGGTATTTCAGATAACAGTGTGTAACGCTAACACATTCAACATCACCAAGGCTCATTTCCTTTGCTCTAGTCTAATCACTCACCCAGGTTCCACATGCTCATGGTCTCAAGTACCTGTTAGGACATGTGCTCTTTTCTGCCTCTCTAAACTATAAGCAAAATGTGTCAGGCTGTTACAGTAATTATCACTTGCTCTACCACAGTAGTAAATGTGCTTTGAAATTGCCAATCAAATATCGTTTTCTGCCTAGAATCACACCATGAGTCTGTGTGCACACAGGAATTGTTGTCAGAGATTTAATTTGTGTTGCTCTTGTTCTTTAAGACTTGCACTCGTAGGAAAGGGGCAGCTTGTTTTCTTGAACTGTGATGGTTAGCATTCAGCACAAATCAGCATCTCACCGATGAGAGGCAAATGGTAACACATTTGAAAACAACAGGGTAGATTTTCTTTCCACTCCTGCAATGGGTGAGGTAGTTCCTACATGTTCAAAACTCCAATTAACCCTTACCACAGGTGATCTTACATACATCTCTGCAGTCTTCATGCAGTTGTGTAAGCGTCCATGCAGATCTCTCTTGCACCTGACAATACACAGTCTCCAGAAACACACTCTTAGCACACAGGCAGCTGCTTCTCCTGCCTTCCCATGCTTACTATTCAGCACTGTGTGGTATTTCAGATAGCAGTGTGTAACACTAACACATTCAAAATCACCAAGGCTCATTTCCTTTGCTCTAGTCTAATCACTCACCCAGGTTCCTCATGCTCATGGTCTCAAGTAGCTGTTAGGACATGTGCTCTTTTCTGCCTCTCTAAACTATAAGGAAAATGTGTCAGGCTGTCACAGTAATTATCACTTGCTCTACCACAGTAGTAAATGTGCTTTGATATTGCCAATCAAATATCGTTTTCTGCCTAGAATCACACCATGAGTCTGTGTGCACACAGGAATTGTTGTCAGAGATTTAATTTGTGTTGCTCTTGTTCTGTAAGACTTGCACTCGTAGGAAAGGGGCAGCTTGTTTTCTTGAACTGTGATGGTTAGCATTCAGCACAAATCACTATCTCACAGATGAGAGGCAAATGCTAACACATTTGAAAACAACAGGGTAGATTTTCCTTCCACTCCTGCAATGGGTGAGGTAGTTCCTACATGTTCAAAACTCCAATTAACCCTTACCACAGGTGATCTTACATACATCTCTGCAGTCTTCATGCAGTTGTGTAAGCGTCCATGCAGATCTCTCTTGCACCTGACAATACACAGTCTCCAGAAACACACTCTTAGCACACAGGCAGCTGCTTCTCCTGCATTCCCATGCTTACTATTCAGCACTGTGTGGTATTTCAGATAGCAGTGTGTAACGCTAACACATTCAACATCACCAAGGCTCATTTCCTTTGCTCTAGTCTAATCACTCACCCAGGTTCCACATGCTCATGGTCTCAAGTAGCTGTTAGGACATGTGCTCTTTTCTGCCTCTCTAAACTATAAGGAAAATGTGTCAGTCTGTTACAGTAATTATCACTTGCTCTACCACAGTAGTACATGTGCTTTGAAATTGCCAATCAAATATCGTTTTCTGCCTAGAATCACACCATGAGTCTGTGTGCACACAGGAATTGTTGTCAGAGATTTAATTTGTGTTGCTCTTGTTCAGTAAGACTTGCACTCGTAGGAAAGGGGCAGCTTGTTTTCTTGAACTGTGATGGTTAGCATTCAGCACAAATCACTATCTCACAGATGAGAGGCAAATGGTAACACATTTGAAAACAACAGGGTAGATTTTCCTTCAGCTCCTGCAATGGGTGAGGTAGTTCCTACATGTTCAAAACTCCAATTAACCCTTACCACAGGTGATCTTACATACATCTCTGCAGTCTTCATGCAGTAGTGTAAGTGTCCACGCAGATCTCTCTTGCACCTGACAATACACAGTCTCCAGAAACACACTCTTAGCACACAGGCAGCTGCTTCTCCTGCATTCCCATGCTTACTATTCAGCACTGTGTGGTATTTCAGATAGCAGTGTGTAACGCTAACACATTCAACATCACCAAGGCTCATTTCCTTTGCTCTAGTCTAATCACTTACCCAGGTTCCACATGCTCATGGTCTCAAGTAGCTGTTAGGACATGTGCTCTTTTCTGCCTCTCTAAACTATAAGGAAAATGTGTCAGGCTGTTACAGTAATTATCACTTGCTCTACCACAGTAGTAAATGTGCTTTGAAATTTCCACTCAAATATCGTTTTCTGCCTAGAATCACACCATGAGTCTGTGTGCACACAGGAATTGTTGTCAGAAATTTAATTAGTGTTGCTCTTGTTCTGTAAGACTTGCACTCGCAGGAAAGGGGCAGCTTGTTTTCTTGAACTGTGATGGTTAGCATTCAGCACAAATCACTATCTCACAGATGAGAGGCAAATGGTAACACATTTGAAAACAACAGGGTAGATTTTCCTTCCACTCCTGCAATGGGTGAGGTAGTTCCTACATGTTCAAAACTCCAATTAACCCTTACCACAGGTGATCTTACATACATCTCTGCAGTCTTCATGCAGTTGTGTAAGCGTCCATGCAGATCTCTCTTGCACCTGACAATACACAGTCTCCAGAAACACACTCTTAGCATACAGGCAGCTGCTTCTCCTGCATTCCCATGCTTACTATTCAGCACTGTGTGGTATTTCAGATAGCAGTGTGTAACGCTAACACATTCGACATCACCAAGGCTCATTTCCTTTGCTCTAGTCTAATCACTCACCCAGGTTCCACATGCTCATGGTCTCAAGTAGCTGTTAGGACATGTGCTCTTTTCTGCCTCTCTAAACTATAAGGAAAATGTGTCAGGCTGTTACAGTAATTATCACTTGCTCTACCACAGTAGTAAATGTGCTTTGAAATTGCCAATCAAATATCGTTTTCTGCCTAGAATCACACCATGTGTCTGTGTGCACACAGGAATTGTTGTCAGAAATTTAATTCGTGTTGCTCTTGTTCTGTAAGACTTGCACTCGTAGGAAAGGGGCAGCTTGTTTTCTTGAACTGTGATGGTTAGCATTCAGCACAAATCACTATCTCACAGATGAGAGGCAAATGGTAACACATTTGAAAACAACAGGGTAGATTTTCCTTCCACTCCTGCAATGGGTGAAGTAGTTCCTACTTGTTCAAAACTCCAATTAACCCTTACCACTGTTGATCTTACATACATCTCTGCAGTCTTCATGCAGTTGTATAAGCGTACACGCAGATCTCTCTTGCACCTGACAATACACAGTCTCCAGAAACACACTCTTAGCAAACCGGCAGCTGCTTCTCCTGCATTCCCATGCTTACTATTCAGCACTGTGTGGTATTTCAGATAGCAGTGTGTAACGCTAACACATTCAACATCACCAAGGCTCATTTCCTTTGTTCTAGTCTAATCACTCACCCAGGTTCCTCATGCTCATGGTCTCAAGTAGCTGTTAGGACATGTGCTCTTTTCTGCCTCTCTAAACTATAAGGAAAATGTGTCAGGCTGTTACAGTAATTATCACTTGCTCTACCTCAGTAGTAAATGTGCTTTGAAATTGCCAATCAAATATCGTTTTCTGCCTAGAATCACACCATGAGTCTGTGTGCACACAGGAATTGTTGTCAGAGATTTAATTTGTGTTGCTCTTGTTCAGTAAGACTTGCACTCGTAGGAAAGGGGCAGCTTGTTTTCCTGAACTGTGATGGTTAGCATTCAGCACAAATCACTATCTCACAGATGAGAGGCAAATGGTAACACATTTGACAACAACAGGGTAGATTTTCCTTCAGCTCCTGCAATGGGTGAGGTAGTTCCTACATGTTCAAAACTCCAATTAACCCTTACCACAGGTGATCTTACATACATCTCTGCAGTCTTCATGCAGTAGTGTAAGTGTCCATGCAGATCTCTCTTGCACCTGACAATACACAGTCTCCAGAAACACACTCTTAGCACACAGGCAGCTGCTTCTTCTGCATTCCCATGCTTACTATTCAGCACTGTGTGGTATTTCAGAGAGCAGTGTGTAACGCTAACACATTCAACATCACCAAGGCTCATTACCTTTGCTCTAGTCTAATCACTTACCCAGGTTCCACATGCTCATGGTCTCAAGTAGCTGTTAGGACATGTGCTCTTTTCTGCCTCTCTAAACTATAAGGAAAATGTGTCAGGCTGTTACAGTAATTATCACTTGCTCTACCACAGTAGTAAATGTGCTTTGAAATTGCCAATCAAATATCGTTTTCTGCCTAGAATCACACCATGAGTCTGTGTGCACACAGGAATTGTTGTCAGAAATTTAATTAGTGTTGCTCTTGTTCTGTAAGACCTTCACTCGTAGGAAAGGGGCAGCTTGTTTTCTTGAACTGTGATGGTTAGCATTCAGCACAAATCACTATCTCACAGATGAGAGGCAAATGGTAACACATTTGAAAACAACAGGGTAGATTTTCCTTCCACTCCTGCAATGGGTGAGGTAGTTCCTACATGTTCAAAACTCCAATTAACCCTTACCACAGGTGATCTTACATACATCTCTGCAGTCTTCATGCAGTTGTGTAAGCGTCCATGCAGATCTCTCTTGCACCTGACAATACACAGTCTCCAGAAACACACTCTTAGCACACAGGCAGCTGCTTCTCCTGCCTTCCCATGCTTACTATTCAGCACTGTGTGGTATTTCAGATAGCAGTGTGTAACACTAACACATTCAAAATCACCAAGGCTCATTTCCTTTGCTCTAGTCTAATCACTCACCCAGGTTCCTCATGCTCATGGTCTCAAGTAGCTGTTAGGACATGTGCTCTTTTCTGCCTCTCTAAACTATAAGGAAAATGTGTCAGGCTGTCACAGTAATTATCACTTGCTCTACCACAGTAGTAAATGTGCTTTGATATTGCCAATCAAATATCGTTTTCTGCCTAGAATCACACCATGAGTCTGTGTGCACACAGGAATTGTTGTCAGAGATTTAATTTGTGTTGCTCTTGTTCTGTAAGACTTGCACTTGTAGGAAAGGTGCAGCTTGTTTTCTTGAACTGTGATGGTTAGCATTCAGCACAAATCACTATCTCACTGATGAGAGGCAAATGCTAACACAATTGAAAACAACAGGGTAGATTTTTCTTCCACTCCTGCAATGGGTGAGGTAGTTCCTACATGTTCAAAACTCCAATTAACCCTTACCACAGGTGATCTTACATACATCTCTGCAGTCTTCATGCAGTTGTGCAAGCGTCCATGCAGATCTCTCTTGCACCTGACAATACACAGTCTCCAGAAACACACTCTTAGCACACAGCCAACTTCTTCTCCTGCACTCCCATGCTTACTATTCAGCACTTTGTGGTATTTCAGATAGCAGTGTGTAACGCTAACACATTCAACATCACCAAGGCTCATTTCCTTTGCTCTAGTCTAATCACTCACCCAGGTTCCACATGCTCATGGTCTCAAGTACCTGTTAGAACATGTGCTCTTTTCTGCCTCTCTAAACTATAAGCAAAATGTGTCAGGCTGTTACAGTAATTATCACTTGCTCTACCACAGTAGTAAATGTGCTTTGAAATTGCCAATCAAATATCGTTTTCTGCCTAGAATCACACCATGAGTCTGTGTGCACACAGGAATTGTTGTCAGAGATTTAATTTGTGTTGCTCTTGTTCTTTAAGACTTGCACTCGTAGGAAAGGGGCAGCTTGTTTTCTTGAACTGTGATGGTTAGCATTCAGCACAAATCAGTATCTCACAGATGAGAGGCAAATGGTAACACATTTGAAAACAACAGGGTAGATTTTCCTTCCACTCCTGCAATGGGTGAGGTAGTTCCTACATGTTCAAAACTCCAATTAACCCTTACCACAGGTGATCTTACATACATCTCTGCAGTCTTCATGCAGTTGTGTAAGCGTCCATGCAGATCTCTCTTGCACCTGACAATACACAGTCTCCAGAAACACACTCTTAGCACACAGGCAGCTGCTTCTCCTGCATTCCCATGCTTACTATTCAGCACTGTGTGGTATTTCAGATAGCAGTGTGTAACACTAACACATTCAAAATCACCAAGGCTCATTTCCTTTGCTCTAGTCTAATCACTCACCCAGGTTCCTCATGCTCATGGTCTCAAGTAGCTGTTAGGACATGTGCTCTTTTCTGCCTCTCTAAACTATAAGGAAAATGTGTCAGGCTGTCACAGTAATTATCACTTTCTCTACCACAGTAGTAAATGTGCTTTGATATTGCCAATCAAATATCGTTTTCTGCCTAGAATCACACCATGAGTCTGTGTGTACACAGGAATTGTTGTCAGAGATTTAATTTGTGTTGCTCTTGTTCTGTAAGACTTGCACTCGTAGGAAAGGGGCAGCTTGTTTTCTTGAACTGTGATGGTTAGCATTCAGCACAAATCACTATCTCACAGATGAGAGGCAAATGCTAACACAATTGAAAACAACAGGGTAGATTTTCCTTCCACTCCTGCAATGGGTGAGGTAGTTCCTACATGTTCAAAACTCCAATTAACCCTTACCACAGGTGATCTTACATACATCTCTGCAGTCTTCATGCAGTTGTGCAAGCGTCCATGCAGATCTCTCTTGCACCTGACAATACACAGTCTCCAGAAACACACTCTTAGCACACAGCCAACTGCTTCTCCTGCACTCCCATGCTTACTATTCAGCACTGTGTGGTATTTCAGATAGCAGTGTGTAACGCTAACACATTCAACATCACCAAGGCTCATTTCCTTTGCTCTAGTCTAATCACTCACCCAGGTTCCACATGCTCATGGTCTCAAGTAGCTGTTAGGACATGTGCTCTTTTCTGCCTCTCTAAACTATAAGCAAAATGTGTCAGGCTGTTACAGTAATTATCACTTGCTCTACCACAGTAGTAAATGTGCTTTGAAATTGCCAATCAAATATCGTTTTCTGCCTAGAATCACACCATGAGTCTGTGTGCACACAGGAATTGTTGTCAGAGATTTAATTTGTGTTGCTCTTGTTCTTTAAGACTTGCACTCGTAGGAAAGGGGCAGCTTGTTTTCTTGAACTGTGATGGTTAGCATTCAGCACAAATCAGTATCTCACAGATGAGAGGCAAATGGTAACACATTTGAAAACAACAGGGTAGATTTTCCTTCCACTCCTGCAATGGGTGAGGTAGTTCCTACATGTTCAAAACTCCAATTAACCCTTACCACAGGTGATCTTACATACATCTCTGCAGTCTTCATGCAGTTGTGTAAGCGTCCATGCAGATCTCTCTTGCACCTGACAATACACAGTCTCCAGAAACACACTATTAGCACACAGGCAGCTGCTTCTCCTGCATTCCCATGCTTACTATTCAGCACTGTGTGGTATTTCAGATAGCAGTGTGTAACGCTAACACATTCAACATCACCAAGGCTCATTTCCTTTGCTCTAGTCTAATCACTCACCCAGGTTCCACATGCTCATGGTCTCAAGTAGCTGTTAGGACATGTGCTCTTTTCTGCCTCTCTAAACTATAAGGAAAATGTGTCAGGCTGTCACAGTAATTATCACTTGCTCTACCACAGTAGTAAATGTGCTTTGATATTGCCAATCAAATATCGTTTTCTGCCTAGAATCACACCATGAGTCTGTGTGTACACAGGAATTGTTGTCAGAGATTTAATTTGTGTTGCTCTTGTTCTGTAAGACTTGCACTCGTAGGAAAGAGGCAGCTTGTTTTCTTGAACTGTGATGGTTAGCATTCAGCACAAATCACTATCTCACAGATGAGAGGCAAATGCTAACACAATTGAAAACAACAGGGTAGATTTTCCTTCCACTCCTGCAATGGGTGAGGTAGTTCCTACATGTTCAAAACTCCAATTAACCCTTACCACAGGTGATCTTACATACATCTCTGCAGTCTTCATGCAGTTGTGCAAGCGTCTATGCAGATCTCTCTTGCACCTGACAATACACAGTCTCCAGAAACAAACTCTTAGCACACAGCCAACTGCTTCTCCTGCACTCCCATGCTTACTATTCAGCACTGTGTGGTATTTCAGATAGCAGTGTGTAACGCTAACACATTCAACATCACCAAGGCTCATTTCCTTTGCTCTAGTCTAATCACTCACCCAGGTTCCACATGCTCATGGTCTCAAGTAGCTGTTAGGACATGTGCTCTTTTCTGCCTCTCTAAACTATAAGCAAAATGTGTCAGGCTGTTACAGTAATTATCACTTGCTCTACCACAGTAGTAAATGTGCTTTGAAATTGCCAATCAAATATCGTTTTCTGCCTAGAATCACACCATGAGTCTGTGTGCACACAGGAATTGTTGTCAGAGATTTAATTTGTGTTGCTCTTGTTCTTTAAGACTTGCACTCGTAGGAAAGGGGCAGCTTGTTTTCTTGAACTGTGATGGTTAGCATTCAGCACAAATCAGTATCTCACAGATGAGAGGCAAATGGTAACACATTTGAAAACAACAGGGTAGATTTTCCTTCCACTCCTGCAATGGGTGAGGTAGTTCCTACATGTTCAAAACTCCAATTAACCCTTACCACAGGTGATCTTACATACATCTCTGCAGTCTTCATGCAGTTGTGTAAGCGTCCATGCAGATCTCTCTTGCACCTGACAATACACAGTCTCCAGAAACACACTCTTAGCACACAGGCAGCTGCTTCTCCTGCATTCCCATGCTTACTATTCAGCACTGTGTGGTATTTCAGATAGCAGTGTGTAACGCTAACACATTCAACATCACCAAGGCTCATTTCCTTTGCTCTAGTCTAATCACTCACCCAGGTTCCACATGCTCATGGTCTCAAGTAGCTGTTAGGACATGTGCTCTTTTCTGCCTCTCTAAACTATAAGGAAAATGTGTCAGTCTGTTACAGTAATTATCACTTGCTCTACCACAGTAGTACATGTGCTTTGAAATTGCCAATCAAATATCGTTTTCTGCCTAGAATCACACCATGAGACGGTGTGCACCAGGAATTGTTGTCAGAGATTTAATTTGTGTTGCTCTTGTTCTGTAAGACTTGCACTCGTAGGAAAGGGGCAGCTTGTTTTCTTGAACTGTGATGGTTAGCATTCAGCACAAATCACTATCTCACAGATGAGAGGCAAATGGTAACACATTTGAAAACAACAGGGTAGATTTTCCTTCCACTCCTGCAATGGGTGAGGTAGTTCCTACATGTTCAAAACTCCAATTAACCCTTACCACAGGTGATCTTACATACATCTCTGCAGTCTTCATGCAGTTGTGTAAGCGTCCATGCAGATCTCTCTTGCACCTGACAATACACAGTCTCCAGAAACACACTCTTAGCACACAGGCAGCTGCTTCTCCTGCATTCCCATGCTTACTATTCAGCACTGTGTGGTATTTCAGATAGCAGTGTGTAACGCTAACACATTCAACATCACCAAGGCTCATTTCCTTTGCTCTAGTCTAAGCACTCACCCAGGTTCCACATGCTCATGGTCTCAAGTAGCTGTTAGGACATGTGCTCTTTTCTGCCTCTCTAAACTATAAGGAAAATGTGTCAGTCTGTTACAGTAATTATCACTTGCTCTACCACAGTAGTACATGTGCTTTGAAATTGCCAATCAAATATCGTTTTCTGCCTAGAATCACACCATGAGTCTGTGTGCACACAGGAGGTGTTGTCAGAGATTTAATGTGTGTTGCTCTTGTTCAGTAAGACTTGCACTCGTAGGAAAGGGGCAGCTTGTTTTCTTGAACTGTGATGGTTAGCATTCAGCACAAATCACTATCTCACAGATGAGAGGCAAATGGTAACACATTTGAAAACAACAGGGTAGATTTTCCTTCAGCTCCTGCAATGGGTGAGGTAGTTCCTACATGTTCAAAACTCCAATTAACCCTTACCACAGGTGATCTTACATACATCTCTGCAGTCTTCATGCAGTAGTGTAAGTGTCCACGCAGATCTCTCTTGCACCTGACAATACACAGTCTCCAGAAACACACTCTTACCACACAGGCAGCTGCTTCTCCTGCATTCCCATGCTTACTATTCAGCACTGTGTGGTATTTCAGATAGCAGTGTGTAACGCTAACACATTCAACATCACCAAGGCTCATTTCCTTTGCTCTAGTCTAATCACTCACCCAGGTTCCTCATGCTCATGGTCTCAAGTAGCTGTTAGGACATGTGCTCTTTTCTGCCTCTCTAAACTATAAGGAAAATGTGTCAGGCTGTTACAGTAATTATCACTTGCTCTACCACAGTAGTAAATGTGCTTTGAAATTGCCAATCAAATATCGTTTTCTGCCTAGAATCAGACCATGAGTCTGTGTGCACACAGGAATTGTTGTCAGAGATTTCATTTGTGTTGCTCCTGTTCTGTAAGACTTGCACTCGTAGGAAAGGGGCAGCTTGTTTTCTTGAACTGTGATGGTTAGCATTCAGCACAAATCACTATCTCACAGATGAGAGGCAAATGGTAACACATTTGAAAACAACAGGGTAGATTTTCCATCCACTCCTGCAATGGGTGAGGTAGTTCCTACATGTTCAAAACTCCAACTAACCCCCTTACCACAGGTGATCTTACATACATCTCGGCAGTCTTCATGCTGTTGTGTAAGCGTCCATGCAGATCTCTCTTGCACCTGACAATACACAGTCTCCAGAAACACACTCTTAGCACACAGGCAGCTGCTTCTCCTGCATTCCCATGCTTACTATTCAGCACTGTGTGGTATTTCAGATAGCAGTGTGTAACGCTAACACATTCAACATCACCAAGGCTCATTTCCTTTGCTCTAGTCTAATCACTCACCCAGGTTACTCATGCTCATGGTCTCAAGTAGCTGTTAGGACATGTGCTCTTTTCTGCCTCTCTAAACTATAAGGAAAATGTGTCAGGCTGTTACAGTAATTATCACTTGCTCTACCACAGTAGTAAATGTGCTTTGAAATTGCCAATCAAATATCTTTTTCTGCCTAGAATCACACCATGAGTCTGTGTGCACACAGGAATTGTTGTCAGAGATTTAATTCGTGTCGCTCTTGTTCTGTAAGACTTGCACTCATAGGAAAGGGGCAGCTTGTTTTCTTGAACTGTGATGGTTAGCAGTCAGCACAAATCACTATCTCACAGATGAGAGGCAAATGGTAACACATTTGAAAACAACAGGGTAGATTTTCCTTCCACTCCTGCAATGGGTGAGGTAGTTCCTACATGTTCAAAACTCCAATTAACCCTTACCACAGGTGATCTTACATACATCTCTGCAGTCTTCATGCAGTTGTGTAAGCGTCCATGCAGATCTCTCTTGCACCTGACAATACACAGTCTCCAGAAACACACTCTTAGCACACAGGCAGCTGCTTCTCCTGCCTTCCCATGCTTACTATTCAGCACTGTGTGGTATTTCAGATAGCAGTGTGTAACACTAACACATTCAAAATCACCAAGGCTCATTTCCTTTGCTCTAGTCTAATCACTCACCCAGGTTCCTCATGCTCATGGTCTCAAGTAGCTGTTAGGACATGTGCTCTTTTCTGCCTCTCTAAACTATAAGGAAAATGTGTCAGGCTGTCACAGTAATTATCACTTGCTCTACCACAGTAGTAAATGTGCTTTGATATTGCCAATCAAATATCGTTTTCTGCCTAGAATCACACCATGAGTCTGTGTGCACACAGGAATTGTTGTCAGAGATTTAATTTGTGTTGCTCTTGTTCTGTAAGACTTGCACTTGTAGGAAAGGTGCAGCTTGTTTTCTTGAACTGTGATGGTTAGCATTCAGCACAAATCACTATCTCACTGATGAGAGGCAAATGGTAACACAATTGAAAACAACAGGGTAGATTTTCCTTCCACTCCTGCAATGGGTGAGGTAGTTCCTACATGTTCAAAACTCCAATTAACCCTTACCACAGGTGATCTTACATACATCTCTGCAGTCTTCATGCAGTTGTGCAAGCGTCCATGCAGATCTCTCTTGCACCTGACAATACACAGTCTCCAGAAACACACTCTTAGCACACAGCCAACTGCTTCTCCTGCACTCCCATGCTTACTATTCAGCACTGTGTGGTATTTCAGATAGCAGTGTGTAACGCTAACACATTCAACATCACCAAGGCTCATTTCCTTTGCTCTAGTCTAATCACTCACCCAGGTTCCACATGCTCATGGTCTCAAGTAGCTGTTAGGACATGTGCTCTTTTCTGCCTCTCTAAACTATAAGCAAAATGTGTCAGGCTGTTACAGTAATTATCACTTGCTCTACCACAGTAGTAAATGTGCTTTGAAATTGCCAATCAAATATCGTTTTCTGCCTAGAATCACACCATGAGTCTGTGTGCACACAGGAATTGTTGTCAGAGATTTAATTTGTGTTGCTCTTGTTCTTTAAGACTTGCACTCGTAGGAAAGGGGCAGCTTGTTTTCTTGAACTGTGATGGTTAGCATTCAGCACAAATCAGTATCTCACAGATGAGAGGCAAATGGTAACACATTTGAAAACAACAGGGTAGATTTTCCTTCCACTCCTGCAATGGGTGAGGTAGTTCCTACATGTTCAAAACTCCAATTAACCCTTACCACAGGTGATCTTACATACATCTCTGCAGTCTTCATGCAGTTGTGTAAGCGTCCATGCAGATCTCTCTTGCACCTGACAATACACAGTCTCCAGAAACACACTATTAGCACACAGGCAGCTGCTTCTCCTGCATTCCCATGCTTACTATTCAGCACTGTGTGGTATTTCAGATAGCAGTGTGTAACGCTAACACATTCAACATCACCAAGGCTCATTTCCTTTGCTCTAGTCTAATCACTCACCCAGGTTCCACATGCTCATGGTCTCAAGTAGCAGTTAGGACATGTGCTCTTTTCTGCCTCTCTAAACTATAAGGAAAATGTGTCAGGCTGTCACAGTAATTATCACTTGCTCTACCACAGTAGTAAATGTGCTTTGATATTGCCAATCAAATATCGTTTTCTGCCTAGAATCACACCATGAGTCTGTGTGTACACAGGAATTGTTGTCAGAGATTTAATTTGTGTTGCTCTTGTTCTGTAAGACTTGCACTCGTAGGAAAGAGGCAGCTTGTTTTCTTGAACTGTGATGGTTAGCATTCAGCACAAATCACTATCTCACAGATGAGAGGCAAATGCTAACACAATTGAAAACAACAGGGTAGATTTTCCTTCCACTCCTGCAATGGGTGAGGTAGTTCCTACATGTTCAAAACTCCAATTAACCCTTACCACAGGTGATCTTACATACATCTCTGCAGTCTTCATGCAGTTGTGCAAGCGTCTATGCAGATCTCTCTTGCACCTGACAATACACAGTCTCCAGAAACAAACTCTTAGCACACAGCCAACTGCTTCTCCTGCACTCCCATGCTTACTATTCAGCACTGTGTGGTATTTCAGATAGCAGTGTGTAACGCTAACACATTCAACATCACCAAGGCTCATTTCCTTTGCTCTAGTCTAATCACTCACCCAGGTTCCACATGCTCATGGTCTCAAGTAGCTGTTAGGACATGTGCTCTTTTCTGCCTCTCTAAACTATAAGCAAAATGTGTCAGGCTGTTACAGTAATTATCACTTGCTCTACCACAGTAGTAAATGTGCTTTGAAATTGCCAATCAAATATCGTTTTCTGCCTAGAATCACACCATGAGTCTGTGTGCACACAGGAATTGTTGTCAGAGATTTAATTTGTGTTGCTCTTGTTCTTTAAGACTTGCACTCGTAGGAAAGGGGCAGCTTGTTTTCTTGAACTGTGATGGTTAGCATTCAGCACAAATCAGTATCTCACAGATGAGAGGCAAATGGTAACACATTTGAAAACAACAGGGTAGATTTTCCTTCCACTCCTGCAATGGGTGAGGTAGTTCCTACATGTTCAAAACTCCAATTAACCCTTACCACAGGTGATCTTACATACATCTCTGCAGTCTTCATGCAGTTGTGTAAGCGTCCATGCAGATCTCTCTTGCACCTGACAATACACAGTCTCCAGAAACACACTCTTAGCACACAGGCAGCTGCTTCTCCTGCATTCCCATGCTTACTATTCAGCACTGTGTGGTATTTCAGATAGCAGTGTGTAACGCTAACACATTCAACATCACCAAGGCTCATTTCCTTTGCTCTAGTCTAATCACTCACCCAGGTTCCACATGCTCATGGTCTCAAGTAGCTGTTAGGACATGTGCTCTTTTCTGCCTCTCTAAACTATAAGCAAAATGTGTCAGGCTGTTACAGTAATTATCACTTGCTCTACCACAGTAGTAAATGTGCTTTGAAATTGCCAATCAAATATCGTTTTCTGCCTAGAATCACACCATGAGTCTGTGTGCACACAGGAATTGTTGTCAGAGATTTAATTTGTGTTGCTCTTGTTCTTTAAGACTTGCACTCGTAGGAAAGGGGCAGCTTGTTTTCTTGAACTGTGATGGTTAGCATTCAGCACAAATCAGTATCTCACAGATGAGAGGCAAATGGTAACACATTTGAAAACAACAGGGTAGATTTTCCTTCCACTCCTGCAATGGGTGAGGTAGTTCCTACATGTTCAAAACTCCAATTAACCCTTACCACAGGTGATCTTACATACATCTCTGCAGTCTTCATGCAGTTGTGTAAGCGTCCATGCAGATCTCTCTTGCACCTGACAATACACAGTCTCCAGAAACACACTCTTAGCACACAGGCAGCTGCTTCTCCTGCATTCCCATGCTTACTATTCAGCACTGTGTGGTATTTCAGATAGCAGTGTGTAACGCTAACACATTCAACATCACCAAGGCTCATTTCCTTTGCTCTAGTCTAATCACTCACCCAGGTTCCACATGCTCATGGTCTCAAGTAGCTGTTAGGACATGTGCTCTTTTCTGCCTCTCTAAACTATAAGGAAAATGTGTCAGTCTGTTACAGTAATTATCACTTGCTCTACCACAGTAGTACATGTGCTTTGAAATTGCCAATCAAATATCGTTTTCTGCCTAGAATCACACCATGAGTCTGTGTGCACACAGGAATTGTTGTCAGAGATTTAATTTGTGTTGCTCTTGTTCAGTAAGACTTGCACTCGTAGGAAAGGGGCAGCTTGTTTTCTTGAACTGTGATGGTTAGCATTCAGCACAAATCACTATCTCACAGATGAGAGGCAAATGGTAACACATTTGAAAACAACAGGGTAGATTTTCCTTCAGCTCCTGCAATGGGTGAGGTAGTTCCTACATGTTCAAAACTCCAATTAACCCTTACCACAGGTGATCTTACATACATCTCTGCAGTCTTCATGCAGTAGTGTAAGTGTCCACGCAGATCTCTCTTGCACCTGACAATACACAGTCTCCAGAAACACACTCTTAGCACACAGGCAGCTGCTTCTCCTGCATTCCCATGCTTACTATTCAGCACTGTGTGGTATTTCAGATAGCAGTGTGTAACGCTAACACATTCAACATCACCAAGGCTCATTTCCTTTGCTCTAGTCTAATCACTTACCCAGGTTCCACATGCTCATGGTCTCAAGTAGCTGTTAGGACATGTGCTCTTTTCTGCCTCTCTAAACTATAAGGAAAATGTGTCAGGCTGTTACAGTAATTATCACTTGCTCTACCACAGTAGTAAATGTGCTTTGAAATTTCCACTCAAATATCGTTTTCTGCCTAGAATCACACCATGAGTCTGTGTGCACACAGGAATTGTTGTCAGAAATTTAATTAGTGTTGCTCTTGTTCTGTAAGACTTGCACTCGCAGGAAAGGGGCAGCTTGTTTTCTTGAACTGTGATGGTTAGCATTCAGCACAAATCACTATCTCACAGATGAGAGGCAAATGGTAACACATTTGAAAACAACAGGGTAGATTTTCCTTCCACTCCTGCAATGGGTGAGGTAGTTCCTACATGTTCAAAACTCCAATTAACCCTTACCACAGGTGATCTTACATACATCTCTGCAGTCTTCATGCAGTTGTGTAAGCGTCCATGCAGATCTCTCTTGCACCTGACAATACACAGTCTCCAGAAACACACTCTTAGCATACAGGCAGCTGCTTCTCCTGCATTCCCATGCTTACTATTCAGCACTGTGTGGTATTTCAGATAGCAGTGTGTAACGCTAACACATTCAACATCACCAAGGCTCATTTCCTTTGCTCTAGTCTAATCACTCACCCAGGTTCCACATGCTCATGGTCTCAAGTAGCTGTTAGGACATGTGCTCTTTTCTGCCTCTCTAAACTATAAGGAAAATGTGTCAGGCTGTTACAGTAATTATCACTTGCTCTACCACAGTAGTAAATGTGCTTTGAAATTGCCAATCAAATATCGTTTTCTGCCTAGAATCACACCATGTGTCTGTGTGCACACAGGAATTGTTGTCAGAAATTTAATTCGTGTTGCTCTTGTTCTGTAAGACTTGCACTCGTAGGAAAGGGGCAGCTTGTTTTCTTGAACTGTGATGGTTAGCATTCAGCACAAATCACTATCTCACAGATGAGAGGCAAATGTTAACACATTTGAAAACAACAGGGTAGATTTTCCTTTCACTCCTGCAATGGGTGAGGTAGTTCCTACATGTTCAAAACTCCAATTAACCCTTACCACTGTTGATCTTACATACATCTCTGCAGTCTTCATGCAGTTGTGTAAGGGTCCACGCAGATCTCTCTTGCACCTGACAATACACAGTCTCCAGAAACACACTCTTACCACACAGGCAGCTGCTTCTCCTGCATTCCCATGCTTACTATTCAGCACTGTGTGGTATTTCAGATAGCAGTGTGTAACGCTAACACATTCAACATCACCAAGGCTCATTTCCTTTGCTCTAGTCTAATCACTCACCCAGGTTCCTCATGCTCATGGTCTCAAGTAGCTGTTAGGACATGTGCTCTTTTCTGCCTCTCTAAACTATAAGGAAAATGTGTCAGGCTGTTACAGTAATTATCACTTGCTCTACCACAGTAGTAAATGTGCTTTGAAATTGCCAATCAAATATCGTTTTCTGCCTAGAATCAGACCATGAGTCTGTGTGCACACAGGAATTGTTGTCAGAGATTTCATTTGTGTTGCTCCTGTTCTGTAAGACTTGCACTCGTAGGAAAGGGGCAGCTTGTTTTCTTGAACTGTGATGGTTAGCATTCAGCACAAATCACTATCTCACAGATGAGAGGCAAATGGTAACACATTTGAAAACAACAGGGTAGATTTTCCATCCACTCCTGCAATGGGTGAGGTAGTTCCTACATGTTCAAAACTCCAACTAACCCCCTTACCACAGGTGATCTTACATACATCTCGGCAGTCTTCATGCTGTTGTGTAAGCGTCCATGCAGATCTCTCTTGCACCTGACAATACACAGTCTCCAGAAACACACTCTTAGCACACAGGCAGCTGCTTCTCCTGCATTCCCATGCTTACTATTCAGCACTGTGTGGTATTTCAGATAGCAGTGTGTAACGCTAACACATTCAACATCACCAAGGCTCATTTCCTTTGCTCTAGTCTAATCACTCACCCAGGTTACTCATGCTCATGGTCTCAAGTAGCTGTTAGGACATGTGCTCTTTTCTGCCTCTCTAAACTATAAGGAAAATGTGTCAGGCTGTTACAGTAATTATCACTTGCTCTACCACAGTAGTAAATGTGCTTTGAAATTGCCAATCAAATATCTTTTTCTGCCTAGAATCACACCATGAGTCTGTGTGCACACAGGAATTGTTGTCAGAGATTTAATTTGTGTCGCTCTTGTTCTGTAAGACTTGCACTCATAGGAAAGGGGCAGCTTGTTTTCTTGAACTGTGATGGTTAGCAGTCAGCACAAATCACTATCTCACAGATGAGCGGCAAATGGTAACACATTTGAAAACAACAGGGTAGATTTTCCTTCCACTCCTGCAATGGGTGAGGTAGTTCCTACATGTTCAAAACTCCAATTAACCCTTACCACAGGTGATCTTACATACATCTCTGCAGTCTTCATGCAGTTGTGTAAGCGTCCATGCAGATCTCTCTTGCACCTGACAATACACAGTCTCCAGAAACACACTCTTAGCACACAGGCAGCTGCTTCTCCTGCCTTCCCATGCTTACTATTCAGCACTGAGTGGTATTTCAGATAGCAGTGTGTAACACTAACACATTCAAAATCACCAAGGCTCATTTCCTTTGCTCTAGTCTAATCACTCACCCAGGTTCCTCATGCTCATGGTCTCAAGTAGCTGTTAGGACATGTGCTCTTTTCTGCCTCTCTAAACTATAAGGAAAATGTGTCAGGCTGTCACAGTAATTATCACTTGCTCTACCACAGTAGTAAATGTGCTTTGATATTGCCAATCAAATATCGTTTTCTGCCTAGAATCACACCATGAGTCTGTGTGCACACAGGAATTGTTGTCAGAGATTTAATTTGTGTTGCTCTTGTTCTGTAAGACTTGCACTTGTAGGAAAGGTGCAGCTTGTTTTCTTGAACTGTGATGGTTAGCATTCAGCACAAATCAGTATCTCACAGATGAGAGGCAAATGGTAACACATTTGAAAACAACAGGGTAGATTTTCCTTCCACTCCTGCAATGGGTGAGGTAGTTCCTACATGTTCAAAACTCCAACTAACCCTTACCACAGGTGATCTTACATACATCTCTGCAGTCTTCATGCAGTTGTGTAAGCGTCCATGCAGATCTCTCTTGCACCTGACAATACACAGTCTCCAGAAACACACTCTTAGCACACAGGCAGCTGCTTCTCCTGCATTCCCATGCTTACTATTCAGCACTGTGTGGTATTTCAGATAGCAGTGTGTAACACTAACACATTCAAAATCACCAAGGCTCATTTCCTTTGCTCTAGTCTAATCACTCACCCAGGTTCCTCATGCTCATGGTCTCAAGTAGCTGTTAGGACATGTGCTCTTTTCTGCCTCTCTAAACTATAAGGAAAATGTGTCAGGCTGTCACAGTAATTATCACTTTCTCTACCACAGTAGTAAATGTGCTTTGATATTGCCAATCAAATATCGTTTTCTGCCTAGAATCACACCATGAGTCTGTGTGTACACAGGAATTGTTGTCAGAGATTTAATTTGTGTTGCTCTTGTTCTGTAAGACTTGCACTCGTAGGAAAGGGGCAGCTTGTTTTCTTGAACTGTGATGGTTAGCATTCAGCACAAATCACTATCTCACAGATGAGAGGCAAATGCTAACACAATTGAAAACAACAGGGTAGATTTTCCTTCCACTCCTGCAATGGGTGAGGTAGTTCCTACATGTTCAAAACTCCAATTAACCCTTACCACAGGTGATCTTACATACATCTCTGCAGTCTTCATGCAGTTGTGCAAGCGTCCATGCAAATCTCTCTTGCACCTGACAATACACAGTCTCCAGAAACACACTCTTAGCACACAGCCAACTGCTTCTCCTGCACTCCCATGCTTACTATTCAGCACTGTGTGGTATTTCAGATAGCAGTGTGTAACGCTAACACATTCAACATCACCAAGGCTCATTTCCTTTGCTCTAGTCTAATCACTCACCCAGGTTCCACATGCTCATGGTCTCAAGTAGCTGTTAGGACATGTGCTCTTTTCTGCCTCTCTAAACTATAAGCAAAATGTGTCAGGCTGTTACAGTAATTATCACTTGCTCTACCACAGTAGTAAATGTGCTTTGAAATTGCCAATCAAATATCGTTTTCTACCTAGAATCACACCATGAGTCTGTGTGCACACAGGAATTGTTGTCAGAGATTTAATTTGTGTTGCTCTTGTTCTTTAAGACTTGCACTCGTAGGAAAGGGGCAGCTTGTTTTCTTGAACTGTGATGGTTAGCATTCAGCACAAATCAGTATCTCACAGATGAGAGGCAAATGGTAACACATTTGAAAACAACAGGGTAGATTTTCCTTCCACTCCTGCAATGGGTGAGGTAGTTCCTACATGTTCAAAACTCCAATTAACCCTTACCACAGGTGATCTTACATACATCTCTGCAGTCTTCATGCAGTTGTGTAAGCGTCCATGCAGATCTCTCTTGCACCTGACAATACACAGTCTCCAGAAACACACTATTAGCACACAGGCAGCTGCTTCTCCTGCATTCCCATGCTTACTATTCAGCACTGTGTGGTATTTCAGATAGCAGTGTGTAACGCTAACACATTCAACATCACCAAGGCTCATTTCCTTTGCTCTAGTCTAATCACTCACCCAGGTTCCACATGCTCATGGTCTCAAGTAGCAGTTAGGACATGTGCTCTTTTCTGCCTCTCTAAACTATAAGGAAAATGTGTCAGGCTGTCACAGTAATTATCACTTGCTCTACCACAGTAGTAAATGTGCTTTGATATTGCCAATCAAATATCGTTTTCTGCCTAGAATCACACCATGAGTCTGTGTGTACACAGGAATTGTTGTCAGAGATTTAATTTGTGTTGCTCTTGTTCTGTAAGACTTGCACTCGTAGGAAAGAGGCAGCTTGTTTTCTTGAACTGTGATGGTTAGCATTCAGCACAAATCACTATCTCACAGATGAGAGGCAAATGCTAACACAATTGAAAACAACAGGGTAGATTTTCCTTCCACTCCTGCAATGGGTGAGGTAGTTCCTACATGTTCAAAACTCCAATTAACCCTTACCACAGGTGATCTTACATACATCTCTGCAGTCTTCATGCAGTTGTGCAAGCGTCTATGCAGATCTCTCTTGCACCTGACAATACACAGTCTCCAGAAACACACTCTTAGCACACAGGCAGCTGCTTCTCCTGCATTCCCATGCTTACTATTCAGCACTGTGTGGTATTTCAGATAGCAGTGTGTAACGCTAACACATTCAACATCACCAAGGCTCATTTCCTTTGCTCTAGTCTAATCACTCACCCAGGTTCCACATGCTCATGGTCTCAAGTAGCTGTTAGGACATGTGCTCTTTTCTGCCTCTCTAAACTATAAGGAAAATGTGTCAGTCTGTTACAGTAATTATCACTTGCTCTACCACAGTAGTACATGTGCTTTGAAATTGCCAATCAAATATCGTTTTCTGCCTAGAATCACACCATGAGTCTGTGTGCACCAGGAATTGTTGTCAGAGATTTAATTTGTGTTGCTCTTGTTCTGTAAGACTTGCACTCGTAGGAAAGGGGCAGCTTGTTTTCTTGAACTGTGATGGTTAGCATTCAGCACAAATCACTATCTCACAGATGAGAGGCAAATGGTAACACATTTGAAAACAACAGGGTAGATTTTCCTTCCACTCCTGCAATGGGTGAGGTAGTTCCTACATGTTCAAAACTCCAATTAACCCTTACCACAGGTGATCTTACATACATCTCTGCAGTCTTCATGCAGTTGTGTAAGCGTCCATGCAGATCTCTCTTGCACCTGACAATACACAGTCTCCAGAAACACACTCTTAGCACACAGGCAGCTGCTTCTCCTGCATTCCCATGCTTACTATTCAGCACTGTGTGGTATTTCAGATAGCAGTGTGTAACGCTAACACATTCAACATCACCAAGGCTCATTTCCTTTGCTCTAGTCTAATCACTCACCCAGGTTCCACATGCTCATGGTCTCAAGTAGCTGTTAGGACATGTGCTCTTTTCTGCCTCTCTAAACTATAAGGAAAATGTGTCAGTCTGTTACAGTAATTATCACTTGCTCTACCACAGTAGTACATGTGCTTTGAAATTGCCAATCAAATATCGTTTTCTGCCTAGAATCACACCATGAGTCTGTGTGCACACAGGAATTGTTGTCAGAGATTTAATTTGTGTTGCTCTTGTTCAGTAAGACTTGCACTCGTAGGAAAGGGGCAGCTTGTTTTCTTGAACTGTGATGGTTAGCATTCAGCACAAATCACTATCTCACAGATGAGAGGCAAATGGTAACACATTTGAAAACAACAGGGTAGATTTTCCTTCAGCTCCTGCAATGGGTGAGGTAGTTCCTACATGTTCAAAACTCCAATTAACCCTTACCACAGGTGATCTTACATACATCTCTGCAGTCTTCATGCAGTAGTGTAAGTGTCCACGCAGATCTCTCTTGCACCTGACAATACACAGTCTCCAGAAACACACTCTTAGCACACAGGCAGCTGCTTCTCCTGCATTCCCATGCTTACTATTCAGCACTGTGTGGTATTTCAGATAGCAGTGTGTAACGCTAACACATTCAACATCACCAAGGCTCATTTCCTTTGCTCTAGTCTAATCACTTACCCAGGTTCCACATGCTCATGGTCTCAAGTAGCTGTTAGGACATGTGCTCTTTTCTGCCTCTCTAAACTATAAGGAAAATGTGTCAGGCTGTTACAGTAATTATCACTTGCTCTACCACAGTAGTAAATGTGCTTTGAAATTTCCACTCAAATATCGTTTTCTGCCTAGAATCACACCATGAGTCTGTGTGCACACAGGAATTGTTGTCAGAAATTTAATTAGTGTTGCTCTTGTTCTGTAAGACTTGCACTCGCAGGAAAGGGGCAGCTTGTTTTCTTGAACTGTGATGGTTAGCATTCAGCACAAATCACTATCTCACAGATGAGAGGCAAATGGTAACACATTTGAAAACAACAGGGTAGATTTTCCTTCCACTCCTGCAATGGGTGAGGTAGTTCCTACATGTTCAAAACTCCAATTAACCCTTACCACAGGTGATCTTACATACATCTCTGCAGTCTTCATGCAGTTGTGTAAGCGTCCATGCAGATCTCTCTTGCACCTGACAATACACAGTCTCCAGAAACACACTATTAGCACACAGGCAGCTGCTTCTCCTGCATTCCCATGCTTACTATTCAGCACTGTGTGGTATTTCAGATAGCAGTGTGTAACGCTAACACATTCAACATCACCAAGGCTCATTTCCTTTGCTCTAGTCTAATCACTCACCCAGGTTCCACATGCTCATGGTCTCAAGTAGCTGTTAGGACATGTGCTCTTTTCTGCCTCTCTAAACTATAAGGAAAATGTGTCAGGCTGTCACAGTAATTATCACTTGCTCTACCACAGTAGTAAATGTGCTTTGATATTGCCAATCAAATATCGTTTTCTGCCTAGAATCACACCATGAGTCTGTGTGTACACAGGAATTGTTGTCAGAGATTTAATTTGTGTTGCTCTTGTTCTGTAAGACTTGCACTCGTAGGAAAGAGGCAGCTTGTTTTCTTGAACTGTGATGGTTAGCATTCAGCACAAATCACTATCTCACAGATGAGAGGCAAATGCTAACACAATTGAAAACAACAGGGTAGATTTTCCTTCCACTCCTGCAATGGGTGAGGTAGTTCCTACATGTTCAAAACTCCAATTAACCCTTACCACAGGTGATCTTACATACATCTCTGCAGTCTTCATGCAGTTGTGCAAGCGTCTATGCAGATCTCTCTTGCACCTGACAATACACAGTCTCCAGAAACAAACTCTTAGCACACAGCCAACTGCTTCTCCTGCACTCCCATGCTTACTATTCAGCACTGTGTGGTATTTCAGATAGCAGTGTGTAACGCTAACACATTCAACATCACCAAGGCTCATTTCCTTTGCTCTAGTCTAATCACTCACCCAGGTTCCACATGCTCATGGTCTCAAGTAGCTGTTAGGACATGTGCTCTTTTCTGCCTCTCTAAACTATAAGCAAAATGTGTCAGGCTGTTACAGTAATTATCACTTGCTCTACCACAGTAGTAAATGTGCTTTGAAATTGCCAATCAAATATCGTTTTCTGCCTAGAATCACACCATGAGTCTGTGTGCACACAGGAATTGTTGTCAGAGATTTAATTTGTGTTGCTCTTGTTCTTTAAGACTTGCACTCGTAGGAAAGGGGCAGCTTGTTTTCTTGAACTGTGATGGTTAGCATTCAGCACAAATCAGTATCTCACAGATGAGAGGCAAATGGTAACACATTTGAAAACAACAGGGTAGATTTTCCTTCCACTCCTGCAATGGGTGAGGTAGTTCCTACATGTTCAAAACTCCAATTAACCCTTACCACAGGTGATCTTACATACATCTCTGCAGTCTTCATGCAGTTGTGTAAGCGTCCATGCAGATCTCTCTTGCACCTGACAATACACAGTCTCCAGAAACACACTCTTAGCACACAGGCAGCTGCTTCTCCTGCATTCCCATGCTTACTATTCAGCACTGTGTGGTATTTCAGATAGCAGTGTGTAACGCTAACACATTCAACATCACCAAGGCTCATTTCCTTTGCTCTAGTCTAATCACTCACCCAGGTTCCACATGCTCATGGTCTCAAGTAGCTGTTAGGACATGTGCTCTTTTCTGCCTCTCTAAACTATAAGGAAAATGTGTCAGTCTGTTACAGTAATTATCACTTGCTCTACCACAGTAGTACATGTGCTTTGAAATTGCCAATCAAATATCGTTTTCTGCCTAGAATCACACCATGAGTCTGTGTGCACCAGGAATTGTTGTCAGAGATTTAATTTGTGTTGCTCTTGTTCTGTAAGACTTGCACTCGTAGGAAAGGGGCAGCTTGTTTTCTTGAACTGTGATGGTTAGCATTCAGCACAAATCACTATCTCACAGATGAGAGGCAAATGGTAACACATTTGAAAACAACAGGGTAGATTTTCCTTCCACTCCTGCAATGGGTGAGGTAGTTCCTACATGTTCAAAACTCCAATTAACCCTTACCACAGGTGATCTTACATACATCTCTGCAGTCTTCATGCAGTAGTGTAAGTGTCCACGCAGATCTCTCTTGCACCTGACAATACACAGTCTCCAGAAACACACTCTTAGCACACAGGCAGCTGCTTCTCCTGCATTCCCATGCTTACTATTCAGCACTGTGTGGTATTTCAGATAGCAGTGTGTAACGCTAACACATTCAACATCACCAAGGCTCATTTCCTTTGCTCTAGTCTAATCACTTACCCAGGTTCCACATGCTCATGGTCTCAAGTAGCTGTTAGGACATGTGCTCTTTTCTGCCTCTCTAAACTATAAGGAAAATGTGTCAGGCTGTTACAGTAATTATCACTTGCTCTACCACAGTAGTAAATGTGCTTTGAAATTTCCACTCAAATATCGTTTTCTGCCTAGAATCACACCATGAGTCTGTGTGCACACAGGAATTGTTGTCAGAAATTTAATTAGTGTTGCTCTTGTTCTGTAAGACTTGCACTCGCAGGAAAGGGGCAGCTTGTTTTCTTGAACTGTGATGGTTAGCATTCAGCACAAATCACTATCTCACAGATGAGAGGCAAATGGTAACACATTTGAAAACAACAGGGTAGATTTTCCTTCCACTCCTGCAATGGGTGAGGTAGTTCCTACATGTTCAAAACTCCAATTAACCCTTACCACAGGTGATCTTACATACATCTCTGCAGTCTTCATGCAGTTGTGTAAGCGTCCATGCAGATCTCTCTTGCACCTGACAATACACAGTCTCCAGAAACACACTCTTAGCATACAGGCAGCTGCTTCTCCTGCATTCCCATGCTTACTATTCAGCACTGTGTGGTATTTCAGATAGCAGTGTGTAACGCTAACACATTCAACATCACCAAGGCTCATTTCCTTTGCTCTAGTCTAATCACTCACCCAGGTTCCACATGCTCATGGTCTCAAGTAGCTGTTAGGACATGTGCTCTTTTCTGCCTCTCTAAACTATAAGGAAAATGTGTCAGGCTGTTACAGTAATTATCACTTGCTCTACCACAGTAGTAAATGTGCTTTGAAATTGCCAATCAAATATCGTTTTCTGCCTAGAATCACACCATGTGTCTGTGTGCACACAGGAATTGTTGTCAGAAATTTAATTCGTGTTGCTCTTGTTCTGTAAGACTTGCACTCGTAGGAAAGGGGCAGCTTGTTTTCTTGAACTGTGATGGTTAGCATTCAGCACAAATCACTATCTCACAGATGAGAGGCAAATGTTAACACATTTGAAAACAACAGGGTAGATTTTCCTTTCACTCCTGCAATGGGTGAGGTAGTTCCTACATGTTCAAAACTCCAATTAACCCTTACCACTGTTGATCTTACATACATCTCTGCAGTCTTCATGCAGTTGTGTAAGCGTCCACGCAGATCTCTCTTGCACCTGACAATACACAGTCTCCAGAAACACACTCTTACCACACAGGCAGCTGCTTCTCCTGCATTCCCATGCTTACTATTCAGCACTGTGTGGTATTTCAGATAGCAGTGTGTAACGCTAACACATTCAACATCACCAAGGCTCATTTCCTTTGCTCTAGTCTAATCACTCACCCAGGTTCCTCATGCTCATGGTCTCAAGTAGCTGTTAGGACATGTGCTCTTTTCTGCCTCTCTAAACTATAAGGAAAATGTGTCAGGCTGTTACAGTAATTATCACTTGCTCTACCACAGTAGTAAATGTGCTTTGAAATTGCCAATCAAATATCGTTTTCTGCCTAGAATCAGACCATGAGTCTGTGTGCACACAGGAATTGTTGTCAGAGATTTCATTTGTGTTGCTCCTGTTCTGTAAGACTTGCACTCGTAGGAAAGGGGCAGCTTGTTTTCTTGAACTGTGATGGTTAGCATTCAGCACAAATCACTATCTCACAGATGAGAGGCAAATGGTAACACATTTGAAAACAACAGGGTAGATTTTCCATCCACTCCTGCAATGGGTGAGGTAGTTCCTACATGTTCAAAACTCCAACTAACCCCCTTACCACAGGTGATCTTACATACATCTCGGCAGTCTTCATGCTGTTGTGTAAGCGTCCATGCAGATCTCTCTTGCACCTGACAATACACAGTCTCCAGAAACACACTCTTAGCACACAGGCAGCTGCTTCTCCTGCATTCCCATGCTTACTATTCAGCACTGTGTGGTATTTCAGATAGCAGTGTGTAACGCTAACACATTCAACATCACCAAGGCTCATTTCCTTTGCTCTAGTCTAATCACTCACCCAGGTTACTCATGCTCATGGTCTCAAGTAGCTGTTAGGACATGTGCTCTTTTCTGCCTCTCTAAACTATAAGGAAAATGTGTCAGGCTGTTACAGTAATTATCACTTGCTCTACCACAGTAGTAAATGTGCTTTGAAATTGCCAATCAAATATCTTTTTCTGCCTAGAATCACACCATGAGTCTGTGTGCACACAGGAATTGTTGTCAGAGATTTAATTCGTGTCGCTCTTGTTCTGTAAGACTTGCACTCATAGGAAAGGGGCAGCTTGTTTTCTTGAACTGTGATGGTTAGCAGTCAGCACAAATCACTATCTCACAGATGAGAGGCAAATGGTAACACATTTGAAAACAACAGGGTAGATTTTCCTTCCACTCCTGCAATGGGTGAGGTAGTTCCTACATGTTCAAAACTCCAATTAACCCTTACCACAGGTGATCTTACATACATCTCTGCAGTCTTCATGCAGTTGTGTAAGCGTCCATGCAGATCTCTCTTGCACCTGACAATACACAGTCTCCAGAAACACACTCTTAGCACACAGGCAGCTGCTTCTCCTGCCTTCCCATGCTTACTATTCAGCACTGTGTGGTATTTCAGATAGCAGTGTGTAACACTAACACATTCAAAATCACCAAGGCTCATTTCCTTTGCTCTAGTCTAATCACTCACCCAGGTTCCTCATGCTCATGGTCTCAAGTAGCTGTTAGGACATGTGCTCTTTTCTGCCTCTCTAAACTATAAGGAAAATGTGTCAGGCTGTCACAGTAATTATCACTTGCTCTACCACAGTAGTAAATGTGCTTTGATATTGCCAATCAAATATCGTTTTCTGCCTAGAATCACACCATGAGTCTGTGTGCACACAGGAATTGTTGTCAGAGATTTAATTTGTGTTGCTCTTGTTCTGTAAGACTTGCACTTGTAGGAAAGGTGCAGCTTGTTTTCTTGAACTGTGATGGTTAGCATTCAGCACAAATCACTATCTCACTGATGAGAGGCAAATGGTAACACAATTGAAAACAACAGGGTAGATTTTTCTTCCACTCCTGCAATGGGTGAGGTAGTTCCTACATGTTCAAAACTCCAATTAACCCTTACCACAGGTGATCTTACATACATCTCTGCAGTCTTCATGCAGTTGTGCAAGCGTCCATGCAGATCTCTCTTGCACCTGACAATACACAGTCTCCAGAAACACACTCTTAGCACACAGCCAACTTCTTCTCCTGCACTCCCATGCTTACTATTCAGCACTTTGTGGTATTTCAGATAGCAGTGTGTAACGCTAACACATTCAACATCACCAAGGCTCATTTCCTTTGCTCTAGTCTAATCACTCACCCAGGTTCCACATGCTCATGGTCTCAAGTACCTGTTAGAACATGTGCTCTTTTCTGCCTCTCTAAACTATAAGCAAAATGTGTCAGGCTGTTACAGTAATTATCACTTGCTCTACCACAGTAGTAAATGTGCTTTGAAATTGCCAATCAAATATCGTTTTCTGCCTAGAATCACACCATGAGTCTGTGTGCACACAGGAATTGTTGTCAGAGATTTAATTTGTGTTGCTCTTGTTCTTTAAGACTTGCACTCGTAGGAAAGGGGCAGCTTGTTTTCTTGAACTGTGATGGTTAGCATTCAGCACAAATCAGTATCTCACAGATGAGAGGCAAATGGTAACACATTTGAAAACAACAGGGTAGATTTTCCTTCCACTCCTGCAATGGGTGAGGTAGTTCCTACATGTTCAAAACTCCAATTAACCCTTACCACAGGTGATCTTACATACATCTCTGCAGTCTTCATGCAGTTGTGTAAGCGTCCATGCAGATCTCTCTTGCACCTGACAATACACAGTCTCCAGAAACACACTCTTAGCACACAGGCAGCTGCTTCTCCTGCATTCCCATGCTTACTATTCAGCACTGTGTGGTATTTCAGATAGCAGTGTGTAACACTAACACATTCAAAATCACCAAGGCTCATTTCCTTTGCTCTAGTCTAATCACTCACCCAGGTTCCTCATGCTCATGGTCTCAAGTAGCTGTTAGGACATGTGCTCTTTTCTGCCTCTCTAAACTATAAGGAAAATGTGTCAGGCTGTCACAGTAATTATCACTTTCTCTACCACAGTAGTAAATGTGCTTTGATATTGCCAATCAAATATCGTTTTCTGCCTAGAATCACACCATGAGTCTGTGTGTACACAGGAATTGTTGTCAGAGATTTAATTTGTGTTGCTCTTGTTCTGTAAGACTTGCACTCGTAGGAAAGGGGCAGCTTGTTTTCTTGAACTGTGATGGTTAGCATTCAGCACAAATCACTATCTCACAGATGAGAGGCAAATGCTAACACAATTGAAAACAACAGGGTAGATTTTCCTTCCACTCCTGCAATGGGTGAGGTAGTTCCTACATGTTCAAAACTCCAATTAACCCTTACCACATGTGATCTTACATACATCTCTGCAGTCTTCATGCAGTTGTGCAAGCGTCCATGCAGATCTCTCTTGCACCTGACAATACACAGTCTCCAGAAACACACTCTTAGCACACAGCCAACTGCTTCTCCTGCACTCCCATGCTTACTATTCAGCACTGTGTGGTATTTCAGATAGCAGTGTGTAACGCTAACACATTCAACATCACCAAGGCTCATTTCCTTTGCTCTAGTCTAATCACTCACCCAGGTTCCACATGCTCATGGTCTCAAGTAGCTGTTAGGACATGTGCTCTTTTCTGCCTCTCTAAACTATAAGCAAAATGTGTCAGGCTGTTACAGTAATTATCACTTGCTCTACCACAGTAGTAAATGTGCTTTGAAATTGCCAATCAAATATCGTTTTCTGCCTAGAATCACACCATGAGTCTGTGTGCACACAGGAATTGTTGTCAGAGATTTAATTTGTGTTGCTCTTGTTCTTTAAGACTTGCACTCGTAGGAAAGGGGCAGCTTGTTTTCTTGAACTGTGATGGTTAGCATTCAGCACAAATCACTATCTCACAGATGAGAGGCAAATGCTAACACAATTGAAAACAACAGGGTAGATTTTCCTTCCACTCCTGCAATGGGTGAGGTAGTTCCTACATGTTCAAAACTCCAATTAACCCTTACCACAGGTGATCTTACATACATCTCTGCAGTCTTCATGCAGTTGTGCAAGCGTCTATGCAGATCTCTCTTGCACCTGACAATACACAGTCTCCAGAAACAAACTCTTAGCACACAGCCAACTGCTTCTCCTGCACTCCCATGCTTACTATTCAGCACTGTGTGGTATTTCAGATAGCAGTGTGTAACGCTAACACATTCAACATCACCAAGGCTCATTTCCTTTGCTCTAGTCTAATCACTCACCCAGGTTCCACATGCTCATGGTCTCAAGTAGCTGTTAGGACATGTGCTCTTTTCTGCCTCTCTAAACTATAAGGAAAATGTGTCAGTCTGTTACAGTAATTATCACTTGCTCTACCACAGTAGTACATGTGCTTTGAAATTGCCAATCAAATATCGTTTTCTGCCTAGAATCACACCATGAGTCTGTGTGCACCAGGAATTGTTGTCAGAGATTTAATTTGTGTTGCTCTTGTTCTGTAAGACTTGCACTCGTAGGAAAGGGGCAGCTTGTTTTCTTGAACTGTGATGGTTAGCATTCAGCACAAATCACTATCTCACAGATGAGAGGCAAATGGTAACACATTTGAAAACAACAGGGTAGATTTTCCTTCCACTCCTGCAATGGGTGAGGTAGTTCCTACATGTTCAAAACTCCAATTAACCCTTACCACAGGTGATCTTACATACATCTCTGCAGTCTTCATGCAGTTGTGTAAGCGTCCATGCAGATCTCTCTTGCACCTGACAATACACAGTCTCCAGAAACACACTCTTAGCACACAGGCAGCTGCTTCTCCTGCATTCCCATGCTTACTATTCAGCACTGTGTGGTATTTCAGATAGCAGTGTGTAACGCTAACACATTCAACATCACCAAGGCTCATTTCCTTTGCTCTAGTCTAATCACTCACCCAGGTTCCACATGCTCATGGTCTCAAGTAGCTGTTAGGACATGTGCTCTTTTCTGCCTCTCTAAACTATAAGGAAAATGTGTCAGTCTGTTACAGTAATTATCACTTGCTCTACCACAGTAGTACATGTGCTTTGAAATTGCCAATCAAATATCGTTTTCTGCCTAGAATCACACCATGAGTCTGTGTGCACACAGGAATTGTTGTCAGAGATTTAATTTGTGTTGCTCTTGTTCAGTAAGACTTGCACTCGTAGGAAAGGGGCAGCTTGTTTTCTTGAACTGTGATGGTTAGCATTCAGCACAAATAACTATCTCACAGATGAGAGGCAAATGGTAACACATTTGAAAACAACAGGGTAGATTTTCCTTCAGCTCCTGCAATGGGTGAGGTAGTTCCTACATGTTCAAAACTCCAATTAACCCTTACCACAGGTGATCTTACATACATCTCTGCAGTCTTCATGCAGTAGTGTAAGTGTCCACGCAGATCTCTCTTGCACCTGACAATACACAGTCTCCAGAAACACACTCTTAGCACACAGGCAGCTGCTTCTCCTGCATTCCCATGCTTACTATTCAGCACTGTGTGGTATTTCAGATAGCAGTGTGTAACGCTAACACATTCAACATCACCAAGGCTCATTTCCTTTGCTCTAGTCTAATCACTTACCCAGGTTCCACATGCTCATGGTCTCAAGTAGCTGTTAGGACATGTGCTCTTTTCTGCCTCTCTAAACTATAAGGAAAATGTGTCAGGCTGTTACAGTAATTATCACTTGCTCTACCACAGTAGTAAATGTGCTTTGAAATTTCCACTCAAATATCGTTTTCTGCCTAGAATCACACCATGAGTCTGTGTGCACACAGGAATTGTTGTCAGAAATTTAATTAGTGTTGCTCTTGTTCTGTAAGACTTGCACTCGCAGGAAAGGGGCAGCTTGTTTTCTTGAACTGTGATGGTTAGCATTCAGCACAAATCACTATCTCACAGATGAGAGGCAAATGGTAACACATTTGAAAACAACAGGGTAGATTTTCCTTCCACTCCTGCAATGGGTGAGGTAGTTCCTACATGTTCAAAACTCCAATTAACCCTTACCACAGGTGATCTTACATACATCTCTGCAGTCTTCATGCAGTTGTGTAAGCGTCCATGCAGATCTCTCTTGCACCTGACAATACACAGTCTCCAGAAACACACTCTTAGCATACAGGCAGCTGCTTCTCCTGCATTCCCATGCTTACTATTCAGCACTGTGTGGTATTTCAGATAGCAGTGTGTAACGCTAACACATTCAACATCACCAAGGCTCATTTCCTTTGCTCTAGTCTAATCACTCACCCAGGTTCCACATGCTCATGGTCTCAAGTAGCTGTTAGGACATGTGCTCTTTTCTGCCTCTCTAAACTATAAGGAAAATGTGTCAGGCTGTTACAGTAATTATCACTTGCTCTACCACAGTAGTAAATGTGCTTTGAAATTGCCAATCAAATATCGTTTTCTGCCTAGAATCACACCATGTGTCTGTGTGCACACAGGAATTGTTGTCAGAAATTTAATTCGTGTTGCTCTTGTTCTGTAAGACTTGCACTCGTAGGAAAGGGGCAGCTTGTTTTCTTGAACTGTGATGGTTAGCATTCAGCACAAATCACTATCTCACAGATGAGAGGCAAATGTTAACACATTTGAAAACAACAGGGTAGATTTTCCTTTCACTCCTGCAATGGGTGAGGTAGTTCCTACATGTTCAAAACTCCAATTAACCCTTACCACTGTTGATCTTACATACATCTCTGCAGTCTTCATGCAGTTGTGTAAGCGTCCACGCAGATCTCTCTTGCACCTGACAATACACAGTCTCCAGAAACACACTCTTACCACACAGGCAGCTGCTTCTCCTGCATTCCCATGCTTACTATTCAGCACTGTGTGGTATTTCAGATAGCAGTGTGTAACGCTAACACATTCAACATCACCAAGGCTCATTTCCTTTGCTCTAGTCTAATCACTCACCCAGGTTCCTCATGCTCATGGTCTCAAGTAGCTGTTAGGACATGTGCTCTTTTCTGCCTCTCTAAACTATAAGGAAAATGTGTCAGGCTGTTACAGTAATTATCACTTGCTCTACCACAGTAGTAAATGTGCTTTGAAATTGCCAATCAAATATCGTTTTCTGCCTAGAATCAGACCATGAGTCTGTGTGCACACAGGAATTGTTGTCAGAGATTTCATTTGTGTTGCTCCTGTTCTGTAAGACTTGCACTCGTAGGAAAGGGGCAGCTTGTTTTCTTGAACTGTGATGGTTAGCATTCAGCACAAATCACTATCTCACAGATGAGAGGCAAATGGTAACACATTTGAAAACAACAGGGTAGATTTTCCATCCACTCCTGCAATGGGTGAGGTAGTTCCTACATGTTCAAAACTCCAACTAACCCCCTTACCACAGGTGATCTTACATACATCTCGGCAGTCTTCATGCTGTTGTGTAAGCGTCCATGCAGATCTCTCTTGCACCTGACAATACACAGTCTCCAGAAACACACTCTTAGCACACAGGCAGCTGCTTCTCCTGCATTCCCATGCTTACTATTCAGCACTGTGTGGTATTTCAGATAGCAGTGTGTAACGCTAACACATTCAACATCACCAAGGCTCATTTCCTTTGCTCTAGTCTAATCACTCACCCAGGTTACTCATGCTCATGGTCTCAAGTAGCTGTTAGGACATGTGCTCTTTTCTGCCTCTCTAAACTATAAGGAAAATGTGTCAGGCTGTTACAGTAATTATCACTTGCTCTACCACAGTAGTAAATGTGCTTTGAAATTGCCAATCAAATATCTTTTTCTGCCTAGAATCACACCATGAGTCTGTGTGCACACAGGAATTGTTGTCAGAGATTTAATTCGTGTCGCTCTTGTTCTGTAAGACTTGCACTCATAGGAAAGGGGCAGCTTGTTTTCTTGAACTGTGATGGTTAGCAGTCAGCACAAATCACTACCTCACAGATGAGAAGCAAATGCTAACACATTTGAAAACAACAGGGTAGATTTTCCTTCCACTCCTGCAATGGGTGAGGTAGTTCCTACATGTTCAAAACTCCAATTAACCCTTACCAAAGGTGATCTTACATACATCTCTGCAGTCTTCATGCAGTTGTGCAAGCGTCCATGCAGATCTCTCTTGCACCTGTCAATACACAGTCTCCAGAAAACACACTCTTAGCACACAGCCAACTGCTTCTCCTGCACTCCCATGCATACTATTCAGCACAGTGTGGTATTTCGGATAGCAGTGTGTAACGCTAACACATTCAACATCACCAAGGCTCATTTCCTTTGCTCTAGTCTAATCACTTACCCAGGTTCCACATGCTCATGGTCTCAAGTAGCTGTTAGGACATGTGCTCTTTTCTGCCTCTCTAAACTATAAGGAAAATGTGTCAGGCTGTTACAGTAATTATCACTTACTCTACCACAGTAGTAAATGTGCTTTGAAATTGCCAATCAAATATCGTTTTCTGCCTAGAATCACACCATGAGTCTGTGTGCACACAGGAATTGTTGTCAGAAATTTAATTAGTGTTGCTCTTGTTCTGTAAGACTTGCACTCGTAGGAAAGGGGCAGCTTGTTTTCTTGAACTGTGATGGTTAGCATTCAGCACAAATCACTATCTCACAGATGAGAGGCAAATGGTAACACATTTGAAAACAACAGGGTAGATTTTCCTTCCACTCCTGCAATGGGTGAGGTAGTTCCTACATGTTCAAAACTCCAATTAACCCTTACCACAGTTGATCTTACATACATCTCTGCAGTCTTCATGCAGTTGTGTAAGCGTCCATGCAGATCTCTCTTGAACCTGACAATACACAGTCTCCAGAAACACACTCTTAGCAAACCGGCAGCTGCTTCTCCTGCATTCCCATGCTTACTATTCAGCACTGTGTGGTATTTCAGATAGCAGTGTGTAACGCTAACACATTCAACATCACCAAGGCTCATTTCCTTTGTTCTAGTCTAATCACTCACCCAGGTTCCTCATGCTCATGGTCTCAAGTAGCTGTTAGGACATGTGCTCTTTTCTGCCTCTCTAAACTATAAGGAAAATGTGTCAGGCTGTTACAGTAATTATCACTTGCTCTACCTCAGTAGTAAATGTGCTTTGAAATTGCCAATCAAATATCGTTTTCTGCCTAGAATCACACCATGAGTCTGTGTGCACACAGGAATTGTTGTCAGAGATTTAATTTGTGTTGCTCTTGTTCAGTAAGACTTGCACTCGTAGGAAAGGGGCAGCTTGTTTTCCTGAACTGTGATGGTTAGCATTCAGCACAAATCACTATCTCACAGATGAGAGGCAAATGGTAACACATTTGAAAACAACAGGGTAGATTTTCCTTCAGCTCCTGCAATGGGTGAGGTAGTTCCTACATGTTCAAAACTCCAATTAACCCTTACCACAGGTGATCTTACATACATCTCTGCAGTCTTCATGCAGTAGTGTAAGTGTCCATGCAGATCTCTCTTGTACCTGACAATACACAGTCTCCAGAAACACACTCTTAGCACACAGGCAGCTGCTTCTCCTGCATTCCCATGCTTACTATTCAGCACTGTGTGGTATTTCAGAGAGCAGTGTGTAACGCTAACACATTCAACATCACCAAGGCTCATTTCCTTTGCTCTAGTCTAATCACTTACCCAGGTTCCACATGCTCATGGTCTCAAGTAGCTTTTAGGACATGTGCTCTTTTCTGCCTCTCTAAACTATAAGGAAAATGTGTCAGGCTGTCACAGTAATTATCACTTGCTCTACCACAGTAGTAAATGTGCTTTGATATTGCCAATCAAATATCGTTTTCTGCCTAGAATCACACCATGAGTCTGTGTGCACACAGGAATTGTTGTCATAGATTTAATTTGTGTTGCTCTTGTTCTGTAAGACTTGCACTTGTAGGAAAGGGGCAGCTTGTTTTCTTGAACTGTGATGGTTAGCATTCAGCACAAATCACTATCTCACTGATGAGAGGCAAATGCTAACACAATTGAAAACAACTGGGTAGATTTTTCTTCCACTCCTGCAATGGGTGAGGTAGTTCCTACATGTTCAAAACTCCAATTAACCCTTACCACAGGTGATCTTACATACATCTCTGCAGTCTTCATGCAGTTGTGCAAGCGTCCATGCAGATCTCTCTTGCACCTGACAATACACAGTCTCCAGAAACACACTCTTAGCACACAGGCAGCTGCTTCTCCTGCATTCCCATGCTTACTATTCAGCACTGTGTGGTATTTCAGATAGCAGTGTGTAACGCTAACACATTCAACATCACCAAGGCTCATTTCCTTTGCTCTAGTCTAATCACTTACCCAGGTTCCACATGCTCATGGTCTCAAGTAGCTGTTAGGACATGTGCTCTTTTCTGCCTCTCTAAACTATAAGGAAAATGTGTCAGGCTGTTACAGTAATTATCACTTGCTCTACCACAGTAGTAAATGTGCTTTGAAATTGCCACTCAAATATCGTTTTCTGCCTAGAATCACACCATGAGTCTGTGTGCACACAGGAATTGTTGTCAGAAATTTAATTAGTGTTGCTCTTGTTCTGTAAGACTTGCACTCGCAGGAAAGGGGCAGCTTGTTTTCTTGAACTGTGATGGTTAGCATTCAGCACAAATCACTATCTCACAGATGAGAGGCAAATGGTAACACATTTGAAAACAACAGGGTAGATTTTCCTTCCACTCCTGCAATGGGTGAGGTAGTTCCTACATGTTCAAAACTCCAATTAACCCTTACCACAGGTGATCTTACATACATCTCTGCAGTCTTCATGCAGTTGTGTAAGCGTCCATGCAGATCTCTCTTGCACCTGACAATACACAGTCTCCAGAAACACACTCTTACCACACAGGCAGCTGCTTCTCCTGCATTCCCATGCTTACTATTCAGCACTGTGTGGTATTTCAGATAGCAGTGTGTAACACTAACACATTAAACATCACCAAGGCTCATTTCCTTTGCTCTAGTCTAATCACTCACCCAGGTTCCTCATGCTCATGGTCTCAAGTAGCTGTTAGGACATGTGCTCTTTTCTGCCTCTCTAAACTATAAGGAAAATGTGTCAGGCTGTTACAGTAATTATCACTTGCTCTACCACAGTAGTAAATGTGCTTTGAAATTGCCAATCAAATATCGTTTTCTGCCTAGAATCAGACCATGAGTCTGTGTGCACACAGGAATTGTTGTCAGAGATTTCATTTGTGTTGCTCCTGTTCTGTAAGACTTGCACTCGTAGGAAAGGGGCAGCTTGTTTTCTTGAACTGTGATGGTTAGCATTCAGCACAAATCACTATCTCACAGATGAGAGGCAAATGGTAACACATTTGAAAACAACAGGGTAGATTTTCCATCCACTCCTGCAATGGGTGAGGTAGTTCCTACATGTTCAAAACTCCAACTAACCCCCTTACCACAGGTGATCTTACATACATCTCGGCAGTCTTCATGCTGTTGTGTAAGCGTCCATGCAGATCTCTCTTGCACCTGACAATACACAGTCTCCAGAAACACACTCTTAGCACACAGGCAGCTGCTTCTCCTGCATTCCCATGCTTACTATTCAGCACTGTGTGGTATTTCAGATAGCAGTGTGTAACGCTAACACATTCAACATCACCAAGGCTCATTTCCTTTGCTCTAGTCTAATCACTCACCCAGGTTACTCATGCTCATGGTCTCAAGTAGCTGTTAGGACATGTGCTCTTTTCTGCCTCTCTAAACTATAAGGAAAATGTGTCAGGCTGTTACAGTAATTATCACTTGCTCTACCACAGTAGTAAATGTGCTTTGAAATTGCCAATCAAATATCTTTTTCTGCCTAGAATCACACCATGAGTCTGTGTGCACACAGGAATTGTTGTCAGAGATTTAATTCGTGTCGCTCTTGTTCTGTAAGACTTGCACTCATAGGAAAGGGGCAGCTTGTTTTCTTGAACTGTGATGGTTAGCAGTCAGCACAAATCACTACCTCACAGATGAGAAGCAAATGCTAACACATTTGAAAACAACAGGGTAGATTTTCCTTCCACTCCTGCAATGGGTGAGGTAGTTCCTACATGTTCAAAACTCCAATTAACCCTTACCAAAGGTGATCTTACATACATCTCTGCAGTCTTCATGCAGTTGTGCAAGCGTCCATGCAGATCTCTCTTGCACCTGTCAATACACAGTCTCCAGAAAACACACTCTTAGCACACAGCCAACTGCTTCTCCTGCACTCCCATGCATACTATTCAGCACAGTGTGGTATTTCGGATAGCAGTGTGTAACGCTAACACATTCAACATCACCAAGGCTCATTTCCTTTGCTCTAGTCTAATCACTTACCCAGGTTCCACATGCTCATGGTCTCAAGTAGCTGTTAGGACATGTGCTCTTTTCTGCCTCTCTAAACTATAAGGAAAATGTGTCAGGCTGTTACAGTAATTATCACTTACTCTACCACAGTAGTAAATGTGCTTTGAAATTGCCAATCAAATATCGTTTTCTGCCTAGAATCACACCATGAGTCTGTGTGCACACAGGAATTGTTGTCAGAGATTTAATTTGTGTTGCTCTTGTTCAGTAAGACTTGCACTCGTAGGAAAGGGGCAGCTTGTTTTCCTGAACTGTGATGGTTAGCATTCAGCACAAATCACTATCTCACAGATGAGAGGCAAATGGTAACACATTTGAAAACAACAGGGTAGATTTTCCTTCAGCTCCTGCAATGGGTGAGGTAGTTCCTACATGTTCAAAACTCCAATTAACCCTTACCACAGGTGATCTTACATACATCTCTGCAGTCTTCATGCAGTAGTGTAAGTGTCCATGCAGATCTCTCTTGTACCTGACAATACACAGTCTCCAGAAACACACTCTTAGCACACAGGCAGCTGCTTCTCCTGCATTCCCATGCTTACTATTCAGCACTGTGTGGTATTTCAGAGAGCAGTGTGTAACGCTAACACATTCAACATCACCAAGGCTCATTTCCTTTGCTCTAGTCTAATCACTTACCCAGGTTCCACATGCTCATGGTCTCAAGTAGCTTTTAGGACATGTGCTCTTTTCTGCCTCTCTAAACTATAAGGAAAATGTGTCAGGCTGTTACAGTAATTATCACTTGCTCTACCACAGTAGTAAATGTGCTTTGAAATTGCCAATCAAATATCGTTTTCTGCCTAGAATCACACCATGAGTCTGTGTGCACACAGGAATTGTTGTCAGAAATTTAATTAGTGTTGCTCTTGTTCTGTAAGACCTTCACTCGTAGGAAAGGGGCAGCTTGTTTTCTTGAACTGTGATGGTTAGCATTCAGCACAAATCACTATCTCACAGATGAGAGGCAAATGGTAACACATTTGAAAACAACAGGGTAGATTTTCCTTCCACTCCTGCAATGGGTGAGGTAGTTCCTACATGTTCAAAACTCCAATTAACCCTTACCACAGGTGATCTTACATACATCTCTGCAGTCTTCATGCAGTTGTGTAAGCGTCCATGCAGATCTCTCTTGCACCTGACAATACACAGTCTCCAGAAACACACTCTTAGCACACAGGCAGCTGCTTCTCCTGCCTTCCCATGCTTACTATTCAGCACTGTGTGGTATTTCAGATAGCAGTGTGTAACACTAACACATTCAAAATCATCAAGGCTCATTTCCTTTGCTCTAGTCTAATCACTCACCCAGGTTCCTCATGCTCATGGTCTCAAGTAGCTGTTAGGACATGTGCTCTTTTCTGCCTCTCTAAACTATAAGGAAAATGTGTCAGGCTGTCACAGTAATTATCACTTGCTCTACCACAGTAGTAAATGTGCTTTGATATTGCCAATCAAATATCGTTTTCTGCCTAGAATCACACCATGAGTCTGTGTGCACACAGGAATTGTTGTCAGAGATTTAATTTGTGTTGCTCTTGTTCTGTAAGACTTGCACTTGTAGGAAAGGGGCAGCTTGTTTTCTTGAACTGTGATGGTTAGCATTCAACACAAATCACTATCTCACTGATGAGAGGCAAATGCTAACACAATTGAAAACTACAGGGTAGATTTTTCTTCCACTCCTGCAATGGGTGAGGTAGTTCCTACATGTTCAAAACTCCAATTAACCCTTACCACAGGTGATCTTACATACATCTCTGCAGTCTTCATGCAGTTGTGCAAGCGTCCATGCAGATCTCTCTTGCACCTGACAATACACAGTCTCCAGAAACACACTCTTAGCACACAGCCAACTGCTTCTCCTGCACTCCCATGCTTACTATTCAGCACTTTGTGGTATTTCAGATAGCAGTGTGTAACGCTAACACATTCAACATCACCAAGGCTCATTTCCTTTGCTCTAGTCTAATCACTCACCCAGGTTCCACATGCTCATGGTCTCAAGTACCTGTTAGAACATGTGCTCTTTTCTGCCTCTCTAAACTATAAGCAAAATGTGTCAGGCTGTTACAGTAATTATCACTTGCTCTACCACAGTAGTAAATGTGCTTTGAAATTGCCAATCAAATATCGTTTTCTGCCTAGAATCACACCATGAGTCTGTGTGCACACAGGAATTGTTGTCAGAGATTTAATTTGTGTTGCTCTTGTTCTTTAAGACTTGCACTCGTAGGAAAGGGGCAGCTTGTTTTCTTGAACTGTGATGGTTAGCATTCAGCACAAATCAGTATCTCACAGATGAGAGGCAAATGGTAACACATTTGAAAGCAACAGGGTAGATTTTCCTTCCACTCCTGCAATGGGTGAGGTAGTTCCTACATGTTCAAAACTCCAATTAACCCTTACCACAGGTGATCTTACATACATCTCTGCAGTCTTCATGCAGTTGTGTAAGCGTCCATGCAGATCTCTCTTGAACCTGACAATACACAGTCTCCAGAAACACACTCTTAGCACACAGGCAGCTGCTTCTCCTGCATTCCCATGCTTACTATTCAGCACTGTGTGGTATTTCAGATAGCAGTGTGTAATGCTAACACATTCAACATCACCAAGGCTCATTTCCTTTGCTCTAGTCTAATCACTCACCCAGGTTCCACATGCTCATGGTCTCAAGTAGCTGTTAGGACATGTGCTCTTTTCCGCCTCTCTAAACTATAAGGAAAATGTGTCAGGCTGTTACAGTAATTATCACTTGCTCTACCACAGTAGTAAATGTGCTTTGAAATTGCCAATCAAATATCGTTTTCTGCCTAGAATCACATCATGAGTCTGTGTGCACACAGGAATTGTTGTCAGAGATTTAATTTGTGTTGCTCTTGTTCTGTAAGACTTGCACTCGTAGGAAAGGGGCAGCTTGTTTTCTTGAACTGTGATGGTTAGCATTCAGCACAAATCACTATCTCACAGATGAGAGGCAAATGGTAACACATTTGAAAACAACAGGGTAGATTTTCCTTCCACTCCTGCAATGGGTGAGGTAGTTCCTACTTGTTCAAAACTCCAATTAACCCTTACCACTGTTGATCTTACATACATCTCTGCAGTCTTCATGCAGTTGTATAAGCGTACACGCAGATCTCTCTTGCACCTGACAATACACAGTCTCCAGAAACACACTCTTAGCAAACCGGCAGCTGCTTCTCCTGCATTCCCATGCTTACTATTCAGCACTGCGTGGTATTTCAGATAGCAGTGTGTAACGCTAACACATTCAACATCACCAAGGCTCATTTCCTTTGTTCTAGTCTAATCACTCACCCAGGTTCCTCATGCTCATGGTCTCACGTAGCTGTTAGGACATGTGCTCTTTTCTGCCTCTCTAAACTATAAGGAAAATGTGTCAGGCTGTTACAGTAATTATCACTTGCTCTACCTCAGTAGTAAATGTGCTTTGAAATTGCCAATCAAATATCGTTTTCTGCCTAGAATCACACCATGAGTCTGTGTGCACACAGGAATTGTTGTCAGAGATTTAATTTGTGTTGCTCTTGTTCAGTAAGACTTGCACTCGTAGGAAAGGGGCAGCTTGTTTTCCTGAACTGTGATGGTTAGCATTCAGCACAAATCACTATCTCACAGATGAGAGGCAAATGGTAACACATTTGAAAACAACAGGGTAGATTTTCCTTCAGCTCCTGCAATGGGTGAGGTAGTTCCTACATGTTCAAAACTCCAATTAACCCTTACCACAGGTGATCTTACATACATCTCTGCAGTCTTCATGCAGTAGTGTAAGTGTCCATGCAGATCTCTCTTGTACCTGACAATACACAGTCTCCAGAAACACACTCTTAGCACACAGGCAGCTGCTTCTCCTGCATTCCCATGCTTACTATTCAGCACTGTGTGGTATTTCAGAGAGCAGTGTGTAACGCTAACACATTCAACATCACCAAGGCTCATTTCCTTTGCTCTAGTCTAATCACTTACCCAGGTTCCACATGCTCATGGTCTCAAGTAGCTGTTAGGACATGTGCTCTTTTCTGCCTCTCTAAACTATAAGGAAAATGTTTCAGGCTGTTACAGTAATTATCACTTGCTCTACCACAGTAGTAAATGTGCTTTGAAATTGCCAATCAAATATCGTTTTCTGCCTAGAATCACACCATGAGTCTGTGTGCACACAGGAATTGTTGTCAGAAATTTAATTAGTGTTGCTCTTGTTCTGTAAGACCTTCACTTGTAGGAAAGGGGCAGCTTGTTTTCTTGAACTGTGATGGTTAGCATTCAGCACAAATCACTATCTCACAGATGAGAGGCAAATGGTAACACATTTGAAAACAACAGGGTAGATTTTCCTTCCACTCCTGCAATGGGTGAGGTAGTTCCTACATGTTCAAAACTCCAATTAACCCTTACCACAGGTGATCTTACATACATCTCTGCAGTCTTCATGCAGTTGTGTAAGCGTCCATGCAGATCTCTCTTGCACCTGACAATACACAGTCTCCAGAAACACACTCTTAGCACACAGGCAGCTGCTTCTCCTGCCTTCCCATGCTTACTATTCAGCACTGTGTGGTATTTCAGATAGCAGTGTGTAACACTAACACATTCAAAATCACCAAGGCTCATTTCCTTTGTTCTAGTCTAATCACTCACCCAGGTTCCTCATGCTCATGGTCTCAAGTAGCTGTTAGGACATGTGCTCTTTTCTGCCTCTCTAAACTATAAGGAAAATGTGTCAGGCTGTCACAGTAATTATCACTTGCTCTACCACAGTAGTAAATGTGCTTTGATATTGCCAATCAAATATCGTTTTCTGCCTAGAATCACACCATGAGTCTGTGTGCACACAGGAATTGTTGTCAGAGATTTAATTTGTGTTGCTCTTGTTCTGTAAGACTTGCACTTGTAGGAAAGGGGCAGCTTGTTTTCTTGAACTGTGATGGTTAGCATTCAGCACAAATCACTATCTCACTGATGAGAGGCAAATGCTAACACAATTGAAAACAACAGGGTAGATTTTTCTTCCACTCCTGCAATGGGTGAGGTAGTTCCTACATGTTCAAAACTCCAATTAACCCTTACCACAGGTGATCTTACATACATCTATGCAGTCTTCATGCAGTTGTGCAAGCGTCCATGCAGATCTCTCTTGCACCTGACAATACACAGTCTCCAGAAACACACTCTTAGCACACAGCCAACTGCTTCTCCTGCACTCCCATGCTTACTATTCAGCACTTTGTGGTATTTCAGATAGCAGTGTGTAACGCTAACACATTCAACATCACCAACGCTCATTTCCTTTGCTCTAGTCTAATCACTCACCCAGGTTCCACGTGCTCATGGTCTCAAGTACCTGTTAGAACATGTGCTCTTTTCTGCCTCTCTAAACTATAAGCAAAATGTGTCAGGCTGTTACAGTAATTATCACTTGCTCTACCACAGTAGTAAATGTGCTTTGAAATTGCCAATCAAATATCGTTTTCTGCCTAGAATCACACCATGAGTCTGTGTGCACACAGGAATTGTTGTCAGAGATTTAATTTGTGTTGCTCTTGTTCTTTAAGACTTGCACTCGTAGGAAAGGGGCAGCTTGTTTTCTTGAACTGTGATGGTTAGCATTCAGCACAAATCAGTATCTCACAGATGAGAGGCAAATGGTAACACATTTGAAAGCAACAGGGTAGATTTTCCTTCCACTCCTGCAATGGGTGAGGTAGTTCCTACATGTTCAAAACTCCAATTAACCCTTACCACAGGTGATCTTACATACATCTCTGCAGTCTTCATGCAGTTGTGTAAGCGTCCATGCAGATCTCTCTTGCACCTGACAATACACAGTCTCCAGAAACACACTCTTAGCACACAGGCAGCTGCTTCTCCTGCATTCCCATGCTTACTATTCAGCACTGTGTGGTATTTCAGATAGCAGTGTGTAATGCTAACACATTCAACATCACCAAGGCTCATTTCCTTTGCTCTAGTCTAATCACTCACCCAGGTTCCACATGCTCATGGTCTCAAGTAGCTGTTAGGACATGTGCTCTTTTCCGCCTCTCTAAACTATAAGGAAAATGTGTCAGGCTGTTACAGTAATTATCACTTGCTCTACCACAGTAGTAAATGTGCTTTGATATTGCCAATCAAATATCGTTTTCTGCCTAGAATCACACCATGAGTCTGTGTGCACACAGGAATTGTTGTCAGAGATTTAATTTGTGTTGCTCTTGTTCTGTAAGACTTGCACTTGTAGGAAAGGGGCAGCTTGTTTTCTTGAACTGTGATGGTTAGCATTCAGCACAAATCACTATCTCACTGATGAGAGGCAAATGCTAACACATTTGAAAACAACAGGGTAGATTTTCCTTCCACTCCTGCAATGGGTGAGGTAGTTCCTACATGTTCAAAACTCCAATTAACCCTTACCACAGGTGATCTTACATACATCTCTGCAGTTTTCATGCAGTTGTGTAAGCGTCCATGCAGATCTCTCTTGCACCTGACAATACACAGTCTCCAGAAACACACTCTTAGCACACAGGCAGCTGCTTCTCCTGCCTTCCGATGCTTACTATTAAGCACTGTGTGGTATTTCAGATAGCAGTGTGTAACACTAACACATTCAAAATCACCAAGGCTCTTTTCCTTTGCTCTAGTCTAATCACTCACCCAGGTTCCTCATGCTCATGGTCTCAAGTAGCTGTTAGGACATGTGCTCTTTTCTGCCTCTCTAAACTATAAGGAAAATGTGTCAGGCTGTCACAGTAATTATCACTTGCTCTACCACAGTAGTAAATGTGCTTTGATATTGCCAATCAAATATCGTTTTCTGCCTAGAATCACACCATGAGTCTGTGTGCACACAGGAATTGTTGTCAGAGATTTAATTTGTGTTGCTCTTGTTCTGTAAGACTTGCACTTGTAGGAAAGGGGCAGCTTGTTTTCTTGAACTGTGATGGTTAGCATTCAGCACAAATCACTATCTCACTGATGAGAGGCAAATGCTAACACAATTGAAAACAACAGGGTAGATTTTTCTTCCACTCCTGCAATGGGTGAGGTAGTTCCTACATGTTCAAAACTCCAATTAACCCTTACCACAGGTGATCTTACATACATCTCTGCAGTCTTCATGCAGTTGTGTAAGCGTCCATGCAGATCTCTCTTGAACCTGACAATACACAGTCTCCAGAAACACACTCTTAGCACACAGGCAGCTGCTTCTCCTGCATTCCCATGCTTACTATTCAGCACTGTGTGGTATTTCAGATAGCAGTGTGTAATGCTAACACATTCAACATCACCAAGGCTCATTTCCTTTGCTCTAGTCTAATCACTCACCCAGGTTCCACATGCTCATGGTCTCAAGTAGCTGTTAGGACATGTGCTCTTTTCCGCCTCTCTAAACTATAAGGAAAATGTGTCAGGCTGTTACAGTAATTATCACTTGCTCTACCACAGTAGTAAATGTGCTTTGAAATTGCCAATCAAATATCGTTTTCTGCCTAGAATCACATCATGAGTCTGTGTGCACACAGGAATTGTTGTCAGAGATTTAATTTGTGTTGCTCTTGTTCTGTAAGACTTGCACTCGTAGGAAAGGGGCAGCTTGTTTTCTTGAACTGTGATGGTTAGCATTCAGCACAAATCACTATCTCACAGATGAGAGGCAAATGGTAACACATTTGAAAACAACAGGGTAGATTTTCCTTCCACTCCTGCAATGGGTGAGGTAGTTCCTACTTGTTCAAAACTCCAATTAACCCTTACCACTGTTGATCTTACATGCATCTCTGCAGTCTTCATGCAGTTGTATAAGCGTACACGCAGATCTCTCTTGCACCTGACAATACACAGTCTCCAGAAACACACTCTTAGCAAACCGGCAGCTGCTTCTCCTGCATTCCCATGCTTACTATTCAGCACTGTGTGGTATTTCAGATAGCAGTGTGTAACGCTAACACATTCAACATCACCAAGGCTCATTTACTTTGTTCTAGTCTAATCACTCACCCAGGTTCCTCATGCTCATGGTCTCAAGTAGCTGTTAGGACATGTGCTGTTTTCTGCCTCTCTAAACTATAAGGAAAATGTGTCAGGCTGTTACAGTAATTATCACTTGCTCTACCTCAGTAGTAAATGTGCTTTGAAATTGCCAATCAAATATCGTTTTCTGCCTAGAATCACACCATGAGTCTGTGTGCACACAGGAATTGTTGTCAGAGATTTAATTTGTGTTGCTCTTGTTCAGTAAGACTTGCACTCGTAGGAAAGGGGCAGCTTGTTTTCCTGAACTGTGATGGTTAGCATTCAGCACAAATCACTATCTCACAGATGAGAGGCAAATGGTAACACATTTGAAAACAACAGGGTAGATTTTCCTTCCACTCCTGCAATGGGTGAGGTAGTTCCTACATGTTCAAAACTCCAATTAACCCTTACCACAGGTGATCTTACATACATCTCTGCAGTCTTCATGCAGTTGTGTAAGCGTCCATGCAGATCTCTCTTGCACCTGACAATACACAGTCTCCAGAAACACACTCTTAGCACACAGGCAGCTGCTTCTCCTGCATTCCCATGCTTACTATTCAGCACTGTGTGGTATTTCAGATAGCAGTGTGTAACGCTAACACATTCAACATCACCAAGGCTCATTTCCTTTGCTCTAGTCTAATCACTCACCCAGGTTCCACATGCTCATGGTCTCAAGTAGCTGTTAGGACATGTGCTCTTTCTGCCTCTCTAAACTATAAGGAAAATGTGTCAGTCTGTTACAGTAATTATCACTTGCTCTACCACAGTAGTACATGTGCTTTGAAATTGCCAATCAAATATCGTTTTCTGCCTAGAATCACACCATGAGTCTGTGTGCACACAGGAATTGTTGTCAGAGATTTAATTTGTGTTGCTCTTGTTCAGTAAGACTTGCACTCGTAGGAAAGGGGCAGCTTGTTTTCTTGAACTGTGATGGTTAGCATTCAGCACAAATCACTATCTCACAGATGAGAGGCAAATGGTAACACATTTGAAAACAACAGGGTAGATTTTCCTTCAGCTCCTGCAATGGGTGAGGTAGTTCCTACATGTTCAAAACTCCAATTAACCCTTACCACAGGTGATCTTACATACATCTCTGCAGTCTTCATGCAGTAGTGTAAGTGTCCACGCAGATCTCTCTTGCACCTGACAATACACAGTCTCCAGAAACACACTCTTAGCACACAGGCAGCTGCTTCTCCTGCATTCCCATGCTTACTATTCAGCACTGTGTGGTATTTCAGATAGCAGTGTGTAACGCTAACACATTCAACATCACCAAGGCTCATTTCCTTTGCTCTAGTCTAATCACTTACCCAGGTTCCACATGCTCATGGTCTCAAGTAGCTGTTAGGACATGTGCTCTTTTCTGCCTCTCTAAACTATAAGGAAAATGTGTCAGGCTGTTACAGTAATTATCACTTGCTCTACCACAGTAGTAAATGTGCTTTGAAATTTCCACTCAAATATCGTTTTCTGCCTAGAATCACACCATGAGTCTGTGTGCACACAGGAATTGTTGTCAGAAATTTAATTAGTGTTGCTCTTGTTCTGTAAGACTTGCACTCGCAGGAAAGGGGCAGCTTGTTTTCTTGAACTGTGATGGTTAGCATTCAGCACAAATCACTATCTCACAGATGAGAGGCAAATGGTAACACATTTGAAAACAACAGGGTAGATTTTCCTTCCACTCCTGCAATGGGTGAGGTAGTTCCTACATGTTCAAAACTCCAATTAACCCTTACCACAGGTGATCTTACATACATCTCTGCAGTCTTCATGCAGTTGTGTAAGCGTCCATGCAGATCTCTCTTGCACCTGACAATACACAGTCTCCAGAAACACACTCTTAGCATACAGGCAGCTGCTTCTCCTGCATTCCCATGCTTACTATTCAGCACTGTGTGGTATTTCAGATAGCAGTGTGTAACGCTAACACATTCAACATCACCAAGGCTCATTTCCTTTGCTCTAGTCTAATCACTCACCCAGGTTCCACATGCTCATGGTCTCAAGTAGCTGTTAGGACATGTGCTCTTTTCTGCCTCTCTAAACTATAAGGAAAATGTGTCAGGCTGTTACAGTAATTATCACTTGCTCTACCACAGTAGTAAATGTGCTTTGAAATTGCCAATCAAATATCGTTTTCTGCCTAGAATCACACCATGTGTCTGTGTGCACACAGGAATTGTTGTCAGAAATTTAATTTGTGTTGCTCTTGTTCTGTAAGACTTGCACTCGTAGGAAAGGGGCAGCTTGTTTTCTTGAACTGTGATGGTTAGCATTCAGCACAAATCACTATCTCACAGATGAGAGGCAAATGTTAACACATTTGAAAACAACAGGGTAGATTTTCCTTTCACTCCTGCAATGGGTGAGGTAGTTCCTACATGTTCAAAACTCCAATTAACCCTTACCACTGTTGATCTTACATACATCTCTGCAGTCTTCATGCAGTTGTGTAAGCGTCCACGCAGATCTCTCTTGCACCTGACAATACACAGTCTCCAGAAACACACTCTTACCACACAGGCAGCTGCTTCTCCTGCATTCCCATGCTTACTATTCAGCACTGTGTGGTATTTCAGATAGCAGTGTGTAACGCTAACACATTCAACATCACCAAGGCTCATTTCCTTTGCTCTAGTCTAATCACTCACCCAGGTTCCTCATGCTCATGGTCTCAAGTAGCTGTTAGGACATGTGCTCTTTTCTGCCTCTCTAAACTATAAGGAAAATGTGTCAGGCTGTTACAGTAATTATCACTTGCTCTACCACAGTAGTAAATGTGCTTTGAAATTGCCAATCAAATATCGTTTTCTGCCTAGAATCAGACCATGAGTCTGTGTGCACACAGGAATTGTTGTCAGAGATTTCATTTGTGTTGCTCCTGTTCTGTAAGACTTGCACTCGTAGGAAAGGGGCAGCTTGTTTTCTTGAACTGTGATGGTTAGCATTCAGCACAAATCACTATCTCACAGATGAGAGGCAAATGGTAACACATTTGAAAACAACAGGGTAGATTTTCCATCCACTCCTGCAATGGGTGAGGTAGTTCCTACATGTTCAAAACTCCAACTAACCCCCTTACCACAGGTGATCTTACATACATCTCGGCAGTCTTCATGCTGTTGTGTAAGCGTCCATGCAGATCTCTCTTGCACCTGACAATACACAGTCTCCAGAAACACACTCTTAGCACACAGGCAGCTGCTTCTCCTGCATTCCCATGCTTACTATTCAGCACTGTGTGGTATTTCAGATAGCAGTGTGTAACGCTAACACATTCAACATCACCAAGGCTCATTTCCTTTGCTCTAGTCTAATCACTCACCCAGGTTACTCATGCTCATGGTCTCAAGTAGCTGTTAGGACATGTGCTCTTTTCTGCCTCTCTAAACTATAAGGAAAATGTGTCAGGCTGTTACAGTAATTATCACTTGCTCTACCACAGTAGTAAATGTGCTTTGAAATTGCCAATCAAATATCTTTTTCTGCCTAGAATCACACCATGAGTCTGTGTGCACACAGGAATTGTTGTCAGAGATTTAATTCGTGTCGCTCTTGTTCTGTAAGACTTGCACTCATAGGAAAGGGGCAGCTTGTTTTCTTGAACTGTGATGGTTAGCAGTCAGCACAAATCACTACCTCACAGATGAGAAGCAAATGCTAACACATTTGAAAACAACAGGGTAGATTTTCCTTCCACTCCTGCAATGGGTGAGGTAGTTCCTACATGTTCAAAACTCCAATTAACCCTTACCAAAGGTGATCTTACATACATCTCTGCAGTCTTCATGCAGTTGTGCAAGCGTCCATGCAGATCTCTCTTGCACCTGTCAATACACAGTCTCCAGAAAACACACTCTTAGCACACAGCCAACTGCTTCTCCTGCACTCCCATGCATACTATTCAGCACAGTGTGGTATTTCGGATAGCAGTGTGTAACGCTAACACATTCAACATCACCAAGGCTCATTTCCTTTGCTCTAGTCTAATCACTTACCCAGGTTCCACATGCTCATGGTCTCAAGTAGCTGTTAGGACATGTGCTCTTTTCTGCCTCTCTAAACTATAAGGAAAATGTGTCAGGCTGTTACAGTAATTATCACTTACTCTACCACAGTAGTAAATGTGCTTTGAAATTGCCAATCAAATATCGTTTTCTGCCTAGAATCACACCATGAGTCTGTGTGCACACAGGAATTGTTGTCAGAAATTTAATTAGTGTTGCTCTTGTTCTGTAAGACTTGCACTCGTAGGAAAGGGGCAGCTTGTTTTCTTGAACTGTGATGGTTAGCATTCAGCACAAATCACTATCTCACAGATGAGAGGCAAATGGTAACACATTTGAAAACAACAGGGTAGATTTTCCTTCCACTCCTGCAATGGGTGAGGTAGTTCCTACATGTTCAAAACTCCAATTAACCCTTACCACAGTTGATCTTACATACATCTCTGCAGTCTTCATGCAGTTGTGTAAGCGTCCATGCAGATCTCTCTTGAACCTGACAATACACAGTCTCCAGAAACACACTCTTAGCAAACCGGCAGCTGCTTCTCCTGCATTCCCATGCTTACTATTCAGCACTGTGTGGTATTTCAGATAGCAGTGTGTAACGCTAACACATTCAACATCACCAAGGCTCATTTCCTTTGTTCTAGTCTAATCACTCACCCAGGTTCCTCATGCTCATGGTCTCAAGTAGCTGTTAGGACATGTGCTCTTTTCTGCCTCTCTAAACTATAAGGAAAATGTGTCAGGCTGTTACAGTAATTATCACTTGCTCTACCTCAGTAGTAAATGTGCTTTGAAATTGCCAATCAAATATCGTTTTCTGCCTAGAATCACACCATGAGTCTGTGTGCACACAGGAATTGTTGTCAGAGATTTAATTTGTGTTGCTCTTGTTCAGTAAGACTTGCACTCGTAGGAAAGGGGCAGCTTGTTTTCCTGAACTGTGATGGTTAGCATTCAGCACAAATCACTATCTCACAGATGAGAGGCAAATGGTAACACATTTGAAAACAACAGGGTAGATTTTCCTTCAGCTCCTGCAATGGGTGAGGTAGTTCCTACATGTTCAAAACTCCAATTAACCCTTACCACAGGTGATCTTACATACATCTCTGCAGTCTTCATGCAGTAGTGTAAGTGTCCATGCAGATCTCTCTTGTACCTGACAATACACAGTCTCCAGAAACACACTCTTAGCACACAGGCAGCTGCTTCTCCTGCATTCCCATGCTTACTATTCAGCACTGTGTGGTATTTCAGAGAGCAGTGTGTAACGCTAACACATTCAACATCACCAAGGCTCATTTCCTTTGCTCTAGTCTAATCACTTACCCAGGTTCCACATGCTCATGGTCTCAAGTAGCTTTTAGGACATGTGCTCTTTTCTGCCTCTCTAAACTATAAGGAAAATGTGTCAGGCTGTCACAGTAATTATCACTTGCTCTACCACAGTAGTAAATGTGCTTTGATATTGCCAATCAAATATCGTTTTCTGCCTAGAATCACACCATGAGTCTGTGTGCACACAGGAATTGTTGTCATAGATTTAATTTGTGTTGCTCTTGTTCTGTAAGACTTGCACTTGTAGGAAAGGGGCAGCTTGTTTTCTTGAACTGTGATGGTTAGCATTCAGCACAAATCACTATCTCACTGATGAGAGGCAAATGCTAACACAATTGAAAACAACTGGGTAGATTTTTCTTCCACTCCTGCAATGGGTGAGGTAGTTCCTACATGTTCAAAACTCCAATTAACCCTTACCACAGGTGATCTTACATACATCTCTGCAGTCTTCATGCAGTTGTGCAAGCGTCCATGCAGATCTCTCTTGCACCTGACAATACACAGTCTCCAGAAACACACTCTTAGCACACAGGCAGCTGCTTCTCCTGCATTCCCATGCTTACTATTCAGCACTGTGTGGTATTTCAGATAGCAGTGTGTAACGCTAACACATTCAACATCACCAAGGCTCATTTCCTTTGCTCTAGTCTAATCACTTACCCAGGTTCCACATGCTCATGGTCTCAAGTAGCTGTTAGGACATGTGCTCTTTTCTGCCTCTCTAAACTATAAGGAAAATGTGTCAGGCTGTTACAGTAATTATCACTTGCTCTACCACAGTAGTAAATGTGCTTTGAAATTGCCACTCAAATATCGTTTTCTGCCTAGAATCACACCATGAGTCTGTGTGCACACAGGAATTGTTGTCAGAAATTTAATTAGTGTTGCTCTTGTTCTGTAAGACTTGCACTCGCAGGAAAGGGGCAGCTTGTTTTCTTGAACTGTGATAGTTAGCATTCAGCACAAATCACTATCTCACAGATGAGAGGCAAATGGTAACACATTTGAAAACAACAGGGTAGATTTTCCTTCCACTCCTGCAATGGGTGAGGTAGTTCCTACATGTTCAAAACTCCAATTAACCCTTACTACAGGTGATCTTACATACATCTCTGCAGTCTTCATGCAGTTGTGTAAGCGTCCATGCAGATCTCTCTTGCACCTGACAATACACAGTCTCCAGAAACACACTCTTACCACACAGGCAGCTGCTTCTCCTGCATTCCCATGCTTACTATTCAGCACTGTGTGGTATTTCAGATAGCAGTGTGTAACACTAACACATTAAACATCACCAAGGCTCATTTCCTTTGCTCTAGTCTAATCACTCACCCAGGTTCCTCATGCTCATGGTCTCAAGTAGCTGTTAGGACATGTGCTCTTTTCTGCCTCTCTAAACTATAAGGAAAATGTGTCAGGCTGTTACAGTAATTATCACTTGCTCTACCACAGTAGTAAATGTGCTTTGAAATTGCCAATCAAATATCGTTTTCTGCCTAGAATCAGACCATGAGTCTGTGTGCACACAGGAATTGTTGTCAGAGATTTCATTTGTGTTGCTCCTGTTCTGTAAGACTTGCACTCGTAGGAAAGGGGCAGCTTGTTTTCTTGAACTGTGATGGTTAGCATTCAGCACAAATCACTATCTCACAGATGAGAGGCAAATGGTAACACATTTGAAAACAACAGGGTAGATTTTCCATCCACTCCTGCAATGGGTGAGGTAGTTCCTACATGTTCAAAACTCCAACTAACCCCCTTACCACAGGTGATCTTACATACATCTCGGCAGTCTTCATGCTGTTGTGTAAGCGTCCATGCAGATCTCTCTTGCACCTGACAATACACAGTCTCCAGAAACACACTCTTAGCACACAGGCAGCTGCTTCTCCTGCATTCCCATGCTTACTATTCAGCACTGTGTGGTATTTCAGATAGCAGTGTGTAACGCTAACACATTCAACATCACCAAGGCTCATTTCCTTTGCTCTAGTCTAATCACTCACCCAGGTTACTCATGCTCATGGTCTCAAGTAGCTGTTAGGACATGTGCTCTTTTCTGCCTCTCTAAACTATAAGGAAAATGTGTCAGGCTGTTACAGTAATTATCACTTGCTCTACCACAGTAGTAAATGTGCTTTGAAATTGCCAATCAAATATCTTTTTCTGCCTAGAATCACACCATGAGTCTGTGTGCACACAGGAATTGTTGTCAGAGATTTAATTCGTGTCGCTCTTGTTCTGTAAGACTTGCACTCATAGGAAAGGGGCAGCTTGTTTTCTTGAACTGTGATGGTTAGCAGTCAGCACAAATCACTACCTCACAGATGAGAAGCAAATGCTAACACATTTGAAAACAACAGGGTAGATTTTCCTTCCACTCCTGCAATGGGTGAGGTAGTTCCTACATGTTCAAAACTCCAATTAACCCTTACCAAAGGTGATCTTACATACATCTCTGCAGTCTTCATGCAGTTGTGCAAGCGTCCATGCAGATCTCTCTTGCACCTGTCAATACACAGTCTCCAGAAAACACACTCTTAGCACACAGCCAACTGCTTCTCCTGCACTCCCATGCATACTATTCAGCACAGTGTGGTATTTCGGATAGCAGTGTGTAACGCTAACACATTCAACATCACCAAGGCTCATTTCCTTTGCTCTAGTCTAATCACTTACCCAGGTTCCACATGCTCATGGTCTCAAGTAGCTGTTAGGACATGTGCTCTTTTCTGCCTCTCTAAACTATAAGGAAAATGTGTCAGGCTGTTACAGTAATTATCACTTACTCTACCACAGTAGTAAATGTGCTTTGAAATTGCCAATCAAATATCGTTTTCTGCCTAGAATCACACCATGAGTCTGTGTGCACACAGGAATTGTTGTCAGAGATTTAATTTGTGTTGCTCTTGTTCAGTAAGACTTGCACTCGTAGGAAAGGGGCAGCTTGTTTTCCTGAACTGTGATGGTTAGCATTCAGCACAAATCACTATCTCACAGATGAGAGGCAAATGGTAACACATTTGAAAACAACAGGGTAGATTTTCCTTCAGCTCCTGCAATGGGTGAGGTAGTTCCTACATGTTCAAAACTCCAATTAACCCTTACCACAGGTGATCTTACATACATCTCTGCAGTCTTCATGCAGTAGTGTAAGTGTCCATGCAGATCTCTCTTGTACCTGACAATACACAGTCTCCAGAAACACACTCTTAGCACACAGGCAGCTGCTTCTCCTGCATTCCCATGCTTACTATTCAGCACTGTGTGGTATTTCAGAGAGCAGTGTGTAACGCTAACACATTCAACATCACCAAGGCTCATTTCCTTTGCTCTAGTCTAATCACTTACCCAGGTTCCACATGCTCATGGTCTCAAGTAGCTTTTAGGACATGTGCTCTTTTCTGCCTCTCTAAACTATAAGGAAAATGTGTCAGGCTGTTACAGTAATTATCACTTGCTCTACCACAGTAGTAAATGTGCTTTGAAATTGCCAATCAAATATCGTTTTCTGCCTAGAATCACACCATGAGTCTGTGTGCACACAGGAATTGTTGTCAGAAATTTAATTAGTGTTGCTCTTGTTCTGTAAGACCTTCACTCGTAGGAAAGGGGCAGCTTGTTTTCTTGAACTGTGATGGTTAGCATTCAGCACAAATCACTATCTCACAGATGAGAGGCAAATGGTAACACATTTGAAAACAACAGGGTAGATTTTCCTTCCACTCCTGCAATGGGTGAGGTAGTTCCTACATGTTCAAAACTCCAATTAACCCTTACCACAGGTGATCTTACATACATCTCTGCAGTCTTCATGCAGTTGTGTAAGCGTCCATGCAGATCTCTCTTGCACCTGACAATACACAGTCTCCAGAAACACACTCTTAGCACACAGGCAGCTGCTTCTCCTGCCTTCCCATGCTTACTATTCAGCACTGTGTGGTATTTCAGATAGCAGTGTGTAACACTAACACATTCAAAATCATCAAGGCTCATTTCCTTTGCTCTAGTCTAATCACTCACCCAGGTTCCTCATGCTCATGGTCTCAAGTAGCTGTTAGGACATGTGCTCTTTTCTGCCTCTCTAAACTATAAGGAAAATGTGTCAGGCTGTCACAGTAATTATCACTTGCTCTACCACAGTAGTAAATGTGCTTTGATATTGCCAATCAAATATCGTTTTCTGCCTAGAATCACACCATGAGTCTGTGTGCACACAGGAATTGTTGTCAGAGATTTAATTTGTGTTGCTCTTGTTCTGTAAGACTTGCACTTGTAGGAAAGGGGCAGCTTGTTTTCTTGAACTGTGATGGTTAGCATTCAACACAAATCACTATCTCACTGATGAGAGGCAAATGCTAACACAATTGAAAACTACAGGGTAGATTTTTCTTCCACTCCTGCAATGGGTGAGGTAGTTCCTACATGTTCAAAACTCCAATTAACCCTTACCACAGGTGATCTTACATACATCTCTGCAGTCTTCATGCAGTTGTGCAAGCGTCCATGCAGATCTCTCTTGCACCTGACAATACACAGTCTCCAGAAACACACTCTTAGCACACAGCCAACTGCTTCTCCTGCACTCCCATGCTTACTATTCAGCACTTTGTGGTATTTCAGATAGCAGTGTGTAACGCTAACACATTCAACATCACCAAGGCTCATTTCCTTTGCTCTAGTCTAATCACTCACCCAGGTTCCACATGCTCATGGTCTCAAGTACCTGTTAGAACATGTGCTCTTTTCTGCCTCTCTAAACTATAAGCAAAATGTGTCAGGCTGTTACAGTAATTATCACTTGCTCTACCACAGTAGTAAATGTGCTTTGAAATTGCCAATCAAATATCGTTTTCTGCCTAGAATCACACCATGAGTCTGTGTGCACACAGGAATTGTTGTCAGAGATTTAATTTGTGTTGCTCTTGTTCTTTAAGACTTGCACTCGTAGGAAAGGGGCAGCTTGTTTTCTTGAACTGTGATGGTTAGCATTCAGCACACATCAGTATCTCACAGATGAGAGGCAAATGGTAACACATTTGAAAGCAACAGGGTAGATTTTCCTTCCACTCCTGCAATGGGTGAGGTAGTTCCTACATGTTCAAAACTCCAATTAACCCTTACCACAGGTGATCTTACATACATCTCTGCAGTCTTCATGCAGTTGTGTAAGCGTCCATGCAGATCTCTCTTGAACCTGACAATACACAGTCTCCAGAAACACACTCTTAGCACACAGGCAGCTGCTTCTCCTGCATTCCCATGCTTACTATTCAGCACTGTGTGGTATTTCAGATAGCAGTGTGTAATGCTAACACATTCAACATCACCAAGGCTCATTTCCTTTGCTCTAGTCTAATCACTCACCCAGGTTCCACATGCTCATGGTCTCAAGTAGCTGTTAGGACATGTGCTCTTTTCCGCCTCTCTAAACTATAAGGAAAATGTGTCAGGCTGTTACAGTAATTATCACTTGCTCTACCACAGTAGTAAATGTGCTTTGAAATTGCCAATCAAATATCGTTTTCTGCCTAGAATCACATCATGAGTCTGTGTGCACACAGGAATTGTTGTCAGAGATTTAATTTGTGTTGCTCTTGTTCTGTAAGACTTGCACTCGTAGGAAAGGGGCAGCTTGTTTTCTTGAACTGTGATGGTTAGCATTCAGCACAAATCACTATCTCACAGATGAGAGGCAAATGGTAACACATTTGAAAACAACAGGGTAGATTTTCCTTCCACTCCTGCAATGGGTGAGGTAGTTCCTACTTGTTCAAAACTCCAATTAACCCTTACCACTGTTGATCTTACATACATCTCTGCAGTCTTCATGCAGTTGTATAAGCGTACACGCAGATCTCTCTTGCACCTGACAATACACAGTCTCCAGAAACACACTCTTAGCAAACCGGCAGCTGCTTCTCCTGCATTCCCATGCTTACTATTCAGCACTGCGTGGTATTTCAGATAGCAGTGTGTAACGCTAACACATTCAACATCACCAAGGCTCATTTCCTTTGTTCTAGTCTAATCACTCACCCAGGTTCCTCATGCTCATGGTCTCACGTAGCTGTTAGGACATGTGCTCTTTTCTGCCTCTCTAAACTATAAGGAAAATGTGTCAGGCTGTTACAGTAATTATCACTTGCTCTACCTCAGTAGTAAATGTGCTTTGAAATTGCCAATCAAATATCGTTTTCTGCCTAGAATCACACCATGAGTCTGTGTGCACACAGGAATTGTTGTCAGAGATTTAATTTGTGTTGCTCTTGTTCAGTAAGACTTGCACTCGTAGGAAAGGGGCAGCTTGTTTTCCTGAACTGTGATGGTTAGCATTCAGCACAAATCACTATCTCACAGATGAGAGGCAAATGGTAACACATTTGAAAACAACAGGGTAGATTTTCCTTCAGCTCCTGCAATGGGTGAGGTAGTTCCTACATGTTCAAAACTCCAATTAACCCTTACCACAGGTGATCTTACATACATCTCTGCAGTCTTCATGCAGTAGTGTAAGTGTCCATGCAGATCTCTCTTGTACCTGACAATACACAGTCTCCAGAAACACACTCTTAGCACACAGGCAGCTGCTTCTCCTGCATTCCCATGCTTACTATTCAGCACTGTGTGGTATTTCAGAGAGCAGTGTGTAACGCTAACACATTCAACATCACCAAGGCTCATTTCCTTTGCTCTAGTCTAATCACTTACCCAGGTTCCACATGCTCATGGTCTCAAGTAGCTGTTAGGACATGTGCTCTTTTCTGCCTCTCTAAACTATAAGGAAAATGTTTCAGGCTGTTACAGTAATTATCACTTGCTCTACCACAGTAGTAAATGTGCTTTGAAATTGCCAATCAAATATCGTTTTCTGCCTAGAATCACACCATGAGTCTGTGTGCACACAGGAATTGTTGTCAGAAATTTAATTAGTGTTGCTCTTGTTCTGTAAGACCTTCACTCGTAGGAAAGGGGCAGCTTGTTTTCTTGAACTGTGATGGTTAGCATTCAGCACAAATCACTATCTCACAGATGAGAGGCAAATGGTAACACATTTGAAAACAACAGGGTAGATTTTCCTTCCACTCCTGCAATGGGTGAGGTAGTTCCTACATGTTCAAAACTCCAATTAACCCTTACCACAGGTGATCTTACATACATCTCTGCAGTCTTCATGCAGTTGTGTAAGCGTCCATGCAGATCTCTCTTGCACCTGACAATACACAGTCTCCAGAAACACACTCTTAGCACACAGGCAGCTGCTTCTCCTGCCTTCCCATGCTTACTATTCAGCACTGTGTGGTATTTCAGATAGCAGTGTGTAACACTAACACATTCAAAATCACCAAGGCTCATTTCCTTTGTTCTAGTCTAATCACTCACCCAGGTTCCTCATGCTCATGGTCTCAAGTAGCTGTTAGGACATGTGCTCTTTTCTGCCTCTCTAAACTATAAGGAAAATGTGTCAGGCTGTCACAGTAATTATCACTTGCTCTACCACAGTAGTAAATGTGCTTTGATATTGCCAATCAAATATCGTTTTCTGCCTAGAATCACACCATGAGTCTGTGTGCACACAGGAATTGTTGTCAGAGATTTAATTTGTGTTGCTCTTGTTCTGTAAGACTTGCACTTGTAGGAAAGGGGCAGCTTGTTTTCTTGAACTGTGATGGTTAGCATTCAGCACAAATCACTATCTCACTGATGAGAGGCAAATGCTAACACAATTGAAAACAACAGGGTAGATTTTTCTTCCACTCCTGCAATGGGTGAGGTAGTTCCTACATGTTCAAAACTCCAATTAACCCTTACCACAGGTGATCTTACATACATCTATGCAGTCTTCATGCAGTTGTGCAAGCGTCCATGCAGATCTCTCTTGCACCTGACAATACACAGTCTCCAGAAACACACTCTTAGCACACAGCCAACTGCTTCTCCTGCACTCCCATGCTTACTATTCAGCACTTTGTGGTATTTCAGATAGCAGTGTGTAACGCTAACACATTCAACATCACCAACGCTCATTTCCTTTGCTCTAGTCTAATCACTCACCCAGGTTCCACGTGCTCATGGTCTCAAGTACCTGTTAGAACATGTGCTCTTTTCTGCCTCTCTAAACTATAAGCAAAATGTGTCAGGCTGTTACAGTAATTATCACTTGCTCTACCACAGTAGTAAATGTGCTTTGAAATTGCCAATCAAATATCGTTTTCTGCCTAGAATCACACCATGAGTCTGTGTGCACACAGGAATTGTTGTCAGAGATTTAATTTGTGTTGCTCTTGTTCTTTAAGACTTGCACTCGTAGGAAAGGGGCAGCTTGTTTTCTTGAACTGTGATGGTTAGCATTCAGCACAAATCAGTATCTCACAGATGAGAGGCAAATGGTAACACATTTGAAAGCAACAGGGTAGATTTTCCTTCCACTCCTGCAATGGGTGAGGTAGTTCCTACATGTTCAAAACTCCAATTAACCCTTACCACAGGTGATCTTACATACATCTCTGCAGTCTTCATGCAGTTGTGTAAGCGTCCATGCAGATCTCTCTTGCACCTGACAATACACAGTCTCCAGAAACACACTCTTAGCACACAGGCAGCTGCTTCTCCTGCATTCCCATGCTTACTATTCAGCACTGTGTGGTATTTCAGATAGCAGTGTGTAATGCTAACACATTCAACATCACCAAGGCTCATTTCCTTTGCTCTAGTCTAATCACTCACCCAGGTTCCACATGCTCATGGTCTCAAGTAGCTGTTAGGACATGTGCTCTTTTCCGCCTCTCTAAACTATAAGGAAAATGTGTCAGGCTGTTACAGTAATTATCACTTGCTCTACCACAGTAGTAAATGTGCTTTGATATTGCCAATCAAATATCGTTTTCTGCCTAGAATCACACCATGAGTCTGTGTGCACACAGGAATTGTTGTCAGAGATTTAATTTGTGTTGCTCTTGTTCTGTAAGACTTGCACTTGTAGGAAAGGGGCAGCTTGTTTTCTTGAACTGTGATGGTTAGCATTCAGCACAAATCACTATCTCACTGATGAGAGGCAAATGCTAACACATTTGAAAACAACAGGGTAGATTTTCCTTCCACTCCTGCAATGGGTGAGGTAGTTCCTACATGTTCAAAACTCCAATTAACCCTTACCACAGGTGATCTTACATACATCTCTGCAGTTTTCATGCAGTTGTGTAAGCGTCCATGCAGATCTCTCTTGCACCTGACAATACACAGTCTCCAGAAACACACTCTTAGCACACAGGCAGCTGCTTCTCCTGCCTTCCGATGCTTACTATTAAGCACTGTGTGGTATTTCAGATAGCAGTGTGTAACACTAACACATTCAAAATCACCAAGGCTCTTTTCCTTTGCTCTAGTCTAATCACTCACCCAGGTTCCTCATGCTCATGGTCTCAAGTAGCTGTTAGGACATGTGCTCTTTTCTGCCTCTCTAAACTATAAGGAAAATGTGTCAGGCTGTCACAGTAATTATCACTTGCTCTACCACAGTAGTAAATGTGCTTTGATATTGCCAATCAAATATCGTTTTCTGCCTAGAATCACACCATGAGTCTGTGTGCACACAGGAATTGTTGTCAGAGATTTAATTTGTGTTGCTCTTGTTCTGTAAGACTTGCACTTGTAGGAAAGGGGCAGCTTGTTTTCTTGAACTGTGATGGTTAGCATTCAGCACAAATCACTATCTCACTGATGAGAGGCAAATGCTAACACAATTGAAAACAACAGGGTAGATTTTTCTTCCACTCCTGCAATGGGTGAGGTAGTTCCTACATGTTCAAAACTCCAATTAACCCTTACCACAGGTGATCTTACATACATCTCTGCAGTCTTCATGCAGTTGTGTAAGCGTCCATGCAGATCTCTCTTGAACCTGACAATACACAGTCTCCAGAAACACACTCTTAGCACACAGGCAGCTGCTTCTCCTGCATTCCCATGCTTACTATTCAGCACTGTGTGGTATTTCAGATAGCAGTGTGTAATGCTAACACATTCAACATCACCAAGGCTCATTTCCTTTGCTCTAGTCTAATCACTCACCCAGGTTCCACATGCTCATGGTCTCAAGTAGCTGTTAGGACATGTGCTCTTTTCCGCCTCTCTAAACTATAAGGAAAATGTGTCAGGCTGTTACAGTAATTATCACTTGCTCTACCACAGTAGTAAATGTGCTTTGAAATTGCCAATCAAATATCGTTTTCTGCCTAGAATCACATCATGAGTCTGTGTGCACACAGGAATTGTTGTCAGAGATTTAATTTGTGTTGCTCTTGTTCTGTAAGACTTGCACTCGTAGGAAAGGGGCAGCTTGTTTTCTTGAACTGTGATGGTTAGCATTCAGCACAAATCACTATCTCACAGATGAGAGGCAAATGGTAACACATTTGAAAACAACAGGGTAGATTTTCCTTCCACTCCTGCAATGGGTGAGGTAGTTCCTACTTGTTCAAAACTCCAATTAACCCTTACCACTGTTGATCTTACATGCATCTCTGCAGTCTTCATGCAGTTGTATAAGCGTACACGCAGATCTCTCTTGCACCTGACAATACACAGTCTCCAGAAACACACTCTTAGCAAACCGGCAGCTGCTTCTCCTGCATTCCCATGCTTACTATTCAGCACTGTGTGGTATTTCAGATAGCAGTGTGTAACGCTAACACATTCAACATCACCAAGGCTCATTTCCTTTGTTCTAGTCTAATCACTCACCCAGGTTCCTCATGCTCATGGTCTCAAGTAGCTGTTAGGACATGTGCTCTTTTCTGCCTCTCTAAACTATAAGGAAAATGTGTCAGGCTGTTACAGTAATTATCACTTGCTCTACCTCAGTAGTAAATGTGCTTTGAAATTGCCAATCAAATATCGTTTTCTGCCTAGAATCACACCATGAGTCTGTGTGCACACAGGAATTGTTGTCAGAGATTTAATTTGTGTTGCTCTTGTTCAGTAAGACTTGCACTCGTAGGAAAGGGGCAGCTTGTTTTCCTGAACTGTGATGGTTAGCATTCAGCACAAATCACTATCTCACAGATGAGAGGCAAATGGTAACACATTTGAAAACAACCGGGTAGATTTTCCTTCAGCTCCTGCAATGGGTGAGGTAGTTCCTACATGTTCAAAACTCCAATTAACCCTTACCACAGGTGATCTTACATACATCTCTGCAGTCTTCATGCAGTTGTGTAAGCGTCCATGCAGATCTCTCTTGCACCTGACAATACACAGTCTCCAGAAACACACTCTTAGCACACAGGCAGCTGCTTCTCCTGCCTTCCCATGCTTACTATTCAGCACTGTGTGGTATTTCAGATAGCAGTGTGTAACACTAACACATTCAAAATCACCAAGGCTCATTTCCTTTGCTCTAGTCTAATCACTCACCCAGGTTCCTCATGCTCATGGTCTCAAGTAGCTGTTAGGACATGTGCTCTTTTCTGCCTCTCTAAACTATAAGGAAAATGTGTCAGGCTGTCACAGTAATTATCACTTGCTCTACCACAGTAGTAAATGTGCTTTGATATTGCCAATCAAATATCGTTTTCTGCCTAGAATCACACCATGAGTCTGTGTGCACACAGGAATTGTTGTCAGAGATTTAATTTGTGTTGCTCTTGTTCTGTAAGACTTGCACTTGTAGGAAAGGGGCAGCTTGTTTTCTTGAACTGTGATGGTTAGCATTCAGCACAAATCACTATCTCACTGATGAGAGGCAAATGCTAACACAATTGAAAACAACAGGGTAGATTTTTCTTCCACTCCTGCAATGGGTGAGGTAGTTCCTACATGTTCAAAACTCCAATTAACCCTTACCACAGGTGATCTTACATACATCTCTGCAGTCTTCATGCAGTTGTGCAAGCGTCCATGCAGATCTCTCTTGCACCTGACAATACACAGTCTCCAGAAACACACTCTTAGCACACAGCCAACTGCTTCTCCTGCACTCCCATGCTTACTATTCAGCACTTTGTGGTATTTCAGATAGCAGTGTGTAACGCTAACACATTCAACATCACCAAGGCTCATTTCCTTTGCTCTAGTCTAATCACTCACCCAGGTTCCACATGCTCATGGTCTCAAGTACCTGTTAGAACATGTGCTCTTTTCTGCCTCTCTAAACTATAAGCAAAATGTGTCAGGCTGTTACAGTAATTATCACTTGCTCTACCACAGTAGTAAATGTGCTTTGAAATTGCCAATCAAATATCGTTTTCTGCCTAGAATCACACCATGAGTCTGTGTGCACACAGGAATTGTTGTCAGAGATTTAATTTGTGTTGCTCTTGTTCTTTAAGACTTGCACTCGTGGGAAAGGGGCAGCTTGTTTTCTTGAACTGTGATGGTTAGCATTCAGCACAAATCAGTATCTCACAGATGAGAGGCAAATGGTAACACATTTGAAAACAACAGGGTAGATTTTCCTTCCACTCCTGCAATGGGTGAGGTAGTTCCTACATGTTCAAAACTCCAATTAACCCTTACCACAGGTGATCTTACATACATCTCTGCAGTCTTCATGCAGTTGTGTAAGCGTCCATGCAGATCTCTCTTGCACCTGACAATACACAGTCTCCAGAAACACACTCTTAGCACACAGGCAGCTGCTTCTCCTGCATTCCCATGCTTACTATTCAGCACTGTGTGGTATTTCAGATAGCAGTGTGTAACACTAACACATTCAAAATCACCAAGGCTCATTTCCTTTGCTCTAGTCTAATCACTCACCCAGGTTCCTCATGCTCATGGTCTCAAGTAGCTGTTAGGACATGTGCTCTTTTCTGCCTCTCTAAACTATAAGGAAAATGTGTCAGGCTGTCACAGTAATTATCACTTTCTCTACCACAGTAGTAAATGTGCTTTGATATTGCCAATCAAATATCATTTTCTGCCTAGAATCACACCATGAGTCTGTGTGTACACAGGAATTGTTGTCAGAGATTTAATTTGTGTTGCTCTTGTTCGGTAAGACTTGCACTCGTAGGAAAGGGGCAGCTTGTTTTCTTGAACTGTGATGGTTAGCATTCAGCACAAATCACTATCTCACAGATGAGAGGCAAATGCTAACACAATTGAAAACAACAGGGTAGATTTTCCTTCCACTCCTGCAATGGGTGAGGTAGTTCCTACATGTTCAAAACTCCAATTAACCCTTACCACAGGTGATCTTACATACATCTCTGCAGTCTTCATGCAGTTGTGCAAGCGTCCATGCAGATCTCTCTTGCACCTGACAATACACAGTCTCCAGAAACACACTCTTAGCACACAGCCAACTGCTTCTCCTGCACTCCCATGCTTACTATTCAGCACTGTGTGGTATTTCAGATAGCAGTGTGTAACGCTAACACATTCAACATCACCAAGGCTCATTTCCTTTGCTCTAGTCTAATCACTCACCCAGGTTCCACATGCTCATGGTCTCAAGTAGCTGTTAGGACATGTGCTCTTTTCTGCCTCTCTAAACTATAAGCAAAATGTGTCAGGCTGTTACAGTAATTATCACTTGCTCTACCACAGTAGTAAATGTGCTTTGAAATTGCCAATCAAATATAGTTTTCTGCCTAGAATCACACCATGAGTCTGTGTGCACACAGGAATTGTTGTCAGAGATTTAATTTGTGTTGCTCTTGTTCTTTAAGACTTGCACTCGTAGGAAAGGGGCAGCTTGTTTTCTTGAACTGTGATGGTTAGCATTCAGCACAAATCAGTATCTCACAGATGAGAGGCAAATGGTAACACATTTGAAAACAACAGGGTAGATTTTCCTTCCACTCCTGCAATGGGTGAGGTAGTTCCTACATGTTCAAAACTCCAATTAACCCTTACCACAGGTGATCTTACATACATCTCTGAAGTCTTCATGCAGTTGTGTAAGCGTCCATGCAGATCTCTCTTGCACCTGACAATACACAGTCTCCAGAAACACACTATTAGCACACAGGCAGCTGCTTCTCCTGCATTCCCATGCTTACTATTCAGCACTGTGTGGTATTTCAGATAGCAGTGTATAACGCTAACACATTCAACATCACCAAGGCTCATTTCCTTTGCTCTAGTCTAATCACTCACCCAGGTTCCACATGCTCATGGTCTCAAGTAGCTGTTAGGACATGTGCTCTTTTCTGCCTCTCTAAACTATAAGGAAAATGTGTCAGGCTGTCACAGTAATTATCACTTGCTCTACCACAGTAGTAAATGTGCTTTGATATTGCCAATCAAATATCGTTTTCTGCCTAGAATCACACCATGAGTCTGTGTGTACACAGGAATTGTTGTCAGAGATTTAATTTGTGTTGCTCTTGTTCTGTAAGACTTGCACTCGTAGGAAAGGGGCAGCTTGTTTTCTTGAACTGTGATGGTTAGCATTCAGCACAAATCACTATCTCACAGATGAGAGGCAAATGCTAACACAATTGAAAACAACAGGGTAGATTTTCCTTCCACTCCTGCAATGGGTGAGGTAGTTCCTACATGTTCAAAACTCCAATTAACCCTTACCACAGGTGATCTTACATACATCTCTGCAGTCTTCATGCAGTTGTGCAAGCGTCCATGCAGATCTCTCTTGCACCTGACAATACACAGTCTCCAGAAACACACTCTTAGCACACAGCCAACTGCTTCTCCTGCACTCCCATGCTTACTATTCAGCACTGTGTGGTATTTCAGATAGCAGTGTGTAACGCTAACACATTCAACATCACCAAGGCTCATTTCCTTTGCTCTAGTCTAATCACTCACCCAGGTTCCACATGCTCATGGTCTCAAGTAGCTGTTAGGACATGTGCTCTTTTCTGCCTCTCTAAACTATAAGCAAAATGTGTCAGGCTGTTACAGTAATTATCACTTGCTCTACCACAGTAGTAAATGTGCTTTGAAATTGCCAATCAAATATCGTTTTCTGCCTAGAATCACACCATGAGTCTGTGTGCACACAGGAATTGTTGTCAGAGATTTAATTTGTGTTGCTCTTGTTCTTTAAGACTTGCACTCGTAGGAAAGGGGCAGCTTGTTTTCTTGAACTGTGATGGTTAGCATTCAGCACAAATCAGTATCTCACAGATGAGAGGCAAATGGTAACACATTTGAAAACAACAGGGTAGATTTTCCTTCCACTCCTGCAATGGGTGAGGTAGTTCCTACATGTTCAAAACTCCAATTAACCCTTACCACAGGTGATCTTACATACATCTCTGCAGTCTTCATGCAGTTGTGTAAGCGTCCATGCAGATCTCTCTTGCACCTGACAATACACAGTCTCCAGAAACACACTCTTAGCACACAGGCAGCTGCTTCTCCTGCATTCCCATGCTTACTATTCAGCACTGTGTGGTATTTCAGATAGCAGTGTGTAACGCTAACACATTCAACATCACCAAGGCTCATTTCCTTTGCTCTAGTCTAATCACTCACCCAGGTTCCACATGCTCATGGTCTCAAGTAGCTGTTAGGACATGTGCTCTTTTCTGCCTCTCTAAACTATAAGGAAAATGTGTCAGTCTGTTACAGTAATTATCACTTGCTCTACCACAGTAGTACATGTGCTTTGAAATTGCCAATCAAATATCGTTTTCTGCCTAGAATCACACCATGAGTCTGTGTGCACACAGGAATTGTTGTCAGAGATTTAATTTGTGTTGCTCTTGTTCTGTAAGACTTGCACTCGTAGGAAAGGGGCAGCTTGTTTTCTTGAACTGTGATGGTTAGCATTCAGCACAAATCACTATCTCACAGATGAGAGGCAAATGGTAACACATTTGAAAACAACAGGGTAGATTTTCCTTCCACTCCTGCAATGGGTGAGGTAGTTCCTACATGTTCAAAACTCCAATTAACCCTTACCACAGGTGATCTTACATACATCTCTGCAGTCTTCATGCAGTTGTGTAAGCGTCCATGCAGATCTCTCTTGCACCTGACAATACACAGTCTCCAGAAACACACTCTTAGCACACAGGCAGCTGCTTCTCCTGCATTCCCATGCTTACTATTCAGCACTGTGTGGTATTTCAGATAGCAGTGTGTAACGCTAACACATTCAACATCACCAAGGCTCATTTCCTTTGCTCTAGTCTAATCACTCACCCAGGTTCCACATGCTCATGGTCTCAAGTAGCTGTTAGGACATGTGCTCTTTTCTGCCTCTCTAAACTATAAGGAAAATGTGTCAGTCTGTTACAGTAATTATCACTTGCTCTACCACAGTAGTACATGTGCTTTGAAATTGCCAATCAAATATCGTTTTCTGCCTAGAATCACACCATGAGTCTGTGTGCACACAGGAATTGTTGTCAGAGATTTAATTTGTGTTGCTCTTGTTCAGTAAGACTTGCACTCGTAGGAAAGGGGCAGCTTGTTTTCTTGAACTGTGATGGTTAGCATTCAGCACAAATCACTATCTCACAGATGAGAGGCAAATGGTAACACATTTGAAAACAACAGGGTAGATTTTCCTTCAGCTCCTGCAATGGGTGAGGTAGTTCCTACATGTTCAAAACTCCAATTAACCCTTACCACAGGTGATCTTACATACATCTCTGCAGTCTTCATGCAGTAGTGTAAGTGTCCACGCAGATCTCTCTTGCACCTGACAATACACAGTCTCCAGAAACACACTCTTAGCACACAGGCAGCTGCTTCTCCTGCATTCCCATGCTTACTATTCAGCACTGTGTGGTATTTCAGATAGCAGTGTGTAACGCTAACACATTCAACATCACCAAGGCTCATTTCCTTTGCTCTAGTCTAATCACTTACCCAGGTTCCACATGCTCATGGTCTCAAGTAGCTGTTAGGACATGTGCTCTTTTCTGCCTCTCTAAACTATAAGGAAAATGTGTCAGGCTGTTACAGTAATTATCACTTGCTCTACCACAGTAGTAAATGTGCTTTGAAATTGCCACTCAAATATCGTTTTCTGCCTAGAATCACACCATGAGTCTGTGTGCACACAGGAATTGTTGTCAGAAATTTAATTAGTGTTGCTCTTGTTCTGTAAGACTTGCACTCGCAGGAAAGGGGCAGCTTGTTTTCTTGAACTGTGATGGTTAGCATTCAGCACAAATCACTATCTCACAGATGAGAGGCAAATGGTAACACATTTGAAAACAACAGGGTAGATTTTCCTTCCACTCCTGCAATGGGTGAGGTAGTTCCTACATGTTCAAAACTCCAATTAACCCTTACCACAGGTGATCTTACATACATCTCTGCAGTCTTCATGCAGTTGTGTAAGCGTCCATGCAGATCCCTCTTGCACCTGACAATACACAGTCTCCAGAAACACACTCTTAGCATACAGGCAGCTGCTTCTCCTGCATTCCCATGCTTACTATTAAGCACTGTGTGGTATTTCAGATAGCAGTGTGTAACACTAACACATTCAAAATCACCAAGGCTCTTTTCCTTTGCTCTAGTCTAATCACTCACCCAGGTTCCTCATGCTCATGGTCTCAAGTAGCTGTTAGGACATGTGCTCTTTTCTGCCTCTCTAAACTATAAGGAAAATGTGTCAGGCTGTCACAGTAATTATCACTTGCTCTACCACAGTAGTAAATGTGCTTTGATATTGCCAATCAAATATCGTTTTCTGCCTAGAATCACACCATGAGTCTGTGTGCACACAGGAATTGTTGTCAGAGATTTAATTTGTGTTGCTCTTGTTCTGTAAGACTTGCACTTGTAGGAAAGGGGCAGCTTGTTTTCTTGAACTGTGATGGTTAGCATTCAGCACAAATCACTATCTCACTGATGAGAGGCAAATGCTAACACAATTGAAAACAACAGGGTAGATTTTTCTTCCACTCCTGCAATGGGTGAGGTAGTTCCTACATGTTCAAAACTCCAATTAACCCTTACCACAGGTGATCTTACATACATCTCTGCAGTCTTCATGCAGTTGTGTAAGCGTCCATGCAGATCTCTCTTGAACCTGACAATACACAGTCTCCAGAAACACACTCTTAGCACACAGGCAGCTGCTTCTCCTGCATTCCCATGCTTACTATTCAGCACTGTGTGGTATTTCAGATAGCAGTGTGTAATGCTAACACATTCAACATCACCAAGGCTCATTTCCTTTGCTCTAGTCTAATCACTCACCCAGGTTCCACATGCTCATGGTCTCAAGTAGCTGTTAGGACATGTGCTCTTTTCCGCCTCTCTAAACTATAAGGAAAATGTGTCAGGCTGTTACAGTAATTATCACTTGCTCTACCACAGTAGTAAATGTGCTTTGAAATTGCCAATCAAATATCGTTTTCTGCCTAGAATCACATCATGAGTCTGTGTGCACACAGGAATTGTTGTCAGAGATTTAATTTGTGTTGCTCTTGTTCTGTAAGACTTGCACTCGTAGGAAAGGGGCAGCTTGTTTTCTTGAACTGTGATGGTTAGCATTCAGCACAAATCACTATCTCACAGATGAGAGGCAAATGGTAACACATTTGAAAACAACAGGGTAGATTTTCCTTCCACTCCTGCAATGGGTGAGGTAGTTCCTACTTGTTCAAAACTCCAATTAACCCTTACCACTGTTGATCTTACATGCATCTCTGCAGTCTTCATGCAGTTGTATAAGCGTACACGCAGATCTCTCTTGCACCTGACAATACACAGTCTCCAGAAACACACTCTTAGCAAACCGGCAGCTGCTTCTCCTGCATTCCCATGCTTACTATTCAGCACTGTGTGGTATTTCAGATAGCAGTGTGTAACGCTAACACATTCAACATCACCAAGGCTCATTTCCTTTGTTCTAGTCTAATCACTCACCCAGGTTCCTCATGCTCATGGTCTCAAGTAGCTGTTAGGACATGTGCTCTTTTCTGCCTCTCTAAACTATAAGGAAAATGTGTCAGGCTGTTACAGTAATTATCACTTGCTCTACCTCAGTAGTAAATGTGCTTTGAAATTGCCAATCAAATATCGTTTTCTGCCTAGAATCACACCATGAGTCTGTGTGCACACAGGAATTGTTGTCAGAGATTTAATTTGTGTTGCTCTTGTTCAGTAAGACTTGCACTCGTAGGAAAGGGGCAGCTTGTTTTCCTGAACTGTGATGGTTAGCATTCAGCACAAATCACTATCTCACAGATGAGAGGCAAATGGTAACACATTTGAAAACAACAGGGTAGATTTTCCTTCCACTCCTGCAATGGGTGAGGTAGTTCCTACATGTTCAAAACTCCAATTAACCCTTACCACAGGTGATCTTACATACATCTCTGCAGTCTTCATGCAGTTGTGTAAGCGTCCATGCAGATCTCTCTTGCACCTGACAATACACAGTCTCCAGAAACACACTCTTAGCACACAGGCAGCTGCTTCTCCTGCATTCCCATGCTTACTATTCAGCACTGTGTGGTATTTCAGATAGCAGTGTGTAACGCTAACACATTCAACATCACCAAGGCTCATTTCCTTTGCTCTAGTCTAATCACTCACCCAGGTTCCACATGCTCATGGTCTCAAGTAGCTGTTAGGACATGTGCTCTTTTCTGCCTCTCTAAACTATAAGGAAAATGTGTCAGTCTGTTACAGTAATTATCACTTGCTCTACCACAGTAGTACATGTGCTTTGAAATTGCCAATCAAATATCGTTTTCTGCCTAGAATCACACCATGAGTCTGTGTGCACACAGGAATTGTTGTCAGAGATTTAATTTGTGTTGCTCTTGTTCAGTAAGACTTGCACTCGTAGGAAAGGGGCAGCTTGTTTTCTTGAACTGTGATGGTTAGCATTCAGCACAAATCACTATCTCACAGATGAGAGGCAAATGGTAACACATTTGAAAACAACAGGGTAGATTTTCCTTCAGCTCCTGCAATGGGTGAGGTAGTTCCTACATGTTCAAAACTCCAATTAACCCTTACCACAGGTGATCTTACATACATCTCTGCAGTCTTCATGCAGTAGTGTAAGTGTCCACGCAGATCTCTCTTGCACCTGACAATACACAGTCTCCAGAAACACACTCTTAGCACACAGGCAGCTGCTTCTCCTGCATTCCCATGCTTACTATTCAGCACTGTGTGGTATTTCAGATAGCAGTGTGTAACGCTAACACATTCAACATCACCAAGGCTCATTTCCTTTGCTCTAGTCTAATCACTTACCCAGGTTCCACATGCTCATGGTCTCAAGTAGCTGTTAGGACATGTGCTCTTTTCTGCCTCTCTAAACTATAAGGAAAATGTGTCAGGCTGTTACAGTAATTATCACTTGCTCTACCACAGTAGTAAATGTGCTTTGAAATTTCCACTCAAATATCGTTTTCTGCCTAGAATCACACCATGAGTCTGTGTGCACACAGGAATTGTTGTCAGAAATTTAATTAGTGTTGCTCTTGTTCTGTAAGACTTGCACTCGCAGGAAAGGGGCAGCTTGTTTTCTTGAACTGTGATGGTTAGCATTCAGCACAAATCACTATCTCACAGATGAGAGGCAAATGGTAACACATTTGAAAACAACAGGGTAGATTTTCCTTCCACTCCTGCAATGGGTGAGGTAGTTCCTACATGTTCAAAACTCCAATTAACCCTTACCACAGGTGATCTTACATACATCTCTGCAGTCTTCATGCAGTTGTGTAAGCGTCCATGCAGATCTCTCTTGCACCTGACAATACACAGTCTCCAGAAACACACTCTTAGCATACAGGCAGCTGCTTCTCCTGCATTCCCATGCTTACTATTCAGCACTGTGTGGTATTTCAGATAGCAGTGTGTAACGCTAACACATTCAACATCACCAAGGCTCATTTCCTTTGCTCTAGTCTAATCACTCACCCAGGTTCCACATGCTCATGGTCTCAAGTAGCTGTTAGGACATGTGCTCTTTTCTGCCTCTCTAAACTATAAGGAAAATGTGTCAGGCTGTTACAGTAATTATCACTTGCTCTACCACAGTAGTAAATGTGCTTTGAAATTGCCAATCAAATATCGTTTTCTGCCTAGAATCACACCATGTGTCTGTGTGCACACAGGAATTGTTGTCAGAAATTTAATTCGTGTTGCTCTTGTTCTGTAAGACTTGCACTCGTAGGAAAGGGGCAGCTTGTTTTCTTGAACTGTGATGGTTAGCATTCAGCACAAATCACTATCTCACAGATGAGAGGCAAATGTTAACACATTTGAAAACAACAGGGTAGATTTTCCTTTCACTCCTGCAATGGGTGAGGTAGTTCCTACATGTTCAAAACTCCAATTAACCCTTACCACTGTTGATCTTACATACATCTCTGCAGTCTTCATGCAGTTGTGTAAGCGTCCACGCAGATCTCTCTTGCACCTGACAATACACAGTCTCCAGAAACACACTCTTACCACACAGGCAGCTGCTTCTCCTGCATTCCCATGCTTACTATTCAGCACTGTGTGGTATTTCAGATAGCAGTGTGTAACGCTAACACATTCAACATCACCAAGGCTCATTTCCTTTGCTCTAGTCTAATCACTCACCCAGGTTCCTCATGCTCATGGTCTCAAGTAGCTGTTAGGACATGTGCTCTTTTCTGCCTCTCTAAACTATAAGGAAAATGTGTCAGGCTGTTACAGTAATTATCACTTGCTCTACCACAGTAGTAAATGTGCTTTGAAATTGCCAATCAAATATCGTTTTCTGCCTAGAATCAGACCATGAGTCTGTGTGCACACAGGAATTGTTGTCAGAGATTTCATTTGTGTTGCTCCTGTTCTGTAAGACTTGCACTCGTAGGAAAGGGGCAGCTTGTTTTCTTGAACTGTGATGGTTAGCATTCAGCACAAATCACTATCTCACAGATGAGAGGCAAATGGTAACACATTTGAAAACAACAGGGTAGATTTTCCATCCACTCCTGCAATGGGTGAGGTAGTTCCTACATGTTCAAAACTCCAACTAACCCCCTTACCACAGGTGATCTTACATACATCTCGGCAGTCTTCATGCTGTTGTGTAAGCGTCCATGCAGATCTCTCTTGCACCTGACAATACACAGTCTCCAGAAACACACTCTTAGCACACAGGCAGCTGCTTCTCCTGCATTCCCATGCTTACTATTCAGCACTGTGTGGTATTTCAGATAGCAGTGTGTAACGCTAACACATTCAACATCACCAAGGCTCATTTCCTTTGCTCTAGTCTAATCACTCACCCAGGTTACTCATGCTCATGGTCTCAAGTAGCTGTTAGGACATGTGCTCTTTTCTGCCTCTCTAAACTATAAGGAAAATGTGTCAGGCTGTTACAGTAATTATCACTTGCTCTACCACAGTAGTAAATGTGCTTTGAAATTGCCAATCAAATATCTTTTTCTGCCTAGAATCACACCATGAGTCTGTGTGCACACAGGAATTGTTGTCAGAGATTTAATTCGTGTCGCTCTTGTTCTGTAAGACTTGCACTCATAGGAAAGGGGCAGCTTGTTTTCTTGAACTGTGATGGTTAGCAGTCAGCACAAATCACTACCTCACAGATGAGAAGCAAATGCTAACACATTTGAAAACAACAGGGTAGATTTTCCTTCCACTCCTGCAATGGGTGAGGTAGTTCCTACATGTTCAAAACTCCAATTAACCCTTACCAAAGGTGATCTTACATACATCTCTGCAGTCTTCATGCAGTTGTGCAAGCGTCCATGCAGATCTCTCTTGCACCTGTCAATACACAGTCTCCAGAAAACACACTCTTAGCACACAGCCAACTGCTTCTCCTGCACTCCCATGCATACTATTCAGCACAGTGTGGTATTTCGGATAGCAGTGTGTAACGCTAACACATTCAACATCACCAAGGCTCATTTCCTTTGCTCTAGTCTAATCACTTACCCAGGTTCCACATGCTCATGGTCTCAAGTAGCTGTTAGGACATGTGCTCTTTTCTGCCTCTCTAAACTATAAGGAAAATGTGTCAGGCTGTTACAGTAATTATCACTTACTCTACCACAGTAGTAAATGTGCTTTGAAATTGCCAATCAAATATCGTTTTCTGCCTAGAATCACACCATGAGTCTGTGTGCACACAGGAATTGTTGTCAGAAATTTAATTAGTGTTGCTCTTGTTCTGTAAGACTTGCACTCGTAGGAAAGGGGCAGCTTGTTTTCTTGAACTGTGATGGTTAGCATTCAGCACAAATCACTATCTCACAGATGAGAGGCAAATGGTAACACATTTGAAAACAACAGGGTAGATTTTCCTTCCACTCCTGCAATGGGTGAGGTAGTTCCTACATGTTCAAAACTCCAATTAACCCTTACCACAGTTGATCTTACATACATCTCTGCAGTCTTCATGCAGTTGTGTAAGCGTCCATGCAGATCTCTCTTGAACCTGACAATACACAGTCTCCAGAAACACACTCTTAGCAAACCGGCAGCTGCTTCTCCTGCATTCCCATGCTTACTATTCAGCACTGTGTGGTATTTCAGATAGCAGTGTGTAACGCTAACACATTCAACATCACCAAGGCTCATTTCCTTTGTTCTAGTCTAATCACTCACCCAGGTTCCTCATGCTCATGGTCTCAAGTAGCTGTTAGGACATGTGCTCTTTTCTGCCTCTCTAAACTATAAGGAAAATGTGTCAGGCTGTTACAGTAATTATCACTTGCTCTACCTCAGTAGTAAATGTGCTTTGAAATTGCCAATCAAATATCGTTTTCTGCCTAGAATCACACCATGAGTCTGTGTGCACACAGGAATTGTTGTCAGAGATTTAATTTGTGTTGCTCTTGTTCAGTAAGACTTGCACTCGTAGGAAAGGGGCAGCTTGTTTTCCTGAACTGTGATGGTTAGCATTCAGCACAAATCACTATCTCACAGATGAGAGGCAAATGGTAACACATTTGAAAACAACAGGGTAGATTTTCCTTCAGCTCCTGCAATGGGTGAGGTAGTTCCTACATGTTCAAAACTCCAATTAACCCTTACCACAGGTGATCTTACATACATCTCTGCAGTCTTCATGCAGTAGTGTAAGTGTCCATGCAGATCTCTCTTGTACCTGACAATACACAGTCTCCAGAAACACACTCTTAGCACACAGGCAGCTGCTTCTCCTGCATTCCCATGCTTACTATTCAGCACTGTGTGGTATTTCAGAGAGCAGTGTGTAACGCTAACACATTCAACATCACCAAGGCTCATTTCCTTTGCTCTAGTCTAATCACTTACCCAGGTTCCACATGCTCATGGTCTCAAGTAGCTTTTAGGACATGTGCTCTTTTCTGCCTCTCTAAACTATAAGGAAAATGTGTCAGGCTGTCACAGTAATTATCACTTGCTCTACCACAGTAGTAAATGTGCTTTGATATTGCCAATCAAATATCGTTTTCTGCCTAGAATCACACCATGAGTCTGTGTGCACACAGGAATTGTTGTCATAGATTTAATTTGTGTTGCTCTTGTTCTGTAAGACTTGCACTTGTAGGAAAGGGGCAGCTTGTTTTCTTGAACTGTGATGGTTAGCATTCAGCACAAATCACTATCTCACTGATGAGAGGCAAATGCTAACACAATTGAAAACAACTGGGTAGATTTTTCTTCCACTCCTGCAATGGGTGAGGTAGTTCCTACATGTTCAAAACTCCAATTAACCCTTACCACAGGTGATCTTACATACATCTCTGCAGTCTTCATGCAGTTGTGCAAGCGTCCATGCAGATCTCTCTTGCACCTGACAATACACAGTCTCCAGAAACACACTCTTAGCACACAGGCAGCTGCTTCTCCTGCATTCCCATGCTTACTATTCAGCACTGTGTGGTATTTCAGATAGCAGTGTGTAACGCTAACACATTCAACATCACCAAGGCTCATTTCCTTTGCTCTAGTCTAATCACTTACCCAGGTTCCACATGCTCATGGTCTCAAGTAGCTGTTAGGACATGTGCTCTTTTCTGCCTCTCTAAACTATAAGGAAAATGTGTCAGGCTGTTACAGTAATTATCACTTGCTCTACCACAGTAGTAAATGTGCTTTGAAATTGCCACTCAAATATCGTTTTCTGCCTAGAATCACACCATGAGTCTGTGTGCACACAGGAATTGTTGTCAGAAATTTAATTAGTGTTGCTCTTGTTCTGTAAGACTTGCACTCGCAGGAAAGGGGCAGCTTGTTTTCTTGAACTGTGATGGTTAGCATTCAGCACAAATCACTATCTCACAGATGAGAGGCAAATGGTAACACATTTGAAAACAACAGGGTAGATTTTCCTTCCACTCCTGCAATGGGTGAGGTAGTTCCTACATGTTCAAAACTCCAATTAACCCTTACCACAGGTGATCTTACATACATCTCTGCAGTCTTCATGCAGTTGTGTAAGCGTCCATGCAGATCTCTCTTGCACCTGACAATACACAGTCTCCAGAAACACACTCTTACCACACAGGCAGCTGCTTCTCCTGCATTCCCATGCTTACTATTCAGCACTGTGTGGTATTTCAGATAGCAGTGTGTAACACTAACACATTAAACATCACCAAGGCTCATTTCCTTTGCTCTAGTCTAATCACTCACCCAGGTTCCTCATGCTCATGGTCTCAAGTAGCTGTTAGGACATGTGCTCTTTTCTGCCTCTCTAAACTATAAGGAAAATGTGTCAGGCTGTTACAGTAATTATCACTTGCTCTACCACAGTAGTAAATGTGCTTTGAAATTGCCAATCAAATATCGTTTTCTGCCTAGAATCAGACCATGAGTCTGTGTGCACACAGGAATTGTTGTCAGAGATTTCATTTGTGTTGCTCCTGTTCTGTAAGACTTGCACTCGTAGGAAAGGGGCAGCTTGTTTTCTTGAACTGTGATGGTTAGCATTCAGCACAAATCACTATCTCACAGATGAGAGGCAAATGGTAACACATTTGAAAACAACAGGGTAGATTTTCCATCCACTCCTGCAATGGGTGAGGTAGTTCCTACATGTTCAAAACTCCAACTAACCCCCTTACCACAGGTGATCTTACATACATCTCGGCAGTCTTCATGCTGTTGTGTAAGCGTCCATGCAGATCTCTCTTGCACCTGACAATACACAGTCTCCAGAAACACACTCTTAGCACACAGGCAGCTGCTTCTCCTGCATTCCCATGCTTACTATTCAGCACTGTGTGGTATTTCAGATAGCAGTGTGTAACGCTAACACATTCAACATCACCAAGGCTCATTTCCTTTGCTCTAGTCTAATCACTCACCCAGGTTACTCATGCTCATGGTCTCAAGTAGCTGTTAGGACATGTGCTCTTTTCTGCCTCTCTAAACTATAAGGAAAATGTGTCAGGCTGTTACAGTAATTATCACTTGCTCTACCACAGTAGTAAATGTGCTTTGAAATTGCCAATCAAATATCTTTTTCTGCCTAGAATCACACCATGAGTCTGTGTGCACACAGGAATTGTTGTCAGAGATTTAATTCGTGTCGCTCTTGTTCTGTAAGACTTGCACTCATAGGAAAGGGGCAGCTTGTTTTCTTGAACTGTGATGGTTAGCAGTCAGCACAAATCACTACCTCACAGATGAGAAGCAAATGCTAACACATTTGAAAACAACAGGGTAGATTTTCCTTCCACTCCTGCAATGGGTGAGGTAGTTCCTACATGTTCAAAACTCCAATTAACCCTTACCAAAGGTGATCTTACATACATCTCTGCAGTCTTCATGCAGTTGTGCAAGCGTCCATGCAGATCTCTCTTGCACCTGTCAATACACAGTCTCCAGAAAACACACTCTTAGCACACAGCCAACTGCTTCTCCTGCACTCCCATGCATACTATTCAGCACAGTGTGGTATTTCGGATAGCAGTGTGTAACGCTAACACATTCAACATCACCAAGGCTCATTTCCTTTGCTCTAGTCTAATCACTTACCCAGGTTCCACATGCTCATGGTCTCAAGTAGCTGTTAGGACATGTGCTCTTTTCTGCCTCTCTAAACTATAAGGAAAATGTGTCAGGCTGTTACAGTAATTATCACTTACTCTACCACAGTAGTAAATGTGCTTTGAAATTGCCAATCAAATATCGTTTTCTGCCTAGAATCACACCATGAGTCTGTGTGCACACAGGAATTGTTGTCAGAGATTTAATTTGTGTTGCTCTTGTTCAGTAAGACTTGCACTCGTAGGAAAGGGGCAGCTTGTTTTCCTGAACTGTGATGGTTAGCATTCAGCACAAATCACTATCTCACAGATGAGAGGCAAATGGTAACACATTTGAAAACAACAGGGTAGATTTTCCTTCAGCTCCTGCAATGGGTGAGGTAGTTCCTACATGTTCAAAACTCCAATTAACCCTTACCACAGGTGATCTTACATACATCTCTGCAGTCTTCATGCAGTAGTGTAAGTGTCCATGCAGATCTCTCTTGTACCTGACAATACACAGTCTCCAGAAACACACTCTTAGCACACAGGCAGCTGCTTCTCCTGCATTCCCATGCTTACTATTCAGCACTGTGTGGTATTTCAGAGAGCAGTGTGTAACGCTAACACATTCAACATCACCAAGGCTCATTTCCTTTGCTCTAGTCTAATCACTTACCCAGGTTCCACATGCTCATGGTCTCAAGTAGCTTTTAGGACATGTGCTCTTTTCTGCCTCTCTAAACTATAAGGAAAATGTGTCAGGCTGTTACAGTAATTATCACTTGCTCTACCACAGTAGTAAATGTGCTTTGAAATTGCCAATCAAATATCGTTTTCTGCCTAGAATCACACCATGAGTCTGTGTGCACACAGGAATTGTTGTCAGAAATTTAATTAGTGTTGCTCTTGTTCTGTAAGACCTTCACTCGTAGGAAAGGGGCAGCTTGTTTTCTTGAACTGTGATGGTTAGCATTCAGCACAAATCACTATCTCACAGATGAGAGGCAAATGGTAACACATTTGAAAACAACAGGGTAGATTTTCCTTCCACTCCTGCAATGGGTGAGGTAGTTCCTACATGTTCAAAACTCCAATTAACCCTTACCACAGGTGATCTTACATACATCTCTGCAGTCTTCATGCAGTTGTGTAAGCGTCCATGCAGATCTCTCTTGCACCTGACAATACACAGTCTCCAGAAACACACTCTTAGCACACAGGCAGCTGCTTCTCCTGCCTTCCCATGCTTACTATTCAGCACTGTGTGGTATTTCAGATAGCAGTGTGTAACACTAACACATTCAAAATCATCAAGGCTCATTTCCTTTGCTCTAGTCTAATCACTCACCCAGGTTCCTCATGCTCATGGTCTCAAGTAGCTGTTAGGACATGTGCTCTTTTCTGCCTCTCTAAACTATAAGGAAAATGTGTCAGGCTGTCACAGTAATTATCACTTGCTCTACCACAGTAGTAAATGTGCTTTGATATTGCCAATCAAATATCGTTTTCTGCCTAGAATCACACCATGAGTCTGTGTGCACACAGGAATTGTTGTCAGAGATTTAATTTGTGTTGCTCTTGTTCTGTAAGACTTGCACTTGTAGGAAAGGGGCAGCTTGTTTTCTTGAACTGTGATGGTTAGCATTCAACACAAATCACTATCTCACTGATGAGAGGCAAATGCTAACACAATTGAAAACTACAGGGTAGATTTTTCTTCCACTCCTGCAATGGGTGAGGTAGTTCCTACATGTTCAAAACTCCAATTAACCCTTACCACAGGTGATCTTACATACATCTCTGCAGTCTTCATGCAGTTGTGCAAGCGTCCATGCAGATCTCTCTTGCACCTGACAATACACAGTCTCCAGAAACACACTCTTAGCACACAGCCAACTGCTTCTCCTGCACTCCCATGCTTACTATTCAGCACTTTGTGGTATTTCAGATAGCAGTGTGTAACGCTAACACATTCAACATCACCAAGGCTCATTTCCTTTGCTCTAGTCTAATCACTCACCCAGGTTCCACATGCTCATGGTCTCAAGTACCTGTTAGAACATGTGCTCTTTTCTGCCTCTCTAAACTATAAGCAAAATGTGTCAGGCTGTTACAGTAATTATCACTTGCTCTACCACAGTAGTAAATGTGCTTTGAAATTGCCAATCAAATATCATTTTCTGCCTAGAATCACACCATGAGTCTGTGTGCACACAGGAATTGTTGTCAGAAATTTAATTAGTGTTGCTCTTGTTCTGTAAGACCTTCACTCGTAGGAAAGGGGCAGCTTGTTTTCTTGAACTGTGATGGTTAGCATTCAGCACAAATCACTATCTCACAGATGAGAGGCAAATGGTAACACATTTGAAAACAACAGGGTAGATTTTCCTTCCACTCCTGCAATGGGTGAGGTAGTTCCTACATGTTCAAAACTCCAATTAACCCTTACCACAGGTGATCTTACATACATCTCTGCAGTCTTCATGCAGTTGTGTAAGCGTCCATGCAGATCTCTCTTGCACCTGACAATACACAGTCTCCAGAAACACACTCTTAGCACACAGGCAGCTGCTTCTCCTGCCTTCCCATGCTTACTATTCAGCACTGTGTGGTATTTCAGATAGCAGTGTGTAACACTAACACATTCAAAATCATCAAGGCTCATTTCCTTTGCTCTAGTCTAATCACTCACCCAGGTTCCTCATGCTCATGGTCTCAAGTAGCTGTTAGGACATGTGCTCTTTTCTGCCTCTCTAAACTATAAGGAAAATGTGTCAGGCTGTCACAGTAATTATCACTTGCTCTACCACAGTAGTAAATGTGCTTTGATATTGCCAATCAAATATCGTTTTCTGCCTAGAATCACACCATGAGTCTGTGTGCACACAGGAATTGTTGTCAGAGATTTAATTTGTGTTGCTCTTGTTCTGTAAGACTTGCACTTGTAGGAAAGGGGCAGCTTGTTTTCTTGAACTGTGATGGTTAGCATTCAACACAAATCACTATCTCACTGATGAGAGGCAAATGCTAACACAATTGAAAACTACAGGGTAGATTTTTCTTCCACTCCTGCAATGGGTGAGGTAGTTCCTACATGTTCAAAACTCCAATTAACCCTTACCACAGGTGATCTTACATACATCTCTGCAGTCTTCATGCAGTTGTGCAAGCGTCCATGCAGATCTCTCTTGCACCTGACAATACACAGTCTCCAGAAACACACTCTTAGCACACAGCCAACTGCTTCTCCTGCACTCCCATGCTTACTATTCAGCACTTTGTGGTATTTCAGATAGCAGTGTGTAACGCTAACACATTCAACATCACCAAGGCTCATTTCCTTTGCTCTAGTCTAATCACTCACCCAGGTTCCACATGCTCATGGTCTCAAGTACCTGTTAGAACATGTGCTCTTTTCTGCCTCTCTAAACTATAAGCAAAATGTGTCAGGCTGTTACAGTAATTATCACTTGCTCTACCACAGTAGTAAATGTGCTTTGAAATTGCCAATCAAATATCGTTTTCTGCCTAGAATCACACCATGAGTCTGTGTGCACACAGGAATTGTTGTCAGAGATTTAATTTGTGTTGCTCTTGTTCTTTAAGACTTGCACTCGTAGGAAAGGGGCAGCTTGTTTTCTTGAACTGTGATGGTTAGCATTCAGCACACATCAGTATCTCACAGATGAGAGGCAAATGGTAACACATTTGAAAGCAACAGGGTAGATTTTCCTTCCACTCCTGCAATGGGTGAGGTAGTTCCTACATGTTCAAAACTCCAATTAACCCTTACCACAGGTGATCTTACATACATCTCTGCAGTCTTCATGCAGTTGTGTAAGCGTCCATGCAGATCTCTCTTGAACCTGACAATACACAGTCTCCAGAAACACACTCTTAGCACACAGGCAGCTGCTTCTCCTGCATTCCCATGCTTACTATTCAGCACTGTGTGGTATTTCAGATAGCAGTGTGTAATGCTAACACATTCAACATCACCAAGGCTCATTTCCTTTGCTCTAGTCTAATCACTCACCCAGGTTCCACATGCTCATGGTCTCAAGTAGCTGTTAGGACATGTGCTCTTTTCCGCCTCTCTAAACTATAAGGAAAATGTGTCAGGCTGTTACAGTAATTATCACTTGCTCTACCACAGTAGTAAATGTGCTTTGAAATTGCCAATCAAATATCGTTTTCTGCCTAGAATCACATCATGAGTCTGTGTGCACACAGGAATTGTTGTCAGAGATTTAATTTGTGTTGCTCTTGTTCTGTAAGACTTGCACTCGTAGGAAAGGGGCAGCTTGTTTTCTTGAACTGTGATGGTTAGCATTCAGCACAAATCACTATCTCACAGATGAGAGGCAAATGGTAACACATTTGAAAACAACAGGGTAGATTTTCCTTCCACTCCTGCAATGGGTGAGGTAGTTCCTACTTGTTCAAAACTCCAATTAACCCTTACCACTGTTGATCTTACATACATCTCTGCAGTCTTCATGCAGTTGTATAAGCGTACACGCAGATCTCTCTTGCACCTGACAATACACAGTCTCCAGAAACACACTCTTAGCAAACCGGCAGCTGCTTCTCCTGCATTCCCATGCTTACTATTCAGCACTGCGTGGTATTTCAGATAGCAGTGTGTAACGCTAACACATTCAACATCACCAAGGCTCATTTCCTTTGTTCTAGTCTAATCACTCACCCAGGTTCCTCATGCTCATGGTCTCACGTAGCTGTTAGGACATGTGCTCTTTTCTGCCTCTCTAAACTATAAGGAAAATGTGTCAGGCTGTTACAGTAATTATCACTTGCTCTACCTCAGTAGTAAATGTGCTTTGAAATTGCCAATCAAATATCGTTTTCTGCCTAGAATCACACCATGAGTCTGTGTGCACACAGGAATTGTTGTCAGAGATTTAATTTGTGTTGCTCTTGTTCAGTAAGACTTGCACTCGTAGGAAAGGGGCAGCTTGTTTTCCTGAACTGTGATGGTTAGCATTCAGCACAAATCACTATCTCACAGATGAGAGGCAAATGGTAACACATTTGAAAACAACAGGGTAGATTTTCCTTCAGCTCCTGCAATGGGTGAGGTAGTTCCTACATGTTCAAAACTCCAATTAACCCTTACCACAGGTGATCTTACATACATCTCTGCAGTCTTCATGCAGTAGTGTAAGTGTCCATGCAGATCTCTCTTGTACCTGACAATACACAGTCTCCAGAAACACACTCTTAGCACACAGGCAGCTGCTTCTCCTGCATTCCCATGCTTACTATTCAGCACTGTGTGGTATTTCAGAGAGCAGTGTGTAACGCTAACACATTCAACATCACCAAGGCTCATTTCCTTTGCTCTAGTCTAATCACTTACCCAGGTTCCACATGCTCATGGTCTCAAGTAGCTGTTAGGACATGTGCTCTTTTCTGCCTCTCTAAACTATAAGGAAAATGTTTCAGGCTGTTACAGTAATTATCACTTGCTCTACCACAGTAGTAAATGTGCTTTGAAATTGCCAATCAAATATCGTTTTCTGCCTAGAATCACACCATGAGTCTGTGTGCACACAGGAATTGTTGTCAGAAATTTAATTAGTGTTGCTCTTGTTCTGTAAGACCTTCACTCGTAGGAAAGGGGCAGCTTGTTTTCTTGAACTGTGATGGTTAGCATTCAGCACAAATCACTATCTCACAGATGAGAGGCAAATGGTAACACATTTGAAAACAACAGGGTAGATTTTCCTTCCACTCCTGCAATGGGTGAGGTAGTTCCTACATGTTCAAAACTCCAATTAACCCTTACCACAGGTGATCTTACATACATCTCTGCAGTCTTCATGCAGTTGTGTAAGCGTCCATGCAGATCTCTCTTGCACCTGACAATACACAGTCTCCAGAAACACACTCTTAGCACACAGGCAGCTGCTTCTCCTGCCTTCCCATGCTTACTATTCAGCACTGTGTGGTATTTCAGATAGCAGTGTGTAACACTAACACATTCAAAATCACCAAGGCTCATTTCCTTTGTTCTAGTCTAATCACTCACCCAGGTTCCTCATGCTCATGGTCTCAAGTAGCTGTTAGGACATGTGCTCTTTTCTGCCTCTCTAAACTATAAGGAAAATGTGTCAGGCTGTCACAGTAATTATCACTTGCTCTACCACAGTAGTAAATGTGCTTTGATATTGCCAATCAAATATCGTTTTCTGCCTAGAATCACACCATGAGTCTGTGTGCACACAGGAATTGTTGTCAGAGATTTAATTTGTGTTGCTCTTGTTCTGTAAGACTTGCACTTGTAGGAAAGGGGCAGCTTGTTTTCTTGAACTGTGATGGTTAGCATTCAGCACAAATCACTATCTCACTGATGAGAGGCAAATGCTAACACAATTGAAAACAACAGGGTAGATTTTTCTTCCACTCCTGCAATGGGTGAGGTAGTTCCTACATGTTCAAAACTCCAATTAACCCTTACCACAGGTGATCTTACATACATCTATGCAGTCTTCATGCAGTTGTGCAAGCGTCCATGCAGATCTCTCTTGCACCTGACAATACACAGTCTCCAGAAACACACTCTTAGCACACAGCCAACTGCTTCTCCTGCACTCCCATGCTTACTATTCAGCACTTTGTGGTATTTCAGATAGCAGTGTGTAACGCTAACACATTCAACATCACCAACGCTCATTTCCTTTGCTCTAGTCTAATCACTCACCCAGGTTCCACGTGCTCATGGTCTCAAGTACCTGTTAGAACATGTGCTCTTTTCTGCCTCTCTAAACTATAAGCAAAATGTGTCAGGCTGTTACAGTAATTATCACTTGCTCTACCACAGTAGTAAATGTGCTTTGAAATTGCCAATCAAATATCGTTTTCTGCCTAGAATCACACCATGAGTCTGTGTGCACACAGGAATTGTTGTCAGAGATTTAATTTGTGTTGCTCTTGTTCTTTAAGACTTGCACTCGTAGGAAAGGGGCAGCTTGTTTTCTTGAACTGTGATGGTTAGCATTCAGCACAAATCAGTATCTCACAGATGAGAGGCAAATGGTAACACATTTGAAAGCAACAGGGTAGATTTTCCTTCCACTCCTGCAATGGGTGAGGTAGTTCCTACATGTTCAAAACTCCAATTAACCCTTACCACAGGTGATCTTACATACATCTCTGCAGTCTTCATGCAGTTGTGTAAGCGTCCATGCAGATCTCTCTTGCACCTGACAATACACAGTCTCCAGAAACACACTCTTAGCACACAGGCAGCTGCTTCTCCTGCATTCCCATGCTTACTATTCAGCACTGTGTGGTATTTCAGATAGCAGTGTGTAATGCTAACACATTCAACATCACCAAGGCTCATTTCCTTTGCTCTAGTCTAATCACTCACCCAGGTTCCACATGCTCATGGTCTCAAGTAGCTGTTAGGACATGTGCTCTTTTCCGCCTCTCTAAACTATAAGGAAAATGTGTCAGGCTGTTACAGTAATTATCACTTGCTCTACCACAGTAGTAAATGTGCTTTGATATTGCCAATCAAATATCGTTTTCTGCCTAGAATCACACCATGAGTCTGTGTGCACACAGGAATTGTTGTCAGAGATTTAATTTGTGTTGCTCTTGTTCTGTAAGACTTGCACTTGTAGGAAAGGGGCAGCTTGTTTTCTTGAACTGTGATGGTTAGCATTCAGCACAAATCACTATCTCACTGATGAGAGGCAAATGCTAACACATTTGAAAACAACAGGGTAGATTTTCCTTCCACTCCTGCAATGGGTGAGGTAGTTCCTACATGTTCAAAACTCCAATTAACCCTTACCACAGGTGATCTTACATACATCTCTGCAGTTTTCATGCAGTTGTGTAAGCGTCCATGCAGATCTCTCTTGCACCTGACAATACACAGTCTCCAGAAACACACTCTTAGCACACAGGCAGCTGCTTCTCCTGCCTTCCGATGCTTACTATTAAGCACTGTGTGGTATTTCAGATAGCAGTGTGTAACACTAACACATTCAAAATCACCAAGGCTCTTTTCCTTTGCTCTAGTCTAATCACTCACCCAGGTTCCTCATGCTCATGGTCTCAAGTAGCTGTTAGGATATGTGCTCTTTTCTGCCTCTCTAAACTATAAGGAAAATGTGTCAGGCTGTCACAGTAATTATCACTTGCTTTACCACAGTAGTAAATGTGCTTTGATATTGCCAATCAAATATCGTTTTCTGCCTAGAATCACACCATGAGTCTGTGTGCACACAGGAATTGTTGTCAGAGATTTAATTTGTGTTGCTCTTGTTCTGTAAGACTTGCACTTGTAGGAAAGGGGCAGCTTGTTTTCTTGAACTGTGATGGTTAGCATTCAGCACAAATCACTATCTCACTGATGAGAGGCAAACGCTAACACAATTGAAAACAACAGGGTAGATTTTTCTTCCACTCCTGCAATGGGTGAGGTAGTTCCTACATGTTCAAAACTCCAATTAACCCTTACCACAGGTGATCTTACATACATCTCTGCAGTCTTCATGCAGTTGTGTAAGCGTCCATGCAGATCTCTCTTGAACCTGACAATACACAGTCTCCAGAAACACACTCTTAGCACACAGGCAGCTGCTTCTCCTGCATTCCCATGCTTACTATTCAGCACTGTGTGGTATTTCAGATAGCAGTGTGTAATGCTAACACATTCAACATCACCAAGGCTCATTTCCTTTGCTCTAGTCTAATCACTCACCCAGGTTCCACATGCTCATGGTCTCAAGTAGCTGTTAGGACATGTGCTCTTTTCCGCCTCTCTAAACTATAAGGAAAATGTGTCAGGCTGTTACAGTAATTATCACTTGCTCTACCACAGTAGTAAATGTGCTTTGAAATTGCCAATCAAATATCGTTTTCTGCCTAGAATCACATCATGAGTCTGTGTGCACACAGGAATTGTTGTCAGAGATTTAATTTGTGTTGCTCTTGTTCTGTAAGACTTGCACTCGTAGGAAAGGGGCAGCTTGTTTTCTTGAACTGTGATGGTTAGCATTCAGCACAAATCACTATCTCACAGATGAGAGGCAAATGGTAACACATTTGAAAACAACAGGGTAGATTTTCCTTCCACTCCTGCAATGGGTGAGGTAGTTCCTACTTGTTCAAAACTCCAATTAACCCTTACCACTGTTGATCTTACATGCATCTCTGCAGTCTTCATGCAGTTGTATAAGCGTACACGCAGATCTCTCTTGCACCTGACAATACACAGTCTCCAGAAACACACTCTTAGCAAACCGGCAGCTGCTTCTCCTGCATTCCCATGCTTACTATTCAGCACTGTGTGGTATTTCAGATAGCAGTGTGTAACGCTAACACATTCAACATCACCAAGGCTCATTTCCTTTGTTCTAGTCTAATCACTCACCCAGGTTCCTCATGCTCATGGTCTCAAGTAGCTGTTAGGACATGTGCTCTTTTCTGCCTCTCTAAACTATAAGGAAAATGTGTCAGGCTGTTACAGTAATTATCACTTGCTCTACCTCAGTAGTAAATGTGCTTTGAAATTGCCAATCAAATATCGTTTTCTGCCTAGAATCACACCATGAGTCTGTGTGCACACAGGAATTGTTGTCAGAGATTTAATTTGTGTTGCTCTTGTTCAGTAAGACTTGCACTCGTAGGAAAGGGGCAGCTTGTTTTCCTGAACTGTGATGGTTAGCATTCAGCACAAATCACTATCTCACAGATGAGAGGCAAATGGTAACACATTTGAAAACAACCGGGTAGATTTTCCTTCAGCTCCTGCAATGGGTGAGGTAGTTCCTACATGTTCAAAACTCCAATTAACCCTTACCACAGGTGATCTTACATACATCTCTGCAGTCTTCATGCAGTTGTGTAAGCGTCCATGCAGATCTCTCTTGCACCTGACAATACACAGTCTCCAGAAACACACTCTTAGCACACAGGCAGCTGCTTCTCCTGCCTTCCCATGCTTACTATTCAGCACTGTGTGGTATTTCAGATAGCAGTGTGTAACACTAACACATTCAAAATCACCAAGGCTCATTTCCTTTGCTCTAGTCTAATCACTCACCCAGGTTCCTCATGCTCATGGTCTCAAGTAGCTGTTAGGACATGTGCTCTTTTCTGCCTCTCTAAACTATAAGGAAAATGTGTCAGGCTGTCACAGTAATTATCACTTGCTCTACCACAGTAGTAAATGTGCTTTGATATTGCCAATCAAATATCGTTTTCTGCCTAGAATCACACCATGAGTCTGTGTGCACACAGGAATTGTTGTCAGAGATTTAATTTGTGTTGCTCTTGTTCTGTAAGACTTGCACTTGTAGGAAAGGGGCAGCTTGTTTTCTTGAACTGTGATGGTTAGCATTCAGCACAAATCACTATCTCACTGATGAGAGGCAAATGCTAACACAATTGAAAACAACAGGGTAGATTTTTCTTCCACTCCTGCAATGGGTGAGGTAGTTCCTACATGTTCAAAACTCCAATTAACCCTTACCACAGGTGATCTTACATACATCTCTGCAGTCTTCATGCAGTTGTGCAAGCGTCCATGCAGATCTCTCTTGCACCTGACAATACACAGTCTCCAGAAACACACTCTTAGCACACAGCCAACTGCTTCTCCTGCACTCCCATGCTTACTATTCAGCACTTTGTGGTATTTCAGATAGCAGTGTGTAACGCTAACACATTCAACATCACCAAGGCTCATTTCCTTTGCTCTAGTCTAATCACTCACCCAGGTTCCACATGCTCATGGTCTCAAGTACCTGTTAGAACATGTGCTCTTTTCTGCCTCTCTAAACTATAAGCAAAATGTGTCAGGCTGTTACAGTAATTATCACTTGCTCTACCACAGTAGTAAATGTGCTTTGAAATTGCCAATCAAATATCGTTTTCTGCCTAGAATCACACCATGAGTCTGTGTGCACACAGGAATTGTTGTCAGAGATTTAATTTGTGTTGCTCTTGTTCTTTAAGACTTGCACTCGTAGGAAAGGGGCAGCTTGTTTTCTTGAACTGTGATGGTTAGCATTCAGCACAAATCAGTATCTCACAGATGAGAGGCAAATGGTAACACATTTGAAAACAACAGGGTAGATTTTCCTTCCACTCCTGCAATGGGTGAGGTAGTTCCTACATGTTCAAAACTCCAATTAACCCTTACCACAGGTGATCTTACATACATCTCTGCAGTCTTCATGCAGTTGTGCAAGCGTCCATGCAGATCTCTCTTGCACCTGACAATACACAGTCTCCAGAAACACACTCTTAGCACACAGCCAACTGCTTCTCCTGCACTCCCATGCTTACTATTCAGCACTGTGTGGTATTTCAGATAGCAGTGTGTAACGCTAACACATTCAACATCACCAAGGCTCATTTCCTTTGCTCTAGTCTAATCACTCACCCAGGTTCCACATGCTCATGGTCTCAAGTAGCTGTTAGGACATGTGCTCTTTTCTGCCTCTCTAAACTATAAGCAAAATGTGTCAGGCTGTTACAGTAATTATCACTTGCTCTACCACAGTAGTAAATGTGCTTTGAAATTGCCAATCAAATATAGTTTTCTGCCTAGAATCACACCATGAGTCTGTGTGCACACAGGAATTGTTGTCAGAGATTTAATTTGTGTTGCTCTTGTTCTTTAAGACTTGCACTCGTAGGAAAGGGGCAGCTTGTTTTCTTGAACTGTGATGGTTAGCATTCAGCACAAATCAGTATCTCACAGATGAGAGGCAAATGGTAACACATTTGAAAACAACAGGGTAGATTTTCCTTCCACTCCTGCAATGGGTGAGGTAGTTCCTACATGTTCAAAACTCCAATTAACCCTTACCACAGGTGATCTTACATACATCTCTGCAGTCTTCATGCAGTTGTGTAAGCGTCCATGCAGATCTCTCTTGCACCTGACAATACACAGTCTCCAGAAACACACTATTAGCACACAGGCAGCTGCTTCTCCTGCATTCCCATGCTTACTATTCAGCACTGTGTGGTATTTCAGATAGCAGTGTATAACGCTAACACATTCAACATCACCAAGGCTCATTTCCTTTGCTCTAGTCTAATCACTCACCCAGGTTCCACATGCTCATGGTCTCAAGTAGCTGTTAGGACATGTGCTCTTTTCTGCCTCTCTAAACTATAAGGAAAATGTGTCAGGCTGTCACAGTAATTATCACTTGCTCTACCACAGTAGTAAATGTGCTTTGATATTGCCAATCAAATATCGTTTTCTGCCTAGAATCACACCATGAGTCTGTGTGTACACAGGAATTGTTGTCAGAGATTTAATTTGTGTTGCTCTTGTTCTGTAAGACTTGCACTCGTAGGAAAGGGGCAGCTTGTTTTCTTGAACTGTGATGGTTAGCATTCAGCACAAATCACTATCTCACAGATGAGAGGCAAATGCTAACACAATTGAAAACAACAGGGTAGATTTTCCTTCCACTCCTGCAATGGGTGAGGTAGTTCCTACATGTTCAAAACTCCAATTAACCCTTACCACAGGTGATCTTACATACATCTCTGCAGTCTTCATGCAGTTGTGCAAGCGTCCATGCAGATCTCTCTTGCACCTGACAATACACAGTCTCCAGAAACACACTCTTAGCACACAGCCAACTGCTTCTCCTGCACTCCCATGCTTACTATTCAGCACTGTGTGGTATTTCAGATAGCAGTGTGTAACGCTAACACATTCAACATCACCAAGGCTCATTTCCTTTGCTCTAGTCTAATCACTCACCCAGGTTCCACATGCTCATGGTCTCAAGTAGCTGTTAGGACATGTGCTCTTTTCTGCCTCTCTAAACTATAAGCAAAATGTGTCAGGCTGTTACAGTAATTATCACTTGCTCTACCACAGTAGTAAATGTGCTTTGAAATTGCCAATCAAATATCGTTTTCTGCCTAGAATCACACCATGAGTCTGTGTGCACACAGGAATTGTTGTCAGAGATTTAATTTGTGTTGCTCTTGTTCTTTAAGACTTGCACTCGTAGGAAAGGGGCAGCTTGTTTTCTTGAACTGTGATGGTTAGCATTCAGCACAAATCAGTATCTCACAGATGAGAGGCAAATGGTAACACATTTGAAAACAACAGGGTAGATTTTCCTTCCACTCCTGCAATGGGTGAGGTAGTTCCTACATGTTCAAAACTCCAATTAACCCTTACCACAGGTGATCTTACATACATCTCTGCAGTCTTCATGCAGTTGTGTAAGCGTCCATGCAGATCTCTCTTGCACCTGACAATACACAGTCTCCAGAAACACACTCTTAGCACACAGGCAGCTGCTTCTCCTGCATTCCCATGCTTACTATTCAGCACTGTGTGGTATTTCAGATAGCAGTGTGTAACGCTAACACATTCAACATCACCAAGGCTCATTTCCTTTGCTCTAGTCTAATCACTCACCCAGGTTCCACATGCTCATGGTCTCAAGTAGCTGTTAGGACATGTGCTCTTTTCTGCCTCTCTAAACTATAAGGAAAATGTGTCAGTCTGTTACAGTAATTATCACTTGCTCTACCACAGTAGTACATGTGCTTTGAAATTGCCAATCAAATATCGTTTTCTGCCTAGAATCACACCATGAGTCTGTGTGCACACAGGAATTGTTGTCAGAGATTTAATTTGTGTTGCTCTTGTTCTGTAAGACTTGCACTCGTAGGAAAGGGGCAGCTTGTTTTCTTGAACTGTGATGGTTAGCATTCAGCACAAATCACTATCTCACAGATGAGAGGCAAATGGTAACACATTTGAAAACAACAGGGTAGATTTTCCTTCCACTCCTGCAATGGGTGAGGTAGTTCCTACATGTTCAAAACTCCAATTAACCCTTACCACAGGTGATCTTACATACATCTCTGCAGTCTTCATGCAGTTGTGTAAGCGTCCATGCAGATCTCTCTTGCACCTGACAATACACAGTCTCCAGAAACACACTCTTAGCACACAGGCAGCTGCTTCTCCTGCATTCCCATGCTTACTATTCAGCACTGTGTGGTATTTCAGATAGCAGTGTGTAACGCTAACACATTCAACATCACCAAGGCTCATTTCCTTTGCTCTAGTCTAATCACTCACCCAGGTTCCACATGCTCATGGTCTCAAGTAGCTGTTAGGACATGTGCTCTTTTCTGCCTCTCTAAACTATAAGGAAAATGTGTCAGTCTGTTACAGTAATTATCACTTGCTCTACCACAGTAGTACATGTGCTTTGAAATTGCCAATCAAATATCGTTTTCTGCCTAGAATCACACCATGAGTCTGTGTGCACACAGGAATTGTTGTCAGAGATTTAATTTGTGTTGCTCTTGTTCAGTAAGACTTGCACTCGTAGGAAAGGGGCAGCTTGTTTTCTTGAACTGTGATGGTTAGCATTCAGCACAAATCACTATCTCACAGATGAGAGGCAAATGGTAACACATTTGAAAACAACAGGGTAGATTTTCCTTCAGCTCCTGCAATGGGTGAGGTAGTTCCTACATGTTCAAAACTCCAATTAACCCTTACCACAGGTGATCTTACATACATCTCTGCAGTCTTCATGCAGTAGTGTAAGTGTCCACGCAGATCTCTCTTGCACCTGACAATACACAGTCTCCAGAAACACACTCTTAGCACACAGGCAGCTGCTTCTCCTGCATTCCCATGCTTACTATTCAGCACTGTGTGGTATTTCAGATAGCAGTGTGTAACGCTAACACATTCAACATCACCAAGGCTCATTTCCTTTGCTCTAGTCTAATCACTTACCCAGGTTCCACATGCTCATGGTCTCAAGTAGCTGTTAGGACATGTGCTCTTTTCTGCCTCTCTAAACTATAAGGAAAATGTGTCAGGCTGTTACAGTAATTATCACTTGCTCTACCACAGTAGTAAATGTGCTTTGAAATTGCCACTCAAATATCGTTTTCTGCCTAGAATCACACCATGAGTCTGTGTGCACACAGGAATTGTTGTCAGAAATTTAATTAGTGTTGCTCTTGTTCTGTAAGACTTGCACTCGCAGGAAAGGGGCAGCTTGTTTTCTTGAACTGTGATGGTTAGCATTCAGCACAAATCACTATCTCACAGATGAGAGGCAAATGGTAACACATTTGAAAACAACAGGGTAGATTTTCCTTCCACTCCTGCAATGGGTGAGGTAGTTCCTACATGTTCAAAACTCCAATTAACCCTTACCACAGGTGATCTTACATACATCTCTGCAGTCTTCATGCAGTTGTGTAAGCGTCCATGCAGATCCCTCTTGCACCTGACAATACACAGTCTCCAGAAACACACTCTTAGCATACAGGCAGCTGCTTCTCCTGCATTCCCATGCTTACTATTCAGCACTGTGTGGTATTTCAGATAGCAGTGTGTAACGCTAACACATTCAACATCACCAAGGCTCATTTCCTTTGCTCTAGTCTAATCACTCACCCAGGTTCCACATGCTCATGGTCTCAAGTAGCTGTTAGGACATGTGCTCTTTTCTGCCTCTCTAAACTATAAGGAAAATGTGTCAGGCTGTTACAGTAATTATCACTTGCTCTACCACAGTAGTAAATGTGCTTTGAAATTGCCAATCAAATATCGTTTTCTGCCTAGAATCACACCATGAGTCTGTGTGCACACAGGAATTGTTGTCAGAAATTTAATTCGTGTTGCTCCTGTTCTGTAAGACTTGCACTCGTAGGAAAGGGGCAGCTTGTTTTCTTGAACTGTGATGGTTAGCATTCAGCACAAATCACTATCTCACAGATGAGAGGCAAATGGTAACACATTTGAAAACAACAGGGTAGATTTTCCATCCACTCCTGCAATGGGTCAGGTAGTTCCTACATGTTCAAAACTCCAACTAACCCCCTTACCACAGGTGATCTTACATACATCTCGGCAGTCTTCATGCTGTTGTGTAAGCGTCCATGCAGATCTCTCTTGCACCTGACAATACACAGTCTCCAGAAACACACTCTTAGCACACAGGCAGCTGCTTCTCCTGCATTCCCATGCTTACTATTCAGCACTGTGTGGTATTTCAGATAGCAGTGTGTAACGCTAACACATTCAACATCACCAAGGCTCATTTCCTTTGCTCTAGTCTAATCACTCACCCAGGTTACTCATGCTCATGGTCTCAAGTAGCTGTTAGGACATGTGCTCTTTTCTGCCTCTCTAAACTATAAGGAAAATGTGTCAGGCTGTTACAGTAATTATCACTTGCTCTACCACAGTAGTAAATGTGCTTTGAAATTGCCAATCAAATATCTTTTTCTGCCTAGAATCACACCATGAGTCTGTGTGCACACAGGAATTGTTGTCAGAGATTTAATTTGTGTTGCTCTTGTTCAGTAAGACTTGCACTCGTAGGAAAGGGGCAGCTTGTTTTCTTGAACTGTGATGGTTAGCATTCAGCACAAATCACTATCTCACAGATGAGAGGCAAATGGTAACACATTTGAAAACAACAGGGTAGATTTTCCTTCAGCTCCTGCAATGGGTGAGGTAGTTCCTACATGTTCAAAACTCCAATTAACCCTTACCACAGGTGATCTTACATACATCTCTGCAGTCTTCATGCAGTAGTGTAAGTGTCCACGCAGATCTCTCTTGCACCTGACAATACACAGTCTCCAGAAACACACTCTTAGCACACAGGCAGCTGCTTCTCCTGCATTCCCATGCTTACTATTCAGCACTGTGTGGTATTTCAGATAGCAGTGTGTAACGCTAACACATTCAACATCACCAAGGCTCATTTCCTTTGCTCTAGTCTAATCACTTACCCAGGTTCCACATGCTCATGGTCTCAAGTAGCTGTTAGGACATGTGCTCTTTTCTGCCTCTCTAAACTATAAGGAAAATGTGTCAGGCTGTTACAGTAATTATCACTTGCTCTACCACAGTAGTAAATGTGCTTTGAAATTGCCAATCAAATATCGTTTTCTGCCTAGAATCACACCATGAGTCTGTGTGCACACAGGAATTGTTGTCAGAAATTTAATTAGTGTTGCTCTTGTTCTGTAAGACTTGCACTCGTAGGAAAGGGGCAGCTTGTTTTCTTGAACTGTGATGGTTAGCATTCAGCACAAATTACTATCTCACAGATGAGAGGCAAATGGTAACACATTTGAAAACAGCAGGGTAGATTTTCCTTCCACTCCTGCAATGGGTGAGGTAGTTCCTACATGTTCAAAACTCCAATTAACCCTTACCACAGGTTATCTTTTATACATCTCTGCAGTCTTCATGCAGTTGTGTAAGCGTCCATGCAGATCTCTCTTGCACCTGACAATACACAGTCTCCAGAAACACACTCTTAGCACACAGGCAGCTGCTTCTCCTGCATTCCCATGCTTACTATTCAGCACTGTGTGGTATTTCAGATAGCAGTGTGTAACGCTAACACATTCAACATCACCAAGGCTCATTTCCTTTGCTCTAGTCTAATCACTCACCCAGGTTCCACATGCTCATGGTCTCAAGTAGCTGTTAGGACATGTGCTCTTTTCTGCCTCTCTAAACTATAAGGAAAATGTGTCAGGCTGTTACAGTAATTATCACTTGCTCTACCACAGTAGTAAATGTGCTTTGAAATTGCCAATCAAATATCGTTTTCTGCCTAGAATCACACCATGAGTCTGTGTGCACACAGGAATTGTTGTCAGAAATTTAATTCGTGTTGCTCTTGTTCTGTAAGACTTGCACTCGTAGGAAAGGGGCAGCTTGTTTTCTTGAACTGTGATGGTTAGCATTCAGCACAAATCACTATCTCACAGATGAGAGGCAAATGTTAACACATTTAAAAACAACAGGGTAGATTTTCCTTCCACTCCTGCAATGGGTGAGGTAGTTCCTACATGTTCAAAACTCCAATTAACCCTTACCACTGTTGATCTTACATACATCTCTGCAGTCTTCATGCAGTTGTGTAAGCGTCCACGCAGATCTCTCTTGCACCTGACAATACACAGTCTCCAGAAACACACTCTTACCACACAGGCAGCTGCTTCTCCTGCATTCCCATGCTTACTATTCAGCACTGTGTGGTATTTCAGATAGCAGTGTGTAACGCTAACACATTCAACATCACCAAGGCTCATTTCCTTTGCTCTAGTCTAATCACTCACCCAGGTTCCTTATGCTCATGGTCTCAAGTAGCTGTTAGGACATGTGCTCTTTTCTGCCTCTCTAAACTATAAGGAAAATGTGTCAGGCTGTTACAGTAATTATCACTTGCTCTACCACAGTAGTAAATGTGCTTTGAAATTGCCAATCAAATATCGTTTTCTGCCTAGAATCACACCATGAGTCTGTGTGCACACAGGAATTGTTGTCAGAAATGTAATTCGTGTTGCTCTTGTTCTGTAAGACTTGCACTCGTAGGAAAGGGACAGCTTGTTTTCATGAACTGTGATGGTTAGCATTCAGCACAAATCACTATCGCACAGATGAGAGGCAAATGGTAACACATTTGAAAACAACAGGGTAGATTTTCCTTCCACTCCTGCAATGGGTGAGGTAGTTCCTACATGTTCAAAACTCCAATTAACCCTTACCACGGGTGATCTTACATACATCTCTGCAGTCTTCATGCAGTTGTGTAAGCGTCCATGCAGATCTCTCTTGCATCTGACAATACACAGTCTCCAGAAACACACTCTTAGCACACAGGCAGCTGCTTCTCCTGCCTTCCCATGCTTACTATTCAGCACTGTGTGGTATTTCAGATAGCAGTGTGTAACACTAACACATTCAAAATCACCAAGGCTCATTTCCTTTGCTCTAGTCTAATCACTCACCCAGGTTCCTCATGCTCATGGTCTCAAGTAGCTGTTAGGACATGTGCTCTTTTCTGCCTCTCTAAACTATAAGGAAAATGTGTCAGGCTGTCACAGTAATTATCACTTGCTCTACCACAGTAGTAAATGTGCTTTGATATTGCCAATCAAATATCGTTTTCTGCCTAGAATCACACCATGAGTCTGTGTGCACACAGGAATTGTTGTCAGAGATTTAATTTGTGTTGCTCTTGTTCTGTAAGACTTGCACTTGTAGGAAAGGGGCAGCTTGTTTTCTTGAACTGTGATGGTTAGCATTCAGCCCAAATCACTATCTCACAGATGAGAGGCAAATGCTAACACAATTGAAAACAACAGGGTAGATTTTCCTTCCACTCCTGCAATGGGTGAGGTAGTTCCTACATGTTCAAAACTCCAATTAACCCTTACCACAGGTGATCTTACATACATCTCTGCAGTCATCATGCAGTTGTGCAAGCGTCCATGCAGATCTCTCTTGCACCTGACAATACACAGTCTCCAGAAACACACTCTTAGCACACAGCCAACTGCTTCTCCTGCACTGCCATGCTTACTATTCAGCACTGTGTGGTATTTCAGATAACAGTGTGTAACGCTAACACATTCAACATCACCAAGGCTCATTTCCTTTGCTCTAGTCTAATCACTCACCCAGGTTCCACATGCTCATGGTCTCAAGTACCTGTTAGGACATGTGCTCTTTTCTGCCTCTCTAAACTATAAGCAAAATGTGTCAGGCTGTTACAGTAATTATCACTTGCTCTACCACAGTAGTAAATGTGCTTTGAAATTGCCAATCAAATATCGTTTTCTGCCTAGAATCACACCATGAGTCTGTGTGCACACAGGAATTGTTGTCAGAGATTTAATTTGTGTTGCTCTTGTTCTTTAAGACTTGCACTCGTAGGAAAGGGGCAGCTTGTTTTCTTGAACTGTGATGGTTAGCATTCAGCACAAATCAGCATCTCACCGATGAGAGGCAAATGGTAACACATTTGAAAACAACAGGGTAGATTTTCTTTCCACTCCTGCAATGGGTGAGGTAGTTCCTACATGTTCAAAACTCCAATTAACCCTTACCACAGGTGATCTTACATACATCTCTGCAGTCTTCATGCAGTTGTGTAAGCGTCCATGCAGATCTCTCTTGCACCTGACAATACACAGTCTCCAGAAACACACTCTTAGCACACAGGCAGCTGCTTCTCCTGCCTTCCCATGCTTACTATTCAGCACTGTGTGGTATTTCAGATAGCAGTGTGTAACACTAACACATTCAAAATCACCAAGGCTCATTTCCTTTGCTCTAGTCTAATCACTCACCCAGGTTCCTCATGCTCATGGTCTCAAGTAGCTGTTAGGACATGTGCTCTTTTCTGCCTCTCTAAACTATAAGGAAAATGTGTCAGGCTGTCACAGTAATTATCACTTGCTCTACCACAGTAGTAAATGTGCTTTGATATTGCCAATCAAATATCGTTTTCTGCCTAGAATCACACCATGAGTCTGTGTGCACACAGGAATTGTTGTCAGAGATTTAATTTGTGTTGCTCTTGTTCTGTAAGACTTGCACTCGTAGGAAAGGGGCAGCTTGTTTTCTTGAACTGTGATGGTTAGCATTCAGCACAAATCACTATCTCACAGATGAGAGGCAAATGCTAACACAATTGAAAACAACAGGGTAGATTTTCCTTCCACTCCTGCAATGGGTGAGGTAGTTCCTACATGTTCAAAACTCCAATTAACCCTTACCACAGGTGATCTTACATACATCTCTGCAGTCTTCCTGCAGTTGTGCAAGCGTCCATGCAGATCTCTCTTGCACCTGACAATACACAGTCTCCAGAAACACACTCTTAGCACACAGCCAACTGCTTCTCCTGCACTCCCATGCTTACTATTCAGCACTGTGTGGTATTTCAGATAGCAGTGTGTAACGCTAACACATTCAACATCACCAAGGCTCATTTCCTTTGCTCTAGTCTAATCACTCACCCAGGTTCCACATGCTCATGGTCTCAAGTAGCTGTTCGGACATGTGCTCTTTTCTGCCTCTCTAAACTATAAGCAAAATGTGTCAGGCTGTTACAGTAATTATCACTTGCTCTACCACAGTAGTAAATGTGCTTTGAAATTGCCAATCAAATATCGTTTTCTGCCTAGAATTATACCATGAGTCTGTGTGCACACAGGAATTGTTGTCAGAGATTTAATTTGTGTTGCTCTTGTTCTTTAAGACTTGCACTCGTAGGAAAGGGGCAGCTTGTTTTCTTGAACTGTGATGGTTAGCATTCAGCACAAATCAGTATCTCACAGATGAGAGGCAAATGGTAACACATTTGAAAGCAACAGGGTAGATTTTCCTTCCACTCCTGCAATGGGTGAGGTAGTTCCTACATGTTCAAAACTCCAATTAACCCTTACCACAGGTGATCTTACATACATCTCTGCAGTCTTCATGCAGTTGTGTAAGCGTCCATGCAGATCTCTCTTGCACCTGACAATACACAGTCTCCAGAAACACACTCTTAGCACACAGGCAGCTGCTTCTCCTGCATTCCCATGCTTACTATTCAGCACTGTGTGGTATTTCAGATAGCAGTGTGTAATGCTAACACATTCAACATCACCAAGGCTCATTTCCTTTGCTCTAGTCTAATCACTCACCCAGGTTCCACATGCTCATGGTCTCAAGTAGCTGTTAGGACATGTGCTCTTTTCCGCCTCTCTAAACTATAAGGAAAATGTGTCAGGCTGTTACAGTAATTATCACTTGCTCTACCACAGTAGTAAATGTGCTTTGATATTGCCAATCAAATATCGTTTTCTGCCTAGAATCACACCATGAGTCTGTGTGCACACAGGAATTGTTGTCAGAGATTTAATTTGTGTTGCTCTTGTTCTGTAAGACTTGCACTTGTAGGAAAGGGGCAGCTTGTTTTCTTGAACTGTGATGGTTAGCATTCAGCACAAATCACTATCTCACTGATGAGAGGCAAATGCTAACACATTTGAAAACAACAGGGTAGATTTTCCTTCCACTCCTGCAATGGGTGAGGTAGTTCCTACATGTTCAAAACTCCAATTAACCCTTACCACAGGTGATCTTACATACATCTCTGCAGTTTTCATGCAGTTGTGTAAGCGTCCATGCAGATCTCTCTTGCACCTGACAATACACAGTCTCCAGAAACACACTCTTAGCACACAGGCAGCTGCTTCTCCTGCCTTCCGATGCTTACTATTAAGCACTGTGTGGTATTTCAGATAGCAGTGTGTAACACTAACACATTCAAAATCACCAAGGCTCTTTTCCTTTGCTCTAGTCTAATCACTCACCCAGGTTCCTCATGCTCATGGTCTCAAGTAGCTGTTAGGACATGTGCTCTTTTCTGCCTCTCTAAACTATAAGGAAAATGTGTCAGGCTGTCACAGTAATTATCACTTGCTCTACCACAGTAGTAAATGTGCTTTGATATTGCCAATCAAATATCGTTTTCTGCCTAGAATCACACCATGAGTCTGTGTGCACACAGGAATTGTTGTCAGAGATTTAATTTGTGTTGCTCTTGTTCTGTAAGACTTGCACTTGTAGGAAAGGGGCAGCTTGTTTTCTTGAACTGTGATGGTTAGCATTCAGCACAAATCACTATCTCACTGATGAGAGGCAAATGCTAACACAATTGAAAACAACAGGGTAGATTTTTCTTCCACTCCTGCAATGGGTGAGGTAGTTCCTACATGTTCAAAACTCCAATTAACCCTTACCACAGGTGATCTTACATACATCTCTGCAGTCTTCATGCAGTTGTGTAAGCGTCCATGCAGATCTCTCTTGAACCTGACAATACACAGTCTCCAGAAACACACTCTTAGCACACAGGCAGCTGCTTCTCCTGCATTCCCATGCTTACTATTCAGCACTGTGTGGTATTTCAGATAGCAGTGTGTAATGCTAACACATTCAACATCACCAAGGCTCATTTCCTTTGCTCTAGTCTAATCACTCACCCAGGTTCCACATGCTCATGGTCTCAAGTAGCTGTTAGGACATGTGCTCTTTTCCGCCTCTCTAAACTATAAGGAAAATGTGTCAGGCTGTTACAGTAATTATCACTTGCTCTACCACAGTAGTAAATGTGCTTTGAAATTGCCAATCAAATATCGTTTTCTGCCTAGAATCACATCATGAGTCTGTGTGCACACAGGAATTGTTGTCAGAGATTTAATTTGTGTTGCTCTTGTTCTGTAAGACTTGCACTCGTAGGAAAGGGGCAGCTTGTTTTCTTGAACTGTGATGGTTAGCATTCAGCACAAATCACTATCTCACAGATGAGAGGCAAATGGTAACACATTTGAAAACAACAGGGTAGATTTTCCTTCCACTCCTGCAATGGGTGAGGTAGTTCCTACTTGTTCAAAACTCCAATTAACCCTTACCACTGTTGATCTTACATGCATCTCTGCAGTCTTCATGCAGTTGTATAAGCGTACACGCAGATCTCTCTTGCACCTGACAATACACAGTCTCCAGAAACACACTCTTAGCAAACCGGCAGCTGCTTCTCCTGCATTCCCATGCTTACTATTCAGCACTGTGTGGTATTTCAGATAGCAGTGTGTAACGCTAACACATTCAACATCACCAAGGCTCATTTCCTTTGTTCTAGTCTAATCACTCACCCAGGTTCCTCATGCTCATGGTCTCAAGTAGCTGTTAGGACATGTGCTCTTTTCTGCCTCTCTAAACTATAAGGAAAATGTGTCAGGCTGTTACAGTAATTATCACTTGCTCTACCTCAGTAGTAAATGTGCTTTGAAATTGCCAATCAAATATCGTTTTCTGCCTAGAATCACACCATGAGTCTGTGTGCACACAGGAATTGTTGTCAGAGATTTAATTTGTGTTGCTCTTGTTCAGTAAGACTTGCACTCGTAGGAAAGGGGCAGCTTGTTTTCCTGAACTGTGATGGTTAGCATTCAGCACAAATCACTATCTCACAGATGAGAGGCAAATGGTAACACATTTGAAAACAACCGGGTAGATTTTCCTTCAGCTCCTGCAATGGGTGAGGTAGTTCCTACATGTTCAAAACTCCAATTAACCCTTACCACAGGTGATCTTACATACATCTCTGCAGTCTTCATGCAGTTGTGTAAGCGTCCATGCAGATCTCTCTTGCACCTGACAATACACAGTCTCCAGAAACACACTCTTAGCACACAGGCAGCTGCTTCTCCTGCCTTCCCATGCTTACTATTCAGCACTGTGTGGTATTTCAGATAGCAGTGTGTAACACTAACACATTCAAAATCACCAAGGCTCATTTCCTTTGCTCTAGTCTAATCACTCACCCAGGTTCCTCATGCTCATGGTCTCAAGTAGCTGTTAGGACATGTGCTCTTTTCTGCCTCTCTAAACTATAAGGAAAATGTGTCAGGCTGTCACAGTAATTATCACTTGCTCTACCACAGTAGTAAATGTGCTTTGATATTGCCAATCAAATATCGTTTTCTGCCTAGAATCACACCATGAGTCTGTGTGCACACAGGAATTGTTGTCAGAGATTTAATTTGTGTTGCTCTTGTTCTGTAAGACTTGCACTTGTAGGAAAGGGGCAGCTTGTTTTCTTGAACTGTGATGGTTAGCATTCAGCACAAATCACTATCTCACTGATGAGAGGCAAATGCTAACACAATTGAAAACAACAGGGTAGATTTTTCTTCCACTCCTGCAATGGGTGAGGTAGTTCCTACATGTTCAAAACTCCAATTAACCCTTACCACAGGTGATCTTACATACATCTCTGCAGTCTTCATGCAGTTGTGCAAGCGTCCATGCAGATCTCTCTTGCACCTGACAATACACAGTCTCCAGAAACACACTCTTAGCACACAGCCAACTGCTTCTCCTGCACTCCCATGCTTACTATTCAGCACTTTGTGGTATTTCAGAAAGCAGTGTGTAACGCTAACACATTCAACATCACCAAGGCTCATTTCCTTTGCTCTAGTCTAATCACTCACCCAGGTTCCACATGCTCATGGTCTCAAGTACCTGTTAGAACATGTGCTCTTTTCTGCCTCTCTAAACTATAAGCAAAATGTGTCAGGCTGTTACAGTAATTATCACTTGCTCTACCACAGTAGTAAATGTGCTTTGAAATTGCCAATCAAATATCGTTTTCTGCCTAGAATCACACCATGAGTCTGTGTGCACACAGGAATTGTTGTCAGAGATTTAATTTGTGTTGCTCTTGTTCTTTAAGACTTGCACTCGTAGGAAAGGGGCAGCTTGTTTTCTTGAACTGTGATGGTTAGCATTCAGCACAAATCAGTATCTCACAGATGAGAGGCAAATGGTAACACATTTGAAAACAACAGGGTAGATTTTCCTTCCACTCCTGCAATGGGTGAGGTAGTTCCTACATGTTCAAAACTCCAATTAACCCTTACCACAGGTGATCTTACATACATCTCTGCAGTCTTCATGCAGTTGTGTAAGCGTCCATGCAGATCTCTCTTGCACCTGACAATACACAGTCTCCAGAAACACACTCTTAGCACACAGGCAGCTGCTTCTCCTGCATTCCCATGCTTACTATTCAGCACTGTGTGGTATTTCAGATAGCAGTGTGTAACACTAACACATTCAAAATCACCAAGGCTCATTTCCTTTGCTCTAGTCTAATCACTCACCCAGGTTCCTCATGCTCATGGTCTCAAGTAGCTGTTAGGACATGTGCTCTTTTCTGCCTCTCTAAACTATAAGGAAAATGTGTCAGGCTGTCACAGTAATTATCACTTTCTCTACCACAGTAGTAAATGTGCTTTGATATTGCCAATCAAATATCATTTTCTGCCTAGAATCACACCATGAGTCTGTGTGTACACAGGAATTGTTGTCAGAGATTTAATTTGTGTTGCTCTTGTTCGGTAAGACTTGCACTCGTAGGAAAGGGGCAGCTTGTTTTCTTGAACTGTGATGGTTAGCATTCAGCACAAATCACTATCTCACAGATGAGAGGCAAATGCTAACACAATTGAAAACAACAGGGTAGATTTTCCTTCCACTCCTGCAATGGGTGAGGTAGTTCCTACATGTTCAAAACTCCAATTAACCCTTACCACAGGTGATCTTACATACATCTCTGCAGTCTTCATGCAGTTGTGCAAGCGTCCATGCAGATCTCTCTTGCACCTGACAATACACAGTCTCCAGAAACACACTCTTAGCACACAGCCAACTGCTTCTCCTGCACTCCCATGCTTACTATTCAGCACTGTGTGGTATTTCAGATAGCAGTGTGTAACGCTAACACATTCAACATCACCAAGGCTCATTTCCTTTGCTCTAGTCTAATCACTCACCCAGGTTCCACATGCTCATGGTCTCAAGTAGCTGTTAGGACATGTGCTCTTTTCTGCCTCTCTAAACTATAAGCAAAATGTGTCAGGCTGTTACAGTAATTATCACTTGCTCTACCACAGTAGTAAATGTGCTTTGAAATTGCCAATCAAATATAGTTTTCTGCCTAGAATCACACCATGAGTCTGTGTGCACACAGGAATTGTTGTCAGAGATTTAATTTGTGTTGCTCTTGTTCTTTAAGACTTGCACTCGTAGGAAAGGGGCAGCTTGTTTTCTTGAACTGTGATGGTTAGCATTCAGCACAAATCAGTATCTCACAGATGAGAGGCAAATGGTAACACATTTGAAAACAACAGGGTAGATTTTCCTTCCACTCCTGCAATGGGTGAGGTAGTTCCTACATGTTCAAAACTCCAATTAACCCTTACCACAGGTGATCTTACATACATCTCTGCAGTCTTCATGCAGTTGTGTAAGCGTCCATGCAGATCTCTCTTGCACCTGACAATACACAGTCTCCAGAAACACACTATTAGCACACAGGCAGCTGCTTCTCCTGCATTCCCATGCTTACTATTCAGCACTGTGTGGTATTTCAGATAGCAGTGTATAACGCTAACACATTCAACATCACCAAGGCTCATTTCCTTTGCTCTAGTCTAATCACTCACCCAGGTTCCACATGCTCATGGTCTCAAGTAGCTGTTAGGACATGTGCTCTTTTCTGCCTCTCTAAACTATAAGGAAAATGTGTCAGGCTGTCACAGTAATTATCACTTGCTCTACCACAGTAGTAAATGTGCTTTGATATTGCCAATCAAATATCGTTTTCTGCCTAGAATCACACCATGAGTCTGTGTGTACACAGGAATTGTTGTCAGAGATTTAATTTGTGTTGCTCTTGTTCTGTAAGACTTGCACTCGTAGGAAAGGGGCAGCTTGTTTTCTTGAACTGTGATGGTTAGCATTCAGCACAAATCACTATCTCACAGATGAGAGGCAAATGCTAACACAATTGAAAACAACAGGGTAGATTTTCCTTCCACTCCTGCAATGGGTGAGGTAGTTCCTACATGTTCAAAACTCCAATTAACCCTTACCACAGGTGATCTTACATACATCTCTGCAGTCTTCATGCAGTTGTGCAAGCGTCCATGCAGATCTCTCTTGCACCTGACAATACACAGTCTCCAGAAACACACTCTTAGCACACAGCCAACTGCTTCTCCTGCACTCCCATGCTTACTATTCAGCACTGTGTGGTATTTCAGATAGCAGTGTGTAACGCTAACACATTCAACATCACCAAGGCTCATTTCCTTTGCTCTAGTCTAATCACTCACCCAGGTTCCACATGCTCATGGTCTCAAGTAGCTGTTAGGACATGTGCTCTTTTCTGCCTCTCTAAACTATAAGCAAAATGTGTCAGGCTGTTACAGTAATTATCACTTGCTCTACCACAGTAGTAAATGTGCTTTGAAATTGCCAATCAAATATCGTTTTCTGCCTAGAATCACACCATGAGTCTGTGTGCACACAGGAATTGTTGTCAGAGATTTAATTTGTGTTGCTCTTGTTCTTTAAGACTTGCACTCGTAGGAAAGGGGCAGCTTGTTTTCTTGAACTGTGATGGTTAGCATTCAGCACAAATCAGTATCTCACAGATGAGAGGCAAATGGTAACACATTTGAAAACAACAGGGTAGATTTTCCTTCCACTCCTGCAATGGGTGAGGTAGTTCCTACATGTTCAAAACTCCAATTAACCCTTACCACAGGTGATCTTACATACATCTCTGCAGTCTTCATGCAGTTGTGTAAGCGTCCATGCAGATCTCTCTTGCACCTGACAATACACAGTCTCCAGAAACACACTCTTAGCACACAGGCAGCTGCTTCTCCTGCATTCCCATGCTTACTATTCAGCACTGTGTGGTATTTCAGATAGCAGTGTGTAACGCTAACACATTCAACATCACCAAGGCTCATTTCCTTTGCTCTAGTCTAATCACTCACCCAGGTTCCACATGCTCATGGTCTCAAGTAGCTGTTAGGACATGTGCTCTTTTCTGCCTCTCTAAACTATAAGGAAAATGTGTCAGTCTGTTACAGTAATTATCACTTGCTCTACCACAGTAGTACATGTGCTTTGAAATTGCCAATCAAATATCGTTTTCTGCCTAGAATCACACCATGAGTCTGTGTGCACACAGGAATTGTTGTCAGAGATTTAATTTGTGTTGCTCTTGTTCTGTAAGACTTGCACTCGTAGGAAAGGGGCAGCTTGTTTTCTTGAACTGTGATGGTTAGCATTCAGCACAAATCACTATCTCACAGATGAGAGGCAAATGGTAACACATTTGAAAACAACAGGGTAGATTTTCCTTCCACTCCTGCAATGGGTGAGGTAGTTCCTACATGTTCAAAACTCCAATTAACCCTTACCACAGGTGATCTTACATACATCTCTGCAGTCTTCATGCAGTTGTGTAAGCGTCCATGCAGATCTCTCTTGCACCTGACAATACACAGTCTCCAGAAACACACTCTTAGCACACAGGCAGCTGCTTCTCCTGCATTCCCATGCTTACTATTCAGCACTGTGTGGTATTTCAGATAGCAGTGTGTAACGCTAACACATTCAACATCACCAAGGCTCATTTCCTTTGCTCTAGTCTAATCACTCACCCAGGTTCCACATGCTCATGGTCTCAAGTAGCTGTTAGGACATGTGCTCTTTTCTGCCTCTCTAAACTATAAGGAAAATGTGTCAGTCTGTTACAGTAATTATCACTTGCTCTACCACAGTAGTACATGTGCTTTGAAATTGCCAATCAAATATCGTTTTCTGCCTAGAATCACACCATGAGTCTGTGTGCACACAGGAATTGTTGTCAGAGATTTAATTTGTGTTGCTCTTGTTCAGTAAGACTTGCACTCGTAGGAAAGGGGCAGCTTGTTTTCTTGAACTGTGATGGTTAGCATTCAGCACAAATCACTATCTCACAGATGAGAGGCAAATGGTAACACATTTGAAAACAACAGGGTAGATTTTCCTTCAGCTCCTGCAATGGGTGAGGTAGTTCCTACATGTTCAAAACTCCAATTAACCCTTACCACAGGTGATCTTACATACATCTCTGCAGTCTTCATGCAGTAGTGTAAGTGTCCACGCAGATCTCTCTTGCACCTGACAATACACAGTCTCCAGAAACACACTCTTAGCACACAGGCAGCTGCTTCTCCTGCATTCCCATGCTTACTATTCAGCACTGTGTGGTATTTCAGATAGCAGTGTGTAACGCTAACACATTCAACATCACCAAGGCTCATTTCCTTTGCTCTAGTCTAATCACTTACCCAGGTTCCACATGCTCATGGTCTCAAGTAGCTGTTAGGACATGTGCTCTTTTCTGCCTCTCTAAACTATAAGGAAAATGTGTCAGGCTGTTACAGTAATTATCACTTGCTCTACCACAGTAGTAAATGTGCTTTGAAATTGCCACTCAAATATCGTTTTCTGCCTAGAATCACACCATGAGTCTGTGTGCACACAGGAATTGTTGTCAGAAATTTAATTAGTGTTGCTCTTGTTCTGTAAGACTTGCACTCGCAGGAAAGGGGCAGCTTGTTTTCTTGAACTGTGATGGTTAGCATTCAGCACAAATCACTATCTCACAGATGAGAGGCAAATGGTAACACATTTGAAAACAACAGGGTAGATTTTCCTTCCACTCCTGCAATGGGTGAGGTAGTTCCTACATGTTCAAAACTCCAATTAACCCTTACCACAGGTGATCTTACATACATCTCTGCAGTCTTCATGCAGTTGTGTAAGCGTCCATGCAGATCCCTCTTGCACCTGACAATACACAGTCTCCAGAAACACACTCTTAGCATACAGGCAGCTGCTTCTCCTGCATTCCCATGCTTACTATTCAGCACTGTGTGGTATTTCAGATAGCAGTGTGTAACGCTAACACATTCAACATCACCAAGGCTCATTTCCTTTGCTCTAGTCTAATCACTCACCCAGGTTCCACATGCTCATGGTCTCAAGTAGCTGTTAGGACATGTGCTCTTTTCTGCCTCTCTAAACTATAAGGAAAATGTGTCAGGCTGTTACAGTAATTATCACTTGCTCTACCACAGTAGTAAATGTGCTTTGAAATTGCCAATCAAATATCGTTTTCTGCCTAGAATCACACCATGAGTCTGTGTGCACACAGGAATTGTTGTCAGAAATTTAATTCGTGTTGCTCCTGTTCTGTAAGACTTGCACTCGTAGGAAAGGGGCAGCTTGTTTTCTTGAACTGTGATGGTTAGCATTCAGCACAAATCACTATCTCACAGATGAGAGGCAAATGGTAACACATTTGAAAACAACAGGGTAGATTTTCCATCCACTCCTGCAATGGGTCAGGTAGTTCCTACATGTTCAAAACTCCAACTAACCCCCTTACCACAGGTGATCTTACATACATCTCGGCAGTCTTCATGCTGTTGTGTAAGCGTCCATGCAGATCTCTCTTGCACCTGACAATACACAGTCTCCAGAAACACACTCTTAGCACACAGGCAGCTGCTTCTCCTGCATTCCCATGCTTACTATTCAGCACTGTGTGGTATTTCAGATAGCAGTGTGTAACGCTAACACATTCAACATCACCAAGGCTCATTTCCTTTGCTCTAGTCTAATCACTCACCCAGGTTACTCATGCTCATGGTCTCAAGTAGCTGTTAGGACATGTGCTCTTTTCTGCCTCTCTAAACTATAAGGAAAATGTGTCAGGCTGTTACAGTAATTATCACTTGCTCTACCACAGTAGTAAATGTGCTTTGAAATTGCCAATCAAATATCTTTTTCTGCCTAGAATCACACCATGAGTCTGTGTGCACACAGGAATTGTTGTCAGAGATTTAATTTGTGTTGCTCTTGTTCAGTAAGACTTGCACTCGTAGGAAAGGGGCAGCTTGTTTTCTTGAACTGTGATGGTTAGCATTCAGCACAAATCACTATCTCACAGATGAGAGGCAAATGGTAACACATTTGAAAACAACAGGGTAGATTTTCCTTCAGCTCCTGCAATGGGTGAGGTAGTTCCTACATGTTCAAAACTCCAATTAACCCTTACCACAGGTGATCTTACATACATCTCTGCAGTCTTCATGCAGTAGTGTAAGTGTCCACGCAGATCTCTCTTGCACCTGACAATACACAGTCTCCAGAAACACACTCTTAGCACACAGGCAGCTGCTTCTCCTGCATTCCCATGCTTACTATTCAGCACTGTGTGGTATTTCAGATAGCAGTGTGTAACGCTAACACATTCAACATCACCAAGGCTCATTTCCTTTGCTCTAGTCTAATCACTTACCCAGGTTCCACATGCTCATGGTCTCAAGTAGCTGTTAGGACATGTGCTCTTTTCTGCCTCTCTAAACTATAAGGAAAATGTGTCAGGCTGTTACAGTAATTATCACTTGCTCTACCACAGTAGTAAATGTGCTTTGAAATTGCCAATCAAATATCGTTTTCTGCCTAGAATCACACCATGAGTCTGTGTGCACACAGGAATTGTTGTCAGAAATTTAATTAGTGTTGCTCTTGTTCTGTAAGACTTGCACTCGTAGGAAAGGGGCAGCTTGTTTTCTTGAACTGTGATGGTTAGCATTCAGCACAAATTACTATCTCACAGATGAGAGGCAAATGGTAACACATTTGAAAACAGCAGGGTAGATTTTCCTTCCACTCCTGCAATGGGTGAGGTAGTTCCTACATGTTCAAAACTCCAATTAACCCTTACCACAGGTTATCTTTTATACATCTCTGCAGTCTTCATGCAGTTGTGTAAGCGTCCATGCAGATCTCTCTTGCACCTGACAATACACAGTCTCCAGAAACACACTCTTAGCACACAGGCAGCTGCTTCTCCTGCATTCCCATGCTTACTATTCAGCACTGTGTGGTATTTCAGATAGCAGTGTGTAACGCTAACACATTCAACATCACCAAGGCTCATTTCCTTTGCTCTAGTCTAATCACTCACCCAGGTTCCACATGCTCATGGTCTCAAGTAGCTGTTAGGACATGTGCTCTTTTCTGCCTCTCTAAACTATAAGGAAAATGTGTCAGGCTGTTACAGTAATTATCACTTGCTCTACCACAGTAGTAAATGTGCTTTGAAATTGCCAATCAAATATCGTTTTCTGCCTAGAATCACACCATGAGTCTGTGTGCACACAGGAATTGTTGTCAGAAATTTAATTCGTGTTGCTCTTGTTCTGTAAGACTTGCACTCGTAGGAAAGGGGCAGCTTGTTTTCTTGAACTGTGATGGTTAGCATTCAGCACAAATCACTATCTCACAGATGAGAGGCAAATGTTAACACATTTAAAAACAACAGGGTAGATTTTCCTTCCACTCCTGCAATGGGTGAGGTAGTTCCTACATGTTCAAAACTCCAATTAACCCTTACCACTGTTGATCTTACATACATCTCTGCAGTCTTCATGCAGTTGTGTAAGCGTCCACGCAGATCTCTCTTGCACCTGACAATACACAGTCTCCAGAAACACACTCTTACCACACAGGCAGCTGCTTCTCCTGCATTCCCATGCTTACTATTCAGCACTGTGTGGTATTTCAGATAGCAGTGTGTAACGCTAACACATTCAACATCACCAAGGCTCATTTCCTTTGCTCTAGTCTAATCACTCACCCAGGTTCCTTATGCTCATGGTCTCAAGTAGCTGTTAGGACATGTGCTCTTTTCTGCCTCTCTAAACTATAAGGAAAATGTGTCAGGCTGTTACAGTAATTATCACTTGCTCTACCACAGTAGTAAATGTGCTTTGAAATTGCCAATCAAATATCGTTTTCTGCCTAGAATCACACCATGAGTCTGTGTGCACACAGGAATTGTTGTCAGAAATGTAATTCGTGTTGCTCTTGTTCTGTAAGACTTGCACTCGTAGGAAAGGGACAGCTTGTTTTCTTGAACTGTGATGGTTAGCATTCAGCACAAATCACTATCGCACAGATGAGAGGCAAATGGTAACACATTTGAAAACAACAGGGTAGATTTTCCTTCCACTCCTGCAATGGGTGAGGTAGTTCCTACATGTTCAAAACTCCAATTAACCCTTACCACGGGTGATCTTACATACATCTCTGCAGTCTTCATGCAGTTGTGTAAGCGTCCATGCAGATCTCTCTTGCATCTGACAATACACAGTCTCCAGAAACACACTCTTAGCACACAGGCAGCTGCTTCTCCTGCCTTCCCATGCTTACTATTCAGCACTGTGTGGTATTTCAGATAGCAGTGTGTAACACTAACACATTCAAAATCACCAAGGCTCATTTCCTTTGCTCTAGTCTAATCACTCACCCAGGTTCCTCATGCTCATGGTCTCAAGTAGCTGTTAGGACATGTGCTCTTTTCTGCCTCTCTAAACTATAAGGAAAATGTGTCAGGCTGTCACAGTAATTATCACTTGCTCTACCACAGTAGTAAATGTGCTTTGATATTGCCAATCAAATATCGTTTTCTGCCTAGAATCACACCATGAGTCTGTGTGCACACAGGAATTGTTGTCAGAGATTTAATTTGTGTTGCTCTTGTTCTGTAAGACTTGCACTTGTAGGAAAGGGGCAGCTTGTTTTCTTGAACTGTGATGGTTAGCATTCAGCCCAAATCACTATCTCACAGATGAGAGGCAAATGCTAACACAATTGAAAACAACAGGGTAGATTTTCCTTCCACTCCTGCAATGGGTGAGGTAGTTCCTACATGTTCAAAACTCCAATTAACCCTTACCACAGGTGATCTTACATACATCTCTGCAGTCATCATGCAGTTGTGCAAGCGTCCATGCAGATCTCTCTTGCACCTGACAATACACAGTCTCCAGAAACACACTCTTAGCACACAGCCAACTGCTTCTCCTGCACTGCCATGCTTACTATTCAGCACTGTGTGGTATTTCAGATAACAGTGTGTAACGCTAACACATTCAACATCACCAAGGCTCATTTCCTTTGCTCTAGTCTAATCACTCACCCAGGTTCCACATGCTCATGGTCTCAAGTACCTGTTAGGACATGTGCTCTTTTCTGCCTCTCTAAACTATAAGCAAAATGTGTCAGGCTGTTACAGTAATTATCACTTGCTCTACCACAGTAGTAAATGTGCTTTGAAATTGCCAATCAAATATCGTTTTCTGCCTAGAATCACACCATGAGTCTGTGTGCACACAGGAATTGTTGTCAGAGATTTAATTTGTGTTGCTCTTGTTCTTTAAGACTTGCACTCGTAGGAAAGGGGCAGCTTGTTTTCTTGAACTGTGATGGTTAGCATTCAGCACAAATCAGCATCTCACCGATGAGAGGCAAATGGTAACACATTTGAAAACAACAGGGTAGATTTTCTTTCCACTCCTGCAATGGGTGAGGTAGTTCCTACATGTTCAAAACTCCAATTAACCCTTACCACAGGTGATCTTACATACATCTCTGCAGTCTTCATGCAGTTGTGTAAGCGTCCATGCAGATCTCTCTTGCACCTGACAATACACAGTCTCCAGAAACACACTCTTAGCACACAGGCAGCTGCTTCTCCTGCCTTCCCATGCTTACTATTCAGCACTGTGTGGTATTTCAGATAGCAGTGTGTAACACTAACACATTCAAAATCACCAAGGCTCATTTCCTTTGCTCTAGTCTAATCACTCACCCAGGTTCCTCATGCTCATGGTCTCAAGTAGCTGTTAGGACATGTGCTCTTTTCTGCCTCTCTAAACTATAAGGAAAATGTGTCAGGCTGTCACAGTAATTATCACTTGCTCTACCACAGTAGTAAATGTGCTTTGATATTGCCAATCAAATATCGTTTTCTGCCTAGAATCACACCATGAGTCTGTGTGCACACAGGAATTGTTGTCAGAGATTTAATTTGTGTTGCTCTTGTTCTGTAAGACTTGCACTCGTAGGAAAGGGGCAGCTTGTTTTCTTGAACTGTGATGGTTAGCATTCAGCACAAATCACTATCTCACAGATGAGAGGCAAATGCTAACACAATTGAAAACAACAGGGTAGATTTTCCTTCCACTCCTGCAATGGGTGAGGTAGTTCCTACATGTTCAAAACTCCAATTAACCCTTACCACAGGTGATCTTACATACATCTCTGCAGTCTTCCTGCAGTTGTGCAAGCGTCCATGCAGATCTCTCTTGCACCTGACAATACACAGTCTCCAGAAACACACTCTTAGCACACAGCCAACTGCTTCTCCTGCACTCCCATGCTTACTATTCAGCACTGTGTGGTATTTCAGATAGCAGTGTGTAACGCTAACACATTCAACATCACCAAGGCTCATTTCCTTTGCTCTAGTCTAATCACTCACCCAGGTTCCACATGCTCATGGTCTCAAGTAGCTGTTCGGACATGTGCTCTTTTCTGCCTCTCTAAACTATAAGCAAAATGTGTCAGGCTGTTACAGTAATTATCACTTGCTCTACCACAGTAGTAAATGTGCTTTGAAATTGCCAATCAAATATCGTTTTCTGCCTAGAATTATACCATGAGTCTGTGTGCACACAGGAATTGTTGTCAGAGATTTAATTTGTGTTGCTCTTGTTCTTTAAGACTTGCACTCGTAGGAAAGGGGCAGCTTGTTTTCTTGAACTGTGATGGTTAGCATTCAGCACAAATCAGTATCTCACAGATGAGAGGCAAATGGTAACACATTTGAAAACAACAGGGTAGATTTTCCTTCCACTCCTGCAATGGGTGAGGTAGTTCCTACATGTTCAAAACTCCAATCAACCCTTACCACAGGTGATCTTACATACATCTCTGCAGTCTTCATGCAGTAGTGTAAGTGTCCACGCAGATCTCTCTTGCACCTGACAATACACAGTCTCCAGAAACACACTCTTAGCACACAGGCAGCTGCTTCTCCTGCATTCCCATGCTTACTATTCAGCACTGTGTGGTATTTCAGATAGCAGTGTGTAACGCTAACACATTCAACATCACCAAGGCTCATTTCCTTTGCTCTAGTCTAATCACTTACCCAGGTTCCACATGCTCATGGTCTCAAGTAGCTGTTAGGACATGTGCTCTTTTCTGCCTCTCTAAACTATAAGGAAAATGTGTCAGGCTGTTACAGTAATTATCACTTGCTCTACCACAGTAGTAAATGTGCTTTGAAATTGCCACTCAAATATCGTTTTCTGCCTAGAATCACACCATGAGTCTGTGTGCACACAGGAATTGTTGTCAGAAATGTAATTCGTGTTGCTCTTGTTCTGTAAGACTTGCACTCGCAGGAAAGGGGCAGCTTGTTTTCTTGAACTGTGATGGTTAGCATTCAGCACAAATCACTATCGCACAGATGAGAGGCAAATGGTAACACATTTGAAAACAACAGGGTAGATTTTCCTTCCACTCCTGCAATGGGTGAGGTAGTTCCTACATGTTCAAAACTCCAATTAACCCTTACCACAGGTGATCTTACATACATCTCTGCAGTCTTCATGCAGTTGTGTAAGCGTCCATGCAGATCTCTCTTGCATCTGACAATACACAGTCTCCAGAAACACACTCTTAGCACACAGGCAGCTGCTTCTCCTGCCTTCCCATGCTTACTATTCAGCACTGTGTGGTATTTCAGATAGCAGTGTGTAACACTAACACATTCAAAATCACCAAGGCTCATTTCCTTTGCTCTAGTCTAATCACTCACCCAGGTTCCTCATGCTCATGGTCTCAAGTAGCTGTTAGGACATGTGCTCTTTTCTGCCTCTCTAAACTATAAGGAAAATGTGTCAGGCTGTCACAGTAATTATCACTTGCTCTACCACAGTAGTAAATGTGCTTTGATATTGCCAATCAAATATCGTTTTCTGCCTAGAATCACACCATGAGTCTGTGTGCACACAGGAATTGTTGTCAGAGATTTAATTTGTGTTGCTCTTGTTCTGTAAGACTTGCACTTGTAGGAAAGGGGCAGCTTGTTTTCTTGAACTGTGATGGTTAGCATTCAGCCCAAATCACTATCTCACAGATGAGAGGCAAATGCTAACACAATTGAAAACAACAGGGTAGATTTTCCTTCCACTCCTGCAATGGGTGAGGTAGTTCCTACATGTTCAAAACTCCAATTAACCCTTACCACAGGTGATCTTACATACATCTCTGCAGTCATCATGCAGTTGTGCAAGCGTCCATGCAGATCTCTCTTGCACCTGACAATACACAGTCTCCAGAAACACACTCTTAGCACACAGCCAACTGCTTCTCCTGCACTGCCATGCTTACTATTCAGCACTGTGTGGTATTTCAGATAACAGTGTGTAACGCTAACACATTCAACATCACCAAGGCTCATTTCCTTTGCTCTAGTCTAATCACTCACCCAGGTTCCACATGCTCATGGTCTCAAGTACCTGTTAGGACATGTGCTCTTTTCTGCCTCTCTAAACTATAAGCAAAATGTGTCAGGCTGTTACAGTAATTATCACTTGCTCTACCACAGTAGTAAATGTGCTTTGAAATTGCCAATCAAATATCGTTTTCTGCCTAGAATCACACCATGAGTCTGTGTGCACACAGGAATTGTTGTCAGAGATTTAATTTGTGTTGCTCTTGTTCTTTAAGACTTGCACTCGTAGGAAAGGGGCAGCTTGTTTTCTTGAACTGTGATGGTTAGCATTCAGCACAAATCAGCATCTCACCGATGAGAGGCAAATGGTAACACATTTGAAAACAACAGGGTAGATTTTCTTTCCACTCCTGCAATGGGTGAGGTAGTTCCTACATGTTCAAAACTCCAATTAACCCTTACCACAGGTGATCTTACATACATCTCTGCAGTCTTCATGCAGTTGTGTAAGCGTCCATGCAGATCTCTCTTGCACCTGACAATACACAGTCTCCAGAAACACACTCTTAGCACACAGGCAGCTGCTTCTCCTGCCTTCCCATGCTTACTATTCAGCACTGTGTGGTATTTCAGATAGCAGTGTGTAACACTAACACATTCAAAATCACCAAGGCTCATTTCCTTTGCTCTAGTCTAATCACTCACCCAGGTTCCTCATGCTCATGGTCTCAAGTAGCTGTTAGGACATGTGCTCTTTTCTGCCTCTCTAAACTATAAGGAAAATGTGTCAGGCTGTCACAGTAATTATCACTTGCTCTACCACAGTAGTAAATGTGCTTTGATATTGCCAATCAAATATCGTTTTCTGCCTAGAATCACACCATGAGTCTGTGTGCACACAGGAATTGTTGTCAGAGATTTAATTTGTGTTGCTCTTGTTCTGTAAGACTTGCACTCGTAGGAAAGGGGCAGCTTGTTTTCTTGAACTGTGATGGTTAGCATTCAGCACAAATCACTATCTCACAGATGAGAGGCAAATGCTAACACAATTGAAAACAACAGGGTAGATTTTCCTTCCACTCCTGCAATGGGTGAGGTAGTTCCTACATGTTCAAAACTCCAATTAACCCTTACCACAGGTGATCTTACATACATCTCTGCAGTCTTCCTGCAGTTGTGCAAGCGTCCATGCAGATCTCTCTTGCACCTGACAATACACAGTCTCCAGAAACACACTCTTAGCACACAGCCAACTGCTTCTCCTGCACTCCCATGCTTACTATTCAGCACTGTGTGGTATTTCAGATAGCAGTGTGTAACGCTAACACATTCAACATCACCAAGGCTCATTTCCTTTGCTCTAGTCTAATCACTCACCCAGGTTCCACATGCTCATGGTCTCAAGTAGCTGTTCGGACATGTGCTCTTTTCTGCCTCTCTAAACTATAAGCAAAATGTGTCAGGCTGTTACAGTAATTATCACTTGCTCTACCACAGTAGTAAATGTGCTTTGAAATTGCCAATCAAATATCGTTTTCTGCCTAGAATTATACCATGAGTCTGTGTGCACACAGGAATTGTTGTCAGAGATTTAATTTGTGTTGCTCTTGTTCTTTAAGACTTGCACTCGTAGGAAAGGGGCAGCTTGTTTTCTTGAACTGTGATGGTTAGCATTCAGCACAAATCAGTATCTCACAGATGAGAGGCAAATGGTAACACATTTGAAAACAACAGGGTAGATTTTCCTTCCACTCCTGCAATGGGTGAGGTAGTTCCTACATGTTCAAAACTCCAATCAACCCTTACCACAGGTGATCTTACATACATCTCTGCAGTCTTCATGCAGTAGTGTAAGTGTCCACGCAGATCTCTCTTGCACCTGACAATACACAGTCTCCAGAAACACACTCTTAGCACACAGGCAGCTGCTTCTCCTGCATTCCCATGCTTACTATTCAGCACTGTGTGGTATTTCAGATAGCAGTGTGTAACGCTAACACATTCAACATCACCAAGGCTCATTTCCTTTGCTCTAGTCTAATCACTTACCCAGGTTCCACATGCTCATGGTCTCAAGTAGCTGTTAGGACATGTGCTCTTTTCTGCCTCTCTAAACTATAAGGAAAATGTGTCAGGCTGTTACAGTAATTATCACTTGCTCTACCACAGTAGTAAATGTGCTTTGAAATTGCCACTCAAATATCGTTTTCTGCCTAGAATCACACCATGAGTCTGTGTGCACACAGGAATTGTTGTCAGAAATTTAATTAGTGTTGCTCTTGTTCTGTAAGACTTGCACTCGCAGGAAAGGGGCAGCTTGTTTTCTTGAACTGTGATGGTTAGCATTCAGCACAAATCACTATCTCACAGATGAGAGGCAAATGGTAACACATTTGAAAACAACAGGGTAGATTTTCCTTCCACTCCTGCAATGGGTGAGGTAGTTCCTACATGTTCAAAACTCCAATTAACCCTTACCACAGGTGATCTTACATACATCTCTGCAGTCTTCATGCAGTTGTGTAAGCGTCCATGCAGATCTCTCTTGCACCTGACAATACACAGTCTCCAGAAACACACTCTTAGCACACAGGCAGCTGCTTCTCCTGCATTCCCATGCTTACTATTCAGCACTGTGTGGTATTTCAGATAGCAGTGTGTAACGCTAACACATTCAACATCACCAAGGCTCATTTCCTTTGCTCTAGTCTAATCACTCACCCAGGTTCCACATGCTCATGGTCTCAAGTAGCTGTTAGGACATGTGCTCTTTTCTGCCTCTCTAAACTATAAGGAAAATGTGTCAGGCTGTTACAGTAATTATCACTTGCTCTACCACAGTAGTAAATGTACTTTGAAATTGCCAATCAAATATCGTTTTCTGCCTAGAATCACACCATGAGTCTGTGTGCACACAGGAATTGCTGTCAGAAATTTAATTCGTGTTGCTCTTGTTCTGTAAGACTTGCACTCGTAGGAAAGGGGCAGCTTGTTTTCTTGAACTGTGATGGTTAGCATTCAGCACAAATCACTATCTCACAGATGAGAGGCAAATGTTAACACATTTGAAAACAACAGGGTAGATTTCCTTTCACTCCTGCAATGGGTGAGGTAGTTCCTACATGTTCAAAACTCCAATTAACCCTTACCACTGTTGATCTTACATACATCTCTGCAGTCTTCATGTAGTTGTGTAAGCGTCCACGCAGATCTCTCTTGCACCTGACAATACACAGTCTCCAGAAACACACTCTTACCACACAGGCAGCTGCTTCTCCTGCATTCCCATGCTTACTATTCAGCACTGTGTGGTATTTCAGATAGCAGTGTGTAACGCTAACACATTCAACATCACCAAGGCTCATTTCCTTTGCTCTAGTCTAATCACTCACCCAGGTTCCTCATGCTCATGGTCTCAAGTAGCTGTTAGGACATGTGCTCTTTTCTGCCTCTCTAAACTATAAGGAAAATGTGTCAGGCTGTTACAGTAATTATCACTTGCTCTACCACAGTAGTAAATGTGCTTTGAAATTGCCAATCAAATATCGTTTTCTGCCTAGAATCACACCATGAGTCTGTGTGCACACAGGAATTGTTGTCAGAAATGTAATTCGTGTTGCTCTTGTTCTGTAAGACTTGCACTCGTAGGAAAGGGGCAGCTTGTTTTCTTGAACTGTGATGGTTAGCATTCAGCACAAATCACTATCTCACAGAAGAGAGGCAAATGGTAACACATTTGAAAACAACAGGGTAGATTTTCCTTCCACTCCTGCAATGGGTGAGGTAGTTCCTACATGTTCAAAACTCCAATTAATCCTTACCACGGGTGATCTTACATACATCTCTGCAGTCTTCATGCAGTTGTGTAAGCGTCCATGCAGATCTCTCTTGCACCTGACAATACACAGTCTCCAGAAACACACTCTTAGCACACAGGCAGCTGCTTCTCCTGCCTTCCCATGCTTACTATTCAGCACTGTGTGGTATTTCAGATAGCAGTGTGTAACACTAACACATTCAAAATCACCAAGGCTCATTTCCTTTGCTCTAGTCTAATCACTCACCCAGGTTCCTCATGCTCATGGTCTCAAGTAGCTGTTAGGACATGTGCTCTTTTCTGCCTCTCTAAACTATAAGGAAAATGTGTCAGGCTGTCACAGTAATTATCACTTGCTCTTCCACAGTAGTAAATGTGCTTTGATATTGCCAATCAAATATCGTTTTCTGCCTAGAATCACACCATGAGTCTGTGTGCACACAGGAATTGTTGTCAGAGATTTAATTTGTGTTGCTCTTGTTCTGTAAGACTTGCACTTGTAGGAAAGGGGCAGCTTGTTTTCTTGAACTGTGATGGTTAGCATTCAGCACAAATCACTATCTCACTGATGAGAGGCAAATGCTAACACAATTGAAAACAACAGGGTAGATTTTCCTTCCACTCCTGCAATGGGTGAGGTAGTTCCTACATGTTCAAAACTCCAATTAACCCTTACCACAGGTGATCTTACATACATCTCTGCAGTCTTCATGCAGTTGTGCAAGCGTCCATGCAGATCTCTCTTGCACCTGACAATACACAGTCTCCAGAAACACACTCTTAGCACACAGCCAACTGCTTCTCCTGCACTCCCATGCTTACTATTCAGCACTTTGTGGTATTTCAGATAGCAGTGTGTAACGCTAACACATTCAACATAACCAAGGCTCATTTCCTTTGCTCTAGTCTAATCACTCACCCAGGTTCCACATGCTCATGGTCTCAAGTACCTGTTAGAACATGTGCTCTTTTCTGCCTCTCTAAACTATAAGCAAAATGTGTCAGGCTGTTACAGTAATTATCACTTGCTCTACCACAGTAGTAAATGTGCTTTGAAATTGCCAATCAAATATCGTTTTCTGCCTAGAATCACACCATGAGTCTGTGTGCACACAGGAATTGTTGTCAGAAATGTAATTCGTGTTGCTCTTGTTCTGTAAGACTTGCACTCGTAGGAAAGGGACAGCTTGTTTTCTTGAACTGTGATGGTTAGCATTCAGCACAAATCACTATCTCACAGATGAGAGGCAAATGGTAACACATTTGAAAACAACAGGGTAGATTTTCCTTCCACTCCTGCAATGGGTGAGGTAGTTCCTACATGTTCAAAACTCCAATTAACCCTTACCACGGGTGATCTTACATACATCTCTGCAGTCTTCATGCAGTTGTGTAAGCGTCCATGCAGATCTCTCTTGCACCTGACAATACACAGTCTCCAGAAACACACTCTTAGCACACAGGCAGCTGCTTCTCCTGCCTTCCCATGCTTACTATTCAGCACTGTGTGGTATTTCAGATAGCAGTGTGTAACACTAACACATTCAAAATCACCAAGGCTCATTTCCTTTGCTCTAGTCTAATCACTCACCCAGGTTCCTCATGCTCATGGTCTCAAGTAGCTGTTAGGACATGTGCTCTTTTCTGCCTCTCTAAACTATAAGGAAAATGTGTCAGGCTGTCACAGTAATTATCACTTGCTCTACCACAGTAGTAAATGTGCTTTGATATTGCCAATCAAATATCGTTTTCTGCCTAGAATCACACCATGAGTCTGTGTGCACACAGGAATTGTTGTCAGAGATTTAATTTGTGTTGCTCTTGTTCTGTAAGACTTGCACTTGTAGGAAAGGGGCAGCTTGTTTTCTTGAACTGTGATGGTTAGCATTCAGCACAAATCACTATCTCACAGATGAGAGGCAAATGCTAACACAATTGAAAACAACAGGGTAGATTTTCCTTCCACTCCTGCAATGGGTGAGGTAGTTCCTACATGTTCAAAACTCCAATTAACCCTTACCACAGGTGATCTTACTGTCAGGCCGGCAGTAGCCGTATACTCTAGGCTCCTACTAACCTGCGGATCGATCGGCAGGAACGATGGCGTGTAGAATAGTTCTCCCTTCCCACTGGTGCAACCCCACGCTGGCGAACCAAAACAACCAACGCGTGGTAGAGGCACTTAGGGGGAAGAAGAGAGGAACGAATGAAGGGAAGGATCGGGTCCGCTTGTCTCGGAACCGGATGGTCTGACGGGTAGTGCTCTAGTAAGCTGCAGTAAGGGGGAGACAGACAAGGCACAGCATTAGGGACGGAAGTACCACTTACCTCCTACCTCCCTGCTCCCCTCTCAAGGGCCACCACTCACCTACTGTGGGCGCTAACTTCGATTCCCCAGTCAGGGAGACCGTTGGCATCACGGTCTTGGAAACGGTAGATAGGGTATGGCTTGTGCAGAACCAGTTCGTTCTGTTGATGCCCACGCGGTAGTTAACCTCTCTACCGTGGCAGTATCCAGCAATGCCTATCTAAACAATATGGTGTTCTCTCTCTGTCAACAATTATCGAAGTAAGCGGCAGGGCTTCCACGCCTCCTCGCGCTGTTCGCGCAGGACGCAGACGAAGGAGACGGAAATCGGGAATTCCTCGGGAAAGACTCTGGGCTACGGCAGTTACGTCACTGCCTAGCAGATGATATGCAAACGGGTGCTCCTGCTCCTCCCAACAGAGTGTCCTACCTGATACCGGCTCTAGGTACCTCAGGCAAGAACGGGAACCAGGGAGACTTCAGGAGCGGCGTAACAACGGGTACTGGACAGGGAAGTCACGATGCTGCAATGGTAAGCGAGCGCTCGTCCTCCAGCGGGGAATACCATCCGCTAAGCGCTGTCTTCAGGGAACCTCCTCGGATTGTCAAGCGCCATTTCTCCAGAGGGGGATGGTCTTATAGCTGCGGTCATGTGACCGACCCCGCTTCCGGTGCTCCGCCGTTGGATGTCCCGAGGTCTTCTGGGACTTGTAGTCGGCCTTAGGAGTGCGCTCCTTTGCCGCGCGGTTAGATACCCCCGGGTGGCGCCGATCTGCTGTCTGGAATCCACATGGCTCGCGAGGATCATGACAGTACCCCCTCTCAAGGACCGCCGTCTCGGCGGTTGTCCTGGTTTACCAGGATGTTGGGCGTGAAACTGTCGGAGTAGTTGTGGACAATGTAAGTTAGCTGCTGGTTCCCAAGTCCGTTCTTCCGGCCCAAACCCTTTCCATTCTACCAGGTATTGCACTCTTCCCCTCACTTGTCGGGAGTCTAATAAGGCCTGGACTTCGTATTCCTCTTGCCCTTCTACCTCCACTGGGAGGGGAGTCAGAGGTAGTCTCATGTTGGCAGGGCATGGCCGGAGAAGGGAAACATGGAAAACAGGATGTATTTTCCAGGAGGCAGGAAGGCTTAGTCTTACCGCAACGGGATTCAGGACGCGGTCTATTCTGTATGGCCCTACGTACTTGGGTGCCAATTTACCCACCCCCTTTAGATGTAAGTTCTTGGTGGATAACCATACTTTGTCTCCTACTCTATACTCGGGTTCTGGCGTTCTCTTTTTGTCAGCGTATAGTTTTTGTGTGTTTTGCGCTGTCTCTAAATGGAGTTTGGTTTCTCGGAGAATGGTGCGGAGATGTGTATGGTGTTCTTGGATTGTAGGGTGTGTCGAGACTACAGGCCACTCGAATGGAAGAATGTCGGGGTGGAAACCATAAAGACAAAAGAACGGGGAACACCCTAGGGTGGTGTGTTCTGCGTTATTGTAGGCGAACTCTGCTAACCATATTAAGGGGTACCACTCCATGGTGTTTTGGAGGGTAAAGCAGCGCAGGTACTGTTCTAACGTCTGGTTCAGACGTTCTGTTTTGCCATCCGTCTGGGGATGGTAACTTGTGGATAGACGGGCATCAATGTTCATAGTGTCACATAGTTTTCTCCAAAAGCGTGAGGTAAACTGGGATCCTCGGTCTGTGATAAGCACCTTTGGTAGTCCGTGCGCTCTCACCACATGTTGTAGGAATACCAGAGCAAGTTCGCCCGCCGTGGGTAGTCTTTTGAGAGGGACGAAGTGGCCCATCTTTGTTAAGTGATCTACAATTACTAGCACGGTGGTGTAACCTTCACAGGGTGGCATCTCCACGATGAAATCCATCAATACTGTATGCCATGGGGCTGGTGGAATGGGTATGGGACGCAACAGCCCCGCTGGTTTCGAATGGCTGACCTTACTCTGCGCACAGATGGCACAATTCTTCAGATATTCTTTGGCATCTGTTCGTAATGTGGGCCACCAGAAGGATCTTTCAAGTCCTGCTATGGTTTTGTATTCCCCCATATGGCCTCCTAGCGCGGAATCATGAACCCAGGCAATCGCTTGCTGTTGTTGTGCTTTCTGCGGGAGAAATAAGGCATCGTTCTGGAACAGGAAGTCCCCTCTTTTTGTTCTGTGGGCTGGGTCGATTTGTATCCAGGCTGAAATGTTGACGTCAGTTAAGGACGCCTTTACAGCCTCAAGGTATTCGTCCGACGAGGTGAGAGCATGCACTTGATGAGCAAACGCCTTGCTGGGCAGGATCGACGGTGGATCGGAGGGTAGGCTCTCTTCAGGGGGTATGGTTTCTTCCATACGGGATAAGGCGTCGGCCTTGCCGTTCTGGGGTCCAGGTCTGTATTTGATGAGAAAGTCATAATCTGAGAAGAATAGGGACCAGCGTAACTGACGTGGTGTGAGGGCTCTGGCCGATTTCAGGAATAAAAGGTTTCTATGGTCAGTGTACATCTCAACAGTATGGCTTGCCCCTAGCAGATAGTGCCTCCACTCTTCGCACGCCCGTTTAATGGCCAGTAGTTCCTTGTCCGTAATGGAGTAGTTCACCTCACTCGGGGAGAGTTCTTGGAATAAAACGCCACCGGATGGAGTTGCCCCGTTTGTTGGTGCCGTTGTGATAGCACTCCTCCTATGGCGTATTGAGACGCATCCGTCTCCACCATGAACGGCAGGTCAGTATTTGGGTGTAACAAAATGGGAGCTGTTGTGAACCGCCGTTTTAGTTCCTGAAAAGACCGTTCCGCCTCTTGATCCCAGACGAAAGGAGTATTTTTTCTTAGTAGACGAGAGATGGGGTGGATTACCTTCGAGAAATCCTTTATGAAACGCCTATAGTAATTGGCGAACCCCAGGAATCTTTGTACCGCCTTAACGTGGCTTGGGGCCTTCCAGGAAGTGATTGCATCTACTTTGGCGGTATCCATTTGAAACCCTTGTGCATTAATGATGTACCCTAGGAAGGCAACTTCCTGTACATGAAATAAGCATTTCTCTAACTTGGCATACAACGAATGTCGTTGAAGACGTGTCAACACTTCCTGCACATGGGTGATGTGCTCCTGTAAGGTGGACGAATAGATGAGTATATCATCTATGTAGACTATACAACACACCTCCAGCAGACCGCGGAGAACTTCATCCATGAAGAACTGAAATGCTGCTGGGGCGTTGCATAGCCCGAATGGCATTACTTGGTACTCGTAGAGACCGAACTTCGTTCGGAACGCCGTCTTCCATTCGTCCCCAGATTTCACGCGAACCAAATGGTATGCACCTCGAAGGTCAAGCTTGGTGTATATTCGGGCCCCTTTGAGCTGGTCTAGCAATACGGGAATCAAAGGGAGAGGGTACCGGTTCTTGATGGTTATCTTGTTGATGGCGCGGTAATCGATGCAGGCTCGTAACTCATCGCAGTCCTTCTTGGCGATGAAAAAGAGGGGCGACGAGGCCGGCGACGAGGAAGGGCGGATGAATCCTGATTCCAGGTTCTCTTCCAGATATTTCTTGAGGTAACGGATCTCTGGTTCTGTTAGAGCGTATACACGACTGCAGGGAATGTCCGCTCCAGGGTGTAGATCGATCCGACAATCAAATGTTCGGTGGGGAGGTAATGTGGCCGCTGTTTGTTTGTCGAACACCGGTTGGTATTGCAGATATTCGTTGGGTAAGGATACAGCGCAGCAATACTCGGCTTCTTCCCGACCTTCGGCGAGGAAACTGGCTTGTGTTCTGGAACCATTGTCCTGCAAGACGTGCCGAGTACAGTGCGTTTTGCAATACTCAGAGGTCAGTGACACCGTACGTTCTGCCCATCGTACTACCGGGTCATGTAGCGTTAGCCACGGCATGCCTAGGATCAAACGGAATTGAGGCGCGTCTATCAGGTCAAACTGCAGGACTTCGTAGTGTTCTTCCCCCACCCTCATTGAGAGGGGAACGGTGTGATACCTAACCGGTCCGGAGGTTAAGGTCTTCCCATCTACAGCCTTCACTATTTCGGGTATCATCTTCTTTTCGTATGGCACCCCAAACCGTCGAGCATACTGGAGATCCATAAAATTTCCGGTGGCGCCCGAATCCAACAAGGACGCCACCTCTAGCAGGCTGTTTTCAGTGATCCATAAGGTTACACACACATTGATGTGTGCTACGGCGGGTTGCATAGTGTTAGCGAGTGCAAGGGGGATCCGTGACGAATCGGTACCCATGGCAGTGATCCCTTCCTGTCGTGGGATTTCTAGTTTTCCGACTCCTGCGAGAAGGTCGCTGCAGGTACCTGTGGGGGGCCGGGTCTTTCCGGGGCCTTGGCTCTCGCGCGACATTCCCTGATAAAATGCCCGCTCTTCCCACAGTAAAGACACAGCTTCTGTTGTCTTCTTTTTTCCCGTTCTTCGGGGGTAAGAGGACCTCGCACTCCCCCGATCTGCATAGGTTCGCTGAGATCTATGGTCTTCTGACGGTCTTCGGGGAGCGATCGCATTCTGGGCAACGGGAAGCGGTTCTCACCTCGGCCTTTATCCGTCTTCCGTTCTTGTAGGCGATGTTCCAATTGCACCGCGAGATCAATCAGCTCCTCACAAGTGGGAGGCAGCTGAACCACTTGCGATAACACGTCTTTCAGCTCACCTCGAAGACCTTGGTAAAAGAGGGTGGAGCGTTTCTCGGTAGGCCAGTCGGTTTCCACCACCAATCGATTAAAGGTCGTGATATACGATAGCAGGTCCTGCGTGCCTTGTCTCAGAGTGAGCAATTCCCGATCCAATGATAGCATGTGCGACTTGCGGTCGAACAATCTTCTTAGTGCGGTACAAAAATCGTGGAAGTTGTGCAGCACCGGGTCGTTTCTGTCCATCAACGGAATAGTCCAGCTGGCTGCATTGCCCCCCATGTACGACATCATAAAGGAAGTCTTGGCGGTATGTTCTTGGAAGATCGCTGGTTTGCAAAGGAAGTGTAGCCGGCATTGGTTAAGAAAGGTCTCAAATTTCTTTGGGTCCCCAAAGAACCTTTCGGGGGGAGCTAGTGGTATACCATGAGTCTGGATGACATGTACTGTCGGAGCAGAATCCTGTGGAGGTTGGGGCGTGCCCGAAGGAGTAAAGGACCCTGTACCAGTAGCACCACCCCCCATTACCGGGGTTGTGCGTGTCGCAGGCGGGGGAAGGGTCCAATCCTTTATATATGTACTCTTGCTAGGGCCTTGTCTTGTAATGCCTGCAACCTCCCTACGCAAGGTACTCATTTCTCTTTTCATATCCTGGTTCTCTAACCTAGAATCGTGCACTTCCTGTTGTAAAGCCGTAATGCTTTCCAACAGGGAGGTCAACACGACATTGGAGTCCATCGTTCAGGCCGAAAGGTATACGTGGGCTTGACAATCTGTCAGGCCGGCAGTAGCCGTATACTCTAGGCTCCTACTAACCTGCGGATCGATCGGCAGGAACGATGGCGTGTAGAATAGTTCTCCCTTCCCACTGGTGCAACCCCACGCTGGCGAACCAAAACAACCAACGCGTGGTAGAGGCACTTAGGGGGAAGAAGAGAGGAACGAATGAAGGGAAGGATCGGGTCCGCTTGTCTCGGAACCGGATGGTCTGACGGGTAGTGCTCTAGTAAGCTGCAGTAAGGGGGAGACAGACAAGGCACAGCATTAGGGACGGAAGTACCACTTACCTCCTACCTCCCTGCTCCCCTCTCAAGGGCCACCACTCACCTACTGTGGGCGCTAACTTCGATTCCCCAGTCAGGGAGACCGTTGGCATCACGGTCTTGGAAACGGTAGATAGGGTATGGCTTGTGCAGAACCAGTTCGTTCTGTTGATGCCCACGCGGTAGTTAACCTCTCTACCGTGGCAGTATCCAGCAATGCCTATCTAAACAATATGGTGTTCTCTCTCTGTCAACAATTATCGAAGTAAGCGGCAGGGCTTCCACGCCTCCTCGCGCTGTTCGCGCAGGACGCAGACGAAGGAGACGGAAATCGGGAATTCCTCGGGAAAGACTCTGGGCTACGGCAGTTACGTCACTGCCTAGCAGATGATATGCAAACGGGTGCTCCTGCTCCTCCCAACGGAGTGTCCTACCTGATACCGGCTCTAGGTACCTCAGGCAAGAACGGGAACCAGGGAGACTTCAGGAGCGGCGTAACAACGGGTACTGGACAGGGAAGTCACGATGCTGCAATGGTAAGCGAGCGCTCGTCCTCCAGCGGGGAATACCATCCGCTAAGCGCTGTCTTCAGGGAACCTCCTCGGATTGTCAAGCGCCATTTCTCCAGAGGGGGATGGTCTTATAGCTGCGGTCATGTGACCGACCCCGCTTCCGGTGCTCCGCCGTTGGATGTCCCGAGGTCTTCTGGGACTTGTAGTCGGCCTTAGGAGTGCGCTCCTTTGCCGCGCGGTTAGATACCCCCGGGTGGCGCCGATCTGCTGTCTGGAATCCACATGGCTCGCGAGGATCATGACACTTACATACATCTCTGCAGTCTTCATGCAGTTGTGCAAGCATCCATGCAGATCTCTCTTGCACCTGACAATACACAGTCTCCAGAAACACACTCTTAGCACACAGCCAACTGCTTCTCCTGCACTCCCATGCTTACTATTCAGCACTGTGTGGTATTTCAGATAGCAGTGTGTAACGCTAACACATTCAACATCACCAAGGCTCATTTCCTTTGCTCTAGTCTAATCACTCACCCAGGTTCCACATGCTCATGGTCTCAAGTACCGGTTAGGACATGTGCTCTTTTCTGCCTCTCTAAACTATAAGCAAAATGTGTCAGGCTGTTACAGTAATTATCACTTGCTCTACCACAGTAGTAAATGTGCTTTGAAATTGCCAATCAAATATCGTTTTCTGCCTAGAATCACACCATGTGTCTGTGTGCACACAGGAATTGTTGTCAGAGATTTAATTTGTGTTGCTCTTGTTCTTTAAGACTTGCACTCGTAGGAAAGGGGCAGCTTGTTTTCTTGAACTGTGATGGTTAGCATTCAGCACAAATCAGAATCTCACAGATGAGAGGCAAATGGTAACACATTTGAAAACAACAGGGTAGATTTTCCTTCCACTCCTGCAATGGGTGAGGTAGTTCCTACATGTTCAAAACTCCAATTAACCCTTACCACGGGTGATCTTACATACATCTCTGCAGTCTTCATGCAGTTGTGTAAGCGTCCATGCAGATCTCTCTTGCACCTGACAATACACAGTCTCCAGAAACACACTCTTAGCACACAGGCAGCTGCTTCTCCTGCATTCCCATGCTTACTATTCAGCACTGTGTGGTATTTCAGATAGCAGTGTGTAACACTAACACATTCAAAATCACCAAGGCTCATTTCCTTTGCTCTAGTCTAATCACTCACCCAGGTTCCTCATGCTCATGGTCTCAAGTAGCTGTTAGGACATGTGCTCTTTTCTGCCTCTCTAAACTATAAGGAAAATGTGTCAGGCTGTTACAGTAATTATCACTTGCTCTACCACAGTAGTAAATGTGCTTTGAAATTGCCAATCAAATATCGTTTTCTGCCTAGAATCACACCATGTGTCTGTGTGCACACAGGAATTGTTGTCAGAAATTTAATTCGTGTTGCTCTTGTTCTGTAAGACTTGCACTCGTAGGAAAGGGGCAGCTTGTTTTCTTGAACTGTGATGGTTAGCATTCAGCACAAATCACTATCTCACAGATGAGAGGCAAATGTTAACACATTTGAAAACAACAGGGTAGATTTTCCTTTCACTCCTGCAATGGGTGAGGTAGTTCCTACATGTTCAAAACTCCAATTAACCCTTACCACTGTTGATCTTACATACATCTCTGCAGTCTTCATGCAGTTGTGTAAGCGTCCACGCAGATCTCTCTTGCACCTGACAATACACAGTCTCCAGAAACACACTCTTACCACACAGGCAGCTGCTTCTCCTGCATTCCCATGCTTACTATTCAGCACTGTGTGGTATTTCAGATAGCAGTGTGTAACGCTAACACATTCAACATCACCAAGGCTCATTTCCTTTGCTCTAGTCTAATCACTCACCCAGGTTCCTCATGCTCATGGTCTCAAGTAGCTGTTAGGACATGTGCTCTTTTCTGCCTCTCTAAACTATAAGGAAAATGTGTCAAGCTGTTACAGTAATTATCACTTGCTCTACCACAGTAGTAAATGTGCTTTGAAATTGCCACTCAAATATCGTTTTCTGCCTAGAATCACACCATGAGTCTGTGTGCACACAGGAATTGTTGTCAGAAATTTAATTAGTGTTGCTCTTGTTCTGTAAGACTTGCACTCGCAGGAAAGGGGCAGCTTGTTTTCTTGAACTGTGATGGTTAGCATTCAGCACAAATCACTATCTCACAGATGAGAGGCAAATGGTAACACATTTGAAAACAACAGGGTAGATTTTCCTTCCACTCCTGCAATGGGTGAGGTAGTTCCTACATGTTCAAAACTCCAATTAACCCTTACCACAGGTGATCTTACATACATCTCTGCAGTCTTCATGCAGTTGTGTAAGCGTCCATGCAGATCTCTCTTGCACCTGACAATACACAGTCTCCAGAAACACACTCTTAGCACACAGGCAGCTGCTTCTCCTGCATTCCCATGCTTAGTATTCAGCACTGTGTGGTATTTCAGATAGCAGTGTGTAACGCTAACACATTCAACATCACCAAGGCTCATTTCCTTTGCTCTAGTCTAATCACTCACCCAGGTTCCACATGCTCATGGTCTCAAGTAGCTGTTAGGACATGTGCTCTTTTCTGCCTCTCTAAACTATAAGGAAAATGTGTCAGGCTGTTACAGTAATTATCACTTGCTCTACCACAGTAGTAAATGTGCTTTGAAATTGCCAATCAAATATCGTTTTCTGCCTAGAATCACACCATGAGTCTGTGTGCACACAGGAATTGTTGTCAGAAATTTAATTTGTGTTGCTCTTGTTCTGTAAGACTTGCACTCGTAGGAAAGGGGCAGCTTGTTTTCTTGAACTGTGATGGTTAGCATTCAGCACAAATCACTATCTCACAGATGAGAGGCAAATGTTAACACATTTGAAAACAACAGGGTAGATTTTCCTTCCACTCCTGCAATGGGTGAGGTAGTTCCTACATGTTCAAAACTCCAATTAACCCTTACCACTGTTGATCTTACATACATCTCTGCAGTCTTCATGCAGTTGTGTAAGCGTCTACGCAGATCTCTCTTGCACCTGACAATACACAGTCTCCAGAAACACACTCTTACCACACAGGCAGCTGCTTCTCCTGCATTCCCATGCTTACTATTCAGCACTGTGTGGTATTTCAGATAGCAGTGTGTAACGCTAACACATTCAACATCACCAAGGCTCATTTCCTTTGCTCTAGTCTATTCACTCACCCAGGTTCCTCATGCTCATGGTCTCAAGTAGCTGTTAGGACATGTGCTCTTTTCTGCCTCTCTAAACTATAAGGAAAATGTGTCAGGCTGTTACAGTAATTATCACTTGCTCTACCACAGTAGTAAATGTGCTTTGAAATTGCCAATCAAATATCGTTTTCTGCCTAGAATCACACCATGAGTCTGTGTGCACACAGGAATTGTTGTCAGAAATGTAATTCGTGTTGCTCTTGTTCTGTAAGACTTGCACTCGTAGGAAAGGGGCAGCTTGTTTTCTTGAACTGTGATGGTTAGCATTCAGCACAAATCACTATCTCACAGATGAGAGGCAAATGGTAACACATTTGAAAACAACAGGGTAGATTTTCCTTCCACTCCTGCAATGGGTGAGGTAGTTCCTACATGTTCAAAACTCCAATTAATCCTTACCACGGGTGATCTTACATACATCTCTGCAGGATTCATGCAGTTGTGTAAGCGTCCATGCAGATCTCTCTTGCACCTGACAATACACAGTCTCCAGAAACACACTCTTAGCACACAGGCAGCTGCTTCTCCTGCATTCCCATGCTTACTATTCAGCACTGTGTGGTATTTCAGATAGCAGTGTGTAACACTAACACATTCAAAATCACCAAGGCTCATTTCCTTTGCTCTAGTCTAATCACTCACCCAGGTTCCACATGCTCATGGTCTCAAGTAGCTGTTAGGACATGTGCTCTTTTCTGCCTCTCTAAACTATAAGGAAAATGTGTCAGGCTGTTACAGTAATTATTATTTGCTCTACCACAGTAGTAAATGTGCTTTGAAATTGCCCATCAAATATCGTTTTCTGCCTAGAATCACACCATGAGTCTGTGTGCACACAGGAATTGTTGTCAGAGGTTTAATTTGTGTTGCTCTTGTTCTGTAAGACTTGCACTCGTAGGAAAGGGGCAGCTTGTTTTCTTGAACTGTGATGGTTAGCATTCAGCACAAATCACTATCTCACAGATGAGAGGCAAATGGTAACACATTTGAAAACAACAGGGTAGATTTTCCTTCCACTCCTGCAATGGGTGAGGTAGTTCCTACATGTTCAAAACTCCAATTAACCCTTACCACTGTTGATCTTACATACATCTCTGCAGTCTTCATGCAGTTGTGTAAGCATACACGCAGATCTCTCTTGCACCTGACAATACACAGACTCCAGAAACACACTCTTAGCACACCGGCAGCTGCTTCTCCTGCATTCCCATGCTTACTATTCAGCACTGTGTGGTATTTCAGATAGCAGTGTGTAACGCTAACACATTCAACATCACCAAGGCTCATTTCCTTTGTTCTAGTCTAACCACTCACCCAGGTTCCTCATGCTCATGGTCTCAAGTAGCTGTTAGGACATGTGCTCTTTTCTGCCTCTCTAAACTATAAGGAAAATGTGTCAGTCTGTTACAGTAATTATCACTTGCTCTACCACAGTAGTAAATGTGCTTTGAAATTGCCAATCAAATATCATTTTCTGCCTAGAATCACACCATGAGTCTGTGTGCACACAGGAATTGTTGTCAGAGATTTAATTTGTGTTGCTCTTGTTCAGTAAGACTTGCACTCGTAGGAAAGGGGCAGCTTGTTTTCTTGAACTGTGATGGTTAGCATTCAGCACAAATCACTATCTCACAGATGAGAGGCAAATGGTAACACATTTGAAAACAACAGGGTAGATTTTCCTTCAGCTCCTGCAATGGGTGAGGTAGTTCCTACATGTTCAAAACTCCAATTAACCCTTACCACAGGTGATCTTACATACATCTCTGCAGTCTTCATGCAGTAGTGTAAGTGTCCATGCAGATCTCTCTTGCACCTGACAATACACAGTCTCCGGAAACACACTCTTAGCACACAGGCAGCTGCTTCTCCTGCATTCCCATGCTTACTATTCAGCACTGTGTGGTATTTCAGATAGCAGTGTGTAACGCTAACACATTCAACATCACCAAGGCTCATTTCCTTTGCTCTAGTCTAATCACTTACCCAGGTTCCACATGCTCATGGTCTCAAGTAGCTGTTAGGACATGTGCTCTTTTCTGCCTCTCTAAACTATAAGGAAAATGTGTCAGGCTGTTACAGTAATTATCACTTGCTCTACCACAGTAGTAAATGTGCTTTGAAATTGCCAATCAAATATCGTTTTCTGCCTAGAATCACACCATGAGTCTGTGTGCACACAGGAATTGTTGTCAGAAATGTAATTAGTGTTGCTCTTGTTCTGTAAGACTTGCACTCGTAGGAAAGGGGCAGCTTGTTTTCTTGAACTGTGATGGTTAGCATTCAGCACAAATCACTATCTCACAGATGAGAGGCAAATGGTAACACATTTGAAAACAGCAGGGTAGATTTTCCTTCCACTCCTGCAATGGGTGAGGTAGTTCCTACATGTTCAAAACTCCAATTAACCCTTACCACAGGTGATCTTACATACATCTCTGCAGTCTTCATGCAGCTGTGTAAGCGTCCATGCAGACCTCTCTTGCACCTGACAATACACAGTCTCCAGAAACACACTCTTAGCACACAGGCAGCTGCTTCTCCTGCATTCCCATGCTTACTATTCAGCACTGTGTGGTATTTCAGATAGCAGTGTGTAACGCTAACACATTCAACATCACCAAGGCTCATTTCCTTTGCTCTAGTCTAATCACTCACCCAGGTTCCACATGCTCATGGTCTCAAGTAGCTGTTAGGACATGTGCTCTTTTCTGCCTCTCTAAACTATAAGGAAAATGTGTCAGGCTGTTACAGTAATTATCACTTGCTCTACCACAGTAGTAAATGTGCTTTGAAATTGCCAATCAAATATCGTTTTCTGCCTAGAATCACACCATGAGTCTGTGTGCACACAGGAATTGTTGTCAGAAATTTAATTTGTGTTGCTCTTGTTCTGTAAGACTTGCACTCGTAGGAAAGGGGCAGCTTGTTTTCTTTAACTGTGATGGTTAGCATTCAGCACAAATCACTATCTCACAGATGAGAGGCAAATGTTAACACATTTAAAAACAACAGGGTAGATTTTCCTTCCACTCCTGCAATGGGTGAGGTAGTTCCTACATGTTCAAAACTCCAATTAACCCTTACCACTGTTGATCTTACATACATCTCTGCAGTCTTCATGCAGTTGTGTAAGCGTCCACGCAGATCTCTCTTGCACCTGACAATACACAGTCTCCAGAAACACACTCTTACCACACAGGCAGCTGCTTCTCCTGCATTCCCATGCTTACTATTCAGCACTGTGTGGTATTTCAGATAGCAGTGTGTAACGCTAACACATTCAACATCACCAAGGCTCATTTCCTTTGCTCTAGTCTAATCACTCACCCAGGTTCCTTATGCTCATGGTCTCAAGTAGCTGTTAGGACATGTGCTCTTTTCTGCCTCTCTAAACTATAAGGAAAATGTGTCAGGCTGTTACAGTAATTATCACTTGCTCTACCACAGTAGTAAATGTGCTTTGATATTGCCAATCAAATATCGTTTTCTGCCTAGAATCACACCATGAGTCTGTGTGCACACAGGAATTGTTGTCAGAGATTTAATTTGTGTTGCTCTTGTTCTGTAAGACTTGCACTCGTAGGAAAGGGGCAGCTTGTTTTCTTGAACTGTGATGGTTAGCATTCAGCACAAATCACTATCTCACAGATGAGAGGCAAATGCTAACACAATTGAAAACAACAGGGTAGATTTTCCTTCCACTCCTGCAATGGGTGAGGTAGTTCCTACATGTTCAAAACTCCAATTAACCCTTACCACAGGTGATCTTACATACATCTCTGCAGTCTTCATGCAGTTGTGCAAGCGTCCATGCAGATCTCTCTTGCACCTGACAATACACAGTCTCCAGAAACACACTCTTAGCACACAGCCAACTGCTTCTCCTGCACTCCCATGCTTACTATTCAGCACTGTGTGGTATTTCAGATAGCAGTGTGTAACGCTAACACATTCAACATCACCAAGGCTCATTTCCTTTGCTCTAGTCTAATCACTCCCCCAGGTTCCACATGCTCATGGTCTCAAGTAGCTGTTAGGACATGTGCTCTTTTCTGCCTCTCTAAACTATAAGCAAAATGTGTCAGGCTGTTACAGTAATTATCACTTGCTCTACCACAGTAGTAAATGTGCTTTGAAATTGCCAATCAAATATCGTTTTCTGCCTAGAATCATACCATGAGTCTGTGTGCACACAGGAATTGTTGTCAGAGATTTAATTTGTGTTGCTCTTGTTCTTTAAGACTTGCACTCGTAGGAAAGGGGCAGCTTGTTTTCTTGAACTGTGATGGTTAGCATTCAGCACAAATCAGTATCTCACAGATGAGAGGCAAATGGTAACACATTTGAAAACAACAGGGTAGATTTTCCTTCCACTCCTGCAATGGGTGAGGTAGTTCCTACATGTTCAAAACTCCAATTAACCCTTACCACAGGTGATCTTACATACATCTCTGCAGTCTTCCTGCAGTTGTGTAAGCGTCCATGCAGATCTCTCTTGAACCTGACAATACACAGTCTCCAGAAACACACTCTTAGCACACAGGCAGCTGCTTCTCCTGCATTCCCATGCTTACTATTCAGCACTGTGTGGTATTTCAGAGAGCAGTGTGTAATGCTAACACATTCAACATCACCAAGGCTCATTTCCTTTGCTCTAGTCTAATCACTCACCCAGGTTCCACATGCTCATGGTCTCAAGTAGCTGTTAGGACATGTGCTCTTTTCCGCCTCTCTAAACTATAAGGAAAATGTGTCAGGCTGTTACAGTAATTATCACTTGCTCTACCACAGTAGTAAATGTGCTTTGAAATTGCCAATCAAATATCGTTTTCTGCCTAGAATCACACCATGAGTCTGTGTGCACACAGGAATTGTTGTCAGAGATTTAATTTGTGTTGCTCTTGTTCTGTAAGACTTGCACTCGTAGGAAAGGGGCAGCTTGTTTTCTTGAACTGTGATGGTTAGCATTCAGCACAAATCACTATCTCACAGATGAGAGGCAAATGGTAACACATTTGAAAACAACAGGGTAGATTTTCCTTCAGCTCCTGCAATGGGTGAGGTAGTTCCTACATGTTCAAAACTCCAACTAACCCTTACCACAGGTGATCTTACATACATCTCTGCAGTCTTCATGCAGTAGTGTAAGTGTCCACGCAGATCTCTCTTGCACCTGACAATACACAGTCTCCGGAAACACACTCTTAGCACACAGGCAGCTGCTTCTCCTGCATTCCCATGCTTACTATTCAGCACTGTGTGGTATTTCAGATAGCAGTGTGTAACGCTAACACATTCAACATCACCAAGGCTCATTTCCATTGCTCTAGTCTAATCACTTACCCAGGTTCCACATGCTCATGGTCTCAAGTAGCTGTTAGGACATGTGCTCTTTTCTGCCTCTCTAAACTATAAGGAAAATGTGTCAGGCTGTTACAGTAATTATCACTTGCTCTACCACAGTAGTAAATGTGCTTTGAAATTGCCAATCAAATATCGTTTTCTGCCTAGAATCACACCATGAGTCTGTGTGCACACAGGAATTGTTGTCAGAAATGTAATTAGTGTTGCTCTTGTTCTGTAAGACTTGCACTCGTAGGAAAGGGGCAGCTTGTTTTCTTGAACTGTGATGGTTAGCATTCAGCACAAATCACTATCTCACAGATGAGGCAAATGGTAACACATTTGAAAACAGCAGGGTAGATTTTCCTTCCACTCCTGCAATGGGTGAGGTAGTTCCTACATGTTCAAAACTCCAATTAACCCTTACCACGGGTGATCTTACATACATCTCTGCAGTCTTCATGCAGTTGTGTAAGCGTCCATGCAGATCTCTCTTGCACCTGACAATACACAGTCTCCAGAAACACACTCTTAGCACACAGGCAGCTGCTTCTCCTGCCTTCCCATGCTTACTATTCAGCACTGTGTGGTATTTCAGATAGCAGTGTGTAACACTAACACATTCAAAATCACCAAGGCTCATTTCCTTTGCTCTAGTCTAATCACTCACCCAGGTTACTCATGCTCATGGTCTCAAGTAGCTGTTAGGACATGTGCTCTTTTCTGCCTCTCTAAACTATAAGGAAAATGTGTCAGGCTGTCACAGTAATTATCACTTGCTCTACCACAGTAGTAAATGTGCTTTGATATTGCCAATCAAATATCGTTTTCTGCCTAGAATCACACCATGAGTCTGTGTGCACACAGGAATTGTTGTCAGAGATTTAATTTGTGTTGCTCTTGTTCTGTAAGACTTGCACTTGTAGGAAAGGGGCAGCTTGTTTTCTTGAACTGTGATGGTTAGCATTCAGCACAAATCACTATCTCACAGATGAGAGGCAAATGCTAACACAATTGAAAACAACAGGGTAGATTTTCCTTCCACTCCTGCAATGAGTGAGGTAGTTCCTACATGTTCAAAACTCCAATTAACCCTTACCACAGGTGATCTTACATACATCTCTGCAGTCTTCATGCAGTTGTGCAAGCGTCCATGCAGATCTCTCTTGCACCTGACAATACACAGTCTCCAGAAACACACTCTTAGCACACAGGCAGCTGCTTCTCCTGCATTACCATGCTTACTATTCAGCACTGTGTGGTATTTCAGATAGCAGTGTGTAACACTAACACATTCAAAATCACCAAGGCTCATTTCCTTTGCTCTAGTCTAATCACTCACCCAGGTTCCTCATGCTCCTGGTCTCAAGTAGCTGTTAGGACATGTGCTCTTTTCTGCCTCTCTAAACTATAAGGAAAATGTGTCAGGCTGTCACAGTAATTATCACTTGCTCTACCACAGTAGTAAATGTGCTTTGATATTGCCAATCAAATATCGTTTTCTGCCTAGAATCACACCATGAGTCTGTGTGCACACAGGAATTGTTGTCAGAGATTTAATTTGTGTTGCTCTTGTTCTGTAAGACTTGCACTCGTAGGAAAGGGGCAGCTTGTTTTCTTGAACTGTGATGGTTAGCATTCAGCACAAATCACTATCTCACAGATGAGAGGCAAATGCTAACACAATTGAAAACAACAGGGTAGATTTTCCTTCCACTCCTGCAATGGGTGAGGTAGTTCCTACATGTTCAAAACTCCAATTAACCCTTACCACAGGTGATCTTACATACATCTCTGCAGTCTTCATGCAGTTGTGCAAGCGTCCATGCAGATCTCTCTTGCACCTGACAATACACAGTCTCCAGAAACACACTCTTAGCACACAGCCAACTGCTTCTCCTGCACTCCCATGCTTACTATTCAGCACTGTGTGGTATTTCAGATAGCAGTGTGTAACGCTAACACATTCAACATCACCAAGGCTCATTTCCTTTGCTCTAGTCTAATCACTCACCCAGGTTCCACATGCTCATGGTCTCAAGTAGCTGTTAGGACATGTGCTCTTTTCTGCCTCTCTAAACTATAAGCAAAATGTGTCAGGCTGTTACAGTAATTATCACTTGCTCTACCACAGTAGTAAATGTGCTTTGAAATTGCCAATCAAATATCGTTTTCTGCCTAGAATCATACCATGAGTCTGTGTGCACACAGGAATTGTTGTCAGAAATTCAATTCGTGTTGCTCTTGTTCTGTAAGACTTGCACTCGTAGGAAAGGGGCAGCTTGTTTTCTTGAACTGTGATGGTTAGCATTCAGCACAAATCACTATCTCACAGATGAGAGGCAAATGGTAACACATTTGAAAACAACAGGGTAGATTTTCCTTCCACTCCTGCAATGCGTGAGGTAGTTCCTACATGTTCAAAACTCCAATTAACCCTTACCACAGGTGATCTTACATACATCTCTGCAGTCTTCATGCAGTTGTGTAAGCGTCCATGCAGATCTCTCTTGCACCTGACAATACACAGTCTCCAGAAACACACAGGCAACTGCTTCTCCTGCACTCCCATGCTTACTATTCAGCACTGTGTGGTATTTCAGATAGCAGTGTGTAACGCTAACACATTCAACATCACCAAGGCTAATTTCCTTTGCTCTAGTCTAATCACTCACCCAGGTTCCTCATGCTCATGGTCTCAAGTAGCTGTTAGGACATGTGCTCTTTTCTGCCTCTCTAAACTATAAGGAAAATGTGTCAGGCTGTTACAGTAATTATCACTTGCTCTACCACAGTAGTAAATGTGCTTTGAAATTGCCAATCAAATATCGTTTTCTGCCTAGAATCACACCATGAGTCTGTGTGCACACAGGAATTGTTGTCAGAAATTTAATTCGTGTTGTTCTTGTTCTGTAAGACTTGCACTCGTAGGAAAGGGGCAGCTTGTTTTCTTGAACTGTGATGGTTAGCATTCAGCACAAATCACTATCTCACAGATGAGAGGCAAATGGTAACACATTTGAAAACAACAGGGTAGATTTTCCTTCCACTCCTGCAATGGGTGAGGTAGTTCCTACATGTTCAAAACTCCAATTAACCCTTACCACAGGTGATCTTAAATACATCTCTGCAGTCTTCATGCAGTTGTGTAAGCGTCCATGCAGATCTCTCTTGCACCTGACAATACACAGTCTCCAGAAACACACTCTTAGCACACAGGCAACTGCTTCTCCTGCACTCCCATGCTTACTATTCAGCACTGTGTGGTATTTCAGATAGCAGTGTGTAACGCTAACACATTCAACATCACCAAGGCTCATTTCCTTTGCTCTAGTCTAATCACTCACCCAGGTTCCTCATGCTCATGGTCTCAAGTAGCTGTTAGGACATGTGCTCTTTTCTGCCTCTCTAAACTATAAGGAAAATGTGTCAGGCTGTTACAGTAATTATCACTTGCTCTACCACAGTAGTAAATGTGCTTTGAAATTGCCAATCAAATATCGTTTTCTGCCTAGAATCACACCATGAGTCTGTGTGCACACAGGAATTGTTGTCAGAAATTTAATTTGTGTTGCTCTTGTTCTGTAAGACTTGCACTCGTAGGAAAGGGGCAGCTTGTTTTCTTGAACTGTGATGGTTAGCATTCAGCACAAATCACTAACTCACAGATGAGAGGCAAATGGTAACACATTTGAAAACAACAGGGTAGATTTTCCTTCCACTCCTGCAATGGGTGAGGTAGTTCCTACATGTTCAAAACTACAATTAACCCTTACCACAGGTGATCTTACATAAATCTCTGCAGTCTTCATGCAGTTGTGTAAGCGTCCATGCAGATCTCTCTTGCACCTGACAATACACAGTCTCCAGAAACACACTCTTAGCACACAGGCAACTGCTTCTCCTGCACTCCCATGCTTACTATTCAGCACTGTGTGGTATTTCAGATAGCAGTGTGTAACGCTAACACATTCAACATCACCAAGGCTCATTTCCTTTGCTCTAGTCTAATCACTCACCCAGGTTCCTCATGCTCATGGTCTCAAGTAGCTGTTAGGACATGTGCTCTTTTCTGCCTCTCTAAACTATAAGGAAAATGTGTCAGGCTGTTACAGTAATTATCACTTGCTCTACCACAGTAGTAAATGTGCTTTGAAATTGCCAATCAATATCGTTTTCTGCCTAGAATCACACCATGAGTCTGTGTGCACAAAGGAATTGTTGTCAGAAATTTAATTCGTGTTGCTCTTGTTCTGTAAGACTTGCACTCGTAGGAAAGAGGCAGCTTGTTTTCTTGAACTGTGATGGTTAGCATTCAGCACAAATCACTATCTCACAGATGAGAGGCAAATGGTAACACATTTGAAAACAACAGGGTAGATTTTCCTTCCACTCCTGCAATGGGTGAGGTAGTTCCTACATGTTCAAAACTCCAATTAACCCTTACCACAGGTGATCTTAAATACATCTTTGCAGTCTTCATGCAGTTGTGTAAGCGTCCATGCAGATCTCTCTTGCACCTGACAATACACAGTCTCCAGAAACACACTCTTAGCACACAGGCAACTGCTTCTCCTGCACTCCCATGCTTACTATTCAGCACTGTGTGGTATTTCAGATAGCAGTGTGTTACGCTAACACATTCAACATCACCAAGGCTCATTAACTTTGCTCTAGTCTAATCACTCACCCAGGTTCCTCATGCTCATGGTCTCAAGTAGCTGTTAGGACATGTGCTCTTTTCTGCCTCTCTAAACTATAAGCAAAATGTGTCAGGCTGTTACAGTAATTATCACTTGCTATACCACAGTAGTAAATGTGCTTTGAAATTGCCAATCAAATATCGTTTTCTGCCTAGAATCACACCATGAGTCTGTGTGCACACAGGAATTGTTGTCAGAGATTTAATTTGTGTTGCTCTTGTTCTTTAAGACTTGCACTCGTAGGAAAGGGGCAGCTTGTTTTCTTGAACTGTGATGGTTAGCATTCAGCACAAATCAGTATCTCACAGATAAGAGGCAAATAGTAACACATTTGAAAACAACAGGGTAGATTTTCCTTCCACTCCTGCAATGGGTGAGGTAGTTCCTACATGTTCAAAACTCCAATTAACCCTTACCACAGGTGATCTTACATACATCTCTGCAGTCTTCATGCAGTTGTGTAAGCGTCCATGCAGATCTCTCTTGCACCTCACAATACACAGTCTCCAGAAACACACTCTTAGCACACAGGCAGCTGCTTCTCCTGCATTCCCATGCTTACTATTCAGCACTGTGTGGTATTTCAGATAGCAGTGTGTAACGCTAACAAATTCAACATCACCAAGGCTCATTTCCTTTGCTCTAGTCTAATCACTCACCCAGGTTCCACATGCTCATGGTCTCAAGTAGCTGTTAGGACATGTGCTCTTTTCTGCCTCTCTAAACTATAAGGAAAATGTGTCAGGCTGTCACAGTAATTATCACTTGCTCTACCACAGTAGTAAATGTGCTTTGATATTGCCAATCAAATATCGTTTTCTGCCTAGAATCACACCATGAGTCTGTGTGTACACAGGAATTGTTGTCAGAGATTTAATTTGTGTTGCTCTTGTTCTGTAAGACTTGCACTCGTAGGAAAGGGGCAGCTTGTTTTCTTGAACTGTGATGGTTAGCATTCAGCACAAATCACTATCTCACAGATGAGAGGCAAATGCTAACACAATTGAAAACAACAGGGTAGATTTTCCTTCCACTCCTGCAATGGGTGAGGTAGTTCCTACATGTTAAAAACTCCATTTAACCCTTACCACAGGTGATCTTACATACATCTCTGCAGTCTTCATGCAGTTGTGTAAGCGTCCATGCAGATCTCTCTTGCACCTGACAATACACAGTCTCCAGAAACACACTCTTAGCACACAGGCAACTGCTTCTCCTGCACTCCCATGCTTACTATTCAGCACTGTGTGGTATTTCAGATAGCAGTGTGTTACGCTAACACATTCAACATCACCAAGGCTCATTAACTTTGCTCTAGTCTAATCACTCACCCAGGTTCCTCATGGTCTCAAGTAGCTGTTAGGACATGTGCTCTTTTCTGCCTCTCTAAACTATAAGGAAAATGTGTCAGGCTGTTACAGTAATTATCACTTGCTATACCACAGTAGTAAATGTGCTTTGAAATTGCCAATCAAATATCATTTTCTGCCTAGAATCACACCATGAGTCTGTGTGCACACAGGAATTGTTGTCAGAGATTTAATTCATGTTGCTCTTGTTCTGTAAGACTTGCACTCGTAGGAAAGGGACAGCTTGTTTTATTGAACTGTGATGGTTAGCATTCAGCACAAATCACTATCTCACAGATGAGAGGCAAATGGTAACACATTTGAAAATAACAGGGTAGATTTTCCTTCCACTCCTGCAATGGGTGAGGTAGTTCCTACATGTTCAAAACTCCAATTAACCCTTACCACGGGTGATCTTACATACATCTCTGCAGTCTTCATGCAGTTGTGTAAGCGTCCATGCAGATCTCTCTTGCACCTGACAATACACAGTCTCCAGAAACACACTCTTAGCACACAGGCAGCTGCTTCTCCTGCATTCCCATGCTTACTATTCAGCACTGTGTGGTATTTCACATAGCAGTGTGTAACACTAACACATTCAAAATCACCAAGGCTCATTTCCTTTGCTCTAGTCTAATCACTCACCCAGGTTCCTCATGCTCATGGTCTCAAGTAGCTGTTAGGACATGTGCTCTTTTCTGCCTCTCTAAACTATAAGCAAAATGTGTCAGGCTGTTACAGTAATTATCACTTGCTCTACCACAGTAGTAAATGTGCTTTGAAATTACCAATCAAATATCGTTTTCTGCCTAGAATCACACCATGAGTCTGTGTGCACACAGGAATTGTTGTCAGAGATTTAATTTGTGTTGCTCTTGTTCTTTAAGACTTGCACTCGTAGGAAAGGGGCAGCTTGTTTTCTTGAACTGTGATGGTTAGCATTCAGCACAAATCAGTATCTCACAGATAAGAGGCAAATGGTAACACATTTGAAAACAACAGGGTAGATTTTCCTTCCACTCCTGCAATGGGTGAGGTAGTTCCTACATGTTCAAAACTCCAATTAACCCTTACCACAGGTGATCTTACATACATCTCTGCAGTCTTCATGCAGTTGTGTAAGCGTACACGCAGATCTCTCTTGCACCTGACAATACACAGTCTCCAGAAACACACTCTTAGCACACAGGCAGCTGCTTCTCCTGCATTCCCATGCTTACTATTCAGCACTGTGTGGTATTTCAGATAGCAGTGTGTAACGCTAACACATTCAACATCGCCAAGGCTCATTTCCTTTGCTCTAGTCTAATCACTCACCCAGGTTCCTCATGCTCATGGTCTCAAGTAGCTGTTAGGACATGTGCTCTTTTCTGCCTCTCTAAACTATAAGGAAAATGTGTCAGGCTGTTACAGTAATTATCACTTGCTCTACCACAGTAGTAAATGTGCTTTGAAATTGCCAATCAAATATCGTTTTCTGCCTAGAATCACACCATGAGTCTGTGTGCACACAGGAATTGTTGTCAGAGATTTTTTAATTTGTGTTGCTCTTGTTCAGTAAGACTTGCACTCGTAGAAAAGGGGCAGCTTGTTTTCTTGAACTGTGATGGTTAGCATTCAGCACAAATCATCTATCTCACAGATGAGAGGCAAATGGTAACACATTTGAAAACAACAGGGTAGATTTTCCTTCAGCTCCTGCAATGGGTGAGGTAGTTCCTACATGTTCAAAACTCCAATTAACCCTTACCACAGGTGATCTTACATACATCTCTGCAGTCTTCATGCAGTAGTGTAAGTGTGCACTCAGATCTCTCTTGCACCTGACAATACACAGTCTCCAGAAACACACTCTTAGCACACAGGCAGCTGCTTCTCCTGCATTCCCATGCTTACTATTCAGCACTGTGTGGTATTTCAGATAGCAGTGTGTAACGCTAACACATTCAACATCACCAAGGCTCATTTCCTTTGCTCTAGTCTAATCACTTACCCAGGTTCCACATGCTCATGGTCTCAAGTAGCTGTTAGGACATGTGCTCTTTTCTGCCTCTCTAAACTATAAGGAAAATGTGTCAGGCTGTTACAGTAATTATCACTTGCTCTACCACAGTAGTAAATGTGCTTTGAAATTGCCAATCAAATATCGTTTTCTGCCTAGAATCACACCATGAGTCTGTGTGCACACAGGAATTGTTGTCAGAAATTTAATTAGTGTTGCTCTTGTTCTGTAAGACTTGCACTCGTAGGAAAGGGGCAGCTTGTTTTCTTGAACTGTGATGGTTAGCATTCAGCACAAATCACTATCTCACAGATGAGAGGCAAATGGTAACACATTTGAAAACAACAGGGTAGATTTTCCTTCCACTCCTGCAATGGGTGAGGTAGTTCCTACATGTTCAAAACTCCAATTAACCCTTACCACAGGTGATCTTACATACATCTCTGCAGTCTTCATGCAGTTGTGTAAGCGTCCATGCAGATCTCTCTTGCACCTGACAATACACAGTCTCCAGAAACACACTCTTAGCACACAGGCAGCTGCTTCTCCTGCATTCCCATGCTTACTATTCAGCACTGTGTGGTATTTCAGATAGCAGTGTGTAACGCTAACACATTCAACATCACCAAGGCTCATTTCCTTTGCTCTAGTCTAATCACTCACCCAGGTTCCACATGCTCATGGTCTCAAGTAGCTGTTAGGACATGTGCTCTTTTCCGCCTCTCTAAACTATAAGGAAAATGTGTCAGGCTGTTACAGTAATTATCACTTGCTCTACCACAGTAGTAAATGTGCTTTGAAATTGCCAATCAAATATCGTTTTCTGCCTAGAATCACACCATGAGTCTGTGTGCACACAGGAATTGTTGTCAGAGATTTAATTTGTGTTGCTCTTGTTCTGTAAGACTTGCACTCATAGGAAAGGGGCAGCTTGTTTTCTTGAACTGTGATGGTTAGCATTCAGCACAAATCACTATCTCACAGATGAGAGGCAAATGTTAACACATTTGAAAACAACAGGGTAGATTTTCCTTCCACTCCTGCAATGGGTGAGGTAGTTCCTACATGTTCAAAACTCCAATTAACCCTTACCACTGTTGATCTTACATACATCTCTGCAGTCTTCATGCAGTTGTGTAAGCGTCCACGCAGATCTCTCTTGCACCTGACAATACACAGTCTCCAGAAACACACTCTTACCACACAGGCAGCTGCTTCTCCTGTATTCCCATGCTTACTATTCAGCACTGTGTGGTATTTCAGATAGCAGTGTGTAACGCTAACACATTCAACATCACCAAGGCTCATTTCCTTTGCTCTAGTCTAATCACTCACCCAGGTTCCTCATGTTCATGGTCTCAAGTAGCTGTTAGGACATGTGCTCTTTTCTGCCTCTCTAAACTATAAGGAAAATGTGTCAGGCTGTTACAGTAATTATCACTTGCTCTACCACAGTAGTAAATGTGCTTTGAAATTGCCAATCAAATATCGTTTTCTGCCTAGAATCACACCATGAGTCTGTGTGCACACAGGAATTGTTGTCAGAGATTTAATTTGTGTTGCTCTTGTTCTTAAAGACTTGCACTCGTAGGAAAGTGGCAGCTTGTTTTCTTGAACTGTGATGGTTAGCATTCAGCACAAATCAGTATCTCACAGATGAGAGGCAAATGGTAACACATTTGAAAACAACATGGTAGATTTTCCTTCCACTCCTGCAATGGGTGAGGTAGTTCCTACATGTTCAAAACTCCAATTAACCCTTACCACAGGTGATCTTACATACATCTCTGCAGTCTTCATGCAGTTGTGTAAGCGTCCATGCAGATCTCTCTTGCACCTGACAATACACAGTCTCCAGAAACACACTCTTAGCACACAGGCAGCTGCTTCTCCTGCATTCCCATGCTTACTATTCAGCACTGTGTGGTATTTCAGATAGCAGTGTGTAACGCTAACACATTCAACATCACCAAGGCTAATTTCCTTTGTTCTAGTCTAATCACTCACCCAGGTTCCTCATGCTCATGGTCTCAAGTAGCTGTTAGGACATGTGCTCTTTTCTGCCTCTCTAAACTATAGGGAAAATGTGTCAGTCTGTTACAGTAATTATCACTTGCTCTACCACAGTAGTAAATGTGCTTTGAAATTGCCAATCAAATATCGTTTTCTGCCTAGAATCACACCATGAGTCTGTGTGCACACAGGAATTGTTGTCAGAGATTTTTTAATTTGTGTTGCTCTTGTTCAGTAAGACTTGCACTCGTAGGAAAGGGGCAGCTTGTTTTCTTGAACTGTGATGGTTAGCATTCAGCACAAATCATCTATCTCACAGATGAGAGGCAAATGCTAACACATTTGAAAACAACAGGGTAGATTTTCCTTCAGCTCCTGCAATGGGTGAGGTAGTTCCTCCATGTTCAAAACTCCAATTAACCCTTACCACAGGTGATCTTACATACATCTCTGCAGTCTTCATGCAGTAGTGTAAGTGTCCACGCAGATCTCTCTTGCACCTGACAATACACAGTCTCCAGAAACACACTCTTAGCACACAGGCAGCTGCTTCTCCTGCATTCCCATGCTTACTATTCAGCACTGTGTGGTATTTCAGATAGCAGTGTGTAACGCTAACACATTCAACATCACCAAGGCTCATTTCCTTTGCTCTAGTCTAATCACTTACCCAGGTTCCACATGCTCATGGTCTCAAGTAGCTGTTAGGACATGTGCTCTTTTCTGCCTCTCTAAACTATAAGGAAAATGTGTCAGGCTGTTACAGTAATTATCACTTGCTCTACCACAGTAGTAAATGTGCTTTGAAATTGCCAATCAAATATCGTTTTCTGCCTAGAATCACACCATGAGTCTGTGTGCACACAGGAATTGTTGTCAGAGATTTAATTTGTGTTGCTCTTGTTCTGTAAGACTTGCACTCGTAGGAAAGGGGCAGCTTGTTTTCTTGAACTGTGATGGTTAGCATTCAGCACAAATCACTATCTCACAGATGAGAGGCAAATGTTAACACATTTGAAAACAGGGTAGATTTTCCTTCCACTCCTGCAATGGGTGAGGTAGTTCCTACATGTTCAAAACTCCAATTAACCCTTACCACTGTTGATCTTACATACATCTCTGCAGTCTTCATGCAGTTGTGTAAGCGTCCACGCAGATCTCTCTTGCACCTGACAATACACAGTCTCCAGAAACACACTCTTACCACACAGGCAGCTGCTTCTCCTGCATTCCCATGCTTACTATTCAGCACTGTGTGGTATTTCAGATAGCAGTGTTTAACGCTAACACATTCAACATCACCAAGGCTCATTTCCTTTGCTCTAGTCTAATCACTCACCCAGGTTCCTCATTCTCATGGTCTCAAGTAGCTGTTAGGACATGTGCTCTTTTCTGCCTCTCTAAACTATAAGGAAAATGTGTCAGGCTGTTACAGTAATTATCACTTGCTCTACCACAGTAGTAAATGTGCTTTGAAATTGCCAATCAAATATTGTTTTCTGCCTAGAATCACACCATGAGTCTGTGTGCACACAGGAATTGTTGTCAGAAATTTAATTCGTGTTGCTCTTGTTCTGTAAGACTTGCACTCGTAGGAAAGGGGCAGCTTGTTTTCTTGAACTGTGATGGTTAGCATTCAGCACAAATCACTATCTCACTGATGAGAGGCAAATGGTAACACATTTGAAAACAACAGGGTAGATTTTCCTTCCACTCCTGCAATGGGTGAGGTAGTTCCTACATGTTCAAAACTCCAATTAACCCTTACCACAGGTGATCTTAAATACATCTCTGCAGTCGTCATGCAGTTGTGTAAGCGTCCATGCAGATCTCTCTTGCACCTGACAATACACAGTCTCCAGAAACACACTCTTAGCACACAGGCAACTGCTTCTCCTGCACTCCCATGCTTACTATTCAGCACTGTGTGGTATTTCAGATAGCAGTGTGTAACGCTAACACATTCAACATCACCAAGGCTCATTTCCTTTGTTCTAGTCTAATCACTCACCCAGGTTCCTCATGCTCATGGTCTCAAGTAGCTGTTAGGACATGTGCTCTTTTCTGCCTCTCTAAACTATAAGGAAAATGTGTCAGGCTGTTACAGTAATTATCACTTGCTCTACCACAGTAGTAAATGTGCTTTGAAATTGCCAATCAAATATCGTTTTCTGCCTAGAATCACACCATGAGTCTGTGTGCACACAGGAATTGTTGTCAGAAATTTAATTTGTGTTGCTCTTGTTCTGTAAGACTTGCACTCGTAGGAAAGGGGCAGCTTGTTTTCTTGAACTGTGATGGTTAGCATTCAGCACAAATCACTAACTCACAGATGAGAGGCAAATGGTAACACATTTGAAAACAACAGGGTAGATTTTCCTTCCACTCCTGCAATGGGTGAGGTAGTTCCTACATGTTCAAAACTACAATTAACCCTTACCACAGGTGATCTTACATACATCTCTGCAGTCTTCATGCAGTTGTGTAAGCGTCCATGCAGATCTCTCTTGCACCTGACAATACACAGTCTCCAGAAACACACTCTTAGCACACAGGCAACTGCTTCTCCTGCACTCCCATGCTTACTATTCAGCACTGTGTGGTATTTCAGATAGCAGTGTGTAACGCTAACACATTCAACATCACCAAGGTTCATTTCCTTTGCTCTAGTCTAATCACTCACCCAGGTTCCTCATGCTCATGGTCTCAAGTAGCTGTTAGGACATGTGCTCTTTTCTGCCTCTCTAAACTATAAGGAAAATGTGTCAGGCTGTTACAGTAATTATCACTTGCTCTACCACAGTAGTAAATGTGCTTTGAAATTGCCAATCAATATCGTTTTCTGCCTAGAATCACACCATGAGTCTGTGTGCACACAGGAATTGTTGTCAGAAATTTAATTCGTGTTGCTCTTGTTCTGTAAGACTTGCACTCGTAGGAAAGAGGCAGCTTGTTTTCTTGAACTGTGATGGTTAGCATTCAGCACAAATCATTATCTCACAGATGAGAGGCAAATGGTAACACATTTGAAAACAACAGGGTAGATTTTCCTTCCACTCCTGCAATGGGTGAGGTAGTTCCTACATGTTCAAAACTCCAATTAACCCTTACCACAGGTGATCTTAAATACATCTCTGCAGTCTTCATGCAGTTGTGTAAGCGTCCATGCAGATCTCTCTTGCACCTGACAATACACAGTCTCCAGAAACACACTCTTAGCACACAGGCAACTGCTTCTCCTGCACTCCCATGCTTACTATTCAGCACTGTGTGGTATTTCAGATAGCAGTGTGTAACGCTAACACATTCAACATCACCAAGGCTCATTAACTTTGCTCTAGTCTAATCACTCACCCAGGTTCCTCATGCTCATGGTCTCAAGTAGCTGTTAGGACATGTGCTCTTTTCTGCCTCTCTAAACTATAAGGAAAATGTGTCAGGCTGTTACAGTAATTATCACTTGCTCTACCACAGTAGTAAATGTGCTTTGAAATTGCCAATCAAATATCGTTTTCTGCCTAGAATCACACCATGAGTCTGTGTGCACACAGGAATTGTTGTCAGAGATTTAATTTGTGTTGCTCTTGTTCTTTAAGACTTGCACTCGTAGGAAAGGGGCAGCTTGTTTTCTTGAACTGTGATGGTTAGCATTCAGCACAAATCAGTATCTCACAGATGAGAGGCATATGGTAACACATTTGAAAACAACAGGGTAGATTTTCCTTCCACTCCTGCAATGGGTGAGGTAGTTCCTACATGTTCAAAACTCCAATTAACCCTTACCACAGGTGATCTTACATACATCTCTGCAGTCTTCATGCAGTTGTGTAAGCGTCCATGCAGATCTCTCTTGCACCTGACAATACACAGTCTCCAGAAACACACTCTTAGCACACAGGCAGCTGCTTCTCCTGCATTCCCATGCTTACTATTCAGCACTGTGTAGTATTTCAGATAGCAGTGTGTAACGTTAACAAATTCAACATCACCAAGGCTCATTTCCTTTGCTCTAGTCTAATCACTCACCCAGGTTCCACATGCTCATGGTCTCAAGTAGCTGTTAGGACATGTGCTCTTTTCCGCCTCTCTAAACTATAAGGAAAATGTGTCAGGCTGTTACAGTAATTATCACTTGCTCTACCACAGTAGTAAATGTGCTTTGAAATTGCCAATCAAATATCGTTTTCTGCCTAGAATCACACCATGAGTCTGTGTGCACACAGGAATTGTTGTCAGAGATTTTTTAATTTGTGTTGCTCTTGTTCAGTAAGACTTGCACTCGTAGAAAAGGGGCAGCTTGTTTTCTTGAACTGTGATGGTTAGCATTCAGCACAAATCATCTATCTCACAGATGAGAGGCAAATGGTAACACATGTGAAAACAACAGGGTAGATTTTCCTTCAGCTCCTGCAATGGGTGAGGTAGTTCCTACATGTTCAAAACTCCAATTAACCCTTACCACAGGTGATCTTACATACATCTCTGCAGTCTTCATGCAGTAGTGTAAGTGTCCACTCAGATCTCTCTTGCACCTGACAATACACAGTCTCCAGAAACACACTCTTAGCACACAGGCAGCTGCTTCTCCTGCATTCCCATGCTTACTATTCAGCACTGTGTGGTATTTCAGATAGCAGTGTGTAACGCTAACACATTCAACATCACCAAGGCTCATTTCCTTTGCTCTAGTCTAATCACTTACCCAGGTTCCACATGCTCATGGTCTCAAGTAGCTGTTAGGACATGTGCTCTTTTCTGCCTCTCTAAACTATAAGGAAAATGTGTCAGTCTGTTACAGTAATTATCACTTGCTCTACCACAGTAGTAAATGTGCTTTGAAATTGCCAATCAAATATCGTTTTCTGCCTAGAATCGCACCATGAGTCTGTGTGCACACAGGAATTGTTGTCAGAGATTTTTTAATTTGTGTTGCTCTTGTTCAGTAAGACTTGCACTCGTAGGAAAGGGGCAGCTTGTTTTCTTGAACTGTGATGGTTAGCATTCAGCACAAATCATCTATCTCACAGATGAGAGGCAAATGCTACACATTTGAAAACAACAGGGTAGATTTTCCTTCAGCTCCTGCAATGGGTGAGGTAGTTCCTCCATGTTCAAAACTCCAATTAACCCTTACCACAGGTGATCTTACATACATCTCTGCAGTCTTCATGCAGTAGTGTAAGTGTCCACGCAGATCTCTCTTGCACCTGACAATACACAGTCTCCAGAAACACACTCTTAGCACACAGGCAGCTGCTTCTCCTGCATTCCCATGCTTACTATTCAGCACTGTGTGGTATTTCAGATAGCAGTGTGTAACGCTAACACATTCAACATCACCAAGGCTCATTTCCTTTGCTCTAGTCTAATCACTTACCCAGGTTCCACATGCTCATGGTCTCAAGTAGCTGTTAGGACATGTGCTCTTTTCTGCCTCTCTAAACTATAAGGAAAATGTGTCAGGCTGTTACAGTAATTATCACTTGCTCTACCACAGTAGTAAATGTGCTTTGAAATTGCCAATCAAATATCGTTTTCTGCCTAGAATCACACCATGAGTCTGTGTGCACACAGGAATTGTTGTCAGAGATTTAATTTGTGTTGCTCTTGTTCTGTAAGACTTGCACTCGTAGGAAAGGGGCAGCTTGTTTTCTTGAACTGTGATGGTTAGCATTCAGCACAAATCACTATCTCACAGATGAGAGGCAAATGTTAACACATTTGAAAACAACAGGGTAGATTTTCCTTCCACTCCTGCAATGGGTGAGGTAGTTCCTACATGTTCAAAACTCCAATTAACCCTTACCACTGTTGATCTTACATACATCTCTGCAGTCTTCATGCAGTTGTGTAAGCGTCCACGCAGATCTCTCTTGCACCTGACAATACACAGTCTCCAGAAACACACTCTTACCACACAGGCAGCTGCTTCTCCTGCATTCCCATGCTTACTATTCAGCACTGTGTGGTATTTCAGATAGCAGTGTGTAACGCTAACACATTCAACATCACCAAGGCTCATTTCCTTTGCTCTAGTCTAATCACTCACCCAGGTTCCTCATTCTCATGGTCTCAAGTAGCTGTTAGGACATGTGCTCTTTTCTGCCTCTCTAAACTATAAGGAAAATGTGTCAGGCTGTTACAGTAATTATCACTTGCTCTACCACAGTAGTAAATGTGCTTTGAAATTGCCAATCAAATATCGTTTTCTGCCTAGAATCACACCATGAGTCTGTGTGCACACAGGAATTGTTGTCAGAGATTTAATTTGTGTTGCTCTTCTTCTTAAAGACTTGCACTCGTAGGAAAGGGGCAGCTTGTTTTCTTGAACTGTGATGGTTAGCATTCAGCACAAATCAGTATCTCACAGATGAGAGGCAAATGGTAACACATTTGAAAACAACAGGGTAGATTTTCCTTCCACTCCTGCAATGGGTGAGGTAGTTCCTACATGTTCAAAACTCCAATTAACCCTTACCACAGGTGATCTTACATACATCTCTGCAGTCTTCATGCAGTTGTGTAAGCGTCCATGCAGATCTCTCTTGCACCTGACAATACACAGTCTCCAGAAACACACTCTTAGCACACAGGCAGCTGCTTCTTCTGCATTCCCATGCTTACTATTCAGCACTGTGTGGTATTTCAGATAGCAGTGTGTAACGCTAACACATTCAACATCACCAAGGCTCATTTCCTTTGTTCTAGTCTAATCACTCACCCAGGTTCCTCATGCTCATGGTCTCAAGTAGCTGTTAGGACATGTGCTCTTTTCTGCCTCTCTAAACTATAAGGAAAATGTGTCAGTCTGTTACAGTAATTATCAATTGCTCTACCACAGTAGTAAATGTGCTTTGAAATTGCCAATCAAATATCGTTTTCTGCCTAGAATCACACCATGAGTCTGTGTGCACACAGGAATTGTTGTCAGAGATTTTTTAATTTGTGTTGCTCTTGTTCAGTAAGACTTGCACTCGTAGGAAAGGGGCAGCTTGTTTTCTTGAACTGTGATGGTTAGCATTCAGCACAAATCATCTATCTCACAGATGAGAGGCAAATGCTAACACATTTGAAAACAACAGGGTAGATTTTCCTTCAGCTCCTGCAATGGGTGAGGTAGTTCCTCCATGTTCAAAACTCCAATTAACCCTTACCACAGGTGATCTTACATACATCTCTGCAGTCTTCATGCAGTAGTGTAAGTGTCCACGCAGATCTCTCTTGCACCTGACAATACACAGTCTCCAGAAACACACTCTTAGCACACAGGCAGCTGCTTCTCCTGCATTCCCATGCTTACTATTCAGCACTGTGTGGTATTTCAGATAGCAGTGTGTAACGCTAACACATTCAACATCACCAAGGCTCATTTCCTTTGCTCTAGTCTAATCACTTACCCAGGTTCCACATGCTCATGGTCTCAAGTAGCTGTTAGGACATGTGCTCTTTTCTGCCTCTCTAAACTATAAGGAAAATGTGTCAGGCTGTTACAGTAATTATCACTTGCTCTACCACAGTAGTAAATGTGCTTTGAAATTGCCAATCAAATATCGTTTTCTGCCTAGAATCACACCATGAGTCTGTGTGCACACAGGAATTGTTGTCAGAAATTTAATTAGTGTTGCTCTTGTTCTGTAAGACTTGCACTCGTAGGAAAGGGGCAGCTTGTTTTCTTGAACTGTGATGGTTAGCATTCAGCACAAATCACTATCTCACAGATGAGAGGCAAATGGTAACACATTTGAAAACAACAGGGTAGATTTTCCTTCCACTCCTGCAATGGGTGAGGTAGTTCCTACATGTTCAAAACTCCAATTAACCCTTACCACAGGTGATCTTACATACATCTCTGCAGTCTTCATGCAGTTGTGTAAGCGTCCATGCAGATCTCTCTTGCACCTGACAATACACAGTCTCCAGAAACACACTCTTAGCACACAGGCAACTGCTTCTCCTGCACTCCCATGCTTACTATTCAGCACTGTGTGGTATTTCAGATAGCAGTGTGTAACGCTAACACATTCAACATCACCAAGGCTCATTTCCTTTGCTCTAGTCTAATCACTCACCCAGGTTCCTCATGCTCATGGTCTCAAGTAGCGGTTAGGACATGTGCTCTTTTCTGCCTCTCTAAACTATAAGGAAAATGTGTCAGGCTGTTACAGTAATTATCACTTGCTCTACCACAGTAGTAAATGTGCTTTGAAATTGCCAATCAAATATCGTTTTCTGCCTAGAATCACACCATGAGTCTGTGTGCACACAGGAATTGTTGTCAGAGATTTAATTCTTGTTGCTCTTGTTCTGTAAGACTTGCACTCGTAGGAAAGGGGCAGCTTGTTTTCTTGAACTGTGATGGTTAGCATTCAGCACAAATCACTATCTCTCAGATGAGAGGCAAATGTTAACACATTTGAAAACAACAGGGTAGATTTTCCTTCCACTCCTGCAATGGGTGAGGTAGTTCCTACATGTTCAAAATTCCAATTAACCCTTACCACAGGTGATCTTAAATACATCTCTGCAGTCTTCATGCAGTTGTGTAAGCGTCCATGCAGATCTCTCTTGCACCTGACAATACACAGTCTCCAGAAACACACTCTTAGCACACAGGCAACTGCTTCTCCTGCACTCCCATGCTTACTATTCAGCACTGTGTGGTATTTCAGATAGCAGTGTGTAACGCTAACACATTCAACATCACCAAGGCTCATTTCCTTTGCTCTAGTCTAATCACTCACCCAGGTTCCTCATGCTCATGGTCTCAAGTAGCTGTTAGGACATGTGCTCTTTTCTGCCTCTCTAAACTATAAGGAAAATGTGTCAGGCTGTTACAGTAATTATCACTTGCTCTACCACAGTAGTAAATGTGATTTGAAATTGCCAATCAAATATCGTTTTCTGCCTAGAATCACACCATGAGCCTGTGTGCACACAGGAATTGTTGTCAGAGATTTAATTCATGTTGCTCTTGTTCTGTAAGACTTGTACTCGTAGGAAAGGGGCAGCTTGTTTTCTTGAACTGTGATGGTTAGCATTCAGCACAAATCACTATCTCACAGATGAGAGGCAAATGGTAACACATTTGAAAACAACAGGGTAGATTTTCCATCCACTCCCGCAATGGGTGAGGTAGTTCCTACATGTTCAAAACTCCAACTAACCCTTACCACAGGTTATCTTACATACATCTCTGCAGTCTTCATGCAGGTGTGTAAGAGTCCATGCAGATCTCTCTTGCACCTGACAATACACAGTCTCCAGAAACACACTCTTAGCACACAGGCAGCTGCTTCTCCTGCATTCCCATGCTTACTATTCAGCACTGTGTGGTATTTCAGATAGCAGTGTGTAACGCTAACATATTCAACATCACCAAGGCTCATTTCCTTTGCTCTAGTCTAATCACTCACCCAGGTTCCACATGCTCATGGTCTCAAGTAGCTGTTAGGACACGTGCTCTCTTCTGCCTCTCTAAACTATAAGGAAAATGTGTCAGGCTGTTACAGTAATTATCACTTGCTCTACCACAGTAGTAAATGTGCTTTAAAATTGCCAATCAAATATCGTTTTCTGCCTAGAATCACACCATGAGTCTGTGTGCACACAGGAATTGTTGTCAGAGATTTAATTTGTGTCGCTCTTGTTCTGTAAGACTTGCACTCGTAGGAAAGGGGCAGCTTGTTTTCTTGAACTGTGATGGTTCGCATTCAGCACAAATCACTATCTCACAGATGAGAGGCAAATGCTAACACATTTGAAAACAACAGGGTAGATTTTCCTTCCACTCCTGCAATGGGTGAGGTAGTTCCTACTTGTTCAAAACTCCAATTAACCCCTACCACAGGTGATCTTACATACATCTCTGCAGTCTTCATGCAGTTGTGCAAGCGTCCATGCAGATCTCTCATGCACCTGATAATACACAGTCTCCAGAAACACACTCTTAGCACACATCCAACTGCTTCTCCTGCACTCCCATGCTTACTATTCAGCACTGTGTGGTATTTCAGATAGCAGTGTGTAATGCTAACACATTCAACATCACCAAGGCTCATTTCCTTTGCTCTAGTCTAATCACTCACCCAGGTTCCACATGCTCATGGTCTCAAGTAGCTGTTAGGACATGTGCTCTGTTCTGCCTCTCTAAACTATAAGGAAAATGTGTCAGGCTGTTACAGTAATTATCACTTGCTCTACCACAGTAGTAAATGTGCTTTGAAATTGCCAATCAAATATCGTTTTCTGCCTAGAGTCACACCATGAGTCTGTGTGCACACAGGAATGGTTGTCAGAGATTTAATTTGTGTTGCTCTTGTTCTGTAAGACTTGCACTCGTAGGAAAGGGGCAGCTTGTTTTCTTGAACTGTAATGGTTAGCATTCAGCACAAATCACTATCTCACAGATGAGAGGCAAATGGTAACACATTTGAAAACAACAGGGTAGATTTTCCTTCCACTCCTGCAATGGGCGAGGTAGTTACAACATGTTCAAAACTCCAATTAACCCTTACCACAGGTGATCTTACATACATCTCTGCAGTCTTCATGCAGTTATGTAAGCGTCCATGCAGATCTCTCTTGCACCTGACAATACACAGTCTCCAGAAACACACTCTTAGCACACAGGCAGCTGCTTCTCCTGCATTCCCATGCTTACTATTCAGCACTGTGTGGTATTTCAGATAGCAGTGTGTAACGCTAACACATTCAGCATCACCAAGGCTCATTTCCTTTGTTCTAGTCTAATCACTCACCCAGGTTCCTCATGCTCATGGTCTCAAGTAGCTGTTAGGACATGTGCTCTTTTCTGCCTCTCTAAACTATAAGGAAAATGTGTCAGTCTGTTACAGTAATTATCAATTGCTCTACCACAGTAGTAAATGTGCTTTGAAATTGCTCATCAAATATCGTTTTCTGCCTAGAATCACACCATGAGTCTGTGTGCACACAGGAATTGTTGTCAGAGATTTAATTTGTGTTGCTCTTGTTCTTTAAGACTTGCACTCGTAGGAAAGGGGCAGCTTGTTTTCTTGAACTGTGATGGTTAGCATTCAGCACAAATCAGTATCTCACAGATGAGAGGCAAATGGTAACACATTTGAAAACAACAGGGTAGATTTTCCTTCCACTCCTGCAATGGGTGAGGTAGTTCCTACATGTTCAAAACTCCAATTAACCCTTACCACGGGTGATCTTACATACATCTCTGCAGTCTTCATGCAGTTGTGTAAGCGTCCATGCAGATCTCTCTTGCACCTGACAATACACAGTCTCCAGAAACACACTCTTAGCACACAGGCAGCTGCTTCTCCTGCATTCCCATGCTGACTATTCAGCACTGTGTGGTATTTCAGATAGCAGTGTGTAACGCTAACACATTCAACATCACCAAGGCTCATTTCCTTTGCTCTAGTCTAATCACTCACCCAGGTTCCACATGCTCATGGTCTCAAGTAGCTGTTAGGACATGTGCTCTTTTCTGCCTCTCTAAACTATAAGGAAAATGTGTCAGGCTGTTACAGTAATTATCACTTACTCTACCACAGTAGTAAATGTGCTTTGAAATTGCCAATCAAATATCGTTTTCTGCCTAGAATCACACCATGAGTCTGTGTGCACACAGGAATTGTTGTCAGAAATTTAATTCGTGTTGCTCTTGTTCTGTAAGACTTGCACTCGTAGGAAAGGGGCAGCTTGTTTTCTTGAACTGTGATGGTTAGCATTCAGCACAAATCACTATCTCACAGATGAGAGGCAAATGGTAACACATTTGAAAACAACAGGGTAGATTTTCCTTCCACTCCTGCAATGGGTGAGGTAGTTCCTACATGTTCAAAATTCCAATTAACCCTTACCACAGGTGATCTTAAATACATCTCTGCAGTCTTCATGCAGTTGTGTAAGCGTCCATGCAGATCTCTCTTGCACCTGATAATACACAGTCTCCAGAAACACACTCTTAGCACACATCCAACTGCTTCTCCTGCACTCCCATGCTTACTATTCAGCACTGTGTGGTATTTCAGATAGCAGTGTGTAACGCTAACACATTCAACATCACCAAGGCTCATTTCCTTTGCTCTAGTCTAATCACTCACCCAGGTTCCACATGCTCATGGTCTCAAGTAGCTGTTAGGACATGTGCTCTTTTCTGCCTCTCTAAACTATAAGGAAAATGTGTCAGGCTGTTACAGTAATTATCACTTGCTCTACCACAGTAGTAAATGTGCTTTGAAATTGCCAATCAAATATCGTTTTCTGCCTAGATTCACACCATGAGTCTGTGTGCACACAGGAATGGTTGTCAGAGATTTAATTTGTGTTGCTCTTGTTCTGTAAGACTTGCACTCGTAGGAAAGGGGCAGCTTGTTTTCTTGAACTGTAATGGTTAGCATTCAGCACAAATCAGTATCTCACAGATGAGAGGCAAATGGTAACACATTTGAAAACAACAGGGAAGATTTTCCTTCCACTCCTGCAATGGGTGAGGTAGTTCCTACATGTTCAAAACTCCAATTAACCCTTACCACAGGTGATCTTACATACATCTCTGCAGTCTTCATGCAGTTGTGTAAGCGTCCATGCAGATCTCTCTTGCACCTGACAATACACAGTCTCCAGAAACACACTCTTAGCACACAGGCAGCTGCTTCTCCTGCATTCCCATGCTTACTATTCAGCACTGTGTGGTATTTCAGATAGCAGTGTGTAACGCTAACACATTCAACATCACCAAGGCTCATTTCCTTTGTTCTAGTCTAATCACTCACCCAGGTTCCTCATGCTCATGGTCTCAAGTAGCTGTTAGGACATGTGCTCTTTTCTGCCTCTCTAAACTATAAGGAAAATGTGTCAGTCTGTTACAGTAATTATCAATTGCTCTACCACAGTAGTAAATGTGCTTTGAAATTGCCAATCAAATATCGTTTTCTGCCTAGAATCACACCATGAGTCTGTGTGCACACAGGAATTGTTGTCAGAGATTTTTTAATTTGTGTTGCTCTTGTTCAGTAAGACTTGCACTCGTAGGAAAGGGGCAGCTTGTTTTCTTGAACTGTGATGGTTAGCATTCAGCACAAATCATCTATCTCACAGATGAGAGGCAAATGCTAACACATTTGAAAACAACAGGGTAGATTTTCCTTCCACTCCTGCAATGGGTGAGGTAGTTCCTACTTGTTCAAAACTCCAATTAACCCTTACCACAGGTGATCTTAAATACATCTCTGCAGTCTTCATGCAGTTGTGTAAGCGTCCATGCAGATCTCTCTTGCACCTGACAATACACAGTCTCCAGAAACACACTCTTAGCACACAGGCAACTGCTTCTCCTGCACTCCCATGCTTACTATTCAGCACTGTGTGGTATTTCAGATAGCAGTGTGTAACGCTAACACATTCAACATCACCAAGGCTCATTTCCTTTGCTCTAGTCTAATCACTCACCCAGGTTCCTCATGCTCATGGTCTCAAGTAGCTGTTAGGACACGTGCTCTTTTCTGCCTCTCTAAACTATAAGGAAAATGTGTCAGGCTGTTACAGTAATTATCACTTGCTCTACCACAGTAGTAAATGTGATTTGAAATTGCCAATCAAATATCGTTTTCTGCCTAGAATCACACCATGAGCCTGTGTGCACACAGGAATTGTTGTCAGAGATTTAATTCATGTTGCTCTTGTTCTGTAAGACTTGTACTCGTAGGAAAGGGGCAGCTTGTTTTCTTGAACTGTGATGGTTAGCATTCAGCACAAATCACTATCTCACAGATGAGAGGCAAATGGTAACACATTTGAAAACAACAGGGTAGATTTTCCATCCACTCCCGCAATGGGTGAGGTAGTTCCTACATGTTCAAAACTCCAACTAACCCTTACCACAGGTGATCTTACATACATCTCTGCAGTCTTCATGCAGGTGTGTAAGAGTCCATGCAGATCTCTCTTGCACCTGACAATACACAGTCTCCAGAAACACACTCTTAGCACACAGGCAGCTGCTTCTCCTGCATTCCCATGCTTACTATTCAGCACTGTGTGGTATTTCAGATAGCAGTGTGTAACGCTAACATATTCAACATCACCAAGGCTCATTTCCTTTGCTCTAGTCTAATCACTCACCCAGGTTCCACATGCTCATGGTCTCAAGTAGCTGTTAGGACACGTGCTCTCTTCTGCCTCTCTAAACTATAAGGAAAATGTGTCAGGCTGTTACAGTAATTATCACTTGCTCTACCACAGTAGTAAATGTGCTTTAAAATTGCCAATCAAATATCGTTTTCTGCCTAGAATCACACCATGAGTCTGTGTGCACACAGGAATTGTTGTCAGAGATTTAATTTGTGTCGCTCTTGTTCTGTAAGACTTGCACTCGTAGGAAAGGGGCAGCTTGTTTTCTTGAACTGTGATGGTTCGCATTCAGCACAAATCACTATCTCACAGATGAGAGGCAAATGCTAACACATTAGAAAACAACAGGGTAGATTTTCCTTCCACTCCTGCAATGGGTGAGGTAGTTCCTACTTGTTCAAAACTCCAATTAACCCCTACCACAGGTGATCTTACATACATCTCTGCAGTCTTCATGCAGTTGTGCAAGCGTCCATGCAGATCTCTCATGCACCTGATAATACACAGTCTCCAGAAACACACTCTTAGCACACATCCAACTGCTTCTCCTGCACTCCCATGCTTACTATTCAGCACTGTGTGGTATTTCAGATAGCAGTGTGTAATGCTAACACATTCAACATCACCAAGGCTCATTTCCTTTGCTCTAGTCTAATCACTCACCCAGGTTCCACATGCTCATGGTCTCAAGTAGCTGTTAGGACATGTGCTCTGTTCTGCCTCTCTAAACTATAAGGAAAATGTGTCAGGCTGTTACAGTAATTATCACTTGCTCTACCACAGTAGTAAATGTGCTTTGAAATTGCCAATCAAATATCGTTTTCTGCCTAGAATCACACCATGAGTCTGTGTGCACACAGGAATTGTTGTCAGAGATTTAATTTGTGTCGCTCTTGTTCTGTAAGACTTGCACTCGTAGGAAAGGGGCAGCTTGTTTTCTTGAACTGTGATGGTTCGCATTCAGCACAAATCACTATCTCACAGATGAGAGGCAAATGGTAACACATTTGAAAACAACAGGGTAGATTTTCTTTCCACTCCTGCAATGGGTGAGGTAGTTCCTACATGTTCAAAACTCCAACTAACCCTTACCACAGGTGATCTTACATACATCTCTGCAGTCTTCATGCAGGTGTGTAAGAGTCCATGTAGATCTCTCTTGCACCTGACAATACACAGTCTCCAGAAACACACTCTTAGCACACAGGCAGCTGCTTCTCCTGCATTCCCATGCTTACTATTCAGCACTGTGTGGTATTTCAGATAGCAGTGTGTAACGCTAACATATTCAACATCACCAAGGCTCATTTCCTTTGCTCTAGTCTAATCACTCACCCAGGTTCCACATGCTCATGGTCTCAAGTAGCTGTTAGGACACGTGCTCTCTTCTGCCTCTCTAAACTATAAGGAAAATGTGTCAGGCTGTTACAGTAATTATCACTTGCTCTACCACAGTAGTAAATGTGCTTTAAAATTGCCAATCAAATATCGTTTTCTGCCTAGAATCACACCATGAGTCTGTGTGCACACAGGAATTGTTGTCAGAGATTTAATTTGTGTCGCTCTTGTTCTGTAAGACTTGCACTCGTAGGAAAGGGGCAGCTTGTTTTCTTGAACTGTGATGGTTCGCATTCAGCACAAATCACTATCTCACAGATGAGAGGCAAATGCTAACACATTTGAAAACAACAGGGTAGATTTTCCTTCCACTCCTGCAATGGGTGAGGTAGTTCCTACTTGTTCAAAACTCCAATTAACCCTTACCACAGGTGATCTTACATACATCTCTGCAGTCTTCATGCAGTTGTGCAAGCGTCCATGCAGATCTCTCTTGCACCTGATAATACACAGTCTCCAGAAACACTCTTAGCACACAGGCAGCTGCTTCTCCTGCATTCCCATGCTTACTATTCAGCACTGTGTGGTATTTCAGATAGCAGTGTGTAACGCTAACACATTCAACATCACCAAGGCTCATTTCCTTTGCTCTAGTCTAATCACTCACCCAGGTTCCACATGCTCATGGTCTCAAGTAGCTGTTAGGACATGTGCTCTTTTCCGCCTCTCTAAACTATAAGGAAAATCTGTCAGGCTGTTACAGTAATTATCACTTGCTCTACCACAGTACTAAATGTGCTTTGAAATTGCCAATCAAATATCGTTTTCTGCCTAGAATCACACCATGAGTCTGTGTGCACACAGGAATTGTTGTCAGAGATTTAATTTGTGTTGCTCTTGTTCTGTAAGACTTGCACTCGTAGGAAAGGGGCAGCTTGTTTTCTTGAACTGTGATGGTTAGCATTCAGCAGAAATCACTATCTCACAGATGAGAGGCAAATGTTAACACATTTGAAAACAACAGGGTAGATTTTCCTTCCACTCCTGCAATGGGTGAGGTAGTTCCTACATGTTCAAAACTCCAATTAACCCTTACCACGGGTGATCTTACATACATCTCTGCAGTCTTCATGCAGTTGTGTAAGCGTCCATGCAGATCTCTCTTGCACCTGACAATACACAGTCTCCAGAAACACACTCTTAGCACACAGGCAGCTGCTTCTCCTGCATTCCCATGCTGACTATTCAGCACTGTGTGGTATTTTAGATAGCAGTGTGTAACGCTAACACATTCAACATCACCAAGGCTCATTTCCTTTGCTCTAGTCTAATCACTCACCCAGGTTCCACATGCTCATGGTCTCAAGTAGCTGTTAGGACATGTGCTCTTTTCTGCCTCTCTAAACTATAAGGAAAATGTGTCAGGCTGTTACAGTAATTATCACTTACTCTACCACAGTAGTAAATGTGCTTTGAAATTGCCAATCAAATATCGTTTTCTGCCTAGAATCACACCATGAGTCTGTGTGCACACAGGAATTGTTGTCAGAAATTTAATTCGTGTTGCTCTTGTTCTGTAAGACTTGCACTCGTAGGAAAGGGGCAGCTTGTTTTCTTGAACTGTGATGGTTAGCATTCAGCACAAATCACTATCTCACAGATGAGAGGCAAATGGTAACACATTTGAAAACAACAGGGTAGATTTTCCTTCCACTCCTGCAATGGGTGAGGTAGTTCCTACATGTTCAAAATTCCAATTAACCCTTACCACAGGTGATCTTAAATACATCTCTGCAGTCTTCATGCAGTTGTGTAAGCGTCCATGCAGATCTCTCTTGCACCTGACAATACACAGTCTCCAGAAACACACTCTTAGCACACAGGCAACTGCTTCTCCTGCACTCCCATGCTTACTATTCAGCACTGTGTGGTATTTCAGATAGCAGTGTGTAACGCTAACACATTCAACATCACCAAGGCTCATTTCCTTTGCTCTAGTCTAATCACTCACCCAGGTTCCTCATGCTCATGGTCTCAAGTAGCTGTTAGGACATGTGCTCTTTTCTGCCTCTCTAAACTATAAGGAAAATGTGTCAGGCTGTTACAGTAATTATCACTTGCTCTACCACAGTAGTAAATGTGATTTGAAATTGCCAATCAAATACCGTTTTCTGCCTAGAATCACACCATGAGCCTGTGTGCACACAGGAATTGTTGTCAGAGATTAAATTCATGTTGCTCTTGTTCTGTAAGACTTGCACTCGTAGGAAAGGGGCAGCTTGTTTTCTTGAACTGTGATGGTTAGCATTCAGCACAAATCACTATCTCACAGATGAGAGGCAAATGGTAACACATTTGAAAACAACAGGGTAGATTTTCCATCCACTCCCGCAATGGGTGAGGTAGTTCCTACATGTTCAAAACTCCAACTAACCCTTACCACAGGTGATCTTACATACATCTCTGCAGTCTTCATGCAGGTGTGTAAGAGTCCATGCAGATCTCTCTTGCACCTGACAATACACAGTCTCCAGAAACACACTCTTAGCACACAGGCAGCTGCTTCTCCTGCATTCCCATGCTTACTATTCAGCACTGTGTGGTATTTCAGATAGCAGTGTGTAACGCTAACATATTCAACATCACCAAGGCTCATTTCCTTTGCTCTAGTCTAATCACTCACCCAGGTTCCACATGCTCATGGTCTCAAGTAGCTGTTAGGACACGTGCTCTCTTCTGCCTCTCTAAACTATAAGGAAAATATGTCAGGCTGTTACAGTAATTATCACTTGCTCTACCACAGTAGTAAATGTGCTTTAAAATTGCCAATCAAATATCGTTTTCTGCCTAGAATCACACCATGAGTCTGTGTGCACACAGGAATTGTTGTCAGAGATTTAATTTGTGTCGCTCTTGTTCTGTAAGACTTGCACTCGTAGGAAAGGGGCAGCTTGTTTTCTTGAACTGTGATGGTTCGCATTCAGCACAAATCACTATCTCACAGATGAGAGGCAAATGCTAACACATTTGAAAACAACAGGGTAGATTTTCCTTCCACTCCTGCAATGGGTGAGGTAGTTCCTACTTGTTCAAAACTCCAATTAACCCTTACCACAGGTGATCTTACATACATCTCTGCAGTCTTCATGCAGTTGTGCAAGCGTCCATGCAGATCTCTCTTGCACCTGATAATACACAGTCTCCAGAAACACACTCTTAGCACACATCCAACTGCTTCTCCTGCACTCCCATGCTTACTATTCAGCACTGTGTGGTATTTCAGATAGCAGTGTGTAACGCTAACACATTCAACATCACCAAGGCTCATTTCCTTTGCTCTAGTCTAATCACTCACCCAGGTTCCACATGCTCATGGTCTCAAGTAGCTGTTAGGACATGTGCTCTTTTCTGCCTCTCTAAACTATAAGGAAAATGTGTCAGGCTGTTACAGTAATTATCACTTGCTCTACCACAGTAGTAAATGTGCTTTGAAATTGCCAATCAAATATCGTTTTCTGCCTAGATTCACACCATGAGTCTGTGTGCACACAGGAATGGTTGTCAGAGATTTAATTTGTGTTGCTCTTGTTCTGTAAGACTTGCACTCGTAGGAAAGGGGCAGCTTGTTTTCTTGAACTGTAATGGTTAGCATTCAGCACAAATCAGTATCTCACAGATGAGAGGCAAATGGTAACACATTTGAAAACAACAGGGAAGATTTTCCTTCCACTCCTGCAATGGGTGAGGTAGTTCCTACATGTTCAAAACTCCAATTAACCCTTACCACAGGTGATCTTACATACATCTCTGCAGTCTTCATGCAGTTGTGTAAGCGTCCATGCAGATCTCTCTTGCACCTGACAATACACAGTCTCCAGAAACACACTCTTAGCACACAGGCAGCTGCTTCTCCTGCATTCCCATGCTTACTATTCAGCACTGTGTGGTATTTCAGATAGCAGTGTGTAACGCTAACACATTCAACATCACCAAGGCTCATTTCCTTTGTTCTAGTCTAATCACTCACCCAGGTTCCTCATGCTCATGGTCTCAAGTAGCTGTTAGGACATGTGCTCTTTTCTGCCTCTCTAAACTATAAGGAAAATGTGTCAGTCTGTTACAGTAATTATCAATTGCTCTACCACAGTAGTAAATGTGCTTTGAAATTGCCAATCAAATATCGTTTTCTGCCTAGAATCACACCATGAGTCTGTGTGCACACAGGAATTGTTGTCAGAGATTTTTTAATTTGTGTTGCTCTTGTTCTTTAAGACTTGCACTCGTAGGAAAGGGGCAGCTTGTTTTCTTGAACTGTGATGGTTAGCATTCAGCACAAATCAGTATCTCACAGATGAGAGGCAAATGGTAACACATTTGAAAACAACAGGGTAGATTTTCCTTCCACTCCTGCAATGGGTGAGGTAGTTCCTACTTGTTCAAAACTCCAATTAACCCTTACCACAGGTGATCTTACATACATCTCTGCAGTCTTCATGCAGTTGTGCAAGCGTCCATGCAGATCTCTCTTGCACCTGATAATACACAGTCTCCAGAAACACTCTTAGCACACAGGCAGCTGCTTCTCCTGCATTCCCATGCTTACTATTCAGCACTGTGTGGTATTTCAGATAGCAGTGTGTAACGCTAACACATTCAACATCACCAAGGCTCATTTCCTTTGCTCTAGTCTAATCACTCACCCAGGTTCCACATGCTCATGGTCTCAAGTAGCTGTTAGGACATGTGCTCTTTTCCGCCTCTCTAAACTATAAGGAAAATCTGTCAGGCTGTTACAGTAATTATCACTTGCTCTACCACAGTACTAAATGTGCTTTGAAATTGCCAATCAAATATCGTTTTCTGCCTAGAATCACACCATGAGTCTGTGTGCACACAGGAATTGTTGTCAGAGATTTAATTTGTGTTGCTCTTGTTCTGTAAGACTTGCACTCGTAGGAAAGGGGCAGCTTGTTTTCTTGAACTGTGATGGTTAGCATTCAGCACAAATCACTATCTCACAGATGAGAGGCAAATGTTAACACATTTGAAAACAACAGGGTAGATTTTCCTTCCACTCCTGCAATGGGTGAGGTAGTTCCTACATGTTCAAAACTCCAATTAACCCTTACCACGGGTGATCTTACATACATCTCTGCAGTCTTCATGCAGTTGTGTAAGCGTCCATGCAGATCTCTCTTGCACCTGACAATACACAGTCTCCAGAAACACACTCTTAGCACACAGGCAGCTGCTTCTCCTGCATTCCCATGCTGACTATTCAGCACTGTGTGGTATTTCAGATAGCAGTGTGTAACGCTAACACATTCAACATCAACAAGGCTCATTTCCTTTGCTCTAGTCTAATCACTCACCCAGGTTCCACATGCTCATGGTCTCAAGTAGCTGTTAGGACATGTGCTCTTTTATGCCTCTCTAAACTATAAGGAAAATGTGTCAGGCTGTTACAGTAATTATCACTTACTCTACCACAGTAGTAAATGTGCTTTGAAATTGCCAATCAAATATCGTTTTCTGCCTAGAATCACACCATGAGTCTGTGTGCACACAGGAATTGTTGTCAGAGATTTAATTCTTGTTGCTCTTGTTCTGTAAGACTTGCACTCGTAGGAAAGGGGCAGCTTGTTTTCTTGAACTGTGATGGTTAGCATTCAGCACAAATCACTATCTCACAGATGAGAGGCAAATGGTAACACATTTGAAAACAACAGGGTAGATTTTCCATCCACTCCTGCAATGGGTGAGGTAGTTCCTACATGTTCAAAACTCCAATTAACCCTTACCACAGGTGATCTTACATACATCTCTGCAGTCTTCATCCAGTTGTGCAAGCGTCCATGCAGATCTCTCTTGCACCTGACAATACACAGTCTCCAGAAACACACTCTTAGCACACAGGCAACTGCTTCTCCTGCACTCCCATGCTTACTATTCAGCACTGTGTGGTATTTCAGATAGCAGTGTGTAACGCTAACACATTCAACATCACCAAGGCTCATTTCCTTTGCTCTAGTCTAATCACTCACCCAGGTTCCTCATGCTCATGGTCTCAAGTAGCTGTTAGGACATGTGCTCTTTTCTGCCTCTCTAAACTATAAGGAAAATGTGTCAGGCTGTTACAGTAATTATCACTTGCTCTACCACAGTAGTAAATGTGATTTGAAATTGCCAATCAAATACCGTTTTCTGCCTAGAATCACACCATGAGCCTGTGTGCACACAGGAATTGTTGTCAGAGATTAAATTCATGTTGCTCTTGTTCTGTAAGACTTGCACTCGTAGGAAAGGGGCAGCTTGTTTTCTTGAACTGTGATGGTTAGCATTCAGCACAAATCACTATCTCACAGATGAGAGGCAAATGGTAACACATTTGAAAACAACAGGGTAGATTTTCCATCCACTCCCGCAATAGGTGAGGTAGTTCCTACATGTTCAAAACTCCAACTAACCCTTACCACAGGTGATCTTACATACATCTCTGCAGTCTTCATGCAGGTGTGTAAGAGTCCATGCAGATCTCTCTTGCACCTGATAATACACAGTCTCCAGAAAAACACTCTTAGCACACATCCAACTGCTTCTCCTACACTCCCATGCTTACTATTCAGCACTGTGTGGTATTTCAGATAGCAGTGTGTAACGCTAACACATTCAACATCACCAAGGCTCTTTTCCTTTGCTCTAGTCTAATCACTCACCCAGGTTCCACATGCTCATGGTCTCAAGTAGCTGTTAGGACATGTGCTCTTTTCTGCCTCTCTAAACTATAAGGAAAATGTGTCAGGCCGTTACAGTAATTATCACTTGCTCTACCACAGTAGTAAATGTGCTTTGAAATTGCCAATCAAATATCGTTTTCTGCCTAGAATCACACCATGAGTCTGTGTGCACACAGGAATGGTTGTCAGAGATTTAATTTGTGTTGCTCTTGTTCTGTAACACTTGCACTCGTAGGAAAGGGGCAGCTTGTTTTCTTCAACTGTAATGGTTAGCATTCAGCACAAATCACTATCTCACAGATGAGAGGCAAATGGTAACACATTTGAAAACAACAGGGTAGATTTTCCTTCCACTCCTGCAATGGGTGAGGTAGTTCCTACATGTTCTAAACTCCAATTAACCCTTACCACAGGTGATCTTACATACAACTCTGCAGTCTTCATGCAGTTATGTAAGCGTCCATGCAGATCTCTCTTGCACCTGACAATACACAGTCTCCAGAAACACACTCTTAGCACACAGGCAGCTGCTTCTACTGCATTCCCATGCTTGCTATTCAGCACTGTGTGGTATTTCAGATAGCAGTGTGTAACGCTAACACATTCAACATCACCAAGGCTAATTTCCTTTGCTCTAGTCTAATCACTCACCCAGGTTCCTCATGCTCATGGTCTCAAGCAGCTGTTAGGACATGTGCTCTTTTCTGCCTCTCTAAACTATAAGGAAAATGTGTCAGGCTGTTACAGTAATTATCACTTGCTCTACCACAGTAGTAAATGTGCTTTAAAATTGCCAATCAAATATCGTTTTCTGCCTAGAATCACACCATGAGTCTGTGTGCACACAGGAATTGTTGTCAGAGATTTAATTGGTGTCGCTCTTGTTCTGTAAGACTTGCACTCGTAGGAAAAGGGCAGCTTGTTTTCTTGAACGGTTATGGTTCGCATTCAGCACAAATCACTATCTCACAGATGAGAGGCAAATGGTAACACATTTGAAAACAACAGGGTAGATTTTCCTTCCACTCCTGCAATGGGTGAGGTAGTTCCTACTTGTTCAAAACTCCAATTAACCCTTACCACAGGTGATCTTACATACATCTCTGCAGTCTTCATGCAGTTGTGCAATCGTCCATGCAGATCTCTCTTGCACCTGATAATACACAGTCTCCAGAAAAACACTCTTAGCACACATCCAACTACTTCTCCTGCACTCCCATGCTTACTATTCAGCACTGTGTGGTATTTCAGATAGCAGTGTGTAACGCTAACACATTCAACATCACCAAGGCTCATTTCCTTTGCTCTAGTCTAATCACTCACCCAGGTTCCACATGCTCATGGTCTCAAGTAGCTGTTAGGACATGTGCTCTTTTCTGCCTCTCTAAACTATAAGGAAAATGTGTCAGGCTGTTACAGTAATTATCACTTGCTCTACCACAGTAGTAAATGTGCTTTGAAATTGCCAATCAAATATCGTTTTCTGCCTAGAATCACACCATGAGTCTGTGTGCACACAGGAATTGTTGTCAGAGATTTAATTCTTGTTGCTCTTGTTCTGTAAGACTTGCACTCGTAGGAAAGGGGCAGCTTGTTTTCTTGAACTGTGATGGTTAGCATTCAGCACAAATCACTATCTCACAGATGAGAGGCAAATGGTAACACATTTGAAAACAACAGGGTAGATTTTCCATCCACTCCTGCAATGGGTGAGGTAGTTCCTACATGTTCAAAACTCCAATTAACCCTTACCACAGGTGATCTTACATACATCTCTGCAGTCTTCATGCAGTTGTGCAAGCGTCCATGCAGATCTCTCTTGCACCTGACAATACACAGTCTCCAGAAACACACTCTTAGCACACAGGCAGCTGCTTCTACTGCATTCCCATGCTTACTATTCAGCACTGTGTGGTATTTCAGATAGCAGTGTGTAACGCTAACACATTCAACATCACCAAGGCTCATTTCCTTTGCTCTAGTCTAATCACTCACCCAGGTTCCACATGCTCATGGTCTCAAGTAGCTGTTAGGACATGTGCTCTTTTCTGCCTCTCTAAACTATAAGGAAAATGTGTCAGGCTGTTACAGTAATTATCACTTGCTCTACCACAGTAGTAAATGTGCTTTGAAATTGCCAATCAAATATCGTTTTCTGCCTAGAATCACACCAGGAGTCTGTGTGCACACAGGAATTGTTGTCAGAGATTTAATTCTTGTTGCTCTTGTTCTGTAAGACTTGCACTCGTAGGAAAGGGGCAGCTTGTTTTCTTGAACTGTGATGGTTAGCATTCAGCACAAATCACTATCTCACAGATGAGAGGCAAATGGTAACACATTTGAAAACAACAGGGTAGATTTTCCATCCACTCCTGCAATGGGTGAGGTAGTTCCTACATGTTCAAAACTCCAATTAACCCTTACCACAGGTGATCTTACATACATCTCTGCAGTCTTCATGCAGTTGTGCAAGCGCCCATGCAGATCTCTCTTGCACCTGACAATACACAGTCTCCAGAAACACACTCTTAGCACACAGGCAACTGCTTCTCCTGCACTCCCATGCTTACTATTCAGCACTGTGTGGTATTTCAGATAGCAGTGTGTAACGCTAACACATTCAAAATCACCAAGGCTCATTTCCTTTGCTCTAGTCTAATAACTCACCCAGGTTCCTCATGCTCTCAAGTAGCTGTTAGGACATGTGCTCTTTTCTGCCTCTCTAAACTATAAGGAAAATGTGTCAGGCTGTCACAGTAATTATCACTTGCTCTACCACAGTAGTAAATGTGCTTTGAAATTGCCAATCAAATATCGTTTTCTGCCTAGAATCACACCATGAGTCTGTGTGCACACAGGAATTGTTGTCAGAGATTTAATTTGTGTTGCTCTTGTTCTGTAAGACTTGCACTCGTAGGAAAGGGGCAGCTTGTTTTCTTGAACTGTGATGGTTAGCATTCAGCACAAATCACTATCTCACAGATGAGAGGCAAATGGTAACACATTTGAAAACAACAGGGTAGATTTTCCTTCCACTCCTGCAATGGGTGAGGTAGTTCCTACTTGTTCAAAACTCCAATTAACCCTTACCACAGGTGATCTTACATACATCTCTGCAGTCTTCATGCAGTTGTGCAATCGTCCATGCAGATCTCTCTTGCACCTGATAATACACAGTCTCCAGAAAAACACTCTTAGCACACATCCAACTACTTCTCCTGCACTCCCATGCTTACTATTCAGCACTGTGTGGTATTTCAGATAGCAGTGTGTAACGCCAACACATTCAACATCACCAAGGCTCATTTCCTTTGCTCTAGTCTAATCACTCACCCAGGTTCCACATGCTCATGGTCTCAAGTAGCTGTTAGGACATGTGCTCTTTTCTGCCTCTCTAAACTATAAGGAAAATGTGTCAGGCTGTTACAGTAATTATCACTTGCTCTACCACAGTAGTAAATGTGCTTTGAAATTGCCAATCAAATATCGTTTTCTGCCTAGAATCACACCATGAGTCTGTGTGCACACAGGAATTGTTGTCAGAGATTTAATTCTTGTTGCTCTTGTTCTGTAAGACTTGCACTCGTAGGAAAGGGGCAGCTTGTTTTCTTGAACTGTGATGGTTAGCATTCAGCACAAATCACTATCTCACAGATGAGAGGCAAATGGTAACACATTTGAAAACAACAGGGTAGATTTTCCATCCACTCCTGCAATGGGTGAGGTAGTTCCTACATGTTCAAAACTCCAATTAACCCTTACCACAGGTGATCTTACATACATCTCTGCAGTCTTCATGCAGTTGTGCAAGCGTCCATGCAGATCTCTCTTGCACCTGACAATACACAGTCTCCAGAAACACACTCTTAGCACACAGGCAACTGCTTCTCCTGCACTCCCATGCTTACTATTCAGCACTGTGTGGTATTTCAGATAGCAGTGCGTAACGCTAACACATTCAACATCACCAAGGCTCATTTCCTTTGCTCTAGTCTAATCACTCACCCAGGTTCCACATGCTCATGGTCTCAAGTAGCTGTTAGGACATGTGCTCTTTTCTGCCTCTCTAAACTATAAGGAAAATGTGTCAGGCTGTTACAGTAATTATCACTTGCTCTACCACAGTAGTAAATGTGCTTTAAAATTGCCAATCAAATATCGTTTTCTGCCTAGAATCACACCATGAGTCTGTGTGCACACAGGAATTGTTGTCAGAGATTTAATTGGTGTCGCTCTTGTTCTGTAAGACTTGCACTCGTAGGAAAGGGGCAGCTTGTTTTCTTGAACGGTTATGGTTCGCATTCAGCACAAATCACTATCTCACAGATGAGAGGCAAATGGTAACACATTTGAAAACAACAGGGTAGATTTTCCATCCACTCCTGCAATGGGTGAGGTAGTTCCTACATGTTCAAAACTCCAATTAACCCTTACCACAGGTGATCTTACATACAACTCTGCAGTCTTCATGCAGTTATGTAAGCGTCCATGCAGATCTCTCTTGCACCTGACAATACACAGTCTCCAGAAACACACTCTTAGCACACAGGCAGCTGCTTCTACTGCATTCCCATGCTTGCTATTCAGCACTGTGTGGTATTTCAGATAGCAGTGTGTAACGCTAACACATTCAACATCACCAAGGCTAATTTCCTTTGCTCTAGTCTAATCACTCACCCAGGTTCCTCATGCTCATGGTCTCAAGCAGCTGTTAGGACATGTGCTCTTTTCTGCCTCTCTAAACTATAAGGAAAATGTGTCAGGCTGTTACAGTAATTATCACTTGCTCTACCACAGTAGTAAATGTGCTTTAAAATTGCCAATCAAATATCGTTTTCTGCCTAGAATCACACCATGAGTCTGTGTGCACACAGGAATTGTTGTCAGAGATTTAATTGGTGTCGCTCTTGTTCTGTAAGACTTGCACTCGTAGGAAAAGGGCAGCTTGTTTTCTTGAACGGTTATGGTTCGCATTCAGCACAAATCACTATCTCACAGATGAGAGGCAAATGGTAACACATTTGAAAACAACAGGGTAGATTTTCCTTCCACTCCTGCAATGGGTGAGGTAGTTCCTACTTGTTCAAAACTCCAATTAACCCTTACCACAGGTGATCTTACATACATCTCTGCAGTCTTCATGCAGTTGTGCAATCGTCCATGCAGATCTCTCTTGCACCTGATAATACACAGTCTCCAGAAAAACACTCTTAGCACACATCCAACTACTTCTCCTGCACTCCCATGCTTACTATTCAGCACTGTGTGGTATTTCAGATAGCAGTGTGTAACGCTAACACATTCAACATCACCAAGGCTCATTTCCTTTGCTCTAGTCTAATCACTCACCCAGGTTCCACATGCTCATGGTCTCAAGTAGCTGTTAGGACATGTGCTCTTTTCTGCCTCTCTAAACTATAAGGAAAATGTGTCAGGCTGTTACAGTAATTATCACTTGCTCTACCACAGTAGTAAATGTGCTTTGAAATTGCCAATCAAATATCGTTTTCTGCCTAGAATCACACCATGAGTCTGTGTGCACACAGGAATTGTTGTCAGAGATTTAATTCTTGTTGCTCTTGTTCTGTAAGACTTGCACTCGTAGGAAAGGGGCAGCTTGTTTTCTTGAACTGTGATGGTTAGCATTCAGCACAAATCACTATCTCACAGATGAGAGGCAAATGGTAACACATTTGAAAACAACAGGGTAGATTTTCCATCCACTCCTGCAATGGGTGAGGTAGTTCCTACATGTTCAAAACTCCAATTAACCCTTACCACAGGTGATCTTACATACATCTCTGCAGTCTTCATGCAGTTGTGCAAGCGTCCATGCAGATCTCTCTTGCACCTGACAATACACAGTCTCCAGAAACACACTCTTAGCACACAGGCAACTGCTTCTCCTGCATTCCCATGCTTACTATTCAGCACTGTGTGGTATTTCAGATAGCAGTGTTTAACGCTAACACATTCAACATCACCAAGGCTCATTTCCTTTGCTCTAGTCTAATCACTCACCCAGGTTCCACATGCTCATGGTCTCAAGTAGCTGTTAGGACATGTGCTCTTTTCTGCCTCTCTAAACTATAAGGAAAATGTGTCAGGCTGTTACAGTAATTATCACTTGCTCTACCACAGTAGTAAATGTGCTTTGAAATTGCCAATCAAATATCGTTTTCTGCCTAGAATCACACCATGAGTCTGTGTGCACACAGGAATTGTTGTCAGAGATTTAATTTGTGTTGCTCTTGTTCTTTAAGACTTGCACTCGTAGGAAAGGGGCAGCTTGTTTTCTTGAACTGTGATGGTTAGCATTCTGCACAAATCAGTATCTCACAGATGAGAGGCAAATGGTAACACATTTGAAAACAACAGGGTAGATTTTCCTTCCACTCCTGCAATGGGTGAGGTAGTTCCTACATGTTCAAAACTCCAATTAACCCTTACCACAGGTGATCTTACATACATCTCTGCAGTCTTCATGCAGTTGTGTAAGCGTCCATGCAGATCTCTCTTGCACCTGACAATACACAGTCTCCAGAAACACACTCTTAGCACACAGGCAGCTGCTTCTCCTGCATTCCCATGCTTACTATTCAGCACTGTGTGGTATTTCAGATAGCAGTGTGTAACGCTAACACATTCAACATCACCAAGGCTCATTTCCTTTGCTCTAGTCTAATCACTCACCCAGGTTCCACATGCTCATGGTCTCAAGTAGCTGTTAGGACATGGGCTTTTTTCTGCCTCTCTAAACTATAAGGAAAATGTGTCAGGCTGTTACAGCAATTATCACTTGCTCTACCACAGTAGTAAATGTGCTTTGAAATTGCCAATCAAATATCGTTTTCTGCCCAGAATCACACCATGAGTCTGTGTGCACACAGGAATTGTTGGCAGAAATTTAATTCGTGTTGCTCTTGTTCTGTAAGACTTGCACTCGTAGGAAAGGGGCAGCTTGTTTTCTTGAACTGTGATGGTTAGCATTCAGCACAAATCACTATCTCACAGATGAGAGGCAAATGGTAACACATTTGAAAACAGGGTAGATTTTCCTTCCACTCCTGCAATGGGTGAGGTAGTTCCTACATGTTCAAAACTCCAATTAACCCTTACCACAGGTGATCTTACATACATCTCTGCAGTCTTCATGCAGTTGTGTAAGCGTCCATGCAGATCTCTCTTGCACCTGACAATACACAGTCTCCAGAAACACACTCTTAGCACACAGGCAACTGCTTCTCCTGCACTCCCATGCTTACTATTCAGCACTGTGTGGTATTTCAGATAGCAGTGTGTAACGCTAACACATTCAACATCACCAAGGCTCATTTCCTTTGCTCTAGTCTAATCACTCACCCAGGTTCCTCATGCTCATGGTCTCAAGTAGCTGTTAGGACATGTGCTCTTTTCTGCCTCTCTAAACTATAAGGAAAATGTGTCAGGCTGTTACAGTAATTATCACTTGCTCTACCACAGTAGTAAATGTGCTTTGAAATTGCCAATCAAATATCGTTTTCTGCCTAGAATCACACCATGAGTCTGTGTGCACACAGGAATTGTTGTCAGAGATTTAATTCTTGTTGCTCTTGTTCTGTAAGACTTGCACTCGTAGGAAAGGGGCAGCTTGTTTTCTTGAACTGTGATGGTTAGCATTCAGCACAAATCACTATCTCACAGATGAGAGGCAAATGGTAACACATTTGAAAACAACAGGGTAGATTTTCCATCCACTCCTGCAATGGGTGAGGTAGTTCCTACATGTTCAAAACTCCAATTAACCCTTACCACAGGTGATCTTACATACATCTCTGCAGTCTTCATGCAGTTGTGCAAGCGTCCATGCAGATCTCTCTTGCACCTGACAATACACAGTCTCCAGAAACACACTCTTAGCACACAGGCAACTGCTTCTCCTGCACTCCCATGCTTACTATTCAGCACTGTGTGGTATTTCAGATAGCAGTGTGTAACGCTAACACATTCAAAATCACCAAGGCTCATTTCCTTTGCTCTAGTCTAATCACTCACCCAGGTTCCTCATGCTCTCAAGTAGCTGTTAGGACATGTGCTCTTTTCTGCCTCTCTAAACTATAAGGAAAATGTGTCAGGCTGTCACAGTAATTATCACTTGCTCTACCACAGTAGTAAATGTGCTTTGAAATTGCCAATCAAATATCGTTTTCTGCCTAGAATCACACCATGAGTCTGTGTGCACACAGGAATTGTTGTCAGAGATTTAATTTGTGTTGCTCTTGTTCTGTAAGACTTGCACTCGTAGGAAAGGGGCAGCTTGTTTTCTTGAACTGTGATGGTTAGCATTCAGCACAAATCACTATCTCACAGATGAGAGGCAAATGGTAACACATTTGAAAACAACAGGGTAGATTTTCCTTCCACTCCTGCAATGGGTGAGGTAGTTCCTACTTGTTCAAAACTCCAATTAACCCTTACCACAGGTGATCTTACATACATCTCTGCAGTCTTCATGCAGTTGTGCAATCGTCCATGCAGATCTCTCTTGCACCTGATAATACACAGTCTCCAGAAAAACACTCTTAGCACACATCCAACTACTTCTCCTGCACTCCCATGCTTACTATTCAGCACTGTGTGGTATTTCAGATAGCAGTGTGTAACGCTAACACATTCAACATCACCAAGGCTCATTTCCTTTGCTCTAGTCTAATCACTCACCCAGGTTCCACATGCTCATGGTCTCAAGTAGCTGTTAGGACATGTGCTCTTTTCTGCCTCTCTAAACTATAAGGAAAATGTGTCAGGCTGTTACAGTAATTATCACTTGCTCTACCACAGTAGTAAATGTGCTTTGAAATTGCCAATCAAATATCGTTTTCTGCCTAGAATCACACCATGAGTCTGTGTGCACACAGGAATTGTTGTCAGAGATTTAATTCTTGTTGCTCTTGTTCTGTAAGACTTGCACTCGTAGGAAAGGGGCAGCTTGTTTTCTTGAACTGTGATGGTTAGCATTCAGCACAAATCACTATCTCACAGATGAGAGGCAAATGGTAACACATTTGAAAACAACAGGGTAGATTTTCCATCCACTCCTGCAATGGGTGAGGTAGTTCCTACATGTTCAAAACTCCAATTAACCCTTACCACAGGTGATCTTACATACATCTCTGCAGTCTTCATGCAGTTGTGCAAGCGTCCATGCAGATCTCTCTTGCACCTGACAATACACAGTCTCCAGAAACACACTCTTAGCACACAGGCAACTGCTTCTCCTGCACTCCCATGCTTACTATTCAGCACTGTGTGGTATTTCAGATAGCAGTGCGTAACGCTAACACATTCAACATCACCAAGGCTCATTTCCTTTGCTCTAGTCTAATCACTCACCCAGGTTCCACATGCTCATGGTCTCAAGTAGCTGTTAGGACATGTGCTCTTTTCTGCCTCTCTAAACTATAAGGAAAATGTGTCAGGCTGTTACAGTAATTATCACTTGCTCTACCACAGTAGTAAATGTGCTTTGAAATTGCCAATCAAATATCGTTTTCTGCCTAGAATCACACCATGAGTCTGTGTGCACACAGGAATGGTTGTCAGAGATTTAATTTGTGTTGCTCTTGTTCTGTAACACTTGCACTCGTAGGAAAGGGGCAGCTTGTTTTCTTCAACTGTAATGGTTAGCATTCAGCACAAATCACTATCTCACAGATGAGAGGCAAATGGTAACACATTTGAAAACAACAGGGTAGATTTTCCTTCCACTCCTGCAATGGGTGAGGTAGTTCCTACATGTTCAAAACTCCAATTAACCCTTACCACAGGTGATCTTACATACAACTCTGCAGTCTTCATGCAGTTATGTAAGCGTCCATGCAGATCTCTCTTGCACCTGACAATACACAGTCTCCAGAAACACACTCTTAGCACACAGGCAGCTGCTTCTACTGCATTCCCATGCTTACTATTCAGCACTGTGTGGTATTTCAGATAGCAGTGTGTAACGCTAACACATTCAACATCACCAAGGCTAATTTCCTTTGCTCTAGTCTAATCACTCACCCAGGTTCCTCATGCTCATGGTCTCAAGCAGCTGTTAGGACATGTGCTCTTTTCTGCCTCTCTAAACTATAAGGAAAATGTGTCAGGCTGTTACAGTAATTATCACTTGCTCTACCACAGTAGTAAATGTGCTTTAAAATTGCCAATCAAATATCGTTTTCTGCCTAGAATCACACCATGAGTCTGTGTGCACACAGGAATTGTTGTCAGAGATTTAATTGGTGTCGCTCTTGTTCTGTAAGACTTGCACTCGTAGGAAAAGGGCAGCTTGTTTTCTTGAACGGTTATGGTTCGCATTCAGCACAAATCACTATCTCACAGATGAGAGGCAAATGGTAACACATTTGAAAACAACAGGGTAGATTTTCCTTCCACTCCTGCAATGGGTGAGGTAGTTCCTACTTGTTCAAAACTCCAATTAACCCTTACCACAGGTGATCTTACATACATCTCTGCAGTCTTCATGCAGTTGTGCAATCGTCCATGCAGATCTCTCTTGCACCTGATAATACACAGTCTCCAGAAAAACACTCTTAGCACACATCCAACTACTTCTCCTGCACTCCCATGCTTACTATTCAGCACTGTGTGGTATTTCAGATAGCAGTGTGTAACGCTAACACATTCAACATCACCAAGGCTCATTTCCTTTGCTCTAGTCTAATCACTCACCCAGGTTCCACATGCTCATGGTCTCAAGTAGCTGTTAGGACATGTGCTCTTTTCTGCCTCTCTAAACTATAAGGAAAATGTGTCAGGCTGTTACAGTAATTATCACTTGCTCTACCACAGTAGTAAATGTGCTTTGAAATTGCCAATCAAATATCGTTTTCTGCCTAGAATCACACCATGAGTCTGTGTGCACACAGGAATTGTTGTCAGAGATTTAATTCTTGTTGCTCTTGTTCTGTAAGACTTGCACTCGTAGGAAAGGGGCAGCTTGTTTTCTTGAACTGTGATGGTTAGCATTCAGCACAAATCACTATCTCACAGATGAGAGGCAAATGGTAACACATTTGAAAACAACAGGGTAGATTTTCCATCCACTCCTGCAATGGGTGAGGTAGTTCCTACATGTTCAAAACTCCAATTAACCCTTACCACAGGTGATCTTACATACATCTCTGCAGTCTTCATGCAGTTGTGCAAGCGTCCATGCAGATCTCTCTTGCACCTGACAATACACAGTCTCCAGAAACACACTCTTAGCACACAGGCAACTGCTTCTCCTGCACTCCCATGCTTACTATTCAGCACTGTGTGGTATTTCAGATAGCAGTGCGTAACGCTAACACATTCAACATCACCAAGGCTCATTTCCTTTGCTCTAGTCTAATCACTCACCCAGGTTCCACATGCTCATGGTCTCAAGTAGCTGTTAGGACATGTGCTCTTTTCTGCCTCTCTAAACTATAAGGAAAATGTGTCAGGCTGTTACAGTAATTATCACTTGCTCTACCACAGTAGTAAATGTGCTTTAAAATTGCCAATCAAATATCGTTTTCTGCCTAGAATCACACCATGAGTCTGTGTGCACACAGGAATTGTTGTCAGAGATTTAATTGGTGTCGCTCTTGTTCTGTAAGACTTGCACTCGTAGGAAAGGGCAGCTTGTTTTCTTGAACGGTTATGGTTCGCATTCAGCACAAATCACTATCTCACAGATGAGAGGCAAATGGTAACACATTTGAAAAAAACAGGGTAGATTTTCCTTCCACTCCTGCAATGGGTGAGGTAGTTCCTACTTGTTCAAAACTCCAATTAACCCTTACCACAGGTGATCTTACATACATCTCTGCAGTCTTCATGCAGTTGTGCAAGCGTCCATGCAGATCTCTCTTGCACCTGATAATACACAGTCTCCAGAAAAACACTCTTAGCACACATCCAACTGCTTCTCCTACACTCCCATGCTTACTATTCAGCACTGTGTGGTATTTCAGATAGCAGTGTGTAACGCTAACACATTCAACATCACCAAGGCTCTTTTCCTTTGCTCTAGTCTAATCACTCACCCAGGTTCCACATGCTCATGGTCTCAAGTAGCTGTTAGGACATGTGCTCTTTTCTGCCTCTCTAAACTATAAGGAAAATGTGTCAGGCTGTTACAGTAATTATCACTTACTCTACCACAGTAGTAAATGTGCTTTGAAATTGCCAATCAAATATCGTTTTCTGCCTAGAATCACACCATGAGTCTGTGTGCACACAGGAATGGTTGTCAGAGATTTAATTTGTGTTGCTCTTGTTCTGTAACACTTGCACTCGTAGGAAAGGGGCAGCTTGTTTTCTTCAACTGTAATGGTTAGCATTCAGCACAAATCACTATCTCACAGATGAGAGGCAAATGGTAACACATTTGAAAACAACAGGGTAGATTTTCCTTCCACTCCTGCAATGGGTGAGGTAGTTCCTACATGTTCAAAACTCCAATTAACCCTTACCACAGGTGATCTTACATACAACTCTGCAGTCTTCATGCAGTTATGTAAGCGTCCATGCAGATCTCTCTTGCACCTGACAATACACAGTCTCCAGAAACACACTCTTAGCACACAGGCAGCTGCTTCTACTGCATTCCCATGCTTACTATTCAGCACTGTGTGGTATTTCAGATAGCAGTGTGTAACGCTAACACATTCAACATCACCAAGGCTAATTTCCTTTGCTCTAGTCTAATCACTCACCCAGGTTCCTCATGCTCATGGTCTCAAGCAGCTGTTAGGACATGTGCTCTTTTCTACCTCTCTAAACTATAAGGAAAATGTGTCAGGCTGTTATAGTAATTATCACTTGCTCTACCACAGTAGTAAATGTGCTTTGAAATTGCCAATCAAATATCGTTTTCTGCCTAGAATCACACCATGAGTCTGTGTGCACACAGGAATTGTTGTCAGAGATTTAACTTGTGTTGCTCTTGTTCTGTAAGACTTGCACTCGTAGGAAAGGGGCAGCTTGTTTTCTTGAACTGTGATGGTTAGCATTCAGCACAAATCACTATCTCACAGATGAGAGGCAAATTGTAACACATTTGAAAACAACAGTGTAGATTTTCCTTCCACTCCTGCAATGGGTGAGGAAGTTCCTACATGTTCAAAACTCCAATTAACCCTTACCACAGGTGATCTTACATACATCTCTGCAGTCTTCATGCAGTTGTGTAAGCGTCCATGCAGATCTCTCTTGCACCTGACAATACACTGTCAGGCTGTTATAGTAATTATCACTTGCTCTACCACAGTAGTAAATGTGCTTTGAAATTGCCAATCAAATATCGTTTTCTGCCTAGAATCACACCATGAGTCTGTGTGCACACAGGAATTGTTGTCAGAGATTTAACTTGTGTTGCTCTTGTTCTGTAAGACTTGCACTCGTAGGAAAGGGGCAGCTTGTTTTCTTGAACTGTGATGGTTAGCATTCAGCACAAATCACTATCTCACAGATGAGAGGCAAATGGTAACACATTTGAAAACAACAGTGTAGATTTTCCTTCCACTCCTGCAATGGGTGAGGAAGTTCCTACATGTTCAAAACTCCAATTAACCCTTACCACAGGTGATCTTACATACATCTCTGCAGTCTTCATGCAGTTGTGTAAGCGTCCATGCAGATCTCTCTTGCACCTGACAATACACAGTCTCCAGAAACACACTCTTAGCACACAGGCAGCTGCTTCTCCTGCATTCCCATGCTTACTATTCAGCACTGTGTGGTATTTCAGATAGCAGTGTGTAACGCTAACACATTCAAAATCACCAAGGCTCATTTCCTTTGCTCTAGTCTAATCACTCACCCAGGTTCCTCATGCTCATGGTCTCAAGTAGCTGTTAGGACATATGCTCTTTTCTGCCTCTCTAAACTATAAGGAAAATGTGTCAGGCTGTCACAGTAATTATCACTTGCTCTACCACAGTAGTAAATGTGCTTTGAAATTGCCAATCAAATATCGTTTTCTGCCTAGAATCACACCATGAGTCTGTGTGCACACAGGAATTGTTGTCAGAGATTTAATTTGTGTTGCTCTTGTTCTGTAAGACTTGCACTCGTAGGAAAGGGGCAGCTTGTTTTCTTGAACTGTGATGGTTAGCATTCAGCACAAATCACTATCTCACATATGAGAGGCAAATGCTAACACAATTGAAAACAACAGGGTAGATTTTCCTTCCACTCCTGCAATGGGTGAGGTAGTTCCTACATGTTCAAAACTCCAATTAACCCTAACCACAGGTGATCTTACATACATCTCTGCAGTCTTCATGCAGTTGTGCAAGCGTCCATGCAGATCTCTCTTGCACCTGACAATACACAGTCTCCAGAAACACACTCTTAGCACACAGCCAACTGCTTCTCCTGCACTCCCATGCTTACTATTCAGCACTGTGTGGTATTTCAGATAGCAGTGTGTAACGCTAACACATTCAACATCACCAAGGCTCATTTCCTTTGCTCTAGTCTAATCACTCACCCAGGTTCCACATGCTCATGGTCTCAAGTAGCTGTTAGGACATGTGCTCTTTTCTACCTCTCTAAACTATAAGGAAAATGTGTCAGGCTGTTATAGTAATTATCACTTGCTCTACCACAGTAGTAAATGTGCTTTGAAATTGCCAATCAAATATCGTTTTCTGCCTAGAATCACACCATGAGTGTGTGCACACAGGAATTGTTGTCAGAGATTTAACTTGTGTTGCTCTTGTTCTGTAAGACTTGCACTCGTAGGAAAGGGGCAGCTTCTTTTCTTGAACTGTGATGGTTAGCATTCAGCACAAATCACTATCTCACAGATGAGAGGCAAATGGTAACACATTTGAAAACAACAGTGTAGATTTTCCTTCCACTCCTGCAATGGGTGAGGAAGTTCCTACATGTTCAAAACTCCAATTAACCCTTACCACAGGTGATCTTACATACATCTCTGCAGTCTTCATGCAGTTGTGTAAGCGTCCATGCAGATCTCTCTTGCACCTGACAATACACAGTCTCCAGAAACACACTCTTAGCACACAGGCAGCTGCTTCTCCTGCATTCCCATGCTTACTATTCAGCACAGTGTGGTATTTCAGATAGCAGTGTGTAACGCTAACACATTCAAAATCACCAAGGCTCATTTCCTTTGCTCTAGTCTAATCACTCACCCAGGTTCCTCATGCTCTCAAGTAGCTGTTAGGACATGTGCTCTTTTCTGCCTCTCTAAACTATAAGGAAAATGTGTCAGGCTGTCACAGTAATTATCACTTGCTCTACCACAGTAGTAAATGTGCTTTGAAATTGCCAATCAAATATCGTTTTCTGCCTAGAATCACACCATGAGTCTGTGTGCACACAGGAATTGTTGTCAGAGACTTAATTTGTGTTGCTCTTGTTCTTTAAGAGTTGCACTCGTAGGAAAGGGGCAGCTTGTTTTCTTGAACTGTGATGGTTAGCATTCAGCACAAATCACTATCTCACAGATGAGAGGCAAATGGTAACACATTTGAAAACAACAGGGTAGATTTTCCTTCCACTCCTGCAATGGGTGAGGTAGTTCCTACATGTTCAAAACTCCAATTAACCCTTACCACAGGTGATCTTACATACATCTCTGCAGTCTTCATGCAGTTGTGTAAGCGTCCATGCAGATTTCTCTTGCACCTGACAATACACAGTCTCCAGAAACACACTCTTAGCACACAGGCAGCTGCTTCTCCTGCATTCCCATGCTTACTATTCAGCACTGTGTGGTATTTCAGATAGCAGTGTGTAACGCTAACACATTCAACATCACCAAGGCTCATTTCCTTTGCTCTAGTCTAATCACTCACCCAGGTTCCACATGCTCATGGTCTCAAGTAGCTGTTAGGACATGTGCTCTTTTCTGCCTCTCTAAACTATAAGGAAAATGTGTCAGGCTGTTACAGTAATTATCACTTGCTCTACCACAGTAGTAAATGTGCTTTGAAATTGCCAATCAAATATCGTTTTCTGCCTAGAATCACACCATGAGTCTGTGTGCACACAGGAATTGTTGTCAGAAATTTAATTTGTGTTGCTCTTGTTCTGTAAGACTTGCACTCGTAGGAAAGGGGCAGCTTGTTTTCTTGAACTGTGATGGTTAGCATTCAGCACAAATCACTATCTCACAGATGAGAGGCAAATGGTAACACATTTGAAAACAACAGGGTAGATTTTCCTTCCACTCCTGCAATGGGTGAGGTAGTTCCTACATGTTCAAAACTCCAATTAACCCTTACCACAGGTGATCTTACATACATCTCTGCAGTCTTCATGCAGTTGTGTAAGCGTCCATGCAGATCTCTCTTGCACCTGACAATACACAGTCTCCAGAAACACACTCTTAGCACACAGGCAACTGCTTCTCCTGCACTCCCATGCTTACTATTCAGCACTGTGTGGTATTTCAGATAGCAGTGTGTAACGCTAACACATTCAACATCACCAAGGCTCATTTCCTTTGCTCTAGTCTAATCACTCACCCAGGTTCCTCATGCTCATGGTCTCAAGTAGCTGTTAGGACATGTGCTCTTTTCTGCCTCTCTAAACTATAAGGAAAATGTGTCAGGCTGTTACAGTAATTGTCACTTGCTCTACTACAGTAGTAAATGTGCTTTGAAATTGCCAATCAAATATCGTTTTCTGCCTAGAATCACACCATGAGTCTGTGTGCACACAGGAAGTGTTGTCAGAGATTTAATTCATGTTGCTCTTGTTCTGTAAGACTTGCACTCGTAGGAAAGGGGCAGCTTGTTTTCTTGAACTGTGATGGTTAGCATTCAGCACAAATCACTATCTCACAGATGAGAGGCAAATGGTAACACATTTGAAAACAACAGGGTAGATTTTCCATCCACTCCTGCAATGGTTGAGGTAGTTCCTACATGTTCAAAACTCACACTAACCCTTACCACAGGTGATCTTACATACATCTCTGCAGTCTTCATGCAGTTGTGTAAGCGTCCATGCAGATCTCTCTTGCACCTGACAATACACAGTCTCCAGAAACACACTCTTAGCACACAGGCAGCTGCTTCTACTGCATTCCCATGCTTACTATTCAGCACTGTGTGGTATTTCAGATAGCAGTGTGTAACGCTAACACATTCAACATCACCAAGGCTAATTTCCTTTGCTCTAGTCTAATCACTCACCCAGGTTCCTCATGCTCATGGTCTCAAGCAGCTGTTAGGACATGTGCTCTTTTCTACCTCTCTAAACTATAAGGAAAATGTGTCAGGCTGTTATAGTAATTATCACTTGCTCTACCACAGTAGTAAATGTGCTTTGAAATTGCCAATCAAATATCGTTTTCTGCCTAGAATCACACCATGAGTCTGAGTGCACACAGGAATTGTTGTCAGAGATTTAACTTGTGTTGCTCTTGTTCTGTAAGACTTGCACTCGTAGGAAAGGGGCAGCTTGTTTTCTTGAACTGTGATGGTTAGCATTCAGCACAAATCACTATCTTACAGATGAGAGGCAAATGGCAACACATTTGAAAACAACAGTGTAGATTTTCCTTCCACTCCTGCAATGGGTGAGGAAGTTCCTACATGTTCAAAACTCCAATTAACCCTTACCACAGGTGATCTTACATACATCTCTGCAGTCTTCATGCAGTTGTGCAAGCGTCCATGCAGATCTATCTTGTACCTGACAATACACAGTCTCCAGAAACACACTCTTAGCACACATCCAACTGCTTCTCCTGCATTCCCATGCTTACTATTCAGCACTGTGTGGCATTTCAGATAGCAGTGTGTAACGCTAACACATTCAACATCACCAAGGCTCATTTCCTTTGCTCTAGTCTAATCACTCACCCAGGTTCCTCATGCTCTCAAGTAGCTGTTAGGACATGTGCTCTTTTCTGCCTCTCTAAACTATAAGGAAAATGTGTCAGGCTGTCACAGTAATTATCACTTGCTCTACCACAGTAGTAAATGTGCTTTGAAATTGCCAATCAAATATCGTTTTCTGCCTAGAATCACACCATGAGTCTGTGTGCACACAGGAATTGTTGTCAGAGACTTAATTTGTGTTGCTCTTGTTCTTTAAGAGTTGCACTCGTAGGAAAGGGGCAGCTTGTTTTCTTGAACTGTGATGGTTAGCATTCAGCACAAATCACTATCTCACAGATGAGAGGCAAATGGTAACACATTTGAAAACAACAGGGTAGATTTTCCTTCCACTCCTGCAATGGGTGAGGTAGTTCCTACATGTTCAAAACTCCAATTAACCCTTACCACAGGTGATCTTACATACATCTCTGCAGTCTTCATGCAGTTGTGTAAGCGTCCATGCAGATTTCTCTTGCACCTGACAATACACAGTCTCCAGAAACACACTCTTAGCACACAGGCAGCTGCTTCTCCTGCATTCCCATGCTTACTATTCAGCACTGTGTGGTATTTCAGATAGCAGTGTGTAACGCTAACACATTCAACATCACCAAGGCTCATTTCCTTTGCTCTAGTCTAATCACTCACCCAGGTTCCACATGCTCATGGTCTCAAGTAGCTGTTAGGACATGTGCTCTTTTCTGCCTCTCTAAACTATAAGGAAAATGTGTCAGGCTGTTACAGTAATTATCACTTGCTCTACCACAGTAGTAAATGTGCTTTGAAATTGCCAATCAAATATCGTTTTCTGCCTAGAATCACACCATGAGTCTGTGTGCACACAGGAATTGTTGTCAGAAATTTAATTTGTGTTGCTCTTGTTCTGTAAGACTTGCACTCGTAGGAAAGGGACAGCTTGTTTTCTTGAACTGTGATGGTTAGCATTCAGCACAAATCACTATCTCACAGATGAGAGGCAAATGGTAACACATTTGAAAACAACAGGGTAGATTTTCCTTCCACTCCTGCAATGGGTGAGGTAGTTCCTACATGTTCAAAACTCCAATTAACCCTTACCACAGGTGATCTTACATACATCTCTGCAGTCTTCATGCAGTTGTGTAAGCATCCATGCAGATCTCTCTTGCACCTGACAATACACAGTCTCCAGAAACACACTCTTAGCACACAGGCAGCTGCTTCTACTGCATTCCCATGCTTACTATTCAGCACTGTGTGGTATTTCAGATAGCAGTGTGTAACGCTAACACATTCAACATCACCAAGGCTCATTTCCTTTGCTCTAGTCTAATCACTCACCCAGGTTCCTCATGCTCATGGTCTCAAGTAGCTGTTAGGACATGTGCTCTTTTCTGCCTCTCTAAACTATAAGGAAAATGTGTCAGGCTGTTACAGTAATTGTCACTTGCTCTACTACAGTAGTAAATGTGCTTTGAAATTGCCAATCAAATATCGTTTTCTGCCTAGAATCACACCATGAGTCTGTGTGCACACAGGAATTGTTGTCAGAGATTTAATTCATGTTGCTCTTGTTCTGTAAGACTTGCACTCGTAGGAAAGGGGCAGCTTGTTTTCTTGAACTCTGATGGTTAGCATTCAGCACAAATCACTATCTCACAGATGAGAGGCAAATGGTAACACATTTGAAAACAACAGGGTAGATTTTCCATCCACTCCTGCAATGGGTGAGGTAGTTCCTACATGTTCAAAACTCACACTAACCCTTACCACAGGTGATCTTACATACATCTCTGCAGTCTTCATGCAGTTGTGTAAGCGTCCATGCAGATCTCTCTTGCACCTGACAATACACAGTCTCCAGAAACACACTCTTAGCACACAGGCAGCTGCTTCTCCTGCATTCCCATGCTTACTATTCAGCACTGTGTGGTATTTCAGATAGCAGTGTGTAACGCTAACAGATTCAACATCACCAAGGCTCATTTCCTTTGCTCTAGTCTAATCACTCACCCAGGTTCCACATGCTCATGTTCTCAAGTAGCTGTTAGGACATGTGCTCTCTTCTGCCTCTCTAAACTATAAGGCAAATGTGTCAGGCTGTTACAGTAATTATCACTTGCTCTACCACAGTAGTAAATGTGCTTTAAAATTGCCAATCAAATATCGTTTTCTGCCTAGAATCACACCATGAGTCTGTGTGCACACAGGAATTGTTGTCAGAGATTTAATTTGTGTCGCTCTTGTTCTGTAAGACTTGCACTCGTAGGAAAGGGGCAGCTTGTTTTCTTGAACTGTGATGGTTCGCATTCAGCACAAATCACTATCTCACAGATGAGAGGCAAATGCTAACACATTTGAAAACAACAGGGTAGATTTTCCTTCCACTCCTGCAATGAGTGAGGTAGTTCCTACTTGTTCAAAACTCCAATTAACCCTTACCACAGGTGATCTTACATACATCTCTGCAGTCTTCATGCAGTTGTGCAAGCGTCCATGCAGATCTCTCTTGCACCTGATAATACACAGTCTCCAGAAAAACACTCTTAGCACACATCCAACTGCTTCTCCTGCACTCCCATGCTTACTATTCAGCACTGTGTGGTATTTCAGATAGCAGTGTGTAACGCTAACACATTCAACATCACCAAGGCTCATTTCCTTTGCTCTAGTCTAATCACTCACCCAGGTTCCACATGCTCATGGTCTCAAGTAGCTGTTAGGACATGTGCTCTTTTCTGCCTCTCTAAACTATAAGGAGAATGTGTCAGGCTGTTACAGTAATTATCACTTGCTCTACCACAGTAGTAAATGTGCTTTGAAATTGCCAATCAAATATCGTTTTCTGCCTAGAATCACACCATGAGTCTGTGTGCACACAGGAATGGTTGTCAGAGATTTAATTTGTGTTGCTCTTGTTCTGTAAGACTTGCACTCGTAGGAAAGGGGCAGCTTGTTTTCTTGAACTGTAATGGTTAGCATTCAGCACAAATCACTATCTCACAGATGAGAGGCAAATGGTAACACATTTGAAAACAACAGGGTAGATTTTCCTTCCACTCCTGCAATGGGTTAGGTAGTTCCTACATGTTCAAAACTCCAATAAACCCTTACCACAGGTGATCTTACATACATCTCTGCAGTCTTCATGCAATTATGTAAGCGTCCATGCAGATCTCTCTTGCACCTGACAATACACAGTCTCCAGAAACACACTCTTAGCACACAGGCAGCTGCTTCTACTGCATTCCCATGCTTACTATTCAGCACTGTGTGGTATTTCAGATAGCAGTGTGTAACGCTAACACATTCAACATCACCAAGGCTAATTTCCTTTGCTCTAGTCTAATCACTCACCCAGGTTCCTCATGCTCATGGTCTCAAGCAGCTGTTAGGACATGTGCTCTTTTCTACCTCTCTAAACTATAAGGAAAATGTGTCAGGCTGTTATAGTAATTATCACTTGCTCTACCACAGTAGTAAATGTGCTTTGAAATTGCCAATCAAATATCGTTTTCTGCCTAGAATCACACCATGAGTCTGTGTGCACACAGGAATTGTTGTCAGAGATTTAACTTGTGTTGCTCTTGTTCTGTAAGACTTGCACTCGTAGGAAAGGGGCAGCTTGTTTTCTTGAACTGTGATGGTTAGCATTCAGCACAAATCACTATCTCACAGATGAGAGGCAAATGGCAACACATTTGAAAACAACAGTGTAGATTTTCCTTCCACTCCTGCAATGGGTGAGGAAGTTCCTACATGTTCAAAACTCCAATTAACCCTTGCCACAGGTGAGGTTACATACATCTCTGCAGTCTTCATGCAGTTGTGCAAGCGTCCATGCAGATCTATCTTGTACCTGACAATACACAGTCTCCAGAAACACACTCTTAGCACACATCCAACTGCTTCTCCTGCATTCCCATGCTTACTATTCAGCACTGTGTGGTATTTCAGATAGCAGTGTGTAACGCTAACACATTCAACATCACCAAGGCTCATTTCCTTTGCTCTAGTCTAATCACTCACCCAGGTTCCACATGCTCATGGTCTCAAGTAGCTGTTAGGACATGTGCTCTTTTCTGCCTCTCTAAACTATAAGGAAAATGTGTCAGGCTGTTACAGTAATTGTCACTTGCTCTACCACAGTATTAAATGTGCTTTGAAATTGCCAATCAAATATCGTTTTCTGCCTAGAATCACACCATGAGTCTGTGTGCACACAGGAATTGTTGTCAGAGATTTAATTCGTATTGCTCTTGTTCTGTAAGACTTGCACTCGTAGGAAAGGGGCAGCTTGTTTTCTTGAACTGTAATGGTTAGCATTCAGCACAAATCACTATCTCACAGATGAGAGGCAAATGGTAACACATTTGAAAACAACAGGGTAGATTCTCCTTCCACTCCTGCAATGGGTTAGGTAGTTCCTACATGTTCAAAACTCCAATTAACCCTTACCACAGGTGATCTTACATACATCTCTGCAGTCTTCATGCAGTTGTGCAAGCGTCCATGCAGATCTATCTTGTACCTGACAATACACAGTCTCCAGAAACACACTCTTAGCACACATCCAACTGCTTCTCCTGCATTCCCATGCTTACTATTCAGCACTGTGTGGCATTTCAGATAGCAGTGTGTAACGCTAACAGATTCAACATCACCAAGGCTCATTTCCTTTGCTCTAGTCTAATCACTCCCCCAGGTTCCACATGCTCATGGTCTCAAGTAGCTGTTAGGACATGTGCTCTTTTCTGCCTCTCTAAACTATAAGGAAAATGTGTCAGGCTGTTACAGTAATTATCACTTGCTCTACCACAGTAGTAAATGTGCTTTGAAATTGCCAATCAAATATCGTTTTCTGCCTAGAATCACACCATGAGTCTGTGTGCACACAGGAATTGTTGTCAGAGATTTAATTCGTATTGCTCTTGTTCTGTAAGACTTGCAATCGTAGGAAAAGGGCAGCTTGTTTTCTTGAACTGTGATGGTTAGCATTCAGCACAAATCACTATCTCACAGATGAGAGGCAAATGGTAACACATTTGAAAACAATAGGGTAGATTTTCCATCTACTCCTGCAATGGGTGAGGTAGTTCCTACATGTTCAAAACTCCAACTAACCCTTACCACAGGTGATCTTACATACATCTCTGCAGTCTTCATGCAGTTGTGCAAGCGTCCATGCAGATCTCTCTTGCACCTGATAATACACAGTCTCCAGAAAAACACTCTTAGCACACATCCAACTGCTTCTCCTGCACTCCCATGCTTACTATTCAGCACTGTGTGGTATTTCAGATAGCAGTGTGTAACGCTAACACATTCAACATCACCAAGGATAATTTCCTTTGCTCTAGTCTAATCACTCACCCAGGTTCCACATGCTCATGGTCTCAAGTAGCTGTTAGGATATGTGCTCTTTTCTGCCTCTCTAAACTATAAGGAAAATGTGTCAGGCTGTTACAGTAATTATCACTTGCTCTACCACAGTAGTAAATGTGCTTTGAAATTGCCAATCAAATATCGTTTTCTGCCTAGAATCACACCATGAGTCTGTGTACACACAGGAATGGTTGTCAGAGATTTAATTTGTGTTGCTCTTGTTCTGTAAGACTTGCACTCGTAGGAAAGGGGCAGCTTGTTTTCTTGAACTGTAATGGTTAGCATTCAGCACAAACCACTATCTCACAGATGAGAGGCAAATGGTAACACATTTGAAAACAACAGGGTAGATTTTCCTTCCACTCCTGCAATGGGTAAGTTAGTTCCAACATGTTCAAAACTCCAATTAACCCTTACCACAGGTGATCTTACATACATCTCTGCAGTCTTCATGCAATTATGTAAGCGTCCATGCAGATCTCTCTTGCACCTGACAATACACAGTCTCCAGAAACACACTCTTAGCACACAGGCAGCTGCTTCTACTGCATTCCCATGCTTACTATTCAGCACTGTGTGGTATTTCAGATAGCAGTGTGTAACGCTAACACATTCAACATCACCAAGGCTAATTTCCTTTGCTCTAGTCTAATCACTCACCCAGGTTCCTCATGCTCATGGTCTCAAGCAGCTGTTAGGACATGTGCTCTTTTCTACCTCTCTAAACTATAAGGAAAATGTGTCAGGCTGTTATAGTAATTATCACTTGCTCTACCACAGTAGTAAATGTGCTTTGAAATTGCCAATCAAATATCGTTTTCTGCCTAGAATCACACCATGAGTCTGTGTGCACACAGGAATTGTTGTCAGAGATTTAACTTGTGTTGCTCTTGTTCTGTAAGACTTGCACTCGTAGGAAAGGGGCAGCTTGTTTTCTTGAACTGTGATGGTTAGCATTCAGCACAAATCACTATCTCACAGATGAGAGGCAAATGGCAACACATTTGAAAACAACAGTGTAGATTTTCCTTCCACTCCTGCAATGGGTGAGGAAGTTCCTACATGTTCAAAACTCCAATTAACCCTTACCACAGGTGATCTTACATACATCTCTGCAGTCTTCATGCAGTTGTGCAAGCGTCCATGCAGATCTCTCTTGCACCTGACAATACACAGTCTCCAGAAACACACTCTTAGCACACAGGCAGCTGCTTCTCCTGCATTCCCATGCTTACTATTCAGCAGTGTGTGGTATTTCAGATAGCAGTGTGTAACGCTAACACATTCAACATCACCAAGGCTCATTTCCTTTGCTCTAGTCTAATCACTCACCCAGGTTCCACATGCTCATGGTCTCAAGTAGCTGTTAGGACATGTGCTCTTTTCTGCCTCTCTAAACTGTAAGGAAAATGTGTCAGGCTGTTACAGTAATTATCACTTGCTCTACCACAGTAGTAAATGTGCTTTGAAATTGCCAATCAAATATCGTTTTCTGCCTAGAATCACACCATGAGTCTGTGTACACACAGGAATGGTTGTCAGAGATTTAATTTGTGTTGCTCTTGTTCTGTAAGACTTGCACTCGTAGGAAAGGGGCAGCTTGTTTTCTTGAACTGTAATGGTTAGCATTCAGCACAAATCACTATCTCACAGATGAGAGGCAAATGGTAACACATTTGAAAACAACAGGGTAGATTTTCCTTCCACTCCTGCAATGGGTTAGGTAGTTCCTACATGTTCAAAACTCCAATTAACCCTTACCACAGGTGATCTTACATACATCTCTGCAGTCTTCATGCAATTATGTAAGCGTCCATGCAGATCTCTCTTTCACCTGACAATACACAGTCTCCAGAAACACACTCTTAGCACACAGGCAGCTGCTTCTACTGCATTCCCATGCTTACTATTCAGCACTGTGTGGTATTTCAGATAGCAGTGTGTAACGCTAACACATTCAACATCACCAAGGCTAATTTCCTTTGCTCTAGTCTAATCACTCACCCAGGTTCCTCATGCTCATGGTCTCAAGCAGCTGTTAGGACATGTGCTCTTTTCTACCTCTCTAAACTATAAGGAAAATGTGTCAGGCTGTTATAGTAATTATCACTTGCTCTACCACAGTAGTAAATGTGCTTTGAAATTGCCAATCAAATATCGTTTTCTGCCTAGAATCACACCATGAGTCTGTGTGCACACAGGAATTGTTGTCAGAGATTTAACTTGTGTTGCTCTTGTTCTGTAAGACTTGCACTCGTAGGAAAGGGGCAGCTTGTTTTCTTGAACTGTGATGGTTAGCATTCAGCACAAATCACTATCTTACAGATGAGAGGCAAATGGCAACACATTTGAAAACAACAGTGTAGATTTTCCTTCCACTCCTGCAATGGGTGAGGAATTTCCAACATGTTCAAAACTCCAATTAACCCTTACCACAGGTGATCTTACATACATCTCTGCAGTCTTCATGCAGTTGTGCAAGCGTCCATGCAGATCTATCTTGTACCTGACAATACACAGTCTCCAGAAACACACTCTTAGCACACATCCAACTGCTTCTCCTGCATTCCCATGCTTACTATTCAGCACTGTGTGGTATTTCAGATAGCAGTGTGTAACGCTAACACATTCAACATCACCAAGGCTCATTTCCTTTGCTCTAGTCTAATCACCCACCCAGGTTCCTCATGCTCATGGTCTCAAGCAGCTGTTAGGACATGTGCTCTTTTCTACCTCTCTAAACTATAAGGAAAATGTGTCAGGCTGTTATAGTAATTATCACTTGCTCTACCACAGTAGTAAATGTGCTTTGAAATTGCCAATCAAATATCGTTTTCTGCCTAGAATCACACAATGAGTCTGTGTGCACACAGGAATTGTTGTCAGAGATTTAACTTGTGTTGCTCTTGTTCTATAAGACTTGCACTCGTAGGAAAGGGACAGCTTGTTTTCTTGAACTGTGATGGTTAGCATTCAGCACAAATCACTATCTCACAGATGAGAGGCAAATGGTAACACATTTGAAAACAACAGTGTAGATTTTCCTTCCACTCCTGCAATGGGTGAGGAAGTTCCTACATGTTCAAAACTCCAATTAACCCTTACCACAGGTGATCTTACATACATCTCTGCAGTCTTCATGCAGTTGTGTAAGCGTCCATGCAGATCTCTCTTGCACCTGACAATACACAGTCTCCAGAAACACACTCTTAGCACACAGGCAGCTGCTTCTCCTGCATTCCCATGCTTACTATTCAGCACTGTGTGGTATTTCAGATAGCAGTGTGTAACGCTAACAGATTCAACATCACCAAGGCTCATTTCCTTTGCTCTAGTCTAATCACTCACCCAGGTTCCACATGCTCATGGTCTCAAGTAGCTGTTAGGACATGTGCTCTCTTCTGCCTCTCTAAACTATAAGGAAAATGTGTCAGGCTGTTACAGTAATTATCACTTGCTCTACCACAGTAGTAAATGTGCTTTAAAATTGCCAATCAAATATCGTTTTCTGCCTAGAATCACACCATGAGTCTGTGTGCACACAGGAATTGTTGTCAGAGATTTAATTTGTGTCGCTCTTGTTCTGTAAGACTTGCACTCGTAGGAAAGGGGCAGCTTGTTTTCTTGAACTGTGATGGTTCGCATTCAGCACAAATCACTATCTCACAGATGAGAGGCAAATGCTAACACATTTGAAAACAACAGGGTAGATTTTCCTTCCACTCCTGCAATGGGTGAGGTAGTTCCTACTTGTTCAAAACTCCAATTAACCCTTACCACAGGTGATCTTACATACATCTCTGCAGTCTTCATGCAGTTGTGCAAGCGTCCATGCAGATCTCTCTTGCACCTGATAATACACAGTCTCCAGAAAAACACTCTTAGCACACATCCAACTGCTTCTCCTGCACTCCCATGCTTACTATTCAGCACTGTGTGGTATTTCAGATAGCAGTGTGTAACGCTAACACATTCAACATCACCAAGGCTCATTTCCTTTGCTCTAGTCTAATCACTCACCCAGGTTCCACATGCTCATGGTCTCAAGTAGCTGTTAGGACATGTGCTCTTTTCTGCCTCTCTAAACTAAAAGGAAAATGTGTCAGGCTGTTACAGTAATTATCACTTGCTCTACCACAGTAGTAAATGTGCTTTGAAATTGCCAATCAAATATCGTTTTCTGCCTAGAATCACACCATGAGTCTGTGTGCACACAGGAATTGTTGTCAGAGATTTAATTCATGTTGCTCTTGTTCTGTAAGACTTGCACTCGTAGGAAAGGGGCAGCTTGTTTTCTTGAACTGTGATGGTTAGCATTCAGCACAAATCACTATCTCACAGATGAGAGGCAAATGGTAACACATTTGAAAACAACAGGGTAGATTTTCCATCCACTCCTGCAATGGGTGAGGTAGTTCCTACATGTTCAAAACTCCAACTAACCCTTACCACAGGTGATCTTACATACATCTCTGCAGTCTTCATGCAGTTGTGTAAGCGTCCATGCAGATCTCTCTTGCACCTGACAATACACAGTCTCCAGAAACACACTCTTAGCACACAGGCAGCTGCTTCTCCTGCATTCCCATGCTTACTATTCAGCACTGTGTGGTATTTCAGATAGCAGTGTGTAACGCTAACAGATTCAACATCACCAAGGCTCATTTCCTTTGCTCTAGTCTAATCACTCACCCAGGTTCCACATGCTCATGGTCTCAAGTAGCTGTTAGGACATGTGCTCTTTTCTGCCTCTCTAAACTATAAGGAAAATGTGTCAGGCTGTTACAGTAATTATCACTTGCTCTACCACAGTAGTAAATGTGCTTTAAAATTGCCAATCAAATATCGTTTTCTGCCTAGAATCACACCATAAGTCTGTGTGCACACAGGAATTGTTGTCAGAGATTTAATTAGTGTCGCTCTTGTTCTGTAAGACTTGCACTCGTAGGAAAGGGGCAGCTTGTTTTCTTGAACTGTGATGGTTCGCATTCAGCACAAATCACTATCTCACAGATGAGAGGCAAATGCTAACACATTTGAAAACAACAGGGTAGATTTTCCTTCCACTCCTGCAATGGGTGAGGTAGTTCCTACTTGTTCAAAACTCCAATTAACCCTTACCACAGGTGATATTACATACATCTCTGCAGTCTTCATGCAGTTCTGCAAACGTCCATGCAGATCTCTCTTGCACCTGATAATACACAGTCTCCAGAACAACACTCTCAGCACACATCCAACTGCTTCTCCTGCACTCCCATGCTTACTATTCAGCACTGTGTGGTATTTCAGATAGCAGTGTGTAACGCTAACAGATTCAACATCACCAAGGCTCATTTCCTTTGCTCTAGTCTAATCACTCACCCAGGTTCCACATGGTCATGGTCTCAAGTAGCTGTTAGGACATGTGCTCTTTTCTGCCTCTCTAAACTATAAGGAAAATGTGTCAGGCTGTTACAGTAATTATCACTTGCTCTACCACAGTAGTAAATGTGCTTTGAAATTGCCAATCAAATATCGTTTTCTGCCTAGAATCACACCATGAGTCTGTGTGCACACAGGAATTGTTGTCAGAGATTCAATTCGTATTGCTCTTGTTCTGTAAGACTTGCAATCGTAGGAAAGGGGCAGCTTGTTTTCTTGAACTGTGATGGTTAGCATTCAGCACAAATCACTATCTCACAGATGAGGCAAATGGTAACACATTTGAAAACAACAGGGTAGATTTTCCATCCACTCCTGCAATGGGTGAGGTAGTTCCTACATGTTCAAAACTCCAATTAACCCTTACCACAGGTGATCTTACATACATCTCTGCAGTCTTCATGCAGTTATGGAAGCGTCCATGCAGATCTCTCTTGCACCTGACAATACACAGTCTCCAGAAACACACTCTTAGCACACAGGCAGCTGCTTCTACTGCATTCCCATGCTAACTATTCAGTACTGTGTGGTATTTCAGATAGCAGTGTGTAACGCTAACACATTCAACATCACCAAGGCTAATTTCCTTTGCTCTAGTCTAATCACTCACCCAGGTTCCTCATGCTCATGGTCTCAAGCAGCTGTTAGGACATGTGCTCTTTTCTACCTCTCTAAACTATAAGGAAAATGTGTCAGGCTGGTATAGTAATTATCACTTGCTCTAAGACAGTAGTAAATGTGCTTTGAAATTGCCAATCAAATATCGTTTTCTGTCTAGAATCACACCATGAGTCTGTGTGCACACAGGAATTGTTGTCAGAGATTTAACTTGTGTTGCTCTTGTTCTATAAGACTTGCACTCGTAGGAAAGGGGCAGCTTGTTTTCTTGAACTGTGATGGTTAGCATTCAGCACAAATCACTATCTCACAGATGAGAGGCAAATGCTAACACATTTGAAAACAACAGGGTAGATTTTCCTTCCACTCCTGCAATGGGTGAGGTAGTTCCTACATGTTCAAAACTCCAATTAACCCTTACCACAGGTGATCTTACATACATCTCTGCAGTCTTCATGCAGTTGTGTAAGCGTCCATGCAGATCTCTCTTGCACCTGACAATACACAGTCTCCAGAAACACACTCTTAGCACACAGGCAGCTGCTTCTCCTGCATTCCCATGCTTACTATTCAGCACTGTGTGGTATTTCAGATAGCAGTGTGTAACGCTAACAGATTCAACATCACCAAGGCTCATTTCCTTTGCTCTAGTCTAATCACTCACCCAGGTTCCACATGCTCATGGTCTCAAGTAGCTGTTAGGACATGTGCTCTTTTCTGCCTCTCTAAACTATAAGGAAAATGTGTCAGGCTGTTACAGTAATTATCACTTGCTCTACCACAGTAGTAAATGTGCTTTAAAATTGCCAATCAAATATCGTTTTCTGCCTAGAATCACACCATAAGTCTGTGTGCACACAGGAATTGTTGTCAGAGATTTAATTAGTGTCGCTCTTGTTCTGTAAGACTTGCACTCGTAGGAAAGGGGCAGCTTGTTTTCTTGAACTGTGATGGTTCGCATTCAGCACAAATCACTATCTCACAGATGAGAGGCAAATGCTAACACATTTGAAAACAACAGGGTAGATTTTCCTTCCACTCCTGCAATGGGTGAGGTAGTTCCTACTTGTTCAAAACTCCAATTAACCCTTACCACAGGTGATATTACATACATCTCTGCAGTCTTCATGCAGTTCTGCAAACGTCCATGCAGATCTCTCTTGCACCTGATAATACACAGTCTCCAGAACAACACTCTCAGCACACATCCAACTGCTTCTCCTGCACTCCCATGCTTACTATTCAGCACTGTGTGGTATTTCAGATAGCAGTGTGTAACGCTAACAGATTCAACATCACCAAGGCTCATTTCCTTTGCTCTAGTCTAATCACTCACCCAGGTTCCACATGGTCATGGTCTCAAGTAGCTGTTAGGACATGTGCTCTTTTCTGCCTCTCTAAACTATAAGGAAAATGTGTCAGGCTGTTACAGTAATTATCACTTGCTCTACCACAGTAGTAAATGTGCTTTGAAATTGCCAATCAAATATCGTTTTCTGCCTAGAATCACACCATGAGTCTGTGTGCACACAGGAATTGTTGTCAGAGATTCAATTCGTATTGCTCTTGTTCTGTAAGACTTGCAATCGTAGGAAAGGGGCAGCTTGTTTTCTTGAACTGTGATGGTTAGCATTCAGCACAAATCACTATCTCACAGATGAGGCAAATGGTAACACATTTGAAAACAACAGGGTAGATTTTCCATCCACTCCTGCAATGGGTGAGGTAGTTCCTACATGTTCAAAACTCCAACTAACCCTTACCACAGGTGATCTTACATACATCTCTGCAGTCTTCATGCAGTTGTGTAAGCGTCCATGCAGATCTCTCTTGCACCTGACAATACACAGTCTCCAGAAACACACTCTTAGCACACAGGCAGCTGCTTCTCCTGCATTCCCATGCTTACTATTCAGCACTGTGTGGTATTTCAGATAGCAGTGTGTAACGCTAACAGATTCAACATCACCAAGGCTCATTTCCTTTGCTCTAGTCTAATCACTCACCCAGGTTCCACATGCTCATGGTCTCAAGTAGCTGTTAGGACATGTGCTCTTTTCTGCCTCTAAACTATAAGGAAAATGTGTCAGGCTGTTACAGTAATTATCACTTGCTCTACTACAGTAGTAAATGTGCTTTGAAATTGCCAATCAAATATCGTTTTCTGCCTAGAATCACACCATGAGTTTGTGTGCACACAGGAATGGTTGTCAGAGATTTAATTTGTGTTGCTCTTGTTCTGTAAGACTTGCACTCGTAGGAAAGGGGCAGCTTGTTTTCTTCAACTGTAATGGTTAGCATTCAGCACAAATCACTATCTCACAGATGAGAGGCAAATGGTAACACATTTGAAAACAACAGGGTAGATTTTCCTTCCACTCCTGCAATGGGTGAGGTAGTTCCTACATGTTCAAAACTCCAATTAACCCTTACCACAGGTGATCTTACATACATCTCTGCAGTCTTCATGCAGTTATGGAAGCGTCCATGCAGATCTCTCTTGCACCTGACAATACACAGTCTCCAGAAACACACTCTTAGCACACAGGCAGCTGCTTCTACTGCATTCCCATGCTAACTATTCAGTACTGTGTGGTATTTCAGATAGCAGTGTGTAACGCTAACACATTCAACATCACCAAGGCTAATTTCCTTTGCTCTAGTCTAATCACTCACCCAGGTTCCTCATGCTCATGGTCTCAAGCAGCTGTTAGGACATGTGCTCTTTTCTACCTCTCTAAACTATAAGGAAAATGTGTCAGGCTGGTATAGTAATTATCACTTGCTCTACCACAGTAGTAAATGTGCTTTGAAATTGCCAATCAAATATCGTTTTCTGTCTAGAATCACACCATGAGTCTGTGTGCACACAGGAATTGTTGTCAGAGATTTAACTTGTGTTGCTCTTGTTCTATAAGACTTGCACTCGTAGGAAAGGGGCAGCTTGTTTTCTTGAACTGTGATGGTTAGCATTCAGCACAAATCACTATCTCACAGATGAGAGGCAAATGCTAACACATTTGAAAACAACAGGGTAGATTTTCCTTCCACTCCTGTAATGGGTGAGGTAGTTCCTACATGTTCAAAACTCCAATTAACCCTTACCACAGGTGATCTTACATACATCTCTGCAGTCTTCATGCAGTTGTGTAAGCGTCCATGCAGATCTCTCTTGCACCTGACAATACACAGTCTCCAGAAACACACTCTTAGCACACAGGCAGCTGCTTCTCCTGCATTCCCATGCTTACTATTCAGCACTGTGTGGTATTTCAGATAGCAGTGTGTAACGCTAACACATTCAACATCACCAAGGCTCATTTACTTTGCTCTAGTCTAATCACTCACCCAGGTTACACATGCTCATGGTCTCAAGTAGCTGTTAGGACATGTGCTCTTTTCTGCCTCTCTAAACTATAAGGAAAATGTGTCAGGCTGTTACAGTAATTATCACTTGCTCTACCACAGTAGTAAATGTGCTTTGAAATTGCCAATCCAATATCGTTTTCTGCCTAGAATCACACCATGAGTCTGTGTGCACACAGGAATTGTTTTCAGAGATTTAATTTGTGTCGCTCTTGTTCTGTAAGACTTGCACTCGTAGGAAAGGGGCAGCTTGTTTTCTTGAACTGTGATGGTTAGCATTCAGCACAAATCACTATCTCACAGATGAGAGGCAAATGCTAACACGTTTGAAAACAACAGGGTAGATTTTCCTTCCACTCCTGCAATGGGTGAGGTAGTTCCTACATGTTCAAAACTCCAATTAACCCTTACCACAGGTGATCTTACATACATCTCTGAGTCTTCATGCAGTTGTGCAAGCGTACATGCAGATCTCTCTTGCACCTGACAATACACAGTCTACAGAAACACACTCTTAGCACACATCCAACTGCTTCTCCTGCACTCCAATGCTTACTACTCAGCACTGTGTGGTATTTCAGATAGCAGTGTGTAACGCTAACACATTCAACATCACCAAGGCTCATTTCCTTTGCTCTAGTCTAATCACTCACCCAGGTTCCTCATGCTCATGGTCTCAAGTAGCTGTTAGGACATGTGCTCTTTTCTGCCTCTCTAAACTATAAGGAAAATGTGTCAGGCTGTTACAGTAATTATCACTTGCTCTACCACAGTAGTAAATGTGCTTTGAAATTGCCAATCAAATATCGTTTTCTGCCTAGAATCACACCATGAGTCTGTGTGCACACAGGAATTGTTGTCAGAGATTTAATTCTTGTTGCTCTTGTTCTGTAAGACTTGCACTCGTAGGAAAGGGGCAGCTTGTTTTCTTGAACTGTGATGGTTAGCATTCAGCACAAATCACTATCTCACAGATGAGAGGCAAATGGTAACACATTTAAAAACAGCACAATAGATTTTCCTTCCACTCCTGCAATGGGTGAGGTAGTTCCTACATGTTCAAAACTCCAATTAACCCTTACCACAGGTGATCTTACATACATCTCTGCAGTCTTCATGCAGTTGTGCAAGCGTCCATGCAGATCTCTCTTGCACCTGACAATACACAGTCTCCAGAAACACACTCTTAGCACACAGGCAGCTGTTTCTCCTGCATTCCCATGCTTACTATTCAGCACTGTGTGGTATTTCAGATAGCAGTGTGTAACGCTAACACATTCAACATCACCAAGGCTCATTTCCTTTGCTCTAGTCTAATCACTCACCCAGGTTCCACATGCTCATGGTCTCAAGTAGCTGTTAGGACAGGTGCTCTTTTCTGCCTCTCTAAACTATAAGTAAAATGTGTCAGGCTGTTACAGTAATTATCACTTGCTCTACCACAGTAGTAAATTTGCTTTGAAATTGCCAATCAAATATCGTTTTCTGCCTAGAATCACACCATGAGTCTTTGTGCACACAGGAATTGTTTTCAGAGATTTAATTTGTGTCGCTCTTGTTCTGTAAGACTTGCACTCGTAGGAAAGGGGCAGCTTGTTTTCTTCAACTGTGATGGTTAGCATTCAGCACAAATCACTATCTCACAGATGAGAGGCAAATGCTAACACATTTGAAAACAACAGGGTAGATTTTCCTTCCACTCCTACAATGGGTAAGGTAGTTCCTACATGTTCAAAACTCCAATTAACCCTTACCACAGGTGATCTTACATACATCTCTGCAGTCTTCATGCAGTTTTGCAAGCGTCCATGCAGATCTCTCTTGCACCTGACAATACACAGTCTCCAGAAACACACTCTTAGCACACATCCAACTGCTTCTCCTGCACTCCAATGCTTACTATTCAGCACTGTGTGGTATTTCAGATAGCAGTGTGTAACGCTAACACATTCAACATCACCAAGGCTCATTTCCTTTGCTCTAGTCTAATCACTCACCCAGGTTCCACATGCTCATGGTCTCAAGTAGCTGTTAGGACATGTGCTCTTTTCTGCCTCTCTAAACTATAAGGAAAATGTGTCAGGCTGTTACAGTAATTATCACTTGCTCTACCACAGTAGTAAATGTGCTTTGAAATTGCCAATCAAATATCGTTTTCTGCCTAGAATCACACCATGAGTCTGTGTGCACACAGGAATTGTTGTCAGAGATTTAATTCGTGTCGCTCTTGTTCTGTAAGACTTGCACTCGTAGGAAAGGGGCAGCTTGTTTTCTTGAACTGTGATGGTTAGCATTCAGCACAAATCACTATCTCACAGATGAGAGGCAAATGCAAACACATTTGAAAACAACAGGGTAGATTTTCCTTCCACTCCTGCAATGGGTGAGGTAGTTCCTACATGTTCAAAACTCCAATTAACCCTTACCACAGGTGATCTTACATACATCTCTGCAGTCTTCATGCAGTTGTGTAAGCGTCCATGCAGATCTCGCTTGCACCTGACAATACACAGTCTCCAGAAACACACTCTTAGCATACAGGCAGCTGCATCTCCTGCATTCCCATGCTTACTATTCAGCACTGTGTGGTATTTCAGATAGCAGTGTGTAACGCTAACACATTCAACATCACCAAGGCTCATTTCCTTTGCTCTAGTCTAATCACTCACCCAGGTTCCACATGCTCATGGTCTCAAGTAGCTGTTAGGACATGTGCTCTTTTCTGCCTCTCTAAACTATAAGGAAAATGTGTCAGGCTGTTACAGTAATTATCACTTGCTCTACCACAGTAGTAAATGTGCTTTGAAATTGCCAATCCAATATCGTTTTCTGCCTAGAATCACACCATGAGTCTGTGTGCACACAGGAATTGTTTTCAGAGATTTAATTCGTGTCGCTCTTGTTCTGTAAGACTTGCACTCGTAGGAAAGGGGCAGCTTGTTTTCTTGAACTGTGATGGTTAGCATTCAGCACAAATCACTATCTCACAGATGAGAGGCAAATGGTAACACATTTGAAAACAACAGGGTAGATTTTCCTTCCACTCCTGCAATGGGTGAGGTAGTTCCTACATGTTCAAAACTCCAATTAACCCTTACCACAGGTGATCTTACATACATCTCTGCAGTCTTCATGCAGTTGTGTAAGCGTCCATGCAGATCTCTCTTGCACCTGACAATACACAGTCTCCAGAAACACACTCTTAGCACACAGGCAGCTGCTTCTCCTGCATTCCCATGCTTACTATTCAGCACAGTGTGGTATTTCAGATAGCAGTGTGTAACGCTAACACATTCAAAATCACCAAGGCTCATTTCCTTTGCTCTAGTCTAATCACTCACCCAGGTTCCTCATGCTCTCAAGTAGCTGTTAGGACATGTGCTCTTTTCTGCCTCTCTAAACTATAAGGAAAATGTGTCAGGCTGTCACAGTAATTATCACTTGCTCTACCACAGTAGTAAATGTGCTTTGAAATTGCCAATCAAATATCGTTTTCTGCCTAGAATCACACCATGAGTCTGTGTGCACACAGGAATTGTTGTCAGAGACTTAATTTGTGTTGCTCTTGTTCTTTAAGAGTTGCACTCGTAGGAAAGGGGCAGCTTGTTTTCTTGAACTGTGATGGTTAGCATTCAGCACAAATCACTATCTCACAGATGAGGCAAATGGTAACACATTTGAAAACAACAGGGTAGATTTTCCTTCCACTCCTGCAATGGGTGAGGTAGTTCCTACATGTTCAAAACTCCAATTAACCCTTACCACAGGTGATCTTACATACATCTCTGCAGTCTTCATGCAGTTGTGTAAGCGTCCATGCAGATTTCTCTTGCACCTGACAATACACAGTCTCCAGAAACACACTCTTAGCACACAGGCAGCTGCTTCTCCTGCATTCCCATGCTTACTATTCAGCACTGTGTGGTATTTCAGATAGCAGTGTGTAACGCTAACACATTCAACATCACCAAGGCTCATTTCCTTTGCTCTAGTCTAATCACTCACCCAGGTTCCACATGCTCATGGTCTCAAGTAGCTGTTAGGACATGTGCTCTTTTCTGCCTCTCTAAACTATAAGGAAAATGTGTCAGGCTGTTACAGTAATTATCACTTGCTCTACCACAGTAGTAAATGTGCTTTGAAATTGCCAATCAAATATCGTTTTCTGCCTAGAATCACACCATGAGTCTGTGTGCACACAGGAATGGTTGTCAGAGATTTAATTTGTGTTGCTCTTGTTCTGTAAGACTTGCACTCGTAGGAAAGGGGCAGCTTGTTTTCTTGAACTGTAATGGTTAGCATTCAGCACAAATCACTATCTCACAGATGAGAGGCAAATGGTAACACATTTGAAAACAACAGGGTAGATTTTCCTTCCACTCCTGCAATGGGTTAGGTAGTTCCTACATGTTCAAAACTCCAATAAACCCTTACCACAGGTGATCTTACATACATCTCTGCAGTCTTCATGCAATTATGTAAGCGTCCATGCAGATCTCTCTTGCACCTGACAATACACAGTCTCCAGAAACACACTCTTAGCACACAGGCAGCTGCTTCTACTGCATTCCCATGCTTACTATTCAGCACTGTGTGGTATTTCAGATAGCAGTGTGTAACGCTAACACATTCAACATCACCAAGGCTAATTTCCTTTGCTCTAGTCTAATCACTCACCCAGGTTCCTCATGCTCATGGTCTCAAGCAGCTGTTAGGACATGTGCTCTTTTCTACCTCTCTAAACTATAAGGAAAATGTGTCAGGCTGTTATAGTAATTATCACTTGCTCTACCACAGTAGTAAAAGTGCTTTGAAATTGCCAATCAAATATCGTTTTCTGCCTAGAATCACACCATGAGTCTGTGTGCACACAGGAATTGTTGTCAGAGATTTAACTTGTGTTGCTCTTGTTCTGTAAGACTTGCACTCGTAGGAAAGGGGCAGCTTGTTTTCTTGAACTGTGATGGTTAGCATTCAGCACAAATCACTATCTCACAGATGAGAGGCAAATGGCAACACATTTGAAAACAACAGTGTAGATTTTCCTTCCACTCCTGCAATGGGTGAGGAAGTTCCTACATGTTCAAAACTCCAATTAACCCTTGCCACAGGTGAGGTTACATACATCTCTGCAGTCTTCATGCAGTTGTGCAAGCGTCCATGCAGATCTATCTTGTACCTGACAATACACAGTCTCCAGAAACACACTCTTAGCACACATCCAACTGCTTCTCCTGCATTCCCATGCTTACTATTCAGCACTGTGTGGTATTTCAGATAGCAGTGTGTAACGCTAACACATTCAACATCACCAAGGCTCATTTCCTTTGCTCTAGTCTAATCACTCACCCAGGTTCCTCATGCTCATGGTCTCAAGTAGCTGTTAGGACATGTGCTCTTTTCTGCCTCTCTAAACTATAAGGAAAATGTGTCAGGCTGTTACAGTAATTATCACTTGCTCTACCACAGTAGTAAATGTGCTTTGAAATTGCCAATCAAATATCGGTTTCTGCCTAGAATCACACCATGAGTCTGTGTGCACACAGGAATTGTTGTCAGAGATTTAATTCTTGTTGCTCTTGTTCTGTAAGACTTGCACTCGTAGGAAAGGGGCAGCTTGTTTTCTTGAACTGTGATGGTTAGCATTCAGCACAAATCACTATCTCACAGATGAGAGGCAAATGGTAACACATTTAAAAACAGCACAATAGATTTTCCTTCCACTCCTGCAATGGGTGAGGTAGTTCCTACATGTTCAAAACTCCAATTAACCCTTACCACAGGTGATCTTACATACATCTCTGCAGTCTTCATGCAGTTGTGCAAGCGTCCATGCAGATCTCTCTTGCACCTGACAATACACAGTCTCCAGAAACACACTCTTAGCACACAGGCAGCTGTTTCTCCTGCATTCCCATGCTTACTATTCAGCACTGTGTGGTATTTCAGATAGCAGTGTGTAACGCTAACACATTCAACATCACCAAGGCTCATTTCCTTTGCTCTAGTCTAATCACTCACCCAGGTTCCACATGCTCATGGTCTCAAGTAGCTGTTAGGACAGGTGCTCTTTTCTGCCTCTCTAAACTATAAGTAAAATGTGTCAGGCTGTTACAGTAATTATCACTTGCTCTACCACAGTAGTAAATTTGCTTTGAAATTGCCAATCAAATATCGTTTTCTGCCTAGAATCACACCATGAGTCTTTGTGCACACAGGAATTGTTTTCAGAGATTTAATTTGTGTCGCTCTTGTTCTGTAAGACTTGCACTCGTAGGAAAGGGGCAGCTTGTTTTCTTGAACTGTGATGGTTAGCATTCAGCACAAATCACTATCTCACAGATGAGAGGCAAATGCTAACACATTTGAAAACAACAGGGTAGATTTTCCTTCCACTCCTACAATGGGTAAGGTAGTTCCTACATGTTCAAAACTCCAATTAACCCTTACCACAGGTGATCTTACATACATCTCTGCAGTCTTCATGCAGTTTTGCAAGCGTCCATGCAGATCTCTCTTGCACCTGACAATACACAGTCTCCAGAAACACACTCTTAGCACACATCCAACTGCTTCTCCTGCACTCCAATGCTTACTATTCAGCACTGTGTGGTATTTCAGATAGCAGTGTGTAACGCTAACACATTCAACATCACCAAGGCTCATTTCCTTTGCTCTAGTCTAATCACTCACCCAGGTTCCACATGCTCATGGTCTCAAGTAGCTGTTAGGACATGTGCTCTTTTCTGCCTCTCTAAACTATAAGGAAAATGTGTCAGGCTGTTACAGTAATTATCACTTGCTCTACCACAGTAGTAAATGTGCTTTGAAATTGCCAATCAAATATCGTTTTCTGCCTAGAATCACACCATGAGTCTGTGTGCACACAGGAATTGTTGTCAGAGATTTAATTCGTGTCGCTCTTGTTCTGTAAGACTTGCACTCGTAGGAAAGGGGCAGCTTGTTTTCTTGAACTGTGATGGTTAGCATTCAGCACAAATCACTATCTCACAGATGAGAGGCAAATGCAAACACATTTGAAAACAACAGGGTAGATTTTCCTTCCACTCCTGCAATGGGTGAGGTAGTTCCTACATGTTCAAAACTCCAATTAACCCTTACCACAGGTGATCTTACATACATCTCTGCAGTCTTCATGCAGTTGTGTAAGCGTCCATGCAGATCTCTCTTGCACCTGACAATACACAGTCTCCAGAAACACACTCTTAGCACACAGGCAGCTGCTTCTCCTGCATTCCCATGCTTACTATTCAGCACTGTGTGGTATTTCAGATAGCAGTGTGTAACGCTAACACATTCAACATCACCAAGGCTCATTTCCTTTGCTCTAGTCTAATCACTCACCCAGGTTCCACATGCTCATGGTCTCAAGTAGCTGTTAGGACATGTGCTCTTTTCTGCCTCTCTAAACTATAAGGAAAATGTGTCAGTCTGTTACAGTAATTATCACTTGCTCTACCACAGTAGTACATGTGCTTTGAAATTGCCAATCAAATATCGTTTTCTGCCTAGAATCACACCATGAGTCTGTGTGCACCAGGAATTGTTGTCAGAGATTTAATTTGTGTTGCTCTTGTTCTGTAAGACTTGCACTCGTAGGAAAGGGGCAGCTTGTTTTCTTGAACTGTGATGGTTAGCATTCAGCACAAATCACTATCTCACAGATGAGAGGCAAATGGTAACACATTTGAAAACAACAGGGTAGATTTTCCTTCCACTCCTGCAATGGGTTAGGTAGTTCCTACATGTTCAAAACTCCAATAAACCCTTACCACAGGTGATCTTACATACATCTCTGCAGTCTTCATGCAATTATGTAAGCGTCCATGCAGATCTCTCTTGCACCTGACAATACACAGTCTCCAGAAACACACTCTTAGCACACAGGCAGCTGCTTCTACTGCATTCCCATGCTTACTATTCAGCACTGTGTGGTATTTCAGATAGCAGTGTGTAACGCTAACACATTCAACATCACCAAGGCTAATTTCCTTTGCTCTAGTCTAATCACTCACCCAGGTTCCTCATGCTCATGGTCTCAAGCAGCTGTTAGGACATGTGCTCTTTTCTACCTCTCTAAACTATAAGGAAAATGTGTCAGGCTGTTATAGTAATTATCACTTGCTCTACCACAGTAGTAAAAGTGCTTTGAAATTGCCAATCAAATATCGTTTTCTGCCTAGAATCACACCATGAGTCTGTGTGCACACAGGAATTGTTGTCAGAGATTTAACTTGTGTTGCTCTTGTTCTGTAAGACTTGCACTCGTAGGAAAGGGGCAGCTTGTTTTCTTGAACTGTGATGGTTAGCATTCAGCACAAATCACTATCTCACAGATGAGAGGCAAATGGCAACACATTTGAAAACAACAGTGTAGATTTTCCTTCCACTCCTGCAATGGGTGAGGAAGTTCCTACATGTTCAAAACTCCAATTAACCCTTGCCACAGGTGAGGTTACATACATCTCTGCAGTCTTCATGCAGTTGTGCAAGCGTCCATGCAGATCTATCTTGTACCTGACAATACACAGTCTCCAGAAACACACTCTTAGCACACATCCAACTGCTTCTCCTGCATTCCCATGCTTACTATTCAGCACTGTGTGGTATTTCAGATAGCAGTGTGTAACGCTAACACATTCAACATCACCAAGGCTCATTTCCTTTGCTCTAGTCTAATCACTCACCCAGGTTACACATGCTCATGGTCTCAAGTAGCTGTTAGGACATGTGCTCTTTTCTGCCTCTCTAAACTATAAGGAAAATGTGTCAGGCTGTTACAGTAATTATCACTTGCTCTACCACAGTAGTAAATGTGCTTTGAAATTGCCAATCCAATATCGTTTTCTGCCTAGAATCACACCATGAGTCTGTGTGCACACAGGAATTGTTTTCAGAGATTTAATTCGTGTCGCTCTTGTTCTGTAAGACTTGCACTCGTAGGAAAGGGGCAGCTTGTTTTCTTGAACTGTGATGGTTAGCATTCAGCACAAATCACTATCTCACAGATGAGAGGCAAATGCTAACACGTTTGAAAACAACAGGGTAGATTTTCCTTCCACTCCTGCAATGGGTGAGGTAGTTCCTACATGTTCAAAACTCCAATTAACTCTTACCACAGGTGATCTTACATACATCTCTGAGTCTTCATGCAGTTGTGCAAGCGTACATGCAGATCTCTCTTGCACCTGACAATACACAGTCTACAGAAACACACTCTTAGCACACATCCAACTGCTTCTCCTGCACTCCAATGCTTACTAATCAGCACTGTGTGGTATTTCAGATAGCAGTGTGTAACGCTAACACATTCAACATCACCAAGGCTCATTTCCTTTGCTCTAGTCTAATCACTCACCCAGGTTCCTCATGCTCATGGTCTCAAGTAGCTGTTAGGACATGTGCTCTTTTCTGCCTCTCTAAACTATAAGGAAAATGTGTCAGGCTGTTACAGTAATTATCACTTGCTCTACCACAGTAGTAAATGTGCTTTGAAATTGCCAATCAAATATCGGTTTCTGCCTAGAATCACACCATGAGTCTGTGTGCACACAGGAATTGTTGTCAGAGATTTAATTCTTGTTGCTCTTGTTCTGTAAGACTTGCACTCGTAGGAAAGGGGCAGCTTGTTTTCTTGAACTGTGATGGTTAGCATTCAGCACAAATCACTATCTCACAGATGAGAGGCAAATGGTAACACATTTAAAAACAGCACAATAGATTTTCCTTCCACTCCTGCAATGGGTGAGGTAGTTCCTACATGTTCAAAACTCCAATTAACCCTTACCACAGGTGATCTTACATACATCTCTGCAGTCTTCATGCAGTTGTGCAAGCGTCCATGCAGATCTCTCTTGCACCTGACAATACACAGTCTCCAGAAACACACTCTTAGCACACAGGCAGCTGTTTCTCCTGCATTCCCATGCTTACTATTCAGCACTGTGTGGTATTTCAGATAGCAGTGTGTAACGCTAACACATTCAACATCACCAAGGCTCATTTCCTTTGCTCTAGTCTAATCACTCACCCAGGTTCCACATGCTCATGGTCTCAAGTAGCTGTTAGGACAGGTGCTCTTTTCTGCCTCTCTAAACTATAAGTAAAATGTGTCAGGCTGTTACAGTAATTATCACTTGCTCTACCACAGTAGTAAATTTGCTTTGAAATTGCCAATCAAATATCGTTTTCTGCCTAGAATCACACCATGAGTCTTTGTGCACACAGGAATTGTTTTTAGAGATTTAATTCGTGTCGCTCTTGTTCTGTAAGACTTGCACTCGTAGGAAAGGGGCAGCTTGTTTTCTTGAACTGTGATGGTTAGCATTCAGCACAAATCACTATCTCACAGATGAGAGGCAAATGCTAACACATTTGAAAACAGGGTAGATTTTCCTTCCACTCCTACAATGGGTAAGGTAGTTCCTACATGTTCAAAACTCCAATTAACCCTTACCACAGGTGATCTTACATACATCTCTGCAGTCTTCATACAGTTTTGCAAGCGTCCATGCAGATCTCTCTTGCACCTGACAATACACTGTCTCCAGAAACACACTCTTAGCACACATCCAACTGCTTCTCCTGCACTCCAATGCTTACTATTCAGCACTGTGTGGTATTTCAGATAGCAGTGTGTAACGCTAACACATTCAACATCACCAAGGCTCATTTCCTTTGCTCTAGTCTAATCACTCACCCAGGTTCCACATGCTCATGGTCTCAAGTAGCTGTTAGGACATGTGCTCTTTTCTGCCTCTCTAAACTATAAGGAAAATGTGTCAGGCTGTTACAGTAATTATCACTTGCTCTACCACAGTAGTAAATGTGCTTTGAAATTGCCAATCAAATATCGTTTTCTGCCTAGAATCACACCATGAGTCTGTGTGCACACAGGAATTGTTGTCAGAGATTTAATTCGTGTCGCTCTTGTTCTGTAAGACTTGCACTCGTAGGAAAGGGGCAGCTTGTTTTCTTGAACTGTGATGGTTAGCATTCAGCACAAATCACTATCTCACAGATGAGAGGCAAATGCAAACACATTTGAAAACAACAGGGTAGATTTTCCTTCCACTCCTGCAATGGGTGAGGTAGTTCCTACATGTTCAAAACTCCAATTAACCCTTACCACAGGTGATCTTACATACATCTCTGCAGTCTTCATGCAGTTGTGTAAGCGTCCATGCAGATCTCTCTTGCACCTGACAATACACAGTCTCCAGAAACACACTCTTAGCATACAGGCAGCTGCATCTCCTGCATTCCCATGCTTACTATTCAGCACTGTGTGGTATTTCAGATATCAGTGTGTAACGCTAACACATTCAACATCACCAAGGCTCATTTCCTTTGCTCTAGTCTAATCACTCACCCAGGTTCCACATGCTCATGGTCTCAAGTAGCTGTTAGGACATGTGCTCTTTTCTGCCTCTCTAAACTATAAGGAAAATGTGTCAGGCTGTTACAGTAATTATCACTTGCTCTACCACAGTAGTAAATGTGCTTTGAAATTGCCAATCCAATATCGTTTTCTGCCTAGAATCACACCATGAGTCTGTGTGCACACAGGAATTGTTTTCAGAGATTTAATTCGTGTCGCTCTTGTTCTGTAAGACTTGCACTCGTAGGAAAGGGGCAGCTTGTTTTCTTGAACTGTGATGGTTAGCATTCAGCACAAATCACTATCTCACAGATGAGAGGCAAATGGTAACACATTTGAAAACAACAGGGTAGATTTTCCTTCCACTCCTGCAATGGGTGAGGTAGTTCCTACATGTTCAAAACTCCAATTAACCCTTACCACAGGTGATCTTACATACATCTCTGCAGTCTTCATGCAGTTGTGTAAGCGTCCATGCAGATCTCTCTTGCACCTGACAATACACAGTCTCCAGAAACACACTCTTAGCACACAGGCAGCTGCTTCTCCTGCATTCCCATGCTTACTATTCAGCACAGTGTGGTATTTCAGATAGCAGTGTGTAACGCTAAGACATTCAAAATCACCAAGGCTCATTTCCTTTGCTCTAGTCTAATCACTCACCCAGGTTCCTCATGCTCTCAAGTAGCTGTTAGGACATGTGCTCTTTTCTGCCTCTCTAAACTATAAGGAAAATGTGTCAGGCTGTCACAGTAATTATCACTTGCTCTACCACAGTAGTAAATGTGCTTTGAAATTGCCAATCAAATATCGTTTTCTGCCTAGAATCACACCATGAGTCTGTGTGCACACAGGAATTGTTGTCAGAGACTTAATTTGTGTTGCTCTTGTTCTTTAAGAGTTGCACTCGTAGGAAAGGGGCAGCTTGTTTTCTTGAACTGTGATGGTTAGCATTCAGCACAAATCACTATCTCACAGATGAGAGGCAAATGGTAACACATTTGAAAACAACAGGGTAGATTTTCCTTCCACTCCTGCAATGGGTGAGGTAGTTCCTACATGTTCAAAACTCCAATTAACCCTTACCACAGGTGATCTTACATACATCTCTGCAGTCTTCATGCAGTTGTGTAAGCGTCCATGCAGATTTCTCTTGCACCTGAAAATACACAGTCTCCAGAAACACACTCTTAGCACACAGGCAGCTGCTTCTCCTGCATTCCCATGCTTACTATTCAGCACTGTGTGGTATTTCAGATAGCAGTGTGTAACGCTAACACATTCAACATCACCAAGGCTCATTTCCTTTGCTCTAGTCTAATCACTCACCCAGGTTCCACATGCTCATGGTCTCAAGTAGCTGTTAGGACATGTGCTCTTTTCTGCCTCTCTAAACTATAAGGAAAATGTGTCAGGCTGTTACAGTAATTATCACTTGCTCTACCACAGTAGTAAATGTGCTTTGAAATTGCCAATCAAATATCGTTTTCTGCCTAGAATCACACCATGAGTCTGTGTGCACACAGGAATTGTTGTCAGAAATTTAATTCGTGTTGCTCTTGTTCTGTAAGACTTGCACTCGTAGGAAAGGGACAGCTTGTTTTCTTGAACTGTGATGGTTAGCATTCAGCACAAACACTATCTCACAGATGAGAGGCAAATGGTAACACATTTGAAAACAACAGGGTAGATTTTCCTTCCACTCCTGCAATGGGTGAGGTAGTTCCTACATGTTCAAAACTCCAATTAACCCTTACCACAGGTGATCTTACATACATCTCTGCAGTCTTCATGCAGTTGTGTAAGCGTCCATGCAGATCTCTCTTGCACCTGACAATACACAGTCTCCAGAAACACACTCTTAGCACACAGGCAACTGCTTCTCCTGCACTCCCATGCTTACTATTCAGCACTGTGTGGTATTTCAGATAGCAGTGTGTAACGCTAACACATTCAACATCACCAAGGCTCATTTCCTTTGCTCTAGTCTAATCACTCACCCAGGTTCCTCATGCTCATGGTCTCAAGTAGCTGTTAGGACATGTGCTCTTTTCTGCCTCTCTAAACTATAAGGAAAATGTGTCAGGCTGTTACAGTAATTGTCACTTGCTCTACTACAGTAGTAAATGTGCTTTGAAATTGCCAATCAAATATCGTTTTCTGCCTAGAATCACACCATGAGTCTGTGTGCACACAGGAATTGTTGTCAGAGATTTAATTCATGTTGCTCTTGTTCTGTAAGACTTGCACTCGTAGGAAAGGGGCAGCTTGTTTTCTTGAACTGTGATGGTTAGCATTCAGCACAAATCACTATCTCACAGATGAGAGGCAAATGGTAACACATTTGAAAACAACAGGGTAGATTTTCCATCCACTCCTGCAATGGGTGAGGTAGTTCCTACATGTTCAAAACTCACACTAACCCTTACCACAGGTGATCTTACATACATCTCTGCAGTCTTCATGCAGTTGTGTAAGCGTCCATGCAGATCTCTCTTGCACCTGACAATACACAGTCTCCAGAAACACACTCTTAGCACACAGGCAGCTGCTTCTCCTGCATTCCCATGCTTACTATTCAGCACTGTGTGGTATTTCAGATAGCAGTGTGTAACGCTAACAGATTCAACATCACCAAGGCTCATTTCCTTTGCTCTAGTCTAATCACTCACCCAGGTTCCACATGCTCATGTTCTCAAGTAGCTGTTAGGACATGTGCTCTCTTCTGCCTCTCTAAACTATAAGGAAAATGTGTCAGGCTGTTACAGTAATTATCACTTGCTCTACCACAGTAGTAAATGTGCTTTAAAATTGCCAATCAAATATCGTTTTCTGCCTAGAATCACACCATGAGTCTGTGTGCACACAGGAATTGTTGTCAGAGATTTAATTTGTGTCGCTCTTGTTCTGTAAGACTTGCACTCGTAGGAAAGGGGCAGCTTGTTTTCTTGAACTGTGATGGTTCGCATTCAGCACAAATCACTATCTCACAGATGAGAGGCAAATGCTAACACATTTGAAAACAACAGGGTAGATTTTCCTTCCACTCCTGCAATGGGTGAGGTAGTTCCTACTTGTTCAAAACTCCAATTAACCCTTACCACAGGTGATCTTACATACATCTCTGCAGTCTTCATGCAGTTGTGCAAGCGTCCATGCAGATCTCTCTTGCACCTGATAATACACAGTCTCCAGAAAAACACTCTTAGCACACATCCAACTGCTTCTCCTGCACTCCCATGCTTACTATTCAGCACTGTGTGGTATTTCAGATAGCAGTGTGTAACGCTAACACATTCAACATCACCAAGGCTCATTTCCTTTGCTCTAGTCTAATCACTCACCCAGGTTCCACATGCTCATGGTCTCAAGTAGCTGTTAGGACATGTGCTCTTTTCTGCCTCTCTAAACTATAAGGAAAATGTGTCAGGCTGTTACAGTAATTATCACTTGCTCTACCACAGTAGTAAATGTGCTTTGAAATTGCCAATCAAATATCGTTTTCTGCCTAGAATCACACCATGAGTCTGTGTGCACACAGGAATGGTTGTCAGAGATTTAATTTGTGTTGCTCTTGTTCTGTAAGACTTGCACTCGTAGGAAAGGGGCAGCTTGTTTTCTTGAACTGTAATGGTTAGCATTCAGCACAAATCACTATCTCACAGATGAGAGGCAAATGGTAACACATTTGAAAACAACAGGGTAGATTTTCCTTCCACTCCTGCAATGGGTTAGGTAGTTCCTACATGTTCAAAACTCCAATAAACCCTTACCACAGGTGATCTTACATACATCTCTGCAGTCTTCATGCAATTATGTAAGCGTCCATGCAGATCTCTCTTGCACCTGACAATACACAGTCTCCAGAAACACACTCTTAGCACACAGGCAGCTGCTTCTACTGCATTCCCATGCTTACTATTCAGCACTGTGTGGCATTTCAGATAGCAGTGTGTAACGCTAACACATTCAACATCACCAAGGCTAATTTCCTTTGCTCTAGTCTAATCACTCACCCAGGTTCCTCATGCTCATGGTCTCAAGCAGCTGTTAGGACATGTGCTCTTTTCTACCTCTCTAAACTATAAGGAAAATGTGTCAGGCTGTTACAGTAATTATCACTTGTTCTACTACAGTAGTAAATGTGCTTTGAAATTGCCAATCAAATATCGTTTTCTGCCTAGAATCACACCATGAGTCTGTGTGCACACAGGAATTGTTGTCAGAGATTTAATTCATGTTGCTCTTGTTCTGTAAGACTTGCACTCGTAGGAAAGGGGCAGCTTGTTTTCTTGAACTGTGATGGTTAGCATTCAGCACAAATCACTATCTCACAGATGAGAGGCAAATGGTAACACATTTGAAAACAACAGGGTAGATTTTCCATCCACTCCTGCAATGGGTGAGGTAGTTCCTACATGTTCAAAACTCCAACTAACCCTTACCACAGGTGATCTTACATACATCTCTGCAGTCTTCATGCAGTTGTGTAAGCGTCCATGCAGATCTCTCTTGCACCTGACAATACACAGTCTCCAGAAACACACTCTTACCACACAGGCAGCTGCTTCTCCTGCATTCCCATGCTTACTATTCAGCACTGTGTGGTATTTCAGATAGCAGTGTGTAACGCTAACAGATTCAACATCACCAAGGCTAATTTCCTTTGCTCTAGTCTAATCACTCAACCAGGTTCCTCATGCTCATGGTCTCAAGCAGCTGTTAGGACATGTGCTCTTTTCTACCTCTCTAAACTATAAGGAAAATGTGTCAGGCTGTTATAGTAATTATCACTTGCTCTACCACAGTAGTAAATGTGCTTTGAAATTGCCAATCAAATATCGTTTTCTGCCCAGAATCACACCAGGAGTCTGTGTGCACACAGGAATTGTTGTCAGAGATTTAACTTGTGTTGCTCTTGTTCTGTAAGACTTGCACTCGTAGGAAAGGGGCAGCTTGTTTTCTTGAACTGTGATGGTTAGCATTCAGCACAAATCACTATCTCACAGATGAGAGGCAAATGGCAACACATTTGAAAACAACAGTGTAGATTTTCCTTCCACTCCTGCAAAGGGTGAGGAAGTTCCTACATGTTCAAAACTCCAATTAACCCTTGCCACAGGTGAGGTTACATACATCTCTGCAGTCTTCATGCAGTTGTGCAAGCGTCCATGCAGATCTATCTTGTACCTGACAATACACAGTCTCCAGAAACACACTCTTAGCACATATCCAACTGCTTCTCCTGCATTCCCATGCTTACTATTCAGCACTGTGTGGTATTTCAGATAGCAGTGTGTAACGCTAACACATTCAACATCACCAAGGCTCATTTCCTTTGCTCTAGTCTAATCACTCACCCAGGTTCCACATGCTCATGGTCTCAAGTAGCTGTTAGGACATGTGCTCTTTTCTGCCTCTCTAAACTATAAGGAAAATGTGTCAGGCTGTTACAGTAATTATCACTTGCTCTACCACAGTAGTAAATGTGCTTTAAAATTGCCAATCAAATATCGTTTTCTGCCTAGAATCACACCATGAGTCTGTGTGCACACAGGAATTGTTGTCAGAGATTTAATTTGTGTCGCTCTTGTTCTGTAAGACTTGCACTCGTAGGAAAGGGGCAGCTTGTTTTCTTGAACTGTGATGGTTCGCGTTCAGCACAAATCACTATCTCACAGATGAGAGGCAAATGCTAACACATTTGAAAACAACAGGGTAGATTTCCCTTCCACTCCAGGAATGGGTGAGGTAGTTCCTACTTGTTCAAAACTCCAATTAACCCTTACCACAGGTGATCTTACATACATCTCTGCAGTCTTCATGCAGTTGTGCAAGCGTCCATGCAGATCTCTCTTGCACCTGATAATACACAGTCTCCAGAAAAACACTCTTAGCACACATCCAACTGCTTCTCTTGCACTCCCATGCTTACTATTCAGCACTGTGTGGTATTTCAGATAGCAGTGTGTAACGCTAACACATTCAACATCACCAAGGCTAATTTCCTTTGCTCTAGTCTAATCACTCACCCAGGTTCCACATGCTCATGGTCTCAAGCAGCTGTTAGGACATGTGCTCTTTTCTGCCTCTCTAAACTATAAGGAAAATGTGTCAGGCTGTTACAGTAATTATCACTTGCTCTACCACAGTAGTAAATGTGCTTTGAAATTGCCAATCAAATATCGTTTTCTGCCTAGAATCACACCATGAGTCTGTGTGCACACAGGAATGGTTGTCAGAGATTTAATTTGTGTTGCTCTTGTTCTGTAAGACTTGCACTCGTAGGAAAGGGGCAGCTTGTTTTCTTCAACTGTAATGGTTAGCATTCAGCACAAATCACTATCTCACAGATGAGAGGCAAATGGTAACACATTTGAAAACAACAGGGTAGATTTTCCTTCCACTCCTGCAATGGGTGAGGTAGTTCCTACATGTTCAAAACTCCAATTAACCCTTACCACAGGTGATCTTACATACATCTCTGCAGTCTTCATGCAGTTATGGAAGCGTCCATGCAGATCTCTCTTGCACCTGACAATACACAGTCTCCAGAAACACACTCTTAGCACACAGGCAGCTGCTTCTACTGCATTCCCATGCTTACTATTCAGTACTGTGTGGTATTTCAGATAGCAGTGTGTAACGCTAACACATTCAACATCACCAAGGCTCATTTCCTTTGCTCTAGTCTAATCACTCACCCAGGTTACACATGCTCATGGTCTCAAGTAGCTGTTAGGACATGTGCTCTTTTCTGCCTCTCTAAACTATAAGGAAAATGTGTCAGGCTGTTACAGTAATTATCACTTGCTCTACCACAGTAGTAAATGTGCTTTGAAATTGCCAATCCAATATCGTTTTCTGCCTAGAATCACACCATGAGTCTGTGTGCACACAGGAATTGTTTTCAGAGATTGAATTCGTGTCGCTCTTGTTCTGTAAGACTTGCACTCGTAGGAAAGGGGCAGCTTGTTTTCTTGAACTGTGATGGTTAGCATTCAGCACAAATCACTATCTCACAGATGAGAGGCAAATGCTAACACGTTTGAAAACAACAGGGTAGATTTTCCTTCCACTCCTGCAATGGGTGAGGTAGTTCCTACATGTTCAAAACTCCAATTAACTCTTACCACAGGTGATCTTACATACATCTCTGAGTCTTCATGCAGTTGTGCAAGCGTACATGCAGATCTCTCTTGCACCTGACAATACACAGTCTACAGAAACACACTCTTAGCACACATCCAACTGCTTCTCCTGCACTCCAATGCTTACTAATCAGCACTGTGTGGTATTTCAGATAGCAGTGTGTAACGCTAACACATTCAACATCACCAAGGCTCATTTCCTTTGCTCTAGTCTAATCACTCACCCAGGTTCCTCATGCTCATGGTCTCAAGTAGCTGTTAGGACATGTGCTCTTTTCTGCCTCTCTAAACTATAAGGAAAATGTGTCAGGCTGTTACAGTAATTATCACTTGCTCTACCACAGTAGTAAATGTGCTTTGAAATTGCCAATCAAATATCGGTTTCTGCCTAGAATCACACCATGAGTCTGTGTGCACACAGGAATTGTTGTCAGAGATTTAATTCTTGTTGCTCTTGTTCTGTAAGACTTGCACTCGTAGGAAAGGGGCAGCTTGTTTTCTTGAACTGTGATGGTTAGCATTCAGCACAAATCACTATCTCACAGATGAGAGGCAAATGGTAACACATTTAAAAACAGCACAATAGATTTTCCTTCCACTCCTGCAATGGGTGAGGTAGTTCCTACATGTTCAAAACTCCAATTAACCCTTACCACAGGTGATCTTACATACATCTCTGCAGTCTTCATGCAGTTGTGCAAGCGTCCATGCAGATCTCTCTTGCACCTGACAATACACAGTCTCCAGAAACACACTCTTAGCACACAGGCAGCTGTTTCTCCTGCATTCCCATGCTTACTATTCAGCACTGTGTGGTATTTCAGATAGCAGTGTGTAACGCTAACACATTCAACATCACCAAGGCTCATTTCCTTTGCTCTAGTCTAATCACTCACCCAGGTTCCACATGCTCATGGTCTCAAGTAGCTGTTAGGACAGGTGCTCTTTTCTGCCTCTCTAAACTATAAGTAAAATGTGTCAGGCTGTTACAGTAATTATCACTTGCTCTACCACAGTAGTAAATTTGCTTTGAAATTGCCAATCAAATATCGTTTTCTGCCTAGAATCACACCATGAGTCTTTGTGCACACAGGAATTGTTTTCAGAGATTTAATTTGTGTCGCTCTTGTTCTGTAAGACTTGCACTCGTAGGAAAGGGGCAGCTTGTTTTCTTGAACTGTGATGGTTAGCATTCAGCACAAATCACTATCTCACAGATGAGAGGCAAATGCTAACACGTTTGAAAACAACAGGGTAGATTTTCCTTCCACTCCTGCAATGGGTGAGGTAGTTCCTACATGTTCAAAACTCCAATTAACTCTTACCACAGGTGATCTTACATACATCTCTGAGTCTTCATGCAGTTGTGCAAGCGTACATGCAGATCTCTCTTGCACCTGACAATACACAGTCTACAGAAACACACTCTTAGCACACATCCAACTGCTTCTCCTGCACTCCAATGCTTACTATTCAGCACTGTGTGGTATTTCAGATAGCAGTGTGTAACGCTAACACATTCAACATCACCAAGGCTCATTTCCTTTGCTCTAGTCTAATCACTCACCCAGGTTCCACATGCTCATGGTCTCAAGTAGCTGTTAGGACATGTGCTCTTTTCTGCCTCTCTAAACTATAAGGAAAATGTGTCAGGCTGTTACAGTAATTATCACTTGCTCTACCACAGTAGTAAATGTGCTTTGAAATTGCCAATCAAATATCGTTTTCTGCCTAGAATCACACCATGAGTCTGTGTGCACACAGGAATTGTTGTCAGAGATTTAATTCGTGTCGCTCTTGTTCTGTAAGACTTGCACTCGTAGGAAAGGGGCAGCTTGTTTTCTTGAACTGTGATGGTTAGCATTCAGCACAAATCACTATCTCACAGATGAGAGGCAAATGCAAACACATTTGAAAACAACAGGGTAGATTTTCCTTCCACTCCTGCAATGGGTGAGGTAGTTCCTACATGTTCAAAACTCCAATTAACCCTTACCACAGGTGATCTTACATACATCTCTGCAGTCTTCATGCAGTTGTGTAAGCGTCCATGCAGATCTCTCTTGCACCTGACAATACACAGTCTCCAGAAACACACTCTTAGCACACAGGCAGCTGCTTCTCCTGCATTCCCATGCTTACTATTCAGCACTGTGTGGTATTTCAGATAGCAGTGTGTAACGCTAACACATTCAACATCACCAAGGCTCATTTCCTTTGCTCTAGTCTAATCACTCACCCAGGTTCCACATGCTCATGGTCTCAAGTAGCTGTTAGGACATGTGCTCTTTTCTGCCTCTCTAAACTATAAGGAAAATGTGTCAGTCTGTTACAGTAATTATCACTTGCTCTACCACAGTAGTACATGTGCTTTGAAATTGCCAATCAAATATCGTTTTCTGCCTAGAATCACACCATGAGTCTGTGTGCACCAGGAATTGTTGTCAGAGATTTAATTTGTGTTGCTCTTGTTCTGTAAGACTTGCACTCGTAGGAAAGGGGCAGCTTGTTTTCTTGAACTGTGATGGTTAGCATTCAGCACAAATCACTATCTCACAGATGAGAGGCAAATGGTAACACATTTGAAAACAACAGGGTAGATTTTCCTTCCACTCCTGCAATGGGTGAGGTAGTTCCTACATGTTCAAAACTCCAATTAACCCTTACCACAGGTGATCTTACATACATCTCTGCAGTCTTCATGCAGTTGTGTAAGCGTCCATGCAGATCTCTCTTGCACCTGACAATACACAGTCTCCAGAAACACACTCTTAGCACACAGGCAGCTGCTTCTCCTGCATTCCCATGCTTACTATTCAGCACTGTGTGGTATTTCAGATAGCAGTGTGTAACGCTAACACATTCAACATCACCAAGGCTCATTTCCTTTGCTCTAGTCTAATCACTCACCCAGGTTCCACATGCTCATGGTCTCAAGTAGCTGTTAGGACATGTGCTCTTTTCTGCCTCTCTAAACTATAAGGAAAATGTGTCAGGCTGTTACAGTAATTATCACTTGCTCTACCACAGTAGTAAATGTGCTTTGAAATTGCCAATCCAATATCGTTTTCTGCCTAGAATCACACCATGAGTCTGTGTGCACACAGGAATTGTTTTCAGAGATTTAATTCGTGTCGCTCTTGTTCTGTAAGACTTGCACTCGTAGGAAAGGGGCAGCTTGTTTTCTTGAACTGTGATGGTTAGCATTCAGCACAAATCACTATCTCACAGATGAGAGGCAAATGGTAACACATTTGAAAACAACAGGGTAGATTTTCCTTCCACTCCTGCAATGGGTGAGGTAGTTCCTACATGTTCAAAACTCCAATTAACCCTTACCACAGGTGATCTTACATACATCTCTGCAGTCTTCATGCAGTTGTGTAAGCGTCCATGCAGATCTCTCTTGCACCTGACAATACACAGTCTCCAGAAACACACTCTTAGCACACAGGCAGCTGCTTCTCCTGCATTCCCATGCTTACTATTCAGCACAGTGTGGTATTTCAGATAGCAGTGTGTAACGCTAACACATTCAAAATCACCAAGGCTCATTTCCTTTGCTCTAGTCTAATCACTCACCCAGGTTCCTCATGCTCTCAAGTAGCTGTTAGGACATGTGCTCTTTTCTGCCTCTCTAAACTATAAGGAAAATGTGTCAGGCTGTCACAGTAATTATCACTTGCTCTACCACAGTAGTAAATGTGCTTTGAAATTGCCAATCAAATATCGTTTTCTGCCTAGAATCACACCATGAGTCTGTGTGCACACAGGAATTGTTGTCAGAGACTTAATTTGTGTTGCTCTTGTTCTTTAAGAGTTGCACTCGTAGGAAAGGGGCAGCTTGTTTTCTTGAACTGTGATGGTTAGCATTCAGCACAAATCACTATCTCACAGATGAGGCAAATGGTAACACATTTGAAAACAACAGGGTAGATTTTCCTTCCACTCCTGCAATGGGTGAGGTAGTTCCTACATGTTCAAAACTCCAATTAACCCTTACCACAGGTGATCTTACATACATCTCTGCAGTCTTCATGCAGTTGTGTAAGCGTCCATGCAGATTTCTCTTGCACCTGACAATACACAGTCTCCAGAAACACACTCTTAGCACACAGGCAGCTGCTTCTCCTGCATTCCCATGCTTACTATTCAGCACTGTGTGGTATTTCAGATAGCAGTGTGTAACGCTAACACATTCAACATCACCAAGGCTCATTTCCTTTGCTCTAGTCTAATCACTCACCCAGGTTCCACATGCTCATGGTCTCAAGTATCTGTTAGGACATGTGCTCTTTTCTGCCTCTCTAAACTATAAGGAAAATGTGTCAGGCTGTTACAGTAATTATCACTTGCTCTACCACAGTAGTAAATGTGCTTTGAAATTGCCAATCAAATATCGTTTTCTGCCTAGAATCACACCATGAGTCTGTGTGCACACAGGAATGGTTGTCAGAGATTTAATTTGTGTTGCTCTTGTTCTGTAAGACTTGCACTCGTAGGAAAGGGGCAGCTTGTTTTCTTGAACTGTAATGGTTAGCATTCAGCACAAATCACTATCTCACAGATGAGAGGCAAATGGTAACACATTTGAAAACAACAGGGTAGATTTTCCTTCCACTCCTGCAATGGGTTAGGTAGTTCCTACATGTTCAAAACTCCAATAAACCCTTACCACAGGTGATCTTACATACATCTCTGCAGTCTTCATGCAATTATGTAAGCGTCCATGCAGATCTCTCTTGCACCTGACAATACACAGTCTCCAGAAACACACTCTTAGCACACAGGCAGCTGCTTCTACTGCATTCCCATGCTTACTATTCAGCACTGTGTGGTATTTCAGATAGCAGTGTGTAACGCTAACACATTCAACATCACCAAGGCTAATTTCCTTTGCTCTAGTCTAATCACTCACCCAGGTTCCTCATGCTCATGGTCTCAAGCAGCTGTTAGGACATGTGCTCTTTTCTACCTCTCTAAACTATAAGGAAAATGTGTCAGGCTGTTATAGTAATTATCACTTGCTCTACCACAGTAGTAAAAGTGCTTTGAAATTGCCAATCAAATATCGTTTTCTGCCTAGAATCACACCATGAGTCTGTGTGCACACAGGAATTGTTGTCAGAGATTTAACTTGTGTTGCTCTTGTTCTGTAAGACTTGCACTCGTAGGAAAGGGGCAGCTTGTTTTCTTGAACTGTGATGGTTAGCATTCAGCACAAATCACTATCTCACAGATGAGAGGCAAATGGCAACACATTTGAAAACAACAGTGTAGATTTTCCTTCCACTCCTGCAATGGGTGAGGAAGTTCCTACATGTTCAAAACTCCAATTAACCCTTGCCACAGGTGAGGTTACATACATCTCTGCAGTCTTCATGCAGTTGTGCAAGCGTCCATGCAGATCTATCTTGTACCTGACAATACACAGTCTCCAGAAACACACTCTTAGCACACATCCAACTGCTTCTCCTGCATTCCCATGCTTACTATTCAGCACTGTGTGGTATTTCAGATAGCAGTGTGTAACGCTAACACATTCAACATCACCAAGGCTCATTTCCTTTGCTCTAGTCTAATCACTCACCCAGGTTACACATGCTCATGGTCTCAAGTAGCTGTTAGGACATGTGCTCTTTTCTGCCTCTCTAAACTATAAGGAAAATGTGTCAGGCTGTTACAGTAATTATCACTTGCTCTACCACAGTAGTAAATGTGCTTTGAAATTGCCAATCCAATATCGTTTTCTGCCTAGAATCACACCATGAGTCTGTGTGCACACAGGAATTGTTTTCAGAGATTTAATTCGTGTCGCTCTTGTTCTGTAAGACTTGCACTCGTAGGAAAGGGGCAGCTTGTTTTCTTGAACTGTGATGGTTAGCATTCAGCACAAATCACTATCTCACAGATGAGAGGCAAATGCTAACACGTTTGAAAACAACAGGGTAGATTTTCCTTCCACTCCTGCAATGGGTGAGGTAGTTCCTACATGTTCAAAACTCCAATTAACTCTTACCACAGGTGATCTTACATACATCTCTGAGTCTTCATGCAGTTGTGCAAGCGTACATGCAGATCTCTCTTGCACCTGACAATACACAGTCTACAGAAACACACTCTTAGCACACATCCAACTGCTTCTCCTGCACTCCAATGCTTACTAATCAGCACTGTGTGGTATTTCAGATAGCAGTGTGTAACGCTAACACATTCAACATCACCAAGGCTCATTTCCTTTGCTCTAGTCTAATCACTCACCCAGGTTCCTCATGCTCATGGTCTCAAGTAGCTGTTAGGACATGTGCTCTTTTCTGCCTCTCTAAACTATAAGGAAAATGTGTCAGGCTGTTACAGTAATTATCACTTGCTCTACCACAGTAGTAAATGTGCTTTGAAATTGCCAATCAAATATCGGTTTCTGCCTAGAATCACACCATGAGTCTGTGTGCACACAGGAATTGTTGTCAGAGATTTAATTCTTGTTGCTCTTGTTCTGTAAGACTTGCACTCGTAGGAAAGGGGCAGCTTGTTTTCTTGAACTGTGATGGTTAGCATTCAGCACAAATCACTATCTCACAGATGAGAGGCAAATGGTAACACATTTAAAAACAGCACAATAGATTTTCCTTCCACTCCTGCAATGGGTGAGGTAGTTCCTACATGTTCAAAACTCCAATTAACCCTTACCACAGGTGATCTTACATACATCTCTGCAGTCTTCATGCAGTTGTGCAAGCGTCCATGCAGATCTCTCTTGCACCTGACAATACACAGTCTCCAGAAACACACTCTTAGCACACAGGCAGCTGTTTCTCCTGCATTCCCATGCTTACTATTCAGCACTGTGTGGTATTTCAGATAGCAGTGTGTAACGCTAACACATTCAACATCACCAAGGCTCATTTCCTTTGCTCTAGTCTAATCACTCACCCAGGTTCCACATGCTCATGGTCTCAAGTAGCTGTTAGGACAGGTGCTCTTTTCTGCCTCTCTAAACTATAAGTAAAATGTGTCAGGCTGTTACAGTAATTATCACTTGCTCTACCACAGTAGTAAATTTGCTTTGAAATTGCCAATCAAATATCGTTTTCTGCCTAGAATCACACCATGAGTCTTTGTGCACACAGGAATTGTTTTTAGAGATTTAATTCGTGTCGCTCTTGTTCTGTAAGACTTGCACTCGTAGGAAAGGGGCAGCTTGTTTTCTTGAACTGTGATGGTTAGCATTCAGCACAAATCACTATCTCACAGATGAGAGGCAAATGCTAACACATTTGAAAACAGGGTAGATTTTCCTTCCACTCCTACAATGGGTAAGGTAGTTCCTACATGTTCAAAACTCCAATTAACCCTTACCACAGGTGATCTTACATACATCTCTGCAGTCTTCATACAGTTTTGCAAGCGTCCATGCAGATCTCTCTTGCACCTGACAATACACTGTCTCCAGAAACACACTCTTAGCACACATCCAACTGCTTCTCCTGCACTCCAATGCTTACTATTCAGCACTGTGTGGTATTTCAGATAGCAGTGTGTAACGCTAACACATTCAACATCACCAAGGCTCATTTCCTTTGCTCTAGTCTAATCACTCACCCAGGTTCCACATGCTCATGGTCTCAAGTAGCTGTTAGGACATGTGCTCTTTTCTGCCTCTCTAAACTATAAGGAAAATGTGTCAGGCTGTTACAGTAATTATCACTTGCTCTACCACAGTAGTAAATGTGCTTTGAAATTGCCAATCAAATATCGTTTTCTGCCTAGAATCACACCATGAGTCTGTGTGCACACAGGAATTGTTGTCAGAGATTTAATTCGTGTCGCTCTTGTTCTGTAAGACTTGCACTCGTAGGAAAGGGGCAGCTTGTTTTCTTGAACTGTGATGGTTAGCATTCAGCACAAATCACTATCTCACAGATGAGAGGCAAATGCAAACACATTTGAAAACAACAGGGTAGATTTTCCTTCCACTCCTGCAATGGGTGAGGTAGTTCCTACATGTTCAAAACTCCAATTAACCCTTACCACAGGTGATCTTACATACATCTCTGCAGTCTTCATGCAGTTGTGTAAGCGTCCATGCAGATCTCTCTTGCACCTGACAATACACAGTCTCCAGAAACACACTCTTAGCATACAGGCAGCTGCATCTCCTGCATTCCCATGCTTACTATTCAGCACTGTGTGGTATTTCAGATATCAGTGTGTAACGCTAACACATTCAACATCACCAAGGCTCATTTCCTTTGCTCTAGTCTAATCACTCACCCAGGTTCCACATGCTCATGGTCTCAAGTAGCTGTTAGGACATGTGCTCTTTTCTGCCTCTCTAAACTATAAGGAAAATGTGTCAGGCTGTTACAGTAATTATCACTTGCTCTACCACAGTAGTAAATGTGCTTTGAAATTGCCAATCCAATATCGTTTTCTGCCTAGAATCACACCATGAGTCTGTGTGCACACAGGAATTGTTTTCAGAGATTTAATTCGTGTCGCTCTTGTTCTGTAAGACTTGCACTCGTAGGAAAGGGGCAGCTTGTTTTCTTGAACTGTGATGGTTAGCATTCAGCACAAATCACTATCTCACAGATGAGAGGCAAATGGTAACACATTTGAAAACAACAGGGTAGATTTTCCTTCCACTCCTGCAATGGGTGAGGTAGTTCCTACATGTTCAAAACTCCAATTAACCCTTACCACAGGTGATCTTACATACATCTCTGCAGTCTTCATGCAGTTGTGTAAGCGTCCATGCAGATCTCTCTTGCACCTGACAATACACAGTCTCCAGAAACACACTCTTAGCACACAGGCAGCTGCTTCTCCTGCATTCCCATGCTTACTATTCAGCACAGTGTGGTATTTCAGATAGCAGTGTGTAACGCTAAGACATTCAAAATCACCAAGGCTCATTTCCTTTGCTCTAGTCTAATCACTCACCCAGGTTCCTCATGCTCTCAAGTAGCTGTTAGGACATGTGCTCTTTTCTGCCTCTCTAAACTATAAGGAAAATGTGTCAGGCTGTCACAGTAATTATCACTTGCTCTACCACAGTAGTAAATGTGCTTTGAAATTGCCAATCAAATATCGTTTTCTGCCTAGAATCACACCATGAGTCTGTGTGCACACAGGAATTGTTGTCAGAGACTTAATTTGTGTTGCTCTTGTTCTTTAAGAGTTGCACTCGTAGGAAAGGGGCAGCTTGTTTTCTTGAACTGTGATGGTTAGCATTCAGCACAAATCACTATCTCACAGATGAGAGGCAAATGGTAACACATTTGAAAACAACAGGGTAGATTTTCCTTCCACTCCTGCAATGGGTGAGGTAGTTCCTACATGTTCAAAACTCCAATTAACCCTTACCACAGGTGATCTTACATACATCTCTGCAGTCTTCATGCAGTTGTGTAAGCGTCCATGCAGATCTCTCTTGCACCTGACAATACACAGTCTCCAGAAACACACTCTTAGCACACAGGCAGCTGCTTCTCCTGCATTCCCATGCTTACTATTCAGCACAGTGTGGTATTTCAGATAGCAGTGTGTAACGCTAACACATTCAAAATCACCAAGGCTCATTTCCTTTGCTCTAGTCTAATCACTCACCCAGGTTCCTCATGCTCTCAAGTAGCTGTTAGGACATGTGCTCTTTTCTGCCTCTCTAAACTATAAGGAAAATGTGTCAGGCTGTCACAGTAATTATCACTTGCTCTACCACAGTAGTAAATGTGCTTTGAAATTGCCAATCAAATATCGTTTTCTGCCTAGAATCACACCATGAGTCTGTGTGCACACAGGAATTGTTGTCAGAGACTTAATTTGTGTTGCTCTTGTTCTTTAAGAGTTGCACTCGTAGGAAAGGGGCAGCTTGTTTTCTTGAACTGTGATGGTTAGCATTCAGCACAAATCACTATCTCACAGATGAGAGGCAAATGGTAACACATTTGAAAACAACAGGGTAGATTTTCCTTCCACTCCTGCAATGGGTGAGGTAGTTCCTACATGTTCAAAACTCCAATTAACCCTTACCACAGGTGATCTTACATACATCTCTGCAGTCTTCATGCAGTTGTGTAAGCGTCCATGCAGATCTCTCTTGCACCTGACAATACACAGTCTCCAGAAACACACTCTTAGCACACAGGCAGCTGCTTCTCCTGCATTCCCATGCTTACTATTCAGCACAGTGTGGTATTTCAGATAGCAGTGTGTAACGCTAACACATTCAAAATCACCAAGGCTCATTTCCTTTGCTCTAGTCTAATCACTCACCCAGGTTCCTCATGCTCTCAAGTAGCTGTTAGGACATGTGCTCTTTTCTGCCTCTCTAAACTATAAGGAAAATGTGTCAGGCTGTCACAGTAATTATCACTTGCTCTACCACAGTAGTAAATGTGCTTTGAAATTGCCAATCAAATATCGTTTTCTGCCTAGAATCACACCATGAGTCTGTGTGCACACAGGAATTGTTGTCAGAGACTTAATTTGTGTTGCTCTTGTTCTTTAAGAGTTGCACTCGTAGGAAAGGGGCAGCTTGTTTTCTTGAACTGTGATGGTTAGCATTCAGCACAAATCACTATCTCACAGATGAGGCAAATGGTAACACATTTGAAAACAACAGGGTAGATTTTCCTTCCACTCCTGCAATGGGTGAGGTAGTTCCTACATGTTCAAAACTCCAATTAACCCTTACCACAGGTGATCTTACATACATCTCTGCAGTCTTCATGCAGTTGTGTAAGCGTCCATGCAGATTTCTCTTGCACCTGACAATACACAGTCTCCAGAAACACACTCTTAGCACACAGGCAGCTGCTTCTCCTGCATTCCCATGCTTACTATTCAGCACTGTGTGGTATTTCAGATAGCAGTGTGTAACGCTAACACATTCAACATCACCAAGGCTCATTTCCTTTGCTCTAGTCTAATCACTCACCCAGGTTCCACATGCTCATGGTCTCAAGTATCTGTTAGGACATGTGCTCTTTTCTGCCTCTCTAAACTATAAGGAAAATGTGTCAGGCTGTTACAGTAATTATCACTTGCTCTACCACAGTAGTAAATGTGCTTTGAAATTGCCAATCAAATATCGTTTTCTGCCTAGAATCACACCATGAGTCTGTGTGCACACAGGAATGGTTGTCAGAGATTTAATTTGTGTTGCTCTTGTTCTGTAAGACTTGCACTCGTAGGAAAGGGGCAGCTTGTTTTCTTGAACTGTAATGGTTAGCATTCAGCACAAATCACTATCTCACAGATGAGAGGCAAATGGTAACACATTTGAAAACAACAGGGTAGATTTTCCTTCCACTCCTGCAATGGGTTAGGTAGTTCCTACATGTTCAAAACTCCAATAAACCCTTACCACAGGTGATCTTACATACATCTCTGCAGTCTTCATGCAATTATGTAAGCGTCCATGCAGATCTCTCTTGCACCTGACAATACACAGTCTCCAGAAACACACTCTTAGCACACAGGCAGCTGCTTCTACTGCATTCCCATGCTTACTATTCAGCACTGTGTGGTATTTCAGATAGCAGTGTGTAACGCTAACACATTCAACATCACCAAGGCTAATTTCCTTTGCTCTAGTCTAATCACTCACCCAGGTTCCTCATGCTCATGGTCTCAAGCAGCTGTTAGGACATGTGCTCTTTTCTACCTCTCTAAACTATAAGGAAAATGTGTCAGGCTGTTATAGTAATTATCACTTGCTCTACCACAGTAGTAAAAGTGCTTTGAAATTGCCAATCAAATATCGTTTTCTGCCTAGAATCACACCATGAGTCTGTGTGCACACAGGAATTGTTGTCAGAGATTTAACTTGTGTTGCTCTTGTTCTGTAAGACTTGCACTCGTAGGAAAGGGGCAGCTTGTTTTCTTGAACTGTGATGGTTAGCATTCAGCACAAATCACTATCTCACAGATGAGAGGCAAATGGCAACACATTTGAAAACAACAGTGTAGATTTTCCTTCCACTCCTGCAATGGGTGAGGAAGTTCCTACATGTTCAAAACTCCAATTAACCCTTGCCACAGGTGAGGTTACATACATCTCTGCAGTCTTCATGCAGTTGTGCAAGCGTCCATGCAGATCTATCTTGTACCTGACAATACACAGTCTCCAGAAACACACTCTTAGCACACATCCAACTGCTTCTCCTGCATTCCCATGCTTACTATTCAGCACTGTGTGGTATTTCAGATAGCAGTGTGTAACGCTAACACATTCAACATCACCAAGGCTCATTTCCTTTGCTCTAGTCTAATCACTCACCCAGGTTACACATGCTCATGGTCTCAAGTAGCTGTTAGGACATGTGCTCTTTTCTGCCTCTCTAAACTATAAGGAAAATGTGTCAGGCTGTTACAGTAATTATCACTTGCTCTACCACAGTAGTAAATGTGCTTTGAAATTGCCAATCCAATATCGTTTTCTGCCTAGAATCACACCATGAGTCTGTGTGCACACAGGAATTGTTTTCAGAGATTTAATTCGTGTCGCTCTTGTTCTGTAAGACTTGCACTCGTAGGAAAGGGGCAGCTTGTTTTCTTGAACTGTGATGGTTAGCATTCAGCACAAATCACTATCTCACAGATGAGAGGCAAATGCTAACACGTTTGAAAACAACAGGGTAGATTTTCCTTCCACTCCTGCAATGGGTGAGGTAGTTCCTACATGTTCAAAACTCCAATTAACTCTTACCACAGGTGATCTTACATACATCTCTGAGTCTTCATGCAGTTGTGCAAGCGTACATGCAGATCTCTCTTGCACCTGACAATACACAGTCTACAGAAACACACTCTTAGCACACATCCAACTGCTTCTCCTGCACTCCAATGCTTACTAATCAGCACTGTGTGGTATTTCAGATAGCAGTGTGTAACGCTAACACATTCAACATCACCAAGGCTCATTTCCTTTGCTCTAGTCTAATCACTCACCCAGGTTCCTCATGCTCATGGTCTCAAGTAGCTGTTAGGACATGTGCTCTTTTCTGCCTCTCTAAACTATAAGGAAAATGTGTCAGGCTGTTACAGTAATTATCACTTGCTCTACCACAGTAGTAAATGTGCTTTGAAATTGCCAATCAAATATCGGTTTCTGCCTAGAATCACACCATGAGTCTGTGTGCACACAGGAATTGTTGTCAGAGATTTAATTCTTGTTGCTCTTGTTCTGTAAGACTTGCACTCGTAGGAAAGGGGCAGCTTGTTTTCTTGAACTGTGATGGTTAGCATTCAGCACAAATCACTATCTCACAGATGAGAGGCAAATGGTAACACATTTAAAAACAGCACAATAGATTTTCCTTCCACTCCTGCAATGGGTGAGGTAGTTCCTACATGTTCAAAACTCCAATTAACCCTTACCACAGGTGATCTTACATACATCTCTGCAGTCTTCATGCAGTTGTGCAAGCGTCCATGCAGATCTCTCTTGCACCTGACAATACACAGTCTCCAGAAACACACTCTTAGCACACAGGCAGCTGTTTCTCCTGCATTCCCATGCTTACTATTCAGCACTGTGTGGTATTTCAGATAGCAGTGTGTAACGCTAACACATTCAACATCACCAAGGCTCATTTCCTTTGCTCTAGTCTAATCACTCACCCAGGTTCCACATGCTCATGGTCTCAAGTAGCTGTTAGGACAGGTGCTCTTTTCTGCCTCTCTAAACTATAAGTAAAATGTGTCAGGCTGTTACAGTAATTATCACTTGCTCTACCACAGTAGTAAATTTGCTTTGAAATTGCCAATCAAATATCGTTTTCTGCCTAGAATCACACCATGAGTCTTTGTGCACACAGGAATTGTTTTTAGAGATTTAATTCGTGTCGCTCTTGTTCTGTAAGACTTGCACTCGTAGGAAAGGGGCAGCTTGTTTTCTTGAACTGTGATGGTTAGCATTCAGCACAAATCACTATCTCACAGATGAGAGGCAAATGCTAACACATTTGAAAACAGGGTAGATTTTCCTTCCACTCCTACAATGGGTAAGGTAGTTCCTACATGTTCAAAACTCCAATTAACCCTTACCACAGGTGATCTTACATACATCTCTGCAGTCTTCATACAGTTTTGCAAGCGTCCATGCAGATCTCTCTTGCACCTGACAATACACTGTCTCCAGAAACACACTCTTAGCACACATCCAACTGCTTCTCCTGCACTCCAATGCTTACTATTCAGCACTGTGTGGTATTTCAGATAGCAGTGTGTAACGCTAACACATTCAACATCACCAAGGCTCATTTCCTTTGCTCTAGTCTAATCACTCACCCAGGTTCCACATGCTCATGGTCTCAAGTAGCTGTTAGGACATGTGCTCTTTTCTGCCTCTCTAAACTATAAGGAAAATGTGTCAGGCTGTTACAGTAATTATCACTTGCTCTACCACAGTAGTAAATGTGCTTTGAAATTGCCAATCAAATATCGTTTTCTGCCTAGAATCACACCATGAGTCTGTGTGCACACAGGAATTGTTGTCAGAGATTTAATTCGTGTCGCTCTTGTTCTGTAAGACTTGCACTCGTAGGAAAGGGGCAGCTTGTTTTCTTGAACTGTGATGGTTAGCATTCAGCACAAATCACTATCTCACAGATGAGAGGCAAATGCAAACACATTTGAAAACAACAGGGTAGATTTTCCTTCCACTCCTGCAATGGGTGAGGTAGTTCCTACATGTTCAAAACTCCAATTAACCCTTACCACAGGTGATCTTACATACATCTCTGCAGTCTTCATGCAGTTGTGTAAGCGTCCATGCAGATCTCTCTTGCACCTGACAATACACAGTCTCCAGAAACACACTCTTAGCATACAGGCAGCTGCATCTCCTGCATTCCCATGCTTACTATTCAGCACTGTGTGGTATTTCAGATATCAGTGTGTAACGCTAACACATTCAACATCACCAAGGCTCATTTCCTTTGCTCTAGTCTAATCACTCACCCAGGTTCCACATGCTCATGGTCTCAAGTAGCTGTTAGGACATGTGCTCTTTTCTGCCTCTCTAAACTATAAGGAAAATGTGTCAGGCTGTTACAGTAATTATCACTTGCTCTACCACAGTAGTAAATGTGCTTTGAAATTGCCAATCCAATATCGTTTTCTGCCTAGAATCACACCATGAGTCTGTGTGCACACAGGAATTGTTTTCAGAGATTTAATTCGTGTCGCTCTTGTTCTGTAAGACTTGCACTCGTAGGAAAGGGGCAGCTTGTTTTCTTGAACTGTGATGGTTAGCATTCAGCACAAATCACTATCTCACAGATGAGAGGCAAATGGTAACACATTTGAAAACAACAGGGTAGATTTTCCTTCCACTCCTGCAATGGGTGAGGTAGTTCCTACATGTTCAAAACTCCAATTAACCCTTACCACAGGTGATCTTACATACATCTCTGCAGTCTTCATGCAGTTGTGTAAGCGTCCATGCAGATCTCTCTTGCACCTGACAATACACAGTCTCCAGAAACACACTCTTAGCACACAGGCAGCTGCTTCTCCTGCATTCCCATGCTTACTATTCAGCACAGTGTGGTATTTCAGATAGCAGTGTGTAACGCTAAGACATTCAAAATCACCAAGGCTCATTTCCTTTGCTCTAGTCTAATCACTCACCCAGGTTCCTCATGCTCTCAAGTAGCTGTTAGGACATGTGCTCTTTTCTGCCTCTCTAAACTATAAGGAAAATGTGTCAGGCTGTCACAGTAATTATCACTTGCTCTACCACAGTAGTAAATGTGCTTTGAAATTGCCAATCAAATATCGTTTTCTGCCTAGAATCACACCATGAGTCTGTGTGCACACAGGAATTGTTGTCAGAGACTTAATTTGTGTTGCTCTTGTTCTTTAAGAGTTGCACTCGTAGGAAAGGGGCAGCTTGTTTTCTTGAACTGTGATGGTTAGCATTCAGCACAAATCACTATCTCACAGATGAGAGGCAAATGGTAACACATTTGAAAACAACAGGGTAGATTTTCCTTCCACTCCTGCAATGGGTGAGGTAGTTCCTACATGTTCAAAACTCCAATTAACCCTTACCACAGGTGATCTTACATACATCTCTGCAGTCTTCATGCAGTTGTGTAAGCGTCCATGCAGATTTCTCTTGCACCTGAAAATACACAGTCTCCAGAAACACACTCTTAGCACACAGGCAGCTGCTTCTCCTGCATTCCCATGCTTACTATTCAGCACTGTGTGGTATTTCAGATAGCAGTGTGTAACGCTAACACATTCAACATCACCAAGGCTCATTTCCTTTGCTCTAGTCTAATCACTCACCCAGGTTCCACATGCTCATGGTCTCAAGTAGCTGTTAGGACATGTGCTCTTTTCTGCCTCTCTAAACTATAAGGAAAATGTGTCAGGCTGTTACAGTAATTATCACTTGCTCTACCACAGTAGTAAATGTGCTTTGAAATTGCCAATCAAATATCGTTTTCTGCCTAGAATCACACCATGAGTCTGTGTGCACACAGGAATTGTTGTCAGAAATTTAATTCGTGTTGCTCTTGTTCTGTAAGACTTGCACTCGTAGGAAAGGGACAGCTTGTTTTCTTGAACTGTGATGGTTAGCATTCAGCACAAACACTATCTCACAGATGAGAGGCAAATGGTAACACATTTGAAAACAACAGGGTAGATTTTCCTTCCACTCCTGCAATGGGTGAGGTAGTTCCTACATGTTCAAAACTCCAATTAACCCTTACCACAGGTGATCTTACATACATCTCTGCAGTCTTCATGCAGTTGTGTAAGCGTCCATGCAGATCTCTCTTGCACCTGACAATACACAGTCTCCAGAAACACACTCTTAGCACACAGGCAACTGCTTCTCCTGCACTCCCATGCTTACTATTCAGCACTGTGTGGTATTTCAGATAGCAGTGTGTAACGCTAACACATTCAACATCACCAAGGCTCATTTCCTTTGCTCTAGTCTAATCACTCACCCAGGTTCCTCATGCTCATGGTCTCAAGTAGCTGTTAGGACATGTGCTCTTTTCTGCCTCTCTAAACTATAAGGAAAATGTGTCAGGCTGTTACAGTAATTGTCACTTGCTCTACTACAGTAGTAAATGTGCTTTGAAATTGCCAATCAAATATCGTTTTCTGCCTAGAATCACACCATGAGTCTGTGTGCACACAGGAATTGTTGTCAGAGATTTAATTCATGTTGCTCTTGTTCTGTAAGACTTGCACTCGTAGGAAAGGGGCAGCTTGTTTTCTTGAACTGTGATGGTTAGCATTCAGCACAAATCACTATCTCACAGATGAGAGGCAAATGGTAACACATTTGAAAACAACAGGGTAGATTTTCCATCCACTCCTGCAATGGGTGAGGTAGTTCCTACATGTTCAAAACTCACACTAACCCTTACCACAGGTGATCTTACATACATCTCTGCAGTCTTCATGCAGTTGTGTAAGCGTCCATGCAGATCTCTCTTGCACCTGACAATACACAGTCTCCAGAAACACACTCTTAGCACACAGGCAGCTGCTTCTCCTGCATTCCCATGCTTACTATTCAGCACTGTGTGGTATTTCAGATAGCAGTGTGTAACGCTAACAGATTCAACATCACCAAGGCTCATTTCCTTTGCTCTAGTCTAATCACTCACCCAGGTTCCACATGCTCATGTTCTCAAGTAGCTGTTAGGACATGTGCTCTCTTCTGCCTCTCTAAACTATAAGGAAAATGTGTCAGGCTGTTACAGTAATTATCACTTGCTCTACCACAGTAGTAAATGTGCTTTAAAATTGCCAATCAAATATCGTTTTCTGCCTAGAATCACACCATGAGTCTGTGTGCACACAGGAATTGTTGTCAGAGATTTAATTTGTGTCGCTCTTGTTCTGTAAGACTTGCACTCGTAGGAAAGGGGCAGCTTGTTTTCTTGAACTGTGATGGTTCGCATTCAGCACAAATCACTATCTCACAGATGAGAGGCAAATGCTAACACATTTGAAAACAACAGGGTAGATTTTCCTTCCACTCCTGCAATGGGTGAGGTAGTTCCTACTTGTTCAAAACTCCAATTAACCCTTACCACAGGTGATCTTACATACATCTCTGCAGTCTTCATGCAGTTGTGCAAGCGTCCATGCAGATCTCTCTTGCACCTGATAATACACAGTCTCCAGAAAAACACTCTTAGCACACATCCAACTGCTTCTCCTGCACTCCCATGCTTACTATTCAGCACTGTGTGGTATTTCAGATAGCAGTGTGTAACGCTAACACATTCAACATCACCAAGGCTCATTTCCTTTGCTCTAGTCTAATCACTCACCCAGGTTCCACATGCTCATGGTCTCAAGTAGCTGTTAGGACATGTGCTCTTTTCTGCCTCTCTAAACTATAAGGAAAATGTGTCAGGCTGTTACAGTAATTATCACTTGCTCTACCACAGTAGTAAATGTGCTTTGAAATTGCCAATCAAATATCGTTTTCTGCCTAGAATCACACCATGAGTCTGTGTGCACACAGGAATGGTTGTCAGAGATTTAATTTGTGTTGCTCTTGTTCTGTAAGACTTGCACTCGTAGGAAAGGGGCAGCTTGTTTTCTTGAACTGTAATGGTTAGCATTCAGCACAAATCACTATCTCACAGATGAGAGGCAAATGGTAACACATTTGAAAACAACAGGGTAGATTTTCCTTCCACTCCTGCAATGGGTTAGGTAGTTCCTACATGTTCAAAACTCCAATAAACCCTTACCACAGGTGATCTTACATACATCTCTGCAGTCTTCATGCAATTATGTAAGCGTCCATGCAGATCTCTCTTGCACCTGACAATACACAGTCTCCAGAAACACACTCTTAGCACACAGGCAGCTGCTTCTACTGCATTCCCATGCTTACTATTCAGCACTGTGTGGCATTTCAGATAGCAGTGTGTAACGCTAACACATTCAACATCACCAAGGCTAATTTCCTTTGCTCTAGTCTAATCACTCACCCAGGTTCCTCATGCTCATGGTCTCAAGCAGCTGTTAGGACATGTGCTCTTTTCTACCTCTCTAAACTATAAGGAAAATGTGTCAGGCTGTTACAGTAATTATCACTTGTTCTACTACAGTAGTAAATGTGCTTTGAAATTGCCAATCAAATATCGTTTTCTGCCTAGAATCACACCATGAGTCTGTGTGCACACAGGAATTGTTGTCAGAGATTTAATTCATGTTGCTCTTGTTCTGTAAGACTTGCACTCGTAGGAAAGGGGCAGCTTGTTTTCTTGAACTGTGATGGTTAGCATTCAGCACAAATCACTATCTCACAGATGAGAGGCAAATGGTAACACATTTGAAAACAACAGGGTAGATTTTCCATCCACTCCTGCAATGGGTGAGGTAGTTCCTACATGTTCAAAACTCCAACTAACCCTTACCACAGGTGATCTTACATACATCTCTGCAGTCTTCATGCAGTTGTGTAAGCGTCCATGCAGATCTCTCTTGCACCTGACAATACACAGTCTCCAGAAACACACTCTTACCACACAGGCAGCTGCTTCTCCTGCATTCCCATGCTTACTATTCAGCACTGTGTGGTATTTCAGATAGCAGTGTGTAACGCTAACAGATTCAACATCACCAAGGCTAATTTCCTTTGCTCTAGTCTAATCACTCAACCAGGTTCCTCATGCTCATGGTCTCAAGCAGCTGTTAGGACATGTGCTCTTTTCTACCTCTCTAAACTATAAGGAAAATGTGTCAGGCTGTTATAGTAATTATCACTTGCTCTACCACAGTAGTAAATGTGCTTTGAAATTGCCAATCAAATATCGTTTTCTGCCCAGAATCACACCAGGAGTCTGTGTGCACACAGGAATTGTTGTCAGAGATTTAACTTGTGTTGCTCTTGTTCTGTAAGACTTGCACTCGTAGGAAAGGGGCAGCTTGTTTTCTTGAACTGTGATGGTTAGCATTCAGCACAAATCACTATCTCACAGATGAGAGGCAAATGGCAACACATTTGAAAACAACAGTGTAGATTTTCCTTCCACTCCTGCAAAGGGTGAGGAAGTTCCTACATGTTCAAAACTCCAATTAACCCTTGCCACAGGTGAGGTTACATACATCTCTGCAGTCTTCATGCAGTTGTGCAAGCGTCCATGCAGATCTATCTTGTACCTGACAATACACAGTCTCCAGAAACACACTCTTAGCACATATCCAACTGCTTCTCCTGCATTCCCATGCTTACTATTCAGCACTGTGTGGTATTTCAGATAGCAGTGTGTAACGCTAACACATTCAACATCACCAAGGCTCATTTCCTTTGCTCTAGTCTAATCACTCACCCAGGTTCCACATGCTCATGGTCTCAAGTAGCTGTTAGGACATGTGCTCTTTTCTGCCTCTCTAAACTATAAGGAAAATGTGTCAGGCTGTTACAGTAATTATCACTTGCTCTACCACAGTAGTAAATGTGCTTTAAAATTGCCAATCAAATATCGTTTTCTGCCTAGAATCACACCATGAGTCTGTGTGCACACAGGAATTGTTGTCAGAGATTTAATTTGTGTCGCTCTTGTTCTGTAAGACTTGCACTCGTAGGAAAGGGGCAGCTTGTTTTCTTGAACTGTGATGGTTCGCGTTCAGCACAAATCACTATCTCACAGATGAGAGGCAAATGCTAACACATTTGAAAACAACAGGGTAGATTTCCCTTCCACTCCAGGAATGGGTGAGGTAGTTCCTACTTGTTCAAAACTCCAATTAACCCTTACCACAGGTGATCTTACATACATCTCTGCAGTCTTCATGCAGTTGTGCAAGCGTCCATGCAGATCTCTCTTGCACCTGATAATACACAGTCTCCAGAAAAACACTCTTAGCACACATCCAACTGCTTCTCTTGCACTCCCATGCTTACTATTCAGCACTGTGTGGTATTTCAGATAGCAGTGTGTAACGCTAACACATTCAACATCACCAAGGCTCATTTCCTTTGCTCTAGTCTAATCACTCACCCAGGTTCCACATGCTCATGGTCTCAAGTAGCTGTTAGGACATGTGCTCTTTTCTGCCTCTCTAAACTATAAGGAAAATGTGTCAGGCTGTTACAGTAATTATCACTTGCTCTACCACAGTAGTAAATGTGCTTTGAAATTGCCAATCAAATATCGTTTTCTGCCTAGAATCACACCATGAGTCTGTGTGCACACAGGAATTGTTGTCAGAGATTTAATTCGTATTGCTCTTGTTCTGTAAGACTTGCAATCGTAGGAAAGGGGCAGCTTGTTTTCTTGAACTGTGATGGTTAGCATTCAGCACAAATCACTATCTCACAGATGAGAGGCAAATGGTAACACATTTGAAAACAACAGGGTAGATTTTCCTTTCACTGCTGCAATGGGGGAGGTAGTTCCTACATGTTCAAAACTCCAATTAACCCTTACCACAGGTGACCTTACATACATCTCTGCAGTCTTCATGCAGTTGTGTAAGCGTCCATGCAGATCTCTCTTGCACCTGACAATACACAGTCTCCAGAAACACACTCTTAGCACACAGGCAGCTGCTTCTCCTGCATTCCCATGCTTACTATTCAGCACTGTGTGGTATTTCAGATAGCAGTGTGTAACGCTAACAGATTCAACATCACCAAGGCTCATTTCCTTTGCTCTAGTCTAATCACTCACCCAGGTTCCACATGCTCATGGTCTCAAGTAGCTGTTAGGACATGTGCTCTTTTCTGCCTCTCTAAACTATAAGGAAAATGTGTCAGGCTGTTACAGTAATTATCACTTGCTCTACTACAGTAGTAAATGTGCTTTGAAATTGCCAATCAAATATCGTTTTCTGCCTAGAATCACACCATGAGTCTGTGTGCACACAGGAATTGTTGTCAGAGATTTAATTCATGTTGCTCTTGTTCTGTAAGACTTGCACTCGTAGGAAAGGGGCAGCTTGTTTTCTTGAACTGTGATGGTTAGCATTCAGCACAAATCAGTATCTCACAGATGAGAGGCAAATGGTAACACATTTGAAAACAACAGGGTAGATTTTCCTTCCACTCCTGCAATGGGTGAGGTAGTTCCTACATGTTCAAAACTCCAATTAACCCTTACCACAGGTGATCTTACATACATCTCTGCAGTCTTCATGCAGTTGTGTAAGCGTCCATGCAGATTTCTCTTGCACCTGACAATACACAGTCTCCAGAAACACACTCTTAGCACACAGGCAGCTGCTTCTCCTGCATTCCCATGCTTACTATTCAGCACTGTGTGGTATTTCAGATAGCAGTGTGTAACGCTAACACATTCAACATCACCAAGGCTCATTTACTTTGCTCTAGTCTAATCACTCACCCAGGTTACACATGCTCATGGTCTCAAGTAGCTGTTAGGACATGTGCTCTTTTCTGCCTCTCTAAACTATAAGGAAAATGTGTCAGGCTGTTACAGTAATTATCACTTGCTCTACCACAGTAGTAAATGTGCTTTGAAATTGCCAATCCAATATCGTTTTCTGCCTAGAATCACACCATGAGTCTGTGTGCACACAGGAATTGTTTTCAGAGATTTAATTCGTGTCGCTCTTGTTCTGTAAGACTTGCACTCGTAGGAAAGGGGCAGCTTGTTTTCTTGAACTGTGATGGTTAGCATTCAGCACAAATCACTATCTCACAGATGAGAGGCAAATGCTAACACGTTTGAAAACAACAGGGTAGATTTTCCTTCCACTCCTGCAATGGGTGAGGTAGTTCCTACATGTTCAAAACTCCAATTAACCCTTACCACAGGTGATCTTACATACATCTCTGAGTCTTCATGCAGTTGTGCAAGCGTACATGCAGATCTCTCTTGCACCTGACAATACACAGTCTACAGAAACACACTCTTAGCACACATCCAACTGCTTCTCCTGCACTCCAATGCTTACTACTCAGCACTGTGTGGTATTTCAGATAGCAGTGTGTAACGCTAACACATTCAACATCACCAAGGCTCATTTCCTTTGCTCTAGTCTAATCACTCACCCAGGTTCCTCATGCTCATGGTCTCAAGTAGCTGTTAGGACATGTGCTCTTTTCTGCCTCTCTAAACTATAAGGAAAATGTGTCAGGCTGTTACAGTAATTATCACTTGCTCTACCACAGTAGTAAATGTGCTTTGAAATTGCCAATCAAATATCGTTTTCTGCCTAGAATCACACCATGAGTCTGTGTGCACACAGGAATTGTTGTCAGAGATTTAATTCTTGTTGCTCTTGTTCTGTAAGACTTGCACTCGTAGGAAAGGGGCAGCTTGTTTTCTTGAACTGTGATGGTTAGCATTCAGCACAAATCACTATCTCACAGATGAGAGGCAAATGGTAACACATTTAAAAACAGCACAATAGATTTTCCTTCCACTCCTGCAATGGGTGAGGTAGTTCCTACATGTTCAAAACTCCAATTAACCCTTATCACAGGTGATCTTACATACATCTCTGCAGTCTTCATGCAGTTGTGCAAGCGTCCATGCAGATCTCTCTTGCACCTGACAATACACAGTCTCCAGAAACACACTCTTAGCACACAGGCAGCTGTTTCTCCTGCATTCCCATGCTTACTATTCAGCACTGTGTGGTATTTCAGATAGCAGTGTGTAACGCTAACACATTCAACATCACCAAGGCTCATTTCCTTTGCTCTAGTCTAATCACTCACCCAGGTTCCACATGCTCATGGTCTCAAGTAGCTGTTAGGACAGGTGCTCTTTTCTGCCTCTCTAAACTATAAGTAAAATGTGTCAGGCTGTTACAGTAATTATCACTTGCTCTACCACAGTAGTAAATTTGCTTTGAAATTGCCAATCAAATATCGTTTTCTGCCTAGAATCACACCATGAGTCTTTGTGCACACAGGAATTGTTTTCAGAGATTTAATTTGTGTCGCTCTTGTTCTGTAAGACTTGCACTCGTAGGAAAGGGGCAGCTTGTTTTCTTGAACTGTGATGGTTAGCATTCAGCACAAATCACTATCTCACAGATGAGAGGCAAATGCTAACACATTTGAAAACAACAGGGTAGATTTTCCTTCCACTCCTACAATGGGTAAGGTAGTTCCTACATGTTCAAAACTCCAATTAACCCTTACCACAGGTGATCTTACATACATCTCTGCAGTCTTCATGCAGTTTTGCAAGCGTCCATGCAGATCTCTCTTGCACCTGACAAGACACAGTCTCCAGAAACACACTCTTAGCACACATCCAACTGCTTCTCCTGCACTCCAATGCTTACTATTCAGCACTGTGTGGTATTTCAGATAGCAGTGTGTAACGCTAACACATTCAACATCACCAAGGCTCATTTCCTTTGCTCTAGTCTAATCACTCACCCAGGTTCCTCATGCTCTCAAGTAGCTGTTAGGACATGTGCTCTTTTCTGCCTCTCTAAACTATAAGGAAAATGTGTCAGGCTGTCACAGTAATTATCACTTGCTCTACCACAGTAGTAAATGTGCTTTGAAATTGCCAATCAAATATCGTTTTCTGCCTAGAATCACACCATGAGTCTGTGTGCACACAGGAATTGTTGTCAGAGACTTAATTTGTGTTGCTCTTGTTCTTTAAGAGTTGCACTCGTAGGAAAGGGGCAGCTTGTTTTCTTGAACTGTGATGGTTAGCATTCAGCACAAATCACTATCTCACAGATGAGGCAAATGGTAACACATTTGAAAACAACAGGGTAGATTTTCCTTCCACTCCTGCAATGGGTGAGGTAGTTCCTACATGTTCAAAACTCCAATTAACCCTTACCACAGGTGATCTTACATACATCTCTGCAGTCTTCATGCAGTTGTGTAAGCGTCCATGCAGATTTCTCTTGCACCTGACAATACACAGTCTCCAGAAACACACTCTTAGCACACAGGCAGCTGCTTCTACTGCATTCCCATGCTTACTATTCAGCACTGTGTGGTATTTCAGATAGCAGTGTGTAACGCTAACACATTCAACATCACCAAGGCTCATTTCCTTTGCTCTAGTCTAATCACTCACCCAGGTTCCACATGCTCATGGTCTCAAGTAGCTGTTAGGACATGTGCTCTTTTCTGCCTCTCTAAACTATAAGGAAAATGTGTCAGGCTGTTACAGTAATTATCACTTGCTCTACCACAGTAGTAAATGTGCTTTGAAATTGCCAATCAAATATCGTTTTCTGCCTAGAATCACACCATGAGTCTGTGTGCACACAGGAATGGTTGTCAGAGATTTAATTTGTGTTGCTCTTGTTCTGTAAGACTTGCACTCGTAGGAAAGGGGCAGCTTGTTTTCTTGAACTGTAATGGTTAGCATTCAGCACAAATCACTATCTCACAGATGAGAGGCAAATGGTAACACATTTGAAAACAACAGGGTAGATTTTCCTTCCACTCCTGCAATGGGTTAGGTAGTTCCTACATGTTCAAAACTCCAATAAACCCTTACCACAGGTGATCTTACATACATCTCTGCAGTCTTCATGCAATTATGTAAGCGTCCATGCAGATCTCTCTTGCACCTGACAATACACAGTCTCCAGAAACACACTCTTAGCACACAGGCAGCTGGTTCTACTGCATTCCCATGCTTACTATTCAGCACTGTGTGGTATTTCAGATAGCAGTGTGTAACGCTAACACATTCAACATCACCAAGGCTAATTTCCTTTGCTCTAGTCTAATCACTCACCCAGGTTCCTCATGCTCATGGTCTCAAGCAGCTGTTAGGACATGTGCTCTTTTCTACCTCTCTAAACTATAAGGAAAATGTGTCAGGCTGTTATAGTAATTATCACTTGCTCTACCACAGTAGTAAAAGTGCTTTGAAATTGCCAATCAAATATCGTTTTCTGCCTAGAATCACACCATGAGTCTGTGTGCACACAGGAATTGTTGTCAGAGATTTAACTTGTGTTGCTCTTGTTCTGTAAGACTTGCACTCGTAGGAAAGGGGCAGCTTGTTTTCTTGAACTGTGATGGTTAGCATTCAGCACAAATCACTATCTCACAGATGAGAGGCAAATGGCAACACATTTGAAAACAACAGTGTAGATTTTCCTTCCACTCCTGCAATGGGTGAGGAAGTTCCTACATGTTCAAAACTCCAATTAACCCTTGCCACAGGTGAGGTTACATACATCTCTGCAGTCTTCATGCAGTTGTGCAAGCGTCCATGCAGATCTATCTTGTACCTGACAATACACAGTCTCCAGAAACACACTCTTAGCACACATCCAACTGCTTCTCCTGCATTCCCATGCTTACTATTCAGCACTGTGTGGTATTTCAGATAGCAGTGTGTAACGCTAACACATTCAACATCACCAAGGCTCATTTCCTTTGCTCTAGTCTAATCACTCACCCAGGTTCCTCATGCTCATGGTCTCAAGTAGCTGTTAGGACATGTGCTCTTTTCTGCCTCTCTAAACTATAAGGAAAATGTGTCAGGCTGTTACAGTAATTATCACTTGCTCTACCACAGTAGTAAATGTGCTTTGAAATTGCCAATCCAATATCGTTTTCTGCCTAGAATCACACCATGAGTCTGTGTGCACACAGGAATTGTTTTCAGAGATTTAATTCGTGTCGCTCTTGTTCTGTAAGACTTGCACTCGTAGGAAAGGGGCAGCTTGTTTTCTTGAACTGTGATGGTTAGCATTCAGCACAAATCACTATCTCACAGATGAGAGGCAAATGCTAACACGTTTGAAAACAACAGGGTAGATTTTCCTTCCACTCCTGCAATGGGTGAGGTAGTTCCTACATGTTCAAAACTCCAATTAACTCTTACCACAGGTGATCTTACATACATCTCTGAGTCTTCATGCAGTTGTGCAAGCGTACATGCAGATCTCTCTTGCACCTGACAATACACAGTCTACAGAAACACACTCTTAGCACACATCCAACTGCTTCTCCTGCACTCCAATGCTTACTAATCAGCACTGTGTGGTATTTCAGATAGCAGTGTGTAACGCTAACACATTCAACATCACCAAGGCTCATTTCCTTTGCTCTAGTCTAATCACTCACCCAGGTTCCTCATGCTCATGGTCTCAAGTAGCTGTTAGGACATGTGCTCTTTTCTGCCTCTCTAAACTATAAGGAAAATGTGTCAGGCTGTTACAGTAATTATCACTTGCTCTACCACAGTAGTAAATGTGCTTTGAAATTGCCAATCAAATATCGGTTTCTGCCTAGAATCACACCATGAGTCTGTGTGCACACAGGAATTGTTGTCAGAGATTTAATTCTTGTTGCTCTTGTTCTGTAAGACTTGCACTCGTAGGAAAGGGGCAGCTTGTTTTCTTGAACTGTGATGGTTAGCATTCAGCACAAATCACTATCTCACAGATGAGAGGCAAATGGTAACACATTTAAAAACAGCACAATAGATTTTCCTTCCACTCCTGCAATGGGTGAGGTAGTTCCTACATGTTCAAAACTCCAATTAACCCTTACCACAGGTGATCTTACATACATCTCTGCAGTCTTCATGCAGTTGTGCAAGCGTCCATGCAGATCTCTCTTGCACCTGACAATACACAGTCTCCAGAAACACACTCTTAGCACACAGGCAGCTGTTTCTCCTGCATTCCCATGCTTACTATTCAGCACTGTGTGGTATTTCAGATAGCAGTGTGTAACGCTAACACATTCAACATCACCAAGGCTCATTTCCTTTGCTCTAGTCTAATCACTCACCCAGGTTCCACATGCTCATGGTCTCAAGTAGCTGTTAGGACAGGTGCTCTTTTCTGCCTCTCTAAACTATAAGTAAAATGTGTCAGGCTGTTACAGTAATTATCACTTGCTCTACCACAGTAGTAAATTTGCTTTGAAATTGCCAATCAAATATCGTTTTCTGCCTAGAATCACACCATGAGTCTTTGTGCACACAGGAATTGTTTTTAGAGATTTAATTCGTGTCGCTCTTGTTCTGTAAGACTTGCACTCGTAGGAAAGGGGCAGCTTGTTTTCTTGAACTGTGATGGTTAGCATTCAGCACAAATCACTATCTCACAGATGAGAGGCAAATGCTAACACATTTGAAAACAGGGTAGATTTTCCTTCCACTCCTACAATGGGTAAGGTAGTTCCTACATGTTCAAAACTCCAATTAACCCTTACCACAGGTGATCTTACATACATCTCTGCAGTCTTCATGCAGTTTTGCAAGCGTCCATGCAGATCTCTCTTGCACCTGACAATACACTGTCTCCAGAAACACACTCTTAGCACACATCCAACTGCTTCTCCTGCACTCCAATGCTTACTATTCAGCACTGTGTGGTATTTCAGATAGCAGTGTGTAACGCTAACACATTCAACATCACCAAGGCTCATTTCCTTTGCTCTAGTCTAATCACTCACCCAGGTTCCACATGCTCATGGTCTCAAGTAGCTGTTAGGACATGTGCTCTTTTCTGCCTCTCTAAACTATAAGGAAAATGTGTCAGGCTGTTACAGTAATTATCACTTGCTCTACCACAGTAGTAAATGTGCTTTGAAATTGCCAATCAAATATCGTTTTCTGCCTAGAATCACACCATGAGTCTGTGTGCACACAGGAATTGTTGTCAGAGATTTAATTCGTGTCGCTCTTGTTCTGTAAGACTTGCACTCGTAGGAAAGGGGCAGCTTGTTTTCTTGAACTGTGATGGTTAGCATTCAGCACAAATCACTATCTCACAGATGAGAGGCAAATGCAAACACATTTGAAAACAACAGGGTAGATTTTCCTTCCACTCCTGCAATGGGTGAGGTAGTTCCTACATGTTCAAAACTCCAATTAACCCTTACCACAGGTGATCTTACATACATCTCTGCAGTCTTCATGCAGTTGTGTAAGCGTCCATGCAGATCTCTCTTGCACCTGACAATACACAGTCTCCAGAAACACACTCTTAGCATACAGGCAGCTGCATCTCCTGCATTCCCATGCTTACTATTCAGCACTGTGTGGTATTTCAGATAGCAGTGTGTAACGCTAACACATTCAACATCACCAAGGCTCATTTCCTTTGCTCTAGTCTAATCACTCACCCAGGTTCCACATGCTCATGGTCTCAAGTAGCTGTTAGGACATGTGCTCTTTTCTGCCTCTCTAAACTATAAGGAAAATGTGTCAGGCTGTTACAGTAATTATCACTTGCTCTACCACAGTAGTAAATGTGCTTTGAAATTGCCAATCCAATATCGTTTTCTGCCTAGAATCACACCATGAGTCTGTGTGCACACAGGAATTGTTTTCAGAGATTTAATTCGTGTCACTCTTGTTCTGTAAGACTTGCACTCGTAGGAAAGGGGCAGCTTGTTTTCTTGAACTGTGATGGTTAGCATTCAGCACAAATCACTATCTCACAGATGAGAGGCAAATGGTAACACATTTGAAAACAACAGGGTAGATTTTCCTTCCACTCCTGCAATGGGTGAGGTAGTTCCTACATGTTCAAAACTCCAATTAACCCTTACCACAGGTGATCTTACATACATCTCTGCAGTCTTCATGCAGTTGTGTAAGCGTCCACGCAGATCTCTCTTGCACCTGACAATACACAGTCTCCAGAAACACACTCTTAGCACACAGGCAGCTGCTTCTCCTGCATTCCCATGCTTACTATTCAGCACAGTGTGGTATTTCAGATAGCAGTGTGTAACGCTAAGACATTCAAAATCACCAAGGCTCATTTCCTTTGCTCTAGTCTAATCACTCACCCAGGTTCCTCATGCTCTCAAGTAGCTGTTAGGACATGTGCTCTTTTCTGCCTCTCTAAACTATAAGGAAAATGTGTCAGGCTGTCACAGTAATTATCACTTGCTCTACCACAGTAGTAAATGTGCTTTGAAATTGCCAATCAAATATCGTTTTCTGCCTAGAATCACACCATGAGTCTGTGTGCACACAGGAATTGTTGTCAGAGACTTAATTTGTGTTGCTCTTGTTCTTTAAGAGTTGCACTCGTAGGAAAGGGGCAGCTTGTTTTCTTGAACTGTGATGGTTAGCATTCAGCACAAATCACTATCTCACAGATGAGAGGCAAATGGTAACACATTTGAAAACAACAGGGTAGATTTTCCTTCCACTCCTGCAATGGGTGAGGTAGTTCCTACTTGTTCAAAACTCCAATTAACCCTTACCACAGGTGATCTTACATACATCTCTGCAGTCTTCATGCAGTTGTGCAAGCGTCCATGCAGATCTCTCTTGCACCTGATAATACACAGTCTCCAGAAAAACACTCTTAGCACACATCCAACTGCTTCTCCTGCACTCCCATGCTTACTATTCAGCACTGTGTGGTATTTCAGATAGCAGTGTGTAACGCTAACACATTCAACATCACCAAGGCTCATTTCCTTTGCTCTAGTCTAATCACTCACCCAGGTTCCACATGCTCATGGTCTCAAGTAGCTGTTAGGACATGTGCTCTTTTCTGCCTCTCTAAACTATAAGGAAAATGTGTCAGGCTGTTACAGTAATTATCACTTGCTCTACCACAGTAGTAAATGTGCTTTGAAATTGCCAATCAAATATCGTTTTCTGCCTAGAATCACACCATGAGTCTGTGTGCACACAGGAATGGTTGTCAGAGATTTAATTTGTGTTGCTCTTGTTCTGTAAGACTTGCACTCGTAGGAAAGGGGCAGCTTGTTTTCTTGAACTGTAATGGTTAGCATTCAGCACAAATCACTATCTCACAGATGAGAGGCAAATGGTAACACATTTGAAAACAACAGGGTAGATTTTCCTTCCACTCCTGCAATGGGTTAGGTAGTTCCTACATGTTCAAAACTCCAATAAACCCTTACCACAGGTGATCTTACATACATCTCTGCAGTCTTCATGCAATTATGTAAGCGTCCATGCAGATCTCTCTTGCACCTGACAATACACAGTCTCCAGAAACACACTCTTAGCACACAGGCAGCTGCTTCTCCTGCATTCCCATGCTTACTATTCAGCACTGTGTGGTATTTCAGATAGCAGTGTGTAACGCTAACAGATTCAACATCACCAAGGCTCATTTCCTTTGCTCTAGTCTAATCACTCACCCAGGTTCCACATGCTCATGTTCTCAAGTAGCTGTTAGGACATGTGCTCTCTTCTGCCTCTCTAAACTATAAGGAAAATGTGTCAGGCTGTTACAGTAATTATCACTTGCTCTACCACAGTAGTAAATGTGCTTTAAAATTGCCAATCAAATATCGTTTTCTGCCTAGAATCACACCATGAGTCTGTGTGCACACAGGAATTGTTGTCAGAGATTTAATTTGTGTCGCTCTTGTTCTGTAAGACTTGCACTCGTAGGAAAGGGGCAGCTTGTTTTCTTGAACTGTGATGGTTCGCATTCAGCACAAATCACTATCTCACAGATGAGAGGCAAATGCTAACACATTTGAAAACAACAGGGTAGATTTTCCTTCCACTCCTGCAATGGGTGAGGTAGTTCCTACTTGTTCAAAACTCCAATTAACCCTTACCACAGGTGATCTTACATACATCTCTGCAGTCTTCATGCAGTTGTGCAAGCGTCCATGCAGATCTCTCTTGCACCTGATAATACACAGTCTCCAGAAAAACACTCTTAGCACACATCCAACTGCTTCTCCTGCACTCCCATGCTTACTATTCAGCACTGTGTGGTATTTCAGATAGCAGTGTGTAACGCTAACACATTCAACATCACCAAGGCTCATTTCCTTTGCTCTAGTCTAATCACTCACCCAGGTTCCACATGCTCATGGTCTCAAGTAGCTGTTAGGACATGTGCTCTTTTCTGCCTCTCTAAACTATAAGGAAAATGTGTCAGGCTGTTACAGTAATTATCACTTGCTCTACCACAGTAGTAAATGTGCTTTGAAATTGCCAATCAAATATCGTTTTCTGCCTAGAATCACACCATGAGTCTGTGTGCACACAGGAATGGTTGTCAGAGATTTAATTTGTGTTGCTCTTGTTCTGTAAGACTTGCACTCGTAGGAAAGGGGCAGCTTGTTTTCTTGAACTGTAATGGTTAGCATTCAGCACAAATCACTATCTCACAGATGAGAGGCAAATGGTAACACATTTGAAAACAACAGGGTAGATTTTCCTTCCACTCCTGCAATGGGTTAGGTAGTTCCTACATGTTCAAAACTCCAATAAACCCTTACCACAGGTGATCTTACATACATCTCTGCAGTCTTCATGCAATTATGTAAGCGTCCATGCAGATCTCTCTTGCACCTGACAATACACAGTCTCCAGAAACACACTCTTAGCACACAGGCAGCTGCTTCTACTGCATTCCCATGCTTACTATTCAGCACTGTGTGGCATTTCAGATAGCAGTGTGTAACGCTAACACATTCAACATCACCAAGGCTAATTTCCTTTGCTCTAGTCTAATCACTCACCCAGGTTCCACATGCTCATGGTCTCAAGTAGCTGTTAGGACATGTGCTCTTTTCTGCCTCTCTAAACTATAAGGAAAATGTGTCAGGCTGTTACAGTAATTATCACTTGCTCTACCACAGTAGTAAATGTGCTTTGAAATTGCCAATCAAATATCGTTTTCTGCCTAGAATCACACCATGAGTCTGTGTGCACACAGGAATTGTTGTCAGAGATTTAATTCATGTTGCTCTTGTTCTGTAAGACTTGCACTCGTAGGAAAGGGGCAGCTTGTTTTCTTGAACTGTGATGGTTAGCATTCAGCACAAATCACTATCTCACAGATGAGAGGCAAATGGTAACACATTTGAAAACAACAGGGTAGATTTTCCATCCACTCCTGCAATGGGTGAGGTAGTTCCTACATGTTCAAAACTCCAACTAACCCTTACCACAGGTGATCTTACATACATCTCTGCAGTCTTCATGCAGTTGTGTAAGCGTCCATGCAGATCTCTCTTGCACCTGACAATACACAGTCTCCAGAAACACACTCTTACCACACAGGCAGCTGCTTCTCCTGCATTCCCATGCTTACTATTCAGCACTGTGTGGTATTTCAGATAGCAGTGTGTAACGCTAACAGATTCAACATCACCAAGGCTAATTTCCTTTGCTCTAGTCTAATCACTCAACCAGGTTCCTCATGCTCATGGTCTCAAGCAGCTGTTAGGACATGTGCTCTTTTCTACCTCTCTAAACTATAAGGAAAATGTGTCAGGCTGTTATAGTAATTATCACTTGCTCTACCACAGTAGTAAATGTGCTTTGAAATTGCCAATCAAATATCGTTTTCTGCCTAGAATCACACCAGGAGTCTGTGTGCACACAGGAATTGTTGTCAGAGATTTAACTTGTGTTGCTCTTGTTCTGTAAGACTTGCACTCGTAGGAAAGGGGCAGCTTGTTTTCTTGAACTGTGATGGTTAGCATTCAGCACAAATCACTATCTCACAGATGAGAGGCAAATGGCAACACATTTGAAAACAACAGTGTAGATTTTCCTTCCACTCCTGCAATGGGTGAGGAAGTTCCTACATGTTCAAAACACCAATTAACCCTTACCACAGGTGATCTTACATACATCTCTGCAGTCTTCATGCAGTTGTGCAAGCGTCCATGCAGATCTATCTTGTACCTGACAATACACAGTCTCCAGAAACACACTCTTAGCACACATCCAACTGCTTCTCCTGCATTCCCATGCTTACTATTCAGCACTGTGTGGTATTTCAGATAGCAGTGTGTAACGCTAACAGATTCAACATCACCAAGGCTCATTTCCTTTGCTCTAGTCTAATCACTCACCCAGGTTCCACATGCTCATGGTCTCAAGTAGCTGTTAGGACATGTGCTCTTTTCTGCCTCTCTAAACTATAAGGAAAATGTGTCAGGCTGTTACAGTAATTATCACTTGCTCTACCACAGTAGTAAATGTGCTTTGAAATTGCCAATCAAATATCGTTTTCTGCCTAGAATCACACCATGAGTCTGTGTGCACACAGGAATTGTTGTCAGAGATTTAATTCGTATTGCTCTTGTTCTGTAAGACTTGCAATCGTAGGAAAAGGGCAGCTTGTTTTCTTGAACTGTGATGGTTAGCATTCAGCACAAATCACTATCTCACAGATGAGAGGCAAATGGTAACACATTTGAAAACAACAGGGTAGATTTTCCATCTACTCCTGCAATGGGTGAGGTAGTTCCTACATGTTCAAAACTCCAACTAACCCTTACCACAGGTGATCTTACATACATCTCTGCAGTCTTCATGCAGTTGTGTAAGCGTCCATGCAGATCTCTCTTGCACCTGACAATACACAGTCTCCAGAAACACACTCTTAGCACACAGGCAGCTGCTTCTCCTGCATTCCCATGCTTACTATTCAGCACTGTGTGGTATTTCAGATAGCAGTGTGTAACGCTAACAGATTCAACATCACCAAGGCTCATTTCCTTTGCTCTAGTCTAATCACTCACCCAGGTTCCACATGCTCATGGTCTCAAGTAGCTGTTAGGACATGTGCTCTCTTCTGCCTCTCTAAACTATAAGGAAAATGTGTCAGACTGTTACAGTAATTATCACTTGCTCTACCACAGTAGTAAATGTGCTTTAAAATTGCCAATCAAATATCGTTTTCTGCCTAGAATCACACCATGAGTCTGTGTGCACACAGGAATTGTTGTCAGAGATTTAATTTGTGTCGCTCTTGTTCTGTAAGACTTGCACTCGTAGGAAAGGGGCAGCTTGTTTTCTTGAACTGTGATGGTTCGCATTCAGCACAAATCACTATCTCACAGATGAGAGGCAAATGCTAACACATTTGAAAACAACAGGGTAGATTTCCCTTCCACTCCAGCAATGGGTGAGGTAGTTCCTACTTGTTCAAAACTCCAATTAACCCTTACCACAGGTGATCTTACATACATCTCTGCAGTCTTCATGCAGTTGTGCAAGCGTCCATGCAGATCTCTCTTGCACCTGATAATACACAGTCTCCAGAAAAACACTCTTAGCACACATCCAACTGCTTCTCCTGCACTCCCATGCTTACTATTCAGCACTGTGTGGTATTTCAGATAGCAGTGTGTAACGCTAACACATTCAACATCACCAAGGCTAATTTCCTTTGCTCTAGTCTAATCACTCACCCAGGTTCCACATGCTCATGGTCTCAAGTAGCTGTTAGGATATGTGCTCTTTTCTGCCTCTCTAAACTATAAGGAAAATGTGTCAGGCTGTTACAGTAATTATCACTTGCTCTACCACAGTAGTAAATGTGTTTTGAAATTGTCAATCAAATATCGTTTTCTGCCTAGAATCACACCATGAGTCTGTGTACACACAGGAATGGTTGTCAGAGATTTAATTTGTGTTGCTCTTGTTCTGTAAGACTTGCACTCGTAGGAAAGGGGCAGCTTGTTTTCTTGAACTGTAATGGTTAGCATTCAGCACAAATCACTATCTCACAGATGAGAGGCAAATGGTAACACATTTGAAAACAACAGGGTAGATTTTCCTTCCACTCCTGCAATGGGTTAGGTAGTTCCTACATGTTCAAAACTCCAATTAACCCTTACCACAGGTGATCTTACATACATCTCTGCAGTCTTCATGCAGTTGTGCAAGCGTCCATGCAGATCTATCTTGTACCTGACAATACACAGTCTCCAGAAACACACTCTTAGCACACATCCAACTGCTTCTCCTGCATTCCCATGCTTACTATTCAGCACTGTGTGGTATTTCAGATAGCAGTGTGTAACGCTAACAGATTCAACATCACCAAGGCTCATTTCCTTTGCTCTAGTCTAATCACTCACCCAGGTTCCACATGCTCATGGTCTCAAGTAGCTGTTAGGACATGTGCTCTTTTCTGCCTCTCTAAACTATAAGGAAAATGTGTCAGGCTGTTACAGTAATTATCACTTGCTCTACCACAGTAGTAAATGTGCTTTGAAATTGCCAATCAAATATCGTTTTCTGCCTAGAATCACACCATGAGTCTGTGTGCACACAGGAATGGTTGTCAGAGATTTAATTTGTGTTGCTCTTGTTCTGTAAGACTTGCACTCGTAGGAAAGGGGCAGCTTGTTTTCTTCAACTGTAATGGTTAGCATTCAGCACAAATCACTATCTCACAGATGAGAGGCAAATGGTAACACATTTGAAAACAACAGGGTAGATTTTCCTTCCACTCCTGCAATGGGTGAGGTAGTTCCTACATGTTCAAAACTCCAATTAACCCTTACCACAGGTGATCTTACATACATCTCTGCAGTCTTCATGCAGTTATGGAAGCGTCCATGCAGATCTCTCTTGCACCTGACAATACACAGTCTCCAGAAACACACTCTTAGCACACAGGCAGCTGCTTCTACTGCATTCCCATGCTTACTATTCAGTACTGTGTGGTATTTCAGATAGCAGTGTGTAACGCTAACACATTCAACATCACCAAGGCTAATTTCCTTTGCTCTAGTCTAATCACCCACCCAGGTTCCTCATGCTCATGGTCTCAAGCAGCTGTTAGGACATGTGCTCTTTTCTACCTCTCTAAACTATAAGGAAAATGTGTCAGGCTGTTATAGTAATTATCACTTGCTCTACCACAGTAGTAAATGTGCTTTGAAATTGCCAATCAAATATCGTTTTCTGCCTAGAATCACACAATGAGTCTGTGTGCACACAGGAATTGTTGTCAGAGATTTAACTTGTGTTGCTCTTGTTCTATAAGACTTGCACTCGTAGGAAAGGGACAGCTTGTTTTCTTGAACTGTGATGGTTAGCATTCAGCACAAATCACTATCTCACAGATGAGAGGCAAATGGTAACACATTTGAAAACAACAGTGTAGATTTTCCTTCCACTCCTGCAATGGGTGAGGAACTTCCTACATGTTCAAAACTCCAATTAACCCTTACCACAGGTGATCTTACATACATCTCTGCAGTCTTCATGCAGTTGTGCAAGCGTCCATGCAGATCTCTCTTGCACCTGACAATACACAGTCTCCAGAAACACACTCTTAGCACACAGGCAGCTGCTTCTCCTGCATTCCCATGCTTACTATTCAGCACTGTGTGGTATTTCAGATAGCAGTGTGTAACGCTAACACATTCAACATCACCAAGGCTCATTTCCTTTGCTCTAGTCTAATCACTCACCCAGGTTCCACATGCTCATGGTCTCAAGTAGCTGTTAGGACATGTGCTCTTTTCTGCCTCTCTAAACTATAAGGAAAATGTGTCAGGCTGTTACAGTAATTATCACTTGCTCTACCACAGTAGTAAATGTGCTTTGAAATTGCCAATCAAATATCGTTTTCTGCCTAGAATCACACCATGAGTCTGTGTGCACACAGGAATTGTTGTCAGAGATTTAATTCGTATTGCTCTTGTTCTGTAAGACTTGCAATCGTAGGAAAGGGGCAGCTTGTTTTCTTGAACTGTGATGGTTAGCATTCAGCACAAATCACTATCTCACAGATGAGAGGCAAATGGTAACACATTTGAAAACAACAGGGTAGATTTTCCTTTCACTGCTGCAATGGGGGAGGTAGTTCCTACATGTTCAAAACTCCAATTAACCCTTACCACAGGTGACCTTACATACATCTCTGCAGTCTTCATGCAGTTGTGTAAGCGTCCATGCAGATCTCTCTTGCACCTGACAATACACAGTCTCCAGAAACACACTCTTAGCACACAGGCAGCTGCTTCTCCTGCATTCCCATGCTTACTATTCAGCACTGTGTGGTATTTCAGATAGCAGTGTGTAACGCTAACAGATTCAACATCACCAAGGCTCATTTCCTTTGCTCTAGTCTAATCACTCACCCAGGTTCCACATGCTCATGGTCTCAAGTAGCTGTTAGGACATGTGCTCTTTTCTGCCTCTCTAAACTATAAGGAAAATGTGTCAGGCTGTTACAGTAATTATCACTTGCTCTACTACAGTAGTAAATGTGCTTTGAAATTGCCAATCAAATATCGTTTTCTGCCTAGAATCACACCATGAGTCTGTGTGCACACAGGAATTGTTGTCAGAGATTTAATTCATGTTGCTCTTGTTCTGTAAGACTTGCACTCGTAGGAAAGGGGCAGCTTGTTTTCTTGAACTGTGATGGTTAGCATTCAGCACAAATCAGTATCTCACAGATGAGAGGCAAATGGTAACACATTTGAAAACAACAGGGTAGATTTTCCTTCCACTCCTGCAATGGGTGAGGTAGTTCCTACATGTTCAAAACTCCAATTAACCCTTACCACAGGTGATCTTACATACATCTCTGCAGTCTTCATGCAGTTGTGTAAGCGTCCATGCAGATTTCTCTTGCACCTGACAATACACAGTCTCCAGAAACACACTCTTAGCACACAGGCAGCTGCTTCTCCTGCATTCCCATGCTTACTATTCAGCACTGTGTGGTATTTCAGATAGCAGTGTGTAACGCTAACACATTCAACATCACCAAGGCTCATTTCCTTTGCTCTAGTCTAATCACTCACCCAGGTTCCACATGCTCATGGTCTCAAGTAGCTGTTAGGACATGTGCTCTTTTCTGCCTCTCTAAACTATAAGGAAAATGTGTCAGGCTGTTACAGTAATTATCACTTGCTCTACCACAGTAGTAAATGTGCTTTAAAATTGCCAATCAAATATCGTTTTCTGCCTAGAATCACACCATAAGTCTGTGTGCACACAGGAATTGTTGTCAGAGATTTAATTTGTGTCGCTCTTGTTCTGTAAGACTTGTACTCGTAGGAAAGGGGCAGCTTGTTTTCTTGAACTGTGATGGTTCGCATTCAGCACAAATCACTATCTCACAGATGAGAGGCAAATGCTAACACATTTGAAAACAACAGGGTAGATTTTCCTTCCACTCCTGCAATGGGTGAGGTAGTTCCTTCTTGTTCAAAACTCCAATTAACCCTTACCACAGGTGATATTACATACATCTCTGCAGTCTTCATGCAGTTCTGCAAGCGTCCATGCAGATCTCTCTTGCACCTGATAATACACAGTCTCCAGAACAACACTCTCAGCACACATCCAACTGCTTCTCCTGCACTCCCATGCTTACTATTCAGCACTGTGTGTTATTTCAGATAGCAGTGTGTAACGCTAACAGATTCAACATCACCAAGGCTCATTTCCTTTGCTCTAGTCTAATCACTCACCCAGGTTCCACATGCTCATGGTCTCAAGTAGCTGTTAGGACATGTGCTCTTTTCTGCCTCTCTAAACTATAAGGAAAATGTGTCAGGCTGTTACAGTAATTATCACTTGCTCTACCACAGTAGTAAATGTGCTTTGAAATTGCCAATCAAATATCGTTTTCTGCCTAGAATCACACCATGAGTCTGTGTGCACACAGGAATTGTTGTCAGAGATTCAATTCGTATTGCTCTTGTTCTGTAAGACTTGCAATCGTAGGAAAGGGGCAGCTTGTTTTCTTGAACTGTGATGGTTAGCATTCAGCACAAATCACTATCTCACAGATGAGAGGCAAATGGTAACACATTTGAAAACAACAGGGTAGATTTTCCTTCCACTGCTGCAATGGGGGCGGTAGTTCCTACATGTTCAAAACTCCAATTAACCCTTACCACAGGTGACCTTACATACATCTCTGCAGTCTTCATGCAGTTGTGTAAGCGTCCATGCAGATCTCTCTTGCACCTGACAATACACAGTCTCCAGAAACACACTCTTAGCACACAGGCAGCTGCTTCTCCTGCATTCCCATGCTTACTATTCAGCACTGTGTGGTATTTCAGATAGCAGTGTGTAACGCTAACAGATTCAACATCACCAAGGCTCATTTCCTTTGCTCTAGTCTAATCACTCACCCAGGTTCCACATGCTCATGGTCTCAAGTAGCTGTTAGGACATGTGCTCTTTTCTGCCTCTAAACTATAAGGAAAATGTGTCAGGCTGTTACAGTAATTATCACTTGCTCTACTACAGTAGTAAATGTGCTTTGAAATTGCCAATCAAATATCGTTTTCTGCCTAGAATCACACCATGAGTTTGTGTGCACACAGGAATGGTTGTCAGAGATTTAATTTGTGTTGCTCTTGTTCTGTAAGACTTGCACTCGTAGGAAAGGGGCAGCTTGTTTTCTTCAACTGTAATGGTTAGCATTCAGCACAAATCACTATCTCACAGATGAGAGGCAAATGGTAACACATTTGAAAACAACAGGGTAGATTTTCCTTCCACTCCTGCAATGGGTGAGGTAGTTCCTACATGTTCAAAACTCCAATTAACCCTTACCACAGGTGATCTTACATACATCTCTGCAGTCTTCATGCAGTTGTGCAAGCGTACATACAGATCTCTCTTGCACCTGACAATACACAGTCTACAGAAACACACTCTTAGCACACATCCAACTGCTTCTCCTGCACTCCAATGCTTACTATTCAGCACTGTGTGGTATTTCAGATAGCAGTGTGTAACGCTAACACATTCAACATCACCAAGGCTCATTTCCTTTGCTCTAGTCTAATCACTCACCCAGGTTCCTCATGCTCATGGTCTCAAGTAGCTGTTAGGACATGTCCTCTTTTCTGCCTCTCTAAACTATAAGGAAAATGTGTCAGGCTGTTACAGTAATTATCACTTGCTCTACCACAGTAGTAAATGTGCTTTGAAATTGCCAATCAAATATCGTTTTCTGCCTAGAATCACACCATGAGTCTGTGTGCACACAGGAATTGTTGTCAGAGATTTAATTCTTGTTGCTCTTGTTCTGTAAGACTTGCACTCGTAGGAAAGGGGCAGCTTGTTTTCTTGAACTGTGATGGTTAGCATTCAGCACAAATCACTATCTCACAGATGAGAGGCAAATGGTAACACATTTGAAAACAACAGGGTAGATTTTCCTTCCACTCCTGCAATGGGTGAGGTAGTTCCTACATGTTCAAAACTCCAATTAACCCTTACCACAGGTGATCTTACATACATCTCTGCAGTCTTCATGCAGTTGTGTAAGCGTCCATGCAGATCTCTCTTGCACCTGACAATACACAGTCTCCAGAAACACACTCTTAGCACACAGGCAGCTGCTTCTCCTGCATTCCCATGCTTACTATTCAGCACTGTGTGGTATTTCAGATAGTAGTGTGTAACGCTAACAGATTCAACATCACCAAGGCTCATTTCCTTTGCTCTAGTCTAATCACTCACCCAGGTTCCACATGCTCATGGTCTCAAGTAGCTGTTAGGACATGTGCTCTTTTCTGCCTCTCTAAACTATAAGGAAAATGTGTCAGGCTGTTACAGTAATTATCACTTGCTCTACCACAGTAGTAAATGTGCTTTGAAATTGCCAATCAAATATCGTTTTCTGCCTAGAATCACACCATGAGTCTGTGTGCACACAGGAATTGTTGTCAGAGATTTAATTCGTGTCGCTCTTGTTCTGTAAGACTTGCACTCGTAGGAAAGGGGCAGCTTGTTTTCTTGAACTGTGATGGTTAGCATTCAGCACAAATCACTATCTCACAGATGAGAGGCAAATGCAAACACATTTGAAAACAACAGGGTAGATTTTCCTTCCACTCCTGCAATGGGTGAGGTAGTTCCTACATGTTCAAAACTCCAATTAACCCTTACCACAGGTGATCTTACATACATCTCTGCAGTCTTCATGCAGTTGTGTAAGCGTCCATGCAGATCTCTCTTGCACCTGACAATACACAGTCTCCAGAAACACACTCTTAGCATACAGGCAGCTGCATCTCCTGCATTCCCATGCTTACTATTCAGCACTGTGTGGTATTTCAGATAGCAGTGTGTAACGCTAACACATTCAACATCACCAAGGCTCATTTCCTTTGCTCTAGTCTAATCACTCACCCAGGTTCCACATGCTCATGGTCTCAAGTAGCTGTTAGGACATGTGCTCTTTTCTGCCTCTCTAAACTATAAGAAAAATGTGTCAGGCTGTTACAGTAATTATCACTTGCTCTACCACAGTAGTAAATGTGCTTTGAAATTGCCAATCAAATATCGTTTTCTGCCTAGAATCACACCATGAGTCTGTGTGCACACGGGAATTGTTGTCAGAAATGTATTTTGTGTTGCTCTTGTTCTGTAAGACTTGCACTCGTAGGAAAGGGGCAGCTTGTTTTCTTGAACTGTGATGGTTAGCATTCAGCACAAATCACTATCTCACAGATGAGAGGCAAATGCTAACACATTTGAAAACAACAGGGTAGATTTTCCTTCCACTCCTGCAATGGGTGAGGTAGTTCCTACATGTTCAAAACTCCAATTAACCCTTACCACAGGTGATCTTACATACATCTCTGCAGTCTTCATGCAGTTGTGTAAGCGTCCATGCAGATCTCTCTTGCACCTGACAATACACAGTCTCCAGAAACACACTCTTAGCACACAGGCAGCTGCTTCTCCTGCATTCCCATGCTTACTATTCAGCACTGTGTGGTATTTCAGATAGCAGTGTGTAACGCTAACACATTCAACATCACCAAGGCTCATTTCCTTTGCTCTAGTCTAATCACTCACCCAGGTTCCACATGCTCATGGTCTCAAGTAGCTGTTAGGACATGTGCTCTTTTCTGCCTCTCTAAACTATAAGGAAAATGTGTCAGGCTGTTACAGTAATTATCACTTGCTCTACAACAGTAGTAAATGTGCTTTGAAATTGCCAATCCAATATCGTTTTCTGCCTAGAATCACACCATGAGTCTGTGTGCACACAGGAATTGTTTTCAGAGATTTAATTCCTGTCGCTCTTGTTATGTAAGACTTGCACTCGTAGGAAAGGGGCAGCTTGTTTTCTTGAACTGTGATGGTTAGCATTCAGCACAAATCACTATCTCACAGATGAGAGGCAAATGCAAACACATTTGAAAACAACAGGGTAGATTTTCCTTCCACTCCTGCAATGGGTGAGGTAGTTCCTACATGTTCAAAACTCCAATTAACCCTTACCACAGGTGATCTTACATACATCTCTGCAGTCTTCATGCAGTTGTGTAAGCGTCCATGCAGATCTCTCTTGCACCTGACAATACACAGTCTCCAGAAACACACTCTTAGCACACAGGCAGCTGCTTCTCCTGCATTCCCATGCTTACTATTCAGCACTGTGTGGTATTTCAGATAGCAGTGTGTAACGCTAACACATTCAACATCACCAAGGCTCATTTCCTTTGCTCTAGTCTAATCACTCACCCAGGTTCCACATGCTCATGGTCTCAAGTAGCTGTTAGGACATGTGCTCTTTTCTGCCTCTCTAAACTATAAGGAAAATGTGTCAGGCTGTTACAGTAATTATCACTTGCTCTACCACAGTAGTAAATGTGCTTTGAAATTGCCAATCCAATATCGTTTTCTGCCTAGAATCACACCATGAGTCTGTGTGCACACAGGAATTGTTTTCAGAGATTTAATTCCTGTCGCTCTTGTTATGTAAGACTTGCACTCGTAGGAAAGGGGCAGCTTGTTTTCTTGAACTGTGATGGTTAGCATTCAGCACAAATCACTATCTCACAGATGAGAGGCAAATGCAAACACATTTGAAAACAACAGGGTAGGTTTTCCTTCCACTCCTGCAATGGGTGAGGTAGTTCCTACATGTTCAAAACTCCAATTAACCCTTACCACAGGTGATCTTACATACATCTCTGCAGTCTTCATGCAGTTGTGTAAGCGTCCATGCAGATCTCTCTTGCACCTGACAATACACAGTCTCCAGAAACACACTCTTAGCATACAGGCAGCTGCTTCTCATGCATTCCCATGCTTACTATTCAGCACTGTGTGGTATTTCAGATAGCAGTGTGTAACGCTAACACATTCAACATCACCAAGGCTCATTTCCTTTGCTCTAGTCTAATCACTCACCCAGGTTCCACATGCTCATGGTCTCAAGTAGCTGTTAGGACATGTGCTCTTTTCTGCCTCTCTAAACTATAAGGAAAATGTGTCAGGCTGTTACAGTAATTATCACTTGCTCTACCACAGTAGTAAATGTGCTTTGAAATTGCCAATCAAATATCGTTTTCTGCCTAGAATCACACCATGAGTCTGTGTGCACACAGGAATTGTTTTCAGAGATTTAATTCCTGTCGCTCTTGTTCTGTAAGACTTGCACTCGTAGGAAAGGGGCAGCTTGTTTTCTTGAACTGTGATGGTTAGCATTCAGCACAAATCACTATCTCACAGATGAGAGGCAAATGGTAACACATTTGAAAACAACAGGGTAGATTTTCCTCTCACTCCTGCAATGGGTGAGGTAGTTCCTACATGTTCAAAACTCCAATTAACCCTGACCACAGGTGATCTTACATACATCTCTGCAGTCTTCATGCAGTTGTGTAAGCGTCCATGCAGATCTCTCTTGCACCTGACAATACACAGTCTACAGAAACACACTCTTAGCACACATCCAACTGCTTCTCCTGCACTCCAATGCTTACTATTCAGCACTGTGTGGTATTTCAGATAGCAGTGTGTAACGCCAACACATTCAACATCACCAAGGCTCATTTCCTTTGCTCTAGTCTAATCACTCACCCAGGTTCCTCATGCTCGTGGTCTCAAGTAGCTGTTAGGACATGTGCTCTTTTCTGCCTCTCTAAACTATAAGGAAAATGTGTCAGGCTGTTACAGTAATTATCACTTAATCTACCACAGTAGTAAATGTGCTTTGAAATTGCCAATCAAATATTGTTTTCTGCCTAGAATCACACCATGAGTCTGTGTGCACACAGGAATTGTTGTCAGAGATTTAATTCTTGTTGCTCTTGTTCTGTAAGACTTGCACTCGTAGGAAAGGGGCAGCTTGTTTTCTTGAACTGTGATGGTTAGCATTCAGCACAAATCACTATCTCACAGATGAGAGGCAAATGGTAACACATTTGAAAACAACAGGGTAGATTTTCCTTCCACTCCTGCAATGGGTGAGGTAGTTCCTACATGTTCAAAACTCCAATTAACCCTTACCACAGGTGATCTTACATACATCTCTGCAGTGTTCATGCAGTTGTGTAAGCGTCCATGCAGATCTCTCTTGCACCTGACAATACACAGTCTCCAGAAACACACTCTTAGCATACAGGCAGCTGCATCTCCTGCATTCCCATGCTTACTATTCAGCACTGTGTGGAATTTCAGATAGCAGTGTGTAACGCTAACACATTCAACAACACCAAGGCTCATTTCCTTTGCTCTAGTCTAATCACTCACCCAGGTTCCACATGCTCATGGTCTCAAGTAGCTGTTAGGACATGTGCTCTTTTCTGCCTCTCTAAACTATAAGGAAAATGTGTCAGGCTGTTACAATAATTATCACTTGCTCTACCACAGTAGTAAATGTGCTTTGAAATTGCCAATCAAATATCGTTTTCTACCTAGAATCACACCATGAGTCTGTGTGCACACAGGAATTGTTGTCAGAGATTTAATTCGTGTTGCTCTTGTTCTGTAAGACTTGCACTCGTAGGAAAGGGGCAGCTTGTTTTCTTGAACTGTGATGGTTAGCATTCAGCACAAATCACTATCACAGATGAGAGGCAAATGGTAACACATTTGAAAACAACAGGGTAGATTTTCCTCTCACTCCTGCAATGGGTGAGGTAGTTCCTACATATTCAAAACTCCAATTAACCCTTACCACAGGTGATCTTACATACATCTCTGCAGTCTTCATGCAGTTGTGTAAGCGTCCATGCAGATCTCTCTTGCACCTGACAATACACAGTCTCCAGAAACACACTCTTAGCACACAGGCAGCTGCTTCTCATGCATTCCCATGCTTACTATTCAGCACTGTGTGGTATTTCAGATAGCAGTGTGTAACGCTAACACATTCAACATCACCAAGGCTCATTTCCTTTGCTCTAGTCTAATCACTCACCCAGGTTCCACATGCTCATGGTCTCAAGTAGCTGTTAGGACATGTGCTCTTTTCTGCCTCTCTAAACTATAAGGAAAATGTGTCAGGCTGTTACAGTAATTATCACTTGCTCTACCACAGTAGTTAATGTGCTTTGAAATTGCCAATCAAATATCGTTTTCTGCCTAGAATCACACCATGAGTCTGTGTGCACACAGGAATTGTTGTCAGAGATTTAATTTGTGTTGCTCTTGTTCTGTAAGACTTGCACTCGTAGGAAAGGGGCAGCTTGTTTTCTTGAACTGTGATGGTTAGCATTCAGCACAAATCACTATCTCACAGATGAGAGGCAAATGGTAACACATTTAAAAACAGCACGATAGATTTTCCTTCCACTCCTGCAATGGGTGAGATAGTTCCTACATGTTCAAAACTCCAATTAACCCTGACCACAGGTGATCTTACATACATCTCTGCAGTCTTCATGCAGTTGTGCAAGCGTACATGCAGATCTCTCTTGCACCTGACAATACACAGTCTCCAGAAACACACTCTTAGCACACAGGCAGCTGCTTCTCCTCCATTCCCATGCTTACTATTCAGCACTGTGTGGTATTTCAGATAGTAGTGTGTAACGCTAACACATTCAACATCACCAAGGCTCATTTCCTTTGCTCTAGTCTAATCACTCACCCAGGTTCCACATGCTCATGGTCTCAAGTAGCTGTTAGGACATGTGCTCTTTTCTGCCTCTCTAAACTATAAGGAAAATGTGTCAGGCTGTTACAATAATTATCACTTGCTCTACCACAGTAGTAAATGTGCTTTGAAATTGCCAATCAAATATCGTTTTCTGCCTAGAATCACACCATGAGTCTGTGTGCACACAGGAATTGTTGTCAGAGATTTAATTCGTGTCGCTCTTGTTCTGTAAGACTTGCACTCGTAGGAAAGGGGCAGCTTGTTTTCTTGAACTGTAATGGTTAGCATTCAGCACAAATCACTATCTCACAGATGAGAGGCAAATGCAAACACATTTGAAAACAACAGGGTAGATTTTCCTTCCACTCCTGCAATGGGTGAGGTAGTTCCTACATGTTCAAAACTCCAATTAACCCTTACCACAGGTGATCTTACATACATCTCTGCAGTCTTCATGCAGTTTTGCAAGCGTCCATGCAGATCTCTCTTGCACCTGACAATACACAGTCTCCAGAAACACACTCTTAGCACACATCCAACTGCTTCTCCTGCACTCCAATGCTTACTATTCAGCACTGTGTGGTATTTCAGATAGCAGTGTGTAACGCTAACACATTCAACATCACCAAGGCTCATTTCCTTTGCTCTAGTCTAATCACTCACCCAGGTTCCACATGCTCATGGTCTCAAGTAGCTGTTAGGACATGTGCTCTTTTCTGCCTCTCTAAACTATAAGGAAAATGTGTCAGGCTGTTACAGTAATTATCACTTGCTCTACCACAGTAGTAAATGTGCTTTGAAATTGCCAATCCAATATCGTTTTCTGCCTAGAATCACACCATGAGTCTGTGTGCACACAGGAATTGTTTTCAGAGATTTAATTCCTGTCGCTCTTGTTATGTAAGACTTGCACTCGTAGGAAAGGGGCAGCTTGTTTTCTTGAACTGTGATGGTTAGCATTCAGCACAAATCACTATCTCACAGATGAGAGGCAAATGCAAACACATTTGAAAACAACAGGGTAGATTTTCCTTCCACTCCTGCAATGGGTGAGGTAGTTCCTACATGTTCAAAACTCCAATTAACCCTTACCACAGGTGATCTTACATACATCTCTGCAGTCTTCATGCAGTTGTGTAAGCGTCCATGCAGATCTCTCTTGCACCTGACAATACACAGTCTCCAGAAACACACTCTTAGCATACAGGCAGCTGCATCTCCTGCATTCCCATGCTTACTATTCAGCACTGTGTGGTATTTCAGATAGCAGTGTGTAACGCTAACACATTCAACAACACCAAGGCTCATTTCCTTTGCTCTAGTCTAATCACTCACCCAGGTTCCACATGCTCATGGTCTCAAGTAGCTGTTAGGACATGTGCTCTTTTCTGCCTCTCTAAACTATAAGGAAAATGTGTCAGGCTGTTACAGTAATTATCACTTGCTCTACCACAGTAGTAAATGTGCTTTGAAATTGCCAATCAAATATCGTTTTCTACCTAGAATCACACCATGAGTCTGTGTGCACACAGGAATTGTTGTCAGAGATTTAATTCTTGTTGCTCTTGTTCTGTAAGACTTGCACTCGTAGGAAAGGGGCAGCTTGTTTTCTTGAACTGTGATGGTTAGCATTCAGCACAAATCACTATCTCACAGATGAGAGGCAAATGGTAACACATTTGAAAACAACAGGGTAGATTTTCCTTCCACTCCTGCAATGGGTGAGGTAGTTCCTACATGTTCAAAACTCCAATTAACCCTTACCACAGGTGATCTTACATACATCTCTGCAGTCTTCATGCAGTTGTGTAAGCGTCCATGCAGATCTCTCTTGCACCTGACAATACACAGTCTCCAGAAACACACTCTTAGCACACAGGCAGCTGCTTCTCCTGCATTCCCATGCTTACTATTCAGCACTGTGTGGTATTTCAGATAGCAGTGTGTAACGCTAACACATTCAACATCACCAAGGCTCATTTCCTTTGCTCTAGTCTAATCACTCACCCAGGTTCCACATGCTCATGGTCTCAAGTAGCTGTTAGGACATGTGCTCTTTTCTGCCTCTCTAAACTATAAGGAAAATGTGTCAGGCTGTTACAGTAATTATCACTTGCTCTACCACAGTAGTAAATGTGCTTTGAAATTGCCAATCCAATATCGTTTTCTGCCTAGAATCACACCATCAGTCTGTGTGCACACAGGAATTGTTTTCAGAGATTTAATTCCTGTCGCTCTTGTTATGTAAGACTTGCACTCGTAGGAAAGGGGCAGCTTGTTTTCTTGAACTGTGATGGTTAGCATTCAGCACAAATCACTATCTCACAGATGAGAGGCAAATGCAAACACATTTGAAAACAACAGGGTAGATTTTCCTCTCACTCCTGCAATGGGTGAGGTAGTTCCTACATATTCAAAACTCCAATTAACCCTTACCACAGGTGATCTTACATACATCTCTGCAGTCTTCATGCAGTTGTGTAAGCGTCCATGCAGATCTCTCTTGCACCTGACAATACACAGTCTCCAGAAACACACTCTTAGCACACAGGCAGCTGCTTCTCATGCATTCCCATGCTTACTATTCAGCACTGTGTGGTATTTCAGATAGCAGTGTGTAACGCTAACACATTCAACATCACCAAGGCTCATTTCCTTTGCTCTAGTCTAATCACTCACCCAGGTTCCACATGCTCATGGTCTCAAGTAGCTGTTAGGACATGTGCTCTTTTCTGCCTCTCTAAACTATAAGGAAAATGTGTCAGGCTGTTACAATAATTATCACTTGCTCTACCACAGTAGTAAATGTGCTTTGAAATTGCCAATCAAATATCGTTTTCTGCCTAGAATCACACCATGAGTCTGTGTGCACACAGGAATTGTTGTCAGAGATTTAATTCGTGTCGCTCTTGTTCTGTAAGACTTGCACTCGTAGGAAAGGGGCAGCTTGTTTTCTTGAACTGTGATGGTTAGCATTCAGCACAAATCACTATCTCACAGATGAGAGGCAAATGCAAACACATTTGAAAACAACAGGGTAGATTTTCCTTCCACTCCTGCAATGGGTGAGGTAGTTCCTACATGTTCAAAACTCCAATTAACCCTTACCACAGGTGATCTTACATACATCTCTGCAGTCTTCATGCAGTTTTGCAAGTATCCATGCAGATCTCTCTTGCACCTGAAAATACACAGTCTCCAGAAACACACTCTTAGCACACATCCAACTGCTTCTCCTGCACTCCAATGCTTACTATTCAGCACTGTGTGGTATTTCAGATAGCAGTGTGTAACGCTAACACATTCAACATCACCAAGGCTCATTTCCTTTGCTCTAGTCTAATCACTCACCCAGGTTCCACATGCTCATGGTCTCAAGTAGCTGTTAGGACATGTGCTCTTTTCTGCCTCTCTAAACTATAAGGAAAATGTGTCAGGCTGTTACAGTAATTATCACTTGCTCTACCACAGTAGTAAATGTGCTTTGAAATTGCCAATCCAATATCGTTTTCTGCCTAGAATCACACCATGAGTCTGTGTGCACACAGGAATTGTTTTCAGAGATTTAATTCCTGTCGCTCTTGTTATGTAAGACTTGCACTCGTAGGAAAGGGGCAGCTTGTTTTCTTGAACTGTGATGGTTAGCATTCAGCACAAATCACTATCTCACAGATGAGAGGCAAATGCAAACACATTTGAAAACAACAGGGTAGATTTTCCTTCCACTCCTGCAATGGGTGAGGTAGTTCCTACATGTTCAAAACTCCAATTAACCCTTACCACAGGTGATCTTACATACATCTCTGCAGTCTTCATGCAGTTGTGTAAGCGTCCATGCAGATCTCTCTTGCACCTGACAATACACAGTCTCCAGAAACACACTCTTAGCACACAGGCAGCTGCTTCTCATGCATTCCCATGCTTACTATTCAGCACTGTGTGGTATTTCAGATAGCAGTGTGTAACGATAACACATTCAACATCACCAAGGCTCATTTCCTTTGCTCTAGTCTAATCACTCACCCAGGTTCCACATGCTCATGGTCTCAAGTAGCTGTTAGGACATGTGCTCTTTTCTGCCTCTCTAAACTATAAGGAAAATGTGTCAGGCTGTTACAGTAATTATCACTTGCTCTACCACAGTAGTAAATGTGCTTTGAAATTGCCAATCAAATATCGTTTTCTACCTAGAATCACACCATGAGTCTGTGTGCACACAGGAATTGTTGTCAGAGATTTAATTTGTGTTGCTCTTGTTCTGTAAGACTTGCACTCGTAGGAAAGGGGCAGCTTGTTTTCTTGAACTGTGATGGTTAGCATTCAGCACAAATCACTATCTCACAGATGAGAGGCAAATGGTAACACATTTAAAAACAGCACGATAGATTTTCCTTCCACTCCTGCAATGGGTGAGATAGTTCCTACATGTTCAAAACTCCAATTAACCCTGACCACAGGTGATCTTACATACATCTCTGCAGTCTTCATGCAGTTATGCAAGCGTACATGCAGATCTCTCTTGCACCTGACAATACACAGTCTACAGAAACACACTCTTAGCACACATCCAACTGCTTCTCCTGCACTCCAATGCTTACTATTCAGCACTGTGTGGTATTTCAGATAGCAGTGTGTAACGCCAACACATTCAACATCACCAAGGCTCATTTCCTTTGCTCTAGTCTAATCACTCACCCAGGTTCCTCATGCTCGTGGTCTCAAGTAGCTGTTAGGACATGTGCTCTTTTCTGCCTCTCTAAACTATAAGGAAAATGTGTCAGGCTGTTACAGTAATTATCACTTGCTCTACCACAGTAGTAAATGTGCTTTGAAATTGCCAATCAAATATTGTTTTCTGCCTAGAATCACACCATGAGTCTGTGTGCACACAGGAATTGTTGTCAGAGATTTAATTCTTGTTGCTCTTGTTCTGTAAGACTTGCACTCGTAGGAAAGGGGCAGCTTGTTTTCTTGAACTGTGATGGTTAGCATTCAGCACAAATCACTATCTCACAGATGAGAGGCAAATGGTAACACATTTGAAAACAACAGGGTAGATTTTCCTTCCACTCCTGCAATGGGTGAGGTAGTTCCTACATGTTCAAAACTCCAATTAACCCTTACCACAGGTGATCTTACATACATCTCTGCAGTCTTCATGCAGTTGTGTAAGCGTCCATGCAGATCTCTCTTGCACCTGACAATACACAGTCTCCAGAAACACACTCTTAGCACACAGGCAGCTGCTTCTCCTCCATTCCCATGCTTACTATTCAGCACTGTGTGGTATTTCAGATAGTAGTGTGTAACGCTAACAGATTCAACATCACCACGGCTCATTTCCTTTGCTCTAGTCTAATCACTCACCCAGGTTCCACATGCTCATGGTCTCAAGTAGCTGTTAGGACATGTGCTCTTTTCTGCCTCTCTAAACTATAAGGAAAATGTGTCAGGCTGTTACAGTAATTATCACTCGCTCTACCACAGTAGTAAATGTGCTTTGAAATTGCCAATCAAATATCGTTTTCTGCCTAGAATCACACCATGAGTCTGTGTGCACACAGGAATTGTTTTCAGAGATTTAATTCGTGTCGCTCTTGCTCTGTAAGACTTGCACTCGTAGGAAAGGGGCAGCTTGTTTTCTTGAACTGTGATGGTTAGCATTCAGCACAAATCACTATCTCACAGATGAGAGGCAAATGCAAACACATTTGAAAACAACAGGGTAGATTTTCCTTCCACTCCTGCAATGGGTGAGGTAGTTCCTACATGTTCAAAACTCCAATTAACCCTTACCACAGGTGATCTTACATACATCTCTGCAGTCTTCATGCAGTTGTGTAAGCGTCCATGCAGATCTCTCTTGCACCTGACAATACACAGTCTCCAGAAACACACTCTTAGCACACAGGCAGCTGCTTCTCCTGCATTCCCATACTTACTATTCAGCACTGTGTGGTATTTCAGATAGCAGTGTGTAACGCTAACAGATTCAACATCACCAAGGCTCATTTCCTTTGCTCTAGTCTAATCACTCACCCAGGTTCCACATGCTCATGGTCTCAAGTAGCTGTTAGGACATGTGCTCTTTTCTGCCTCTCTAAACTATAAGGAAAATGTGTCAGGCTGTTACAGTAATTATCACTTGCTCTACCACAGTAGTAAATGTGCTTTGAAATTGCCAATCAAATATCGTTTTCTACCTAGAATCACACCATGAGTCTGTGTGCACACAGGAATTGTTGTCAGAGATTTAATTTGTGTTGCTCTTGTTCTGTAAGACTTGCACTCGTAGGAAAGGGGCAGCTTGTTTTCTTGAACTGTGATGGTTAGCATTCAGCACAAATCACTATCTCACAGATGAGAGGCAAATGGTAACACATTTAAAAACAGCACGATAGATTTTCCTTCCACTCCTGCAATGGGTGAGATAGTTCCTACATGTTCAAAACTCCAATTAACCCTGACCACAGGTGATCTTACATACATCTCTGCAGTCTTCATGCAGTTATGCAAGCGTACATGCAGATCTCTCTTGCACCTGACAATACACAGTCTACAGAAACACACTCTTAGCACACATCCAACTGCTTCTCCTGCACTCCAATGCTTACTATTCAGCACTGTGTGGTATTTCAGATAGCAGTGTGTAACGCCAACACATTCAACATCACCAAGGCTCATTTCCTTTGCTCTAGTCTAATCACTCACCCAGGTTCCTCATGCTCGTGGTCTCAAGTAGCTGTTAGGACATGTGCTCTTTTCTGCCTCTCTAAACTATAAGGAAAATGTGTCAGGCTGTTACAGTAATTATCACTTGCTCTACCACAGTAGTAAATGTGCTTTGAAATTGCCAATCAAATATTGTTTTCTGCCTAGAATCACACCATGAGTCTGTGTGCACACAGGAATTGTTGTCAGAGATTTAATTCTTGTTGCTCTTGTTCTGTAAGACTTGCACTCGTAGGAAAGGGGCAGCTTGTTTTCTTGAACTGTGATGGTTAGCATTCAGCACAAATCACTATCTCACAGATGAGAGGCAAATGGTAACACATTTGAAAACAACAGGGTAGATTTTCCTTCCACTCCTGCAATGGGTGAGGTAGTTCCTACATGTTCAAAACTCCAATTAACCCTTACCACAGGTGATCTTACATACATCTCTGCAGTCTTCATGCAGTTGTGTAAGCGTCCATGCAGATCTCTCTTGCACCTGACAATACACAGTCTCCAGAAACACACTCTTAGCACACAGGCAGCTGCTTCTCCTCCATTCCCATGCTTACTATTCAGCACTGTGTGGTATTTCAGATAGTAGTGTGTAACGCTAACAGATTCAACATCACCACGGCTCATTTCCTTTGCTCTAGTCTAATCACTCACCCAGGTTCCACATGCTCATGGTCTCAAGTAGCTGTTAGGACATGTGCTCTTTTCTGCCTCTCTAAACTATAAGGAAAATGTGTCAGGCTGTTACAGTAATTATCACTCGCTCTACCACAGTAGTAAATGTGCTTTGAAATTGCCAATCAAATATCGTTTTCTGCCTAGAATCACACCATGAGTCTGTGTGCACACAGGAATTGTTTTCAGAGATTTAATTCGTGTCGCTCTTGCTCTGTAAGACTTGCACTCGTAGGAAAGGGGCAGCTTGTTTTCTTGAACTGTGATGGTTAGCATTCAGCACAAATCACTATCTCACAGATGAGAGGCAAATGCAAACACATTTGAAAACAACAGGGTAGATTTTCCTTCCACTCCTGCAATGGGTGAGGTAGTTCCTACATGTTCAAAACTCCAATTAACCCTTACCACAGGTGATCTTACATACATCTCTGCAGTCTTCATGCAGTTGTGTAAGCGTCCATGCAGATCTCTCTTGCACCTGACAATACACAGTCTCCAGAAACACACTCTTAGCACACAGGCAGCTGCTTCTCCTGCATTCCCATACTTACTATTCAGCACTGTGTGGTATTTCAGATAGCAGTGTGTAACGCTAACAGATTCAACATCACCAAGGCTCATTTCCTTTGCTCTAGTCTAATCACTCACCCAGGTTCTACATGCTCATGGTCTCAAGTAGCTGTTAGGACATGTGCTCTTTTCTGCCTCTCTAAACTAGAAGGAAAATGTGTCAGGCTGTTACAGTAATTATCACTTGCTCTAACACAGTAGTAAATGTGCTTTGAAATTGCCAATCAAATATCGTTTTCTGCCTAGAATCACACCATGAGTCTGTGTGCACACAGGAATTGTTGTCAGAGATTTAATTAGTGTCACTCTTGTTCTGTAAGACTTGCACTCGTAGGAAAGGGGCAGCTTGTTTTCTTGAACTGTGATGGTTAGCATTCAGCACAAATCACTATCTCACAGATGAGAGGCAAATGCTAACACATTTGAAAACAACAGGGTAGATTTTCCTTCCACTCCTGCAAAGGGTGAGGTAGTTCCTACATGTTCAAAACTCCAATTAACCCTTACCACAGGTGATCTTACATACATCTCTGCAGTCTTCATGCAGTTGTGTAAGCGTCCATGCAGATCTCTCTTGCACCTGACAATACACAGTCTCCAGAAACACACTCTTAGCACACATCCAACTGCTTCTCCTGCACTCCCATGCTTACTATTCAGCACTGTGTGGTATTTCAGATAGCAGTGTGTAACGCTAACACATTCAACATCACCAAGGCTCATTTCCTTTGCTCTAGTCTAATCACTCACCCAGGTTCCACATGCTCATGGTCTCAAGTAGCTGTTAGGACATGTGCTCTTTTCTGCTTCTCTAAACTATAAGGAAAATGTGTCAGGCTGTTACAGTAATTATCACTTGCTCTACCACAGTAGTAAATGTGCTTTGAAATTGCCAATCAAATATCGCTTTCTGCCTAGAATCTTACCATGAGTCTGTGTGCACACAGGAATGGTTGTCAGAAATGTAATTTGTGTTGCTCTTGTTCTGTAAGACTTGCACTCGTAGGAAAGGGGCAGCTTGTTTTCTTGAACCGTAATGGTTAGCATTCAGCACAAATCACTATCTCACAGATGAGAGGCAAATGGTAACACATTTGAATACAACAGGGTAAATTTTCCTTCCACTCCTGCAATGGGTGAGGAAGTTCCTACATGTTCAAAACTCCAATTAACCCTTACCACAGGTGATCTTACATAAATCTTTGCAGTCTTCATGCAGTTGTGTAAGCGTCCATGCAGATCTCTCTTGCACCTGACAATACACAGTCTCCAGAAACACAATCTTAGCACACAGGCAGCTGCTTCTCTTGCATTCCCATTCTTACTATTCAGCACTGTGTGGTATTTTAGATAGCAGTGTGTAACGCTAACACATTCAACATCACCAAGGCTCATTTCCTTTGCTCTAGTCTAATCACTCACCCAGGTTCCACATGCTCATGGTCTCAAGCAGCTATTAGGTCATGTGCTCTTTTCTGCCTCTAAACTGTAAGGAAAATGTGTCAGGCTGTTACAGTAATTATCACTTGCTCTACCACAGTAGTAAATGTGCTTTGAAATTCCCAATCAAATATCGTTTTCTCCCTAGAATCACACCATAAGTCTGTGTGCACAGATGAATTGTTGTCAGAGATTTAATTTATGTTGCTCTTGTTCGGTAAGACTTGCACTCGTAGGAAAGGGGCAGCTTGTTTTCTTGAACTGTAATGGTTAGCATTCAGCACAAATCACTATCTCACAGATGAGAGGCAAATGGTAACACATTTGAAAACAGGGTAGATTTTCCTTCCACTCCTGCAATGGGCGAGGTAGTTCCTACATGTTCAAAACTCCAATTAACCCTTACCACAGGTGATCTTACATACATCTCTGCAGTCTTCATGCAGTTGTGTAAGCGTCCATGCAGATCTCGCTTGCACCTGACAATACACAGTCTCCAGAAACACATTCTTAGCACACAGGCAGCTGCTTCTCCTGCATTCCCATGCTTACTATTCAGCACTGTGTGGTATTTCAGATAGCAGTGTGTAACGCTAACACATTCAACATCACCAAGGCTCATTTCCTTTGCTCTAGTCTAATCACTCACCCAGGTTCCACATGCTCATGGTCTCAAGTAGCTGTTAGGACATGTGCTCTTTTCTGCCTCTCTAAACTATAAGGAAAATGTGTCAGGCTGTTACAGTAATTATCACTTGCTCTACCTCAGTAGTAAATGTGCTTTGAAATTGCCAATCAAATATCGTTTTCTGCCTAGAATCACACCATGAGTCTGTGTGCACACAGGAATTGTTTTCAGAGATTTAATTCGTGTCGCTCTTGTTCTGTAAGACTTGCACTCGTAGGAAAGGGGCAGCTTGTTTTCTTGAACTGTGATGGTTAGCATTCAGCACAAATCACTATCTCACAGATGAGAGGCAAATGCTAACACATTTGAAAACAACAGGGTAGATTTTCCTTCCACTCCTACAATGGGTGAGGTACTTCCTACATGTTCAAAACTCCAATTAACCCTTACCACAGGTGATCTTACATACATCTCTGCAGTCTTCATGCAGTTTTGCAAGCGTCCATGCAGATCTCTCTTGCACCTGACAATACATAGTCTCCAGAAACACACTCTTAGCACACATCCAACTGCTTCTCCTGCACTCCAATGCTTACTATTTAGCACTGTGTGGTATTTCAGATAGCAGTGTGTAACGCGAACACATTCAACATCACCAAGGCTCATTTCCTTTGCTCTAGTCTAATCACTCACCCAGGTTCCACATGCTCATGGTCTCAAGTAGCTGTTAGGACATGTGCTCTTTTCTGCCTCTCTAAACTATAAGGGAAATGTGTCAGGCTGTTACAGTAATTATCACTTGCTCTACCACAGTAGTAAATGTGCTTTGAAATTGCCAATCAAATATCTTTTTCTGCCTAGAATCACACCAGGAGTGTGTGCACACAGGAATTGTTTTCAGAGATTTAATTCGTGTCGCTCTTGTTCTGTAAGACTTGCACTCGTAGGAAAGGGGCAGCTTGTTTTCTTGAACTGTGATGGTTAGCATTCAGCACAAATCACTATCTCACAGATGAGAGGCAAATGCTAACACATTTGAAAACAACAGGGTAGATTTTCCTTCCACTCCTACAATGGGTGAGGTACTTCCTACATGTTCAAAACTCCAATTAACCCTTACCACAGGTGATCTTACATACATCTCTGCAGTCTTCATGCAGTTTTGCAAGCGTCCATGCAGATCTCTCTTGCACCTGACAATACACAGTCTCCAGAAACACACTCTTAGCACACAGGCAGCTGCATCTCCTGCATTCCCATGCTTACTATTCAGCACTGTGTGGTATTTCAGATAGCAGTGTGTAACGCTAACACATTCAACATCACCAAGGCTCATTTCCTTTGTTCTAGTCTAATCACTCACCCAGGTTCCACATGCTCATGGTCTCAAGTAGCTGTTAGGACATGTGCTCTTTTCTGCCTCTCTAAACTATAAGGAAAATGTGTCAAGCTGTTACAGTAATTATCACTTGCTCTACCACAGTAGTAAATGTGCTTTGAAATTGCCAATCAAATATCGTTTTCTGCCTAGAATCACACCATGAGTCTGTGTGCACACAGGAATTGTTGTCAGAGATTTAATTCGTGTCGCTCTTGTACTGTAAGACTTGCACTCGTAGGAAAGGGGCAGCTTGTTTTCTTGAACTGTGATGGTTAGCATTCAGCACAAATCACTATCTCACAGATGAGAGGCAAATGGTAACACATTTGAAAACAACAGGGTAGATTTTCCTTCCACTCCTGCAATGGGTGAGGTAGTTCCTACATGTTCAAAACTCCAATTAACCCTTACCACAGGTGATCTTACATACATCTCTGCAGTCTTCATGCAGTTGTGTAAGCGTCCATGCAGATCTCTCTTGAACATGACAATACACAGTCTCCAGAAACACACTCTTAGCACACATCCAACTGCTTCTCCTGCACTCCCATGCTTACTATTCAGCACTGTGTGGTATTTCAGATAGCAGTGTGTAACGCTAACAGATTCAACATCACCAAGGCTCATTTCCTTTGCTCTAGTCTAATCACTCACCCAGGTTCCACATGCTCATGGTCTCAAGTAGCTGTTAGGACATGTGCTCTTTTCTGCCTCTCTAAACTATAAGGAAAATGTGTCAGGCTGTTACAGTAATTATCACTTGCTCTACCACAGTAGTAAATGTGCTTTGAAATTGCCAATCAAATATCGTTTTCTACCTAGAATCACACCATGAGTCTGTGTGCACACAGGAATTGTTGTCAGAGATTTAATTCGTGTTGCTCTTGTTCTGTAAGACTTGCACTCGTAGGAAAGGGGCAGCTTGTTTTCTTGAACTGTGATGGTTAGCATTCAGCACAAATCACTATCTCACAGATGAGAGGCAAATGCTAACACATTTGAAAACAACAGGGTAGATTTTCCTTCCACTCCTGCAATGGGTGAGGTAGTTCCTACATGTTCAAAACTCCAATTAACCCTTACCACAGGTGATCTTACATACATCTTTGCAGTCTTCATGCAGTTGTGTAAGTGTCCATGCAGATCTCTCTTGCACCTGACAATACACAGTCTCCAGAAACACACTCTTAGCACACAGGCAGCTGCCTCTCCTGCATTCCCATGCTTACTATTCAGCACTGTGTGGTATTTCAGATAGCAGTGTGTAACGCTAACAGATTCAACATCACCAAGGCTCATTTCCTTTGCTCTAGTCTAATCACTCACCCAGGTTCCACATGCTCATGGTCTCAAGTAGCTGTTAGGACATGTGCTCTTTTCTGCCTCTCTAAACTATAAGGAAAATGTGTCAGGCAGTTACAGTAATTATCACTTGCTCTAACACAGTAGTAAATGTGCTTTGAAATTGCCAATCAAGTATCGTTTTCTGCCTAGAATCACACCATGAGTCTGTGTGCACACAGGAATTGTTGTCAGAAATTTGATTCATGTTGCTCTTGTTCTGTAAGACTTGCACTCGTAGGAAAGGGGCATCTTGTTTTCTTGAACTGTGATGGTTAGCATTCAGCACAAATCACTATCTCACAGATGAGAGGCAAATGGTAACACATTTGAAAACAACAGGGTAGATTTTCCTTCTACTCCTGCAATGGGTGAGGTAGTTCCTACATGTTCAAAACTCCAATTAACCCTTACCACAGGTGATCTTACATACATCTCTGCAGTCTTCATGCAGTTGTGCAAGCGTCCATGCAGATCTCTCTTGCACCTGACAATACACAGTCTCCAGAAACACACTCTTAGCACACAGGCAGCTGCTTCTCCTGCATTCCCATGCTTACTATTCAGCACTGTGTGGTATTTCAGATAGCAGTGTGTAACGCTAACAGATTCAACATCACCAAGGCTCATTTCCTTTGCTCTAGTCTAATCACTCACCCAGGTTCCTCATGCTCTCAAGTAGCTGTTAGGACATGTGCTCTTTTCTGCCTCTCTAAACTATAAGGAAAATGTGTCAGGCTGTCACAGTAATTATCACTTGCTCTACCACAGTAGTAAATGTGCTTTGAAATTGCCAATCAAATATCGTTTTCTGCCTAGAATCACACCATGAGTCTGTGTGCACACAGGAATTGTTGTCAGAGACTTAATTTGTGTTGCTCTTGTTCTTTAAGAGTTGCACTCGTAGGAAAGGGGCAGCTTGTTTTCTTGAACTGTGATGGTTAGCATTCAGCACAAATCACTATCTCACAGATGAGAGGCAAATGGTAACACATTTGAAAACAACAGGGTAGATTTTCCTTCCACTCCTGCAATGGGTGAGGTAGTTCCTACATGTTCAAAACTCCAATTAACCCTTACCACAGGTGATCTTACATACATCTCTGCAGTCTTCATGCAGTTGTGTAAGCGTCCATGCAGATTTCTCTTGCACCTGAAAATACACAGTCTCCAGAAACACACTCTTAGCACACAGGCAGCTGCTTCTCCTGCATTCCCATGCTTACTATTCAGCACTGTGTGGTATTTCAGATAGCAGTGTGTAACGCTAACACATTCAACATCACCAAGGCTCATTTGCTTTGCTCTAGTCTAATCACTCACCCAGGTTCCACATGCTCATGGTCTCAAGTAGCTGTTAGGACATGTGCTCTTTTCTGCCTCTCTAAACTATAAGGAAAATGTGTCAGGCTGTTACAGTAATTATCACTTGCTCTACCACAGTAGTAAATGTGCTTTGAAATTGCCAATCAAATATCGTTTTCTGCCTAGAATCACACCATGAGTCTGTGTGCACACAGGAATTGTTGTCAGAAATTTAATTCGTGTTGCTCTTGTTCTGTAAGACTTGCACTCGTAGGAAAGGGACAGCTTGTTTTCTTGAACTGTGATGGTTAGCATTCAGCACAAACACTATCTCACAGATGAGAGGCAAATGGTAACACATTTGAAAACAACAGGGTAGATTTTCCTTCCACTCCTGCAATGGGTGAGGTAGTTCCTACATGTTCAAAACTCCAATTAACCCTTACCACAGGTGATCTTACATACATCTCTGCAGTCTTCATGCAGTTGTGTAAGCGTCCATGCAGATCTCTCTTGCACCTGACAATACACAGTCTCCAGAAACACACTCTTAGCACACAGGCAACTGCTTCTCCTGCACTCCCATGCTTACTATTCAGCACTGTGTGGTATTTCAGATAGCAGTGTGTAACGCCAACACATTCAACATCACCAAGGCTCATTTCCTTTGCTCTAGTCTAATCACTCACCCAGGTTCCTCATGCTCATGGTCTCAAGTAGCTGTTAGGACATGTGCTCTTTTCTGCCTCTCTAAACTATAAGGAAAATGTGTCAGGCTGTTACAGTAATTGTCACTTGCTCTACTACAGTAGTAAATGTGCTTTGAAATTGCCAATCAAATATCGTTTTCTGCCTAGAATCACACCATGAGTCTGTGTGCACACAGGAATTGTTGTCAGAGATTTAATTCATGTTGCTCTTGTTCTGTAAGACTTGCACTCGTAGGAAAGGGGCAGCTTGTTTTCTTGAACTGTGATGGTTAGCATTCAGCACAAATCACTATCTCACAGATGAGAGGCAAATGGTAACACATTTGAAAACAACAGGGTAGATTTTCCATCCACTCCTGCAATGGGTGAGGTAGTTCCTACATGTTCAAAACTCACACTAACCCTTACCACAGGTGATCTTACATACATCTCTGCAGTCTTCATGCAGTTGTGTAAGCGTCCATGCAGATCTCTCTTGCACCTGACAATACACAGTCTCCAGAAACACACTCTTACCACACAGGCAGCTGCTTCTCCTGCATTCCCATGCTTACTATTCAGCACTGTGTGGTATTTCAGATAGCAGTGTGTAACGCTAACAGATTCAACATCACCAAGGCTAATTTCCTTTGCTCTAGTCTAATCACTCACCCAGGTTCCTCATGCTCATGGTCTCAAGCAGCTGTTAGGACATGTGCTCTTTTCTACCTCTCTAAACTATAAGGAAAATGTGTCAGGCTGTTATAGTAATTATCACTTGCTCTACCACAGTAGTAAATGTGCTTTGAAATTGCCAATCAAATATCGTTTTCTGCCTAGAATCACACCAGGAGTCTGTGTGCACACAGGAATTGTTGTCAGAGATTTAACTTGTGTTGCTCTTGTTCTGTAAGACTTGCACTCGTAGGAAAGGGGCAGCTTGTTTTCTTGAACTGTGATGGTTAGCATTCAGCACAAATCACTATCTCACAGATGAGAGGCAAATGGCAACACATTTGAAAACAACAGGGTAGATTTCCCTTCCACTCCAGGAATGGGTGAGGTAGTTCCTACTTGTTCAAAACTCCAATTAACCCTTACCACAGGTGATCTTACATACATCTCTGCAGTCTTCATGCAGTTGTGCAAGCGTCCATGCAGATCTCTCTTGCACCTGATAATACACAGTCTCCAGAAAAACACTCTTAGCACACATCCAACTGCTTCTCCTGCACTCCCATGCTTACTATTCAGCACTGTGTGGTATTTCAGATAGCAGTGTGTAACGCTAACACATTCAACATCACCAAGGCTAATTTCCTTTGCTCTAGTCTAATCACTCACCCAGGTTCCACATGCTCATGGTCTCAAGTAGCTGTTAGGATATGTGCTCTTTTCTGCCTCTCTAAACTATAAGGAAAATGTGTCAGGCTGTTACAGTAATTATCACTTGCTCTACCACAGTAGTAAATGTGCTTTGAAATTGCCAATCAAATATCGTTTTCTGCCTAGAATCACACCATGAGTCTGTGTACACACAGGAATGGTTGTCAGAGATTTAATTTGTGTTGCTCTTGTTCTGTAAGACTTGCACTCGTAGGAAAGGGGCAGCTTGTTTTCTTGAACTGTAATGGTTAGCATTCAGCACAAATCACTATCTCACAGATGAGAGGCAAATGGTAACACATTTGAAAACAACAGGGTAGATTTTCCTTCCACTCCTGCAATGGGTTAGGTAGTTCCTACATGTTCAAAACTCCAATTAACCCTTACCACAGGTGATCTTACATACATCTCTGCAGTCTTCATGCAATTATGTAAGCGTCCATGCAGATCTCTCTTGCACCTGACAATACACAGTCTCCAGAAACACACTCTTAGCACACAGGCAGCTGCTTCTACTGCATTCCCATGCTTACTATTCAGCACTGTGTGGTATTTCAGATAGCAGTGTGTAACGCTAACACATTCAACATCACCAAGGCTAATTTCCTTTGCTCTAGTCTAATCACTCACCCAGGTTCCTCATGCTCATGGTCTCAAGCAGCTGTTAGGACATGTGCTCTTTTCTACCTCTCTAAACTATAAGGAAAATGTGTCAGGCTGTTATAGTAATTATCACTTGCTCTACCACAGTAGTAAATGTGCTTTGAAATTGCCAATCAAATATCGTTTTCTGCCTAGAATCACACCATGAGTCTGTGTGCACACAGGAATTGTTGTCAGAGATTTAACTTGTGTTGCTCTTGTTCTGTAAGACTTGCACTCGTAGGAAAGGGGCAGCTTGTTTTCTTGAACTGTGATGGTTAGCATTCAGCACAAATCACTATCTCACAGATGAGAGGCAAATGGCAACACATTTGAAAACAACAGGGTAGATTTTCCTTCCACTCCTGCAATGGGTGAGGAAGTTCCTACATGTTCAAAACTCCAATTAACCCTTACCACAGGTGATCTTACATACATCTCTGCAGTCTTCATGCAGTTGTGCAAGCGTCCATGCAGATCTATCTTGTACCTGACAATACACAGTCTCCAGAAACACACTCTTAGCACACATCCAACTGCTTCTCCTGCATTCCCATGCTTACTATTCAGCACTGTGTGGTATTTCAGATAGCAGTGTGTAACGCTAACAGATTCAACATCACCAAGGCTCATTTCCTTTGCTCTAGTCTAATCACTCACCCAGGTTCCACATGCTCATGGTCTCAAGTAGCTGTTAGGACATGTGCTCTTTTCTGCCTCTCTAAACTATAAGGAAAATGTGTCAGGCTGTTACAGTAATTATCACTTGATCTACCACAGTAGTAAATGTGCTTTGAAATTGCCAATCAAATATCGTTTTCTGCCTAGAATCACACCATGAGTCTGTGTGCACACAGGAATTGTTGTCAGAGATTTAATTCGTATTGCTCTTGTTCTGTAAGACTTGCAATCGTAGGAAAAGGGCAGCTTGTTTTCTTGAACTGTGATGGTTAGCATTCAGCACAAATCACTATCTCACAGATGAGAGGCAAATGGTAACACATTTGAAAACAACAGGGTAGATTTTCCATCTACTCCTGCAATGGGTGAGGTAGTTCCTACATGTTCAAAACTCCAACTAACCCTTACCACAGGTGATCTTACATACATCTCTGCAGTCTTCATGCAGTTGTGTAAGCGTCCATGCAGATCTCTCTTGCACCTGACAATACACAGTCTCCAGAAACACACTCTTAGCACACAGGCAGCTGCTTCTCCTGCATTCCCATGCTTACTATTCAGCACTGTGTGGTATTTCAGATAGCAGTGTGTAACGCTAACAGATTCAACATCACCAAGGCTCATTTCCTTTGCTCTAGTCTAATCACTCACCCAGGTTCCACATGCTCATGGTCTCAAGTAGCTGTTAGGACATGTGCTCTCTTCTGCCTCTCTAAACTATAAGGAAAATGTGTCAGGCTGTTACAGTAATTATCACTTGCTCTACCACAGTAGTAAATGTGCTTTAAAATTGCCAATCAAATATCGTTTTCTGCCTAGAATCACACCATGAGTCTGTGTGCACACAGGAATTGTTGTCAGAGATTTAATTTGTGTCGCTCTTGTTCTGTAAGACTTGCACTCGTAGGAAAGGGGCAGCTTGTTTTCTTGAACTGTGATGGTTCGCATTCAGCACAAATCACTATCTCACAGATGAGAGGCAAATGCTAACACATTTGAAAACAACAGGGTAGATTTCCCTTCCACTCCAGCAATGGGTGAGGTAGTTCCTACTTGTTCAAAACTCCAATTAACCCTTACCACAGGTGATCTTACATACATCTCTGCAGTCTTCATGCAGTTGTGCAAGCGTCCATGCAGATCTCTCTTGCACCTGATAATACACAGTCTCCAGAAAAACACTCTTAGCACACATCCAACTGCTTCTCCTGCACTCCCATGCTTACTATTCAGCACTGTGTGGTATTTCAGATAGCAGTGTGTAACGCTAACACATTCAACATCACCAAGGCTAATTTCCTTTGCTCTAGTCTAATCACTCACCCAGGTTCCACATGCTCATGGTCTCAAGTAGCTGTTAGGATATGTGCGCTTTTCTGCCTCTCTAAACTATAAGGAAAATGTGTCAGGCTGTTACAGTAATTATCACTTGCTCTACCACAGTAGTAAATGTGCTTTGAAATTGCCAATCAAATATCGTTTTCTGCCTAGAATCACACCATGAGTCTGTGTACACACAGGAATGGTTGTCAGAGATTTAATTTGTGTTGCTCTTGTTCTGTAAGACTTGCACTCGTAGGAAAGGGGCAGCTTGTTTTCTTGAACTGTAATGGTTAGCATTCAGCACAAATCACTATCTCACAGATGAGAGGCAAATGGTAACACATTTGAAAACAACAGGGTAGATTTTCCTTCCACTCCTGCAATGGGTTAGGTAGTTCCTACATGTTCAAAACTCCAATTAACCCTTACCACAGGTGATCTTACATACATCTCTGCAGTCTTCATGCAATTATGTAAGCGTCCATGCAGATCTCTCTTGCACCTGACAATACACAGTCTCCAGAAACACACTCTTAGCACACAGGCAGCTGCTTCTACTGCATTCCCATGCTTACTATTCAGCACTGTGTGGTATTTCAGATAGCAGTGTGTAACGCTAACACATTCAACATCACCAAGGCTAATTTCCTTTGCTCTAGTCTAATCACTCACCCAGGTTCCTCATGCTCATGGTCTCAAGCAGCTGTTAGGACATGTGCTCTTTTCTACCTCTCTAAACTATAAGGAAAATGTGTCAGACTGTTATAGTAATTATCACTTGCTCTACCACAGTAGTAAATGTGCTTTGAAATTGCCAATCAAATATCGTTTTCTGCCTAGAATCACACCATGAGTCTGTGTGCACACAGGAATTGTTGTCAGAGATTTAACTTGTGTTGCTCTTGTTCTGTAAGACTTGCACTCGTAGGAAAGGGGCAGCTTGTTTTCTTGAACTGTGATGGTTAGCATTCAGCACAAATCACTATCTCACAGATGAGAGGCAAATGGCAACACATTTGAAAACAACAGTGTAGATTTTCCTTCCACTCCTGCAATGGGTGAGGAAGTTCCTACATGTTCAAAACACCAATTAACCCTTACCACAGGTGATCTTACATACATCTCTGCAGTCTTCATGCAGTTGTGCAAGCGTCCATGCAGATCTATCTTGTACCTGACAATACACAGTCTCCAGAAACACACTCTTAGCACACATCCAACTGCTTCTCCTGCATTCCCATGCTTACTATTCAGCACTGTGTGGTATTTCAGATAGCAGTGTGTAACGCTAACAGATTCAACATCACCAAGGCTCATTTCCTTTGCTCTAGTCTAATCACTCACCCAGGTTCCACATGCTCATGGTCTCAAGTAGCTGTTAGGACATGTGCTCTTTTCTGCCTCTCTAAACTATAAGGAAAATGTGTCAGGCTGTTACAGTAATTATCACTTGCTCTACCACAGTAGTAAATGTGCTTTGAAATTGCCAATCAAATATCGTTTTCTGCCTAGAATCACACCATGAGTCTGTGTGCACACAGGAATTGTTGTCAGAGATTTAATTCGTATTGCTCTTGTTCTGTAAGACTTGCAATCGTAGGAAAAGGGCAGCTTGTTTTCTTGAACTGTGATGGTTAGCATTCAGCACAAATCACTATCTCACAGATGAGAGGCAAATGGTAACACATTTGAAAACAACAGGGTAGATTTTCCATCTACTCCTGCAATGGGTGAGGTAGTTCCTACATGTTCAAAACTCCAACTAACCCTTACCACAGGTGATCTTACATACATCTCTGCAGTCTTCATGCAGTTGTGTAAGCGTCCATGCAGATCTCTCTTGCACCTGACAATACACAGTCTCCAGAAACACACTCTTAGCACACAGGCAGCTGCTTCTCCTGCATTCCCATGCTTACTATTCAGCACTGTGTGGTATTTCAGATAGCAGTGTGTAACGCTAACAGATTCAACATCACCAAGGCTCATTTCCTTTGCTCTAGTCTAATCACTCACCCAGGTTCCACATGCTCATGGTCTCAAGTAGCTGTTAGGACATGTGCTCTCTTCTGCCTCTCTAAACTATAAGGAAAATGTGTCAGACTGTTACAGTAATTATCACTTGCTCTACCACAGTAGTAAATGTGTTTTGAAATTGTCAATCAAATATCGTTTTCTGCCTAGAATCACACCATGAGTCTGTGTACACACAGGAATGGTTGTCAGAGATTTAATTTGTGTTGCTCTTGTTCTGTAAGACTTGCACTCGTAGGAAAGGGGCAGCTTGTTTTCTTGAACTGTAATGGTTAGCATTCAGCACAAATCACTATCTCACAGATGAGAGGCAAATGGTAACACATTTGAAAACAACAGGGTAGATTTTCCTTCCACTCCTGCAATGGGTTAGGTAGTTCCTACATGTTCAAAACTCCAATTAACCCTTACCACAGGTGATCTTACATACATCTCTGCAGTCTTCATGCAGTTGTGCAAGCGTCCATGCAGATCTATCTTGTACCTGACAATACACAGTCTCCAGAAACACACTCTTAGCACACATCCAACTGCTTCTCCTGCATTCCCATGCTTACTATTCAGCACTGTGTGGTATTTCAGATAGCAGTGTGTAACGCTAACAGATTCAACATCACCAAGGCTCATTTCCTTTGCTCTAGTCTAATCACTCACCCAGGTTCCACATGCTCATGGTCTCAAGTAGCTGTTAGGACATGTGCTCTTTTCTGCCTCTCTAAACTATAAGGAAAATGTGTCAGGCTGTTACAGTAATTATCACTTGCTCTACCACAGTAGTAAATGTGCTTTGAAATTGCCAATCAAATATCGTTTTCTGCCTAGAATCACACCACGAGTCTGTGTGCACACAGGAATGGTTGTCAGAGATTTAATTTGTGTTGCTCTTGTTCTGTAAGACTTGCACTCGTAGGAAAGGGGCAGCTTGTTTTCTTCAACTGTAATGGTTAGCATTCAGCACAAATCACTATCTCACAGATGAGAGGCAAATGGTAACACATTTGAAAACAACAGGGTAGATTTTCCTTCCACTCCTGCAATGGGTGAGGTAGTTCCTACATGTTCAAAACTCCAATTAACCCTTACCACAGGTGATCTTACATACATCTCTGCAGTCTTCATGCAGTTATGGAAGCGTCCATGCAGATCTCTCTTGCACCTGACAATACACAGTCTCCAGAAACACACTCTTAGCACACAGGCAGCTGCTTCTACTGCATTCCCATGCTTACTATTCAGTACTGTGTGGTATTTCAGATAGCAGTGTGTAACGCTAACACATTCAACATCACCAAGGCTAATTTCCTTTGCTCTAGTCTAATCACCCACCCAGGTTCCTCATGCTCATGGTCTCAAGCAGCTGTTAGGACATGTGCTCTTTTCTACCTCTCTAAACTATAAGGAAAATGTGTCAGGCTGTTATAGTAATTATCACTTGCTCTACCACAGTAGTAAATGTGCTTTGAAATTGCCAATCAAATATCGTTTTCTGCCTAGAATCACACAATGAGTCTGTGTGCACACAGGAATTGTTGTCAGAGATTTAACTTGTGTTGCTCTTGTTCTATAAGACTTGCACTCGTAGGAAAGGGACAGCTTGTTTTCTTGAACTGTGATGGTTAGCATTCAGCACAAATCACTATCTCACAGATGAGAGGCAAATGGTAACACATTTGAAAACAACAGTGTAGATTTTCCTTCCACTCCTGCAATGGGTGAGGAACTTCCTACATGTTCAAAACTCCAATTAACCCTTACCACAGGTGATCTTACATACATCTCTGCAGTCTTCATGCAGTTGTGCAAGCGTCCATGCAGATCTCTCTTGCACCTGACAATACACAGTCTCCAGAAACACACTCTTAGCACACAGGCAGCTGCTTCTCCTGCATTCCCATGCTTACTATTCAGCACTGTGTGGTATTTCAGATAGCAGTGTGTAACGCTAACACATTCAACATCACCAAGGCTCATTTCCTTTGCTCTAGTCTAATCACTCACCCAGGTTCCACATGCTCATGGTCTCAAGTAGCTGTTAGGACATGTGCTCTTTTCTGCCTCTCTAAACTATAAGGAAAATGTGTCAGGCTGTTACAGTAATTATCACTTGCTCTACCACAGTAGTAAATGTGCTTTGAAATTGCCAATCAAATATCGTTTTCTGCCTAGAATCACACCATGAGTCTGTGTGCACACAGGAATTGTTGTCAGAGATTTAATTCGTATTGCTCTTGTTCTGTAAGACTTGCAATCGTAGGAAAGGGGCAGCTTGTTTTCTTGAACTGTGATGGTTAGCATTCAGCACAAATCACTATCTCACAGATGAGAGGCAAATGGTAACACATTTGAAAACAACAGGGTAGATTTTCCTTCCACTCCTGCAATGGGTGAGGTAGTTCCTACATGTTCAAAACTCCAATTAACCCTTACCACAGGTGATCTTACATACATCTCTGCAGTCTTCATGCAGTTGTGTAAGCGTCCATGCAGATTTCTCTTGCACCTGACAATACACAGTCTCCAGAAACACACTCTTAGCACACAGGCAGCTGCTTCTCCTGCATTCCCATGCTTACTATTCAGCACTGTGTGGTATTTCAGATAGCAGTGTGTAACGCTAACACATTCAACATCACCAAGGCTCATTTCCTTTGCTCTAGTCTAATCACTCACCCAGGTTCCACATGCTCATGGTCTCAAGTAGCTGTTAGGACATGTGCTCTTTTCTGCCTCTCTAAACTATAAGGAAAATGTGTCAGGCTGTTACAGTAATTATCACTTGCTCTACCACAGTAGTAAATGTGCTTTAAAATTGCCAATCAAATATCGTTTTCTGCCTAGAATCACACCATAAGTCTGTGTGCACACAGGAATTGTTGTCAGAGATTTAATTTGTGTCGCTCTTGTTCTGTAAGACTTGCACTCGTAGGAAAGGGGCAGCTTGTTTTCTTGAACTGTGATGGTTCGCATTCAGCACAAATCACTATCTCACAGATGAGAGGCAAATGCTAACACATTTGAAAACAACAGGGTAGATTTTCCTTCCACTCCTGCAATGGGTGAGGTAGTTCCTTCTTGTTCAAAACTCCAATTAACCCTTACCACAGGTGATATTACATACATCTCTGCAGTCTTCATGCAGTTCTGCAAGCGTCCATGCAGATCTCTCTTGCACCTGATAATACACAGTCTCCAGAACAACACTCTCAGCACGCATCCAACTGCTTCTCCTGCACTCCCATGCTTACTATTCAGCACTGTGTGTTATTTCAGATAGCAGTGTGTAACGCTAACAGATTCAACATCACCAAGGCTCATTTCCTTTGCTCTAGTCTAATCACTCACCCAGGTTCCACATGCTCATGGTCTCAAGTAGCTGTTAGGACATGTGCTCTTTTCTGCCTCTCTAAACTATAAGGAAAATGTGTCAGGCTGTTACAGTAATTATCACTTGCTCTACCACAGTAGTAAATGTGCTTTGAAATTGCCAATCAAATATCGTTTTCTGCCTAGAATCACACCATGAGTCTGTGTGCACACAGGAATTGTTGTCAGAGATTCAATTCGTATTGCTCTTGTTCTGTAAGACTTGCAATCGTAGGAAAGGGGCAGCTTGTTTTCTTGAACTGTGATGGTTAGCATTCAGCACAAATCACTATCTCACAGATGAGAGGCAAATGGTAACACATTTGAAAACAACAGGGTAGATTTTCCTTCCACTGCTGCAATGGGGGCGGTAGTTCCTACATGTTCAAAACTCCAATTAACCCTTACCACAGGTGACCTTACATACATCTCTGCAGTCTTCATGCAGTTGTGTAAGCGTCCATGCAGATCTCTCTTGCACCTGACAATACACAGTCTCCAGAAACACACTCTTAGCACACAGGCAGCTGCTTCTCCTGCATTCCCATGCTTACTATTCAGCACTGTGTGGTATTTCAGATAGCAGTGTGTAACGCTAACAGATTCAACATCACCAAGGCTCATTTCCTTTGCTCTAGTCTAATCACTCACCCAGGTTCCACATGCTCATGGTCTCAAGTAGCTGTTAGGACATGTGCTCTTTTCTGCCTCTAAACTATAAGGAAAATGTGTCAGGCTGTTACAGTAATTATCACTTGCTCTACTACAGTAGTAAATGTGCTTTGAAATTGCCAATCAAATATCGTTTTCTGCCTAGAATCACACCATGAGTTTGTGTGCACACAGGAATGGTTGTCAGAGATTTAATTTGTGTTGCTCTTGTTCTGTAAGACTTGCACTCGTAGGAAAGGGGCAGCTTGTTTTCTTCAACTGTAATGGTTAGCATTCAGCACAAATCACTATCTCACAGATGAGAGGCAAATGGTAACACATTTGAAAACAACAGGGTAGATTTTCCTTCCACTCCTGCAATGGGTGAGGTAGTTCCTACATGTTCAAAACTCCAATTAACCCTTACCACAGGTGATCTTACATACATCTCTGCAGTCTTCATGCAGTTATGGAAGCGTCCATGCAGATCTCTCTTGCACCTGACAATACACAGTCTCCAGAAACACACTCTTAGCACACATCCAACTGCTTCTCCTGCACTCCAATGCTAACTATTCAGCACTGTGTGGTATTTCAGATAGCAGTGTGTAACGCTAACACATTCAACATCACCAAGGCTCATTTCCTTTGCTCTAGTCTAATCACTCACCCAGGTTCCTCATGCTCATGGTCTCAAGTAGCTGTTAGGACATGTGCTCTTTTCTGCCTCTCTAAACTATAAGGAAAATGTGTCAGGCTGTTACAGTAATTATCACTTGCTCTACCACAGTAGTAAATGTGCTTTGAAATTGCCAATCAAATATCGTTTTCTGCCTAGAATCACACCATGAGTCTGTGTGCACACAGGAATTGTTGTCAGAGATTTAATTCTTGTTGCTCTTGTTCTGTAAGACTTGCACTCGTAGGAAAGGGGCAGCTTGTTTTCTTGAACTGTGATGGTTAGCATTCAGCACAAATCACTATCTCACAGATGAGAGGCAAATGGTAACACATTTGAAAACAACAGGGTAGATTTTCCTTCCACTCCTGCAATGGGTGAGGTAGTTCCTACATGTTCAAAACTCCAATTAACCCTTACCACAGGTGATCTTACATACATCTCTGCAGTCTTCATGCAGTTGTGTAAGCGTCCATGCAGATCTCTCTTGCACCTGACAATACACAGTCTCCAGAAACACACTCTTAGCACACAGGCAGCTGCTTCTCCTGCATTCCCATGCTTACTATTCAGCACTGTGTGGTATTTCAGATAGTAGTGTGTAACGCTAACAGATTCAACATCACCAAGGCTCATTTCCTTTGCTCTAGTCTAATCACTCACCCAGGTTCCACATGCTCATGGTCTCAAGTAGCTGTTAGGACATGTGCTCTTTTCTGCCTCTCTAAACTATAAGGAAAATGTGTCAGGCTGTTACAGTAATTATCACTTGCTCTACCACAGTAGTAAATGTGCTTTGAAATTGCCAATCAAATATCGTTTTCTGCCTAGAATCACACCATGAGTCTGTGTGCACACAGGAATTGTTGTCAGAGATTTAATTCGTGTCGCTCTTGTTCTGTAAGACTTGCACTCGTAGGAAAGGGGCAGCTTGTTTTCTTGAACTGTGATGGTTAGCATTCAGCACAAATCACTATCTCACAGATGAGAGGCAAATGCAAACACATTTGAAAACAACAGGGTAGATTTTCCTTCCACTCCTGCAATGGGTGAGGTAGTTCCTACATGTTCAAAACTCCAATTAACCCTTACCACAGGTGATCTTACATACATCTCTGCAGTCTTCATGCAGTTGTGTAAGCGTCCATGCAGATCTCTCTTGCACCTGACAATACACAGTCTCCAGAAACACACTCTTAGCATACAGGCAGCTGCATCTCCTGCATTCCCATGCTTACTATTCAGCACTGTGTGGTATTTCAGATAGCAGTGTGTAACGCTAACACATTCAACATCACCAAGGCTCATTTCCTTTGCTCTAGTCTAATCACTCACCCAGGTTCCACATGCTCATGGTCTCAAGTAGCTGTTAGGACATGTGCTCTTTTCTGCCTCTCTAAACTATAAGGAAAATGTGTCAGGCTGTTACAGTAATTATCACTTGCTCTACCACAGTAGTAAATGTGCTTTGAAATTGCCAATCCAATATCGTTTTCTGCCTAGAATCACAGGAATTGTTTTCAGAGATTTAATTCGTGTCGCTCTTGTTCTGTAAGACTTGCACTCGTAGGAAAGGGGCAGCTTGTTTTCTTGAACTGTGATGGTTAGCATTCAGCACAAATCACTATCTCACAGATGAGAGGCAAATGCGAACACATTTGAAAACAACAGGGTAGATTTTCCTTCCACTCCTGCAATGGGTGAGGTAGTTCCTACATGTTCAAAACTCCAATTAACCCTTACCACAGGTGATCTTACATACATCTCTGCAGTCTTCATGCAGTTGTGCAAGCGTACATACAGATCTCTCTTGCACCTGACAATACACAGTCTACAGAAACACACTCTTAGCACACATCCAACTGCTTCTCCTGCACTCCAATGCTTACTATTCAGCACTGTGTGGTATTTCAGATAGCAGTGTGTAACGCTAACACATTCAACATCACCAAGGCTCATTTCCTTTGCTCTAGTCTAATCACTCACCCAGGTTCCTCATGCTCATGGTCTCAAGTAGCTGTTAGGACATGTCCTCTTTTCTGCCTCTCTAAACTATAAGGAAAATGTGTCAGGCTGTTACAGTAATTATCACTTGCTCTACCACAGTAGTAAATGTGCTTTGAAATTGCCAATCAAATATCGTTTTCTGCCTAGAATCACACCATGAGTCTGTGTGCACACAGGAATTGTTGTCAGAGATTTAATTCTTGTTGCTCTTGTTCTGTAAGACTTGCACTCGTAGGAAAGGGGCAGCTTGTTTTCTTGAACTGTGATGGTTAGCATTCAGCACAAATCACTATCTCACAGATGAGAGGCAAATGGTAACACATTTGAAAACAACAGGGTAGATTTTCCTTCCACTCCTGCAATGGGTGAGGTAGTTCCTACATGTTCAAAACTCCAATTAACCCTTACCACAGGTGATCTTACATACATCTCTGCAGTCTTCATGCAGTTGTGTAAGCGTCCATGCAGATCTCTCTTGCACCTGACAATACACAGTCTCCAGAAACACACTCTTAGCACACAGGCAGCTGCTTCTCCTCCATTCCCATGCTTACTATTCAGCACTGTGTGGTATTTCAGATAGTAGTGTGTAACGCTAACAGATTCAACATCACCAAGGCTCATTTCCTTTGCTCTAGTCTAATCACTCACCCAGGTTCCACATGCTCATGGTCTCAAGTAGCTGTTAGGACATGTGCTCTTTTCTGCCTCTCTAAACTATAAGGAAAATGTGTCAGGCTGTTACAATAATTATCACTTGCTCTACCACAGTAGTAAATGTGCTTTGAAATTGCCAATCAAATATCGTTTTCTGCCTAGAATCACACCATGAGTCTGTGTGCACACAGGAATTGTTGTCAGAGATTTAATTCGTGTCGCTCTTGTTCTGTAAGACTTGCACTCGTAGGAAAGGGGCAGCTTGTTTTCTTGAACTGTGATGGTTAGCATTCAGCACAAATCACTATCTCACAGATGAGAGGCAAATGCAAACACATTTGAAAACAACAGGGTAGATTTTCCTTCCACTCCTGCAATGGGTGAGGTAGTTCCTACATGTTCAAAACTCCAATTAACCCTTACCACAGGTGATCTTACATACATCTCTGCAGTCTTCATGCAGTTTTGCAAGCGTCCATGCAGATCTCTCTTGCACCTGACAATACACAGTCTCCAGAAACACACTCTTAGCATACAGGCAGCTGCATCTCCTGCATTCCCATGCTTACTATTCAGCACTGTGTGGAATTTCAGATAGCAGTGTGTAACGCTAACACATTCAACAACACCAAGGCTCATTTCCTTTGCTCTAGTCTAATCACTCACCCAGGTTCCACATGCTCATGGTCTCAAGTAGCTGTTAGGACATGTGCTCTTTTCTGCCTCTCTAAACTATAAGGAAAATGTGTCAGGCTGTTACAGTAATTATCACTTGCTCTACCACAGTAGTAAATGTGCTTTGAAATTGCCAATCAAATATCGTTTTCTACCTAGAATCACACCATGAGTCTGTGTGCACACAGGAATTGTTGTCAGAGATTTAATTCGTGTTGCTCTTGTTCTGTAAGACTTGCACTCGTAGGAAAGGGGCAGCTTGTTTTCTTGAACTGTGATGGTTAGCATTCAGCACAAATCACTATCACAGATGAGAGGCAAATGGTAACACATTTGAAAACAACAGGGTAGATTTTCCTCTCACTCCTGCAATGGGTGAGGTAGTTCCTACATATTCAAAACTCCAATTAACCCTTACCACAGGTGATCTTACATACATCTCTGCAGTCTTCATGCAGTTTTGCAAGCATCCATGCAGATCTCTCTTGCACCTGACAATACACAGTCTCCAGAAACACACTCTTAGCACACATCCAACTGCTTCTCCTGCACTCCAATGCTTACTATTCAGCACTGTGTGGTATTTCAGATAGCAGTGTGTAACGCTAACACATTCAACATCACCAAGGCTCATTTCCTTTGCTCTAGTCTAATCACTCACCCAGGTTCCACATGCTCATGGTCTCAAGTAGCTGTTAGGACATGTGCTCTTTTCTGCCTCTCTAAACTATAAGGAAAATGTGTCAGGCTGTTACAGTAATTATCACTTGCTCTACCACAGTAGTAAATGTGCTTTGAAATTGCCAATCCAATATCGTTTTCTGCCTAGAATCACACCATGAGTCTGTGTGCACACAGGAATTGTTTTCAGAGATTTAATTCCTGTCGCTCTTGTTATGTAAGACTTGCACTCGTAGGAAAGGGGCAGCTTGTTTTCTTGAACTGTGATGGTTAGCATTCAGCACAAATCACTATCTCACAGATGAGAGGCAAATGCAAACACATTTGAAAACAACAGGGTAGATTTTCCTTCCACTCCTGCAATGGGTGAGGTAGTTCCTACATGTTCAAAACTCCAATTAACCCTTACCACAGGTGATCTTACATACATCTCTGCAGTCTTCATGCAGTTGTGTAAGCGTCCATGCAGATCTCTCTTGCACCTGACAATACACAGTCTCCAGAAACACACTCTTAGCACACAGGCAGCTGCTTCTCATGCATTCCCATGCTTACTATTCAGCACTGTGTGGTATTTCAGATAGCAGTGTGTAACGATAACACATTCAACATCACCAAGGCTCATTTCCTTTGCTCTAGTCTAATCACTCACCCAGGTTCCACATGCTCATGGTCTCAAGTAGCTGTTAGGACATGTGCTCTTTTCTGCCTCTCTAAACTATAAGGAAAATGTGTCAGGCTGTTACAGTAATTATCACTTGCTCTACCACAGTAGTAAATGTGCTTTGAAATTGCCAATCAAATATCGTTTTCTACCTAGAATCACACCATGAGTCTGTGTGCACACAGGAATTGTTGTCAGAGATTTAATTTGTGTTGCTCTTGTTCTGTAAGACTTGCACTCGTAGGAAAGGGGCAGCTTGTTTTCTTGAACTGTGATGGTTAGCATTCAGCACAAATCACTATCTCACAGATGAGAGGCAAATGGTAACACATTTGAAAACAACAGGGTAGATTTTCCTTCCACTCCTGCAATGGGCGAGGTAGTTCCTACATGTTCAAAACTCCAATTAACCCTTACCACAGGTGATCTTACATACATCTCTGCAGTCTTCATGCAGTTGTGTAAGCGTCCATGCAGATCTCGCTTGCACCTGACAATACACAGTCTCCAGAAACACATTCTTAGCACACAGGCAGCTGCTTCTCCTGCATTCCCATGCTTACTATTCAGCACTGTGTGGTATTTCAGATAGCAGTGTGTAACGCTAACACATTCAACATCACCAAGGCTCATTTCCTTTGCTCTAGTCTAATCACTCACCCAGGTTCCACATGCTCATGGTCTCAAGTAGCTGTTAGGACATGTGCTCTTTTCTGCCTCTCTAAACTATAAGGAAAATGTGTCAGGCTGTTACAGTAATTATCACTTGCTCTACCTCAGTAGTAAATGTGCTTTGAAATTGCCAATCAAATATCGTTTTCTGCCTAGAATCACACCATGAGTCTGTGTGCACACAGGAATTGTTTTCAGAGATTTAATTCGTGTCGCTCTTGTTCTGTAAGACTTGCACTCATAGGAAAGGGGCAGCTTGTTTTCTTGAACTGTAATGGTTAGCATTCAGCACAAATCACTATCTCACAGATGAGAGGCAAATGGTAACACATTTGAATACAACAGGGTAGATTTTCCTTCCACTCCTGCAATGGGTGAGGTAGTTCCTACATGTTCAAAACTCCAATTAACCCTTACCACAGGTGATCTTACATACATCTCTGCAGTCTTCATGCAGTTGTGCAAGCGTCCATGCAGATCTCTCTTGCACCCGACAATACACAGTCTCCAGAAACACACTCTTAGCACACATCCAACTGCTTCTCCTGCACTCCCATGCTTACTATTCAGCACTGTGTGGTATTTCAGATAACAGTGTGTAACGCTAACACATTCAACATCACCAAGGCTCATTTCCTTTGCTCTAGTCTAATCACTCACCCAGGTTCCACATGCTCATGGTCTCAAGTAGCTGTTAGGACATGTGCTCTTTTCTGCCTCTCTAAACTATAAGGAAAATGTGTCAGGCTGTTACAGTAATTATCACTTGCTCTACCACAGTAGTAAATGTGCTTTGAAATTGCCAATCAAATATCGTTTCCTACCTAGAATCACACCATGAGTCTGTGTGCACACAGGAATTGTTGTCAGAGATTTAATTCGTGTTGCTCTTGTTCTGTAAGACTTGCACTCGTAGGAAAGGGGCAGCTTGTTTTCTTGAACTGTGATGGTTAGCATTCAGCACAAATCACTATCTCACAGATGAGAGGCAAATGCTAACACATTTGAAAACAACAGGGTAGATTTTCCTTCCACTCCTGCAATGGGTGAGGTAGTTCCTACATGTTCAAAACTCCAATTAACCCTTACCACAGGTGATATTACATACATCTTTGCAGTCTTCATGCAGTTGTGTAAGTGTCCATGCAGATCTCTCTTGCACCTGACAATACACAGTCTCCAGAAACACACTCTTAGCACACAGGCAGCTGCTTCTCCTGTATTCCCATGCTTACTATTCAGCACTGTGTGGTTTTTCAGATAGCAGTGTGTAATGCTAACAGATTCAACATCACCAAGGCTCATTTCCTTTGCTCTAGTCTAATCACTCACCCAGGTTCCACATGCTCATGGTCTCAAGCAGCTATTAGGACATGTGCTCTTTTCTGCCTCTCTAAACTGTAAGGAAAATGTGTCAGGCTGTTACAGTAATTATCACTTGCTCTACCACAGTAGTAAATGTGCTTTGAAATTGCCAATCAAATATTGTTTTCTGCCTAGAATCACACCATGAGTCTGTGTGCACACAGGAATTGTTGGCAGAGATTTAATTTGTGTTGCACTTGTTCTGTAAGACTTGCACTCATAGGAAACGGGCAGCTTGTTTTCTTGAACTGTGATGGTTAGAATTCAGCACAAATCACTATCTCACAGATGAGAGGCAAATGGTAACACATTTGAAAACAACAGGGTAGATTTCCCTTCCACTCCAGCAATGGGTGAGGTAGTTCCTACTTGTTCAAAACTCCAATTAACCCTTACCACAGGTGATCTTACATACATCTCTGCAGTCTTCATGCAGTTGTGCAAGCGTCCATGCAGATCTCTCTTGCACCTGATAATACACAGTCTCCAGAAAAACACTCTTAGCACACATCCAACTGCTTCTCCTGCACTCCCATGCTTACTATTCAGCACTGTGTGGTATTTCAGATAGCAGTGTGTAACGCTAACACATTCAACATCACCAAGGCTAATTTCCTTTGCTCTAGTCTAATCACTCACCCAGGTTCCACATGCTCATGGTCTCAAGTAGCTGTTAGGATATGTGCTCTTTTCTGCCTCTCTAAACTATAAGGAAAATGTGTCAGGCTGTTACAGTAATTATCACTTGCTCTACCACAGTAGTAAATGTGCTTTGAAATTGCCAATCAAATATCGTTTTCTGCCTAGAATCACACCATGAGTCTGTGTACACACAGGAATGGTTGTCAGAGATTTAATTTGTGTTGCTCTTGTTCTGTAAGACTTGCACTCGTAGGAAAGGGGCAGCTTGTTTTCTTGAACTGTAATGGTTAGCATTCAGCACAAATCACTATCTCACAGATGAGAGGCAAATGGTAACACATTTGAAAACAACAGGGTAGATTTTCCTTCCACTCCTGCAATGGGTTAGGTAGTTCCTACATGTTCAAAACTCCAATTAACCCTTACCACAGGTGATCTTACATACATCTCTGCAGTCTTCATGCAGTTGTGCAAGCGTCCATGCAGATCTATCTTGTACCTGACAATACACAGTCTCCAGAAACACACTCTTAGCACACATCCAACTGCTTCTCCTGCATTCCCATGCTTACTATTCAGCACTGTGTGGTATTTCAGATAGCAGTGTGTAACGCTAACAGATTCAACATCACCAAGGCTCATTTCCTTTGCTCTAGTCTAATCACTCACCCAGGTTCCACATGCTCATGGTCTCAAGTAGCTGTTAGGACATGTGCTCTTTTCTGCCTCTCTAAACTATAAGGAAAATGTGTCAGGCTGTTACAGTAATTATCACTTGCTCTACCACAGTAGTAAATGTGCTTTGAAATTGGCAATCAAATATCGTTTTCTGCCTAGAATCACACCACGAGTCTGTGTGCACACAGGAATGGTTGTCAGAGATTTAATTTGTGTTGCTCTTGTTCTGTAAGACTTGCACTCGTAGGAAAGGGGCAGCTTGTTTTCTTCAACTGTAATGGTTAGCATTCAGCACAAATCACTATCTCACAGATGAGAGGCAAATGGTAACACATTTGAAAACAACAGGGTAGATTTTCCTTCCACTCCTGCAATGGGTGAGGTAGTTCCTACATGTTCAAAACTCCAATTAACCCTTACCACAGGTGATCTTACATACATCTCTGCAGTCTTCATGCAGTTATGGAAGCGTCCATGCAGATCTCTCTTGCACCTGACAATACACAGTCTCCAGAAACACACTCTTAGCACACAGGCAGCTGCTTCTACTGCATTCCCATGCTTACTATTCAGTACTGTGTGGTATTTCAGATAGCAGTGTGTAACGCTAACACATTCAACATCACCAAGGCTAATTTCCTTTGCTCTAGTCTAATCACCCACCCAGGTTCCTCATGCTCATGGTCTCAAGCAGCTGTTAGGACATGTGCTCTTTTCTACCTCTCTAAACTATAAGGAAAATGTGTCAGGCTGTTACAGTAATTATCACTTGCTCTACCACAGTAGTAAATGTGCTTTGAAATTGCCAATCAAATATCGTTTTCTGCCTAGAATCACACCATGAGTCTGTGTGCACACAGGAATTGTTGTCAGAGATTCAATTCGTATTGCTCTTGTTCTGTAAGACTTGCACTCGTAGGAAAGGGGCAGCTTGTTTTCTTCAACTGTAATGGTTAGCATTCAGCACAAATCACTATCTCACAGATGAGAGGCAAATGGTAACACATTTGAAAACAACAGGGTAGATTTTCCTTCCACTCCTGCAATGGGTGAGGTAGTTCCTACATGTTCAAAACTCCAATTAACCCTTACCACAGGTGATCTTACATACATCTCTGCAGTCTTCATGCAGTTGTGTAAGCGTCCATGCAGATCTCTCTTGCACCTGACAATACACAGTCTCCAGAAACACACTCTTAGCACACAGGCAGCTGCTTCTCCTGCATTCCCATGCTTACTATTCAGCACTGTGTGGTATTTCAGATAGTAGTGTGTAACGCTAACAGATTCAACATCACCAAGGCTCATTTCCTTTGCTCTAGTCTAATCACTCACCCAGGTTCCACATGCTCATGGTCTCAAGTAGCTGTTAGGACATGTGCTCTTTTCTGCCTCTCTAAACTATAAGGAAAATGTGTCAGGCTGTTACAGTAATTATCACTTGCTCTACCACAGTAGTAAATGTGCTTTGAAATTGCCAATCAAATATCGTTTTCTGCCTAGAATCACACCATGAGTCTGTGTGCACACAGGAATTGTTGTCAGAGATTTAATTCGTGTCGCTCTTGTTCTGTAAGACTTGCACTCGTAGGAAAGGGGCAGCTTGTTTTCTTGAACTGTGATGGTTAGCATTCAGCACAAATCACTATCTCACAGATGAGAGGCAAATGCAAACACATTTGAAAACAACAGGGTAGATTTTCCTTCCACTCCTGCAATGGGTGAGGTAGTTCCTACATGTTCAAAACTCCAATTAACCCTTACCACAGGTGATCTTACATACATCTCTGCAGTCTTCATGCAGTTGTGTAAGCGTCCATGCAGATCTCTCTTGCACCTGACAATACACAGTCTCCAGAAACACACTCTTAGCATACAGGCAGCTGCATCTCCTGCATTCCCATGCTTACTATTCAGCACTGTGTGGTATTTCAGATAGCAGTGTGTAACGCTAACACATTCAACATCACCAAGGCTCATTTCCTTTGCTCTAGTCTAATCACTCACCCAGGTTCCACATGCTCATGGTCTCAAGTAGCTGTTAGGACATGTGCTCTTTTCTGCCTCTCTAAACTATAAGGAAAATGTGTCAGGCTGTTACAGTAATTATCACTTGCTCTACCACAGTAGTAAATGTGCTTTGAAATTGCCAATCAAATATCGTTTTCTGCCTAGAATCACACCATGAGTCTGTGTGCACACAGGAATTGTTGTCAGAGATTTAATTCGTGTCGCTCTTGTTCTGTAAGACTTGCACTCGTAGGAAAGGGGCAGCTTGTTTTCTTGAACTGTGATGGTTAGCATTCAGCACAAATCACTATCTCACAGATGAGAGGCAAATGCAAACACATTTGAAAACAACAGGGTAGATTTTCCTTCCACTCCTGCAATGGGTGAGGTAGTTCCTACATGTTCAAAACTCCAATTAACCCTTACCACAGGTGATCTTACATACATCTCTGCAGTCTTCATGCAGTTGTGTAAGCGTCCATGCAGATCTCTCTTGCACCTGACAATACACAGTCTCCAGAAACACACTCTTAGCACACAGGCAGCTGCTTCTCCTGCATTCCCATGCTTACTATTCAGCACTGTGTGGTATTTCAGATAGCAGTGTGTAACGCTAACACATTCAACATCACCAAGGCTCATTTCCTTTGCTCTAGTCTAATCACTCACCCAGGTTCCACATGCTCATGGTCTCAAGTAGCTGTTAGGACATGTGCTCTTTTCTGCCTCTCTAAACTATAAGGAAAATGTGTCAGGCTGTTACAGTAATTATCACTTGCTCTACAACAGTAGTAAATGTGCTTTGAAATTGCCAATCCAATATCGTTTTCTGCCTAGAATCACACCATGAGTCTGTGTGCACACAGGAATTGTTTTCAGAGATTTAATTCCTGTCGCTCTTGTTATGTAAGACTTGCACTCGTAGGAAAGGGGCAGCTTGTTTTCTTGAACTGTGATGGTTAGCATTCAGCACAAATCACTATCTCACAGATGAGAGGCAAATGCAAACACATTTGAAAACAACAGGGTAGATTTTCCTTCCACTCCTGCAATGGGTGAGGTAGTTCCTACATGTTCAAAACTCCAATTAACCCTTACCACAGGTGATCTTACATACATCTCTGCAGTCTTCATGCAGTTGTGTAAGCGTCCATGCAGATCTCTCTTGCACCTGACAATACACAGTCTCCAGAAACACACTCTTAGCATACAGGCAGCTGCATCTCCTGCATTCCCATGCTTACTATTCAGCACTGTGTGGTATTTCAGATAGCAGTGTGTAACGCTAACACATTCAACATCACCAAGGCTCATTTCCTTTGCTCTAGTCTAATCACTCACCCAGGTTCCACATGCTCATGGTCTCAAGTAGCTGTTAGGACATGTGCTCTTTTCTGCCTCTCTAAACTATAAGGAAAATGTGTCAGGCTGTTACAGTAATTATCACTTGCTCTACCACAGTAGTAAATGTGCTTTGAAATTGCCAATCCAATATCGTTTTCTGCCTAGAATCACAGGAATTGTTTTCAGAGATTTAATTCGTGTCGCTCTTGTTCTGTAAGACTTGCACTCGTAGGAAAGGGGCAGCTTGTTTTCTTGAACTGTGATGGTTAGCATTCAGCACAAATCACTATCTCACAGATGAGAGGCAAATGCGAACACATTTGAAAACAGGGTAGATTTTCCTTCCACTCCTGCAATGGGTGAGGTAGTTCCTACATGTTCAAAACTCCAATTAACCCTTACCACAGGTGATCTTACATACATCTCTGCAGTCTTCATGCAGTTGTGTAAGCGTCCATGCAGATCTCTCTTGCACCTGACAATACACAGTCTCCAGAAACACACTCTTAGCATACAGGCAGCTGCATCTCCTGCATTCCCATGCTTACTATTCAGCACTGTGTGGTATTTCAGATAGCAGTGTGTAACGCTAACACATTCAACAACACCAAGGCTCATTTCCTTTGCTCTAGTCTAATCACTCACCCAGGTTCCACATGCTCATGGTCTCAAGTAGCTGTTAGGACATGTGCTCTTTTCTGCCTCTCTAAACTATAAGGAAAATGTGTCAGGCTGTTATAGTAATTATCACTTGCTCTACCACAGTAGTAAATGTGCTTTGAAATTGCCAATCAAATATCGTTTTCTGCCTAGAATCACACCATGAGTCTGTGTGCACACAGGAATTGTTGTCAGAGATTTAATTTGTGTTGCTCTTGTTCTGTAAGACTTGCACTCGTAGGAAAGGGGCAGCTTGTTTTCTTGAACTGTGATGGTTAGCATTCAGCACAAATCACTATCTCACAGATGAGAGGCAAATGGTAACACATTTGAAAACAACAGGGTAGATTTTCCTTCCACTCCTGCAATGGGTGAGGTAGTTCCTACATGTTCAAAACTCCAATTAACCCTTACCACAGGTGATCTTACATACATCTCTGCAGTCTTCATGCAGTTGTGTAAGCGTCCATGCAGATCTCTCTTGCACCTGACAATACACAGTCTCCAGAAACACACTCTTAGCACACAGGCAGCTGCATCTCCTGCATTCCCATGCTTACTATTCAGCACTGTGTGGTATTTCAGATAGCAGTGTGTAACGCTAACACATTCAACATCACCAAGGCTCATTTCCTTTGCTCTAGTCTAATCACTCACCCAGGTTCCACATGCTCATGGTCTCAAGTAGCTGTTAGGACATGTGCTCTTTTCTGCCTCTCTAAACTATAAGGAAAATGTGTCAGGCTGTTACAGTAATTATCACTTGCTCTACCACAGTAGTAAATGTGCTTTGAAATTGCCAATCAAATATCGTTTTCTACCTAGAATCACACCATGAGTCTGTGTGCACACAGGAATTGTTGTCAGAGATTTAATTCGTGTTGCTCTTGTTCTGTAAGACTTGCACTCGTAGGAAAGGGGCAGCTTGTTTTCTTGAACTGTGATGGTTAGCATTCAGCACAAATCACTATCTCACAGATGAGAGGCAAATGGTAACACATTTGAAAACAACAGGGTAGATTTTCCTCTCACTCCTGCAATGGGTGAGGTAGTTCCTACATATTCAAAACTCCAATTAACCCTTACTACAGGTGATCTCACATACATCTCTGCAGTCTTCATGCAGTTGTGTAAGCGTCCATGCAGATCTCTCTTGCACCTGACAATACACAGTCTCCAGAAACACACTCTTAGCACACAGGCAGCTGCTTCTCATGCATTCCCATGCTTACTATTCAGCACTGTGTGGTATTTCAGATAGCAGTGTGTAACGCTAACACATTCAACATCACCAAGGCTCATTTTCTTTGCTCTAGTCTAATCACTCACCCAGGTTCCACATGCTCATGGTCTCAAGTAGCTGTTAGGACATGTGCTCTTTTCTGCCTCTCTAAACTATAAGGAAAATGTGTCAGGCTGTTACAGTAATTATCACTTGCTCTACCACAGTAGTTAATGTGCTTTGAAATTGCCAATCAAATATCGTTTTCTGCCTAGAATCACACCATGAGTCTGTGTGCACACAGGAATTGTTGTCAGAGATTTAATTTGTGTTGCTCTTGTTCTGTAAGACTTGCACTCGTAGGAAAGGGGCAGCTTGTTTTCTTGAACTGTGATGGTTAGCATTCAGCACAAATCACTATCTCACAGATGAGAGGCAAATGCTAACACATTTAAAAACAGCACGATAGATTTTCCTTCCACTCCTGCAATGGGTGAGATAGTTCCTACATGTTCAAAACTCCAATTAACCCTGACCACAGGTGATCTTACATACATCTCTGCAGTCTTCATGCAGTTGTGCAAGCGTACATGCAGATCTCTCTTGCACCTGACAATACACAGTCTACAGAAACACACTCTTAGCACACATCCAACTGCTTCTCCTGCACTCCAATGCTTACTATTCAGCACTGTGTGGTATTTCAGATAGCAGTGTGTAACGCCAACACATTCAACATCACCAAGGCTCATTTCCTTTGCTCTAGTCTAATCACTCACCCAGGTTCCTCATGCTCGTGGTCTCAAGTAGCTGTTAGGACATGTGCTCTTTTCTGCCTCTCTAAACTATAAGGAAAATGTGTCAGGCTGTTACAGTAATTATCACTTGCTCTACCACAGTAGTAAATGTGCTTTGAAATTGCCAATCAAATATTGTTTTCTGCCTAGAATCACACCAGGAGTCTGTGTGCACACAGGAATTGTTGTCAGAGATTTAATTCTTGTTGCTCTTGTTCTGTAAGACTTGCACTCGTAGGAAAGGGGCAGCTTGTTTTCTTGAACTGTGATGGTTAGCATTCAGCACAAATCACTATCTCACAGATGAGAGGCAAATGGTAACACATTTGAAAACAACAGGGTAGATTTTCCTTCCACTCCTGCAATGGGTGAGGTAGTTCCTACATGTTCAAAACTCCAATTAACCCTTACCACAGGTGATCTTACATACATCTCTGCAGTCTTCATGCAGTTGTGTAAGCGTCCATGCAGATCTCTCTTGCACCTGACAATACACAGTCTCCAGAAACACACTCTTAGCACACAGGCAGCTGCTTCTCCTGCATTCCCATGCTTACTATTCAGCACTGTGTGGTATTTCAGATAGCAGTGTGTAACGCTAACACATTCAACATCACCAAGGCTCATTTCCTTTGCTCTAGTCTAATCACTCACCCAGGTTCCACATGCTCATGGTCTCAAGTAGCTGTTAGGACATGTGCTCTTTTCTGCCTCTCTAAACTATAAGGAAAATGTGTCAGGCTGTTACAGTAATTATCACTTGCTCTACCACAGTAGTAAATGTGCTTTGAAATTGCCAATCCAATATCGTTTTCTGCCTAGAATCACACCATGAGTCTGTGTGCACATAGGAATTGTTTTCAGAGATTTAATTCCTGTCGCTCTTGTTATGTAAGACTTGCACTCGTAGGAAAGGGGCAGCTTGTTTTCTTGAACTGTGATGGTTAGCATTCAGCACAAATCACTATCTCACAGATGAGAGGCAAATGCAAACACATTTGAAAACAACAGGGTAGGTTTTCCTTCCACTCCTGCAATGGGTGAGGTAGTTCCTACATGTTCAAAACTCCAATTAACCCTTACCACAGGTGATCTTACATACATCTCTGCAGTCTTCATGCAGTTGTGTAAGCGTCCATGCAGATCTCTCTTGCACCTGACAATACACAGTCTCCAGAAACACACTCTTAGCATACAGGCAGCTGCATCTCCTGCATTCCCATGCTTACTATTCAGCACTGTGTGGTATTTCAGATAGCAGTGTGTAACGCTAACACATTCAACATCACCAAGGCTCATTTCCTTTGCTCTAGTCTAATCACTCACCCAGGTTCCACATGCTCATGGTCTCAAGTAGCTGTTAGGACATGTGCTCTTTTCTGCCTCTCTAAACTATAAGGAAAATGTGTCAGGCTGTTACAGTAATTATCACTTGCTCTACCACAGTAGTAAATGTGCTTTGAAATTGCCAATCAAATATCGTTTTCTACCTAGAATCACACCATGAGTCTGTGTGCACACAGGAATTGTTGTCAGAGATTTAATTCGTGTTGCTCTTGTTCTGTAAGACTTGCACTCGTAGGAAAGGGGCAGCTTGTTTTCTTGAACTGTGATGGTTAGCATTCAGCACAAATCACTATCTCACAGATGAGAGGCAAATGGTAACACATTTGAAAACAACAGGGTAGATTTTCCTCTCACTCCTGCAATGGGTGAGGTAGTTCCTACATATTCAAAACTCCAATTAACCCTTACCACAGGTGATCTCACATACATCTCTGCAGTCTTCATGCAGTTGTGTAAGCGTCCATGCAGATCTCTCTTGCACCTGACAATACACAGTCTCCAGAAACACACTCTTAGCACACAGGCAGCTGCTTCTCATGCATTCCCATGCTTACTATTCAGCACTGTGTGGTATTTCAGATAGCAGTGTGTAACGCCAACACATTCAACATCACCAAGGCTCATTTCCTTTGCTCTAGTCTAATCACTCACCCAGGTTCCTCATGCTCGTGGTCTCAAGTAGCTGTTAGGACATGTGCTCTTTTCTGCCTCTCTAAACTATAAGGAAAATGTGTCAGGCTGTTACAGTAATTATCACTTGCTCTACCACAGTAGTAAATGTGCTTTGAAATTGCCAATCAAATATTGTTTTCTGCCTAGAATCACACCAGGAGTCTGTGTGCACACAGGAATTGTTGTCAGAGATTTAATTCTTGTTGCTCTTGTTCTGTAAGACTTGCACTCGTAGGAAAGGGGCAGCTTGTTTTCTTGAACTGTGATGGTTAGCATTCAGCACAAATCACTATCTCACAGATGAGAGGCAAATGGTAACACATTTGAAAACAACAGGGTAGATTTTCCTTCCACTCCTGCAATGGGTGAGGTAGTTCCTACATGTTCAAAACTCCAATTAACCCTTACCACAGGTGATCTTACATACATCTCTGCAGTCTTCATGCAGTTGTGTAAGCGTCCATGCAGATCTCTCTTGCACCTGACAATACACAGTCTCCAGAAACACACTCTTAGCACACAGGCAGCTGCTTCTCCTCCATTCCCATGCTTACTATTCAGCACTGTGTGGTATTTCAGATAGTAGTGTGTAACGCTAACAGATTCAACATCACCAAGGCTCATTTCCTTTGCTCTAGTCTAATCACTCACCCAGGTTCCACATGCTCATGGTCTCAAGTAGCTGTTAGGACATGTGCTCTTTTCTGCCTCTCTAAACTATAAGGAAAATGTGTCAGGCTGTTACAATAATTATCACTTGCTCTACCACAGTAGTAAATGTGCTTTGAAATTGCCAATCAAATATCGTTTTCTGCCTAGAATCACACCATGAGTCTGTGTGCACACAGGAATTGTTGTCAGAGATTTAATTCGTGTCGCTCTTGTTCTGTAAGACTTGCACTCGTAGGAAAGGGGCAGCTTGTTTTCTTGAACTGTGATGGTTAGCATTCAGCACAAATCACTATCTCACAGATGAGAGGCAAATGCAAACACATTTGAAAACAACAGGGTAGATTTTCCTTCCACTCCTGCAATGGGTGAGGTAGTTCCTACATGTTCAAAACTCCAATTAACCCTTACCACAGGTGATCTTACATACATCTCTGCAGTCTTCATGCAGTTGTGTAAGCGTCCATGCAGATCTCTCTTGCACCTGACAATACACAGTCTCCAGAAACACACTCTTAGCATACAGGCAGCTGCATCTCCTGCATTCCCATGCTTACTATTCAGCACTGTGTGGAATTTCAGATAGCAGTGTGTAACGCTAACACATTCAACAACACCAAGGCTCATTTCCTTTGCTCTAGTCTAATCACTCACCCAGGTTCCACATGCTCATGGTCTCAAGTAGCTGTTAGGACATGTGCTCTTTTCTGCCTCTCTAAACTATAAGGAAAATGTGTCAGGCTGTTACAATAATTATCACTTGCTCTACCACAGTAGTAAATGTGCTTTGAAATTGCCAATCAAATATCGTTTTCTGCCTAGAATCACACCATGAGTCTGTGTGCACACAGGAATTGTTGTCAGAGATTTAATTCGTGTTGCTCTTGTTCTGTAAGACTTGCACTCGTAGGAAAGGGGCAGCTTGTTTTCTTGAACTGTGATGGTTAGCATTCAGCACAAATCACTATCACAGATGAGAGGCAAATGGTAACACATTTGAAAACAACAGGGTAGATTTTCCTTCCACTCCTGCAATGGGTGAGGTAGTTCCTACATGTTCAAAACTCCAATTAACCCTTACCACAGGTGATCTTACATACATCTCTGCAGTCTTCATGCAGTTGTGTAAGCGTCCATGCAGATCTCTCTTGCACCTGACAATACACAGTCTCCAGAAACACACTCTTAGCATACAGGCAGCTGCATCTCCTGCATTCCCATGCTTACTATTCAGCACTGTGTGGTATTTCAGATAGCAGTGTGTAACGCTAACACATTCAACATCACCAAGGCTCATTTCCTTTGCTCTAGTCTAATCACTCACCCAGGTTCCACATGCTCATGGTCTCAAGTAGCTGTTAGGACATGTGCTCTTTTCTGCCTCTCTAAACTATAAGGAAAATGTGTCAGGCTGTTACAGTAATTATCACTTGCTCTACCACAGTAGTAAATGTGCTTTGAAATTGCCAATCAAATATTGTTTTCTGCCTAGAATCACACCAGGAGTCTGTGTGCACACAGGAATTGTTGTCAGAGATTTAATTCTTGTTGCTCTTGTTCTGTAAGACTTGCACTCGTAGGAAAGGGGCAGCTTGTTTTCTTGAACTGTGATGGTTAGCATTCAGCACAAATCACTATCTCACAGATGAGAGGCAAATGGTAACACATTTAAAAACAGCACGATAGATTTTCCTTCCACTCCTGCAATGGGTGAGATAGTTCCTACATGTTCAAAACTCCAATTAACCCTGACCACAGGTGATCTTACATACATCTCTGCAGTCTTCATGCAGTTGTGCAAGCGTCCATGCAGATCTCTCTTGCACCTGACAATACACAGTCTCCAGAAACACACTCTTAGCACACAGGCAGCTGCTTCTCCTGCATTCCCATGCTTACTGTTAAGCACTGTGTGGTATTTCAGATAGCAGTGTGTAACGCTAACACATTCAACATCACCAAGGCTCATTTCCTTTGCTCTAGTCTAATCACTCACCCAGGTTCCACATGCTCATGGTCTCAAGTAGCTGTTAGGACATGTGCTCTTTTCTGCCTCTCTAAACTATAAGGAAAATGTGTCAGGCTGTTACAGTAATTATCACTTGCTCTACCTCAGTAGTAAATGTGCTTTGAAATTGCCAATCAAATATCGTTTTCTGCCTAGAATCACACCATGAGTCTGTGTGCACACAGGAATTGTTTTCAGAGATTTAATTCGTGTCGCTCTTGTTCTGTAAGACTTGCACTCGTAGGAAAGGGGCAGCTTGTTTTCTTGAACTGTGATGGTTAGCATTCAGCACAAATCACTATCTCACAGATGAGAGGCAAATGCTAACACATTTGAAAACAACAGGGTAGATTTTCCTTCCACTCCTACAATGGGTGAGGTACTTCCTACATGTTCAAAACTCCAATTAACCCTTACCACAGGTGATCTTACATACATCTCTGCAGTCTTCATGCAGTTTTGCAAGCGTCCATGCAGATCTCTCTTGCACCTGACAATACATAGTCTCCAGAAACACACTCTTAGCACACATCCAACTGCTTCTCCTGCACTCCCATGCTTACTATTCAGCACTGTGTGGTATTTCAGATAACAGTGTGTAACGCTAACACATTCAACATCACAAAGGCTCATTTCCTTTGCTCTAGTCTAATCACTCACCCAGTTTCCACATGCTCATGGTCTCAAGCAGCTATTAGGTCATGTGCTCTTTTCTGCCTCTAAACTGTAAGGAAAATGTGTCAGGCTGTTACAGTAATTATCACTTGCTCTACCACAGTAGTAAATGTGCTTTGAAATTCCCAATCAAATATTGTTTTCTCCCTAGAATCACACCATAAGTCTGTGTGCACAGATGAATTGTTGTCAGAGATTTAATTTATGTTGCTCTTGTTCGGTAAGACTTGCACTCGTAGGAAAGGGGCAGCTTGTTTTCTTGAACTGTAGTGGTTAGCATTCAGCACAAATCACTATCTCACAGATGAGAGGCAAATGGTAACACATTTGAAAACAGGGTAGATTTTCCTTCCACTCCTGCAATGGGTGAGGTAGTTCCTACATGTTCAAAACTCCAATTAACCCTTACCACAGGTGATCTTACATACATCTCTGCAGTCTTCATGCAGTTGTGTAAGCGTCCATGCAGATCTCGCTTGCACCTGACAATACACAGTCTCCAGAAACACATTCTTAGCACACAGGCAGCTGCTTCTCCTGCATTCCCATGCTTACTATTCAGCACTGTGTGGTATTTCAGATAGCAGTGTGTAACGCTAACACATTCAACATCACCAAGGCTCATTTCCTTTGCTCTAGTCTAATCACTCACCCAGGTTCCTCATGGTCTCAAGTAGCTGTTAGGACATGTGCTCTTTTCTGCCTCTCTAAACTATAAGGAAAATGTGTCAGGCTGTTACAGTAATTATCACTTGCTCTACCACAGTAGTAAATGTGCTTTGAAATTGCCATTCAAATATCGTTTTCTGCCTAGAATCACACCATGAGTCTGTGTGCACACAGGAATTGTTGTCAGAGATTTAATTTGTGTCGCTCTTGTTCTGTACGACTTGCTCTCGTAGGAAAGGGGCAGCTTGTTTTCTTGAACTGTGATGGTTAGCATTCAGCACAAATCACTATCTCACAGATGAGAGGCAAATGGTAACACATTTGAAAACAACAGGGTAGATTTTCCTTCAACTCCTGCAATGGGTGAGGTAGTTCCTACATGTTCAAAGCTCCAACTAACCCTTACCACAGGTGATCTTACATACATCTCTGCTGTCTTCATGCAGTTGTGTAAGCGTCCATGCAGATCTCTCTTGCACCTGACAATACACAGTCTCCAGAAACACACTCTTAGCACACAGGCAGCTGCTTCTCCTGCATTCCCATGCTTACTATTCAGCACTGTGTGGTATTTCAGATAGCAGTGTGTAACGCTAACAGATTCAACATCACCAAGGCTCATTTCCTTTGCTCTAGTCTAATCACTCACCCAGGTTCCACATGCTCATGGTCTCAAGTAGCTGTTAGGACATGTGCTCTTTTCTGCCTCTCTAAACTATAAGGAAAATGTGTCAGGCTGTTACAGTAATTATCACTTGCTCTACCACAGTAGTAAATGTGCTTTGAAATTGCCAATCAAATATCGTTTTCTGCCTAGAATCACACCATGAGTCTGTGTGCACACAGGAATTGTTGTCAGAGATTTAATTTAGTGTTGCTCTTGTTCTGTAAGACTTGCACTCGTAGGAAAGGGGCAACTCATATGATAGGATTTGAAAAGCTCAAAAAAAATATAGTATTATATTTAAATTACATAAAGGTATTTTTTTTTTAGTTTCCTTTAGGTATTGCTGAACAACACTGAAATAAATTAAACATGCCTATAAAATCAAGAAAGAGAAAAGAACAGCAAAAACATCTACATTTGAAGGCAACTGGACAACAGAAATTAGTTGAAGAACCTCATGTTGGAAAAAAGAAAAAGTCTTCTGGTAAGCAGACTAAGGATTTTTTTTAAATATCCGCAAACATAGAAAAAATGTACAAAATATATCCACTGCAAATAGTGTTTCAAGAAGAAAACAACAAGACAATAGAAAGAAAATACTATTGTACAATCAGAAGCAGGAAAGAATGACAGAATTTCAAAACATTCGTAAAAAAATGTTTCATAGAAGAGTGGTGTTCAATTTGCTAAAGGATGTGAAAAAATATAGGAAGAAAGCAATATTTTATAAGAAAAAGAAACATATTGAATCAATTGTTGCAAAGGCTTTGGAATTAAAAAGAAAACTGTTGATTTTAATTTTGAACAGGATCCGTACATTAGATAAAAAAGTCAATGTAATGAAGTCAAAAAGCAGAAGGAAAAGAGTAGTGAAAAAACTGCAGTGGTCGAAGTTATGAAGTTAAAGATGGTTGTGTAATGGAAAAGGAGAAAATGGTTCCAAGAAATGAGGAAGAAGTGTTAGCTGATGAGGTTATGGGGAAACGTCCTAAAGCCCCAGTGTACACTTGGAATTGTAGTAGTATTTGTACTGTACGCCAAGAATCTATTGATAAATTACGTGACTTTCTAAGAGAATATAGTAAAAAAAGTGTTAAACAGAAGATCAAGGTGCTTCAAAGACTAGATCCATGCAGAGTGAGAAAGAATACTGGTTTGCAAGGAAATTCTCTGGCTTGTCTTTCTAGGAAAGTTTGTCAAAGTGTTTTTCACCATTTTAGGATGCTGGCAGTACATCATACTGAAATGAGAAAGTTTGTGAGAAGATTGTATTTTGCTAAAAGTCCAGCACTAAAGTTAAATGAGTTGAATAGTGCTCTGTTGCGTGGATCTGTATCAGATGTAGAGAAGGTTACTGATATTCAGTTTTGTTACTTTGGTCCAGAACAAGAAAGTGCAGGAAATGACACAGTTATTGAAGAAAATGTGGAAGAGAATGTAGAACCCACTGTTAGTAAAACAATTGAAGATCAAATGACAAAATTTACTATCATCTCTAATAAAAGACCAAATATTACTTGTATTTGTTGCTGGAGAAGCCATTATAAAACTCAAACAAGGAATGTTGATCTCTATAAAAAAGTGAAAAAGAAAATAATTATTAGTGGAAGGATTTTGCTACATATTTGTTTCTGGAAAATTGTTTTGATTTGGGTGAAGATCAGCGTATTTGTAAATACTGTTATAACAAGTTAGTAGGAAATAAAATGCCAGCTAGAGCTGTACATAATAATTTAGAATTGGTTGATATTCCTGCAGAACTTAGTGATTTAAATACGTATGAGTCTATACTCATTCAATGTGTCCATCCGTTTCAGACTATAGTTCGTATGGAGCCCAAAACAGGTAAATTACCTCCTTCAGATTTACAAAGAGGTTTAAAAGGAAGAGTTGTCTATTTGCCATTAGATTTGAAAAAAAATATTGAAACAATTGATGCAGATAGTTTGGAAACTGAACCATTAGTTATTCTGGTTAATGGTGTACCTACAAAGAATAAGAAAATTTGGCAGGAGCTAGTAGATGTACGAAAAGTACAAAGAGCAAATTTATATTTGAAAAGAAATAATAAGTACTATCAATCAATTTATATGGATGAAGATGAAGAAGTTTTACTAGCAGACACAGGAATACCAACTGGGCAAATTGAAAAAGTGGATAAGTCAAAAGAAGAAGAAATTTATGAACATTTCAGCACACATCCTCTTCATTCTAAAGAAGTTATGGGAAACACTATTGATCTGTTTCAGATGAAAAAAGCAAAAGGAACTCCCGTGAGTGTATGGGAGGAGAGCTTGGAAGCTCGTTGTTTTCCCCAGCTGTTTCCTACAGGAAAAGGTGGCAGATATGATGAACGTCCAGCACAGATTCCTGCTTCTGAGTATCGGACTACAAGATTATATGCAGAAGATCCTAGATTTCGTCAAAGTATTCCTTATTTGTTCCATCTTTTATTTGAAAGTGACTTGTCTGCACTATCGTATGCAGTAAATCACATTTTAAAAACTGGAGTACATCTACATAATGTGTCTGCAAAGGATTTTATGAACAAAGTGCAACAGCGAGATGATCATTTGGAATCTCAATTGATTAATCTGATGGCTTGCCAGCGTGGAAATAATGAATATTGGTACCGACGCCATGGAGAATTGAAATGTATGTTACGGAATTTAGGAACTCCTACATGGCTCCTTACCCTAAGCTGTGCTGAGTACGCTTGGGATGATTTACTGGATTTTCTTCGAGAGGCAAATTCAAATATTGAAAACATCCAATACAAGACAGCAGGAGAATATTTCAATCATAGATTTGAGGCTATGATGTCCTTTTCTGCAATAAAAAAAATCCACCTCTTGAAGAAGTTGTGGATTTCTTTTGGAGAAAAGAGTACCAAGCAAGAGGTGTTCCTCATATTCATATGCTGTTGTGGATCAAGGATGCCCCACAATTTGGAACAGATTCTGATGATGCAGTTTTATCTTTCATTGAAGAATATGCAACATGTGCTATACCTCAAAGCACAGAAGAAAAAAACTTAAGAGCAAGTTTTACGTTTCCAAAGTCATCGGTGTGGAAAATACTGTCGACGAAAGTACAAGAGTAAAAATAAATTCTACACAAAGTGTCGATTTGGATTTCCACGACCTGTTCTTTCAAAAGGAAGAGTAAACAGTTTTATGTCAGCTGTGCGACATACCATTACAAGAAAATCTCCGAAAAATACCTACAATCTAAGAAGAAAAGAAGAGTCAAAATATATAAATGACTACAACCCAATCATTTTATCCATGTGGAATGCTAACATGGCTATTCAGTATGTAGCTGACATTTCTATTGCTGTTGCTCGGTATGTCACATCTTACATCACTAAATCTGAGAAAACAGAATTGAAAGAAATGTGGGAAGAGATTTATCACGAGAAGACTATACAGTTTCAGTTTAAAGATGTTATCGCATCGAGAAATTGGGTCATACGAATGCTCAGGTAGGTTATCATCTGCAAGTCTGTACTCCAAATCCAGAAGAATAATTTGGGTAAGTTTAGGCCTTGCAGGAATGCGAAATCGGGTACTGAAATCTATTGGAGAAATTGAATATTTAGCCGAGAACGAACCAGAAAGTACAGACATTTTGAAAACAAATATGTTGGACACATATTACCCAAACAGAAGTCATCATCTTGAGAACATGTGTCTCTATGAAGTGCTGCAGAACTACATTTTTACACGGAATGCCACAGAAGACATCAACAATGGAAAATAAAAAGTCATTGGTGAAGAAGGATGTTTGGTGAAACAAACAAAAGGAAGTTTGATTAATCACAAGAAGCTGAGTTGCGACACTACTGACAAAAAGGAATTTTACTACTTAGCACTTTTACAGCTGTTTAAACCATGGCGTTCAGAGGATAAATTACTTGGAGATTTTCAGAGCTATGAAGATTCCTTTAATGCATGTAAAGATAGCATAGAATGCAGTACTTTCACAAATTATGTACAAATGTTAAATGAAGAAATTGAACAAGAAGATACAATTGCAGCTGAAGTAGCTAGAGACAGTTCTCAAGACAGTCAAAGTTCTGGTACGCTCAGTCAAGATCCCCTAGGACAACCATTTGTAGAAAATGAAGCTGCAATAGTCATGACTGAAGTGGAAACAGCTATGAATCAAGCTCAGGAAGATTTAATAGACTTACCAAATTTGGAACAACAACTGAATGATGAACAACAAATTTATGAAGAAGTCACAAAACAAATTGATCATGGATTACTACATGAAAATAAAGAGTGCTCATGCACATCATTTGAACCAATCAGAATGTATGTGAGTGGACAAGCTGGAACTTGAAAAAGATTCTTAATTAAAGTAATTAGAAGCTACCTACAGAAAAAAACTGATTCAACTTTGTCTTGTGTTGTTACTGCTCCAACTGGGTTAGCAGCATATAACATAAAAGGAATTACCTTACATCGTTTGCTAATGTTACCAGTAGAGCATGAGAACAAAATAGAATACCACAAGCTAACAGGAGAAGCATGTTTTGAAGTTTCAAGAGTGTTGAAGAAAATGAAAGCTCTCATTATTGATGAGGTAAGCATGGTATCAAACTTAATGCTTGCCTTTGTGCATTTAAGAATGCAGCAAATTCTAAAGACAGACTATGACGTGTTATTTGGAGGAAAAAATGTTATAGTTTTTGGGGATCTACTGCAGCTCACTCCAGTTAAAGGACAACCAGTATTTAATACTCTTGCACATGAAGACACGAAAAAGTCGTTAGGAAGTATAGGTAATGTGAATATTTCGTCATACTTTGAGTACAAAGAACTCATTACCAATATGCGGCAAGCAAATGATGATTATGCAAGTATTCTCAAAGATATCAGAATTGGACTACTCACAGAACATGGCAGAAAAGCTTTACAGAGTCGATTGCTATGTAATTTGTTTCCAACAGAACAAATAGTTCGAGAAAATATACAAGAAAATTGCAGAAAAAAATACTGTAATCTGCTTGATGCCAACACTACATGAATGCTCTATACTCAATGAAGAACTTTTGAAATTGGAAAATGAAGAGATTATGAAAATGGAAGCCGTGAATAAAATACAGCATGAATGAATAACTATTATATTGACAGGCAAATTGAAAACTAAATTGGATTCTCTAGAGAAAAACATATCGAAAACAGCTGGTTTAGAAAAGAATCTGTATGTATGAACTGTCGAGTAATTTTAAGACGTAATTTGAATGTAGAAAAAGGTTTAGTGAATGGAGCTATGGGTAAAGTTGTGGGTTTTGTTAATTACAATCAAAAAGATGGAATTGAATTTTTAAAAATAAAATTTGATCAGATTGAAGAGGTTAAAGACATTAGTCGTTGTTCAGTTTGTTTTTTGCTTGTGAAAGACTTATATGTACGTAGGAAGCAGTTTCCGTTTTCTCTAGCATATGCTGTAACTATTCACAAATCTCAAGGATTAACTGTAGATAGTGCTTTTGTAAACATTGGATCTAGTGTGTTTAAAGAAGGTATGGCATATGTTGCTTTGTCACGAGTGAAAACATTATCAGGTTTATTCATGATAGACTTTGATGACTCAAAAGTTAGTGCTGATGCAAATTGTGTAAAGGAGTATAATAGATTAAGAAGAAACTATGCTCCTCATTTAGGTCAGTATCCTGTGTTTGAAAAACGTGTTGTTTGTCGGAAAAGGAGAATTGAGAATATATGTAATGAGGATGTACAGAAGAGAAAACAAAAAGAGAGTGATGTGACTGCAAGCAAAAAGAAAAAGGACAGTGTTGAAGAGGTTGTTGGTTGTCATTTTGAAAATAGCTCTGGTGTCAACTGCTACGCTAATGTAGTGCTGAATGTTGTATTTTATCTTGAAAGTTTGCAAGAGCAGATAATACTAAATCATGAAAAAAGATTTTGTTCTCTGCTGAGTTTCCTTTATGAGAAGCTGAGTAATGATAAAACTAAAATAGAAAGTGCTTCTGATGTTAGAAATCTATTCGATGTATGTTCTTGATGTACACAGTTTACACAAAATGTCCAGCAGGATGCACAGGAATTCTTAATGTATATGCTTATGGTACTTTAAGATGAAGGGGTAGAAATAGAAAATATGTTTGGTCTCTCTTATAAATGGGAACATTGTTGTGAAAACTGTATGAACACATGCAGCACTAATGTTGATTCTGAAAGGTTCATACATTTAACATTACCAGAGAGTAAATCAGTGACTTTTAGTAAATTAGTTAAAGATGCAAATCACAACATGGAATGTTCTCAATGTAAATCAGAAATGTTATCAACGTTATTTTTAAAGAAATATGGACAGTATATAATTTTAATGATGCAACGTTGTAGAGCTGATGGAACAAAATTGGACACTTTAATAAAGAAGTTTGTAGGAAATCAATTATCAATATCAGGAAAGACTTTTGTTGCAGTTGCAATAATTTTCCATGATGGACCTTCTATAACTTCTGGTCATTACACAGTTTATCTAACATGTAAAAAAGGCTGGACACTGTGTAATGATTCTCAATTGATTTTCAAGCAACGTTTGCCTGCAGAATTACCAAATTCCTACTTAATTTTTCTAAAACCAAAATTTTAGATACAAATTGCAGCATCTGAAGAAACCATTATTTCGATTTTATAGGAATACCATTGGATATTTCACCTAAAAAGGATTTAAAAATTGCCATTTGGCCTCATGGAAAGGTAAATGTTTCTATTGTGGACTTCTTTGACAGATATTATTTTGGTGTATGTGCTTAAGCAACAAGATTTACAGATGTTATTTATTGCAAATAGTTATTGTTCTTAGAAGATATTTTTAATATACATGTTACATTTCTATCAAGGTATGTTTTACTGAGGATAGATTCAGGGCTTTTTTAAACAATCTTTCAGATTGTTTATTTTTTTGCCCGCTGTTAAGTGATGAATACAATTGATATCACTATTTTCAGTGAAATTCAATATATTCTGAAAACAGCAAAAAAGGGCAAAAAATTACTTTGTTAAATATGAAAATATGTGTACTGTATTCTAAAATGTATTGTTAAATATTACTACTTTTTTTCAGATCTAGAAAGAAAATTTAGGAAATTGAATCCATTTGTCTTGTAATTAAAAAAAAAAACATTTATTTCTAATTAAGTTATTTTGTTGGTCAGGTAAGTTTAAAATATCTGTATTTCTCACCCCTTCACTTTCATGCTACCTTTTCTTCACTTCTCCTCACTCTGCTTTTCTCATTCCCCTTCCCTCTCTCTTCTTCCTTTACTGCTCTTTCGTATCTCCCTCACTCCTCTACTACTCCCCTAGGTTTACTGCCTCCATCACTATTTTTTCAACCATGTTTCTCTCCCTGTCTCCATATGTCTCAGTCATTCTAACTGCCTTACTCCTGCTCAGTTGCTTGCTCTCTGTCTCTGTTTCTGTCTCTCTCCCTTTGTCTGTCTTACCCTTAATTTCCTTAACATCTGTTTCTACCACTCCTCCTCTCTCCATCACTCATTTTCCATCTATGTTAATTTTTTAACCTTCTCCGTCATTCTTCTTCCCTCACCTTCTCTAACTGTCACTATCCTTTACTCATAGTTACTCCTATTCTCCTACTTCACTTCCTCCTGTCTGTATCTCACACCCCTTCATCTTTTTGCATTCTTTCCTTCACTCTACCTCACTCTCCTTTGCTCATTGAAATCCTGACTCTCTTTCTCTCACTCCAGTTTCCTAAATCCCTCCATCCCCTCACTCCCCATCTCTCACTTTCCCTTACCCCCTTTTCTAATCCTCATACCCCTTATCTCACCATCACTCCACTTCTCTTACTTTCAATCCCTTTACCCTGCTGTACTTCATCCGCTTCATCTGTTACTCCCTTTTCCTATCTCCGTCCCTTACTCCCCTTTTCTCACCCCCCCCCTCCATCACTCTCCTTTACTCACTGCCATTCCCTTACTCATTCACACTTCTTACCTGTATCCTCTACCCTTAGTCCTTTTGTTGCAGTCAGTCTTTCACTTCCCTTTCATGACTGATCATACTTTCCTTTTCTCACTCATTCTGTCTGTCCTTTCCTCCTCTTCACTCAGTCATTTCAATCATTCACACTACACATTCATTCAATAAAATTACAACACAGTATATTAGGAATATAGCTCTTCTTGGAGAAGTGAAGTGAGTTCTGAAAAGAACTGTTTTTTTTGTCTTTTTATTTTTTTAATTTTTATTTTTTAACAATTTTGTATTTTTTTAGAGCACCAAAAAAAAACTGGGAATGAAAAACTGTTCAACAGGAACAAAAACAATAAATGAAAAAAATTATGGGCTGGAGCATGTGTGCTGCTGTATTCTGTTAATACTGCTCTCACCGTAGCAAAGAACAGCATTGCACACATTACAATGTATGGAAAAGTGGGCGGATGTCAAGTAGCCTGGTACACGGTGAATCTGCGGCCGCAGATGATGTGCTCGGCTGAGCAGGTGGAGGGTTGTCCCTTAGGGCTCTAGTTGTCTCGAGCATAAGGTACAGGATGCACTGTTTTGAAGTGCCTCAGCATTGAATAAATACTAAATGAGTATTTCTTGCTGGGATCTCCTCTGGACAAAACAGTTCCACAAATAGTGCATGTCACCTTCGGGGCGTTGACCTTCTTTTGGCCCTCTGGAAAGGTGAAGAATTTCCAGATGAAAGAGTCTTTTTGTTTGCTCTTCCTTGGTGGTACCACAAAGGTCTCCTCCTCACTCCCTGAAGTAGACTGCTGTTCTGCCATTTTCCAGTAAAATTTTACTAGAGTAGCTGTTCAGCTCCTTGTCCCAGGAAATAAGAAGAAATAGTGAGGGGAGAGGGTGTGGTGTTTGAAGATTCTGGAACAGAAACTACAATGAACCACTGAAAAGTGTTGTTTCGTAATCACATGACTTGCCGTGCGCGCATGGTGAAAACGAACATGAAAACGGCCACTGAGGAAAGCTAATAAGGGCTGAAACGCGTCTGCCAGCGTTTCATGGACTCGTAATGCCAGCGCTTCATCAATAAAGCCACTTTTCTGCACCCCGGAGCTGTCCCGCACTCTCTTTCCTAGAGGGAGTATTGGTTTGGTGTTTTACCAGCGAGCAGGCTGCTGGTTTAGCGGGACGCCCTCTCGTTCAGGAGCTACGCGGTGTGCCTGCAGCTTTTTGTTGTCGCATGGAACTGCAACGCGTCGCCCCCCCTGGTATAGAAGATTTCCATATGGAGGTTATCGTTACCTGGGGAGAGAGGAGGCAAGATTGAATTGCCTGAGAAGGGATACAAAAAGTGACTCGATCTTCTGGACAATTGCGGTGATGTGGGGTTCATCAGCCACACAGTGGGACATCACATGGTGTTGTGCAATACCCCATCACGGTATGGGACTGCTCTGAGGACTTCATTTACCAACATGCCGTGGTCTGGGAGGAATAGCGCGAGGTGCCGCCGTATCATCGAGGCGGGGGGGGAGGGGCAAGTGATCAGCTGACTGGACGAGGTCGCCATTTAAAGATCTTTCGAGCTGACCCCCAGATTTGGAGTGAGAACATGAAAAACGGGCACTGAGGAAAGCTAATAAGGGCTGAAACGCGTCTGCCAGCGCTTCATCATCAATAAAGCCACTTTTCTGCACCCCGGAGCTATCCCGCACTCTTTCTTTCCTAGAGGGAGTATTGGTTTGATATATATATATAATATATATATATATATATATATATATATATACACACACACACACATCACAGAGGATATGATAATGCCTGTGCATAATTATGTCAGAGTTTACAATGAAAAAAAAAAGAAATTGCTACGCTATTAACATTGGCACTGTTTCACAAAAATGTTTATCCACTTTATGGCAGGTTTTGTGCTGATCCATCAAGCAGGGGCTAACAAAAGGGAGGAGGGTGTCAAAAGTAATATTTCCAGTTATAACTCTCATAGGATTCATTGCTCCTCTGTACAGAAAGAATGGCTGATCAGAAATACACAACACTCAGACTGCAGATAAAAATGTAGTTAAGAAAGTGCTTTTGCTGGGTTTGGTGTAAATCCATTCAGTAATTTTTAAGAAGTTAATGTTCAAAAAGTGTCCCAGTATGGGTTCAAAGAGGTTAACTTGTAGAGATGTGTGGACCTTTAATTTATGGTGCTCTGTGTATGTGGTTTTGTGGGCATTTGGAAATTCAAACATTTAAAAAAACTCTGGATAAGAGAGCTTTTCGCACTGTTTTCAATTTAACTTCTATGAACCCACAGTTAGACCACAGAACGGAGGCCCTCTTATTGCCTGGATGGAACATCAGGAAAAAGGATGAAGCTGCCATAGCGTTACCTTGGGATTGGTTCTGGGGTCCCAAAAAATGAAAGGACACATAAGAGGGCAAGGCGAGTACAGCATGACTCGTAGGTCCATGTAATGGGTCCAGTGAGTAAGAAATCAAAAAAATGCCATGGGTTTTTTGGATCATGTCTCCCAACATGGCCGTCAAGATCCACAAATCAATGCTGGAGGCTGCAAATCTGGTACAAGTTTCAAAGACAAGGGTCAGTGAACCCACAGCAAGCTTCACTGATTCATACGGACACATTTTAATGCTATGCAAATTCTAAAACTGGTTTACAGACCTTGTGGAAAGTCCATTATGGGTCCATAAGCCAGTGATGGATTACAAACCCTATGGCAGGATCAGCCAATTATTTTTAGGAGAAAAAACAGTGACTGCAGAGTTTGGCAGCAGTGCTGTTTCGGCATCCATCTGGGTTGATGGCACGGCCTGACCTTAAGCCAAGTCCTACATCCAATGCCCACTGCACATGGCCTATTACCATGCAGAGCAAGGAAGCATAGGAGATTAACAACAATAAAAATTGGTTGTGGTATGTGCTCAGCAAACCTCAGAAATTCATTAGAACAAATTACGGATCAAAGTGAAGTTATGGTAAACTTTGCTTGTACGACCTTAACATACATTTTAAAAACCCTCTGAAATTCACTGAAAGCACAGTTACAGTGCAGCAATGGTAATGAATTAAAACAAAAAAATACTGAAAATCCCACATTATGGTTAAGACGACAATCATCACAGACACAACAGCCATGCAGTCTATAACGTTCGAATGAAGTGTAAAGCTTATAACCTCACAATATTTATGTGAGAAGTTGGCCTGGCATATGCTGTCCACTAGTTATAGGGGACACCTTGCACCAGTCCAATTCGACACTTAAGGTGATAGGTTAAAAGACAACCTTTAAAGAAAGCTATCCTAGTGGTAGCTGTGGAGAGCAGCCTTCAGGCTAAGTCTTGAAGGAGTGTTAAGCTTATTGTTTTACCATGGATAACCTCTTGAATGACCAAATGAAAGAGTAGTCCACACAGGTATATATTCAAAATATATGTATTTATTCTAAGAACAAATCCCACTAGTCTCTTGTGAGGCTGGAGGTAAAGATACAATTCAATATTCAGCATTTAAACAACAATAAATAGCACTGGAATCACAGGGCCCTAAGGGGGGGACCAAACCATATATTAAAAAAGTGGTATAAGAACCACAACAGTTCTGCAGACAGTGCCTAGGGCACTTAGGGTCACTGGCCCCTTACAAAACCACCCAAGGTAGTGAGGAAGGGGACCCACGGGAGACGGGTGCAGTGTTTAAAATACAGTCGGGATCCCTATTAAACCCTATGATGTCGCGGTTGGAAATTACAAGAATCTGGACACTTCTAGCAGGAGTTCAAATTCAGCAGCTTAGAGTTAAGCTTTTGGAGGGCCCACGACTGTACCGAGGTACCACTGTTACCTGCCCCAGGGAAGCCGGGTGCATAGGTCGTTTTCGATGTCGGGTCGCGATCTCGTTTTCAATGGAAAAGGTGAAGAACTGCTGCTGGCGTGAAGCGTCGTCGATGTCGTGCAGATTGAAGATGTAGATCTTGAAGGTAAGGACCTGAAAGCAGAGGGGACAGAGTCTGGGTCACTAGCCAGTGACCAGGGAGCTCAGGAGAAAGAGCCCTTCAATGTCGGGTGTTTTCAGGTTGAAGACAGGTAGCTTGGATCAGCAGCCACAAGGTCCAGGAGGCTTCAAGGAAGGCAAGATTCTGGAGGGTGACTGTGCCACAAAGGAAAAAGGCCGCTGCTGTGTTAGTGTCTAGATTGGATCCACTAAGCCTTGGCAACCGCAACCCACGTAAGGATCACAAAACAGCTACGGTGTAGACCCACGAGGTCTGAGCAAGGTCTCCAGCAAGGAGACTGTAGAGCAGGCCTGGAGCAACCAGGGGAGCCCTTTAAAGTAAAGATTGACCTCCGCTAGGGCCCACCAGTTGAGAGACAAGGGACCGCAGGAGGCAGCAATTTGGAGTGCGTAAAGATGAGCCCATGGGTCGCCGGAGTGGGCTGGAGCGTCGTCCTTTGGCACAAGTAATGCTGAGAGGTTGGCTCAATAATGGGCCAAAGCACAACTTCTCCACTGGTCGGGGTCATGTGCTGTGCAAGAGGTGGCCGGTGTCCTGGGGATCTCGGCACCCACGGGGTCCACGGTGCTGAGCTTTGCTGTGCACACTCACTGGCCTCTGGGATGCTTGGAAACCCACCTTAGGGTAGGCAGAAGTATTCGATGTCTGTAAGAGCAGCGGAGTTCCAACCGGGTCACTTGCAGTGTTTCAGGTGCCTGCCAAGCAGGGGGGTGTTAGACCTGGCACCTTGGCGTGAGTCTCCCTTCCACTTTTTGTCGCTGTGCTTCATGTGTTTTTATGGTGTTGGCCGCTCAGAGCACTGTGCCACTGCCAACCAGTGCCACAGTGCAAGTGCTCCCTATTTAAAATGTATATGTTGGTTGGATTCCATGATTGGTTTATTTGGTTTACTGTCAGACCCCTGTAATGTGCACCAGGAGTGCCCAGGGCTTGTAAATACAAATGCTGCTAGTGGGCTTGCAGCACTGGTTGTGCCACCCACAGAAGCGGCCTGGTAAAATGTATCTAGGGTCTGCCATTGCAGAACCTGCGTGCAGTCTGGTACTGTCATGCTTACTGGGCAGGTGCACACAGTTGCCAGTCCCTAAACCTTCCCTTAACTTCATATTAGTCACCCCTATGGTAGGCCCAAGGGCAGGGTGTATTGTAAGCATAAGGTAGGACAAGCCCTGATGTGTGTGGCATGTCCTAATTGTGAATTACAGCCATTTTCGTTCTTCACTATTGTAAGGCTACCTGTTCTCCATAGGCCAGAATGGGCTGTTAGAATTGTTACATCCTATGATCCTAACAGTCCCAGGAACATGGTAGAAATTCGAGTTTAGTATGCCTGAACTCAGAATAAAATACATCTTTTAGTAAAGTTTATTTTAAAATTGTGTTTGCAAATACCACTTTTAGAAAGTTGGTATTTGCTTGCCTGACCATTTCAGCCCACCTCTGCTATGATGTGTATCTGCCTGTCTGGTTGTGTGAGTGACAGGGCTGGGGAAACCCAGAGGGGCAGGGCTAGGCAGCCTGGTGATGAATAGGAAGATTGGCAGTCAGATGGGTGGGAGAGTACACCTGGGCTCTGAATAGGGTCGTGCTCTGCTACCACAATGCTGACTCCACCTCCTGCGGAGCGGCTGATGTCTCTGCCCTGCACCCTGAATAGAAAGGCAGAGTCATGTCAACAGAGTGCTCAAGAACTGGTTTGGACTGGGCAAAGGCCCCTCAACCCCAGAGGAACAAAGGAATTAGGGGTATAAGTATTGGGACCCTGCTCCCAAGAAATTAGATCAGATCCTGCTGAAACCTCTGCCAGAAGAGAAGGAACTGGGAAAGCTGTAGGAGGAGTAACTGTCCCTGACCTGGGAGATTGGCCTGCAGTGGTTGCCTTGCTGCTGAAGGAGAGGAGAAAAGACTACAAAGACTTTTATTTCAACTTGTGCAAAAAGATCTCCAAGGGCTTGAACTGAGCTTGCCCCCTGAACGAAGTCCCAGGACCAGTGGACTTCATCCCCAGCTCCCCAAAGTCCTTTGGAAGTGCCTGCTGCTGTTGTTGGGCCTTCTGAGGGACTGCGTGTCACAAGGAGCTGGAAGCGCGACGCAAGGGAGAGAAGCGTGCCGCGGTCGGAGCCGCAGTCGTCGCATCTCGCAGAGAGTGTCGCCGCTGCAGCATCGCATCGAGCGGAAGCGTCTCGCATCATTCCGGAAGTGTCTCGCAACGCCAAAGAAGCGTGTCGCCATCGCAGCCATCGTAGTTGTCGCATTGCACCGCATCCAGAAAAGCGCCTCGCATCCACGGAGAAGTGTGCCGCCGTCGGAGCCGCTGTCGTCGCATCTCGCAGAAGGGGCGTCGCCGCTGCAGCATCGCATCGAGCGGAAGCGTCTTGCAACGTCGGAGAAGAGTGCCGCTGCATCTCGTCAAGGGTGACGCCGCTGTAGCCGACGCATAGAGTCGAGCCTTCTCGCAACATCGGAGAAGCGTAACGCATCTGGAAGATCCCGTCTTTATTTCTTTTGCACCAAGAACTTCCACGCATCTGCATCGCTGCAACACTTTCGTTGCCCTGCGTGTCGCATCTAAGGTACATTGACTTAAAGTGTCGCATTTAAGAACTTAAGAGAAACTAAGCAATCTTCTACCAACTAAGCAACCGTATTGTGTATTTTTAATCGTTTAATGGTCTTGTGATAATCCTATATAAAGATTCCTTATTTTTAATATAACTACCTGTGTGGTGTCCATTTGTAGTGTTGTCACTTGGTTACTGTATGTGTTCACAAATGCTTAACCTATAACGCTCTGAGATAAGCCTTGTCTGCTCGCGCCAAGCTACCTAGAGGGTGAGCAAGGGGTTGTTTTAGTAGTGTAACCCCTTACCCTGACTAGAGGAAAGGTTCCCTGCTTATCACAAGTACCTACCTGTGCCAACAAGAGAACCCGAATTCTAACAGGGGGTAACTCCTTTACCCCAAGGGAGATTTCTTCATTCAGCTGTGCGGCAGCAAGTCGAAGGTTCAAGTCTTTGAAGTCCAAGATTAATCTGAGGCTCTGGGGACCCTGCACCCACCTTTATCCAGAGATTAGGGGAGTGTCTGAATCAGAGCCCACCAATGAGAGTTCAGGCAGGAAAGGATGGCTACACCCTCTCCCCTTTGTGTGTTTTCCCGCCTGGGCAGGGGACAGGATGCCCCTGAACCGGTTTGAGGCGGTGTATGCAGAAGTAGGCACTGGAGAAGCCTACGTGCAAGTTTGAAAGACATCCTATGGTGCACCCACCCAGTTCCAATCCACATAGTCTGTCTGGGGAGGTGGGTACACCTTCCTGCAACAAGATCTCTATTGTCCAGCTGCCGTGGCTGGAGTTCTGCCCAGCAACAGGCAGCCAGAGTCGTGTGGGTGGCGGGTAGCATCCATTTTGTACTAAGTGTGCACTTTTAAATTGGTGTCTAAAATCTGCCGCTTTTACCATATCACCCCTCTAGCAGGGGGGAATCATGCCCTCACTCCCATGGCTGGATTGGGGGTATGATTCCACGATGTTTGACACCAAACATGACATGGTTCTGTGCAGCCACCCTCAAGTTATCACGCTATGGCGATTACTTATAATGCGGTTAAGAGTATATGGTATGGCTGCACTACAAACAACCCAACAATAGTTTTACGAAGCACCACCTTACCCAGACTACAGTAGTGGTCTGGGGGTGTCAGTTTGTATGGCTGTCCCAGGGGTGGCACAATAAGTGCTGCAGCCCCTGGTAGGCCTCTGAGGGAATCATGCCCTGGGTACCATCTACAAGGGGCTGATAGGGTGTCCTCAGTATCCAATTGGTATGTACCTAGGGTATTCACATTAGTTTAGAGAGGAAGCAGATAGGCTGGGTGTTGGACTTGGCCCTTCTGGCAGGTTCACCCCTGAACTTTTTGCCTTAAGCTCTGACATATTGGTAGTGATTTGTGGCCTCTGCACACTTTAGCACTGTGGACCAGTGTAAAGTGCGTGCGCTCTCTGAGCGCATGTGGTGAGATAGGCCTGCCCTCCCATAGGAATGCATGGGGGGATATGTTTGTCCATGATAGTTCCTGATGTGAGAGGAGTGCAGGGGCAAGTTTAGTATGTGCGAACTCGTAAGAATAAATGCTGCGCGATGATGTGCGCGGATTTATTATAAGTATAGGAGGAGTGCCACTTTGAGGTTGGCATGTCTGTGTGCTGTATGATGTGAATTGCCTGTCTGGAGTTTGAGTGACAGGGCTGGGGAATTCCAGGAGCCAGGGTGAGTCTGCCCGGAGGTGAATGGAGAGATCTACATGTAGATGGAGGGAGGAGTACACCTGGGACCTGAATAGGACTGGGCTTTCCCTCCACAATGCTGGCTCCACCCCCTGTGGTGCGTCTGATGTCCCTGGCCTGTCCTGTGAATAGGGAGAGGGGCTGAGCAAAACAAAGTGCTCAGGAACCAGTTGCATCTGGTTCGCCCCTTCCCTGCACCTTTGGAGACAAAGGATTTTTTGTATAAAAGAGGGGCTGTGACCCCATGAAAATGTTCTTGTTCTTGTGTTCTGACTTGAATCTACCAGGGGCATGCTGCTGCTGGGGCCCAGGGGAAGGCTTGCCTCCCCGGGCCCTGCCCAGCTCCCTGGATGCCCTGGATGCTGGAGGACTTCTTTTGGACCCTCCTGCCTGGCCTGAGGATGGCTGGGAGACTGTCCTTGCCCTGGAAGCCTTTCCCTGTGTTGCCCTGCTTGTTGCTGGACCCTTTTCTTTCTTGAGGGGTCATTCCTGGGGGGGCTGGTGGTCTCTATACCCCCCAGCACCTTGTGAGCGCTTTATTTTCGACTGTCCTGTTCCGGGTGCGCAGGTGCCCACCCTGCGTCTTGCTCGATTTATTTTTGGGTGCTTTTGTTTTTAAATAGCAGGAGCCCATCCTGCTTTATCGCCAAATTTGGAGGGAGCCTACCCCTCATGGCGCTTTTTAACTTATAACCAAAGCGGGTGCTCACCCCGCGTTTCCCCGCCGCGGCCCGAGCCGCGTTCAAAGATTGCCGCAGAGTCCGCGGCCCGCCTGGTTGTGAGCGGGGCCGCTGGACGGAAGCGGAAGTGTGGCCATATGCGGGAAGGGAAGTCCCGGAGCCTCATAGGCTCCCCCTGCAAAGTCCCGGTCCCGAGATGGGGGACCAGGTGAAGACCGGCGCGTCAAGAGGACGGGGCTCTCATGAGATGAGAGAGCCCCGCCATGACCGCCGCCTGTGTCTGGAGATGGGGGGGGCGTGAGGCACATTGCCGGTGCCTGCCCCCCCGTGCATTGGAGAGGAATGCTGCCGTTGGAGCCGGTAAGGAGAGGGCTCGGGGTTGTTTTCTCTGTGGGCGGCCCCCCTGGGCAGCGGGCCGCCCCAGCAGTGATGGCAGCCGTTCTGAGAGCCAGATGGCTCCACCGGGGGGGGTGGTATAATGAGTTTAGGAGCCAGTGCGCTCCGTGGGGGCACAGCGTTCTCAGAGCCAGATGGCTCCCACGCCCCACAGACGTTGTCTTAGGGCCCGTGCGTGGCTCCAGCAGGGGTAATGTTATTTTAAAGAGCCCCCAACAGGGACCAGAGGGCACCGTTGTGCCAGGGCCCCTTTCATCCTTCCCCCCACAGTTCATTAGGGGACACATGTTTGTTTCCAGAGCCAGATGGCTCCCACGTTTTGTGCATTGGTTTTTCTAGAGCCTAGAGGGCTCCAATGATTGGCGCAGTTTGTTCTGGAGGGCTAGTGAGAGCCCCCTGCCACAGTTTGACTTCACAGCTGCCCGGCAAGTAGTAGGCAGCTGCACCGTTTAGGTCTTTTTTCCTAGGGACTTGCTTTTTGTGAACTCAGGAGTGGGACGCACTCCTTCGCCCCTACTTTGGCCTTCCACAGCTGCGCAGCACTTAGTGCCAGCTGCAGCGTTTAGGCCCTGTTCTTGTCCCCAGCTGCCCATCAAACAGTGGGCAGCTGCTACGTTTAGGTTCAGGTGCAACCTGGACCCTAATGTGATTTAGGTGCTATTGTGATTTATATACTAATGCTTTGGGTGTTAGGAAATGTACTGTGTGTAGTATGTTTTGCGCACTATGTGTTTTATACCTCTAGATATGATTTTTGCATAGGAGGTTGTTTTACCTGTTTAGGTTTATGTTAGGGAGATTATACTTCCCTGTGTGATGTACGCCCCTAGTGTAATTATACTTAGGAGGTAGGGTCTAATGCGTTAGACTTGTGAGAGATTGCATAATGTGTTTATGCCCCTGTGATGTATACAGGATAGGTTTTATACCCGATTCTATTGTGATAATGCGGAGGTCATTATTGCACCAGTAGTTACTGGTTGTGCTCTACAGTTATAATTTGTGTTACAGTTGGTATGTGTTCTACATTTACAATTGGTGATTTGTGCTAGTTCTGACAGTGGTCCATGTGGCCCTGTCTTGTGTAAATAGTCCCCTGTAAAATTCTGCCCAGTGTCAGTTGGCACAGTGTAAATTATGTGATTATCATCTTATGTGTTTATTATAATACAAAGGCTATTTTTATATATAATGAAAAACAAGTAAGCAATAGGGTCCGAGAGAAACACACGACCAACCTGGACAAGTCCCCCTACTAATAATGTATAAACCAAGAGGTCCAGGGGTCAGAAACAACGAATACAAAAGACAATACAATAAAGAATATAGAGACCTAAGTGGTACTTAAACTACTATCTGGACAACAGAGTCCTCATAAAGAGGACATAATCCCATCACCCACCGTAGTGGCATGCTTCATCATATGGGATCTCCTCTTAACCACACCTAGTGTGGCTAAGGAGCTGCTACTCCCTGGATGTATCTAAGGGAGGAGCTCGCGGATGTTTTAACTATACAAAAAGGTTTAGATCCCCTAATGATCGTTGAAGATAGCCTAGGTAAGGTGAAAAAAAATAAATCAAGTGCAGTGTAGAAAAAAGTGGTATAAAATTGACTACAGGGAAAGAAAAATTATTTTATTGAAGATTTCCCGGTGTCAATATTAAAAGCAGAGTAATAGCACGGTCTAAACAAATTTGCGTGCGCACATATAATAAACCAAACAAAGGTCTACATGTTTCAGCCAATCAAGATCGAAGAGTTGTGATCATGGCTTTCTTCAGGACCATACAAAAAACTACTGCATCCAAAACACAGTGCCTCAATCACAAGTGTGTACAAGTGTCACCAAAAATTATATTGAATCAAAACGATACAACCGTGTACCTGAATGTAGATTCTATAGTATAGAGTACTACAGGCCAAGAAGATGGGTACCTGTACACAATGACACAAAAAGGAACATAAAACAAATGAAAAAACTTTTCAGCCAGAAAGTGTGCACCACGCAGGTCTATAACCCACATATTCAACCAGTGCCAGACTAATCTTGACAGGTCTTACCCGTGTTAAATCGGGACTGCCGCCTGCCGCTCCTGGTCACAACTCAGGGCGTGAGGCAACGCTCTGTGAAAAAAGGAATAATAGCATTGTATGGTGGGAGTCAAACGCAGTGATGATGATAAACCCCGCGAATGTATAAACATCTCTTTTTGCTTTTACCAAGCCCTTAAAAAGGGAATCTGAGAAGCCAAGTATCGCTCTGTTATAACAAAGATGTTGATGGCACCTCTAGACCCAACGCAATAACTGGTAGATAATACAAAGTTACTGCTCATAGGTCATACACATCAAATAGAATATCCTACAACTAGATATGTGAAGAAATTAATCTCAACAGTTGCGGGAAGAAATTGTCACTATTTGGAGGAATTAAAAACTGAATCACAACTCTGATTATGATATCAGTGACAGTCTCCATCTAACATATCAACTATAAGTCAAATCGTAACGACCTAACAATCTTCATCGATCTTTAGGAGATCTAAACCTTTTTGTATAGTTAAAACATCCACGAGCTCCTCCCTTAGATACATCCAGGGAGTAGCAGCTCCTTAGCCACACTAGGTGTGATTAAGAGGAGATCCCATATGATGAAGCATGCCACTACGGTGGGTGATGGGATTATGTCCTCTTTATGAGGACTCTGTTGTCCAGATAGTAGTTTAAGTACCACTTAGGTCTCTATATTCTTCATTTTATTGTCTTTTGTATTTGTTGTGTTTCTGACCCCTGGACCTCTTGGTTTATACTATTAGTAGGGGGACTTGTCCAGGTTGGTCGTGTGTTTCCCTCGGACCCTATTGCTTACTTGTTTTTCATAACATTTAGAGCAGCTTTGGTTGCGGGTCACATCACACACTTTTTTTCATCTGACACGCACATTGGTAGCAGTGTTAGTTCACGCTCTAGTGATTTTCTTTATTTTCAACTGTATAGTGTTTTTTTTGCTTGAGATGGCTGAGTTCACTGGTTTAGCTTTTGATGAGGAGATGGCCAGACTGATTTTAACAACTACTCCATCCATTTTAGACACTACCAGTTTGGCTCCTTGTGGGGGTACAGATGAGTGGTCTAAACTACTCACTCTTAAAACATCTTCCACACAGATAGGTATTCACGGTGCTATCATGACAGAATACCTGCGTGCGAACTGTGTGAGATAGGCCTGCCCTCCCATAGGAATGCATGGGGGATATGTGTGTCCATGATAGTTCCTGATGTGAGAGGAGTGCAGGGTCAAGTTTAGTATGTGCGAATTCGTAAGAATAAATGCTGAGCGATGATGTGCGCGGATTTATTATAACTATAGGAGGAGTGCCACTTCTAGAGGTTGGCATGTCTGTGTGCTGTATGATGTGAATTGCCTGTCAGGGAGTTTGAGTGACAGGGCTGGGGAATTCCAGGAGCCAGGGTGAGTCTGCCCGGTGGTGAATGGAGAGATCTACATGTAGAAGGGAGGGAGGAGTACACCTGGGACCTGAATAGGGCTGGGCTTTCCCTCCACAATGCTGGCGCCACCCCCTGTGGTGCGTCTGATGTCCCTGGACTGTCCTGTGAATAGGGAGAGGGGCTGAGCAAAACAAAGTGCTCAGGAACCAGTTGCATCTGGTTCGCCCCTTCCCTGCACCTTTGGAGACAAAGGATTTTGTGTATAAAAGAGGGACTGTGAGCCCATGAAAATGTTCTTGTTCTTGTGTTCTGACTTGAATCTACCAGGGGCGTGCTGCTGCTGCGGCCCAGGGGAAGGCTTGCCTCCCTGGGCCCTGCCCAGCCCCTGGATGATGGAGGACTTCTTTTGAACCCTCCTGCCTGGCCTGAGGATGGCTTGGAGACTGTCCTTGCCCTAGAAGCCTTGCCCTGTGTTGCCCTGCTTGTTGCTGGACCCTTTTCTTTCTTGAGGGGTCATTCCTGGGGGTCTGGTGGTCTCTGTACCCCCAGCGCCTTGTGAGCGCTTTATTTTCGACTGTCCTGTTCCGGGTGCGCAGGTGCCCACCCTGCGTCTTGCCCGATTTATTTTTGGGTGCTTTTGTTTTTAAATAGCAGGAGCCCACCCTGCTTTATCGCCAAATTTGGAGGGAGCCTACCCCTCATGGCGCTTTTTAACTTATAACCAAAGCGGGTGCCCACCCCGCGTTTCCCCGCCGCGGCCCGAGCCGCGTTCGAAGATTGCCGCCGAGTCCGCGGCCCGCCTGGTTGTGAGCGGGGCCGCTGGACAGAAGCGGAAGTGCGGCCATATGCCGAAAGGGAAGTCCCGGAGCCTCACAGGCTCCCCCTGCAAAGTCCCGGTCCCGAGATGGGGGACCGGGTGAAGACCGGCGCGTCGAGAGGACGGGGATCTCATGAGGTGAGAGAGCCCCGCCATGACCGCCGCCTGTGTCTGGAGATGGGGGGGCGCGAGGCACATTGCCGGTGCCTGCCCCCCCCTTGCGCATTGGAGAGGAGTGTTGCCGTCGGAGCCCAGTAAGGCGAGGGCTCGGGTTGTTTTCTCCGTGGGCAGCCCCCCTGGGCAGCGGGCCGCCCCAGCAGTGATGGCAGCCGTTCTGAGAGCCAGATGGCTCTACCGGGGGGGGCATAATCAGTTTAGGAGCCGGTGCGCTCCGTGGGGGCACAGCGTTCTCAGAGCCAGATGGCTCCCACGCCCCACAGACGTTGTCTTAGAGCCAGTGCGTGGCTCCAGCAGGGGCAATGTTATTTTAAAGAGCCCCCAACAGGGACCAGAGGGCACCGTTGTGCCAGGGCCCCTTTCATCCTTCCCCCCACAGTTCATTAGGGGACACATGTTTGTTTCCAGAGCCAGATGGCTCCCACGTTTTGCGCATTGGTTGTTCTAGAGCCTAGAGGGCTCCAATGATTGGCGCAGTTTGTTCTGGAGGGCTAGTGAGAGCCCCCTGCCACAGTTTGACTTCACAGCTGCCCAGCAAGTAGTGGGCAGCTGCACCGTTTAGGTCTTTTTTCCTAGGGACTTGCTTTTTGTGAACTCAGGAGTGGGATGCACTCCTTCGCCCCTACTTTGGCCTTCCACAGCTGCGCCGCACTTAGTGCCAGCTGCAGCGTTTAAGCCATGTTCTTGTCCCCAGCTGCCCATCAAGTTGTGGGCAGCTGCTAGGTTTAGGTTCTGGTGCAACCTGGACCCTAATGTGATTTAGGTGCTATTGTGATTTATATACTAATGCTTTGGGTGTTAGGAAACGTACCGTGTGTAGTATGTTTTGCGCTCCCTGTGTTTTATACCTCTAGATATGATTTCTGCATAGGAGGTTGTTTTACCTGTTTAGGTTTATGTTAGGGAGATTATACTTCCCTGTGTGATGTACGCCCCTAGTATAATTATACTTAGAAGGTAGGGTCCAATGCGTTAGACTTGTGAGAGATTGCATAATGTGTTTATGCCCCTGTGATGTATACAGGATAGGTTTTATACCTGATTCCATTGTGATAATGCTGAGGTCATTATTGCACCAGTAGTTACTGGTTGTGCTCTACAGTTATAATTTGTGTTACAGTTGGTAAATGTTCTACATTTACAATTGGTGATTTGTGCTAATTCTGACAGTGGTCCATGTGGCCCTGTCTTGTGTAAATAGTCCCCTGTAAATTTCTGCCCAGTGCCAGTTGGCACAGTGTAAATTATGTGATTATCATCTAATGTGTTTATTATAATAAAAAGGCTATTTTTATATATAACCTTATTGGAGTTTTTTGTGGTGGGCCTGGGATGTTGTTGCTGGGTGCATGCGCAAATGCTTTACACATTGCCTCCGGGATAAGCCTGACTGCTCGTGCCAAGCTACCAAGGGTGTGAGCAGGGGTTATCTTTGGCGTGTAACTTCCTTGCCCTGACTAGAGTGGTGGTTTCTGCCTGGCTTTGGCGCATGCCCCCTTAGCCAGCCAGAAAGAAGCCCATTTCTAACACTGGGGTCCTGGATAGCAGGGCCACAGCCTGGCTAGAGTCAGAAAACAGTCAAAACATCAGCAAAAAGTTGGGGGCAACTATGCAGTCGATGCCACTCTCCTACATAAACCCCCCCCTCCCAAACGCAGGGACATTAAACTAACCTTGACCAGTTGAGTCTTCATGTTCTAAGTGGAAATATCTGGAGAGGCCATCTGCATTGGCATGGTTGCTCCCAGGTTCATGTTCCACTGTATAGTCCATCCCCTGTAGGGAAATGGACCACCTGAGTAGTTTGGGGTTTTCACCCTTCATCTGTTTTAGCCATAGGTGGGGCTTGTGGTCGGTTTGAACAATGAAGTGAGTGCCCAGACTCACTTCAGTCCCAGACCACAGCAAAGGCCTCCCTCTCTATGGCTGACCAACGTTTCTCTCTGGGGGTCAACCTTCTGCTAATAAAAGCTAATGGTTGATCCTGGCCCTCTTCATTCAGTTGTGATATGCACCTCAGATGCATCAGTTTGAACTATGAATTCTTTGGAGTAGTTGGGGCTTTGAAGCACATGGCCTGTTTTAGGTCATCAAAAGCTTTGATAGCTGACAGTCCACTGAACCTTTTTGGGCATCCTCTTAGAGGTTAAGTCATTTAAGGGGGTCACAATGGATCCATATCCTTTTACAAATCTTCTGTAGTAACCAGTCAGGCCTAAGAAAGCTCAGACCTGAGTCTGGGTGGTTGGAGCAACCCAGTCCATGATGGTCTGCATCTTGCTCTGTAGTGGTTGAACCTGGCCTCCACCCACAAGGTGGCCCAGGTACACAAACTGACTCTGCCCTTTCTGGCATTTGGTAGCCTTGATAGTGAGTCCTGCTTTTTGCAGGGCTTCCAAAACTTTCCTTAGGTGGATCAGGTGATCCTCCCAGGTGGAGCTGAAGACAGCAATATCATCTAGATATGCTGCACTAACGTCATCCAGGCCTGTGAGGACTTGGTTCACCAACCTTTGAAAAGTGGCAGGTGCATTTTTCAAACCAAAGGCATTACAATAAATTGATAGTGCCCATCAGGGGTTGAAAATGCTGTTTTGGCTTTTGCAGATTCAGCTAACCTTATCTGCCAGTAGCCAGCTGTCAGATCAAATGTGCTCAGATATTTGGCTGAGGCCAATTTATCTATGAGCTCATCTGCTCTGGGAATGGGATGTGCATCAGTCCTAGTGACTGCATTGAGTCCCCTGTAGTCTACACAGAACCTCATCTCTTTCTTGCCACCCTGTGTGTGAGGTTTGGGTACTAGGACTACTGGGCTAGCCCAAGGGCTATCTGAGGGCTCAATAACTCCCAATTCCAGCATCTTCGGGACTTCTGTCCTTATGCAGTCCCTGACATGGTCAGGTTGCCTGTAGATCTTATTCTTCACAGGCACACTGTCCCCATTGTCCACTTCATGAGTGCACCAGGTGGTCTGACTTGGAGTCAGTGAAAACATATGTCTGAATGACTGGAGAACTTGTCTGCAGTCAGACTGTTGCTGGGCAGTGAGGCTGCCTGCCAAGGCTACACCATCTACAGACCCATCATCAGGGTTGTGAGAGAGCAGGACTGGGAGATGGTCACTCTCCTCCTCCTGTCCCCCATCCGTTGCCATGAGCAAGCCCATGTCTGCCCTTTCCACATATGGTTTCAGTCTGTTTACATGAAGTACCCTGTGGGGACTTCTGGGAGTACCAAGGTCCACCAAGTAGGTGACCTCTCTCTTCTGTTCCAATATGGTATGGGGTCCACTCCATTTGTCTTGGAAGGCTGCTGGGGCCACTGGCTCCAACACCCATACCTTCTGTCCTGGCTGGTACACCACCAGTACAGTCTTTTGATCATGCCAGGCTTTTTGCAATTCCGGACTTGCCTCAAGGTTTTTTGTCGCCTTCTTCATGTACTCAGCCGTCTGGGAGCGGAGACCAAGTACATTGTCCACAATTTCCTGTTTAGGGGATTTGAGAGGTAACTCCCATCCATCCTTCACTAGACAGAGTGTCCCTCTGACAGGGTGGCCAAACAAAAGTTCAAAAGGGCTGTAACCAACCCCCTTCTGTGGCACCTCCCTGTATGCAAAGAGAAGGCAGGGCAGAAGGACATCCCATTTTCGCCTGAGCTTTTCTGGGAGTCCTTTTATCATACCCTTTAGGGTCTTGTTAAATCTTTCAACAAGCCCATTGCATTGAGGAGGATAAGGGGTGGTGAACCTGTAGTTAACACCACACTCCTTCCACATTGCCTTGAGGTAGCTACTCATAAAGTTTGTATCTGTCAGACAAAACCTCCTTAGGGAACCCTACCCTGGAAAAGATACCCAGGAGGGCTCTTGCCACCACAGGTGCTGTGATGGTTCTAAGGGGAATAGCTTCTGGGTACCTGGTGGCATGATCCACTACCACCAGTATGAACCTGTGCCCAGAGGCTGTTGGTGGGTCAAGGGGACCAACAATGTCAATCCCTACCCGTTCAAAGGAAACCCCCACCAAAGGTAGTGGTATCAGGGGGGCCTCTGGATTTACCTGCCTTGCCACTGGCCTGGCAGGTAATGCAAGAGCTACAAAAACTTACAGTCCTCACTCATTTGAGGCCAATGAAAGTGAGGGACAATTCTGTTCCAAGTCTTATTTTGGCCTAGGTGTCCTGCTAGGGGAATATCATGGGCTAGTGTGAGTAGGAAGCCCCTAAACTTCTAAGGTATTACCAACCTCCTGGCTGCACCAGGCTTGGGGTCTCGACCCTCAGAGTAAAGGAGTCCATTGTCCCAATATCTTATGGGTTCCACCAGCATTCCCAGCAGCCTCAGCCTGCTGTCTGAGGGGTTCAAGAGTGGGGAAGCTCTGCTGCTCCAGGTTCAAGTCTGCCCTAGAAGGTCCCCCTGTCTCCAAGAACTCAACCTGATCAGGTTCAAGTTCATCTGAGACAGTTCCTTCTTCAGGTGTCAGATCCTCTTCTGGTACAAGAGTATCTTCAGACTGACCCTGGGGGAAGTCACTGCCTTACCCCTGCTACTCCTCCTCTTGGAAGGTCCTTGGTCTATTTTTCCAGGATCCAAGGCCTGTTCAGTTTCTGTCAGCTTAGCTTTTGACCTTGTCAGGGCAAACACTTCTGCAGGGATACCTAGCATTGCTGCATGAGTAGTTAGCTCCACCTCAGCCCATGCTGAGGTCTCCAAATCATTTCCTAGCAAACATTCTACTGGTAGGTCTGCACTTACCACAATCTTCTTTAGGCCAGTTACCCCTCCCCAAGAGAAGTTCACAACTGCCAGAGCATGGTTAGTACTGACATTGCTCGCATTGGTCACTTGGTAAGTTTCCCCAAGTATGATTTGGCTAGGGTCCACAAGGTCCTTAGTCACCATGGTGACACTAGCCCCTGTGTCCCTGTATGCTAGAGACTCCCTTCCATTTATCCTAGGCTGTTGTTTGTATTTGCCCAGACCACTGGGACTCACAAATAGGGACAGGTCTCCATCACAAAGGTAGGTGTTCTGACTAGGCCAGAGTCCTCTCCAGATCCCAGGGTCAACCCTACTATACCCTTGTTCTGAGTACCACCACCTATAGCTGGACTAGGGGGAACAGGTGCCTTAGGGGCAGGTGTAGTGGTACTGGTGGAGTCTTTGGCCTTTTTACAGTCTGAAGTCCAATGGGTTTTCTGCTTACAGTTTTTACACCATGGCTTCCTTGGCTGTTTAGCTTTGTTAGATTGGGAATTTTCAGATGCTGCTTTTTGGGGGCCTGTTGAAGACTGCTGGTCTTTTCCCTTTTCCCCACCCTTCTCAGAGTTTTTGGCATCTTCCTTTTTAGTTGCACCCCCCCCCCCAAGGGCTGGACCTTTTGCTTGATCCTGGTTCTGACCCATTTGTCTGCCTTCTTTCCCAATTCTTGGGGAGAGGTCAGATCTGAGTCCACCAGGTGCTGATGCACTGGTTGATTCTGACAGTTTAAGAATCTGCTCCCTCATAATGAGATTGTACAATCCTTGATACTCATTTACTTTACTGACATTTAACCAACCTTCCAGAGCCTTGGTAGCACAATCTACAAAGTCTACCCAATCTTGAGTTTGTGCTTTCTGGGTATCTCTGAACTTTAACCTGTATTGATCAGTGGTTAGACCAAACCCATCTATCAAAGCATTTTTCAAGATATAATAATCATCTGCATCCTCTTCCCTAACAGAGGAGCTTGTCTCTTCCTTTGTCAGCAAAGGAGAGCCATGAGATTGCTGCCCACTGATCTACTGGGACCCTTTGAACTTTACAGGCCCTTTCAAGTGCAGTGATCCATTTATGGATATCATCCCCTGACTGATAGGGGGGCACAATCTTATGCAGGTTCCTATGGTCAGGAGCTTTCTCTCTAACTCTAGGGGTATTATTACTGCCACCAGGGGTCTCTAGACCCCACTTTCTTGAAGCTTTCTGAAGCTCCAGGGACTCCCTGTCTAATGCTAACTGTTCTCTCCTGAGCTGAAGCTTAGCTTGCTCAAACTGGATCAGTCTGCATTTCCTGTCTTGGGAGGAGTCTCTTCTCTGAGAAGAGGCAGAGGTCCTTTTGGATCTCTCAGAATGGGCAGACTCCTCTGAGGGGGGATCTGTTCCTTCTGTTTGGATCCACCACTCTCCCATTAGGGATGGAGGGGGTACCCCTTGGGTCTCCACTTCCATGTATAGAGTGGTCTGGTTCTTCCAGGTCAAGTTCATTATCCTCTTCCTGGTCCTCATCAGAGTTCACCACTTGGGTGTTCTCTTCTGTGGGATTCCCACCCAACCTGTCTACCCCATCAGACACTGAAGTCTGCAATGAGCAGAATTTCTCTGAGACATTGTGTGTTGGCACCTTTGGTTGTCTTCAAATGTCTAGCAGTGCACATCTCCCTAAGCTCAGCAAAAGTGAGATTGGCATACCTGTCAACTGGGACCTTTGAAGGTCCTTCCAGGGCCTTATGGGCTCCTGATCCTGAAGACATTTCTAGTATAGTGGATTGTTGCATCTACCTACACTAGGTGTGGCCTACTGAACCCTTTCTTGAGTTGTAGTCAAGGTATGCTAAGCCCTCTACACACAACTCCTAAGTTCAGTAGAACTTATTGTATTCTAAGCTGAATTTATATGTACCTTTAGTACCAAAGTGGCTTTCACTTTAGAAATTCAATTTGTTATCTGGTAAAACAAGGGCAAGCTTGAATCCAACCGCTGCACACCAATGTGAGAAGTTGGCCTGGCATATGCTGTCCACTAGTTATAGGGGACACCTTGCACCAGTCCAATTCGACTCTTAAGGTGACAGGTTAAAAGACAACCTTTAAAGAAAGCTATCCTAGTGGTAGCTGTGGAGAGCAGCCTTCAGGCTAAGTCTTGAAGGAGTGTTAAGCTTATTGTTTTACCATGGATAACCTCTTGAATGACCAAATGAAAGAGTAGCCCACACAGGTATATATATAAAATATATGTATTTATTCTAAGAACAAATCCCACTAGTCTCTTGTGAGGCTGGAGGTAAAGATAAAATTCAATAAAGCATTTAAACAATAAATAGCACTGGAATCACAGGGCCCCAGGGGGGGGACCAAACCATATATTAAAAAAGTGGTATAAGAACCACGACAGTTCTGCAGACAGTGCCTAGGGCACTTAGGGTCGCTGGCCCCTTATGAAACCACCCAAGGTAGTGAGGAAGGGGACCCACGGGAGACGGGTGCAGTGTTTAAACTACAGTCGGGATCCCTATTAAACCCTATGGGAAATGTCGCGGTTGGAAATTACAAGAATCTGGACACTTCTAGCAAGAGTTCAAGTTCAGCAGCTTAGAGTTAAGCTTTTGGAGGGCCCACACCCACGACTGTAACGAGGTACCACTGTTACCTGCCCCAGGGAAGCCGGGTGCATAGGTCGTTTTCGATGTCTGGTCGCGATCTCGTTTTCAATGGAAAAGGTGAAGAACTGCTGCTGGCGTGAAGCGTCGATGTCGTGCAGATTGAAGATGTAGATCTTGAAGGTAAACACCTGAAAGCAGAGGGGACAGAGTCTGGGTCACTAGCCAGTGACCAGGGAGCTCAGGAGAAAGAGCCCTTCAATGTCGGGTGTTTTCAGGTTGAAGACGGGTAGCTTGGATCAGCAGCCACGAGGTCCAGGAGGCTTCAAGGAAGGCCAGCTTCTGGAGGGCGACTGTCCCACAAAGGATGAAGGCCGCTGCAGTGTGTCCGGATTGGATCCACTAAGCCTTGGCAACCGCAACCCACGCAAGGATAACAAAACAGCTACGGTGCATACCCCCGAGGTCTGAGCGGGGTCTCCAGCAAGGAGACTGTCGAGCAGGCCTGGAGCAACCAGGGGAGCCCTTTAAAGTAAAGATTGACCTCCGCTAGGGCCCACCAGTCGAGAGACAAGGGACCGTGGGAGGCAACAATTTGGAGTGCGTAAAGATGAGCCCACGGGTCGCCGGAGCAGGCTGGAGCATCGTCCTTTGGCACAAGTAATGCTGAGAGGTTGGCTCAATAATGGGCCAAAGCACAACTTCCCCACTGGTCGGGGTCGTGTGCTGTGCAAGAGGTGGCCGGTGTCCTGGGGTATTGGGGATCTCGGCACCCACTGGGTCCACGGTGCTGAGCTTTGCTGTGCACACTCACTGGCCTCAGATGCTTGGAAACCCACCTCAGGGTAGGCAGAAGTCTTCGATGTCTGTAGGAGCAGCAGAGTTCCAACTGGGTCACTTGCAGTGTTTCAGGTGCCTGCCAAGCAGGGGGGAAACTCCTTTACTCCAAGGGAGATTTCTGCATTCAGCTGTGCGGTAGCAAGTCGAAGGTTCAAGTCTTTGAAGTCCAAGATTAATCTGAGGCTCTGGGGACCCTGCACCCACCTTTATCCAGAGATTAGGGGAGTGTCTGAATCAGAGCCCACCAATGAGAGTTCAGGCGGGAAAGGGTGGCTACACCCTCTCCCCTTTGTGTGTTTTACCACCTGGGCAGGGGACAGGATGCCCCTGAACCGGTTTGAGGCGGTGTATGCAGAAGTAGGCACTGGAGAAGCCTACGTGCAAGTTTGAAAGACATCCTATGGTGCACCCACCCAGTTCCAATCCACATAGTCTGTCTGGGGAGGTGGGTACACCTCCCTGCAACAAGATCCCTATTGTCCAGCTGCCGTGGCTGGAGTTCTGCCCAGCAACAGGCAGCCAGAGTCGTGTGGGTGGCGGGTAGCATCCATTTTGTACTAAGTGTGCACTTTTAAATTGGTGTCTAAAATCTGCCGCTTTTACCATATCACCCCTCTAGCAGGGGGAATCATGCCCTCACTCCCATGGCTGGATTGGGGGTATGATTCCACGATGTTTGACACCAAACATGACATGGTTCTGTGCAGCCACCCTCAAGTTATCACGCTATGGCGATTACTTATAATGCGGTTAAGAGTATATGGTATGGCTGCACTACAAACAACCCAGCAATAGTTTTCCGAAGGTTGCAGAGGGGCCCTACTCATGTAGGGGTTCCCCCTCACACATATCTCAGCACCCTGCCTTGTAGGATTAGCAAGGCCTGCCTTAGGGGTGACCTATGAGGATATATGTGTTGTATTAAGTGGGATACAGGATACCTATATCCCTGTAAGGGGTGCAAGCACCACCTTACCCAGACTACAGTAGTGGTCTGGGGGTGTCAGTTTGTATGGCTGTCCCAGGGGTGGCACAACAAGTGCTGCAGCCCCTGGTAGGCCTCTGAGGGACCCATGCCCTGGGTACCTAGGGTACCATCTACAAGGGGCTAATAGGGTGTCCTCAGTATCCAATTGGTATGTACCTAGGGTACTCACATCAGTTTAGAGAGGAAGCAGATAGGCTGGGGTCCTGGATAGCAGGGCCACAGCCTGGCTAGAGTCAGAAAACAGTCAAAACATCAGCAAAAAGTTGGGGGCAACTATGCAGTAGATGCCACTCTCCTACAATTTATATCTATGGATATTATCTAAAACACAATGTAATTCAATAGCAACACTCACTTAAGCTACTAATTAATACTACTTTCCTGCTCGTCTCTTTCATTATATTAAGGGTAATGTGGTATTTAATCCTCTTTTTAACATTATTTATAATATTTGTAATTGCATGCAGCACATCATGGGTGAGGACCTGAGAATGGAATCCGATGTGAATATATGTCATTCCATCCATCCATCCATCGTAATTCAATTCACTAAAACACGATGGAACAACTTTGATGGTGGTAGCAGAGGTGTATGTAATGCTGCTTGTATTTGTAGTTGCCACAGAGTTGTCGAATTGGAGTGTGCTAGACACCGCGTTTTAGCAGAACCTTTGTTATTTCCTTGATGTAAAGTGAGAACCTTTACCCAAACGCTCTTGTCTTGTTAAGCTTCGCTGCGGCTCTGAGGTGTGTTTTCACACATAGGTGTGAAATTCGTACCAGGTGCATTTACAGCTGTTAGTCTGTTTCCAGCTGTGAAATGTAACCGTGTGTCACACACTTCCTTCACAATAACTAAAAATAGAATTTAGATGCTGTGAGTTTCTAAGTGATGAGTGAGTCTGAGTCTGACATCTAAAGCACTATAGCACTTTTACAGGCGCTTTGTTGGTCTCATTAAAAGGTACCCAATAACAGCATCATCTCTCAAATGTACTTAGAAGGTGAGCTATGTGCTCTGATTCCGAAGTCTTGTCACTTCAATTATAATTCTGGTTTGTGACATTCCTTTGCTTTTTGTGCTTTGCATTTATGAGTTTAGGAGTGTGACGTAGAAGACATCACGCAGGGATCACATGGCTGTTGGAGCGTTGCCTTAAAGACCGTTCAGGTGGTTTTGTAACAACATTTCTAAACCGTATGTAAGGGGTTTGGCTGTGCCATCTAATCTTGGACCACATAATTTGAGGCGTTGTCAACAGAATTTGGCAGATGAACCAAAAGTGGGCAAACACACAAAGATGGGCACTCACAAGCGCATGAAGATGGACACCCACACAAACACATTAAGATGGACACCCACACAAACACATTAAGATGGACACCCACACAAACACATTAAGATGGATACCCACACATGAAGATGGACACCCACACAAACACACGAAGATGGACACCCACACAAGCGCATGAAGATGGACACCCACACAAACACATTAAGATGGACACCCACACACACACACGAAGATGGAATTCCACACAAACACATGAAGATGGACTCCCGTACAAGCACATGAAAATGGACTCCCACACAAACACATGAAAATGAACACCCACACACAAGCACTTTTAGCAAAAAACAGGCATAATTCATTAGTTGTGTAAAGAAATGTAGTTGTATGCTAACATGAGGAGTTGAGGTAAAAAATCTCACACTCAACTCTAGTGGTGTAAACGTGCACCACGGAGGACAAGCTTTGACTCCACTTGGGGATTTGGGGGATATATTTTATTATTGTTGGCCAGTGTTGAGCGTCCTAACTGCTAATATAATGCCTACAAAATTTCCTTTAGGTATCATGCTCTGTCAAACAACTTTGATCCCTACGTTCTCAAAGTATTTAGGAAGAAGTTTGATAAACAATTAGGGCCTCTTCCTAGATGTAAATTCTGTCATAAAATTAAGTTTGCACCCGAATTTCAATTACTTACACCTGCCAGGAATTTTCAGTGGGATTCCTGGTAGGCGTTAGCCCATTTATGGGTGCAGACATCTCCACTAAAATGAAGACTTACCCATACCTTTACTTCACACTCAAGGGATGGAAATATGAGCATTGGAAGTTTAGGAACACTCACAACAACTACGTGTTTGGTCATTCAGAAGCTCCTCCCATTCCACTTTCCAGCCTGGAAATGATTGTATTTTTGCTCCAGGACAGTGCTGGTTCAAATCCATTTGTAGTATAGGGAACAAAATGAAACACCCCCAGAGTTTCACAGAGTGTAAGGGGAGGAGTTTTCACAGGGAAAAATATTTCGCCCATTGAGAAGATAACAACATTTCTTCACCATGGAGAATATTGCACTGCTGAAATGATTAGAAACTTCCATGATTTCCCATATGGGCAGTGCCAGTAGCAGCTTTCCATGTGGATTCCTGGAACTTTTCCCTGATTCCAGAAAGTAGAAAATCTACACTAATGTAGATTTACTGCTTTCTTTGTGAATCAGCCCCACTGTCTGGCTATTTCAGTAAGGAAATAAAAACCTTATTTTGGTGAATCATATAAAAAGGTGTGTAATAATGTGGTGTTGCTGGTAGACTGTGGGAAACTCCTGACCAATAAACAAGCACAGGTTATCTCAGAATTGAAAAATGCAGCTAAAAATATCCCTTACAAAATAGACGAAGTGAATTTGTAGGTTTAGGATATGAAAGAAGCAAGGAGCATATTATCAAGGACGGCGTTAAAATTATCGCCGGTTTAGCGGCAGAAAACTGCCGCTAAAGCGGCGATAATGGGCTTGATAATATGCCCTGGAGAATTCCAATAGAAACCAGCGATAATTTTTAACGCCGTCCTTGATAATATGCCCCCAAATTAATTAATCTGAGAACGTGTGGTGAGAAGTACCTTAGGTACATGACTGGCAGAGCATCGAGATTGACCAATTATATGAACAGTCGAAAAATGAAGACTGCCCCTTGCATACACGTTTCGTAAGGATACATGTATTCGTAAACTCCTAACCACCTCTAAAACGCCAGGTGAAAAAAATGAAGGAAATTTGGAGAAAAAAGGTCTGTAATGTAATGATAATCCATCAGCCTGCTCGGCAAAAAACTCAAAAAATAGGCAATCCGACACATAAATTCTCTATTCACATCCTGACCATTTGTACATTGAAAAAATACATAATCTGAGCACCTAAAATGATCTTTAAAAAAGAAATAGCCACTAGATGTCATCAGCGCACCAAAATAGCAACAAGAAGCTTCAAATAGCTGCCCTACCTACAAGAACTGCTCTGTTCCATTAGCATTAAAAGAAAAACACATATTTAAATTTGTTGATATGGAGGCCCTCATTTCGAATTATATGTTAATGGAGAGACGACAAAATCGTATACAATTCTACTGTTACTGTGCTGTTAATTATCCCCAGCACTGTGCAATTGTATTTTAAACTCTATACAATGGGGCATTGCCATGTGGGTCAGATTTATCTAGTCTCAAAACAAAATATAATTTATGATTTCATGGAATTCGACATACACATTTAACACCTGCTCTGAGCAAATGGTAAATGTGCACGGGGACCTCTGGGTGGGGTTGAGTGTGAGGGAGGGATGTGGGTGGAGTAGAAAGGAGGAGTCTTGTGTGCTCTCCCTAGTATAGGATGACCAGATTTTGAGAAGTAAAAACCCCTGGGAAAAGCCAAACAAAAAAGTAAAACTAAAACATTAAGCCTTACTTTCATCTCTGGTCTCTCCTGATTATTGCGTGGGGGAGGAGGTGCTATTGCGTGGGGGAGGAAGTGGTCTCACTAGACTGGGTAAAATCCAAAGGTTTAGGCCGACCGCGATAGAGCGCGGGTCACATACAGTCCCAGGTTAGTCTTGCTGAAGATTTGCCTTCTCAAATTTTGTGCCAGGTGTCCCTTTCATGGGGAAGAAATTTGCCGCGAGCAAAGAGCGTCGCTGGCGATGGTTGGCGTGGTGTGAAGAGCAGACCAGGCATCGCAGACAGGCAGGCTGGAGTCTTGTGGGGATGTTCCATGCTTGCAGAAGATGCTTGCTGTCCAAAGAGCCTCAATTGTGGATGCTCACACTGATTCGCTGTTTGCAAATAGCACAAAAGCTTGCTTTTAAGAGCTTAAAAACCACTTACAAGGGCCCAGGACCTGAGAGGCACATCTTGTGGGTTAGGAGTTTATTGATGGGTCCAGGAGCTATGGGGAGCCAGTTATGTCCCTGAGGTTCAGAACAGAAGGCCAGCAGACTAGCCCTTTGAGTCCCTCTGGGGTCCTGGGTTCAAGATGTGTTCCAGGCACAGTTCCTCCTCCCCAGGCAAGAGGGCAGCAGGTTAGGACAGCAAGGCAGCAGCTCCTTCAGAATGGCAGTTAAACGGAGTGACAGTCCTTTCAGCAGCACAGTAGTCCTTCCTGGCAGAGTATCCACGGGTCCAGAGGTATACTGAAGTGATGGTGTCAGAGGTCCAGTCCGAATACTGATGATGGATTCAACCCACATCTGTGACTGGGGGTTAGAGTGTGAAAAATGTTAGTGCTCCGTCCATCATCTCCTTGTGTTTGCTTTGTACGCCCTAAGTTGGTAGGGAATGCCCAGACGTGGGTCCCATGCTCACTCTGTCACTGGATTTAAGCTAACCTGGCTGATGATTGGTGTTACCCCAAAACTGGGCCATGTCTGAACTGGGGTGGCGTGATGAGCAAAATAACGATGGATTAAACCCAGATCTGTGACTGGGGGTGAATGTTTTGCCAATGTGCAACATTCCTTCCATCATCTTGTGTGTTTTACCCCAAAACTGGTCCCAGGATGCTTGTTTCCGGTCCAGGGAAGACCTGGTTCGGCAGTTTGGGCTGCACTGTTCCCATGAGAAACAGGGTAAAGACTGAATTGCATATGGCTAGGTCTGAGCTGGGGTGGTGAAGTGAGCTAAAGAATAATGATGGATTCAACCCAGATCTCAGAGTGAATGGGGGTGAGTGTCTGAAAAGTTTCAGCGCTTCGCCCATCATCTCCTTGTGTTTACTTTCTAAAAGTGTCATTTTCAGAATTGCAATTTAAAATTTGACTTCACCATACAGTTGGATTTAAAATAAAATTGTGACTCCAGAGATACTAGACTTGAAGGGTTTATCTCTTCCAGATTAGGAATTACACTTATAAAATCTAATAAGGTAATTCCATTGTTGCGCTATAGGAGAGTTAGGCCTTATAGTTGTGAAAAACAAATTTGAGACTCACTACCACAACATGTAAAACATCAAATATGACCTGCCTTTAATTTACATTGCACCCTGCCCTTTGGGTTGTGTAGGACCTATCATGGGGTGATTTATATGCAATAAAAGGGAAAGTTTAGTCCTGGCAAAAGGGTTATTTTGCAGGTTGAAATGGCAGTTTAAAGGGCACTCATGGGCTTTGAAATAGAAAGCCTGAGCCATGGTTAGAGGACTACTTAGAGGATGGCACAATAAGCGCAACATGCCCACTAGTAGCATTTAATCTACAGGCCCCGGGCATATGTAGTGCATTTACTATGGACTGATAAGTAAATTAACTATGTAAATTGGGGATGGGCCAATATTGCCATATTATTGGGAGCGAATAGAAGCGCTTTAGCACTAGTTAGCAGTGGTAAAGTTCCCGGAGTCCCAAAGCCAGCAAAAACAAGATCAGAAAAAGTGGAAGAGGAAGGCAAAACGTTGGGGGGGGGAGACCACAATAAGGCGGTCAAGTCTATCTCTGTTTCTTTCAGGCAGTGCAGGGGGAAGTTGGATGCAGCTCCCAGCAGAGGGGAGACAGAGTGGGGAAAAGGGCAGGGGGTCTCAGAGTAGAGGTCCTGTCACGGCTAATGTCATGTAAATCTCTGCCCTCCTCCCAACTTTGTCTTCCCTCTGCTGGGAACATGCAGCCGGCTTCCCCTACGCTGCCTGAAAGAAACAGAGAAATTGATTAATGTAGTCTACCTTTCAATTGTCCTTTGCAGGCTGACTCAACTTTGTCCCAAAAAACAGGACATGCATTTTAAATTAAGGAAAGCGTCGGGACACTGGAACAGTGTTCTGAAAACTGGGACTGTCCGGAGAATCCAGGACTTCAAGTTACCCTACCCTAGTGATTAAACAAAGAGGTAAAGCTTTTCTGCTGTTGCAGCCAAAACCAAACTTCATGCGATTTGACTGTGTGAAATTACTGCACTGTAAAACATGGCCTCATTCTCCCACACCTGGAAAACCTCGGCGTGGAAATACTGACCCACTTGGAGTCAGGCGGAGAGGTATTTGTAATGAAGTAAGTTCAGCCACAAATGGTTGTAGGTTCATCAGGTTTATTACAAGTAAAAGATCCCATCCACCAGAAGCTCCTGTAAGCATGAAAGGCTGGCTCCAACTGCTGCCTACTCGCTTACATCATTCCAGCCCATACAACAATAAACATTCCTTTTCTCCTGGCAACATGAGACACATTCTACGATGCCACACATCCCCTTTCCTTATAAAGAATGTGTGTGAATTACACCAGGAGTGCAAACCTATATAACATAACAATGTTCAAAACCTATTTAACAAAATCTTTTAGAAACATGGGAGGCTTGGAAACTCTGGAGGATTTGCGAATGCCCTGGGGGGCTCTGCTTACATCATCACAACCGGACAATTGTTGACCAGTCAACAAATCTTTCCTTACCACCACCACCCTGTTCAGATTCCAAATGCGGTGGTCGGCAGTTTTGATAGCATTATTGAAAACTTTTATTACTTGAATGGGTTTCAAAATCTTTCTCCAGATTTCTTTGTGATTGGGTTCTTTATGAGAACCCAATCCCCCACCTTTACAGCAGTCTTCTTCACAGATTTCCTCAAATCAAAATTCTCTTTCCTGGATTCAATTTTTTTTTCACTCTTTCAACCTCCAGTTAGACTTACCGTTCTTAGTCAGTAACTCAGGTTGCATATTGTTTACCCATGGAGGAGCTACCAGAGTATTGGGGCACCTGGCCCTGAATAATTCAAAGGGGGTCCTGTTCGTGACAGAGTGGGGCGAAACCCTGTAAGCCTCAACCTTATCCCAAATTTGATTACGCCAATCAAGACCACTTGATCTTGCCATGTTAATAGTTTATTTTAGTTATACACACAAACAAGAACTGGGGGTCTAGTAACAAACAGCACTGAAGAAAAGAAAGAAGGAAGTTGGTGCATAGGATCAATCCCGAACAGTCCTAGAGCAGAGCATGGATCACCATCAATCTCACTCATAGGATAGAGCATGGAATTGGAACATACTAGTTCTCTTGATCGTTCATATCATTTGGTCATCCAACTAATAACGGAGGTATGTCTCTTGATCATAGAGACTGCCTCAATAGTTAGCTCTATTGCTCATTTGGGCTGATGGATATTGACCACACAAGCAAATCAAGAGATCATTGTGTCCAGGATGAATAATCCTATATAGTGCAGTGCAAAAAAATCAGTGAAAACTAAAAAAGGTTGTGTAGAGAGAGAAGTCCTAAATATTCCATTCACTCCGCACACCTTGACTAAAAAAGTGTGACAAAATTATAGCAGTGCTTCCTAGTGACTGCTATACGTAGGTCGACATGTTTCAGCCATCCGGGTATACTACCCACGGCTTTCTTCAGGACCTGTGTCAATCTAAAACATGCTACTGCAATCAGTTATCACACTGCCAGTTGTGAAGCGTGACAAAACAAATCCAAGAAATGTGAAAAATAATAATCAAGGTTGGTATTAATACAACCTCAGTAGATCCTAATCCTCTGGATCACAGGGTGCAAACGTCACCTAGAGAAATCGGACAATTATCACACAAGTTCCAACATCAAAAATCAACTGTGCTGTCTTAAAACAGGCCAATCAAATAAGCATGTCTGCTCATTACATACAAGTATGTACAAATTTGCTTACCCAATGTGGCCTGGGATTGCACCTCACCTATCCTGGAACCTGTCTCAGGTGAAGGAGGCCCCGCTCTAAATCGTGGGTGACAGAAGAAAAAGTTCCTTCAAACCGAAAAACTCATCAGAATAGTCATATAGTACATCTTAGTACTTATAACACATGGTGTCAAGCGCTGTACACCATCAAACTCACTGGGGCAAACTAACTCCCTACACTAAAATAAGTAGTCCCTGTCAGAGCACAAATGGCTCACTTGAGCCTGTATAATAACTGACCAATGGTCTAACTGGTCAGAAAAATGAGGCATTATTTTAGCATATCAAGGCACAAAGTGATTCAAAATTAAAATAAAGAAACAATTTGAACAAGCTTATATGAATCGCTTCAAGGACAGGTCGATATAGATTTCAACAAACAAACTGTACTCATCAAAAAGACAGCACTTACCTGTCCGTCGTTGCACAGAGTCTATCTGAGCAGGGTGGGAGGCAGCGACAGGAAGTCCGCTTTAAATATCGATTTCTGGCACAGCTGAAATCAACCAGCGATTCCCGGCAGCTGAATACTATCGTAAGCAGCTCCGTGGCAGAGACGCTGTATACAAATGGCATATAGTTCAGAACTACAGGATGATGTCATCCTGCATGGGGGATGTAGTTCCGTTTACTCCCCGTATAACAAATCATGCGTTCTCTAAATTCACGCGTTCTCTAAATTCACACCAGACACACAACCTGCATCATACCCCGAGTAGTGATCACATGTGTCTTCTCCTGCACAACTATCAAGCCAGTGTAGCCTTAAAGGATAGCGACTATAAGAAGAAACTACAGACTGATGTCATCCAAAATGGAATCGTAGTTTCTATGGAGTCGTAGTTGTGGTTTTTCTTTTTTCTTTTTATTTATTTTATTGTTTTTTACTCGCCTGTCCCTCGTTGTTAAAAGACGAAAGGTGTTGCAGTCTCATTTGCACAGCATGTAATGCAGTCTACTTCGTTTTCATAAAACGCACATAGTACCAACAATATTACGCTTAAAAACAACGAAACAAAGTGGGTTGCATCCTCGATTACACCGAATCGAGGGAATATGGAGCAACCAAAGAAAGTCCATTGTTTTTATTTTTAAGGCATTAGAGCTCCTGTATCGTGCGTCGGGTCATATACAGCAAAATCAATTTAACGGCCACCTAAAACAAACAGGGCACCCAAGAGTAATAGATTATTGCATCTTATTCTTCATTTGAGCGCAAGGGAAAACACGAAGGGTAATAGCTCGATACTTAGTACACGAGTAACATGCTCGTTGGTAAAAAGTAGAATATAATTGAATATTACATCGAGTAGCTCCCACTCTGGACAGATGGCACAGAAAGCTACAGGCTGGTCCGTCCATATATTAAGACAAGAACCAGTAACAGCAAGACAAAAATTATGTCTATAATTCATTAAGCCCCTAAAGCATTGAAAGGTGGCCCACGCATCCAGAAAAACTCTAATATTCCCAAAGCTTACCCAATGACAGAGTGTTCTGTGTCAGAACTCTACATAGTGAACAGCATGAAACTGACCAAGCCCTCATTACTGTCTCTGTTCTTATACCTAGGGTATACCAGATTGAGAGACGTCCCTATAGACTGGTCCAGGTAAGGTAAGTGAGTTTGATGGTGTACAGCGCTTGACACCATGTGTTATAAGTACTAAGATGTACTATATGACTATTCTGATGAGTTTTTCGGTTTGAAGGAACTTTTTCTTCTGTCACCCACGATTTAGATATTTTACTTTTTCATTTGGGTTAGAGTGCCCTTTAATCCTAAGGTCTGAGAACGCCTCTATTGCTCCCTTGTGATAACATAGGACATAGGAGATCACAAAGTTGTCTCCCCTCCATTAAGTTTCAAGAGGGCGATCTACTCCTACTCCTCTCCGAGTACCTGCAACAGGGGTGTTGCCTATTTATCTGACCTCTTGAGGCAATGCCCATTTATGTATGAGTCAAAGTCAGGTGGGTTTTCATATTTAATTCTAAATGTATTTTCTGCATTACAGTAATAGTTGAGGTTGAAGGAGGAGATTAGGTCTGGTGGAGAGCCAAGGCAAGTGTTATAGTGGAGGTAGAACTGTTAGGTACATTAGTTGTGAGTTGAAGCAAGCAACATAAAGAAACAAAGTAAGATGATGTTCTGTCTGATAGAAAAGATAGAGGGCCAGATGTACGATGCTTTTTAGCCTTATGGCGCGGTGATTATTGGTTTATGTGATTTGTGGTCTAATGTGCTTACATATGATACAAAGTGATGGTGATATAATGGGTTTGGCTATACTTCAAAGTGGTTTCTGATCTATGTCTTGTTATGACAATTGCCTAATTGGAAAAGTGAATTATGTGATTATGGTCAAATGTGTTTCATGTATAATACAAAGGATATTCTTATATAACCTTGTGTGGAGTCTCTTTTTGTAGGGTACCTGTGTGTCACTGGTGTGTCTGTGTGTGTTGCGCAAACACTTTACACATTGCCTTTGGGATAAGCCTGACTGTTCTGCCAACCTACCAAGGGGGTGAGCAGGGGTTATCTTGGGTGTGTAACTCCCTTACCATGACTAGAGTGGTGAGTTCTGCCTGGCTTAGGTGCATACCCTAGACAACCAGAAACCCCATTTCTAACAGTTCCCCTTTGTTTTCAATGAGTTTTGATACCCTACTCCTCTACTGTGCAGTATTATTTTTTCATCATCAAATAACTTTATTCCAGTTCATCTGAACCATATAAGTGCACAGTACAGATCTTAAAAACACATTGAGCGTGATGAGGAGTTAAAAGTCAAGACGGGTACATTTTGTTTAAAATAGGTTCAAATGTAGGTGCCTCATTTAGCACCCAAGGTACCCTTCTACTCGACATAAATCCAAGCAACAAAAACATCAACAACAACAAAAAAGACCTTGAATGGGCACGAAAGGGAGTCTGCAATGCCATCTGGGGGGATCTAAGAAATTCAAATTTGGGTTTATTATAGCAATAGCCAGAAAAAGAGAACTTAAAATGCACAGTGCAATTAAAGTTACAATTTGAGATGGTTATTCCAGGAAATTGATCCTTAAAGCATACATATATTATAAAAAAATTAATATATAAACACCTTTTAAACCTTTTAGATAGCAGCCATTCATGAATTAGATTAAAACAGCCAATTAGGACAACTGCCCATTCAGAGTGCATTTCTGATGCTACATACTGATGCATCTTAAGTGTGGGTCAGAGGAAGACACACACACATTATTAGGCCCAGTAGCTGGTTAGAGGGGCACAAGAAGCTCTTCTAGTACATCATTAAACAAAGGGAATAGATATAGGTTGGAGATTAGTGCAAAGTTTAAAGATATAAACTGACCATTCAAAATAAAATGCATCTCAAGTGCATGGTTTTACATTGGAGTAGGGATCTTATAGGAAAGAGACTAGCATACTTAGATGCACGGAGAGTGGTCCTCCAGGCCTTCAGCCAATTCTGGGTGATGGTCCAAGGGTTACCTGAAGACTCTCCAAATATATTTTCCGTAGCAGTCATGCAGTATGTAGGCATTTAGAAAACCCAACTACTACTAATTCCCTGGTATCAGATGGCAAAATTCTCTGGGACACTTCATACTGCCTAATCCCTAATAGTCTACACAGTTGTAATAACCTATTGTTCCAAGGGTGCTTGTATATCTTCCAAAAGAAAAGACAATTGTATATATTCTCCTCCTGGACAAGCCTACAAGACTGGAAAAGGCAGACAGGCTTGGGTTGCAACCCCAAGTGACGGAATAGCTGTAAATGGGAGCCATATCTGGACTTTAGGTACAGCTACATCGGTTGGAGACCCACTTTATTTGTCAAAAGAGTTCTCAAAGGCTGGGCCTGCTTTGTGGTCAAGTAATCTGTCCATTAGGCTACCCGCCTTGCATTGCTTGAACTCTTCGCCTCAGAAGTGATCTCTGAATCTGTCTTTTATCAACTGTTTCGGGGTATCAACAGCTTCTTCTGGGTTGTCTCAGAGTGTGCGAAGATTTAAACTATAAGATAGATTCTTGGTGTAACCCAGCCAAGCAATCCTTAGATGGCCCTTGTGCTTAAGAGCTCTTAAAGTAGGTATCTATGGGGTTCCAGTAGATACCTAGTTTTTTAATTACATCTGCATTCATTAAGGCTGAAACGCACAGTGGCTTGGTTTTCCTGTCCCAGGGAGTGCATCAGCAGAGACCACCAGAAACCCTATTATATCTTGAGTGACAGGTGGAGAAACGCAGTTAGAGATGGCATTAAATGTAAACAAGGAGACCTAGGCCAGATGCAGTAGCTTAGTCTGCCTGTGTCAACTCAGATGCAGAACATAGACTTCCTGTATGATCTCAGATGCCATACATAGACTTCCAGTGTCAACTCAGATGCTGTACATAGACTTCCACTGTCATCTCAGATGCAGTAGAACATCTGCACAGAGTATTAGTATATACTCTGCATAGAGGGACAACATTTCTGCCTAAGCACAATATTTCATTCTTACTCCAAGACCCTCTGCTTGACTGGGCTGATCATTTTTGATACATGCTTTAACTCCTGTTACTGTACATTTTGGAATTATGTACTTTACAGTTTTTATCGCACACGGTATGGAAATCCTCATTCCCTATTACATTTCAGTAGGTGAAACCTGCTGGTATTTAAAGGGAGAATAATTCCCGAAAATTAAGTTAGCCAAGAGGATTTGAAAGCTATGCCCCACTCGTAATAGGCAATAATTATCACACCCAAAAAATTCTAATCACCTTGACATCGGATTTTATGGAAGCAATAATTATACCATTTAAAAAAACAGTCCAATCATAATGAGGGCCCAGACTTGGTCCAACTACAACAAGGCTCTCCAAACTTGGTCCTGGAGGGCTGTCTCCATGCCAGATTTTTAGCCTATCCCCATTTAGATAAATGTAGTTATCTTAATAATCTGGCATGGATCCAGTCCTCCTGGACTGACTTTGGAGAACTGTGAACTAAACAATACTATCCTGGATATACTGTTGTGTCTCCATGCAATGATTACCTTCAAGCAGTCCAACGATATACATAGTATGGGTGAGGCAAGGAAAAAATACATTTCGACAAAAAATGGATATGTTGGAAGAGTACAGTTTCCCCACACAGCGCCAGACTGGCCGTAGCGGGTACCGAGCATTTCCCTTGTGGACCGCCAGGTTGGGGGCTAGCTTTGGATCCCTGGGGCCGTATTTGTTACCCGGGACCGGTTTTGCCCCCCTGTAACAAAAGCAGCAGCAGTGAGACGGAAGTGGTGGTTCCAACTAGCGCCCCCTCTTACCCTCCCCCTTTCGGTTCTCAGTCCAGCCATTGTGGTGTTCTCCGGCTCCCGTTACAGTAGTACGGGAAGGCGACCGCCGGGTAGTCGCGACTCGGGGCCTGCGGGGGACATAAAACTCGGGAGCCAATAGTTGGTATTAATGGGTCCGGCGCCGCAGCCCAAGTGGCCTACGTACACGCGTCCCCAGGCTTTATTGATTCCAACCACGTGACTGGACGCGCAGTGCTTCTCCAGTGACCTGGCATGACGGACACGAGCGGACCGTAGCCTCCACCAAGTCGTCCATTAACGGGAACCAGACCTTTGTGCGAAGTCTCGATTTGGTTTTGACCATGCCCTGATGTCCTACATGGGCAAGGTCCACCACCCTCTGTGTTAGGGACGTCGGAATCACCAGCCGGTGTCCTCGGAACAAACACCCAGTGTCATCCTCGGTGAGTTCGTCTCGGACATGGTACAACCCGTCCATTATTCGTTGTGCGGTGGCTGTCAAACTCTTCCACTCCTCCTTTGCTTTGTGCCAGCTGTTGCCTCTGATGGCTCCCTTAGCGCGCTGTAGGCACTCATCTTGGCCGGTGGCGTCCCATAGACTAGCCATGGAAAGGAGTATGGGGCACGATCAGGCCGTGACACACCTAACGTACTCCTCCGTGTCAGCGGCCTCCTCCATTTCTTGGGCCGTGGCTTTTCGAGGATGACGGGACAGGTAGTCGGCTGGATTCTTGGAGCCAGGTTGATACTCCACTTTACAATTATAGTCCTGGAGTTGGAGCATCCACTTCTCAATTCACGGTGGCGGCTTGGTCGAGGTCCCTGAGAAAAGCGCCACCAGCGGTTTGTGATCCGTAGCTACCACAAACGGTTTTCCATACAGATATAAATGGAAATGGTGGCACCCCCAATGGATGGCGATAGCTTCCTTCTCTATTTGTGAGTATCTCTGTTCGGTCGCGGTCAGAGATCTGCTGGCGAACGCTACCGGGCTCCATTCTTCTTGAGGATTCCGTCTTTGCAGGAGGACTGCTCCTAATCCGGCCGGACCAGCATCCACGGCGACCAATGTTAACTTGGTGGGGTCAAAGAATGCTAGGGTAGTGGCTTCAGAGAGAGCCTCCTTGATCTTCGTAAAGGCCTGAGCTTGTTCTTCGCCCCACTTCCACGGGGTGGATTCCTTGGTCAGCTCCCTCAGCGGCGCCGTCAGGTTGGCCAAATCCAGAATAAATCTTCTGCAGTAATTGACCATTCCAAGGAAGCTGCGGACTTCCGTGGTGTTGGTGGGGGCAACAGCTTCTTTGACATCCCGCACCTTCTCCGGATCTGGATTGACTCCGTCCGCCGAGAAGGAGTAGCCGAAGAATTGCAGTTTTCGTGCATAGAAATTCGCATTTCTCTCAGTGAAGAGTGAGACCAGCATCTCGTATTCGGCGTAGCACTTGGAGCAGCCGCTCATTGTGTTCTTGGACGGTTTTGGCGTGAATCATAATGTCATCACTGCCATTGATTACTCCTGGGATTCCTGTAATTAACTCCTGTATCACATTTTGGAAGACTTCCGCTGCACTGGAGACCCCAAAACTCAGCCTGGTGTATCTCCGGAGTCCCACGTGTGTAGAAAATGTGGTGATATTGCGGGAGTCTTCGTCCAATACCAGTTGGTGATATCCGGACCTTAGATCCAGTTTTGAGAACCAACAGGCTCCTGCCATTTCTCCGATGAGATCGTCTATTGTGGGAGTTATGTGGCGTTCACGCTTGATCGCGACGTTGGGGAGTCGCATGTCGACACAAATCCTCACCGCGCCTGGCTGTTTGGGCTTCCGGGCTACAACGATGGGAGAAACCCACGGCGTCGGGCCGGACACTTTTTCGATTATCCCCGCTGCCTCTAGCTTCTTGAGTTCTTCTTCTACCAATGGCCTTAGGTGAAATGCTATTCTCCGATGTCGTAGCGCGACGGGCTGGACCGTGGGGTCGATGTGGAGGTGGATTTCTTTGCCTCGGAACCTTCCGATCCCCTGGAATATCTCCTCAAAGTTGCCTAGGATGTGCTGCAGGGATTCCTGATGTACTCCGAACGCAAACGTCACGACTCCCAAGTCCTCAGCTGCACGGCAACCCAGCAGCATCCCTTGACCATCTTCGGTGACGTACACGTTGGTGGTGACGGACCGCGTGCCGTGGGAGATTACCGTCTTGAAGCGCCCTCGTATTCTTAACGGAGCTTCCTGGCCTTACGCAAACACCGTGATCGTCGAGAGGTGAAGAGCTGGCTTCGGGTGCATGGTGCTGTGTAGAGCGGCGGCCATGATGTTGATGGTAGCGCCTGTGTCCACCACTGCGGTGACCTCCTGCGCCTCCACTCGGATGTTGCATTGTGGGAGACGTCGCGCCTTACGAGTGGCGGTGCCGATCATGTGGATTTTGTGCACCACTCTCTCCTCCTCTTTGTCATCATCCATGTCACTGGGCGCTCGGTCTTCTTCCTTGAGAGTGTTCGCCGTTTGTCGGGGTCTGCGGTATTTCTTTGACCGGCATACTATTTCGAAGTGATTAAACCTTCCGCACCCTGAGCACCTTTTGCCTTTTCGCGGGACATTCCACTGCTGCGTGCGGCGATCCTCCGCAGTAGCCACACGACTTTTGCTGTCCTGATGACTGGGGTCCTGTTCCTTTCTTATTCCCCCTCTGTGTTGGTCTGTTCGACACCGCATTTACCGGTTCGGTCTTCACTGGCGCTTGAAGAGCAGCTTCCATGTGCGCCGCTCGCACTTTCGACAACTCTTTAGTCCGACCCATTGTTAGAATCTCCACCACCGGCTTCCCAGACTCTTCCAGTATGCGCTCTCGCAGCTTGGCTGAGGCACAGCCCTGTATAATCTGGCCTCTGATTTCCTCGGTCTCGTCCCGGAATCCGCACGTGGCGGCGAGATTCTTCAACCAGGCATGATACGTGTCTAGCGATTCGTCAGGAAGCTGGCGCGCTTGCCGGAAGATGAACCTCTCATGTTCGTTGAGGGCCGCTATTAATGTTAGGTGTGTTTTGGGAGTGGCCTCCGCTAGTGTTTTGACAATATTATGAATGTCCTTTCCACCCAGGTAGATGATCATTGCTCGTTTTTGGTCCCTATGGACCTTGGTGGCCTCAAAGAATATGCGCACCAGATCTTCCCAGTCTTTCCACTTGGCCGCAATTGTTGAGGGGGGCCCCTCTACGAGGAACGGTTCAATTGGCGGTATTGTGGCCATGGCTGACGTGTTGTGCCGTGTGTGGGCCTCCCTGCTCTATGCAGCTGGGGTGTTGCTTGTTAGGCTCCTCGTGCCCGTGGGCCTTTTCTGTCTCCAGGGCACTCTCCTTGGGTCCTTGCGTGTGTGCTCAGGGTCGTCTGCTGCGCTGGGCTGGCACTTTATTGAAGAGCCTCCCTCCTACGCGAGGTTGCGAAGACTAAGCCTCAAAGTCCTGAGAGGACCCTTGTTCCCTTCAGTCTATGCCGTGTTGTAGGCAGAGCGGTAACTTCCCAGCAATGGGGGCCCCAATTACCCAGGCAGATGTACTCACAGGGCCAAACGTAGGGGCGGCACACCCGGCATTCTTGAGGGCCCGGACCACATGGCAGGCAGGCCGATGGGTCGCGCGCGTCATGCGCGAGCACTGTGGAGCTCCAGCCGGGCGGCGCACTCCCACTGCACACCAGGCTCCGCGCGATGGACGGGGCACACCCTCCACGCAGCACCGGGGCACGAGCACCTCGAGCCAAGAGCAGCGATCGCGGCCGCCACACCAGAGTGCTACACGTCGGCGAGGGCACGCCCACCCTCGTCGCCAGTTTGTGGTGTTCTCCGTCTCCCGTTACAGTAGTACGGGAAGGCGACCGCCGGGTAGTCGCGACTCGGGGCCTGCGGGGCACATAAAACTCGGGAGCAAATAGTTGGTATTAATGGGTCGGGTGCCGCAGCCCAAGTGGCCTACGTACACGCGTCCCCAGGCTTTATTGATTCCAACCACGTGACTGGACACGTACGCATGGTGCGTATCGCGTCACTGTCACGACACTACAGCCATGTCCCCATGTGTCACAAAGGTGCAAGCATGTTCCCTGCGTCCACGCTGGAATCAATGGGAAGAGGTCACTGGCGAAGATGAAAAGATAGAGCCTAGAGATCGGCTGTGCAGTTGGTTGACCTTGTTATGCACATCTAAAGCTTTAATATTTTTTTTCTGGTAAAACAACAGTCACCGTGGTCTGTGTGTGCGAGCCTTCCAGAGTCCTCATTGGTGCACCGACTGCCTGTCAATCTCTCTAAAGCGATCAGCATTGTGCCTGCCTTTTTTCCAATCTAATTATGCAATTCAAATGCAAGAAAAAATGTAATTATGAAATGAAAAATACATTCCAAAACTGTAATTATTTGCTGAAAATATCATAATCCGGGAGATGGAGAGTAATAATTATCTGCGCGAGGACGAGATAGCTCCAATGAGCCGTATTTCATGAGCTGTATTTCAGTGTCAGTATAATCCGAGAATTTCACGGCCGTGTTGCATGTTCATAGAGAGCGGGCAGCGGTTATAGACAAAACAAAGTTTACCAAATCCGTTTCGGCTAATTTGAGCCTCAAAATAAATTCAGCGGTTGCATTTCAAGAATTAAGGGGCATATTTATAATAACTGACGCATCCCTGCATATCAGCAGGGATGCGCCAGTTATTTTGCGCCCCAGCTCCGCCACCATGGATGCGCCGCATTTATAATGCGGCGCACCATGGGGCAAAAACGGCATAGATGCGTCACACATCTGTGCCGTAAAAGTGGCGCATTGCTGAAGTTGCGTCGCAAGCGCGACGCAGCTCCAGCAATGCTCTGGGGGGCCCTATCTGCACAATGCTGCGCCAATCCTTACGCCTGCTTCAAGCAGGCGCAGGGTTTTGACGCAGCATGGGCTCAAAAGTGACTGAGTGAAATCTTGTAGATTTCACTCAGCCACTTTTAGGAGGCGTTCCTGCGTCGGAACGCCCCCACCTGCCCTGGAACGCCTACATGTGGCGCAGGGCTTTACAACGTGACGCATCTCCCAGATGCGTCACGTTGTAAATACCCCACATCATGCCGCAGGATTTGCGCCGCTGCTGCGTCACAAAAGTGACGCAACGGCGGTGTAAATGAGGCGCAAGTCAAACATAAATCTGCCCCTAAGTGTTTATAAATGTTCGTCCAGATAGACGTAAATGACATGGTAATACACAGAAGACAAATACCGAACAGCTGTTGAGGCCTCCGGTTATACTGGCGCAATTTGTATTACCGCGGTAAATGAGGCTTTATTCTAATCAAGGCAGGGTAAATTCACGTTTAGGAGGGAGAAAGAACAGTGCCCAATCCGGAAGTTTATTGTAAGATACTTTTTTTTTTTTATGAATGAATGAATACAAGTATGAACATATGAACGAATGATGGGGCGCAGGAAAGAAGGAAGGCTCGAATAGAATGGAAGGAAGGAACAGAAGGGCTGGGTCGACCAAAACACTTCTATAACACACACCTCTCAATACCATAATCTAAACTGTGACCCGGCAGGAAGAATGAATAAGGAGACACTTCTAAAAGTCGAGTTTGATATTTTCTTGGACATCTTGGGGCTTATTTACAAGCCCCTTGCGCCGCCGGTACGTCACTTTTTCCCATATAAAAAGTGACGTACGGGCGGCGCAAGGGGCTAAATAAGCCCGTATGTTTCCGAGTTAATGGTGACTGCCTTCCACAGCTGAAGATGCCGATTGAAAGCACCTGCTTTTAGTATGTGCATGTAAATCATGGTCCCTGCCCAAAGTAAATAATGGCAGTAGCAGAGGCACATCTGCATCTATGGTTTAGGCCATTGCATTTAATCATGTTTATTTGTTTTGAAAATATGGGCCAGATTTACAAGAGCCTTGCGCCACTTTTGCGTCACTTTTAATATGGCAAAAGTGACGCAAAAGTGGCGCAAGTGTCTTGTAAATCTGCCCCTATGTGTTTATGCCAAAGCAGGATAAATGGGGTTAGATTTGTGCAGCATGGTAAAATCACCTTAAGGGGGTCTGGAGTATCCACGCATAAATTCATTGGGGCATATTATCAAGAACGGCGTTAAAATTATTGCAGCGAAACTGCCGCTAAAGCGGCGATAATGGGCTTGATAATATGCCCTTGAGAATTCCAATAGAAGCCCATGTTGACACCAGAACATGGGCTTCTATGGAATTCTCAAGGGCATATTATCAAGCCCATTATTGCCGCTTTAGCTTCATTTTCCTGTCGCTAAAGCGGCAATAATTTTAACGGCGTTCTTGATAATATGCCCCATTGTACTTCTGTTTTTTAATCTTATTGTCTTCATCGTGTCGGGTCTTTGCCATACAATTTTTAAAACACTAATGATACATTAGTAACAGGCAGTAAAATTGGACGTTAGATAATGGCCCATACCATGAGGAGGTTCTTAAAAACCACTCAATGAAGTGCTGGGTTTCGTCAAGGTTGGGAACTCTGGAGTGTCTGGCGAGGCCGTCACAAATTCCTTTGTGACAAAACAACTCAACTTGTGAAAAAAAGCCATTCCATCTTGTTGCACTCACAATAAAACTACATACAAAAGAGATTTAATAATCAGGGCCATGATCGACAGGCTCGGGTATGTGTTTTGCTATTGGCGTGTTAATGCCACAAGGTGTTAAAAAACGACATTAAATTAATAGTGTACATTTCAGTTGTATAAAGTGCATCAGAAAAAGGCCTGCTAGCGTCCGGTGGAGAGGGGCTGCGGTTAATCAGTGCCCGTGATGAAAGGACTCTGTGCCCTTCCTGTAATAAAGCATGCTCCCTTGGTATGGCTGGGCACAGGATTCTAGGGGGCAGATTTATGTTTCGTGGCGCATCCCTGCAAATCAGCAGGGATGCGCCAGGAAAGATGCGTCACGCAAGTTTACCCTTGCGCCACCACAGATGCGCCGCATTTACAATGCAGCGTATCATGGCGCAAGGATAAACAGATGCGTGACGCATCTGATGGCATAAGGGCGGCGCATTGCTGGAGTCGTGTCACAAGCACGACGCAACTCCAGCAATGCTCAGGGGCTGCCCATACCGAACATGCTGCGTCATGCCTTACGCCTGCTTCAAGCAGGCGCAGGGTTTTGACGCAGCAGCATCGGAAAAGTGACTCGGTGAAATCTTGTAGATTTCACTGCATCACTTTTCCGAGGCTTTTTCCGATGGAACGCCCACCCTGCATACATTAAACCTGACGCAGGTTTAATGTAGTGCAGGGCTTTACAACGTGACGCATCTCCCTAGATGCGTCACGTTGTAAATAAGGCGCAACATGGCGCATGGATTACGCCGCCGCTGCGTCACAGAAGTGACGCAACGGCGGCGTAAATGTCTCGCAAGGGGCTTGTAAAACTGCCCCTCGGTGGTTAACAGGTCTGATCCGACACAAGCGCCCGTGCATTAGGTGGGGTTGCAGTTGGTTAATTACCGCAATTGAGGAAGTTACTACTTTGAATGAATGATCTACTCATACTTGTATTTAAACATGTTTACGATTGTCTAATGGCCTAACAACTGTAATGCTCAGGTTTGTCTGTCATACCCTACTAAGTAATGTTTGTTCTCATCCTGGTACATTGGTATTAGTTCATTATGTTAGTCTATGTTACCCCCCCTCTGCAATTTCCCCTTTACTTTGTTCTTCCCTTCATTTATGTGAACCGCTCTGATACCATTTATAAATAAATAAATAAGTCTGTATGCCGTTCTTACAGCAAACCATGCTCGAATAAGGTGGCTTGACACCGACTTGTAGATCATTGGCAGATCGGATCTGGCGCAAAGTGTGACATAGGATATAAAGATTTTAATTCCATTTAGGCCTGTTTAGGGAAATGTTTAACAAAGTCTACACACATACTTAACTTTTTGGTTTCATTTCACTGAGACAGCGCTCTAAACCCAACTTTGTCTGGTGCCTTATTTTTTATGGATTAGCACCCTTACCTGTGAACATATAAGACAAACTTTACAGATGAGTTATCAATATGTAAAAATCGACATTTTCTATATGGTAAAGGTACTTCTTGCTATGTGTCACTGCAATGAAATTAAACTACAGCCCTATCTGAGCACATTGGTGCCCCTGGCAGACATTTATTTTTGCCATGTACGTGGGTGGTGTATATACACAATGTGGCCGACATATGACATTTAAATTGCCATGCAACCTTTGCATTTTCTGCGTATTCTATAATGGTCTTACACAACAGTTAAATAGACTAACTGGAAGAACATTATTTTACCAAAATACATTTTTGAGGGAGAGTACACATACTGTGACACAAATTAGCTGTGTCACAGATCAAAGAGCAAAAATACAGTCCATAAAAATGACCAAAAATCTGGGATGGCCGTACAAAAAAAGGTGATTTTGCCACAAAAGCCAATAAACTATTTCACCGTTCTTTACATCAGGTAAGGAACATTGCTTTAAGGTACTTGTGATGATGATATTCAACCATGCATCCAGCATTGACTGCCTGCTGTGAAGAACTGTGTTGCTTAGAGATGGCATCTTAAAATGAGATTGGCAGTCAATTCTGCTGAATGTGCATGATGCACTGAGATGCAAGAGCAATATAGAAGTGGTACCAGACTTATTAAGATAATGCGATGCCAAGACATACTAGTTACATCCAGTATTAGTCTATGAAATGCAGCACCATGCATGTGGGAGTGATGTGCTAAGAGGTGGTGAGGTATGAAGCGCCAAAGGCACAAGCAATTATCATATGGAAGCCCCGGTGTTTAAATCCGAATGGGTGGATTAGCAAGGTGGTTATGGAGATACTAGTACCTGAGCCACCTAAAACACAAAAGTAGGGACATATTATGCATGTTTGCATGTTTTCTGTGCCCCCCGCCGGTACTGTAGAATTACAGAGTAGGCATTTCCCCATGCAAATGAGTGAAACACTTTGCCTGTGAGTTTCATTATGGATTTGGGCACAGAAGCAAAGTGGCCATCAGGAAGTGCACTGAATGTTAACCACACAGAGATGGTGCACAGTCAGTGCTCCTCCAGACGGTGCCCACTCAAAGGTGAAAAAGTACCCTATGGACCCTGTTAGAACTGGGATTTCTGGTTGGCTAAGGCTTGCGCCAAAGTCAGGCAGAAACCACCACTCTAGTCAGGGCAAGGAAGTTACACGCCAAAGATAACCCCTGCTCACCCCCTTGGTAGCTTGGCACGAGCAGTCAGGCTTATCTCTGAGGCGATGTGTAAAGTGTTTGCGCGCGCACCCAGCAACAACACCCAAGGCCCACCACAAAAGAAACTCCACACAAGGTATTCTATAAAAATAGCCTTTGTATTACACACAACACATTAGATAAAAACACACACTTTACAATGTGCCAACAGGCACGGGCAGAATTTACAAGGGATTATATATACAGGGGACAGGGCCACATGGACCACTGTCAAGAATTAGCACTTTTAGATATTTAGCACTTAGCACCAAATATAAAATTACTGTAGCACAAAATTAACATATATAGCACACAACCAGTACTTACTGGTAACAAGAAAGTACCACCTACGCAACCCTAACCACCTTAGGAGACTATCACGCAGGGACTCAGAACCTCCCTAGTACCACCGGTACCAGGGGAACACAACCACCTAAGTATCACAATACCTGTAGGGGAAAACACACATTACACATGATGCATAAAACATTCAGAGGTGCAGAACATGGCACATGACGCATAAACTCATTCAGAGGTGCCGGGCAGGTGAACACCTGATGCATGAAACATTCAGCTGTGCTCTGAAAGAAAACACATGATGCAGAAACTACATTCAGCGGTGTCATAAAAGAAAACACATGATGCATCAAAAATACATTCAGGTGCAGGTAGGAACATTAGTGTGAAACTCACATGAGCCACCACCTGTGGCAGTCCCTAGGCCAACTGGCCTTGTCAGGGCTAAGACGCCCTGTGTCCGGTCAAGCTGCACCAGCTGCGCAAAGCAAAACGTAATTATCCCCAACCTAAACGTTGCAGCTGCCCACTAAGTGCTGGGCAGCTGTGGAACGGACCTCAGGCACTCTGCGTGCCTCTGGAGCCCTCTCTAGGCTCTGTCCATACAAAATGCCCCCTAGAGCCTTCGTGGCCCTAAACGAACAGTGCCCCGTCGTGGGAGTCCCTCTGGACTCTGAGCCAATACTGCCCTCGAGGTTGGAGCCACGGGGCTTTAGAAACAATGCCCCCAAACGTTGGAGCGGCCTGCTGCCTTCCGGGGCCACTCTGATTGCCACTTATTCTGTCAGGCAACGTTGGAGCCTTCACGGGGCTCTGATACTGCCCCCGCACCCCCCAGCACGTGCGCGGAGTCCCCCAGCCCTCTTAATCACTCACCAGGCTGTCTTCAGGGGACTCCCGCGTCGTCTGCTCTTTCTCGGTCCCGGCGGACTCCGGGGCTGCTTCTCTACGCGGAGGGGGCAGGCACCGACAATGTGCCTCGCGCCCCCCTCCGCTCCAGCTCCTGCCGTACTCTTCACTCTCCTTGCTCCGGGAAGCGCGGGGTAGGCTCCCGTCCGCTTCCCGTGTTCACGACGCGGCTTCTTCCTGGAGGCCCCGATCACGTGGGCCACACCCCCTTCCGCTGGACCAATCCCAGCGCAGCAGGGGAATGACGCGGCCGGGACTCGGGGCTGCGGCGGTGAATTCGCTACCGGCCTTTTCTGAAGCGTGGGGTGGGCTCCCGCCTTCGGATTCAAAGCAGGAAGGGCCAGAAACGAGCGGCAAGGTCCCTGGCGGGGTGGGCACCCGCCAGAGATATCGATCCTCCAATAAAGCGGGCTGGGCTCCCGCTCAAGAAATCAAAGCGCACACAGCGCTATAAAGTCAGACAGCGCTCACAGCGCTATAAAGCCCATAAAAGCGCTCCCAGGCGCTTAGAGATAGCAAGTCCAGGAAAACAGCGCGCACAGCGCTACAAAGTTCAAGGAGCGCTCCCAGGCGCTGTAAATCAACAAAAAGGTCCAGTAGAAAGTCCTCTAAGAACAGGGGTGCAAGGGCTGGGCCCAGAGCCAGCACACAGGGCCCTCCAGCAGGGAGGCAGTCCCCAGTGGCGGTCTCTCCTGGCGCCCAGCAGCAGCAGGCCCCCTCCAGTTGATCCTGCAAGAGAACACCTTGTAAGGGGACACAGCCCCTTTTTATACAGTACAAAGTCTTTGTCTAAAGGTGCAGGGAAGGGGCGAACCAGTTACATCTGGTTCCTGAGCACTTTGTTTTGCTCAGCCCCTCTCCCTATTCACTGGCAGGCCAGGGTCATCAGACGCACCACAGGGGCCGGCGCCAGCATTGTGTGGAGACAGCCCGGTCCTATTCAAGACCCAGGTGTACTCCTCCCCAGCCATCAGGATGCTAACCTCCCATTCACCACTGGGTGACTCCTCCTGACCCTGGGGAATCCCTAGCCCGTCACATGACCTCCACCAGCCAATCACCAGACAAGCCACACATTTCATACTGCACACTGAAGTGCCCACTTCTAGAAGTGGCACTTCCACACTAGGTACATGCACGCCGCACACATCATCGCGCAGCATTCAACCACACGAGTCCGCACATACCAAACTCGGGCCTGCACACCCCACGCATCAGGAACTACCAGGACACATACATTCTCCCATGCATTCCTATGGGAGGGCAGGCCAACCTCACAACACGCATGCACTTTACCCTGGGACACAGTGGTAAAGTGCGCAGAAGTCCAAAAATCACTAAACCAAGTCACCAACAAAAAGCAAAAAGTTTCGGGGTGAACCTGCCAGAAGGGCCGGGTCCAACACAACCCCCTTCCAGCCAAAACGCAGGGTAGACCAATCACCACCGTGAAGGTCTTCCCTGCTTTGGGCGACAAAACACGGACGCAGGCCAGCAACGGCAGGGACACTCTCCGGTTTTACGCCACTCTAAACCCATGGAATTCCTTCTAAAAGAACTCGGCGGACCAACTGGGCTACCCCACTGGTACTCCTCAGCTGTCGGCGGCCAGGACCAGGCCCTAGGCCATCTAGGCGCCACTGGTCCTTGCCTAACCACAGAGTGGGGGGTAGTAACCCCTGACACATAGCAGCCATTCTCCACTCTACCCCTCATCAGGGCAGTTCTAAACATCCACTTATCTTCCAGCCCAGGGTCTGAACCCTCAAGCTGACCAACAGTCACGGGCGAGGCTCTCCTCCCCCTACCTCTCCTTCTAGGGTTCCGTCCTCTCCTCCTCTGAGAGGCACCCTCAGAAATCAACTTTCCCACCAGCTCAGGACCTCTCCCTGAGAACTGGTCTCCCAACCTAGGGTTTAACCCCTCAGGTTGCAAACGGGTCATAGGCGGGCTCTCCCACCCTCTGCACCCCCTTCCAGAGTCCTGCTCCCTACCAACTGGGGCGGTACCTCTGGAAGAAGAACCGGTCAGGACGCTGGTTACAGTCGTCCTACCCTGCAGGTCAGGCTGATCCCGAACCTGGCCTCCCAACCTCTGGTCTAGAACCTTCGGTGGAATACTTGCCTGGCACTCCAGGACTTCTGGGGACTCACACAGTATCCCCCAAGAGTAACATATGCCTCATATGTTGCATGACAGTCTGCCTGGCGCAGATCTCCCGTCCCCTGTCCACCTGACAGTGCGTGAAGATCCCCCAGGACAGACGTGTGGTTGCCATGGTCACTTCTAGGAGACTCAGCCCTACCGGCTGGTCCCTGACCCACTGGCTCCTCCACCGGGGAACACAGCCCCATGCCACTCCTCTTGCTGGACTTCCGCACCCTCCCTACTGGAGCGGTACTGCCTGACACCAGAACCACTGGAGCTCTATTTACAGAGACTCCAGGTTCTCCATACTCTGGGCGATCCTCCTCAAGTGGCCTAACAGGACAGCCTAGGCCCCCTACCTGGTGTTCCCTGAAGAAACCATCCAGGCTCTGAGACTGGGTTTCGGGCCTCTGGGGACTCAAAGTCACCCACTCACTCCTACTCCGCGGAGATAGGCCGTGAGCCCCTACACCCCTCTCACTACTCTGGGACCTAGCTGGGCTACTCTGAACCTCTACCCCCATCCAAGACGGGAAGATCCCTGAGCCACTGCTGTTGGAAGCACTCTCCCATACCTCATCAGAACCTTGGGCCCTTTCCCAACGGTCCGCTCCTCTTGCAAGGTCCCCTGGACTAGCAAACCCATACTCCAACAGGTGTTGGCGCAACTCGGGACAACAACTCCTGAGCACCTGCTCCTTGAGGACCAGATTAAACAGATTCCTAGAATCACATTTCTTGTTAACCCACTCCCACTTGCACAGTGCATCATCACATTCATCCATAAAATCCCCCCAATCCTGGTGAGGCAGCTTCCTACTGCCCCTGAACTCCAACCTATACTCCTCTTCTTGGGACACAGGTACCATACTCGGGGAATCGGGAATGGAACTCTCTGCACTGGCCTCTCTATCGCTGCCACCACTGGACTCTACCCTCACTGGTGAATCCAGAAAACTACTACTGCGCTCTGGGGACAACTTACCCTCCAGAGCTAATCTCTCCCTGGCGAAGGCCCTCTCAGCCTCCGCCATCCTCTCCTCCACACCCAGCTGCACCATATCCTTGGCATGCTCTAACCTGAGCTTCTCCATGGCCAGCTGATGCTCCCTCTCTTCCCTCCTATCTATCCACTCCTCTGGGGACAGGTAAAGGGATGGGGTGCTGCTCCTGACACTGGACCCAGCAAGGGACTCCCTATCTATGGGGTCTTCACTTTCTACTGGCGTCCCTGTCAGGTAACCTTCCTCCTCTTCTGAATCTTCAGGGCTCCCCTCAGACCAACCACCCTCTCGGCGTGCGGCCCGGGCCCTATCTTCCTCACTGCGCTCCCGCTCCCACTCATCCTTTTGCCATAGGATCAGGTTGTCCCTCAGTTTGGACTGGGTATCTGACTCACCCACCTCTATGTCCCTCTCTTCACAGAATCTTACCAACTCCAACCTACTGTATCTAAACAGACCACAGAAATTAAAAGCAGGCTCCATTTTGGCGGACGTTCCTGAGAAGAGTTTAACACAAGGAACCTGAGTGTCTGAGCTAGCACAGGAGTACATGATTCACAAAGGACACCTTTATGAGAAGAAACAATGGAAGTCAAAAACAATAATCCCTAAAATGTGGTTTATCTAATGCAGAGTTTTGTGGTGTAGCCAGTCGCTGCTGCGGTACAGCGCAAACGCAAGTCCAAATCCCACCGCTGATCACCAATGTTAGAACTGGGATTTCTGGTTGGCTAAGGCTTGCGCCAAAGTCAGGCAGAAACCACCACTCTAGTCAGGGCAAGGAAGTTACACGCCAAAGATAACCCCTGCTCACCCCCTTGGTAGCTTGGCACGAGCAGTCAGGCTTATCTCTGAGGCGATGTGTAAAGCGTTTGCGCGCGCACCCAGCAACAACACCCAAGGCCCACCACAAAAGAAACTCCACACAAGGTATTCTATAAAAATAGCCTTTGTATTACACACAACACATTAGATAAAAACACACACTTTACAATGTGCCAACAGGCACGGGCAGAATTTACAAGGGATTATATATACAGGGGACAGGGCCACATGGACCACTGTCAAGAATTAGCACTTTTAGATATTTAGCACTTAGCACCAAATATAAAATTACTGTAGCACAAAAATAACATATATAGCACACAACCAGTACTTACTGGTAACAAGAAAGTACCACCTACGCAACCCTAACCACCTTAGGAGACTATCACGCAGGGACTCAGAACCTCCCTAGTACCACCGGTACCAGGGGAACACAACCACCTAAGTATCACAATACCTGTAGGGGAAAACACACATTACACATGATGCATAAAACATTCAGAGGTGCAGAACATGGCACATGACGCATAAACTCATTCAGAGGTGCCGGGCAGGTGAACACCTGATGCATGAAACATTCAGCTGTGCTCTGAAAGAAAACACATGATGCAGAAACTACATTCAGCGGTGTCATAAAAGAAAACACATGATGCATCAAAAATACATTCAGAGGTGCAGGTAGGAACATTAGTGTGAAACTCACATGAGCCACCACCTGTGGCAGTCCCTAGGCCAACTGGCCTTGTCAGGGCTAAGACGCCCTGTGTCCGGTCAAGCTGCGCCAGCTGCGCAAAGCAAAACGTAATTATCCCCAACCTAAACGTTGCAGCTGCCCACTAAGTGCTGGGCAGCTGTGGAACGGAACTCAGGCACTCTGCGTGCCTCTGGAGCCCTCTCTGGGCTCTGTCCATACAAAATGCCCCCTAGAGCCTTCGTGGCCGTAAACGAACAGTGCCCCGTCGTGGGAGTCCCTCTGGACTCTGAGCCAATACTGCCCTCGAGGTTGGAGCCACGGGGCTTTAGAAACAATGCCCCCAAACGTTGGAGCGGCCCGCTGCCTTCCGGGGCCGCTCTGATTGCCACTTATTCTGTCAGGCAACGTTGGAGCCTTCACGGGGCTCTGATACTGCCCCCGCACCCCCCAGCACGTGCGCAGAGTCCCCCAGCCCTCTTAATCACTCACCAGGCTGTCTTCAGGGGACTCCCGCGTCGTCTGCTCTTTCTCGGTCCCGGCGGACTCCGGGGCTGCTTCTCTACGCGGAGGGGGCAGGCACCGACAATGTGCCTCGTGCCCCCCTCCGCTCCAGCTCCTGCCGTACTCTTCACTCTCCTTGCTCCGGGAAGCGCGGGGTAGGCTCCCGTCCGCTTCCCGTGTTCACGACGCGGCTTCTTCCTGGAGGCCCCGATCACGTGGGCCACACCCCCTTCCGCTGGACCAATCCCAGCGCAGCAGGGGAATGACGCGGCCGGGACTCCGGGCTGCGGCGGTGAATTCGCTACCGGCCTTTTCTGAAGCGCGGGGTGGGCTCCCGCCTTCGGATTCAAAGCAGGAAGGGCCAGAAACGAGCGGCAAGGTCCCTGGCGGGATGGGCACCCGCCAGAGATATCGATCCTCCAATAAAGCAGGGTGGGCTCCCGCTCAAGAAATCAAAGCGCACACAGCGCTATAAAGTCAGACAGCGCTCACAGCGCTATAAAGCCCATAAAAGCGATCCCAGGCGCTTAGAGATAGCAAGTCCAGGAAAACAGCGCGCACAGCGCTACAAAGTTCAAGGAGCGCTCCCAGGTGCTGTAAATCAACAAAAAGGTCCAGTAGAAAGTCCTCCAAGAACAGGGGGGGCAAGGGCTGGGCCCAGAGCCAGCACACAGGGCCCTCCAGCAGGGAGGCAGTCCCCAGTGGCGGTCTCTCCTGGCGCCCAGCAGCAGCAGGCCCCCTCCAGTTGATCCTGCAAGAGAACACCTTGTAAGGGGACACAGCCCCTTTTTATACAGTACAAAGTCTTTGTCTAAAGGTGCAGGGAAGGGGCGAACCAGTTACATCTGGTTCCTGAGCACTTTGTTTTGCTCAGCCCCTCTCCCTATTCACTGGCAGGCCAGGGTCATCAGACGCACCACAGGGGCCGGCGCCAGCATTGTGTGGAGACAGCCCGGTCATATTCAAGACCCAGGTGTACTCCTCCCCAGCCATCAGGATGCTAACCTCCCATTCACCACTGGGTGACTCCTCCTGACCCTGGGGAATCCCTAGCCCGTCACATGACCTCCACCAGCCAATCGCCAGACAAGCCACGCATTTCATACTGCACACTGAAGTGCCCACTTCTAGAAGTGGCACTTCCACACTAGGTACATGCACGCCGCACACATCATCACGCAGCATTCAACCACACGAGTCCGCACATACCAAACTCGGGCCTGCACACCCCACGCATCAGGAACTACCAGGACACATACATTCCCCCATGCATTCCTATGGGAGGGCAGGCCAACCTCACAACACGCATGCACTTTACCCTGGGACACAGTGGTAAAGTGCGCAGAAGTCCAAAAATCACTAAACCAAGTCACCAACAAAAAGCAAAAAGTTTCGGGGTGAACCTGCCAGAAGGGCCGGGTCCAACAGACCCCCTCAGACATTCTCCTATAGGAGATTGCATCTCCTTCTGCACCTGCCTGCAGGAATATCTCTGTACCCTCTTTAAAATGCAAGTTTGGTACCACCTGCACTATGAATGATGGAACTACTGCTTCAAACAGCCGCTCTGTCTGAGATAAAACGATTTGTGATGAAGACGGAAATCATGGAAATGTACTCCTCCTTGCAACCTACTCAAATTCAGATTAGCCAAAGATAGTCTGGATTTCTTCCCATTCCATAGAAATGTGGATAGAAGACAGTCATTTTTACTGACATAAGAGAAAGGATTTTTAACAGGGATCATGGAGAGAGCATGTAAATAATGTGAGAAAACATCACCGTTAATGAATCCAATGTACCCTACCATGCTCAATACTGAGGATTCCATTTATAGGTCAGTGATTCTTATTTATGAAGACTATCCTTCAAATGTAACTGTTTTTCTGATTGAATTCATAAACCATACTCCTAAGTATTATATTTTTAAGGCACCCCCAATGAAACCAGAAGAATCAACCTTCTGTTTGGTACAATATTTATTTAAAGGAAAAAGTTCAGTTTTAGCAGCACTAGACGTTTAACCTAATACCAATGAAAATGGTGAAATCTCACTAAAAGTAAACACGAGGAAAGTTTCAAGTTTCGAAACAAAATAAGGCTATCATCAGCATAAGCTGATAACTTCAATTGACTAGTACTGCTGGACTTGCCCCTTTCTGCAAAGTCATTCCAAAACTTTTTGCCTTTACCCTCCTATGTTCTGAAAGCATGTCTGTTGTCTTTTAGGTAAGCCTCGGCGGTGAACTCCGCTCCGCTTGCGGAGTTTGCGGAGTTTTCCGCACTCTGCATTACGTGGATCACGCCGTGGAGTTCTGAAAAACTCCGCTCCGCTACCTTCCTTTGCTTACTCGCATTTGTCAACGTCAACTTGGCGAGCGAAGAAAATCCACCTCCCGGCGAGATTTTTCCTCGTTCGCGATCGTCAACATCAAGTCAGAGAGCATGAGCCTGGAAAATAAACCTCCCGTGAGATTTCTCAATGTGGGGGGTCAGGTTTTTCATTGTGAGTGGTCACGTATGCTCGCGACCGCTCGTGTTGAGAAACTGCCCGTTTGCGTTGAGAAAGCTGCCGCTCGGGTAAAAATCTACTCGTGCGGCAGAAAGGAAAGCAGCTCCTGCTTGCGCTGTGCATGGTGCCTTTCGCGATGATTGCAAAGTGCGGACAAGCATCCGGCACTGAAAATCACAGTGAATGGCATTTTTCTATCGCACTCCACCGCTTGCGGAGCTCTGCGTAGCGCGTGGAGCTTTTTTTCCACTTTGCGGAGTTTCGCGTGACGCAACTCCGCCCAGCGTTACTTTTAGGTCTCTGAATACTTAACCACTGCTAAGCAGTGCAAAAGCGCTTGTTCTCTCACCTTAAAACATGGTAGAAATGTCTCACACACAACTGCACATTTCATTTACCTGTAAGCCGCTAGTAACGTGGTACCACATGTGCCCAGGGCATGTCAATTAAATACTACTATTGGGCCTGCAGCACTGATTGTGACACCCACTGAAGTAGCCCTTTAAACATGTCTCAGGCCTTCCATTGTAGCCTTTGTGTACAATTTTAAACAGCCATTTTGACCTGGCAAGATAAGCCTCTTCTCAGGCTCAAACCTTATAAGTCAGCCCTAAGGTAGGCCCTATAAATCCCAGAGGGCAGGGTTCAGTGTATTTAAAAAGCATGGCATGTGCTTTTAAGGTTTAAATGTCCTGGTAGGGAAGATTTTTTTCACTATGGCAAGGCCTTCCTCTCGCATAAGATAGCCTTGGAGTTGCCTTAGTATATTTGATAAGCTGTTACTTCCAATTGGGAGCAGTTAGACAGGTCGAGTTTGGTATCTAATGAATTGTAATTAAGAGCTCTATGTAATGATAAAGTGGGATTTTTAATCACAATTACAAAAATGCCACTTTAAAAAATTGACATTTTCTTGACCTAACCATTTGGTGTCTGCAGCCTAATCCTGAGTCACATGACTAGTTGTAACTGGAAGTTGATCTGTGTGCATTGGTCCCAGACAAAGAGACAAAGGGAGGATAGATGATGGCAGGATGGGCCAATCTGAGTTAATGAGGGGGGGGCTGTCCCCTACAACACTTGCACATCACAAAGGCTCTGCCTGAGCACTCTCACAAAGGGCTTGGCTTTGGTCTATTGTGACCCCAGACAAGCTGGGGTTAGGACAGGGCTAAAGGGGATCACTGACACCTCATGGAGGTGGAGACCTCTAAGAGCTTCCTCCACTTCAAAGTGGGCACCAGATGTAAATATTGGAACCTCAGACCCAACTCTTAAGTACACTACTGGACCTATGGATACCACAGAAGAAGGACTGCTGTGCTGCTTTGCTGCCAGACGGACTGCCACTCTGCTGCCCTGCTACTTATCGGCTCTGCTGCCTGCTGCACTGCTCGCTGAGAAGGAAGATTAGACCTACATCCTGAACCCTAGGCGAAAGGGACTCCAAGGGTCAGCCGGCTGACCTCCTGTTCTGAGATACAGGGACATAACAAGCTCCAGAGTCTCCCTGCAACTTCCCAGCTGACATGCTGCCTGGACCTGCAACTGGATCTGTCTTACTCTATTGGAGTAAGTTCCTGACCCCCATGTGGTTTTTGGGCTCCTTGCAAACACAAATTGACTTGTTGGCACCTTAACCTTGCCGCTCATGACCGTCACCAACGTGAAGTTCTGGGGAACCAACTCATTGTGCAGCAGTATCGACCGCCCATGGGAATCGCCAATGCAAAGCACCAGCAAGGACCATCTGCAGCGCAGGCAGGAACTTCGTGCTACAGCGATGATTATCCATGACACCCAGCCTGCTCTTCACAGTGCTTTGGCAGCTACATACGATACTCTCCCTGTTCCATGCGCCCCCTTCCACCAGATACGGAACTCATTGGGTTGGACTTGAAGGTAACTCTTTCAGTAGGACTAACCTTGTCCCATTATGCAACCCACTCTCCATTGCGATCAGTTTGAACTTGTGACTTTCCCCAAGTCTCTCATGACCAGACAGCTGTGAGTGGCGCCTTTTGCGTTTTTGGGCTACTTTCGCTTAAATCTTTAAAATTGCATATCTCCAATTCTACTGGTGGGATGATTTTTGTTGTTTTGGACTTGTTTTATTTATTGTTAATGATACTATATTTCTTACTTGGTGTAGGATTTTTCTTGTGTCATGTTTACATGCTATTACTGTTTGGAGTGCTGCATAAATACTTTACACATTGCCTCTAAGTTAAGCCTGACTGCTCAGGGAAAAGCTACCAGAGGGTTGATCACAGGTTAATTTGGGGTTTGCTTGTGATTTCACCCTGACAAGGGTTGTGGTTCCTGCTTGAGTAGGGCTTCACTTCCCTCAACCAGTAACCCAGTTTCTTACAAATATTGTATTGAAAACTAGAGACTGCTGGATTATTCCTTATTTGGAATGAAGAACTTGTAAAGCTAAAATAAATAAGTGTGGAAACAGAGGGCAACCCTCATAGACCGCTCTTTTCAGTAAACAATAATTTGAGTTTTTCCCATTAGTTATACCAAAGGCTACCCTGCCAGAGAGCTAAAAGGTAATTATATCAACATATTATTTTAAGGACAAAACCATGCAATAAGAAATTAGATTATTGTTTTGAGAGGAGTGGAAGCCCCACTCAAACCACAATCCTTGTCAGAGTGAACCACAAAAAGTTACTAAATTAACCTGTGCTTAACTCTCTGGTAGCGTGCCACAAAGCAGTTTAGAGCCTTTTACTAGTCTTCCATATATGTGGTCGAAGGACTCTAATATTTTCCACAAGACTCTCCCAACAAAATTGAGGAGGTAAGTTTATCAGGAGAAGGAGGATCTTGCTATGGCCTTTTGGTAGCAGAACTGGAGATCAGAACTATCACTGTTGTTACAAGATTGTGAATAGCAGAAGGTAAGATATTATGTCAAGATGTGTGATATAGTTTCCATTATGCTAGGTTCAGATCCAATTGCTAGATTCAGAGAACTGTGAGAAGGCAAAAGGGATTGTTGGAAAGTTTCACTTTTCTTGTTTTACCTATGGAAGAGATACCAAGAGGTTAGTTGTGTGCATTAGTCAAAAGGTAATCAGAGGACAATAAGGATATGCACCATTTAAATAAGCAAAGACTTAGGGGGCATATCAGCAACAGGCGGCGATAAATATCGCAAAGCGCGCTTAGCGCTTTTATATTTATCACCGTCTATCGCTGGAATCTCTGGAATTATTCCCCGGTTAGCGCGTTATTAACAACGCGTTACTCCAGGGAGATAATATTCCAGCGATAACCAGGGAAATGGGCCAACATCGCTGGAAAAGCAGCGATGTTGCACTAAAAACAGCGATAGCCTTGGTGATAGGACCCTGTGGTCGTATAACCATAATCCACCCCCAACGTTATGGATACATAAGTCTGGATTTTACCAGACATTCAAATCCAGCGATAATGGCCGGCTAGCGTGATTTTGTACATCGCTACGCTGGCCGGGCAATTGTTGTAAATATCGCGAAACTGCCTTCGCGATATTTATCCATTAAGCTTTTTTGAGGCACGCCTACTTTGCATCTCATTAGCGATGCAAAGTTAGGCGTGCTGGGAACAGGCACTGAGTATGCAAAACACGAGCTAACGTGTCCTTGCTGATGAAGTGATAAAGTTATCTCCGCTTTTCACCCGAAAACGAACACTAAAGCGGCGATAAGTCTATCGCCAGTCCTTGTTAATATGCCCCTAGGTGCGCTATTCAAAAAATATATGGTTACAAAGTATTGGTAAGCAAATCCACGTTATTAAGTTTGAACAATGAAGAGAGCACCTCGTATGGCAAAGATGGGATTATTAGAGATATTTCTCAACCAGATATATTGAGTAAATTGATTCAGAGTGTTAAAACACCTCAGAGATACGAGGGAAAAGTAATGTAAGCTCTCTGAGGGTAAACAAAGTGCTATGCAAGTCATTATAAGCCGAAGCCAAAGTTAAAATGAAACAAAGGTTGATAAAAACATCTTGATCAAATGATGAGCATCTACGCAGCAGCATCAAAATTATAAGTAGCACTGTCCTCTGGGGGAAAGAGAGGACCAGAGTCACTTCAGCTGAAGGAAAATACAAGAGTGGAGCACCATAACAGGTTGCATGAAGAAAGCACCTTTTCCATAATTGAAAAAGTGGTCAGCTCGACCCTCAGACTGTAGGGATCAGAGACAACACTTTCTCTCTTGGAAAATAGCAGTCATTACATCTGTAGAAGCAGGAATGCCTCCACCATGGCTCCTGTGCTAGGCAGCCATCTTTTTCAGCATCATAGCCACACCCACACTATGCTTCAGTCTTGATGAGTCAGAAAATAGCGCTCTACCTACTTCAAACTGTGTGCGCTGTAAGTTTCTATGCTATTTTACAGAGCATTTAAAATGTGATATCACTCCTGCTACCACTATGATGTTGGTCAAATGTTTCTACTTGGAGCATAGTTAGGCAATCGAGGATGTATCATGAACATATTCTTTGCCATCTTACTGAAACAGAACAGACCTCTTCATAATTTTTTCACAAATCATGCTGTTTTATGACTTATATTCCAACTCACTGTATTTCTGACATTGTGTACTCACTGCATACAGGTTGATTTTGTAAGAAATCAGCTCACAGCTCCGTTCTGCACTGCTTGGAGGTGTAAATAAGTGACAGAAATATTACAGTTTAGCTCTATGTGTGTGCGTGTTGTCCCTTGGACTCAATGCTCTGAGTATGTTTCTCATTCTGAAACAGTTTCAGTGGGCAAATGTGAAAATGTTATTTTGGAGTCCTATCTTTATAACTATATTGGCCCCCAGTGATATAAGGCTCACATTGGATCTCGTTCTCCAAGCCTGTTTTCTATACGTTGCAGAATGGCGGAAGAGAACAGTTTAATCTGAAACAAGAAACTGTAGTATATCTTTCTGTGGTTTGAATGAAAAAAGTCTGTTGGCCTTTATTATTGTAAATTGTATTTATATAGTGATTACTACCCTTGATGATGTATTGAAGTGATTTGTGATAAGTAGCATGTTACTCCAGAACCCAAGATTAGAGTTTAATAGTTAGTAGATTAGTAATGAGTGCTATTTTATCTGTGCATCAGTTGTTTTAAGTTTGTGCTCTTGATTCCTTCTGTGTTTAGTGGAGATTAGAGTAGGTGTGAAAATATGGAGATGTATTTGAAAAGGGGGTATTAGTATGTTGTCTTTGTAAGTAATGGTTGTGTGTGCCCATTTATGAGACAGTTGTCTAAAAAATGAGTCGAGGCGATTGAAAAGGATGTTTGGGAGTTCGTAGTAGTCAGAAAGGCTTGGGATGAGTCAGAGACAGAAGGGATCAGACAAAGGTTGAAGAGAGTTTTATTAATATCTGAAACTGAAATTGATTCATGCATGCATATATACAAATATTTGTTAAAGGTTTAATGGCAGAAATAAACGCCTCTATATAACTGCCCCTATGTACATAGAAACAGCAATATTTACTTGGCTTGATGTGCATATGTATCTTGTGGTGAAGTATGCAGACATATATTGCTTTATTTTTAACAGATAACAGTAATTAACCTATATCTATCTATCTATCTATCTATCTATCTATCTATCTATCTATCTATCTATCTATCTATCTATCTATCTATCTATCTATCTATCTATCTATCTATCTATCTATCTATCTATCTATCTATCTATCTATCTATCTATCTATCTATCTATCTATCTATCTATCTATCTATCTATCTATCTATCTATCTATCTCTATTACCTACTGGCAGTCGCCAGTAGGTAGTTATAGTTAGGACCTATTTTCCATAGGAAATCCACAACATTCTATTTGGAATAACGTTAGCGCCGATTGACGAATCTTTGCGAAATTTTCCAAACTTTTGGCCAGCTCTGGTCCGCTCCTATCCTGAAAATTTCACGGTGATTCGTTAAGCGGGGGCCGAGAAAAAGGGGGGTCCCATAACGCATTTTCCCCATGCATTTTCCCATAGGACCTGTTGACGCAGCTACAGCCTGAATTGCTGAACAGAATTAGACCAAATTTGGCAAAGAGGTAGTCCTCAGTTCAGACTTGTGCCATTTGCTTAAATGATGTAAATCCGTTCAGTAGTTCCTGACAAAATTAGAGTTAAAAAGATAGATATATCTGGGCGGAGCCTAACCACACATCTCGTCGTGAGATCTGATTGGCTGTCAGTACTTCATCCAAGAAGTGTTGGCAGCCATCTTGGGACCAATATACATGATAGCACCTCATTAAAAAGCATTGCAGTTAATAGAAGGTTTTAAGACTTTAGTTACATTATGAATCATTTGTTGATGGTACCATACTCATTTTAGGAATTGTGGTGTGTTCTAAGGTGATTTTACCATATGAAAACGCCTTCTGCTGTGATATCATGAATCATGTTTGAGAGAAAACTATTTTCTCATGATTTTCCCACAGAGGTTTGGAAAGTGATCTATAAGCTAAACTGAGAGCATATTTTCTGTAAATTCACATTATCTTGCTCAGTCATGTGAGAATGAAGTCTGACATTCTCAGTAAAACATGTACATCCAACAAGGGCAGAGACTGTCAGTTGATTCCTTTGTGTTCTACTGCAGCTTCCCAGAGTGTTCTAAAGAACAACTAGAGCGCTAACAGTCCTACTTATGACAAACGTATTGCACACCTGAAGCCATCTTGATTGGAATAAAGTGGTAACTCTTAGAACATTTAATTTAAAAAGGAACAAAATGAGGGGGTTCATTTTACCATAAAAAGTATGATTAGTGCTGCAGAAAGAAAAATTAGGGCACCTTTTGAGTGACTTCTCAAATCCTCTTCTATTTTATTAAAATATTCTGACATGCAGACTGAAACATGCACTTTTAATACCAGCAGCAGACTTCCCTGGTGAGCAGTAGCTTTACTACAGTGATCTGATAAGCAACTAGAGTGCTAAGATTCTAAATTTATGGAATATGTGTGACACATCTGAATGCCTTCTTGATGGAATCAAAGTAAAAAACTGAAAGTATTTCCTACTGAGGAGACTGTAGTAAATGAGGAAATTAGGAAACTTCATAACAAATAAGTCTCCCAAAATGGCCACCTGAGACAAAAAAGCCCAAATGCAGCACAAATATAACCCAGATGTAGCCCACATGTAGCCCAATGACAGAAGTGTGCAAAACACTTATTTTTTGTGTATTTGCAGTTTTATATAGCGCAGACTTGTCAGGTATTGGATTGCTTTACATGAGCATTGGTTACATCACACAAGATCAAATTCATTTTGGTTGTAGACATGGGGAGATTAAGTGATTTGACCAGAATCACAGAATGTTGAGCTGAAGCAGAAACTCCAACCTGGTTCCCCAGTTGCAAAGTCTGCAGCTCTGGAAGTAACACCACATCCTCTCCCCTAAGTGCAACATTTAATCAAGTGGTCAACTGGATAAAAAAACATAAAGATTACAAATAATTGAAAAGTTCTTTGTCGCTATTTGAAGACTCAGAAAATATGTCCTCATTTTAGTTTTTTAGAGCACTAACCATAATTTTGATGCAAATAAGACGCTCTCATATATGTCATTTCTAAAGGAAATGCTCTAGGTATTACAGTTTTGATTACATCAAGATGATGTCAGGCGTTCCACACTTTTGTAATAAATATAGAATGTTAGCAATCTAGTTGTTCATTGGGATACTGTTGAGAGGCAGAGGTCAGGGGCACAGACTCTGAAAATTGAAGGCAGGTAGGAGAGTGCAGAGGCAACAATTTGACCACACTGGGCAGGCAGGTGTTGCAGGGATTCTGCTTTTGCACAGAACTATGCGCAGGAGACCAGGACCTCAGAGAATTGTGGTGTACCAAAAAACTCCCCTCAGAACCCAGAACCCCGACTAGCTTAGTATCCCATTCGTTAACCTAGATCTAGCTAGGTGGTCCCAATGTATAGACAAACCAGAACAAGCGACTTAGATATTTCTCAGGAGTGGTGGGAATCCAAAATACCTGTTCGTATCTATTTGTTAGTCCACAACATAATAATACAGACACGGTAAAGTTTAAAGAGTTTATTTTATAAACCTCGCGTCCTAAGATGCAGTACGTTGGCTAACACTAGCAGACTAACAGTACAGATCAGAACCATAAGCATTATTACAATACCATACAAAATGAAAGGAGCAATCATACTAATAATGACAGTGGTATACAGCCACACTCCTTTCACTAGAATCTAATACATTATTATTATTAGACTATTAGAAGGTCTCTTAGGCTAACAGGGGGGACCCCATACCGTATAGATCAGCTTAGTAGAATCACATCAAAGGATCAGCTCTCGCATGCATCAGCTCTTCTGTTCGAATGAATGTAAAACCAAACTGTTCTGCAATATTAAAGGCGCTTGTCCTTCAGATATTGGCAGCTGTATGCATGATATGTCTAACAAGTGGTACGATCAATCTAAACACAACACTCTGTACCTTCTAGTGACCCAGACGCGTTCTTTGCATGATGTACAGACCAAGGGCACATTTCACGGTTAAGAATGTGAAACAACAGTTTGTTATCCTGTAAGGCAAAGTCAAGTCAGCATTTCTAAAATGAATAACACATAACAACAGTGTCGTGTGCAGCGCAGCAGAAACGACAAGCTTGCTTGCTAACCATGATCTCGTTTATGCTAACTTAGTGTTGTAAATAGGGCGTGGCTTAATCCATCTCACACCCCCCTATGATCGGAGCACGAACCAATAGGGATACACTTATCAAGAACGCAGAGTTCAAGTGATTCAGAACGGAACCAAGGGCATGAACTATAAGTCCATATAAGGTAAGTGTAAAGTCCGAGAATAAAAACATTTTTTGTTTAAAAAATGAAAAATGATGTGTTAAAAAATAAGCAATACTTTCGTAGAAAATTAATAAATCCTGGATGCACCCTGGATGCACCCTGGAGTGACAATGTCAAACAGTCAATCCATGAAGGTATATGCACCGTAAGTTGCAACTGCTTCCAATAGGAAATCATTGGAGCGTTCCGCAAAAGTATCTGCCATCCAATTTAGCAAGGGAAAGGAACACACGTGTTCATCAAGTATCGGAGCATCCAGCACCATGATAGGACAACTGTCAGTCTCCTCGATATAACTCCTTTCAAGGAATTCAATAGCTGCCTCTCCGATATCCCAGTTTCCAAGGACTCTGTGTGCAGCACCCAAAGCCATAAACCCGACACCAGAACAATCAAATTCATGAGCCACTAAGGGACACATTAGTTCATCAAAATCTGGGTCAGGTGACGCCAAGTTTGACAGGCACAAATCCAGAGCCCATTGGAAGGGACAATCTAGGCAATGAAAAACAGGTTGCACACACGTAAAAAAGGGAAACCGGAAAGACAATCCATACTTGACGCTTAATACCGCCAGTGGTAAGGTGCCGTAGAAATCAAGCATCTGGCTACGAAGATGGAGCAAGCGCAGCATTCTGTCTTCCAACACCCGGTGTGCAGCCATACCGAAGTGCGCAATTCAACAAGAGGATCCCAGCCACCAAAGCGAGGAGCAAGGGGATCCCTCCGAAGACACTCGAAAAAATAGAATGTAAAAATGCGGGGATCACACCAAAAACAGTCTGGAAAGATGTCACGAGGCCCGAGCCCACAATTTTAAAAAAATGAACAAGGCCAGTCGTAGACGAAGCATTAAAGATAGTTTGAATCAAGGTTCCAAAATGGAGGGGGAGGTCGGTATTTAAAAGAGCTTGTACCTCAGTGCGTGTGTTCGCCACATTAAGAAGAAATGTTTCACGGGACGAAGTCAACGCAACCTCTTTTTTAGACAAAAGAGCCCTTATTCTGCTCATCCTATTGAACTCTGCGTTCAAGGTTGGAATCGCTGGCCAGATGGATATATCGAGTCGGCCTTGCGGGGGTGGGATAAGGACGTTATTACAGCAAACTACTTTTTGCGAAACAGTGACTATGTAAGGAATACCCACTAGCATCCCACAGCAAGCTTCACTGTTTAAAAGCAAATAACTACTGTTGGCAAGCAGCTTAAAAGAAGACGTTATAACTGGCATTGGAATCCCCTTTAGGACACAAGCTAAATTAGGAGCGTGTATATTGCAAGCGCCATGTAATTGTATATGTCTACAAACCACAGAGTGATCAGGAGCGGAAGTGCATTCTTCACCTTTTAAGTAAACCTCCTTGCCATCCCTTACGCATCTGTCAGTGAACGGAAGTGACCAAACTTCGTGCAGGAACGCATCACCAAGTTGTTCATATCTGCCAATGGCATAATGCTTCATGCACAAAGTAAATTTGAACAAACTAAAAGGTAAAGTGACTAATCTGTGTACAAGCCACACGGCTGAATTTAATTCAGCTACAGAAAAAGGTAAAGGTTCTAATTTTTCAATGTGCAGCAATGCATAAGTTGCATCTTTCATGGACATGAACTGCTGTTTTTCCGTCAAATTAAAAGGAAGGAACAATGATGAAATATTCATGTAATCCCAAGGGACTTTCCCTGCCTTTAACGTTTGCAATGTCCATGCAAACTGCATAATTGAACGCAACTGATTTTGACCATGATACAACACAGATACATCATCCTGTACAATGTCTACGACAGAAGAAACAATATTATCTGATGTATAAATTCTAGAAGACAATGTATTAATACTATTATCTATCACAGCCAATACTTTTTCCATATTGGCCTGGTCAATAGCACGTAATCTAGAAGCAGCCTCAATTTGCGACAATTTCCAAATTTCATTGTAAATAGCATAAGCCCATCGTTTAGATCTACCATTTACAGGACCCTTAATGAAATCATTCAAATCTATTTTTTCATTTAAGCATGACAAATGAAGCTTAACTGAAGTTAACGTGGAATGTTGCAGCCATGACTGACATAACTTACCTACAGAGTAGGTAGTCACCGTGTGTGAAGATGTGAAACGAGGGTCAACCCTAAGTTGTGTATACCCCGGAGCCAAATCCAGAAACCGACGTTGACAGGAATCTGAGCTTGTTTGCCATACCAACCAACCCTCAGGATTCAATGTTGAAATATTGAAGGTGCCATTGGAAACAAGGGACTGCAACATAGTAAGGGACAGGTCTGAGTGATTTTCCCAACCAGGATAAGCACCCAGATCAGGGATCGAGGGGGAAATTATTTTTTTAAATAAAGCCAATCCAAAACAGGTGGTCTGAAAACTGGACGAATTTAAAAATAAGATATGGTTTGGGATAAGACAGGCACGATGCAAAGCTTCTGTTCCTTGTACCTGCCACGGTCTAGTTCCCCAAACCGATTTAAGATCGATAGTAGCTTTCCATATGTCATAACCTCTAATAGCCAATTCATCCATAAAGGATTTGGAATATAATAATTTTGTGTGTGTCAGTCTGACCTTAGAAGTGGGTTCTACTGCCATCTTAAAATAAAAAGAATCAGGGTTAGACACACTAAAATCTGAAAAGTATGTGAATTTTTTCAAAAAAGTGTCAGAGCTACCAGGCATAGGGACAGGACAATGTTCCCATTGAGTGAAATTAACAAAATTTCGAAAAGTATTTGCTCTGTGTGAGAAATATGTGCCATAATGTTGAAAACAAAATTGTTCATCGTAGTTTGCAGTATTTAAATACAGATCTTCAGCATCAAATGCAGCATAATATTTTAAATCAGAAAACAGTGCTTCTATTGCTTGTACATCCCAATCATCTGAGCGGATGTTTTGTTTAACTACATCACCCATAGAAACACGAAAAACAGTTGGCACATTAATAACTTCGGTGGGACCATGAATTTGAAAGTTCACTGCATCCCATGCAATCCCATCACGTACAGGCCAGGCGGTGATGTTCACAAACGTCTGGTCTCTTTTCATGATGTGTGATGAGGAATGGGGGGCCAAAGTTCCATCAATTAATTGAATTGTAGAACGCTCATTCAGGTAGTGTCCATTGATAAGTCTAAAAAACACTACCACAAAGCCAATTGTCATGAATAAAAAAATACAAATCAGCACCAACCAGATGTAAGTCCAAGGTGCAACCAAAAAATGTCTCTTGAACCAGGCAAAAAATATAGAAATTTTGGAAGGGACAGTGGAAGTCAATGATTCAGTTTCAAAGGAGAAATGGGACCGGGTAAGTGTCGTTGTATTCAATAGGGGCAAAGCGACTTCTGTAGGATAAGCATACTCAGGGTCAGCGGGCAAACCACCAGCAATAGGTGGCGGATCAGTAACTGTGATCATCTCAACGGAAACCTCAGGCACGATGATGGAGGGTGGCACCACAACAGAGTTTCTCAGCATCGAAGGGCAGGAAACCGAAGGTGTCATACTATGGAGAATCGGCCACCCTGTGTAGCTTGACATTTTCAATTGAAATGTACCTGTTTTCCTTGTGACCAGGAAGTGGGGGTAAAACAACTGTACGTGTACCCAATACTCCAAGCACCGGGACTGGTGCACGATAAGAGGGGCCAAACTCCTTCTTGTTCTCCACCTTCTCACGGATCAGGTCACCAACTCGAGGCAGCCAGCCGACTACCAGAATCAGGAGCGCTTCTTCAGACGTAGAGGGCACGTGTTCCTTTGCCAGAGTGTCTCTTGCTTCTTGTAGATTCTGTAATACAGCACAGTGGTCATCTAGGTCAAAAGGCGCGGCAGCCGCCGCCATGTCTAGACCATCAAGGTCCGGAACAAACATTCTCACTCCAAAGAGCATCATGTACGGGGTCCGCCCACCCAGAGACCTTCTAGGGAGGTTATTAAGTGCATGTTGGACGTCATACAAGTGGGCAAGCCAGTTCCGGCCTGTACCTAACACCTTGGCTGTCAACGATTGCTTTAGGTCACGGTTCATCCGTTCCACAACACTATTGCCCTCAGGTTGGTATGGAGACGAAAATTTGACTTGGACCCCCAAACTTCTCATTGCTTCTTTGTACGCCTTAGAGGCGAACGCCGGGCCCTGATCAGAGTGAAGGGTACCACACGCAAAACTCCCTATAAAGACACGCAATGCTTTGATGACAGTCCTGGCATCAGCACTCCTTTGTGGCCTCACCCAGAGAAAACGTGTGCACGAATCCACTGCAACCAAGATGTACTTGTACGCAGTATCAGAGGTAAAAGGACCGCAGTGATCTAAATAAACACACGCAAGTGGTTGATTAGATATATGCAGCTGCGTTGGAGGTGGAAGCGCAACAGAAGAAGGTTTAATCTGCTGGCAAATGTCACAACTAAGTACATAAGCCTGCGCTTGTTTATACAAACCGTACCACCAGTAACGTTGCTGTAAAAGAGACACAGTTGCTGACACTACAGCGTGCGCAGACGCAACATCTTCGTGGGCAGCTGTTATCAAATTTGGTCTGCAGTCCACGTTGGGACTCAATCTATCACCAACGTCGTTAATCCTCACTAACGGGACGTTATCAGGACTTAAGTGATAATGGTATCGAGAAGGGAATCCTCTTCTAGGGAAGTTTGTCCCTGTCTCAAAAGCAGCAATAGCTGCCAAGATGTCAGCATCAATCTTAGATTTTGATCTTGTAACTGCTGCTACTAAGTATGTTGCCACTGCTGTTTTAGCTGCCTCGTCAGCCAAACTGTTACCGACAGCATGGACACCAACTCGTTGGTGACCAAGAGTGTGAATTACATTCACAAGTGGCAGACTCCCTTTAAGTTCTGCCACTCGAGCCCAAAGCGTTTTATGCTTTACTGTGCCACCTTTGGAATCGCGAAAACCATTCATAATCCAAAAAAGCAAATTGTCGTTGTAAGATTGAACACAATAGTAAGAATCACTCACTATAAGAGTAGTGACCCTGTGATCCGCAAACTCAAGTGCAAGCACTAGAGCACGAAGCTCCACCAATTGCGCGGTACAATCACCCAATGACTGCGGATGCACTGCATCAGATTGGAACACTCCATTCACGAAAGTACCGACTACAATTGCACAAGCTGCTGAATAAGCGTGCCTTGATCCAGTTGCGGGTTGCGCCGACCCGTCAGTGTATATGACACAATGGTATTCCTCGATGGGGCGCAATGACAGAGGAGCAGGATGAACGGATTCATACTCCAAACTTCCTGAGTCTGCAACGCCGCGTCAAAGATGTATTCGACGTCAGGCGAAGCTAAGGAGGTTGCCCATTGTATCCACCTTGGATGCAAAGCCTTAGAATTTGGTACACTAGCTTTAGTGACTGCTTCAAGAGCAGGAAACGGTGTTACCACCAGCATGCACTTTCCCTGTGATAGCACTCGTTCTTTCAGGATCGCCATCTGAACTGCTGTCAAGACTTTTTCAACAGTGGAAAATCGCAGCTCAGCCGAAGTGTACAGATGAGATTTGTAAGCAATGGGGACTGTGTCGCCCTCATTGAACGTTAAGTACGTGAAACCTTCCGCGCCTGGAACAATTCTAATGACGAGGTTGGTGTGGTTGTCACGAGTTTTTAGATATTTAGCTGTAAGAAGATCAGTTTGCAAAGTATACAATGCCAACGAGTGCTCTGGCAGCCAGCAAGATCTGGTAAAAGTTGGTTGTATCAAGGCATAAAGCGTCTTGATACGCTGGGCATAATCAGGAATGTAGGATCGACCGAAATTCAGAAAACCCAGGAAGGATTGTAGTTTTTTTAGTGTCGTAGGGATACGAAGGTTTGCGCATTTCTCAAGGAATTGCGGTGCCAAGCCTCGACCTTCATTATTGAGTTCGTACCCCAAAAACAACACTGTAAACTCAGCAATGTGGGACTTCTTAAAGTTAAACTTGTAACCGAAGTCCGCAAACATAGTCACTATGTTATCCACACGAGCAAGGTGTGGAAGCAACTCGTCGTCTGTTAGATAGATGTCATCAACATACGAGTATGCCTCCGGGTCTACCATCTCTAAGAGAGAGACCACGCGAGCTGCAAAAACTCCAGGGCTGTTTTTATAGCCCATCGGGAGCCTTTTGAACAATTTTTGTTTGCCACTTGAGGTGAATGCTGTCCACTCATAACTAAGAGGGGCCAGGTTATGGCAATAAAAGCCATTTGATAAGTCGAGCGTAGTTTTGAAACGTTTTCTCACAAGACTATCGACGAGAGCCGAACTATGAGTATTTTGTACCGCACACGTCCGGCAATGCGAGTTTAAATGCCGGTAATCCAAAACTAGGCGGTACGACCCGTCAGGCTTCGTTACAGTGAATAAAGGATTATTCATGGGTGACACACATGTCTCAATCACTCCTTGATATTCCAATTGTTCAAGGATGGACACGAAGTGAGGTCTTGCCTCGCGACGCATGGGATATTGGGGTTGAGGCTGGGGATCGGATCGCAATGGAATCTCGTGATTGGGAGAACATTTATCCCAGCCAACCTGATTACGATATAACGCAGGCGCAAGCACCTGAGCCCACTCCCCGGCTAACCTAGTAGACTCCTCCGTGGGCACTGCGTGCCCAAAGGAAGGAAGTATAACTTCCTCTCCCCTTGGGGCGTCCAAAATGAAAGCCGGAGGCCAATCTTTCTCCGCCAAAAGAATATCATATGTGGTGGTAAGATTATCCCAAAAAACCACTTTAATTTTGCGTTGTATGTCACCCTCAATATTAAGGACTATTTCAAATAATCTTTCTGGGGGGCTACGCGAGTATCAGCAGTTTCAACTGTCACATAAATGTCAGTTGCTGTCGCCTCCAGAAATGGACGCAATGCTTCCCGCACTACTGTAACCTCCGCTGCGCTGTCTAGCAGCGTTAGTGCCCATGTCAGGTTCCGCTGTGTCCTGACCATCTGAGGCATATCTCACTGAGATAGCAGCAACTTTCTTTTTCTGAAACGGTGGACGTGGTATGGCAGCGTCTTCCTGCTTGCCTTTACCGTCAGTCTGGCGGGGCTGGTCTCGACCTTGAGCACCCCGTCCTCTCCCACGGTCTCCACCACCAGAGTGCGAAGTCGATGTTTCCTGTGAAGAACGAGGAGAGCGTTGTTCAGAAACCTGAAACCTATCAGGTGACTTAATACGAGTACGATCGCGCAAATCATAAGTGCGTTCACTATACGACTGAACGGGTGAGGCAGGACGGGAAACCTGTTTCTGTTGCTGCTTCTCTCGTTTTTTGGCTCGCCAACTTTGTTTAGGAAAGTTGGGCTTTTCGTCTTTTGTAGACGAACTCACCTTAGTTTGCTGCACTACATCAGGAATTTTGATGGTGGGTTTCACACCTAAGGCACTACGTCCAACCATCCTATAGGCTTTCGCAATAATTTTGGCAAACTCCCTTGGCTTATCGGCATCAGCCACAAGCTCCAGCATATTACCAACTTGGAACTGCATGGCATCTCCTTTGAGGTTGCCCATTACCATGGAACAAACCACATCGAAACTGTCGACAAGCCGTAATCCCAACTCAATAGCTGCCTCCGCACCATGACTTTCTTGGACTTCCTTGATGATGGAGGGTAGTACAGCCATAGACGGAGTGCCATAGCACTTCGAATATGTCGCAGCAAAGACCTTGCCCCAATTGTCACAATCAACAAGTTCAGGGACCAGGTCCTTCGGCAAAGTAATGGTGAGTATCCTGTGTTTATCCACAGGTGTAGTGTTTGGAAACACGGCTTCTAATTGATCAAATTTTTCCGCAAGCCAGTAAGGAAATTCATCCTTACTGAGGGGGCGCTTGCCGACAACCGCGTTAACCATAACAGGGCTAATCACCACCGCGTGATGGTGATCCGCCCCGTGTCCAGCAACCGCAGGTGCTCCCACCTGAACTGTGCGTGACACATACTGCACTAAAGCCCTATGGACCGTAATCAGGGCTGTGTGTAGTGTTCGTAAATCACCCACTCCCACCGTCATGTAGCGTGGGTGTGGAGTATATCCGGCCAGTACCGGCTATGTGGCCCCTGCAATTGACAATGGGCCCATTCTTGCCGATACGACCTCATGGGGGAGGGCGCCATTAAACCAAATTGTATGCTGCCAGGCAGAAATAGGAATTTCTAGAGTCCGATATGGGGCATAAGCCGCAGGTACAGCCGAGGCTGTATAGTTGTGGAACAAATTATCGTCCGTATCCACCTCCTCAAAGGTCACCATGAGTAAAACAACTCATACGGGTAGGTGGTATCAGCACTGACCACAAAGACCACGGCCATCCCGTCATCAGGTACCCCATACGCCCTCAAATGAGCGCGCAGAGGAACCCTACTATGAGCGGGAATATTAACCGCCATAAGGAAACCCTAAAGAGTAACAACGATATTCACAGTAGCACTTGGGCTCAAAATTATAACCTTTTTAATTTTCAAGCTTGATAGAACCTTTAGTCTAAACCTAGGTAGGTTAAACCGTCACTCTTGTTTTCCGGAAACGAGAGTGAGGGTAGTTGTGGACTAAAATCAAGTACTACTAAAGCGTCTCAGATCATAAGACCAAACGTTAGGTGCGCCATGTTGCAGGGATTCTGCTTTTGCACAGAACTATGCGCAGGAGACCAGGACCTCAGAGAATTGTGGTGTACCAGAAAACTCCCCTCAGAACCCAGAACCCCTTATCCGACTAGCTTAGTATCCCATTTGTTAACCTAGATCTAGCTAGGTGGTCCCAATGTATAGACAAACCAGAACAAGCGACTTAGATATTTCTCAGGAGTGGTGGGAATGCAAAATACCTGTTCGTATCTATTTGTTAGTCCACAACATAATAATACAGACACGGTAAAGTTTAAAGAGTTTATTTTATAAACCTCGCGTCCTAAGATGCAGTACTTTGGCTAACACTAGCAGACTGACAGTACAGATCAGAACCATAAGCATTATTACAATACCATACAAAATGAAAGGAGCAATCATACTAATAATGACAGTGGTATACAGCCACACTCCTTTCACTAGAATCTAATACATTATTATTATTAGACTATTAGAAGGTCTCTTAAGCTAACAGGGGGGACCCCATACCGTATAGATCAGCTTAGTAGAATCACATCAAAGGATCAGCTCTCGCATGCATCAGCTCTTCTGTTCGAATGAATGTAAAACCAAAATGTTCTGCAATATTAAAGACGCTTGTCCTTCAGATATTGGCAGCTGTATGCATGATATGTCTAACAAGTGGTACGATCAATCTAAACACAACACTCTGTACCTTCTAGTGACCCAGACGCGTTCTTTGCATGATGTACAGACCAAGGGCACATTTCACGGTTAAGAATGTGAAACAACAGTTTGTTATCCTGTAAGGCAAAGTCAAGTCAGCATTTCTAAAATGAATAACACATAACAACAGTGTCGTGTGCAGTGCAGCAGAAACGACAAGCTTGCTTGCTAACCATGATCTCGTTTATGCTAACTTAGTGTTGTAAATAGGGCGTGGCTTAATCCATCTCACACAGGAAGGGCAGTGGCAGCACAACAGACTATGGAGGGCAGTGGAAAGGGGGGCAGGGGCAACAAACAAACAATACAGGACTGGCAAGAGAGGCTGTGGCAATATAATAGACCATTGTGGGCAGAAGGAAGAGGCAGTGGTAATACAACCATACATGCCAACAGACCCGTTTCAGCCAGGAAACGTCCAATGTTTTTAAGCTCAAATGGGCTTTATTTGATGTGTCTCGTGTCTACAATCTCCTCTTTTTCAATGTAACTCAAAGGGGAAAATCAATACCCCAGTTTTTTTTCAAAATCTCCCTCTTACCAAGTTCAAAATGTTCGCAAGTATGGTACATTGGATCATGGTAGGCAGGAGGAATTGGGGTAGGGACATGGACTCGGATAACAGAGGACAGGAGGGATATGGAGAGGTGCACCAAATTGACCCTACAGGGCAGGCATCAGGGTTTGCAGCAGCACAATACACCACACAGGGCATGCAGGACGGGAGTGCAGCACAACAATCCATAGAATGCAATAGGGAGGGGACAGGACCATGCACATGGACAACAGAGAACAGAGGGGAAAGAGGCAATGGTAGCTAGCTGACCATAATGGACAGACAGGAGAGAAAGCTGCAGCATAACAGACCATAAAGGGCAGGAGGGATGGATCAGGGGCATTACAATGGAACAGACAAGCCAGGAGGGAGGGAATAGAGGTCTTCACATGGACACAGAGGGCTGGGGGCAAGGGGGCAGGGCAGGAGCAGCAAGATGACCATGGAGGTCAGGCAGGATGGGCACTAGAAACAAGACACACCATGGAGAGCAACAATGAGACTATGATGGCATACACACAGACCATGGAGGGAAGGTGGGAGGGGGTCAGGGGCAGCTAGCTGACCACACAGGGAAGGTGGGAGGGGCCATGGCAGCACAGAAGACCATGCATGGCAAGCGGGAGGGTTAGTGGCAGCACAATGGCTATGATGGTCAAGAAGGAGGGTGCAGGGGCATGCACAAAGGACCATGGAGGATAGATGGGAGGGTCAGGACCTGGGCACAGACAAGAGAGTTCAGGGGAAGGGGCCTCACAACAGACCGCGCGGGGCAGGCAGGAGGAGCAGTTGCAGCACAACAGACCAGGGAGGGCAGAGGGGGTGTCAGTAAAATGGACCATGGAGGACAGGAGGAAGGGGATAGGGGCATGGCCTGTGGCCAGGCAGGGTGGAGGTGGCAGGGACAGGTTACAGTCATCTGACAATGCTAGGCAGGTGGGAGGGGAGTGGCAGCTCAACAGAACACTCAGAGTAGATAGGAGTGGCAGGTCCATGGAACATGGTGGGCAAAAAGGATGGAGCAGGGGCATGCACAAAGACATCGGAGAGCAGGGGGAAGGAGAATAGGGGCAGCAAGCTAAGCACAGAGGCTAAGCAGGAGGTCAATGATGGGCCATAGAATTGGGCAATGGAGGGCAGGAGGAGTGGACTGGTACATCATGCTAAATGGAGGGCAGTGGCAGCACATCAGACCATGCTGGCAGGAGGGAGGAGGCTAGTCCATGGATTCAGACAACAGAGGATAGGGAGGAGGTGGATGGGGCAGCAAGCTAACTGTTCAGAGAAGGTGGGTATTAGGAACTTTATTGTTTTTAAAATGTGTGTCTGTGCGAACTACTTAAAATATGAACAAGTATGCAGCATAATCTCACTTTTATTCAGGAAGAAGAGGACGTTTGTGACTGTGACTCCGGGCTCACTTGGCAGAAACATCCCCTGACCCTCCACCCCCCATCGCAAAATGTAATGCCTGTGAAAAGGGTAGGTGGACGCAGTGTTATATAGAACATAGTCCTGAGAACACGATTGAAAATGAAAACTAGATATAGTATATGGTATAAACTATGCACCAAAAAGTGTGATCTAAGATGAACCGGGCCGTGAAATATAATATGCAATACATTGTGCGCAATGACAGATTCATTGGAGAGCGCGAGATAGCACAGGCACTAGTGCGTGCTATGCGATATGCGCCTTGGAGTGTAATATGCACAGGGCAGTGTTGTGTAACCTAACTAGTCTCTAAAGTTGTAATATAAAATATGTGCTGGGGAGTGTAACGTTGCATATGCACTGTGACAAAGATATGGATCCCAGATTGTAATATGTATGGCATAGCGCTGTGCGTTATAACATAAGCATCGAGGAAGGCACGTTAGATGGGGCAATATAACCCGTACGAAGGCAAGTGTGGCATGACATATTCACGGGGTGGTGTTACAGTGCACATGGGCTAGAGAGTGTCATAGCATACGCACTAGCTGGTGGAATACAACACAGAGGTGTGTGGTACTCGGCGGGCACTGGTGGGTGTAACACAGCATTGGGCTCAGCCAGGAGCACGCTGTGACTCTCAAGTGAGGTTTGTCTCCTTTCCAGAGAGTAAAATAAAAAGTATTACACATCCGGCGGTGGATGTGTGTTTTATTAACCGTGAGGGGGGTTTCTTGCATAGTTTGGTTGAATTTTTGTCGAATTCCCTTTGAATGGCTTGGTGTGCGTGTGTATTAAATGTGCCCGTCAATAGCTACCCATCTTTGTATAAATAAATGACAAGGGTGTCTACTTGGAGAGTACCCACCGGCGGGGGTGCCGGGATTAGGCACGGTAGGGCGTCAGACACGTCAGAGCTTCACTAGCGGTGTAAATACATTCGACGTGGATTCATTGTATGCATAGTCGCCTTTTAATGAATATCACGCAAATCGTCATGGTGATAGGTACATACGGTTTGTCCAGCATGTCCTAGGTGTTTCTATAAATATATATATTTTTTTTAAATAATAAAAAACAAAGGCCGGCCCCGGGGGATGGGGTCCCTGGGGCCATAAGTGGCCTGAGGAGGGGGGCAACGCAGCCCCCCTCCTACAGATTTTTTTTTTAAAAAGCCCATGACCCGGGGGTTGGGGTCCCCGGGGCCGATTATGGCCTTGGGAGGGGGGCCACGTGGCCGCCTTCCAAATTAATTTTTTTCAACAAAACAAATTAGGGTGCAGGCCCTGGGGGATGGGGTCCCCAGGGCCAATAAATTAGAAAAAGAAGGGGGGCCACACAACCCTCCTTCTTAAAAAAACAAAATAAATAATCAATCAATCAATCAATCAATCATGAAATTTATATTGCGCACTACTCACCCGGATGGGTCTCAAGGCGCATGGGGGAGGGGGTCTGCTACTGCTCAAACAGCCAGGTCTTGAGCTGTCTCCTGAAGGCGAGGTGGTCCCGGGTCAGTCGCAGGTGGACGGGCAGGGAGTTCCATGTCTTAGCCGCCAGGTAGGAGAAGGATCTTTCTCCGGCGGTGGTTCTCTGGATGCGAGGGACGACGGCGAGGGCGAGGTTTGCAGATCGTAGCTGGCGGGTGGGCGTGTAGAAGGTCAGGCGGTCGTTGAGGTATCTTGGGCCAAGGTCGTGGAGGGATTTGTGTGCGTGGGTGAGGAGTCTGAACATGATCCTCTTGTTGACGGGGAGCCAGTGCAGGTCTCTCAGGTGGCTGGAGATGTGGCTGTGTTGGGGGACGTCCAGGATGAGTCGGGCGGAGGCGTTCTGGATACGTTGAAGTCTTTTCTGAAGCTTGGCTGTTGTACCGGCGTAGAGGGTGTTTCCGTAGTCTAGTCGGCTGGTGACGAGGGCCTGGGTGACCGTCTTCCTGGTCTCGGTCGGGATCCAATGGAAGATCTTATGGATCATGCGAAGGTTGTGGAAGCAGGCTGAGGATACGGCGTTGACTTGTCTGGTCATCGATAGGGAGGAGTCCAGGATGACGCCCAAGTTGCGTGCGTGGTCCGTTGGTTTGGGTGCGGTGCCTAGGGCCGGGGGCCACCAGGAGTCGTTCCATGCGGAGGGCGACGGTCCCAGGATGAGGACTTCTGTCTTGTCCGTGTTCAACTTCAGGCGGCTGATGTTCATCCATTCGGCGACGTCTTTCATCCCTTCGTGTAGGCTGGCTTTGGCGGTGTCGGGGTCTCTGGTGAGGGAGAGAATCAGCTGGGTGTCATCGGCGTAGGAAATGATGTTGAGGTTGTGTTGGCGTGCGATGGCAGCGAGGGGTTTCATGTAGATGTTGAAGAGAGTGGGGCTGAGCGATGATCCTTGCGGGACGCCGCAGATGACTTCGGTGGCCGCAGAGCGGAACGGAGGGAGGCGTACTCTCTGTGTTCTGCCGGAGAGGTAGGAGATGATCCATTTCAGGGCCATCCCTTGGATGCCGGTGTCGCTGAGGCGTTGGACTAGGGTGCGGTGGCAGACAGTGTCAAATGCTGCGGAGAGGTCTAGGAGGATGAGTGCCGCTGTTTCACCGTTGTCGAGCAGGGCTCGGATGTCGTCGGTGGCAGCGATGAGGGCGGTCTCGGTGCTGTGGTTGGCTCTGAATCCGGACTGCGATGGGTCGAGAGATCCGTTCGTCTCGAGGAAGGCGGCCAGTTGCTTGTTGACGATCTTCTCGAAAACCTTGGCAGGGAAGGGAAGGAGCGAGATGGTGCGGAAGTTCTTGAGGTCGGTCGGGTCCGCTGTAGGTTTCTTCAGCAGTGCGCTGAGCTCGGCGTGTTTCCAGCTCTCCGGGAAGGTTGCTGTGTCGAGGGAGGTGTTGATGATGTCTCGGAGGTGGGGTGCGATGGTAGAGGCGGCCTTGTTGAAGACATGGTGGGGGCACGGGTCGGTCGGAGATCCGGAGTGGATGGTGTTTATCATGCGTGTCGTGTCTTCGGGGGTCACCTTGGTCCATGTCTGGAGGGTGGCGGCGGGGTGTGTAGGTTCGACCGATGGGTGCTGGGGTGGAACGCCGAAGCTGTTGTGGATGTCGGCGATCTTGCGGTGGAACTACGAGGCGAGGGAGTCGCAGAGGTCCTGCGAGGGAGTGATGTCGTTGTTGCCCATGCTGGGGTTGGAGAGCTCCTTGCTGTCATGGTCGTTCTTGTCCAGTCGTTCCTTCAGAGATTTCTTCTTAGTGGTGCGGATGAGCTGGTGGTGTCTGCGGGTGGCGAGTTTGAGGGTGGTCATGTTGTCAGTGGTCTTGTCGAGGAGCCAGGCCTTCTCGAGGGTGCGGCAGGCCTTCTTGGAGTCCTTGAGTTCGTTGGTGAACCAGGGGGCCTTCTTGCTTCCGGGTCAGGTGAGAGGGTTCTTCATTGGGGCGAGGTTGTCGGCACAGGAGTTCAGCCACTGCGTGAGGTCGAGGGCAGCTGTGTTAGGGTTCGTTGTCCTGACTGGTGGGTTCTGGCTGAGGGAGGTGGTGATCTTGCTCCAGTTTCTGTGGGGAACCTGCTTCGGGTGGTGGTGGATCGTGTTCTTTTTTAAGCTGAAGTGGACGCAGCTGTGGTCTGTCCAGTGAAGTCCAATGGAGTGGCTGAAGGTGACGTGCTTGCTGGATGAGAAGAGGGGGTCGAGCGTGTGGCCGGCGTAGTGGGTGGGGGTGTCGACCAGTTGCTGGAGTCCGAGGTTGGCGAGGTTGTTCAGCAGGGCGGTGGTGTTGCGGTCGTTGTTGTTCTCCAGGTGGAAGTTGAGGTCCCCGAGGAGGATGTAGTCGGTGGAGGGGAGGGCGTGAGGGCCCATGAAGTCCGTGATGTCTTCGCAGAACTGTGCACGCCGTCCAGGGGGTCTGTAGACGAGGGGGCCTCTGAGGGTAGTCTTGGGGTCGGTGTGGATCTGGAAGTGCAGGTATTCGGCGGCGTTGAATGCGTCGATGGAGTCAGTCGAGATGCAGATGGTGCTTTTGTGAACGATGGCGATGCCCCCTCCGGTCTGGTTGGCGCGATCCTTCCTGATGATCTTGTAGCCGTCCGGGATGGCGATGGCGATGTCGGGGGCTGAGGAGGCGTTCATCCAGGTTTCCGTGAGGAAGGCGATGTCTGGAGATGTCGAGTCGAGGAGGTTCCAGAGTTCCACGGCGTGTCTGTGGACGGAGCGGGTGTTGAGCAGGATGCACTTGAGGTGGTTGCTGTTGTCCGTCCTGATCGGTGCGGTGCCGGTTCAGAGGCAGGAGAAGTTGCAGGATTGGCAGGTGAAAGGTCCATGGGTGCTCCGCGGGGATGCTCGGTAGCACCCGGGGGCTCGGGCGGTGTTGAGTGCGATGAGTGTGTCAGCATCGTAGGTCCTGCGGGGGGCTGGCGGGCGCGGGGGCCAGGGGGTCTGACGGGCGCAGACGGGCTTACCTTTGGCGCACCTTCGGCCTCACGGCATCATGCCGGAGGACACGCCCCCTCCTTGCAGCACTCTGCAAACGCGCCCACTGGCCAGTTTTAAGTTGGGGAATTAATTCCCCTTCAATACTGAGGGTCCCTGAGGGCCAACTAGCCAAACAGGTATCTCCAGTAAGCACCAGGGAGCTGCGTTGCAGACAGGTGTTCTGAGGCCACGCCCCTTTTTACACCTCTATGCAACGCAGCTCTGTGGCGCTTACTGGAGGTACCTAGTGGGCTAGTTTGACCCTAGGGACCCTTAGGATTCAAGGGGACTTAACCTATCAACTTAGAACGGCCACAGGGCGCGTTTACACAGTGGTGAAGGGAGGGGACGAGGCCTGAGGTGACGTGTGCAAACACACCCTGTGGTGCGTTTTAAGTTGGGGAAATAATTCATTTTCAATCCTGAGGGACCCTGAGGGCCAACTAGCCCACCATGTGCTTCCAGTAAGCGCCACTGCTCTGCGTTGCTGAGAGGTGGTGCAGGCCGTGCCCCTTTTTACACCTCTCTGAAATGGCGCTTACTGGACGTACCTAGTGGGCTATTTTGCCCCTATGGGCCCTCAGGATTCAAGGGGACTTAATCTCCCAACTTAAAACGGCCACAGAGCGTGTTTACACAGTGGGGAAGGGAGGGGGCGGGGCCTGAGGTGACGTGTGCAAACACGCCCTATGGCACGTTTTAAGTTGGGGAAATAATTCCCCTTCAATCCTGAGGGCTAACTGGCCCACCAGGTGCTTTCACTAAGCACCACTGAGCTGCGTTGCAGAGAGGTGGTCCAGGCCGTGCCACTTTTTAAACCTCTCTGCAACGCAGCTCTGTGGCACTTACTGGAGGTACCTAGTGGGCTAGTTGGACCCTAGGGACCCTCAGGATTCAAATGCACTTAATCTCCCAACTAAAAACGGCCACAGGGCGTGTTTACACAGTGGTGAAGGGAGGGGACGGGGCCTGAGTTAACGTGTGCAAACACACCCTGTGGCACGTTTTAAGTTGGGGAAATAATTCCCCTTTCAATCCTGAGGGACCCTGGGGGCCAACTAGCCCACCAGGTGCTTCCAGCAAGCGCCACTACGCTGCGTTGCAGAGAGGTGGTCTAGGCCGTGCCCCTTTTTACATCTCTCTGCAACGCAGCTCTGTGGCGCTTACTGGAGGTACCTAGTGGTCTAGTTGGACCCTAGGGACCCTCATGATTCAAGGGGACTTAATCTCCCAACTTAAAACGGCCACAGGGCGTGTTTACACAGTGGGGAAGGGAGGGGACGGGGCCTGAGGTCACGTGTGCAACCACGCCCTGTGGCGCGTTTTAAAAGGTAGTTTTAATCCCCTGCCCTATTATATACTAGGGGCTTACAGAGGAGGTCATGCTAATCACAGGGGGACCCCAACGCATAGTGTTCCCTAGTGTATGTAGGTGTTTTCACTGTATTCTGAGTGTCTTTTAACATAGCACTGGCTCTAGGACTGGTTAGTCAGACTCAGTTACCACCAGTATCCGTCTGAAAAAGTTGAGGGTACAGGATGATTTTGCAACAAGGCTTCTTTCTCTTCTTCTGCATGTTATCCTTCTTCCTGCACTTTTCTTCGTCTTTGAGGACTTCTGTTGCTTCTTTCTGCATTTCTTGTTTTTTCTTTCTGTGCGTTTTTTCTTCTTTCTTCACATGCCCTATCTCTGTAGGCATTGTTAGAAATTAGCATTTAAAAAACCTTTGAAATTCACTGAAAAAACCATAGGTTTCAGGCACGTTATAGTTAGGAATTAGCATTTGAAAAACCTTAAAAATTCACTGAAAAAACGATAGGTTTCAGGGGCGTTATAGTTAGCTGGACTTTTCACTCATACAAAACCATTGAAATTCCCCCGTTATAGTTAGTTCAGCTAACTATAACTCGCGTGACCGCAATGCACTGCTGATGACGTCACATATTACATCACTCTTGACATGGTCAGTGACATCACTCATGACATCACTGATGACATCTCAAATGACATCACTGATGACATCATCCTTGTGATAGAGTGGCAGACCTCCTCTCCCCCAATATAACCTTTGATACACACATTCAAAAATAGAAACTAAAATTTCAAAACAATGAACATACCAATACCAGTTACAACAACCTATTCAGTAATTCTAAGATCCACATACACATCCACTCATTCACCAACAGTCCTATACAGTCTCTCATACATGTACTCACTCATCATATGTACTCATACACCTATACATCCTGTTACACAATGCCACTCATCCATAGAGTTACTCACACACATAGTCACTCATGCTAATAAAGAATCAAACATCCATTTACTTGCATATACAGTTATACACACACCACCACACTTACTTCTACAGAAACTTACACATACTTAGTCTTTTAAACAATCACTTATAGAAACACATACTTATTCATACAGGGACTCTTCCAATCTCTCACTCTCACATATACTCACTTATATACACCAATAGTCACATATACTAGTTTAAAACATATGTAGTTACTCATAAAGACATTATTGAGACAGTCATTCACTCACTAACACACCCATGCACACACTCATCCACCCATACAGTCCTGCACACATGCTGTCTTCAACACATACAGTGAGGCACTCATTCATGCACCTATGCACTACGTAATACCCCCCACCGAACCATACAGACACTCATACTGATACTCAGAAAACCAACTAATAACCTATATAGATACTCATGTAGCTACTCACCAACCCATGCAGCCACTTATACACAAAGTGAGAGACTGATACAGATATTTACATATTTAAACATTACTCACTAAGCCATGTATTCAGAAAGATACACTTAATCAGTCAGTTATACAATCAATTTTTCTAAAACAAATCATCCATTTAGACACTTATATACCCATTTATTCTTCCATCGACCTTGAGATATACATATATAAAACATATGTAATTTTCAGAAAAACACACATTCACTGGATGATGTCATCAGTGATGTCATCAGTGATGTCATTTGAGATGTCATCAGTGATGTCATGAGTGATGTCACTGACCATGTCATGAGTGATGTAATATGTGACATCATCAGCAGTGCATTGTGGGCGCGCGAGTTATAGTTAGCTGAACTAACTATAACGGGGGAATTTCAATGTTTTGTATGAGTGAAAAGTCCAGCTAACTATAACGCCCCTGAAACCTATGGTTTTTTTAGTGAATTTTTAAGGTTTTTTAAAATGCTAATTCCTAACTATAACGTGCCTGAAACCTATGGTTTTTTCAGTGAATATATATATACACACACACATATATATACGAATATATATCTACACACATATATATTTACAAAGTTTCATGTATATATATACATAATTTTTATGATCTATAGTTGGTTTTACATATTGAGTTACAACTAATGAATGCGTGATATCTTCTAAACCCTGGCACATTTGCACACTCTGTACCTTAGCACTGAAGGCACTTTATTCTAATTGAACCTCGTGACTGACAAAGTATCTGTTTACATACATAGTGACTTATGATCATCAGCCATAGTAAGAAATGAAGCTATAAGACCCACTATATTCATTGATTCATTGAGAAGTCATTTACTGATAGCACATATGTATATATATATATTGGAGGTAAGCCTGGGCTCAGACTACCCACTATATTTATTATCTGAAACAGTTAATTGCTGCTATTCCGGTTTTTAATTTGTTAAAGTTTAAATCAATATAAAAAGCAAAAATACATAAATTATACATTGAGTTTGTTTTTTTGCTATTTGCACATATCACTAGGCACTTTATTACACCCTTTTAGGCTGACATATCTGCAGGAATCAGGAGATTGATGCAAATGCTGATCAAAACAGTTGTAACATGGAGGGATTGAACCCGTCAGAAACTGTTATTTATGGATGAGATCAAACACATAGTTTGAAAGTATCAACACGAAAGGCATATTCAACATACAGTATAATACTTTTTGTTGACAGCAGTGAATAGACAAAGATAATAATGTATTTTACATATCTGTGATCTAGATTTAACTATTTTTCGGTCTTTTCAAGAATTGCCACAATTTATGCTTGCGTGTTGTAATCTCTTCACACTCACCTATTGTAAGAGCATTCCTCATGTGATTGATGTGCTACTCGCAATCTTTCTACCATGTCTATGCGTCTGTGCCAGCATCACGTGCAGAGTGAGTTACGCCTACATAAGGGTGGTCCTTTTTTTTACACGTTGTCATGTGAACAAGGCTCAGGTGGAGCCGAAACGTTATGGCGACTAGCACGCGAGATTTATAAATAAAAAATTGCACTGAAGACCGAGGTCCATGTCTGTATTGTTGTGGACTGGCACCAGAAGCGGGCAGACCCGACGTAAACTACGGAAAGTAGCGGATATACATTTATATATGTATATATAATTTTTATATATATATATATTATCTACTGGCGGTCGCCAGTAGATAGTTATAGTTAGGACCTATTATCCATAGGAAATCCGCAACATTCTATTCCCAATAAGTCTGGCGCCGGTTGACGAATCTTCGCTAAATTTTCCAAACTTTTGGCCAGCTCTGCTCCTACCCTGAAAGTTTCGTGGTGATTCGTCAAGCGGGGGCCGAGAAAAAAGGGGGGTCCCAAAATGCGTTTTTCCCGTGCAATTTCCCATAGGATCTGTTGTCGCAGCTACAGCCCGAACCGCTGAACGGAATTACACCAAACTTGGCAAAGAGGTAGTCCTCAGTTCAGACTCGTGCCTTTTGCATAAATGGTGTGAATCCGTTCAGTAGTTCCTGAGAAAATGAGAGTTAAAAGTACATATATATCTATGGCCAGGGAGGATCCGCGGACCCTACCCGCACCGTAAGCGCACCCTCCCGATCGCGCGCTGAATGCTAATTGGCTGTCGAGTGTCTGTCTACATTTAAAACCAGGAACTGTTGGCAGCCATTTTCTGCCTCGGTAGAAGCGAGGCTGAAGAAGCAAGGGGAATAAGTGTGTAAAACATAGAAAGGGGGCAGAGTGGAAATACTCTGACCCTGTAGAGGTGCTTAGGGGGTCCCAGAAGGACCCCCTGGGGCCCCCTTTTTAAAAAAAATAAAAACAGCGAAATGCACGCACGGTGCGTGCATCCTATCGCGTTTGGTGCACGGATCCTCTCGCGTTGGGTGCGTGGATCCAAGGAAAATGTTTTTTAAAAAAGACAAGAAATTATTGGTTGTATGACAACTTTCTACACTGAAAGGTAGGGTGTATATTTCTGTTTTTTAAAGGCATGATTCTTATTGGTTAACAAAAACTGATTGTAAGGAACATTATATATGATAAGCTGATATGTTGAAAAGTCAAGCACACGTGCTGTCTTGTTTAGCAACATTGTGTGCTGAACTTGTGACCTGTGTGCTCAGTGCAGTGTTCCATGACCTGTTTCTATGGTAACAGGCAGAAAGCAGATTGGGGGAAGGGTTGAAATGTATTTTATTTGGAAAGGGTTGAAATGTTTAACCAATAGAAATGTGTGTTTGCTTTTGAATTTATGTGTGAAGGATTGTGATTTGATGTTTACATGTATATGTGTGGAAAATGAAAGGGAAACATTTCCATTCTTTGTTTTTGCTAAGAGGTGCACAGTGCAGAGATTCTGTAAAATAAAATCTGGTGTGTGACTGATATACTTCTTAATCTACAAAACATCTTGAAAGGTGAGTTATTTAATTGTGAGGGGATGTATGTAGACTATTTTCATTTTAATCAGACTAATGTATTTCTCCTGCTAAAGTGTAGGGAGTACTTTTTTTCTCTACAATCTTATTGACAGTGTGTGTGCATGTAGAAACGATTCTGTGATAAGCATTTGTGTTTTTCATGTGTTTGCAGACAGATAACTGTGCTGTTTTTATATTTTGGTAGAATTAGAAACCAGTCATTGTTTATGAAGTTGTGAACCGAGTTATGTTTCTATATTAAAATGTAGTACTCCTTCTAGATGAAGAAATGTGTTTTGGTATAGTGCAAGGGATAGTGTTGTTTGTCTAGAATCACACAGTGAGTATGTGTGCATTTGGGAACCACTGTGAGAGAAGCATTTGGTAACATTGTGTATTTGCGGACAGATAACTGTTTTAAAACCTGTCATGTTGTCAAGTTTTAGTAGCATTAGAAGCCAGTCTTTGCTTATGCATTGATAAAATAAGTCATGCTTTGACACTAATGTGCTGTACTTTAATATGTAGATTGTGTGCAGTTCCCTTACCCCTTGCACAGTAGTGAATGAGTTTTGGTAAGCTGCTAGGGATAGTGTTGCTTGTCTAGAATCACACTGTGAGTCTGTGTGCATTTGGGAACCACTGTGAGAGAAGTATGTGGTAACATCGTGTATTTGCTGACAGATAACTGTTTTAAAACCTGTCTTGTCAAGTTTTAGTAGCATTAGAAGGCAGTTTTTGCTTATGCTTTGATTAAATGAGTCAGGCTTTGACACAATAGTGCAGTCCTGAAATATGTAGATTGTGTGCTGTTCCCTTATCACTTCCACAGTAGTGAATGATTTTTGGTAAACTCCTAGGTATAGTGGTTGTTGTCTAGAATCACACTGTGAGTCTGTATGCATTTGGGAACCACTGTGAGAGAAGCATTTGGTAACAATGTGTATTTTCTGGCAGATAACTCTTTTAAAACCTGTCATGTTGTCAAGTTTTAGTAGCATTAGAAGCCAGTGTTTGCTTATGCGTTGATTAAATGAGTCATGCTTTGACAATAATGTGCTGTACTTAAATATGTAGATTATGTGCAGTACCCTTACCTCTTCTAAACTAGTGAATGAGTTTTGGTAAACTGCTAGGGATAGTGTTGCTTGTCTAAAATCACACTGTGAGTCTGTGTACATTTGGGTAAGGATTGTGATAGAAGCATTTGGTAACATGGTGTATTTGCTGACAGATAACTGTTTTAAAATCGGTCATGTTGTCAAGTTTTAGTAGCTTTAGAAGCTATTCTTTGCTTATGCATTGATAAAATGAGTCAGGGTTTGACACTAAAGTGCAGTACCATGTACTATTCTCTTCACTGTGCCAGAACTGAAAATTTAAAAGTTTTACCCATGCACTGTCCTAGCAGTAGTCTGATGATTTAGTCAGTTCCCAAGTACTCATGTTGTGAACCATACATTCACATACAAATGTGGTAACAGGTCCTAAGAAAAATACAGTGCCGGTATGGTCTACTGCATGAAAGAGAAAAGACAGAGCAAAGGGGAGTATGAAGATAAGGTTCGTAGGTGCAGGTGTGATGAAGACCAGATACTCCTGGGTGGTTGCTTCAAGTGCCCTCACACACCCTTGCGGGTGCAAAGCATCATCATAGGGCGAAGCTCCTCATGGGGGTGGCGCTGCAGTCCCTCACGGGCCCTTCAAGAGGGCTCTCTGTCGGAGATCTTTTTTTGGAGTAGCCGTAGTTGTGCATGCGGGTGTGTGGGGAGGATAAGTGTGATGGTGGTGAGGCTAAAAAGACCCTATGGTACCCCAAAATGTTTTATTAGTGAGTCCGTAGGGTCTGAGTAAAATCTAATGGGGGATAGTGCATAAATAGCACTGTGGTGAGTCGGGGAGAAAGATGACAAACAATCCCACTACTCTCAACCCGTGTGTAAGGATTAAGGTGAGAGAGAAGGTGTTGAAAGGGTGGTCAACATGTTTCGCGCTGCCCGTGGTCCCTAGTGGATCCTTAGCGCTTCGTCAGGACCTTAATGAAAAAGAAGAAAATACGGGATTCAGGAGAAAAAACAACCTATAATCACATCTCAAAGGAGGGAAAACACGTATTATTCGTGTCCCAAGCGTCGAACCTAAAGGAAAAAGGAGAAAAGAAAAAAGGGAGGTAAGTCAAAAACTCATCGCTGTCCGAGACCATGGTACTAGTCACCAGTGTGGAGAGCGGACCAGCTGAAATCATGCTGGGAGAGGTGGTTGTACCTGGTGCCAGAGAGGGGGAAGGGAAGGTGTACAACCAAGCCCTCGTTGGGGCGGGAACAAGATACATGCAGGCTCAGTGAACTATACAGGTGTGACGGTTATGCTCGACTGTCGGAGGGGAGCAAATGGCACAAAAGTGGTAGGGTGTGCACGACAATACAGAGCTAGATAGGCTGTGGTGATGTATGGCGGCAGGCACGCAAACGAGATGAATGAAGGGTGAATAACACCTAATAAACTGAACTAAAGAGTTTAAAAAATAAAATGGTCAGAAAGGGCGGGGAGAGGTACTCCCGGTGAGTTTAACAGTGCCAGCGAATGGTGTACGCCAATAAAGTGCTATGGTGGGCACTATATATCTATGTGGCGGGATGGTAAGACAGAAATTGACGTGCCAGATGTGCCATATTTCAATGTCAGTGTCTATAGTTCATAACGAATGTGCGTGGGCATGGCTGAAGATACAAAAATCCTACCCGCATATGTATAGGTCCAAACCGTACCGGGAGAAGACCGTCTGGGGCAGGGGCTACAGCTGGGGAAAACCAGTCTGTTAGCAGAATAGTAAAAAATTGCGGGCCAGGCAACAAGGAGAAGGAGACACAGACACACGGTTGTTTAGGCAATAATCCTTAAAAGAAAGTAAAGGTTAGCTCAAGGGAGCCGCGTAAGGCTGCAGCGTGTTCCCAGTACTTACATATGCCCCGGGAGTTCCGATCCGTGAACCTAGGGTGCCTTCAGGGTCGCCGGTGGCCTGTGTTGTGAGGCGGGTCGTTATATGCAGAGAGCTAATTGGCTGTTGAAGTCCCGGAAGAGGGTGGGAGTGATAGGAGCCGGAAAACTGAGAAGGGACTGTCGTTTAGTTGGTACCATGGCGGCCATGTTGGAACGGGTACCAGGGACGGACGAGGAAGGAATCTCGTGGATATAAAAGTTACTGCCACTGAGGTATCGTGTCAGGGTTAGAATAACTATCGTAGAGGGTAAAGGAGACTTATTACTGGTCTTAGAGCACCACAAAAAGATGGGACTCAGTAATGACCCACAGGGAAGTATCCATAGTGACGGAATGGATAGGGACATGAGATGAAATGCAGGGCTGTGTAAAAAAATGCTCATATCCCAGCAGTCAGCTGTACAATACGTGTGTATGTAGGAGCGGCACATAAGATGGAGTCACTGTGCAGGAACCAACTGGTTATAAAACAGAAAAAACTCTCTGGTGGTCAGAGTCGTGCCAAGGCAACATGTGAGTGTGCATATTGCTACTGGCCGTAAAGCACCTGTGTGCAGCAGGTATATACAGAGAACCATACATTACCACATAGACTGCTTCAAATGTCTATGCAGTATGCATGCAGTCTTCTAACATACTATACACTTGTCTTTCACATCTTCAATTCCCTAGTCAGTATCCATACAGTCCAGCAAACATCCTGTAACTCCCTTTGCACTCCTCTAGTGACCTATTCAGTACCAAGTACTAATCCATTCACTGTGTCAAAAGCCAACCACTTATAAATTCACCCAGGCACTCTCTTTGCTGTACTCTAATCATTCCGTTAGTTCCCAAGTACTCATGCAGTGAGCCAGGCCTTAGCACATAGACTGCTTCAAATGCCTATTCACTATGCATGCAGGCCACTAACCACCTACACAGTTGTCTTTCACACCTTCAATTCCCCAGTCAGTATTCATACACTTCTAGCAAACACCCTGTCACTCACCCAGTGTGTCTCCTTATAGTACTGTAATCATTCAGTCAGTTAGCATGTAGTCATTTAGTGAGGTAGGCTTTAGGGCATGAACTGCTTCAAAGTAGTATACACTATGCATGTAGTGTTTTAACCATCGTCACACTTGTGGTTCAGGGCTATAGTTTCTTAGTCAGTTTTTATATAACATGTGTTTGTACAGTAATGGAATAGTATAAATTTGAAAGTTATTAATATACATTTATTTGTGATTGTTTTTTACAGATACAGAACAGGTGTGTTTCTCAACCGTTTGCACTCTTCTCGTGCAAGATTGTTTGGATGAAGGGTCCTTCGGTGTTTCATCATACTTGCCGTGACGTACAAGTATTTCTTGTTAGGATCCCCTTGCAACAGAACTCTTTTGCAAATCTTGCACGTGACCAAGGTGGCATTGATCTTTGTTTGCCCCTCGGGAAAAGTAAAACATTTCCACACCACTGAAGGAAAACGTTGTGGGCGTGGTGCGTCCTCCAAAAATTCATCCTTAGATTCAGTGAATATTTTAAAGCAACAACATTTACAGTCTTTATAAGTTAAACTTACAAAATTTTGTTAGCTGTAAGCATTTTATATATCTGTGATTTGTTTCTTGTGGTATTTTGTTGAGAATAGCATGTTGGTTTTTTTTTAACAATCTTTTTGATTGTTTTTTTTTGCCCGCTGTTAAGTGATGAGTACGATTGAAATCACTATTTTTAGTGAAATTTAATATATTCTGAGAACAGAAAAAAAGGCAAACAAATTACTTTGTGGAAATTATGCTGTGTTGTAAAAAATGTATTATTACATGTTATAATTTTTTTTCCTTTTCTTTAACAGATCCAAATTTAAAAATAAGCAATTTATATGAATTTAGATTGCAATGAAAATCTGAAAAAAATGTATACCATTTTTAATTGCTATTACTGTGAAAGTAAGTTTAGCTAAGTCTCAATATGCAGAATGAGGAGGTCTGTAAGAAGCTACAAAGTTGAAACACGTTTCTAAAAACACTCTGTTTATACCTATGTAGTTTTGAAATCTGACCATAATCAGATATCATGTGACCTGCAAAAAAAGAGATTTGAGGGGTTCATAATATTTCCCATTGTAGCTATTGAAGGACCGCAATTATTTCAATCATTCTTCTTTGAACATCTTTGCAGACAAAACTCTGTGCTTACCTTCTATCATTCGCAAGGATTTTTTTTTTTTTTTTTTTTTTTTGAAAAGATTTTATTGTGCACAAAAAGGGTTACAAACACGGGCCTACAACCACCAGGGCCGGCCGCTAGTAGTCGAAGTGTTCCAGCATATCAGAAAACAATGACTGGCCCACAGGGGCTCCGCACTATCACAGTAGATCAGACTGCACATAAGGGAAATCAGAATACACGCTTTTAGTATAAATAACAACAAAAAAGAAAAATACAAAAATACAACAAACAAGGCGAAACGACTTATGAAGGGCGGCGAACACCAGCCGGGGGAGTCAACACCCAACCACCCGAGGGCGGTCAATAAAAGAAGACCTGAGAGGGAGGGGGGGGCCACGAGAGAACCAAATCTGTACTCCAAACGCAAGGAATTTTTAAACTGGAAATATGTCACTTTTTGTAACATAGTTATTGCGCAAGACACTCTTTCATATTTACAAAGAGAGGAAAAGGCACTCTGTGCACTTTTTATACTCCATGTAAATTCAACCTCATTATGCACACCAGTTTGTGTTGAAAGGGTGTTGTATTATAAGTGTTGTTGTGCATGATTGCACTGAATACTCATAGAACAAGACACATGTCTAGATTTGTCAGAAATCATTAATCTCGATTTGAGTGTGAATGCTGCACCATTCTAAAATTGGTGTAGGAAAGCACAACAAGGAGAATTGTTTTCATTTCTCCACATTTTTATATCTTCAATGCATGCTACAATGCTCAGCATACATTGAAGGAGAAAAATGCCTTTACTGATTGTTTTTGTGCAGGAAGGTGTGTCTTCTTGCACAAAAACAAACAGCTCATGACACAGATATCCTTGCACTATGGTGCAAGGGTGCCTGTGTCACCACATGGTTGCAGTTTAAGCAGTCGTACAGAGAGAAGCATAGATTTGGAACATATTTATGTACATCCCTGTGCTTCGGAAGTACTACAACACACTGTAGTTAAAGAGGTTACTGTGTGATGCTGCAGCACTTCCTCATAGTTCTGCACTTATACATTCACCATACGCTACTAATGCATTCATTCACTCAATTACGTACTACACATACATTCATCTAAACTTTCACACACTAACAAAGAAATTTAGCTCTTTTTAAACCAGGAAAGTTAGTTCTTACAAGAACTTTTTTTTTACTTCTTTCTTCTTTTATATTTTTTGGGGGTTTTCTGAACAATTTTAAATTTTTTTTGGTTTTTCTGCATAAACAAAAAACAAAACAGGAGGAACCAAACAATGAACTTCAGGGAACAATAAAAAAAAAAAACTAGCAAATGTGACTTTCTTGCCGGCGGCAGATCAGATCGATCGACTGCTCACCGTAACACAAAGTCGCATTGCACTTAGTGCAGAGCACTTTTAAATATTGAAATTGAGGACGGATGTCCAAGTTTTTGGCTGATGGATGCACTCTTGAAGTGCTCGGCTGCGATGAGGTGGAAGGCGCAGGAGCAGGAGTGTTTCTCATCCGTTTGCACTCTTCTCGTGCAAGATTGTTCGGATGAAGGGTCCTTAGGTGCTTCATCATACTCGCCGTGCCGCACGAGTGTTTCTTGTTAGAATCCCCTCGCGACAGCACTCTTTTGCAAATCTTGCACGTGACCAAGGTGGCATTGGTCTTTGTTTGCCCCTCGGGAAAAGTAAAAAATTTCCACACCACTGAAGAAAAACGTGGTCAGCGTGGTGTCTCCTCCAAAAATTCATCCTCAGATGTATGAGGAGATGCAGGTGATGCCTGCTGCCCTGAAGCCATTTTTTATATAAAAAGGTTAGAGCTAAGTGTAAACTTAGTCTAAAAAAATCTTCTTCCCTGCAAAGAGATGCTCCTCCAAAGAAGGTCAAAGAAGAATGATTGAATTGGGTGGGGTCTTTCAATAGTTAGAAGAGGAAGTGTAATGAACCAATTAAATCTCTTTTTTTGCAGGTCACATGGGATCCGCGCACCCTGCGCATACGCAGCACACACCCAGCGCGCATACGCGAAATTGAATTAAAAAGAAATATAGGTTTAGATGTACAAATATATTACTTTTAAGACTAGTTCAGAGTTTGTCTTCAATTAATATTCACATGAAATACATATATATGTTTTTTTAAATGTTAAGTATTTCGCGGGATCCGCGCACCTACCGCGTCATAGACGCAGATGACGCATCGCGGAAGCACGTAAACGTTGCGTTATGTACATCGAACGTGTCGCGTATAGGCTGGGAGTCGCGTACCGGTCGCATTGCGATCACGCACAAAACACATACCCAAAGCATACCATGCGCGGATGCTACCGCGTAGGGATCGAGAACGGTGCGCATAGGGTGCGCGGATCCGAAAACATGGAAAAAATATATATAAAATAAAGTTTTGAGCTTATAGTTAAAAAACTATTTTGAAAAATATAAAAAAATATGTTTGAAAAACCCATTAAATTCAAATAATATTTTTTAATTTTAAAAGAATTAATTGAAAAAATAAGTTTAAAAAATGGTGATAAAAAAGTATTTTAAAAAAAACATAATATCTTTAGAGATAAGTTATAGATAGGAATTAGCATTTAAAAAACCTTTGAAATTCACTGAAAAAACCATAGGTTTCATGCACGTTATAGTTAGGAATTGGCATTTAAAAAACGTTTGAAATTCACTGAAAAAACCATAGGTTTCAGGGGCGTTATAGTTAGCAATTGGCATTTAAAAGACTTTAGAAATTCACTAAAAAAAACATAGGTTTCAGGGGCATTATAGTTAGCTGGACATTTCCCTCGTACAAAACCCTAGAAATTCCCCTGTTATAGTTAGTTCAGCTAACTATAACTCACGCCCCCGCAATGCACTGCTGATGACGTCACATATTATATCACTCATGAAATGGTCAGTGACATCACTGATGACATCACTGATGACATCTCAAATGACATCACTGATGACATCACTGATGACGTCATTCATGTGATAAATTAGTGCATCTTCTCACACCCTAATATAACCTTTGATACACCGACTCAAAATTTCAGACGGCCATTTTGAAAACCATAGAGACTCCAATACCAATAACTACATACCCACTCATTGACTCTTAGGTCTACATACACCTCCACTCACTCACCTGTACAGTCACTCATACTTACAGTCACTCCGTTCAAGACTATCATATGCATTTATATACCTATATAGACACTCAGACACCGCCAATCATCCATTGAGGTACTGACACACCTAGTCAGTTGTGCAAATAATTAAACACAGTCCAATTTACTCACCTATACAGTTAAACACACTCAAGCTCACTTACTCATAAAAATACTAACAAATTCTGACACTCTTATACAATTACTAATACAAGCACACAATCATCCATACAGCCACTCCTGCAATCACACACTCTCACATAAAGATAGTTATATACCCTTACACACACATATACACTGCGTTTCACATATGTAGTTACTGACACATGTACAACTGAGATATACATTCAATCACTAACACACTCATACACATACTCACCCAACCATACAGTCCATCACAGTTGCACTGTTAAAACCATGCACCCATAGAATCACCCACTCACACATCTATGCACAGAGTCACACACACCCTACCCACACAAACACTCAGGCACCCATACAGATACTCAGACAACCAATCAATAACCCATATAGACACTCATATAGGTATTCACAAAACCATGCAGCCACTTATACACCAACACACAGACACATACAGACATTCACACAGTTTAGTCACTAGTCTGCAGTAAGATACATTTAATGACTCACTTATAGAGTCAGTTGCGCACCTAGAAAATCACCCATTCACACACTTATACACCCACTCATTCTTCCATAGGCCTTTCACTATAAATATATAAAACATATTTAAACTTTTCAGAAAAACACACATTCACTGGATGATGTCATCAGTGATGTCATCAGTGATGTCATTTGAGATGTCATCAGTGATGTCATCAGTGATGTCACTGACCATGTCATGAGTGATGTAATATGTGACGTCATCAGCAGTGCATTGCGGGGGCGCGAGTTATAGTTAGCTGAACTAACTATAACCGGGGAATTTCTAGGGTTTTGTACGAGGGAAATGTCCAGCTAACTATAACGCCCCTGAAACCTATGTTTTTTTTTGTGAATTTCTAAGGTTTTTTAGATGCCAATTCCTAACTATAACGCCCCTGAAACCTTTGGTTTTTTCAGTGAATATATATATGCATAAACATATATATACATGAAACTTTATAAAGTTTTAGTAGAAGGCATAAACCCCTCTATATATGCACCTACATTTAAAATAGAAGGGCCAGATTATGCGCTTTAAAAATACACATTTCAGATCAAGAAGTAATTGATATATCTTTCAAAATGATTAATGCTTGTATTTGGTGAGAGGCAAATGCCACACAATAACTAATAAGCAACTAAAAGGAGTACGACTCTGTGAAGCTTTTTCAATAAAAAAGCATATAAAAACTAAACTCAGAAAGATAACCTCTTCAACTGAACATTCCACATCAAGATATCTTCCCTTGTGTAACTATTTTTGAAGCTTTTTTCGGAAACAAATATTGATTTTTTTCTAGCTAAATCCAATGCTCTTTTTTAAGAAAAAAATGAAGTTGCTGTTAGTTTGTTTTCTCTAAAGTGTTCTTCTTTCAGTGTCTTAGCTATGGGATCTAATAGCATCCAGCAGAGCCCAGAAGCAATAAACTGATGAGCACAATCTGACTCCATCGTTTAGAAAACCTTATGTTATAGAATGACAGGATTTTTTCACAGCTAACTTAAAAGTTTAAGAGCAGCAAGTTCACATCATTGCACAATAAGTTGATCTGAAAATGTTAAGCCTGTAAGTTTTTCAAACTTGATGGGAACTTGCGGACCCTGAAAGAAAGTCTATTTTCAATGTTCTTTTAAAACTTTCTTTAATAGAATCACAAATGTAGAAGATCGCACTTTGCTCTTTATTCTGTGTTACCCGAGCAAACATTGTCATAAAAATGTCCATCATTGATAAAGAAAATCTATTACATATTGTGATTGAGCAAATAAAGCAATGTTATTGTGAAAGGTTTTAGCTTTACTTTTAAGGCAGCCATGACAGAAGCAGATTTACTTTCTTTCGCAAGGTTGCACACTGTGTTAAGCTTCAAAAACTGGCATTCCATCCAGGTACATTTAGTTCCAAAACAACATTGCATGCTCGTAGTTAATGAGTCTTTTGATTCCCAGATTCAGATTTCCTAAATGGTGAAGGCTATCCCTTCAGCACCTTAATGTATCATTTATATGGTAATAGCCAATTGTGATTTAGAGTGATCTGTTGTTTCCATTATTAGTATGGTTTTGAATTTTTCAAGTAACAATATTTTTATATTAATTAAAACGTATTTCCAATTTACTTGTATTAGCATAGATTTCTTAAATTTAACCTTTTACTCACTCTTCATCTATCTGAATTTGGAATTTACTTTTGAGGTGTTATATTCTTAGGCGTGTGAGAGGTATTGCGTCTTTGTGGGAATCTCTGATCCTCTCTTTTCCCCTCAGCCTGCAGTCAGCTTCCTGTCATGTATTTGCTTGTCTACCTCTCTGTGTTTCATGTCAGCCGCCATCCAAAGAATAGAAGTTACAACACTTCTATCCCCAGATTCTGTAGAATGAGACCACTGAAAGGACTAATTAACAGACAAAAACGTATCTTGTAACGTGAAGATATTTCTTGAGCGATCACAGCCAATTTTAATAAAAAATTACATTAAATATAATATGATTTAGAAAAATATGTCTGCCAGTTAAGACAGATCATGCCATTGAGTGCAGCGTTTCCAAAAGAATGCTAAATAGTAGGCGTTCACTTTAAGGTTACTCTGTCACAATGGGAATGTATATCAATCCGCTGAAATCCTAATCCCATAATATCCTATAGGATTTAGATTTTGGTGGACGGGATATCCATCCCCGTTATGGTGGAGTAAACTGTCCGGCAATATCTAATCAGGCCCAAAGTGACGCAGCTCCCAATTTGACTATGAAGTCCACATATGTGCAACCTGTAACAGTGCAGCATGTTAGTTCATTTATTCTGTGCACCTAATACACCCTTCATCTTGACCTCCCACAATGGCCATTTCTTGCTGCATCTGAAACTGTGCATTCTGGAATGTGTTTCTCATCTTCGATAGCTATTCAGATTCTGCACTAATCTTAATTGGGCCTGGAAGTAAACATGCAAGTGTTGAGGATTCCTTTTCTCAATCTTGCATCATTTACAATTACCACCAATATAATTCCAGAATACCAATTTATTTGATGATGTCCGGTGGGCTTTTGACTCCTTGTGACCTTTGCGACGGGTCACTACTGCCTTCCACAATTTCGACATATCTAGAAAAGGGTAGTAAGAATGGAGCTGGAGAATAACCTGGGACTCCTGAAAGCAGCACTGTATCCAGTTTTACCTGATAAGTCCTCATCCATGGAGTGTTTTCTTTATATCCACTAGCCACCACAACACAGAATTGATATTCTTCGGTCAAATGTGAAGGGCTCAGTGTAGTTCATATGCATGCAAAACCTTTTAGAGGAACAACCACATTTGACGTGGAGGTGTACTGATTAAATCAGATAATTACCAAATGGGATCAAAGGACATTTGACTTCCAGAACCTATTCTCTTCAAGCAGCTTACACCCAAGTGTTGTGATTCTGTCAGAAAACTGTTCCCTTTGTTTGTCACTTACCCTTCCTGGGTATTAATATTACCTATTGATAGTGTACATCAGAAGCCTTTCATGCACACATGAAGGGAAGAGGGCCCCACTCCCATCTGTGCCACAGTGTACCTGCACGGTAAGGGAGTTAAGGAGATCTACAGGGAAGGGCAATCATGTTGGGGTCTATGTCTCAAAAATCCAATATTAGCATTGTCATCGTTATTGTAGGTGTGGACATTGATTCTGCTGCCTGGGTTTAGGGAGAAGCACAAAGTTATGGCTCGCCTCATTCCCTCATTTACTCGCTGCTCTTCCGTAGCAAGTATCAACTGATGCAACCCACTCTTTGCCTTCCTTCTACAGTTTTTGTCCAACAGTCACCAATGTAGCACCACTGATCAACATGTCGTTTGAAGAAATTGCTTCCCTCACTTCCAATAAAGCTGATACGTTAGCATTTTCTTCTGAAGCAGCCTCTGAAATTTATGATCCAGTACAAGAGGCAAGACTCTTCAGTCCTCATATATCTACCACTACGCAACTCATAAAACAACTTGAATATCTCAGTCGGAAAGAGATCAATCAGAGATTACACGCTACTACTCTTATCCAGTATCATAAAGCTAAAAGAATCCCCAGAGGTTTACGGATTGCCTTAAAACCCATGCTTTGCAAAACGAATAAACAATTCATGGAAAGATGGTACCAGATTTTGAATAAATGTTCACTAGACCTTATTCTTTTAATTGTTGAAGAACTTTCCAACATCTTAAACGCCCTTGAAGTTGAAATAACTACTATAAAGGAAGAATTATCTAAAAAAGACACTAAAAATTGGGATGAACTTTTACAAGATCTCAACGAAAAGTTTGACAAATATGCTAAGGAAATACACGAGAGAAAAATCAAGAAATTTCGTCGTGACACGATTGATTATAAACTCGATGAGGTTTATACGTGGGCAGAGGTTTATAATCAACGGAGATGGCAAATACCATACAAAGCAGCTTCCTCCGAAGAAAGTGTCGTATCAGACACAGAATTGGCTCAAAATCGACCTCCAGTCAATAGAACTGAAACTATTTCAGACACTCAAGCAAGCACGTCAGGAAGTACACAAACTAAGAAGTCGTCTTTTTTGGCCACCAGTCCAGCGGCAAATCATCAACCAGAAAAATCTATACAAAAACAAGGAGGGGCAAAAGGAAAAGAACAAGAGAGCGAATTAGACAAGAGATCTCTTCGCAGCAAGACGAGAGCAACCTAGTTGTTAACATTTCTAAGGTTGATCTATCAAAAGCTCAAATTGCGGTTTTGAATAAAGGTACATCGTATGTACCTACTTATCACAGCAACATCGCAGAGACCGAAATTGCTTTCTTTAAGTTTGTTAGAATCTTAAGATTAAAGTATTTTTTCAGTACCATCGAATCTCCTATGCAATCTACGGAGGAAAGCCAACTAAAAGAGTTTAAACCCAAAAGTTCTTTTTGCTCGCCAATATCCCATAAGTCCATTGACAGTTTCGAAAGATTGGTTAAAGCAGAGATGACTAAAATCAATTTCGGAAAGAAGACTCAACAAAACTTCAGTGCCACTGAATGGAGTACTCTCAGACAACTGTCCAATAATCAACTATTGACTTTATCTAAAGCTGACAAAGGAGGAGCTTTAGTTGTTCTAGACTCGGAATTTTATGATCAAAGTGTGATGCACCACATCACCGATAGTGACACGTATACCAAATTAGACCAAGATCCCACTATCAAATATCAGAGTCTTCCTAATCAGATTCTCACACGGGCAGAAGAGATGGGCTGGATCAATCACAAAACTAAGAAGTTTTTATATACTACATATCCAAGACGGCCTAAACTATACATGTTACCAAAAATTCATAAAAGTTTGGAAAAACCACCTTTTCGTCCCATAGTCTCAGCATGCGGCTCACTGTCTGAACCCATTGGTAAATATCTTGATTATTTTTTACAACCTATTGTACAGCAACAGGGTCTTGACCTCAAGCACATCAATGAGTGGTATTTATGCACTGTGGACGTCACTGCTCTTTATACCTCCATTCTACATGCCGATGGATTAGATGCTATTGAATGGGCTCTATTGAATCATAACAACATCAAAGCTGAAAAGGTGTTTCTTTTGGAATTGCTACATGTTGCATTATTCCAGTTATTTTGAATGGCAGGGGGTCTTCTACGCCCAAAACAATGGAACTTCTATGCGCTTTACTGGGGCCCCTTAATATGCCAATATTTTCATGGCCAAACTTGAACATGATCATATTTTGAACAATAAAGCATGGGTTCAGCATTTGATTTTATTTAAACGGTACATCGATGACATTTTGATAATTTGGAGAGGTGACCCTAGTGATTTAGAAAGGAACTTTTTTTATCTCAATCACATCCACAACCGTATTAAATTCACTCATCAAATTAACAAATTTAGCATCAATTTCTTGGATGTACTCATTCAAATTGATCAAGGGACCATCAAAACCAATGTGTTCATCAAGTCAACTGACAGAAACAATTGTCTTCACTTTGACAGCTTTCATCAACCTACACTAAAAAAACATTTACCCTACTCTCAATTTATTCGACTAAAAAGAATTACTTCTGACCCTCAAGATACAGTGGATATTATTCACAGATTCATGAATAGATTCCGGAAGAGAGGTTATCCAGAGCATATTCTTGAAAAGACTAAACAAAGACTTGCAGGCATGGACTGCACTAGTCTATTAAAACGCACAGAGAAATCACAAACCAGTCGAGTAGTGTGTATACTGAAACACTCCACACAAGCTTCTACGATTAAATCCATCATAATGAAACATTGGGATATCATACAAACTGAACCAGATTTCAACTTCTTATTTCCGCAACGTCCAATTTTTGCTATGCAACGTTCAAAGAATCTTAAAGAACTGTTGTCAAAAGGATCTACTGGCCCTAAAAGAATTTTTAAAGGCATGCAAAAATGCATGAATTGCGTACATTGCAATAACGTGATGATAGGAGATCACTTTACCCATCCCACAAAAGGATATAAAATTAAATTCCGACACTCTAGCACCTGTGACACTATGAATGTGATTTATGCTTTGAAATGTCCCTGCGACAAAATCTATGTGGGTAGGACAGAAAGAAAAGTGAAAATCCGGATATGAGAACACAAAAGCAATATTCGAATGAATAATAAAAAGTCAACAGTAGCGCTACACTGGAAGGAAGCTAGACATAAAATAGCGCAACTACGTTTCACAATTTTGGAAGCACAAAAGCCCACAAAAGACACTGATCCTTCTAAATCATTAGCGCGCTCTGAATTTTTCTGGACCAAAAAAATTACAATCTCTACAACCACTGGGGATGAACGATCGAATTGAATACAGCTGTTTTCTGTAAAGCTTATTGATTTTCATGATTTTTATAGTTTGGTGGCGATTCATTTTTATTATTATTATTATTTTATTTTTTTCATGTATCTGTTTTTGCACACTGCATTAGAGTGTAATTATTTATTCACATTGCATCAGAGTACATATTTAACAGGCTGTTGCTTGTTTGCGTTCAAATTTCCATTTCCTCCTGTATTTGTTTCTTTGCATTGCAGCTTTTGGCTATTCTTGTTCTCGAAATAGATCACCATCCGAATTAGAGTTATTTTTTCTATATCTATTGTTTACTTTCACCTTTAAGCGCACCGTCTTCGATTCCCATAATCAGGTACCATGATCCGTTTTCTATTTTCCCAGTTAGTTTAAATGAACATGTTGCTTACGTCACTACGCACCCTTGGCTGAGTAAGCCACGTACAGCTACCGAATTCGGTGAGTTTGAACTATTCGTCACTTTCACTTTTTGATATTTATTAATATTTTTCTCGTGGACGTTTGGGTAACTTTGGATCACGCTATGGTTTACTGCGAGCACTTTCGGTATCCAGACACGGATTCTTTCACTATTGCTACAGACGCGTAAAGGTTCGGTTATTCACTCTGGCACTGCTATTCACGTTTTTTGCCTTGCATCATTGCAATAAGCACCTAATGCAAGTGACGCTTGTATCTTTTCCTGTTTCATTTTTGACTTTTATTTCTACTGGGTGCTTTCACGCGTTCACGCGGTGTCCGGTGAAATTGAGTTGCACGATCTTTTTTCTATGTATTTATTAACAAAGAGCTCACCATAATTCATACAGTTATGTTACATCACAAGTATAGTATGACAGCAGTTACTGAGGTCTGATAGACAAATTGCCTTTTTCTGTTTTTGAATTGCAGCATTGATACATGACCCCTGATGAAGGGTCTTGATGGGACCCGAAATGCATTGGGTTTGGCTTTATTGATGTCGTATTTGGATGACCAAAGAATGGTTTCTAGCACCACTTGATTGGAAGAATGATTTCTGCATGAAATTAATGCACTACATTTGAGAATAAATTTTGAAGACATCGAACATTTGTCTCATAAGTGATTGATAAAGGATTACTCGTGAAAATTGGTTGATAGCAATTTATTTGCTGTTGTAACAGTGCTCACACCAGCAGAAGGATTCACTCTTCTTGCACTTTCGTTTGGACATTGATTCTGCTGCCTGGGTTTAGGGAGAGGCACAAAGTTATGGCTCGCCTCATTCCCTCATTTACTCGCTGCTCTTCCGTAGCAAGTATCAACTGATGCAACCCACTCTTTGCCTTCCCTCGTAATCATTCCCATTCCGAACGCTACGCCTCCCTAATTTGCCTAATGAAAAGCTTTCTGCTATCTAGCTGCAATGGCTTTGCGCTACATCCTTTACCCCCAGCTTTCAAGGGCATAATCATAATAGACACATGAAATGGATTCCTGAATTATAATATTTAGAAGTATTATTTTAAAATATTATCTTGTAAATAACCTGCTGAGACTGCTGGCTATTGCTCTTATTAGTAGCAGTTAATTGCTCGAAATTGTAGCGTGGAAAGCAACTAACTCGTAAATATGGTCTGTAGCTGTCTGCGGAAGCTCCATAACATTTCCATTTCATGGTATTTCATGAGTATCATTCAAAATTTTAATTTATTGCTTGTGTTAGGACTTTGCCTTGGCAGGCTGCTGAATCTTTCAATAGCTTGGGCCATCAACCAGCGGAAGATGAGAGCCAATGCCTAGAGCAGTAGCTCTATATTCAAACACGATTTACCTTTAACTCCTCACCATCACAAACCAAGTATTCCGTAGAGATGCCCCACACTACATTATGGACCACATCAATGTCCTTAGCTCACAACATAGGTGTAGGTCAGAGATACACCTTTAGATATTTTGTTGGATCTAATTTAACTGATGCGAGCCGTTTGACTTCCAGAGTAGCCTGTCAACCCAATAAGAAATAACTTGATGTTTTCCCATTCTCCCTCCTACCTAAATGAGAAACCACTTCCAAGAGAACTAATCGCATATCCCAATGAGACTTTACATTATATCAATTGACATGTAATGTAATGTGACATAACATACCACAAAGAAAGATAAGAACACATATACCTTGAAATGCCATAAAATATCACATACTAACATACCACATACTAGTAAGTGCAGTGGCGGCTGCCACCAAGTAACACGGGTGAGGCGGAGCGGGTGCCGTGGTTCAGTGCTCAGACTGGCAGGGGCAGCCTGTGCATGTTCCGCACCAGGTGGTGCATTACAGCCTGATGGGGACATGCACAGTTTGCATAACTGTTTGGCTGGGCCCAGACGGCCAGCCAAGCAGTCATGCCCACTTAAATGCCCACCATTCTTCCCCTTGCTGGCTGTGACACAACCAAGCCCCACCCTGCTCGCCCCGTAAACCGGAAAAATAAAATGCTAATAACATAGTGTTATGATCATTTTTTTTTCTTTTATCCACTGCTGAAAATGCAATGGGGCGACACTCCACCTTAACAGAGGAGCAACCACTGAGTAAGTGCAATAATATAACATTAACCTAACAGGTACCATGTTGTGACCAAAGAGAACAAAGTGCGTTCCATACCATTCCACATAAAGAATTGATAAAATATAACATGACATAGCCAAATACATGCTATGACATAAAAAAACGAAACCACTAACAGAGTATTGTAATACAACATAATATGACATGACAAACCATTGCATAATTTTACATATATCTGGTACTTTTTCCAGATGATAACTACTGCAGTCATGTCAGTGCTCCTAAAGGTCATCCACTAATAATTCTCTTTTGACAGTGCAGATGTTGGACTTGAATTGCTTTTTTATGTTATCACTCCGATCTCAATTTTCATGGTGGGAATGTGATTATATGTCTTTGTACTGAAGTCAACAATATTAGTTTGCAAAAATATTTATCCATTAGATCGCAGGGCAAGTACTAGTTATAATTTTTAACTCCATATCTACTAACCTAGACTAACTATGTTATGTAGTTGGTTGTGATATTTTTACCATGCGATATAACAAAGCAATATAGCAGGATATGATGGAAATATAACATTGTCATTTTGTAATTTCATACGTCGATTAACAAATGTTTGTATAATATGCTAAGGTAAATAGACACTGTAAGTAAGCACTTGTGTTCATTATGAAAAAAAGTTTAGTGGAAAACTAACAAATCTTCTAATGTACATTTATCTTTGGTCATTAAAATATTATGATAAGATCCAGAAACTTCAAACAACAAAAGCAATACTTGTTTCAATAGCTTGTTGCATCTGTTTTAATCAGTCACTAATTTTTAGAGTACTTCAACGTTGAGTTTTCAATAATGTTTACAGACTAACATTAAGTAGTCCAACACCTGAGCCAAAAATTGTGCAATGTAACTTCCATTTATGTCATTGAGATAGATGGACATTTCAAGGAACAAATATAAGGTAGCTACAAAAATCCTAAACTTCAACAAGAGTACAGGGCTAGAAGCTCATTAAGATAAAAGAGAAACAATAGAAACTTGAGCAGCAAAGGAGAATATAAAAAAACAAGTAGAAGTTAAATATGAGAGAGTTGTGGTTTATCACGAGTGATGGGACATCAAGCTGATTTAGAAATATAGTAGAAGGGATAAAAATAACTGAAAAACATGGGTAGATCCACAAAGGGGGCATCCAATCAGTGTCCAATATATTTTTTCCCTCTTAATTGAAGGGTCTGACTTTGTGTGGTTTAATACATTCAGAATGATAAGGGGAAGACTGTGCAGTGTTAAAAAATAGAAAAGCCCTCTTTGAGAAATCTATTAATGGTTTGCCCTGTTTTTGCAAAACGTTGGGATCGAAGTCAATGAAAGAGCTGTCTGTGATTTACTCCAGTAAGTTTGTGGCTATTGCAACATGTGGGGCAGGTATCTTAGGCATGATTAATGTAAAGATCTTACAACAAGTGTAAAATATTTTTTTGAAAAACCTATTGGCGGTACCACGCAGTTGTGCCAATTCTATCTGCCACAATGAATTGGGCATTCCTTTTATAGAGGATATAATTAAATTATCCCGCCTCATATTGTGGCATTCCATCTGGCAAGGGAGGAGACCATACTCAATAAGTTAGTTATAAAAGATTGTCTTAGACTTCATTATGCTCTAGATATCCTGTGGTTTGCCTATGTGAAAATAACCTGCGAGGAGATTGGTCATCCGGGTTTATTTGCAAAAACCTACGGGGTGCTAAAACAACTTGGTGCACACATATGATTGCCTTCAACACTATCTTTCCTTTATCTTAAAGAGACAACGGTGATTTGTGCTCACTAGGTTTCGTTTTAACCTTCTACCTCTGTTGGTGGGGTTCCCTACTAAAAGCTACACTTTATCTCATCGGAGTCCTTGTCGCTGCGATGGGCAGTCTGTTCAGTTGACCTTACATATCATGTTTTTTGCTCCTTATAACAAACGCCTAGAAGAAAGTTTTTATTGCCAATTCTTAATGATTTTTAAATTTTTCCAATGTAGTCCTGCTTTATTTTTTTCACAGCGACTACACAGTCCTTTGATATGTTGTATGGCTGCATCTTTTATCTGGCACATACTAAAACTAAGGAAATGTGCAATATTGTGATATTTCCGTTCGCTGTACAGGTTTATAACTGCATTTTGATGTTTTTTTTATTTATTCTGTACGTACTGTATTTTCTCTTTTTAAAATCTTTTATGCTGCAGAAATGTGGTAAATAAAGCTATTCTTGACTTGAGAGGGGAAAAACATGCAGTGGACCATGCTCAGGACAGGAGACATGCACACTGGCACTCTGGACGCACTGTGGAAAGGCAGGGTATTATAGTGGTGTGGCCTAAAACCACAGCCCGGTGCCCTGCATCACAGCGCTGCACATCTTTTCTTGAAGACCAGTATCAGGCCCTGAGTCACACTAACTGGGTGTACGATTGAGCACGCTGAGCCTGTAATACAGCCTATAACTCTGCAGCTCATGCTATTGGGCAGGGACATTTTAGAGATTTTGGGGGCCCTGGGCCAAACGTATTTTGGAGGCCCCTGTGTGGATCAGCTTTGAATTTATGATCCAGTTTCATCTCTCCCATGTCCTCTTTGGCTAGATTACAAACAGTGCACAGACACACTGGTTCAAATTCTAAATGTGTCTATAGTTAATATTCAGGGACAGTTGTGTATGTTATCAATATTGTAACACAGTAGAAGCTCACTAATACTACTTCAAATAATCTGTGACACGCTCCCATTTCTCATATGTGAGATCCTGTTTGGATCTAAAAGAAACATTTCTTATGGATGTTGCATGAAACAAAAACACAACATTTGTCTGCAAAATGTCTGTAATAAACTCTCACACATTACCTAGATTAAAAATACATTTAAGGAAAACACTATTTGCAACAATCTGTTTAAGAATTATTCAAGGTCATCAAGGCAAGACTCTCTGCCAGAGCTGGCTCTGTCAGGGGGCCCCCTGAAAGGAGGGAGCCCTGGGCCTGAGCCCACTTAGCCCAATCCTTAAAACGTCTCTGCTAGAGGGTGAAGGGAGGCTGCCTGTCAGTCATAGCTGTAAGTGTGGTGAAGGGCCTGATATGTGGTGGAAAAAGGGAGGGGCATCTGTGTGGAGGACTGTGAAGGAAAGGGACATAACAGGGGTACCTCCTTTCAAGAAGGCACCATTAGGTTCTCTGCAATAGAATAAAATATAATGAAAAATTAGGAATGTTGCTGCAGAGCGTTTGAAAGAAACAAATACATTCAGAGGGTGAGGTTTGGCACGGGGAGCAGATAGGGCAAGGGTAACCCCTCGGAGCAGCCAAACCTCCAGGACTGTGCAGGCCACCACTGTGCAGGCCACCTATACATACGTTTATTCAGGAGAGGTCTGGGGAGGTGCAGCAAAAAGCCAGAAATGAAAAAGCCCACATGGGAGAGAAGGAAGAAAGGAGACAAACACCGACAAACAGCGGGTCAACATACCATGGGAGGCTCGCTGATGGTCACGCAGCGGTGACCTTCACATGGTGAAAAGTACTAGAAGGTGATTCACACAAAGATTCACATTCTTTTTGGGTCTCTGACATGTGATTTCCTCTGTTTTCTCTGCTTTTTTCACCCCCAGAAAGGTGGAAGAGGAATACATTTTCTGATTGGTGTAAGGTAAAATGCTTCTTCTGCTTCGCATAGGTTGTAGGGTAGTTAGAGCTCTTAGCAATCTGCCCAGTTCAGCAGTTTATGTCCCTTTTCTATGACACCTTCTTCTGTGACTTCTCTGTTAGGGCTGCTTCTGAAGGTGATTTTCTCTAAATTTCCCTCCACTGAATAAGAAAGTGAACGTAGGTGAATAAAAAGAAGCACTGGATGAAAATGCTCTCCCCAAACAATGGTCAGATACTGGTTAATGATGGTCTACCTTCCACATAGTGAAATGATTCAATTCACCTGAAATATAGTTTGTGGATGGAAAACAACACAACGAGGCTTTGCATTGCTTTTAGTATATGTTACATCTATGTTGTTTCTTTTGTTCTTAAACGGTGTATGATCATAGTGCAGCGGCATAAATCTGTTTCACAACAAAGGTTTGCGTATCTATGTTGTTTGCTGAGACAGCCTCAAATGGCTTGTGTATTCTGCGGATCTGAAGATGCTGTGTTTGTTTTTTCCAGAAAGCCCGGCTGGCCCGGATCCGGGTGGCCAAGACTGGCAGCTCCACGGCTTACCTGCACAGCAAGCGGAACGGGCTCCTGAACGAAGCGCTGGAGTTAACGGTGAGCTGGGAGTCACTCTCACCTGGACCACATTCATTCATTTGATTCATCTCATGCTACTTTGAAAACTAAAAATGCTCATGAAGCATGCAAACACAATTACAACATCTGCATTTTTTATTTAATTCTGTTAGAAGGATTGATTCTATTGTTCGCCTTAGATGTGGCAGATTTAAAAGCCCCTTGCGCCACTTTTGCGCCACGCAAAAGTGGCGCAAGGGGCTTGTAAATCTGCCCCGTCGTTTTCTGCAGGTCCCCACTTTGGGGCAGATTTACAAGCTCCTTGCGACACTTTAACGCCGCAGCTGCGTCACTTTTGTGATGCAGTGGCGGCGTAAACAATGCGCCACTATGCGACATATTTACAACATGACGCATCTAGTGAGATGCGTCACATTGTAAAGCCCTGCGCTACATTATACTTGCGTCAGGTTTAATGTATGCAGGGTGGGCGTTCCGTCGCAAGGAAGCCCCGTAAAAGTGACGCAGTGAAATCTACAAGATTTCACGAAGTCACTTTTATGTTTCCGCTGCGTCAAATCCTTACATAGGGAGTGACGCAGCATATTACGTATAGGGCACCCTTGAGCAGTGCTGGAATTGTGTTGTGCTTGCGACACAAGTCCAGCACTGCGTCACCCTTACGATGACAGATGCGTCACGCATCTGTCTATCCTTGCACCACGGTGCGCCGCATTCTAAATGCGGCGCATCCATGGTGGCGCAAGGGGTTACTTGAGTCACGCAAAATAACTGGAGCATCCCTGCTAATATGCAGGGATGCACCAGTTATTGTAAATCAGCCCCTTTAAGTCTGATGTTTCATTAACATGCATGGTATTTATTTTATGCGGTAGGTGGAAGGGGGCCAGTATAGGATAATGGGGTAGCCCAGTTATGTGCAGAACCTGGGGATTTGTAGGCGTAGGAACTTATTTATAAATAAATAATTCAATCCCTCTGTCGAAATGGGACTCGTCATGAATGAAACAAGAAAGTCCAAACAAAAAAAGAACTCATATACTTTTCAATCAGTATAAGATTTTTAGTGTATTAAATTCAATCGTGTACTCTCTAAATTCGATTATAACATATATATATACACACACACACAGATATGGACTATATATTTATATTTAGATTAGTGACATGAAGTGGACCTAAAAGAATCTATTTACATATCACACCACAATATGTACATAACATATATGTTATGATCTCTGTAGAAAGACACCTGGAGCCAGGAGGTATTCTTAAGCCATCTTTATTCAGTCTCCAGTTCAGGTTACATCTGTCTCTACTCCAGCCAGCCTAGTGTGGTACCAGCCCCACCAGGAGCAGCCTCCCTAGCTGCTCAGCCCATCTTCAACTGCCAACACTCATCCACTCAGACACCCAGGCATTCCACGCATCACAGGCACACCAACATTCTATGACCATCTCACGCTCTGGCTGAGCAGCTAGTGGCAGCAGGGCTGGACTAAAATGATAATCAATTAAGTAGGATATAACATTATCCCTTTTTCTTCAACGAAAACAAAACATGCAAGTAATAAAACATCAAGGAAGAACTATCCACAAGAAAAATGAATAATGGTACAAGTCCCACAGATGCAAACAAAAAATTAAAACATCGCAGTACAAAGAACCATTATACACAGAAAGAACGGATAAGATAAATACATTTGATAAGCAATATCTCCCATCCCTCCCTAAAAGAATAAAACATTTTGAAGCAACAATAACATTACCAGAAATACATTTGAAGCATTTTGCATTAAACACTATGACGTAATGCACTACAACGCAAAGGGTAAAAGACCCCACACAACCAAAGCCCCAATGTATAACTAAAAGTAGCTCTAAAGATAGCATACCCTACAACTACAATCCCAAGAGAAAGGGAAACAAACAAGTATATGGATCGTCACCCATAACAACTCCCGTGAAGGGATGTACATTAGTACTGTGCACAACTATTTATGGACTAAACCATAACCCAACCCAGTGTGAGGGTTAACCTAGGTACAAACTATTCATGGACTAAACCAGAACCCAACCCAGTGTGAGGGTTAACCTAGGTACAAACTATTTATGGACTACACCATAACCCAACCCAGTGTGAGGGTTAACCTAGGTACTCCAAACCCCTTGTAGAGGTTACATACCCCCATGTAGGAGTAACCACACATTAATACTAAAAGAGCTCTTGACCCCCTTGTGGAGGTTACGTACCCCTATGGGAGTAACAAGCATAACTAATCAAAGGGCAGTTACCCAAGACCTTCCCTCGTGTATGGGAACAATGTGATGACCACCCACAGGAAAACAATCACAATAAAGTAGAAGACCCATCCTCAAACTATAGACCTGTGGCATCACGATTTTTTTCTGTTTCCTAAAACCATACCGTTAAATGTAGAACAGTAGTGCACTGTGCCCCACGCCGGTGAGCGATATCTCACCCGATTTGTGAAATGTCTGGTCCCCTACATAAGTCACACAAATCATCACAACACTGTGGGGACACCAGAACAATGCACTCCACCTGAAACCATGACCAGTACATCAGTAAAAACACATTACCGATCTACAACATCAGCTCTTGACAACACTACTTGTTCAATCTGTGGCATAAAAGAGTTGCAAAAACACATTACCGATCTACAACATTATTATTATTATTATTATAAGGATTTATATAGCGCAGATTAAAAAATCGAAAACTGTAACCCTACGGGTATCCAGGCGCTCTGACCAGACAAGATGTTTTATCGCACGAGAGGACAAGTTGGAGACTTTACGCTGCTGGGAACAACCAGGTTTTGAGGCTCCTTCTAAATTCTATCAAAGACTGCGTTTGCCTGAGGGCTGGTGGGAGTTCATTCCAGCTTTGGGCTCCGACCACCCTGAATGCCCTCCCTCCTAATCTTGCCCGTTTAAAACTGGGCTGTACCAGCAGATTGGCCTTGGATGACCGCAGCTGCCTTACTGGGGAATACCAGGCAAATCTTTCCTGGAGTGGGATCGGGCCTAGTCCATGGATTGCCTTGTGCACCAGGCACAGAGATTTGAAAAGGACTCTTTCTTTAACGGGTAACCAATGTAGATCTCTGAGTGCCTGGGTGGAGGAGGAGTCAAACTTACGACCAAGTGCCAGCTTGGCAGCAGCTGACTGAACTCTCTGTAGCCCCTGCAGAATGTATTGGGGGGCTCCGAGATACAGAGAGTTGCAGTAATCCAGCCTGCTGAGGATAATGCTTCTTACGACCGTGTTACGGGAATCTGCAGGCAACAATGGGAGGACACGGCGTAGAAGTCGCAGTAGACCAAAGCAGGTACTGGAAGTTTTGCTAGCCTGTGAAGCCAGCTGAAGGTTGTTATCGAACAAGACCCCTAGGTTCCGTACAGTGCTAGCTGGTGTCAGTGGAGCTGAATCCGGGGCGATTCTGAAGTCCACCGGAGGATGTTGAATCAGTCTTGTTGGTGCATAAAGCAACAGTTCTGTTTTGTCTCCGTTGAACTGCAGACAGTTTCTCCGTAGCCAGTCCGTTGTCTGCCTCATGCAATTTTGGAACTGCTCCAGAGAGACTGCCTGTTTGCCTTCCAAGGAGAAGGCCAGTTGGGTGTCGTCAGCATAATTGATCAGCTCCACCCCAAACGCTTTAATGATGGAAAATAGCGGTTGTAAGTATACATTAAATAGGATGGGGCTGATACTCGAGCCCTGTGGAACTCCGAAGTCCACTGGTGTGGTCTCTGAGATGAAAGAACCCATGGTCACCCTTTGGTGTCTTCCCGTTAGATAAGAACGCAACCACTGTAGTGCTTGACCTCCAACCCCAACCTCCGTCAGCCGTCCCAGCAGCGTTTCATGACTCACGGTATCGAATGCGGCTGACAAATCTAGGAGCACCAAAACAGCGGTGCTCCCTGTGTCAGCCCGCATCCGCAACGTGTCCAGCATGGTGACTAATGCGGACTCGGTTCCGTGGCAAGGGCGGAAGCCGAACTGGTCCCTGTCCAGCAAACGGTTAGCCTCTAGATAACTCGAGAGGGATCTGCTCACCGCCTTCTCCAGGATTTTGATAGGGAACGGGAGGAGTGAAATTGGCCGGAAGCTGGCAGGGACAGTTGGGTCCAGGCTTGATTTTTTGATCAGAGGGGAGACCAAGGCCAGTTTCCAGCTATCCGGGACCATGCCTTCTGCCAGCGACTGATTACAGATCTGGCGCAGCCAGGGGAAGGTCGAGTTACCCCATAGCTTCCACACCTTCTGGGGCAGTGGGTCAAGGGGGGAACCCGACGAGATGCTGTGTGCCGTCTTGATAAATGACTCATCTGAGAAAGATGAAAAAAGGGTTAGAGAACAATTACTACTTGGCTTCTCGTGGTGTGTTCCTTTCCCAGAGGCATCAGCTACTCTATCAGAGACCCCGAAGAGGTCCGTGATCTTCTTCACCTTGTCCTTAAAGTAGGTAGCAATATCATCGCATAACCTCTTGGAGGGCACTACTTTATTTTCGAGGCAGCTGGGGGCCGACAGGGAGTTCACTATTCTAAACAGTTCCCTTGCTCCATTTGGGGCAGATGCTATAGAGTCAGCGTAGAAGCTCGCTTTGCGATCCAGGATAAGTTGCTTGTATCTACTCTGTGCGGATTTCAGCGCCGCTTTATCCCTGGCAAGGAGCCCCTTCCTCCATTTCCTTTCGATCTGCCTACAGAGCTGTTTTAACTGTCGCAGGTCATCATCGTACCAAGGCGCTGATGGTCTGCTCCTAACTCTGATCCTTTTCTTCGGGATCAAAAGGTCCAGCTCGTTAGTTAAAAACTTATGGTAGGCATTGTAATTATCCTCCACCGATCTGGAGGCTAGGAAAAGACTAGCTGTAGGGAGAGTCACCCGTGATCCGGTTTTGGTCAATTTGACCCAGTTTCTACCCTCTCTGTATGTTGCCGTGGTTTCGGATTGGCAGGAGGTAGCTGGTAGCAGTATCTTAAACTGAATACAAAAATGGTCTGTCCAAGTAAGCGGGTGAACGCCTAAAAGCTCGACCTCCGTCTTGTTGGCGAACAACAGATCCAGTATGTGGCCTTTTTGGTGGGTGGGAGATGCAACTAGCTGGTGGAGGCCAAGGCCAAGACAGGTAGCTGTTAGATCCCTCAACTGGTTCTTAGTGCATACGTCCTCCCGCCAGTTAAAGTCACCTAGGACAACCATCTTAGAATGTGTGAGTGCAAGGTTGATGATTATATTCAAAAGAGGTTGCGTTGGAGCTCTTGACCGCACTACTTGTTCAATCTGTGGCATAAAAGAGTTGCTGGACACCACAGAACCCATAGCTTAATGGATCCAAAATAAAACAGAAAGCCATAAATGGAACTTAACTCAAATGAAGGGTTCACACATCAGTCATTGTCTCCCGTGAAACAACTCCGACATACATGAAACGGAGAATTCCTCACAGAGAATTCAATGAAACAAAGGGTTTCACTCAGGGGATTCCAAAATCGACACTTCCGAAGTCTGTTCAAGTTGCGAAGACACTGCATTGTCCCCGACCCTCCTGTCGACTTTCACATTATCTGTATGGTTGGCAAAGCGCGTCCGTGTATGACTGCAATGCCTGTAAAGACATAGACGGCAGCCACCAAACACAAAATGGCTGCACGTATTTGCACGTCCCGCCGGATGGCTCACGGCACGTTCAGGCTGGAAAGCGTCCAGGGACGAAACTACAGCGGAATGACAAAAACGTCATAGAAGTTCCACAGGAGCCTCGCGCAACGCCTAAGAAAAGTGAGTCACACGAGCTTCAATTTTAAAATTCAAAATTTGAGGAGAACGGTTGAACTGGCCAAAGTCTGGGGGTTGTACAAGCAATACAAATCACTGTTGACTTACCCCCAATCGCAAATATGTAAAGACGATGGCCGGGCATGTCACTTCACCAAACGGCCACGATACAAGCCCGCACACGTTACGTACATCAGCCCCAAAAATGAACACAGCTGAAGTTGAGATAGCCGGCTCCAGAAGACTCGGAGTTAGGATTTCAGCTCCCCTGTACATAGTAATAATGATACCTTCCTTTAAATGTCCACCAACACAAACCAGGGCAAACGCGATAACTGTGGAACTCCACTCACGATGTAGCAGGAAAACACAAACGTAGCACAGCATCGTGAACAAATATTTTTCCCATCTGCGCAGCAACTAGGTGCAGAACAACTAGATGCAGAGTGATGTGACCGCTTCTCTCAGAAACAGAATGTACCACAATATATGCCAATTCCCTTGACGTCACTGTCGTCCTAATACGAGTCACTGTAGTCCTGGTACGACGAAATGAGACACTATGTTTTTGGAGGCCCCTTACATCGCTGCAACTGTCACTGTGGTTTTGTAGGCCCCTTACATCACAGCAACTGTCAATTAAAGACCCTTTTGAACAAGATATTCTCCATGTGTGCAACTTCTGCACACCTTCCGTTTATACATCTTTTAAACTGACTTTTTCTTCTTTCTGTGGCTGGAACACCATGTGTGGTTGTAGTTGAACTACTCCTCCAACTCACTGTAATCCTTTTGTCGCTAACATTGTGGCTGGAACACCAGATGCGGCTGTAGCTTAGCCACTCCTCCAACTCACTGTAGTCCCTTATGTGACTGTAGCATTCCCAGGCTGTAGTGTCCTTTGATGAAGACACTTCTCTGTGGGCTGTCCGTTGAGGAGGACACTGGTGGGGCTGGCGCTGGCTTTCCTGGGAATTCTTTGTTTGTAGATAGTAGTTACTTGTAAGATCTCTTAGTTTCTCCTTTAAATTTCTTTGTAGTTGCTTTGTTTCTGTGCTGTACCAAGAGTCTCTAGGGTCCAAGTCCGCTCGTCGCCAAAATAAATGTTATGATCTCTGTAGAAAGACACCTGGAGCCAGGAGGTATTCTTAAGCCATCTTTATTCAGTCTCCAGTTCAGGTTACATCTGTCTCTACTCCAGCCAGCCTAGTGTGGTACCAGCCCCACCAGGAGCAGCCTCCCTAGCTGCTCAGCCCATCTTCAACTGCCAACACTCATCCACTCAGACACCCAGGCATTCCATGCATCACAGGCACACCAACATTCTATGACCATCTCACGCTCTGGCTGAGCAGCTAGTGGCAGCAGGGCTGGACTAAAATGATAATCAATTAAGTAGGATATAACACGACAAACATTTAAACACAGTGCAAAGTATTTTGGATATGATTCTGCCCAGCAAAAAATTCATCCAATTATCTTAGTTGTTCTGGGTGATCATTAACACTCAATATTTTACGTCGACGTTTCGACCCCTGAAAAATATTGCGAATATGTAATTGTCTGTGGGGGGTCTTCCTCAAGACTAGAAATTGAATCTGTGTGTGTCCTTCTGATAGGTTCCACTTGGATACCAAGGGGCAGCACGGCAACTTGTACAGTTTAGATGGTTAACCTTATTCAAGCGTGGCTCATCTTGCTATTAGACAGACTTGATCTGTGGTACACCGTGCCTTCCATTCTCCGGCGTCTGCCGCTCGGGGTTTCCAATAATAAATCACTCTCTTTTTCTCAATAAACTACTCATAGGGGCCTTCCGCCTCCTGGGAATACTTCTTACTAACCCTGAGGCCAATTAATCGCCTTTAGTTGTTCTCTCTATTCACTATAAGGAAACCCCGGTTTCCTTATAGTGAGCGGGGTTTCCTTATAGTGAGAATGGAAGGCACGGTGTACCACAGATCAATTCTGTCGAATAGCAAGATGAGCCACGCTTGAATAAGGTTAACCATCTAAACTGTACAAGTTGCCGTGCTGCCCCTTGGTATCCAATTCGAACCTATCAGAAGGACACACACAGATTCAATTTCTAGTCTTGAGGAAGACCCCCCCACAGACGATTACATATTCGCAATATTTTTCAGGGGTCGAAACGTCGACGTATAATATTGAGTGTTAATGATCACCCAGAACAACTAAGATAATTGGATGAATTTCTTGCTGGGCAGAATCATATCCAAAATACTTTGCACTGTGTTTAAATGTTTGTCGTAAAATGTATATGTTATGTACATATTGTGGTGTTATATGTAAATAGATTCTTTTAGGTTCACTTCACGTCACTAATCTAAATGTAAATGTATAGTCCATATCTGTGTGTGTGTGTATATATATATATATATGTTATAATAAAATTTAGAGAGTACACAATTTAATTTAATACACTAAAAATCTTATACTGATTGAGAAGTATATGAGTTCTTTTTTTGTTTGGACTTTCTTGTTTCATTCATGACGAGTCCCATCTGGACAGAGGGATTGAATTATTTATTTATAAATAAGTTCCTACGCTTCAAAAGCGAATAGGTGACAGAACCACTGTTCCCTTCATGTAGGTGGAAGGGGAGCAGGGTTGAGTAAAACAGATTTCGTCACCCTTAAGTTCTTTAAATATTCTATGCCCTGACAGGATTTGTATTTATCTTTCAGATGTATTTACCTGTTCTCAGTAATGACTGAAAAAAGCACTCTCATTTTTCATGCAGTTGGTACAAATTAAATATCAATCAAAGTGCTGCAAAAGGTTAAGAGCATGTTCTCAACATTTAAGATTGTTTCTGCAAACTTCAGGAAAAGTATAGGGTTGCATCAAGTCCCGACCAACTTATCTCCTAGTTAGCACAGTTTGTTCTCAAGGTTATATCATTTTTATTCTCAGAAGAAACAAGTTGCTTCCTATTGAGGCCGATTGACTGCAATCAGTTGAACGATATATTTGGAGTATTTGGAGTATTTGGAGGAGTATTTATAGAGCGCGGCGTTCGCTCCGGAAGGAGCATCATGGCGCTGAAAATCCTTGAAAACAGGTCACAGAGAGAAAGGGGGAAGACTAGATGGATGCTTTGGTCCAGTCGTCGGAGAGATTAAAAATCCAAGTTTTGAGAAATTTCCTAAAGGGTTTCTCAAGTGTCTGAAGTCTGAGGTGTCTCGGCATGCTGTTCCAGGCTCTAATAGCCAGGGTGCTAAGGGTTTTTCCGCCTTTGGATTTCAGGTTGAACTTGGTGGAGATCATGAAGTTTTCATGAGAAGATCGGAGGGAACGGCTCGGATTGTAATGTGGAAAACGCTTGGTAAGATAAGAGGGACCTGTTTTGTTAAAGGCTCGGAAGGCAACAATGAGAATCTTAAAGAGTATTCTCTTGTGCAAAGGGAGCCAATGTAAGGTCTTCAGGGCTGAGGAGATTGAGGATTTGCGTGGAAGTTTTAGGACGAGGCGGGCAGCAGTGTGTAGAACGCTTTGAAGTTTAGAGAGAGTAGACTTCTTGGTCCCTGCCAGAAGGCTGTTGCAGTAGTCTACACGTGAGAGTATGAGGGCTACAGTTACTGTCTTTCTAGAATCGAGGGGGAGAAAATCAAAGAATTTTCTCAGGGATTTGATTATGCCGAAGCATTTTCCTGCTACGGACGTGACATGGTGATCGAAAGAAAGGTCAGAGTCAAAAAGGACTCCGAGATTCCGGGCAGAGGTGACGGTCTGGGGGGGAGCAACAGAGTTATCAGGCCACCACAGGGCAGGACAGAAAGAGGCATTCTTTCCAATGGGGAGGATCTCAGTTTTGTTTGAGTTGCACCGAAGGTGGTTAGTGTCCATCCATTGGAATACTGCGGTTAGGCAGTGTTTCAGATTGAGCTCTGCCTTGTTGGAATTGTCGTCAAGGGGGATGATCAACTGAGTATCATCGGCATATGAAGTGACAGTTATGCCGAATGATTCAATCAGGGTGAGCAGAGGGATAAGATAGATGTTAAAGAGGAGGGGGCTTAAGATGGACCCTTGGGGGACTCCGGAGGACACCTTTTTCTCATTGGATTGAAAGGAACCCAAGGTGACAGTTTGGGACCTATCGCTGAGAAAAGATCTAATCCATGATAGGGCTGAGTTGGTGATGCCGATGTCCTTAAGTCTATTGATCAAGATGGAGTGGGATATGGTATCGAAAGCTGCCGTAAGGTCAAGAAGGATCAGAATGGCCTTCTTCCTTTGGTCTTGCAATGTTTTAATGGTGTCGGTCAGTTCGATTAGGGCAGTTTCGGTAGAATGTTTAGACCGGAACCCGGATTGCTGGGAATGGAGTATGTTGTGGGATTCCAGAAAGGTTTTAAGTTCTTTATGGACTAGCTGTTCAGTTATTTTGCCCAGGGCGGGGAGGAGGGTGATAGGGCGGAGGTTGGTCAAGTCTGTTGAGGATTTGTTGGCTTTTTTCATCAGTGGCTTGACCACGCCTTTTTTCCATGAGAGGGGAACAGAACCAGAACTGAGGGACAGGTTGATGATGTCATTGACGATAGGGTTGATCTCATCAATGATGAGATGAAGAATCTTAGGGGGGCAGGGGTCAGAGGGGGATCCAGATTTGCAGGAGAGGATCGCTTCTCTGGTCTGGGCCAGAGTCACCGGAGTGAAGTTTTTGAGACTGTTAACAGTCAGGCAAGGTTGGTCGGGGTCGAGGGATTTGTGAGTTGAAGGGGGAGGGGGGAAGTTTTTTTGAATGGAGGTGATTTTATCGTCAAAGTAATCAGAAATTTTGTCACATAGCTCTTGGGATGGGGGGATTTCGGGTTGGAGAGCTTTGGGGTGGGTGAAAGTCTTCACAATTGAAAATAAGGTTTTTTGCTTTTGGCTGGCTTCTTTAATGCCATTTACGTAGTATGTTCTCTTGGCCGATTTGATGGTAGAGAGATAGCTTTTCCTCTGGAGAATATAGGTGTTTCGGTCATCATTATCGTAGGATCTACGCCATTTACGTTCCGCTTTCCTGCAGAGTAGATGAGCGGAGGCTAATTCAGGAGTGTACCAGGGAGCTTTGATTTTGGTTTTCTTCAATATTCTATCCTGATGATTGGATGGGCATCGTTTAGCGATTTCTTGTGAGAGCCAATTGTGAAGGCGGTCTGCATCTCTGTTGATGTTACCGGATAGGGAGGGGACGTTGGTTAGGGAAAAGGGATTGAGAGTGAGATTTTTCTGGACAGTTTTCCAGTTTGTAGAGTGAACAAGGTGAGGAGTGCGTTTATTGCTGGTAGAAGGGTGGCAGCTAGGGATGTGGAAGGGGATCAGGTAATGATCCGTCCATATCTGGGGTAGGGGGGGCAGGGTAGTGATGGAAGGGAAATTGGAGCAAACACCGTCCAAGGAGTGGCCAAGAGAGTGAGTAGGCAACGTGACACTTTGTTGTAGGTTAAAGATTTCAAGTGTCTGAAAAAAGTTGCTGGTTTGAGAGTCGGCGAAGGTCTCAAGGTGTAGATTAAAGTCTCCTAGCAGGGTAAAGTGTGGGTAACGGAGTAAGAAGTGTCCTAGAGCGTCATTCAGGGAGTCGAGAAATTTAGCAGCGTTGCCGGGTGGGCGGTAGATCAGGCCACCGGAGAGGGAAAGGGATTGGCTGAGTTTGATGGAAAAGCCTAATCCCTCTTCGTCAATGAGAGGGTCGAGGCAGAAGGTGTGACAGTTAAAGGTGTTCTTCAGTATAATTGCAACACCTCCTCCTCTACCTTTCTGTCTGTCCTGTCTGTGGAAGGAGTAACCCTGTGGGAGGGCTACGGCTATGTCGGGGTTGCTGTCTTCAGTGAGCCAGGTTTCAGTGATCATGAGGCAGTCGAGGTCATAGTCAATGATGAGATCGTGAATGTCTTGACTATGTTTACACATCGACCGGGTATTTATCAGGCCACCTGTGAAGAAGGGGCGTTGGTGATTGGGGGGGGTTGGCTGGTCGTGGTCGAGAGTGAGTGACCAGCGGCATTTGATGCAGCTGGTAGGGCCGACTACTTTCGATATGTCAAACTTGCATGAGCAGCCGGAGCTGTCTCGGAGTCGGAGAAGGTCGTTGGGTGCATACCTGATACTAGGAGGTGTTTGGGCAGGGGTTCCTGCGCCTTGCGCGGTCTTGGCGCGGACGGGCGCAGACGGGCTTGCCTTAGGCGCTCCCGCTGCGCTCGTCCGCTGCGCGTCCTATGCATGCACATTTGTAGGGAGAGAAAGGGGGCGTGGCCTCCAAGGGGGCGGAGTCAGCGCGCACGCCGCTGGTGATGGCGGCTGCAGGCAAGGAACTGAGAAGGCGCGAACAGCCTTTGAAATCAGCTGAGCGCTAAGGTGAGAGCGAGCGCTGAGTTGTGCTTCGTTTTAAAAGACAAGTAAATAGTGACACCACACAGGAGACAGAGTGCAGTGAAATGTACAGTTTTTTTAAAAACAACAGAGTACCTCCAGCCCCGGCTTCCGCCTCAGGACTGGGTCAAGATTTACTCGGTATACCGCCTAAAGCCACACGAAAGAGCACATTGACAATTACTTGCCATATCTATAAAAATGCACATTTTTTGTTAGAAAAGCAAAGTTATGCCGATTATGCTGCTTTAAAGATGAGCAGTGTCTACAGAATATTTCCGGAGCAGTTTTATGTGTCTTTAGTTCATTTATGGAGTACTTGAAATATATGCCATCAAAATGTGGTAAACATAGCATCTCTCACTGCTGTGTACAACAGTGCAAAACACTGACGCCGTCACTTCGCTGCACTACCAACTGTAGTGAGGCCGGCGCCCTTGAACAGGAAAAATCTAAATAGTGCATTATAATTTTGGGAAACGGCCAAGATAAACTGCTGGTTCTTCAGACAAAGTCTTCTAAGATCAGCCATGTGTTGGTCACATCTGGTGCACAACGTATTTGTTGGCGCAGGACCTAGTACCATTTGCATATGCTAAAATGTGTTGCTTGACTCCTTATTTTAACACTTATTTCAGGTGATTTGAAATGTTTAGGTTGGGTGTCAGTTGTAGACATGGTTTACAGTGATATGTTACACGCTACTGCATATTTATTTACACCATAAAAGGGGTGTAGCTTGGTCAGTAAGATTGGGGTAGGTGTGAGCTTTAGATTTCCCAACAATGGCGCTGGCATATAATGTTAACAAATATGCATTATACAACAAGCGGGGTGCATGAAAGAGGGTAGAGGGGCAAGGCAAATGCCAATTGGTAGGGGTACTAACACGGGTTGGTAGAGGTACTAAGTGAGAGAAAATACACTATTTTGCATAATAACCAACATTGTTGAAGACCTTCAAAAAAGAGAGCGAAAAGTGTGTGTGCGCTTTTGTCTGTCTGTAGGTACACATTTCTGTTGAAATCCGACAGAGGCCTCACCATACTCGGTTGAAAAATACCTGTACCCAACTATTCAGCAGAAAATACATTTATTAGGGGGTGTAAAAACCCAAAAGCTATCCCCCCAGGAAGCTAAGCCCCTGCATACATTGGTAATCTATATGGTGGAGTAGTTATTTTTTAGCTTCTAAGGCAAGGAACATTAACATTCACATTAAAAACAGCACCTCTAGATGGAGGCTTAGAAACACTTGTCTCCGCTTTGTAGCTTTCTAGCCTGAAGGACTTCTCCACCGAATGATAACTATCTAACACATGGTAGAGATGAAGCTTGATGGAGAAGGTGTCTCTACACGTAATGCTTGGCAGTTCCCTTTAGCCTCATGCAGTGCTTTAAATGGGCCGGTACTGCCCGGTACGGTGTACCGGCATCTTTTTACTTTGAGAGGGAGAGTAGCAGCACTTCTCAAGAGCAAAGTAATGCTTTTAGTTGGAGAGTACCTGCACTTCTCAGACACACGCAGGTACTCTGCTACAGAGTACCTGCACTTCTATTTTCCAATTTCAAGAACTGGCCTCTGCACCTACAATTATCATACCTCAATTAGATGTTTACTACAGCTATGATGCCATTTTGTCGTGTGGTGTAACAGTACTGGAAATGAGCTTCACATTTAAAAGTCCGAATTGTAACTTCTCTTGTGAAGACCCTCAACTCTTAGAATGTTAATACCAAATATTATCAAATAAAATGTAGATGTACACTAGAAAAAAGGTTTGAGATTTTTTCTCTTATATGCACTGTCTGGTCACATCTCCAGAGCTTCTGGAACTCAGTGGCAACTAAACCATGCTTCTGACAAGTATTAAGTTGATACTGGAGCCAAAGAACCAGGATACTGATGCAGCTACTAACTTCCCAAGTACCTCCCATGGAGGCCTTTGACTTACAGTGGTTATTGAGATTCAACTTTCGAGGCTTAATCCGTTCTCTAGGTTGTGGGGGTAGAACAAATAGTTCAAATTGCACATAAACCAGTCAGTAATTCAATGTCCAGACTATGTCATCTTTGTTAAGAAAAATGCTAAATATATCTTTCTGTTAAATATATTATGATATATTCGCAGCCCAGTCAATAACACGTTCTGGAAAAAGGCCCATAGATGCCTTATATTGCATTGTTTCCAGTTGTAACGCATGTAGTTGAAATCTGTCTCAAGCAGCATTACAGTTACAAAAGGAGCCAAAGTGCAGAGTCTGGTTTAAGAAGATACAGAAGTGTCAGCAGCTGGAAAGCCGTGCTCATTTTTTCAGACTGATGCTTATCGTGACAGGATTCTTCGATGTCAAGAGGACAGCAGCACTTTGGCACTGTTCTATGTGGCACATGGTCACTGTCCAGCAGTTAGTAGAAGGCAGATCTGCAATCATATGTGAAGAGCCACTTTGTGCTTCAGTTTCTTCAGCTCGGGCAACAGGCTGCCATCTCCATTCTGGGAGAGTGAACAGAGTACGGTTCTCCGGCAGGAAATGGAGGACGCACACAGCCTTTAAGATGGCACTGGCAATCCGTGGTAATCACAGTCTCTAAGAGGTAGAGCAGGTGGGCATCAGGGAAGCCCACACGTCCTCTGGGAGAACTGAATTCTGGTAATAGTCTCACGGGTGGGTAGCTCACTCCTTGGCAGTGCAGGCTATAGAGAGAGATTTCTGGCAGGCCTCACTGCATTCACAGTCAATCGATGCCTTCTTGTCGGTTGTATGATGTTACAACGCATTCCGTTGCAACGCATGCCTTTACCACGCATACGTAACAACGAGAATACCATTCAAACGCATCACCTTTACCACGAAAATGCCTTTACCACGCATGCTTTTACAACGTTTTTCGTTGTTAAACCGTGCATGTTAATAGCATGTTCTTTCTAAAGGTTATCTCTGATCCCTTCCCCATTTCCATATACTGCTCCGATTCCCACCCACAAACCCTTTTATTAAATACCCCTCTCTTTAACCCTAATATTTTACTCCTTCTCTACACAAAAAAAATACTAATATCCCCCTTACCTCTCCAAGCTCTCCTCTCCAAGCTCTTCCGATGTCACGTCGTAAAGAGGAACCGGAAGTGTCTTCCGGAAGACCCCCGAAACCCCCTTACCTTTACCATACATGCCTTTACTACCTATCTCGTAGTAAAGGTATGCGTGGTAAAGGCTATTCGTGGTAACCATGCATGCGTTGTAATGCAAGCGTGGTTAATGTTATGCGTGGAAACGGCCGCGTTGTAGTAGCCGTTTCCCCTTCTTGTCTCACCCACTCTCTACCTATTTTTTTGTTTGTTTCAGATTTATATAGCGTGAGCTCGAAGGTATTGGAGCGCGTTACATGAGCACCGGTTACGTTACACAAGGACACATTCATTTTTTTTTGGTAGGGCATGGGGAGATTAAGTGATTTACCCAGAATCACAGAATGTGGATGCGACCCCGAGGCTCGAACCTTGATATCCAGCACCAAAGTCGGCAGCTCTAGCCGTCAGACCACATTCTCTCTCCACGTTCACGGCACAGCTAGAATAATCTTGATTGGGCTGAACAGTGACCACACTCTTCCTCTATGTACAATCCCTGTCACACTCTGCGCTTCATGGCAGTGCACTGGATAGGTGCACTCAGGTTAAATGTTCTTTACAAGTGAGTTAGCTCTTTCTTCTCTCCCTCAGGTTACAACTGCTTCTTACAGACAGACAGGCAGACCTGGGGGCATATTTACAATCCCTCTGCGCCACCTGGCCATCACTTGTTTTTGATGCTCCTGTGGCTCAGTGCTATTTTCCATATTTTCAATGTGGCGCTAAGCCACTTTGTGAACATGACCCTCTCCGCCGCAGTCCTCTGCGACAAAGGGATGTGCAATGGGTGTTGCTGTGGGTGTTCCTCCGCAACGCCCATTGCTTTTTGATTCTTCCCCAGATTTACAAGATAGAGGCAGCACCAAAAAGGAATGTTATGGAATACCAGGCACTAGAATGGTGCAACGAGAAGAAATTATTCCTTTCTCCTCGCTTTTTGCTCTTTCCGTGTGTGCCTCATTTTGAAGCACACATAGAAGGTTCAAATCCCCATTATTGATTGTGTGATTGAGGGTGTACTTTCCTGCACATAAACAATTGCCCCTGCAGCGCAGGCAAACACAGGGGGGGCACTGTATTCTTGTGAATACAGCGCATCCCTGCGTTTTGAAAATGTCGGAGAGCGGCGCTGCCAAATTTAGCAGAGGTCCGCACTCCAACATTTTCTTCTGAATATGCCCCTAAGTTGTTCACTTCTTGTATCAGTATTTCTATGCACAGGTGCACAGACCTGTTTCAAAATCATAGGTAGCTTTATTAATAAGCCCCGGATTACATTTAGAAACGTCTAGCAGTTTCCCTCAGCCCCAGCCAGTTTGTGTACAAACATCTGGAGAGAACGAATCATTCAAAATTGAATGTCCTTCCTGTGTGATACAGACCCATTGAAACCAGCTCTTGTTTTATACTTGAAACCAGATAACCAGTCATGGCCGACATGACTCACGGGTGGGAGGGAAGAGAGGGGGGTAACGCAGGGGGTTTTGCGGGGGTTCGCATGGGGGTTAGTGCGGGGGGTTCATTTAAAAATAAAATAAACTTTCTCAGGTCCCGTGTTGTCTATGCTCCAGACCTGCTCTCCTGCAGGAACAGGAAGCAGACAGCCACCCTCCCCTTAGCCAATGACAATGCTGCAATGGCAGCGTTGTGATTGGTCGGGACGCCGACCAGCCAGGAGCCTATGGGGAGGTCATTTGCTCCATGTAGGCTGCATTGCAGCCTACATGGAGAAAGGGCAGAGTGCGCCTGACACCTTCAGCAGTGGGCAAGCCACTCCACCCCTACCCTAGAGCAGACCCGCCCCAACCAAATACTTTTACTTTCTTGCAGTGCTAGAAGCAGAAACATAAAATGGTAGATTTACAATTTTATGTTTCTGCTTCTCACACTGCGAGAAATCAGTGGGGCGACGCTCCTCCACCCTAGTGGAGGAGCCACCCCTGCAGATAACCTATGTCCAGTCAGGGACCATCGCTGCCTGCTGGCTTCTGGCTTCTGGTTGTGTAGGTGTGCAGCTTAGGCCATAACTTTGGTTCCAATCTTTTGATCAGATGTTTCATGTATAAGGCAAGAGGCTGACCTCCTGACAGTAGTTTCTCCCATGGAGGATAAACTCAAAGGTAGCTTTCTTCTCTGTTTAGGTCTGTGTAAGTTCAACCTGGACATGTAATTTTTGCTTTGGAGCAGTTTCTACTGAAGGGGAAAGAGAAGAGCACCACATGGTTGCACGCATGTGGAAGGGAAACCGCAGCTAGGACTATCACCAAATCCTTGAACAAACCAATACCAATTGGAGTGACATGCATAAAAGGGGAACTCCAAGCTATGTGAACCACCTTCTCACAATACTCGCATGCTCCTCATAAAAACACGGGGAACCAGGGAGGATAGTCATGGCAGACTACACAGATTTAAAAGTGTCCGATCTCCCCACTCTCATGCACCTAAAAAGACAATTGCCCTATGATTATTAATTAGCTGCCACAACCTCTTTATGTGTCATGATCTGATTTTGGGTATGGTAGACACCCACGAGAAACTGAATTTCACTTTGGTAGAAAGCCTACCCACCATCAGAGGCAGTCTGTTGATGATCTACATCTAAAATCCATAGAACACCCTGACAGGGGACTCATGACACAAGTCTCATACACAGCGAATCAGTCAACATTCGGAACTAAGGAGCAGACTGGACATAGCTACTGTGATGGGGACTTTAGACCTTACAGCAATGTTAGGATATCAGGATACAGATTAGTAACCATAGTAAAACATTGTTGCCCAGACCTATAGTGCGAAGTTTTACTAAAAGAATGTGCCTTCCACATTCAGGCTGAATATATTGCCAATTGAACAAGAAAATACAAATGCTCAAAAGAATAAAAAGAACATGCATTTTTTCTTTCTTTTGAATTGTCCTAAGCTGAGTAGCTTTTTGATTGGCAGGAATGTATGCTGCACCAGGAAAGCACTCACCTCATAGACGTAATCTATGACCACTGCACAATCCACCAGGAACATTTATTCTGCAGTATAATGCTTTATGCACAGGAGAGTTTTATACAATAGACTGGAATGCATTGATCTCGAAATTAACATTGTTTAATGCCTATTTCAGCCACGCCACCAACTTCAAATCCATACATTATACTTTCACTTCAATTCACTTTTTGTTGTCATACAATCATTACATGTATGTAGACAGACAACCACCTATATACCAAAGACATATCATAGGCCCTCCTTATTCTGTAACATTGTTTTTTCCCTTCACCTAATATTAGATGTTAGGCATGCTTTAGCTCCCAGACAGCTCCAATTTTTATTTAAAATGTAGTAAAGGTTAAAAGTTCACCTTATAGGAATTGTCATGGTAACCCCAAAAAATTACCCTATGCTTAACTCTCTGGTAGATTGGCACAAAAGCAATCAGGCTTCACGTAGAAGCAATGTGTAAAGTATATATGCAGAACAAACAGCAACAAAGTGAAAACACAACATACGAAAACTCGCACAGCAATTTGGAAAACACAGAGTAACATTTAATAAAATGACACCAAAACAACAAAAATCAAATAAGTAGAATTGGAGATATACAATTTAAAAAAATTAGATAATAATAGCACCAAAAGGCACAAAGCGCCAACTGAGAGTATCTGGTTCTGTTGGACTGGAACAAAGTCACAAGTTCAGGCTGACTGCGATGGAGCATAGGCTGGGCCCAAGAACAAGATTGGGTTACTGGAAATTGTACCTAATGTCCATGGTGGCGACCTACACAGTATTGCTTTGTGAGGCTTGCATCATTCTGCATAGGTTCCGGTGAAGCTGTGTAGCGAGGCTCTTTAGGGCTTTGTGCACCTCTGTGTTGGTTCCAAGGAGCTGTCCGGTGAGGCTTGTCGTGGTTTGTGCCGTTTGGCATAAATTCTGATGACGCTTGTAGCTGTGCTGCGAGATTTTGTGGGGCTTTGCATTACCCGCTGTCAGTTCCAATAAAGCTTCACGCTGGATTTGGTGGAACCTTCCGTTAGGTCAGGTGGGGCGCTCTCTGTTGTCAGCCAAGGGCCCAGGACTTGATGATGCACCACTTGAAGAGCAGGAACTCCCTCCAGCAGAGACCAGCAGAGCTCAGGGAGGTCCAGTCGCAGGTTCAGGCAGGTTTACTGCAGCAGGGCAGATGAGCAGTTGCAGGGAGGTCTCTAGTGCTTGTTGTTTCCCTGTAGCTCAGACCAGGAGGTTAGTCAGCTGACCCTTGTAGTCACTCAGACCGGGATGAAGAAAGAAGGTCCAGTCTTCCCTTCTCAGACAGCAAGACATGACTCAGAGAGCAGAGCAGTCCTCTGACAGCATGGCAGTCCCTCTCCTGTAGTTTCTACAGGTCCAGGAGCATGCTAAAAAGTTGGTCTAAGGGCCCACTATTTATACCTGGGGCTAGCTTTGATGAGGGAGAAGCTTCTAGACTCCCCCATATTTGATTCTGGAATTTCTTTCTTTATCCTGCTCTGGCCCCAAAGGGTCTGGGCTGACATTAGACTGGTGTGAAGTTCTTTGTGAGTGTCCTATGGCAGAGAATTTGAAGTGCAATTGTGGTAAGCGACAGCTCAGCCCCCCCATCTACTGAGGAAGACTCATCCTGACAACTCCCATTCCCCCTCTGTGATGCTGTCTGGGAGGAATATAGAAGGACCAACAGCCAAATTCACCTAGTCATGTGTCCCAGGATACAGGCCGCAGGCGTGAAATGGTTAGGACAAGAAAATGCTAACTTTCTAAAAGTGGCATTGCCCCAATTGTGACTTGAAGTCGGAGTTTAACGTTAAAAAGGGTATTAAATTACAATTTTTTAAATACCAAACTAAATATTCCTACCTACTCCCAATCAGACTTTAGCACTTATCAAATGTAATAAGGTAACCCAATGTTGTGCTATGGGAGAGGTAGGCCTCACAGTAGTGAAAAACTAATTTGTGAGTTTTTCACTACTAGAACATGTAAAACTTCAAAGTACATGTCCAACCTTTTTAAAACAATGCACCCATTGCTATGGACTGTTTGGGGCCTGCCCTAGGGATGACATGTGTTAAAAAGGAAGTTCTAGACTTTGTTAAGGGGTTATTTTGCCAATTCAAATTGGCAGTTTAAAATTACTCACAGGCTGCAATGACAGGACTGGGACAAGTTTAAAAAGGTTACTGGAGTGAATCGTACAATGAGTGCTGCAATTTGGTCCAATTGTTCAACGGTTATTAGGGGATTGATCCTGAAACCTGTGACTTCTCATTGTAATGTGGGGGTTCCCATGGAAACTTAAGGTGTGTAAACTACAGGAGCACTTATCAAAGTTAATGAAGTTGTGGTACTTATTCCTTTCTCTTTTGTGGCCTTTTTTGGATTAGTGAATTTTTTAATCAGCTGTCCCTGAGAAATAAGGCAAAATGCCATCAGTTATGCACAATTTGTTTTTTGCTCACAATCTCTGAGTGTAATACAGGAACACCAATGTGAACAATATATTTTCCGTGTGTATTTTTCAATTAGGCACATGGAAAGTAGACTCTCACTCGTCTCCCCTCCCTTCCAATGTGCATGAAAAAGGGGGTGAGGGGAAAAACAAAAAATCAAAAAGAATAAAAAATGATGAAGCAGGAAACCAGAATGTCCAGTGCTGACCTTTGTATATTTATGTGCATTATATATATGATTCCCTGCCTTGTCTGCGATTGGGAGGGATTCCTTTCTTGCATCCGTGATCTTGCTTAAGTGCTAGATAAGTGTTCATTATGCCCACAACCTTCTTGCCCAAGGCAGCAGGGACTTTTTTAACATATGTGCTAAAACCTCTTCCTGACAATGCCTTAATGCCCCTTTTAACCCCCTCCCGTTATTGCCAAAGTGTGGGGAACAGAATGCTCTGCACCCCCTACTGTGTTCAAAGATGGAAGTGTCACTCCTGTAACCCCAATTCTCCTAAGAGGTGAACGTACTTGGCATTGTAAACGTGTGAGTTGTCTATTTCTCCAACTTGCCTTGCCTAAAGACAAGGAGGGTAGATTTAAAAAAAAAAAAAAAAAAAAAGAAATGGGTGAAACAACAATCAGCCGACACCATAGCCTGCTCACAACTGTGAAGAGGTTGTAGAGGCATTTGGTAGGAAAACCACTTAAGTGTCTCATAGCATGTTGCAAACAATAGAGAAGTTAGTATCCACAACTGTACCACTGCTCCCTGGCCCACAAAATGCTGCCAACTACAAAGAAGCTCACAGCTATTATCATACTTTTTTCTCAATTCGAAACAGAATGCAGGGGAAGAGCAGGTGGCAGCTGGCAGCTGTTTCCATCCCCCTTTTTCCATAACGCCACAATGTCCTTTGGGACTGTAGGGCCATGGGAGACTCACATAATGCTTGCTTTCAGGTTAAGTGCTAAAAACACACCTAATGCTCTTGCACAATATGGAGACAATACTTATAACATCCATATGAAAGGCAGGGGCATTGGAAAAACAATACCATTGCCCTTGGGCAAGGCAGTGATCGTATTTAAAATGTACCCCACAACAAGGGTACAAGGTAGGTGGGTTAAGGTTCCTAATGACTTTTGTCCTTGAACACTCTCTAACAAATTCTTTTTTTAAATCGCTCCCAAAATAAGAAAAAACTCCTGCCTCTGGACATTTTCAGTAGGGTAAAAGGGAACATATCCATTCTTCCACCCTCGGGCAAAGTGGGCAGGGTATGCAGTAAAAATGCCATCCACTTTAAAAAATAGAATGAAAAAAAGCTGTGGCTACAAAAAATCGAAACATTTTGTGCCTTGTAGGGCTAAAGTGAGTGTGCTGGGAGCAGGGGGAAAGGTGTATCCTCCTGTTAAAGTAGAGAGGAGCATCTTTAGTAAGTTGGAGAAGAGTAAGAGGAACAAGTAAGGAGCTTTAAGGATTAAGGGAAGAGTTACAGTAAGTGGTAGAAAGGGGTTCTCCGGTTTCAAGGATTGGTAGCATTAAGTGTAACAAGGTTTTTTTTTCTTTCATGGAAGGGTAGAATTAATGAGAACCCTTTTAGAGGTACTAAGAAGGTATTAGGGTACAGTTTAATTAGTTAAAGAATGCATGAAAAAAAGGCTTTAAAAATTTGCCATTTTTGAAATTATCAAAGGTAATAATGAAGACAACATCAATACCTAGACAATTTCAACCTTATATGTTGTCATTTTATAAGTCAATATCATTACATGCAACTGGTGGGAGTTACCTCTGACAATTCCAATAATGTTGAGTTTTAAAAGCCATCTTCATCAGATGCCAAAAGACTTTTCTTCTACAAGTAGAAAACCTTTTTAAAACAGCCAAACCTGCTATTTTTTAAACCAAACATCACAGAAGCCACAGGCAGGAGCCATGGCCCATTAAAAGTTTCCATCAAGTAAATCAACTACTGAAACATCAGTGGGCAATCACAATGCAATAAATCAATTCTTCATTGAAAAATAACAAAACCAGATATCACTTTAAGAGAGCCAAACAAATGTTGACCAATCTAGCTATCCACGTTTCAATATACCCAGTAAACCATATTCAAACCATTTATCATCTCATATTGCTTTCAGTTACAACCCTGATAAACACCACTTATATGACTATATTAAGTGACAATTCACCATACTGATGTTGCTCTCTTAAGGTGTGTTCAAGCTCCACCTTGACATCAGTTATTTCGCCCTCACATGTTACCTTCCTTGAGATACTCAAATTAGTGCAGACCTGCCAACTTCTATGAAACCTAACCTGGATCCCAAAACCCTGGCAAACTACAGAACCAACACTGATGTTTCATTTAACTTTCCTTCCATTTGTCAGAAAAATAGCTGAGAAGAAAGGGGTCTTGCAAGAATAAGACCAAATTGATAACAACCACCTTCTAAATAATTATATGCCTTCCTTTTGGTAATATTATGTGCAGGCAATAAAAAATAGCATAGAAATAAAAGTCATCCAAGTACTGTATGATGCTCATCACAAGAATGACAACGGTGTTCCCTTTCTCCTGGTTCCATTGGAATGTAGACTGACCTATAACACCATCTATTATTTAGTTCTGATGAATGTCCTCTTGCCTTACATGGGTTTCTAAGTAGTGGTACTACAGCAGTTCACTTTCAAACTCTCCAACCCCATTCTATCCAATAGTGTTCAGAATGTACATGGTGCTCACTGGAGAGTTCCATGTTAACAGAAGATTAAACATAGTTGTAGCTGAAAGTTTCCCTGATCATACGCCGCCTAAAACAGTTCTTATTAGTATTACAAATATGGCTGTCTGGCATACACTTAACACCAAATCTGACCAAAACAGTACTTATTCTTGGCACCAACAAAAGTACACAAACCCAATCTAGGACTGGCTCATCCTTATGAATCTTTAACAAAGTCACAACCAAATGCAGAGGCTAGGCTATCAGTTGTGCAACAGATGAAGTGGCACCAGTACCTTTGGGTGTGATGTGCCCAAACAGTACTGCTTCCATGTTTCCATCCCCTTGGTTCATGGGGTGGAGATATCTAAGACTGAATTTATGAGTGTAAAGTTACTACTAACAACTTGCCACTTGTACATGGAGATCTCTACTTTCATGGTGGAGCAGTGGCATAGCGTGGGAGGGCCACAGGGGTGGTTGCCCTGGCGCAAACTTTTTAGGGGGTGCAACATTTTAAAGGAAAAAGAATTTGTACTGCTAATTTTTTTTATTTTCGTATTTTGCGCCAGGAAGTGTTAACGGTCCACAGGTTGGAGGGCACAATACTTGACTTGCCCTGGGTGCTGGCAACCCATGCTATGCTACTGTGATGGAGATCACCCTATGAGAAAGTATAAGGAAACGTTTGAAAGGTTATTGTTAATGAGAATTAGTAATATTTTAATAGAAAATATAAATATAATATAATTTTAAATATTTACTATTAACATAGAACTAACAAAATGTTACAGCACATTAACTCATTACGTTTAATGTGCATTAAATAATGAATTCATTTAAATACATTTCTTTCACTTACAAATAATAGTTCTTAAAGAATAATTAAAGAAATCCCATCCACAGTACTATGTTTATCTGTATTTAATATATAATAAATTGTGTTAAAATGTAAGTATCTAATTCATTTAAATTCTTTTCATATTTTTTACAAATGTTTAAAAGTTTAATTTTATTTTATTTTTACATTAAATGTATTATTACGTTTTGTAAAACTGATCAAAACTTATCCTCAGCTCACTCAATCAAACCAATTCCCTCTGTCCTGGCCTGCGGAACTGGTCACGCCCCCAAAACTGTTTTGTCTCCACTAACTTATAAATCATATTGTAATCTATAGCAGACACATTCTGCTCAGACTACTTTTGGAAGGATGAGGGACTTGTGGACTTAGGAAGGTTTGTCCCAAAGATCTTATTATGCTGCTCTACGTTGCCCACTTATATTAAAAACATTAAGATTGTTGGGACTCAAGGTACCGACAAACAGAAATATATGAAACAGAATATGTGTTCCTCCTCGTGCATACCTCATAAACATATTTTTAATAATCTTAGAACTGCTCTTCCTCTCTGCTCTGACACCTAAAAGGAATATAATGCAGTAGTACCAGCTGATAATCAGCAATGGAACCATTGCGAACTCACCTTTAAAAAAGTGTTACTCCTTGATAGAAATGGGATCTCTTGTTGGCTAAGGCTTGCGCCAAAGCCAGGCACAGACCACCACTCTAGTCAGGGCAAGGGAGTTACACGCCGACGATAACCCCTTCTCACCACCTTGGTAGCTTGGCACGAGCAGTCAGGCTTATCCCGGAGGCAATGTGTAAAGTGTTTGCACAACACACACACACACAGCAGCAACACCCTAGGCACACTACAAAAGGAACTCCACACAAGGTTACATCAAAAATAGCCTTTGTATTATCATAAAACACATTAGATGGTAATCACACAATATACACTGTGCCAACTGGCACTGGTCAATATTTACAGGGGATTATATACACGACAGGGCCACATGGACCACTGTCAGAATCATCACTTAGTAGAAATAGTAAAAGTAAGAGTTATCATAAATGTAGAGCACAACCAGTAACTACTGGCAAAATACTGAACTTAGCATTAGATCCTGCAATAGAAATCACCTTATGCAGTAAGCATCATATTTAGCCTAAAGCACATTCTGTGCTAACCTCATGGGTATAAATCACATTAGGTAATGAACTACATTAGGCCCAAACCTCATTAGCATTCGGCAATAGGCATCACAGCAGGCATTACAAGCATAAATACATTATGCAATAGGCATAAATCATAAGCACAAACACCATTATACCATCAGGCCCCTCTTATGCACAACCCTCACAGCTGCTGACAACAACCAGTAATGACTGGTAATAGAGCATTACACTTAGCACATCACAATATGCCCAAGCACCATGAGTGGCAGAAACGAATGGCACACCTCCCACAGGCGCTATAGTCCAAAGTAAGCCCTTTAGGATGAAAGGGGGCAAAGGCTGGGCCCAGGCAGGCCAGCTCACAGGGTCCTCCAGCATGGTGGCAGTCCCTAGTGGCGGTTCCTCCTGGAGCCCAGCAGCAGCAGCACCCCCCCCCCAAGTCAGGAACAGCACCCAAAAGCACAACATTCTCATGGGGTAACAGCCCCTTCTTTTATGGGACATTTTCCTTTGTGACACAGCACAGGGCTGGGGGGGAAACCAGATGCAACTGGTTTAGGGGGGATTTGGAGCACTTTGTTTTGCCCAGCTCCTCTCCCCTTTTTCAGGTGAGGGCTCAGTGATCAGTTGCACCACAGGGGGCGGAGCCAGCATTGTGGAGGGAAGGCACAGTCCTATTCAGGTCCAGGTGCAACTCCTCCCTCCCATCTAGATGCAGATCTCTCTATTCACCACTGGGCTGACTCACCTTGTCTCCTGGAGCCACCCACACCATCCAGCCCCTGTCACTCACAAGCCAGACATGCACTCCACATGAGGCAGGCAGACACGTAGCACACAGAAATGCCAACTTCTAAAAGTGGCTCTTCTCCACCAGTCACCATAAATCTGCGCACACCGTTGCGCAGCATTTATTCTCACAAACTCATACATACTAAACTCAGGCCCTGCACTCCTCTCACACCAGGAATTACCATGAACACACTTATCCCCCATGCATTCCTATGGGGTGGGCAGACCATTCTCACCACCCGCACTCAGAGCGCGCACGCACTTTACACTGGGCCACAGTGCTAAAGTTCGCAGAGGCCAAAAACTATCAATATCAGGTCACAGACAAGGCAAAAAGTTTAGGGGTGAACCTGCCAAAAGGGCCAAGTCCAACACTCCTCCAAATAATTCAGGCAAAAGTCATCTTTAATAGAGTACAAGAAATAAAACCAAAGGTCTAGAAAATTGTTAGCCCAGAGCCTACAACACAATGAAAAAATACATTTGCTGAAACTCCCCATTGAAAAATGTTCACACTAAGGGTTTTAGCTGAACCTATAACAAAATAAGATGTGTTCAGAAATGCGGCCAAGTATCAGAGTCATCAACTGTGGAGCCAGGGAATCTGTCGCCTGATCCCATGTGACAGTACAGTATGATCTTGAGCTAACCACTTTACATCTCTGTGCCTCAATTTTTTAATCTAACAAGAGTTGTACTTATGAACAGACTAATTTCAGATATTTAGTGATATACAAAACTACGCTTTGTCAATTTTACAGCTTTCTACAATACATTATTTAGTTTTTAAGAATACCATCTACAAAGTATTGGAAAAATTGGATTCTTAATATGCTGAACCAAAATATAGTCTCTCTCGATACTATAGACTAATAGGCTGCTTGAAGCTCTTAAAGGGAGGTTAGACTCAAACCGGCTCAGCGCCAAGATACCACTCCCCTCTCCCCCACCCCTTGATTGATAGCAGCTTTACAAATTGACATACCATAAGATGACATAAAATAATGCACATAAAATTACACACAGAACATTACAAGTTGATGCAAGATAAATTATGGTCCCCATCACCACAAAAGGATTCAAGGGCATATTTAATAGCAACTGTTGGAGCACGGCGTTAAGCCAAGAAGGCTAACGCTGTGCTCCAACAGTTTCAGGGATGCTCCGTATTCACAAGAAGACTGCGCATCCCTGCCTTTCCCTTATCGTTGACGCTAAATGTAGCTGCCTAGGGCACAGACAGGCACTCTTCCACCATTGTGCAAGGGGGCCTGGGATGTAGGGAAGGATGGTTTATGTGCAGAAATGTGTTCCTTCCAGCATATAAACAATCAGTAATGCTGACAAAGCCCTACTGTGCATCACGTGCATTCGCCTGAATCGCAGCGGAGGAAAGGCCTTCTCTTACCTCGCTCCTTTCTACTGGAACAAGCTTCTGCATCTGTACAAATTACAGCAAATTCAGAAAGCTACTTAAAGATCCTCACTTCCAATCCTTTCCCCCTTCCTTCTGTACTTGTTTCCACAACAGCGCCAAGATGCCCCCGGGTGATTTGTGCGCTATATCAAGTATCGATGACATAACATCGATAACATAATGGCGACTTGAAACTTCAATGTGTGCTGCAGAACGCAGCACATATAGAAGTTGCAACTCGTCATTTTTTTGTAAATCATTGTTTATGTGCAGAAAGAGGCACCTTATGCACATAATCATTAATGGTGTTTTGCTGTTTCTATCTGTGCTACACAGTGCATCACATAGAAAAACAGCAAAAATGAGGAGAAAGCATTTCTCCTAGTTTCGCCATGTTCAGACTAGGTTTTCTCTGGTCTTAATTTTGGCGCTGCCCCATATTTACGCGACCATTGTTAATATGGAGCAGCATCAAAATCAATGCGTGTTGTGGTGGAATGCCCATCACAACACCCATTGCCCACCCCTTTCAGGATAAGTGTAGCGTGAAAGTGGGCCTTAGTCACAATGCGGCGTTAAGCCACATTAAATGGTTTAACGCTGCCTTGCGAATTAGGCAAAGCCCCTATCGCCACAGGAATGGCGGAAAAAGTGACTTTCCAGTGGCGATAGAGGCTTGTAAATATGCCCCTCTGTGTCTTCATGTGAATCACTCATCCTTCAGTGCTTGAATATTTCTCCATAATGAAGGGAAAGCAGAGGTATGATTACTGCTATGTTATATTGGCTCCAGGATAGATGTAGGAGTCTGGTAATCAAATCTATTTCAGTCACTGCTAACACAGTCAACAGGTAGATGTGGTGGGATTCTGGGGCCAGAACAGTGTGAAGAAGTGCTAGAGGAAGGGAGCTTAGCAATGCTGGTTGATCAAGCTTGGTCTTAGGCAGTTAGAAAGCACAGCACACAAATCCAAAAGTTGAGTTTTTCACCTGACATCAAGTAATAAACGTCAGCAGGTTACATCTGTTCAAATTTACTGGTTAAAACATTCCAGGTAATTATGGGCAGAACCCATCTCAAATGATAATCACAATCTTTGTCACGAAATAAACCTGTTTAACCCTCGAGTAGCATGGAACAAAGCATAACTTAGAGGCAATGTGTAAAGTGTTTATGCAGCACTCAAAGAGTAATAAAGTGAAAACACAACACAAGAGAAATCCCATACTGTTAGACCTGGCATCATTGGCATGAGTCTCTCCTCCATTTTTTCTGTTTGCCTCCTCTGTTTACGATGTTTTTGCTGGTTTAATCCTTTGGGCACTGTGCCACTGCTGATCAGTGCCACAGTGCAAGTGCTCCCTATGTTCAATTGTTACATTGATTGGTGTTACCATGATTGGCTTGGTTGACTTACTGTTCAGTCCCTAGTCTAGTGCACTGCGGGTGCCAAGGGCATGTAAGTAAACTGCTGCTGGTGGGCTTGCAGCACTGGTTGTGCCACCCACAGAAGCAGCTTGTAAAATGTGTCTCAGGCCTGCCACCGCAGCTCCTGCGTGCAGTCCCTGACTGCCTTTCACTTTGTGTAGCTTTATTCGATTTATCAATAAATCATAAAAGCATACAAATACAATTTATGCAGACAATTTAAGAACAGTTTTCATATGAACAAAGTTACAAAAATGGATAAAACATTTCTCCAAAAGTTAAAATCTACAGCAGTCATTTGGATGAGGGGCCTCGTTTTACACTAATCAGTCAATATTAACATGTGTTAGTTAACTCATTGAGTTTCTAAATTTCATCACTGACATTAAGAAGCGAGAAACAGCAAAGATGACATCCACATCTTCTAAAAGCAAAAATTTTAAATATGCAGGTTTACATGTTCTTATCCCCCAGCGTTTAAGTAAGGGTAGAAGAAATAATTTCCTCGGGCTGGTATACAGATTACAAAAGAACATGATGTGAATGTTACTTTGTGTTGAATGGTCGTCGCATGGACATATTAATTTCAATGAGGCCCAGTCATTCTGTTTCGGCAAAGTGACCAAGCGGAAGAAAATCCCTAGGCGCAGCCTAGTTAAAAGCATGCGAGCATAGGGTGCTTTTTCAATCCCAAGGTAAGATTGTAGGCCTTCAGTAGGGGTGATTTGCTGATAGCTCAGGGTTGTGCCTTTAAGTTTCTCAGTGTCCCATCTAGCACTCTCTAAGTGTATAGATAATAGTTTTTTAAGGGCCGGTCTAGTCAAGGTTTGTAGGGTCTCTGGTTCGTCATAAAATTCAGAGTGTCCAATGTTAGAAAACATCGTTTGTACGTATCGCAGCCACTTGACTTTTGCTACACCGTCCAAAGCCATGCAGTCTTTTATGAGATTTCTATTCAATTTGCACTCCTCTGTGGTCCAAATCTTATGCCAGAGCAAACAAGGTGATATTTTTATGATGTCGCTAAGGTATTTGACGCCGGTCTCAATGTGAGTCATAAAAGTCGACGTGGTTTTGGACATACCTAGTAAGTAACAGATGAAAATATTCTCGCAAGTTTGTAATGAGGACACATTCTCGAAACCCCAGAGACCTGCGCCATATGTGGCCGTAGCTATACACTTTGCCCGGTAGATCTGTAACATTTCTTGAATGGGTTTACCCCCAATTTTGGCTGAAAAGGTTCTTAAAGCACCTATGGCACGGCTAAAGGCGAGTTTCCTAGCTGACACTGCGTGTTTCCACCTTCCCCACCTGTCAAACACAATGCCCAAATAGCAAAAAGTGTCTGTGATGGCAATCTTTTGCTGATCTAAATATATTGAGCATGATGGTCTGTTGTTCTTTTGGGAGCAGGGCATGGAGAAAGTTTTGGAAATGTTCACCTTTAAATTTCTTTTACCCATGTAGGAGGAAAATTCATTTACTGCTCTCTGCAAACCTACTTTTGTCCTAGACATAATTGCCGCGTCATCGGCATATAAAAGAATGGGTACAGGCCTACCATTAACAGCCGGATAATCGCTTGACAGAGTTATTAAGCTTTCAGCGATAGAGTTTATGTAAAATGTGAAAAGCAAGGGCGCAAGTATGCAGCCTTGCCTCACCCCTCTGTTTATGGCAAATTTTTGTGAACATTGCCCCTGGGTCCCAAATCTTACTCTGGCCCCCGCTTCTCTATATAGTTCTTTGATAAATGGGAGGATAGCTGAGTCCACCCCGATGTCTTCCAGTGTCGACCAAAGCATCGCATGGTCCACGCAATCGAATGCGGAGCTGAGGTCGACAAAGGTAACAAATAGGTCCCCTTTTTTGGCCTGCGTATATTTAGAGACTAATAGGGACAAGTTTAGGGATTGCTCCAATGTCCCTAGTCCCTTTCGGAACCCATATTGGAACTCCGAGATAACCTTCTTCTCTTCTTCCCAGTGTTGTATCCTCTTAAGGACAATCCTGCCAGCAACTTTCATGAGTCCGTCCAATAGCGATATTGGACGGTAACAAGCCGGGTCGTCCCTATTCCCTTTTTTAAATATGGGGACTACGATTGCATCCGACCAGGTGGTAATAAAACCGCATTTATTTCCCATATTTAATACATTGGTTAACAAGGGAACCCAGAAGTCCGGTTCTGATTTATAGAGATCCACTGGGGTGTGGTCAGGGCCGGGGGCTTTACCTAAAGGACTTTCTCTAAGGGCATCTTCCACTTCTAGTGTGGTAAATACCAGTTCAATAGGGTAAGGAGGTGCTGGGGAGACAGTTAGGTGGTTATCCTGAATTATGCTATCTGGGGGTGAATTCACCTTGCATGGGTTCGGGGCATTACCCTGTGTGTTGTTGGAATAAAGATTACCATAATGTTCTACCCAGAGCTCAGCCGTTATAGCCACTTCTACAGAATTATCTCTGTCTTTTGAGTTATAAACAGATCTTATGACTTTCCAGAAGGCATTGCTGTCCTTATTCCTGGCGGCTTCCCCCAAAGCTTCCCAGGCCTCCTGCTTCAATTTCGCCCTCCGCTGTTTAATTGCCAGCTTATAATCGTATCTCGCTTGACGAATTTGAACTCTATCTTTTGGGTCGGCAGACAAAGCTTTTTTTAAGATTTTCAGTATAGATGTACATCTAGAGTCAAACCACCCACGAGTATGCCTCCCCTTGTCTTTGCAGTTCCTAGTCAGTGCATTTTTTATATGGCGCTGAATGTTAGAAAAAGCAACCATGATGCTCTTTGGGTCAGTATCTTCCTCTAAGCAGGCAAGTATGTCCGTGGAGCAAGAGGATAGGAAGTTTTGAAAGAAGGATGTTGGGTTCATTTTCTCCCATTTAATTACATACCCATTGGTCTTAGATAGGGTAACCTCAAATGGATATAGAACCCTACTAGGTTCCTTTACTTTGCCCTCCATGAGATTTACCCCGAAAGTGATGGGATAATGATCGCTCATGGGGTCATCCCCCGTTTCCCAGAAAGTTATAAAGTCAGGATAGGTGGGTGATATCAAGGCAAAATCGATTGTGGATTTACAACCTCTTCCATTGTACGTTGGGGCAAAGGGAACCGGGGGGGAGCATGCCTGGTTAATAAAGGTGAGGTCAAAGGTAAATATGACATTGTTAAGAAGAGACCCCATGTTGGTGTGGGAGAAGTGCAGAGGACCGTCCTCCCCGAGATCTGACAGGCCGCACAAACCTAGCTCAGAAGACGGACAGACGGAACAATTGAAGTCACCCACCCACAACATTATGTGATCCCCCGAACCTTGATCTCTCAGTTTGTGAATATGATGGATCATAATATTCAAATTTGATTCCACCTCACTAATTGGCAAATTATTATAAAAATTCACAAGAATCACCTTTTGCGAAGTGCCCCATTTAAGTAGTATGATTTGGAAGTACTGATTGGATTGGAAATCGCAAACTTTTACATCCCCTGCGTTAGATATGTATGTGCACAAGCCCCCCTTGTTGCGACCCTGGGCTGATGGCACAGCTGGGGAATGGAAGGTTCGGTAGCCCAACATGTGCACTTCCTCTATAAGCCAGGTTTCTTGTAGGCATAGGATGCCATACTTCTGCACAATCTCCAGCCAAGGTTTGTGGGTGATCTTACTACCGAGGCCTGCAACATTCCAAGAAAGGAGAGAGTGCATTGGGTTTCTAATTTCCTGTGGATGATGCCCTGCATTCCCCGTTGTGCCTATCCGAACTTGCAGGTGTGCAAGGTCTGCCTGTAGTTTGACCTGTGCAGTAAGAGGGTGCTGTTCAGGGGGGTTTAGGTCTATCCCAATGTGGCTTGGAACTTGGGGTATGGGCATTAATTTTTCACTCGGGACAGTTTCCGTTAGGGGATTTTGGGCATTGGTAAGGATTGGAGCGACACTAATTCCCAGTCAATCCACCTGATCCAGACATTCAAACCTGTTCATAGTGGGTGCTCCTTCCCACCAGTTGTTAAAGGGTTGCCAACCATCCCCATGTCCTTTCCATCTACGATTGTGGGCTATTGACCAAGCCCCAGGTGGCTCAACAGTCTGTTTTGGAGGATAGAAAAAGGTGAGGGGTCTGGTGACAATAGATTGGTCAGTATCCTGTGAATCCCATATAGTGATATGCTGGGCTGTGTGAGGGTCTGCAAATGAGACCACTATGCAGTCTCCAGGGATGGATTTATGGGTACGACCCACCCATGGCACTCTCCTAACCATTAGAACCCTAGTCCTAACAGTATTGGGGAGCTGTCTATTGATGTTGAGCCAGTGAATCACCTTATTCTTTAGGGACCACTGGGTCTCCATAGAAAGCGGGTCAAGTGGTGGTACACCAGCCAGTATGACGACGTAGGGCCCGGCGTCAGGAGGAAGATCAATGTAGCCCCCACGAAAGTTCTGGCGGCCATGGTACTGGTTGGTTATGCGCGCAGTAGGGGGGATATTAGTCTTATTGGGCTTGTGGGCGGCCTTAGGGATAGGGTTGGGTAAGGTCTGGTTCTCGGGGCCTTTTGCCACTGGTATTGGGCTTTTTGGTATTAGGGGAAAGGGAACGATTGGCTTAGAGCGGGGTTTGGGTATTGGGGTTGGCTTTGGTGGGGGTAGGGACAAGACCGGAGGTAGCATTTCAGGGGCAAGGGAACTAACGTTAGTTTCTGGAGCCGGGTGAATACCATCGTCATTCTCCTGAGGAGTACTCTCAGCAATATGAGGATAAGTTGCTTCCAGTTGTTTTAGGCTAAGGGTGGCCAGGGAGACTAAGATCTTATCCATCTCGAGGAGTTTATTCTCGATACGAGAGAGTCTGAGTTCCAGAGGTGACAGTAATTGTTTTAATGTACCCCAGACTATCTTAAGGAAATCTTCGTCCTCACCCCCCTTGTCTCTATCCCTCCCTGGCTCACTTTGCCCTCCCTCTTTGGGTTTCTCACCATATGTGGGGAGAGGCCCTTGAATAGGGTCAAGGACTACGTTAAGATTGCTGTGTTCCCTGTCCCCCCCTATTAGATGGTTAACCAAATTTGGCGCTTGTATGGTCTCCCCAGTGGTGGGTAGAGTTCGCCTATTATTAAAGAACTGCAACCTTGCAATTTTTTCTTTTTTGCGGGCATAAGCAGATCTTGCATTGTTTTTCTTTTTTAGAGTTGGGCCATCTTTGTTTTTATTTTTTGCTACTGGGGGAGAAAGGTCAGGGGGGTTAGTGCTATCCGACAAGACAATGGCAGTTCCAGGTCCAGTGGGCGCGATTCCCTCGAAAGTTTTGGGGGGCACAGTAGTTAAGGTGGGTATAGACTCTAATGGAAGGGAAAGAGGTGGGGGAGCATGGTGAACATCGGCATGGATTATCAGTGGGGGAGGGCAAGAAGCGTGTTGTGGAGATGCAGCAGTCGCAATTTTCCCTAGGGAAGATTTTTTAGAGTTAGCAAAGGTCTGGGAAAGCCTACGTGCCGCGTCAAGCTCAACTGACACCCTCTTCTGCATTTTAGTGATTTCAGCATCAATTGCTAGATTAGTCTTAACAAGGAAATCATCCAATGTCCCGCTGGGCTTACTCAGCCCCATTGCAGTTTTACTGCGACTGCCCCGTGTACTCATGATATATTTGAATTGCAGTACCCACAATGTACTTACTGGTGGAAAAGGGACGAGTCAGATAACAAGAACCAAGGGGGGTGGGCCAGGCCAGTCCTCTATGTCCTCGAACGGCCTCAAACGGCCCGCTCTTTGCCCGGTCTTCGCCCCGGCCCTTGCCCCGCGCGCGTCCCACGTGCGCGTGGCTTTGGCAGATTATCAAGGGGAGTGACAGGAGGGGGCGGGAAGAGGACCAGCTGCGGCCGATCAGCGCCGCTCAGCAGGCTGGTCCTCGCAGTCCCGCCTCTGAGCTTGTGTGTTGCGAGGTGGTTGCAGTAGACGCGTTGGTGCTCCTATGCACAACAGGGGACCAAAAAAACCAGGACCCTGACACAGTCTTGAGCCTGCGAGCGGCTCCCGCGGAGCGGGGGCCGCGAGGCGGTGAGTTAGCAGCTGGAAAAGAACAGGCAACCGGGACAGCACTCCCAACACAGCCAAAGGACGAACCCAAGCAGCACAGTCTCCGTGAGGTTTTAAACAGGTGGAGGGGGCGGGAAGAGGACCAGCTGCGGCCGATCAGCGCCGCTCAGCAGGCTGGTCCTCGCAGTCCCGCCTCTGAGCTTGTGTGTTGCGAGGTGGTTGCAGTAGACGCGTTGGTGCTCCTATGCACAACAGGGGACCAAAAAAACCAGGACCCTGACACAGTCTTGAGCCTGCGAGCGGCTCCCGCGGAGCGGGGGCCGCGAGGCGGTGAGTTAGCAGCTGGAAAAGAACAGGCAACCGGGACAGCACTCCCAACACAGCCAAAGGACGAACCCAAGCAGCACAGTCTCCGTGAGGTTTTAAACAGGTGGAGGGGGCGGGAAGAGGACCACCTGCTGCCGATCAGCGCCGCTCAGCAGGCTGGTCCTCGCAGTCCCGCCTCTGAGCTTGTGTGTTGCGAGGTGGTTGCAGTAGACGCGTTGGTGCTCCTATGCACAACAGGGGACCAAAAAAACCAGGACGCTGACACAGTCTTGAGCCTGCGAGCGGCACCCGCGGAGCGGGGGCCGCGAGGCAGTGAGTTAGCAGCTGGAAAAGAACAGGCAACCGGGACAGCACTCCCAACACAGCCAAAGGACGAACCCCTGACTGCCATGTCGACTTGGCAAGGAAACCTACTTGCCAGTCTCTAAACTTTCACTTTGCCACATTTCAGACACCTCTATGGTAGGCCCTAGGGCAGGGTGCATTGTTGGTAAAAGGTAGGTCATGCCCTGAGGTGTGTGGCATGACCTAATAGTGAATTACAGCCATTTTCGTTTTTCACTATTGAAGGGCTACCTGCCTCCAATAGGCCAGACTGGGCAGACTGATTATTAACTCCATTATAATCTATCTGACTCAGGGAGCATGGTAGCAGGTCGAGTTTAGTATCCCTGAACTCAGAATTTAATAACACACCCTTTAGGATGGATGGTTTTTAAATTCTATGTTTGAAAATAGCCCTTTTAGAAAGTGGCTATTTTCTTGTCCAACTATCCACCGGTCTCTGCTGGTTTGGTGTGTGTGTCAGGGGCTGGGTGGCTCCAGAGGTCTGAATGAGTCAGTGTGGGGTGAATGAGGCATTTACACATAGAGTGAGGGAAGAGTAGCCTGCCCTGCCTGACACAATGCTGGCTCCACCTGCCAGTGACAATACTGGCTCCGCCTCCTGCTGGGCGGCTGAGGACCCTGCCCTGCTCAGTGAATAGGCCAGGTGCCTCTGCCTGGCAACACCCACAACAAACCTGAGATGGTGGGAATTTCCCTGCTTGGACAAAGGGAACAAAGGAGAAATGGGGTATAAGAGAAGGACCCCTGAACCAAGAACTCAGATCACTTCTGACAAGGAAACCTGTACCAAGGACAAGAAGCCTGCTGATCTAAGGACTTGCCTCCCCTTTCTGCCAGAGTGCTGTTTTGCTGTGGAGGAACCTGAAAGCTGCTTCTTTATTTTTGCCAAGGAACAAGGAGAGAAGAACTTGGTGTGTACTCTCTAAAAGCTTGCTAGAAAATCTCCAAGGGCTGGAAGAGTGCCAGTCTCCTGTTGAAGTCACAGGGCCAAAGGACTTCACCATCTACTGAATTGCTGAATTGCTGGAAAGTGTTGTTTCCAGTACACAAGAGAAAATCTGCAGTCTCTACGCCGCCGACGACGACGCCGAATCCAGCTCGACATCGTGAGCAACGGCTCCAGTGTCCCGAGCCTTCGACGCCGGCCGCCGGGCCCGATCGACGCCAGCAGCAACGCCAGTGAGCAGTGGGTATCGGCCCCGGCTCCAAGTGACCCCGTCTCGACGCCGGTATCGACACCAGTGAGGAGTGAGTATCGGCTCCACCTCCAAGCGACCCCGTCCCGACGCCGCTGCTGATCGCATCGACTCGACGCCCTTCTCGACGCCGTGAGCGCTGCTCCGGCCCGACATCCCTCGACGCCGCTGCGGATCGACCCGAATCCAAGGCACGATCGACGCCGACCTCGACGCCGACATCTCGACGCCGTGGATCATCGTTTTCTTCATTCCCAAAGGTACTGTGTTTGTGGGGTCTGTTGCAACTCCAGGCTCGACGTAGCGCTCCTCGCGGTCGACGCCGAACCTTGGGAATATAGTAGACTCGACGTCGTGTGACTCCTGTGGGGGTTACATTGTTGCCAAAGAACTGTGCTCAGAAGAATACTTAATTCTGTTGCTAAAGAACTATTTGCCAAGAAGAAACCTTACTTGAACTATTATTTTTCCTTCCAAAGAGTATTTATTAAGACTGTGGTATATTTTTGTCGTTATTTGGTCTTGTGCTAAGCCTTATATAAAAATCCTATTTTTATAATAACTTCTGTGTCGTGTCCATCTGTAGTGTATTCACTTTATTACTGTATGTGGTCATAAATGCTTAACACACTGCCTCTGGGATAAGCCTGTCTGCTCTGCCAAGCTACCAAGGGAGTAGCAGGGGTTATCTGAGTGTGTAATCCCCTTGCCCTGACTAGAGTTGGTAGGTCCCTATTTGTCAGAAGTGTATACCTCTGCCAACTAGAGACCGCCGGTTCTAACATTGGTGGTCAGCGGTGAGGATTGAACTTTGCATTTATGACTCATGTGCAGTGATTAGTTTATGCTACATAGTGAAAGCAGACCATAACGCAGCCACAATCTGTTTTTGGTAGGATATTCTATTTTTGTTCTCCGCTTTCCTGGAACTTATTTTTTTTAAACACTGCCAGTTTTGACCATGGAGAATGCCGGAGCTGCTACACCTGTGGAGATTGTTATGGGGGAATTTGATAAGGAGAAGATGGATTCCTACACGCTAAAAGATCTAAAAGGATTTTGCAAGCAGTTTAAAGTTCCTGCCACAGGTGTCACAAAGAAAGACGGCTTCCTCAAAGCGCTGAAGGCCTGGTTAGAGGCCAGAAATCCCTCTGATCCGGTGGTGGTACCGGAAGAGGAAGAAGAAGAGGAAGAGGAAGAGCCCACAGGTGGGCCAGTGTCATTTCCAGGCAGTAGTGCGTCCTCTAGGAGCTTTTCCCCTGAAGAATTAGAAGACAGGGAGAGGGAGAGGGGGTACAAGTTAGAAATGGTCAAACTTAAATTAGGAGGGCAGTTGGAATTGGAAAAAGCCAAGAGCCTGAGAGAAGCTGAAATGAAGAGCAAAAGATTAGATTTTGAGAGAGAAAAGTTAGCATTTGAACGTGAGAAGATGTTGAGGGAGATGGAACTTAAAGAAAAGAGTTTAGAGTTGAATCCCTCTGGTGGCAGCGCTCCATCTATGCCTGCAGAAAGTAGGTTTTATTTTCCTAAGGATGTGATCAAAGATTACAGTAAGAATGAAGAAATTAGCCAATGGTTTAAAGCAAATGAGTTAGCATTGTTGGCCCACCGGGTCCCTGAGAAAGATTGGGGAACGGGGTTGTGGAGCTGCTTTACAAATGAAGGGAGAGATACCTTGTTGAGCATGCCTGAAGATGAAAGGGCGTCTTATACTCATATGAAAAATGCTTTAATGCTGAGATATGGCTTAACTCCAGAAAAGTACCGACAAACCTTTAGAGAATGTAAGAAGTTGTCTGGTACTACGTGGGTTGAATATGTGTCTTTTTTTTGCAGAGCCATGGATGGTTGGATAAAGGGTAGCAAGGTTGATAGTTATGATGCTCTTTATGATTTGTTTGCTTGGGAGCACTTGTCTAATAACTGTTTTCCAGAGCTACGCCAGCACCTTGTTGATAGCAAGATATCTAACCCTAGAAAACTTGCTGAGGAGGCGGACCGCTGGGTCAGTACCAGGGTCCACAAGGGTCCAGTGGGAGACTCAGCCAAAGGTGGGCAGGGTCCCCAGCAGAAGAGTGGGGGCCGGGGTAAACAGAGAGAGTTTCAGAAAGGGCCCCAAAGTAATCCCCAAGGGAACCAAGGGAAGGGTTCCCAGCCTCCTCTGTAAAGAAGCCAGAGGCCCCGACAGGTAAACCTGTTCCAAGGGGCCCCATGACCTGCTACGCTTGTAAGCAGGTGGGACACCGTTATTATGATCCCCAGTGTCCCATGAAGGATTCCAATGCACCACCACGTGCACCCCCCCGTCAGGTGACGAATGTAGCCCTGGGAGGGAATGAGATGGGCGCCCCCGGTGGGTGGGGTCCCGCAGAAATGTCCCTGGTCTCTTTAGGAGACGTGGAAATGGTCCCTCCAACCCCTCTGCCTAATAACACTAAAAAATATAGGCAGTGGGTGACCATTAATGGCCATAGGGTGGAAGCTCTCAGAGACACCGGAGCAAGTGTGACAGCTGTCAAGTGTCACTTGGTGTCCAGAGAGCAGGTGGTCCCTCATGCATTCTACCCCGTTGTAGCTGCTGACAACTCACAGAGTAAGTGTGAGGTAGCTCAAGTTCCTTTTGAGTGGGGGGGGGGTCTCAGTGACTCTTCAGGTTGCTGTGAGGCCCGCCATGCCTGTTGATTGTCTCCTGGGCAATGATTTGGAGGACTCCCCTTGGGCTAAGGTGGAGAGAAAATCGCATCTGGAAATGTTGGGTCTGCCTGAGTGGGTGTGTGCGACCACCCGGTCCATGTCAGTTAGTAAGGGTGTTGATGGGGCCCTGGAGCCTGAAAGTATGGCCCAGGTCCCAACCGTGAAGAGAAGAGGCAGGGGGCGCGGGAAACCATCCCCCATCGTTCCCGCGGTCCAGGAGGGAGCAGACCCTGAGGGGGATGCCCTGGAACCGACAGGAGAACAAGTGGCCGAACTGGGAGACCTGCCCGAGCTGACCCATTGGCAGCAGGATGGTGGTCCCTCCAGGGAGGAATTTTGTGCTGAGCAGAAAGTGTGCCCTTCTCTTGTGGGTATGAGGCAGCAGGCCTCAGCCCAATCGACAGGTGATCAGTCAGGATCACATTGGATCTACTGGGAGAACGACCTCCTGTATAGCGAGCCTAAGGCTGCTGAGCCTGGGTCAGCCCGTGTGCTGGTGGTACCCCAGCGCTTCAGAGCCTTTCTACTGGGGTTGGCTCATGACGTTCCGTTAGCTGGACATCTGGGGCAGGACAAGACCTATGACAGGCTTGTCACCCATTTTTATTGGCCGCAGATGAGAAGGGATTCAGATATCTTTTGTAGGACCTGTCAAACTTGCCAGGCAAGTGGGAAAAGTGGGCGGAAGCAGAAGGCTCCCCTCCAACCTTTTCCCGTCATCAGTACCCCCTTTGAGCGACTGGGAATTGACATTGTGGGGCCACTGGACCCCAAGACAGCCATGGGCAACAGGTTTATCCTGGTCTTGGTGGACCATGCCACCCGGTACCCGGAAGCCATCCCTCTCCGCACAGTGATGGCCCCCGTGGTGGGACGGGCACTGATGGGTGTTTTCTCCCGCATGGGGTTCCCCAGAGAGGTGGTGTCAGACCGGGGCACCAACTTCATTTCTAATTATATGAAGTCTCTATGGAAGGAGTGTGGAGTAACCTACAAGTTTACCACTCCTTACCACCCTCAAGGTAATGGGCTGGTTGAGAGATTCAACCGGACCCTCAAAGGCATGATCATGGGTCTTGAAGAACCAATGAGGCGTAAATGGGACGTCCTCTTGCCATGCCTGCTGTTTGCTTACCGTGAGGTGCCACAGAAGTCTCTAGGGTTCAGCCCCTTTGAGCTTTTGTATGGCCACCCGGTAAGAGGACCTTTGAGTCTGGTTAAAGAAGGCTGGGAGCAATCTCCCAGGAAACCTCCCCAGGATGTATATAGCTACATGCTGGCCTTTAGGAACCAGACTCGGCGCTTCAGAGATCTTGCTCAGGCAAATCTGGAGGCCAGCCAGGAAGAGATGAAGCGGTGGTACGATCAGAATGCCACTCTGGTTGAGCTTCAACCTGGTCAGAAAGTTTGGGTCATGGCCCCTGTGGAACCTTGTGCGCTCAAGGACAGGTGGACTGGACCATTTGAGGTTGTGGAGAAAAAGAGCGATGTCACCTACTTGGTGGACTTGAAGTCTCCCAGGAACCCCTTAAGGGTCCTGCATGTCAACCGGTAAAAGCCCCACTTAGAAAGGTCCGAAGTGGGAATGCTCCTTGCCACAGATGCTGGGATGGAGGAGGAGAGTGAGCCTCTTCCTGACCTCCTGTGTGCAAAAGAAAAAGATGGGTCAGTGGATGGTGTTGTCCTCTCTGACACACTGACCCCTGAGCAGCAGCAAGAGTGTCGCCATCTTTTGGTACAATTCCCTGATCTGTTCTCCTTAATCCCTGGTGTCACTCAGTGATGTGTCCATGATGTGGACACTGGGGACAGCACTCCTGTGAGGCACAAGGCCTACAGGGTGACTGAAAAGGTCAGAGCATATATCAAGGAGGAGGTCTCCAAGATGTTTGCCTTAGGGGTGGTTGAGTCCTCTAGCAGTCCTTGGGCCAGCCCAGTGGTCTTGGTCCCAAAGGCTGCAGCGCCTGGTGCTTCACCAGAGCTTCGGTTCTGTGTGGATTACCGAGGACTCAATTCGGTCACCAAGACTGACGCGCACCCCATCCCTAGAGCTGATGAGCTCATCGATCGGTTGGGGGCTGCCCGGTACCTTAGTACGTTTGATCTAACGTCTGGGTACTGGCAGATCGCCTTGACTGAGGGGGCAAAAGAGAGGTCTGCATTCTCCACACCAGATGGGCACTACCAGTTCCGGGTGATGCCCTTTGGAATGAAGAATGCCCCTGCCACATTCCAGAGGTTGGTTAACCAGGTATTGGCCGGGCTGGAAGATTTCAGCACCGCCTACCTGGACGATATAGCAGTGTTCAGCGCCAGCTGGGAGGAACACTTGCGCCACCTCCAGGAAGTGTTGTTGGCCCTGCGCAGAGCAGGCCTCACAATCAAGGCCAGTAAGTGCCAGATTGGGCAGGGTTCAGTGGTGTACTTGGGGCACCAAGTAGGGAGCGGCAAGGTGGCCCCCCTGCAACCCAAGATAGATACCATCCTGGCTTGGGAACCGCCCAAAACCCAGACTCAGGTGAGAGCCTTCTTGGGTCTCACGGGTTACTACAGGAGGTTTGTCAAGGGGTATGGCAACATCGTGCACCCCTTGACCTCGCTGACTTCCAGGAAGCAGCCGAGACTTGTGAACTGGACTGACGCCTGTCAGAACGCCTTTGACACCCTGAAAACTGCAATGTGTACAGCACCGGTCCTCCAGGCACCCGACTTTTCAAAAGAATTCATTGTCCAGACAGACGCTTCAGAGCATGGTGTGGGGGCTGTTCTAGCACAGATGAATGAGGAGGGCCGAGACTTACCTGTAGCCTTCATCAGCCGGAGGTTACTTCCCAGGGAACAAAGGTGGAGTGCGATAGAGCGTGAGGCATTTGCTGTGGTCTGGGCGCTGAAGAAGCTGAGACCCTACCTGTTTGGGACTCACTTCCGGGTTCAGACAGACCACAGGCCCCTCAGATGGTTAATGCAGATGAGGGGTGAAAACCCAAAGTTGTTGAGGTGGTCCATTTCCCTACAGGGGATGGACTTTACGGTGGAACACCGCCCTGGTACAGATCACGCCAATGCTGATGGTCTGTCCAGATTTTTCCGCCTTAGTGCTGAGGACTCCCTGGGTGAAGGGTAGTTCTCCCCACATTTCAGCTGGAGGGGACACGTGTTAGACCTGGCATCATTGGCATGAGTCTCTCCTCCATTTTTTCTGTTTGCCTCCTCTGTTTACGATGTTTTTGCTGGTTTATTGCTTTGGGCACTGTGCCACTGCTGATCAGTGCCACAGTGCAAGTGCTCCCTATGTTAAATTGTTACATTGATTGGTGTTACCATGATTGGCTTGGTTGACTTACTGTTCAGACCCTAGTCTAGTGCACTGCGTGTGCCAAGGGCATGTAAGTTGACTGCTGCTGGTGGGCTTGCAGCACGGGTTGTGCCACCCACAGAAGCAGCTTGTAAAATGTGTCTCAGGCCTGCCACTGCAGCACCTGCGTGCAGTCCCTGACTGCCATGTCGACTTGGCAAGGAAACCTACTTGCCAGTCTCTAAACCTTCACTTTGCCACATTTCAGACACCTCTATGGTAGGCCCTAGGGCAGGGTGCATTGTTGGTAAAAGGTAGGTCATGCCCTGAGGTGTGTGGCATGACCTAATAGTGAATTACAGCCATTTTCGTTTTTCACTATTGAAGGGCTACCTGCCTCCAATAGGCCAGACTGGGCAGACTGATTATTAACTCCATTATAATCTATCTGACTCAGGGAGCATGGTAGCAGGTCGAGTTTAGTATCCCTGAACTCAGAATTTAATAACACACCCTTTAGGATGGATGGTTTTTAAATTCTATGTTTGAAAATAGCCCTTTTAGAAAGTGGCTATTTTCTTGTCCAACTATCCACCGGTCTCTGCTGGTTTGGTGTGTGTGTCAGGGGCTGGGTGGCTCCAGAGGTCTGAATGAGTCAGTGTGGGGTGAATGAGGTATTTACACATAGAGTGAGGGAGGAGTAGCCTGCCCTGCCTGACACATTGCCGGCTGGGCGACTGATAGCCCTGGGCGACTGATAGCCCTGCTCCTGCCAGTGACAATACTGGCTCCGCCTCCTGCTGGGCGGCTGAGGACCCTGCCCTGCTCAGTGAATAGGCCAGGTGCCTCTGCCTGGCAACACCCACAACAAACCTGAGATGGTGGGAATTTCCCTGCTTGGACAAAGGGAACAAAGGAGAAATGGGGTATAAGAGAAGGACCCCTGAACCAAGAACTCAGATCACTTCTGACAAGGAAACCTGTACCAAGGACAAGAAGCCTGCTGATCTAAGGACTTGCCTCCCCTTTCTGCCAGAGTGCTGTTTTGCTGTGGAGGAACCTGAAAGCTGCTTCTTTATTTTTGCCAAGGAACAAGGAGAGAGGAACTTGGTGTGTACTCTCTAAAAGCTTGCTAGAAAATCTCCAAGGGCTGGAAGAGTGCCAGTCTCCTGTTGAAGTCACAGGGCCAAAGGACTTCACCATCTACTGAATTGCTGAATTGCTGGAAAGTGTTGTTTCCAGTACACAAGGGAAAATCTGCAGTCTCTACGCCGCCGACGACGCCGCCGAATCCAGCTCGACATCGTGAGTAACGGCTCCAGTGTCCCGAGCCTTCGACGCCGGCCGCCGGGCCCGATCGACGCCAGCAGCAACGCCAGTGAGCAGTGGGTATCGGCCCCGGCTCCAAGTGACCCCGTCTCGATGCCGGTATCGACGCCAGTGAGGAGTGAGTATCGGCTCCACCTCCAAGCGACCCCGTCCGGACGTCGCTGCTGATCGCATCGACTCGACGCCCTTCTCGACGCCGTGAGCGCTGCTCCGGCCCGACATCCCTCGACGCCGCTGCGGATCGACCCGAATCCAAGGCACGATCGACGCCGACCTCGACGCCGACATCTCGACGCCGTGGATCATCGTTTTCTTCATTCCCAAAGGTACTGTGTTTGTGGGGTCTGTTGCAACTCCAGGCTCGACGTAGCGCTCCTCGCGGTCGACGCCGAACCTTGGGAATATAGTAGACTCGACGTCGTGTGACTCCTGTGGGGGTTACATTGTTGCCAAAGAACTGTGCTCAGAAGAATACTTAATTCTGTTGCTAAAGAACTATTTGCCAAGAAGAAACCTTACTTGAACTATTATTTTTCCTTCCAAAGAGTATTTATTAAGACTGTGGTATATTTTTGTCGTTATTTGGTCTTGTGCTAAGCCTTATATAAAAATCCTATTTTTATAATAACTTCTGTGTCGTGTCCATCTGTAGTGTATTCACTTTATTACTGTATGTGGTCATAAATGCTTAACACACTGCCTCTGGGATAAGCCTGTCTGCTCTGCCAAGCTACCAAGGGGGTAGCAGGGGTTATCTGAGTGTGTAATCCCCTTGCCCTGACTAGAGTTGGTAGGTCCCTATTTGTCAGAAGTGTATACCTCTGCCAACTAGAGACCGCCGGTTCTAACACATACCAATTTTAAAAAATAGAAAATATTTTAATAAGTATAATTACCTGAAAAATATCGAAAATCCAATAAGCAGAACTGGAGATATGAATTTTTTATGTTTGAATTATATAAAGTGTGACCAACCACAGTTATCTGTTTGCACTAGACCAAGTCAAATGTTAAGGCCGACCATGATGGATCATGGGTTGGATACAGGGACCAAGTATTTTCTGGTGGAAAATTTACCTTCTGACTTAAAAACGTTTTCAAAGAAAAAGTAGTTGTTGTTGAGTTGTTGGGGGGGGCAAGCTGCAAGCTAGATCCAAGGTAGGGCTTGGCCAACAACGACTTTCAGCGCTTCTTCGACAAAGGTGCGAAAGCTCCATGTCGGAGAAATCCAAATTCTTTGCCCATTAAGGCCTCTACATTGATGGGTGCTGCTCGGCGTCAGTCCCATTGAAGTCCTCCAAGTTTGAAGTCAGATATCCTCAGCTGTGAAAAGTAGCAACCTGTGGCCAACTGGCGATTTGACGTCGGTGGCTGTGGCTTTGATAGAGGTTACAGTCTCCTACGATTTACCAGGCAGAAAGTTTTCAAAAACTTTCAAAGTCCCAGATCTTGTAGTTTGAGGACAGGAGTACACTTTATCACCAGCTAAAGGTCCAAGACCCAGGGGGGGGGGGCATCACTTAAGGGTTAGGACTCACTCAAACAGAGGGCAGCAGGGGGTCCAGTGTAGGTCCAGTCGGTACTGGACAGCTGGGTAGTTGCAGGGAAAGGCCTCTCAAAGCTTGTTGTGTCCCTGTAGCTCAAAGAGGAGGTCATCCAACCGAAGGCAAGTAGGTATAGTCTTCCTTCAGGTTTCACACAGCAGAGCAGTCCCTCTCCAAAGGTACACAGTTTTTCTGAGGAGGGTACTTGGGATGCCACAATTATGCCTAGTGCCAGCCTGTGGGTCGGGAAACCTCCTCAACATTCCCTAGCCAATTAGGGTAAAAGTTCCCAGGGGTGACCTTACTCACTTTCACAGCTCTTCCTGTGTGTTTACTGTAAATATCCTACAATACCCCTCTCTACCGAAATCCTACATGGCAGGACTATTCTTTCCCTTGGTCAGAGCTCGATGTGCCCACCCATAGGTGTGACAATGGGCAAGCCCTCCCTTGTGGTCACTCCAAATGGGGAAGCTCCCACTGGGTTTAAAGTCAAGCTGACAAGCAAGTCAAAGGGGGAGATAGGCCCACGTGTGACCTGCATCTTCCAGAGAAAGGGTCGGTTTTCTTTGAAACTCAGGAAGGAGCTGAGCACAGCCCCCAAGGCCATAATGCTTAAGGAAAGAAAACCACCTCTCCATACGAAAGCCCCTTGTCCACTGTCTGTTAGCAATCCACATCTCACCACAGGGGAGCCACCAGCAGCCAGTCAGGGGACACTGGACAGTGGCAGAAAGGCTTCTTTTGGCTTAGGCAAGAAAATGACAACTTTCTAGAAGTGTAATTTTCAAGACAGTAATATAAACTCCAACTTGACTATAAAGTTATATTTTAAATTATTATTATAAGGAATCATTGAACCAATTTTCAAGCTGCTCCCAAACTGAAACAAAGCACTTAAGTTATTATAGTGTAACCCAGTATGTTAATGTGGTAGTCATCCTTGCTACAGTGAAAAATGACTTGGGAGACATTAATTGTACAAGACCTACATTTTAAACGCCATGCACCCAGCCATAGGGGCATTAAGGGCCTATCTATCTTAGGAGTGACTTATAAGCACACACTAGGAAGGTTTAGGTCTGTCACAAGGTTTCTTTTGTGAGGGCGAAATGGCAGTTTTAAAAGTGCACGCCAAGGCTGCAGGGGCAGGCCTGGAGACATGTTTTACTCTGCTGCTTTAGTTGGTGGACCAATAACTGCTGTAGCCCACTAGTAATATTTAATGTACCGGCTCTGAGTACAGGTAATACCATATACTAGGGAATATTAAGTAAATTAAAAGTGCCAATTAGGTATGTGACAATTTTGGCACGTTAAAAAGGGAGAGCTCAAACACTTTAGCACTGGTTAGCAGGAGTAAAGTGAATGAAGGCAAAAATCAGGGGGAATGCCACACAAAAAATGGTCATTTCCAACACTAAAGATATGCAGATTTTGGTCCAGTAAGCACCAAAATTCATAAGTTATGCCCCATGATATGTGAAAATGGGAACATAATTGCCATTATTAATTGCTTCTAATAAATAACGACCCCCGTGGTATTGTCATTTTTTCGGTGAGATAAATAGCATTTCATGATCGAGGCCTCTGTGGGAGAGGACTTTGCACACGTTTCTGGTGCAAATGGAGACTCGACAGCACATACCCAGGAAGGAACAGACAGAAGGCCCGTGTTAGCTCTTTACTCACTTGTTGTTGACCTTCGTACCTCACTGCCAAGGCAGCAAGATTACACTTAACAACCGAGGTATGATCATTTATGTACTAGTCTGACGATAATCTGCTGGGGGCAATAGAACACATAATAAACATCCTCTTTGCTCCCGACACAAGGCGATCTCTAAATACACAAATAATTGCCAGTATTAGCGCATAGTTGCCTTTTTTATTAGTGTAAATCATGTTTTACTTCTACTCCTGTCTCCTGAAAATTCACAAGTACAATTTAAATTCTAGTTAAGTTATCTGCATACCTAGCTCATTAATCGATACTGGAACAGGCAAGAGGTTATTTTTCCTCGTACTCATTTATTGGTGTAAGGCCAGTTTTAATGAAGGGCAACTATTTGGCGCGATTCTTTGTTAATACCAGAATGGCTGAAGCTGGTGAATGTATGCGGTTTCTCAGCTGCCTTCCATGCACAGCGCCGCTCGGTCCTCCGGTGCGTCTCCTCTGCTCCCTCACTTAGCGATGCATGAGGCGGAGTGGCCTGCAGCACTGCGGGTCTGTGAAAGTCTAGGAAAACGCGAGCGCCGGAGCCCTGGGCTCCCCTGCTTCAATCCCTCGACCTCCTCCTGCAGACTATAAACAAGATGGCTGGCGGGGGGCCGGGATCAAGGCTTTGAAATAGGAACATTCCACCTAGTTTGCCAGAGAGCAGCTGACAGGCTTTCTTCTGTATTTCATTACCTTCTGTGAGGATGGGCCGAGCCCAAGAGCCGGAGCTGAGAAAAGCAATTCTCTGACCCTTTATACTACCTTCGATTCAGGGAGCCATCCCAGCTAGAGGCTTTCATTAGAATCGGCAGGGCCGTTTCTACCATTAGGCAAGACTAGGCGGCTGCCTAGGGCGGCAAAAGGGGGATTTTTTGTAATTTGAACCTACGAAAGTAAAGAGCCACTACTGAAGTTACACGTACAAAAATCACGTTCACGCCGCCCAACTTCCACCAGATCATCACACGGAAAGAGCCTCTAGGATTCTTCAGGGCATAGTGCCAATATCGGCAACAGTTATCACAAAACACATAAGTACATAAATAAAACACACGACACTGAATGTAAGTGGAGAAATATTGCTGCAGGTTTATTAGCATAATAAATATGCAAACACGGTGGGTTATCTTACGGGCGATCCCAGGGCAGGCCAGCCCCAAGCCGCCTGCCCGTCTGATAAGCCTAGAGTCACCATGGCAACGCCAATTGGTGTATACCAAATGTTGGGAGGGTCCCCCCCTCCCATCCGTGGACCTCCAGTCCACATGCTTCACACGCCCCCCCGTGATGGGTGGGCGGAGCATACATGGCAGCCCCCGGTTGCTCAGACCCACAACCGCCTGTCGGTTAGCGGGGCGCCGTAGGTCTTCCAGTGGACACGCTAAAGATCCCTGGGTATCCTGGCTTAGCACCACACGGTGCTGCTGCATGCTATACCCCTTGGTATGTGCAGACCCTGGATCGCCCTGTAACTCCTCCTGCAACACAAAGTGAAAATTGTTAGAAAAACCTGCCCCCCCCTTTGTCCCTCCGGATGCCGGGTAAGCGGATGGGCGGGCAAGGCGGACGAGCGGACAAGAGGGCGAGGACGGGCGGGGACAGCATATGTACCCCCCTTTGCTCCTCCCCGCCGGAAGCAGCTACCTGTCTGGGGTCTCCCTTGGTCAAACCCAGGGACACGACCTCCCACCCCTGTGCCTTCCTGTGGCACTAAGGCGGCCGCCCTCAAAGGGGCGGGCCGCTGCGCAACCCCCCACCCGGGCAGCCTTACATAGTGCCAATATCGGCAACAGTTATCACAAAACACATAAGTACATAAATAAAACACACAACACTGAATGTAAGTGGAGAAATATTGCTGCAGGTTTATTAGCATAATAAATATGCAAACACGGTGGGTTATCTTACGGTCGATCCCAGGGCAGGCCAGCCCCAAGCCGCCTGCCCGTCTGATAAGCCTAGAGTCACCATGGCAACGCCAATTGGTGTATACCAAATGTTGGGAGGGTCCCCCCCTCCCATCCGTGGACCTCCAGTCCACATGCTTCACACGCCCCCCCGTGATGGGTGGGCGGAGCATACATGGCAGCCCCCGGTTGCTCAGACCCACAACCGCCTGTCGGTTAGCGGGGCGCCGTAGGTCTTCCAGTGGACACGCTAAAGATCCCTGGGTATCCTGGCTTAGCACCACACGGTGCTGCTGCATGCTATACCCCTTGGTATGTGCAGACCCTGGATCGCCCTGTAACTCCTCCACAGCCTTGGGAGTGGCCACCGTCACTACCAGGGCCCCCCCACCAAGGTAGACCTATTTCCTTACAACCTGCTGCAGCCAAAGCTTCCCCTAGGTCCAGTAGGAAAAGAACCGTGCCTAAACTAGAGAGGTGCACCCCATCTCCCTCCCGGCACCCTGTGGACTTGGCGTGTATAAGACCATGCCTGATGAAGCCCAAAACCTCTTTGCTCTGCGCAACTGCGCATGGCTCCAGGTAGACCTTTTTACCTACAGCAACTGATACCGGGCTTCTCCCAGGTCCAGCCAAGACAATCTACGCCCAGCTGGACCGGCGGGCGGCCTGCCCCTCAGGACAGGTGCCCTCATCCTTTCTAACTCCCCCGTGGATTTTGACTGAAATGACCGTAAACCTAAAACTAGGCGTTGGTCCAATGTAGCCTTTGAATGGCTGAAGAACAATCCCCTTGACAAGACACTCCTGCCTGACAGTGCCAATGCGGGAGGGGTAAGAGTTGACAAGCCCGCCTTACCTCCTCCTTCACTCAGTTGGAGTATGTCCATCGCATTCCATCAGTCACCACCAAATGAGAAGCCTTGCCCTCCCAAACTTTTGCTAGTATACCAGGGAGAGACAGGACTGAGTGACCACAGAGGAGGACCAACGTGTAAAATTCTTCACTATCTTGGATACTGGGTACGCCAATTGTTCTCCTGCTAATTGGTAGCCCAAAAGCATTACCCCGGGGTTTCCCTCAATCATGTGGACCATATCGCCCCCGAGGAAGGCCACTTCCACAACCTGCATAGCTGCCAGCCAGTGCTGGAGGGCAGGATACGTTACCCGGTACCGATACTCGCATCCATGGTACCTGTTTCGTCGAACTCAAGGACAGGCTACTAAGTGAGCAACCAGGCTCCGCCCACTCCTGCCTGGCAGAGCCCATGCGGGAGGAGGTAAGGGTTGACAAGCCTGCCTTCCTTCCTCTTTCACTCCGTTGGAGTACGCCCATCGTATTCCATCAGTCACCACCCAAAGTGAACAGCCTGACAACAAGCTAACCACCAGCATTGAGTTCTGAATGTTTCTGACGCTGCCAAGAAACATGCGCATAACTAAAGCAACTGGCACCATGCCATAAAAGTAACAATTCAACCTTCTATGAAACAAACGTGCCCTTGTGGCGATCCGAGTAGTGCTCCCTCCAAGCCAGCAGCCCTACTCAGGCAACCCGCACTCTCTTGGCACTGGCACACCCCCGCCACAGCTGCCCTAGAGTGCCTGGTCGTGTGTAGCCACAACCTAGGTTTCCTCACTGCGTCATACCGGGGTATGATGACCCATCTAACTCTACTGCTGAGTGCCTATTGCACCATCGCAAGTATGCCTTTGCCTGCTCAGAGTCTGGCTGTAAAGTTGGAAGGCATTGACCCCCCAGCCCAGGGTGAAGATGTCAGCATTACAGTACCTGGTGCTATAGACGGTCCCCGACCCTGATGGGACAGAAAGCAAATCCCTTGCTCCTGTTGAGCACGAACCCAAAACCAATTGCTCACCATGGTTTAATACCTTCCTGCTGCTAATCATTTCCTAGCTGAATGTTGACAAATCCATGTTCTGTAATGGCACTACTTCGCAGCCTGCACCATTCTGCCAGTGCCGAAAAGACCTTTGTCATGCTGCCTGGCCTCATCAATCTTGCCCTGTTCTAGCAGCGCCCGCTTCAGCCGTGGAGCAAACAACTCGCCGGTACCCCCAAACTGGCCCTGATGCGAGACAAACCGGGCCAAGGCACAACAGTGAGTGTACTAACTAATAGCAGGTCTAACAGCGTCAACAGGCATCCTCAGCTTACAATAGGCGTGATGGAGTGAGGGTATCCAGTGAGAATCAAGATGACAACTTCCCATCTGACCGACCGTGGTGGGAACCACTCCTGTATATTCTAGTACACATGGTCCCCGTTCACCTGTCACTGCCTGATGTACGTGACCTAGGTACATGGTCCCCTAGCATGGCGGCATGCCATTGAGACCACCATCCAGTCCCCGATAAGTACCACTATCTGCCTATGCTACAATCTTGCCTGTTCCTTCCTGCCCAGATATACCACGCGATGGTTGCTCTCCTCCGTCACTTGACCCGACCACACCTGGCAGAACAAACACAGCGAGAGGAAGCAGCCTGTGACCTACCCCAAGACTCTACGAAATCCTCCTACCAAATGACGTGGGAGCTCGCGGACCCCTATTGCTCCAGGAATTGGAGGGGGGAGGAGGGGCCGTCCTATCTGGAGATGTGTGTAGTGGAGGACCTGCGGCCTAGAGTACCTATTGTAGGGTGCAACGATCGCCTGATGTGTCTGATACTAATAACCGTAGTAACAACTCAATCAGCACCGGGCTAGTTGCCCCCCCCCCCCGTCTTACAACCGAGCGTGACAAGCGGGGGGATTAAAGGAAGGCTACCCCCGGTCAGACACAAAGCACCACCACGTGGCTGTGCCCAAAAAACCACCAACCCGCATCAAACCGACCCGATGAAAAGACAACCAGCGCCTAAAGCTCTACCCCCGCGGAAGACCCCGGAAATAACCAATCGTTAACAATCGAGTAAATAACAACGGACATCCTTTCAGCATCTGAAGGCCTAGCCCTTCAGAAGTAACCTGGGACCCCAATGCCAGGCATCAGATCAGGCCTCGGCACCTGTGGAGGATGTGATCTTGGCCAACTACCGTGTGACCAGGGCCCGCGATGCATGCTTTCTTCATTATCGCTGAAGCACACGTAAACCACCCTAGCTGTTCCTTGCCGCTAGGTCGTCCTACCCTAAGGAGCCCCAATGATCGACCAGGTAACATTAACACTCACTCAACACTAGGCGTGACTCTTCGCTTAGCCTGTGTGCTGGATGCAAAGTGACAGCAATACTAGCCAAACTTACTAAAGATTTACACTCCCAAGCCCTTGCAGTGTAAATATTATTTGAATCAGAAGGCACACGGGATATTACTGGTGACCCAGGCAAAGTCAGGCAGATCATTGCTTCACCAGTATATTTACAACATTCACTGCGAACCTGACTGATCACCATTCCTGGCGTTAATCTATGCACATTGAGAAATACATTTCATTAAGAGTATGTGAACGCAAAGGTGTTGAAACGTTAACATGACTCCAGATACCTGACATCCTGAGCACATCATCGCATCCCTGTATTTACTACACACGGTGCACTACCTACAACAAGCCCCTCTATTGGCTAATCAGTGCTGCTAATTGCAAGTAGTGAAATAATTCCCCATTATAGCTCAGTTGCATGGCCAACTGAGGGCTATTCTACCTCATGTCAGACTTGCAGCGAAACGAAAGCTGGGCTGGCATCCCCACACCAGCAGACAGCAAATTCTACACAACACCCAGAGGATCCCTTAATAAAAGGCGAGGAAGAAGGAAATGCACAGGCTATACAGTGACCTCCTTCAAAGGAAGGCCCCCCCAGCTCTTCCCTTTCCGTTAGAGGCAAACCGTCAGCACCGCCGATCCTCACTCAACGCCAATAACGATATAATTCCATAGTCATCGTAACCTGTTGGGCATTTACCTAACCTCCTACTCTTACCACATAGTGCCTGTGTGTGGCAAGTGCGGCCCCATTTTTTTTTATTTTTTATTTTTTTTATTTTGGGAGATAGTTGCCTCCGTAACTTAAGCAACAACTGTGGCTCCGTTGAACATGTAATGGTTCCGGAATGAAGAGGCTGTGTAAATCCTAATCAGTCACTTAGAAGTTGCATCCCCCATTACAACTGTCTACCAAACTACACTTTATCACTGCATTGTCCCGACCGCAGGAGAAACCGCGCTGAGACCAGGCAAAGACCAAGCTCCTGGACTGTTGTCGCTATTCACCCGATTTGAATTTGAAATGAATGTGTGCCTGTGCACAGGCCGCTGCTCAGAAACCCGCGTCCAGCGCTAGCACGTTTCCACAACCAAGGCTGCTTAGCCTTGATTAAAATTATCTATAGCTGGTGCGCGCATCCATGCACACATTGCTGCAGGATATATGGATGAAATGCGCTCATGGCGAGCACTGGCACCTGGACTGCAAGGCACGCGGACAGGAGGGGCGCCCAAGCCAGGCGAAGGTCCCACCCTTCACCGGATAGAACTGGAGATGCCGGGGGTTAAACCCGGGGCCGGCCTAGGTGTTGGTGGCGCCTTGTGCAACAATGTTTGTTGGCACCCCCCAATGCCACCTCCCCCACGCATTCTCTCACTCGCCCCCTTTGACAGTGACCAAGTCTCCCTAACCACACTCAGCTGCATTGAATTAGTATATAGCGACACTCCTACCGGTGTAGGGTGTCGGAACACTCTGCCTCGCACACAAATTACGCAGAGCCAATCATTCATATGTGTGTGAATCGGTGTATCGGAAAGGTTACCTAAGCCAAAGGACTCAAAGTGTATAATTCTCATGTCATCCCTACTGGAAGGCAATATAGTTAAAGGTTGCTTAGTGCGGAGAATCACAAGCTCAGAGTCGCTTTCTGGCCAAATTAACTCATTCGCCTCAATAATCAATGTTCTAATAATGTATACTTTGCGATGTGTATGCAGTTCTGGGAAGAACGTTTGTAGCTCACTGTTGAATATTAGGACTTTAAGTTATAAATTGCAAATAACCAAAGGATGCCTCTTTGAAAACAGTGACCTGCTGACCTATTTACATCATACGCACTCTGTAATCTACTTGGCACACGTTCTATGCAGCAGGCATATTCCCTCTGCACGAACTTCACCGAAGTCAAAACCTCAACTATACAAATCCTGCTCGCTCTCCAGGGGGAACGCAGCATCCGGTGCTTCAAGAAGCGTAATAAACTTCCAAACCCGGCGCCCCCCCAAGGAGCACGCACTCGGTGCGCTGGGCCCCGGTGCACCGCCCTACCTAACAGCAGGCCATTTGCTTATTCAACTAATCTCCACAGCCGTTTTGGTCCTAATGCCAGCAATCTCTGTATTACAATAATTGTCCTGTTCTTGCTAACACTCCTAGAAATTGCAGTAGCCATAATCCAGGCTTACGTCTTCGTCCTTCTATTAAGCCTCTATTTAAAAGAAAACGTCTAATGGCACACCAAGCACACGCCTATCATATAGTAGACCCAGGCCCTTGACCCCTCACAGGAGCCAATGCAGCCCTTCTCCTAATCTCTGGTTTAGCAATATGGTTTCACTTTGGAACAATAACCTTAATAACACTGGGATTAGTAATTATACTGTTAACCATACTCCAGTGATGACGAGACATCATACGAGAGGGCACATTTCAGGGGCACCACACCCTCCTGTACAAAAAGGGCTTCGATACGGAATAATATTGTTTATTACATCAGAGGTCTTCTCTTTCTTAGGGGTTTTTTGAGCATTTCACAACTCTAGCCTCGCCCCAACTCTAGAGCAAGGGGGAATGCTGACCCCCTACCGGAATTACGCCCCTAGACCCATATGAAGTTCCCCTATTAAACACCGGAGACAAGGAGACCGAAAAGAAGCCATTCAGTCTTTTCTTCTGACAATTACCTTGGGCTATACTTTACTGCCCTCCAGGCTATGGAATATTATGAAGTCCCATTTACAATTGCGGACGGAGTTTACGGCTCAACCTTTTTCGTTGCAACAGGCTTTCCCGGCGTGCGTACATGTTATTATCGGATCTTTGTTCCTCTCTGTGTGCCTTTTTCGACAAATTAAGTTTCACTTTACATCAAACCACCATTCCGGCTTCGAGGCAGCAGCATGATATTGACACTTTGTGCACGTAGTTCGACTATTCTTGTATGTATCCATTTATTGATGGCGATCATGTCTGTTTGGTAAAACCATTCTAAATGACTTCCAATTATTAGACCCTAGTTAGCGCCTAGGAAAAGACAATGAACTTAGTCGCAATCATGCTAGTTTTTACAACAGCGCTATCAATTATCCTCATCACTGTTGGATTCTGACTTCCTCAAAATTACCCGGACACAGAAACTATCCCCCTATGAGTGCGGCTTTGACCCTCTTGGCTCAGCTCGATTGCCGTTATCAGTCCGATTCTCCTAAATTGCCATCCCTTTTTCTACTTTTTGATCTCGAAATTGCCCTTCTTCTACCAACCCACTGAGCGGCACAAATATCCCCAGCCGGGATACTGCTCTGATCAACAATTATCTTACACTAAGGTTAGTATATGAGTGGCTACAAGGCGGCCTAGAGTGAGCCGAATCAGTATTTAATCTAAACAAGAATATTGATTTCGACTCAATAAATTTGGTTCAACCCCAAAAAAGCTTTATGTCATCAGCGCTATTCACAGTTATATCGGCATTTACACTAGGTACTACCGGATTAATGCTAAAAGATGAGTTTGCAATTTTGCCACCTTATGACACTTTGACAGCATTTGCGGGACTCGAACCCTTGTCCTGTGAGAGCCTTAAGAACCGCAGGCACAGGACTTACCATTGAGCTATAGCTCCTGGTCACTGAACCCACTTTTTATCCGGTCTTCTCTGCTTAGAGGGAATAATACTTGCAATATTTATCTAGTCGGGCGCTGCCCTGCGCCACGCTAGAGGATCCAGCTCCCGGGCAACTGCTCCCGCTGCCGGGGCACCACAAAACAGACAATGCACAGCAGTTGCAGAGAGGAGATGGGCCTGTACCAAAGCAGCAGCCCAACTCGATTCAAACGTACTAACCGGGATCCAAACCCAAGTCGGCGAACCGCTCCTGCCTGCTGCAGCTAGCGCTCAAAACCCGCCTTGCCACTACTGCCGTCCGCACCGCACCGCAGCTGCGCCCCGGACCCCAGGCGAACCGTCAGAGTGCCACGAGCACCCGGGACAGCACGGGGACACCTAAAACGGCCCAGCACGGCACTGCCCCCCCGAGGTGTACTCGCCTACACAGGTGGGGAGCGCCCGCATACCGGCGGGTCCTGCAACAACGAGCTGGCCACCCCCCCCACCCCCCCATGGGAGCCCCTGCCATGGCCCCTGTACGAGCTCCCGGGACAGGGCGGGGGGGGGGTCTACGCTGCACTCACCGATGCCAACGACGCGCTAGCCCGACCAGGCCTGAGGATCCCAACAACAAGACACGAACTTCACCGAAGTTAAAACCACAACTATACAGAGACGCAGCATCCGGTGCTTCAAATAGCATAATAAGCTTCAAACCCGGCGCCCCCAAGAAGCCAGCACATGGTGCGGTGGCCCCAGTCGCATCACCCTAAATCCGGCCCAGCCGGGGCCTCCCACACACAATCCAAGAGCTCTACGCTCCACCAAGGCTCTCGCTCTCATCCCAACAACACTCACCGGGATAACAGAGATGACGAACAACCCGGAAACAACCCGCCGCAAGACCCCGAGGAGCGAACGGCGTCAAGGCGGACGAGCGGACAAGAGGGCGAGGACGGGGCGGGGACAGCATATGTACCCCCCTTTGCTCCTCCCCGCCGGAAGCAGCTACCTGTCTGGGGTCTCCCTTGGTCAAATCCAGGGACACGACCTCCCACCCCTGTGCCTTCCTGTGGCACTAAGGCGGCCGCCCTCAAAGGGGCGGGCCGCTGCGCAACCCCCCCCGGGCAGCCTTACAAGTGACAGCCATCCGAGCCGCGATGTTCTGCTTGAACTATTCGTCGTCATGCTCAACGCCGAAGTGAGCGATTGCAAAAGCATGCTGCGGATTCGTTCGCACATGAAAGTTCATTGTAAAGGTCAGTGACAGTTTTAGGAGTTGGAGCTAGTTCGGGTACCTCGTGCCTGCCTTCCCTTTCCTGACTTCTGGGAGTACAGAAGTGTCGGAGATCGAGCAGTGTTCCCCGCACGCTCTGACTGGCACTCACCTAGTTTAAGGTGGCCTGGACTTAGCTGCCAGACTGTAGGTGGCTGCTGAAATGAAGGCTTTGTGGCTCGATGCGAGAATGCGCTCTTGTTTGGAATGAATGGAATGACGCGTGATGCAGACCCCTGATCATTTCGCTTTAGGATTTCAGAATTGGACTGCACAGGGAGAGAGATGGAATGGCGTGTGCATATGTTTAGGGACGTGTGTGTGTGTGGGTAAGGCCCGCTTTGTGCCTTGTGTGTGAAGATGGAAAAAGGAGGTGATAACAGCTGCAGCAACAAGAGGTACTGATGTCTAATCTCAAAAAGAGTTATAATGAATCTATTGTCTCTGGACATCGGCCGCTGCCTCTTGCAAGGAAACACAAGACGCATTTTTAACGTTTCTAAACACACGATTCTGCATCAAACCGAGTGCCCACATAGAGATGGGTGTTGATTTGTTTATGTGTCCTGTTACCTACTCTGCGAGGGAGGGATGGTGAAAGCCCTTTGAGCGCTATGGGCGTTGCGCGCCTGACCTAAGAGCTGTCCAGAAGGTCACATGTGCACCACACTGACCTGCAGGGGTCTCATGGCGCTGAAAAAACAATCCTCCCCTTGCGAGCGGGGGGATGAGCTCTCCCAAGGAAGGGCTACAATAAAATAAACCAACACACCAGAGGCCCGCAGGACCCTGCCTGTGGTGTTGGGGCCCTAGGCCCTCATGCTAGTAATAACTGACGCAGACACATACTTAGATGGTGGGTTAACTGGCCACGAGCACGTGCGCTCGGCCCTTTTATTAGCCTAGTCACCTGACCCAGTGACGTAGGTGGTGGGTGGGTGTAAAGTGTAGAGCATACACTTTCTGAACACTAGAACGTGTCCATGCAAGGACACTACATTCCTCCCAATCTTTAATAACAAAAACCCGGAGTCCAATGTCCAACCTAGGGGGGAAAAGAAATATATATACAGACGTAATACAGTGACTAAACTTCTGCAGAGTCGCTCACGCTTCAGCAGCCTGGAGTCACAGACGATGTTCTTCCTGTCGCGGACGATGTTCTTCCTGTCGCGGGCGATCACCAGTTCACTGTGGCACCAGTCATGGGTGCTCGATGGAGTTAGTCTGTTTGACGGCTCTGCCTTGAAGTTGCTCTCACAGTCTTTCTTCGCTTTACTTTCTTGGCGACAAACGCAGTTGTTGAGTTCTTTTGGTTCAGCGCTAGATGTTGCCATTTATCTTTTTTTAGTCCAGTCCTTTTCTTTATCTGTGGCGTGTGTTCTGTTTTGCAGAAAGACGGGTTATTCGCAAGACACCCCTCTTACCAGGATGCCCCTCTCACAGGTGTTCCCCTGCCACGGGATATCCTTGAGGCCCTCTTCCTCAGATCTGGCCTGGGTTCAGTGTCCTGTATCGTGTTACTCCCATGCCGATAAGTACGGGTGCGGAGGAGACGGCAGGTCTCACCTCAGATGCCGCAGTCAGACCTGGAGGGTGGCTGTTGGCTCCTGTCTTTAGCACGCGAAGTCTTCATCCTCCTGAGACCTTTGCTGAAGGGCGGCTGATGACCATCTCTCGTCACGGGGATACTCTCTCTCACCGGCATCCCTGAGGCCTTTGCCCCTGAGTCACCACGGCTGGCATTGACCAGTGTCCGTGTAACCCCAAAGGTGGGTGTTTCGAATGGTCCGGCCTGCTCACCTCTGCAGATCCCAGGTGTGCTGAAAGCATCATCAAACAGATGGTCTTTTCTCCGTGCCACGGGTGTTCTTCAGGACTTGCGCACTGTGTTCTGACGCTTGTCACCTTCCTTGTCTTTGAGGTGTGAGTAGTCTTGCCACACTCTTCTCCTTGTCCTCTATTTCTTTCTCCGTGAGGCTGTCATGTCACTCTGACTTCTTCTCCTTCTTACAGTGGCAAACGTGCCACTCAGACATCTTCTTTTCTTGTAGTGGCAAACGTGCCACTCAGACATCTTCTTTTCTTGTAGTGGCAAACGTGCCACTCAGACATCTTCTTTTCTTGTAGTGGCAAACGTGCCACCGCGATGTCTTCTTTCTTCTTAGTGGCGGACGTGCCACTCTGGTCTCTTCATCTCTTCGCTTCACGACCTACTCTGGACCGTTTCTGTTCTCCTCTTATCTGGCCAGGCTTCTCCATGCAGCGCGCGCACTCTGCACGTGTTCCCCCTGGTCTTGTCCTCGTCCGAGAACACTCTCTTCATCTTCCTCAGCATTCCGAGTTAGGGTCGTGACCTTCTCTTCACCTTCTGCTTTTCACCAGTTACTTTGGTTGAAGTTCGTGGGGCCATACTCATGGTCCGCTTCGTTCTTCTCCTGTTCACCAGTTACTTTGGTTCTTCTTGAGCTTCTTGGACCACTTGTCGGTCCGCGCTGCCGATCACTGGCAGGATATCTTCGGTCTTGCGTCAGACCTCTTTGTGCAACTCCTGGCGAGTCGGCTTCTTTGGGTGCGACCATGTGGCAGGTCGGCTGGGCCTTTGTGGTGCGACCATTTGGCTGGTCGGCTTGACCTTTGTGGGGCGACCGTTTGGCAGGTCGGCTTGGCCTTTGTGGTGCGACCATTTGGCTGGTCGGCTTGACCTTTGCGTTGCGACCGTTTGGCAGGTCGGGTGGGCCTTTGTGGTGCGACCATTTGGCTGGTCGGCTTCACGAGGTGTGTCGCGTCGTGTGACTACCTTTGTCCGCTGCCTTGTCAGGCGCTGGTGCGTGCTACTCTTCGTACCGTCGTGGTACAGCTTCAGTGTAGCGTTGCTCCTAGTATCATGATCATTTGATGTGGTGGCTTCTTGGCGCCACTGGGTGTTGCTCTGCATCCTTGGCCGCCAGTGTCGGATACTTGCTGCGCCCATCCTCTTCAGTGGGTTCCTCTCCTGTGGGCGCTGCAGTGTACCTTCCGCGTCCGGCGTACATCTGCACTGAGTCCGTTTGTTCTCTCGAGGGTCGCTCCACTTGATGCGGCGACAGCGCAGTCCTCGCTGGGGTGGATGTGGCTTGACACCTTTTCTTCTTTCTTCCTTATTGCTGTGGGATAGCGCTGCATCCCTGTGGCACACCTTCTCTTCTTCCTGTGCTTCTGTCGCGTTCCTGCGCTTCAGGCACATTCCTGTGCGCCTCCGTCGCACTCCCGTGCGCTCACCTTCGCGCAGCCGTCAGACCTTGCGGTACGTGCCTTGCTGCCTCTTCTCCCTTGCGCTGCGAGCCGTCGGTCTCCTGTGGCTGCTGTATTCACTTGGCTTGCTGTAGGCTTGTTGATTTTCCTCTTGCTGCAGTACTGCCAGTGGCCACTGGGTGGCAGTGTTGCTTTTGTTTGGCTTCAGCAGCAACCTTCTGTACTGCCAGAACTCTATCCCTCGTTTTCCTTTTCTCCATTTCCCCAGGCTCCGGTAGAGTGCAGAGGGCTGGAGGGGAGCTGGAGCCAGGCAGACCAGTGGAGTCCAGATGAGGCTGGAGCAGTGGAGTCCAGGACATGGCAGCAGGTAAGTCTTTTGTTTTTTTGTATTTAAGTTGATTGAAAGGCAGGGGGCACAGGCATTGCAGAGAGGATGAGGCATCTTTCTATGGGCACTTGTTTAGTGAGGCGCAGGGGGCACAGGCACTGCAGAGAGGATGAGGCATCACCCTATTGAGCATAGGGGCAGTTGGTGCTCTCACGCAGTGTTTTGTTCATTAGTGGCAGCGCTGGCTGCGTGCTGCTCGTGGGGGCTCTGCTGGAGGCCCTGTAAGGTAGGACACATCTTCATGGCCGGCAGCGGCCATTCCTTACATTTAGGATCGCCCTCATGCGGGGTAGGCACCCGCTGGTAGTGTCTCTATTTGTTCTTGTACTGTCTTTGCCTCACGGGCCAGACAGGTCTCGCGCTCCTTCGCGGGTGGGCTCCGCTTTTTCCTCAGTTCGTCCCGCCCCCGCAGCAGGTCTCGTCGCTTCACCGACCGCGCGGGGGGGGCTGCTGGTGCCGCTTCTGTTGTCCGTCGCGGGTGGGCTCCGCTTGACACTTCTAATTCTCCCACCCCCGCGGCAGGTCCCTTCCCTTCACGGACCATGCGGGGGGGGGGTTTCGCCGGTGCCGCTCGCTTCTCAGCACGGGGTGGGCTCCCGCTTTCGCTCTATGCTAATTCCGCCCCCACCGCAGCAGCAGCGTCACAAAACTCACACGCTGCGGGTGGGGGGGGGACCGTCACGGCATCCCTTCAGTCGGCGGGGTGGGCTCTCGTCCGGCTTCCTCGCATGGACTTCACCACACGTGGCCGTTACTTCTGGTGCGGCTCCTCTCTGTTTGGCCGGCGGGCCTCTTGTCTCCCGCGGGTGGGCTCCGCGTGGATCGCTGCCCCTTGGTGGGTCGCGGCCAATGCGGGTGGGCTCCGCACGGTCCGCACTTCCTCTCCTTCACCGGGCAGGTCGCGGCCGATGCGGGTGGGCTCTGCACGGTCGGCACTTCTCCTTCTGGGCGCTTCTGGGCACAGCGGCAGGTCGGGGTGGGCACCCGACTGCCACGCTTCCCTTCGGGGGCACAGCGCCCGCCCGCAGGTCGTCGCGGCGGTGCGGGGTGGGCACCCGGTCACCGCGGGGCATGCTGCAGGCTCTGCTCGCCTGGCTGACTTCTCGGCGCGTCGCGCCTTCCTGTAGAGGGGGGGTGACCTTAGTGGGATCACTCCTCTCCCCCTCACGAACGGAAGGGCTGCTGCGGCACGCTGGGGCTCACAACCCTCGTCGCCATTGTGGTGTTGGGGCCCTAGGCCCTCATGCTAGTAATAACTGACGCAGACACATACTTAGATGGTGGGTTAACTGGCCACGAGCACGTGCGCTCGGCCCTTTTATTAGCCTAGTCACCTGACCCAGTGACGTAGGTGGTGGGTGGGTGTAAAGTGTAGAGCATACACTTTCTGAACACTAGAACGTGTCCATGCTAGGACACTACACCTGCCCTGCTCACCTCCCATCCTAATACTTTACACTGCCTCTGTGGGTGCTTTCTCCCACCGGAGTCTAAACATCCAGTCATAGGCTCAAGGTGGCATGACGTAACATTGAGGGTCCCAAACAGTGGTGAGGGACCCACATTTCACCATCAGACATTCATTTCACAGGTTACCTGGAGAGGATGTGGCAAAACCACTAGGCGGCTGATTTCAAAGCTGGGTAATTGGGTTTGAGTCTCGGCAGGGATGCGCAACACAGTGTGATTCTGGGCAAATCACTTAATCTCCCCTTGCCTAAAAATGAATGTGTCCATCTGTAATGCAACCGGTGCTTATGTAAAGCGCTCTGATGCCTTCGGGTGGAGTTCACGTTATATAAAACTGCAAAAAAATACTTGGTAGGGGGCCTCGTGCTGCTTTTGGGGAGCATTGAAACAGATGACGTAGTATAATAACAAAGAGCCTAATTCATAAACAGCCTCTGAAGACGAATAACCAGTAGGCGCTTTATACAGCGCTATATATGAAGCTCTGTGTGTTCGCGGTGCTCAGTGTGCCTACATGAGACAGTGGAGACCTGTGGGAGGGACTTATGAGGCCAGGATTGAGACCCTCGCCCAGGGTCATATATGTAGGAAAACGAGGCCGCACAAGGACGTCACAGGAGAACGTCCCCGAGGGAGTAGAGCAGGAACACGAAACTGAAAGACAACACACCACACTCTCCAACATGCAGCAGTCACGAGTGACGACCCCTCAACGAGGAGAGAGGAGTGAGGCAAAGACAGAGGCTGGCAGAGTGTGGCTGCATCAAGGCAGAGGCCTCGTCCTGGACCGAGGTCTAGAAGACATAAAAAGAAGCACTTCGACAATCTGTTCAAGGTCACCTACCAAGGGTCAAAGGTCAGCTGCACATGCGATAGTTCAGGAGCACCCCCTGCAAGGAAGGCTAAGGGACTCCTAAGGGACGAGGCTCGGGTAGGATTGAGCACCCGAGCATTTTTAATGTGTGAATGAATTAATGGATGAATGAGTTGAATGAGTGCAATGTGTCTGTGGGAACGGATAAAGTTGGAAGAATGAAAGTAAGCTAGAGTGCCTTTACGAGGGATCGCATAAGACCATGTTACGATAGTAATTAAATTACCGCACTAATACTGTTCTTCCTTCTACCAAATTCGCAAACATTTATTTTGCACGAGTGCATGCTTGGGAACAACGCGAAGGGCCAGAATGCGAGGAGCCGCTGTTTGCGGAATTTGTTTTTTGCACTGATTTTTAGCACACAATATAGCACTAAGTGCCGGGTTTGCAGAATTCCTCCTAATTTTGCAGTTTCCCCAAAAGTTCCCGATAATATGCAGATACAGATTCTGCAATTTTTCATAAAGTTAACCCAGTCTTTCCTCAGCCGACAAAATTAACACTACTGAGTTGGGTTATATTACTAATTATCTGCAGCAAGTGGCTGTTGCAAAAAGCGCTGCACAGAAAAAAAACTGTTGTAAGAAGAGGGGTTTTCTTTATAATGTCGCTCTACATCACCGAATGTTTATTTTTTCTTTGGTTAGAGACCCCCAACACGTCTCCTCCTAGAAGTGTCAATTGGTAGGCACTTTAATAGGGCAATAAATGTTTTTTGCTTTTGATTGGGGGGATTGCTGGCAGTAGGCAAAAATAATATTGTGTTTCGTATGTGGGCATTGCATGTCTACATGCGTGCTTGGCGGAAGGTTAAGTTGTTTCTGGTTTTGAAAACGAGTTGCACTTGACGCCTCAGTGGTATTTAAACACAAAGCTCTATTGGGCATTCGTGTACATAGTTCTGTGAGTGTATGGCTACCATAACCGTCTGGCCTGTGCCTTTCGTTGAGGTCATTTGCAGGATTGACTGTTGTGATTGTGTTTCCTGATAGTAAATGAGAGTAACATAGAAGGGTTCGGCAGTAGAGGATGTGCCTCTCTAGCCTGGATGACAGGGGGAGAGAGTGATGGTAGTAAAAGGGAGGGGGCGGCATTTTTCAATTCTCGCCTAGGGCGGCAAAACACCTAGAAACGGCCCTGAGAATTGGCCTACTTTCGAAAATGCTAAACGGATAAACGCGTTTGTTTCTTCTTGTCATTTTAGGTTCACGTTGATCGTTTTGAAAAATGGAGTGATATTGTAGAGCACTCAGGGGCCCAGTGTATGAAACCTATATTTTCTTCACAATCCTCTGTTTTGGGAAAGTCACAAGCCTTGCACTTGATACAAATAATATAGTAAAGTGGATTGGAATTCCAATGTGAACATTGTGATTTCTTGAGAAATGGAAGAAAGAAGTGTTGATGAAGGTGGTGCCCCCGCTTCCATAAGTTCAAACGTACTCAAATATTGGAAGGCTACAGACCCCTTAATCAGGGGTGAACCACTCATGCTGGGAAAGATGTCTATGGCTGGCAGATTCCACTGCCCGAATGATGACCATGGACATCAGGGAGGAGACTACGGTCCCATGGCCCAAGGAGATGTCTTTTTCACTATCTGGCGCTTTATTTGGCTTTGTACCAGAATTGCAACAACCTGTCTGTTTCATGGGACAGGTACTTGCAGTCCCTACATTTTGAGAATGCCTATTCAGAGATGAACGTTTACCTTCTGGGGAATCACAGCTGAATTTGCAGGAGGCATCATGCCTCATGAATATTGATAAGGCAGAATTATTATAAATCTTTGTGACTGGTCTTGTTATATCTGTCACTGAATTGACCAGGTTGCAGGTTGTTTATTTATTTATGATATGCACACCATGAACTGCAATGTATCTAGGACCTAAAGAGACTCCTAGCTAGAACAGAAAGATATAAGAATTGGCCGAAGAGCAGTGGCGGCAGGCACGGATTGGGGGAGGGGGATAGCGGAAAGGGGGGAGGGGATTTAAAACAGAAACATAAAAAACGTACCTGATAGCTGCATCTCTCCTCCATCTCTCCATCATCGTCTCTCCCCTGGGGCCGGAACAGGAAGCACCCAAGTTCCCCTGAACAAATCACAATGCTGTAATGCAGCGTTGTGATTGCTCTGAGTACCGTGGTTCGGCACTCAGCCCAGGAATGGGAGCCTGGGCATGTTCTCCAGGCAGGCTGTAATGCAGCCTGCGTGGGGAACATGTAAAGTGCGCATGACGGTTTGGCTGGACCAAGAAGGCCAGCCAAACATTCATGTGCACTTAGAGTAGGCAAACCCCTCCTCCCCCTGCTCCTCTGTCATCGGAGCAGCCCCACCCTGCCCACAGACCTGCCTCAGCAGGAAAACATAAAATGATGATAACCTCACGTTTTTATCATTTTATGTTTCCTTTATTTCACTGCTGCACAGGAGGAGTAGCTGCTGCTGAACAGCCGACCTTTTTTTTTTTTTTTCAGAAAGCAGTCAAGAATTTAATTGAGTGGGGGACAGATCTGGAGTCTGCATCTGAAGACAGAGAATCTTAAATCTCCTTGTGACTTGAATTTGGATCTTGGATCAATCAAAAGAAAGAGGTCACCGCAGTGGACTAAGTAATTGGGACAGAGCAGTGAGTTCTTAGGGGATAAATAAGTTGAGGCACCAACATAGATATTTGTGTGTCAAGATCAGGATGTTAAGCTCACTCCTGCTGATACTTTAGGCCTATGCAGATCCTGCATCAGGTGGATGTTTAAGCCATAAAAATCAGGACAGCAGCATGTTACATACATTGAAGCTGTGTCATTTCATAGTCGATGAACCCTCAAAGAAGGACATTTTCATACTCAAGCTTGAAATTCTGTAAGGCTCAATGACCAATGGTTGAGATTAAATGGAAAATAGTGGAGAACTCTGCACATTGACTCAGTTTGAATTAACATTCCTTGATTGCTTGGTTGTTATGCCCACAGACACTTGTCTAATCCATGACATATGTTGTACTCCTTGTGTTGGATAAACATTTGATTATGAACAATACAGTGGCTGAAAACAGCAACGTTAACTTGAGAGTTGATTATTATAGTACACAGAATACCAATTTAAAGAACTCTCTGCTCCTTCAGTTTCAAAATTTACTTCAACATATTAGCTTCTGTCACCTAGTCAAAGCTGACACAGTTAACCCATAACTAAAAATAATGTAATTGTGAGAAACCAGACCATTTTGCAGTGTCCGGCCACTTTTTGCCCCTATTTTGACTACTAGGTGCTGGTTTTCTGATTCTGATTGTGCCTTGGACTCTGCTGAGCTGACCCAGGGCCTATGCTCTGATTAAAAGTACATGGGAATTAGGTATAATTACAATTGGTACTGACAAACTACCTGTAAGTCCCTAGCATATGGTAGGACATGTAGGTTTAGAGGCCCAGTAGATTTAGTGCACTCACGTGTGCACTGCAGTGGTGCTTGCTGTCATTTTAAAAGCCAGCCCTTCCTACCAGGCTGCTTTTAAATTAAAACTATGTCCAAATTCGACTTTGGAAATAAAGGTACTTCCAAAGTCCTAAACGACTTGATTTTTACATATACGTCACCCGTGAGATCTAACCTAGGTGCCCCAGGGGTAGGGTGACATGTTGAGATAAACAGGAGCATTATAAAAGATGTTTTATAATCACTGGGGATGGAAAAACTACCGATTTTGTTTTCCCCATTGTAGTGCATTAGCTCCATATGCTAACGTAGGGAGACTTCATTTAACATTAATAAACTCTAACTATTGACAGGTTTGAGCTAAAACAATACGTTAAAGTATGAACATTATAGTTGCAATAAATCCAGCAACTTGCCAAGGTTGGATTTATTATAATTATTACAGAAAAGATGTCATAGAACTTGCTTTTATGATGTGCCTGAATTTAGCCCTGTTGCAGCCTCTTCTGATTGTCCAGCCTTTCACAGGCTGAACCAAGCACTCTTGATTAGGTGTGAAGTGGCCTGGGCTGAGACTAAGGAGACATCTGGTGGGGGGAGATTTGCTGCTGCAGCAGAGCAAAAGGCAGGAAGGGGGCTGGGTAATCAAACTGGTCTTCAACGGGAGAAAGACTGTGAGGACAGGAACCAGTTCCACCCCACTCCCTGCATTCCAAGCCAGATGGGAGCCCAGGGAATTGAATTAGCAGAGAGGCGTTTAACTGTGGTGTGTTCATTGTGTTACTGTAGGTGTGTGTTGCACAAATACTTTACAAATTGCGTTTTTAGATAAGCCTGTCTGCTCTGCACCAAGATAGAAGAGGGTGAGCACAGTTTATCTCATTTGAGTATCTAGCTTACCCTGACTAGAATGGTGGGTTCTGCCTGGCTTGGGTGTATACCTTAAGCCAGTGGTTCAGTGGACTTTTAAGGATTGCCAGGTGCATTGTGGGTCTTATGATCCCAACTTCCCAAGAAGCAACTCAGGGATTCTGGAACCTTTGATTAGTGTTGTGGACCCTTCAAGAGCCCAAAAGGACATTATGGAAGAAGATACTGAAGTTCGATATCATTTGGAGAATTCTTTTGAAAAGGCTCCATAAGTTGACCAACCCGCCGACGTCGAACTGCGACCCAACCTAAAATTCAGGTTCACCTCGCTAAAAGCTCTAGAGTGCCAAGACCCCCTGGATTTCACTGAGGCCTTGCGCTGAAACAACCTGCCGTCACTGACTTGCAAGCTGGCCTGGCAAGGACCCTTGCTCTAAGTTGACAGAAAAAGCTCCAACAAAGTGACTAAGTCAGAAGTTAAAAACTTGACCAGGCTGTACCGCTCACTGTATCCTACCTGTTCTCCATCTCGGTCGGCCTAGAACTTTGACTTTGTCCCTGTACAAGCACGACCAGATATCCCAAGTTGGCACTTTTGTCTTTTAGGCACTAGAAAGTATTTATTCTTTAAAAATGTAAGATCACTGGTTCCCTACATTGGATTTTTGACGTTTTCATGTCATTTTTATCATCAAAATATTTCCTATGTTTATAAATTGGTGTTGGGTTTTTAGTGTGTGTTGTGTCTTACTTATTTAATGTATTGGTGTTTTTAAATGCTTTACAAACCTGTGTCCTAAGTTAAGCCTGTATGCTCACAGCCACGCCACCAAGGTTTGAGCAAGGATTCATTTATTGATAACTTGACTGGATCTTATTTGTGATTGTGGTGTTATTACGAGGGGTGGGTACCTACCTGCACCTACTAGTAAACCACTTTCCAACAGTAATGTATTAGTTTGTTAATATCACCTTTACATGAAGTGTGCATTACATGTTTGTTGTGTTGCTTCCTAGCAATGTATTTCTTTCTTTTTTCTGGATAGAAGTATGTAAGGGTGTTTCTTTGATTCTCTTCCTTGACCTACACACAAACCAAATGCCCCCCACCCCTTTCCATCTAGGCCTCAAAATGCATCTTCCCAACCAGCATAAACATCTCCAGATTAAAATTGCCACTCAGCAACCAGAGGCCGACTGGCATTAAGAAAATGTGGGAGAGTTCCGCATTTGTATTTGACTGTGACAGGCAGGTAAGGCTGGGGTAGGAACAGTCGGGCAGTGGCGGTGCGTCCATTAAGGGCGCTGGGGCGTTGCCCCACAAGCCGCACGCACCGGCAGCTCCCTCGGCGTCGCAATCAATGTCAGTCACAGTCAGCATGAACTCGGACTGCCCACCCCCTTCAGATTCTGAAGTGGGAGGGCGGTCCGACGTCATGCTGCTGAGTGACTGACATGCAGCAGACCAGGGGTGGCGCAGAGTGCACAGCAGGCAGCAGTGCGCATGCTGGGTGAAGGAGGCGAATTTTCGCTCCGTGCCCAGTCATGCGCACTACTGTCTGCTGTGGCTGGCGCATGCCCCTTAGGAGAGCGAGGGTTGAGCAAAGGCTCAAACCTCGGTCTCCTAATGGGCAGGCGGGCGGTGAGTCACCCTGCTCTAAGCCAATGCTGGCGCTGCTGGAGCAGCGCTGCGTCAGTATTGGCTTAGAGGGGTTGCCAACCAGTGCTGTTCAATCATTAGAAGAGGCGCCAACGGGAACCCCCCCCCCCACCTCCCCCACCCCCGGCGACCTCCTCGTTGGCAGTGATGTCGCGGCTGTTCCTGTTCTTTGAGGAGCGCGCGCGGGACCCCGGCCCAGGAGGAGCAGTCAAGCAGACCGGTAAGTTTCTTTTCTTATAATTTATTTTTAAACGTTCCTGGCCCCCAACCCCCCTCACCCTCCTCCGATAGTACAGCTCTCTTGCTAATCAGCAGTGCGAGGTGCTGACAGGGCCTGCCATGCTGAGTCTGTACACGGGGTCTGCCTGGGGCTGGGGGCCCCCTGTGGGTCTGCAGTGAGGAGCCCACCCGTGCCCCCCATGGACTATGTCCGGGACGGGACCCGGGCAGCGGAAAACTCTACCGGAGGCGGAGGGGCAAACATGTACATAGACAGGCGTGTTTACTTTCCTGATTAAAGTGGTATGCGTGGGGCTGGAGAGAAGCTGTGCCGTTTGAGCAGTGCCGTGCTTTTACAAAACAGCACCTATGCCCTGGAAATGGTACTCGTGTTTTGTTACTCCCAGACTCACCCAGTCCCACCCTCCGAGTCAGGTGATGTGTGGTATAAACAGTGGCGGTGCGTCCATTAAGGGCGCTGGGGCGTTGCCCCACAAGCCGCACGCAACGGCAGCTCCCTCGGCGTCGCAATCAATGTCAGTCACAGTCAGCATGAACTCGGACTGCCCACCCCCTTCAGATTCTGAAGTGGGAGGGCGGTCCGACGTCATGCTGCTGAGTGACTGACATGCAGCAGACCAGGGGTGGCGCAGAGTGCACAGCAGGCAGCAGTGCGCATGCTGGGTGAAGGAGGCGAATTTTCGCTCCGTGCCCAGTCATGCGCACTACTGTCTGCTGTGGCTGGCGCATGCCCCTTAGGAGAGCGAGGGTTGAGCAAAGGCTCAAACCTCGGTCTCCTAATGGGCAGGCGGGCGGTGAGTCACCCTGCTCTAAGCCAATGCTGGCGCTGCTGGAGCAGCGCTGCGTCAGTATTGGCTTAGAGGGGTTGCCAACCAGTGCTGTTCAATCATTAGAAGAGGCGCCAATGGGAACCCCCCCCCCCCACCTCCCCCACCCCCGGCGACCTCCTCGTTGGCAGTGATGTCGCGGCTGTTCCTGTTCTTTGAGGAGCGCGCGCGGGACCCCGGCCCAGGAGGAGCAGTCAAGCAGACCGGTAAGTTTCTTTTCTTATAATTTATTTTTAAACGTTCCTGGCCCCCAACCCCCCCTCACCCTCCTCCGATAGTACAGCTCTCTTGCTAATCAGCAGTGCGAGGTGCTGACAGGGCCTGCCATGCTGAGTCTGTACACGGGGTCTGCCTGGTGCTGGGGGCCCCCTGTGGGTCTGCAGTGAGGAGCCCACCCGTGCCCCCCATGGACTATGTCCGGGACGGGACCCGGGCAGCGGAAAACTCTACCGGAGGCGGAGGGGCAAACATGTACATAGACAGGCGTGTTTACTTTCCTGATTAAAGTGGTATGCGTGGGGCTGGAGAGAAGCTGTGCCGTTTGAGCAGTGCCGTGCTTTTACAAAACAGCACCTATGCCCTGGAAATGGTACTCGTGTTTTGTTACTCCCAGACTCACCCAGTCCCACCCTCCGAGTCAGGTGATGTGTGGTATAAACATGTCCTGTAAATCAGAAGGTTTGCTTTGTGACTGCCTGCCTGGCACTCACCATTTTCATCTTCAGGCCAGAGTTTGTTTGTGTTTTTTAAACTTGTACGTTTACACTCCTACGCTGTGCTGGATGCATTATTCATGCTATATGCTTAGTCTGTGCTTTGAATCCAGCTCTGTAGATCGAGTAAACTTAAACACTGTATTTTGGTTTGCAAAAAGGCGAAGTCATGGGTATAAAGAGTTTAACATTTTTCGCCTAGCTCAGCTCAGACTTCTTTCTGAATAGTTACTTTAAACTTAGTAAACGGGCTACAGGAAAGAAATCACTTAAATGCTGCAACACTTTGTTTCTAAACATATTTTCATTCAAAATGGCACTAAGCTTGTGTGTTGCCAGTTGCTGTGTTAGGTTTTAGCGTTGTGACTTTCTTTTTAAAGCTAATAGCGTTGTATAATTCTCGTTGTTCATGCTTGCGGGTCTGTGTTGGGTATAGTCTGTCACAGTGTCAGAGCGACTGAATGCCCACAGCCTCCTCACTCAGCCCAAATCTTCTGACAGTGTCTCGTGCAGATTTTGCACATGTGGGTTTAGATTAATCTTGTGTGCCTTTTGGTTTGTATGTACTTCACTTGTTTTGTGCTATTTGGAGTTTATTTAATTTACTTGTACATCTGTTAACTAGTTTCTGTCTCCTCTTTGGTATTATGTAAGTTTGAGTTTTTGGTGCGTGGGTGTTGTTGTCATTTTGGTGGATGTGTTCCGTTTCGTTTGTACGTATACCATTTATTGTGTTTGGTAGCTGCTTATCTTTATATTACAGACGGTACGTGTGTGTATGTTTGTGCCAGTTGTTCTTTATGGCATTTAATATGTAGGTGACATTTAGCGTTTCGGAGTGTCTGTGACAATTTCCGTATTTGGGCCTGCCTTTTGTTTGTATTTGATGTCCACGTTCTGCTTGCTGCTGAGTGTGTGTGTGGTATTTCGGGTATTTCTGTTTCCATGTGTATACTCCGTGTGTCCTTTATTTTATGATTTTCAATTGCCCATTGCGTTCATCTGGGCATGGAGCATCCTATGTTTGGGGTGTCTGTTATTTGAAAGCGTGTTCTGTTTAGTGTATGTATGGCACTTCTATTTGTTTCTAGTTCTCCCACTTATCTACTGCTCTAGTCTCTGTGCTGCAGCTGTCTCTGTGTGTGGCACCAGTCCTAGTCACAGTGCTAAAGCGGGCTCTATGTGTGTTTGCAGCTCTAGTCTCTGTGCTTCTCAACTTTGCTTGAAAATGCACTATTTACCCACTCTTTTTTCAAAATGTTCTCGGGGGAGAATCCTCCCGAACACTCTTAAGAGGTTCAGGCTCACTCGCTTGCCATGGTGCACTCTGACAGAAAGTTTACGCCCACCACTTTCAAATGTCACCAGCCGCCACTGCAGTCGGGTACCACTTGGGCTGCCTGACTTGTGACCAGTACAGCCAAACAGCTCACACCAGCCTTTTGTGAAATGTCTATTTTGTCTTTAAAGTTTTTTTAGTGATGTAATAAAAGGCAAAAATCTGTTCAAACATTACTGGCACTACTGGCCGAAAACCACCCTAAGCCCCTGTTCAAAGCATCTCTAGAACCACCAAGCAAGCGCGAAATGGATGCCTTCTGGTGATTAAACTGACTTCATGCCTGCTCTTGTTTGTGTGTCTTTTCAGGGACCTACGGAAGAGGAGAAGCAGATCAGCAAGTCGTCCTCGTTAATAGAGAGTCAACACCACCACCTGCTGCACTGCCTGGAAAAAACAACTGTAAGTAGCCCAGCACCGACCCTGCCCCGGCCGGCAGCGGCTCGGACGCTGCAGAGAGGCTCCCGATAGCGCCGGGGCTGGGTGTGAGCAGTGCCCCTTCGCAGCCTAGCATGTCGAGAAACTATGGCTGCATGCCTCTGCAGCAGAGCAGCGCCTCTTAGTGCCTAGAACAGTGTGAAGCTCTGCAGTGCAGGCAGCGCTCCAAGCTGTAACCACTTTCCGCAGCCTGACCTCGACATTTACCAATACTCCTTGGCTAAACGTGACTTTGAGAACTGAATGTAAAGCCCCAGAAAAATGGGCAAAATTAGAACCCAATGAAACACTGTCAACCACTAAAACACTCAAACTCCCAGCCCAGTTTGGGGAAAGGAGCGAAGACAGAGGGTGGTCGTATTCAGACTTAGTCAACCTCCATTAGGCACGCCAAGAGCTACACAAAGCCTCTCACACCCCTAGTGCACCTCTTCACAAAAAGCGAACTAATCACATTTCTGTTCGAATGAAGAAAACAAAAACAGGCAGCACACACACACACATTTCCCGATCCCTCTGGAAGACAGGCTTCCTTTGTGGTTCAAAGCTACATACATATATAAGACGTAGACGGTTTCCGCCTTTTGACGGCTGGTTCAGACGAGGGCGAAGAATGAAAAGCTTTTCATTATCTAAGCCAAAGAGGGCGACGCATCTCTCCCGTTCTCCATGTAATGTCAGCCAATGGAAACATGCGTGGGTCCATTTAGAGCTCAACATACATGTATCAGACAGATGTGAGCACGAAGGGGCACCTTCCTGAGGCACACACTTTATACCTCTCCCACCATCAGTGATGTGAAAAACAGGCTCAGTTCTTTTAGCGTACCCATGGTAGGCGTTTTTACAGCTGTGTATGGAATCTTTCAATGTAACATCATTGGCTACTGAGCTGTAGCTGTTTCTCCGTTTATTCACTGTGAATGATTCGACAAGACGCTCTTGTTTAGTCCACTGTAGCCTCAGGTGCTCATTATATATATTTTTTAAAACCAAAGAATCAGTTATGACGACATGGTGATGGTGGAAGTCATCACAAGTCAAAGGGCGAGTGATATCAGATCACACAACTAACGAAAACACATTGAAAACCGACCATACATCCATATTTAAGGATATGTGTAGATTGGGTGAAAGAGGAGGATGTCAGGGAGGAACATGTAATTAGCATAGCATCTTTGACACAATGATGTCACTCAATTAGGCCTCTCACACACGCCCAATATGCAGGGTTTTGCCTTTGGCTTTTAGTATCAGCCAGTGAACCAATATGCTCCTATTACCTTATCACACTTACAGTGACTGACTCCAACTTTGACCAGTCCAAAAGGTCAACCAGGGCCCTCACGTTGCCTTTGCCTTCATCTTGTTTTGGCTCTATCGGCCACATTTGCTAGGGCTGGAGTCGGAAGAGTAAATCAGTCCAGCTTAAGTAATGCTCCAGTTACTTACTGGTAATCTTCATTACTTTGAGTATCGTCTTCCTTACCACTAGCTAAACAAAGTGAGCTTCAGCTCCACACCAGAACCCTCCAAAGCAAAAAGTCAGCCTCCCATGCCTCCCATCCCTTCCCAACATGGCGACCCTTATCACCCCTGACATCTATAAGAGGAGAGTCGGCCCATCCCACAGCCTGAAGAACTACAGAGCCCTAAGAACAAATGAAGCCGATAGCACACAAGGGAGGGATGCGAACTCATGTGGCGAGGAAGACAATACTCAGAGTAATGAAGATTACCTGTAAGTAACCGGGGCGTTACCTCCTCTTAAGTCCTCCTCACCAAATGCTAAACAAAGTGAGCATATACCCAAGCCAAGAGGCATCATAGTAAACAAAGAAACCAATGATAAGGAGTAGCTGCAACAGAAGTAGGATTTAATCCAGAGCAGCAAAACAAACGGATCAAACTACATAGGCACCATGACAAAATACAACAATCACAAGCTGGAGGAACCAGCCTAGAGAACAGCCTCAGCAAAACCCCTAGCAGGAGGACCACCCAAAACCACATGAGGCGGCCATTGCCCATAAGCCGGTAAATTACACCGCAAGATCAGCACTGGGCATAACGGTGTAATCAGCGCACAGTAGGCTGCAGACGACAGGAAGAGCCGTCCATATTGTAGCCTGATTGCATACGCGGCATTCCTCCTATTGACCCTTGGCTCGCTATTGCAGACCCTAACCAAAACCTGCCATGAAGGGGAAATGGGGAAGGAAAGGGGAAGACCCCCACGCACTCAGGCCCGCTAGGGCAGGGCCTCCACCCAGGGATCCATGACCCTGCTAGACCAGGATACCGAACTTACCTCACAGCACACTTGGAGAGTCAGCGCAGAACTAAAAAAAAACAGATTGTGGAATGGGCCGACTCTCCTCTTATAGAGGTCAGGGTTGATAAGGGTCGGCCATGTTGCGAAGGGATGGGAGGCATGTGAGGCTGACATTTTGCTTTGGAGGGTTCTGGTGTGGAGCTGAAGCTCACTTTGTTTAGCATGTGGCGAGGAAGACTAACGAGGAGGGAATGGCCCGTTCAGACATCAGCAAAGGATGATGTGAGGGCTAGACTAATGAAAAGGTCAGTCACTGGAAGAGGGGTAGTTGTCAGGGCCAGGGCATACATTCAGTCCCATGCTCCCACAAGCCTCACAGAGGTACAAGTCGAGATGCAGGATGTTTTCTTATTTTCTCATTTACACCCCCTTCAATTCTGTTATATGTTGTCCAGTGATGAGGGGTAAAGGTACCACCATCACCACACGGCAGAACTCTTGTGAGGTTTTCTACTACTGCGAACTAAGAAAGGGCCTCTTTTTAAAAAGAGGTACCCTACCATCAATTACAACTGTCATAAAAAGTCAAGTTTAACACGGTAACATTATGATTTTGTAAACAAATCCTACCTCTAAGCAAGAAGTATGTCAGGTGAGCACTAACTACTCAAAAATCACCTTTTAGAAGTAAAAAAAAGAGGGGGTCGGCTTCCTCGGGGCACCGCCGTCTTGGAGCCCAGCCGCTGCATGTAATCACTTTAGTTTTCACCATTCGTTTTCTGCGGTATAAAACATTCAACTAAGCAACCTCCGGACGCGACTAATAAGGCAGTAAAGTGCCATCAAGGGATTTTGGTGACATTGTTAAACTAGGAGAAATCAGGTTGAATGATGTGGATTATATCCAGAGGCCCCAGGTGGCATTTTATGGCCCTCATACGTATCGCTGCTGAGAATCAGTTTGAATCACCTGAACAGGACACGCAGTTTATTAATACCCCTGAGGCGCTCTCTGACTATCACTCAGCATCAGCCCAGGATCCCAGTCCATTCTGACCAATAGGAAATGGTAGTATATTATTCCCAATTCTCTCCCAAGTTCGATAATGTTCCTTGTTAGACATTAGTTTTCAAGTCAAGGTGACATGGCGCTGCAATTCTCCCACACATTTTCTAGTATCCTGTATTCAGTTATGAGAAGTTCCATTCGATCGCTTCATGTGTGATTAGAGCCGTGTTAGGGTATGGTGAACAGTGAAGACAGACTGCATCCAGGGAACAACACAGCTCTCACAACCCCCAAGGTTGCCCCGTATGGTTGACTTCTGTCGAAATTAAAATATTTTACTTTAAATTAAAGTAACATGTTACTCTACTTACCCAACCAGGACATCCCCCAGTTGGAGGAGATGTTAAGTAGTACACACTTTTCTGGCCCATGTTTTACCAGACACTCGGCCACACACAAAATCTGACATGTTGTCCCGATCTTTTATAAATAGGCACTTTTATTCCCATATTGTCGGTCCCTCTTTTTGCCTTGTTAGTCTTAATATCTGAGTGCTGAGGTTATCTTCTGTCGCCCTCATCTTTCTGTCTCACACTCTCTCACCCCTCCATCCTCATTCCTACTCATCCTCCTAAAAGTTCTTGTTCCCATCATTATAGGCCTTCATTAAGTTCTCTGCACTGATGGCTGTGAGGCACTTTCCACAAGACTTGGCTTGATTCATTTGCTAATACCTTTGGCACCATTTTCCGAATCTGATAGAAACGTGGCCTTCTTTCAACATATCTCAGCTCAATTGTTCCTAGGTACATTTTCTGCCCATTGATTAATGTGGGAATAATCATATTTGGGGTATCTATGACTAGCATTTCCCAAAGGAATGTTTATTCTACAATGTAGCAAAACGTAGGAACAGAGTTACAGCAAACATGGTATTTAGCTAGGATTTCACTCGGAATAGGCTCTTTTTCTGGTTTGTTTCAATCGAGCCAATAGCTTTTGGGAAATGTGTGGTACAAAAATGTGTGTGAGCTTTAAATTGTTAGGATTTTGTATATTTCGCGCATTGGTTTGAGAACTGCAAGTTGAAAGACATTTTTGAGTGTAGCTGATTTTCCTATCCACAAATGATCAAGACATGAACAGTTAAAAGTCCGTTCTGGAAACCCAATTATAAAACAAAATCTTAGGTGATTCATTAATGGTTGGAGACAGGGGGAACGCATCAACCATATGGTGCATGAATGGACATCTCAGAAGGACAACATGCCCATATTTGCAAATAAAATTTAAATGGGCACACAAGACTTGAAAAAACAATATAAAGTTCTCAAACCGCAAAAAAAAAGATTTAGGAAGAGATAAGCATATTATTAAACAAACATCATAGAATAGGTTTTCGGGTCACTGTGACAAGGTAACCAGAAGCCACATCTTATGGCCAAAGCCCCTGGTGCATGCCTGAAGGCCTTATGCCATAAGCTTGATGTCAATGGGGCGTGGTCACAGAGTGTCCCCTTGGCTTTGATTGCTGGCAATGCTCTGTGTTGAGAGCCCCTGTACACAACTGGACGTCTTGCACAGTGGGCTTTAAGGGTCATGTGCAGATCCCTCTAGCTTTAGGTAGGGTTTGGGCCTTAGGCCCACTTTCCACCTAGCTAGGCCGAAGACCTTGCCCAACAGGTTGATCATAGATGCAATCAGTGTGCCGATACTTCGGCACACAGCCAAAGAGCAATTATTGTGGTTTCTTGCTTTGGTCACTTCACACAATATATATAGTTAAAAATGCTGAAATTCACGAATTATTGTGAGTAAAGCACCAATAAATACCTAATCTCAATTGGACCTATCCACTAAGATAAATATGGTTGTAAAGACATGTTTTCAACCAAATGTACCTAACATATGACTGCCACAAATTCACTAAGCAATTTTTTGTAGGCATAAGCCCATTATGGTGATATCTACCATGACTGTGAAATTCTTCTCGTCCATAGTCCAGGGTAGGAAGTGGTTGTTCCAAAGCCTCGTTAGCCTTGGAAGTTTGTGAACACCCAGAAACATGACTGTTTGTTGGAGATTTTCTCTAGCCAAGTGCTGGTGGAACTCCTCCACCCCCAGATTTGATGGGATGTGGGTGAAGAGGTTTCTCCATGGAGAAAAATATTTTTTACCTATGGAAAAAAAATTGCATTTGCACAGAGGATCCAATTAACCCTGTGCACAGTTCTCCACCAGAGAAAGCTCAGCACAGCAGGAATAGGAAACTACTGGGAATGTTATACGATCTTCTCAGGAATACACATGGAACACTGCCTGCTGCAGCTTTCCTGGCCTTTTCCTGGAAATGTTTGTGAATTCCTTAAAGTCACAAATCTACACTTGCATGTAGGTGTAAATCTGTAAGTGCACCGGTCTCCTCTTCCCAGTTTCCCTCTTCATTGATCTCTGTGAGATAGGTTTCAGAATGTCTGAAGCTACATATATAGCAGAGCTGTAGCCAGTAGGTTGACTAGTAGTGTTTGCAAATGTGGATACAAAACATGCATTCCTTCACCGCTGTCTTCTGTCCTTACCACATATCCCACTCCTCACCCTCTCTCCTATCCATCCCTTCATACCAGTCACCACTTTTCTTTCTTCAATTTCCAAATTCAAAAAAATGCAACTATAAATTGATGAGAAATGGTAAATTGACAATCTGATCTCTATTGAGCACCGCCAGCTTACTTCACTTTTCTTCTGCAAATAGTTCGGAAAAAACAGACATAGTGCTTATTGAGGGCAAAGAACACATGTAAGTATAAGCATTAACCAAATTTCTGCACATATTTGACAGTTTATGCATATATTGCATTAGCGATTAAATCACTGTGTTTTGATTTTATTTTGTGGGAGGCCGTAATGCAGTAAAACTTCACCAGCAAGAGGCACACAATTGATGGATTTAACCCAGATCTGTGACCGGAGGAGAATGTTTGATTTTTTCAGGATCCCCTCCATCATCTGATCTTTTTGCACGTAAAACTTCACCAGAGCATGAAAAAATGAGTGACGTTACCAGCATCAAATCCCTAAATAGTAGGAATTGCTCTGGAAAAAATGCAGAAGTGTAGAGTAACACTGTTCATTGCCCTAATCTTCATTTTTGTTCGCTAAATCGAAAATGTGAGGTAATGTCCAGCAGGAATAGTAATCTCACTACCTCTGCTGGGCTTTATTCTCCCCTTCTTTGATCTCACCTTTAAAAGAGCCCTACACATTTTTTATATTTTTTATTAGATACCTTTGCACATTTTTGTGCGGTGGCAGGCAGTAACCAATGCTCCAACAATGCAAATATAGTGGGATGATGGCAGGATTACAAGCATCTCTAATAGCTTGTTATTTCATTGTGAAGGCCAGAGCACCCTAATCCCTCTCATATGTTTTTACGGGAAAGAGATTCACAGGGGTTTATTTACCAGTGTTTGGGACCTGCATAAAATACATTTCTTTAGGTGGCTAAAACCAGTCCTCATAAACATCAACCACACTTTGCCCACCATAACTCCATGCCTGTGCAGCTAGGATCATGAAGACTTCTTTCTGGTAGCAGGATCCCCTCCCCATCTACCACACAATATGTGTAACTTGAGTGTAGCCTGCACTTATTCTTCTTGTAGTTTCACAACTGATGCTACCTGTTGTTTTCATTGTCAACTCTATTTTCCAATGAACATACTTAAGGGATCAGTGGATGAGTCCCACTATGCCCCATAATTGTCTGTAAACAGCAGAACCTCTGCAGATGGCTCTCTTTTTTTTTTAACCTGGATTTAAGACTCAAAGAGAGGCGCTAGGAACTGACCCGTGCTCGGAGGAATGCCCTCTACTTAGCATTTATAATTCCAAATAAAAAGTCAACTATATACAACTCTGCAATTACTTCAAATGTCAACTGTGAAGCAAAGTGTGAAATCTATGTAAGGACATATTTTGTGAATTATCAGTGATCCAGGAAACAACGTTTTCACATCAATGTGAATTGAGCGCATACTAATATTTAGAAAGTTCAATGTTACAGTCAGATATTGAGGGGAGTGATTAAAATCAATGCAATATGATGTAAAGTAGTTTAGTAACCTGAACGGTCCAGCTACAGTATATACTCCAACCTTATGCTTTATCATCGTTTCGTGGGTGAAACCGTTTTACAAATGTTCCAAGCACAGGAGCTTGTGGAGCATCAGAGTGAACGTTTGGGCTGCTTATTCATGATCCTAATTCCAAAGACTACTACTCGTCCCAAATAAGCAAATCCCAAATCACACTTTGGACTGGCGTTAGTCACTCTTAGTGGTTCTGAATTGGTGTAAGGTGCTGATAAATCTGGCCCGTAAGGCACATGAAAATGTCTCTCTGGATTGCATAGAATCACTTTCGTTGGATGACCTGACAGCTTTGTTAGCAGTCTACAAAGCCAGTATTGAGAAGGAGTTTAGGTTCACACCAGATGATCAGAGTGATCAGAATATGGAAGTCACAGCCCTAGGAGCGTTGATCACAATGTTGATGGAGCTGCATAGAGAGAGGCTTTGAATAGACCTGAGCTCAGGGCACCTTAAAAAAACTCTAGGCTAAGTCATCCTGGACATACAGCTACTGATGTGCCAGGGCCTAATGCTTTAAAAGAAAGAACTGGTTTGTGGACAAAGCTTCATTGCTTGCTGAAGGGCAATTCAGATTGCCACACATTGAGTCGCTTCTTGCAGCCACAAGTTCTCTTTGCTAACTGGGTACCAGGAATTCATTTCTGCATGATCAGAAGCCACTTATGGAATTTGAGTGTCATGTGAACAAGCATGGTGTCCCGCACTGTCTCTTCAAAGGAGCTACAATGGACCCCCCAGCCTTCAATATAAATTGTTGGATAATGACTGTGGTGTGCACTGTACCCATAAGGGGAGCCATGATCTCGATAAAGATGCTTGCATGCCTTTTATCTTGACAACAGCTCATAATATACTGGCTTGTAAACAGGACTGGTACATGAAATAAGTATCTCCTTGATCTCCGTAATGGTTCTGACGTATTCTGAAGACTGCCTTCACAAGAAGAGGATTAAAACACCCCATCTGACACTTTCCAGGGGGTCAGAGAAAATTGCATCTTTAATGAAAAGCATCAGAACACCAACCTACAGGGCAGGTGCCTTTGTAGGATACTTTGGCCAAGGTATTATCAACACACGAAAGTCCAGGGAAAGTAGCAACAGTTCAGTACTGCAACCATCCTAGACCCAGACAATTGAGACATCTCCACGCGCAGTCTGGAAAAACCTGCAACAAGTCCACTCCTCCTAGGGGGAGGGGAGATATAGCAACAAAGCCTCTGATGAAATAGTGATATTCTCTGGTTAATGAGGAAAGGATTGGTCTTACCCTGGAACTGTAAGTAATAGTAAAGCAATAACCACCCCAAAGCTGAAGCTAAGACCATAGGCGGAGCAATGGAGAGGGCGTGCCTGTAGGAAAAGGAATGGAGACGGGGCTCTTGGTGACAGGCCTTCGCAAATGCTAGCGGAAATCTGAGGATGGAAAGGCAGTGAAGGTTCGGCAGCCTTGTCTGTTTAGCTTGGTCACCTAAATGAAAGCTACAGAAACAAAAGTTAGAAAACATGCACCTCTTGCAAGCATCCCCAACTACTGGAGTATCCCTTTCTATATTGAAAAAGGAAACTGGGCCAATAAGGCAATGTAAATAATATAGAAAAAAAGGAAAAGGTAAGGTAGGACCCTTTTGATGTAAATTGCACCCTATCAGGTGTCAGAAGTCATTTCTGAAAGCCCAGAAAATCATTCAACTGCCAAAGGAAGAGGTCACTCCTGTCCCGATAGAGTGCCTGGACTGGTGAGTGCGCCTTCACTGAATGGCCAAGCATCCCATCTGTGGCATCCCCGCCTGATAAAGGTAAAGGGGGAGAGCTCCACGAAGCCCAAGGTTCTCTCTCAGGTATCTCACAATCAGTACATCTGGCTGTAGAAGGAATCTTCTTCTCTCACCCCGGAGGGGGCATCCTCACCACAAATCGAGAAGGCTCTGCTGCCGATGAGCTGCTGGTTCCTGAGCTAGAGAACAGCATACAGCAGCACCCAGAGGGTGAGCCCAAGCGTGACCTTCTTAAAGGGGAGTACCCAAACCTGATATAGTCCAACTGGAGCAACATAGCGTCAGTCGCAGGGGGAGGCGTCACTGTTATAGCGCTGTGACAAGGAAGAGTGAGCAACTGTTAATGTTTCCTTTCCACTGCTCTCCAGAGTAATTGATTCTTCCCCCGTTCATTTACTCGACTCTATATTGAAATTGCTTGGAATTAATGAGCTCAACAAAAAAGCAGCAACCATTTTGAAGACTATTCAATCATCCTTAAAATCTTAACAATTCTCACTGGAAACATCCCAGCAGGGTGGAATGCTCCCATGGTCTATACTGAAAAACATGTCAGATTTTAAACCAGCAATTGTACAATGTCTCATGCTTAGAAAATTATTGAATTATTGTGCTTGTGCAGGCAATTTGCAAAACATTTTTCTAAAATGCCCAACTGATTCCCATTTGAAAAATGAATGCAAAGCACAACATCGCTCATGTAACCCTACATAGTAGCAGACAGAACAAAGGCAGGTAAATGTTCTTTCGAAAATGTACTACTGTGTACTGTGTAGCAGATGATTTCTGTGGTTATGCAATCCTTTCTCTTGCACTATTAATTGTCGTCTTTTTTTCTCTCATTAATATGCACTTCTCCATGTCTATAATGATTTTCTTAGGTTGCATTCTTAAACGAAAAATTGAAAAATTAACTCTTTCTGTGTGCAGACTTCTGTGCTTTTCAAATATACCATTGACATCGTTACTGGAATGAAAATAATGACGGCTCTTTAAACTGATTTGCAGAATATTTTCAGGTTACATAAGAAATCAAGATTTAGGAAACATGTTAAAATGCGCACTCCCCTCGATTGCGCTTAAAGCAGCAGGATACATGAAGGTGTCTAGTTGTAAAAAGGAGGAATTTAGTGAAAGATTAGGATCGCCTCGTTGTTATTCTGTCATGTCTTGAGACACCACCCTTAAAGAGTCCCCATACTTACCTTTGCTTCCTCAACAGTATTTATGTTCTATGTTTTGCAATGCTGATGGAATTCTCAGCTGGAATAAAGGTATGTGGCAAAACAAGAACATTTGTAAATAGGAAATATGCCCTTGTTCTGAACTAAAACATGAAAAAGCAGATATCACCTTTTATTTAAGGAGCCCCCAGCCCGCAAGGCTTTAGCAGTCAGCATTGTGCAAATGCTGCACGTTCTAAGTTATTGTTATTATTATTAGTAGTAGTAGCAGTATTAGTATTATAAGTAGTAGCAGTAATAGTTGTATTACTAACAATAATAATAATAATTAAACCGTTACTGTCATCATTGCATGAATCTGACTCTCAGCTTAGAAACATCCACATCACCTACGAAAATCAAAGTGAATCTGCGTTTTGGGGGGCTTTATACAAGGGATGTCATAAACCCGGTACCCCTAGGTGTTTTCTCGCAACGACCTTGGTCTTTGTACACCTGGAGTAGCTTAAAACCACGAAAGGACGAATAAGCACGCCCTCCAACGTACACCGCTTTATGATGACCAAATTACTCAATGAAGTGATACAAATATCTTGAATGTGCTGAAGTAACCCTGCCCCCACTCAGCAGGAAAAGATTCCCAAAGGTCAGACACCCCTCACCCGTGAACCACCCGAAGACTAGCATTGTCACTTTTGTTAGGGTGTGGAGACTGGTGCTCCCAACCCACAACAGGGACAGCTGAAGCGACATGAAAGGGGATTTAATATTAACTGAATATTGTATTGTAAATTTACCAGTGTGACATGACAGGGGTTTCAACATAAGCCTACGTCTCTCAAAATAATGACTTTCACCTTCATATCAACTAAAGCCTAGAAAGGCCTATCATGGATTCACTTACGAGCTATTTATCAATCATTTTTTAATCACTGCATCACATATTAGCAAAAATTCTTTAGGCAATGGGCTATTCTGTTGCAAATGAGTTATATCTTTTTTACAAATTACATTCCCTCTCATACAGCATAAAGGTCACCAGAAGGATAGCTCTGTTTGGGCCAATGTACTAAAATGTCATATAAAAAATGTGGTAGCACATTCTGTACTCACTTTTGCGAGTAAAATCAGATTTTGTGAATCAACTTACTTACTAATAAGTTGATTCTCAAAATAAGGATTCAGAGTGAGTCGCAATTCAACTTACCTCATTAATATGCATAAGATTTGTGCACCACTTCTATTGGAGACCATCATAGGGATGGTGGCCTACTAGGTTTAGCAGACCACCTTGTCTGTGATTGCCTTTGAATAAAGTAAACTTTTCCACAGAAATGGACCTCTCTAGATTGTATTTCTTCTTCTCTTGTGGTACACCCTTCATTCAGCCACTCCACCGCTCTTGCCATCATAGATGCTTTGAATCTCTTTGCAGTCTTTCTTATTAACATTTCCGCATGTCTTTCTCCCTATGTCCTTCCTTATTATTTGCTGATCACATACTTTATTCCTGTGCTTTCCAGCCCAGTTTCCAACCTTCAGGAAAAGATCAATAAATCAATGTAAAGCATAGCATTAGCAAGACCCTGAAATAATCACCAAACTCAAATTGACTAAGTAATGCCATCAGTTCTACCTTCAACAACAAAACATCTGAAATTCTGTTTTCTGTCTACTTAGCCTTCAGTCACTTAATAATACAAAATCACAGACATCATTAGTTAAGAGCAGCTTAATCTTCTTTTTAACAAAAAGTTCTTGCTCCCCCATTTTAATGATTCCCTTTCATAGATGTCAGACAACAGACAACTTCTACATTCCATTTTGGGCAAGGTACAGGCAGTGTTCAGACCAGAAGCAAAGAAATGGTGCTAATCTTCATCCTTGACCATGGCCTGCTGCAGTCTAGACTGGCAAAGATTAGCTACCAAGGCGTTACTTTGTTCTGGATGAGAACATTTCCTCAAGATCAGTCCAGAAGTCTTCTTAACCTCCTTTTATATCTATGGTTACACAAATCAACTGCAGAGTACACCAAGGGCCAACATCATCGGCCCACCTTTTTAACATATATGTGGCGCTGCTTGCTTCCCTCTTAACGATTTGTGGACTTCAGTTGTATACCTATACTGATGGCAGCCAGGTTCTTTTGACAATATGAGATAATGCGATGTCTATATCCTCGTTTCAGAAAAAAATATTGGCTGTGATGGAGTGGTTGAGCAACAACTGGGTGAAGCTAAATTTGGACACGCCTGAGGACTAGACGGTAGAGCTGATCTATGGTTTATTTTCTCTAGCTGAGGGAGATGATGTATTTGTTCCTCCTGTGTATTAGTTGTTAATAACTTATTGGTCAAGACTGATGACCAACCTCCTATGGATGCTTAAATCAATATTATTGCTACCTGCATGTTCCACCTAAATTAAATATTCAGTACCCTACCTTTCTTTTCTGCTGATTGCAGAAACATGGATGTATCAGCCTTTATGGGCACACAACGAGAATATTGCAGTGCCTTAAAACTATGCTCTCCTTCTTTTCTTCAAACAAATTGCAGATTGTCCAGAACAATGCTGCCAGATTGGACTCTAAGGCTCTCAGCCCTCTCAGACTCTCAGGTTGAGCCATGCTAATCCTTTATTTTGTTCTCTCTTCTGGCTCAGTATTATGGCATGGGTATGGTGCAGAGTATTTTACCCGGTGCATAAATCTGTTCCCCAGTGTATACCCTATTCTCTGAAATGGCATCCTAGGTCGTATGTTTGTGGCAGCTAGCTTTGTTCATTCTCTGACAATCTACTGATTCGTCCTAGCTTCAGGAAATCGAAAATCAGAGGCAAATCATTTTCTGTTCTGTCCCCTAAACTGTCTCACAGCTGGCACATAGTCCTAGCTAACTTCTCCATCGGAGCTCTCTGAAAACCAGGCGGTTTTCTAGCGCCTTCAGAGACATTTGACTTTGTCCCAGAGGACCTTTGCTCATAGTCTTTACTTTATGTTCTGTTTGAGAGACCCTGTGGGTGAGTTGGGTGCTTCAAAAATGGTTCCCAAATGACATTTGTAAAATAACAGTTTCATACTAATCTGTATTGTAAACTTTGTGCTTATTTTGATAAGAAAAACAGGTATTAAAATAACAGGATATTATCAAGTGCCAGGGTTGGAACATTATAAATCAATGCCAAGACTGATCACCATTATTGTAATAACCATCTGTAGTTTGCATATAAATGTAATATTCAAAATTCATTGTAAGAGGTCGTTATAAAGTTGATAACATGAGAACAATTTTTAAAAGTTCAGATGGTAATCGGGGTGGATAGAAATCAAAAAGGAAAATGCTATTCAAGATTCCATGCCTCGCTCTGCTGCATTGCCCTTTCAGCAGAAGATATTTGCTTCTGTGCATTCTCCATTGCTTCAATGATTTTCCTGCTGTTGAATAAAGATTTCTGCATATATTTTTGCCCTGCCTCTTCGTGGTTATCAGCAGGTGGCTCAGAGATTTTGAACTTGTTTTCCTATAAACACAAGTGATTTTGCTCTCCAGTGGAGCTGGAGTTATCCAGCCAGATAAAAATGATATCCTAAATTGGTTAGGCCCATCCCACTGTGACAGTTACTGATGTGTGTTCCACCACAGGAGGCGCAGTTCTGGGATGTTGGCAGCATTAACTAATTTGTTGAGGTCTGATGATTTTGACCACTGTTTGGAGACTGGGAAAGAGATCAATGATTTTCAGCAATATGTATGATCATGTTCCATAAAAGCTGCATAGGCAAAGCTCTTACGACTAGCGACTTTGTTCAAAAAGAATATTAAACCAGTACACAAGTTTGATATAACATTTGGTGTTTGTCACATTGATCCAGGGAGGTTTCCACGAAAACGAGTGATATTTTCATCCATAGGGATGTTATTATTGTGAAGCAACTTTCTGACTTTTAAGGAAATCAAGAAGAATTAGCAAGACTCTGAAATAATCACCAAACTCAAATTGACTAAGTAATGCCATCAGTTCTACCTTCAACAACAAAACTTCTGAAATGCTGGAGTAGTTTCACAAATCTGGGACATCCTCAAAATCCCATGAGTGCTCAAATGTGTATTTCGGCTTCAAGAATTCCAGGTTGTTGTTACACGTATATCTCCACAAGAAACCGGTCCACTCCCATGAATTGTGAAGGTGATTCTTCCCCATTCCTGTAGTGAAAATGCACTGATTTCTGGCCTTGGCATAAGTAAATCACTGTCTAGGGTAGGTAGCTAACTACAAATTACTTGGATTATCAGCAAATCTACAAGTTTGTGTATGCTCTCTGATTTTCTAGTTGAAGCATTCGGTCCCACCAAGAAACCCTGGTCTGTTCCTGGCTTTATTAATGTGGAAATTCCAACATTCTACCAATTTTTTAATTTGTCAAATCCCATTTGCAAGGGAAAATGTAATTGGTTTGAAGTTTAATTGAAATTTAATTTATAGAGTGCACTATTACTCTCTAGGGTCTCTAGGTGCTAATAATAAATGTAAATAAATTACAGTTCTCTTTACCCAAAACAGTTAAGGATATGGCTTTGCATGTGAATGAATGAATAATATTTCAAAAGCACAGTGTTACCCCAGAAAGGGGGTCCCGGCACTGAGAATTCTACCACCAGAGTGAGCACAGTTACAATTGTGAAAAGAGCCTGGTTTTCAGGGCTTTTCGAAAGATCAGTCAGTCAGGGATCTGTCTCATGGTGATCGGTAAGCTAGTTCCCTAGTTTGGCAGTGTGAAGAAAAAAGGACATCCTCCATTCTGACTATGCCAGAATCAGCCCACCCGCAGCAACAAGGCTCCAGAAGGAGGGGAATAGAGATGTATTTTTTGCATTATAAATACCGAGCTGACACACTTGATAGCTTCGAAAGTCAGGCGTGGAGCCTTACATGCACATCTTTTCCAGATGGAAAGGTAACGATGATTCGGGAAAAGAGATTTGACAGAAGTATGACAGGATAGATTAAGCATAACAAAAGTGGCTTCATTCTACTCTACCAGAAACCTAACTAATAGGTAGGCAGGCAGACATAAGTGAAAAGCCTCGGCATAGTCCAGTCCTGAAACCACAAGAGCCTGGTTTGTAGTCTTCCTCACAGAGGCTGGCAAAGAAGGAAGGATTTTACACACAGCATGGAGGAGCGCATAGCATTTGGTTGCTGTTTGATGGTGTGCCGAGAAGGAGGCATAAGAATAAATAGTAAGTCTTGGTATCTGGCTCACATAGTGGGAGAAAGGGGTCACATCCAATTCCTTAGGCCCCCATTTAGAGCCCAGCAGGGGAAGTTGCAGCAAAGAGCAGAACATCAGTCTTCTCTGAGTTGAGCTTAAAAAAACTAGCCTTCATCCACGTCACCAAAGCAAGCATACAGGCCAAACATTGGCCCTGCATATCACTCATATTGTCAGTGATAGAAACAACAATCTGAGTGTCCTCGGCATATGCCATACAAGTGAAGCCAAATGATCTTACAAGGGTGGCCAAATGGGCCATGTAGACAATAAACAATATGGGGCTCAGGGAAAACCCTTGAGGCACACCATATAGAAGACCGAAATGATCAGATTGTAATGGGACTAAGAAGACACACTTGGATCTGTCAGACAGAAAGGATTTATTCCATTCTAAGGGGACCCCAAGACACCAATCCTTTTCAGCTGCACAGAGTGCACCACCATATCAAAGGATGCATAGTGATCTAGGAGGACTTGTGTGGCAGAACCGCCCTGATCCAGCGGGCCTCTGGTGTCTTCTGCGACAGCCAAGAAGCCAGTCACTGTGCTGTGAGATGGTCTGAAGCCAAACTGAGCGTAGTCCAGCAACTGTTTTTCTTCTAAATACATAGTTAACTGGGAGAGAGCATATATTTTGATAAGTTTGGTTAAAAGATCATTAATGAAATAGGTCGGTGGTAGAAGAGGACAGAAGAACGGACAGGGGATTTTGTTTTTGCGTGGCGCAATGTGTGCTGGCTACCAGCTAGCTGGAAGTTCAGCAGTGATTTACAAATGTTAACAAGTTTAGGAGCAATTAGATCTGTGGCCGGAGTTAAGATTCGAAGGGGGCAAGGATCTGAGAATGTGCCTGATTTCATTCTCTTCATTAAGAAGCTTAGTGCATTTATGGTCCGGGGCTGGATCTCTCTTTATCCATGTAAACATAGTCCTTAAACAGTTGGAAATCCTTTCCAAAATGATATATAATTTGATAATGAGCTGGATTTGCTTGGCTTAATCTAATGTCACGGAGATGACATGATCAAAGTAAAGCGTATTTTGGACAACATATTTAAAGATGCCTTTCCGAATCTATTGGAAATAGGAAATTTCATTAAATGAAAAGGCAGGGATTGAATTGCAATATTAAATTCAGTTATGAGGAAATAGTTTAAAAGTTATTTAAAAAGGGTGATATAGTGTTAGGTGAATTTCCTATTTAAAACATGAACATAAAACGGTTAGTTTAGTCAAGAGTAGAGTTTAGATTTAAAAAAAAGTTGAAGAATCTTTGCAGTGTAAATATGAAAATGGCTTTTTAAATTTTGAGATTGACCGCAGTCCCCTGCTCCAGACATGCAAAGTGAAATGCTCGAATGGGAAATGTAGATGTTTGCAGTATGAAAATGGGGAAAGTAGGTCACACGGTAGGGACGATTTTTGGAACACTTACTCTGCTGTTCTAGTTTTGTCATGATTCTCCTCCATTAAACAGATGAAGATATATGAGCATTTTCCTGACAACCCTCCAATGCAGCAGCTCTGATCCTTTCAAGGAATACCAGTGAACCAAGCACTGGAGCTCTGTGATATGGCTTGTGATGTGATGGAGGTCCACACAGGGCAAAAGCTTTTAACCTCACAGGAATGTCAATGTAGAGGTTTTGATTGAGCTCCAATGTGGGTCACCATTGAGTCAGGGGTCTCATGGTAGCTGCATCTTTAAAGATGTTTAGAAAACATATTTACCTGCCATTATTAATTGTCATTGATTGCTACGTTAATCAAATAACTATCATTCAAAGGTTTAATTAACAGAAACTATTCAGGTATGGTATCAAAATTATTAAATATCATCTGACGAATATATTGTACTCTAATTAGTGTTTACGAAAGTATTGCAGTTGATAGAAAATCTCCACCCAGCAGGACAATATTTTTGTAAACGATTTTAAGACACAATTATTCTGTCAGGCGAAAGAACAAGCTAGACACCCATTGTTCTTCTGAAAGAGTGGGTGAGTGAGCAGCTACTTGTACAAGGTAATAAAGTCAGTGTGTAAGTGAAAGTGCCAGTAATGTGAAAGGGAGTGGGTGCATAAGTGAGTGCATGAGTGAGTGAGTTAAAACACTAAGGTGCCGATTTTGATCCGTTAAAAATAATTTGCGTACGACCCGTATCTGTATTTTTTTACGTATGAGTCGTACAAGTACCGTACAAACTGCCAAGTACGATTCGTACGTGAAAAATAACTACGAATAGCGTCGGGAAAAGTGTACGAGAGTGCGTCGGAAAGTTTTTACGTCCGAATATTGTCGGGAAAAGTGTACGAGAGTGAGCCGGACATTTTTACGTGCAAATCGTAAAACACAAGTCCGAGCGCGCATGTACGATCCGACCGTTGTCCGAATACACAATCGCACGTAAAATGGCCCGTACGGAGCCAACGCAGTAGCACACATGTACACGGGTAAACTTATGCCCGTGTACGAGCCGTACAGCCCCCCCACCCCCAAATATGTCAGCACCGTACACCACCCTGTCCGCACTGTACCCCAGCCCCGCAACTGTACGCGCCATACCCCCATGTATGTGCTGTACCCCCCCATGTACGCACCGTACCTCTGCATGTACGCGCCGTACCCCCACATGTACGCGCCGTACCCCCCCATGTACGCGCCTTACCCCCCTGTCCGCACTGTATCGCAGCCCCGCAACTGTACACACCGTACCCCCATGTACACGCCGTACCCCCATGTACGCGCCGTACCTCCGCATGTACGCGCCGTATCCCTGCATGTATGCGCCATACCCCCATGTACGCGCTTTACCCCCTGTCCGCACTGTACCCCAGCCCCGCAACTGTACGCGCCGTACCCCCCCATGTATGCACCGTACCCCCATGTACGCGCCGTACCTCCGCATGTACGTGCCGTACCCCCGCATGTACGTGCCGTACCCCCCCATGTACGCGCCGTACCCCCCCATGTACGCGCCTTACCCCCCCTGTCCGCACTGTACCTCTGCCCCGTGCCGTACCCCCCATGTACGTGCCGTACCTCCACATGTACGCGCCGTACCCCAGGCCCGCACGTGTACGCACCGTACCCCCACCGCATGTACGCGCCGCACTCCAACACAGTACCCCAGCACCCTCACCCACCATCACGTATGTACGGACCGTACCTACGCGAAAAAGACTCTTACAGAACCAGGACACTGTAAAACAGCACAAGGAGGGTCAATTCGACTCGCACAACACCACAAAACACATCTACATGACAAAATACATCTCAATGACTGACCTGGCACATCCAAACAGGCAAACAGAGGACCAAATCACAACCACCTCTTATAACACACCCACCAAAATTCAAACACAGCCACACCCAAAAATGGACCAATAAAAAGGGCCCACACACACAACCCATGAGCCTTTGCAACAGACCCACTGCTGCCAGACCCCACAGAGAAACAACTCTACATTACTGATACCTTCACTACACCTTCACTCACACACCTTCACCCAACCTCCTTCACAAACATCCCCCTCTTCACATTCACACACACACCGTCACATTCACACCCACACACCCACAACCATCCACACCCACATCCACACCCCACACCATGCCCACAGACAAGAATCCAAAGTTCACAACGGCGGAGCTGTACCTCCTTGTCAACAAAGCCATCAGAGTCGAGCCACAGCTGTTTGGAACATTGGTCAGACAGACCAGCATAGCTGAAAAATCTGCCATGTGGCAGAGGATTGTCGATAAGGTGAATGCTGTTGCGCCCATTCGAAGGACCAGGCATGAATGCCAAGCCAGGTGGTACGATCTGCGCAGGGCGGTCAAGAGGAAAATGAACGAAGAATATGCCCAGAGTAACATCACTGGAGGTGGGCCGCCCCGCAGACCCGTACACTACAATCCCTGGGAGGAGAAGGTGATGGCCCTGCTACCGCCGGTGGGAGTACACGGAGTCGAAGGAGTCGCAGAGCCTGGTGAGTACACAAACAACTTACGTAACATGGGGGCAATGGGGTCCACCCCACATATACACCAAATGCACACAACTTCCCCCAAGCACTCACCGCACACAACCACACTCAAAAACCATGCTCATGCCACTAACGTCTCCATGCACCCTTCACAAATCAAGGCAAGGCCATGTCCAAGGCTACGACAACCACAAACACAAGACTGGATGTTCGGGAGGCGGTGAGGGTGTGCCCCACACAACACAATGTGAAAATGAGACGCAGACACCAATGCCCTCAGCCCATATGGCATAGGTACATACCCATGCACAATGCACAGGGACTGGCAAAGTACTGACAAGGTAGCTGACACCTGGCTCTGATGTATGCAGCACAAGGCCCTCCTGGGACCACTGTACACTCAGACACCAACCCCACAAGCACAGGTATCTAGCACAGGAACACACACTCACTGTCATGCCAGCATGCACCATGAGGGGACAGACACATCACCTGGGAGACCCAATGACAACTCACACTACACACAACAGCAGGCCCGGTCACACCCTCCCGTAACACAAGCACACATCCCCGGGGCAGGCAACGGATTTACACACTCCCACAATGGACATGTGACACAACAAGACCTAACCATAGCCAACTAAGCATCATAGCCAACAATCTACAGGTCAAACACTCAGGAGAACATCCCAATCTGTCCCCCGCAACATACCCATCCCCAAGTGGACATTGAGAGGAATGCTAGGCACATCCAACTACCTGGAGGAACTGTGTCAACTTGAATATGTATGAAACATATATGTCGCATGAAACACCATTAACATTGTCTCTCTCTCACACACAGGGCAACGTCGTCGATCTCCCCCCAACACTGGGGGGGAAGAATCACAGTCCCAGGCTCCGCGTGAAGATGATCTCACAGGCAGCGACGACTCTCACCACTCCGTGGATGACCCCGACCAACCTGGACCCTCTGGTGCCCAAGCCCCTGCAGCACCTGCGTCAGGTACATCTGTGCCAACCACCACCCCCATTCCTGCCACATCCCAGGACACACCCAGGAGCCCTGCTCGCACTGAACAACAGAGCCAGTCTGACCAGGAGGGACAAGGTTCTCCGGGCACCCAGGAGGAGGCAGGCAACCCTGCAAATGCCATCCCTTAGGGGTCCCGTAGACCCGATGTGCCCACAAGGGCAGGCCAGGCTCAAGTGGGCAGGGGTGGTGGGAGTGGAGGCGCGAACCTGACCAGCCAGCTCAGGACACCGGTATGTCACACATACGCAACATCCTGGACACATACCGGCGTGACACCAGAGGCATCAACCAGGTCGTGTCAAGACTCTCAGAGATGCAGGGGACCCTCGATGAGATTAAGAACCTGCAGGTCGAGCATCATGCCTGTCATCAACAACACCAAGGACGGATGGAGGCAAAACTGGCTGAGCTCCTGGCGGTGCACAGGGACATGAGCCAATCACTCTGTCAGATCGCCCAAAGCATGGGCAACCCTCCCTGTGCCACCAGGCGTAGACCAGCACCAGACACAGGGAGGGAGGAGGAGGAGGGGCATTCATCTGACGGAGCGTCCCAAACATCGTCAAGGCCTGCATCTGAGGGTCCCCGGAGGAAGGTGGGTCGTCCAAGGAAAAGACCGTGAGAGTCAGCGGACCATCCACATCTCCCAGGTCACCTGGCCTGGCACCTGGCCCTCTGGCACAACAGCAGCACCTCATCCAATGACATTCTCTGCCACATGGACTTGCTGGTCACAGTCTGACCAATGATGACCAACACTGTGCCCTGGACTCTGATGACTTCCAATGCCAAGGATACCATCTCTCCCTGTGAACTTTGGATTCTATTCCCCCGGTAGAGCACCTAATTCCATCTACCAAAACACGTACCCCACCGCAAATAAATATATTACTTTGGTCATGAGACGTTTCTGCCATTTTGCATTATTCAACAACATATGTGTGTGGAAATGTCAAACTATGCCTGAGTGTTGAACTAACTCCAGCCATCCATACCCTGGGATCAGAGTCTGTTAGAGGACACATATGGGTCACAAGGTATCATTCAATGTAGGCATGGAGCACAACACTCACCTGTGATTGCCTCTGGCTGCTGAGTGGGGGCTTGCTAAACTGTGCGGACAGACCTATTTGGGAGATTATCATCAAGGCGTAGAGGTAATGGCTCATGTGGAGGTTCCCGGGGAGGGAGTCCCAGGTATGTGTGGCCAGGTGGGAGAACAATGTCCCGTATGCTGGAGTACGGTGGATGTGAAGAACGGTGGCCAGGGCAAGGTTGGATGCACGTAGATGGCCCAACGGGATCTAGGATGACAGACGTACAAGGTTGGTTTGGGGTCGGGGTTGTGGACTGCCTCCTGAGTGTGGGTGGGGAGTGTGGAGGTCATCCTGCAGCAGACAGTGATCCATTGCAGCTATCTATGGTGGACGGTGAGGTGGCTGGGGCGCAGGGTGTTGAAGCTGAGGTGTGCAGATGCACCCTGGATGTGGACAAGTTTCCTGGGAGTTTGGATGTATTTGCTCCGTAGAGGGCAGGGCAGTATTTGACACGGATGTTGTCATGGACCTGGGGGATGGTCTCTCTTTTCTTGGAGTGGATCTATCTGTGGATCATGTGCATAATGCAGAGGGCGTTGCAGCATGAGGTACAGATGCTGTGGACTAGCATGGCAAATGTGAGCGAGCCAAACATGAAGCACACCATCTTGTGTGTATGGCCACTGGGTGCATGTGCAGGGCTCTTACGGGTGGGACACAAGCACTTGACCCAGCTGGAAGGGGACAATCCTCAGATGACCACCTCAGTCCTGTACAAGTCCAGCCTCAGATGGCTTGTGATCAGCCATTCATCAATGGATCTCATGCATACTTGAATGATGGAACTGCCAATGTCTGTGTCTTTGTTGAGGGTGAGGAGCACCTGGCTGTCAATGGCATACGAGCTGATGATGAGGTGCTGTGCGCATGTGATGGTGGAGAGGGGGGTCCTGGACACTCTGTAAATTGACATGCTGAGAGATGATACCTGTGCCATGTCCCAGACGATTACACCATACTACATGCTGAAGCCTTGAGTCCCACTCCCATGCCCTTGCTGGGCTACAGAGCCGGTGGTGAGTATTATGGACGTGACCTGGTTGGTGTGACAGGGCCTGGAAGGCGGGGCAGCGCAGTGTAGGCAGTTGGAGTTGCACACTCACTCATGCAAAGGTGTCGTGTGTGTGCCCAGGGTAAGTCTGACAGCAGGCGTTAGATGTGCGGATGGACATAGCTCGGAGTGTGGCTGCCACATCAGACTGTAGTGTGATGTGGGTCATGCAAGGACAAGATGGTGGTGCAATGTGCACCTTGCATGTGCTGATGGTCCAGCCTTTGGCACCGCGTGGCGGCAACCGTGGCATAGACAAGCTGAGGACAGCCAAATGAATGGGTGGAGGGAGTAAGTGAGGAGCATCTTGGAGGCGTGTGTGTTGCCAAATCTGGATACTCTGGGGGCCCTTGCTGAAGGGGCCACAGCAGCAGGCGGCATCTCCTTGCCAAATGCCAGAATTTGCACACAAACACTAGGATGTCAGAAGGACAACTGCAACAGGCGCGTGTGTAAAGTAAGGAGTGTCCAGTGTCACATGGCACACCCAGAGACAATGCATGCACAATCACCAAAGAAGCATGACACCGGATCAGGAAACTGAAAGCCGACCTGCGCACAGGAGACACACCCTCAGCAGGTGTTGATGGCCCATTATGTGGACCAACATGCCAAAAAACATACACGACCATGTACTTCATGCCCAATAGGGAGCCTAATCCATGAGCAACTGCATGCATGTTGGTAAACTACACATGGACTCCTATGCATAATCTTCCACAACTATGCCAGATATGCCGCATGCAAAGTGGCAAGAGACTTGCATTGACAGAGATGAGGCACCTTGGAGTGTGACGGACACCTTTATTACTCAGCCCCACACTAAGGGAAATGCATCAATTGGAACAGACTCACAGGTCATTTGGCTGACCATGTGTGACCTACACTGGACACCCCCTTCAACACACAGATGTGGTAAATCCTACTGAGCTGGCACACAAGTGTAGGGGTTGAGCCTAACATCCCTTGCTGCACACAGAGAGTCTGCAATTCCCCATTGAGCCTCATATGGGGATGTCCCACACTATGTCCACCATTAGCATCCCGTATGTTCCTGAGGGACGTTATACACACATTGATGCCTTCATCAGAATCCACAAACCAAAACAGATGACTGTCAGGAAGGGTGACTATCAATTCATGGGAGCCATGCAACACGTCATGTGCCCCATGGTGAGTCGACATGTATGCATGGTAACACAACATGCACAGGAGCAGTCCCCACATATCACAAACATGTACCACCCACAAAATGCCTTGCTGCACTCCTTACCCAAAATGACTTTTCACCATGTCTGTGCATGTAACTCTGATCCAGCACACGTTGCAATACTCATGAGGAATAGCAGGAGGACAATGATGACATGAGCAGACGACAGCCGCAAGAACCTGGGGAGGACAGACACACAACAAGTCAGCGAAGAGCTAGTAATCCGCAGACATGTACATGTACTCTACAGAAATGATGTTGTCACCATGCTCTTAAAAAATTTAGTGTCCCAGCTAAAATGTGTGGAATGACATCATCACTTGAATGACACATCAGAACACACCTCCAAGTCACTTCGCACACAGTCAGCTGGACACACACATTGCAACACATGCCACACAAGGCTCAAAGCGTGCACACTCAGACACAGGGACTCACCATTATGAGAAGAAGTTGCGGATAAGCTGACTCTACATGTCCTCATCCTCATCCTCACTTGCCCCGTGCCCAAGCCCATCATCCTCCACGGGATGATGATCCTGCTCATCCGGATCAAGGATGAGTGGCACGGCCTTCTCCACTGCCATGTTGTGCAGCATGCAGCACACAATGAAGATTTTGCAGACCTTCACCGGGGCATATGGGAGGGCGCCGCCGGTCTTGTGGAGGCACCGGAATCTGCTCTTCAGGAGTCCAAACGTCCTCTCAATCACGCGCCTCGTCTGCCCATGGGTGTCGTTGTACCGATGTTCTGCGGCTGTTCTGGTGTTGCGGAGAGGCGTCATCAGCCATGGCATGTTGGGATAGCCAGAGTCCCCTACATGGAAACATCATGTGAAGAAGTGGGTCAGGAGATGGCGTAAGATACAAAGATAGCGCAAAACACAGGACTAACAGAGTATACCCACCAACAAGACATGCTCGTTCCGCGTGCAGCTGCAGCATCATTTCTGGAACCCTGCTACGCCTCATGATGTAGGCATCGTGTGCGGACCCTGGAAAACGGGCACAGACATGGGAAGTCAGCATGTTAGCAAGACACACCACAAGGGCATTGATAGAGTGATAATGTTTGCGGTTCCGAAAGGCTACCTCCTGTGCCTGTGGTGGTACCAAAGCCACATGTGTCCCATCAATGGCCCCAATTACGTGAGGCATGCCTCCCAGGGCATAGAACTCACCCTTGACACCTGTCAACTGCTCATGAGTGGCAAAATGGATGAATTCATCCAGGTGCACCAACATGGCTTCTAAAACATCATGCAGGACACGGCTGAACATTGTCTGGGACATGCCATCGACATCAGCTATGGTCAATTGAAACGTACCGGTGGCAAAAAAATGTAGGGCTGCCATCACCTTCATCTTGGGGGTCAGAGCTGTAGGATACCTGTGTTGTGGTTGGAGGTGTGGTTCAAGCCGGCGGGTCAAGTCCTCTATCAACTCTTCGAGAAGCGGTATCTGCATATGCAGTCATGTTCACGCATGGCATCCAGGTCTGGCATTCGTCTGGGGAGAGGCGGTGCCCTGCAGAGATTTGGAAGGAATAACGAAGAGTGAGTACATTAACACACCAATGTCACTGACGGAGCACATGTTCAACAGCTAATACACATCTGCTTAATACAGAGTCTGGTCTGTGCAATACATCCAGGACACGTAGGCCAGCCAGGTGATACTCCTACGAAGAGCCAGCCACAATAGTTGCCTGGCAATGTTGACGTGACATGCCATTAAAATAGCTGTGGGCCAGTGTAAGTGACCAGCCAGACACATTACATGAGTGACAGACATCCACATATCAGCATTTGAAGGATGTTATCTCATACAGACAGCTGGCGGGAGTGTAGACGCACAGGTCACATGTCATCTGAAAAAGGACAGATAACACACATTTCCATGAAGGGGTACATGTCAAAAACAGATGACACAGACATTGAGACAACGCAGATATTGCCTCATGTCAGGAAGTCATCTTCGAACCATCATGACACATGTAACGTGTGAGTCCACATGTGGCATGGTGTGCGTATATGTGTGTCATGCACATATTCACACAGACACATGTTGGATGCTGCAACAGCAGATGGAGTTGACGGAACACCAACGGCAAGCTCATGGGAACACATGACACACACATGACATAGTCACATCGTGGCACGCTGGTAGTCACATGTCAGGTGTAATTATCCGTGTACCTGGCATCAGGGGACAGTTGCGGGTGTTGGTGACTGTGCCATACCAGTGATGCAGTGCTTGACACGTGTGTCCTACATGCACACATGTGCAAAGTGTGAAGGGGAAGTGTGCCACGTAGTGCCCCATCACACATGACTTGTGTAAACAGCTCATCACACATCTATTGTGCCACAACATGATGAGACATGTGCCACATCACTGCCTGACACACCTAGGCCCTGCACATGAAGGACTGCTCTGACAATGACTTGATGTCCAGCCTTGTGCGAGTCTCACACCTCCATTCCTTTCGTGTGTGCCTCCTATCACCAGTGTAAGCTGTGAAACGCAGTACACACGCTCTGAGGGCCTGTGTACGGGCCGTACACGCGTGAGTACGTGCCTATCACTATAGTTGGGGTACCGTAGGCCCTAGTGATACGGCACGTACTCACGCGTGTGCAGGCCGTACATGCGTGAGTATGTGCCTATCACTATGGTTGGGGGTACCGTAGGCCCTAGTGATACGGCACATACTCACGCATGTACGGCCCGTACACGCGTGAGTACGTGCCTATCACTATAGTTCGGGGTACCGTAGGCCCTAGTGATACGGCACGTACTCACGCGTGTGAGGGCCGTACATGCGTGAGTATGTGCCTATCACTATGGTTGGGGGTACCGTAGGCCCTAGTGATACGGCACATACTCACGCATGTACGGCCCGTACACGCGTGAGTACGTGCCTATCACTATAGTTCGGGGTACCGTAGGCCCTAGTGATAGGCACGTACTCACGCGTGTACGGCCCGTACATGCGTGAGTACGTGCCTATCACTATAGTTGGGGGTACCGTAGGCCCTCGTGATAGGCACGTACTCACGCGTGTACGGGCCGTACACGCGTGAGTACGTGCCTATCACTATAGTTGGGGGTACCGTAGGCCCAAGTGATACTGCACGTACTCACGTGTGTACAGCCCGTACACACGTGAGTATGTGCCTATAGCTATAGTTGGGGGTACCGTAGGCCCTAGTGATAGGCACGTACTCACGTGTGTACGGCCCGTACACGCGTGAGTACGTGCCTATCACTATAGTTGGGGTACCGTAGGCCCTAGTGATACGGCACATACTCACACGTGTGCAGGCCGTACACGCGTGAGTACGTGCCTATCACTATAGTTGGGGGTACCGTAGGCCCTAGTGATACGGCACGTACTCACGCATGTACGGCCCGTACATGCGTGAGTACGTGCCTATAACTATAGTTGGGGGTACCGTAGGCCCTAGTGATAGGCACGTACTCACGCGTGTACGGCCCGTACACGCGTGAGTACGTGCCTATCACTATAGTTGGGGTACCGTAGGCCCTAGTGATACGGCACATACTCACGCGTGTGCAGGCCGTACACGCGTGAGTACGTGCCTATCACTATAGTTGGGGGTACCGTAGGCCCTAGTGATACGGCACGTACTCACGCGTGTACGGCCCGTACATGCGTGAGTACGTGCCTATCACTATAGTTGGGGGTAACGTAGGCCCTAGTGATACGGCACGTACTCACGCGTGTACGGCCCGTACACGCGTGAGTATGTGCCTATCACTATAGTTCGGGGTACCGTCGGCCCTAGTGATACAGCACGTACTCACGCGTGTACGGCACGTACACGCTTGAGTACGGCCCGTATCACCGTAGTGATGGTACCCTAGGGGTACGTGTGAAACGCGCCGTACCTGTGTGGGGATTTAAGAATTACAATGGGGACACATGAGGGACAAGTATTAGGGCCTAAATGCATGCTGGTTGTCATGGATACCAAGTTCAAAATTTAACATCATGTGGTCTGGAAAAAGCAGTTGGCCACATTATACATTGTTGCAAAGTGGTTGTTGACTTGACATGATGCTGCAAAATCGAAAGATGCTAAGGCTGTCACTGGTGTATGTTTAAAGGGAGTGGAGGAAACGTAGGATGCAAATGAGTCTGACCAATCACTCTGTACTCCTGTAAATGAAATAGGCCAGCAAGGCAGATATAAGGCAGGCAGAACCCATGGGAGGGCACTTGCCTGCACAGCATGTCAGTCGATACCACTGCTGCTGTATTGTCTCCCTCTGGCACCATGTTAAGGACTGTGGAGAGGGCCCAGCCTTTCACCCAGGAGGAGAACAAGGCCCTGCTGGATGTGATCCTCCCACAGTACCCCATGCTGTATGGTCGACCAGGGGAGCAGGTGAGTGCTGACTCCACTACCTTTGCCTGTGCACCTTTTTTGTGTCTGTCACTTCTGGCATTGTGTCCAGGTGTGACAGACATGCAATGTTGGTTGGAGTGGGTCCCGGGGGGGGTGGATGGCTTATGTCTCTCAAGCAGGGCTTGATGTAGTTCATGTGTGCACTCCTCACTTGCATTGTGCTTACTGTGACATGCACTGCATAGTGCATGGCACATTCAGCCAGCCTAATCCTCTTGGGCATTCTTGTTCTATTGTCCTGCGGTGATTCAGTGGTCACCCCGGTGTGACAGGTGACTGCACCCACAGATGTGTGTGAGAGTTGATTGGAGCTGTGGTGAGAGTGGTGAGAGTGTCCAAATGATGTGTACGCCCCCTGGACATTGATGTGTGTGAATGTTTCTTGTCATGTGGGTGAGTGTCTATGTGGAGTGTTGCACCACAGCTGCATGGAGGAGGCAACTGCTCAATCCATCTGATGTGAGAAGTAAGCCATGCTGTGTGTCTGACTTGCTGAGCTAGCCCCACACCTGTGACCCCCCCCTGGCAAGTGGCACATGTGCAGAGTGAGGTTTGCATCCGCTGTTGCCAATGGCAGGTGATTGATGTGTGCCTGTGTGTGTCTGTGTACTCTGCTGAGGTTTCGTCAGTGGCCTGGGGCATGTGACTGCTTAGCGGTGCTGTCCATCAGCCTTGTGTTGCTTGGGATGCACAGTGTGTGCCATGATCAGGGATTGTTTCGCACCCCTCATTCCACCTGTGTACTTATTATGCCATGTAGTGCATTGGTGCGTCCCCAGTGGAAAAAGTCCCTATGACTAAGGTGCTATTACTTGCCAGCATACTATTCCATGTTCAACAAATCAAAGATGTTCAAATGTGTGTCTCTGTGACATGGTGCAGGTGTAGTGATGTTGTCCCACTTTGTCATCCACACAGGTAACCGCCTACCACAAGGGGAAGATCTGGAAGGATGCCGTCAAGGCCGTGCAATCGGTGGAGGGTCGCAGTCGGCGCCTGCCTCAAGTGAGGAAGAGATGGCAGGACATCCGGTGCTGCACCCGGAGGATCGCCCGGGTCATGCTGAAGGAGGAGGCTCCTCGCAAGCATGGCGGGCGCCGGCGCCTGACCCACCAGATGAAGCGTGTCCTGGCGGTTGTCTTCCCTGACCTGGATAGGCGGATACAGGAGTTACAGCAGCAGGAAGGGGGTAGGTACATGTGTGTTTGTTGTGTGTCACCAGCTTTTGTAGCTGCTCAGTCGCCTGGATACACTGCCAGGCTATATATGTGCAGTGCATATCCTGTGCATATCCTGTTCCCCAAGTCAACCTGTGCTGTTCTTCCTCCCTTCACCTCCTTGACATGTGTTACCTGGTCTGTGTGTTTTAACTATTGCACATGGTCATCTAGGCTGCAAGTTTATCAAGGTGCACACTGCTTTCAGCATCGTGTGGGGGTGGTCTGCCTGTGCCCTGTCCTGTTCAGTCATTTGGGGGTGCATAATTGTTGGCACTGATGCTGAGTCTCAACATAGGAGTGTGAGGGTTCAAATGAACAGACTTGCAGCATGCATTACCAATGTTGTGGCCTCAGACATGATGTGCATGAGTGGGATATATGCATAGTGCCGGGGCGGTTGCTCCTGTAACAGTCAGCTCATTCCAGGACCATGGAGCAGTGTGCCCACTACAGTCCCCTGACACAGCCTGCCCTCCTACTCATGTGTGTCATCCAACACTGTGCACATTCACTGTGGGTTCAGCATGGCTCTGCCTCTGTGGCATTGTTCCCTGGCCTAGGTAGTATTTTTCACATGTGTGATACATTTGTCCACTGGACAGGGATACACCAGTTTGCTTGTGCATACTCACACTGGGCAGTGCCTGTGTGGCTATTCACAACAATCTGTTGATGTTTGTTTGTGACCAATATGTTTTGGAAGCCCTACAGGGTGATGTTGTGTTAATGAAGCTAGTTTTCAAGCACAGTTATTGTAACCCTGAATAAGAGGTGTCACTTCTTAATCGGTATCAGTCACATTGACTCAGGTATGGGTGTGTGTGTGCGGGAGGGGCGTACATGTTCAACCCTGATGTTTCATTGCCAGTTCTGACTTGTGTGTGATGATTCATCGTGCAGTGCCCCCGTGATGTTGGCCAGTGCTTAATGTTCGTGCTTCATAGCCTGTGTCAGTTTTTGACAATCATGTATCCTGCTTGTACATTTTTGGCACCTGTGTGTGGTTCAGATGCTACACAGTTGTGACTTTGTGTGCTGACATCTGTGGGTACATTCTGGCTTGCCATGAGGGGGAACCCACAGTACAGCTAGGCTTTTTTGCTAAACAATTGCAGGCCCATTAGCTTATGCATTGTCCTGGGTGTGGACATGTGTGCCACTCCAGATGACAGTCAGTAGGTCATATGTGTAGCCAACTGTGTGATCAGGTGACGGATAGCCATGTGACAAATGACATTATTCAAGTTGTTACTCAGAGAAAATGTCCATTGGCACTCACTACACCTGTCAACATGTCTCAATGTTTCATATGCTTGACCTTGTTGTTTTGTTGTGAAGGACAATGATGTGCCTGCATGACAGATGTCTCCCAAGGAAGTGCACAAGACACCACCTTTACACTTTCCAGGGACACGCTGGCACATTTTAAAGTAAGGCAGAGTTTGAGCAAAACTTGTTTGGAGTTCATACATATACATGTTCGCACAGTGTGGTAGCATTTGGGTTAGTCCTTGGTTGTTGCTGATACCAACTTACGAGTGTCAAGTCATCCAGACCACCGTGGTGCCATGTATATGTACTTACTGATACGCCATGTCTGCCTAACAGTGGCTGATTTGAATGAGTCTGGCAGCGCAGACAATGACTGTGTACATGTAGTTTGGTGTGCACCTCTTTGTGTGACTTCTGCTATACAGGCACATGTGTGTTGTGTTCACAGAGTGCCACATTCACACATTCTAGACATGTCCATTGTGTAAAGGGTTGTGATTCTCCAGGAGTCACAATGTATTTCTTTGGGGTGTCAAAAGTACTCACAGGTCTCTGAGTGTGGGGACACCTTCTGCATTGGCATGTGGTATTTGGCCTTGGGTGCGACAATACTGTTTGGTTCACAGTGAACAAGAGGTGGCATGCCTTCATAGTCTTGCTGTGCTCAACTGATCCCAGACACTAGCTTCTCATGATCTTGTGATTTCAAGTTATTTGCTGTTGTGTCCTAATTCTCATTGTTTCCAAGTTGCATGGTGGGTCAACCAACTGGGGAGTGCAGGGCTTACATATGTGGGGAGTATTCTAGATGTTACTCATGATGCCTTTCCTGATATGCACTGTTGCCTATTTTGTTTGGACTCATGTGTCAGATGTATACAAGTGACTGATTTTTTCCTGTCTCTTCACCTTGCCCACAGCATCATCGGAGGACACCGAGGGAGACACCGGCACGGACGTGGAGGAGGTATCGAGCAGTGGTGCCACCACTGCTGAGGAGTCGGTGGAATCTAGTGGCACGGAGGGCGAGGGGAGTGAGGCGGAGGACCTGCCCAGTACCAACACTGACTACGAGGCAGACGGGTCCGAGGCTGAGCTCCCAGAGGGGGCGGAGGCTGCTCCCACAGCTGAAAGCAGCAGTACATCTCTCGCCGCCCCCTCCATTCCCATCACCGCCCTCCCACTTGCTCGGGTCCCTTCTGTCCGTGCTAGGCCACACCGTGTCTCCTTCGTGCCAGGCACCGCACTCCCTGCCCCTGTGCCCCCTGCTGCCCTCACTGCCGAGTCTGTGGACATTCAGCGGCAGTTGCAAGTTGGGCAGACATAGATCCTGACTGTCCTCCATGGCCACACCAGACTGCTGACCCAGATGGTGTCGTACATGGAGGGCATGTCATCAGCAATGTCTGACCAATGGATGTTGCTGAGGTCCCTGGACTCGTCACTGACGGCAGTAGTGAGTCACCTGCAGCGCTGCCTCCCCCCCTACCCCTGCCCCATCCACAAGTCCCACACCCATGCCTGTCCCAAGCACACCAAGACATCCACACACACGCACCCCACCAGACACAAGCAGCACACCACCACGTAAGGGCAAGCGCACACCCCCTGACACGCACACTCAGGGGGAAGCAGGCACACCCACTGGGTCTGGGGCATACAGGCAGGCACGCAGCCACAGTCCTCGTCCACATGACTCACTCCCCAGTCCCTACGATGTCACTCCCCTTGGCTCCCCTGCCCCAGATTCGGAGAAGGAGGCCTACTTTGCTGGGCTGGGCCTCAGCCCCACTAGTTCACCTGGCCGGAAACGGTCAAGGCACTCCACGGGTAGGGGAGTTAAGTCCCCCAGCCTGTCCACCACCTCCCCCAGTAGCGCTGCAACCCATCCCTCCAACGGCCCCCCCTCCTTGGGGCCTGTTGTTTCTCCGGGTGCCAGGGAGACGCTTGAAGAACTGGCAGAAGTGTGCAGCGCCAAGCTCACCTCCACCTTTGGCGCTGCCCCACCCCCTGTGGTAGAGTCGTCTGTCCCTGCACCCACCACACCTACCCTTCCCCCTCCTGTCCCTGCGGTGCCTGGTCCTTCCCCACATGATGCCCCCCCCCCAGTCGCTGAACCAGAGGTTTAGTATGTGCAGGCAAGCTAGGGGAGACGCTTGGCCATGTGTCCCCCCCAAGGACTTCATATCTGGACTGGCCATTGGCCTTTGTACATAGTGTTCTTTACTACATCTTATTTTTTCATGCTGAATGAAGCATTTTGTTTTCCGTTTTGAAAAGTCTTGCATTTCATGTATTGATGTTAATGCTGAGGCTCCAGGAGTTGGGGTTGTGGGAATGTGTTATGTTTCATGGAAATGTTGTAGTCTGCTGCTCATGGGGTGGAACCTGGTATCTGCGTGCCCTCACAAGGTCTCTGCAAAGAATCTTTGGTCGTGTCTGCTCTTTGTGTTTGGAGACATTGTCCCTAGGAGTGTTCCTTCCTCTGTGGCACCTGACATTTCCCCTGCAGAGGGTTGCACAATTGTTGTGTTGCCCTGTGTCTACATTTCCTTTGTTGGTGATGGATCCCTTCAACTCTGGCCATGCCTGCTCAGCAATGTCTCCGGCTGCATCGTCTGTGCCATCCTTGGTACTCACTGTACTTGTGTATAGAGTATTTTGCCATGCCTTCATGGAGAAATTATCCCTTTTCCGCACAATGCATGTGTGTAATCCCAGCCTAGTACACATATGGTACTTGTTCTGCTGGGTATTTGAACACCTGACTCACAATTGTGGCCATTGTATCTGTGGGAACTCCACCCTATTTCTTCCATGACAGACAACATCTTGGTGGCTGGCCCAGCACCTGAACATTCCTATCAGTCCTGGGATGTGCGTGACAGTGTGTGTTCTCTTTGGCTCTCTTAGTTTATTAGGCAGTGACATGACTATACAGTCTTGTGGCATGATCTCAGTGTGTGTATTGTGCTGCATCTGCCAGGGGTGGGTATGCATGTGTTATTTATCCTCACACCCACATGTGGTGTGTCATGCAGTGGGGGAAAGACATCCATCCTCCTGGGAGTGGGACATTGCTGTCAGTGATGTGTTGTTATGGCACTATCATCATTGTCCAAAGTTAGGGATGCGTACATACACCCATGGAGTTGTGGTCATCTGATAATGATGTACACGTCCCCATGTCTCTGTCCACTGCTGGGAGTGATGGGCACCCACCCCTCACATGTCCATGTCCACTGCTGGTATTCCTCTGCACCCACCCCCATGTCTGTGTCCACTGCTGGTATTCCTCTGCACCCACCCCCATGTCTCAGTCCACTGCTGGGAGTCCTCTGCACCCACCCCCATGTCTGTGTACACTGCTGGTATTCCTCTGCACCCACCCCCATGTCTCTGTCCACTGCTGGGAGTGATGGGCACCCACCCCTCACATGTCCCTATTCACTGCTGGTATTCCTCTGCACCCACCCCCATGTCTCTGTCCACTGCTGGTATTCCTCTGCACCCACCCCCATGTCTCTGTCCACTGCTGGTATTCCTCTGCACCCACCCCCAGGTCTCTGTCCACTGCTGGGAGTGATGGGCACCCACCCCTCACATGTCCCTGTCCACTGCTGGGATTCCTCTGCACCCACCCCCATGTCTCTGTCCACTGCTGGTATTCCTCTGCACCCACCCCCATGTCTCTGTCCACTGCTGGGAGTCCTCTGCACCCACCCCCATGTCTCTGTCCACTGCTGGGAGTGATGGGCACCCACCCCTCACATGTCCCTGTCCACTGCTGGTATTCCTCTGCACCCACCCCATGTCTGTGTCCACTGCTGTTATTCCTCTGCACCCACCCCCATGTCTGTGTCCACTGCTGGTATTCCTCTGCACCCACCCCCATGTCTCTGTCCACTGGTGGGAGTGATGGGCACCTACCCCTCACATGTCCCTGTCCACTGCTGGTATTCCTGTGCACCCACCCCCATGTCTGTGTCCACTGCTGGTATTCCTCTGCACCCACCCCCATGTCTCTGTCCACTGCTGGGAGTGATGGGCACCCACCCCTCACATGCCCCTGTCCACTGCTGGTATTCCTCTGCACCCACCCCCATGTCTGTGTCCACTGCTGGTATTCCTCTGCACCCACCCCCATGTCTCTGTCCACTGCTGGTATTCCTCTGCACCCACCCCCATGTCTCTGTCCACTGCTGGTATTCCTCTGCACCCACCCCCATGTCTGTGTCCACTGCTGGTATTCCTCTGCACCCACCCCCATGTCTCTGTCCACTTCTGACAGTGATGGGCACCCACCCCTCACATGTCCCTGTCCACTGCTGGGATTCCTCTGCACCCACCCCCATGTCCCTGTCCACTGCTGGTATTCCTCTGCATCCACCCACCCACCCACTTGCGCCCTTGCTGTGGTACACTGCTGTCCTGGGCATACACCACCCCCAATTTACAGCTGATGTGCTGCACCAAGCCGTACACCTACATCCGTGGCGTGTGTACGCCTTGTATCCATCATGTAATGGGGCTGTAGGGGTACGGGTGGTACAGCCCGTACCCATGCTCTGGGGGCGTGGGTACGGGCCATACCACCATTGTGGCGGTGCCGTAGGGGTACATGTGGTACGGCCCGTACCCATGCTCTGGGGGCATGGGCACGGGCCGTACCACCATTGTGGCGGTGCCGTAGGGGTACGCGTGGTACAGCCCATACCCACGCTCTGGGGGGCATGGGTACGGGCCGTACCACCATTGTGGCGGTGACATAGGGGTACGCGTGGTACGGCCCGTACCCACGCCCCCCAGAGCGTGGGTACGGGCCGTACCACCATTGTGGCGGTGACGTAGGGGTACGCGTGGTACGGCCCGTACCCACTCTCTGGGGGGTGTGGGTACGGGCCGTACCACCATTGTGGCGGCGACGTAGGGGTACGCGTGGTACGGCCCGTACCCACGCTCTGGGGGCGTGGGTACGGTCCGTACCACCATTGTAGTGGTGATGTAGGGGTATGCATGTACGGACCGTACCCACGCTCTGGGGCGTGGGTGCGGTCCGTACACGCGTACCCCTACATCACCACTGCAATGGTGGTACGGAACGTACCCATGCTCTGAGGGGCGTGGGTACGTCCCGTACCACCATTGTGGTGGTGACGGGTACGCGTCCATGTCCACTTACGTTGTGGCGGGACGTGGGATTGGTGGACACGCCCCCCGAAGTGACCAGACCATGGAGGTAATTAATGTGCAGGATATATTTGTTTTTTGTGGGGTGTGGGTTATGTTTCCTGCCCCTTGCCCCCCCCCTTTGCCCCTGGGGGTTGTTCTGACCTTCTGCAGCGTCTGCGTCGGTTTCTGAACACGAGGTCGTAGGCTTTGAGGGCCGGGATGACGCGTAGGTTGGGGTCCATCGCTGTCCGTCGTGTACCGGTGCTCCTTCTTCGCGTCGTCCTCAATTTCCTGGCAGTTTTTGGCTCCCGTAAAAAAATGCTACGTGCGGAGTGACGTAGGCACGAATCGTACTTGCTGGTCCGTAAAACGCTGCCTGACTCCGTCCAGACATCGCGTATGCGCCGTCCAGAATCAGATTTGTATGTATTTTTTTGCCGGTCGGTCTTTTGTACGACTCGTACGGAAATGGTATTTCTGTGCGAATCGTACTTGCGAGTTTGTAAGGTGTTTTTCCCGGGTACGAGTCGGACGGAGAAAACGCTCCTTACGACCATTTGTACCCGGATTTTTACAGGATCGGAATCGGCACCTAAATATTGTACCCTTAAAAGGAATAAAGAGATCTGATTCCCCAACATGGTCCCTGTTAGATCTGGGGGTCTCTAGTTGGCAGGGTAGGTACCACTGTCCAAGTATGGACCCTTGCTTCTAGTCAGGGAAAGGGGGATACACTGTTAAGATTACCCCTGCTCACCCTCTAGGTAGCTTGGCTTGAGCTGTCTAGGCTATCAAAGGCAATGTGTAAAGTATTTGTGCCAACACTCACAGCAACACAGTGAAAACACCACAGATTTACTCTACACCAGTTTTAGAAAAATAAGGTATCTTTACTAAAAACTTCACAAAACCAAATACTACAGAAAAACCAACATACAATTAAAAAGGTTACTTTAAAGATAGTTCAAGAGTTTGTAGAAAGTAATCCAGGATGTAAAAATCAGTGTCCTGCACAATGCTACTCTCAATGCACAAAATGCGACACTCTCGTGCCCAACAGTACCTGTAGTTGCCCTAAGGTTCCCAAAAGCTATAACAATGAAGATGGCAAAGCTGGTGCGATACTCCTGAGACCTTGGGGATGCTTTGCAGCAGCCCTGCTTCACGCAGCAGAGGTGGATGCGCTGGCTCCGATCTGTAGGGGGAGGATGCGATGACTTTGGCTTTCGTTGCATAGGTTTCTTAGGGGGAAACTTCACGCACAGGTACGGTGCGACGCTCTTCGTGGGGCGTGACGCGCGGCGTTGACTTCTGGCGCCGCAACCCTCGATGCGCCACGGGACGGGACTCTGCATAGACGCACCCAGCGACTGGATACTTTCACGCACCAGCAGTGGTGCGGCCCGCAAACTGGTTCTGCGACGACCTTCGCAGTGTCAGAAATCTTCACGCACCGGGACGATGCTCGACGCACTCGGCGATGCGGGGACTCCGGGTGCTGCGATGACGCTGCGATGAAATTCTTCTCGCACTCTCGATCTTGCGACTCGCAACCAGATGATGCGACCCTCAAACGGATGATGCGATGGGTACCAGTTACTCTTGTTCATGCTTTCTGCTTTCCAGCTCCCAAACACAGCAAAACGACCTCCTGAGGCCCCAAGACTAGGCAAGCACTCCAAGGCAGGTCAGAACTCCCTCAGCAGAGTTCCAGGGGAGCTGGTGGTGAAGTCCTTTTGTTCCTAGGACTTCTTAACAGGGAGCCAGCTCTCCTCAGGCCCTTGGAGATCAGAATTTAAAGAAGGGGACACAGCAGAGTCCTTCCCCTCTCCTTGGCAGCAAAGCAAAACAGCAAGCAGGCAGTCTTTTCCTCTTCAGTTCCTTCCAGCTTTCTCCTTGGCAGAGGTTCCTTCTTAGTTCCACAGTGATCTAAAGTTTAGGTGTCTGGGGTCCTCTTCTTATACCCTTCCAAGTCTTTGTCTCTCTTTGTTCCAGTGGGGGGATTCCCTTGCTCAAACCGGTTCCTGGGTGTGCTCTGCCCTGGAGCACCTGGTTCCTTTCAGAGTGAGGGGCAGGATCATTGGACGCCCAGCAGGAGGTGGAGCCTTCTTTGTGCTGGCAGAGGCAGAGTCCTCAGCCTGGCCAGCTGGGGGAGGAGCCGGCATTGTGCTGGCAGAGGCAGCCCTATTCAAAACCCAGGGGCTACTCCTCCCACCCATCTAGAGCAGATCTCCCTATTCACCATGTTGCTGACTCATCCAGACTCCTGGAGCCACCTAGCCCCTCACATGACACCAGTCAGCCAATCTGCACACAGGCACACAGGAAGGTTAAACAGGAGAAAAGCTACTTTCTAAAAAGTGCTATTCTCACACAGTGAATTTAAAAACCATCTTTCTAAAAAGATGTATAATTAAATTCTGAACACAAAGATACCAAACTTGGATTTTCTATCTTGCCTTTAGGGGAAGATAGGCATGTAAACAGCCTCCCCCATTCTGTCTTATGGGCAAGATAGCCTCTCAGCAGTGAAAAACGACAATGGCTGTAATTCACTACCAGGGCATGTTACACACCTCAGTACATGCCCTACATTTCAGATACACTGCACCCTGCTCAGGGGGGTACCTAGGGCCACCATAGGGATGCCTTACATGTACAGAAAGGGAAGGATAAGGCCTGGTCAGTGGTTGCACTAGCCAGGTCGACATGGCAGTCCTGGACTGCACATAGGCACTGCAAGCAGGCCTAAGACATCATTTCAGCGCTACTCCTGTGGGTGGCACAGCCAGTGCTGCAGCCCACTAGTAGCATTTGTACTACCAGCCCTGGCACTCTCAATGCACTTTACTAGGGCCTTGCAGGTAGAACAAATATGCCAAACATGTATAGCCAATTACATCACAATTTCCCTAGGGAGCACTTGCACTTTGACACTGATCAGCAGTGGCAAAGTGCCCAAAGCATCTATACCAGTAAAAACGACATCCAGCATAGCATCAAAAATACAGGAGGTAGAGGCAAAAAGTCAGTGGTAACCACGCCAAAAGATGCCAGGTCTAACAGTCCCAAAGTTTCAGCCAGTTGCGGTTGTGACACAGTAACTCCAGTTCCAGCAATTAGTTGTTACCCTTAAAAAAAACACAAAAGCTTCTGGAAAAACACAAATGCCCTCCTGAGACTAAAACAAATCAACTTAAAATTTCTTCATCCACATCTTCTGCAAAACTCTTCATTCCTACAAATGTGGCAGATTGTGTTGATTTAAAAATAAACAACTTATGTGAAAAAGCACAGAAAGTCTTGACCTTGTAAGAGTTAATTTGAAATGTTATAAATGGAATGGAATTACTTATAAGCAATGTTTACAAAGAGGTATTTTAGGGCAATTGAACCTTTATTCATTGGAGAATTTCATTCTACTCCTTTCACATTTAAATACTGTGGAATTGAAATCTACTATAAGCTTTGAAATGTATGTTCACAGCCAGGCACAATAGAACATTGCTAAATTACTTAGAGACAAACATTCCCCTGCTTTGTTGCATGAGTTCGCGCAGTAACAAGTCTGATTTGAGTGAAAGTCAGTATTGAACAGTGTATTAATACTCTGATGTGAATACATTGATAACCTCAATCCACTTCTGAAGGCTAGCAGCCCCCGTTCATTTATTGCCAGTCCGAGCAGAGCACAGAAAGTGACTGTACATAGAACCTAGAGTCCTTACAAAACTCATTGTGCTTGTTAAACTTGGGTAGGGTGGAAGCTGTCCACATAGTATTCCCTCAAGAGTTGTAATATTGCTTGTACTGCAGCTTGTCTGTGGATTCAAAATGAGCCTACATTTTCCATTTTGAACAAAACACATTTTTTTAATTCTTAGAGTGGTCATCCTTGCCCACAGTATTTATACAGGTGTTTGTGGTGTTTGCATTTGTTTTTAGCTCTTATCTTGGATCACTGTACTTCTTCCGTTTATCGGAACGTACTCTAGTAGTTTAGCTTCTCTAGTAAAGTGAGTGTGCTGCATCATCCCCAGTGAGGATGATTCAAACCCAGTTTTGTATTCAATGCTTAAGTACACTTTTCCATGCAGATGAACTTAAATTATTAGACATCCTCCCATTTTGCTGATGCTGATAAAATACAGGTCACTGTCCTCTAGGGAAAAGGTTAACCTCCTCAGAGATGTCTAGCTCTGCAAATCAATCTTTACACACACCTGACAAATTTCAAATCCTCCATTATGCTTGGGAAACAGGCTTAGGCCCTCTGAAAGACACAAACTGTCAAGATCCCTTCAGGGGTCTTATAGAGATTGGCAGTTCCGATAAACTCAGCTTTAAATTCCTGCAAGCGTTTACTTTACCATACAAAGACTGTAGCTGATGAACAGGGACACCTCTCCCAGTTGTCTTACCACTCAATCTGCTTTTGTCTATTTTAACAACTTCAGGGAGGGCGTCAGAGACACCTTGATGGAGATAACTGGCAGGTGCATTACACTTTACCCACACATAGCACGACTACACAACCTAGAATAAGTGGGTCTTATTAGATATTACAAGATATGGCTGGAATAGGACTTGTCCTGGCACGAAAAAGATATTTGCACAGATCTGGAGACATCAGGACACCACAAGCATTAACAAATGCAAAATAGCCATGGATTACTGTATGGTAGTTACTCATCAGTTGAGGCACATTATAGGTATTAGTCCAACATCAATTTCATATATAAAAAAAAGGTCGCAAAAAGTTTTAAAGTCCACAAACAGATCAAAGAATTTCATTAATTCTCATTTTTTATTTTTATTTTCTTGTTAAGTCCAAATTTCATTACAATACAAAACAGCCGACACGTGTTTCGTCCATCCGGACTTTTTCAAGGCTGTAACAAATGGATACAAATATACAAAATTACAAATCACATAGAAACATTTAATATACAAAATTTAATATTTAAAAACACAGTATTGGTTTAAAAGTCTTCTTCCACAAAGACAAATTCACATACATTTGTATTGTATCAATTCCTTTTATCTTGACACTCAATACAACATGAGGGGCTAGTGTCAATAGATAAATTAGAAAAAATCATAAATATGCAGCCAGTGAAGAAAGTTCTAGTATTAGAGTATAGAGAGCCACCACCAGAAGAATCATCCCGATCCTATTGGAGTATAAGGCATATTGCAGAATAAAAGCAAATTAATATGTGCTCATAAAGTCATGACGAAGAACTAACCTCATTGAAAAACAGAGTCTCTCCCCATGTATATTGAATCAAAAATAGGACCACTCCTTTTCTCATAAAGTCAGTTCTAGCGCTTAATAGGTCAGTGTTCCATGTGTTTCTTTTCTTTTCTGTGACTCGAACACACCCCACGCTCGTAATCGATTTACCACGGCCAGGTTAGCGCTGTAGCGCTAAGGTACTGATGCACCTATACACCAAAAAACACATGTTCCGTTTAAAAAAAGTCTTGCAATCTATTTATTATATATATGGCCATAAATAAGGCCCATATACTACTAATTAAGAAGATAATAATAGTTTGGGAGGTCCCAAATATAAAACCATTAGGGAGCGGGAACACCACTCCCTTGTAGATATCAAGCGATTAATCAAACCGCTCTATACAGTGGACAAATAACACTGAATGGTATCTAGTCAAAGGTGAAATATCCTAATTAATTAGTGCAAGCGTAGTCAAACGTTCTTACCAATTTGCGTGGGTCCCTTTTCTATGTCTCAAAGAGGACCCCTGTCCCAACCAGTAATGGTGGTCAATACTTATATTCTTATAGTCGTCCCATCATTAGTCTTGTTAGAAGTAACTCCCAGTAAGGGTTAACTTCAAAATAAACGTGTGTCAGGCAGGTCGTGATACACCTACAATAAATTAAAAGACATGTATTGTGACCCATAGGTCTAAAGAATTGTGAACAACGCGTAAACAGAATCATATACCATACATTGGTTGTCATTGTATTGATCTGATGGGACACACCATGGAATTGGTTATAAGATAAAGCTCATGATTAGAACCAGTCCTAGTCATGGATATTGGTGACGATAGGCATTCAGAAAAAACTAGCCCCAACTAGTAGCGATTTGCTGGAGAGAACCGAGTAAAAATTATCGTCACCCATCCAGAAATATCTCAATTGCCCCCATTAATAAAACATTATTACTTTTTATTTTTCATTTTTGGCACAAGCCACATTGCATTTGAATCTTGTGTGAATACGATAACCAAACTGCGTGTTAGTCTGATTACTACAAATCGGAACCTCCCGTCCTAGCTATCCACAGAAATATAACAAACTAACTATATTCAGAGTTAGAGACTTCTGCTTCCTAAATTCAATCATTCACAGCATACCTGTCGACGGCCACCGTAACCGCGTCTCGACTTCCGCAAGAGTACCGACCACTAGTTTGACTTTTAGTCCTTTTGCCTTTATCTAGGAGAGTGCCCGGCGTGTTTACGTAGACAGAATGAACAAAGAAAGCGGACTGCGACCAAACATATCATGGATTTCTTCATCGCGCCATTTTGGAACAGTCTCCAAGTGTTTATCGTCAAAAGGCAATAGCAGTGAATAATTATTTCACTCGTTCCAATTTCATCCTATATCGTTTGAAAGACACAATTCACGGAGAGTAGTTGAAAAAGATTAATCCCCAAATCAAAACAATAATAATTATATATAGAAGAAATAGTTAGCACCGTGCAGATGTACCCAGTATTGGTAGCCCAGTGAGCAGGCTATACAAAATATACTGATGTATTGGCATGGTTAAAATCAAAAATATTTCTCTAGTAGCAATAACACAGGATGGTTGTACCGGCCAATATATTTATCTGTACAATGAATGGTACTGGCATAATCACATTTATGTTTTTAGGATGCATAATAAGGGTATGTGAACATGCTTAAGCGTGTACACAAACATTAGTTATTAATACCTATTAGTGCAGACCTATTGACACAAACAATTAAGCATTGTATACCCTCATTTTTGCATTTTGTGTCAACCTTTATATTGCTACTCAGATCTTATTCTCATATTCAGTCGAAAGATATCCTATTCTGTTATCTACTTTTTTACTTATTTACAGAAAAGTATACAGTTCCCTGTCAATGTTCAACCCCAGATCTATGGCTCTTAATCTAATTAGCCATTTACTCTCCAACTGTCTTAACATTAGGGTAAGATTACCACCTCGCTTAGATGTTTTTAAACTTTCGATACCATGGAACTGAATATTGATTTTACCTTCCATCATGTGCGATTGATTATAGTGTACTGCCAGAGGATATTCCAAATTCCCATTTCTGATGGCTCGAACATGTTCTTGTATACGTTCCTTTAAAGGACGTATGGTGCTGCCTATATATATTTTACCACAACAGCATTCAATACAGTACACAACATATTTGGAATTACAAGTGATGAAGTCCTGAATTTTATATGTTTTTAAAGTATTGTATTTGAAAAGAACTAGTTTGTTTTTGGCTAAGTGGCAAATACTGCACTGTCCACATCTGTGGAAACCGCTAGGCGGTGCTGGTAGCCAAGTAGTAGTGGTTGCTGGTTTGAGGTAACTATGACAAAGAGTCTGTTTTAACGTCCTTCCCCTGCTATGAATAATAGTGGCCCTTTGGGAAATGTTTTCTTTTATGGTACTGTCCATCTTAAGGATGTGCCAGTGTTTGTTAAGTATACGGAAAAGGTCTGGTGTAGCCGCACTGTATGGGACTACCAATGCTGGTTTTCTACCCCGGTTCCACCTTTTGCTTTTTTTGTTTATGTTGTGTGTTACATAAAAGGTTTGATCTTTGAATTTTAGCTACTTTTTCTTTAGCTGAGGCCAACATTTGTCCTGGGTACCCCCGGTCTTTAAATCTCATTTCCAATTTATCTAGTTCCTCCAAGAACACATTATCCATGCTACAATTCCTTCTTGTTCTAATCATTTCCCCATAAGGGATTGATTTGATCTGTGTTGGTGGATGCGCACTTGTTGCGTGTAACACCGCATTGCAGGCTGTCTCCTTTCGGAACATCTTAGATCTGATTTTATGTCCTGTTACATAGAGTGTAGTGTCCAAATAGTTAATACTTTTAGTATCATATTGATACGTAAGTTGTATATTGAACGTATTGTCATTCAAGTAACTGATGAAGTCCAGAAGACATTTCTCAGTTCCAGACCAAAATAGTAGAACATCGTCTATATACCTGGCCCACAGAATAATGTTCTCACTATAGATGTTTGGACATTCTCTCCAGATATGTATTAGTTCATATAGGCCCATGTATAGGTTTGCAAAGGAGGGTGAAAATTTAGCACCCATTGCCACACCCATCTTTTGTCTGAACCATTTGTTCTCATGCAGGAAAAAGTTGTTATCCAGAACAAAGGATATAAGGTCCATAAGCATGTTATTATGTTCATAAAGATTGGCAGCTCTTGTATCAAGAAAGTGTTGGATTGCTTCTAATCCCTTTGCTCTAGGTATGCATGTATATAAAGAGCTAAAATCCAAAGCGGGTAAGTTACGCATTAAAAGGGCTTCTACAGCCCTTAGTGCGTAACTTACCCGCTTTCCTTAAAGACACGAAGGATCTATTGTGTAAAGTTGAGGATTTTGAATGGACAGGTGGTCATTTCTTGGTCACATTGGATGTTAGCTCTTTATATACATGCATACCTAGAGCAAAGGGATTAGAAGCAATCCAACACTTTCTTGATACAAGAGCTGCCAATCTTTATGAACATAATAACATGCTTATGGACCTTATATCCTTGGTTCTGGAGAACAACTTTTTCCTGCATGAGAACAAATGGTTCAGACAAAAGATGGGTGTGGCAATGGGTGCTAAATTTTCACCCTCCTTTGCAAACCTATACATGGGCCTATATGAACTAATACATATCTGGAGAGAATGTCCAAACATCTATAGTGAGAACATTATTCTGTGGACCAGGTATATAGACGATGTAATACTATTTTGGTCTGGAACTGAGAAATGTCTTCTGGACTTCATCAGTTACTTGAATGACAATACGTTCAATATACAACTTACTTATCAATATGATACTAAAAGTATTAACTATTTGGACACTACACTCTATGTAACAGGACATAAAATCAGATCTAAGATGTTCCGAAAGGAGACAGCCTGCAATGCGGTGTTACACGCAACAAGTGCGCATCCACCAACACAGATCAAATCAATCCCTTATGGGGAAATGATTAGAACAAGAAGGAATTGTAGCATGGATAATGTGTTCTTGGAGGAACTAGATACATTGGAAATGAGATTTAAAGACCGGGGGTACCCAGGACAAATGTTGGCCTCAGCTAAAGAAAAAGTAGCTAAAATTCAAAGATCAAACCTTTTATGTAACACACAACATAAACAAAAAATGCAAAAGGTGGAACGGGGTAGAAGACCAGCATTGGTAGTCCCATACAGTGCGGCTACGCCAGACCTTTTCCGTATACTTAACAAACACTGGCACATCCTTAAGATGGACAGTACCATAAAAGAAAACATTTCCCAAAGGGCCACTATTATTCATAGCAGGGGAAGGACGTTAAAACAGACTCTTTGTCATAGTTACCTCAAACCAGCAACCACTACTACTTGGCTACCAGCACCGCCTAGCGGTTTCCACAGATGTGGACAGTGCAGTATTTGCCACTTAGCCAAAAACAAACTAGTTCTTTTCAAATACAATACTTTAAAAACATATAAAATTCAGGACTTCATCACTTGTAATTCCAAATATGTTGTGTACTGTATTGAATGCTGTTGTGGTAAAATATATATAGGCAGCACCATACGTCCTTTAAAGGAACGTATACAAGAACATGTTCGAGCCATCAGAAATGGGAATTTGGAATATCCTCTGGCAGTACACTATAATCAATCGCACATGATGGAAGGTAAAATCAATATTCAGTTCCATGGTATCGAAAGTTTAAAAACATCTAAGCGAGGTGGTAATCTTACCCTAATGTTAAGACAGTTGGAGAGTAAATGGCTAATTAGATTAAGAGCCATAGATCTGGGGTTGAACATTGACAGGGAACTGTATACTTTTCTGTAAATAAGTAAAAAAGTAGATAACAGAATAGGATATCTTTCGACTGAATATGAGAATAAGATCTGAGTAGCAATATAAAGGTTGACACAAAATGCAAAAATGAGGGTATACAATGCTTAATTGTTTGTGTCAATAGGTCTGCACTAATAGGTATTGATAACTAATGTTTGTGTACACGCTTAAGCATGTTCACATACCCTTATTATGCATCCTAAAAACATAAATGTGATTATGCCAGTACCATTCATTGTACAGATAAATATATTGGCCGGTACAACCATCCTGTGTTATTGCTACTAGAGAAATATTTTTGATTTTAACCATACCAATACATCAGTATATTTTGTATAGCCTGCTCACTGGGCTACCAATACTGGGTACATCTGCACGGTGCTAACTAATTCTTCTATATATAATTATTATTGTTTTGATTTGGGGATTAATCTTTTTCAACTACTCTCCGTGAATTGTGTCTTTCAAACGATATAGGATGAAATTGGAACGAGTGAAATAATTATTCACTGCTATTGCCTTTTGACGATAAACACTTGGAGACTGTTCCAAAATGGCGCGATGAAGAAATCCATGATATGTTTGGTCGCAGTCCGCTTTCTTTGTTCATTCTGTCTACGTAAACACGCCGGGCACTCTCCTAGATAAAGGCAAAAGGACTAAAAGTCAAACTAGTGGTCGGTACTCTTGCGGAAGTCGAGACGCGGTTACGGTGGCCGTCGACAGGTATGCTGTGAATGATTGAATTTAGGAAGCAGAAGTCTCTAACTTTGAATATAGTTAGTTTGTTATATTTCTGTGGATAGCTAGGACGGGAGGTTCCGATTTGTAGTAATCAGACTAACACGCAGTTTGGTTATCGTATTCACACAAGATTCAAATGCAATGTGGCTTGTGCCAAAAATTAAAAATAAAAAGTAATAATGTTTTATTAATGGGGTCAATTGAGATATTTCTGGATGGGTGACGATAATTTTTACTCGGTTCTCTCCAGCAAATCGCTACTAGTTGGGGCTAGTTTTTTCTGAATGCCTATCGTCACCAATATCCATGACTAGGACTGGTTCTAATCATGAGCTTTATCTTATAACCAATTCCATGGTGTGTCCCATCAGATCAATACAATGACAACCAATGTATGGTAAATGATTCTGTTTACGCGTTGTTCACAATTCTTTAGACCTATGGGTCACAATACGTGTCTTTTAATTTATTGTAGGTGTATCACGACCTGCCTGACACACCTTTATTTTGAAGTTAACCCTTACTGGGAGTTACGTCTAACAAGACTAATGATGGGACGACTATAAGAATATAAGTATTGACCACCATTACTGGTTGGGACAGGGGTCCTCTTTGAGACATAGAAAAGCGACCCACGCAAATTGGTAAGAACGTTTGACTACGCTTGCACTAATTAATTAGGATGTTTCACCTTTGACTAGATACCATTCAGTGTTATTTGTCCTCTGTATAGAGCGGTTTGATTAATCGCTTGATATCTACAAGGGAGTGGTGTTCCCGCTCCCTAATGGTTTTATATTTGGGACCTCCCAAACTATTATTATCTTCTTAATTAGTAGTATATGGGCCTTATTTATGGCCATATATATAATAAATAGATTGCAAGACTTTTTTAAAATGGAACATGTGTTTTTTGGTGTATAGGTGCATCAGTACCTTAGCGCTACAGCGCTAACCTGGCCGTGGTAAATCGATTACGAGCGTGGGGTGTGTTCGAGTCACAGAAAAGAAAAGAAACACATGGAACACTGACCTATTAAGCGCTAGAACTGACTTTATGAGAAAAGGAGTGGTCCTATTTTTGATTCAATATACATGGGGAGAGACTCTGTTTTTCAATGAGGTTAGTTCTTCGTCATGACTTTATGAGCACATATTAATTTGCTTTTATTCTGCAAATGCCTTATACTCCAATAGGATCGGGATGGTTCTTCTGGTGGTGGCTCTCTATACTCTAATACTAGAACTTTCTTCACTGGCTGCATATTTATGATTTTTTCTAAATTATCTATTGACACTAGCCCCTCATGTTGTATTGAGTGTCAAGATAAAAGGAATTGATACAATACAAATGTATGTGAATTTGTCTTTGTGGAAGAAGACTTTTAAACCAATACTGTGTTTTTAAATATTAAATTTTGTATATTAAATGTTTCTATGTGATTTGTAATTTTGTATATTTGTATCCATTTGTTACAGCCTTGAAAAAGTCCGGATGGACGAAACACGTGTCGGCTGTTTTGTATTGTAATGAAATGTGGACTTAACAAGAAAAGAAAAATAAAAAATGAGAATTAATGAAATTCTTTGATCTGTTTGTGGACTTTAACACTTTTTGCGACCTTTTTTTGATACATGAAATTGATGTTGGACTAATACCTATAATGTGCCTCAACTGATGAGTAACTAGTGTGGTGACCTTAGTGAAATATCCTTTGGGCGTTTCTACAGGTCTATTTTTTCCTTCTACAAGCAGAGAGGGAGGTGAGGTTTGAGAGCACTATAGGTTAAACAGGAGAAAAAAACGTTCAGATAACTGTTGTGAAGTTATAACTAAAAATGATTAATGTGGATGTGCATGTAAATTCTGGCTAACTGCTGCTTAGGTTCATGTGTGTTAAGATTACTGTATGGTGTTGACATTGCCAATTTACACAGCGAGGATATTTCCCCAGCAACATAAAATAATAATGGGTAAGGGTGGCTGGGCATAATATCGAGGTCTTGAAAGGAAAGATAAGACAGTGGAAGGTCGCTGTTCAAAGTCGTGCTTGAAGTTATCGGCTGTCTATATTGAAGCATTTGCAAATGATATGGAAGTGTATTGTTGCTGCACAATTTTCAAGTGTTCTATGCCACCTGTTATATGCTATTAAAATAAATAAAACTTCATAAGGGTCATTAGAGATTACTCATGCTGTTCCCTCCTAATTGTCTATGCAAACAATGTCACCACACTAGTCGGGCAATCAGAAGAACCAAAACCATTTGGTCTTCTGACAACCGGGTATAGCGAGAGCAGGCTCATAACACAAACTTTAAACTACTTGGGTCAGAATTTTAAGGAAACAAAACATTCAATTTGTAAAAGTATATGTCACCCAATGTAACTTACTGCACGAATTCTGAAGGAAAAATAAAAATATGCGTAAAGGTCCTGTACTAAAAATGTTCGATACTTTGTTCTATTGTGTTGGCTATGAACTTCTTGATTTGCACAATATGGCTCCATATTTTAAACTTTATGACAGCTAATATTTATTGTCAAAGTGTAGACATGCTACTACAAAATGTGCCATTGTAATTGCACATTGTACGCAGTGGTTAAATTGCCCTTAAAAACCTGCATGTGAAAAATGGAATGCTAGGATTGAGGTTTGGAATGCCGGAATGTACAATGAACCATCTTCTTATCTTTTGTTGGCATGTTGTCCCGTAGGGATTGTCCTATCTTGGGGATGATCCCCTGTTATCTTTACGAACCTCCACCATCAAGGTATATATTTTTATTCAACATGTTTCTATCTGTTCTTTGTCACCTGTCTTAGTGGTTTCCAGTCTGATTTCTTGTCTCAAGTTGGACCTTTATTAAGAAATTTGTGCATGAAAATCTTTGTTTTTGCGAAGTTCTTTTGTGTCTCGCTTGGTTTAGTGCTAACCACTAATGGTGCTGCCTTTTCCACTGCATTTTTAACCAGGCCTGTCCAAGAGGAGGTGTGCAGGGTCAGGTACCTGGACTCTCCTCTTCATCAGACCAAGATAAATTGAGCTTTTATAAATCACACCTAGCCTATCCTGTTTTCCGTTGTTACTTTCTGAATGTCGCTTTGACAATTGATGATATTCACTGTTCTTTTTGTGGCTTTTGAGCATTAAATCGCAATTTGTGCAGTACAAGAAAAGGGGCTTCTTCCAACCCTCATTTTTAGAGCAGGTAGTGTTTTTGGGCTTATGATTGTCTATAATCAACAGTTGCACTTACAGACCACGGATTATCTTTAAAGTTTTGTGAGTGTTTTTATGTATGCCAGTTGTATGTGCAAGTTTGTCCACAAGCAGCCAGGAGGCTCTCAAACACAATTGTCCAAACAAATCAGGATAGGAAAACTTCTGAGTGCATTGTTGACTCTTTTTCAAACAGAAAAGAGCATGCATATGTGTTTAGTCAGGTAAGAAATATTGTAGGGCACTTTTCACATAACACCACCACAACAACCTCTACCACTATGTTCACTTTGGGTACGTGCAGTGCATACTTAATTCTGTGTGAGCTGTTCTAAAATGTTGTTCACTTTAAGTCCTGTAGATTTGCAATTAGTTTCCGGTGTAGTTGTGGGCATAGGACAAGTAGGACTATAGTTGCATCCTAATACACCGTCAATATCTTTACTAAATCCGTTTCCTAAATATTTTGATACTGTTTGACAGTGATAACAAATAAGATTATGCCTACAGTCAAATACTTGTGTCAAAAAGATAAAAAATAACCTGATCTGATTGCATAAGAAAAAGTTGAGTAAGCCAAGTCCTGATACGAGACTTCCAACAGTGAATAAATGTTCTAGACGTTGATAACAGCACATTGACCATAACAGCGAAACAGCTCTTTAATATGGTAAAATAAAGTGTTGATGGATAGATGACCAATCAAAACAAATGCCCTCATTATTTAATAAATATTGTGTACCTGGTTGAAAAGTATTTATTATCACCCAATTGCAAAGAGTTGGGTGAGTATGATTCTGTGTGGTGCCCCACCAATACACCCAGACACCTACTGAGATCTGCCAGTGGCCCCAGGAAAAATCATCTATAGTTCTTGCAAGTTTCTATACTTCTCCTGCTGTCACCATAATACCCTTTTTTGTCTTCTGTGGTGGTAGTGAACGAGCGCAAGATTCTTTGATATGGTGGACCACTACAGAATGACAAATACCTGCCTGGCAGCTCCACTGGCGATGACTGACAGTAGTGTCAGATGTGTGTTCCTCAAATATCCAAAGACAGTGATCCCTAATAGCAAAAAATGGTATGGAATTCATAAAATCATCATTTATGATTTAATATTCACATATATTTGCAAGTCTTCACTCCAGAAATAAATCACAATGCACAGGGAGATGCAAAAGCTTATGTACTCAGGGCTTGGAAAAGTGTCAAGATCATGTGATACAGAAATATTTGTGTATTACAAAACTTTCTCAATAGGCGACCCAGAAAGCAAACGTTGATAATAATTTAAACAGGTTAGTCTAATTGGTCAATGGAGTTTCGATCCCTGTTGATGAAGGCATCATCGCCAAGAAGCCATGTTTATATGTGCCTGAGATAGTTAAGGACAAGGAGAAAGGTAAGAACAAGTGTACAGGAGATATCAGAATAAAAATTGTAGGAGGTCTAAATTTATTATTATATGAATTCCATTACATTTGTTGCAATTAGGGACCACTCTCTTTTCTCGGTTGATAGATCCCAGGTCCCTAGTGCTCACATAATTCCCCTTGTCTTTTAGAACTCTAGGTGTATGTTTCTGGCATGGAATTCTGTCAATACTAGCCCGTGCTTATTGCACGTTAGGGTCCCAGTGGGTGATTTGTAAGTTTATAGCCCACAGGGATCCTAATGCCTATTTCTTAATTAGGGCCCAAAATATATTAATAGCAATGCATGTGACAATGCAGTCGTGAGCTACTCATTTCATGTATCACTAGGAAATTGCTGTAAAGATCCTGAAAGACTCCAGATAAGATCTTTAGGTCGCAGTGTGCCTTATTTTTTTTTCAGCATATGGTGCTTGCATGCACCATGGTATATTCATGTAACCCGTACAACATTTTAGAAACCCGGGACCTCCTGTACACAGATTACAAATTAGAAAATGTTAATTGCAACTAATAGCAATTTGCAGTTTGAGGTTTGTTTTATTTGAAATGTACTAAAATGGATTTGGTAAAAGTGGTCGCAGTCTGCACACTGACTTCTATTAAATGCATTGGTATTTTGTGAACTGACCTACGTACTGATAGGTCGGTTCACAAAATACAGAATCGTGTTTGGTTGCTTTTCGATCTACTTCATCAGTATTTATTAGGCAGCATTTCACTCGCAAAGCATTTATACATACCATTTGGAATTGGTATTTGAACAGAAACGCCCCTTCTAAATAGCAAATGCTAATGCTTTTCTAAACCTATTTAATGATTCAGAAAACCTTTTTCAAATTGTTAAATAGGTTTAGTACATTTAAAAAGGGTTCTAGCTTCTGCAAATTCTCTCATTTATTGAATTAGAGGATTTGCAAACATGAAAACCCTTTGCACACGAGGCTCCCTATATCTTACATTTGCTTTTCTGTCCTCCCATGTGATGCAAGTATCAGCAACAGGGTACCCCGAGTTAGGCAAACACTGTAGTATTGCACCATTCATCACCATCAAAACCCGGATGATTGAAAGTTTCTACTATTTTATGATGTTTGAGTTGAGAATATCAGTTTGAAGTCTTCGAGTTAAGCTTATCATTGGCTGTGCATAAATCCTATTGTAATCACACAAGGAGGCTAGAGGAGGTTTAAGGACCAGCGGGAGCCAACTCCCCATTCAAACTAGCACATCACAAAAGAAGCCCTGGATCCGGGTTTGTAGCGAGGTCTAGCATGTGACTCAGTATATCTACGTGTACGAACTGGGTATTCCATTTTTAAGGACAGTTCCCCTCACACACCAGAGGTGTCATGCTTCATCATGGGGGTACCTCCTCATGTGAGAACCTAGTCCTCACGTGGGCTACAACCCCCTCGCTGCGAGGGAGGAGCTCATGGATGTTTTTAAAATTGAAAGTGGGTGTACTAAAACTCCATGAAGGCTCGGTGTGTTTGAAAAAAGTGCAGTGCTAAATTGTGAGTGATTAGAAGTGATTAAAACTGGCTATGGGGTCAGCTATAAAGCATAAGTCCTATTGACCCGTCTGCCTCGGTTTCAAGCTAAGGGGCTATAGAATGATCATGAGTACCAGATACTAAACCATTCTATCCAAGTAGAGGTGGAACCTGGGTGTTAGACCTGTGGCATATGCTGAGGGTAGTTAAATGCCACATTATTGCTACAAATAGTACCTCTCTGGAGTATTTCTCTTTTTTACCTGTCCCAATTCATAAATCGCATCTTCAGACAGCAGCATTTAGAAGAAGATACTTACACTCTTTCAGCAGTATAGTATCTTCTGACATATTCATCAATGGAGATGGGATTCAGCATATATAGGTGGTTCTGAGAGAATAAGAGGATATGAAAGTCTTCTTTGACACATCCAAGCCTGCTTCACACACTGGACGTAATCTCACTTGTGAAACTGAACATCCGGTGCCATCCACACTACCACATAACTGTGCATTTTTCAATGCAAGTTAGAAAATATATGAGAGCCTGTCCCACCGGAGCCTGGGGAAATACACCAATAATTATGGTGCAACAGCCTCCTCACATGCCTGAGCCCCAGTAGCACTTCACCTGCTGCCCTAATGATAGCTGCTCCCTGTAGGTGCACATATTACACAGGGGGCCAGATTTACTAACCTTTAATGCAAACGCAGTGCAACAAGGCAACTTGCTGCGCTGTGTTGCGTGAAAGGTAGAGAGCAGAAATGCACCATATCTGCTATGAAATGGAACACTTCTGCTCTCTCATAGCGCTGGCGCACTTCAGGCAACCTAGTGCCAACACACTCACTCTTACACCACGGTGCAAGGGTGCTTGTCTTTCAAGGATCATTGATTTTGTGCAGAAATGGCTACCTTTCTGCATAAAACCTATCTCTAAAGGAATTGTCCTCTTTCTATGTGTGCTGCATTCTGCAGTAGATATGGAAAGAGGAAACAATGAGGAGAAAAATAGACCTTTCTCCTCCTTTCGCCGTCTTCTGGCAGGTGTAGTAATTTCATGCAATCCCAGGTTTACAAACCTTTGCAGAAGTGGGATTGCGTGAAATCGATTGGTAGATGCACAGGACCGCCCGTGCTCCACCCATGGAACGCATCCCAGAAAGAAATGTAACACAATGCAATACAAGCCACTGCGTTGCATTGAATTTCTTTATAAACCAAGCAAGGCGGAAAAAATCACCCCTTGAGTTTCTTTGTAAATATCTACTACCATTGTGGATCGTGGCTACGCTACATTCACACAGCCCGCACCCTGACGCTTAGCCGGATCCTCGCAAGCTTCTCAGGTCGCCGTGGTACATGCGGCTTGCATCGTAACTATCAACATTCTCCTACGCTTTAAATTCCCGGACTACCGCCCCACGTATGTAGGTTTCCGAACCCATCGACAAGCCCGGTCGGGCTGCCTCGGAATTCCCATCGGTTTGCAACACAGACCTGACTCGCCACTATCGGACCAACTACCTCTCCCTATTCTTCACCGTTCCCCTGGCTCACTTTTCCGCCCACGCGGAATTGCGACATCCGTCGAGCCCAGGTCTGAGACGTTCTCTGACGGGGCGCTTCATCGAATTAGTTTCTCGCCATATCTCTGGCTCTAACTCCCGCCTATACCTCATTCCGGACTACAACACTAAGACAGCCTAGTGTTGATTTTGGCGCGGCTGCGCATCAGATACTACTTGATTGGGTCATCCTCTTCCCGTTCCGGGCACTGCTTCCTCCCAGGCAATTAATTATCATTCTCTTGTCCTGAAGAGATCCCACTACTCGTTAAGGGATCGAAACGTCGTCGACAATCATTTCTAAACTCCAGTGTATCACAAAATTGAAATGTCGGAGTATGAAATGTTTTACTGACTTTTTGATAACAATTACCTTTGAGCACCAAAAAGTCACCTTTTAAATCACTTGCCTGGGTACCGGAAATCGGCTGACTTCCTATTACCCTGCCACCAACTCACTCACTGGTTTACTTTTCTCACTATTTACTGTAATCCTTTAGTTATTTTTTGCATTGTCTTCAAACATAAAACCCAATTTTTCATTGAACTAATTGTGGCACTTTAATTTACTCGAATTGAATGGGACCACTGTTCCTTTATAATTACGCTACAAAAGTGGCACAACCACGATGAAATATGTTAGTGAATTTGGTCCTGGGTGTACAGAAATATCTGCTTGGCTAAGTTTGCCACAAGCCATTTCTATTGCACGTAGACGTTTCTATACTGTTAAGGTGCTAGTGATTTACACTCACGATATTTCGCCCAGTAGTCGGCTCCTATAAGAGTGGGCTGACTCTCCTCTCTCTGTGACTCACCGAGGAGGGAGAAGGATGGTGCGGGTGGTGTGGTGTCCTTATAGCGACTAAGAATTATACAAATATGTTAAAACATGCATTTCAAATGCATTCTGATGGTGGTCTGCAGCATCAAGCACGTTTACGGCTATATGTAAATCTGCATTCCGATTCGTCATGTGCGTGCTTACCCCATGCATAATTCAGTGCGACAGTCGAACAATATCATGTCTGTGGTTTCAAAAGCTAATCTTCTGTAACCTATTTGCATATTTCCTACCATGGACATTTACAGCCTCCATGTTTTAGGGATGCACAGAATTGTAGATGAGCTGTCCAGCATAGATAAAAAGCCACATTGAACCATTGCACTGAAAATAAGTGCTGAGGAGGACATAGTGCTGTGAGACCAGGCTGGAGAGATTCTCTAACTGAGACTCTCATGCTTAGAGCTACTGGCACACAAAGCAAGGCTTGCTCAGAGAATCATAAAAAGGTCTACCTTCCCAGCATGGAGTCCCTGTGTACTGCAATTAAGTATTCCTGCAAGGTACTGCCTGGCACAATATTCGTGTTGATAGATCAAAGTTAGGCAGTCATGACTCACATGATAAATTATACATTATAAACAAGAGACTCTGGAAGATCATTTTGTTTGCCACTGAAAATGAAAGAAGCCTGACATTCAGTGGCCCTGTACCCTGACAGCCCAAAGGGCAACAACCGAACACATTAATGTTAAAAGGTTTCACATCTTTCCTTCCAGAATAGTAATGTGGTTTGTCCGATTTTTTCAGCCAATGACTCTTGATGGAAAGTTTAGTGCATTCAAAAAAGGAATCACTTATGTATAGAATGGCCAGAGTCTAACTTAAAGGGGAGACACGTGTCACGGTATATGTTAGCATCAATTGTTAGTATGGGCCACTCCCCCTGTTAAAATCAGTGGGGCAGATTTATGACGTCTGGCGCATCTCTGCTAATCAGCAGAGATGCACCAGAAGAGTTGCGACGCATCTGCCCACCCGTGCGCCACCACTGATGCGCCGCATTTACAATGTGGCGCACCGTGGCACTCGGATGGGCAGATGCGTGACGCATCTCCTGTCGGAAAGGCGGCGCATTGCTGGAGTTGTCACAAGCGCGACGCAGCTCCAGCTAGGCTCGGGGGTGCCCTATCCCTTACATGCTGCGTCAATCCTTATGTCTGCTTCAAGCAGGCGCGGGGTTTTGACGCAGCATGGCCTTAAAAGTGACTGAGTGAAATCTTGTAGATTTCACTCAGCCACTTTTAGGAGGCATTCCTGCGCCGGAACGCCCCCCCTGCTCCAGAACGCCTACATGTGGCGCAGGGCTTTACAACGTGTCGCATCTGCCAGATGCGTCACGTTGTAAATACCCCGCAGCATGGCGCAGGATTTGCGCCGCTGCTGCGTCACAAAAGTGACGCAACGGCGGCGTAAATGAGGCGCAAGGGGCTCATAAATCTGCCCCAGTGTTATTAGCTTAGCCCCTGAGGTGCCAAGGTTGGTCAACATTACATTAATAGATTCACTCGTCAGGGAGGACTTGCACTATCACAGCTTGATTCCAGCGCCAAAAAGCCAAAACATGCCCACTAAAATGGAAATTTAACACATGGAGAGCGTTTATCCTGAAATGCAGCTTGCGAGCGCAGTGCAAGTAACATGTAATCTATTTTAAGTTAAATATGTGTGATCACACCTTACACCCACCCATCAATTTCTTAACTGCAACCCACCCTCCCATTCGATGGTGACCCGTAGTACGTGATACGAAAGCTGATGGAGGGATGCGTGCCAGAAACTATTTATTTTGTTTCCATATTTCGATTTTTATAAATTCTTTATTTTAAGTAATGAACGAACAGAATAACTTGATATCTGAGTATACATTGCCTCTTTTTCCACGATTCCATGGTCTACAGCAGATCCATCAGGTAGCTGTAGGCGGTGGATATCCACATGTGGGTCTATCGCGCACCTGAGAAAAGGAGCTGAGGGCAGGAGAAAGACAATCCTTAGATAGTTACTGATGAACCACTTCCATTTCTCAACAGAACCACGAGTTTATGGATGAACAAATGTTTGAGCAGAACTGTGTAGAAAGTTCAATGCAGCATTATCCTTCCTCACGAAGCCCGTCGCTCTCAAGTCATCAGGGGGGGACCACTTCTTGTTGCTCTCGCCGCAACAAGAAGACTACTCACCTGCCCAACTCTAATGTACCAGCCACACGCCTGCGAAGTATGCAGGAGCTGAGCACCATCCACATCCAGTGCACTGAGCAGCAATCCCTTACTGCCAGGTAAGCAAACCACTGCTTATGTAGAGTGCTGTAAAGTTTCCATGTTCCACAGGGACCGGCTCGGCTGGGACCACACCAGAGCAGGTGCTCTCAGTAGACATTTGACACTCATGATTCTTCTTAACCTTGATTTGTTGGGATCTGACTGCTGAGAGGTGGAAACAATGTTGTGCTTCATTTTGAAGGGGGACATACCATGGTCATAAAACACATGCAAGTATTATGGCATTGCCACGCTCCCAAGGATGCATCGATTTGTTTAGTCTGATAAATTAATATGAGTAATTTGTTTAATTTCTCCTCATGCCATGTTTGAACCTGGATGCATCATTCCATATCATAAATATAGTGTTTCCATTTTTTAGACCGAATCTCAGAGTCTGATATCGTCAAGGGTTTTTGATCAGCTGTGTATTATGATGGCACATTGCCTTGCAGAAGTGCTGGGTTTCATAATCCTCTGTAAAGTCAGACAGAGTTAACTGTAACACGCATCTTGTGCCTTTGGACACACAAACACATACACACACACATCCCTGCTTAGATGTTATTGGAGCATTCGGAGTGGAAATTGATTTCAGCCTTCTGTTGGAGAGGCGGCTCTCCCAGATGCCCCTCTATACACTCAAGGAGCAAAAACAAACAGTTTGAGAAAAACAAGCACACACCAGCAGGATATGAACTGACTCAAGTGCACGCCACAACAGAGAACTTTATGCACCTCTAGCTACTATCAGAAAATATCACGGGTTGAGAAACTTTCTTATTTATGCTTATTACTTGGACTAATGCTTACTGAAATACTTTAGACTAAGTGCTGGTGTGTGGATTGAAAGAGAGAACATGCTTTAGTAAGCGAACACGAGTTTCCCAGCGCTTGATACATTTATAACATAATTTGCCGTGTGACCCAAACTTTAGGAGTACTTGATTTCCATGCCCTACTCATGGGTATTTCTGTTCATATGCGGCCGGTAGAGGTAAGAGTGGCGGGCAGGGTGGGTGGGGAGGGGGGAGTCGACATACTACGGGTTAGGGAAAATTAAATAAATAAAACGACTTACCTTTCTCTCATAGCATCGCCAACTTGGCGATGAGGCCAGCACAAGGTAAGTGGCTTTATTTATTTATTTATTTTCCCTATCCCATCGTATGTCAACTCTCCCCATGTCCCCACCCTGCCCCACCGCTCTTACCTGTACCGGCCGCACCTGTTACTGTTGCAAACTCGCCAGTTCTTAAATATCTATGTCCTGTCCGTCTTGCTATGAGTTAATGATTGATAACTCACTGCACTGCAAAGAAATACCAGCTGCTGATGGGAACTCATGATTTGAAGTTCTGCACCAATATTTGGGTAGATGCAAGATTGGGTGGTTTGCATAAAAACTTCCCATCTCCGTATCCCAGTTTGATAGTCTCCTGTATTTAAAAGTCTGCATTGACAGCCTATTGACTGTCCCTTCTGTTCCCTTGTAATGTATAACACCTGGAAGCAACCAATGACTTAAAGATCGTTCTAACCCTGACCTCCACAATAACAAGTGGCTCAGGGATGGTCATTACTAATGTAACTGGCTTTCAAAATATCTCTGTGGCATGTATGCCAAAGTGGCTCATGAATTTCAAGAGATTGTTTTAATCAAAGAGTTCACCCAATAAAATTGGTTGCATTCGTCGGTTGAAATAGACTGTACATTTAATGATAAGGAATAATCCAACATTTGGGCATCGGCACTGTGTTGTAGAGTCTTCCTATGTTTGCCTGGATGAGCATTTGAGTGATTTATATAATTATCGAAGATGGAGACTTTAACCTTATGTCCTGGTTCTAGTGCTCATCTCACCTCACTGTCACCGGATTGTTTAGGAGACGTTTTCTCATCTTTTACCCAGTCAGTGCTACTTGTTTCAATTTTGAATAAACAAAAGATTGCTGCTGTTGTCAAATCAGGTTTCATGCAATTGAGATGATCATTCTCCTTATTTGTTTCCCTCAATGTTGCACCCAAGGCTTTTTTACCTACTTAAATTAGTAGCAAGAGTGCATTCGTGCAGCAGCTTTCACAAAACATTGCAAATTGAATGTAAGTGGAAATAATGCCTGAGTAGGGTGGAATCTTGGAACTATGGCGATGGCCCATAACTTCCACTTTTCTGAGGTGACTTCTCACCCTGCAGTCATTTTGTGATGCAGTATTTGATGTAAAAAGCCACAAGTATTGACTCTTATGACAGATGAAATCTGACTTTGTGTCACCAACATTCGTGCTATCCACACTTTACAACCACTTTGTCCTTTTACAGTACAGAAGCCAAGGCATTTCTTAAGTATTCCTCACTCTCTCTCACCCCACAATTTGACCTGGGGTAGGTTTTGGCCCAGTGTCAATATAGTTTGCATGTTTGCTGCACCAAAATGAAAGGTGAACTTTATTTCATTTCTTGAACCGCATTTGATATATCCAGGAGGAAGAAGGCCATCTTTTCTAAATTGGATATGCGTTTTCTGTTATTCACCTTTAGCTCCAATTGTATGCCTTAATACAATTAAACCCTGAAGCAAAATTTAATAAGTTTGTGCATTTTTCACTCGGTGCTGTATTTTGCGTACGCCAAATTCTAAGCTTTATTAAATTATGTAGAAAGCGTGCCATTAGATAATAAATGAGATCCATGAACGAGAGTTCATTAATACAAGTGCAATCCAAACAATCTATTTTGAAAACTTTAGCTCAGTCTTAATGACCTAAAGTTACAATAATTGCTAGATGGGAAGGACACTGATCCTAGAGCTTGCCTTTTCCTTGGTTCCCAAGAACCACACAGTGCAAGTGCAACAAGAGGCTTGATTCTTACCTCTGGTCGAGGGTAATCGTGGAGAACAGCTGAGACGTTGTCCTGTGAATGGAGTGGTGCAGGGTTTTCTTCCTCCAAAAAAGGAGGCGACAGGTGTTTTTTTCTCATGACCAGTGTCCAATGCTTCTCTGTCCTGAGAGCATCAGGGAAGCTCTCAAGGAGCCCCAGGAAAGCCCCCAACTGGGGAGTAATGCCTTCACCTACTCAGTGAGGCATGCATCACTGGTTCAGAGCAGGAGTTTTAAGGCCCACTCCTGTCTGACATCCAAGCATCACTTTACCATACATCTTGCAACAGGAATGCATCTTGGAGGTGTCCAGTTGTACATCTCTGGAGGACAGCATGTGATCTGTGAACCTTAACACGGATGGGATCAAACCAGCCTGTGGGTATTTTGTACATCAGGAACAGGCACAAAGTGGAGGATAACTAAAAATGGTGATCCTGTGATGGAGGAATACTGTCATAATACCCAGAGAGGGGACAAGAAAAAGGAAAAATGCGAAATGCGTGTGATGGGCACAATTTGAGGAATGTTGGGGAATTTTGCAGACTTTTTCCCTTGAAAGATCTCTTTCCTAACAAATCCCTATCTGCCCTAGCACTTATGATCAGGAACCTTGACAACCACAATACACAGAAAAACTCACAGCCACCAAGAACAATTTTCACAACGGGATGAAGGTAGTCGTCATCTGGATGAAGGACCGCTGCCTCAAGGTTAACTCAGACAAGACCGAAGTCCTCATCCTGGGCTCTGCCCCCTCTGCCTGGGACTATTCTTGGTGGCAAGCATGCCCCCCCCCCACACCCACAGACCACGCACAAAACCTCAGCATCATCCTGGACTCTTTGCTCTCAATGAACACCAAATCAACACCCTTTCATCCTCCTGCTTCCAAACACTCCTCCTGCATCATAAAATCTTCAAGTGTACAGGAAAGCGGCCATCCACGCACTGGTCAGCAGCAGATTCGACTACGGCAACGCACTCTATGCCGGCACCACCGAGAAACTCCCCAAAAAACTGGACAACATCTAGAACCAGACTCATCCTGAACGCCCCATGCCACACCCAAATCACTGATGACCTGAGAGACCTACACTGGCTGCCTGTCAACAAAATAATCACCTTCAACCTCCTCATGCACGCTTACAGAACCCTCCACAACTCCAAACCTGAATACCTCAACCACTGCATCTCCTTCTACACTCCCACCAAACATCTCCGCTCCACCCAACTGGCCCTGGCCACCATCCCTTGGATCCGCAGGACCACGGCTGGAGGAAGATCCTTCTCCTACCTCGCTGCGAAGACCTGGAACTCTCTGCCTCTGCACTGCAGGCAATCACCATTGCTGCCGCAGTTCAGGAAGAACCTCAAGACCTGGCTCTTTGCCTGAACCACAGACTCACTCCCCCCAACCACTTAGCGCCTTGAGACCCTCACAGGTGAGTAGTCGCGCTTTATGAGATTACTGATTGATAAGATTACAGATTGATTGCAACACAAAAGATAGACTGTAATTGGCTGACATTCTGGGGCAACTAGGATAGGTATGCTCAAAAGAGGACCCCAAAAATAGTTCTGACTATGACATGATGTAGAAAGCATCATGAAAAGAGAGACACTGGGGAAAGCTATTTTAGCTGAGGCTTCATAACTATCTTCCGTCCCTCTATGTCTTAGCCAACTGCAGGAGGGAGACAGAATGGATCTTGAACATAAGGAAGGTAAAGTCTTTGTCACTGGAGCATAGTGTCACAATTTTGGCAAATGACTTATTCCATATAGGCTATATGCTAGCGTCCATTAGCATATGTTATATTTCCATTTCCTTGTGTATCATCAGTGTAAGTTCCTCATTTAAAGACTCATTCTCATCAAATACAGATATGTGTTTTTTCTATGAAATATCTTGGTTTTGGCTTTACCCATTTCTGGATGATAGATGTGTAATTTGGGAAGAGATAGCAAATATATGACGACATTTTAGTCCATGTAATCCTTCAAGCACCTCTTTTCCTAATGCTAGAATTAAAACGGGGTTGGGAGGGCACATTCGGGGAAATTGCCAGATATACTGATGAGGTATCCTGCGTGATACAAATTGCCGACATGGAGTTTTGGTTGTGTGTTTTCACAAAATAAAAAATAAATAAAAAATAAAAGAATTAAAAAGAAATAAAGTTTTAGATCAAATACCCAGATTTGTCTTTAAAATCGCATCCCTGGTATTTTATCCTCGAGTCTTTAGCTGAGATACATATTGGCTACTTTTCTGTTTGAGAATGTACAGCATTCATTATCTTTACTCTCTCTTTCACCACAGACCAGTGGCTTACACACCTCACTGTAAAACCAGCAACAGTAGAAAGTCATCTCTGCTTTTGGTGCTCTCTATTTAAATGCCAGGCTCACTGATTTGAGGAAAGTTTCTGATCACAGTATATCCTCTATGAGGTTGGCCTTTTCACTGCTTATAATCTCATTGCTGTACTCATTCAAGTACCCATGTGCCCTACTTAGCATACTCCACACATCTTTAACTACCGCTCTCCAACATTCCATGTGAAGATTTTCCTTTACCCTTTGCATTCAGGATGATTTTGGAGGTCTGTTGTCATACATCGCACAGGTCATCAATCAAAAGCAACATTAGATTAATATCACCAACATGAATAATTCGTTTTTTTAAAGTTTCAACAGCTCAGAATATTGGCTGCAGAACTAGCACGATGCTTACCGTAAGAAGACATGGACAGGTTATTAAAAGGAACAGAATTGTTCTCAAGTTCAATGTATTTATCAACCAGTTTAAAAATGCCACAGGTTAGTGGAATCAATGATTAAAGTCTGCATATTACAGAAAGTTTTAAAAACGAAAACAGCCAATTATACAATTATATACATTATATGAACTTAAAAAAAACTTGCAAGAGATTGAAAGACTACAGTAAACCTATTATAACAAAATGCAAAAAAATTGAGAAACAGATGAGATGATTACTTATGAGAAGAGCATGAATGTTTTTTATGTTTCTGAGCTCTCTAAATCTTGCATATTTCTTCATTGTGAGGGGCTGATTCCAATCCGGGTCGGAAAGTCCTCCGACCGAGTCGGATCCGGAGTGTTTTCCGACCGAGCCGGCCGGACCCCTACAGTCCGACCGAGCGATGGGCACGTATGCTGACGGACTCGGTTCGGTCAGACTCCCATAGAAGTCAATGGGAGCCAGTTGTACGACGCGTACATGTGCTCCCATTGACTAAATGGGTACGTCTCGAACAAGTGCGCCCCCTACAGTGGGTATGCGTTGGTGCCATCCGCGCCGTACATGCCTGTGTGGGGGAGACCCATGGGTCTCCCACTGTGTGCGAGTCGTACGGCTGCGGGTGTCGGCGGGTCTGACGTGGACCCCCGAAGTCCGACTCCAGGAGCTTTTGCGAGCCGGACACTCCGGCTCGCACAGGCTGTCCGACGCGTGCATCGTACTGGCTCGGTCGTGAATCGCATCCATTGCACGCCATGGTTAGTTTACGACCGAGACGTACAGAGCGGTTCGGACCCGGAAACGACTCGGTCGGTGAATTTCATGTAGCTTGCATCGTACTGGCTCGCTCGTACAGTTGCACGAGTCGGGCGGAAAACACGCATACGGCTCGTAGTTTTTCCGGCCGGATCGCGTTCGGTGCCCTTCCGACCCGGATCGGAATCGGCCCCTAAGTGTTGGCATTCCCTAAACGTTTGGAAAAAAAGAAGGAAATTTGCGAATCGCATAGCATTTAACATTTTAGTTGTAGCTGAGGAGTAGTGTGGACACAGAAATACAAAATCCGTTTGCAAGAAACTGGCTTTGAAATAAAAGAGTGTTGCATACGGAATTTAATATACCTTATGTTATTAGGGTCTAAGAGATAGTATTAGCACAGTCCCATTTCTCTGAACTATTGACACTCTCTGGTAGACCTTTGCATTTATGAGTTTCAGTAGCCACAGATGGTCATCGATAGACACATTTCTTTTCATGACACAGTTTATTAGATTTTATTGAGACATTACATTATGGCCAACATGGTCTATCCAAACTTACAGTAGAGTAACGACCTGTCACCCACCCTCCATAATACCGGCGTATAATATTGCAGGCCAATCCGCCTTTCCCATCGCGAACAATATTCTTCTGGTCCCTTTCTAGGGAAACATCTGTGCATCAGTGTGTGTTAGAGGGCCAGGAGATTCATGATCCTTTGTTAAATTGTCGTATCTCTGTATAGAGAAGGGAGTATACCGATTGTGTTGGTGTCCCTGTCGCGTGACCATCTCTGCCAAATCTTTGTGTGTTTCTGTGGATACCCCTTTGCTTGGAACACTGCCACCTCCATACCCATGCAGTGGTCCATACCTAACTTCCATGTGCCTATTGTGGGTGGGGACACATCCTGCCACAGCCGTGTGATATATTGTTTGATCAGGGTTAGGCCCAGAAAAAGTAAATGCCTCTTGTATCTGTTGCCTCCAATGCCATCTGTGCTGTGGAGTAACATCGTCTTTATGTTGGAGGGGATCTCCCATGACAGCACCCCCTCCAAACATGCCACAACCCCTCTCCAGAAACTCCTCGGGGTCGTGCACTCCCACACTGTATGTATGAAGGTGCCCTCAGCCAAATCACGCCTAAGGCACCTTGGCGACATCTGGTAGAATAGGCTCTATGAAGGAATTTTATTTGAGATGCAGCCTGTCCGATATCGCCGCTTTATGCAGGGCCATTTGTGCCTCCGTCCAATCATCGTTGTCGAGTGTGGGTATGTCTTCCTGTCAAGTCTGTCTCAGGGTTGGAAGTGTAGAAGTACTATGTGCCATGAGTGTTTGATATACTTGTCTTATTTTGTGAGTACCCACAGCCCCTGTTAGTAGTCTACCCAGTGATGGGTTGAATTCTGGTAATTCCTGTAAGCCCTATATGTAGGGGGTTAAGGCATGCCGTCATTGAAAATATCTGTACAGTTGCTGATGGGGCAATTTGAAATCAGTCTGCAATTCCTGGAAGGTTTTAAGGATTGAACCACGCATAACATCGCCTAAAGTTGAGATGAAAATGCCATCCCACTGACGGAATCCCAAAAGGGATGCCACCTGGCTCATGAAGGCCCCCCCCCCCAAAAAAAATGGAGTCATCTAGGTCAGTCGGGTCCACCAGCACATTCGTTTTAGTGTCTGTTTCCACAGACAAAACACTGTTTGAGTAGGATGCAGGATGTGACTTCCTATCTTGCCGCCATATAGAAAGGGTATGAGTGAAGCATCGCCCAGCGCTCTGACGCGTATGCAAGGTCTGGCCCATGGTGCGTACCACTATTCATTAATAAGGAGAAGGTGGGATGCTGCATAGTAGGAGTAGATGTCCAGGGTGGCAATTCCTCAATTAAAAGTGGACTGAACACACATCCGTAGGACGATGCGCACCTCTCCACCTCCCCATAAAAACTATGTAAGGGATGTTTTGGCTTTTTTGAACCATGCTAGGACGATGTTGAAAGGGTAATTCTGTAATTGGTAGAGCAAACACAGTATGGACACCATTTTGAAGATCATGGAGTGGCCCAAGGGGGAGAGAGGCAATGGGGACCATACATTGATCTCCTTGTGAACGTGGGGTTATAATGGAGTGATATTATGGTCCCAAGCAACTGCTGAATTCGGGGTGGTATATACCCTCAGAAATGTGAACCCATCCATAGCAATATTCAGATCGGAGGCTCATGACCTATCTCTCTGGACTCTCTCATTAAGGACACTACCAATTTCCCGGCGTTCATGTGCAATCCCAATGTCTCCCCAAAGATACGCAGAATCTGCATTAAATGCAGGCCAGAGGAGCGTGGATTAGTGAGGAAAAACAGTGCATCGTCAGCATAAAGAGCGACTCGATCTTATAGCTCCTGTGACTGTACAAATCCCGTCAGCAAGGGGTCCGAACAAACCCAATTTGCCAGGGGTTCTATTGCTAAGGCAAATAATAGTAGGGAGATTGGACTATCCTGGCGGGTGCCCCTACCTACCGTAAAGAGGGCCAAAGTAGCACCTGCAAGTCAGGTCGGTATATAGGATTTTCTAATTGCTGAGAAAGCGTGGGCCGAAATTGATACTCTGCAGTAGAGCAAATAAATACTGCCAGCTAACAGGTTTGAATGCTTTGTCCATATCCGCTAAGAGGACTGCAGCTGGGAGTGCTAGGCAGTCAACCATTGCCTGGGCATTATAGATTTGCTTAATGTTATGGCGAATGGACCCCTGGGGCATAAAGCCCCAGTCTACATGTACCAGATCAGGCATGCATTTCAATAATCTCTTTGCCAAGGTTTTAGCCAGCAACTTCACTTTGAAGTTGAGGAGGGAGATCGGACGGTAGGACGAGTGTAAATCTGACGGTCGCCCTGGCTTCAAGAATACCAGAATCTCCGCGTGTCACCAGTATAGAGAGAGTATGGCAGCATCTGATGCCTCCTATATCGCCTCTAGTAATGGGCTGCCCAGCTGTGGCATGAAGAGCTTCAAGCACTTACTTGGGATGCCATTTGGTCCCAGAGCCCTTCCGGTATGCATTTCCGCTAGGGCCAACGCCAGTTCCTCCACCCTAAAGCTTCTCCTCCAATTGCTTACGTGCCTCAGATGATAAAACATCGCCCCTGAAATTAAGCCTTCCTGTGGAGCACGTACCACGGGTACCAGCAAGACATTGCTCGCTGCCTGGCACAGCCTGTGCAACATGTGGCCGGACTTATCTCCCCATTGATAGATGGAGTGTTGTGTGGTGAGCCAGGCTGTCTTCGCCTCGTTGAGTAGTTGCTGTTTTTTATAGTTGTTGGGTTAGACTTAGTTGTAGCCATGCTGCTGTATTGTCTGACTGCCTACAATCACCCTCTAGCTTCTCAATTTGGGTTTCCAGATCTACTTGTTTCTGGGCCCTACGCCGGCAGTCATCCACACAAAAAAGACAAATTAATTTTGAAACCTTGTGTAATGTCCCAGACACATGCACTGGTTATTGTCTGGGTTATTCAACATGACAAATCAAGAGTTCATTGATGGAGAGTCTGATCTCTAAACAGTGGTATGATTTCATATGGTTATTATGCTGGCATTTGCTATCCTGCCTTCATCACATTGCTTTTGTAAAAGGAAAAATTATCTACAAGTGTCTGTTAGACATTTCATAGTTATTCATTCTATGTGATATATCAACATGATCTGCAGACAACAGGCTAGGTAAGGGTGTGCAAGACTTTAATAGGGTATCTGCTCAAGTTCAATCCTACCTATTTGAATATGGCATGTTTGCCTTCCCCCTACTATCTTGGTATTATGGGTAATAAGTGGGATATCTCAGGAATCTCAAACCACAGAACATAGTTTAAAAAACAGGGTATCCATGTAGGAAAGTACCTCTTTTGACATGGCTAGCCCCTACTTTTTTCCTGATGCATGAGGTGATTTCGAACTGTTAGGGCACTGGGTCCCTGCTAACCACTTTCCCAGCACCAGATCTCATTCCCAAAAACGGTACCACGATTGGCACAACTTCAGATACCCATGAATATCCCTAGTAAGTTGTACCCCTGGTACCTGAGGTATGAATATGGTAGAGGGTCCTCTGGGGCTGCAGCACTTGTGCCACCCCAGGGACCCCTCAGCATGGCTATGCACCCTGCCATTGCAGGCTGTGTGTCTTGGTTCAGAGAAATCTGAAGAATCGACATGGCACACAGTCCTGTGTGCCATGCCTCCCATACTCTGCACAAGGTAATCGTAAGTCACTCCTACCGCAGGCCTTTAGCCCTTAGGCAGGGTGCAAAATATCCTATGTGAGGACATATCAGCATGAGCAGATACAATGTCCTGTCAGGTTCAGGTTTTAATGTCTTTATTTCGATAATAAAATCATAAAAGACAGCAAAAATTACGCAAACAGTTTGGACCATGCTTTACAATCACCATATACTGTCCAGTTTACAAATATTTTTACACACAATAAAAACTATATATTAAAAAACCCTTGTTAAACATCCCATTTGTATTTAGACGATCCGTTTATGTATTTTTTTTAAAAACATAAAATCAATTGATAAAAACCATCTTAAAATACTATACAATATCCATCTTTGGATAGAATGATTTAAATACGAATCGGATGAGCAATCATTTCTAACTATTTATTGGCTCTAATGATCCAGACCCAGCCAAGGAATTTCGCTGTGCTCACCACAAACAACTCTGAGGTATTGGTCTTCAATGCCCGAATGGCCTCCGCGGACCTACTACATGTAAGGCGTTGAAACAGAGGTTTTATCCATTTTCTACGTGGGTCTTGGTACATGGGGCAGGCAAATAAGAGGTGACCCTCAGTCTCCTTATGCCCAGGACACCATTGACAAAATTCGGTTACTCCAGAACCCCAATTTTTAGTGAATGAATTCAAGGGCAAAGATCCCACCCGAAACTGATGGTAGAGTTTCTTGTCAAGCGGCCTGGTAATGATATCCCAGTAGTTCTCACGGAAAGGATCCAACTTGTTAGCCAGGAACCTTCCTGTTAGACTTGTGGAACTAGAAGCAGACACTAAGGTTTGTCGAACTGAGGCCCAGTACAATGCTTTAAATTCTTGTTTGGAGGGAAAAACATTGGTTCCTGGAGACATCCACAGCTGTTCCAATCCCATTTCAACCAAAATGGTTCTAACCGTACGTAGCCATGGAATTCTCCCGGATCCCACAATGGACCTAACTTCGACAAGTTCATTAGCAAATATGGCAAGGTCAGGAGAAGACCAAATCCGTCTCCAAAAGGCAACCAATCTGAACCTCGCCATCTCATTTATTGGATTACATCCTAAGTCCAAACAAAGGGGTATAGATGGAGTTGATTGCCGTAGCCCCACTAGATTCCGCAAGAACTTGCACTGTGCTTTAAACAGGCTAGAAAGATCCATATACGCCCAGAGATCCGCTCCATATAAAATAGCAGCGTTAATCTTTGCGTCATAAATTTTTAGCGCTGGGTGCACACGTTTAGTGATGGATCTCTTTTGTTCCCTAAGGAGACAGCCAGTTAAGCGGGCCAGTTTAAGCTGCTGTTCGGCTATCTGCTCCTTCCATCACAGGCGAAAGTCTAGGGTAACCCCTAGGTAGGACATATGATCTACTTGTTCCAAGTTAGCCCCACCCATCCTTACCGAGCTCCGAACCGAAATGTTCTTAGTAAAAACCATAAAATGAGTTTTGCCCACGTTTACCTTCAAATCGTTGATGACAAAAAACTCCTCAAAGCGGTTCAGAGCCCGCTGTTAGCCGCTTCTGGTCTTAGAGAGGAGCAGAGTGTCGTCAGCGAAGATAAGCATGGGGAACTTCTTCCCAGCCAGGGATGGAGCGTCAGTTGGGAAGGTCTTGAAAAAGTTTACTACCTGGTCAATAAATAACAGGAAGAGTGTGGGCGCCAGGACACATCCCTGATGAACCCCGCGTGTTACTGGGAAGCTGTTCGTCACTTGTCCTTGACCGCCCCAACGAACCCTAGCAAAATTGTCCTCATGCAATTTAACAATTAAATCCAGTAGTTCCAAGGGTAAACCCAAGTCTCTCAAGACGCGCCACAGTTTAGCCCTCGGGACCATGTCGAAAGCCGCTTTTAGATCAATAAAAGCAGCGAAAAATTTTCCCCCGCCTAACAGCACCACCTTCCAGTAAATCAGACAAAATCTAAACACCTGGTCGATGGTGCTGATACCGGATCTAAAACCTGCTTGCATGGGAGACAAAATGCCCTCGGAGACCATCCAACCCTGAACTCTACCTAAGACCATTCGTGCAATGACCTTTTGGAGAGAATCAATAAGGCTGATCAGGCGGTAATTGCCCGGATTTGACCGATCTCCTTTTTTGTGGATTGGAAGGATCTCAGCCCCCTTCCAGCTCTTCGGGATTCTGGCTCCTTTGGCAATTGCATTAGCTAACCTGGTAATATACGGTACCCAAAGTTCTTGGTTGGATTTAAACAAATCAGCAGGGATTAGGTCCATCCCCGGTGCTTTCCCCCACTGAGTCAAACCCAGGGCCAATTCAGTTTCTTGTTCTGTGAAGATCAAGACCCCACCGTGATCAAACAGTGTATACTCATTACTTAGCATGGTGGAGGATTCCGAGATCTCAGACCTAAATTGGGTAGCATAAAAAACCACCCAAGTTTCAGGGGAGACGTGATTTGTAGGCGTTTGCGAATCTGGGTCTCTGCCCCACTTTACCAGTTCCCAGAATTTAGTCTGGTTATTGGAAGTCGATGCATCCAGAAGATCGGACCAATGCCTGTCTTCCCACTCTCTTTTAGCATCCCACTGGTTTTTTTTATACAGTACCCTAGCTAACTTGACATCACTCATAACCCGAGACTTGACCGCCTTAACTAAATTGCTATAGGCCTCCCTGCATTTCCCGTTGTACCATTTCTGACGGGAACCAAGTTTTTTTGACGGGCCTTCCAAACTTGGACTGGATAAAAGAGATTTAAGCTGATGTCCTGTCTATTCTGTGATGTTGTAAGCAACCAGGAAAGCCATAAAGAGTACAAGAGCTGGATACTTGTCAACACGTGTTTCCTAGCTCTATGATGGCGTAACTGATTTCTAAGGTGTTTGGTACCAAACATCTTGTCTTAATAAATCCCCACTGATGCCATTGATGGATGTATTAATAAATTCACACCGGAGACCCTTTTAGAGGGCCCCTGAAAACATATCAAACTCTGGTGTATTCTCTGACTTGTTTTTGCCAGTCTGCCACCACCAGACATGTTTCTGACCTCATGGGGTGAGGGTGAGGGCCAGTGCTCTCAGAGGACAGAGACACAGCCTGCTCTGGGCGGAGTTGCTTCACATCTCCTCCCGGAAAGGATGGCCTTCCTGGGCAGGAAACTTCAAAGGCAATGCCGCTTTTGTAAACCAACCCAGGAAACTCCAGATAGTGGGGGAGGCCAAGCCCCTTTTCCTACTCCACTTTTGGTAGGAGGAAAGACAGGAAAATTTGTTAGATTAGGAGGAGGTTCCCCGCTTAGCCTGCACCGTCTTTAGGGTGGGACAGATGAGGTGACTCACACTCCTGAAATTCCACCATTTTGACATGGTGGAAAAACAACCTATCAGGGCTAGGGTAGTGCCCCTTCTCACAGTAAGTGGCCACTAGAGGGTGTAGACACCCTGAAGGTAGGTAGTCCATTGCCTACTACCTGTCTCCCCTTTTGACACCCCTAAATTCAGTATGTAGGTGGCTCCCCAAGACCTTAACATCAGATTTCTATGGACAAGAGAAGATAAGGACAAAGAGAACCCACTGCTCGAGAACTGAAGCCCTAATGCAAATGAAAAAGGATCCAAACCCTGCCAGCTGCTCCAAGGACTCGACAGTTGCTGCTGCTGTGTCATCCTGAAACCAGAAAGGACTCCAACCCCGGACCAGCTCCAGCCTTTCAAAAATCATAAAGAAGCTTCCTTGGAGTGAATGTATCAGCAATCCCATGAAGTCCAGTTTGTCGACTTGCTGTTCCCCAATGACCTCAACTCAGCACCAAAGCAAGAAAAGGTACAACAGCTCCGGGGGAGGTGGGGTTCAGACCTGCCTATCCACATAGATTGAAGGCACCAGGACCTACCGGAGCTGCAGCAAACCAATACCCGAGTACCGGACCCCCAATAACAATCACCGAGAAGAAGAGTCTACTCCGGACTCCCAAAGCGCCAGAAGCAAGCACCCACTGAAGGACATCAAGACACCAAAGGCCCACTTCCTGGGTGGCCCAGTTCTCTCAATATTGCCTCTCAACTTTCCTGCTCCTGACCTCAAAACACACATACCCCAGATGACCTGTTCGCTCTGCACCCGGCCCCACCATCATCTAACCAGACATGCTCCTGTGGCCCCCAAGCTCTTGCGACCTCCTCTCTCTGAGGAGAACCACCGGACTTACCTGCAAGTACTCCTGTGCTGTCCTCCTGTGCCGTGTACTATCAAGTGCCCCCCTTCGCCCTTGCACACCAGTTTCCAAGGCCCTTAGCACTTTGCTCCTAGCCGATCCAGGAGGCTCATGAACTTCTCCTGCTGGAACTTTGGACCTGGTACTGACATTGACCTAAAACAAGAAAGTGAACTTTGTGAAAGCATTGCTTGATTTTATATACATTTTCTACTTCTTTCCTATTACCTTTAATGGTGCGTAAATGCACACAAAAGTGATATATTTTCTGAAAAATCGTAACTCTGAAAGTACTTACCTTAGAACTGTGTTCATGGTCCTAAACATTACATAAAAATCCACTTAATGTTTATAAATTGGTCTAGGATTTATTCTTTAGTGTGTGTCTCATTTATTGCCTCTGTGAGTACAACAAACACTTGGCACTACCCTCTGTTAAGCATAACTGCTTGCCCAAACTACCACAAAAAAGAGTTACTATTATCTACTTATACCTCTGTATACCAATTGGGGATTCAACGAGCTCTCTACATAGTGCACTTCATTTTAATGCACTGTACAGAGAGCCGGCTTCCACAATCCCCTAAGGCCAGCACCCACACTAAAGCAGAGATTACACTTAAGTTACAAGACAGATTTAGGTGCCAAAGGCGGTTTCTACCAACCTTCTTGGGGTTCAGTTAACAGTGCTACTGGTAAATGAGCAGTGGGGGACACGGCACTTGCCACTGCCACAAAGGTAAATCTGCTCGGAAATAACAACTGTAGAATTAGAGCTATAATGTGAAGGGTGCAAATAACAACAACCCAAAGTGGGAACTAATGTTAGAAGCCTGCTTCTCAGAAATAACTCAGCACACTCCAGATTTCCAGTTGGTGGATATACCCATAATATCTGGAGCACCCACTGGGCCCTTGGACTCAACCAATCAGGATTAAGAACTGAGATGTAGGTTCAGTGGCAAACAGATTTTAAAAATGCTCATTGCAGAAGGGTTGAAGCTAGAAAAACTGTTCAACTAGGTGCAGCAAATGGAACACTAACCACAAACTGAGAGTAAGAGACAAATTCTGTATCTCATGGGCTGGATCTCAGGATTTGTCTACTGGGGTCAGGAGTTGTACAGGGTGGGCAGGAAGGAACCAGTTTTTAGTATTTTAGTATGTGCAGCTGCCTCTGTTTTTTCAGGTGCTTGGTGTCATATAAATAGTTTAAACACCCCAACATGTTTTCATTTGCAGGCATGTTGCCTCTTCAATTCTCGTTCGTATTTTACTCTGAAGTACCAACCTTAACCCTGTGTAGTCTTGAGTAAACATCATTGTGTAAGCACCGTATTCCTACAAAGACATTCTATATACTCGAATGTTAAAAGGCAGGAACAGCGCATGTAGCTAGCCCTCTAAATAAATGGCGGTCAGAAGTTCAGTGATTTATTCTTCTGGTCCTCTGTTTCCTTGACATAACTCTGCAATAAATATATCTACTGTATGCCCAGTAGAGTGCTAATTTTTTAAAGGGCAGTTGGTACAACCATTACCTGAGTGCAATTTGGTAGATTAAATATTACTAATATGAAACACCTCCCCTTCACAAAAATTCTGAGACTCCCTGGCGGACTTCTTCCACAACAAGATCTCACCATCTACAGAAACTTTCAACACCAACTCATCGACTTCACCAGCCAGTTGATCCCCACAAATGAAGAACAGGACCACCTGCTCACCACCTGGAGCCAGCTCACCATGCAAGACAAACTGCCATCATGATCTCCATCCACTCAGGAGGACGTATGGACCTATGACCCCACCACATCTTCAACCTTGGGAGCAAGACGATCAGCAGCGAGTTCACTACCATCCTCAATACATAAATCACCATGGCCACTTTCCCTGATGAATTGAAGCACGCAGAACTCAAGCCCCTACTCAAGAAACTGTCTGCCGACCCAAAAAACTCAAGAACTACCACCCCATCTCTTTGCTCTCATTTCCCGCAGAGGTCCTCAAGAAGGCTATCAACCACCAACTCATGGAACACCTGGAGAACCACAATCTTCTGGACACCTCCACATCAGGATCTGCACCAATCACAGCAATGAAACCGCCTTGCTGTCTGCCATGGACAATATCAAATCACTCCTAGACCAAGGAAAATGGTGGCCCTGATCCTACTCGACCTTTCAGCCGCATTTGACACAGTATCACACAACATCCGGATCAAAAGTCTACACAACATCAGAATAAGAGGAAACGCCCTCAAGTGGTTCGCCTCCTTCCTCACCGGGAGAACCCAGAGAATATGCCTCCTCCCCTTCACTTTGGAACCTAACAACATCTGCAACGTCCCTCAAGGTTCATCCCTAATGACATATATTTTGAGATCTTAATTCAGGCCCTCTGGGGTGTCCTTAGACATGATGTGGCCACTTGTATGACATATATGTCATGTGCACTACTACTGATAACCTTCACAATTCCCACCACATTTCTGGAATTAGTGAAGAGGTTTATAGAAATGTCCACTGTTACCCACTCTTAAAATCACTGTACAATGTGCACCAAACATATTCATTATGAAACATTACTGAGTGAAAATGCATGTTTGTGACCCACACTAGACATCTAGACCTAACAAGCTGGCAAGCTATAAGGAAGATACCACAAGGAGGGCAAAGGATAATAACGAGTGCTGTTGTCTGATTCCAGGGCCAATTATTCTATTTGCTTGAAAGGAACATCATGTCACACTGGGCTTCCCTACCCTGTATTTGACTCTAAGGTTCCAGGACATATTCCTCTACCAATGTTCAGACATTAAAGTAAGATTTGTTCTGAAAAAGATTCCAGAAAAGCTAACCATGGGAATTTGCAGACCTCATTCTCAGGACTCTCATGGGTGTTCCTACTCTTAACACTCCAGTAAATTTGCTGCTGTTAATCATGAAAGCTGGACAGTTCCTCAACTTCATACAACGTTTTCATAAAATAAAAAACAATGATAATTTATCCTCATTGCAGTGCTTCTAAAATGTTTATCAGTTTATTTTACCTTGATGAAAGACACAGCTAGAAGTTGCACATGCACAAATGTTCAATCCGGATCACAAAAACTGTAGCTCCAAGGATTGGAAGCAAAAGTTCAGAATAATGTCTTTAAAAAACAATTTACAAAAAGAGTCACCTTGGATAAAGACATGACCCCCAAAAATGTGTGATGTAGATATGAAAGAAAAATGCAGGACTTGGGTCCTTTCCAAGAAAGTGTCCTTAACATCAATGCAGATGGTGGATACTGAGATCTAATTAGCGAGACAAGTAACGCTGAGTTTGCTTGAAAAATCAATAATGATGCTCTGCAGTCTCACAGTGCCTGCCAGTCAAAGGCTTACAGACCTTTTTGAAGAGAAAATATTGAAGCTGCCTGGACTACAAGATGTACAGAGAAGTTACCTTTTGCAAGAGGGTCTATGTATACAGGGATCTTTACACACACACACACACACACACGACCCTGCTCACACACACACGCACACACACCTGCTTACAGTCAACGTTCTTAGTTTCATTTAACATTTTTATATGTTTTGCACAAACAGCACATAGATTGTAGAAAATAGTGTGCAGATGTGTGTTTGATCTGTTGTTGTAGTATAAGAATCCACTCACATTAAATAGCAATAACCAATTAATACGGTGATGATCTCCAAATGTGAATAAAAGATTTAATATAAGTAGATCACTGGTAGGGGTGGATAGTGTGCCATTTTGAGAACAAAAAAATAATCCTTACTATGTACGCCTCCGTTAATGTAAATAAATAAGGAACAACAGATTAAAGTTTATGGAAAGCACATTCATTATGGTATAGTTTACATTGATATAGTGACTTGATTTCTTCCTCAAACTTTAAAAATTAAACACTTTCACATTACTCACTTGCGGGAAGAGAAAGACCTTCCCTTTAAATTTAACTTTGAGCTTTTTTTATTATCAGATTGATTCAGATATTTTCATCTCAATCAAGCTTTATAAACTGAGATGTCCTCTTTTACTTGCATCTCAGAATTTAGGTCTGTGAAAAGAAGACATATTTCTTTTTCTTCAGATAGTTGCACTGTGCTTCTGCTTTTGGAATGCCCACTGACACTCCAAAAGTGCTGCCACTCGCAGAAAAGGTGATTGCGAGGCCCCTATGGTTTGCATATGCCCCAATATCACAGGAAGTGGCATCACCGCCTCATTGATCAAAGTATCACTAATGCGATTTTACAAGTAGTTACATCTCTGATAGGCATGCAGTAAAATGTTAAAAACATAGTTTAAAAAACCTTAATAAAATAAATATCTATGTTTTAAATATCTATTACGAAGATATACGTTACAGTCGCCTATCTGGGAATGAAAACCAACCCCAATCTCCTCACCCAAACCTGGTATCTTTAGTCCAGTGTTCTTTAAATATTTCTAGATTAGTGCATTGGTATAGTCCCATATAGCTGGATCATGTATATTTTGCTCAACAGCCCCTTCCCACTCCTCCCTCAATTAACTCCACTCGCACCATCAACAAGTAGCCCTCAAGCCAAATAATTAGGGGTGGGCGGAATTTGCGAAATTCACTTTCGCAAATTATTGCGAAAATGTTAAAAATCTCCGCAAACACGCGGAAATATCGTGAAGATGCGGAAGTTTTTTTCCCGCCCATTCGCGGTATTTTCTGCGTGGTCGTGGCTCACCAACTTACCCATGCGGTTGCTCGCGGGCGATCTTGTTTTCACTTGTCTCGCGGTGCATGATCGCGAGAAGAAAGACGTGCTCGCGCGACGAATGACGTTACTGCGGGCGCGAACTGTCGCGAGACAGCGCAAATGGCTACCAACAATCCAACATCTCGTGGAGAACGCGACCGGACCGGGAAAACTTGTCGGCGAACGCGGGGATTCAGGTAAGGCGATCGCGTGCACGCGAGAATGTATTATTCTACAGCGCGAGCAAGCAAAAAAATTCCGGTAAAATGAGGATTGCGGAAATTTTGACATTTTCGCGCTCTCCGCGGAACGCGAAAATGTCAAATTATCGCAATTTCCGCGAGCGGAACGGAATGTTAGCCCAGGCCTACAAATAATAGCCAAATGTTGCTAAATGAATACATAATTTCCTGTACTAGATAACTCCTCAACCAATCTCACTGAATGCCAACTTCAGTCAACAAAAGTGTGTTGACTGTCAGCTGGACACTGCGGATCACATCTGCCCTCTGAGAGAGGGGACTTGCATTCCTTGTTCATCCAATTACTGTAACGTTGGAGCCCATTAGGAGCTTTTAGAGGAAATCAATCTGTACACCACTACTGGATGGATGTTGGCTTGGTGCTGGAATGGCCCACATCATGCTGGGACACTTTGTTCTTTCTTGCTGGCCGTTATCATTACAGAATATCACCCAGAACACGCTTCATATTGGCATATCAAGGCTGAAGGCCCTTTCGAGCCGTGCCAAGGAATTCCAAACATCTATGACTTTAAGTAGGGATGTGCTAGCTTGGTGACAGAAATGGTAGTGGATTGAATCCACTGGAGATTACGGCCCACATCTTCTCTGTCAGAGAAGAGCCAATGAAATGGCTACTACTAACCTAACAAGCATGAAGCAGAGTAATTAACAATAAATCACGGTGCAGGCTGCCGATTTAAATCAATTAAGCATATTTGTCCACTTGCAACCAGTCCCAATTGCATTACACGATATTGCAGCATTTACATGGCACTTCACACCCCTGACAAGGCCACAAAAGCTCCGATTTGCATTGGGTTCTGGCACCCTCTTGGAATACATGATTACGATACATAATGCTACATAACACACTTCTACCATTTACAAGTGCTTGTACCCAATTTAGTTATTGTACTCATTCTACATATGGATGGACCACCCTACACATGAGCAGGTCCATACCAGACTGATCTAGTGGCTTTATTCATATCCACCACCTGCCCCGTGGAAGCTTAACTTGCAAAGTAATCACTGCAAAGGACGCTGTGCAAGCCCTCTTTACTTATAACCACTGGCTCACTGTCCGTCTTCCTGCCCCTCCTCTCTCACTTTTGGCGCATCTTTCCAAATTTCCAAAAATTAAATTGTTAAAAACTTGGTTATTAGTTGTGAAGGATGTGAGTCCTTCACAAGTAATAAGTCTGCTACTTCTCTTTACTGGTAACCAAAAACAACCAGTGGTCCTGCCTCTCCTGAGGCACTGCAGAAGGACTAATCGCATTCTGAAGCCCACACGGGTCCTTATGCTGCACTCCAAGGCCTGATATCATGAATATGAGATTACTTGCTTTGTCTCACTTTAGGGAGGCTTTCTCTGTGTAAATAACCAATCTTGTTCTGCATTAATAATTTTGTATGGGTGCCCAGGCCCCATCCAGGAAACCTACATGCCTCTTTCTCTTTTATTTATTGGGGTAGTGAGGAGAGCCCACTTCAGCGGTGCCCATCCTTCTTTTTCTTCCCCGCCCGTGCCACTGCCCGGTGGGCTGACAAAAATGTTATCCTATGTTCTCTTTCCCACCCACAATCAATCCAGAGGGGTGGTGAGGTAATCAATGCGTCCCGCTCCCCTAGATATGGACCCAGCAATGTTCCCAGCGGTTTGGGCCTTCCTAGAGCTTCAAATTAAAGTGTGCTGATTCTCAGATGTGTGCTTTCGGTGCTGGGGAGATGGGGTCTCACAGGACATCTTCCATACCATCAGGCCATAGGGAATGGTGTTCCAAGGGCCATACCTGATCTCAGGGGGGGGGGGGGTCAACATATGCTCCCAGCACCAGTTAAGCATGGAATCTTGGAGGTTGCATCAACCCCTGTGGGGCTTGATAGTCCCAGGGCAAAACATGAAAAATCCTGCATAGCATAGTGCCCTCAAGCTTTCAGTCTAGTTTTTTTTGCCGCATACCAACACCGCTATACGCATGCTCATTCAAGCAGCTTCACGCGCTTAGCGCAACCGCTGCAACCTCTCCCCAGGCGGGTCCCGGTTCCGGTTTTTCGGCACACCAGAACCGAGGCTCTATGACAGCACTGGCCGTTTTGCACGTAAGCTTCCAGGATTGGCGGGTAATATGAGGCAATTAAAGAGAGTATATATACTGCACCTTCCCGACTCCTCATTTACCACGGAGCCGTGGAAGCGACGTTTGTAGCAGGTAGAACCACTATGCTTGTAAGTACGGCATAGCCGCTTTGTCAGCAGGATAACGGTGACCAAAATCTAGTGAGTATCTCCGACAGCGCTGATCTTTGGTATTTATCCTTTCAGAGTGCCATTGAGCACAGGGTCCCCTCCGTTTCCTTCACAGGCTCATGATGCCATTGGCTTCTTTTTAGCAAGTATGCATTCTACCGTCTTTTATCCCACTTTACTTGTTTATTCCATCTCTATGGAAGTACTACAGCGACCATTTGACCAAAATATAGTGTGTGCTTTGTTATGTGCTGTTGTGTCCAGTGTTTGTCTTTCTCTTTACAGGGCACTGCACTGACACTGATAGGCTGATAATTCTGTCTTGACATTGTGACTCACTTTTTTCAGGTCACGATCTCCATTCTTGAGTGCCACCTTGAATTCCTTTTGTACTTGTGTGTTCTTTTTACAGATTGAATTTGAAGTTATCACCTTGTTCCAGGCCAAGTACCATAGCAGGCACATTAGGCTTTATTCTACTCACAGGGGTCGATTCCGATCCAGGTCGGACAGCTCTCCGAGAGCTGTTTGTAGCCTTACCTTGCCTTGATGAAGTACGATGCGCATAACTGCCAAAAAACCCGACCGACACGTAGGCTGTGATTCAAGATTCAATCTCCACCCAAGCCGTAACTCCTAACGCCGAACCGAGTTGCCCGGAAGCAGTATCCATAGCAGTTTCCGCCCGGACAAGTACGATGCGTACTTCCTAGGCGCCAGACGGGTCGCCAAGTATGGCACGTCACAGCATCCGGAAAAGAAGCATATCAGCTACGATTCGCGCCACAACTCAATCCACAGCTACGAGACGGACCAGCTTGCAACGTGTATGAGACGGATCAACAAGCAGCGTTTACGAGTCGAACACATCATGAATCCCCACGAGCAGGTCTTACCAGTACCCTACATCTATTACCGGATCAGGAACAGACGCGGACGGTAAGTCAGACACCCACCACACAAACAAAAGACACGTACCCACAAACTGTAACACACACACAGGGGATCCATATCCTGGCCACTAACAACAGGCCGCCATAGGGGTTGTATGGCCAGCACCACTACCACCCCCACTCTTAGGGCTTATGTTGCTCATCACTCCTGCCATCCCCACCCATAGGGGACCTGTTGCCCATCACTCCTGCCACCCCCAATCATAGGGCTTATGTTGCCCAGCACTCCTACCACCCCCACCCATAGGAGACCTGTTGCCCATCACTACTGACACCCCCACCCATAGGGACTATGTTGCCCATCACTACTGCCACCCCCACCCATAGAGGACCTGTTGCCCATCACTATGCCACCCCCACCCATAGGGACTATGTTGCCCATCACTCCTGCCACCCCCACTCATAGGGCTTATGTTGCCCATCACTCCTGCCACCCCATCCATAGGGGACCTGTTGCCCATCACTACTGCCACCCCACCCATAGAGGACCTGTTGCCCATCACTATGCCACCCCCACCCATAGGGACTATGTTGCCCATCACTCCTGCCACCCCCACTCATAGGGCTTATGTTGCCCATCACTCCTTCCACTCCCACCCATAGGGGACCTGTTGCCCATCACTGCTGCCACCCCAACCCATAGGGACTATGTTGCCCATCACTACTGCCACCCCCACTCATAGGGGACCTGTTGCCCATCACTCCTGCCACCCCCACTCATAGGGCTTATGTTGCCCAGCACTCCTGCCACCCCCACCAATAGGGGACCTGTTGCTCATCACTACTGCAACCCCCACCCATAGCGACTATGTTGCTCATCACTACTGCCACCCCACTCATAGGGCTTATGCTGCCCATCACTCCTGCCACCCCCACCCATAGGGGACCTGTTGCCGATCACTACTGCCACCCCCACCCATAGGGACTATGTTGCCCATCACTACTGCCACCCCCCACCCATTGAGGACCTGTTGCCCATCACTACTGCCACCCCCACCCATAGGAACTATTTTGCCCATCACTACTGCCACCCCCACTCATAGGGGACCTGTTGCCCTTCACTCCTGCCACCCCACTAACAGGGCTTATGTTGCCCATCACTACTGCCACCCTCACCCATAGGGACTATGTTGCCCATCACTCCTGCCACCCCCACTCATAGGGCTTTTGTTGCCCATCACTCCTGCCACCCCCACCCATAGGGGACCTGTTGCCCATCACTACTGCCAACCCCTCCCATAGGGGACCTGTTGCCCATCACTCCTGCCACCCCCACTCATAGGGCTTATGTTGCCCATCACTACTGCCACCCCCACCCATAGGGACTATGTTGCCCATCACTACTGCCACCCCCACCCATAGGGCTTATGTTGCCCATCACTCCTGCCACCCCCACTCATAGGGCTCATGTTGCCCATCACTCTTGCCACCCCCACCCATAGGGGATCTGTTGCCCCTCACTCCTGCCACCCCCACCCATAGGGACTATGTTGCCCCTCACTCCTGCCACCCCCACCCATAGGGACTATGTTGCCCATCACTACTGCCACCCCCACCCATAGGGACTATGTTGCCCATCACTACTGCCACCCCACCCATAGGGCTTATGTTGCCCATCACTCCTGCCACCCCCACCCATAGGGGACCTGTTGCCCATCACTCCTGCCACCCCAACCCATAGGGACTATGTTGCCCATCACTACTGCAACCCCCACTAATAGGGGACCTGTTGTCTATCACCCCTGCCACCCCCACTCATAGGGCTTATGTTGCCCAGCACTCCTGCCACCCCCACCCATAGAGGACCTGTTGCCCATCACTGCTGCCCCCCCACCCATAGGGACTATGTTGCCCATCACTCCTGCCACCCCCACTCATAGGGCTTATGTTGCCCATCACTCCTGCCACCCCCACCCATAGGGGACATGTTGCCCATCACTACTGTCACCCCCACTCATAGGGCTTATGTTGCCCAGCACTCCTACCACCCCCACCCATAGGAGACCTAATGCCCATCACTACTGCCACTCCCACCCATAGCGACTATGTTGCCCATCACTACTGCCACCCCCACCCATAGAGGACCTGTTGCCCATCACTACTGCCACCCCCACCCATAGGGACTATGTTGCCCATCACTCCTGCCACCCCCAATCATGGGGCTTATGTTGCCCTCCACCCCTGCCACCCCATCCATAGGGGACCTGTTGCCCATCACTACTGCCACCACCACCCATAGGGGACCTGTTGCCCATCACTACTGCCACCCCCACCCATAGGGCTTCTGTTGCCCATCACTCGTGCCACCCCCACTCATAGGGCTTATGTTGCCCATAACTACTGACACCCCCACCCATAGGGGTCCTGTTGCCCATCACTCCTGCCACCCCAACCCATAGGGACTATGTTGCCCATCACTACTGCCACCCCCACTCATAGGGGACCTGTTGCCCATCACTCCTGCCACCCCCACTCATAGGGCTTATGTTGCCCAGCACTCCTGCCACCCCTGTTGCCCATCACTACTGCAACCCCCACCCATAGGGACTATTTTGCTCATCACTCCTGCCACCCCCACTCATAGGGCTTATGCTGCCCATCACTCCTGCCACCCCCACCCATAGGGGACCTGTTGCCTATCACTCCTGCCACCCCCACCCATAGGGACTATGTTGTCCATCACTACTGCCACCCCCACTCATAGGGACCTGTTGCCCATCACTACTACCACCCCCACTCATAGGGCTTATGTTGCCCAGCACTCCTGCCACCCCCACCCATAGGGACTATGTTACCCATCACTACTGCCACCCCCACTCATAGGAACCTGTTGCCCATCACTACTGCCACCCCCACTCATAGGGCTTATGTTGCCCAGCACTCTTGCTACCCCCACCCATAGGGGACCTGTTGCCGATCACTACTGCCACCCCCACCCATAGGGACTATGTTGCCCATCACTACTGCCACCCCCACCCATTGAGGACCTGTTGCCCATCACTACTGCCACCCCCACCCATAGGAACTATTTTGCCCATCACTACTGCCACCCCCACTCATAGGGGACCTGTTGCCCTTCACTCCTGCCACCCTACTCACAGGGCTTATGTTGCCCATCACTACTGCCACCCTTACCCATAGGGACTATGTTGCCCATCACTCCTGACATACCTACTCATAGGGCTTTTGTTGCCCATCACTCATGCCCCACCACCCATAGGGGACCTGTTGCCCATCACTACTGCCACCCCCTCCCATAGGGGACCTGTTGCCCATCACTCCTGCCACCCCCACTCATAGGGCTTATGTTGCCCATCACTACTGCCACCCCCACCCATAGGGACTGTGTTGCCCATCACTACTGCCACCCCCACCCATAGGGCTTAAGTTGCCCATCACTCCTGCCACCCCCACTCATAGGGCTTATGTTGCCCATCACTCCTGCCACCCCCACCCATAGGGGATCTGTTGCCCATCACTCCTGCCACCCCCACCCATAGGGACTATGTTGCCCATCACTCCTGCCACCCCCACCCATAGGGACTATGTTGCCCATAACTACTGCCACCCCCACCCATAGGGCTTATGTTGCCCATCACTCCTGCCACCCCCACCCATAGGGGACCTGTTGCCCATCACCCCTGCCACCCCCACCCATAGGGACTATGTTGCCCATCACTAATGCCACCCCCACTCATAGGGGACCTGTTGTCTATCACTCCTGCCACCCCCACTCATAGGGCTTATGTTGCCCAGCACTCCTGCCACCCCCACCCATAGGGGACCTGTTGCCCATCACTACTGCCACCCACACCCATAGGGACTATGTTGCCCATCACTCCTGCCACCCCCACCCATAGGGCTTATGTTGCCCATCACTCCTGCCACCCTCACCCATAGGGGACCTGTTGCCCATCACTACTGCCACCCCCACTCATAGGGCTTATGTTGCCGAGCACTCCTACAACCCCCACCCATAGGAGACCTGTTGCCCATCACTACTGCCACCCCCACCCATAGGGACTATGTTGCTCATCACTCCTGCCACCCCCACTCATAGGGCTTATGCTGCCCATCACTCCTGCCACCCCCACCCATAGGGAATCTGTTGCCTATCACTCCTGCCACCTCACCCATAGGGACTATGTTGCCCATCACTACTGCCACCCCCACTCATAGGGACCTGTTGCCCATCACTACTGCCACCCCCACTCATAGGGCCTATGTTGCCCAGCACTCCTGCCACCCCCACCCATAGGGACTATGTTACCCATCACTACTGCCACCCCCACTCATAGGGACCTGTTGCCCATCACTACTGCCACCCCCACTCATAGGGCTTATGTTGCCCAGCACTGTTGCTACCCCCACCCATAGGGGACCTGTTGCCGATCACTACTGCCACCCCCACCCATAGGGACTATGTTGCCCATCACTACTGCCACCCCCACCCATTGAGGACCTGTTGCCCATCACTACTGCCACCCCCACCCATAGGAACTATTTTGCCCATCACTACTGCCACCCCCACTCATGGGGGACCTGTTGCCCTTCACTCCTGCCACCCTGCTCACAGGGCTTATGTTGCCCATCACTATTGCCACCCTTACCCATAGGGACTATGTTGCCCATCACTCCTTCCACCCCTACTCATAGGGCTTTTGTTGCCCATCACTCCTGCCACCCCCACCCATTGGGGACCTGTTGCCCATCACTACTGCCACCCCCTCCCATAGGGGACCTGTTGCCCATCACTCCTGCCACCCCCACTCATAGGGCTTATGTTGCCCATCACTACTGCCACCCCCACCCATAGGGACTATGTTGCCCATCACTACTGCCACCCCCACCCATAGGGCTTATGTTGCCCATCACTCCTGCCACCCCCACTCATAGGGCTTATGTTGCCCATCACTCCTGCCACCCCCACCCATAGGGGATCTGTTGCCCATCACTCCTGCCACCCCCACCCATAGAGACTATGTTGCCCATCACTCCTGCCACCCCCACCAATAGGGACTATGTTGCCCATCACTACTACCACCCCCACCCATAGGGACTATGTTGCCCATCACTACTGCCACCCCCACTCATAGGGACCTGTTGCCCATCACTACTGCCACCCCCACTCATAGGGCTTATGTTGCCCAGCACTCCTGCCACCCCCACCCATAGGGACTATGTTAACCATCACTACTGCCACCCCCACTCATAGGGACCTGTTGCCCATCACTACTGCCACCCCCACTCATAGGGCTTATGTTGCCCAGCACTCTTGCTACCCCCACCCATAGGGGACCTGTTGCCGATCACTACTGCCACCCCCACCCATAGGGACTATGTTGCCCATCACTCCTGCCACCCCCACCCATAGGGACTATGTTGCCCATAACTACTGCCACCCCCACCCATAGGGCTTATGTTGCCCATCACTCCTGCCACCCCCACCCATAGGGGACCTGTTGCCCATCACCCCTGCCACCCCCACCCATAGGGACTATGTTGCCCATCACTAATGCCACCCCCACTCATAGGGGACCTGTTGTCTATCACTCCTGCCACCCCCACTCATAGGGCTTATGTTGCCCAGCACTCCTGCCACCCCCACCCATAGGGGACCTGTTGCCCATCACTACTGCCACCCACACCCATCGGGACTATGTTGCCCATCACTCCTGCCACCCCCACTCATAGGGCTTATGTTGCCCATCACTCCTGCCACCCTCACCCATAGGGGACCTGTTGCCCATCACTACTGCCACCCCCACTCATAGGGCTTATGTTTCCGAGCACTCCTACAACCCCCACCCATAGGAGACCTGTTGCCCATCACTACTGCCACCCCCACCCATAGGGACTATGTTGCTCATCACTCCTGCCACCCCCACTCAATAGGGCTTATGCTGCCCATCACTCCTGCCACCCCCACCCATAGGGGATCTGTTGCCTATCACTCCTGCCACCTCACCCATAGGGACTATGTTGCCCATCACTACTGCCACCCCCACTCATAGGGACCTGTTGCCCATCACTACTGCCACCCCCACTCATAGGGCCTATGTTGCCCAGCACTATTGCCACCCCCACCCATAGGGACTATGTTACCCATCACTACTGCCACCCCCACTCATAGGGACCTGTTGCCCATCACTACTGCCACCCCCACTCATAGGGCTTATGTTGCCCAGCACTGTTGCTACCCCCACCCATAGGGGACCTGTTGCCGATCACTACTGCCACCCCCACCCATAGGGACTATGTTGCCCATCACTACTGCCACCCCCACCCATTGAGGACCTGTTGCCAATCACTACTGCCACCCCCACCCATAGGAACTATTTTGCCCATCACTACTGCCACCCCCACTCATGGGGGACCTGTTGCCCTTCACTCCTGCCACCCTGCTCACAGGGCTTATGTTGCCCATCACTACTGCCACCCTTACCCATAGGGACTATGTTGCCCATCACTCCTTCCACCCCTACTCATAGGGCTTTTGTTGCCCATCACTCCTGCCACCCCCACCCATTGGGGACCTGTTGCCCATCACTACTGCCACCCCCTCCCATAGGGGACCTGTTGCCCATCACTACTGCCACCCCCACCCATAGGGACTATGTTGCCCATCACTACTGCCACCCCCACCCATAGGGCTTATGTTGCCCATCACTCCTGCCACCCCCACTCATAGGGCTTATGTTGCCCATCACTCCTGCCACCCCCACCCATAGGGGATCTGTTGCCCATCACTCCTGCCACCCCCACCCATAGGGACTATGTTGCCCATCACTCCTGCCACCCCCACCAATAGGGACTATGTTGCCCATCACTACTACCACCCCCACCCATAGGGACTATGTTGCCCATCACTACTGCCACCCCCACTCATAGGGACCTGTTGCCCATCACTACTGCCACCCCCACTCATAGGGCTTATGTTGCCCAGCACTCCTGCCACCCCCACCCATAGGGACTATGTTAACCATCACTACTGCCACCCCCACTCATATGGACCTGTTGCCCATCACTACTGCCACCCCCACTCATAGGGCTTATGTTGCCCAGCACTCTTGCTACCCCCACCCATAGGGGACCTGTTGCCGATCACTACTGCCACCCCCACCCATAGGGACTATGTTGCCCATCACTACTGCCACCCCCACCCATTGAGGACCTGTTGCCCATCACTACTGCCACCCCCACCCATAGGAACTATTTTGCCCATCACTACTGCCACCCCCACTCATAGGGGACCTGTTGCCCTTCACTCCTGCCACCCTGCTCACAGGGCTTATGTTGCCCATCACTACTGCCACCCTTACCCATAGGGACTATGTTGCCCATCACTCCTGCCACCCCTACTCATAGGGCTTTTGTTGCCCATCACCCCTGCCACCCCCACCCATAGGGGACCTGTTGCCCATCACTACTGCCACCCCCTCCCATAGGGGACCTGTTGCCCATCACTCCTGCCACACCCACTCATAGGGCTTATGTTGCCCATCACTACTGCCACCCCCACCCATAGGGGACCTGTTGCCTATCACTCCTGCCACCCCCACCCATAGGGACTATGTTGCCCATCATAGGGACCTGTTGCCCATCACTACTGCCACCCCCACTCATAGGGCTTATGTTGCCCAGCACTCCTGCCACCCCCACCCATAGGGACTATGTTACCCATCACTACTGCCACCCCCACTCATAGGGACCTGTTGCCCATCACTACTGCCACCCCCACTCATAGGGGACCTGTTGCCCTTCACTCCTGCCACCCCACTAACAGGGCTTATGTTGCCCATCACTACTGCCACCCTCATCCATAGGGACTATGTTGCCCATCACTACTGCCACCCCCACTCATAGGGACCTGTTGCCCATCACTACTGTCACCCCCACTCATAGGGCTTATGTTGCCCATCACTCCTGCCACCCCCACCCATAGGGACTATGTTGCCCATCACTACTGCCACACCCACTCATAGGGGACCTGTTGTCTATCACTCCTGCCACCTCCCTCATAGGGCTTATGTTGCTCATCACTCCTGCCACCCATCCATAGGGGACCTGTTGCCCATCACTACTGCCACCCCCACCCATAGGGGAACTGTTGCCCATCACTACTGCCACCCCCACCCACAGGGCTTCTGTTGCCCATCACTCCTGCCACCCCCACTCATAGGGCTTATGTTGCCCATCACTACTACCACCCCCACCCATAGGGACTATGTTGCCCATCACTCCTGCCACCCCCACGCATTGAGGACCTGTTGCCCATCACTACTGCCACCCCCACCCATAGGCACTATTTTGCCCTTCACTACTGCCACCCCCACTCATAGGGGACCTGTTGCCCTTCACTCCTGCCACCCCACTAACAGGGCTTATGTTGCCTATTACTACTGCCACCCTCACCCATAGGGACTATGTTGCCCATCACTCTGCCACCCCTACCCATAGGGGACCTGTTGCCCATCACTACTGCCCCCCCCTCCTATAGGGGACCTGTTGCCCATCACTCCTGCCACCCCCACTCATAGGGCTTATGTTGCCCATCACTACTGCCACCCCCACCCATAGGGACTATGTTGCCCATCACTACTGCCACCCCCACCCATAGGGCTTATGTTGCCCATCACTCCTGCCACCCCCACTCATAGGGCTCATGTTGCCCATCACTCCTGCCACCCCCACCCATAGGGGATCTGTTGCCCCTCACTCCTGCCACCCCCACCCATAGGGACTATGTTGCCCATCACTACTGCCACCCCCACTCATGGGGCTTATGTTGCCCATCAATCCTGCCACCCCCACTCATGGGGCTTATGTTGCCCATCACCCCTGCCACCCCATCCATAGGGGACCTGTTGCCCATCACTACTGCCACCACCACCCATAGGGGACCTGTTGCCCATCACTACTGCCACCCCCACCCATAGGGCTGCTGTTGCCCATCACTCCTGCCACCCCCACTCATAGGGCTTATGTTGTCCATCACTACTGCCACCCCCACCCATAGGGACTATGTTGCCCATCACTACTGCCACCCCCACCCATAGGGACTATGGTGCCCATCTCTACTGCCACCCCCACTCATAGGGGACCTGTTGCCCTTCACTCCTGCCACCCTACTCACAGGGCTTATGTTGCCCATCACTACTGCCACCCTTACCCATAGGGACTATGTTGCCCATCACTCCTGCCACCCCTACTCATAGGGCTTTTGTTGCCCATCACTCCTGCCACCCCCACCCATAGGGGACCTGTTGCCCATCACTACTGTCACCCCCTCCCATAGGGGACCTGTTGCCCATCACTCCTGCCACCCCCACTCATAAGGCTTATGTTGCCCATCACTCCTGCCACCCCCACCCATAGGGACTATGTTGCCCATCACTCCTGCCACCCCCACTCATAGGGGACCTGTTGTCTATCACTCCTGCCACCCCCACTCATAGGGCTTATGTTGCCCAGCACTCCTGCCACCCCCAACCATAGGGGACCTGTTGCCCATCACTACTGCCACCCCCACCCATAGGGACTATGTTGCCCATCACTCCTGCCACCCCCACTCATAGGGCTTATGTTGCCCATCACTCCTGCCACCCCCACCCATAGGGGACCTGTTGCCCATCACTACTGCCACCCCCACTCATAGAGCTTATGATGCCCAGCACACCTACCACCCCCTCCCATAAAGGACCTGTTGCCCATCACTACTGCCACCCCCACCCATAGGGACTACGTTGCCCATCACTCCTGCCACCCCCACTCATAGGGCTTTTGTTGCCCATCACTCCTGCCACCCCATCCATAGGGGACCTGTTGCCCATCACTACTGCCACCCCCACCCATAGGGCTTCTGTTGCCCATCACTCCTGCCACCCGCACTCCTAGGGCTTATGTTGCCCATCACTACTGCCACCCCCACTCATAGGGACTATGTTGCCCATCACTACTGCCACCCCCACTCATAGGGACTATGTTGCCCATCACTCCTGCCACCCCCACCCATAGGGGACCTGTTGCCCATCACTACTGCCACCCCCACCCATAGGCGACCTGTTGCTCATCACTCCTGCCACCCCCACCCTTAGGGACTATGTTGCCCATCACTACTGCCACACCCACTCATAGGGGACCTGTTGTCTATCACTCCTGCCACCCCCACTCATAGGCTTTATGTTGCCCATCACTACTGCCACCCCCACCCATAGGGCACCTGTTGCCCATCACTCCTGCCACCCCCACCCATGGGGACTATGTTGCCCATCACTACTGCCACCCCCACTCATAGGCCTTATGTTGCCCATCACTCCTGCCACCCATCCATAGGGGACCTGTTGCCCATCACTTCTGCCACCCCCACCCATAGGGGACCTGTTGCCCATCACTCCTGCCACCCCCACCCATAGGGACTATGTTGCCCATCACTACTGCCACACCCACTCATAGGGGACCTGTTGTCTATCACTCCTGCCACCCCCACTCATAGGCCTTATGTTGCCCATCACTCCTGCCACCCCCACCAATAGGGCACCTGTTGCCCATCACTCCTGCCACCCCCACCCATGAGGACTATGTTGCCCATCAATACTGCCACCCCCACTCATAGGCCTTATGTTGCCCATCACTCCTGCCACCCATCCATAGGGGACCTGTTGCCCATCACTTCTGCCACCCCCACCCATAGGGGACCTGTTGCCCATCACTACTGCCACCCCCACCCATAGGGCTTCTGTTGCCCATCACTCCTGCCACCCCCACTCATAGGGCTTATGTTGCCCATCACTACTGCCACCTCCACCCATAGGGACTATGTTGCCCATCACTCCTGCCACCCCCACCCATAGGGGACCTGTTGCCCATCACTACTGCCACCCCCCGCCATAGGGGACCTGTTGCCCATCACAACTGCCACCCCCACCCATAGAGACTATGTTGCTCATCACTCCTGCCACCCCCACTCATAGGGCTTATGTTGCCCATCACTCCTGCCACCCCCTCCCATATGGGACCTGTTGCCCATCACTATTGCCACCCCCACTCATAGGGCTTATGTTCCCAGCACACCTACCACCCCCACCCATAGGAGACCTGTTGCCCATCACTACTGCCACCCCCACCCATAGGGACTATGTTGCCCATCACTACTGCCACCCCCACCCATAGAGGACCTGTTGCCCATCACTACTGCCACCCCCACCCATAGGGACTATGTTGCCCATCACTCCTGCCACCCCCACTCATAGGGCTTATGTTGCCCATCACTCCTGCCACCCCATCCATAGGGGACCTGTTGCCCATCACTACTGCCACCCCCACCCATAGGGCTTCTGTTGCCCATCACTCCTGCCACCCGCACTCATAGGGCTTATGTTGCCCATCACTACTGCCACCCCCACTCATAGGGACTATGTTGCCCATCACTACTGCCACCCCCACTCATAGGGACTATGTTGCCCATCACTCCTGCCACCCCTACCCATAGGGGACCTGTTGCCCATCACTACTGCCACCCCCACCCATAGGGACTATGTTGCCCATCACTACTGCCACACCCACTCATAGGGGACGTGTTGTCTATCACTCCTGCCACCCCCACTCATAGTCCTTATGTTGCCCATCACTACTGCCACCCCCACCCATAGGGCTTATGTTGCCCATCACTCCTGCCACCCCCACCCATAGGGCACCTGTTGCCCATCACTCCTGCCACCCTCACCCATGGGGACTATGTTGCCCATCACTACTGCCACCCCCACTCATAGGCCTTATGTTGCCCATCACTCCTGCCACCCATCCATAGGGGACCTGTTGCCCATCACTACTGCCACCCCCACCCATAGGGGACCTGTTGCCCATCACTACTGCCACCCCCACCCATAGGGCTTCTGTTGCCCATCACTCCTGCCACCCCCACTCATAGGGCTTATGTTGCCCATCACTACTTCCACCCCCACCCATAGGGACTATGTTGCCCATCACTCCTGCCACCCCCACCCATAGGGGACCTGTTGCCCATCACTACTGCCACCCCCCGCCATAGGGGACCTGTTGCCCATCACAACTGCCACCCCCACCCATAGGGACTATGTTGCTCATCACTCCTGCCACCCCCACTCATAGGGCTTATGTTGCCCATCACTCCTGCCACCCCCACCCATAGGGGACCTGTTGCCCATCACTACTGCCACCCCCACCCATAGGGACTATGTTGCCCATCACTCCTGCCACCCCCAACCATAGGGGACCTGTTGCCCATCAGTACTGCCACCCTCACCCATTGAGGACCTGTTGCCCATCACAACTGCCACCCCCACCCATAGGAACTATTTTGCCCATCACTTCTGCCACCCCCACTCATAGGGGACCTGTTGCCCTTCACTCCTGCCACCCCACTAACAGGGCTTATGTTGCCCATTACTACTGCCACCCTCACCCATAGGGACTATGTTGCCCATCACTACTGCCAACCCCTCCCATAGGGGACCTGTTGCCCATCACTCCTGCCACCCCCACTCATAGGGCTTATGTTGCCCATCACTACTGCCACCCCCACCCATAGGGACTATGTTGCCCATCACTACTGCCACCCCCACCCATAGGGCTTATGTTGCCCATCACTCCTGCCACCCCCACCCATAGGGCTTCTGTTGCCCATCACTCCTGCCACCCCCACCCATAGGGACTATGTTGCCCATCACTACTGCCACCCCCACCCATAGGGGACCTGTTGCCCATCACTACTGCCACCCCCCGCCATAGGGGACCTGTTGCCCATCACAACTGCCACCCCCACCCATAGGGACTATGTTGCTCATCACTCCTGCCACCCCCACTCATAGGGCTTATGTTGCCCATCACTCCTGCCACCCCCACCCATAGGGACTATGTTGCCCATCACTCCTGCCACCCCCAACCATAGGGGACCTGTTGCCCATCAGTACTGCCACCCTCACCCATTGAGGACCTGTTGCCCATCACAACTGCCACCCCCACCCATAGGAACTATTTTGCCCATCACTTCTGCCACCCCCACTCATAGGGGACCTGTTGCCCTTCACTCCTGCCACCCCACTAACAGGGCTTATGTTGCCCATTGCTACTGCCACCCTCACCCATAGGGACTATGTTGCCCATCACTCCTGCCACCCCCACCCATAGGGGACCTGTTGCCCATCACTACTGCCAACTCCTCCCATAGGGGACCTGTTGCCCATCACTCCTGCCACCCCCACTCATAGGGCTTATGTTGCCCATCACTACTGCCACCCCCACCCATAGGGACTATGTTGCCCATCACTACTGCCACCCCCACCCATAGGGCTTATGTTGCCCATCACTCCTGCCACCCCCACCCATAGGGCTTCTGTTGCCCATCACTCCTGCCACCCCCACCCATAGGGACTATGTTGCCCATCACTACTGCCACCCCCACTCATATGGGACCTGTTGTCTATCACCCCTGCCACCCCCACTCATAGGGCTTATGTTGCCCATCACTACTGCCACCCCCACTCATAGGGACTATGTTGCCCATCACTACTGCCACCCCCACTCATAGGGACTATGTTGCCCATCACTCCTGCCACCCCCACCCATAGGGGACCTGTTGCCCATCACTACTGCCACCCCCACCCATAGGCGACCTGTTGCCCATCACTCCTGCCACCCCCACCCTTAGGGACTATGTTGCCCATCACTACTGCCACACCCACTCATAGGGGACCTGTTGTCTATCACTCCTGCCACCCCCACCCATAGGGACTATGTTGCCCATCACTACTGCCACCCCCACCCATAGGGGACCTGTTGCCCATCACTACTGCCACCCCCCGCCATAGGGGACCTGTTGCCCATCACAACTGCCACCCCCACCCATAGGGACTATGTTGCTCATCACTCCTGCCACCCCCACTCATAGGGCTTATGTTGCCCATCACTCCTGCCACCCCCACCCATAGGGACTATGTTGCCCATCACTCCTGCCACCCCCAACCATAGGGGACCTGTTGCCCATCAGTACTGCCACCCTCACCCATTGAGGACCTGTTGCCCATCACAACTGCCACCCCCACCCATAGGAACTATTTTGCCCATCACTTCTGCCACCCCCACTCATAGGGGACCTGTTGCCCTTCACTCCTGCCACCCCACTAACAGGGCTTATGTTGCCCATTGCTACTGCCACCCTCACCCATAGGGACTATGTTGCCCATCACTCCTGCCACCCCCACCCATAGGGGACCTGTTGCCCATCACTACTGCCAACTCCTCCCATAGGGGACCTGTTGCCCATCACTCCTGCCACCCCCACTCATAGGGCTTATGTTGCCCATCACTACTGCCACCCCCACCCATAGGGACTATGTTGCCCATCACTACTGCCACCCCCACCCATAGGGCTTATGTTGCCCATCACTCCTGCCACCCCCACCCATAGGGCTTCTGTTGCCCATCACTCCTGCCACCCCCACCCATAGGGACTATGTTGCCCATCACTACTGCCACCCCCACTCATATGGGACCTGTTGTCTATCACCCCTGCCACCCCCACTCATAGGGCTTATGTTGCCCATCACTACTGCCACCCCCACTCATAGGGACTATGTTGCCCATCACTACTGCCACCCCCACTCATAGGGACTATGTTGCCCATCACTCCTGCCACCCCCACCCATAGGGGACCTGTTGCCCATCACTACTGCCACCCCCACCCATAGGCGACCTGTTGCCCATCACTCCTGCCACCCCCACCCTTAGGGACTATGTTGCCCATCACTACTGCCACACCCACTCATAGGGGACCTGTTGTCTATCACTCCTGCCACCCCCACTCATAGGCTTTATGTTGCCCATCACTACTGCCACCCCCACCCATAGGGCACCTGTTGCCCATCACTCCTGCCACCCACACCCATGGGGACTATGTTGCCCATCACTACTGCCACCCATCCATAGGGGACCTGTTGCCCATCACTTCTGCCACCCCCACCCATAGGGGACCTGTTGCCCATCACTCCTGCCACCCCCACCCATAGGGACTATGTTGCCCATCACTACTGCCACACCCACTCATAGGGGACCTGTTGTCTATCACTCCTGCCACCCCCACTCATAGGCCTTATGTTGCCCATCACTCCTGCCACCCCCACCAATAGGGCACCTGTTGCCCATCACTCCTGCCACCCCCACCCATGAGGACTATGTTGCCCATCACTACTGCCACCCCCACTCATAGGCCTTATGTTGCCCATCACTCCTGCCACCCATCCATAGGGGACCTGTTGCCCATCACTTCTGCCACCCCCACCCATAGGGGACCTGTTGCCCATCACTACTGCCACCCCCACCCATAGGGCTTCTGTTGCCCATCACTCCTGCCACCCCCACTCATAGGGCTTATGTTGCCCATCACTACTGCCATCCCCACCCACACCCATAGGGACTATGTTGCCCATCACTCCTGCCACCCCCGCCCATAGGGGACCTGTTGCCCATCACTACTGCCACCCCCCGCCATAGGGGACCTGTTGCCCATCACAACTGCCACCCCCACCCATAGGGACTATGTTGCTCATCACTCCTGCCACCCCCACTCATAGGGCTTATGTTGCCCATCACTCCTGCCACCCCCTCCCATATGGGACCTGTTGCCCATCACTATTGCCACCCCCACTCATAGGGCTTATGTTCCCAGCACACCTACCACCCCCACCCATAGGAGACCTGTTGCCCATCACTACTGCCACCCCCACCCATAGGGACTATGTTGCCCATCACTACTGCCACCCCCACCCATAGAGGACCTGTTGCCCATCACTACTGCCACCCCCACCCATAGGGACTATGTTGCCCATCACTCCTGCCACCCCCACTCATAGGGCTTATGTTGCCCATCACTCCTGCCACCCCATCCATAGGGGACCTGTTGCCCATCACTACTGCCACCCCCACCCATAGGGCTTCTGTTGCCCATCACTCCTGCCACCCGCACTCATAGGGCTTATGTTGCCCATCACTACTGCCACCCCCACTCATAGGGACTATGTTGCCCATCACTCCTGCCACCCCCACCCATAGGGGACCTGTTGCCCATCACTACTGCCACCCCCACCCATAGGGACTATGTTGCCCATCACTACTGCCACACCCACTCATAGGGGACGTGTTGTCTATCACTCCTGCCACCCCCACTCATAGTCCTTATGTTGCCCATCACTACTGCCACCCCCACCCATAGGGCTTATGTTGCCCATCACTCCTGCCACCCCCACCCATAGGGCACCTGTTGCCCATCACTCCTGCCACCCTCACCCATGGGGACTATGTTGCCCATCACTACTGCCACCCCCACTCATAGGCCTTATGTTGCCCATCACTCCTGCCACCCATCCATAGGGGACCTGTTGCCCATCACTACTGCCACCCCCACCCATAGGGGACCTGTTGCCCATCACTACTGCCACCCCCACCCATAGGGCTTCTGTTGCCCATCACTCCTGCCACCCCCACTCATAGGGCTTATGTTGCCCATCACTACTGCCACCCCCACCCATAGGGACTATGTTGCCCATCACTCCTGCCACCCCCACCCATAGGGGACCTGTTGCCCATCACTACTGCCACCCCCCGCCATAGGGGACCTGTTGCCCATCACAACTGCCACCCCCACCCATAGGGACTATGTTGCTCATCACTCCTGCCACCCCCACTCATAGGGCTTATGTTGCCCATCACTCCTGCCACCCCCTCCCATATGGGACCTGTTGCCCATCACTATTGCCACCCCCACTCATAGGGCTTATGTTCCCAGCACACCTACCACCCCCACCCATAGGAGACCTGTTGCCCATCACTACTGCCACCCCCACCCATAGGGACTATGTTGCCCATCACTACTGCCACCCCCACCCATAGAGGACCTGTTGCCCATCACTACTGCCACCCCCACCCATAGGGACTATGTTGCCCATCACTCCTGCCACCCCCACTCATAGGGCTTATGTTGCCCATCACTCCTGCCACCCCATCCATAGGGGACCTGTTGCCCATCACTACTGCCACCCCCACCCATAGGGCTTCTGTTGCCCATCACTCCTGCCACCCGCACTCATAGGGCTTATGTTGCCCATCACTACTGCCACCCCCACTCATAGGGACTATGTTGCCCATCACTACTGCCACCCCCACTCATAGGGACTATGTTGCCCATCACTCCTGCCACCCCCACCCATAGGGGACCTGTTGCCCATCACTACTGCCACCCCCACCCATAGGGACTATGTTGCCCATCACTACTGCCACACCCACTCATAGGGGACGTGTTGTCTATCACTCCTGCCACCCCCACTCATAGTCCTTATGTTGCCCATCACTACTGCCACCCCCACCCATAGGGCTTATGTTGCCCATCACTCCTGCCACCCCCACCCATAGGGCACCTGTTGCCCATCACTCCTGCCACCCTCACCCATGGGGACTATGTTGCCCATCACTACTGCCACCCCCACTCATAGGCCTTATGTTGCCCATCACTCCTGCCACCCATCCATAGGGGACCTGTTGCCCATCACTACTGCCACCCCCACCCATAGGGGACCTGTTGCCCATCACTACTGCCACCCCCACCCATAGGGCTTCTGTTGCCCATCACTCCTGCCACCCCCACTCATAGGGCTTATGTTGCCCATCACTACTGCCACCCCCACCCATAGGGACTATGTTGCCCATCACTCCTGCCACCCCCACCCATAGGGGACCTGTTGCCCATCACTACTGCCACCCCCCGCCATAGGGGACCTGTTGCCCATCACAACTGCCACCCCCACCCATAGGGACTATGTTGCTCATCACTCCTGCCACCCCACTCATAGGGCTTATGTTGCCCATCACTCCTGCCACCCCCACCCATAGAGGACCTGTTGCCCATCACTACTGCCACCCCCACCCATAGGGACTATGTTGCCCATCACTCCTGCCACCCCCAACCATAGGGGACCTGTTGCCCATCAGTACTGCCACCCTCACCCATTGAGGACCTGTTGCCCATCACAACTGCCACCCCCACCCATAGGAACTATTTTGCCCATCACTTCTGCCACCCCCACTCATAGGGGACCTGTTGCCCTTCACTCCTGCCACCCCACTAACAGGGCTTATGTTGCCCATTACTACTGCCACCCTCACCCATAGGGACTATGTTGCCCATCACTCCTGCCACCCCCACCCATAGGGGACCTGTTGCCCATCACTACTGCCAACCCCTCCCATAGGGGACCTGTTGCCCATCACTCCTGCCACCCCCACTCATAGGGCTTATGTTGCCCATCACTACTGCCACCCCCACCCATAGGGACTATGTTGCCCATCACTACTGCCACCCCCACCCATAGGGCTTATGTTGCCCATCACTCCTGCCACCCCCACCCATAGGGCTTCTGTTGCCCATCACTCCTGCCACCCCCACCCATAGGGACTATGTTGCCCATCACTACTGCCACCCCCACCCATAGGGCTTATGTTGCCCATCACCCCTGCCACCCCCACTCATAGGGCTTATGTTGCCCAGCACTCCTGCCACCCCCACCCATTGGGGACCTGTTGCCCATCACTACTGCCACCCCCACCCATAGGGACTATGTTGCCCATCACTCCTGCCACCCCCACTCATAGGGCTTATGTTGCCCATCACTCCTGCCACCCCCACCCATAGGGGACCTGTTGCCCATCACTACGGCCACCCCCACTCATAGGGCTTATGTTGCCCAGCACTCCTACCACCCCCACCCATAGGAGACCTATTGCCCATCACTACTGCCACCCCCACCCATAGGGACTATGTTGCCCATCACTACTGCCACCCCCACCCATAGAGGACCTGTTGCCCATCACTACTGCCAACCCCACCCATAGGGGACCTGTTGCCCATCACTACTGCACCCCCACCCATAGGGGACCTGTTGCCCATCACTACTGCCACCCCCACCCATAGGGCTTCTGTTGCCCATCACTCCTGCCACCCCCACTCATAGGGCTTATGTTGCCCATCACTACTGCCACCCCCACCCATAGGGACTATGTTGCCCATCACTCCTGCCACCCCCACCCATAGGGGACCTGTTGCCCATCACTCCTGCCACCCCAACCCATAGGGACTATGTTGCCCATCACTACTGCCATCCCCACTCATAGGGGACCTGTTGCCCATCACTCCTGCCACCCCCACTCATAGGGCTTATGTTGCCCAGCACTCCTGCCACCCCCACCAATAGGGGACATGTTGCCCATCACTACTGCAACCCCCACCAATAGGGACTATGTTGCTCATCACTCCTGCCACCCGCACTCATAGGGCTTATGCTGCCCATCACTCCTGCCACCCCCACTCATAGGGAACCTGTTGCCTATCACTCCTGCCACCCCCACCCATAGGGACTATGTTGCCCATCACTACTGCCACCCCCCCCCACCAATAGGGACCTGTTGCCCATCACTACTGCCACCCCCACTCATAGGGCTTATGTTGCCCAGCACTCCTGCCACCCCCACCCATAGGGACTATGTTACCCATCACTACTGCCACCCCCACTCATAGGGACCTGTTGCCCATCACTACTGCCACCCCCACTCATAGGGCTTATGTTGCCCAGCACTCTTGCTACCCCCACCCATAGGGGACCTGTTGCCGATCACTACTGCCACCCCCACCCATAGGGACTATGTTGCCCATCACTACTGCAACCCCCACCCATTGAGGACCTGTTGCCTATACTACTGCCACCCCCACCCATAGGAACTATTTTGCCCATCACTACTGCCACCCCCGCTCATAGGGGACCTGTTGACCTTCAATCCTGCCACCCTACTCACAGGGCTTATGTTGCCCATCACTACTGCCACCCTTACCCATAGGGACTATGTTGCCCATCACTCATGCCACCCCTACTCATAGGGCTTTTGTAGCCCATCACTCCTGCCACCCCCACCCATAGGGGACCTGTTGCCCATCACTACTGCCACCCCCTCCCATAGGGGACCTGTTGCCCATCACTCCTGCCACCCCCACTCATAGGGCTTATGTTGCCCATCACTACTGCCACCCCCACCCATAGGGACTATGTTGCCCATCACTACTGCCACCCGCACCCATAGGGCTTATGTTGCCCATCACTCCTGCCACCCCCACTCATAGGGCTCATGTTGCCCATCACTCCTGCCACCCCCACCCATAGGGGATCTGTTGCCCCTCACTCCTGCCACCCCCACCCATAGGGACTATGTTGCCCATCACTACTGCCACCCCCACTCATGGGGCTTATGTTGCCCATCACTCCTGCCACCCCCACTCATGGGGCTTATGTTGCCCATCACCCCTGCCACCCCATCCATAGGGGACCTATTGCCCATCACTACTGCCACCACCACCCATAGGGGACCTGTTGCCCATCACTACTGCCACCCCCACCCATAGGGCTTCTGTTGCCCATCACTCCTGCCACCCCCACTCATAGGGCTTATGTTATCCATCACTACTGCCACCCCCACCCATAGGGACTATGTTGCCCATCACTACTGCCACCCCCACCCATAGGGACTATGGTGCCCATCTCTACTGCCACCCCCACTCATAGGGGATCTGTTGCCCTTCACTCCTGCCACCCTACTCACAGGGCTTATGTTGCCCATCACTACTGCCACCCTTACCCATAGGGACTATGTTGCCCATCACTCCTGCCACCCCTACTCATAGGGCTTTTGTTGCCCATCACTCCTGCCACCCCCACCCATAGGGGACCTGTTGCCCATCACTACTGTCACCCCCTCCCATAGGGGACCTGTTGCCCATCACTCCTGCCACCCCCACTCATAAGGCTTATGTTGCCCATCACTCCTGCCACCCCCACCCATAGGGACTATGTTGCCCATCACTCCTGCCACCCCCACTCATAGGGGACCTGTTGTCTATCACTCCTGCCACCCCCACTCATAGGGCTTATGTTGCCCAGCACTCCTGCCACCCCCACCCATAGGGGACCTGTTGCCCATCACTACTGCCACCCCCACCCATAGGGACTATGTTGCCCATCACTCCTGCCACCCCCACTCATAGGGCTTATGTTGCCCATCACTCCTGCCACCCCCACCCATAGGGGACCTGTTGCCCATCACTACTGCCACCCCCACTCATAGAGCTTATGATGCCCAGCACACCTACCACCCCCACCCATAAAGGACCTGTTGCCCATCACTACTGCCACCCCCACCCATAGGGACTACGTTGCCCATCACTCCTGCCACCCCCACTCATAGGGCTTTTGTTGCCCATCACTCCTGCCACCCCATCCATAGGGGACCTGTTGCCCATCACTACTGCCACCCCCACCCATAGGGCTTCTGTTGCCCATCACTCCTGCCACCCGCACTCATAGGGCTTATTTTGCCCATCACTACTGCCACCCCCACTCATAGGGACTATGTTGCCCATCACTACTGCCACCCCCACTCATAGGGACTATGTTGCCCATCACTCCTGCCACCCCCACCCATAGGGGACCTGTTGCCCATCACTACTGCCACCCCCACCCATAGGCGACCTGTTGCCCATCACTCCTGCCACCCCCACCCATAGGGACTATGTTGCCCATCACTACTGCCACACCCACTCATAGGGGACCTGTTGTCTATCACTCCTGCCACCCCCACTCATAGGCCTTATGTTGCCCATCACTACTGCCACCCCCACCCATAGGGCTTATGTTGCCCATCACTCCTGCCACCCCCACCAATAGGGCACCTGTTGCCCATCACTCCTGCCACCCCCACCCATGAGGACTATGTTGCCCATCACTACTGCCACCCCCACTCATAGGCCTTATGTTGCCCATCACTCCTGCCACCCATCCATAGGGGACCTGTTGCCCATCACTTCTGCCACCCCCACCCATAGGGGACCTGTTGCCCATCACTACTGCCACCCCCACCCATAGGGCTTCTGTTGCCCATCACTCCTGCCACCCCCACTCATAGGGCTTATGTTGCCCATCACTACTGCCACCCCCACCCATAGGGACTATGTTGCCCATCACTCCTGCCACCCCCACCCATAGGGGACCTGTTGCCCATCACTACTGCCACCCCCCGCCATAGGGGACCTGTTGCCCATCACAACTGCCACCCCCACCCATAGGGACTATGTTGCTCATCACTCCTGCCACCCCCACTCATAGGGCTTATGTTGCCCATCACTCCTGCCACCCCCTCCCATAGGGGACCTGTTGCCCATCACTATTGCCACCCCCACTCATAGGGCTTATGTTCCCAGCACACCTACCACCCCCACCCATAGGAGACCTGTTGCCCATCACTACTGCCACCCCCACCCATAGGGACTATGTTGCCCATCACTACTGCCACCCCCACCCATAGAGGACCTGTTGCCCATCACTACTGCCACCCCCACCCATAGGGACTATGTTGCCCATCACTCCTGCCACCCCCACTCATAGGGCTTATGTTGCCCATCACTCCTGCCACCCCATCCATAGGGGACCTGTTGCCCATCACTACTGCCACCCCCACCCATAGGGCTTCTGTTGCCCATCGCTCCTGCCACCCGTACTCATAGGGCTTATGTTGCCCATCACTACTGCCACCCCCACTCATAGGGACTATGTTGCCCATCACTACTGCCACCCTCACTCATAGGGACTATGTTGCCCATCACTCCTGCCACCCCCACCCATAGGGGACCTGTTGCCCATCACTACTGCCACCCCCACCCATAGGCGACCTGTTGCCCATCACTCCTGCCACCCCCACCCATAGGGACTATGTTGCCCATCACTACTGCCACATCCACTCATAGGGGACGTGTTGTCTATCACTCCTGCCACCCCCACTCATAGGCCTTATGTTGCCCATCACTACTGCCACCCCCACCCATAGGGCTTATGTTGCCCATCACTCCTGCCACCCCCACCCATAGGGCGCCTGTTGCCCATCACTCCTGCCACCCTCACCCATGGGGACTATGTTGCCCATCACTACTGCCACCCCCACTCATAGGCCTTATGTTGTCCATCACTCTTGCCACCCATCCATAGGGGACCTGTTGCCCATCACTACTGCCACCCCCACCCATAGGGGACCTGTTGCCCATCACTACTGCCACCCCCACCCATAGGGCTTCTGTTGCCCATCACTCCTGCCACCCCCACTCATAGGGCTTATGTTGCCCATCACTACTGCCACCCCCACCCATAGGGACTATGTTGCCCATCACTCCTGCCACCCCCACCCATAGGGGACCTGTTGCCCATCACTACTGCCACCCCCCGCCATAGGGGACCTGTTGCCCATCACAACTGCCACCCCCAACCATAGGGACTATGTTGCTCATCACTCCTGCCACCCCCACTCATAGGGCTTATGTTGCCCATCACTCCTGCCACCCCCACCCATAGGGGACCTGTTGCCCATCACTACTGCCACCCCCACCCATAGGGACTATGTTGCCCATCACTCCTGCCACCCCCAACCATAGGGGACCTGTTGCCCATCAGTACTGCCACCCTCACCCATTGAGGACCTGTTGCCCATCACTACTGCCACCCCCACCCATAGGAACTATTTTGCCCATCACTTCTGCCACCCCCACTCATAGGGGACCTGTTGCCCTTCACTCCTGCCACCCCACTAACAGGGCTTATGTTGCCCATTACTACTGCCACCCTCACCCATAGGGACTATGTTGCCCATCACTCCTGCCACCCCCACCCATAGGGGACCTGTTGCCCATCACTACTGCCAACCCCTCCCATAGGGGACCTGTTGGCCATCACTCCTGCCACCCCCACTCATAGGGCTTATGTTGCCCATCACTACTGCCACCCCCACCCATAGGGACTATGTTGCCCATCACTACTGCCACCCCCACCCATAGGGCTTATGTTGCCCATCACTCCTGCCACCCCCACCCATAGGGCTTCTGTTGCCCATCACTCCTGCCACCCCCACCCATAGGGACTATGTTGCCCATCACTACTGCCACCCCCACTCATAGGAGACCTGTTGTCTATCACCCCTGCCACCCCCACTCATAGGGCTTATGTTGCCCAGCACTCCTGCCACCCCCACCCATAGGGGACCTGTTGCCCATCACTACTGCCACCCCCACCCATAGGGACTATGTTGACCATCACTCCTGCCACCCCCACTCATAGGGCTTATGTTGCCCATCACTCCTGCCACTCCCACCCATAGGGGACCTGTTGCCCATCACTACGGCCACCCCCACTCATAGGGCTTATGTTGCCCAGCACTCCTACCACCCCCACCCATAGGAGACCTATTGCCCATCACTACTGCCACCCCCACCCATAGGGGACCTGTTGCCCATCACTACTGCACCCCCACCCATAGGGGACCTGTTGCCCATCACTACTGCCACCCCCACCCATAGGGCTTCTGTTGCCCATCACTCCTGCCAACCCCACTCATAGGGCTTATGTTGCCCATCACTACTGCCACCCCCACCCATAGGGACTATGTTGCCCATCACTCCTGCCGCCCCCCACCCATAGGGGACCTGTTGCCCATCACTCCTGCCACCCCAACCCATAGGGACTATGTTGCCCATCACTACTGCCATCCCCACTCATAGGGGACCTGTTGCCCATCACTCCTGCCACCCCCACTCATGGGGCTTATGTTGCCCAGCACTCCTGCCACCCCCACCAATAGGGGACATGTTGCCCATCACTACTGCAACGCCCACCAATAGGGACTATGTTGCTCATCACTCCTGCCACCCGCACTCATAGGGCTTACGCTGCCCATCACTCCTGCCACCCCCACTCATAGGGAACCTGTTGCCTATCACTCCTGCCACCCCCACCCATAGGGACTATGTTGCCCATCACTACTGCCACCCCCACCAATAGGGACCTGTTGCCCATCACTACTGCCACCCCCACTCATAGGGCTTATGTTGCCCAGCACTCCTGCCACCCCCACCCATAGGGACTATGTTACCCATCACTACTGCCACCCCCACTCATAGGGACCTGTTGCCCATCACTACTGCCACCCCCACTCATAGGGACTATGTTGCCCATCACTACTGCAACCCCCACCCATTGAGGACCTGTTGCCTATACTACTGCCACCCCCACCCATAGGAACTATTTTGCCCATCACTACTGCCACCCCCGCTCATAGGGGACCTGTTGACCTTCAATCCTGCCACCCTACTCACAGGGCTTATGTTGCCCATCACTACTGCCACCCTTACCCATAGGGACTATGTTGCCCATCACTCATGCCACCCTTACTCATAGGGCTTTTGTTGCCCATCACTCCTGCCACCCCCACCCATAGGGGACCTGTTGCCCATCACTACTGCCACCCCCTCCCATAGGGGACCTGTTGCCCATCACTCCTGCCACCCCCACTCATAGGGCTTTTGTTGCCCATCACTACTGCCACCCCCACCCATAGGGACTATGTTGCCCATCACTACTGCCACCCCCACCCATAGGGCTTATGTTGCCCATCACTCCTGCCACCCCCACTCATAGGGCTCATGTTGCCCATCACTCCTGCCACCCCCACCCATAGGGGATCTGTTGCCCCTCACTCCTGCCACCCCCACCCATAGGGACTATGTTGCCCATCACTACTGCCACCCCCACTCATGGGGCTTATGTTGCCCATCACTCCTGCCACCCCCACTCATGGGGCTTATGTTGCCCATCACCCCTGCCACCCCATCCATAGGGGACCTGTTGCCCATCACTACTGCCACCACCACCCATAGGGGACCTGTTGCCCATCACTACTGCCACCCCCACCCATAGGGCTTCTGTTGCCCATCACTCCTGCCACCCCCACTCATAGGGCTTATGTTGTCCATCACTACTGCCACCCCCACCCATAGGGACTATGTTGCCCATCACTACTGCCACCCCCACCCATAGGGCTTCTGTTGCCCATCACTCCTGCCACCCCCACTCATAGGGCTTATGTTGTCCATCACTACTGCCACCCCCACCCATAGGGACTATGTTGCCTATCACTCCTGCCACCCCCACCCATAGGGACTATGTTGCCCATCACTACTGCCACCCCCACCAATAGGGACCTGTTGCCCATCACTACTGCCACCCCCACTCATAGGGCTTATGTTGCCCAGCACTCCTGCCACCCCCACCCATAGGGACTATGTTACCCATCACTACTGCCACCCCCACTCATAGGGACCTGTTGCCCATCACTACTGCCACCCCCACTCATAGGGCTTATGTTGCCCAGCACTCTTGCTACCCCCACCCATAGGGGACCTGTTGCCGATCACTACTGCCACCCCCACCCATAGGGACTATGTTGCCCATCACTACTGCAACCCCCACCCATTGAGGACCTGTTGCCTATACTACTGCCACCCCCACCCATAGGAACTATTTTGCCCATCACTACTGCCACCCCCGCTCATAGGGGACCTGTTGACCTTCAATCCTGCCACCCTACTCACAGGGCTTATGTTGCCCATCACTACTGCCACCCTTACCCATAGGGACTATGTTGCCCATCACTCTTGCCACCCCTACTCATAGGGCTTTTGTTGCCCATCACTCCTGCCACCCCCACCCATAGGGGACCTGTTGCCCATCACTACTGCCACCCCCTCCCATAGGGGACCTGTTGCCCATCACTCCTGCCACCCCCACTCATAGGGCTTTTGTTGCCCATCACTCCTGCCACCCCATCCATAGGGGACCTGTTGCCCATCACTACTGCCACCCCCACCCATAGGGCTTCTGTTGCCCATCACTCCTGCCACCCGCACTCATAGGGCTTATTTTGCCCATCACTACTGCCACCCCCACTCATAGGGACTATGTTGCCCATCACTACTGCCACCCCCACTCATAGGGACTATGTTGCCCATCACTCCTGCCACCCCCACCCATAGGGGACCTGTTGCCCATCACTACTGCCACCCCCACCCATAGGCGACCTGTTGCCCATCACTCCTGCCACCCCCACCCATAGGGACTATGTTGCCCATCACTACTGCCACACCCACTCATAGGGGACCTGTTGTCTATCACTCCTGCCACCCCCACTCATAGGCCTTATGTTGCCCATCACTACTGCCACCCCCACCCATAGGGCTTATGTTGCCCATCACTCCTGCCACCCCCACCAATAGGGCACCTGTTGCCCATCACTCCTGCCACCCCCACCCATGAGGACTATGTTGCCCATCACTACTGCCACCCCCACTCATAGGCCTTATGTTGCCCATCACTCCTGCCACCCATCCATAGGGGACCTGTTGCCCATCACTTCTGCCACCCCCACCCATAGGGGACCTGTTGCCCATCACTACTGCCACCCCCACCCATAGGGCTTCTGTTGCCCATCACTCCTGCCACCCCCACTCATAGGGCTTATGTTGCCCATCACTACTGCCACCCCCACCCATAGGGACTATGTTGCCCATCACTCCTGCCACCCCCACCCATAGGGGACCTGTTGCCCATCACAACTGCCACCCCCACCCATAGGGACTATGTTGCTCATCACTCCTGCCACCCCCACTCATAGGGCTTATGTTGCCCATCACTCCTGCCACCCCCTCCCATAGGGGACCTGTTGCCCATCACTATTGCCACCCCCACTCATAGGGCTTATGTTCCCAGCACACCTACCACCCCCACCCATAGGAGACCTGTTGCCCATCACTACTGCCACCCCCACCCATAGGGACTATGTTGCCCATCACTACTGCCACCCCCACCCATAGAGGACCTGTTGCCCATCACTACTGCCACCCCCACCCATAGGGACTATGTTGCCCATCACTCCTGCCACCCCCACTCATAGGGCTTATGTTGCCCATCACTCCTGCCACCCCATCCATAGGTGACCTGTTGCCCATCACTACTGCCACCCCCACCCATAGGGCTTCTGTTGCCCATCGCTCCTGCCACCCGCACTCATAGGGCTTATGTTGCCCATCACTACTGCCACCCCCACTCATAGGGACTATGTTGCCCATCACTACTGCCACCCCCACTCATAGGGACTATGTTGCCCATCACTCCTGCCACCCCCACCCATAGGGGACCTGTTGCCCATCACTACTGCCACCCCCACCCATAGGCGACCTGTTGCCCATCACTCCTGCCACCCCCACCCAGAGGGACTATGTTGCCCATCACTACTGCCACATCCACTCATAGGGGACGTGTTGTCTATCACTCCTGCCACCCCCACTCATAGGCCTTATGTTGCCCATCACTACTGCCACCCCCACCCATAGGGCTTATGTTGCCCATCACTCCTGCCACCCCCACCCATAGGGCACCTGTTGCCCATCACTCCTGCCACCCTCACCCATGGGGACTATGTTGCCCATCACTACTGCCACCCCCACTCATAGGCCTTATGTTGTCCATCACTCTTGCCACCCATCCATAGGGGACCTGTTGCCCATCACTACTGCCACCCCCACCCATAGGGGACCTGTTGCCCATCACTACTGCCACCCCCACCCATAGGGCTTCTGTTGCCCATCACTCCTGCCACCCCCACTCATAGGGCTTATGTTGCCCATCACTACTGCCACCCCCACCCATAGGGACTATGTTGCCCATCACTACTGCCACCCCCACCCATAGGGGACCTGTTGCCCATCACTACTGCCACCCCCCGCCATAGGGGACCTGTTGCCCATCACAACTGCCACCCCCACCCATAGGGACTATGTTGCTCATCACTCCTGCCACCCCCACTCATAGGGCTTATGTTGCCCATCACTCCTGCCACCCCCACCCATAGGGGACCTGTTGCCCATCACTACTGCCACCCCCACCCATAGGGACTATGTTGCCCATCACTCCTGCCACCCCCAACCATAGGGGACCTGTTGCCCATCAGTACTGCCACCCTCACCCATTGAGGACCTGTTGCCCATCACTACTGCCACCCCCACCCATAGGAACTATTTTGCCCATCACTTCTGCCACCCCCACTCATAGGGGACCTGTTGCCCTTCACTCCTGCCACCCCACTAACAGGGCTTATGTTGCCCATTACTACTGCCACCCTCACCCATAGGGACTATGTTGCCCATCACTCCTGCCACCCCCACCCATAGGGGACCTGTTGCCCATCACTACTGCCAACCCCTCCCATAGGGGACCTGTTGGCCATCACTCCTGCCACCCCCACTCATAGGGCTTATGTTGCCCATCACTACTGCCACCCCCACCCATAGGGACTATGTTGCCCATCACTACTGCCACCCCCACCCATAGGGCTTATGTTGCCCATCACTCCTGCCACCCCCACCCATAGGGCTTCTGTTGCCCATCACTCCTGCCACCCCCACCCATAGGGACTATGTTGCCCATCACTACTGCCACCCCCACTCATAGGGGACCTGTTGTCTATCACCCCTGCCACCCCCACTCATAGGGCTTATGTTGCCCAGCACTCCTGCCACCCCCACCCATAGGGGACCTGTTGCCCATCACTACTGCCACCCCCACCCATAGGGACTATGTTGACCATCACTCCTGCCACCCCCACTCATAGGGCTTATGTTGCCCATCACTCCTGCCACTCCCACCCATAGGGGACCTGTTGCCCATCACTACGGCCACCCCCACTCATAGGGCTTATGTTGCCCAGCACTCCTACCACCCCCACCCATAGGAGACCTATTGCCCATCACTACTGCCACCCCCACCCATAGGGACTATGTTGCCCATCACTACTGCCACCCCCACCCATAGAGGACCTGTTGCCCATCACTACTGCCACCCCCACCCATAGGGGACCTGTTGCCCATCACTACTGCACCCCCACCCATAGGGGACCTGTTGCCCATCACTACTGCCACCCCCACCCATAGGGCTTCTGTTGCCCATCACTCCTGCCACCCCCACTCATAGGGCTTATGTTGCCCATCACTACTGCCACCCCCACCCATAGGGACTATGTTGCCCATCACTCCTGCCACCCCCACCCATAGGGGACCTGTTGCCCATCACTCCTGCCACCCCAACCCATAGGGACTATGTTGCCCATCACTACTGCCATCCCCACTCATAGGGGACCTGTTGCCCATCACTCCTGCCACCCGCACTCATGGGGCTTATGTTGCCCAGCACTCCTGCCACCCCCACCAATAGGGGACATGTTGCCCATCACTACTGCAATGCCCACCAATAGGGACTATGTTGCTCATCACTCCTGCCACCCGCACTCATAGGGCTTATGCTGCCCATCACTCCTTCCACCCCCACTCATAGGGAACCTGTTGCCTATCACTCCTGCCACCCCGACCCATAGGGACTATGTTGCCCATCACTACTGCCACCCCCACCAATAGGGACCTGTTGCCCATCACTACTGCCACCCCCACTCATAGGGCTTATGTTGCCCAGCACTCCTGCCACCCCCACCCATAGGGACTATGTTACCCATCACTACTGCCACCCCCACTCATAGGGACCTGTTGCCCATCACTACTGCCACCCCCACTCATAGGGACTATGTTGCCCATCACTCCTGCCACCCCCACTCATAGGGCTCATGTTGCCCATCACTCCTGCCACCCCCACCCATAGGGGATCTGTTGCCCCTCACTCCTGCCACCCCCACCCATAGGGACTATGTTGCCCATCACTACTGCCACCCCCACTCATGGGGCTTATGTTGCCCATCACTCCTGCCACTCCCACTCATGGGGCTTATGTTGCCCATCACCCCTGCCACCCCATCCATAGGGGACCTGTTGCCCATCCCTACTGCCACCACCACCCATAGGGGACCTGTTGCCCATCACTACTGCCACCCCCACCCATAGGGCTTCTGTTGCCCATCACTCCTGCCACCCCCACTCATAGGGCTTATGTTGTCCATCACTACTGCCACCCCCACCCATAGGGACTATGTTGCCCATCACTACTGCCACCCCCACCCATAGGGCTTCTGTTGCCCATCACTCCTGCCACCCCCACTCATAGGGCTTATGTTGTCCATCACTACTGCCACCCCCACCCATAGGGACTATGTTGCCTATCACTCCTGCCACCCCCACCCATAGGGACTATGTTGCCCATCACTACTGCCACCCCCACCAATAGGGACCTGTTGCCCATCACTACTGCCACCCCCACTCATAGGGCTTATGTTGCCCAGCACTCCTGCCACCCCCACCCATAGGGACTATGTTACCCATCACTACTGCCACCCCCACTCATAGGGACCTGTTGCCCATCACTACTGCCACCCCCACTCATAGGGCTTATGTTGCCCAGCACTCTTGCTACCCCCACCCATAGGGGACCTGTTGCCGATCACTACTGCCACCCCCACCCATAGGGACTATGTTGCCCATCACTACTGCAACCCCCACCCATTGAGGACCTGTTGCCTATACTACTGCCACCCCCACCCATAGGAACTATTTTGCCCATCACTACTGCCACCCCCGCTCATAGGGGACCTGTTGACCTTCAATCCTGCCACCCTACTCACAGGGCTTATGTTGCCCATCACTACTGCCACCCTTACCCATAGGGACTATGTTGCCCATCACTCATGCCACCCCTACTCATAGGGCTTTTGTTGCCCATCACTCCTGACACCCCCACCCATAGGGGACCTGTTGCCCATCACTACTGCCACCCCCTCCCATAGGGGACCTGTTGCCCATCACTCCTGCCACCCCCACTCATAGGGCTTATGTTGCCCATCACTACTGCCACCCCCACCCATAGGGACTATGTTGCCCATCACTACTGCCACCCCCACCCATAGGGCTTATGTTGCCCATCACTCCTGCCACCCCCACTCATAGGGCTCATGTTGCCCATCACTCCTGCCACCCCCACCCATAGGGGATCTGTTGCCCCTCACTCCTGCCACCCCCACCCATAGGGACTATGTTGCCCATCACTACTGCCACCCCCACTCATGGGGCTTATGTTGCCCATCACTCCTGCCACCCCCACTCATGGGGCTTATGTTGCCCATCACCCCTGCCACCCCATCCATAGGGGACCTGTTGCCCATCACTACTGCCACCACCACCCATAGGGGACCTGTTGCCCATCACTACTGCCACCCCCACCCATAGGGCTTCTGTTGCCCATCACTCCTGCCACCCCCACTCATAGGGCTTATGTTGTCCATCACTACTGCCACCCCCACCCATAGGGACTATGTTGCCCATCACTACTGCCACCCCCACCCATAGGGACTATGGTGCCCATCTCTACTGCCACCCCCACTCATAGGGGATCTGTTGCCCTTCACTCCTGCCACCCTACTCACAGGGCGCATGTTGCCCATCACTACTGCCACCCTTACCCATAGGGACTATGTTGCCCATCACTCCTGCCACCCCTACTCATAGGGATTTCGTTGCCCATCACTCCTGCCACCCCCACCCATAGGGGACCTGTTGCCCATCACTACTGTCACCCCCTCCCATAGGGGACCTGTTGCCCATCACTCCTGCCACCCCCACTCATAAGGCTTATGTTGCCCATCACTCCTGCCACCCCCACCCATAGGGACTATGTTGCCCATCACTCCTGCCACCCCCACTCATAGGGGACCTGTTGTCTATCACTCCTGCCACCCCCACTCATAGGGCTTATGTTGCCCAGCACTCCTGCCACCCCACCCATAGGGGACCTGTTGCCCATCACTACTGCCACCCCCACCCATAGGGACTATGTTGGCCATCACTCCTGCCACCCCCACTCATAGGGCTTATGTTGCCCATCACTCATGCCACCCCCACCTATAGGGGACCTGTTGCCCATCACTACTGCCACCCCCACTCATAGAGCTTATGATGCCCAGCACACCTACCACCCTCACCCATAAAGGACCTGTTGCCCATCACTACTGCCACCCCCACCCATAGGGACTACGTTGCCCATCACTCCTGCCACCCCCACTCATAGGGCTTTTGTTGCCCATCACTCCTGCCACCCCATCCATAGGGGACCTGTTGCCCATCACTACTGCCACCCCCACCCATAGGGCTTCTGTTGCCCATCACTCCTGCCACCCGCACTCATAGGGCTTATGTTGCCCATCACTACTGCCACCCCCACTCATAGGGACTATGTTGCCCATCACTACTGCCACCCCCACTCATAGGGACTATGTTGCCCATCACTTCTGCCACCCCCACCCATAGGGGACCTGTTGCCCATCACTACTGCCAACCCCCACCCATAGGCGACCTGTTGCCCATCACTCCTGCCACCCCCACCCATAGTGACTATGTTGCCCATCACTACTGCCACACCCACTCATAGGGGACCTGTTGTCTATCACTCCTGCCACCCCCACTCATAGGCCTTATGTTGCCCATCACTACTGCCACCCCCACCCATAGGGCTTATGTTGCCCATCACTCCTGCCACCCCCACCAATAGGGCACCTGTTGCCCATCACTCCTGCCACCCCCACCCATGGGGACTATGTTGCCCATCACTACTGCAACCCCCACTCATAGGCCTTATGTTGCCCATCACTCCTGCCACCCATCCATAGGGGACCTGTTGCCCATCACTTCTGCCACCCCCACCCATAGGGGACCTGTTGCCCATCAGTACTGCCACCCCCACCCATAGGGCTTCTGTTGCCCATCACTCCTGCCACCCCCACTCATAGGGCTTATGTTGCCCATCACTACTGCCACCCCCACCCATAGGGACTATGTTGCCCATCACTCCTGCCACCCCCACCCATAGGGGACCTGTTGCCCATCACCACTGCCACCCCCCGCCATAGGGGACCTGTTGCCCATCACAACTGCCACCCCCACCCATAGGGACTATGTTGCTCATCACTCCTGCCACCCCCACTCATAGGGCTTATGTTGCCCATCACTCCTGCCACCCCCTCCCATAGGGGACCTGTTGCCCATCACTATTGCCACCCCCACTCATAGGGCTTATGTTCCCAGCACACCTACCAACCCCACTCATAGGAGACCTCTTGCCCATCACTACTGCCACCCCCACCCATAGGGACTATGTTGCCCATCACTACTGCTACCCCCACCCATAGAGGACCTGTTGCCCATCACTACTGCCACCCCCACCCATAGGGACTATGTTGCCCATCACTCCTGCCACCCCCACTCATAGGGATTATGTTGCCCATCACTCCTGCCACCCCATCCATAGGGGACCTGTTGCCCATCACTACTGCCACCCCCACCCATAGGCCTTCTGTTGCCCATCACTCCTGCCACCCGCACTCGTAGGGCTTATGTTGCCCTTCACTACTGCCACCCCCACTCATAGGGACTATGTTGCCCATCACTACTGCCACCCCCACTCATAGGGACTATGTTGCCCATCACTCCTGCCACCCCCACCCATAGGGGACCTGTTGCCCATCACTACTGCCACCCCCACCCATAGGCGACCTGTTGCCCATCATTCCTGCCACCCCCACCCATAGGGACTATGTTGCCCATCACTACTGCCACACCCACTCATAGGGGACGTGTTGTCTATCACTCCTGCCACCCCCACTCATAGGCCTTATGTTGCCCATCACTACTGCCACCCCCACCCATAGGGCTTATGTTGCCCATCACTACTGCCACCCCCACCCATAGGGCACCTGTTGCCCATCACTCCTGCCACCCCCACCCATGGGGACTATGTTGCCCATCACTACTGCCACCCCCACTCATAGGCCTTATGTTGCCCATCACTCCTGCCACCCATCCATAGGGGATCTGTTGCCCATCACTACTCCCACCCCCACCCATAGGGGACCTGTTGCCCATCACTACTGCCACCCCCACCCATAGGGCTTCTGTTGCCCATCACTCCTGCCACCCCCACTCATAGGGCTTATGTTGCCCATCACTACTGCCACCCCCCGCCATAGGGGACCTGTTGCCCATCACAACTGCCACCCCCACCCATAGGGACTATGTTGCTCATCACTCCTGCCACCCCCACTCATAGGGCTTATGTTGCCCATCACTCCTGCCACCCCCTCCCATAGGGGACCTGTTGCCCATCACTATTGCCACCCCCACTCATAGGGCTTATGTTCCCAGCACACCTACCAACCCCACTCATAGGAGACCTCTTGCCCATCACTACTGCCACCCCCACCCATAGGGACTATGTTGCCCATCACTACTGCTACCCCCACCCATAGAGGACCTGTTGCCCATCACTACTGCCACCCCCACCCATAGGGACTATGTTGCCCATCACTCCTGCCACCCCCACTCATAGGGATTATGTTGCCCATCACTCCTGCCACCCCATCCATAGGGGACCTGTTGCCCATCACTACTGCCACCCCCACCCATAGGCCTTCTGTTGCCCATCACTCCTGCCACCCGCACTCATAGGGCTTATGTTGCCCATCACTACTGCCACCCCCACTCATAGGGACTATGTTGCCCATCACTACTGCCACCCCCACTCATAGGGACTATGTTGCCCATCACTCCTGCCACCCCCACTCATAGGGACTATGTTGCCCATCACTCCTGCCACCCCCACCCATAGGGGACCTGTTGCCCATCACTACTGCCACCCCCACCCATAGGCGACCTGTTGCCCATCATTCCTGCCACCCCCACCCATAGGGACTATGTTGCCCATCACTACTGCCACACCCACTCATAGGGGACGTGTTGTCTATCACTCCTGCCACCCCCACTCATAGGCCTTATGTTGCCCATCACTACTGCCACCCCCACCCATAGGGCTTATGTTGCCCATCACTACTGCCACCCCCACCCATAGGGCACCTGTTGCCCATCACTCCTGCCACCCCCACCCATGGGGACTATGTTGCCCATCACTACTGCCACCCCCACTCATAGGCCTTATGTTGCCCATCACTCCTGCCACCCATCCATAGGGGACCTGTTGCCCATCACTACTCCCACCCCCACCCATAGGGGACCTGTTGCCCATCACTACTGCCACCCCCACCCATAGGGCTTCTGTTGCCCATCACTCCTGCCACCCCCAATCATAGGGCTTATGTTGCCCATCACTACTGCCACCCCCACCCATAGGGACTATGGTGCCCATCACTCCTGCCACCCCCACCCATAGGGGACCTGTTGCCCATCACTACTTCCACCCCCCGCCATAGGGGACCTGTTGCCCATCACAACTGCCACCCCCACCCATAGGGACTATGTTGCTCATCACTCCTGCCACCCCCACTCATAGGGCTTATGTTGCCCATCACTCCTGCCACCCCCACCCATAGGGCACCTGTTGCCCATCACTACTGCCACCCCCACCGATAGGGACTATGTTGCCCATCACTCCTGCCACCCCCAACCATAGGGGACCTGTTGCCCATCACTACTGCCACCCTCAGCCATTGAGGACCTGTTGCCCATCACTACTGCCACCCCCACCCATAGGAACTATTTTGCCCATCACTTCTGCCACCCCCACTCATAGGGGACCTGTTGCCCTTCACTCCTGCCACCCCACTAACAGGGCTTATGTTGCCCATTACTACTGCCACCCTCACCCATAGGGACTATGTTGCCCATCACTCCTGCCACCCCCACCCATAGGGGACCTGTTGCCCATCACTACTGCCAACTCCTCACATAGGGGACCTGTTGCCCATCACTCCTGCCACCCCCACTCATAGGGCTTATGTTGCCCATCACTACTGCCACCCCCACCCATAGGGACTATGTTGCCCATCACTACTGCCACCCCCACCCATAGGGCTTATGTTGCCCATCACTCCTGCCACCCCCACCCATAGGGCTTCTGTTGCCCATCACTCCTGCCACCCCCACCCATAGGGACTATGTTGCCCATCACTACTGCCACCCCCACTCATAGGGGACCTGTTGTCTATCACCCCTGCCACACCCACTCATAGGGCTTATGTTGCCCAGCACTCCTGCCACCCCCACCCATAGGGGACCTGTTGCCCATCACTACTGTCACCCCCACCCATAGGGACTATGTTGCCCATCACTCCTGCCACCCCCACTCATAGGGCTTATGTTGCCCATCACTCCTGCCACCCCCACCCATAGGGGACCTGTTGCCCATCACTACGGCCACCCCCACTCATAGGGCTTATGTTGCCCAGCACTCCTACCACCCCCACCCATAGGAGACCTATTGCCCATCACTACTGCCACCCCCACCCATAGGGACTATGTTGCCCATCACTACTGCCACCCCCACCCATAGAGGACCTGTTGCCCATCACTACTGCCACCCCCACCCATAGGGGACCTGTTGCCCATCACTACTGCACCCCCACCCATAGGGGACCTGTTGCCCATCACTACTGCCACCCCCACCCATAGGGCTTCTGTTGCCCATCACTCCTGCCACCCCCACTCATAGGGCTTATGTTGCCCATCACTACTGCCACCCCCACCCATAGGGACTATGTTGCCCATCACTCCTGCCACCCCCACCGATAGGGGACCTGTTGCCCATCACTCCTGCCACCCCAACCCATAGGGACTATGTTGCCCATCACTACTGCCATCCCCACTCATAGGGGACCTGTTGCCCATCACTCCTGCCACCCCCACTCATAGGGCTTATGTTGCCCAGCACTCCTGCCACCCCCACCAATAGGGGACATGTTGCCCATCACTACTGCAACCCCCACCAATAGGGACTATGTTGCTCATCACTCCTGCCACCCGCACTCATAGGGCTTATGCTGCCCATCACTCCTGCCACCCCCACTCATAGGGAACCTGTTGCCTATCACTCCTGCCACCCCCACCCATAGGGACTATGTTGCCCATCACTACTGCCACCCCCACCAATAGGGACCTGTTGCCCATCACTACTGCCACCCCCACTCATAGGGCTTATGTTGCCCAGCACTCCTGCCACCCCCACCCATAGGGACTATGTTACCCATCACTACTGCCACCCCCACTCATAGGGACCTGTTGCCCATCACTACTGCCACCCCACTCATAGGGCTTATGTTGCCCAGCACTCTTGCTACCCCCACCCATAGGGGACCTGTTGCCGATCACTACTGCCACCCCCACCCATAGGGACTATGTTTCCCATCACTACTGCAACCCCCACCCATTGAGGACCTGTTGCCTATACTACTGCCACCCCCACCCATAGGAACTATTTTGCCCATCACTACTGCCACCCCCACTCATAGGGGACCTGTTGACCTTCAATCCTGCCACCCTACTCACAGGGCTTATGTTGCTCATCACTCCTGCCACCCCCACTCATAGGGCTTATGTTGCCCATCACTACTGCCACCCCCACCCATAGGGACTATGTTGCCCATCACTCCTGCCACCCCCACCCATAGGGGACCTGTTGCCCATCACTACTGCCACCCCCCGCCATAGGGGACCTGTTGCCCATCACAACTGCCACACCCACCCATAGGGACTATGTTGCTCATCACTCCTGCCACCCCCACTCATGGGGCTTATGTTGCCCATCACTCCTGCCACCCCCACCCATAGGGGACCTGTTGCCCATCACTACTGCCACCCCCACCCATACGGACTATGTTGCCCATCACTCCTGCCACCCCCAACCATAGGGGACCTGTTGCCCATCAGTACTGCCACCCTCACCCATTGAGGACCTGTTGCCCATCACTACTGCCACCCCCACCCATAGGAACTATTTTGCCCATCACTTCTGCCACCCCCACTCATAGGGGACCTGTTGCCCTTCACTCCTGCCACCCCAATAACAGGGCTTATGTTGCCCATTACTACTGCCACCCTCACCCATAGGGACTATGTTGCCCATCACTCCTGCCACCCCCACCCATAGGGGACCTGTTGCCCATCACTCCTGCCACCCCCACTCATAGGGCTTATGTTGCCCAGCACTCCTGCCACCCCCACCAATAGGGGACATGTTGCCCATCACTACTGCAACCCCCACCAATAGGGACTATGTTGCTCATCACTCCTGCCACCCGCACTCATAGGGCTTATGCTGCCCATCACTCCTGCCACCCCCACTCATAGGGAACCTGTTGCCTATCACTCCTGCCACCCCCACCCATAGGGACTATGTTGCCCATCACTACTGCCACCCCCACCAATAGGGACCTGTTGCCCATCACTACTGCCACCCCCACTCATAGGGCTTATGTTGCCCAGCACTCCAGCCACCCCCACCCATAGGGACTATGTTACCCATCACTACTGCCACCCCAACTCATAGGGACCTCTTGCCCATCACTACTGCCACCCCCACTCATAGGGCTTATGTTGCCCAGCACTCTTGCTACCCCCACCCATAGGGGACCTGTTGCCGATCACTACTGCCACCCCCACCCATAGGGACTATGTTGCCCATCACTACTGCAACCCCCACCCATTGAGGACCTGTTGCCTATACTACTGCCACCCCCACCCATAGGAACTATTTTGCCCATCACTACTGCCACCCCCACTCATAGGGGACCTGTTGACCTTCAATCCTGCCACCCTACTCACAGGGCTTATGTTGCTCATCACTCCTGCCACCCCCACTCATAGGGCTTATGTTGCCCATCACTACTGCCACCCCCACCCATAGGGACTATGTTGCCCATCACTCCTGCCACCCCCACCCATAGGGGACCTGTTGCCCATCACTACTGCCACCCCCACCCATAGGGACTATGTTGCCCATCACTACTGCAACCCCCACCCATTGAGGACCTGTTGCCTATACTACTGCCACCCCCACCCATAGGAACTATTTTGCCCATCACTACTGCCACCCCCACTCATAGGGGACCTGTTGACCTTCAATCCTGCCACCCTACTCACAGGGCTTATGTTGCTCATCACTCCTGCCACCCCCACTCATAGGGCTTATGTTGCCCATCACTCCTGCCACCCCCACCCATAGGGGACCTGTTGCCCATCACTACTTCCACCCCCCGCCATAGGGGACCTGTTGCCCATCACAACTGCCACCCCCACCCATAGGGACTATGTTGCTCATCACTCCTGCCACCCCCACTCATAGGGCTTATGTTGCCCATCACTCCTGCCACCCCCACCCATAGGGCACCTGTTGCCCATCACTACTGCCACCCCCACCGATAGGGACTATGTTGCCCATCACTCCTGCCACCCCCAACCATAGGGGACCTGTTGCCCATCACTACTGCCACCCTCAGCCATTGAGGACCTGTTGCCCATCACTACTGCCACCCCCACCCATAGGAACTATTTTGCCCATCACTTCTGCCACCCCCACTCATAGGGGACCTGTTGCCCTTCACTCCTGCCACCCCACTAACAGGGCTTATGTTGCCCATTACTACTGCCACCCTCACCCATAGGGACTATGTTGCCCATCACTCCTGCCACCCCCACCCATAGGGGACCTGTTGCCCATCACTACTGCCAACTCCTCACATAGGGGACCTGTTGCCCATCACTCCTGCCACCCCCACTCATAGGGCTTATGTTGCCCATCACTACTGCCACCCCCACCCATAGGGACTATGTTGCCCATCACTACTGCCACCCCCACCCATAGGGCTTATGTTGCCCATCACTCCTGCCACCCCCACCCATAGGGCTTCTGTTGCCCATCACTCCTGCCACCCCCACCCATAGGGACTATGTTGCCCATCACTACTGCCACCCCCACTCATAGGGGACCTGTTGTCTATCACCCCTGCCACACCCACTCATAGGGCTTATGTTGCCCAGCACTCCTGCCACCCCCACCCATAGGGGACCTGTTGCCCATCACTACTGCCACCCCCACCCATAGGGACTATGTTGCCCATCACTCCTGCCACCCCCACTCATAGGGCTTATGTTGCCCATCACTCCTGCCACCCCCACCCATAGGGGACCTGTTGCCCATCACTACGGCCACCCCCACTCATAGGGCTTATGTTGCCCAGCACTCCTACCACCCCCACCCATAGGAGACCTATTGCCCATCACTACTGCCACCCCCACCCATAGGGACTATGTTGCCCATCACTACTGCCACCCCCACCCATAGAGGACCTGTTGCCCATCACTACTGCCACCCCCACCCATAGGGGACCTGTTGCCCATCACTACTGCACCCCCACCCATAGGGGACCTGTTGCCCATCACTACTGCCACCCCCACCCATAGGGCTTCTGTTGCCCATCACTCCTGCCACCCCCACTCATAGGGCTTATGTTGCCCATCACTACTGCCACCCCCACCCATAGGGACTATGTTGCCCATCACTCCTGCCACCCCCACCGATAGGGGACCTGTTGCCCATCACTCCTGCCACCCCAACCCATAGGGACTATGTTGCCCATCACTACTGCCATCCCCACTCATAGGGGACCTGTTGCCCATCACTCCTGCCACCCCCACTCATAGGGCTTATGTTGCCCAGCACTCCTGCCACCCCCACCAATAGGGGACATGTTGCCCATCACTACTGCAACCCCCACCAATAGGGACTATGTTGCTCATCACTCCTGCCACCCGCACTCATAGGGCTTATGCTGCCCATCACTCCTGCCACCCCCACTCATAGGGAACCTGTTGCCTATCACTCCTGCCACCCCCACCCATAGGGACTATGTTGCCCATCACTACTGCCACCCCCACCAATAGGGACCTGTTGCCCATCACTACTGCCACCCCCACTCATAGGGCTTATGTTGCCCAGCACTCCTGCCACCCCCACCCATAGGGACTATGTTACCCATCACTACTGCCACCCCCACTCATAGGGACCTGTTGCCCATCACTACTGCCACCCCACTCATAGGGCTTATGTTGCCCAGCACTCTTGCTACCCCCACCCATAGGGGACCTGTTGCCGATCACTACTGCCACCCCCACCCATAGGGACTATGTTGCCCATCACTACTGCAACCCCCACCCATTGAGGACCTGTTGCCTATACTACTGCCACCCCCACCCATAGGAACTATTTTGCCCATCACTACTGCCACCCCCACTCATAGGGGACCTGTTGACCTTCAATCCTGCCACCCTACTCACAGGGCTTATGTTGCTCATCACTCCTGCCACCCCCACTCATAGGGCTTATGTTGCCCATCACTACTGCCACCCCCACCCATAGGGACTATGTTGCCCATCACTCCTGCCACCCCCACCCATAGGGGACCTGTTGCCCATCACTACTGCCACCCCCCGCCATAGGGGACCTGTTGCCCATCACAACTGCCACACCCACCCATAGGGACTATGTTGCTCATCACTCCTGCCACCCCCACTCATGGGGCTTATGTTGCCCATCACTCCTGCCACCCCCACCCATAGGGGACCTGTTGCCCATCACTACTGCCACCCCCACCCATACGGACTATGTTGCCCATCACTCCTGCCACCCCCAACCATAGGGGACCTGTTGCCCATCAGTACTGCCACCCTCACCCATTGAGGACCTGTTGCCCATCACTACTGCCACCCCCACCCATAGGAACTATTTTGCCCATCACTTCTGCCACCCCCACTCATAGGGGACCTGTTGCCCTTCACTCCTGCCACCCCAATAACAGGGCTTATGTTGCCCATTACTACTGCCACCCTCACCCATAGGGACTATGTTGCCCATCACTCCTGCCACCCCCACCCATAGGGGACCTGTTGCCCATCACTCCTGCCACCCCCACTCATAGGGCTTATGTTGCCCAGCACTCCTGCCACCCCCACCAATAGGGGACATGTTGCCCATCACTACTGCAACCCCCACCAATAGGGACTATGTTGCTCATCACTCCTGCCACCCGCACTCATAGGGCTTATGCTGCCCATCACTCCTGCCACCCCCACTCATAGGGAACCTGTTGCCTATCACTCCTGCCACCCCCACCCATAGGGACTATGTTGCCCATCACTACTGCCACCCCCACCAATAGGGACCTGTTGCCCATCACTACTGCCACCCCCACTCATAGGGCTTATGTTGCCCAGCACTCCTGCCACCCCCACCCATAGGGACTATGTTACCCATCACTACTGCCACCCCAACTCATAGGGACCTCTTGCCCATCACTACTGCCACCCCCACTCATAGGGCTTATGTTGCCCAGCACTCTTGCTACCCCCACCCATAGGGGACCTGTTGCCGATCACTACTGCCACCCCCACCCATAGGGACTATGTTGCCCATCACTACTGCAACCCCCACCCATTGAGGACCTGTTGCCTATACTACTGCCACCCCCACCCATAGGAACTATTTTGCCCATCACTACTGCCACCCCCACTCATAGGGGACCTGTTGACCTTCAATCCTGCCACCCTACTCACAGGGCTTATGTTGCTCATCACTCCTGCCACCCCCACTCATAGGGCTTATGTTGCCCATCACTACTGCCACCCCCACCCATAGGGACTATGTTGCCCATCACTCCTGCCACCCCCACCCATAGGGGACCTGTTGCCCATCACTACTGCCACCCCCACCCATAGGGACTATGTTGCCCATCACTACTGCAACCCCCACCCATTGAGGACCTGTTGCCTATACTACTGCCACCCCCACCCATAGGAACTATTTTGCCCATCACTACTGCCACCCCCACTCATAGGGGACCTGTTGACCTTCAATCCTGCCACCCTACTCACAGGGCTTATGTTGCTCATCACTCCTGCCACCCCCACTCATAGGGCTTATGTTGCCCATCACTCCTGCCACCCCCACCCATAGGGGACCTGTTGCCCATCACTACTTCCACCCCCCGCCATAGGGGACCTGTTGCCCATCACAACTGCCACCCCCACCCATAGGGACTATGTTGCTCATCACTCCTGCCACCCCCACTCATAGGGCTTATGTTGCCCATCACTCCTGCCACCCCCACCCATAGGGCACCTGTTGCCCATCACTACTGCCACCCCCACCGATAGGGACTATGTTGCCCATCACTCCTGCCACCCCCAACCATAGGGGACCTGTTGCCCATCACTACTGCCACCCTCAGCCATTGAGGACCTGTTGCCCATCACTACTGCCACCCCCACCCATAGGAACTATTTTGCCCATCACTTCTGCCACCCCCACTCATAGGGGACCTGTTGCCCTTCACTCCTGCCACCCCACTAACAGGGCTTATGTTGCCCATTACTACTGCCACCCTCACCCATAGGGACTATGTTGCCCATCACTCCTGCCACCCCCACCCATAGGGGACCTGTTGCCCATCACTACTGCCAACTCCTCACATAGGGGACCTGTTGCCCATCACTCCTGCCACCCCCACTCATAGGGCTTATGTTGCCCATCACTACTGCCACCCCCACCCATAGGGACTATGTTGCCCATCACTACTGCCACCCCCACCCATAGGGCTTATGTTGCCCATCACTCCTGCCACCCCCACCCATAGGGCTTCTGTTGCCCATCACTCCTGCCACCCCCACCCATAGGGACTATGTTGCCCATCACTACTGCCACCCCCACTCATAGGGGACCTGTTGTCTATCACCCCTGCCACACCCACTCATAGGGCTTATGTTGCCCAGCACTCCTGCCACCCCCACCCATAGGGGACCTGTTGCCCATCACTACTGCCACCCCCACCCATAGGGACTATGTTGCCCATCACTCCTGCCACCCCCACTCATAGGGCTTATGTTGCCCATCACTCCTGCCACCCCCACCCATAGGGGACCTGTTGCCCATCACTACGGCCACCCCCACTCATAGGGCTTATGTTGCCCAGCACTCCTACCACCCCCACCCATAGGAGACCTATTGCCCATCACTACTGCCACCCCCACCCATAGGGACTATGTTGCCCATCACTACTGCCACCCCCACCCATAGAGGACCTGTTGCCCATCACTACTGCCACCCCCACCCATAGGGGACCTGTTGCCCATCACTACTGCACCCCCACCCATAGGGGACCTGTTGCCCATCACTACTGCCACCCCCACCCATAGGGCTTCTGTTGCCCATCACTCCTGCCACCCCCACTCATAGGGCTTATGTTGCCCATCACTACTGCCACCCCCACCCATAGGGACTATGTTGCCCATCACTCCTGCCACCCCCACCGATAGGGGACCTGTTGCCCATCACTCCTGCCACCCCAACCCATAGGGACTATGTTGCCCATCACTACTGCCATCCCCACTCATAGGGGACCTGTTGCCCATCACTCCTGCCACCCCCACTCATAGGGCTTATGTTGCCCAGCACTCCTGCCACCCCCACCAATAGGGGACATGTTGCCCATCACTACTGCAACCCCCACCAATAGGGACTATGTTGCTCATCACTCCTGCCACCCGCACTCATAGGGCTTATGCTGCCCATCACTCCTGCCACCCCCACTCATAGGGAACCTGTTGCCTATCACTCCTGCCACCCCCACCCATAGGGACTATGTTGCCCATCACTACTGCCACCCCCACCAATAGGGACCTGTTGCCCATCACTACTGCCACCCCCACTCATAGGGCTTATGTTGCCCAGCACTCCTGCCACCCCCACCCATAGGGACTATGTTACCCATCACTACTGCCACCCCCACTCATAGGGACCTGTTGCCCATCACTACTGCCACCCCACTCATAGGGCTTATGTTGCCCAGCACTCTTGCTACCCCCACCCATAGGGGACCTGTTGCCGATCACTACTGCCACCCCCACCCATAGGGACTATGTTGCCCATCACTACTGCAACCCCCACCCATTGAGGACCTGTTGCCTATACTACTGCCACCCCCACCCATAGGAACTATTTTGCCCATCACTACTGCCACCCCCACTCATAGGGGACCTGTTGACCTTCAATCCTGCCACCCTACTCACAGGGCTTATGTTGCTCATCACTCCTGCCACCCCCACTCATAGGGCTTATGTTGCCCATCACTACTGCCACCCCCACCCATAGGGACTATGTTGCCCATCACTCCTGCCACCCCCACCCATAGGGGACCTGTTGCCCATCACTACTGCCACCCCCCGCCATAGGGGACCTGTTGCCCATCACAACTGCCACACCCACCCATAGGGACTATGTTGCTCATCACTCCTGCCACCCCCACTCATGGGGCTTATGTTGCCCATCACTCCTGCCACCCCCACCCATAGGGGACCTGTTGCCCATCACTACTGCCACCCCCACCCATACGGACTATGTTGCCCATCACTCCTGCCACCCCCAACCATAGGGGACCTGTTGCCCATCAGTACTGCCACCCTCACCCATTGAGGACCTGTTGCCCATCACTACTGCCACCCCCACCCATAGGAACTATTTTGCCCATCACTTCTGCCACCCCCACTCATAGGGGACCTGTTGCCCTTCACTCCTGCCACCCCAATAACAGGGCTTATGTTGCCCATTACTACTGCCACCCTCACCCATAGGGACTATGTTGCCCATCACTCCTGCCACCCCCACCCATAGGGGACCTGTTGCCCATCACTCCTGCCACCCCCACTCATAGGGCTTATGTTGCCCAGCACTCCTGCCACCCCCACCAATAGGGGACATGTTGCCCATCACTACTGCAACCCCCACCAATAGGGACTATGTTGCTCATCACTCCTGCCACCCGCACTCATAGGGCTTATGCTGCCCATCACTCCTGCCACCCCCACTCATAGGGAACCTGTTGCCTATCACTCCTGCCACCCCCACCCATAGGGACTATGTTGCCCATCACTACTGCCACCCCCACCAATAGGGACCTGTTGCCCATCACTACTGCCACCCCCACTCATAGGGCTTATGTTGCCCAGCACTCCTGCCACCCCCACCCATAGGGACTATGTTACCCATCACTACTGCCACCCCAACTCATAGGGACCTCTTGCCCATCACTACTGCCACCCCCACTCATAGGGCTTATGTTGCCCAGCACTCTTGCTACCCCCACCCATAGGGGACCTGTTGCCGATCACTACTGCCACCCCCACCCATAGGGACTATGTTGCCCATCACTACTGCAACCCCCACCCATTGAGGACCTGTTGCCTATACTACTGCCACCCCCACCCATAGGAACTATATTGCCCATCACTACTGCCACCCCCACTCATAGGGGACCTGTTGACCTTCAATCCTGCCACCCTACTCACAGGGCTTATGTTGCTCATCACTCCTGCCACCCCCACTCATAGGGCTTATGTTGCCCATCACTACTGCCACCCCCACCCATAGGGACTATGTTGCCCATCACTCCTGCCACCCCCACCCATAGGGGACCTGTTGCCCATCACTACTGCCACCCCCCGCCATAGGGGACCTGTTGCCCATCACAACTGCCACCCCCACCCATAGGGACTATGTTGCTCATCACTCCTGCCACCCCCACTCATGGGGCTTATGTTGCCCATCACTCCTGCCACCCCCACCCATAGGGGACCTGTTGCCCATCACTACTGCCACCCCCACCCATACGGACTATGTTGCCCATCACTCCTGCCACCCCCAACCATAGGGGACCTGTTGCCCATCAGTACTGCCACCCTCACCCATTGAGGACCTGTTGCCCATCACTACTGCCACCCCCACCCATAGGAACTATTTTGCCCATCACTTCTGCCACCCCCACTCATAGGGGACCTGTTGCCCTTCACTCCTGCCACCCCACTAACAGGGCTTATGTTGCCCATTACTACTGCCACCCTCACCCATAGGGACTATGTTGCCCATCACTCCTGCCACTCCCACCCATAGGGGACCTGTTGCCCATCACTACTGCCAACCCCTCCCATAGGGGACCTGTTGCCCATCACTCCTGCCACCCCCACTCATAGGGCTTATGTTGCCCATCACTACTGCCACCCCCACCCATAGGGACTATGTTGCCCATCACTACTGCCACCCCCACCCATAGGGCTTATGTTGCCCATCACTCCTGCCACCCCCACCCATAGGGCTTCTGTTGCCCATCACTCCTGCCACCCCCACCCATAGGGACTATGTTGCCCATCACTACTGCCACCCCCACTCATAGGGGACCTGTTGTCTATCACCCCTGCCACCCCCACTCATAGGGCTTATGTTGCCCAGCACTCCTGCCACCCCCACCCATAGGGGACCTGTTGCCCATCACTACTGCCACCCCCACCCATAGGGACTATGTTGCCCATCACTCCTGCCACCCCCACTCATAGGGCTTATGTTGCCCATCACTCCTGCCACCCCCACCCATAGGGGACCTGTTGCCCATCACTACGGCCACCCCCACTCATAGGGCTTATGTTGCCCAGCACTCCTACCACCCCCACCCATAGGAGACCTATTGCCCATCACTACTGCCACCCCCACCCATAGGGGCTATGTTGCCCATCACTACTGCCACCCCCACCCATAGAGGACCTGTTGCCCATCACTACTGCCACCCCCACCCATAGGGGACCTGTTGCCCATCACTACTGCACCCCCACCCATAGGGGACCTGTTGCCCATCACTACTGCCACCCCCACCCATAGGGCTTCTGTTGCCCATCACTCCTGCCACCCCCACTCATAGGGCTTATGTTGCCCATCACTACTGCCACCCCCACCCATAGGGACTATGTTGCCCATCACTCCTGCCACCCCCACCCATAGGGGACCTGTTGCCCATCACTCCTGCCACCCCAACCCATAGGGACTATGTTGCCCATCACTACTGCCATCCCCACTCATAGGGGACCTGTTGCCCATCACTCCTGCCACCCCCACTCATAGGGCTTATGTTGCCCAGCACTCCTGCCACCCCCACCAATAGGGGACATGTTGCCCATCACTACTGCAACCCCCACCAATAGGTACTATGTTGCTCATCACTCCTGCCGCCCGCACTCATAGGGCTTATGCTACCCATCACTCCTGCCACCCCCACTCATAGGGAACCTGTTGCCTATCACTCCTGCCACCCCCACCCATAGGGACTATGTTGCCCATCACTACTGCCACCCCCACCAATAGGGACCTGTTGCCCATCACTACTGCCACCCCCACTCATAGGGCTTATGTTGCCCAGCACTCCTGCCACCCCCACCCATAGGGACTATGTTACCCATGTTACCCATCACTACTGCCACCCCCACTCATAGGGACCTGTTGCCCATCACTACTGCCACCCCCACTCATAGGGCTTATGTTGCCCAGCACTCTTGCTACCCCCACCCATAGGGGACCTGTTGCCGATCACTACTGCCACCCCCACCCATAGGGACTATGTTGCCCATCACTACTGCAACCCCCACCCATTGAGGACCTGTTGCCTATACTACTGCCACCCCCACCCATAGGAACTATTTTGCCCATCACTACTGCCACCCCCGCTCATAGGGGACCTGTTGACCTTCAATCCTGCCACCCTACTCACAGGGCTTATGTTGCCCATCACTACTGCCACCCTTACCCATAGGGACTATGTTGCCCATCACTCATGCCACCCCTACTCATAGGGCTTTTGTTGCCCATCACTCCTGCCACCCCCACCCATAGGGGACCTGTTGCCCATCACTACTGCCACCCCCTCCCATAGGGGACCTGTTGCCCATCACTCCTGCCACCCCCACTCATAGGGCTTATGTTGCCCATCACTACTGCCACCCCCCCCCCATAGGGACTTTGTTGCCCATCACTACTGCCACCCCTACCCATAGGGCTTATGTTGCCCATCACTCCTGACACCCCCACTCATAGGGCTCATGTTGCCCATCACTCCTGCCACCCCCACCCATAGGGGATCTGTTGCCCCTCACTCCTGCCACCCCCACCCATAGGGACTATGTTGCCCATCACTACTGCCACCCCCACCCATAGGGCTTCTGTTGCCCATCACTCCTGCCACCCCCACTCATAGGGCTTATGTTGTCCATCACTACTGCCACCCCCACCCATAGGGACTATGTTGCCCATCACTACTGCTACCCCCACCCATAGGGCTATGGTGCCCATCTCTACTGCCACCCCCACTCATAGGGGATTTGTTGCCCTTCACTCCTGCCACCCTATTCACAGGGCTTATGTTGCCAATCACTACTGCCACCCTTACCCATAGGGACTATGTTGCCCATCACTCCTGCCACCCCTACTCATAGGGCTTTTGTTGCCAATCACTACTGCCACCCCCACCCATAGGGACTATGTTGCCCATCACTCCTGCCACCCCCACTCATAGGGGACCTGTTGTCTATCACTCCTGCCACCCCCACTCATAGGGCTTATGTTGCCCAGCACTCCTGCCACCCCCACCCATAGGGGACCTGTTGCCCATCACTACTGCCACCCCCACCCATAGGGACTATGTTGGCCATCACTCCTGCCACCCCCACTCATAGGGCTTATGTTGCCCATCACTCCTGCCACCCCCACCCATAGGGGACCTGTTGCCCATCACTACTGCCACCCCCACTCATAGAGCTTATGATGCCCAGCACACCTACCACCCTCACCCATAAAGGACCTGTTGCCCATCACTACTGCCACCCCCACCCATAGGGACTACGTTGCCCATCACTGCTGCCACCCCCACTCATAGGGCTTTTGTTGCCCATCACTCCTGCCACCCCATCCATAGGGGACCTGTTGCCCATCACTACTGCCACCCCCACCCATAGGGCTTCTGTTGCCCATCACTCCTGCCACTCGCACTCATAGGGCTTATGTTGCCCATCACTACTGCCACCCCCACTCATAGGGACTATGTTGCCCATCACTAGTGCCACCCCCACTCATAGGGACCTCTTGCCCATCACTACTGCCACCCCCACTCATAGGGCTTATGTTGCCCAGCACTCTTGCTACCCCCACCCATAGGGGACCTGTTGCCGATCACTACTGCCACCCCCACCCATAGGGACTATGTTGCCCATCACTACTGCAACCCCCACCCATTGAGGACCTGTTGCCTATACTACTGCCACCCCCACCCATAGGAACTATTTTGCCCATCACTACTGCCACCCCCACTCATAGGGGACCTGTTGACCTTCAATCCTGCCACCCTACTCACAGGGCTTATGTTGCTCATCACTCCTGCCACCCCCACTCATAGGGCTTATGTTGCCCATCACTACTGCCACCCCCACCCATAGGGACTATGTTGCCCATCACTCCTGCCACCCCCACCCATAGGGGACCTGTTGCCCATCACTACTGCCACCCCCCGCCATAGGGGACCTGTTGCCCATCACAACTGCCACCCCCACCCATAGGGACTATGTTGCTCATCACTCCTGCCACCCCCACTCATGGGGCTTATGTTGCCCATCACTCCTGCCACCCCCACCCATAGGGGACCTGTTGCCCATCACTACTGCCACCCCCACCCATACGGACTATGTTGCCCATCACTCCTGCCACCCCCAACCATAGGGGACCTGTTGCCCATCAGTACTGCCACCCTCACCCATTGAGGACCTGTTGCCCATCACTACTGCCACCCCCACCCATAGGAACTATTTTGCCCATCACTTCTGCCACCCCCACTCATAGGGGACCTGTTGCCCTTCACTCCTGCCACCCCACTAACAGGGCTTATGTTGCCCATTACTACTGCCACCCTCACCCATAGGGACTATGTTGCCCATCACTCCTGCCACTCCCACCCATAGGGGACCTGTTGCCCATCACTACTGCCAACCCCTCCCATAGGGGACCTGTTGCCCATCACTCCTGCCACCCCCACTCATAGGGCTTATGTTGCCCATCACTACTGCCACCCCCACCCATAGGGACTATGTTGCCCATCACTACTGCCACCCCCACCCATAGGGCTTATGTTGCCCATCACTCCTGCCACCCCCACCCATAGGGCTTCTGTTGCCCATCACTCCTGCCACCCCCACCCATAGGGACTATGTTGCCCATCACTACTGCCACCCCCACTCATAGGGGACCTGTTGTCTATCACCCCTGCCACCCCCACTCATAGGGCTTATGTTGCCCAGCACTCCTGCCACCCCCACCCATAGGGGACCTGTTGCCCATCACTACTGCCACCCCCACCCATAGGGACTATGTTGCCCATCACTCCTGCCACCCCCACTCATAGGGCTTATGTTGCCCATCACTCCTGCCACCCCCACCCATAGGGGACCTGTTGCCCATCACTACGGCCACCCCCACTCATAGGGCTTATGTTGCCCAGCACTCCTACCACCCCCACCCATAGGAGACCTATTGCCCATCACTACTGCCACCCCCACCCATAGGGGCTATGTTGCCCATCACTACTGCCACCCCCACCCATAGAGGACCTGTTGCCCATCACTACTGCCACCCCCACCCATAGGGGACCTGTTGCCCATCACTACTGCACCCCCACCCATAGGGGACCTGTTGCCCATCACTCCTGCCACCCCCACCCATAGGGCTTCTGTTGCCCATCACTCCTGCCACCCCCACTCATAGGGCTTATGTTGCCCATCACTACTGCCACCCCCACCCATAGGGACTATGTTGCCCATCACTCCTGCCACCCCCACCCATAGGGGACCTGTTGCCCATCACTCCTGCCACCCCAACCCATAGGGACTATGTTGCCCATCACTACTGCCATCCCCACTCATAGGGGACCTGTTGCCCATCACTCCTGCCACCCCCACTCATAGGGCTTATGTTGCCCAGCACTCCTGCCACCCCCACCAATAGGGGACATGTTGCCCATCACTACTGCAACCCCCACCAATAGGGACTATGTTGCTCATCACTCCTGCCGCCCGCACTCATAGGGCTTATGCTACCCATCACTCCTGCCACCCCCACTCATAGGGAACCTGTTGCCTATCACTCCTGCCACCCCCACCCATAGGGACTATGTTGCCCATCACTACTGCCACCCCCACCAATAGGGACCTGTTGCCCATCACTACTGCCACCCCCACTCATAGGGCTTATGTTGCCCAGCACTCCTGCCACCCCCACCCATAGGGACTATGTTACCCATGTTACCCATCACTACTGCCACCCCCACTCATAGGGACCTGTTGCCCATCACTACTGCCACCCCCACTCATAGGGCTTATGTTGCCCAGCACTCTTGCTACCCCCACCCATAGGGGACCTGTTGCCGATCACTACTGCCACCCCCACCCATAGGGACTATGTTGCCCATCACTACTGCAACCCCCACCCATTGAGGACCTGTTGCCTATACTATTGCCACCCCCACCCATAGGAACTATTTTGCCCATCACTACTGCCACCCCCGCTCATAGGGGACCTGTTGACCTTCAATCCTGCCACCCTACTCACAGGGCTTATGTTGCCCATCACTACTGCCACCCTTACCCATAGGGACTATGTTGCCCATCACTCATGCCACCCCTACTCATAGGGCTTTTGTTGCCCATCACTCCTGCCACCCCCACCCATAGGGGACCTGTTGCCCATCACTACTGCCACCCCCTCCCATAGGGGACCTGTTGCCCATCACTCCTGCCACCCCCACTCATAGGGCTTATGTTGCCCATCACTACTGCCACCCCCCTCCCATAGGGACTTTGTTGCCCATCACTACTGCCACCCCTACCCATAGGGCTTATGTTGCCCATCACTCCTGACACCCCCACTCATAGGGCTCATGTTGCCCATCACTCCTGCCACCCCCACCCATAGGGGATCTGTTGCCCCTCACTCCTGCCACCCCCACCCATAGGGACTATGTTGCCCATCACTACTGCCACCCCCACCCATAGGGCTTCTGTTGCCCATCACTCCTGCCACCCCCACTCATAGGGCTTATGTTGTCCATCACTACTGCCACCCCCACCCATAGGGACTATGTTGCCCATCACTACTGCTACCCCCACCCATAGGGCTATGGTGCCCATCTCTACTGCCACCCCCACTCATAGGGGATTTGTTGCCCTTCACTCCTGCCACCCTATTCACAGGGCTTATGTTGCCAATCACTACTGCCACCCTTACCCATAGGGACTATGTTGCCCATCACTCCTGCCACCCCTACTCATAGGGCTTTTGTTGCCAATCACTACTGCCACCCCCACCCATAGGGACTATGTTGCCCATCACTCCTGCCACCCCCACTCATAGGGGACCTGTTGTCTATCACTCCTGCCACCCCCACTCATAGGGCTTATGTTGCCCAGCACTCCTGCCACCCCCACCCATAGGGGACCTGTTGCCCATCACTACTGCCACCCCCACCCATAGGGACTATGTTGGCCATCACTCCTGCCACCCCCACTCATAGGGCTTATGTTGCCCATCACTCCTGCCACCCCCACCCATAGGGGACCTGTTGCCCATCACTACTGCCACCCCCACTCATAGAGCTTATGATGCCCAGCACACCTACCACCCTCACCCATAAAGGACCTGTTGCCCATCACTACTGCCACCCCCACCCATAGGGACTACGTTGCCCATCACTGCTGCCACCCCCACTCATAGGGCTTTTGTTGCCCATCACTCCTGCCACCCCATCCATAGGGGACCTGTTGCCCATCACTACTGCCACCCCCACCCATAGGGCTTCTGTTGCCCATCACTCCTGCCACTCGCACTCATAGGGCTTATGTTGCCCATCACTACTGCCACCCCCACTCATAGGGACTATGTTGCCCATCACTAGTGCCACCCCCACTCATAGGGACTATGTTGCCCATCACTCCTGCCACCCCCACCCATAGGGGACCTGTTGCCCATCACTACTGCCAACCCCCACCCATAGGCGACCTGTTGCCCCTCACTCCTGCCACCCCCACCCATAGTGACTATGTTGCCCATCACTACTGCCACACCCACTCATAGGGGACCTGTTGTCTATCACTCCTGCCACCCCCACTCATAGGCCTTATGTTGCCCATCACTACTGCCACCCCCACCCATAGGGCTTCTGTTGCCCATCACTCCTGCCACCCCCACTCATAGGGCTTATGTTGCCCATCACTACTGCCACCCCCACCCATAGGGACTATGTTTCCCATCACTCCTGCCACCCCCACCCATAGGGGACCTGTTGCCCATCACTCCTGCCACCCCAACCCATAGGGACTATGTTGCCCATCACTACTGCCATCCCCACTCATAGGGGACCTGTTGCCCATCACTCCTGCCACCCCCACTCATAGGGCTTATGTTGCCCAGCACTCCTGCCACCCCCACCAATAGGGGACATGTTGCCCATCACTACTGCAACCCCCACCAATAGGGACTATGTTGCTCATCACTCCTGCCACCCGCACTCATAGGGCTTATGCTGCCCATCACTCCTGCCACCCCCACTCATAGGGAACCTGTTGCCTATCACTCCTGCCACCCCCACCCATAGGGACTATGTTGCCCATCACTACTGCCACCCCCACCAATAGGGCCCTGTTGCCCATCACTACTGCCACCCCCACTCATAGGGCTTATGTTGCCCAGCACTCCTGCCACCCCCACCCATAGGGACTATGTTACCCATCACTACTGCCACCCCCACTCATAGGGACCTGTTGCCCATCACTATTGCCACACCCACTCATAGGGCTTATGTTGCCCAGCACTCTTGCTACCCCTACCCATAGGGGACCTGTTGCCGATCACTACTGCCACCCCCACCCATAGGGACTATGTTGCCCATCACTACTGCAACCCCCACCCATTGAGGACCTGTTGCCTATACTACTGCCACCCCCACCCATAGGAACTATTTTGCCCATCACTACTGCCACCCCCACTCATAGGGGACCTGTTGACCTTCAATCCTGCCTACTCACAGGGCTTATGTTGCCCATCACTACTGCCACCCTTACCCATAGGGACTATGTTGCCCATCACTCATGCCACCCCTACTCATAGGGCTTTTGTTGCCCATCACTCCTGCCACCCCCACCCATAGGGGACCTGTTGCCCATCACTACTGCCACCCCCTCCCATAGGGGACCTGTTGCCCATCACTCCTGCCACCCGCACTCATAGGGCTTATTTTGCCCATCACTACTGCCACCCCCACTCATAGGGACTATGTTGCCATCACTACTGCCACCCCCACCCATAGGGCTTATGTTGCCCATCACTCCTGTCACCCCCACTCATAGGGCTTATGTTGCCCATCACTCCTGCCACCCCCACCCATAGGGGATCTGTTGACCATCACTCCTGCCACCCCCACCCATAGGGACTATGTTGCCCATCACTCCTGCCACCCTCACCCATAGGGACTATGTTGCCCATCACTACTGCCACCCCCACCCATAGGGACCATGTTGCCCATCACTCCTGCCACCCCTACTCATAGGGCTTTTGTTGCCCATCACTCCTGCCACCCCCACCTATAGGGGACCTGTTGCCCATCACTACTGCCACCCCTTCCCATAGGGGACCTGTTGCCCATCACTCCTGCCACCCCCACTCATAGGGCTTATGTTGCCCATCACTACTGCCACCCCCACCCATAGGGACTATGTTGCCCATCACTACTGCCACCCCCACCCATAGGGCTTATGTTGCCCATCACTCCTGCCACCCCCACTCATAGGGCTTATGTTGCCCATCACTCCTGCCACCCCCACCCATAGGGGATCTGTTGACCATCACTCCTGCCACCCCCACCCATAGGGACTATGTTGCCCATCACTCCTGCCACCCCCACCCATAGGGACTATGTTGCCCATCACTACTGCCACCCCCACCCATAGGGCTTCTGTTGCCCATCACTCCTGCCACCCGCACTCATAGGGCTTATGTTGCCCATCACTACTGCCACCCCCACTCATAGGGACTATGTTGCCCATCACTCCTGCCACCCCCACCCATAGGGGACCTGTTGCCCATCACTACTGCCACCCCCACCCATAGGGGACCTGTTGCCCATCACAACTGCCACCCCCACCCATAGGGACTATGTTGTCCATCACTACTGCCACCACCACCCATATGGACTATGTTGCCCATCACTACTGCCACCCCCACCCATTGGGCTTATGTTGCCCATCACTCCTGCCACCCCCACCCATAGGGGACCTGTTGCCAATCACTCCTGCCACCCCCACCCATCAGGACTATGTTGCCCATCACTACTGCCACACCCACTCATAGGGGACCTGTTGTCTATCACTCCTGCCACCCCCACTCATAGGGCTTATGTTGCCCATCACTCCTGCCACCCATCCATAGGAGACCTGTTGCCCATCACTACTGCCACCCCCACCCATAGGGGACCTGTCGCCCATCACTACTGCCACCCCCACCCATAGGGCTTCTGTTGCCCATCACTCCTGCCACCCCCACTCATAGGGCTTATGTTGCCCATCACTACTACCACCCCCACCCATAGGGACTATGTTGCCCATCATTCCTGCCACCCCATCCATAGGGGACCTGTTGCCCATCACTACTGCCACCCCCACCCATAGGGTACCTGTTGCCCATCAGTACTGCCACCCCCACCCATAGGGCTTCTGTTGCCCATCACTCCTGCCACCCCCACTCATAGGGACTATGTTGCCCATCACTCCTGCCACCCCCACCCATAGGGGACCTGTTGCCCATCACTACTCCCACCCCCACCCATAGGGGACCTGTTGCCCATCACAACTGCCACCCCCACCCATAGGGACTATTTTGCCCATCACTTCTGCCACCCCCACCCATAGGGGACCTGTTGCCCATCACTCCTGCCACCCCCACCCATAGGGACTATGTTGCCCATCACTACTGCCACCCCCACCCATAGGGGACCTGTTGCCCATCACAACTACCACCCCCACCCATAGGGACTATGTTGCTCATCACTCCTGCCACCCCCACTCATAGGGCTTATGTTGCCCATCACTCCTGCCACCCCCACCCATAGGGGACCTGTTGCCTATCACTACTGCCACCCCCACCCATAGGGACTATGTTGCCCATCACTACTGCCACCCCCACTCATAGGGACCTGTTGTGCATCACTACTGCCACCCCCACTCATAGGGCTTATGTTGCCCAGCACTCCTGCCACCCCCACTCATAGGGCTTATGTTGCCCAGCACTCTTGCCACCCCCACCCATAGGGGACCTGTTGCCGATCACTACTGCCACCCCCACCCATAGGGACTATGTTGCCCATCACTACTGCCACCCCCACCCATTGAGGACCTGTTGCCCATCACTACTGCCACCTCCACTCATAGGAACTATTTTGCCCATCACTACTGCCACCCCCACCCATAGAGGACCTGTTGCCCATCACTACTGCCACCCCCACCCATAGGGGACCTGTTGCCCATCACTACTGCACCCCCACCCATAGGGGACCTGTTGCCCATCACTACTGCCACCCCCACCCATAGGGCTTCTGTTGCCCATCACTACTGCACCCCCACCCATAGGGGACCTGTTGCCCATCACTACTGCCACCCCCACCCATAGGGCTTCTGTTGCCCATCACTCCTGCCACCCCCACTCATAGGGCTTATGTTGCCCATCACTACTGCCACCCCCACCCATAGGGACTATGTTGCCCATCACTCCTGCCACCCCCACCCATAGGGGACCTGTTGCCCATCACTCCTGCCACCCCAACCCATAGGGACTATGTTGCCCATCACTACTGCCATCCCCACTCATAGGGGACCTGTTGCCCATCACTCCTGCCACCCCCACTCATAGGGCTTATGTTGCCCAGCACTCCTGCCACCCCCACCAATAGGGGACATGTTGCCCATCACTACTGCAACCCCCACCAATAGGGACTATGTTGCTCATCACTCCTGCCACCCGCACTCATAGGGCTTATGCTGCCCATCACTCCTGCCACCCCCACTCATAGGGAACCTGTTGCCTATCACTCCTGCCACCCCCACCCATAGGGACTATGTTGCCCATCACTACTGCCACCCCCACCAATAGGGACCTGTTGCCCATCACTACTGCCACCCCCACTCATAGGGCTTATGTTGCCCAGCACTCCTGCCACCCCCACCCATAGGGACTCTGTTACCCATCACTACTGCCACCCCCACTCATAGGGACCTGTTGCCCATCACTACTGCCACTCCCACTCATAGGGCTTATGTTGCCCAGCACTCTTGCTACCCCCACCCATAGGGGACCTGTTGCCGATCACTACTGCCACCCCCACCCATAGGGACTATGTTGCTTATCACTACTGCAACCCCCACCCATTGAGGACCTGTTGCCTATACTACTGCCACCCCCACCCATAGGAACTATTTTGCCCATCACTACTGCCACCCCCACTCATAGGGGACCTGTTGACCTTCAATCCTGCCACCCTACTCACAGGGCTTATGTTATCCATCACTACTGCCACCCTTACCCATAGGGACTATGTTGCCCATCACTCATGCCACCCCTACTCATAGGGCTTTTGTTGCCCATCACTCCTGCCACCCCCACCCATAGGGGACCTGTTGCCCATCACTACTGCCACCCCCTCCCATAGGGGACCTGTTGCCCATCACTCCTGCCACCCCCACGCATAGGGCTTATGTTGCCCATCACTACTGCCACCCCCACCCATAGGGACTATGTTGCCCATCACTACTGCCACCCCCACCCATAGGGCTTATGTTGCCCATCACTCCTGTCACCCCCACTCATAGGGCTTATGTTGCCCATCACTCCTGCCACCCCCACCCATAGGGGATCTGTTGACCATCACTCCTGCCACCCCCACCCATAGGGACTATGTTGCCCATCACTCCTGCCACCCTCACCCATAGGGACTATGTTGCCCATCACTACTGCCACCCCCACCCATAGGGACCATGTTGCCCATCACTCCTGCCACCCCTACTCATAGGGCTTTTGTTGCCCATCACTCCTGCCACCCCCACCTATAGGGGACCTGTTGCCCATCACTACTGCCACCCCTTCCCATAGGGGACCTGTTGCCCATCACTCCTGCCACCCCCACTCATAGGGCTTATGTTGCCCATCACTACTGCCACCCCCACCCATAGGGACTATGTTGCCCATCACTACTGCCACCCCCACCCATAGGGCTTATGTTGCCCATAACTCCTGCCACCCCCACTCATAGGGCTTATGTTGCCCATCACTCCTGCCACCCCCACCCATAGGGGATCTGTTGACCATCACTCCTGCCACCCCCACCCATAGGGACTATGTTGCCCATCACTCCTGCCACCCCCACCCATAGGGACTATGTTGCCCATCACTACTGCCACCCCCACCCATAGGGCTTCTGTTGCCCATCACTCCTGCCACCCGCACTCATAGGGCTTATGTTGCCCATCACTACTGCCACCCCCACTCATAGGGACTATGTTGCCCATCACTCCTGCCACCTCCACCCATAGGGGACCTGTTGCCCATCACTACTGCCACCCCCACCCATAGGGGACCTGTTGCCCATCACAACTGCCACCCCCACCCATAGGGACTATGTTGCCCATCACTACTGCCACCACCACCCATATGGACTATGTTGCCCATCACTACTGCCACCCCCACCCATTGGGCTTATGTTGCCCATCACTCCTGCCACCCCCACCCATAGGGGACCTGTTGCCAATCACTCCTGCCACCCCCACCCATAGGGACTATGTTGCCCATCACTACTGCCACACCCACTCATAGGGGACCTGTTGTCTATCACTCCTGCCACCCCCACTCATAGGGCTTATGTTGCCCATCACTCCTGCCACCCATCCATAGGGGACCTGTTGCCCATCACTACTGCCACCCCCACCCATAGGGGACCTGTCGCCCATCACTACTGCCACCCCCACCCATAGGGCTTCTGTTGCCCATCACTCCTGCCACCCCCACTCATAGGGCTTATGTTGCCCATCACTACTACCACCCCCACCCATAGGGACTATGTTGCCCATCATTCCTGCCACCCCATCCATAGGGGACCTGTTGCCCATCACTACTGCCACCCCCACCCATAGGGTACCTGTTGCCCATCAGTACTGCCACCCCCACCCATAGGGCTTCTGTTGCCCATCACTCCTGCCACCCCCACTCATAGGGACTATGTTGCCCATCACTCCTGCCACCCCCACCCATAGGGGACCTGTTGCCCATCACTACTCCCACCCCCACCCATAGGGGACCTGTTGCCCATCACAACTGCCACCCCCACCCATAGGGACTATTTTGCCCATCACTACTGCCACCCCCACCCATAGGGACTATGTTGCCCATCACTACTGCCACGCCCACCCATAGGGCTTATGTTGCCCATCACTTCTGCCACCCCCACCCATAGGGGACCTGTTGCCCATCACTCCTGCCACCCCCACCCATAGGGACTATGTTGCCCATCACTACTGCCACCCCCACCCATAGGGGACCTGTTGCCCATCACAACTGCCACCCCCACCCATAGGGACTATGTTGCTCATCACTCCTGCCACCCCCACTCATAGGGCTTATGTTGCCCATCACTCCTGCCACTCCCACCCATAGGGGACCTGTTGCCTATCACTCCTGCCACCCCCACCCATAGGGACTATGTTGCCCATCATACTGCCACCCCCACTCATAGGGACCTGTTGTGCATCACTACTGCCACCCCCACTCATAGGGCTTATGTTGCCCAGCACTCCTGCCACCCCCACTCATAGGGCTTATGTTGCCCAGCACTCTTGCCACCCCCACCCATAGGGGACCTGTTGCCGATCACTACTGCCACCCCCACCCATAGGGACTATGTTGCCCATCACTACTGCCACCCCCACCCATTGAGGACCTGTTGCCCATCACTACTGCCACCTCCACTCATAGGAACTATTTTGCCCATCACTACTGCCACCCCCACTCATAGGGAACCTGTTGCCCTTCACTCCTGCCATCCTACTCACAGGGCTTATGTTGCCCATTACTCCTGCCACCCCTACTCATAGGGCTTTTGGTCCCCATCACTCCTGCCACCCCCACCCATAGGGGACCTGTTGCCCATCACCACTGCCACCCCTCCCATAGGGGACCTGTTGCCCATCACTCCTGCCATCCCCACTCATAGGGCTTATGTTGACCATCAGTCCTGCCACCCCCACCCATAGGGACTATGTTGCCCATCACTACTGCCACCCCCACCCATAGGGACTATGTAGCCCATCACTACTGCCACCCCCCCATAGGGCTTATGTTGCCCATCACTCCTGCCACCCCCACCCATAGGGCTTATGTTTCCCATCACTCCTGCCACCCCCACCCATAGGGGATCTGTTGCCCATCACTCCTGCCACCCCCACCCATAGGGACTATGTTGCCCATCACTCCTGCCACCCCCACCCATAGGGACTATGTTGCCCATCACTACTGCCACCCCCACCCATAGGGCTTATGTTGCCCATCACTACTGCCACCCCCACCCATAGGGAGTATGTTGCCCATCACTCCTGCCACCCCCACTCATAGGGCTTATGTTGCCCATCACTCCTGCCACCCCCACCCATAGGGGACCTGTTGCCCATCACTACTGCCACCCCCACTCATAGGGCTTATGTTGCCCAGCACTCCTACCACCCCCACCCATAGGAGATTTGTTGCCCATCACTACTGCCACCCCCACCCATAGGGACTATGTTGCCCATCACTACTGCCACCCCCACCCATAGAGGACCTGTTGCCCATCACTACTGCCACCCCCACTCATAGGGACTATGTTGCCCATCACTCCTGCCACCCCAACTCATAGGGCTTATGTTGCCCATCACTCCTGCCACCCCATCCATAGGGGACCTGTTGCCCATCACTACTGCCACCCCCACCCATAGGGTACCTGTTGCCCATCACTCCTGCCACCCCCACTCATAGGGACAATGTTGCCCATCACTCCTGCCACCCCCACCCATAGGGGACCTGTTGCCCATCACTACTGCCACCCCCACCCATAGGGGACCTGTTGCCCATCACAACTGCCACCCCCACCCATAGGGACTATGTTGCCCATCACTACTGCCACCTCTACCCATAGGGACTATGTTGCCCATCACTACTGCCACGCCCACCCATAGGGCTTATGTTGCCCATCACTACTGCCACCCCCACTCATAGGGACTATGTTGCCCATCACTCCTGCCACCCCAACTCATAGGGCTTATGTTGCCCATCACTCCTGCCACCCCATCCATAGGGGACCTGTTGCCCATCACTACTGCCACCCCCACCCATAGGGTACCTGTTGCCCATCACTCCTGCCACCCCCACTCATAGGGACAATGTTGCCCATCACTCCTGCCACCCCCACCCATAGGGGACCTGTTGCCCATCACTACTGCCACCCCCACGCATAGGGGACCTGTTGCCCATCACAACTGCCACCCCCGCCCATAGGGACTATGTTGCCCGTCACTACTGCCACCCCCACCCATAGGGACTATGTTGCCCATCACTACTGCCACGCCCACCCATAGGGCTTATGTTGCCCATCACTCCTGCCACCCCCACCCATAGGGGACCTGTTGCCCATCACTCCTACCACCCCCACCCATAGGGACTATGTTGACCATCACTACTGCCAACCCCACTCATAGGGGACCTGTTGTCTATCACTCCTGCCACTCCCACTTATAGGGCTTATGTTGCCCATCACTCCTGCCACCCACTCATAGGGCTTATGTTGCCCATCACTACTGCCACCCCCACCCATAGGGGACCTGTTGCCAATCACTACTGCCACCCCCACCCATAGGGCTTCTGTTGCCCATCACTCCTGCCACCCCCACTCATAGGGCTTATGTTGCCCATCACTACTGCCACCCCCACCCATAGGGACTATGTTGCCCATCACAACTGCCACCCCCACCCATAGGGACTATGTTGCCCATCACTACTGCCACCCCCACTCATAGGGGACCTGTTGCCCATCACTCCTGCCACCCCCACTCATAGTGCTTATGTTGCCCATCACTACTGCCACCCCCACCCATAGGGACTATGTTGCCCATCACTCCTGCCACCCCCACTCATAGGGCTTATGTTGCCCATCACTCCTGCCACCCCTACCCATAGGGGACCTATTGCCCATCACTGCTGCCACCCCCACCCATAGGGGACCTGTTACCCATCACTACTGCCACCCCCACCCATAGGGCTTATGTTGCCCATCATTACTGCCACCCCCACCCATAGGATGTGTGATGCACCATACATCCATCATACACCAACATTAGGTAAGTCGGCAAAATACATCCCCCCTAACATCATGACAACAGTGTGTAGTTTATGACAAATGCCTACTACAGTGATCACGACTTCAAACATACAATGTAACTACCATCACATGTGTGACCAAAACCTGAGTGTGGCATACACAAGGCAAGCATCACTAGCACTGTTGCAATGTAAAAATAACACCCCCTCACTGTGTAGAACAAAAGTTAAGTGTGTGCTTCCAAACTGCAGCAGATGTTGAGCATTGTGCTGATGGGGTCCAAAACCCCCATCATGACAGTGACCAAAAGGTAAGTGTCATCATGGACAAATCTGCAAATGCCAAACAGCATGTATGATTTCTGGTCCCAACACATGAAACACTTTTGTGGTAAAGTAGTGGTTGTGTCCCTTACCCACAGAGATGTGGTGAGGCTAACAGTGCTGTGATAACCTAGCATACTCTCAGCCATGTGCAGACAAGCACCACCCATGGGGGCTGACAATGCATACAGTGTACAATGACGCAGAAGTGACCATCACAAAGCATACACATATCTCGAAAATACACACACTAATCAAAACAACCTGTGTAGACTGTAGGTGTCAGGTCACAAACTCCCATTCCATGCCAGCAATAGGACCTTACAACCAGGATGAATGTGCAGAATTATGTGATATGACTCACAGGGACAGCAGGGTAAATCACAAAAACAACATCCAGACAATACCAATGCGCTGGTGCAGATGCACAAACACAAACACAAACACAAACAGGCAACCTCGCAATACACATCTGACACAACATGTGTGTGTGTGTGTCTCAGTATCCACAGGCAACTACACAACACATGAGGGGGCTGAACCACAGTGACACAGATGTGGACACAGTGCCATACAAAAGTAACCCATCAATGGGCCCCCCTTAGTGGGCAATCAGGCATTGTGAGATGAGAGGGAGCACAACAGACACATGTGAAACAAGCTGGAATGAACACCAACTAACACAGCAAGAGATTGACACACAACAGCACTACTCCCAGGGACGAGACATTGGGGTGACACAAGCATGCATGACACCTCCACTGTGCTGACAAAGGTAGATGTCATGCAAACAGTGAAACCCAGACATGTGTCCTGTGCCACAAACGTACATCACACCTACACAAACACAAATCACTCAGCATGGCCCGTCATCCATGGACAAACGGGAGCTAGGGGCGCATCCATGCAAACATTTACATCAGTCCAGCCTCAACACCACACACCCTGAACTGCACCATTGTGCATCTGTGAAGCCCACATGGACAGGTGACATTGCACATGTACCCTTGACAAACACAGTAATGTTGGGAGGAACTAAGGTGCACAGACTCATCACACAAGGACAGTTTACAACCCTGGTGAATGACAGACATACTGCACAGTATGTGGTACATGGCCATGACGTCAAAGCTCACATAACCTGCGGAATACCTGCCACAGTCCCAGGACAATGCAGAAGCCAAGGAGAACCACAAGGTACACATGCTGACACCTGCCAACATTGCAGCCCTGAACAGGACAAGTGGGAGCAGTCACACACACATAGACATGTCTCAATCACTGAAAGGTACCACCTAGGGACAACTACATGATATTGCGAACAAACAAGTGCCTTGGGGACCTCTGACTGTGTCCCATCTGCGTCTGACAACATCATCACCACTCAGAACTGACAAATCCCAATGATGAAACTCCAATTAACAGTAGTGTGTCATGCACCCACACATCTGGTAGCCCACGACAAAGATGTGGGAATGAACACAGTACAACTCAGCAAGCATCAACAACAGGAACATATCAAGGGAACACTGCCTGTGTATGAAAAGGGATGTGGACACACACACACATGCTCACACAACACACAACATGGGCCCAGGCTATGTCACGGAACAACACACTTACTTGAGGGGACTCAACTCCTGTGGAAGCTCAGCTGTGCCAAACATAGTCCCAGCAGGTCTAAGTCATGTCAGCAGAACACTTGGTCAGTCAGCCATCAGTTACCACACAATGAAGGCACTGGTCACAACAGCCTGTGTACGGGAGTGTCCCTTAAGTCATCTGCATATACTCAATACATATGTCCAGCAAGTTGCACAGAGGACCCAGTAGCCCCTACACCAATGACGCCCACACCTGCAGGCCCAGTGGAGATGCGCCCACAGTCAGGGAAATAGACAAATTGGACAATGGGAAGCACATCATATGTGCATGTGTGCAAGCCACAGATGTGACCATGCAAATGAAATGTTTACAGAGATGTTCACAAATTGTTAATTATGACACACCCAGTTAGCTGCAAAGGATGACATGGATACCGACCGGAATAGGATACATATCTCATGGACCACATGGCGTACCTCACATCAACACCTCAGTATTCAACATTGGAAATCCAGAATTAAAACTGCAAGGTCATGGTAAACATCATAAACATAATGTACAGCTAAATCAAATTCACAAGGATAAAGAAAAAAAGCTTTATTCAGCAGATGAAAAATTAAAGGTCCATTCAAAACAAAGGCCAATGGCCAGTCCATTATCAAATGACAAGAAGTGAACTTGAGTGACAACTGTCACACGTTGCTTGCCTGCACTGCTAAGGACAGGGGACATCCCCTCAGAGGGGCATACATGGGGGCAGGCCAGGTACCGCAGGGACAGGATCAGGGCACAGCAGAAGGAGGCAGTGAAGGGGTGGTGGATGCAGGAGAGTCACTGGCAACTGCTGTGGAGCTGACTGAAGTAGTGGGTGCAGTCGCAACTGTGGGGCACAAGTCAGATGGGGTGGGTGCCGACACAACTGCAGTGGGCAGGTCAGATGGAGTGGATTGGGTCCCCACTGCAGTGCCCAGGTCAGACAGGGTGTTCGTGGACTCCACTGCAGTGCCTAACTCAATGGGAGCGGAATGGGGTTCAGCTGAGGTCGGCAGGACAGAGGGGGGGCACGGTCCCCACATCAGTGGCACTAACCGTCTGACCGGGGGTGGAAGAGCAAGTGGTAGGGGGGGAGGGCCTCAGCTTTTTGGGGATGGTGTATCTGTGGGTGGGGGAACATGGGGCAGGGTGTGGCGGGGGAACCTCTAGAGTGGTGGCCTGGGGGATGGAGGACGGAGACTTCGCCGTGGAGCTGCCGGGCGGGGGTGGGGTCTTGCTCTTCCGGCTCCAAGGGTTCTTGCAGGTGGGGGCCTCAGTCTGACTGCACCTGGTGGAGGGTGTCCGGGTGTGAGGGGCACGCCCCTCTGTGTGTGGGGACTTCCTCTTCCCCTTGTAAGATGGATCTGCTGGGTAGGTGGGGAAGAGGCCAAGGTCACAGAGGAAGAGCTTCTGTGGAGATGGGGTTGCAGGTGAGGCAAGGGAAGGGGGCTGGGAGGGAGAGATATCTGAGGACTGCGGCGTGGTTGTGGATGACTGTGTGTGTGTCTGCAAACCCTCCCCTGTGAGTGTGGTATCAGTCCCCTGCGCTTGCTTGTGTGCACATCTAGACCTTGGTTTGGGTGTTTGTGTGCTGCCCGTGTCTGTGGCTTTGTGAGAATGTGCAGGTGTGTGTGTGCTTTGGACAGGTAGGGTGCTAGTAATCGTGGGTGGTGCAGGAGTAGGAGGGGTGCGGGACTGTTGGAGGAGGAACACTGCTGCCGTCAGGGAGGAGGCCACGGACTGATTGGTCCTCTGTAGGGCAGACATGCCCAATGAAATGCCCTCCATGAACGACACCAGTTGCGTCAACAGATTGGTGTGTGCATGGAGGACACTCAGCATTGATGTCTGCCCTACATGGATTTGTCTAAGTAAGTCCACAGACTCCTCACTCAGGGCAGCAGGGGACACAGGGGCAGGGGGTGCGTTGCCTGGCACAAAGGAGACATGCTCCCGAACACTGGAGCCTCCACGGACCTCTGGGATGGGAGCCGATGGGAGGGTGGTGATGGTGGTGATGGGGGCAGGGAGAGCCTCACTAGCTGGGGTTTGGTGGCTGCTGACACCCGCCTCCACAAGGGAGTCATCCTCCGAGCTGCTGTGGCCCTCAGCTAGGGTGGATGGTGCTGAGGACTCCTCGGTGTGGCTCCACTCGCCCTCCGTGCCACTGGGTCCCCCCAACTCCTCGCTTTCTGTCCCAGTCAGGCACTGTGGCTTCCTCCTGGTCCGTGGAGCTGTCCCCTCCTGGGGCCGTGGATGTATCTAGATAGAAATCAGAAAAAAGAGAACAACATCAGTCGCCTGCACTGACTGCACACACCACAGTGAGCACATCACATCACAGGGCAAGCACTGGCATCATCAGCTGAACACTGCTCAAAGTGTTCACACTGTTTAGAATAAGCCAATTGTCATTCTCACCATCAACGATGACACTCATATCCCTCCTGGTCTTGCACCCATATGTCTGTTGCCTGTTGGATGCTAATACCCCAATGTGCCGACATGCACCACCCACACATTTTTTGGACATGCAAGTGAACATGTAGGAGTATGTCACTATACACACAGCACATGTCTTGCCACTGACTCAGTTCAGGTGTCCGGATGAAGGAATGGGCAGAGACTCATTTCACATGCTTGTGATGCATGCCAGCAACACACACTATGATGTTCTCATGTCCTGATAGTCAATGCACCAATGGGGTGCATGGAGCACACTTGAGCACAATGCAGGATCACTCATAGCAAGTTAAATGCCATGGCACTGGCATGCCTGGAGAGTCAGTCAACACTGTCTCCTGTCACAGGGGCAGGGCATCCAGACAACAACAGAATGCACTGTGTCACCATCATAGCTCAGGGGTAAAGCAAACTCTGCAGCTGACAACTGCACTTGCCCATCCCCTGTAAACAATATATCCCGGACCCAGAAGACCCCACATCATACAAATCAGACATATGAGTCTCTGTGAACACAACTCCCTGTACATTAGCACATCACAGTCTGCTGTGCACGTAACCCAGCTACCTGAAGTGCACAGTTGCATACACAATTGTGCACTGTCAAATGATCACACACCTATATGTCACACAGGTCTTGTCTCTCATAGTCACATCTCAGATGTCCTGCTGACCCTCAAACTCATGAACACCCCAGTTGTACATAACAGGAAGCCACACCATAATGACACAGAGGAAGACACCTAAAGGCACATGTCACTAAGCACAACCTGTAAGTTGATACACAGGAGTGGGATTACAGAGTGTTTCTAAATGTCCTTCAGTAGGCATGACTGCCCAGGTCTACGTGAAACAGTGTTTGGCCCTGGACAGTAGTCAAGTGGCTAAGCAAGAGTGACACACTTTATATACATACTCCTGAGGCACACAAATTGGAGTACCCTGCTGCATGGGTTTGTTAGAAATACCCCAGCCACATGTGGCGAGTCAGACCAGCAATTGGAACACATATCAAGGGCACACACAGATCACATGTCAGATCTCAGGCATTGGGTAAACAATTGACCCATCCATGAAACACACAACAGAGTCACGAGAACAGATGCTGTCCGGAAGCTGAAGCATAGCTGACTGCAGGGACACAGTGCCCTAGTGACACAAGCAACAGACGGTAGGGGCCACGCCTGTGGATCAGATGAGGAGGGTGCATCACACAATTGAGGGACATTAGTATTGGACTACAAGACCTACGTAATGTGGAAGTGTGACCAGGCCAAAAGATTGCAATTAGCATGTCAGACATAGTACACAGATTAGGCATGGACCTACCCCCTCCTTGCTGCTATCTGGCTCTCAGCTGCCTATCCAGGTCCAGGAAGACCACCGCCAGTATCCAGCGAGGAGGCGACAGCTTCAGCTGGACCCTTGCGATCCTCCGGGTCCAGCCCCGAAGGTCCTGCCACCTCTTCTGGCAGTTGCGGATCCGGCGCTTGTAGACCCCCACCGAAAGAACTGCCCGGGCGATGGTCAGCCATATCTGCTGCTTCTGGTGGGCATCAACCTGTGAGGATGACAAAGTTAAAAGTCCATTACCACACATGCCCCATATTTGCGATGCACACATTTGGATATACATGTCATCATCACAAAGGGAAATGAGTGACACAGGTAGTGCACCCATGGAAAAGGACAAATTACCTGCATGTCTGACATGTTAACAATGTCTGGGAAGTTTAAGCTTGCACAAATGCACTTTAGCTGCAGAACACCTGTTCATTCCATGTACCTACACACTTTGGGGGATGAAAGTACTCAGTGAGTATGCTTGCCACTGGTGTACACACTTCTAGTTCTGCTTGTCAGACAATATGCATAATTAAGAAGGAAGTGGACTGCACACTCACCTGCTCCCCTGGTTTCCCATACAGCTTGCTGTACTGTGGAAGGAGCCCGTCCAGCAGGGCCTGGTTCTCCTCCTCAGTGAAGGCTGGGGTCCTCTCCAGAGTACATGCCATAGCAGTAGCCAGAGAATGCAGAGACAGCAGCAGTGGTAGTAGGGATGTGGTCCAGTAGCATGTAGTGCAGGCAAGTGAGCTCCCTGGGGACCAGCCAGCCTTATATCTGTGCTGCAGAGGCAGACTCCGTGCCATGTGTCCCCAGTGATAGGTCCAACACAGTTGCATTCTATGAATCTGGCCAATCCATGAAAATGTACGACTCGTACACATCTTCCGCATCATTCTTCACCTTCATAAAACCCTAGGAATTGCAACATGGTTGTAGGCAGTCAACTGAATTTCCAGTGCACAACTCGTACAAGTTTTGAATCTACATCCGTCTTCATGACAGTACAGAGCCAATGGGTGCGCCCGGCTTGGTCAACTGACTGTACAACGCGTATTTTGAAAATACACATGCACCCGTCTCCATACAATTCAATGGCCAAGGTGTACGCCTGTCTCGGACCATGCCTGCCCAACGTGCATGCATGATAGTCACCCGCGAGGGAACTCATTGCTGTCAATTGCAAAGCGTACACATGGCTCGGTCATGAACTGTGCAATGCGTACGTATTGTCAACCACGTCGGACCTCATTGCAGTCAATGGCAAAGCGTATGCACGGCTCGGTCATGAACCGTGCAATGCGTACGCATTGCCACCCGCGTCAGACCTCATTGCAGTCTATGGCAAAGCGTACGCACGGCTCGGTCATGAACCGTGCAATTCGTACGCATTGTCACCCGCTTCGGACCTCATCACAGTCAATGGCAAAGCGTACGCACGGTTCGGTCATGAACCGTGCAATGCGTACGCATTGTCACCCGCGTCGGACCTCATTGCAGTCAATGGCAAAGCATACGCACGGCTCGGTCATGAACCGTGCAATGCGTACGCATTGTCACCCGTGTCGGCCCTCATTGGTGTGACTATTTGACGGCTTCAACACACAATTACTTGCCAGGGACACATGTGCACACCTACCACATTACAGCATTGGCCACACAGTGTCCCATGGCATGTAAGGCTGCATTCCCTGTGTGTTGGGGGGCAATATTTGGTTTGTTGTGTGGCACTTTGGTTCAGCCACTCCCAGGCTGTGCACGTGTTCATGGGGGCAGAATCCTTTGTGTGTTGTGCACATTACCACTTTGATCTGCAACTGTACAGTTATGGGCATGAGTCATGGACACAGTTGCAGGTTGGATATTTTAGGACATGTCACATACACCCTGAGTCCTGGGGGTGATGGCATGTACGTCACAGTGAGACCTGTAGCCACAATTCTGATGTACACCCACAGTCTATGTGCATGTTGTGTCTCAGATGTGGCTGATCATATGTGCCCAATGGGAGACAGTCTCCACATCCATGTGGTATGTGCAGCAACCTTGATGTGTGTGTGTCTACGAGACATACATGTAGGGCCTGCAGAGACAACAGTGGCCACTACCTGTGGGACTCACGCTTGCCTTGTGACGTGTACGTGATACGCCATGTCATGCCAGTGTCGATGTGGCAATACAGGGACCCTGGGTATCTGCATGACAAGATCTGTGATGCCTGGGAGACATAAGGCCTCACTTGTCACTGTGGTGTGTGTTACATAGGTAGGGTGACACAGCCCAATGATTGGCCATTGCACTACATGGGACTTATGTGGACATGTGGACTTGAGATGTGGGGTGATGACCATATAGGTGACATATGTGTCCATGCCCAACAGCACACACCTCAGTACATTTTGTATTGTCATGATGTATCATGTGATATTTTGCTTGGTCATGGCCTCATGGGTGGATGAACCGACAATCTTCCTTTGTGCATCTCTGTTCTGCAGGGCACCAGCTGTCCATCGACCGTTCCCGGATCTTGAAACCATGAAGGAACGCGACTGCATCCAATGGTACCGCTTCACCAGGCCACTGATTGAGGAGTTGGCGGAGCAGTTGGTACCACATCTGCTACCTGGCCGGACATACCCTACAGCACTGACCCCAGAGGTGAAGGTGATGGCAGCCCTGCACTTCTTTGCTACTGGTACCTTCCAGTACACTGTGGCTACTGCTGGTGGTATGTCGCAAACTATGTTTAGTCGTGTGCTACGCGATGTCTTGGAGGGGATGTTGCATTTCCTTGACCTGTACATCAAGTTCCCTAGTCCAGCTCAACTCCTTGAAATAAAGGATGCCTTTTATACACTGGGGAGGATGCCGAACGTCATCGGATCTATTGATGGTACACATGTGGCCCTGATACCACCACAGGCACATGAGCAGGCATACAGGAAACATTTCCACTCGATCAATGCTCTGGTGGTATGTCTTGCAGACATATGTATCACACATGTGTGTGCACGTTTCCCCGGTTCTGCGCACGATGCCTACATCATGAGGAGTAGTCGCATTGCAACACTGATGTCACAGATGCCAGACCAGCGTGCCTGGCTTGTCGGTGTGTACTGACTGTTTACCATTGTGTGTGTTTGGCAATGTTGTATTCCGCACTCCTACAAAACTCAGCTAATTGTTCAATTGTTTGTGTGTAGGTGACTCTTGATACCCCAACATGCCGTGGTTTCTGACACCTCTCAGGAACCCTGTGACACCAGCCAAGATGCGTTGCAATGAGGCACATGGTCGGAGCAGGAGGGTGATTGAGCGGACATTTGGCCTCCTGAAAAGCCGCTTGAGCTGCCAGGACAAGACCGGAGGGGCCCTCCAATATGACCCTGCAAAGGTGTGCAAAATTATCCTTGTATGCTGCATGCTACACAACATGGCAGTGCGGAAGAAGGTGCCTCTCATCCAGGATGACGATGACCGACCTCCGCCACCTGTGGAGGATCCCGGCCTGGGCCATGATGTCAGTGATGATGAAGATGAGGGTGACGTCCACACACAGCTCATCAACAACTTCTTCACCTGAATGTGAGTTTACAGGGTTGTTATGTCAATGTATGGAGTTGGCCTGAAATGTGTTGTGGCTGCTCTGTTGCTGTCTGAGTGTGTCTGTGTGCCACTTGACTGGATGTGTGCAGTGATGTGTCCATTCAGGTGATCTGTACTCCACAATAGTGTAGTACTGCTAACTTGTTTCTATGTAGGTTTATTGTGACATGTTTTGTGCATCTGTATTGCATTTCCCTCCTGTTCTGCTGTGCTTTTGACTGTGTCTTGTGTCTGTCCATCCCAGGGTATTTTGCCTGTTGTTTGGTCAACACTGACCCCCAACACCCAGAATCCAACACCAGTGTGGGAGTAGTCAATTGCCATCAAGTGATGTGCCACACACCCCTGGACTTCAATTCTCAGACACTCTGTGACCGTGTGTCCACCGTAACGTACAATTGCCTTGCAACTATTTTAGAATAAACATGTTGCTGATGTGTAATGAACCTGTGCTATGCTTTGTTAGGTGCGTTGTCTGTCTTCCCACATCTGAGTGGCATTTACTTACCTCACATGTGGACTTGTTACCAGTGACTGTGGATAGGTGTTGTGTCTGTGCATACCAATGTGTTTCAGGTCAACATCATTGTGTGGGATGAGTAACATGGCCATGGTGAGTATGTGTTGTGGTGCCATAGTGGTGTGTCTCCCCCACATGTGTCACATCACCATGACTCACATAACGGTGGTCACATTGTTGTAGTGTTTGGCATGCACTGTGTTGTTTAGCAGATCTACATCTCCATGACACATGACAAGTTGGAATCACAACAGAGGCAAGTATGGTGTACTGGTGAGTTTATTTTCGAACATGTGTGAGGAAAGTGCACAGGATGGTGGGTGCCTTACATTGGATTTTGAATCCATATTTCACAGTAGAGTTGAAAGTGTTGGTAGATGAAATGTCCAGAGTAAAGTCCACAGTCATCTGCTACGTTGGACCAACATGAACCCTCCATGTCATGTGGGCGAGTTTTGTCCGATCGGACAAGGTGAACGGGTTGCGCACCAAGAACATTGTCGAGAACAGGTTTAGAGGCCCTGGGGGATGTGCAGGGACATCTGCGTCTCACATGTCCTTCTTCGGACGACCCATCTTCTTCTTGGGGGGGGGGGGATCCTCAGGTGCAGACCTCTGCGGTGCAGAGGACTCTCCGCCAGAGTCCTCCTCCCTCCCTGTGGCCTAGCAGATGGTGTGGCAACAGATGTTGTTGCCACACAGGGAGGTGTGGACATGTTTGTGCTGATCTGGCGGAGGCATTGGAGTATGTCCTGATGCACCGCAGTAAGTGCATCCCACTTTGCCTCCATGCGGGCATGGTGCGCAGCCTGCTCCTGTTGTATGTCATTGAGGATCCCCACTACCTGGCCAAGTCCTCCGGTGCTATCCTGTTACGCATCTATGATGCGTGCCAGTTGGGGGTCATCATGCAGTTCAGACCCCTCTGCAAGGCGCGCCCTCTGCCTCCCACCCCTCCCAGCGCCCCTATCCACACGGGCAGGACCAGCGGCAGAACGCACAGGTGACACTGGGACCCCTTGGGTGGTGTTGCTGGTGGTGTTGGCTGTAGCTTCCGGGGGCTCTTGTGTCCCTGTGCTGTGGGTGTTCTGTGGCCTTGGTCTGTCCGTGTTGGCGGGGGTGCCCTGTCTGTTTCCAGATGTTGGAGGCGTGGGTACAGGGGGTGCAGATGTTGGTGCTGCTGGTGCTGCATGATGACTTACACCGGAGGTGCCAGGTTGTTCGTCGTCATCCGAAGAGGACAGAGACAGAGTCAAACCAGAGAGCTGAGTTTCCACCAGAGTCTGGGACTGGGAATCCTCTTCATTTAATGCTGTGTCCCCAGCACCACCTGTGTTTGGAAGAGACACACAATGTAAGTTATGTTTCTACAGGCATCAATGGTTCACAAACATGACATTTTCTATTGTACGAACGGATGCCTGCATTTACACTGCTTTGTTCTGGGTTGTCACGGACAGAGATTGATATTGTTGTTGCACATTGCCCAGCCAAAATGAAACATTTCAATGTGCATGTTGAAGTGTGTGCATGCCCAGCTCATGTATAGATTTGTCTGTACATGAACATTACTACTCAAGGGCCATCACGTTGCTGACACAGGTGTGTCATCCCTGTACACATGTGAGATTTAACAAGGACATATGTGCTATTCCACTCGGGATATGTTGTTCTATTGGGGCATGTGTGGTAGAAGAGTTTGCTAGTCTTTGTGTGCCACATTGGTGTATTGGTACGACCTGGTCACAGTCCGGTATGCCTGTGATCTCTTTGCAGGAAGTGTTTTTTTACAGTGTTCCTAGTTCCCATCGCATTTCATACAAGTGATGATGTCACCATCGTTAATGGGTCTGGTGCTGAGTTTTGTACGTGCATATGTGATTTGACTTGTCAATGTTCACCATGGTGACATGGATTGGGCAATGTAGCACTCTGGCTTTTCAATGCTCATGACAGTGAGGGCCGGTGGTGTGTGTGTTGCAGTTTGGCTGCTGTGAGTAGCATGTCTCCTCCAATGCTGTCCAGGTTTGACCTTGTGTCTACAGTGTCTATGTCAGTGAGTGGTGTGCTGTGTGAAGGATGCCTATGTTTCAGCACGATGTAGGAGTGGAATGCAGCTCACAACAGCACCGAGTGTGAATGCGAACATGCTATGGTGTCGGCTATATAGGTGTGTCCATTCCATTCACTGTCAGATGTCCCCTGTCAATGATGTATATGTGAGTTCCTGTGTGTTTTGTGCAATGTACCATATATGGGTCTCCACATTTGTCATCTGCAAGACACACCTCCCCTGCCCGGCCAGGGGGCACCCCTGGACACTGCATCCCCAGACAATGATTTGGAACATATGGTTGCAATGGCTGTGTGTGCGACCGGGTTTTGTTTGGCCAGTGCTTATGTGTTATTGTCAGCCACATCATTTCTCAGGCCCAGTGTCAAACATCTTGTCAGTCCCTTCCCACTCCCTGTGGGGCGAGCATGTTTCAGTTTGATCTTGCTGGGCCATGTGGGTGGCTGGGGATTGTCTGTGACTGCAACTCCCATCATACTCTTGGCTACAGCCCCCTTCCCAGCATGCCCATACTTCCTTCCTTTTGACTCTGCTTCCCTGTGAGGGGGTGTGACAGCAATGGCAAGATGGCTGACTGTGAAGTCCTGGTGTTTGTTGGTGCCCAGTTCCCAGCATGGCCTTGTGCTCCCCACAACAGAGCCCAGTGTCAGACATCTTGTCGGTCCCTTCCCACTCCCTGTGAGGTGAGCATGGTTCAGTGTGAGCTTGCTGGGCCATGTGGGTGGCTGGGGATTGTCTGTGACTGCAACTCCCATCATGCTCTTGGCTACACCCCCCTTCCCAACATGCCCATACTTCCTTCCTCTTGACTCTGCTTCCCTGTGAGGGGGTGTGACAGCAATGGAAAGATGGCTGACTGTGAAATCCTGGTGTTTGTTTGGCTACAAGTCCAAAGAGACCCCCTGTGCTTCACATAGCAGCACCCAGTACAGTGTATCTTTTGGTGATTTTTCACTGAGGTGTGGGTCAATGCATTCTACCCAGTGAGTTGTGTGGAGTTTGTGTTGAGGGGGGGGGGGGGGGGGGGGAGGTTTCTCCGCATTCTGATAATTATGGTCAGAGCTGTCAGTCCTCCTTCCCACCCGGCCAGACATCCCACCATGAAACGTGCTTCCATTGGAGGGCTTGCAAGTTGTCTTTCAGGATGTCAGTCAGTAGTGTCCTGCTTCTGATTTGCACACAACCCCTACCAGGGCCTTGTGCTCCCCACAGCAGGACCCAGTGTCAGCCATCTTGTCAGTCAGTTTTCCAATCCCTGTGATGTGGGCATGTTTCAGAGAGGTCTTGATGTGCCAATTTGGAGGGGGAGCATTATCTGTGACTACAAACCCCATCATGCTTTTGGTAACACTCACTTCACCTGCATACCCACTATTCCTTCCTGTCAGTCAGCTGCACTGTGAGGTAGTGTGTTTGTGGTGGCAAACTGTCTGACAGTGTTTATTTGGCTTTGTGCCACTGCCTTGCTCTATTTGTTGGTAGGTTTGTACATGTCATGATGCAGTTCCAAGTCACTATGAGATAGCAGGTATTGTGTTTGTCTGACAAGCATACACATCTTGGGATGATTATCTATTGGTTACTGTGGCTTTGCTAACGGTGCATGGTTTCACTGTCCCCTTGCCGCACAATATTGAGTATGTTGTTTGTGTACTCACCAGGCCCTGGTATGTCTGCTAGACCATGGATGCTCTCTGGTGGTAGGATGTCCCGCACCTTCTCCTCCCAGGTCCTGAAGTAGACTGGTTTGGCAGGAGGGCCACCGCCAGTGTGCTGACTCAAGGCGTGATCTTTCTCGATGAATTTCTTGACCCTCCTGCGCACGTCATACCACCTGTTCTAGATATCGTCCTTTGTGCTCAACGTTGGTTCTAGTGCGTTCACCTTGTCCACAATCCTCGCACACATCTTGGTTTTCTGTGACATGGGGGTCCTTTGGACCAATGTACCAAACAAATGTGGCTCTACTCTGATGATCTCGTCTACCAGCACTTCTAACTCATCATCTGTGAACTTTGGATTCTTCTTTGGGGGCATGGTGATGGGTGGTGGTGGTGAGTGATATGTGTGTGAGGGTACAAGTGAGTGTGGGTTAGTGTTGGTTTTGCTAGCTGTATGTGTGTGTGTGCTTTTGGTGAGGTACTAATGGTGTGTGAGTTGTGTGATGGGTGAGTTGTGAGTGTGTCTGTGGTTGCTGTGTGATGGTGCTTGCTGCTAGCTGTTGTCTCCTATTTGTGAAGGATCATGGTAGTGATTGATGTCCTTTATTTAGGTGGAGTTGTGGGTGTGTCTTTGTCCCAGGTTATTTTTTTTTATATTTATTGGCTTTGTCATTGCTTGTTTGGTCCTTTTTTTGTCTTTTTTCCTTTGGGTTTTCTAGGCATGAAGGAGACGTTCTTCTGTCCGAGACGGACGCTGATGTTGGCTCATGCGGGCTTCTCCGCCACGTTCACGCTGACTTTCTTCTGTATTTCATCCACGGCGGTCGCGGAGATCTCTATTGCTTGAGGGCCCTGTTTTCTGTGCGTGTCGGTCATGCGGCTTGGTCTCCGTGCGAGTCGGTCTGGGTTTACACGCATTGCATCGTACTGTGCGGATCGGACATCGCGGGTACGTGTCGGTCGGGTTCATTCCAGGTTCGTGTTGGTCAGTGCAACTCGCGTTGGTTTTCCGTCCGGATCACTATTTTCCCTACGGCTCGGTCGTACGGCTTGTAGTCCGTACATGTCGGTTGTAATTCACACGCTTTGCATCGTACTGCACGGGTCATATGGCGCAGGTCCGTGTCGGTTGGTCTCCGGTCCGGGTCCGTGTCGGTCGGTACGTTTTGCAGCCGGAATCGGAATTGGCCCCATAATAGTATTTGTGTTTGGGCAGTATTACACTGTCGCATGTGAGTAGGGTAGGGATCTTTGCACCCGTCCTGAAGAAGAAGCTTTATGCTTCGAAACATGTTGACGCACACAGGAGGTTATGTGCATTAATTACACGAAACCTCCACCACACCTTTTTTTAACAATACCAGCACGGAAGTATATTAAAATTCCTTTTAGCCCTCACATGCCAGGTATTTTTTAACACTCACTTACCATTCACTTCTGACCCTACCTCTCACTACCCTCACACACCACACATAGCGATTACATCAGTGCTCCCGCGTATTCGCTGGTTAGTAGCACGCCGCGTTCCGTTAGAGGGACGCGAAGACCCCTATGATGAAGCATGACACCAAGGGCCCTTTTGGTGTGTGAGGGGTATTTAAAGAACACTATATGCTTCCCACCATTGTAGGAAACACATCTCATCTCAGGCCTTTCACCTATCTTACATGGGTGGATTCTCTATGTTTATTAACATTTCTTATAGGGAGCCTGATTTATTTCTGCTCTTTTGCCAGACCTGTCCTCTGCCTGGGCTCCGGATGCTCTTTCCTGCTTGGGGTGGGGTCAGCTTCCACAGCCAGCAAGCAGAGTACCCTCACTGCTGCACTCCCCAGCTCCTACAGCACCTGGGTACTTGCAGGGCAACTGTGTGGCAATGGAGTAAGGAGTCAATCCATAGGAATCCCAGGGGAACCATCCAGTGTCCCAACAGGTCCATTCCCCCAACTGCTCCTCATGGGCCATAAGGAGGCCAGATCACAACCCTTTGAGAGATCCATCCTAGTTGTGGGGGGCAGCTGGAGTTAACGTCCTTCAGTCTATCTTCACATTGGGGTCAGGGGGATTTGGGTTTAATCTGGGCACTCTTTTGTCATTTTTGCTCCCAAATCCAGTGTCTTCTCAAATGTCTGTCCTTTGTGCAGGTGTTTCTAGGGGTGCACAGACAAAATTTTGAGTTTTTTATTTCGACCTTCATTAATATCGAGTTTTACATATTTTAGGGACAGAATATCGACATCAAGAATATTGGTGACCAGAATATCGGCCTGAAGGTAAGAAATATTGTTTTTTTAAATATCGAAGTTAGTAATATCGATAGCAAAAATATCAATGTTAATATTAATGTTATGTATTTTAGTATGTATTTTATATGTATGTGTTCCACATGTTTTGTTATGTTTTGTATTTTTTTTTAAATATATGTATTAATTGTTTAGAAGTTAGTAATTTTTTGTTGAATAAATTAAGCATTTTAGTACCGTAGTGGGTTGTGGGTTTATAGGGCAATAGGGTGGGAAGTAATTTAATTATAGTAAATAAATTCATAATAATTTTTAGAAATTATTAATTATTTTTAATTAAATTTTGCATTTTAGTTCTGTAGCGGGTTGTGGGTTTATAGGGGAATAGGGTGGGACGTAATGTAATTGTAATTAAGTAATTATTAATTATTAATTATTGGTATTGATAATTAATTTATTTTTAATTCATTATTAATTGGTAACTAATAATTTTAATAATTGATCATTAAATGATAATTATATTAATTGTATAAATTTCTTATTGGAGTGGGTTGTATTATAATACATTAATAATTGTTTGGGGTATTGATCATTAATTTATTGTTTATTAATTATTAATTGATTTTTATTAATTAATTAATTAATTAAATAATTACTGAATTGATAAATATATTATTTGTGTTAATTTAGTTTAGGAGCAGGTTGTGTGTTTATAGGGGAATAGGGTGGGAAGTAATGTATTATAATGACGTAATTATTTATTGATATTTATTGGTATTGATAATTAATTCATTGTTAATTAGTTATTAATTGTTAATTAGTTATTATTAATTATAATTTATTGGTATTGATAATTAATTTATTGATAATTATATAAATTGTGTTAAATTTTTTGTTGAGTGGAATGTGTGTTTATTGGCGAATAGGGTGGGAAGTAATTTAATGTTGCTAAAGTAATTATTAATTTTAATTTATTTGTATTCATAATTAATTTAATGTTAATTCATTATTTAATTTTAAAAATTATTTAATTGATATGTATGTTATTTTTAACTCCTATGCTATCCAACACTTTCTCTACTGTTGCACTCTCTGGAGTGGGAATAGTAATTTTTACCCCTACGCTATCCAATACTTTCCCTGCTGTTGCACTCTCTGGAGTTGGAATAGTAATTTTTACCCCTACGCTAGCCAACACTTTCCCTACTGTTGCACTCTCTGGAGTTGGAATAGTAATTTTTACCCCTACTCTATCGAACACTTTCCCTACTGTTGCACTCTCTGGAGTGGGAATAGTAATTTTTACCCCTACGCTATCCAACACTTTCCCTACTGTTGCACTCTCTGGAGTGGGAATAGCAATTTTGACCCCTACGCTATCCAACACTTTCCCTGCTGTTGCACTCTCTGGAATTGGAATAGTAATTTTACCCCTACGCTATCCAACACTTTCCCTACTGTTGCACTTTTTGGAGTGGGAATAGTAATTTTTTTCTCTCTGCTATCCAATATTTTTCTGTATTGTTTAAGTTAATGTTGTGTATAATTTATTTGAAAAAATTCAATAATATTGTAGGTTTTTAATTTGTTATATATATTTTTTATATTTTTATTTAGATTATTTTTGTATGTGTATATATGTATTTAATTTATAAAATGTTTTAAACAATGTATAAGTTAATAAAATAATTATTTATGAATATTATTAATTAAATATATATATTATATTTTATATGTATATGTTTAATTTATTTTAACATGATATGTATTAGTTATTATTTTTTTATTTTTTTCATATTTTTACCAATGTTTTATTTATTAAATGTATTATTTCCTTTATTTTACATTATTTTTTAACATTTAAAAAGACGATATTTTTTACAACGATATTCTTGACTTCGATATTTTTGTCACGATATTTTTGTACCTCGATATTTTTGTAACTGATATTTTGTCAGTGATTCGTTTCTAGGTGGGGGTGGAGATTTATAGAAGCAAGGCATCACTGGCCAATCCTAGGATGCCACATCATCACTCCACCTCTACCCCAACCCTCCTGTACAGAATTCTGGGACGTTTAAACATGGCAGTTTCCTGTGGTTTATGAAAATAATTTCCCTGTGAGCCTCAGCTCTGCCTACAATTGGCACAGCTGCCTGGTGCCTTCCCACCAAAACATCAAAGAGGAATTCCTCCTGTATTTGGATCCAGAGGTCTGGACTTTCGTTTTTTGTTTGTGGGCTTGAGCCAGGCCAGAGGCAGTGTAAACAGTTAAGTGGCAGGTGTAGATTTCCTCCCCACTCCTTTCTTTCCCAGTAACTGTACCAATCACTGTTAAGGACTCTTTTGTGCGAGGAGGCCTTTGATCCTCCTGCTGGCCAGCAGAATAATTGACTTAGCCAATTAGGGGGGAGCAAAGTCCTGAAATCTGAATATTATTAAGCCAGTGAACTATGACAAGTCTCCAAGTGCCATAAGGAGTGTCGTTATAACAAAAGTGACTGTAGATCTACATTCTGGATGCATGTTTATCCTAAGATTGGTACCTCACTGGACCCTGTATGCTTCAGTGGGTCAAAACTGTACTTCAGGGCAGGTTTCACCTATAATGTGTTATTCAGTAGAGCTCCACAGACTTTCAGTAAGCATTGTAGACCTACACTATGAATGCTCATTCACTTTAAAAGATCTATCCCAGGTCAGCAGCAATCCCTGAATGGTCTCATCTGTGACAGGCTATCTGTGTGCAGATACCAAGCTATGCAAGACGATAATTTCACATATACAGCCCACACACAAGTGCACATCTGTGCTGACTTGTTCACAGTAATCTGCCCTCAGCCTCTTATGCTAGCTGCACAGCGGCAGAACGTTTCTTAAAAGCTGGGCACTGGTGATTAGCACTCTCAGTCTATTTCCACATAGTTTACTAAGAGACTGTTGGTGAGACTCAATCTCAGTAAAGGTTCAAAGCTGGGTAGTCATATAGTGAAAACTCCAGGGGACTTAATGTGGAGAATCCACTTTCTTCACCAATGTAATGATCTTGCTGACTGTGGTCGGTGATCTCAACCAGTGTAAGGCAGGGAGCACCTGCCCTCACAGCTCATTCCTAGTGCTGACAAAGTATTGTTATCTTTCAGCCTACTGTCGGATTTGTACACATAAGCTTTCCTATCTTATTAGAGAGGCAAAAACAGTCCTCACAATATCAATAAATGAAAAAACTAAGCACACATTTTTTAGTTCCTCAAATATGATGAAAATACATTTTGTTTTAGACATACCTGTTCATATAAGTATATATACACATATAGTTGCAGCTAGAAAGTAATAAGTGCAGTGACGCAGTGTTCATGAAAAGTGAAGAAAATTGTTCAAAACGTACATTAGCTGCAGCTCAGTGAAACTTTAACGTGATCCGAAGTGCAGGTGTACTAGGGAAAGAACAGAATGTTGTTTAAACTTTTTGGGTACCTCATTATTTTATTTATTTATTTATTTTTTGCAGAGTTTTATATAGCGCGAACTTGACCCGAATCAGAGTGCTTTACATAGCACCAGCTACGTTACATGAGGACACACATTCATTTTTGTTAGGCACGGGGAGATTAAGTGATTTGCCCAGAATCACAGGATCTTCAGCTTCATTGCCGAGACTCGAACCCAGTTCCCCAGATTCGAGGCCGAGCGCCCTAGCCGTTAGGCCAACTTCTCTTTAGACCTTCTTTAGCATGCTCATGGAGCTACCATTTCGATGCTGTGCAAGCTATGTGGTCCTTTTCCTTACATTGGATGAAGGAGACTGTTTGTGCCGTTTGGTGGCATTAAGACACTAGCTGGAGGCTGCACCTATGTTTTTGGTCCTGATGAAAACATGGTTGTCTGAAAGCGCATACAAACTACTCGAAACGTTGACTCTCCTCTTCCATAATTGCTTGGATGATGATAATTAGATTATAGCAAAACCACTAATTTTAGTGTTTGTATTTAATTGATAATACTTCCTTACTATATTGTTGAAGAAAACAATCCTTGACAGTCAGGCCAGTCTTTATGGCTGTTATGCAGCTTCTAAACTCTATGGAGTCTACCCACCACCATTTATAGTTACCTGTTTACAATACAAACCCAATGCAGCAATACGAATCTTGCTCCATTGCTCTATATCTGGCTGTTGGACTTGGTCCTTCTTGCAGGGCCATCCCAGAACTTTTTGTCTTCTTTCTATATTTTTCTGACCTTTTTTTGTTGATTGTATGACTCTGGACACTTTACCATTGCTGATCAGTGCTAAAGTACATGTGCTGTCTCTGGTACACTTGGTAAGATTGGTCTACACCAGTTTGGCATATTTAATTTACCTGTAAGTCCCTTGTACAGTGGTATCCCATATATCAAGGGCCTTTAAATTAAATGCTACTAGTGACTTGCAGCGCTGCTTACACCACCCACCGAAGTAACCTTTCAAACCTGCCTCAGGCCTCCGCTGGTGCAGGGCCTTCACGTGCTGTGTTACTGCCACAGTGACGTGGCAGGTAAACTGGTTGACATGTCTGAAACTCCCCTTTTACTACATATAAGTCACCCCTAAGGAAGGTCCTAGCTAGCCCTATGGGCAAGATGCTGTGTAGATAAATGGTAAGACGTGTGCCTTAACTGTGTGGCATGTCCTGGTAGTGACAAATAGTCAATTTGGTTTCTCACAGTTGTGAGGTCCCCGCCCCCCCATAGGTTTATCATTGGAAATTCCCTGATATGTGTTTCAGTGGTAATTTCTGGTATGAAAGGGGTAGCATGGCCATGTTTGGTATGTCTGGAATAATAGTGATAAATCCTGCTTATTGGTGAAAGCAGATTTGTAATGACTATTATAGAAATGTCACTTTTGGAAGTGGGCATTTTTGTGTGCTTATGAGTCTTTGTGCCCTGCCTGGATGTGTATTCACCATTTGGTTTGGACTGTCAGGAGAGAGGGTATGTGCATTCATACTAGACAGTCACTAGGGGGGTTGAGGTGTGTCCTGCCTTTCCTGGGAGACTCAGCGCTAGGCTAAATAGAACTTGGCTGCATTTAGAGTGGCGGGAGGAATTTCCCTTGCACCTGAATAGGCATGGTCTGCATTTAGAGTGGTGGGAGGAGTTGCACCTGCACCTGAATAGGGCTGTGCCTGCCATCTACAATGCTGTCTTTGCCTCCCTGTGGTGTATCTGGGGCCTGGGCTTGGGATATGAATAGGGGTGTTGTGCACTTCTAAACAGTGTGTGAAACACCCCTCCTGAACAAAGACTTTTGAACTATAAGCACAGGGGCTGTGACCCCATGATTTTATATTACTTCAAGAAATAAGAGGAGCCTGCAAAGAAGAAGAAGAATGGAAGGACTGTATGAGGAGTACTTCCTTTTCTGTGTGAGGGGTGGCTTGACCTGCAGTTGCTGCTTCTGTCTGTGGTGGAGGAAAAGGACTGACTCTTTTTACCCTACTGTGGTATCCTGGTTGTGAAGGACTCTCCAAGGGCTTGTGTGTGCTGGCCTCCTGTTCTTGGAAACTCAGGGACATCAAAGTTTCCATGTGCTGAGCTTGCCAGCTCTCCTTTTCTACAGAGAACTGTGTGCTGAGCTTGCCTGCTTTCCTTTTCTACAGAGCCCCATGTGATGTGCTTGCCAGCTTCCCCTTTAGACAGCAGCTCTGTGTGTGGTCTGCGTTACGAGCTTTCGCTTGTACCGAGCTCATTAGGCGGGAAATTGCAACCTCTGCTTCATCAGCGCACTGTGTGCTCTGATTTGTGAAGAGTGCCTTGTTTAACCCTGCTTCAGCACTGTGGGCTCTCCTTGGTGTGCCTGGAACAAGTCACAGCTTGCTGGAAATGCCGCTCCCCCCACTGCCGCAGGACGCTAGGTGTTGCCTAGCAACTTTCCGACATTAGGGCAAGCAGCCTCAACTCAACACCGCCACACCCAGCAGGAGGCTGGGACACCCGAGCAGAAGGGGGCACTTCGATTTGCAGAAGCCCTGCTGCAGTTACAGCCAGTGGAAACTCCTCACGCTGCTCGCTCTGTGAAGCAGAGTGGGCGCCTGACTGGGGAATTAGGTAACTCCAGCCCGGGGGCAGGATGAGTGCAATTCTCCCTCCTCCCTGCAGCATTCGACTCTCATAGCGGTGCCGCAGGAGCATACCTAGAGGCTGCGCATTGAAGGGCAGGCCAGTCCTTCGCAGGCCCAGCTGGATTAGCGGGCACCGTGGGCAAGAGCAAGAAAAGTGGTATTAGTCCTTACCTGAGACTGAAGCTGTATCTCACCACAGTGCCTGGGGACCGCATTTACGAAGGATACTGCTGATGCTTCCCTTGCAGTGAAGCTGTGACTGCCTACATGGCAGCATGATTTATGTCCAAACTGTATGCTTTGGCGTACCAATGGTGTTCGTGATGCTTGCCTAGTGGCATAGAGATTATGGGATTATAGTCTAGACTGATTTTCCTGATATATGCATTTTTTGTGACAAGTGCCTAGTGGCACCGTGACTTATGTCATGTAAACCAAGAACTTTATTCCTTTGTTTTAGATTGCAAAATTATGGATCTTTTTGTATTCTTTGATGGTTTAAAGCAAAACAACCGAATGAAGTTATTTATGAGTATGATGGTGGCCTAAATCTGCTTACATACTACAAGGTTATGTCCTCATCACATATTGGTGATGTGTGCAGCCTAAAAGTATATACTTTATGAACAACTTGTGTTGTTATGACAAGGGCCCGATTGGCCAAGTGATTTTATAATCTTTATGACGTCATGACAAGTGCCTAGTGGCACAGGGATTTATGTGCTGTTGGTCTAATGTGTTTTATGAATAATACAAAGGATATTGTTATATAGCCTTGCGTGGGATCTCTTTTTGTGGTGTGCCTTGTGTGTCACTGTTATGTGAGTGAATAGCGCAAACCCTTTACACATTGCCTCTGGGATAAGCCTGACTGCTCTGCCAAGCTACCAAGGGGGTGAGCAGGGGTTATCATCAGTGTGTAACTCCATTGCTCTGACTAGAGTGGTGGTTTCTGCCTGGCGTAGACACGTGCCCTAGCCAACCAGAAACCCCATTTCTAAGACTGGCTCGGACTCCTCTGAACTGCTTCTACTGAGTCAATGCCTCCTCCCCTGGAACTAGCAGCAACTAATGATTGGTCGGCCTGTCGGACATCCCCATCCCTGATAACTTGTGTGGCCACATCTTCACTTGCTAAGAGAGAGTATTGCAACATTGCAGCTGGTCTTTTGGACACTGCACTTTGCTTATTGTTTTCTTTGTGCATTGGCCAAGCATCCTCGCTGACTCGATTTAGGGCCTCATTCTGTGTCCCCTTAAGTCACACACGTTACCAGCCTTATCTGGATAACATAGTTCATGGGAACAACATGGGTTTGAAGGTATTCAGTGGGACAATTTGCCAAGCAGGCAAAAAGATCGGGTACACAAAGTGAAGAACATGTGGAAATCAGTCCAGAAAACCCCGATTGCATTTTATTCCTCGGAAATATGGATCCCACTCAGATGGTGGAGGTAGAGGCAAGATGGCGAATGGGCTGCCGATTGTGCTGGACGTGTGAGCTGAAGCCTCCCTCGCTGACATCGAAGGATTGCACTAGCGGATGATTCCGCTTAGCAGTTGGCTGTTCTTTTTGAAGCTTGGAGCTTCTATTTGAGTAAATAAGGAGCGAGACTCTTTGGAAAAACCTGCCTAGGACGCCGAAACTTAGTGATTACGGTGAAGAGGAAAGGAAAAAATACCCGCATGTTGGAGGCAGTTAGAGCGCTGCTGAAACTTCGTCGAGCCTGGTGGGCGGTTACTCACACAGGTGTAGCTGGGCTGTTACGAAGCAAGCAGCAGCAGGATTTCGACAGCGCCCGGCAAGAGAACCTGCTGAGACGCACAATGGCTCCTAAAACTACTCGAAAGCAGCGTGGACAGGAGGCTGTTACAGACTGCGAGGTGCCAACTACTCATATCGATCAAGGTGAGAAAGTTATAAACGGTACTAAGAAGAATGTAAAGGGGACTCCGGTTAAAGCGAAGCAGACGATTACTGCATTATTCACGGCCTCAGAGCAAAAACAAAGGGGTCAGGCTTCGAAAGCTTTAAAAGCTCAGCAAGAATCTCACCGGGAAGATTTAATGGCAGACCCGCAGCAGCAGAATGTTAAACAGTCTGACACAAGGATTTATAGTGATGATGTGAATTCAGCAGCACTGCGTAATACTGTAGAGAAAGAAAGCTCCACGTTGAATTTGGCTGGTGTTACTATAACGGAGAAATCTTCCCCTTTAGTGCCTGGTAGCTCAATGTCTGTGGCGGCTGCAGAGGCTGAATCTGTGGATTTTTTTTCTGTTTCAGAAAACTCAGCTTCTTCGTGTGAGGATTTAGTCACACAATACTCTAAACAGCTCAACTTAGAGGAGGCAGAGAGCGACTATGATGAGAATGAGCCAACTGACTTTATGGAGGAAGAGAGTCCTGTAACCGTTAGGAGTTTGAGTGATGTGCATGTACCAAACGGCGCGGAAGATGTGTCAGATAAGATTACGCTAACTACAATATATCAGACGATCCTTAGTCATATGGATAAAACTGCATTAGAGAGCCATAAAATTCAAAATTCATGCCGGAAGTTACAGGGCTCAATTCGGAAGTTAGCTAAGGCACAGGCAGATTTCGGGGAGAGATTCACAGAGGTGGAGACTAGAATTTCCAACATCGAGGACGAGCTGGTTAAGCAAAAAGCGATAACAGAAACCTTAAGTGCCAATAAGGAGGATTTATTATGGAAAATGGCTGATTTTGAAAACCGTGCTCGTCGCAACAATTTACGATTAATGCAGATTCCTGAAGGGAAAGAAGGCCAAGATCCGCGCAAATATATAGTGGAACTTTTTCAACTGGCTTTTCCGACTTTGAATAAATGGAACTGGGAGCATGAAATTGATCGAGCTCATAGGTTTCCTTTTCATCTTCGACCTGATCAGAATCCTACTAAGACTAAACCAAGACCTTTCATTGTAGCTTTTAACAGCTTTCGCGCTAGAGAAGATGTATACATGAGTACTCAACCTAATAGGAAATCTATGGCGGAGGGTTTTTCTTTTTTTGCCACACCTGATTACTCCAAATATACAATGGATAATCGATGGCAATTGCGACAGCTGGTCCATTTATATCAAAAAAAGGGTGCTCAAGCCTATATTATGAACCCAGCAAAACTTAAGGTGGTTTATGAGGAAAAAACTCGCTTCTTTACAAATGTTGAGACAGCCAAAGAATATTTACACTCTTTGAAGGATTCTTAATTTTTTCTTTCTTAGATTTTTGAAAATCAGGAAATTTCTTTGTGTATTCTTTTTTGGAGTCACTAGAGCTAGCAGTACTAATTAAGGCATTACTGATTTATAACTTTTTTGAGTTATGTATCCTGATATGTAATTTGGATAATCCTTGTTTTTTTTCCTTTGGTGAAGGTAGGGGGGGTAATTAGCTCGGAACCATCGATAGGACCATCAGTCCTGAAGCCTCATTAAGGAGGGGTAGGTTGGGGTTGTTAATTGAGGGAGGGGTAGAGGAGGGGTTTGGGGAGGGAAGGAGAAGGTGGTGGGCACTAGGGGTAGTAAGGGTTAAAAGGGGAAAAACCATGGTAAATTATGATGGCGACGGTCAAGAGGAATTATATAGTGGCTGGAACATTAGCTTATGTAGTATAACAAACTCTTTACTTATTATGAGTGGTTATGATTTGAGCATTTTACAAGTTACCCTGTATGGCGCGTAATACTAAAATATGCTCATTTAATGTATCTGGGCTTAATCAATTTAATAAAAGAATGAGAATTGCAGCTGAAATTCGCTTTATTCAACCTGACATTTTGGTGCCGATCACGATCCGGTAAAAAATTCCCCCGTGCGACTCGTATCGGGTCCTTTTACCGTACGAATCGTACAAGTGCCGTACGAACTGGCAATCACGATTCGCATGGTAAAAAGTCCATACGAACCGCACTGGGAATCATTCCCCACACGTCCTCGGGTCGGAAAATGTGTCCGACACGTCCTCGGACGATTTACCCTACAAACGTGAAAATCCAAGTCCGACCGAGGAATCACGATCCATCCCGTGCGTCCGAGCGTACAACCGTATGGAAAAATCACCGTCCGCACCGAACACCTATAGCAACCATGGAGACATGTGCCCGCATACGCGCCCAACACTCCCCCCAGCCCCCGTATGTCCGACACGTACCCCCCGTATATGTATACCCCCACCCGTCTAGGTACACCCCAGTACGTTCCAGTCGTACCCCCACCCCAGTACGTGTCGTACCACCGTCAATGTACACCCCCCCACCCCTGTACGTGTCGTACCACCGTCTATGTACACCCCAGTACGTTCCAGTCGCACCCCCACCCCAGTACGTGTCATAGCCCCGTCTACCCACACCCCAGTCCGTTCCAGTCGTACCCCCACCCCAGTACGTGTCGTACCACCGTGTACCTACACCTCAGTACGTTCCAGTCGTACCCCCACCCCAGTACGTGTCGTACCACCGTGAACCTACACCCCAGTACGTTCGAGCCACACCCCCACCCCAGTACGTGTCATAGCCCCGTCTACCCACACCCCAGTACGTTCCAGTCGTACCCCCACCCCAGTACGTGTCGTACCACCGTGTACCTACACCCCAGTACGTTCCAGTCGTACCCCCACCCCAGTACGTGTCGTACCCCCCGTGTACCTACACCCCAGTACGTTCGAGCCACACCCCCACCCCAGTACGTGTCGTACCACCGTGAACCTACACCCCAGTACGTTCGAGCCCCACCCCAGTACGTGTCATACCCCCCGTGTACCTACACCCCAGTACGTTCCAGTCGTACCCCCACCCCAGTACGTGTCGTACCACCGTCAATGTACACCCCCCCACCCCTGTACGTGTCGTACCACCGTCAATGTACACCCCCCCACCCCTGTACGTGTCGTACCACCGTCAATGTACACCACCCCACCCCTCTACGTGTCGTACCACCGTCCATGTACACCCCAGTACGTTCCAGTCGTACCCCCACCCCAGTACGTGTCGTACCGCCGTGAACCTGCACCCCAGTACGTTCCAGTCATACCCCCACCCCAGTACGTGTCATACCCCCCGTGTACCTACACCCCAGTACGTTCCAGTCGTACCCCCACCCCAGTACGTGTCGTACCACCGTCAATGTACACCCCCCCACCCCTGTACGTGTCGTACCACCGTCAATGTACACCCCCCCACCCCTGTACGTGTCGTACCACCATCCATGTACACCCCAGTACGTTCCAGTCGTACCCCCACCCCAGTACGTGTCGTACCACCGTGAACCTACACCCCAGTACGTTCGAGCCCCACCCCCACCCCAGTACGTGTCGTACCACCGTCAATGTACACCCCCCCACCCCTGTACGTGTCGTACCACCGTCAATGTACACCCCCCCACCCCTGTACGTGTCGTACCAACGTCAATGTACACCCCCCCACCCCTGTACGTGTCGTACCACCGTCCATGTACACCCCAGTAGTTCCTGGCGCACCCCCAACACAACCTCCTAAGTACGGAGCGCACCCCATGCCCCAACATCACAACCGCATGTACGAGTCGTACAAAGCCACACACAAGGACATAATCGTACAACCAAATGGCCCATGTACACACCGTACACACGCTCAAAACGCACGTACACAACAAGGACAAAACAAAACAACACAAGAATACACCATTCGAAAGGCACACAGCCACTAAACATGGCCAACAACCACTAAAATAACACAATCACTGACCTGCAACTGTCAAAAACAAACAGAGGCCCAATACACCACCACTCCTTATAACACACCCACCCAAAATTCAAACACTGCCACACCCACCCATGGACCAATGAAAAGGGCCCACACACACAAACCATGAGCCTTTGCAACAGACTCACTGCTGCCAGACACCACAGAACCAGACTACAAGCTACACCACACCTTACACTTGCACACCTTCACACGACCACCCTCACAAACACCCTCTCATCACATTCACACACACACACAACCATCCACACCCCCCCCAACATCCACACACCCCCCACACCCACACCATCCCCACCCACACCCCTCACCATGCCCACTACCAAGAATCCAAAGTTCAGTCACCGAGAGTTGGAGGTCCTTGTTGATCAAATCCTCAGAGTCGAGCCACAGATCTTTAGAACATTGGTCAGAAGCACCAGCCAGGCAGCCAAAACAGCCATGTGGCAGACCATCGTCGATGCTGTGAATGCCGTTGCGGACACCAGGAGGACCAAGCAGGATTCCCAGAACAGGTGGTACGATCTGCGGAGGAGGGTCAGAGCCAAAAGGCAGGAGGAACACGACCAGGCCAACGCCACCGGAGGAGGGCCCTCCCGCAGAGCCGTACAGTACCATCCCTGGGAGGAGAGGGTGATGGCCATACTGCCGGGGGAGGCAGTTGAAGGAGTAGAAGGACTCCGAGACCCGGGTGAGTACACAAACAACGCACCTCACATGGGGGGAACTGCAACCACAACCAAAATTACCAACAGGCACGCAACCACCACAAGCCATCGCATGACTCAACCACACTCCATGAGCAGGCACATGCCACTGCTGCCACCATGCCCCATGCACCCAGCTGGACAATGTCAAGTCACAGGCCACAGAAGACAACAACACATGACACGGTAACCCGGATGGCGGGAGGCTGGGCACCAAAAATCACATAGTGCGACTCCAAAGCAGACAACAATGCCCTCTGCCCATATGGCCTAGGTCACAGCCAGACAAACACTGTGTCCCAACACAGGAATGACTTGCCAGCAAATGGCGGACGCCTTGCATCAACACATGGGGGTGAAGGCACTGTTTTGCACATGACAGCAGCTAATGAACAGCCAACATTGTGAAAGAGTGGCAGCACACACCACCACAGCAGCAGCGCACAGACACACAGCAGACAAAATGGGTGCCTGGAGATCAGAAACAAACTCACATCAACAGGCCAAGGGCCACTCAAAGATCTGCCAACAGTGTGTGCCCAGGAAGCTGGGCCAAGGTGACAGAGGGTGACACACGGAGGGAGGGAGAGGGGGACAGAGAGGGAGGGAGAGGGGGACAGAGAGGGAGGGAGAGGGGGACAGAGAGGGAGGGAGAGGGGGACAGAGAAGGAGGGAGACCCAGGAAGACGGACAGAGGGAGGAGGCTGACACACAGAGGGAGGGAGAGGGGGACAGAGAGGGAGGGAGAGGGGGACAGAGAGGGAGGGAGAGGGGGACAGAGAAGGAGGGAGACACAGGAAGACGGACAGAGGGAGGAGGCTGACACACAGAGGGAGGGAGAGGGGGACAGAGAGGGAGGGAGAGGGGGACAGAGAGGGAGGGAGAGGGGGACAGAGAGGGAGGGAGAGGGGGACAGAGAAGGAGGGAGACACAGGGAGAGCAAATCAGTCCTTTGGTGTGTGGGAAAGTCTGCTCGTCAGCAGGTGGACTGCGTGCATGTAGACAAGGGTGGCCAGTGCCAGAACCCCCCCTCTTCATCATGGCAAAACGCAGGGCCATGTCACAACCTGTACACGAGCACAAGGACAGCCACCTGCATCATATAAGTGTGTGGATCCACTCCATGTGCACATGTACAGTGCTACAAGGAAGGCGCAAATGCATGGCTCGCCACACCTGCACACTCCACTGCTGACTGCAGTCACACTTGACGCAGCAAGTAAGACTGTGCCACACATAGTTAAAGGGGCCAAATTGGTGCCCAAGGGACACACCCATGCACAAGTGCACTGTGAGTGGAATGCAAGACAGATCCTAATTCCAAGAGGAAATGTGCCAACTTTGAAACGGATGAAACATGGATGTTGCATGGACCAAAATTAACATTTTCTCTCTCACACACAGGTCAACGTCGTGCTGCACCCCCCAACACTGGGGGGGAACACTCACAGGACCCGGATCTGCAGGAGACCGATCCCACCGGCAGCGACCACTCTCACCACTCTGCGGACGACCCCGACCGACCTGGCCCCTCTGGTGTCCAACCACCTGCAGCACCTGCGTCAGGTACAACCGTGCCAACCACCACCCCCACTCCTGCCACATCCCAGGAGACACCCAGGATCCCTGCCCCAACACCACAATGCAGCCAGGCTCGCCAGGAGGGACACGGTGTCCCGGGCACCCAGGAGGAGGCAGGCGACAACGCCAATGCCACCCCTCAGGGGTCCCGGAGACCCGATGTGCCCACAAGTGCAGGCCAGACGCAAGTGGGCAGGGGTGGTGGGAGTGGAGGACGGCGGAGGCGCGAGCCTGACCAGTTGGCTGGGGATCCGGTATTTTCCCATGTCCGTAACATCCTGGACTCATACCGGCAGGACACCACGGGCATGGCCCAGGTTGTGTCCGTCCTCGAGGGGATCAAGGTACAGCAGGCACAGCAACATGCGGAGCTAATAGCCTGTCTACAGGTACACCAACGGAGGATGGAGGACAGACAGGCTGAGCAAGTGACGGCGTCCCAGGGGATTCACGCTACACTCCGTCGGATGGCCGACACCATGGCCGACCCTCCCTGTGCCAGAAGGCGGAGAACATCACCACCCACAGGGAGGGATCAGGAGGAGGAGGAGGAAACATCCGACGGAGCATCCCAGACGTCGTCACGGCCTGCTGCTGAGGTTCCCCGCAGGAAGCCGGGTCGTCCACGGAAAGGACCGTGAGGGTGGCTGCTACATCACCATCTCCCAGGACACCTGGCCTGGCACCTGGCCCACTGGAGCAACAGCATCACAGCATCAAGAGACATTCTCTGCCACATGGCCCTGCTGGTCACTGGCTGACCAATGTTGACAAAGACTGTGGCATGGACTCTGAGGATTTCCAATGGCAAGGACACCAACTCCCCTACTGAACTTTGGATTCCCTAATCCCGGAAAGCCCCTCACTTTGTCCCCCCCCCCCCAATAATAAATCACACTATTAAGAGTAGATGCCTGCTGGTAGCATTATTACCTAACATGTGCCTTGTACAGTCTAAACATGTCTGAGTCATCTGTTCACTTGTGGTAAATAATTTAATTACCGGGACTTAATTTGATACAGAAAAATAATAAAAATAGCTCAGTAAAATAAGAGGCAAAATCCGTGATATTAGAGGTTCAGAATGGGCTTTATTCCAATGGACGATTCGAATCGTGGACTCCAGGTTCCATCACCACGGAGGTTCAGGAAGTGAAGTACATACTTTATTGATAAGTAATCACTTTTATACAATAGGCATTACAGTGAAGCAAATGCAGGAGGCGTAACAATTGATAGTAGAGATAAAACATACATGCGTAGCAAAAGTGGGCGTAACTGGGTGTAACTAAAGAACGTCATCAGGTATGATGTCATAATAGGGTGGTTCCATGAAAGAATTTCGCAATGTCAGCAGAAATACTTGACAGAAATGCGCGCGCAGCAGCATGACGTATGATTGACGTGCGACTAGGGGGTGAAGGGGATTTGACATTTAGCTCTACATGTGGCGACAGATGTCTGGAGGGTCAAGTCAACCTAATCCCAAATCATATCTAACATCCTATGTTTAAAGAACTATGGTATCACAAAAGAGAGGTCTCTTAGAGTAGAATCTTATTCTATACTGACTATACTGACTGTTAGTGCGTGTACAAGCGTCTAAGTGTCTACACTAGATGCGAGGGCAGAAGTCTTCCATAATAATAGGGCTATGAATTACTTGCATAAAGACAGAGAAGCCGGGCCTCTGCTCGGTAGCTGGAAGAATGTTTACTTAAACTACTAGACAGGAATGCATTGGGCAGGGAGCGGAGCAGATAATTTCGAAGGTGAAATACAGTTTTTGGCAGGCAACAGGCTGATGTCAGGCACCGTGAGCCGCGCAGGGAATGAGACAAAGTTCATGGTCACAGATGCAGGCTCAGACTGGAGCTTTCAGAGGCAGAAGGCAAGAAAAGCTTGATGGCAGAATCAGGGCCTACTTGTCTGGACTGTAAAATGGCATAAGTGAACCATATAAAGCCGGTGGCCTTTCATACTTAGGAATGGAATATCCGACCTATTCATGGCGGATCTGAAAGAGGACATGTTGACGGTGGACGCACATGTGTTTGCGTCTTCATAACTGGAACTGGAGGGAACATACATGTACTTGTGATTCATACATGAAACCGTTGGGGTCCAAGATAGGGGACATAACTGATCAGAAAAATCCATATTTCCACATTCCCTCCTTGTCCCCTACTTGCCCGTTAAGAGATATCAATCTTCATCAATCCGTTGATCTGTTCATATAGCATCATTTGTTCTTCTTTTCTCTTCTGGGATGAATGAAATCTTGGTGGTGGAATACACGATGTGGCACACAGACCACAGATCGCTGGTCCACATTGTGGACATAGACAGCAACTGAATAGTATGAGAAAGCCAATACCTAGGAAGGATAGGACCTTCCATCCAAAGGTAGATAATACACTCCAAAACCAACCGGACCAAGTCCAGGTGCCTGGATTCTGGTGTATCTGGCTTACAATCTTATGAAGGCGGGTTATGGCTTTATATACAGATGGCGAATTTTCTGGTATGAAAATGCAACAACTTGATCCGATGACCCTACAAGCTCCGCCCCTATCGGCCAGGATGACGTCAAGGACAAGACGATTTTGAAGCACAACAATCCGCATAGCAGACTGCTCTTCTGTTAAATTGCCTAAGGCGGAAATAGTTTCGTTCACTACTGCTTCAAGGGTTCTAGTTAATCTACGTATCAGCTTACTATTAGTAACGGTACCTATATAGGGAAAGAGACCTTTATTGAAATCTGTGTATTTTTCCCATGCTGTTTCAGTGTAATCGACTATTGGGAGATCTCTCCTTTCTCTATTGTGTACTAAATGAGTATTTCTGTGATAATCAGGAGGAGCTAGGAAAACAGGTGGCAAAAGGAATCCGATGTAGCAGGTACCATCCCAATCTAGAGGCAGACGTATATATGCCGTCCGACCACATATAAAATAGGAATGGCGGGAAGCTCTAAATGTCGACTTGCCTTGATCACTAAATTCTATTACAGTGGTGCATCTACTATGGCCCATATGTATGGAACCATTCTTTCTTACACATAATTCACCTTCTACTGGAAATATTGACATAGCAGGCAAAATTGGAGTAGCTTCGGATTCGACATTTAGGATCATAAGATTAAGCGTAAAATTACCTAATCCATACACTTCGTTTTCCAGATCAGTTCCTGTTCTTTTGGGAAGTCCCTCCTTGTTAGGGTAGCAGACTTTAAGTAAAACTAAGTTCAAATTTCCCCATACCCAGTTGTCTTGATAAACTGCAGAATTCGAATCTAGGGAATTGATTAAACTAAACCATGCTCCACAGGAGCCGTTGTGTGTGAACGGGTATGGAAAGAGAGGTAAAATTCCTTTATAATTCTGATAGGGAGGGAGTCGGCCACATATCCAACAATTTGTAGCATTGCTAACCTGATGGGAATGATGTAACATACTAATAAACGTGTTATTGCGCAGCGCAAATCTATAAGACAACTCATGCAGAGGTAATTCACTAAAAGAATGTTCAGCAGTAACCTTATAAACATGTCTAGAAATAGGATAATATATGTGCAACAATATACTTGCAGTAATTATTAAAAGACTTAAGAAAAACAAAATTAATAACGTCACTGTGCAATGACTACGCAGTGATTTACAGTACGCCTGTCGTTTCAGTTTTATCCTTCTGTTTCTTTCTCTATACAGGTCTAAGTGATACATGTCAGAGACAAATTCGACCGATTCACCTTGGAGAGGACTTAAACAATCAAATTGCCTGACTGGTTAGACCTAAGTTTTAGTTTGTACTGTTCGTGGTTACTCAGTTCAACCAAAGGAAGTTTTGAGTCAATCGAGGAAGACACGCAAGGTGTGTCGTTTACGTCTGACGACAGTCCATGAAATTTCTTGATATGACTTGAATGTATCCAGCCTTTTCGACCTTCGATCTTTACGGCTGTCCTCGTCGTTAGCAATACGAGCTGAGGCGAACTCCACCTAGGATCCAGCTGAGACTTCCGATCAAAGTTCCTCACTAAGACCAAATCTCCTGGAATTACGTCATGGGGTTTCACCTCAGTGTTGTCGGGAAAAGCTGCAGCTACCTGTGAACGACAAGATTGTAGTGCAGACATCAAGGAAGCCAAGTAATCTGTCAGCATATTACAGTCAATATCAGTTATTTTGCGTGGTATAGGCGTCCCCCACATATTTGGTGGTCTACCGAAGATCACCTCATAAGGGGATAGCCCTGTTCGAGAGTGTGCTACCATTCTCATGTAAAAGAGTGCAACGGGTAAAGCTACTACCCAGTCGACACCTTTCTCTCTACAAATTTTGGACAATCTAATTTTCAGGGTCTGATTATGTCTTTCCACGAGACCTGCTGCCTCGGGGTGTCGGACACAGTGAAACTTCCACTGATAACCTAACAAAAGTGAAACGTGTTTCATTAGTTCGGATGAGAACGGCTGGCCGTTATCTGAGTAGACAACACGTGGTAAACCGTACCGTGGGAAGAATTCTCGAACTAACTGTTTGGCAGTAGTCGGGGCAGTGTAATCTGAAACTGGGTATGCCTCTGTCCAACGGGAAAGAGCACAGACAACTACGAGAACATATTTGAATCCTCGACATCGTTCCATCTGGATATAATCCATCTGGAGGACTTCAAAAGGGTGATCAGGAGGCTGAAATCCACCCTGTTCTACGGGAATGCTTTTTCCTGGGTTAAACTGACAACAGATCATACAGGTACGAACTTTTTGTTTAGCTGCTGCTCGTAAATGTTTGTTGAACCAAATGTGTTGGATGCTGTCTAGCATAGCTTTTTCTCCTAGATGTGCTGGACTATGTACAGTGTTAATAACGACTTGGACCATTGAATCAGGAAGGAACCACACAGATTTTTCCTTCGTCATCCATCCTTGATCCGTTTGGATCCCTCCTAATTCAGTCCATTTCTTTATTTCGTCTGGTGTAGCATGTGTCTGTATGTCAATTACGTCAAGAGCGGGATCCTTAACCATCATGCAATGTGTTGGTGTCGGGACTATTGTCTTTGTCATGTCGGATGTTTGAGTTTGAGCAGTCTGTTTAGCTGTTCTGTCAGCTAGATCATTGCCTTGAGAAATGATATCAGTAACTTTCGTATGAGCTTTACATTTCATAATTGATATTGCAGTGGGTAGATGTATTGCATCTAATAAGGCATGAATGAGGGGTCCGTGCTGAATGTGGGCACCGTGAGAAGTTAAATAACCTCTCTCTCGCCACAGCACGCCGAAGTCATGTACAACTCCGAATGCATAACGTGAATCAGTGTATATGTTGACTTTTTTATTTGTGGCTTGAATACAGGCTTGTGTCAGAGCCATGAGCTCTGCTGCTTGAGCGGACAAGGTATTTATACAATTTGTTTCAATGATTTCAGTGTCTGTTGTGACTGCATAAGCGGCCACTAACTCTCCTGTACCTGTTCTCATACATGAACCATCTACATACAACGTCAGATCTGGGTCTGACAATGGGACGTCTGTCAAATCTTGTCTGGGTTTCGTCGTGATAGTGATAACTTCAATACAATCATGTGCAAGTGGGTCTGTTCCATTTACAGGTAACAGTGTGGCAGGATTCAATGTACTACAACGTCTGATTTCTATATGTGGCTGAAACAATGTTAATTCGTAACCAGTGAGTCGTGCTATAGTCAAGTGTTGTGTTTGTGTGCGGTTCAAGAGAACCTCTACTGCATGTGGTACTTGAACTGTCAATGGATGTCCTAATACTATGGCATCGCTTTGTCTGATTGCTAAAGCTGTTGCTGCCACTGATTTTAGGCATGCAGGCAAAGCCTGAGCTACGGGATCTAATGTACTAGAAAAATAAGCACATGGTTTGTGTGATCCTGCTTGTTCCTGTGTGAGTACTGACAAGGCAGTACCTTCGCGTTCTGTAACAAAGAGTGTAAACTGTTTATTGTAGCATGGTGTTGCTAGAACAGGTGCTTGGCATAAGGATTTCTTTAGGCTTTCAAAAGCTTGTGCATGTTCCTGAGTCCAAGGGAGAACAGTCGATGTGGCTGCCTCCTGTGTTGTCAATTGAATGAGTGGTTTTGCTAGAAATGCATACTGAGGGATCCACTGCCTACAATATGAAGTGAGGCCTATGAACGCCCGCACCTCCTTTTGTGTCTTGGGTATTGGCATGTTAGCTATTAGCTGAATGCGGTCGGGTGTAAGCTGCCTTCCCTCCTTGGACAGCGAGTGTCCAAGATAAACAACTCGCTGGACACAGAATTGCAGCTTGGAAGGGGACACCTTGTGCCCCTTTTCGGCTAGACATTGTAAAACTGTCAGTGATGCTTTCTCACATTCAGGTTCGCTTCTAGCGGTGATCAGCAGATCATCGACATATTGAAGCAGCGCAGTGTTGACTGGCATGTGGATACTGTCGAGTTCTCGTTTCAGTGCTTGGCTATAGATGCTGGGGCTTTCTGTAAATCCTTGAGGTGCGCGTGTGAATTTAAAGCTACGTCCATTTAAACTAAATCCGAACAAGTATTGGCTTTCCGGATCTATTGGGACGCTGAAAAAGGCATTCTTGAGATCAATTACAGTAAAGAATGTTGCTCCGGAATCAATAGCTGTCAGTAATGACGAGATATCTGGGACCACAGGGAATTGTGGCACAATGCATTTGTTCAATTCGCGCAGATCAATAACCAATCGATACACTGGCGGGGCCTTTGGATCTGTTCGTTTAAGAATCGGAATTATCGGGGAATTACATACATTGGAGTCTGTTTCCACAACCACTCTGTGGAAATATGGATTTTCCTGGTCAGTTATGTCCCCTATCTTGGACCCCAACGGTTCTATGTGCATGTCACAAGTACATGTATGTTCCCTCCAGTTCCAGTTATGAAGACGCAAATACATGTGCGTCCACCGTCAACATGTCCTCTTTCAGATCCGCCATGAATAGGCCGGATATTCCATTCCTAAGTATGAAAGGCCACCGGCTTTATATGGTTCACTTATGCTATTTTTCAGTCCAGGCAAGTAGGCCCTGATTCTGTCATCAAGCTTTTCCTTCTTTCTGCCTCTGAAGCTCCAGTCTGAGCCTGCATCTGTGACCATGAACTTTGTCTCATTCTCTGCGCGGCTCACGAAGCCTGACATCAGCCTGCTGCCTGCCAAAAACTGTATTTCACCTTCAAAATTATCTGCTCCGATCCCTGCCCAATGCATTCCTGTCTAGTAGTTTCAGTAAACATTCTTCCAGCTACCGAGCAAAGGCCCGGCTTCTCTGTCTTCATGCAAGTAATTCATAGCCCTGTTACTATGGAAGATTCCTGCCCTCGCATCTAGTGTAGACACTTAGACGCTTGTACACGCACTAACAGTCAGTATAGTCAGTATAGAATAAGATTCTACTCTAAGAGACCTCTCTTTTGGATAACATAGTTCTTTAAACATAGGATGTTAGATATGATTTGGGATTAGGTTGACTTGACCCTCCAGACTTCTGTCGCCACATGTAGAGCTAAATGTCAAGTCCCCTCCACCCCCTAGCTGCACGTCAATCACACGTCATGCTGCTGCGCGCGCATCTCTGCCAAGTATTTCTGCTGACATTGCGAAATTATTTCATAGGTCCACCCATATGTGACATCATAACCAATGACGTTTTCCTTGTTACTCCCAATTACGCCTTTTTCAGCTACGCATGTGAAATGTTATCTTTGCTATCAATTGTTACGCCTCTTGCATTTACTTCACTGTAATGCCTATTGTATAAAAGTGAATAATTATCAATAATGTATGTACTTCACTTCCTGAACCTTCGAGGTGATGGAACTTGGAGCAACCGATTATAATCGACCATTGGAATAAAGCCCATTCCGAACCTCTAATACCACGGATTCTGCCTCTTATTTACTGAGCTATTTTATTATGTTTCTGTATCAAATTAAGTCCCGGTAATTAAATTATTTACCACATGAATGGCGCCCGAACAGGGACACTTTCTCATCTCACGCGCCGGCGGTGCGTTGCAGGCCCGGTCTCCTGCCACAGCTGGACGGACAATAACGCGTACCAGCAGGATTTCCTGTATCTCCCTCCGGTCAAGCGGGGGCGACTGAGGCTGCGATCAACACCCAGACGAGGCGGTGAGAAGTGCGAAGTATCCCGACCAGAGCCTAGCTGAGAGAGCAAGATCCGAGGTATACAGAGGCCCACCAGTTTCCGAAGTCCCGAGTCGAGTCCAGTTTCCGAAGTGTTCGAGTCGAGTCCAGTCCGGTTCAAGTTCAGTTCAGTTTCCGAGGCCTTCCGTTCCGAGCTACCCGGTGAGTACCATTACTGGGGAGGCGTTCTGGCGTGCACATAAGTTGTGCCGGTCCAGACGGGTTTGGGTACACAAATCCGGTCTGCACTGTTTCAGCAGTGTATCTGTACTGTTTAGCAGTATATCTAGTATATCAAGTATATAAATTCAGAATAATTCAGTTCAAGTCGAGTATTATGTTTAGTGATTAAGTTTTCCTTAGATCGTCATCATCATTGTTGCTCAGTTAAATGTTAAATGTTAAATGTTTTTAGTACGTTCTGCATATTGTGGTATGAATGACTGTTCATTATTGTGATTACTGTATTAAGTTTGTTCAAGATCAAGTATCAGATCAGTTCTCAATATGCCGCTCTTTTCGAAATTAAGACAGATCACAACTAGAAAAGGGGTACTCGAAGAAGCTGTTCCTATTCCTCCTAGGGACACTCCAGGGTACTTCATGTATCATAAACATGGCCTAGATGCTATATTATTTCTTGATTTATGGGTAGACTACACTAAGGAATTACCAGAAAGTCAGAGGTGGCCCGCGGCTGGGACCTGGGATGCAGAGTGCATCGTGAAAGTAGAGGAAGAATTATGGAAAAAGAAAGCTAGACAATCACAGAAAGACGCCATTGAATTATGGCGTAAAGAATCGTATAGACGTACAGAAAAAGCACGTAGACAGGAAGAGAAGAGTAAAGAGAATTCAAATGAAGTCCGAGAAAACCTATTAATTGAAGAAGGTGCACGAGTGAAATCAGAACAAGTAGACAGACAAAGACATGCCCTTATGAAGGGTATGTATCCCCTTCTGGCCGAGGGATTACCTAAGGCTTCTGCGGGGATACCAAAAGACTTGCCACCCCCATTATTTCCAATAAAAGTACATCCCAAGGGGCATCCTAGAACCGCAGAAGATGTTTTTCTTTCCTCATATTTAGATGACGCAGCTCCCGAGTATGCTAACCCCGCCCCACATAGACCGTTGGCCGGAGAGGTTCAACACCGAGATCCAGTATCTGTATCTCTACAGCAACAAATTCCGACACAAGTTCCGGCAAGCACATCTGGTTCTACATCTGTTCCTACAGCTACTTCTATGGCTGTGTCTACACCTATAGTTGCTGTATCGCGTTCAACGAATCCTTTCACGCCCGATACCCCAGATGGGGCTACGGGAGGTGCTACCAATATTTTTTCTACGCCACCCAGAATAAATAAACTTACTTTTCAAGAATCTGCACATTCACGTACCCCCAAACTCATAAATGCCCGCACACTTAAGGAACTTCTTATAGATTGTAGATATGACCCTGTGCCCGGCAAAGAGGACGAAATGATCCTGGCATCATTACGTATCAGACGAGCCGCGGTGTATTTAGGGAAGTTACCAGGAATGACTATGCATCTAGATAATATATACCATTTTGTCCAAACAGGGCGAGATTCTGAATGTATTAACAGAGCTATGGAATACCAGAAAGTGGAAATACAGGGGGAACTGTTACGTTTCCTCATAAATTGTGTGATCAGAAATCAAGACCGACCGGGGGTAGACCCGGAAGCAATGCAAATTCTTACCAGATGGAGCCAGAATATATCAGAAGGGAGACATGATAAGCAAAACTGTATAATAGCCATGTGCAGAAAGATCCGTAAAGAAATAGAACGTCTACACGAAGAAAGATTAGCGGTAGACCAGTTTGAACAAAATGAGGAGGAGGAAGGATCAGGACTGCCCACAGGACAGTCAGAAACCATAGCCTATGTAGGTAGAGGAAGATCTTGTAATAGTACTAGATGTCTTACTGACCCGATACGTCCGATATGTCTAGAAAATAACAGGAATTTTCAAACACCTATAATAAATATAAGGTCCCCCGAGCATTCGTTCCAAACCACTGACAAATTACTGCGAGAACGAAGGGGTTATCATTTTCTCGATTCTATGGATGAACAAGAATTAGCCAGGTCAGCCGTTCATTGGGTTGACAGTCCCGGAAAGTATGATGATGATACAGTAGCACACACATTTTTGAATCTCACCCCAGATGAACAGCGTTTATCTGGGATTTATATGATTCAACAACTTCTTATACTATATAAAAGCCAACATTCAGATCCTGGTCCCTTACCTGATATATTGACTGAATTACTCACGAATAGATGGAAAGGTTCAGGTACTAAGTTAATTAAGGAAATACTAGAATCCAGAAAGCAGTACATTCTTTTTGTATGTCCAGAACATGATTCACTGGCCATCAAGGAAAGAACCACGTATTACATGGACAGACAGAATCCCTTACGAGAAGTGCACCCAATAAAAGGCGAGGACAATGAGTTTAAACGTGTATTTGTATATACGCCCATATCGAAAATAGAATTGTTAGAAATGAAGAAAGTGGTACCCAGTCATGACAAAGACCCAGCGGGTTTCCACCGAGAAATTAAAGACATGTTACTCATGGGAGAGTATACCTATCCCGACATTATGACAATATTAAAGGTATTAATGCCTGCTGGCATTTATGAAAAACTCAAGGAAAAAGAGTGGGAGGTGGGAGACCAAAAGATAGATTGGACAGCATTAGAAAATGAAGAAAAGGCCCGAGGCCCAGGTTCGGGGCTTTGGGACAAAACTAAAGCACTGCCAGGTTTACTAGTACAGGTACTGCCACGTTTATTAACCACGAAAAAGGAAGACTGGGGTGCAATCTCAGCCTGTAAACAAAAGCAAGATGAAGACACTAGTGATTTCTATGCCCGATTCGAAAAATGTTTTGGTATAAATAGTGGTATAAAAGCAAGTAGCGAGTCATACCCACATCTGTTTGTGACAAAATTAGTGGAAAATTCCTTGCCCCAAGTGAAGAACAGAGTATTAAAATTCGAGAGTACCTGGCAAGGTAACACTCCATCACAAATGTTACAAATGTTACAGTACCATCACAATAGAATTAGAGAGGAACAAGAACATGAACAAAGACGCATGAAAGACACGAAAATGAAAATGCTCGTCTCCCAGACAGTTCCAGCTGAAGGACATAAAAAGGGTACGACACATTCCGGTGATTCAACAGGACCTGTAAAAGGGACATGCAACTATTGTAAAAAGCCAGGTCATTACGTACACGATTGTCCAGTTTTAAAACATAATATCGCCATAGGTAATACAAAAGAAAGACCACGGCCACCTAGACAGGATCAGAATGAACAAGGAGCCCCGCAGCATGCACAGTCCATGCCAGTTCCACCACAGTCTATACAGTTTGTGCCAGCTGCACCAGCGCTGCCTGTTGCTGCCACACAAACCACGACACGACAGCTGTACCAGACCGCACAGTATGACTACCCTGATTATCAACGATACGCATGAACCAGCCTAGAGAGGGAAGTTGACTTACCCCTTATCGAGGTCCCTGTAGACCAAGAAGGACCTTATGTACATAGTGAATTATTAGGTCAAGATAGAAAATTTTTACTTGATACAGGGGCAAGTCGAACAACCATAAAACGTAGTGAAGTTCCAGGGGCACCCCTCTCAGGCTCACAGAATATTTCCCTTGGTTTTTCAGGAAAACCTATTGTTAATGAAGTATCACAGCCTCTTCCACTTACGATAGGACCTTTGACCCGAACTACAGATTTATTGCTCACTAAATCCTGTCCAGAAAACTTGTTAGGTATAAAAACACTGAAAGCTCTAGGAGCTATAATATGTTGTTCTCCGGAAGGAGTAAGATTGTTTTTACGTGATTTCAAAGGTCACTATGTGTCTAGAGACATGGATCCCCGACTGCAGACTTTACCTACACATCTATGGGCACAAGGCCCTACTGATGTTGGTTGCATGAATATTACACCATATCGAGTTACACTAAAGGCAGGAGTGGTACTACCACGAATGCGACAATACAAGTTACCACCAGATGCTGTAGTGGCTTTACTACAAATCATTGACGAGCTCATTGCCCAAGGAGTGGTTGTGGAAACAGACTCCAATGTATGTAATTCACCGATAATTCCGATTCTTAAACGAACAGATCCGAAGGCCCCGCCAGTATATCGATTGGTTATTGATTTGCGCGAATTGAACAAATGCATTGTGCCACAATTCCCTGTTGTTCCAGATATCTCATCATTACTGACAGCTATTGATTCCGAAGCAACATTCTTTACTGTAATTGATCTCAAAAATGCCTTTTTCAGCGTCCCAATAGATCCGGAAAGCCAATATTTGTTCGGATTTAGTTTAAATGGACGTAGCTTCAAATTCTCACGCGCACCTCAAGGATTTACAGAAAGCCCCAGCATCTATAGCCAAGCACTGAAACGAGAACTCGACAGTATCCACATGCCAGTTAACACTGCTTTGCTTCAATATGTCGATGATCTGCTGATCACCGCGAGAAGCGAACCCGAATGTGAGAAAGCATCACTGACAGTTTTACAATTTCTAGCCGACAAGGGGCACAAGGTGTCCCCTTCTAAGCTGCAATTCTGTGTCCAGCGAGTTGTTTACCTTGGTCACTCGCTGTCCAAGGAGGGAAGGCAGCTTACACCAGATCGCATTCAGTTAATAGCTAACATGCCAATACCCAAGACACAAAAGGAGGTGCGGGCTTTTATAGGCCTCACTTCATATTGTAGGCAGTGGATCCCTCAGTATGCATTTCTAGCAAAATCACTCATTCAGTTGACAACACAGGAGGCAGCCACATCGACTGTTCTCCCTTGGACTCAGGAACATACACAAGCTTTTGAAAGCTTAAAGAAAGCTCTATGCCAAGCACCTGTTTTAGCAACACCATGTTACAGAAAACATTTTACACTCTTTGTTACAGAACGAGAAGGTACTGCTTTGTCAGTACTCACACAGGAACAAGCAGGATCACACAAACCGTGTGCTTATTTTTCTAGTACATTAGATCCCGTAGCTCAGGCTCTGCCTGCGTGCCTGAAATCAGTGGCAGCGACAGCTTTAGCAATCAGACAAAGCGATGCTATAGTGTTAGGACATCCATTGACAGTTCAAGTACCACATGCAGTAGAGGTTCTTGTGAATCGAACGCAAACACAACACTTGACTATAGCACGACTTACAGGGTATGAACTAACATTGTTTCAGCCACATATAGAAATCAGACGTTGTAACACATTGAATCCTGCCACACTTTTACCTGTAAATGGAACAGACCCACTAGCCCATGACTGTATTGAAGTTATTACAATCACGACGAAACCCAGACAAGATTTAACCGATGTCCCATTATCAGACCCAGACCTGACGTTGTATGTAGATGGTTCATGTATGAGAAAAGGTACAGGAGAACTAGTGGCCGCTTACGCAGTCACAACAGACACTGAAATCATTGAAACAAATTGCATAAATACCTTGTCCGCTCAAGCAGCAGAGCTCGTCGCTCTGACACAAGCCTGTATTCAAGCCACAAATAAAAAAGTCAACATATACACTGATTCACGTTATGCATTCGGAGTTGTACATGACTTCGGCGTGCTGTGGCGAGAGAGAGGTTATTTAACTTCTCACGGTGCCCACATTCAGCACGGACCCCTCATTCATGCTTTATTAGATGCAATACATCTACCCACTGCAATATCAATTATGAAATGTAAAGCTCATACGAAAGTTACTGATATCATTTCTCAAGGCAATGATTTAGCTGACAGAACAGCTAAACAGACTGCTCAAACTCAAACATCCGACATGACAAAGACAATAGTCCCGACGCCAACACATTGTATGACGGTTAAAGATCCTACTCTTGACGTAATTGATATACAGACACATGCTACACCAGACGAAATAAAGAAATGGACTGAATTAGGAGGGATCCAAACGGATCAAGGATGGATGATGAAGGAAAAGTCTGTGTGGTTCCTTCCTGATTCAATGGTCCAGGTTATAATTAACACTGTACATAGTCCAGCACATCTAGGAGAAAAAGCTATGCTAGATAGCATTCAATACATTTGGTTTAATAAACATTTACGAGCAGCAGCGAAACAAAAAGTTCGTACCTGTATGATCTGTTGTCAGTTCAACCCAGGAAAAAGCATCCCCGTAGAGCAGGGTGGATTTCAGCCTCCTGATCACCCTTTTGAAGTCCTCCAGATGGATTATATCCAGATGGAACGATGTCGAGGATTCAAATATGTTCTCGTAGTTGTCTGTGCTCTTTCCCGTTGGACAGAGGCATACCCGGTTTCAGATTACACGGCCCCGACTACTGCCAAACAGTTAGTTCGAGAATTCTTCCCACGATACGGTTTACCACGTGTTGTTCACTCAGATAACGGCCAGCCGTTCTCATCCGAACTCATGAAACACGTTTCACTTTTGTTAGGCTATCAGTGGAAATTCCACTGTGTCCGACACCCCGAGGCAGCAGGTCTTGTGGAAAGACATAATCAGACCCTGAAAATTAGATTGTCCAAAATATGCAGGGAGAAAGGTGTCGACTGGGTAGTAGCATTACCAGTTGCGCTCTTTTACATGAGAATGGTAGCACACTCTCGAACAGGGCTATCTCCGTATGAGGTGATCTTTGGCAGACCACCAAATATGTGGGGGACGCCTATACCACGTAAAATAACTGATATTGACTGTAATATGCTGACAGATTATTTGGCTTCCTTGATGTCTGCACTACAATCTTGTCGTTCACAGGTAGCTGCAGCTTTTCCTGACAACACTGAGGTGAAACCCCATGACGTAGTTCCGGGAGACTTGGTCCTCGTGAGGAACTTTGATCGAAAGACTCAGTTGGAACCTAGGTGGAAGTCGCCTCAGCTGGTGTTGCTCACCACAAGGACAGCCGTGAAGATCGAGGGCAGAAAAGGCTGGATTCACTCAAGTCATATCAAGAAATTTCATGGACTACAATCAGATGTGAATACCACACCTCGTGTGTCTTCACCCATTGACTCAAAACTTCCTCTTGTTGAAAGGAGTAATTCCGAACATTATAAACTAAATCTCAGGTCCAATCAGTCAAGCAATTTGATTGTTTAAGTCCTCTCCGAGGTGAAGCGGTTGAATTGTCTCTGACATGTATCCCTTGGACCTGAATAGAGATAACACCCGAAAAATGTTGAAACGACAGGCGTACTGTAAATCACTGCGTAGTCATTGCACAGTGACGTTATTAATTTTGTTTTCCTTAAGTCTTTTAATAATTACTGCAAGTATATTGTTGCATATATATTATCCTATTTTTAGACACGTTTATAATGTTACTGCTGAACATTCTTTTAGTGAATTACCTCCGCATGAATTGTCATACAGATTTGCGCTGCGCAATAACACGTTTATCAGTATGTTACATCATTCCCATCAGGTTAGCAATGCTACAAATTGTTGGATATGTGGCCGACTCCCTCCCTATCAGAATTATAAAAGAATTCTACCTCTCTTTCCATATCCGTTCACACACAACGGCTCCTGTGGAGCATGGTTTAGCTTAATTAATTCCTTAGATTCAAATTCTGCAGTTTATCAAGACAACTGGGTATGGGGAAATCTGAACTTAGTTTTACTTAAAGTCTGCCACCCCAACAAGGAGGGACTTCCCAAAAGAACAGGAACTGATCTAGAAAACGAAGTATATGGATTAGGTAATTTTACGCTTAATCTCTTGATCTTGAATGTCGAATCCGAAGTCACTCCAAGTTTGCCCGCCATGTCAGTATTTCCAGTAAAAGGTGAATTATGTGTAAGAAAGAATGGTTCCATACATATGGGCCATAGTAGATGCACCACTGTAATAGAATTTAGTGATCAAGGCAAGTCGACATTTAGAGCTTCCCGTCATTCCTATTTTATATGTGGTCAGACGGCATATGTACGTTTGCCTCTAGATTGGGATGGTACCTGCTACATTGGATTCCTTTTGCCACCTGTTTTCCTAGCTCCTCCTGATTATCACAGAAATACTCATTTAGTATATAATAGAGTAAGGAGAGATCTCCCAATAGTCGATTACACTGAAACAGCATGGGAAAAATACACAGATTTCAATAAAGGTCTCTTTCCCTATATAGGTACAGTTACTAATAGTAAGCTGATACGTAGATTAACCAGAACCCTTGAAGCAGTAGTGAACGAAACTATTTCCGCCTTAGGCAATTTAACAGAAGAGCAGTCTGCTATGCGGATTGTTGTGCTTCAAAATCGTCTTGTCCTTGACGTCATCCTGGCCGATAGGGGCGGAGCTTGTAGGGTCATCGGATCAAGCTGCTGCGTATTCATACCAGAAAATACGCCATCTGTATATAAAGCTATAACCCGCCTTCATAAGATTGTGAGCCAGATACACCAGAATCCAGGCACCTGGACTTGGTCCGGTTGGTTTTGGAGCGTGTTATCAGCCTGGGGATGGAGAGTTCTATCCTTCCTAGGTATTGGCCTTCTCATACTATTCAGTTGCTGCTTATGCCTGCAATGTGGACTAGCGATTTGTGGTCTGTGTGCCACATCGTGCATTCCACATCAAGATTTTCGTTCAAAATCCCGGAAGAAGAAAGAAGAACAAATGATGCTATATGAACAGATCAATGGATTAATGAAGATTGATATCTCTTGACGGGCAAGTAGGGGACAAGGAGGGAATGTGGAAATATGGATTTTCCTGGTCAGTTATGTCCCCTATCTTGGACCCCAACGGTTCTATGTGCATGTCACAAGTACATGTATGTTCCCTCCAGTTCCAGTTATGAAGACGCAAATACATGTGCGTCCACCGTCAACATGTCCTCTTTCAGATCCGCCATGAATAGGCCGGATATTCCATTCCTAAGTATGAAAGGCCACCGGCTTTATATGGTTCACTTATGCTATTTTTCAGTCCAGGCAAGTAGGCCCTGATTCTGTCATCAAGCTTTTCCTTCTTTCTGCCTCTGAAGCTCCAGTCTGAGCCTGCATCTGTGACCATGAACTTTGTCTCATTCTCTGCGCGGCTCACGAAGCCTGACATCAGCCTGCTGCCTGCCAAAAACTGTATTTCACCTTCAAAATTATCTGCTCCGATCCCTGCCCAATGCATTCCTGTCTAGTAGTTTCAGTAAACATTCTTCCAGCTACCGAGCAAAGGCCCGGCTTCTCTGTCTTCATGCAAGTAATTCATAGCCCTGTTACTATGGAAGATTCCTGCCCTCGCATCTAGTGTAGACACTTAGACGCTTGTACACGCACTAACAGTCAGTATAGTCAGTATAGAATAAGATTCTACTCTAAGAGACCTCTCTTTTGGATAACATAGTTCTTTAAACATAGGATGTTAGATATGATTTGGGATTAGGTTGACTTGACCCTCCAGACTTCTGTCGCCACATGTAGAGCTAAATGTCAAGTCCCCTCCACCCCCTAGCTGCACGTCAATCACACGTCATGCTGCTGCGCGCGCATCTCTGCCAAGTATTTCTGCTGACATTGCGAAATTATTTCATAGGTCCACCCATATGTGACATCATAACCAATGACGTTTTCCTTGTTACTCCCAATTACGCCTTTTTCAGCTACGCATGTGAAATGTTATCTTTGCTATCAATTGTTACGCCTCTTGCATTTACTTCACTGTAATGCCTATTGTATAAAAGTGAATAATTATCAATAATGTATGTACTTCACTTCCTGAACCTTCGAGGTGATGGAACTTGGAGCAACCGATTATAATCGACCATTGGAATAAAGCCCATTCCGAACCTCTAATACCACGGATTCTGCCTCTTATTTACTGAGCTATTTTATTATGTTTCTGTATCAAATTAAGTCCCGGTAATTAAATTATTTACCACAACTCCTTGGGCAATGAGCTCGTCAATGATTTGTAGTAAAGCCACTACAGCATCTGGTGGTAACTTGTATTGTCGCATTCGTGGTAGTACCACTCCTGCCTTTAGTGTAACTCGGTATGGTGTAATATTCATGCAACCAACATCAGTAGGGCCTTGTGCCCATAAATGTGTAGGTAAAGTCTGCAGTCGGGGATCCATGTCTCGAGACACATAGTGACCTTTGAAATCACGTAAAAACAATCTTACTCCTTCCGGAGAACAACATATTATAGCTCCTAGAGCTTTCAGTGTTTTTATCCCTAACAAGTTTTCTGGACATGATTTAGTAAGCAATAAATCTGTAGTTCGGGTCAAAGGTCCTATCGTAAGTGGAAGAGGCTGTGATACTTCATTAACAATAGGTTTTCCTGAGAAACCAAGGGAAATATTCTGTGAGCCTGAGAGGGGTGCCCCTGGAACTTCACTACGTTTTATAGTTGTTCGACTTGCCCCTGTATCAAGTAAAAATTTTCTATCCTGGCCTAATAGTTCACTATGTACATAAGGTCCTTCTTGGTCTACAGGGACCTCGATAAGGGGTAAGTCAACTTCCCTCTCTAGGCTGGTTCATGCGTATCGTTGATAATCAGGATAGTCATACTGTGCGGTCTGGTACAGCTGTCGTGTCGTGGTTTGTGTGGCAGCAACAGGCAGCGCTGGTGCAGCTGGCACAAACTGTATAGACTGTTGTGGAGCTGGCATGGACTGTGCATGCTGCGGGGCTCCTTGTTCATTCTGATCCTGTCTAGGTGGCCGTGGTCTTTCTTGTGTTTTACCTGTGGCGATATTACGCTTCAGGACTGGGCAATCGTTTATGTAATGACCTGGTTGTTTACAATAGTTGCATGTCCCTTTTACAGGTCCTGCTGAATCACCGGACTGTGTCGTACCCTTTTTATGACCTTCAGCTGGAACTGTCTGGGAGACTAGCATTTTCATTTTTGTGTCTTTCATGCGTCTCTGTTCATGTTCTTGTTCCTCTCTAATTCTATTGTAATGGTACTGTAACATTTGTAACATTTGTGATGGGGTATTACCTTGCCAGGTACTCTCGAATTTTAATACTCTATTCTTCACTTGGGGCAAGGAATTTTCAACTAATTTTGTTACAAACAGATGTGGGTATGACTCGCTACTTGCTTTTATGCCACTATTTATACCAAAACATTTTTCGAATCGGGCATAGAAATCACTAGTGTCTTCATCTTGCTTTTGTTTACAGGCTGAGATTGCACCCCAGTCTTCCTTTTTCGTGGTTAATAAACGTGGCAGTACCTGTACTAGTAAACCTGGTAGTGCTTTAGTTTTATCCCCAAGCCCCGAACCTGGACCTCGGGCCTTTTCTTCATTTTCTAATGCTGTCCAGTCTATCTTTTGGTCTCCCACCTCCCACTCTTTTTCCTTGAGTTTTTCATAAATGCCAGCAGGCATTAATACCTTTAATATTGTCATAATGTCGGGATAGGTATACTCTCCCATGAGTAACATGTCTTTAATTTCTCGGTGAAAACCCGCTGGGTCTTTGTCATGACTGGGTACCACTTTCTTCATTTCTAACAATTCTATTTTCGATATGGGCGTATATACAAATACACGCTTAAACTGATTGTCCTCGCCCTTTATTGGGTGTACTTCTCGTAAGGGATTCTGTCTGTCCATGTAATACGTCGTTCTTTCCTTGATGTGCAGTGAGACATGTTCTGGGCATACAAAAAGAATGTACTGCTTTCTTGATTCTAGTATATCTCTAATTAACTTAGTACCTGAACCTCTCCATCTATTCGTGAGTAATTCAGTCAATATATCAGGTAAAGGACCAGGATCGGAATGTTGGCTTTTATAAAGTATAAGAAGTTGTTGAATCATATAAATCCCAGCTAGACGCTGTTCATCTGGGGTGAGGTTCAAAAATGTGTGTGCTACTGTATCATCACCATATTTTCCGGGACTGTCAACCCAATGAACGGCTGACCTGGCTAATTCTTGTTCATCCATAGAATCGAGTAAATGATAACCCCTTCGTTCTCGGAGTAATTTGTCAGCGGCTTGGAACGAATGCTCGGGGGACCTTATATTTATTATAGGTGTTTGGAAATTCCTGTTATTATCTGGACATATCGGACGTATCGGGTCAGTGAAACATCTAGTACTATTACAAGATCTTCCTCTACCTACATAGGCTACGGTTTCTGACTGTCCTGTGGGCAGTCCTGATCCTTCCTCCTCCTCGTTTTGTTCAAACTGGTCTACCGCTAATCTCTCTTCGTGTAGGCGTTCTATTTCTTTACGGATCTTTCGGCCCATGGCTATTATACATTTTTGCCTATCATGTCTCCCCTCTGATATATTCTGGCTCCATCTGGTAAGAGTTTGCATTATTTCCGGATCTACCCCCGGTCGGTCTTGATTTCTGATCACACAGTTTATGAGGAAACGTAACAGTTCCCCCTGTATCTCCACTTTCTGGTATTCCATAGCTCTGTTAATACATTCAGAATCTCGCCCTGTTTGGACAAAATGATATATATTATCTAGATGCATAGTCATTCCTGGTAGCTTCCCTAAATACACCGCAGCTCGTCTGATACGTAATGATGCCAGGATCATTTCGTCCTCTTTGCCGGGCACAGGGTCATATCTACAATCTACAAGAAGTTCCTTAAGCGTGCGGGAATTTATGAGTTTGGGCGTACGTGGATGCGCTGATTCTTGAAAAGTAAGTTTATTTATTCTGGGTGGCGTAGAAAAAATGTTGGTAGCACCTCCGGTAGCCCCGTCTGGGGTATCGGGCGTGAAAGGATTCGTTGAACGCGATACAGCAACTATAGGTGTGGACACAGCTGTAGAAGCAGCTGTAGGAACAGATGTGGAAACAGATGTGCTTGCCGGAACTTGTGTCAGGATTTGATGCTGTAGGGATACAGATACAGGATCTTGGCGTTGAACCTCCCCGGCAGACGGTCTATGTGGGGCGGAGTTAGCATACTCGGGAGCTGCGTCATCTAAATATGAGGAAAGGAAAACATCTTCTGCTGTTCTAGGATGCCCCTTAGGATGCATTTTTATTGGGAACAATGGGGGTGGCAAGTCTTTTGGTATCTCCGGAGTAGCCTTAGGTAATCCCTCGGCCAGAAGGGGATACATACCATTCATAAGGGCATTTCTTTGTCTGTCTACTTGTTCTGATTTTACTCGTGTACCTTCTTCAATTAATAGATTTTCTCGGACTTTATTTGAATTCTCCTTATTTTTCTCCTCCTGTCTGAGTGCTTTTTCTGTACGTCTATGAGATTCTTTACGCCATAACTCAACGGCGTCTTTCTGTGACTGTCTGGCTTTCCTTTTCCATAACTCTTCCTCTACTTTCATGATGCACTCTGCATCCCAGGTCCCAGCTGCGGGCCACCTCTGACTTTCTGGTAATTCCTTGGTGTAGTCTACCCATAAATCAAGAAATAATATAGCGTCTAAGCCGTGTTTATGATACATGAAGTACCCTGGAGTGTCCCTAGGAGGAATAGAAACAGCTTCTTCGAGTACCCCTTTTCTAGTTGTGATCTGTCTTAGTTTCGAAAAGAGCGGCATATTGAGAACTGATCTGATACTGGATCTTGAACAAACTTAATACAATAAACACAATAATGAACAGTCATTCACACCACAATATGCAGGACTTATTAACACATTTAACATTTAACGTTCAAATGAGCAACAATGATGATGACGATCTGAGAAAACTTAATCACTAAACATAATCCTCAGCATTAACTGAATTATTCTGAATTTATATACTTGATATACTAGATATACTGCTAAACAGTACAGATACACTGCTAAAACAGTGCAGACCGGATTTGTGTACCCAAACCCGTCTGGACCGGCACAACCTATGTGCACGTCAGAACGCCTCCCCAGTAATGGTACTCACCGGGTAGCTCGGAACGGAAGGCCTCGGAACGGAACTGAACTGAACTGGACTGGACTCGACTCGAAAACTTCGGAAACTTCGGAACATCGGAAACCTCGGAACTTCGGAACTTCGGAACTTGGTGGGCCTCTGTATACCTCGGATCTTGCTCTCTCAGCTAGGCTCTGGTCGGGATACTTCGCACTTCTCACCGCCTCGTCTGGGTGTTGATCGCAGCCTCAGTCGCCCCCGCTTGACCGGAGGGAGATACAGGAAATCCTGCTGGTACGCGTTGTTGTCCGTCCAGCTGTGGCAGGAGACCGGGCCTGCAACGCACCGCCGGCGCGTGAGATGAGAAAGTGTCCCTGTTCGGGCGCCATTCATGTGGTAAATAATTTAATTACCGGGACTTAATTTGATACAGAAAAATAATAAAAATAGCTCAGTAAAATAAGAGGCAAAATCCGTGATATTAGAGGTTCAGAATGGGCTTTATTCCAATGGACGATTCGAAATCGTGGACTCCAGGTTCCATCACCACGGAGGTTCAGGAAGTGAAGTACATACTTTATTGATAAGTAATCACTTTTATACAATAGGCATTACAGTGAAGCAAATGCAGGAGGCGTAACAATTGATAGTAGAGATAAAACATACATGCGTAGCAAAAGTGGGCGTAACTGGGTGTAACTAAAGAACGTCATCAGGTATGATGTCATAATAGGGTGGTTCCATGAAAGAATTTCGCAATGTCAGCAGAAATACTTGACAGAAATGCGCGCGCAGCAGCATGACGTATGATTGACGTGCGACTAGGGGGTGAAGGGGATTTGACATTTAGCTCTACATGTGGCGACAGATGTCTGGAGGGTCAAGTCAACCTAATCCCAAATCATATCTAACATCCTATGTTTAAAGAACTATGGTATCACAAAAGAGAGGTCTCTTAGAGTAGAATCTTATTCTATACTGACTATACTGACTGTTAGTGCGTGTACAAGCGTCTAAGTGTCTACACTAGATGCGAGGGCAGAAGTCTTCCATAATAATAGGGCTATGAATTACTTGCATAAAGACAGAGAAGCCGGGCCTCTGCTCGGTAGCTGGAAGAATGTTTACTTAAACTACTAGACAGGAATGCATTGGGCAGGGAGCGGAGCAGATAATTTCGAAGGTGAAATACAGTTTTTGGCAGGCAACAGGCTGATGTCAGGCACCGTGAGCCGCGCAGGGAATGAGACAAAGTTCATGGTCACAGATGCAGGCTCAGACTGGAGCTTTCAGAGGCAGAAGGCAAGAAAAGCTTGATGGCAGAATCAGGGCCTACTTGTCTGGACTGTAAAATGGCATAAGTGAACCATATAAAGCCGGTGGCCTTTCATACTTAGGAATGGAATATCCGACCTATTCATGGCGGATCTGAAAGAGGACATGTTGACGGTGGACGCACATGTGTTTGCGTCTTCATAACTGGAACTGGAGGGAACATACATGTACTTGTGATTCATACATGAAACCGTTGGGGTCCAAGATAGGGGACATAACTGATCAGAAAAATCCATATTTCCACACACTTCAACCATCCACACCCTGGGGCCTGAGTCTGGCACAGGACACATGGGTCACAGTTTATTAGGCAAGACAGACATGGAGCACCATACACACCCGTGATGGTCAGAACCAGCTGAGGGGGTGGCCGAACAACCGTGCTGACAGACACATTGAGTACAGCAACAGTCATGCGCAGAGGTCAGGGATCCTGGCCAGTGTCCTGGGGGGCACCCAGGTATGTGTAGACAGGTGGCAGAACCATGTCCTGCAAGCTTGAGTCCGGTGGATGCAGAGAATGGGGTCATGGACAACGTTGGATGCATGGGGATGGCACATGTCACAATACCCACACAGTCATGGACATCATGCCCAATACACAGTCTCAGCACACACACACAGCTTGCATCTTGCCACTCGACACATTGACACATAGCCACAATCAGGGAATACCATGCCAGATATGCAGGATGCACCGTGCCAACACACCAGCATTGACTGAGAAGAGGCACCTTGGAGGCATAGGGACACCTTTATTAGTCATGTTTTTGGGGTTGCAGAGGCAACTTGAAGTACACATGAACACATCATGTGGAGTAACATGTGGCTCCAACACTGGCACCCCCCTTCTGCAGCACAAATGCGTGATAGCCATGGAACTGGCACACAAGCGTCGGCTAACAGCTAAACACCCACAGCTGCTCACGGAGAGCCTGCCATACACCATAGATCCGCTGATGTGGAAGTCCCACGCCATGTCAAGACAATGTTAACCGTATGTGTCCGAGGGCAGTGTCACACACATTGATGCCATCATCACAATCCACTATCCCATCACTGATGACTGACAACCAGGCAGCCCATCTATTCAGGTGTACCCAGCTGCATGTCGTGTCCCATGGGGATGCCACATGTCTGCAGAGGAACCAAACCCCGACCGGGGCAGTGTGCACACATCGTGAACAACTGCCACACCCAATACACCCCAGATGCATCCCTTACCCCATGGAGACTTCCAAACGTGTCCGTGCCTGTAACGCTGAGTCAGCCCACGATGTCATGTCCATGAGGAATAGCAGTGCCACAACAATGCAACCAGCAAACGGCATGCGCAGGTACCTGGGGAAGAGAGACACACAAGAAGTCAGCCACAAAAAGCACAGCCACTTGCATGTGCAGTTACTCGACACATGTATGGATGACAACATGCTAGGTCACAATTATGACTGGGGAAATACTACCATCACTGCCACCATCACTCCAGTGACACACCCACACACACCTCTGACCCACGTGCCATACATGCAGGTGGAGACACACATCACAACGCATGCCACACGGGGACCAATGCGTGCACACTCAGACCCTGGTACTCACCACTAAGCAAAGAAGTCGCGTATGAGCCGAGTCCGGATGTCCTCTTGCGGCTCCACATCCTCCACATCACTAGCCCCATTGCCAAGCCCTTCGTCCTCCACGGGTGGATGGTCCTCGTCATGTTGATTCAGGATGAGTGGCACAGCTCTTTCAACTGCCATGTTGTGCAGCATGCAGCAGACCATGAAGATCTTGCAGACCTTCGCCGGGGCATAAGGGAGTGCACCGCCGGTCTTGTGGAGGCACCGGAATCGGCTCTTCAGCATGCCAAACGTCCTCTCTATCACTCGCCTTGTCCGGCCATGGGCGGTGTTATAGCGGAGCTGGGCCGGCGTGATGGGGTTGCGGAGAGGTGTCAGCAGCCAAGGCATGTTGGGATAGCCAGCGTCCCCTACATGGGAAGCACATGGACGTCGTTAGAACTGGTGTAGCGGTCGTGCTGGTCGGCTATACAGAATACAGGACAGACAGACTGTACCCACCAACAACACATGCCCGTTCGTTGCGCAGCTGCATCATCATGTCAGGCATCCCGCTACGCCTCATGATGTAGGCATCGTGTGCTGATCCTGGGAAACGTGCACAGACATGTGAAATCACCATATTGGACAGACACACCACAAGGGCATTGATGGAGTGGTAGTGCTTCCGATTGCGGTACGCCACCTCCCGTGTGTGTGGTGGTACCAAACCTACATGTGTCCCATCTATGGACCCAATGACATGGGGCATCCCTCCCAGGGCATAGAATCCACGCTTGACCTCAGTCATCTGTTCAGGGGTTGGAAACTTGATGAAGTCATCCAGGTGAATCAACATGGCCTCCAAGAAATCATGCAGCACACCGCTGAACATGCTCTGGGACATGCCACCAACATGAGCTATGGTATTTTGGAAGGTACCCGTGGCAAGAAAATGTAGGGCAGCCATTACCTTCAGCTGGGGTGTCAGTGCCGTAGGATACCTGTGCTGCGGTTGCAGGTGTGGTGCCAGTCTCGCCGTCAGCTCCAGAATCAACGGTTGGGTGAAGCGGTAGAGCCGGATCCTGTCATTCTCCTGCATGGTAGCCAAGTCTGGAATTCTTCGGGCAACAGGAGGCGCTCTGCAGTAATTTGGAAGTGACAAGGAAGAGTGAGTGCACTACGAGAACAACTCATGTCTACTGAGCACATGTAAATCTGGCAATACACACATGCCACATAGGGAGTCAGGCATGTGCTACATGCCCAGGACACGTATGGATGCAAGGTGACACTCCTTCCAAGACCCAGCTACACACGGTGATTGAGAACCTCCCCATGCCACGCCATGGAAATAGCTGTGTCCCAGTGCAAGTGCACAGCCCGACGCAAGACAGGAGTGACATACACCCACACATCAGCAGAAGTGGGATGCCGATTGCAGAGACTGGTAGCGGAACACTGGAGCCACAGGTCACATGACATTACACTAGTCCAGCCCACACACCTTGCCATGAAGGTGCACATGTCATGACTCACCACACATTCCTTGTGAGGATGCTGACATGGCCTTGTCACGCTACTCCGTGTCCCATGCATACATGTGCACCTCGCATCCGATAACACATGTGGCATGGTGTGCGGAACAGTGTGCAATGACAATCTACACACAGCCACATGTTGGTTGCTGCAACGGCTGCAGCTTTTGAGGGTGCTACAACATCAACCTGATGTAAATCCCGGACACATATATGACATAGTCACATTGTGCACTGTGGGTAGTGACAAGTCATGTGTCATGACCCCTGTACCGGGCATCATGGGACACTTCCGTGTGTTGGTGTCCGTGCCATGCCAGTGACGCTCACCCCAAGTGCGCAGTCCCACATGCACACATGTCAAAGGAGTCAAGGGCATGCCTGGCACACATTGCACCCTCACACAGTACACATGTACACATCTCATCATACATCTGGTGCCTTCTCCACTCAGGAGGCATGTTCCACATCACAGCCTGTGACACCTGTGCCCCACACATGTAGTAATGCACAGACGATGCCTTGATGTCCATTCCTGGACAAGTATGTCCATCCATGGATAAGTATGTCCGCCCTATTCCTACATGTGTGTCGCCTATCACCACAGTGATGTGTAAAAACCGCCGTACTGCTGCTGAGAGGGCCTGTGCATGTTACCAAATCACTGTGGTAGTGCTGCCGTATGTGTACCCATCGTGATGGCGAGCGTACAGGCATTTGTACGGTCCGTAGCACTACGGGTACGCATACGCGTGCAGACCCATAGTGATAGTGAGCGTACATGCGAGTGTACGGTCCGTAGCACTACGGGTACGCATACGTGTGCAGACCCATAGTGATAGTGAGCGTAGATGCGAGTGTACGGTCCGTACCACTACGGGTACGCATACGCGTGCAGACCCATAGTGATAGTGAGCGTACATGCGTGTGTACGGCCCTATCACTATGGGTCTGCACGCGTATGCGTACCCGTAGTGGTACGGACCGTACACTCGCATCTACGCTCACTATCACTATGGGTCTGCACGCGTATGCGTACCCGTAGTGGTACGGACCGTACACTCGCATGTACGCTCACTATCACTATGGGTCTGCACGCGTATGCGTACCCGTAGTGGTACGGACCGTACACTCGCATGTACGCTCACTATCACTACGAGTACGCATACGCGTGCAGACCCATAGTGATATGGAGCGTACATGCGTGTGTACGGTCCGTAACACTACGGGTACGCATACGCGTGCAGACCCATAGTGATAGAGAGCGTACATGCGTGTGTACGGTCCGTAACACTACGGGTACGCATACGCGTGCAGACCCATAGTGATAGTGAACGTAGGCATGCATGTACGGGCCGTTGCCATGCATTTGGGGTGCCCTAGGGCCCCGAAACGCACCGTACCTGTGTGTGATGCTCCAAATTACATAGGGGACAAGTATTAAGGCCTACATGCATGCTGGTTGTCATGGAGACCAAGTTCAAATTTAGAAATTGTTCTGGAAGGTGCACAGCAGAAGTCAGTTGGAATTCTTCTACTTTGTTGCAATGTGTTTGTGGGGCTGACATCATGCAGGAGAATGAAACCGATAGAGAACCCACAGACTGCTAGGTTTGAAGGGATTGGTGGAAACATAGGATGCAAATGTGAGTGACCAATCACTCTGTACTCCTGTGCATGAGACTGGGCAGAAGGGCACATATAAGGCAGCCAGGTCCCATGAGGGAGCACTTGCCTGCACATCTTTGCATTCGTCGACCCAGCTGCTGCTACTGATTCCCTGGAACCATGTCAAGGGCTGTGGAGAGGACACAGCCATTCACCCTGGAGGAGAACATGGCTCTGCTGGATGTGATCCTCCCACAGTACTCCATGCTGTATGGGCGACCAGGGTATCAGGTGAGTGCATAGGCCACTGCCACAGACTGTCCCTATGTTGTGACTGTGACTTCTGCCATTGCGTCCAGGTGTAACACACATGCCATGTACTGTCGGGGGGGTCCCAGGGGGGGGGTGCCAGATGTCTCCCAGCAGTGCCCTGAGACAGGAGGGGTGGGGGCCTATCACTCACAGCAGTGCCCTGAGACAGGAGGGGTGTGTGCAGAGTCCTCCCAGCAGTGCCCTGAGACAGGAGGGGTGGGTGTGGAGTCCTCCCAGCAGTGCCCTGAGACAGGAGGGGTGTGTGCAGAGTCCTCCCAGCAGTGCCCTGAGACAGGAGGGGTGGGGGACTATCACTCACAGCAGTGCCCTGAGACAGGAGGGGTGGGGGCCTATCACTCACAGCAGTGCCCTGAGACAGGAGGGGTGGGGGACTATCACTCACCGCAGTGCCCTGAGACAGGAGGGGTGGGTGTGATGCACAGTGTGAGCCTTGATCATTGATTGTGACATTGCCATCATTCCACCTGTGTACCCACTGTGGCACGTACTGCTTTTTCCCTCACCAGGGGATGATGTCCCTATGACAAAGGTGCAATGCGTTGGCTGCATGACATGCCTTGTTGTAACCAGCTAATTTGTAGCCATATGTCTCTCTGTGACATGTGGCTGGTGTATTGATGTGGTGTCACTTGTTCCTCCTCACAGGTAGGCGCCACTGCCAAGGAGCAGATCTGGCTGACCGCCGTCAGTGCCGTGAGGGGTGTGGATGGTCGGAGGCGGAGCCTGCCCCAGGTGAGAAAACGCTGGCAGGATATCCGGTGCTGGACGCGGAGGATTGCACGGCTCCTGCTGGGGGACTCACCTGAGAGCCACAAGAACCGCGGCCGCCGCCGTCTGAGCCACCTCCACAGGCGTGTGCTGCCGGTGGTCTTTCCAGACCTGGAGAGGCGCTTACAGGCGATGCAGCAGCCGGAAGGGGGTAGGTACATGTGTGTTTGTTGTGTGTCACCGGCATTTGTAAGGGCACAGTAGCATGAATTCACTGGCAGGGTTTAAAGGTGCTTTGCAGATCCTGTTTGCCCCAGTATAGCGCTGTGCCCCTGCCACCCTTCCCCTCCTTGCAATGTGTTCCCTGGTCTGTGTGTAGTCACTCCTTCACAAGGTGATGTAGGCTGGCGCTTTGTCCACGAGAACAATGACTGTAGCATCATGTGTGGGGGTGGTGTGTAACAGGTTGTGGGACCTTGCCTGTGCACTGTCAAGTTCACTGCATGTGGGTTCCATGTCAGTTGGCACTGATGCTGACTCCAGACATGGGAGTTGGTCTCTCATGTGTCATGCCTTACAGCGCGCATGTCCTATGTAGTGGCCTGTGACATGATGTGCATGAGTGTGCGATACACATAGTGCAGGGATGGTGACGTGTGTTGCAGTCATTACCATTCAGTAGCATGTAGTTGCGTGCCCACTACTGTCCCCTGGGGCACCTTTTCCTCAGTGGTGTATGTGTCATCATAAACGTGGACAATCTCAGTGTCTACAGCGTAGGTTGTGCTCTGTGCCATTGTCCCCTGTCACCATGTATATAGACGTGCTATTTTGTACAGGTGTCCACTGTGCAGCCTGACCTGATTGTCCTTCTTCATTCTCACAGTTGCCAGTGCCTGTGTGTCTTGTTATACTCATCTGAGGATGGGCACTGGTACCTCATTATTCGTACAGGCGCACCTTGGCTGTTTGGCGTACACTCTTGCTTTTTGCCTGCCCCTGTGTGTATCAGCCAGACTATGAGATGTTGGTGCCACCTGTGTCTCAACAATTTGCCTCGTGTAGGGTCTTGTTGGTGCGGGCAATGCCTATGTGTCAAATCCTGATTTCTACTTGCTGGGTCTGGGCAGTGTGTGATGTGTCTGGACACACACGCAATGTGCAGTGACCGAGTCATGTTGGGCATGTTTTCAGCATTACCTATGCAGCATGTGTCTCAAGTTCATGGATATGGTCCCTGGTCATCGGTATTTTCGCCAACGCTGTGTGGTGCAGATGCAGTGCTGGATTGTCCCCAGGGCCTGGGTGCTATGTCAGACTCCGTTTCCTGTGTTTAGCTATTGTCTCATGCTCTCCATGGTATTTCAGTGGCATGGTGGCTCAACCAACTGTGTGTTTCATGCCCTACATCGGTACCTTGTTCAGTAGATGTTAGGAATCTTCCTTTTCAGGCTATGCAGTGTTACCTATGTCGATTGTACTCATGTGACTGATGTGTACAGCTGTCTGATTAATTTCTGTCTCTCCACCCTGCCCACAGCATCGTCGGGGGACACAGAGGGAGACATGGACACAGGCAAGGCGGAGGGACCGAGCACCAGTGCCAGCCGTGACATCGGGGCTGGCACATCGAGTGGGACAGAGGTGGAGGATAGTGCGGCCGAGGACCTGTCGACTGGCACGTCAGAATACGAAGCTGACAGGTCCGAGGAGGATGTCTCCGAGTGGGCGGTGGCTGCACCAGCAGCTGACAGCGGAACAACACCTCGCACCGCCCCCTCAGTTCCCACCAGCCGCCTCCCACTTGCTCGTGTCCCTTCCCAGCGTGCCCGGTCACAGCATGTCTCCTTCCTGCCAGGCACCGCACCCCCTGCCCCTGTCTCCACTGCTGCCGCCAATGCAGAGTCTGTGGACATCCAGCGGCAACTGCAGGTTGGTCAGGCTGCGATCCTTAATGTCCTCCATGCCCACGGCAAAACCCTCACCAACATCGAGGCTTTCTTGGAGGGCATTCATTCATCGCAGGCTGACCAACGCAACTTGCTGAGGTCCATCGACTCCACACTGACTGCAGCAGTGGGTCTCCTGCAGCGCGACCTCCCCCCACCTACCCCTGCCCCATCCACACTTCCCACTCCCATGCCTGTCCCACGTACACCCAGACGTCGGCATGCACCCACATCAACGGACACGGGCACCACACCAGCAGGGAAGGTCCACCGCACTCCTCCTGACACGCACACACAGGGTGAGGTAGGCACACCCACTGGGTCGGGGGGCAAACGTGTGACACACAGCCATAGTGGGAGTCCGCATTCCACCCAGTCCACTCCCTCCAAATCCCCTCCCCTCAGCTCTCCTGGCCACATCTCCCCCAAGGACTCCTTCATGGCCGCTCTGTCCCTGAGCCCCACAGTTACACCACCACGCAAGCGGTCAAGGAGGTCCCCGGTCAGGGTGGTTGAGTCTCCCCCCCTGTCTCCACCCTCCCCCGGTGGCGCTGCGACCCATCCCTCTGACCCCCCCCCTCCTTGGGGCCTGAGGTCCCTTCGGGTGCAGGGGACTCCCTGGAGGACCTTGCAAAGGTGTGTAGTGCCATCCTGGCCTCCGCCTTTGGCACTGACCCACCCCCTGTGGTGGAGTCCTCCATCCCTGCACCCACAACGCCGCCCCTTTGCCCTGATGTCCCTGCGGTGCCTGTTGCTTCCCCCCCCCCCCCCGATGCCCTCACCAGTGTGGAAGACGATGCCATTTGACTGTGCAGGCAAGGTAGGGGACACGCATCCCACTGTGTCCCCCATCCAGCTGAGAATCATTGACTGCCCTATGGGCTTTGTGAAGATTGAACTGCCTGCGATCCACGGACATTGTGCTCATGCTGAATAAAGCTTAATTTTGTTTTCATTATCACACTACTGCTATGCTGGTATTGGTGTTGGTGGGGCTGCTACATGGTTTTTGGTGGTGTGTAAGGGTTTGGGTGTGTGGGATATGTAGTAGTGTACTGCTCATTGGTGGGACCCTGGGATCTGTGTGCCATCACAAGGTGTTGGCTAACTTTCTTTGTTCATGTAAGCAGTTACTGCATGGTGCACTTGTCCCAGGGTGTATTCCTTCCTCTGTGTACCCACCTTTCTTCCCTGCAGGGTGTTCCCAATGTTTAGCGCAGAGCTGTGTCTACATGAGCTGTGTGTGTGACGGAGCCCTTCTACTTTGGCCATGCATGCAGGGCCATGTCTCCACCTGCAACAATCGTGGCATCCTTGATGATCACTGTACTTGTGTGTGGAGTCTGTTGACATGAGTTCATGGGGACATGTTCCCTTGTAGCCAGTATGCATGTGGATAATTCTGGCCTCACACACATGTGTTACACCCCTCTTGTCTCAGGGCACTGGTGGGAGGACTCCACACCCACCCCTCCTGTCTCAGGGCACTGCTGGGAGTGATAGGCACCCACCCCTCCTGTCTCAGGGCACTGCTGGGAGGACTCCACACCCACCCCTCCTGTCTCAGGGCACTGCTGGGAGGACTCCACACCCACCCCTCCTGTCTCAGGGCACTGCTGGGAGTGATAGGCACCCACCCCTCCTGTCTCAGGGCACTGCTGGGAGGACTCTGCACACACCCCTCCTGTCTCAGGGCACTGCTGGGAGTGATAGGCACCCACCCCTCCTGTCTCAGGGCACTGCTGGGAGGACTCCACACCCACCCCTCCTGTCTCAGGGCACTGCTGGGAGGACTCCACACCCACCCCTCCTGTCTCAGGGCACTGCTGGGAGTGATAGGCACCCACCCCTCCTGTCTCAGGGCACTGCTGGGAGGACTCTGCACACACCCCTCCTGTCTCAGGGCACTGCTGGGAGTGATAGGCACCCACCCCTCCTGTCTCAGGGCACTGCTGGGGGGACTCTGCACACACCCCTCCTGTCTCAGGGCACTGCTGGGAGGACTCCACACCCACCCCTCCTGTCTCAGGGCACAGCTGGGAGGACTCCACACCCACCCCTCCTGTCTCAGGGCACAGCTGGGAGGACTCCACACCCACCCCTCCTGTCTCAGGGCACTGCTGGGAGTGATAGGCACCCACCCCTCCTGTCTCAGGGCACTGCTGGGAGGACTCCACACCCACCCCTCCTGTCTCAGGGCACTGCTGGGAGGACTCTGCACACACCCCTCCTGTCTCAGGGCACTGCTGGGAGTGATAGGCACCCACCCCTCCTGTCTCAGGGCACTGCTGGGAGGACTCCACACCCACCCCTCCTGTCTCAGGGCACTGCTGGGAGGACTCCACACCCACCCCTCCTGTCTCAGGGCACTGCTGGGAGTGATAGGCACCCACCCCTCCTGTCTCAGGGCACTGCTGGGAGGACTCTGCACACACCCCTCCTGTCTCAGGGCACTGCTGGGAGTGATAGGCACCCACCCCTCCTGTCTCAGGGCACTGCTGGGGGGACTCTGCACACACCCCTCCTGTCTCAGGGCACTGCTGGGAGGACTCCACACCCACCCCTCCTGTCTCAGGGCACAGCTGGGAGGACTCCACACCCACCCCTCCTGTCTCAGGGCACTGCTGGGAGTGATAGGCACCCACCCCTCCTGTCTCAGGGCACTGCTGGGTGGACTCTGCACACACACCTCCGATTTCAGGATATGTACGCTTGGCACATACACGGTGGGGGTACGCTCAATGCATTCGAGGTGAGGGTACGAGTCTACTTACACTGGTGTGGTGGGGGTACGCTCCATGCATACGCGGGTGAGGGTACGGGTCGAACTTACACTGTTGGGGTGGGGGTACGCTCCGTACGTCCGCGGGTGGGGGTACGGGTCGTACTTACACTGTTGGGCTGGGGGGTACGCTCCTTGCATACGCGGGTGGGGGTACGGGTCGTACTTACACTGTTGGGCTGGGGGGTACGCTCCTTGCATTCGCGGGTGGGGGTACGGGTCGTACTTACACTGTTGGGGTGGGGGTACGGTCCGTGAGTCCGCGGGTGGGGGTACGTGTCGTACTTACACTGTTGGGCTGGGGGGTACGCTCCTTGCATACGCGGGTGAGGGTTCGCGTCGTACTTGCACTGTTGGCATGGGGGGTACGCTCCATGCATACGCGGGTGGGGGTACGGGTCGTACTTACACTGTTGGGCTGGGGGGTACGCTCCTTGCATACGCGGGTGGGGGTACGGGTCGTACTTACACTGTTGGGCTGGGGGGTACGCTCCTTGCATTCGCGGGTGGGGGTACGGGTCGTACTTACACTGTTGGGCTGGGGGGTACGCTCCTTGCATACGGGGTGGGGGTGGGGTCTGTACATATCCGTCCCCACGCTATGTGATGTTTGTGCGGCCCGTACCCAGGCCTTTGCCACGTGGGTGCGATCCGTCCCGCCATTGTTGGGGTGACGTGTGTGGGCGTGGTCCGACTCGTACCCACGCTCTTCAGGCGTGGGTACGGGACGTACCTGTCTGGTTGTGTTGCCGGTTCGCGTGGTGACGGACTTCCGTTGTGGCGGTCGCTGGCTTATCAGGACACGCCCCCACCCCCTCGTGGTGACCAGGGCATGGGAGTCAGGTATGTCCAGGCCATGTGTGGTGTGTGACTTATGTGGTTGTTTTGTGGCCTGCCCTGGTCCTGCCACCCCCACCCCACCCCACTTTCCCCCCTCCCTTAGTTATTCTGACCTTCTGCGGCGTCTGCGTCGTAACCTGTAGAGGAGGTGTACTGCTATGAGGGCAGGGATGACTCGTAGGTTCGGGTCCATGTCTGTCCGTCGCGTACTGGTACTCCTTGCTCGCGTCGTCCTGTCGCGTACGGGTCCTCCTTGATCGCGTCGTCCTGTCGCGTACGGGTCCTCCTTGGTGGCGTCGTCCTGTGTGTCAGTCACGTACTGGTCCTCCTTGTTCGCGTCGTCGTCTGTCCGTCGCGTACTGGTGGTCCTTGTTCGCGTCGTCCTGATTTCCCGGCAGTTTTTGGCTGCCGCAAAATATTCACCGTGCGGGGTGACGTCGGTGCGAATCGTGATTCCTGGGTCGTGAATGGCTGGCTGCGAGCGTCCCGACGTCAGGTCGGCGCTTTCCCGGATCGCATTGGTAGGTGTTTTTTTGTTCGGTCGGGCTTTTTTACGATTCGTACGGTAATGGTGTACCCGTGCGAATCGTAATTCCTTGTTTGTGAAAATTGACGACCGGGTACGCGTCGGGCGGAGATTGTGCTCCGTCCGACGGTTCGTACCCGGTTTTTGCAGGATCGTGATCGGCACCCAAGTGTTTGCAAGAAACTCATCTAGCATGGAATAATAGGAAACTTGTTGCTGATTTAGGATATGTTTTAATTTCTGCGACACAACAAACTAATAATACCAGAGGTGTAATGATCCTATCAAAACCAGGCTACTGTGAGGCAATTCGTAGCTTGACGGATAAATGGGGTAGATGGGCGATCTCAGAACTAAAAGTGGGAAATGGATTTTTCACTTTATGTTCAGTTTATGGATCTAATACTGATGAAGCTGAGGTTTTGGAAAAATTGAATATAGAACTAGCAAAATGGCGATCTCCCTTAATTATTTGTGGCGACCTTAATATCAATTTAAGTAATGTCGAACTCGCTGCTGGTTTAGATAATTATAGAGGTCGTAAGCCACGAGTTTTTAAAGCCTTATATGACTTGGTTACCGATCATGGATTGCTGGATATATGGAGTAAAAAACACCCGATGTCCCCAGGCTATACTCACTATTCTGCTCCTCATAAGAAATTTGTCCGCTTGGATTACTTTTTTATGTCTACATCTATTCATAGCGGGACTAAGATTCAGATATTTCCCAGAGTTACTTCTGATCACTCCCCGATATTAATTGAGGTCTCAATCTCGGAAGAGATATATAGAGTAAGAAATTTTTCATATGACAGGAAACTGTGTTTGGATGAACAATATAAAACTTATATGAATAATTGGATATTAGACTTCTTTAATATTAATATTGGGTCCGCTAACATTTTAAGTGTATGGGATACTTTCAAGGCTTGCTTCAGAGGGGAGACGATAAGCTATGGGTTATATAATCAAAATAAAATACGATCTGATATGCTAGAACAATATAATAAATTAAGGACTGCGGAGATGGAGCTAATTAATGAAATAGGGAAGGAGAATAATCTATCTAGTATACTTGAGGCAGAGGCTAAAATTGCACGGTGTCGCATGAGTATAACCGAAATTTGGACTCAAGAGATTGCAAAAAAATATTTAGTTCATAAACGTCATATTTATGAATACGGAGAAACCATCGGCCGGTCTTTGGCTTTGCGCCTAAAAATGAATTCCACCTCGCGTTCTATCCCTAAAATACAAGATCAGAAAGGGGTGATGTATGAAGAACCGGGGGAAATATTAAATATATTCCAACAATTTTATACTGACTTATATACTCATCAACCCAATTTGGTTGAAAATCATGATTGGGAAGAGGGGATATTTAACAAGTTAAGTAATACTGACTCGCTATTTTTGGATACCCCATTCTCTATGGAAGAATTAGAGGAAGCTGTCAAAGGTACACCTTCTGGAAAAGCGGCAGGTCCTGATTTTATCCCAGGAGAAGTATATAAATGTTTTTTTAATTCATTAAAGACAGTTATGTTGGATATCTTTAGAATGGCGCAAAAAGGAACAGCTCCAAATACATGGAATGAGGCCTTAATTGTGGTATTTAGTAAGAAAGGAAAACCACCAGAGCTACCCGGGTCGTATCGACCAATATCGTTGCTCAACTGTGACAGCAAGATCTACTCGAAGATGATTGCAAATCGTATATCTAAGATTATAACCCCGCTAGTATCAATAAACCAACATGGTTTTATCCCGAAAAGAGGCACAGTAACTCATATAAACAGGGTCATCACTCTATTTGATATTGCGGAGGGGGAGAACAGGGACTTAGCGTTAATATTACTTGACGCTGAGAAAGCGTTTGACCGGGTGGAGTGGTCATATTTATGGTTAATTATGTCAAGGATGGGTTTTGGAAAAGGTATTTTAACTTCAATTCAAGCTCTATACAAAACACCAAATGCTAGGATAACCGCAATGGGTCTAAAATCTGAAAAGATTATTATTACAAGAGGGACACGGCAAGGATGTCCGTGTTCTCCTCTGTTGTTTGCGTTGTTTATAAATCCTTTCATCATTAGTCTTCAGAAATCGTCCCATATTAAACCATTTATAGTTAAGGAGATAGCTTATTCAGTTTTTGCGTATGCGGATGACATCGCAGTAGTAACAACTCACCCAGAAGAGGCCATTACCGAGATTGAACATTTAGCTAGAGATTTTGGTGGAAAGTCAGGGTATAAATTAAATTCGGAAAAAACTCAAATATTATGTACACAAAATATTCAGTTTAAGGATCCACGAGTTACTAATGTAGTTACATATTTAGGTATAAAAATTACAGCCCACATGCAAGAGATCGTAGATATTAATTGGCAAGAAACAATATTACAAATTAAGCAGTCGCTGGCTAGATGGAGACGACTTCAAATATCAATAATTGGTAAAGGAAATATTATTAAGATGAAGGTTCTTCCCAAAATATTGTATTTATTTCGGAGTATTCCACTTCAGTTTTCTTCCAAAAATATATCACAATTTCAGATTGTTTGTGGAGAATTTTTCTGGGCCCCAGGAAAAGTACGTCGAGCTATGAAATGGCTGACGTTACCTGAAGAAAGGGGTGGACGTGGGCTACCGGATTTTTTACTTTATTACTATGTATGTTTTTTACAAAGAATGAGATATTTGTTGACAGGTGAATCTACGGAGGATGAAGCGGAAGCTCCTTCGATATTTTTTCTGTTATTGGGTGAGCAAGCAAAAGGATGTTTATTAAAAGAACTGGAGGGTAATTATTACAAGCATACTCGATTTAAGGTTTTGATTTCTGCTTATCAAGTTTGGAGGAGTGTTAGGCATTTAATACATTTTGGCAAAATCACCTTTTATACCCCTTTCACTGCGGATAAAATTCTTCCTTCCGTATTTTCGGATAATGTTGCTAAGAATTGGATTAGAAAGGGCTTATTTAGAATTGGAGACTTATATAATGGAAGCGGTATATTTGCTACATTTATAGAATTAGTAGCTAAATATCATTTACCTCAAAACTCCTTTTTTAAATATCTCCAAGTTAGAAATTTTTGTTTAAAAAAAAAAAAACAATTTGAGCCCTTGCCTAATAATTTGGTGGAGGGAATTCGGAGGAGATCAAGGATTGGCTCACTTTATTTGATTTTGATGCAGGCCAGAGAGGATGATATAAAAAAATATAATACTTATTGGCAAAACCTGCTTGAAGTCCCGGAAGTGGATATTCAGGATACTTTATCCATTTCTAAGGAGATATGCTTAGCTGCAAACTTGAAGGCTCAAGTGTATAAAACAGTTTTTCGATTATATTATACCCCTAAAAGGATGGCAAGCTGGGGTAGTAAATATGACGGGAAATGTTTTAGATGCGGGGATTCAGATGCTGATATGCTACATATATTTTTTCAATGCAATAAATTATTACCTTTTTTGACTAATATTGAAAAATTTATGTCAGTGGTATTAAATTATCCGTTTAGGATATCTTCGGTGCTGCTGCTATTGGGAGTGGAACCAAGTTTAAATGGTTCTCCTGGCTCAAGGGAGCATAAATACTTTATTTTTTTAGCTATGACTGTGATCCGCTTATGTATTGCAACTGATTGGCTCTCCCCTGACAATCCGAAATTTGAATTCTGGAGAAACAAATTGTACAGCATTTATGAATTAGAATGGAGTCTATATGCATTGAAGGGGATTAGAAAAAAACGTATTGGAGTATTAACTTGGGGTGTTTTGTCAGATTACCTTTCATCATGAAACATTGTATGGATTTACCACTAATGTATTAATATGTCTCAAATCTAAATTGGTAGAGCCTGATTATAATACTCTATATAATATCCAGCCTCGTCATGTATGTATATAAATTGTAACCCTGCCAGAATTTACTATGGAAATAAAGATATTAAAAAAAAAAAAGGAAATATGGATCCTAGATATCACTGATTTACCAATGTGGTATTGTTAGGGTTGTGTGAAATTTGCACATTTTACTCTCGTTAAATTATTTGAAATTTTGGGCAATATTCGAAATTAAACTCGGTAATTTCACGCTAAAACACAAAAATCCTTTCAAGCAACAGCTGTTTGCGCTCTGTTGCAATGTTTTCATTCTCCCATGCTATAATTTTGCAGCTAACAGCAGCATGGGTACAAGAAGGTGCGATGGCATTAGTTAGGGAATTTTCCATAATAAACCGTAAAGCGGAATGTATGAAATCACGCACATTACAGTAACTTAATTTACATTTAGCCCTGGTAACTCCAGCGGCAATATTTCGGCGGTTTTTCGGCCAGCTTGAAATAGGCCCCTTATTAGACTGCGCCTGTTGTGATTGCTAAAGTACAGCCGGATCGTCATGCTTATAAACGCTTATCAAATAAAATAAATGTCATTTGTCCACCCCTGAACAAACAAGAATAGGAAGGACGAATTTCCATATTTTATTTCCTGCAGGAGTTAATGTCACAGTCAAACCAGGCTCCAGATGTCACATTCACTGTCGTCTTGAAATGAAACCACGTTTGTTTTTCAGTTAATTAAAAAACAATATTAACATCCCGTTCGGTGCTCAGCAGCGATGGGAAAGATTAAGTCTATTGACAATATCAATAGGACGCCCTCATCGGGGTCCGAAGATGAGCCGCGGTCCTCGTGAGCGAGGGTTGAATCTCATTGGCCTCAACCGAGTGCTCAACTCTGCCCCCTGCCTGACCGTCTGGCAACGAGCATGGAACGGGAACTGAACAATCATTTTTCTGTGCTGATAAAAGCATACTTTTTTTCTCAGTTCAGCTTAACGTGTTGTGTTTTGGTAAATTATTTTGAAGAACCCATGGGAGTGGTTAAACTACAACCAAATACTATTCTAACATTTAGCTCACAAAATCAAATTGTCACAAAACTAAGCCGGATTTAAATAACATCAGCGTAGTTCTTAGAGGTTTCATTGATATTACAAGTTGTACGTGCATTTACTTGGCAGTATTACGAAACACCCTGCTTTGCATTATTAATTATGCAGAAGACAAACCGGGCCCAGGGTCTATGTCAAAAGATAGAAGTTGACAGTAGTCGCCATTAGGTATATTCAAGGATGCCACATTGCTGTAGGAAATCCTCATCCGTAAACCATCTTGGAAGAGCGTCATGGCTTTCAAATCCAATTGCCTGGTAGCCTCAGTTAAACCTTTCCAAAAACGCTGTGTCTTCATCGGCCAACATAAGCTTGCAATAAACCAAAGTAACTTTGTTCTCTGAAACTAGCTTCTGGAGCAGGCCAACCAGTCCCAACGCCAACCCTCTCCGGCTCACGGCCAGAGCCTTCCTTGCCCCACTTCTTAGGACTTTTACCACCGCCACTGACCTTCACAGTGTGTGATGCTAAACTTTGCGGAGGCATTTATCTAGCAATTTATTCTATCTCTGCATCCTGGCTGGTATCTCTTCAACAGTTATTCAAATTGTTCTAAACTGTACAAACCAGAAGCCGGGATAACGCATCACCATACTACTAGTTGCCCGGTGTTTCTGGGCCCCAAATTGACACATTTTGGGGCAGAAGGTGTCCAGGAAGAAGGAGAAAAAGCAGATTCGAAGGTACCCAGTATCCATGTGTCTGCATGCTATTCCTGGATTTAGGTGCAAGGGTACATGCTAGAAATAGTAACTCTAGGCTCATTTGATCTCATCACATAAATTCTGCTGACTCGTCATTGGGCCCATAGTGTGGCCGAAAATGTGCTAAGTAAGCCTTTATAACCTCTGTCTCAATTACCCTGCCAGAAATCAAATGTAACCTCAGAATATGGTGCTGCATTATCTGGGTAGGTAGGGCAGGTTTTGCACTCCTGCCAAGGAAAATCTGTCTGGCAACTTCAGATAAATCATCAATTGGGAAGTGGGAATGGTGGGGATATTTTTAATACACTTCCGAATTGAAAAAAAGGATGTAAACATTTGAGATAACTGATAAAATAAAGCTCTTACAATTCAGATTAAAATCATCATTCTAATTCAGACTGCAATCTGCATCCAGTGTATGCCTTGAATGAAACTATGCATCCCTGAATTGAAATAGTAGGGCTATATTTATGATATGTTTGCACAATCTTACGCGACACATGGGGAGCTTGCCTAACTTCTTCCAAGAGCACGAGGATGTTATGTTTATATGGAATGAAGTGGAGAGAAACTCTCATCCTTCCTGAGCTGAGCGGGTAATACCATTGTGATTTCAATCGGAGGCCAACCACTTCTTGCTCATGTCTCTGAAACAATTTCCGTTCATGGAACTGAACCCACTATGCCTTACTGTGCGGTCCTAGAGCCAATGTTTGCATGGATAATGACACTTCCTGTCTTTGCTGGGAGAAGTAGGGCAAGGAGAGAGTTCCACTATTCTGCTGAAGAAACCGACCAGTCAGTTTTAGAACAGTTCTTTTTGAGCCCTCTGTGCCCAGAAAGATTGCTCCATCTTTGCAAGGGCACTGACGGGGCTCTGAGGATGAGCAAGATAGGACGAGTTGGCCAGGGAAAGTTTTTGTCTGGGTGTGGTGTCGGAGGATTGATGTTTGCATGGGGCTTGTTCCATAGTCGGGTCCATGCACTATATATTTGTAAAGTGCAAACATAGCTATAGAGCAGAAGAGCTGTGAACGTTCGCGAGAGCCCAAGGAGAAGATGAAGGTATTACTTAGCGTCAGACTATAGTTGTAGACGATTTGGACCATGTGAAAATTTAGTAATCATCAGTTCTGCGTGTGTTCTTGAATTACAAGAGAGTTAGGGCCATTCTGATGTTGGCATAGACGTTATTCCAGATGTTGAAAGCCTAGACAGATATAGCTGATATATAAATATTTGTGTCCACTCGCTGTCTTACTCAGATAATGCGGGTGCGCTTTCTTGATATAAGCTCAGGCTCATAGTATGTTATTTTTGGATACGTGTTGCATTATTAAGAGTGTGTTTTGGATGCTCTGGTACTAACAGAGATGGTAGAGTAGCCTCAGCGCTAGGGGAACAGGCTGACTGGTATTAATTCCTGCAGGCACCCTGTCACTGGGGACAAGAGATAGAGGGTGTTGGCATTTCGAAGCAAGGCATTATTCAAGCAATCAGCCCCCTTAAACAGCACCATGCCGAATGTGTGTGACACTTGCCTCTAGTAGTATTATGCACAATTTTATACCACACTGTTGGCGCTTAAGGCAGAAGTCACTTCTGCCTTAAGCGCCAACAGTGTGGTATAAAATTGTGCATAATACTACTAGAGGCAAGTGTCACACACATTCTGCAGAAAGAAGTAAGCAAGGGGTAATGTGGTTACTTCTTAATTCAGTGTCCACAACATTTCAATGAATATTGTCAGCATGCAATCAGTGTCCATTGAAATGTACATGTGGTCTTACCTAGTGAATTAGGATCCACAGTACCACAGGACAGTCACAGTTACTGTCTCACTAAACGTGTTGGTACCCTCCTTCCAGTTTCTTAAGTTATATTAACATGCGTCCTTTGCTCCAAGCCTGAGTACCTAACAGGCAGTATTTATCAAGCACTAGAAAAAAATTGAAACCACAAATTCCCATTGTTTTGTTTGTAATGTATGCACGAGAAATACATTCAATTGTAGGCGGTCATAAAAGCACAACGCTTTCCTATTAGGAGCCCCAGTAGCTGAAGGGAACCTGCTCCGTGACCTTGGGCTGACACAACTAACTATATTAGCAAGGTCACCAAAAAGCCACCAGATGGAAATCTCCTTTCTTCAATCTAGCTCTTTGCCAGATCTGCAGCAGGCACCACAAGCTAACACGCGGACTAACCTTGTATCATAGCAATAAGATATCCAGTCTCCATCCAAGATAGTTTTTTTTTATTTTTTAGAAAAGCTTTTATGAGAAACTAACAGATTCAAATAACATGCCTTGCTCTGTTTCTCTGCTGAATCCTCCGGTGACGTCGCCCGACTACGGGTTCCAATCAAGGGCGGATGCTACAAAAGGACTGATTGGCTTAGTGTTGCAAAAAGACAGCTAGAGCAGCTATGCAGATGCGGAATGAAGAAGCCCTATCATTTACTAAGTGCAATTAATTATAGTTTGCAAGCGATGCAGATCTAATAGAGATGTTCACAGCAGCCAAGTGCCTGGGACCTGTGGGGAAACAGATAAGGCAGTTCAGAGATAAAGGCTTTGGAACACAGGGATACAATTATAATGAAATGGATGCTATCTTGTTTTTAGAGATTGTATGTGGAATTTTTTTTTGAAAAGAATAATAATGTATTCTATCCCAAGTTCTTTGTAAGGAATGAATAATTGGGAGAAGAAGAGCTGAAATCCCAGGCCAAGGCACTGGGCTCTGATGGTGTCCCTCAGTAGTGAGAGTGGGTGTTACGTTGCGATGTTTGAGTTGTGCATCTCGCGAATTGGCATGTTTTGATATGTCCTCACACCTCATGTCATGATATGTTGCGTATTTTAGGCTATACCATCTTATATTTTGTGTTGTTAGCTTTGGCGTAGGCCGGGTTGTGTATTTTCTTTTGGGTTGGGTTTGGCTAGTTTATGTTATCTTGTCGGAATTCTGCAAAAATATGCAACAATACAGAAAACAGCATGAATGTGTTTAAATAGAATCTGGGAGACTTACCTTCTATACAATATACCCCGTGCTATATTGCTCAAGGCTCTGAAACCATCTTCCGCTACTACCTAGCTACCCAAGTCATTGCTTGTTTAAACAAAAAAGACTTCTTAACATTATTTGCTTGGACTTCAAACTAGTGTATCCTTTTCTGATAGCTTACAGTTTGGCAGGTTTAGAGAAAAAGGGCTTTATAGCTTCAGATAAGCAAATGATAAATACAAGTAACATGTAACTTATCATTGCATAACATATTTATCTGACAGCAAGGGAATCCTGCTTAGTAAGTCATGGAGGTCAAACTTCGATGTCTAATCGGATAGTAGGACTGGAACAGCTTAATGAGTTACCCCGGCACCTTTATATGCCCTGCGTTTTAGGGTAAGTAGGGGTTCTTGAAGCAAGACCGTTGCCTGGGGGTGAGCCCATAGAAGGCAGTCAGGACAGGCGGGATTGAGCCAGATCAAAAGAGAGTGAGGATTATTGATTGGAAAGTTCTGGGCACTTTGAAGTTACCCTGCTGTGTTGGCATGGACAAATGGGTCAACACAATTCTTTAAGTGCCGAGATGTTTTAGTTACTGCAAGGGCAAAGGTAATTATATGGGCCAAGTAAGAAATGGGACGGCATCGCTAAGTAATTGAAGTGGTGGAAACACTTCTGGTCACTGAGTTGTTTTAAGGTGTGAGACTCAACTTGAAGTCGATCAATACTTTGAGGATTCTCACTTTCCATCTGGCCTGAGATGAACTACCCAACTCAAAGAATTAGATCTCTGTTTAGGATGCAATGAGGTTGTGAAACAGGCATCCACCAGTTTACTAATGCTTTACTTGCTCACTATGTTACATCTATTTGTAGCTGAGTGCCATTGGAGTAAAACCGACAGCCAGCACAAGAGGATGGCGATGATGATGAAAACGGCCAATCAGAAGCCTGAACCTTATAGTACTCAGTAGGAGACGTGGGATGGTTCCAGTAACCCCTGCCAAGCCGACCGGATTTCTCCAGTATTTAAGGAAGGAAAAAGCCTGCTGTGGGCATTGCTACCTAGCCTTGTGATAGCACCAGAAAGGCTGAGTGCTAGAAGAGCACATGCAAAACCTTAGACCCTGGTCAATGACAATTCCCTGCTTAAATTTAATAGGGTATTTTCTGTTCTACCTCAGTGGCAAAACCCAGACTCACAGCTGCTAAACAGGCACTGTAATGGTCTGCTTTGTGATGTTCTCAACCACATTTAATCAGTGATTATTTCGTAAAATCATAAGTGCCAGGGCGCTGACCAGGAGGCCACTGCAGCTTTCACCACCCATTGCCCCATCATCGCTGCCAATGATGGTACAAAAACAACTACTAACCAGCCTGCAAGTGTGACTGTTCAGATTATTCAAGGTCCCCAAAGCTAAAGGAACGGCTAGGGAGGCAGTTATTAGTATTTGTTTTATTTATAGTGTATCCATAAACAACCTTTGTTCTGCTCATCTGTAATTTAGACGAGCAGCGACACCATGTGGCAGAGTGTCATAAATGTGGTTGTTGGTCTTGGCCCTTCTTGGCAAGTTCACCCCTGAACTTTTTGCCTTAAGCTTTGACATGGTGGTAGTGATTTTAGGCCTCTGCGCACTTTAGCACTGTGGCCCAGTGTAAAGTGCGTGCACGCTCTGAGTGCGTGTGGTGAGATTAGCCTGCCCTCCCATAGGAATGCATGGGGGATATGTGTGTCCCTGTTAATTCCTGGTATGAGAGGAGTGCAGGGGCGAGTTTAGAATTTGCGAACTCGTGAGAATAGATGCTGCGCAATGGTGTGCGCAGATTTATGGTTATTGGTGGAGAAATGCAACTTTTAGAAGTTGGCATTTCTGTGTGCTGTGTGTCTGCCTGCCTGATACAAATTTCATGTCTGGCTTGTGATTGACAGGAGCTGAGAGGGCTGGGGAATTCCAGGAGCCAGGGTGAGTCAGCCCAGTGGTGAATAGAGAGATCTGCATGCAGATGGGAGGGAGGAGTTGCACCTGGGACCTGAATAGGGCTGTGCCTTCCCTCCACAATGCTGGCTCCGCCCCCTGTGGTGTATCTGAGCACCTAGCCCCCACCTGACAAAGGAGAGAGGAGCTGAGCACAACAAAGTGCTCCACAGCTCCCCTAAACCAGTTCTGACTGGTATCCCCAAGCCCTGTGCTGTGACACAAAGGAAAAGGGCATATAAATATAGGGGCTGTAACCCCATGAAAATGTTCTTGTTCTTGGACTCGAATCTGCCAGGGGCGTGCTGCTGCTGGGGCCCGGGGGGGGCTGCCATGAGGGCTTGCCTTCCTGGGCCCTGACTTGCCCCTGGACCTGGGAACCCTTTTATTTTGGGACCCGTCTGCCTTACTTTTATTCCAGGACCTTACAAAGCATTTGGCAGCACTTTTGCGCCTGGGGAGCTCTGTGCTCCTTGCCCTTTTTATTTTTTTTAAAAAGAGCGTGGGCTGATCAGCACGGAGCTGCTGTTCGAGGGAATCCCAACGAGGGGATTCCCCCGCTTTGTCATTATTTAAATAGAGGGTGCCCACCCCGCATTTGCGTGCACCGAGCGGGTGCCCACCCCGCTTTATATATGGTGGAATAGCGGGTGCCCACCCCGCTTTATATCCTTAATTTAGAGGGAGCCTACCCCTCATTGAGGAGATCGCTGCCGCCGCGAACCGTGGCCCGCCTGGTTGTGGGCGGGGCCTGCGTATGGAAGCAGAAGAGGCCGGGAGCGTGAGGGGCCCGTCGAAAACCCGGGCGGGAGCCTACCCCGCGCTGGGAGGTGCTGAGGAGGACGGGAGCCTACCCCACCTCCCCGAGTGCCCAAAGAGGAGTCCTGGGTCCCAGGAGGGGGCCTGGGTGAAGAGAAAAGGCGGCCGAGGCTGCCGACGGCAGCACAGGGCTCCCAGAAGTGATGGGAAGCCCCGTGCCATGAGAGAAGTGATGCCGGAGCAGAGTTCAGCGAGGGAGAGGAGCGGAGACCGGAGGAGTCCAGAGCCGGTGAGTAGGGCTCTACAGTGGCTTTCCTGTGGGTGCCAGTGAAGGCACCCTGTTTTGTTCCCTTGAGCGGCCCCGTCTGGCAGCGGGCCGCTCCAATGTGGGGCCTAGTTGTTTTGAGAACCGGCGTGGCTCCAATAGGGGCATTTGTGTTTTAGTATAGCCCCCGAGGGCTCCTACGACGTGGGCATGAGTATTCTGGGAGCCCGTGCACTCCAACGACGTGGCATAATTGTTTTTAGAGCCTAGGTGGATCCAACGATGGCATAATTATTTTAAGAGGGCCCAGAGGGGCCCATGCTGTTCCGCTGTTGTGTGGCCTTTCTTCACAGCTGCCCCGCTTGCGAGAGGGCAGCTGCAACGTTCTTGGGCACATGGGTTTGAAGGGCACAGTGAGTGCCAGTGCCACATATTGATTTGACAGCTGCGCAGCACTTAGTGCCAGGTGCTACGTTTAGGCCCCAGTTCTTTGGGGCATGTCTTGAGTTAGGAGTGGGATACACTCCTCTGCCCCATACTTTCCCAGCTGCCCAGCAATTAGTGGGCAGCTGCTACGTTTAGGTTGGTGCAGTGGTGCACTTTGGATTCAGCTGCTAGGCAGCAGCCCTGACATTCTGGACACAGGGCGTCTGATCCCCTTTTGAGATGGCCAGTTGGCCAGGGGGACTGTGAGGTAAATAGGGCGCCAGGCCCTAATGTGAGTAATGCCTCTACTATTGTCTTCTTAGGAGACTATGTGCTAAATGTGATTTATGGGGTGCTAGAAAATGTGATTCATGTAGTATGGTTTACGCACCCTGTTTTATACCTCTAAATATGGTTCTTGTGATTATGAGGTTGGTTCGCATATTATGGTTTATGCTAGTGAGATCATGTTTCACTGTGGGATTTATGCCCCTAATGTGAGTTATGCTTAGGAGGTTATTGTCTAATGCATTTAGACTGATGAGAGAATTGCATACTGTGTTTATGCTGGTGAGGTTGGCGCAGAATGCCATTTGCGCCTGATGTGATACTGTGCAGAATGTAGTTTATGTTACAGGCTGATGCTAAGTACAGTGATTACCAGTGGTTACTAGTTGTGTTCTATGTTTATGATAAGTTCTACATCTACTAAGTTCACTTTGTGATGGTTCTGACAGTGGTCCAGTTGGCTCTGTCAGGTGTAAATAATCCGTTGTAAATATGACCTAGTGCCAGGTGGCACCATGTATAATATGTGTTTACTATTCTAATGTGTTATGAGAATACAAAGGCTATTTTTGATATAACCTTGTGTGGACTTCCTTTTGTAGTGTGCCTGGGATGTTGTTGCTATGTGCGTGTGCAAATGCTTTACACATGGCCTACGGGATAAGCCTGACTGCTCGTGTCAAGCTACCAAGGGGGTGAGCAGGGGTTATCTTTGGCGTGTAACTCCCTTGCCCTGACTAGGGTGGTGGTCTCTGCCTGGCTTTGGCGCAAGCCTTAGCCAACCAGAGATCCCATTTCTAACAGTGGTGATGGCAATTAAGTGCCAGTGCCGAGCATCGGAAACCAATTAAGTGGAGTGCCGAGCAACGGAAACCACCGGCTCAAATTAAGCACTGCATTTAATGCATCTGGAAGGTTAGAAATCAGCCTAGATTTGATCAAGTCATAAGGGTCCGAGTTGCTTTTTATTGTGTTTTTTCTTTCAGTTGTGTGATGATGACTTGTTTTAACTTCCTGGGATAGTTACTGTTGGTTGTCGTGCTGACAAGCAAAGTGTGTATTATAACAGCAATGTCCAAGGTAAAAATCTTGAAGTGAAAGTCCTCCATGGTTTGGGATGTTTGTTTCCACATCATAAGAAATTTGGGGATTTCGTGTTCTTTGGAAAACCCCTTAGCTAAGATTAGGGGCACAAACATGGAAGACTATGGAGTCACTTTAAGAATGTAAATAGCACTATATTTTACGGAATCTGAAAGAATATGGAGTTAGGGATTCAGAACACACAACAGTTACCTTGTTAGATTGTGCATTGTTTTGTTTTCAATTTTTAAAATTCAAACGATGGACAATGGCGTTAAGAATAGATGAGAACATATTTTAAAGAATTTGAAAACATCATGATCTCATTAGCACATATGTAGTAGATGATGTATTTTTTGAATTTTGTTTTTAAGTGTTTAAACCTTACACTTTGAATAGTATTTGCCACTCCCTTTATCATGGCATATCCTTGAATATTACAACAAAACTTAAAAGAATCCTCATAATCAGTGGCAATAAACTTTTCTTTTAGCATCCAAAATGGAAACTGTTGATTGTGGTCACTCTGTTGTGAAAAGTACTCTACTCTTAAAGGACTACTTAAATGTATAAATCTTTAACCTCTCAGATGTGACTTTCAAATACAAATGCAATGCAAATACAATGCAAGTATGTGCCCCTGCAACCGACCCACCACCTAGTTTAACGGTTTAGAGGCTTCTTTTTTCCTTCTATTCTTCGGACATTCAACATCCAGCTAATAGCCATTATCATGGCGTTGTAGGTTTTAATACATTTTCAGAACTTGAGAACTGGAATAATTAACACCAATTTCACAAGAAGGATACAGCACCTAACCTAGTTCAGGATAATGTATATTTACACAGTGAGTAAGACATCCTTTCATAAAACATGAGTTGAATCTATTAATGAAAGACATACTGTAAACATTAAAAGGTAAGAAAAATGCAGTGGAAACCCAGCACAAGTTTGGGCACAAAAGATCCTAGTAAATTGAACCCATGATGCTGTGTAACATACTGTTTTTATTTAGTTCTACCATAATATTTTTTTAAATTATGATCGTTTTTGAATGGAAAAGGTATTTAATTCTATCGAATCTCTGTTTTCATGACAGAGAATCTGCTACTGCTCTTAAGAATGGTTTTATTGACGTTTTAGAGATCTGTTGTGTGTCCATGTTTTTTATTGTTAAGAATGATCCAAATTATTGATATTGTTGATGGGGAATATAACTGTATTTAGATTTTGACTTATGCATATCCCGACACACAGACGGAATGTAGCTTATGTGGAAAATTAAATATGTATTCAATATTACTAGATCAGGTCCAAATTTAAGAAAATCCCTCACTTTAATGGCACTGAGATGCTTTTTGATAGCTAATCTGCACATTACCTCTACAGGGGTTTGAACATTTTCCGTAAAAGTACAATCTCATTACTCAAACTTTTATATTCCTCCCTGTTCTTCCTACATTCACAGTATATGTGGCCTTTTAGGTATTATCACAGAACATTATCTTTCTTGCTTTCTCTACCTCTCACGCTCACTACCCCTATCTCTCTAGCTACCCCCTCCCTCTCTCTCTGTCTCACAGGTCCAGCCCCTTCAGTTAGTCCATCTTTTCTATCTCACACACTCGCTCCTTTGGTTTCTCACTTCTTTCTTTTCTCTCCATGTCTCTCAGTCACTATCTCTCACACTCCTCTTTCTCTGTCTTCTCTCGCCCTCCATCTCTCTCTCTCATCTTCTCTCTTTCTCTCACACTTTCTTTCTCATTCTCTCTCATTCTTCCTGCCTTGGTATCTTCTTGTCACTCTCTCTCTCACTCAAACCCAGTACTCCTTGTTTTCTCGCTCTGTTTACCTCTTTCACTCTACCTGAGAGTTTCTTCGTTACTTCTTCTTTGTGCACACGTATTCTTTATGTTTCTTCTGTGCCCTTTCATGCTCTCACTCACACTTCCATTATCTCATAGTTACTGTCTCACTCACGTACTTCTCGGACTTTCTTAACTCTCATCTCTCGGTTTCTTTTTTCACTCTCCTTCCCTGGCTTACTCTTTCTCTCCCCCTGTCCCTGCTACTCTCTTTTTCTCCCTTTGTCTCTCTCACTGGTTCTCTCACACTCATTTCCTTTTCCTCTTCGTAGTGATACTAATACTTCACTGTTGTAGAAAAGCACTTATCTTCATTCGTCTTTCTTTATAGTTAACTTGATCTGTTTTCCCTTTCCTGTCCCACGTTGGCTCCCTTCCCTCCATCCCTTCCACCCCCCCTCTCTCTCACTTTGTCTCACTAACACAGTGGTGCTTTGGTTTATGGGGAAACCAAGAGGGTTTCCAAAGTGCAGTGCCTAACAGAGACTGGTGAAAGGAGGGCACAGAGAGGCAAAAGTGTGGGGGCAAACAGGGATATCTGGAGATGTGACTAGCCGCTTTGAAAACAAGGATGAAGGGCATACCCTACAAATGAAATTCTTTGTTATGATTTTGTCCCCTTGTTTTTTTCTAATTATTGACTAAATCTGCTCTGTCTTCCTAGTCGATCCAGCCTAAACGTGAAATCCGACGATGGTCTACGATTGAATTGCAAAGCCTCCCAGATGACTACAGCGATAATTAGCATTCCCACCCCGCCCCTCGTGACCCCAGAGGGGGAGGGCAGGTCTGCCAGCACCTCTGACCACCCAACAAACCGCACCGCTAGTTGCAACACTGTCAAAGTTTCTGCCCTGTAGGATGCTGCCATTGGAAGCGCTTAGTCAACGGATTCTGCTTGTTCCTTATTTTGCTGCATACGTGCCTGAAAAGACAGACCGTCATGGAATCTGCAATGGAGGATGGGACAACGAACGGGCAGCGCCTACCACCAACACACTGCTCATGACGTGGCTCGAACTTGCAAAGAATTTGGAGCTTGTTAAGAAATAAAATTCCTGATTTTTCACATTGTGTTTCTGGATGCTAGGAAATATCCGAGGGCATGGCACGGAGGAAGAATTTGATTCAAGCTAATTGATAACACTGTGTCTACACACCTTTTTTAAGGTTTCCATTGGATAATATTTATTCATGAAGAGCTGACTGACAAACAAACAAAAAGAGGTGACAAACTGTGGCTTTTGTGAAATTTTCTTCGTGGAAGAAAATCTTTATCAACCAAAATTAGGCAATTTCGTTTTTATTTTATAGAGAATGGTTAGGAAATGGAAAGAAGTCACTGTCACAAAATTATATTTTCCTTCCTTCGTGTGAGTTTAACACAGAGAGAAGACACTAAACTGAGTGTAAATTACAAACATTCTTAGCACATTAGTGACTTGGCACACCGTAGCAACTGATCAGAAAGTGGATCCTTCATTATATGGTGTTCCTCTCGTCAGTTAGACGAATTTTGTAACAGCCTTTTGAGTCAAACCAGTGCAAACAGTGTATTTGTCTGCTAATTATTGTCTGTGGAAATACTTGTGAAAAAGGACAGGCTTTGGTAGTGTTTAGTCCCACACTAATTTATGCTTTATATTTTTACTATCACTTGTAAGTGTTGTGACTAGACTATCAGTTCTGTATTTTTACAAATCGTAAATGTTTGTGAAATGATTTTTTTTTTCTTGTACACACAAATGGCAAAGAATGTGAAAGCACTAACTCGACATCATCGGAAACTCATACTTGTGTTTGAATGTAGTACCGTGTATCAATTCCCATGCTGCTCAAATGTTCTCTTTGGGCATGCATTCCATCCCAGCCTGTTGTAAATACTGTAGTGGCCTGTTCGTACTTGGTTGTTTGCTTGGATTCAGTTTCCTCTTGAGCCAACCATCTCAGAAAGGCCAGAAATTCGTTTTGGCAGGTGCAACAGTGCTTTTTGGTTTTACGCCTGTCTGTCTGGCTCCATGCTTTTGGGGTACGTGGGTATAAGGATATAACAATTTAAAATGTTAATGTTATCACTGGCACAACTGTCCTAGTAAATGCCAGCAACAAATTCTATCAAATATAGATCACCAGGCTGTTGGTGAAGATGACATATTCGCAGTCGCATTTGAATCTACCAATTTGGCAAAACAATCTTGGTCATGAGAGGTCAGAGTTTGTAAAATTACCAGTCTGCAGTTGGCATTTTTTTGCAGTACTTGCCGTTTTCATCACCATGTATTCCCTGATGTAAAAATGCACCGCATGGTCCACACTTTTTGTCTACAAACTGGTTACAAGCATTGATGGTTAGAAATATTTGGGATCAAAGCATGATTGCGCACGAGGTTCGATATGCCAGGAGTTGATTGATAAAACATTTCCTTTATGGCTGTTCCTCATGGTGTCTAAAGGGCCAGCAATCAAGACCAGAGCATTGGCCATGAGTTGAGTGGCACTGTGTTATTACTACTCTAGAAAAGAATGTGCAGCGCTGCTTTCCAGATGATGCCCCCACTCAACATCCCTGGCTCTGGCATTTTTACCTGTTTTGTGAACACCCATTGTGTTTCATGCATCTGCTTTGCTCCTCTTATGATCTGAAGTTCTGGATAATTAAAATGTATATTATTAGCATCAGTGCTAGAAAATGTGGTTGGAACCGGATTCTGCAAATTACAAGGCTTAAGTAGAAAGGCCAGTGGCAGAGATGCCACTATTTGGAAGCAAATTGGGACTGCAATGTACCACAATTAAGAATGCTGTACTACATAGTTAAAACATAGCAGACACTATAAATTAAGGTAAACATATTGACAACTTAAGAAATCTGGCATTTCACCTGAAGTGCTGCTGCAGCTGAGAACTGAATAAAATACTTCTTTCCACAATCTTTTTCTCGTCGACCTGTGAGAATCCTAATGCAATATGTCAGGTATGCAGCTCTCTTAGGACAATAGTGACTATGCATAGTGGTGTCTGTCAAGGCAGTAGCTTGGATCCATCCAAGGCCAAAGTTAAAAGTAAGTCTCTCAGAGCATGCTGATTCCACCAGTTGAGCTAATGGATAGCCAGGATGTAATATTCATGTCCATCTGCCCAAGTGCCTTTGCAAAGCCTTGGATGATTTCTTCAAAAAATACAATTGGTAAAACGTAGACTCTGGCTCCAGGCATGACGAATCCCACAGCCAATCATAAAGTCATTACCGTGAAAAATAAGGCTTCAGTTTTAGATGAAGATAGCTCTATCCATACCATTTGGTTGGACAATTTTATTCGAAGCCCAGTAGTTGACATTGAAGTCTTCAGTAAGTTTGAGTGAGTCTTTCAGATACAAAGTATTATTTGCTCCCTATGTGCCTCTGATATGGGTAGGTGCTCTGACTCCCCTTGCTTCTTACCCTATCTCAACCTTCCCTAAGGTACGTACAAAGGCCTGTAGTTACATATAGCTCTAGACAAGCGCATCAGAGCGCTGGTGATTTTGTGCTTTAAAAATATATGAATACATAAATTAATTAGACTGATCTACACTGTGAATTATGAGATAATCATTTGTACCTCTATAGAAGTGGTGTGCTACATACATCTAGGTTTAACAACATTTGGTCTTATAATGAGTGAAAAGTGTGCCCTCAGAAGTTAAACTAGAAAGGGTGGTAGTTTTGTGTTGTTAGGATAGTTTTATACTATGCTACAGTTGATGAAATATTTTTGAAAGTTAAATAGGTCTCAATCCTTCCGTTCATCAGTAATGTCAGAGTTGGACATGCTGGTCTGTCATAGTAGAGGATTACTGCTGCTCACTAACGTGTTTTTTCCACAGTGAGATATTAGTAACAGCCAAGCAACTTGTTGTGCTTTTGGGGAATCTTTGCATTCTATAAAAGGGTGCGTTTGTTCATTCTAATGGGTTGTGTAGACGTCTTAGTTAGATAGTCTTTTAGAGGCCGAAATAAGATGTGAAGGAATTGTACAACTTGTATTCCTAGGAGTTATTCAAATCACAACTGGTATGTTAAGACTGTGATTGGCGTAAATTTCAAATACACCTGTAGAAATATCAATGTGAAACCATGTCAACGAGGCTAGAGTTTTTTCCTTCGATTCTTGGAGCAAATTTTTATGTAGTGATTAGATACGTCTTCATTAAATGCCTGTGTGTAATATTAAGTAAGGTGACCCATCAGTAAGTGCAAAGGACATGGATTTGAAAATCTCTGTTCAATACATCTGCCCATGAGAATGTCTTCATAGCTCCAGAATATCCTGTTCCTAGTTGTATATTGGTATTCCTGTTAATAGCGTAGTCCATACGCTAAGGTAGTAGTTGCTCTAATGTGCAAACACTGTCATCAATACGGCATGCAAGCTCCCAGTCTGAACATTTGAACAGTGAATTCATCCTTCATAGTTACACAAGCTGACCCCTGAGTCCTCATGACTACCTTAAGCAATGCTCTTTACACTGCCGTAAGCAGAGATGTTCTTTGACGGGCACTCGAGTGCTGGGAAACCTTCAGTGGTATGCCCGGGTACTAAAAGATCACACATGGCCATACTGGGGACCATGTGTCTTGGTGGTGACCACACACAATTGCATCCTCTTCCCGGCCTGGATTCAGAGCGCTGGTAATGACAACTGGTAATATTGCATAGAAATGCTATGCTGAGAGGTAAATAAATATACTTTTACCTGTGAACCCTTCTCTCTATGTTCATCACAGTGGTATCAGTGCATTGCTTCGAAGTTAATACAACAATATTATCTGCATAAAGAAAATGTGAAAAGACCTCTCTGAAAAATAATGCAAACATTCTAAAAAGGTAATGCCTTTGTCTCGTTTTCCAAAGGATGCTTTTGAAATGTGAGTTTAACTAATAAGAGAGGGAGAGAGATGTGAGATTTTTGTCATTAGCAATGTTAAGTCATAACTTGAAGGATGTTGCCGACATAAAAGGTTTCTTCATGAAGGAGAGGCATGAACTTTCAAGAAGATTGCTTTTGACACTTGTTAGAACTTGAAGTTGATCACGACATCCTGGTTATTTAAAGGATTAGATGTATCTTAACTCTTAAATTACGTGGTGCGCTGCCTGTCCCCCTAATGCTCAAAGCATTCCTGGAGTCGAAATACACCATTTCAAACAGACCATAGTGGAGGTTTAGTAATTGAAGCAATTTCTCATCTTTTTCTAAATTATTCCAAAACAAATAACTAAAGTCATATCACCACAGAGCAGTCCAAACCTGTAGGTGTGGACTTTGTGAGAAGATGCAATGGATTCACTGCAACAAGTGAGATCTTAAATCTTGTATAATAAAATCTTCCAGCATAGTGTAAAAGTCACAGTTTTTATTGATGGAAATGTCTTGCGCTGGATTGAAATAACTCGTTTTCCTTTTCAAATAGTGCACAGAAGCATATAGTGTTTCCTATGAGCCTCACGCACAGCCAGTCAGAAGTTTTAAAATACTGCCACCTGCTGCTGGTGTATGTCTGCCTTTCTTCTATCTTCAGTGGCAGTGGCATGACGCAGCCAGAGATCCCATGTGTGTTTTGCCTGTGTTAGATGAGATTAGGGAAACAGGAGCCTATAACTTGATTCCCCACATGCTGTCAGGCTTTAACAACAGTTACCACCATCTGTTAACCTCTGCTAATAGGCCTTAGAAGAGGGCAGCAAGGCTCAATTACTGGATATCAGAATGGGTAAGATATACTATGAATTTCATACCATCTATTATATCGTAGAGCTATTTTATTCCAGTGAGATTCCATTATTTTACCACATCCATTTATGGGAACTGAGAGGAAAACAAACAAGTTAATTGTGCCCCTGAAGGTTGATCAAAAGATGAGACCATAACATCCCCAGTGAAAGGATATTTTCTGAGTCAGGTTCAAGTTACCACTCGACTACCCTGACACCGCCTTCATTTTGTGGAAATTTACTATTTTCTATGATAATCGGACTTATTCAGTCAAATTCCTCAGGATAGGTTCCCTAAGTGTAAACGTTGTAGAATTGTAAAATTGATGTCCATCGCTCTGGAACTTCTTTTTGCAAAAGGGCCAAAACGTCCTTAAAAGAATGCATCTGTGCATTGGCCATCTTCATTTACATGTTCCTAAGCAGCTTGGAAATAAATAAATATCTTACTTCAGCATACAGCACATCTAAAAATGCACCACACTTTAGAAATGCAATTTAAAGAGAGTTTTAAAATATCGTGAAGCATTGCAGAGTAATGTTCAGGATAACTAAATAGCCATTAGACATTGCAGGTGCCCACCAGTCTGGACTCCAGGTCAGAAACTGCACTGTTCTGTGGGCACTATGATCCTCCAGTAAAAGCAGACAGGGGCAATGCTGCAGCCTCTTGGAGATATGGTGAGGCTGCTGTTATATGTGGGTTTGCTGGCACACACACCGTCTCACTGTGGAGTGGTGTGGAATCCCTGACTGTATGCCTCTATGGGCACCCCCTGACTGCATCTCTAAGGATGTGTGCTGGTTCTGCCCTGCCAGGTGTAAGGCGGGAGCTTGCTGGTCCGCCTATATTGTGTGATTCTATGCACACTGCATATTACAGAAGAGCAACCTAACTCTACCGGAGAATTTGCTTGGGAGGTTGCACACTTGTTGCATGCCTAGGACATGCCTTTTTGTATCACGCATTTCCTGTATATTTCTCTTCCTGTGGCTGCGATTGGCTGATGATCACATCAAATGCACTCTGCCTCCTACCATGTTTGCAAGTATATGTGTTTCAATTCTCTTCGGTTCTTTTGCTATGCACCCTGCTGCTGCTCCAGCATCACTATCATGATTGTTCCTATATTCTTCTCTTTCAGTGGAATCTTTCTTTCTCTTGATTACATTCTCTGTCACTCTGCTGTAAAATAAGATGCATCGAAACATAGATTACACCAACAAATCCCTTGCTTTATGTTTCCCAAAATTCAGAGGGACGCTTCCTCGGGCTAAATAAGGCAACTGAAAAAATCAGTCTTTGCTGTTAACATGGCTTATCTTTTACGTGTCACCTTGCAAGTGAACTGGATTGAGAGTTCCTGTTGTGTTACAGCGTGGCAGCAGTAACATTATCTCTGTCCCTAACATAGTATGTCAGGGATATGAGATGCTCGAAACCAAGTCCCTTAGAGAAACTCTTCGGACTTACTCTGGACAGTCGGATACTAACCGGCATAGCTAAATCATGGACATGATGTGTCTTCTATAGCGGAATATCAGGAAAAGTAATATTGTTCTACAACAATATCACAACCAGAATATTACCTTCCCAAAATAAGGTGAGTATATACAGGTAAGTATAGATTTACTATTATTCACTCTACATCTTTGAACCTTGAAGATGTAGATCTTCAATGTGCATGTATGTGGAGTTATGAATAGTAAACCTATACTTACCTACATATACGTATCGCCTCAATATTGTTGTAGTTTTTATTCATTTATTTATTCAAGAAGTTTTATATAGTGCACGCATGACCAGTCAGGGTTTCAGAGCGCTGTACAAAGAAGCAAACATGTTAAACAAGTATAGATGCAAATAGTAAATACTGTACATATAACAACAGATTAAGGATACAAAATGAGAAAAAGAACAAAAAGAAACATAGTAGATATAAAGTAACAAAATTGCATAGTAGAATAGGAGTCCAGGGCTGTATTTACGAAATAATAGTTAATTTGAGTGGCTTCAGGTCTACTGTTCAAGGTATTTATTCAGGAAAAAAACGTTTTACTTCTTTTTTGAATGAGGAGGTCAAAGGGTCAGATCTGGTTTCTGGAGGAAGGGTGTTCCACACTCTTGGGGCCAGACCGGAAAAGGAGCGGCTATAAGTTCTCTTCTTTATCAATTTCTGTGATTCCAACAGTAGAGAGCTAGAACTTCTTAGGGACCGACTCATACCAGATAGTTTGAGTTTTTTTGCCAGGTAAACGGGAGTGTGATAATAAAAAGCTTTGTGTGTCAAGCAGGCTATCTTGAACTGAATCCTTGCTTTGGGAGAGAGCTAATTTAATTGCATTAGATCTGGTGTGCTGTGATCACGTTTTCTTGATGATGAGTCTTGCAGCTGAGCTCAATGTAGTCCTTAAAGGAGCCAGCCAAGCTTTGAGTAGCCCTGCCAGGGTCGCACTCCTGTAATCTAAACGGGAGATAAATAGGGACTGGACTGCTAGCTGCAAGTCATCTGGTAGCAGGAACAGTTTGATTTTCCTTAGTGTGTTGAGTTGGTGATTGGCTCCTCTGGTGGTTGCACTGATGTGGTCTTGCATATTCACTTACGTGTTCTGAGTTATGTGTAATGATCTAATGGTGTCAACAACATGTGGGGTACAGCTGAGTGCTATTTGTTGTTTGAGCCATTTGTGTATGAGGGCAGAGTGGCTGTGGGGGACAATGAGGAGAAATTCCACCTTGAGTGTGCTTAGCATAGGATGATTGCGTGTTAACCATAGTTGAGTTTTCAGAAGGGCACAGCTAAGAGTTTTGATATCTTCAGCGAGGAAATTGTCATTTACAATTGAGTATCATCAGCATACATCTGATAATATATGTTTGAGTGATTCAGAATCTCAGTGAGCGGTTCTATGAAAACATTGAAAACAGTGGGTGAGAGTGCGAATCCTTAAGCCACTCCAATTGAAACTGATGTACTGTTAGGAATGGACTGGTTGACTTTGATTCTTTGTATTCTTTTATGAAGGAACGTGGCAAACCAGATTAAAACTGGTCCAGATAACCCCATGCTTTCTCAAGATCAATCATGTTGTTGATATTTGTTGATATTCGGGCCACTTTTTAGATGCATGATAGTTGAAACTTAATTTTTTTATATTGTACCATTCTAGGAGGTATAATCTATTTTTTTATTGTTATGGTGTTGCTGGTACGAATCACAACAGCTAGGCCTATCAGGAAGGAGACACATCATTGGAACTATTGGTGTAGTACACCAGGCTTAACACCACAGCTGTAAAGCACAATCATTTGATCTAATAATACCATTCCTTAGTCTTCCCCCATAGTTTGTCTGCTTGGATTAAACACACATGCTTATTGTCTGGTGTAAAGAGTGGCTTTGTCTACTGGTGTCAAGCATCATGGTTTGGTTTACAGGACCACCATTAGATGGTCAACTAGGGTAAATCATCATTTGTTGGTACAATTGCATGCCTCACAACTGCTTCATCTTAAAATATGCAGCACTTAGTGCTGCAACAATAAAGCACATACACTTGTTCTAAATGTCTATGACACTACATGTGTACATGGAATATATACAATACCATAAACTGATCTACTAATATGAAGCACCTTTGCAACCTATCTTAATCAATTTCCTATCCCGAATGAAACTGGGGGTTGAAATGATTACATGAGATAGTTTACTGGGAGAATAGTAATTGATAACATCTGAAAGAATAGCGGAAGTCTCTCACTGGCGTTGTCACGTATAAGGTGCAAATCTAGCTAACGAATAATGAAGCAGAGTGCATCATGCTGAGGCAAACAGCAATTTAAAATGGTATACACAGTGGAAGCAGAGAGATCTTACATATGTTATGTGTATCTTTTGTGTAGTGTACAGGCAGCCAAGTGTTCTTGGGGCTTCCCACTTGACAGAGGTGATAGCAAAGCATTGACTTGATGGGCGTAGCTATTGGAGATCATCTCTTCCGTGAGCTACATCCTGAAGTTTACATAATGTAATGTTATATGGTTCCCAGATATTGAGAGTTAACCACCACCACCGTCTCCATGCTGCCTCCTGCATTCATTATATCAAACAACAGTGTCTCAATGCGGATTTCATTGTAAGGACCAATTATGCAAAAGCAAAATATTAAATAGAGAACTTGTTGGAGGAATAAATCCACATAGGGAAAAACACAGGGAGACGGAAGGTGTAGAATTACATGTATTAAGGATGCTCAGCACATGATGGCCATATTAAACATCATATGTACAAATCACATGGACAAGAAGCACTGCGTTACATTTACTGGCAATGTAACCAACAAAATACTGTGCACAAGTGCTCGTGAAAATTGTGACGGCGCAAGTGACACATGAAGTGGTATATACAGCGGTGAACAACGGGGCGCAACAGGGAGAACAATGGTACAATAAGTATGACACACTTAGGGCATCCAAACAATTAATGCTGGAAATTTACAAAGAACACTAGATCGAATGCCCGTGGCAAAAGGGCGCCAGAATTAACGCTGTTGAAGTCGAGGGTGTTTCGGCGGTAGAAATCTAGGCCATCATCAGGACTGGTTACATATACTTTGGGGCAGTGTTGGAGCAAACCGGAGGAAAGGGTCAACCAATAAGACACAGCCTCGAGGAAGTTCGAGAGGTCCGTGAGTAAATTCAATAGTGAGATGGGAGGGCGGAACGCAACCCAGTCAATCGGTAATGATTAGAAGGCGAATAAATCGGCCGTAGGAAATCCGTGGCGTGTCAAGAGCCGGCGTGAGTCAGGCCGATTTATTCGCCTTCTAATCATTACCGATTGACTGGGTTGCGTTCTGCCCTCCCATCTCACTATTGAATTTACTCACGGACCTCTCGAACTTCCTCGAGGCCGTGTCTTATTGGTTGACCCTTTCCTCCGGTTGGCTCCAACACTGCCCCAAAGTATATGTAACCAGTCCTGATGATGGCCTAGATTTCTACAGGCCGAAACGCCGTCGACTTCAACAGCGTTAATTCTGGCACCCTTTTGCCACGGGCATTCGATCTAGTGTTCTTTGTAAATTTCCAGCATTAATTGTTTTGATGCCCTAAGTGTGTCATACTTATTGTACCATTGTTCTCCCTGTTGCGTCCCGTTGTTCACCGCTGTATATACCACTTCATGTGTCACTTGCGCCGTCACAATTTTCACGAGCACTTGTGCACAGTATTTTGTTGGTTACATTGCCAGTAAATGTTACGCAGTGCTTCTTGTCCATGTGATTTGTACATATGATGTTTAATATGTCCATCATGTGCTGAGCATCCTTAATACATGTAATTCTACACCTTCCGTCTCCCTGTGTTTTTCCCTATGTGGATTTATTCCCCCAACAAGTTCTCTATTTAATATTTTGCTTTTGCATAATTGGTCCTTACAATGAAATCCGCATTGAGACACTGTTGTTTGATATAATGTACAGCCCCAGTCTCACTGTGGTTTACGGGCTACCTCCTGTGGTCTGATATTGCCTCCTGCATTCATGCATTCTCAATGGACTAATGTACCCACAAATTAAAAGTAAGCTATGAAACAGAGTGGATGCATGTTCCTCTCAACCTGCAAATAGTTCAATGAAAAATAATTTAAAAAACAATTCTGATCAAATTGAATGATGGAGGTAGGATCTTACAAAGATGTTTCTTCATTTAAAAATAATGAACAGAAAAAACTGTAAACATCTTTGTGCCCGGTGAGTGGTCAGTATGCATCTTGAAGTAAAGCCCGAAAGTGGCCTAAAAGCTGCCCCCAAAGATCCTTAGGGTTGCTTTTGATTAGCTTGAGACAGTCTAATTTCATACTCATAGTCCTCTTTTTTAACAATTTACGAATATCACAGGTAGAATTCCAACTAGTCAGAACTCGAGCTGGTTGTTTAAACTTAATTATAAAAAACTGAAGCTAGGGATTCAAAATAGAAATTAGCAATGTATAGTGAGGTAACAGCTATAATTTCATAGCAACTCTTTGAGCCAGGCACTGAGGCTTTGAAGTTTGAGGTACCATAGGCTTTGCCAAAACATGGTTGGTAAGGCACATTATGAAACATTCCATCAGAGGGGTACCTGCTTTGAAACTGAAGCGATTCAGAAACATGGCATGGTTCATGATATCAAAAGCAGAAGGTAGGTCCAAAAGGAGAAGGACCCTGTCGCCACAGACATCAGAGGTCATCCGAAGATCACTGGGGGCTGTCAGTAGTAGTCGGTAGGACATCCAGCTTTTCCTCTAAAAACTATCTGTCTAAGAAGTTATTAGCTTCTTGCTAATTCTGAAATGAGTGCCATCGGGATGTTAGTAGTTGTGCACAAAAGAAGGATGGGCAATAGGTTTGTGGTACCATCTTGGTTCCTGGATTACATTTTTAAATAAATGAGATATGATAGCATGATGAAAGCAGTGGGAAGTGACCACATTAAAAAGGTTTTCGCCGGATCCCCCATGGGCAATAGCCAATGCAAAACACAAACAACACTGGTGTCAATTTGCTGACTTCAACTGAAGAATCACCATGGATGTCCACCACTGACCCTTTCTGAGGTGAAAGCTTGCCGGACAGGTTTAACACAACACATGTCTATGAATGAGAAGAGAGTAAATCAGCAATTCAAACAAGTAGAGCCCTGATGCCAGCAGAGCTAATAAATTGCTTGTTGGTGTTTGGTAAGGCTTTTACAGACTGAGGGCCTGAGTCTGATGAGAACATAACATCACCCAATCTCTGAGGCAAACTCTAGCTGTGGAGTAGAATGTACAACCTGATATTCTTCCAACATAAGGATAGTATTGTAGAGGGAATTCAGTGAGGGGGCTTTTCATCATATTCAGAGTTTCTGTCAGAACTTCGAGGATTTTCAGTTTCCTCAACACTCTAACACTCCACACTCTTAGCTCTCATCTGACAAATCTGTCGAAGAACATATTTTGAATTGCATGCATTAATGATGTGTCAGCCTTACCATTTTACTGAAACCTTCTCAATTAAAATAATTATTAACATGATGGACTCTTATCCTATTACGTGAAGGAACTGATGAAATGAGCTCAATGAACAAATGAACAATAATCAAGAATCATGCTTTGGAAATAAATAATATCTGCAAGGTAGATCTAGATCCTTTGTTGAGAATACATGTATTTTAAGGTCATAGATGCACATTTCACCTAGGATATATAATTTCATCTGGTTTTTATAGTATGTAGGAAACCCTCAGGTTCTCTTCTTGCAAAAGAGATATGATGAGTCATACAAGAAGGATTAAACAGACCAATTAAGGGAAAAGGACGACTAGTAGCTGTTTCCTAAAGCAGTGCTTACAGAGAATGTACCAAAAATAGGGTGGCAGGACATTCCACAAAGAATGCAGAGTGTAGCAGTAGAGCACACCTGTCTATGTACTTTTTGTGTCTTGAGAATCTCAAGAAAAAGGATGAAGAAAAAAATCAGAAACTTCTAAGAAAAAGTTTGAAGAGTCAAACAAAAATCTTACAATTCTTGTATTGGACCACTAGCAGCCTGAGCAATGCTCTTGTAACAAAGAGATGTGTTCTCTCAGTGGAGGAGTACCATACAATAGTCTCACAATTTTGGGAAGGCAGTTACAGCTGTTAGCACACACTAGAAAGGGCACTAGCACCATTTAATGCTTTCAGAAGAGGGCAAAACCATCCAATTGGCATCAAAATAATTCAAATTTATTCACAAAATGTACTAAATGTAAAGCCTTAAAAATTGGGTACTCTTCACAGACATGCCATACGAAGTTAACCAACATTTAACAGGTAAAGTAAGGTGATATTTCAAATCATGCAATATCTCTCTAACCATGGATACACTATGACATACTGTTCATTCTGTCCTCTTTTATATGATGTTAATATTCCCTTTTCAAAGGTGTTGTTGTCCTGAGGTCATCAAAGAATGCAGAAGCTCTGAGTTCAATAAAAAAGAGTTAAAACTTTTGCACAACATTATCTTCAAAATATTTCCTCAAAAGGATAAGATGATGGGGAACCTTATGGAGTTTAAAGTTTTGACTTGGATGTTAAATTTTGAATAGTATTGAGTTGCAATACAAACTATCTTATCAACATTCATGAGGTAGGTCTCAAATTGCAACTCACAATTATTGTGTGCCATCAAAGAGATGGTGGCATGTAAGTCTTAGCAAAACACCATGTCTGTGATCGCATTTAAATAAAGTAAATAAAAAAAATGAAAATGCAACCCATTTTCATTAAAGGAAATGGGACTGCATTTAAAAAGAATATTTTATTTATTATACAGCTTGTTTAGGAGTTGGTAGTGGTCCCCTAGACCAATGTGCGCTCCCCAACACATTATTTTTATACATTCACAAAGGTGTTACCTCCCCAAATGTGTTTCTACCACAACTCATGGGGCGGTAACGATTCAATATTTTGGGACTGGATTTTAGTCACAAAACATTAATACATACCATTTTGAATCTCTATTGAGAAGTGACATCTTAACCACAACCCTTCCAAATTGTGATTCGTTATGGCTTTCTAAACCAATTTTCTGATTCAGTGCCCTGTTACTGAATCACAAAATGGGTTTAGTAGCTATTGTAATGCCATTTGGAAGTCACAAACTCTGTGATTTAGCGAATAACAGGCTTTGCAACTGCTCAATGGCTTTCTGCATCTGGCCCTAAGTTTTTCAAGCATATTCATATTCTTTCCTTTCATTCTTCTAAATTACAACAAATAAGTACACTGCTTAAGTTACTACTGATCAAGAAAAAAATCCTGTTTGAAACAAATACGATCTGCTTTATGGCGTGTAAAAAACAAACTTCACAATGTTATATAAAATAAATGTGACATGTTTTGAGAATTAAAACCTATTATATCATATTGGATTTCTGTTTACCTTAAGAAATCCCTCCACGCAGGTTATCGTAGTTAAAAATGCCTTCAGCGCAGCACTAAATATTTCAATTCGTTTAATCCGAAAAAGCCTTTTACTTTTTTTTTGCCTTGCCCAAGAACAGGGCCTATTTTACCATGAATAAAATAGGCAAAGATTAATTATTTATAATGACTTGCCTACAGACTAGTGAATAAGTCGCAGTCAATTAGTTCTCTTAACCTGGCTGTCCTTCTCCTCCTCACAGGTCAATCAGTTCCCTCATTACCCCATTGAACACATACATTTGAATAACTAATAACCCTTCATTTATTTTCTCTCACTATAGTCACAGAGTATATCATTTTATCTGGGAATGTTGAACTTAGTAAAAATAGTATTTACCTAAAAAAGAAACAAATTGCTACCTTTATTAGACTCAAAAAATCATTTTATTACAAATATTTGTGACCAAACAGATTCTTTCATTCCCAACGAAATATCTGAAAACATAGAGGCTCATTTATGAGCCCCTGCGTCACTTTTGCGCCACCGGTGCGTCACTTTTTGTGACGCACCAGTGGCGTAAAACAAGCGCCATGTTGCGTCACATTTACGAAGTGACGCATCTAGGTAGATGCGTTACTTCGTAAACCCCTGCAGTACATTATACCTGCGCCAGGAATTATGTATGCAGGGTGAGCGTACCCCCGCAAGAAAGAGTCGTAGGAGTGGCGCAGCAAAATCTGTGAGATTTCGCTGCGTCACTTCTAGGATGCCAATGCGTCAAAACCTCGTAAGGGTGACGCAGGCCCGTTCACATGGGGCTTGCCCCATGTGAAAGGATCATTGCTGGAGTTGTGTCAGGCTTCCGACACAATTCCAGCAATGCGCCACTTTTTGGACTGACAGATACGTCAGTTATACTGACGTATCTGTCCTTCCTTGCTACATGATGCGTAATGATGTAAATATGACGCATCATTGGTGTCGCAAGGAGGGTGCACTGAGAAGTGGCGCATTGCAGCTTTCACGCAGCGATGCGCCACTTCTCGTAAATGAGGCCCATAGTCTGTAAGCAAGAAATGTAGTAGAGCTTTGTCCTGTTACTCTCAGATGTTTCCCTTGAGCCTGATAGATTTACGTGTCCAGTCGGTAGCCAGACAAGAAGCCACATAATTGACAGGAGCCTGTGATAAGCAGCCACAAAATGGGATTTGACTCCCACCTCCCAATTCGGGTTTCTGACTTCTATGATCATGTGGTGGTGGTGGTTGTGAACCAGAGAAAAGATGGAGACCCTTTGCTCAGTCTTTGAATACCCAGAGGAGGTCACTGAGTACTGGGGGAGAGTCACGAGGAGATAAATTGGAAAATTTGAAAAGTGTATGAGGCCATCTGAAGCAACGAAATTAGGTTTGGGTTTAATGGGTTGCAGAGAATAGGTGCACATTGAGGTCAAAGAGAATTAACCTTGTTTAGCGGGACAGCACAACACCATCTCCAAGCTGTTCCCAATGCATTGTCCAAAAGAACGATGCTAATTGTTATATAATCACCACAAGTCACACATCCTGTTGTACCGAAAGTAGAAACGAGCACCATCCCAACAGTAAGCAGGGGATAGCTGAGTTGCAGCACCATGCTTTTTGAAGTGTACAGCGGCACAAGAGGTGTGAATCACAAGCTCTGGCCCCTGTTACCTAATGGGGTGGGACGGCTCATCAGAGAATGGCCTCCAGACCTCTTTCTGCAATATTTACCACAATTATTATAACTAAGGTGAAGATTCTTATTTGAAACATGAACTTTGCTATGCCAGATTTCCATCGATAGGTACAGTCCAATGGAGTCTGATGTAATATGACCCATTTCAAGAAACTGTGTTCAACCCCACAGACTTCATAGGGTTAAAAGACCATCCAGAGAAGATGGAGGCGGTTTAGGCATTGCAGTCTGGTTCATGGGAGTGGTCCGCTACAAGCATAGCATCAGCAAGGATAATCCTTGTGCCTTTGGCACCAAGAGACAACCGTCTCAGAAAGCTATAGGATGCCTTTCCCAATGCTCGTTTTGTGAGATGATATTTAGCTACCTTGGCCCCGAGGGGCTTTGCCTCTTCCCTGAAATGACAAGTGAAACTCAAATAACCTATGTGCAAGACCTCAGGTACAACCTTTCCCTATACTCTCTCCCTGCATAGTGATGTGTGTACCACATGCAGCAGCATAGTTGTGTTTCGCCCCGTCTTACATAAAGAGACATCTCGGATAAAGCAGGAATCCAGAGATTGGCAGTGAAGGCAGAAAGAGCTAAAATGATCTGTAGGATCGTGATTTACACCGCTTGAGGCTGCCTTGAAGACAAGGAGCCTTGTATAGATTTCCAAGCCAGGTTCTTGGTTTCCTTTCGGCCCTACACAATTCTGAAGAACTTGACATTTCCAAACCCTGTCAGTCTAGCTAAATCCCTGTCTCCTACAAACTTTATATCACATCCTACTCAATATATTGTCGAGCTACATGTTGTTAGCATCAAGTGTATTCTTATGCAAAAGCCAGGTGCTGAAAGTAAATAAAATCAGATCTTGATTCTGGATCTGTTTGGCTAAGCATGCTTGAAAAAAAAAGCTTTCCTAACATAAATAATATGTTGATTCACCACTTTCCAGGAATAATAGCTATTTATATATTTGTTAGTGGATGTTTGCAATTAATTGTGCTGCCCACGGGTGGTGCTAAAATAGGTTCTTTTGGCGTTTTATTTTTTCCTCCCATGACTCTAAAACTGCGTCTTTTTCGGGTTCTGTGGCTGTTGAGAATGGTGCAGAAATACACTCCATATGTGAGCAATTAGATTTGCGTATCTATGTTTGTATGCATCTTATTTACAATCCAACGAACAGCAACAAAATGCAAATTAAATGTCTTTAAAATCTCTATCCTGTCTTCCAAAGTGCGGGGGAAACTGCATGACAGCGTGGTTAGACAACAAACACAGCGGGGCAGATTTATGTTTCCTGGCGCATCCCTGCAAATCAGCAGGGATGCGCCAGGAAAGATGCGTCACGCAAGTTACCCTTGCGCCACCACAGATGCGCCGCATTTACAATGCAGCGCATCATGGCGCAAGGATAAACAAATGCGTGACGCATATGATGGCATAAGGGCGGCGCATTGCTGGAGTCGTGTTGCAAGCACGACGCAACTCCAGCAATGCTCAGGGGCTGCCCATAGCTAACATGCTGCATCATGCCTTACGCCTGCTTCAAGCAGGCGCAGGGTTTTGACGCAGCAGCGTCGGAAAAGTGACTCAGTGAAATCTTGTAGATTTCACTGCGTTACTTTTCCAAGGCTTTTTCCGACGGAACGCCCACCCTGCATACATTAAACCTGACGCATTTAATGTAGCGCAGGGCTTTACAACGTGACGCATCTCCCTAGATGCGTCACGTTGTAAATAAGGCGCAACATGGCGCATGGTTTACGCCGCCGCTGCGTCACAAAAGTGACGCAACGGCGGCGTAAATGTCTCGCAATGGGCTTGTAAATCTGCCCCAGCATTCTTTGTTAACATAATATCACTGTCTCAAAATCCCAAAAACGACTCTACGCTGATGGGTAAAAGTGAAAGTAAGTGTTTAAAACAGTTTCAACTGAACCATCCCTTCCTGTGTCAGTAGATTGTAAGCTCCTTGGAGCAGGGGGAATAATGTCTCGTTGCTGCTTCTCCCCTCTTCTTGTCTTGGAGATTATGGAGTACAGGTCATATCTCATATGCCTCAAAAGGATTCATTCGACATCAAACCGATGTAAAGTACAACAGGAACAAGTGACGTCCCCTCCCAAGTCACGTCGCCTCAGTGTTGTGCAGCCTCTCTTCTTTTCTTCATGTTGGTTGTGTCCTGATGTTGCAAGTCAGTGTAAAGTTGGCAGCGTAGCTCTGTGTGTGTACGTCTCGTAAAACAATGTCTAACGTTTATTTTCCTGTCCCGTGTGCAAGTGATGACTGTAGCCGGCGCCTTCAACCAACCACAGACCGTTTTGCAGGGCGTGTCTACAAGCACTTTCTGTCTCTTTTTCCTTTGCCTTCTGGCCACGAGACGGCAGTATTCAAGTCTGGTTTCACTGTGAAATACACACCTGCAAATCTAAAAACTCGTTTTTTCTAAAAATTGTAATGGGTGGTGCCAACTCTGAGGATTTTATTGAACATTCCACAAAGTATTACAAAAAACAGCAGGTGTGGACACATTGGAGAACGGAAAAAAACCTTCGGCAGAGTATGTTTCATGTTGTCTTAATTTTAAATAGTAGTGCATATGTTGGACTTTGTATATCATTTGCAGTATCTCGTCTTGTGCCACTGCTGTACCTGATGTATCCAATCTTGGATTAAACTAAGTATGTGCTACAAACGTCAAGACATGCTGTATGTTTCGTTGGCCAGTTTCTTCTCTTTGTTGCCCTGCTCAGTCTCTGTGCGTCCACCTTCCCCTACTCTGTCACCCGCTTCTGTGTTGTAACCTTATAACCTCTTACTTCCCCGCTGCTTGGACGATGGTCTTGCACTGAACGAGCCTTGGCTGAGAAGTTTGGGGCATATCAACAACAACCGGCGATAATTATCTCTAAGCGCACTTAGCGCTAGGATAATTATCGCCGGCTAGCGTGAATTTTTATCGCTGAGATAGCGTGCTATTAGCAACGCTTATCTCAATAGCGATAAAAATCCTCACGCTAACAGGCTAACGTGAGATTATCGCTGGAAACCCAGCGATAATCTCACGTTACCTTGTTGATAGGGACAGGCAAACTTAGCCATGATATCCTCCTTCCATAGGATATCATGGCTAAGTCAGAAAAATACCAGACGTAAAAAAGCAGCGTTAACCGCGGTTAGCGCTGCTTTTTTTGTCTCTAACAGGGTTAGCGACATTCTTGATAATAGGAGAAATGTCGCTTAGCGACATTTCTCCTATTATTTTACTCTGGAACGCCCCCTTTGCATCTCATTAGAGATGCAAGGGGAAGCGTAGAGTAAAAGGGTGCTAACATGCAAATTTGCGTGTTAGCACCCTGTTGTTGATTGGGCGCTAGTTTTATCTCTCCTTTTTTGGCTTTTAAACCCAAAAAAGCAGAGATAAAGCCCTTGTTGATATGCCCCATAGTTCTTGCAAATTAATAAGTCTGTTCATCAAACCAACTCCCCACGTGCTTCTTATAAGAATTCGCCTCCAGGGAGGATGGATTTTGCAACACCGAGAAGACCTGCTGACTAAGAAGGAGACACTGTTGCTGCGTCTTGCACAGAGTCCAGCATAGCCTACATAAAGTCCCCAGAACAGAAGCCAGGCGTATGCAGAGGAATATTTGTTGCTGCACCTACTGCACCTGCCAATCCAGGTTCTCAATGAGTAATGAGGTAATGCAGAAAAGCTTATATCTGCTTATGGTATCAAAACAATCAGGAAAAATGCATTGGTGTATACTTTGTTCATCATCATCCTGAGAAAATGTGCCTCACATACCTCGAGAAGACATCCAATCGACCCATGCTGCTCCTAAGGCAGGTCACTACAGAGTACTTTTTCCTTGTTCACATCAACCGTAGACGGATAGTGGTCAGTCAATTAATTATTGCGTAAGAGTCTGAAATGCTCTGGAACAGATTTATAGATTTTTTGTTTTTTAATTGCTATGCACAGCACTGCCTGAGGGCCAATCTGAGGCACCGAAAGCAGGGAATGTTGCAGGTTTTGGTAACAAAATGGTCCTTTCTTGAAAAAAGATTGACCAAAACTGTAGAGTACTGAGTGAAGGAGACTAGAAGATCATAACCCTACGTGGGAAGTTGTGAAATTGCATATCCGGGAATTCTGCCCTTCAGTGAGGGGTAAAGCTGATGGCTTCATGTATGGTTGGGTAGGATTCTTTAAAGAGGCTTGTTTTAATTTTTTTTGTTTTAAGTTGGCAAGTTTGGTTGACTTTTCAGGTTTGTGCCCGGAGTGCTGCAGAGCAGTACCTTACATCACAGTGCTGTGCGTGTTCAGGATAATCTGGCATGAACATACAGTTCTGCACTGTTGCATCTCAGATGTCACCTTGGAGTACAGTTCATGAACAGCGCTTGGAGATATGTATGGAAGGTTACCCCCCCCCCCCCGAGCTTTGCAAACAATGCACAGGATTATAAACTTTATTATGCATTCCTCCCAGTGTCAATAAAGTTCTTAAAGGGGCATTGTGTTATGAAAAGATTTCTTTAAATTGAAATGTAGTCTTGTCAGAGTTTAACCAAATTTGGAGATTTTTACTGCTTTGGCGGGAGACAGCATGACACCTAGTTCATCCATCAAGTTTAAAGAAGGCTTTTATTGGCAAGATCTCCAAGTCTGATGATGTAATTGTTTTTTTCTGTTCAGACAGAAACACCTCTGTTTCATCCATTGATATACATCAGCTAGGCGGTTGGTGAAGATCTTTCGCAGTTTTTTGTGGCTTCTCGTTTGTATATGTAGTTGGATATCATCATGGTACATTTGAAACTGAAGTTTATAGTGCAAGGTCTAGTGGTTGAGCAGCCTCCGATTTATGATGAACAGGAGCGGAAATAGTAGGCACACTTATGGAACCCTGCATGCTTCACTGGTGATGAAGCAGAACCACTCTTGATTTGTTGGCTATGATGTGACAAGAAGTGACCATTAAAGGACTGTTCTGGTGATACTGAACCAGTTCTCAAGGTTTTCCATACATGTTTTGTGGTTAGCGGTATCATAGGCTGCCAACAAAGAAGGCAAATCTTCTTTGTCTGCAACTGTAGTTTCCAACGTTGTTATTTTGGAAGTTGGTTGTAAGAGTTTGCTCCACCCGAGTGTTTGTTTTGTCCAAGGGAAAAACACCCACCAACTCCCAGTTGCTACTGCTTACTTGGGTCTAATTAGCATTAGGCATTTGCTTAGGTTGGCTCCATTTTAAGAGTACTAACATTATTTAGGGCAGCACCACAGTAGTAAACTTACCTGGACCCCCTTTGTCATTTTGGAAGTTGCTTGTTAGAGGTTGCTCTCAGTGATACTTCAATCAATCAATCAATCAGGGGATTGTAAGCGCACTACTCACCCCTGAGGGTCTCAAGACGTGGAGGGGGGGGATATGCCTCTCCGTTCAGGCAAAGAGCCAGGTCTTGAGGGCCTTCCTGAAGGTGTTCAGGGAGGGGGCGCATCTGATGTCTGCCGGTAGCTCGTTCCAGGTCTTGGCTACGATGTGGGAGAACGATCTCACGCCTGATCTGGCTCTGTGGATCCACGGTGTTTCAGCAAGTGCGAGGTTGGATGATCGCAGTTTTCTTTTGGGGACGTGGAAGTTTATTCTGTCGTTGAGGTATTTGGGTCCGTTGTTGTGCAGGCACTTGGAGGCGTGGGTGAGGATTTTGAAGGTGACTCTCTTTCCACAGGAAGCCAGTGGAGTCGCCTCAGGTATTGGTTGATGTGTTCGTGCCGGGGGATGATGAGGACGAGTCTGGCCGCGGTGTTCTGTACCGTTTGCAGTTTGCGTAATAGGGACTTGTTGATGCCGGCGTAGAGTGCGTTGCCATAGTCGAGTTTGCCCAAGCAAAACAGGCAGGAATTGAAGAACTTGAATGACTGAGTCTTATGACAACCCGTCTGTCTTGCCGGTCTGTGTTTTAGGATGGATAGCTGGACCAAACTCTGGAAGGAAGGGAGAATGAAAATGTGAGAAAAGAGACAGGCAGAGCATCACTTTCTGGACTGATGAATGCCTCTCAAACCAGAGGGGATTCACAGTAATGTTCTCAAAAATTAATAAAAGACTTTTACTATAGACAAGAAAAACAGACAAACATTTAATATGGTTTACAGTCAGAAGAATGAAATATCAAATTTCCATTAGGCTGGCAGATCGCAGTGAACCTAAGCAAGCTTGTAACAGAAATGCTAAACTGAAAGTTGAAAGAAATCCTGGAGAAAGGGTCAGCGGAAGTAATGTAGAAAACATAGCAAACCAAGTCAATTTGTAATCCACAAGCAGGTCTAAATTCAGGCGATAAGTCAAGAAACCAAGCGAACTGAACAAGGAGGAAATCAACAAATGTGAAGTATGGGGAATACAGTGAATGATCTATAGTTACAGTAAGTGAGGCAACACAACACGAAATGTTCCAGGCACCTTCCCAGGGGGAAGTGAACTACTTATAAAGCACTGCTTGCACTCATAGCTTGGAGCCCCCCCCCCCCACCCTTGGCCTTCCAGGTACCCCGGCCACTGTAGGCTAGTTTGCAACAAACACACAGAGATTATTGTGCAGATTCTGTTGTGTTTCCTTTGTACAGCTAATCCCAGCTTCTGCATCCCCTGCTTATTTCTGACAGAAACACCCACCAACTCCCTATTCCTATTGGTCACGTCGATGCTACTCAGCATTACTCCTTTGTTTAGGTTGGTGCCACTGTCTCTTTAGGAGCCATTTGGACAGCCGCGGCCCGTGGAGGGAGTTCCGTGGGGCGGAAAGGCGGGGGAGGGGCAGCGTGGGGGGTACTGAAAACCGGAATATGGATAATTGGAGGTAAGTAAACAATTAAATAAATAAAACGAATTTCGTAGCGCGCCCTGCATCGCAATAGGATCAGAGTGTATCTGTGCAGTAGGAACACCAGCAGTACTCCAATGTTAGGCCCTCCTGAGCCCATCGGGCCTGACCAGGATTGGGGACCAGCATTATGCAAGTTTCCCACAGCTCTCACTATGCTCACTATGCCTCATCCAGATTAGATGCTCCTGACATCCAGGATGCTCCTAAAACTAACATACCTTACTCATCCAATAAACCTAAACAGTTAAAAAACGTCACACCAAATAAATAAAGAAATTGTAGGTATTTTCAAATACTATAATATTTGTATCTACATGATAATCTCTCGGGTTAGCCTTACTCTTCACCCAGTGTGCCGTTTAATAGTACACAAATGGCTGGGTTTTCATTAACACCCACTCTTGCATTAAATATATTACTGAGATTAGAGACTAGATTAACATCAATAACATGGGTATTCTAGTGATTACTGAAACATGGTTGAAAAAGGCCAGGAAGCCAATATAAGGGAGTTTGCACAGCAGGGTTTTATCTCTTTAAGAGCTGAATACTCTGGCTGCAAAAGAGGTCACAGGCTAGGGTTACTTTTAAAGGAAAAGTATTTAATACCCATATAATGGTTATCAATGGCACCAAGATACTTGCTGGGCCTATAAATGTGTCTGCAACACATACATTTGGTTTAATGTTATTGTATCATCCTTTTCTCCCACTTCATTCTTAATTGATTATGGCCTCTAAACAGAATCTGACCTAGGAAATGGCAGAAAGTGAAGGGTGTTGTATGCATAACCATATATTAACTGTCCAATTAATAGTTATGTGGATTCCATAACCTGAGTATTGCCCATTCGGATTGAGGTTGACCCCTTGACTGAAGTAAAAAATGTGATAAATAGAAACACTCTCCATGGTTTACCTCGGATCCACCAAACAGAAATACTCTCCTGAATCTAGAGATTTTCATAACAGTAAATTGTTAATGAATAAAATAGCTGTTCATGACACCCATAACAAATATTAATTTAACCATTTCAATTCAGCTGCCAACACCCCAAAGGAGACCATTTCTATTATATGCTATTAGAAATTAAATTAGCAATAAGGATCCTTGTTTCGCAGTCATGTATTAAATACAGGCATTCTAGAATCAAATTTCCCGTTTTTTTCAGATTAAATTGGCAATATTTGCAACAGTATTCAGAAAATCAGCTGCTCCCCAACTTTTTGATGAGCAGCAGTCTCTACTTCTCTACCTGTTGAGATGACAGCAAATTTAGTGTCCTCAGAGGAGCTTTAAATTCCTGTGCTTAGTCAAGGAGGTGAATCCAAATTTACGAGTGTAAGTTCATACTGTCAAAAAGGAAACATTAGTAAGTCCAGCACCACACAGGCCAAACACAAATATTCCCATTGAAAATAACGGAGACCAAGACTTACGATAAAACAAAAAAATGTAAAAATATAATTTAAATTTAACAACTTATCTAAAATTAATACATTTATTATTTTAATATAAAAATATGTTAACATTTTTAAATTTTAAATTTAAAGTAAGATATATTTTCAATAACGTAAACAAATAACTTGAATTTACTTTTATACATAACATTTAATAATTATTACTGCATAATAAAAAATATTTTTGTAAGGCTCAGTTAAAAATTAAGTTAGTAGTGCTGTAACTTTGGGGTCTATTAGGATGGCAGTCGGAAAATCACTCAGACTGCCATGGTAGCGGGAAAACACCGCCCGCTAGGACCGCGGCATAACCACCGGTCCAATTAGTATGCTCCGCAGTCGAAATCCGACCGCGGCAGTACGATCGTGGCATTTAACATTGCAGCGGTTGCTGCTTCCAGCAGCACCGCCGCGATGTCCAAAAACGCACAGTGCCTGCCACCTGGTACAGGGACATGTAGTGGGGTACCATGGGTACCCCCCAGTGCACCCACACACCCCCAAACACATTGGGGGCCCGCAATTGGCCCCCAGAGACATTCTCCGCATGCCTTTCCATGGCGGTTCCACCGCCACAGAAAGGCTGGCTACTGCCGGCATCATAATCATGCCGGCGGAGCCTGACCCTGCACCGGGCCCATTTTAGCGGTCCAGCTCCGCCTTCCAGGCAAGCGTGCTGACTGCTACCAGCGGAAAAGTGGCGGGCGGGAAATCTGACCACTGCTGTCGTCACCGCCATGCAAATGGGACCGACTGCTTTCTGAGTTGCGATCACGGGCGGATGACCGCCGCCGGCCCGGCGGCAGCCATCCAACCGCCATCCTAATAGACCCCTTTGTTTTGTATTTTGTTCCACACTGAAACTTGATATATAAACTTAATTTACATTAGTATTTAACATACTAATACTTTTACTAATCTGTTATAAAGATTTATAAACTTTTTTATTTTTCCCCTATGCGTTACCAAAAGGAGAACTCCACTTCGACTGCAAAGTCTCGCTGTGGTAAAATATAGGGAAACATTAAAAAAAGTTAATTTAACTAAAAAGTAATAGTAAAAATATGTTCATGTTAAATCTTGTTGTAAATTAATTCTATATATTTATTTTAAATTTAGAACACAATAAAAATCCCTTTAGCAGTATGAACTTAATTTTGAGTTGATAGGTAAATATATCAAATAAAATCGAAATTATTTCTGAGAAGTATAAATTAAAAAATAAATCCCCACCTAACATAACATTTTTCATTTTTTATTATGAAATAATAATTGTTATTAAACGTGATGTACAGAATACATTTAAAGTAATTTAATTATACTTTAATAAATAATTAATGTTACATTTATGTATATATAATCATAATTAAATAACACAATTCTTTTTTCAGACTTTCTCAACATTAAAATATATTTATTTATATTTTTATCTATGGTAAATAATTTAGTTTACTTTAAAATTATTTCCTATCAGATTTTATTTTAAATACTTCTCGCAATTTTTCAATACCAGTAGGTGGCCATGTATGGGTCCTTTTTTGGTTGTAGTAACTTTAGCAGTGCAATTTGTGAATAGCAATAGGCTTACTCTTCTGTGGGTGAGTGCATGTCCCCACTTAAGCCCCTCCTCAGCCCTCCTAAAGTCCTCCTTACATCTCCCTAAACACCTTTCATTTAGTAGTAACAATGTCACTTATTTATGGGACAGGAGAGGTGGAGGTGAAAATTAAAACACCTAGGGCCATATTCTCAAGGAGCTATCACCGAGTTAACAGCACTTTATCTCAGCCAAAGTTGCGATAAATTTATCGCCCCTTTCAAAAGCTGGTGTTAACAGCCCACAGCACCAGTTTACCCGCGATAGAAGCCGCAAAAAAATCGCCACATAAGACCCCCGCAACTATCGCTAATGAGATGCAGAGTAGGCGTTCCCGTGCCAAAAGCCGTGAAAATACCACTCCACAACATTCACAATGACCAGCCAGAACTGCGATAAGAACACAAAACTAGCGATAAGGCGCGTTAGCAGCAGGAAAAAAACTCCTGCTCTGACCTGGTGCAGAGTCGGACCACAGCCTGCACCACAAAAGGGAGCACAGCCCACAGCCACATCGGAAGGGCAACAGATGCCATAGAGCCACTGGTCATGTTGCCTGGCCTCATTTGCAGCGCGATCCCAGCCAGCCATGGGCTGAACACCTGTGTCCGCCCTGTCCGGACCATTGGCCTACACCCATGTGGGCGCACACCTTCAAAGGCCAGCGTCGCAGTGTTGTTGGCATGGCGCTGGACATGCGCCGACAGGCATTAGAATGGTGTCCCGTAGGAGTGCACGTGATGCAACCGTGCAGCGCACACAAGTGTGGGTCTGTGGCACGGAGGAGCAGATGTGTGGCAGCATGACACACAGTGAGTCTGCTCATGTGCATCGTGCTGGGCATATCATCCATGATTCCCAGGGTCGCAGACATCCCACCACACCCACGACCGGCCTCTGTACATATCCTGTATGCATGCAGCTGGTGAAGTTACTGTAGGGACGAAAGATCCTTTGTCTGTACTATCAGGCGGTAGCACATCTGCAGCTTTGAGCAGGAACTTGCATGTGCCCAGCACCCCCTGACTGATACGATAGCATTTGCTTGTGACTCCCACACTACGCACTGCCTGACGTGAGACCAACATGTACACATTCCACACGCAGTAGTCCTTGGTTGTAGTTGGCGAGCGTGAAATGGCCTTCACACGTACTCACCCCACCCAAGGCCTGCACACAGACACTGCTCATTTCACCGAGCTGTGCCATTTCATCCACAGGACTGTCTCAGGGCAAGCCAGTGCCACTTCAAGCAGAGCCACTGAAGCAATGGCAGACCATCCCGGACACATGCTCGACTCCAGTCACGTGGAGCTGTACCGTGCACGTCTGCTGCATGTACTGGGGACACTGCTGTTGGCAGTGCTGCGAATCAGTTACCGGCTGAGCTTCCGCCTTGCGCACGTCACCTGCGTGCAGCCTGTGTTGCACTGTCGCTCGTGCATATTCGAGTGGTCCATAGATGTCTGCCTCTCCAACGTAACGGTAGCTGACCTGGATTACGACTTGTGTGTGCACCCCCTGTTGGCCCACGACCAGGAGTGTCACCAGGATGAACGCTTATATCATGCATGGATGTTTGGCATGCAGGCTGGAAACTGGACCTGGGAGATTGCACGACTCTTGTCCGGGTGAGCTGATGGATTACGTCGACGACATGTCAGATGTGGTGGACGACGATCGCTCATTGGAGATGTTGGCCTACGCAGCTGCACTTGCGTTCCTGGTCGAGTGACAAGGTACCTGCAGCCACAAGTGGATGTGAGCGATTGCACGTGTCCCAACACATGGTTGCATTTTGTGGATATGGCTACATGTCCCAAGACGATAGTGGACATGGCTGCATTGGCCAGGACTCATGTTCCAGATGCAGACAACCAACACAGTGTGTTTTTGTACTTGTGCATTATCCTGTCCCTGTTTCGTGCTTTGCCAGATGCGTATGGCCATTTACTGGCCCCAGGCGGGTGCACTTGTGTCCTGTGTTTGGTTGTGCACAAGTTGGTGTTTGTACCACATTGTGTTCGATGTTGGGATGCTCTGCTTCCTATGTGTGTGTGCTGCATTGTGTGTGAGATGTCCCATCAGCTCTGATTTGGCTCACCCTTCTCCCTTTCAGGCGGTGTTGTCTTCACTTCTGTGCTTGTTCAGTGGTGTGACATTGCCGGGTTGTGTGACTTGTGCTCCTGGTTGGTGTTGTTACTCTTGGGCATGGTTTGTCTGCAGTTGGATTGTGCTTAGTTGTGCATGTGGGTCATTGTGCCCATCTCCCCCCATCCCCCAGTCCCTGCTGGTTCCTCTCACTGTTGCTGTTGTGTCTGTTGTTTGGTGCAGTTTCCGGTCCCCGAGTCCTGCCACCATCTCCAGACTGATGTGGTGGACACCATGTCATCCAGCTCCTGGTGTGGTGCTGGACTCCCACCTTCAGTGAGCATTGCTGCCTTCTTGTTGTTGGCGTGTTTCTGCTTGTTTGTGCATCATTGCTGGAGTTCTGGTTTCCTGCTATTGTCCTTCTCGCTCTCAGGCTGAATTCATCTTGTCCAAGATGGCCTGCCATGTACAATGTTTTGATGCCATTGGGTTTGGTGGGTTGTCTGCTGGCTCAGGTTGCCTCCATTGTGGTTGGCTGTTTTTTTCTGTTTGGTCTATCTGACTTTTTCAGGCTTTTGTTGTGCTTATTCCCGCCTGCCATGTGTTTCGCGGTCCTGGCGGTGCTTATCCCTGCTTTCCTCATCGCAAATGGGCTCATTGCACATTTTCTGGTGTTGTGGTTTGTGGTTTTATCTCCGTCAGGCTGGTTGTATCGCGGACATTGGCCACGTTTTCGGTGGACTATCGCATGCTACCGCTGTGTTGTGAATTCCACGATAACTCAGGGCTATTTTCCAGTGATGGGCTGCTATGTGTAAAGTTGCGTTAGCATTTTTTGGTGATTTTTAGCACACGTTCTTGTGAATATACCCCCTAGGTTTGTGAATAGCATTTTGTAGTAAATTTAGTACCTCTATTATATTCTTGTACTACTAAATATATTACAAAATGCAGTTTGTAAATAGTATCCTGAATTACAAAATGCATCAACTTGCAATTTCAGAAGAGGAGTTGAAAACCTGACAATCTAACTCTTTAAGGGGCAATTTATGCTGTTCGTGGGATATTATTTTCTCTTGGCCTGCTGGCTTTAGCAGGAGGCACTGTGACATCAGAGTGAGAAATCATTATAGTAGAGAGGTGTCATTTTCATATCAAAAGTGAGTGGTTAGAAAAGTAACAACCGTCAAAAAATTAGAAAAATGTTTGTACAGTAAATGCAGGCTTTTGGGAACAATGATGATAATAATGGTTATTGTAGTTATAACAACAATATTTATAGTAATAATAATAGTAACAATATTTGAGGATAAATATCCCCTGCCATGCAATCTAAAGATATTGCAAGTTACCAAGGGCTTCTGTGACCATATAGTAGAACAGAGCTGTTGGACACGGGGTAGCGTGGGGCAGAGCGGGTGGGCCAAACTCCGGAGGATATGTGTAAAGCATCCACGCAGCACACACAGGCGACACATGAGGCACACTACAAAAAGAGGCCACACCAGTTTAGGTGGAAAAAACAGTATGTGTATTATAAAATAAACACATCAGAAGGAAATCACAGGTGCATATAAACTGTGCCAGCGAGCACCAGGTAACCATTTACAGGGGGATTATATACATTGTTAAATGGTAGAGGCAGTTTCAATCGATAACCTTTCAAGTATTTGCCCGGCGGTAATCGCCTCTCATACCACTCGATAATTTACCAATGAAAGAGGCAGGCGCCGGAGACTGGAAGGCAGGAAACAAAGTTTTATTCCGTCGGAGCAGAACACATCAGATCAGACAGCAAGGTATCGTCACGAGGTGCTCTAACTGCATCTCTGAGACCTGGTCTCTTATACACAGGTTTATTGCTTTATTACATATGGTACATTCTTGTTGAGGCTTTGATGTACGGGAAGACATTCCTTGGAACCCCCACTTCAAGCTCGTTCCCACACATATCTACAGTAGAAGTCCCCACCCCACCCACAGTAGGAGATGGCTATCACGCAGCTGGATATTCCGCCAATTCCCGGGGGTGTGAGCAACCGGCCGGGTCTCAGGGGGTAGGGGCTTCTGATCCACCGTAATCCCTTTGATGTGGGGTGTTTCCCTTACAGTAGGGGCAATAAACTGCATCCGCAGGGCTAGGTGATGGCCTGGGACCAGTTCGGACAATGGGGCGCAGAGGAAGGGGGTTATCAAAGGAGAGGCACGACCATGTATGGGATGTCGGTCGGATGTGGTTCCGTAGCAGGGTCGCGCAGAAGGAGAGGGTTTACGGCCTGTATGAGAGAGCGGGGGTGGCCGGCGCGCGGGGGATGCTTGCAGTGTCAGGGGAACGCGCTGGCGATTGACAATGAGCGGGGGAGAGAGTGGGGTGCCCAAAATGGCTACCGTGTGCTCGCTGTGCGTAGCGCTGGGGAGAGGCAAGATGGCGCAGATAATGTTCAGTTTGCAAGCTAAATTTCCACAACATGGCAGGGCCAATCGGGCCGCTGCCAGAACCATCGCAAAAAGACAAAGGATAAATGGAAGTCCAGTCATAAATGTGAGGCATAAAAGGGGAACCAGGCATCAATACATTTAGTCATAGGTCATAAAACATAAAACATCATAGTCCGTACCTCCTGGTATAATAATGAACTTAGCCGTGTTTCACGATGGCATGCACCTAAAGCCTATACCACCCTAGCACTAGGCATAAACACGTGCATTAGGGATGAACAAAAAACACCTTTGCATAAATAATGAGCAGGGAGCACATTATGCATAACCATAGGCAGAAAACATATGAGCATGGAAACATAGGGGGTACTCTCATCCGGTGTAGACCCTCTTAGGCGGGGCATAAGCCACTTCAGCAGAGGTACAGCACTGTATACGGGACACCAGCAATGCACGCACTAGGGGATAATAAACATTCAGCATCCACCTTAGGCATCCAGACGCATTCAGCATCCGTTACATTGAGCTTCAATCACAAACCCCCCATTAGGCCGGAATCCTGAGCAACCCCACATTAGCATGACAACGTGAATACCCCATTAAGTATAAGAGCATTAGGGGAAAAACCTTATCACGAACCACAGGTCCATTATGCAGACGTACATTTGTATAAGTCACATTGGCCTAAATCAGAACAGGCATAAGCAACACTGGAAGTGGCCACAGCCACATAAGCAGGAGTCACCTTATAACTGTCCCCAACGTTGTGGACGTGCAAAAATGAGGCTCACAAGCTACTGGCTGGGTATGAGTCCCTCTCCGGGACTCAAAAACAGTGTTGCCCCCTCGGTGCAGCTGTGATGAGCAAGAGGACACTGGCATCAAGGGACGTAGGTGCGGGCCCCCACTACGGGGCCACGACAGTCAACACTGCCCCCAACCGAACACTGGCATGTTGGAGCCCCTCTTCCTGGACTCTAAAAACAAAAGTACCCCTTCGTTGCGGCCGCCCGCTTCCGCGGTGCAGCTGTGAGGGCAGGGGCTGGTGCAGGCACTCGCTCGGCTTCGGGGGCCTCAGGTACCGACCCCGTACCTTGAGCGGCCCCCGCCGGTCTCAACACGCAGCCCCACTCACCAGCAGCCCGGGGCTTCTTCTAGTCTTCACTGGAGGGCTCCGGCGGACTCTCCTCACGTGCAGGGCTCTCCTCCGCTCACGGGGAGCCCTGCTGACGCCAGCTCCTCCTTCGGCTTCACCCGGGCCCCATTCTGGGACCCGGGACTATGGCGCGGAGCCCGCGTGGCTCCCGACGTCTTCTCGGTTGGCTTCCTGGTTCCGGCCCCGCCCCCGATGACGTTCTCCTATCGTCACCGGGGAGGCCAGTCAGGACTCCCAGCGGCTCCCGGCCGTGGCGGTGATCTTACTCAATTCGAAGTGCGGGGTAGGCTCCCACGATGAGGGTGCACAGTGCAGCGTGGGCACCCGCTAAATTCTGCGAAGTGCGGGGTAGGCACCCCATTGGTCAAAATAACGCCAAGGTGGCGATTTTGTACTCGGGCCACGGCGGTACCCGCTCAATTTAAAGCATAAAGCAGGGTAGGCACCCGCTAAAGACGGCATTCACGCGGGGTGGGTACCCGCTCTATTTTACATAATTTCAAAAGTGCCAGAACCACGGAGTGGGCTCCTGCTGGTTTTTTAAGCGTTCAGAGGCGACCCTCATGTAGCACTTTCAAAGGAACCAGTTCTTCTCTCCACATGGCGCTACTGGGCCATTAAGCATAGTGCTTCCCGGGCGAAGCATAGTGCTTCCCGGGCGCTACGCAGCCCCATCAGCTCCAGGGGCATAAGGCAGTGCTTCTCTTCTCCTGGGCACTCAGCACATAGCGCCACCCACACCAAGCGCTAGATAGCAGGCAGGGTACAGTCACTCCAGCGGCGCGCCCACCAAATATAGCGCTCACCTTGCGCAGGGCATGCGGTCAGGGTCCCACGAGGCACTAGGGTGCAGGCAGGGATACAGTCCAGTGTAGCACTCGTCTTCCTCAGGCGCTAGTTAGCAGAGCAGCAGGCACTCAGGAGTTGGTCTCCCTGGTTCCCCTCCCATGGGCAAGGTCAGACAGGCAGGCAGGATTACTCAGCTAGCTTGGGGACGGCAGAGCCTCAGCTCAGTCAGCCACAGTAGTGCATTCTCCTTCTAGCTCCAACCGCCTATACTCCAATAGAGGTTCCCCTGGTCCAGTGGTGCCCTAGCTATGGCTCTCCCTGGCCCTGTGGACAGCAGAGGGGTGCAGATAAGCTCAGGACCCAGCACACAGGCCCATGTGGGGGTACCCCCTGGCAGCAGGTCCCCTCTCTCTCAGGTCCATGCTCTGACTGAGCACATGGCAGCCTAGCTCCACCTACCAGACAGTGCCAGAAGCTTCTAGAAGCGTCTGGGGGAAACTGGTTCTAACTGGCTCAGGGGGAGGGGTAGAGCACCCTGGGTTCCAGGCTTCCCTCCAAAAGCTGGGGTTGCTGGGAAATAACAACTAGACTGGTAACCCAGCTCAGTCAGGCGGCACAACCACACAGCCATGGCATCCATTTTAAACGTGGCATGTTAAGACAGGGAAAGTCAGTCTGCGCACGCCATTGCACAGCATGCATTATGGCATCTCATACCACACATGGCCTATACATTTCTCTACCATGGGGGAGATAAAGGTGCGTACACCATTGCACAGCATTCAACATTTGCACTTAACATGCATTCACATAGCATGTGGTTTCCCATAAAAAGCGAAAAAATTCAGGGAAAAGGGCCAAGTCCAACAAGAGCCAAAAGCCAAGTTCCGTTATAAAACGATGAAACTCCGAGGGGACTTGAAATATCCATTTAGCATGCGACATAGGGCATGTCTTTATAATGCATTGTCACACCACCACACTTCTCACAAAACACTCAAATTCTGGCTGCTGCGCTCTTTCATTTTAAAGAGATAGTATGATTGCAGACATGAATAAAAGCGGGTCCGTAGTGCGAAATTAAACACATCAAAAATCAGTTAATAATTTGTTGCAAAAAAGTATTAGAATCAGTTTAGTGTAATTCAGAATAAAATGCTAGAGCTAAAAATGTGTAGAAAATGCAAAGGGATTCTGTGTTTCCTTTAATGATACACAGCGTGCAAAAAATAAACATGTTGCCCAAAGTATCTCATTTTGTTGATCACTGTTCATTTTAGGAATACGGATCAGGAGAATGAAAATTTTGTTCTCATGCACTTACTAGTTTTGTTGATTAAACTGAAGCTGTAATTATGCTCTGTGCCCTGCCTTTCCCACTGGCTGCTTGCAGCAGACATAGTGATGTCACAACTCAATTGTAATAAGTTATTACAGATGAGCAGCTATGCCATTTAATTATTACAAGTGACTAGAGACCCCGCAACTTGATTGTTGTAAGGAAATTCGAGTTGGGCTATTATACAATGATTGCAGGATCCCTATATTATAATGATGATGATGATGATGATAATAATAATAATTATTATTAAAATAATCATAATGATGAGAATAATAATAACAATATAAATAATAATAAAAACAATAATAATACCAATAATAACAATCACAATAATATTAAACGGTGATGCTAATTATAATTTATATTATTATAATTGTTATTATTATTATGATTGCTATTATTACAATTATTATTAGTAGTAGTGGTAAGGTAACAACAACAATGGCCGCAACACAAATGTTCTTATTATAATCACAATTTCATGAACTGAGCCGAGAACAAGTGCAATGAATTATGGACGCAGAAAATAATTTAGGATAGGGAAACAGAGCAAAGTGCTTTGAAGGTACTTGCAAGCGCTCTATAGATGACAGCAGCACACATAGAAACAGCAAATTGCTTATGATTCCTGCACATAAACAATCATTTTTAAAAAGGTCCTTTTGCAACTTCTATGTTTGCTGCATTAAGCAGCACATTTAGAAGTTACAAAACGGCATTTAAAGATTGTTTACGTGCAGGAAGGGGGACCTGCCTGCACATAAACAATCATAGGCAATTTGCTGAACAATCTTCCCTTTAACACAGGCACCCTTGCACTATGGTGTAAGGGTGCCTGCATTGGAGCTAGGCAGCTAAAGTTAGCTCCAGCACAGGGAGAAATGCAGGGTTGCAACATATTCTATAAATACGGTGCAGCTGTGCATTTTTAAAGTGACAAAGCAGTCGTTCACTCTGTCGTCGGGACCTCTCCCACTGGATCCACGTGTCGCTGATGGGCCCCACGTTTGGGACGCCAATTGTTAAATGGTAGAGGCAGTTTCAATCGATAACCTTTCAAGTATTTGCCCGGCGGTAATCGCCTCTCATACCACTCGATAATTTACCAATGAAAGAGGCAGGCGCCGCAGACTGGAAGGCAGGAAACAAAGTTTTATTCCGTCGGAGCAGAACACATCAGATCAGACAGCAAGGTATCGTCACGAGGTGCTCTAACTGCATCTCTGAGACCTGGTCTCTTATACACAGGTTTATTGCTTTATTACATATGGTACATTCTTGTTGAGGCTTTGATGTACGGGAAGACATTCCTTGGAACCCCCACTTCAAGCTCGTTCCCACACATATCTACAGTAGAAGTCCCCACCCCACCCACAGTAGGAGATGGCTATCACGCAGCTGGATATTCCGCCAATTCCCGGGGGTGTGAGCAACCGGCCGGGTCTCAGGGGGTAGGGGCTTCTGATCCACCGTAATCCCTTTGATGTGGGGTGTTTCCCTTACAGTAGGGGCAATAAACTGCATCCGCAGGGCTAGGTGATGGCCTGGGACCAGTTCGGACAATGGGGCGCAGAGGAAGGGGGTTATCAAAGGAGAGGCACGACCATGTATGGGATGTCGGTCGGATGTGGTTCCGTAGCAGGGTCGCGCAGAAGGAGAGGGTTTACGGCCTGTATGAGAGAGCGGGGGTGGCCGGCGCGCGGGGGATGCTTGCAGTGTCAGGGGAACGCGCTGGCGATTGACAATGAGCGGGGGAGAGAGTGGGGTGCCCAAAATGGCTACCGTGTGCTCGCTGTGCGTAGCGCTGGGGAGAGGCAAGATGGCGCAGATAATGTTCAGTTTGCAAGCTAAATTTCCACAGTCCTCCCTTTTAACATATCTCGCCAGCTTGCCTGGCCGTCATTTATCTTCGTTAACCTTCAGCTATAATATCGTTAATGTCTTTCGTACATTCCTTAAAGATACAGAGTTTTTAGGGCAGGCAGGAGTAATCTGACACATTTGCTTATAGTTACATACAGGTGATAAAGTAGGCGAGGAGGTAGTACATACAGAGTTACATCAGCTGTGCCGCATGTCAGGCCCAGGGACAGGAGGAGGGGAGTTTGTTTGAGCACAAAATAGGATACTGTAAAGCAAACAGGATGTTTCTGGCAAAACAAGGGATATTTCATACATTACTTAAGGCCCAGACTTTGTGTGGATCGAAAATAGTCAGTATAGTCGTGTACATGGCTGGTGTTGTATGAATGTCACTATACAAAGTTACATTTTCTTAACTTCTCAGTGTACAGTCGGAAGTGATTGATGCAACATCATGAAAACTTGATAGGAAGATAGTTAATATAAAAAGGTGGTTGGGAGAGGATTTTCAACTTTGACATGGGTTCTTCTTTCCAGTGTCCTTTTTTTATAAAGAGCCATCACTGGTAAGCTCTTATTGTTGTTCTTCTTTCGTTGGCACTGTTGAGCACCGGCGGTGGAGCTAAGGTCCAGCTCAAATCCAATTTCTCACGTTGCAGGGTGTGACCATTCACTGTTCTCCGATCACAGCCCCGTTCCTTAACACAGTTCACCATAGGTACTTTGAGACAGGGTACCTGCTTTTTGTTCTTCTGTAGGTAAGTCAGATTCATAATCCAAATAAAAGAGGGTGAGAGAGAGAAGGGTGTGACGTGCTTCGGGATGCCGAGGGAAGAGGGGGTGGAGTGGGATCGGATCAAAAAAATGTGGACCAAGGGGAGCAGAATCTTCCAGCACTGGGCCCATCAATCGGGCCCGACGGGTTGAGACTTAAGGCACGCTGGTCAGTGAGCAGGGGGGCCTCGATGTAGCCCTTCGCGCTTATCATCCTGAAAATGGTGTCTCGTCTCACGCCCTTTTTGCTTCGTAGCTTCCCCCTTGGTCGATGTCATAGATGTTCCATGGTCTGCAGCCAGGCTGTGCGTCACGTCCGACCCCCCCCTTCCGATGGCAGCACGTTATCTTTAAATGGGTACAAGAAACAAAAATCTTAGAGAGTTGGCAGGGAAGACATTTACATACTTCATCCTCTCTCCCAACCACCGAGTGGTTGCGGACATGCTTTTATCGGTTGCTGTATGATTGGTGTCTATTAACTCTGATGTTAGTGTGTGCGTTACTAATCTATTAATCATTGCTGTGGTGCAAGTTTCTGTGGGCGTCCCTGCCCATCGTCTGGCCCTCTAGGTGCCGATTCCTGCGCCCGATACTGGTTGCAGGAAGCCTGACATCTGTCAACCTTCTAGTCTATTAAAAAATTCGAACCGGCTTCTCCGGCAGAGGCTCGTTCGTCTCAACACAAGTTTTGTTAATACATATTTCCTTCCGAGGACTGCTAAGTTTATGAAAAGAAAGTGCGAGGTGCTACTGTCACGGGTTCACGAGTATCCATTTCGGGGAGGAACATAAGCTAAGCATTATTTTTGCTGGCGACAATAGGTAACCCTTTATCAGTTTAGGCGATGTATTATTAGTGAATAAGGTCATCAGCTGTTTCGTTCGAATACTCTGAGGCGGCTAGTATAGGGCTGGGGTTATCTTGGGAGAACGGGGTGCTTTAGACATTCTATTTCGGGGTAATTGGGCGGGGGGTAATTCTGGGCGGTGGAGATGGTGTTGTTAAAGCTCTGAAAAACGGAAACCACTGACATATAGTCCCCGTGATGAGGGCCAAATTGGGAGACATCAGTCGTCTTACCTGTCCTTTCTTTTCTCAGCCAATTAAGCTCAATATTTGTAGAAAGGAGAGGTAGTAACGTGGCAGAGTACGGTCGTTTTGTTTCAGTCAATTTGTTCGAACACCACCGTGCTCCAGGCCAATTATACACTTACCGAGGAGGTATGTGTCGTTAATTTATTCAAAAAGAAAAGAGGGTAAGAAGGCTTTTTAGTGAGGGAGGGAGTGAGAGAGAGAGAGAGAGAGAGAGAGAGAGAGAGAGAGAGAGAGAGAGATAAAGAGAGAGAGAGAGAGAGAGAGAGAGAGAGAGAGAGAGAGAGAGAGAGAGAGACGTGTGCATCAAGTAGGCTATTTGGCATACATACGACACAAAACGAGAGAGACATGGGTAAGATAATAGGCCACTTGGTGCACACACAACATGGAGTAACATGGGTCTGTTCCATGTAAGAAAACACAAGCGGGGAAAAGACATAAATTCGGTGATCACGTACACACAAATGCCGGATAGGGTGTGACAGTACATGCATCAAGCGCAGAAACTTAAGACGGAGACTCAGGGCTACGTTGAGTATCGGGACCTCTCCTTTCCTGTCCTCCTTTCCTATGCATGCTGCGTACTTTCAGTATTTTGTAGTTCATCTTAGGGGGTGTCGGACTCTTTATTCTCCTCCCTTTGATCGGTGGACGAGCACTTCAATCATACAGTGACGCTCTCTTCAAGTGACCTAAGCATGAGATGCACACACATTCATACCGTGTAATCATAGCACACATGCACAATCATGCCATACAGTTTCTCTTGTTCTCAATGGTGGTCTGCACTTCACGCACTATCTCACAACGTTTGTCTAAATTTTCCCTGATATTGAACTCGGTGCGGTCCATGTCCACTTCATTCTTCAGTCGGAGCTTCGTCGTGACCTATAGAGGGGAAAAAGAGGGGAGGGGATGTGCAGTATTCAAAGTACCCTAGCGCGCGCAGACACGAAAAAGTTCTACTTACCACGTACCAGGCTAGTCGCAGGAACGGGTGATACCACAGACCTATTATTCTTTTTGTCCGAGACAAAGATGCTCTAATTTATTTCATTTCCTAAATTCGGGTTCCCTTGTCATACATGCATTTCTCAATCGGTCGTGTATTAAGGTGCAAGATACCATACCTTGCGTTCGGCATATACCCTGAGCTATGGTTGACCATTGTTTAACAACTCTTGGAAAAAGATAGGTGTGATGGGTACAAATTCCGTTAATCAAAAAAGATTCAGGCAAATGGGGACTGCATTATCTGTTTTCTATTGCTTGGGAGTAACAATCATTTATTCAAAAGAAGAAATCTTTATCAACCTATGTGATTAGTCATGACACTGATTCCGTAATTCTTTCAAGAGGCCCTTTATTTAAAACAATGTCAGTATACAAGATACGGGCCTACAACCGTTCAGGCCGGCCACGGGGTGGGAGGCGTCGAGTGTCATGAGCAACGCTACTACGGCAAAAAATCGGTTCCCTTCCCGCCCCTCCCCGACCATCATGTGTGGAAGCATCGCATATATATATATATATATATATCTCTCTTTTTAACACAAATGTCACGTGACTGGGACGCCACAAGGGTTTGTAGGCCTCTCCTACATCGGCGCCATCTTGGGGCGAGGTCGGGCCAGAGTACAGTCTAAGTCTTTCCATGAATTAGCTGTTGGACCAGAATTCCTTTCAGTAGTTCGAGAACTTTCGTTAGCGTCAACTTTGCGTCAGCATGGCGTCACTGCGACCCCGTAGAAATGCCATGGTTCGTTCTTGGGGCGGGGCAGCAGGCGGGTTCTTCCGCCGACGCTTCGAACCAGTCTTTCTCACTGCACCAAGCGGAGGCAAGGTGGCTGCCGTCCGGGGCAAAGAGCAATGGCGGCGGTTTTGTCCTTACCGGAAGTCCGCGGGAGTCGAGTGTCAAATGACTCCAGCCGATTCTGCAAGGCTGAGGGGAGCATTTTGTCAAGGGTGGGGCCCACGCCCAAGCAGACAAGCTTTTGAGTCCAGAATTGTCTCACGGTGGGCTTTAGGCCTGGATCCGGAGGAGCCGACCGCCGGAGTTCAAGGGCAGCAGTAGCAGCAGCTCTTCGGTACAGCCACCGGAGAGGAGCCAACAGCAGTAACAACGGCAGTTCGGATGGTACTGCCACCGGGGTGATTCCAGTAGCAGCGACGACAGCAGTTTGGATGGTATCGCCACCGGGGTGGGTCCCCGATTACTTGGCTGCGGGGGCCCACTCCTCGCGTCGGGCGCTAGTGGCGATCCTGGTGAACCCGTGCTTGGGCGGTCGTCCGGTGGTCGCGTGCAGCGGCAGGGTGCAGCTCAGCTGGCCGGTGAGTCAAAGACGGTTGGGGTGCAGCTTAGCTGGCCGGCGAGTCAAAGACGGTTGGGGTGCCCTCATCTGCTGGCGAGCCTCCACCTGGGGAGGCGGGGGAGGCCCGTCCGCGTCGCCTCCCCCCGCCAGGGCACCCTCCGTTATTGAAGGAAGAGAATGGGAAGATCCGCACAGCGTGCCAGGGTGCAATTCAGCAGACCGATGAAAAAGACGGCTGGGGCGTCCTCATCTGCTGGTGAGCCTCCACCTGGGGAGGTGGGGGAGGCCCGTCCGCGTCGCCTCTCCCCGTCAGGGCATCAGCCGTTATTGAAGAAAGAAGAAAGAAAACGGGAAGGCCCGCACAGCGTGGCGGACTCCGCCTTGGTGTTGCCAGAACTTCGGCGCTTCGTATAGCCTCCGGCCTATTCGCACAGTCGTCCGCCACTGATGTCAATGGATTTTTGCATGGCTTTTATAGCCCAAAGTCAACTAAAAAGGACCGCCCAAAACAGGCCAATGTTGCAACTTCGAGGAAGGAGAGGCGAGGACGGTGTCACGTGGACGTTAAGGCTTTGGGATGGAGGTTGCAGCAGACTGTCATGTAAATAGTTGTTTTAAAACGTGTTTTAACCTGTTTACCCTGTTGGTGTGTTTGTTATATCTTATAAGTTATTAAAATGTTATAACTATACTACTTCGTTGGAGTGTTTGTACATATTTGCAATCTGATGACGAGCACAAGGAGGTTACTGTGCAATCGGAAAAATAACATAGCCTAATTGTGCGCGATCTAGCCCTAGTTTGGTGACGTCGATGGTGGGTGTCAGCAGGCTTCCGTTTGTGCAGGATTTCGTCATGCTTATTGGGCGGGGTGGGCAGTAGGGCAGACATGTTTAGGTAGCGAGAGTAATGGAGTCGGGCTACCTCGTGGCCGTCTCGACCGTGAGCTTGGCTCCTTCCCTTGGTTTCATATGTCCCACAAAGGGCTAACTCCTAGCGTTACTTTAGTTTTTGTAAGGTCAAAAAGGATCCCACCAGTGCCTTTACTATTTTGTCGATTCCTGTTCGTTCATCCTTCGTTAGTCGATTCATTCTGGTGGAATCTTTCTTTCTCATCTCAGGGTCATCCAACGTTATTGCCGACGTTGTGTTCAGTACAGGAGGCTCGGCCGGCGCGGAGGCCGTGAGGACCGAGGCCCCTGTACTGCTTTCGTTCGTGTTTGGGGGTTGTGGGTGTTGCACTATTGATTGGGAGGGTGCGTATGGAGGGGGCATGTAAATGATCGGGGGACCTAATAGTAATTCATCATTCGTTCGCTGTTTAGAGGATAACTCAGGGTAGAGCAAAGAAGGGGTCCTAACAGCGTACTGGCCTGATGTTTCGGGCTCCTGTCTTAGTTTAGTTTCCCTTCTCTCCTTTATTTCTTCTTCTAACTTTCTAGCGGCAAGGTGAGCTGCTTTTCGTAATTCCTTTTCTGCTTTTACTTCTTCCCTCTTTTTCCGTTGCGTTGCTTCTTTGCGCCACATGCCGATGCTGTCAAGCATAGTAGGCGTCGTCTTATTGCTACGCAGAGCTATTTCTAGCACTTCTATCTTATGGTCGTCGAAGGATCCCATCAGTGGCCACTGACTCTCGGGGTCCTTCTTTGTATATTTATGCCATAGCTTGGTATAAGCTACGGCGACTAGTCCATATTTAGTGAACATGTCCTTATTAGGGGTGCCTTCCAGTGGGGCCGGATGGTCCACCTCTAATAAGCGGTCCGGGCAGAACCAACTACCAATCAGTGGGGAGAAGATAGGCATGACGGGTTTCAATGGGGACAAAAGTCAGCACTACCTATCTTTTCACTGCTTGCAAAGACTAGACAGAATATCTCTATTCCTCGTTATTTGTAAGCAGAGAATACCTCCAAAAGAACCAATATCGAACAACTAGTGTTCGGACAATCAATCAATCAATCAATGGGGAGATAAAGATAGGCATGACGGGTTTCAACGGGGACAAAAGTCAGCATTACCTACCCTTCACTATTTGCAAAGACTAGACAGAATATTTCTATTCTACGTTATTTGCAAACAGAGAATATCTCAAAGAGCACTATTCTTCAAAACAATCAATGTTCGGACAATCAATCAGTGGGGAGATAAAGATAGGCACGACGGGTTTCAACGGGGACAAAAGTCTGCGTTACCTACCCTTCACTATCTGCAAAGGGAGAGAGAGAGAGTATTTCTACTCCTCCCCATTTGTAGACAGCGAATATCTCAAAGAGAACAATCAATGAGCACAATCAATGAGCAATACTAGTATTCCAAAGCTTCAAACAATCAATCAATTATTTCGCAATTTGTCGTGTATCACGACCTTACCCGGACCGCGTGGACAGTTTCTCGTCTTCCGCCTCCAGCGCCCGATCGTCCTCTACTCTCCGTATTTGCCGCGGCACTCCTGATGGTTCCCAGTCAGGACCGTAGATCACTCGAGAGAGGTCTGCTCGGAACCAGTGAAGTTCGGATGATCGGCTGCCAGACGAGGGTCTATTGGGCAGGAGCTCTCCCGATCGTTGCAGTCGTTCACTCTGTCGTCGGGACCTCTCCCACTGGATCCACGTGTCGCTGATGGGCCCCACGTTTGGGACGCCAATTGTTAAATGGTAGAGGCAGTTTCAATCGATAACCTTTCAAGTATTTGCCCGGCGGTAATCGCCTCTCATACCACTCGATAATTTACCAATGAAAGAGGCAGGCGCCGGAGACTGGAAGGCAGGAAACAAAGTTTTATTCCGTCGGAGCAGAACACATCAGATCAGACAGCAAGGTATCGTCACGAGGTGCTCTAACTGCATCTCTGAGACCTGGTCTCTTATACACAGGTTTATTGCTTTATTACATATGGTACATTCTTGTTGAGGCTTTGATGTACGGGAAGACATTCCTTGGAACCCCCACTTCAAGCTCGTTCCCACACATATCTACAGTAGAAGTCCCCACCCCACCCACAGTAGGAGATGGCTATCACGCAGCTGGATATTCCGCCAATTCCCGGGGGTGTGAGCAACCGGCCGGGTCTCAGGGGGTAGGGGCTTCTGATCCACCGTAATCCCTTTGATGTGGGGTGTTTCCCTTACAGTAGGGGCAATAAACTGCATCCGCAGGGCTAGGTGATGGCCTGGGACCAGTTCGGACAATGGGGCGCAGAGGAAGGGGGTTATCAAAGGAGAGGCACGACCATGTATGGGATGTCGGTCGGATGTGGTTCCGTAGCAGGGTCGCGCAGAAGGAGAGGGTTTACGGCCTGTATGAGAGAGCGGGGGTGGCCGGCGCACGGGGGATGCTTGCAGTGTCAGGGGAACGCGCTGGCGATTGACAATGAGCGGGGAAGAGAGTGGGGTGCCCAAAATGGCTACCGTGTGCTCGCTGTGCGTAGCGCTGGGGAGAGGCAAGATGGCGCAGATAATGTTCAGTTTGCACGCTAAATTTCCACAACATGGCAGGGCCAATCGGGCCGCTGCCAGAACCATCGCAAAAAGACAAAGGATAAATGGAAGTCCAGTCATAAATGTGAGGCATAAAAGGGGAACCAGGCATCAATACATTTAGTCATAGGTCATAAAACATAAAACATCATAGTCCGTACCTCCTGGTATAATAATGAACTTAGCCGTGTTTCACGATGGCATGCACCTAAAGCCTATACCACCCTAGCACTAGGCATAAACACGTGCATTAGGGATGAACAAAAAACACCTTTGCATAAATAATGAGCAGGGAGCACATTATGCATAACCATAGGCAGAAAACATATGAGCATGGAAACATAGGGGGTACTCTCATCCGGTGTAGACCCTCTTAGGCGGGGCATAAGCCACTTCAGCAGAGGTACAGCACTGTATACGGGACACCAGCAATGCACGCACTAGGGGATAATAAACATTCAGCATCCACCTTAGGCATCCAGACGCATTCAGCATCCGTTACATTGAGCTTCAATCACAAACCCCCCATTAGGCCGGAATCCTGAGCAACCCCACATTAGCATGACAACGTGAATACCCCATTAAGTATAAGAGCATTAGGGGAAAAACCTTATCACGAACCACAGGTCCATTATGCAGACGTACATTTGTATAAGTCACATTGGCCTAAATCAGAACAGGCATAAGCAACACTGGAAGTGGCCACAGCCACATAAGCAGGAGTCACCTTATAACTGTCCCCAACGTTGTGGACGTGCAAAAATGAGGCTCACAAGCTACTGGCTGGGTATGAGTCCCTCTCCGGGACTCAAAAACAGTGTTGCCCCCTCGGTGCAGCTGTGATGAGCAAGAGGACACTGGCATCAAGGGACGTAGGTGCGGGCCCCCACTACGGGGCCGCGACAGTCAACACTGCCCCCAACCGAACACAGGCATGTTGGAGCCCCTTTTCCTGGACTCTAAAAACAAAAGTACCCCTTCGTTGCGGCCGCCCGCTTCCGCGGTGCAGCTGTGAGGGCAGGGGCTGGTGCAGGCACTCGCTCGGCTTCGGGGGCCTCAGGTACCGACCCCGTACCTTGAGCGGCCCCCGCCGGTCTCAACACGCAGCCCCACTCACCAGCAGCCCGGGGCTTCTTCTAGTCTTCACTGGAGGGCTCCGGCGGACTCTCCTCACGTGCAGGGCTCTCCTCCGCTCACGGGGAGCCCTGCTGACGCCAGCTCCTCCTTCGGCTTCACCCGGGCCCCATTCTGGGACCCGGGACTATGGCGCGGAGCCCGCGTGGCTCCCGACGTCTTCTCGGTTGGCTTCCTGGTTCCGGCCCCGCCCCCGATGACGTTCTCCTATCGTCACCGGGGAGGCCAGTCAGGACTCCCAGCGGCTCCCGGCCGTGGCGGTGATCTTACTCAATTCGAAGTGCGGGGTAGGCTCCCACGATGAGGGTGCACAGTGCAGCGTGGGCACCCGCTAAATTCTGCGAAGTGCGGGGTAGGCACCCCATTGGTCAAAATAACGCCAAGGTGGCGATTTTGTACTCGGGCCACGGCGGTACCCGCTCAATTTAAAGCATAAAGCAGGGTAGGCACCCGCTAAAGACGGCATTCACGCGGGGTGGGCACCCGCTCTATTTTACATAATTTCAAAAGTGACAGAACCACGGAGTGGGCTCCTGCTGGTTTTTTAAGCGTTCAGAGGCGACCCTCATGTAGCACTTTCAAAGGAACCAGTTCTTCTCTCCACATGGCGCTACTGGGCCATTAAGCATAGTGCTTCCCGGGCGCTACGCAGCCCCATCAGCTCCAGGGGCATAAGGCAGTGCTCCTCTTCTCCTGGGCACTCAGCACATAGCGCCACCCACACCAAGCGCTAGATAGCAGGCCGGGTACAGTCACTCCAGCGGCGCGCCCACCAAATATAGCGCTCACCTTGCGCAGGGCATGCGGTCAGGGTCCCACGAGGCACTAGGGTGCAGGCAGGGATACAGTCCAGTGTAGCACTCGTCTTCCTCAGGCGCTAGTTAGCAGAGCAGCAGGCACTCAGGAGTTGGTCTCCCTGGTTCCCCTCCCATGGGCAAGGTCAGACAGGCAGGCAGGATTACTCAGCTAGCTTGGGGACGGCAGAGCCTCAGCTCAGTCAGCCACAGTAGTGCATTCTCCTTCTAGCTCCAACCACCTATACTCCAATAGAGGTTCCCCTGGTCCAGTGGTGCCCTAGCTATGGCTCTCCCTAGCCCTGTGGACAGCAGAGGGGTGCAGATAAGCTCAGGACCCAACACACAGGCCCATGTGGGGGTACCCCCTGGCAGCAGGTCCCCTCTCTCTCAGGTCCATGCTCTGACTGAGCACATGGCAGCCTAGCTCCACCTACCAGACAGTGCCAGAAGCTTCTAGAAGCGTCTGGGGGAAACTGGTTCTAACTGGCTCAGGGGGAGGGGTAGAGCACCCTGGGTTCCAGGCTTCCCTCCAAAAGCTGGGGTTGCTGGGAAATAACAACTAGACTGGTAACCCAGCTCAGTCAGGCGGCACAACCACACAGCCATGGCATCCATTTTAAACGTAGCATGTTAAGACAGGGAAAGTCAGTCTGCGCACGCCATTGCACAGCATGCATTATGGCATCTCATACCACACATGGCCTATACATTTCTCTACCATGGGGGAGATAAAGGTGCGTACACCATTGCACAGCATTCAACATTTGCACTTAACATGCATTCACATAGCATGTGGTTTCCCATAAAAAGCGAAAAAATTCAGGGAAAAGGCCAAGTCCAACAAGAGCCAAAAGCCAAGTTCCGTTATAAAACGATGAAACTCCGAGGGGACTTGAAATATCCATTTAGCATGCGACATAGGGCATGTCTTTATAATGCATTGTCACACCACCACACTTCTCACAAAACACTCATATTCTGGCTGCTGCGCTCTTTCATTTTAAAGAGATAGTATGATTGCAGACATGAATAAAAGCGGGTCCGTAGTGCGAAATTAAACACATCAAAAATCAGTTAATAACTTGTTGGAAAAAAGTATTAGAATCAGTTTAGTGTAATTCAGAATAAAATGCTAGAGCTAAAAATGTGTAGAAAATGCAAAGGGATTCTGTGTTTCCTTTAATGATACACAGCGTGCAAAAAATAAACATGTTGCCCAAAGTATCTCATTTTGTTGATCACTGTTCATTTTAGGAATACGGATCAGGAGAATGAAAATTTTGTTCTCATGCACTTACTAGTTTTGTTGATTAAACTGAAGCTGTAATTATGCTCTGTGCCCTGCCTTTCCCACTGGCTGCTTGCAGCAGACATAGTGATGTCACAACTCAATTGTAATAAGTTATTACAGATGAGCAGCTATGCCATTTAATTATTACAAGTGACTAGAGACCCCGCAACTTGATTGTTGTAAGGAAATTCGAGTTGGGCTATTATACAATGATTGCAGGATCCCTATATTATAATGATGATGATGATGATGATAATAATAATAATTATTATTAAAATAATCATAATGATGAGAATAATAATAACAATATAAATAATAATAAAAACAATAATAATACCAATAATAACAATCACAATAATATTAAACGGTGATGCTAATTATAATTTATATTATTATAATTGTTATTATTATTATGATTGCTATTATTACAATTATTATTAGTAGTAGTGGTAAGGTAACAACAACAATGGCCGCAACACAAATGTTCTTATTATAATCACAATTTCATGAACTGAGCCGAGAACAAGTGCAATGAATTATGGACGCAGAAAATAATTTAGGATAGGGAAACAGAGCAAAGTGCTTTGAAGGTACTTGCAAGCGCTCTATAGATGACAGCAGCACACATAGAAACAGCAAATTGCTTATGATTCCTGCACATAAACAATCATTTTTAAAAAGGTCCTTTTGCAACTTCTATGTTTGCTGCATTAAGCAGCACATTTAGAAGTTACAAAACGGCATTTAAAGATTGTTTACGTGCAGGAAGGGGGACCTGCCTGCACATAAACAATCATAGGCAATTTGCTGAACAATCTTCCCTTTAACACAGGCACCCTTGCACTATGGTGTAAGGGTGCCTGCATTGGAGCTAGGCAGCTAAAGTTAGCTCCAGCACAGGGAGAAATGCAGGGTTGCAACATATTCTATAAATACGGTGCAGCTGTGCATTTTTAAAGTGACAAAGCAGTCGTTCACTCTGTCGTCGGGACCTCTCCCACTGGATCCACGTGTCGCTGATGGGCCCCACGTTTGGGACGCCAATTGTTAAATGGTAGAGGCAGTTTCAATCGATAACCTTTCAAGTATTTGCCCGGCGGTAATCGCCTCTCATACCACTCGATAATTTACCAATGAAAGAGGCAGGCGCCGCAGACTGGAAGGCAGGAAACAAAGTTTTATTCCGTCGGAGCAGAACACATCAGATCAGACAGCAAGGTATCGTCACGAGGTGCTCTAACTGCATCTCTGAGACCTGGTCTCTTATACACAGGTTTATTGCTTTATTACATATGGTACATTCTTGTTGAGGCTTTGATGTACGGGAAGACATTCCTTGGAACCCCCACTTCAAGCTCGTTCCCACACATATCTACAGTAGAAGTCCCCACCCCACCCACAGTAGGAGATGGCTATCACGCAGCTGGATATTCCGCCAATTCCCGGGGGTGTGAGCAACCGGCCGGGTCTCAGGGGGTAGGGGCTTCTGATCCACCGTAATCCCTTTGATGTGGGGTGTTTCCCTTACAGTAGGGGCAATAAACTGCATCCGCAGGGCTAGGTGATGGCCTGGGACCAGTTCGGACAATGGGGCGCAGAGGAAGGGGGTTATCAAAGGAGAGGCACGACCATGTATGGGATGTCGGTCGGATGTGGTTCCGTAGCAGGGTCGCGCAGAAGGAGAGGGTTTACGGCCTGTATGAGAGAGCGGGGGTGGCCGGCGCGCGGGGGATGCTTGCAGTGTCAGGGGAACGCGCTGGCGATTGACAATGAGCGGGGGAGAGAGTGGGGTGCCCAAAATGGCTACCGTGTGCTCGCTGTGCGTAGCGCTGGGGAGAGGCAAGATGGCGCAGATAATGTTCAGTTTGCAAGCTAAATTTCCACAGTCCTCCCTTTTAACATATCTCGCCAGCTTGCCTGGCCGTCATTTATCTTCGTTAACCTTCAGCTATAATATCGTTAATGTCTTTCGTACATTCCTTAAAGATACAGAGTTTTTAGGGCAGGCAGGAGTAATCTGACACATTTGCTTATAGTTACATACAGGTGATAAAGTAGGCGAGGAGGTAGTACATACAGAGTTACATCAGCTGTGCCGCATGTCAGGCCCAGGGACAGGAGGAGGGGAGTTTGTTTGAGCACAAAATAGGATACTGTAAAGCAAACAGGATGTTTCTGGCAAAACAAGGGATATTTCATACATTACTTAAGGCCCAGACTTTGTGTGGATCGAAAATAGTCAGTATAGTCGTGTACATGGCTGGTGTTGTATGAATGTCACTATACAAAGTTACATTTTCTTAACTTCTCAGTGTACAGTCGGAAGTGATTGATGCAACATCATGAAAACTTGATAGGAAGATAGTTAATATAAAAAGGTGGTTGGGAGAGGATTTTCAACTTTGACATGGGTTCTTCTTTCCAGTGTCCTTTTTTTATAAAGAGCCATCACTGGTAAGCTCTTATTGTTGTTCTTCTTTCGTTGGCACTGTTGAGCACCGGCGGTGGAGCTAAGGTCCAGCTCAAATCCAATTTCTCACGTTGCAGGGTGTGACCATTCACTGTTCTCCGATCACAGCCCCGTTCCTTAACACAGTTCACCATAGGTACTTTGAGACAGGGTACCTGCTTTTTGTTCTTCTGTAGGTAAGTCAGATTCATAATCCAAATAAAAGAGGGTGAGAGAGAGAAGGGTGTGACGTGCTTCGGGATGCCGAGGGAAGAGGGGGTGGAGTGGGATCGGATCAAAAAAATGTGGACCAAGGGGAGCAGAATCTTCCAGCACTGGGCCCATCAATCGGGCCCGACGGGTTGAGACTTAAGGCACGCTGGTCAGTGAGCAGGGGGGCCTCGATGTAGCCCTTCGCGCTTATCATCCTGAAAATGGTGTCTCGTCTCACGCCCTTTTTGCTTCGTAGCTTCCCCCTTGGTCGATGTCATAGATGTTCCATGGTCTGCAGCCAGGCTGTGCGTCACGTCCGACCCCCCCCTTCCGATGGCAGCACGTTATCTTTAAATGGGTACAAGAAACAAAAATCTTAGAGAGTTGGCAGGGAAGACATTTACATACTTCATCCTCTCTCCCAACCACCGAGTGGTTGCGGACATGCTTTTATCGGTTGCTGTATGATTGGTGTCTATTAACTCTGATGTTAGTGTGTGCGTTACTAATCTATTAATCATTGCTGTGGTGCAAGTTTCTGTGGGCGTCCCTGCCCATCGTCTGGCCCTCTAGGTGCCGATTCCTGCGCCCGATACTGGTTGCAGGAAGCCTGACATCTGTCAACCTTCTAGTCTATTAAAAAATTCGAACCGGCTTCTCCGGCAGAGGCTCGTTCGTCTCAACACAAGTTTTGTTAATACATATTTCCTTCCGAGGACTGCTAAGTTTATGAAAAGAAAGTGCGAGGTGCTACTGTCACGGGTTCACGAGTATCCATTTCGGGGAGGAACATAAGCTAAGCATTATTTTTGCTGGCGACAATAGGTAACCCTTTATCAGTTTAGGCGATGTATTATTAGTGAATAAGGTCATCAGCTGTTTCGTTCGAATACTCTGAGGCGGCTAGTATAGGGCTGGGGTTATCTTGGGAGAACGGGGTGCTTTAGACATTCTATTTCGGGGTAATTGGGCGGGGGGTAATTCTGGGCGGTGGAGATGGTGTTGTTAAAGCTCTGAAAAACGGAAACCACTGACATATAGTCCCCGTGATGAGGGCCAAATTGGGAGACATCAGTCGTCTTACCTGTCCTTTCTTTTCTCAGCCAATTAAGCTCAATATTTGTAGAAAGGAGAGGTAGTAACGTGGCAGAGTACGGTCGTTTTGTTTCAGTCAATTTGTTCGAACACCACCGTGCTCCAGGCCAATTATACACTTACCGAGGAGGTATGTGTCGTTAATTTATTCAAAAAGAAAAGAGGGTAAGAAGGCTTTTTAGTGAGGGAGGGAGTGAGAGAGAGAGAGAGAGAGAGAGAGAGAGAGAGAGAGAGAGAGAGAGATAAAGAGAGAGAGAGAGAGAGAGAGAGAGAGAGAGAGAGAGAGAGAGAGAGAGAGACGTGTGCATCAAGTAGGCTATTTGGCATACATACGACACAAAACGAGAGAGACATGGGTAAGATAATAGGCCACTTGGTGCACACACAACATGGAGTAACATGGGTCTGTTCCATGTAAGAAAACACAAGCGGGGAAAAGACATAAATTCGGTGATCACGTACACACAAATGCCGGATAGGGTGTGACAGTACATGCATCAAGCGCAGAAACTTAAGACGGAGACTCAGGGCTACGTTGAGTATCGGGACCTCTCCTTTCCTGTCCTCCTTTCCTATGCATGCTGCGTACTTTCAGTATTTTGTAGTTCATCTTAGGGGGTGTCGGACTCTTTATTCTCCTCCCTTTGATCGGTGGACGAGCACTTCAATCATACAGTGACGCTCTCTTCAAGTGACCTAAGCATGAGATGCACACACATTCATACCGTGTAATCATAGCACACATGCACAATCATGCCATACAGTTTCTCTTGTTCTCAATGGTGGTCTGCACTTCACGCACTATCTCACAACGTTTGTCTAAATTTTCCCTGATATTGAACTCGGTGCGGTCCATGTCCACTTCATTCTTCAGTCGGAGCTTCGTCGTGACCTATAGAGGGGAAAAAGAGGGGAGGGGATGTGCAGTATTCAAAGTACCCTAGCGCGCGCAGACACGAAAAAGTTCTACTTACCACGTACCAGGCTAGTCGCAGGAACGGGTGATACCACAGACCTATTATTCTTTTTGTCCGAGACAAAGATGCTCTAATTTATTTCATTTCCTAAATTCGGGTTCCCTTGTCATACATGCATTTCTCAATCGGTCGTGTATTAAGGTGCAAGATACCATACCTTGCGTTCGGCATATACCCTGAGCTATGGTTGACCATTGTTTAACAACTCTTGGAAAAAGATAGGTGTGATGGGTACAAATTCCGTTAATCAAAAAAGATTCAGGCAAATGGGGACTGCATTATCTGTTTTCTATTGCTTGGGAGTAACAATCATTTATTCAAAAGAAGAAATCTTTATCAACCTATGTGATTAGTCATGACACTGATTCCGTAATTCTTTCAAGAGGCCCTTTATTTAAAACAATGTCAGTATACAAGATACGGGCCTACAACCGTTCAGGCCGGCCACGGGGTGGGAGGCGTCGAGTGTCATGAGCAACGCTACTACGGCAAAAAATCGGTTCCCTTCCCGCCCCTCCCCGACCATCATGTGTGGAAGCATCGCATATATATATATATATATATATCTCTCTTTTTAACACAAATGTCACGTGACTGGGACGCCACAAGGGTTTGTAGGCCTCTCCTACATCGGCGCCATCTTGGGGCGAGGTCGGGCCAGAGTACAGTCTAAGTCTTTCCATGAATTAGCTGTTGGACCAGAATTCCTTTCAGTAGTTCGAGAACTTTCGTTAGCGTCAACTTTGCGTCAGCATGGCGTCACTGCGACCCCGTAGAAATGCCATGGTTCGTTCTTGGGGCGGGGCAGCAGGCGGGTTCTTCCGCCGACGCTTCGAACCAGTCTTTCTCACTGCACCAAGCGGAGGCAAGGTGGCTGCCGTCCGGGGCAAAGAGCAATGGCGGCGGTTTTGTCCTTACCGGAAGTCCGCGGGAGTCGAGTGTCAAATGACTCCAGCCGATTCTGCAAGGCTGAGGGGAGCATTTTGTCAAGGGTGGGGCCCACGCCCAAGCAGACAAGCTTTTGAGTCCAGAATTGTCTCACGGTGGGCTTTAGGCCTGGATCCGGAGGAGCCGACCGCCGGAGTTCAAGGGCAGCAGTAGCAGCAGCTCTTCGGTACAGCCACCGGAGAGGAGCCAACAGCAGTAACAACGGCAGTTCGGATGGTACTGCCACCGGGGTGATTCCAGTAGCAGCGACGACAGCAGTTTGGATGGTATCGCCACCGGGGTGGGTCCCCGATTACTTGGCTGCGGGGGCCCACTCCTCGCGTCGGGCGCTAGTGGCGATCCTGGTGAACCCGTGCTTGGGCGGTCGTCCGGTGGTCGCGTGCAGCGGCAGGGTGCAGCTCAGCTGGCCGGTGAGTCAAAGACGGTTGGGGTGCAGCTTAGCTGGCCGGCGAGTCAAAGACGGTTGGGGTGCCCTCATCTGCTGGCGAGCCTCCACCTGGGGAGGCGGGGGAGGCCCGTCCGCGTCGCCTCCCCCCGCCAGGGCACCCTCCGTTATTGAAGGAAGAGAATGGGAAGATCCGCACAGCGTGCCAGGGTGCAATTCAGCAGACCGATGAAAAAGACGGCTGGGGCGTCCTCATCTGCTGGTGAGCCTCCACCTGGGGAGGTGGGGGAGGCCCGTCCGCGTCGCCTCTCCCCGTCAGGGCATCAGCCGTTATTGAAGAAAGAAGAAAGAAAACGGGAAGGCCCGCACAGCGTGGCGGACTCCGCCTTGGTGTTGCCAGAACTTCGGCGCTTCGTATAGCCTCCGGCCTATTCGCACAGTCGTCCGCCACTGATGTCAATGGATTTTTGCATGGCTTTTATAGCCCAAAGTCAACTAAAAAGGACCGCCCAAAACAGGCCAATGTTGCAACTTCGAGGAAGGAGAGGCGAGGACGGTGTCACGTGGACGTTAAGGCTTTGGGATGGAGGTTGCAGCAGACTGTCATGTAAATAGTTGTTTTAAAACGTGTTTTAACCTGTTTACCCTGTTGGTGTGTTTGTTATATCTTATAAGTTATTAAAATGTTATAACTATACTACTTCGTTGGAGTGTTTGTACATATTTGCAATCTGATGACGAGCACAAGGAGGTTACTGTGCAATCGGAAAAATAACATAGCCTAATTGTGCGCGATCTAGCCCTAGTTTGGTGACGTCGATGGTGGGTGTCAGCAGGCTTCCGTTTGTGCAGGATTTCGTCATGCTTATTGGGCGGGGTGGGCAGTAGGGCAGACATGTTTAGGTAGCGAGAGTAATGGAGTCGGGCTACCTCGTGGCCGTCTCGACCGTGAGCTTGGCTCCTTCCCTTGGTTTCATATGTCCCACAAAGGGCTAACTCCTAGCGTTACTTTAGTTTTTGTAAGGTCAAAAAGGATCCCACCAGTGCCTTTACTATTTTGTCGATTCCTGTTCGTTCATCCTTCGTTAGTCGATTCATTCTGGTGGAATCTTTCTTTCTCATCTCAGGGTCATCCAACGTTATTGCCGACGTTGTGTTCAGTACAGGAGGCTCGGCCGGCGCGGAGGCCGTGAGGACCGAGGCCCCTGTACTGCTTTCGTTCGTGTTTGGGGGTTGTGGGTGTTGCACTATTGATTGGGAGGGTGCGTATGGAGGGGGCATGTAAATGATCGGGGGACCTAATAGTAATTCATCATTCGTTCGCTGTTTAGAGGATAACTCAGGGTAGAGCAAAGAAGGGGTCCTAACAGCGTACTGGCCTGATGTTTCGGGCTCCTGTCTTAGTTTAGTTTCCCTTCTCTCCTTTATTTCTTCTTCTAACTTTCTAGCGGCAAGGTGAGCTGCTTTTCGTAATTCCTTTTCTGCTTTTACTTCTTCCCTCTTTTTCCGTTGCGTTGCTTCTTTGCGCCACATGCCGATGCTGTCAAGCATAGTAGGCGTCGTCTTATTGCTACGCAGAGCTATTTCTAGCACTTCTATCTTATGGTCGTCGAAGGATCCCATCAGTGGCCACTGACTCTCGGGGTCCTTCTTTGTATATTTATGCCATAGCTTGGTATAAGCTACGGCGACTAGTCCATATTTAGTGAACATGTCCTTATTAGGGGTGCCTTCCAGTGGGGCCGGATGGTCCACCTCTAATAAGCGGTCCGGGCAGAACCAACTACCAATCAGTGGGGAGAAGATAGGCATGACGGGTTTCAATGGGGACAAAAGTCAGCACTACCTATCTTTTCACTGCTTGCAAAGACTAGACAGAATATCTCTATTCCTCGTTATTTGTAAGCAGAGAATACCTCCAAAAGAACCAATATCGAACAACTAGTGTTCGGACAATCAATCAATCAATCAATGGGGAGATAAAGATAGGCATGACGGGTTTCAACGGGGACAAAAGTCAGCATTACCTACCCTTCACTATTTGCAAAGACTAGACAGAATATTTCTATTCTACGTTATTTGCAAACAGAGAATATCTCAAAGAGCACTATTCTTCAAAACAATCAATGTTCGGACAATCAATCAGTGGGGAGATAAAGATAGGCACGACGGGTTTCAACGGGGACAAAAGTCTGCGTTACCTACCCTTCACTATCTGCAAAGGGAGAGAGAGAGAGTATTTCTACTCCTCCCCATTTGTAGACAGCGAATATCTCAAAGAGAACAATCAATGAGCACAATCAATGAGCAATACTAGTATTCCAAAGCTTCAAACAATCAATCAATTATTTCGCAATTTGTCGTGTATCACGACCTTACCCGGACCGCGTGGACAGTTTCTCGTCTTCCGCCTCCAGCGCCCGATCGTCCTCTACTCTCCGTATTTGCCGCGGCACTCCTGATGGTTCCCAGTCAGGACCGTAGATCACTCGAGAGAGGTCTGCTCGGAACCAGTGAAGTTCGGATGATCGGCTGCCAGACGAGGGTCTATTGGGCAGGAGCTCTCCCGATCGTTGCAGTCGTTCACTCTGTCGTCGGGACCTCTCCCACTGGATCCACGTGTCGCTGATGGGCCCCACGTTTGGGACGCCAATTGTTAAATGGTAGAGGCAGTTTCAATCGATAACCTTTCAAGTATTTGCCCGGCGGTAATCGCCTCTCATACCACTCGATAATTTACCAATGAAAGAGGCAGGCGCCGGAGACTGGAAGGCAGGAAACAAAGTTTTATTCCGTCGGAGCAGAACACATCAGATCAGACAGCAAGGTATCGTCACGAGGTGCTCTAACTGCATCTCTGAGACCTGGTCTCTTATACACAGGTTTATTGCTTTATTACATATGGTACATTCTTGTTGAGGCTTTGATGTACGGGAAGACATTCCTTGGAACCCCCACTTCAAGCTCGTTCCCACACATATCTACAGTAGAAGTCCCCACCCCACCCACAGTAGGAGATGGCTATCACGCAGCTGGATATTCCGCCAATTCCCGGGGGTGTGAGCAACCGGCCGGGTCTCAGGGGGTAGGGGCTTCTGATCCACCGTAATCCCTTTGATGTGGGGTGTTTCCCTTACAGTAGGGGCAATAAACTGCATCCGCAGGGCTAGGTGATGGCCTGGGACCAGTTCGGACAATGGGGCGCAGAGGAAGGGGGTTATCAAAGGAGAGGCACGACCATGTATGGGATGTCGGTCGGATGTGGTTCCGTAGCAGGGTCGCGCAGAAGGAGAGGGTTTACGGCCTGTATGAGAGAGCGGGGGTGGCCGGCGCACGGGGGATGCTTGCAGTGTCAGGGGAACGCGCTGGCGATTGACAATGAGCGGGGAAGAGAGTGGGGTGCCCAAAATGGCTACCGTGTGCTCGCTGTGCGTAGCGCTGGGGAGAGGCAAGATGGCGCAGATAATGTTCAGTTTGCACGCTAAATTTCCACAACATGGCAGGGCCAATCGGGCCGCTGCCAGAACCATCGCAAAAAGACAAAGGATAAATGGAAGTCCAGTCATAAATGTGAGGCATAAAAGGGGAACCAGGCATCAATACATTTAGTCATAGGTCATAAAACATAAAACATCATAGTCCGTACCTCCTGGTATAATAATGAACTTAGCCGTGTTTCACGATGGCATGCACCTAAAGCCTATACCACCCTAGCACTAGGCATAAACACGTGCATTAGGGATGAACAAAAAACACCTTTGCATAAATAATGAGCAGGGAGCACATTATGCATAACCATAGGCAGAAAACATATGAGCATGGAAACATAGGGGGTACTCTCATCCGGTGTAGACCCTCTTAGGCGGGGCATAAGCCACTTCAGCAGAGGTACAGCACTGTATACGGGACACCAGCAATGCACGCACTAGGGGATAATAAACATTCAGCATCCACCTTAGGCATCCAGACGCATTCAGCATCCGTTACATTGAGCTTCAATCACAAACCCCCCATTAGGCCGGAATCCTGAGCAACCCCACATTAGCATGACAACGTGAATACCCCATTAAGTATAAGAGCATTAGGGGAAAAACCTTATCACGAACCACAGGTCCATTATGCAGACGTACATTTGTATAAGTCACATTGGCCTAAATCAGAACAGGCATAAGCAACACTGGAAGTGGCCACAGCCACATAAGCAGGAGTCACCTTATAACTGTCCCCAACGTTGTGGACGTGCAAAAATGAGGCTCACAAGCTACTGGCTGGGTATGAGTCCCTCTCCGGGACTCAAAAACAGTGTTGCCCCCTCGGTGCAGCTGTGATGAGCAAGAGGACACTGGCATCAAGGGACGTAGGTGCGGGCCCCCACTACGGGGCCGCGACAGTCAACACTGCCCCCAACCGAACACAGGCATGTTGGAGCCCCTTTTCCTGGACTCTAAAAACAAAAGTACCCCTTCGTTGCGGCCGCCCGCTTCCGCGGTGCAGCTGTGAGGGCAGGGGCTGGTGCAGGCACTCGCTCGGCTTCGGGGGCCTCAGGTACCGACCCCGTACCTTGAGCGGCCCCCGCCGGTCTCAACACGCAGCCCCACTCACCAGCAGCCCGGGGCTTCTTCTAGTCTTCACTGGAGGGCTCCGGCGGACTCTCCTCACGTGCAGGGCTCTCCTCCGCTCACGGGGAGCCCTGCTGACGCCAGCTCCTCCTTCGGCTTCACCCGGGCCCCATTCTGGGACCCGGGACTATGGCGCGGAGCCCGCGTGGCTCCCGACGTCTTCTCGGTTGGCTTCCTGGTTCCGGCCCCGCCCCCGATGACGTTCTCCTATCGTCACCGGGGAGGCCAGTCAGGACTCCCAGCGGCTCCCGGCCGTGGCGGTGATCTTACTCAATTCGAAGTGCGGGGTAGGCTCCCACGATGAGGGTGCACAGTGCAGCGTGGGCACCCGCTAAATTCTGCGAAGTGCGGGGTAGGCACCCCATTGGTCAAAATAACGCCAAGGTGGCGATTTTGTACTCGGGCCACGGCGGTACCCGCTCAATTTAAAGCATAAAGCAGGGTAGGCACCCGCTAAAGACGGCATTCACGCGGGGTGGGCACCCGCTCTATTTTACATAATTTCAAAAGTGACAGAACCACGGAGTGGGCTCCTGCTGGTTTTTTAAGCGTTCAGAGGCGACCCTCATGTAGCACTTTCAAAGGAACCAGTTCTTCTCTCCACATGGCGCTACTGGGCCATTAAGCATAGTGCTTCCCGGGCGCTACGCAGCCCCATCAGCTCCAGGGGCATAAGGCAGTGCTCCTCTTCTCCTGGGCACTCAGCACATAGCGCCACCCACACCAAGCGCTAGATAGCAGGCCGGGTACAGTCACTCCAGCGGCGCGCCCACCAAATATAGCGCTCACCTTGCGCAGGGCATGCGGTCAGGGTCCCACGAGGCACTAGGGTGCAGGCAGGGATACAGTCCAGTGTAGCACTCGTCTTCCTCAGGCGCTAGTTAGCAGAGCAGCAGGCACTCAGGAGTTGGTCTCCCTGGTTCCCCTCCCATGGGCAAGGTCAGACAGGCAGGCAGGATTACTCAGCTAGCTTGGGGACGGCAGAGCCTCAGCTCAGTCAGCCACAGTAGTGCATTCTCCTTCTAGCTCCAACCACCTATACTCCAATAGAGGTTCCCCTGGTCCAGTGGTGCCCTAGCTATGGCTCTCCCTAGCCCTGTGGACAGCAGAGGGGTGCAGATAAGCTCAGGACCCAACACACAGGCCCATGTGGGGGTACCCCCTGGCAGCAGGTCCCCTCTCTCTCAGGTCCATGCTCTGACTGAGCACATGGCAGCCTAGCTCCACCTACCAGACAGTGCCAGAAGCTTCTAGAAGCGTCTGGGGGAAACTGGTTCTAACTGGCTCAGGGGGAGGGGTAGAGCACCCTGGGTTCCAGGCTTCCCTCCAAAAGCTGGGGTTGCTGGGAAATAACAACTAGACTGGTAACCCAGCTCAGTCAGGCGGCACAACCACACAGCCATGGCATCCATTTTAAACGTAGCATGTTAAGACAGGGAAAGTCAGTCTGCGCACGCCATTGCACAGCATGCATTATGGCATCTCATACCACACATGGCCTATACATTTCTCTACCATGGGGGAGATAAAGGTGCGTACACCATTGCACAGCATTCAACATTTGCACTTAACATGCATTCACATAGCATGTGGTTTCCCATAAAAAGCGAAAAAATTCAGGGAAAAGGCCAAGTCCAACAAGAGCCAAAAGCCAAGTTCCGTTATAAAACGATGAAACTCCGAGGGGACTTGAAATATCCATTTAGCATGCGACATAGGGCATGTCTTTATAATGCATTGTCACACCACCACACTTCTCACAAAACACTCATATTCTGGCTGCTGCGCTCTTTCATTTTAAAGAGATAGTATGATTGCAGACATGAATAAAAGCGGGTCCGTAGTGCGAAATTAAACACATCAAAAATCAGTTAATAACTTGTTGGAAAAAAGTATTAGAATCAGTTTAGTGTAATTCAGAATAAAATGCTAGAGCTAAAAATGTGTAGAAAATGCAAAGGGATTCTGTGTTTCCTTTAATGATACACAGCGTGCAAAAAATAAACATGTTGCCCAAAGTATCTCATTTTGTTGATCACTGTTCATTTTAGGAATACGGATCAGGAGAATGAAAATTTTGTTCTCATGCACTTACTAGTTTTGTTGATTAAACTGAAGCTGTAATTATGCTCTGTGCCCTGCCTTTCCCACTGGCTGCTTGCAGCAGACATAGTGATGTCACAACTCAATTGTAATAAGTTATTACAGATGAGCAGCTATGCCATTTAATTATTACAAGTGACTAGAGACCCCGCAACTTGATTGTTGTAAGGAAATTCGAGTTGGGCTATTATACAATGATTGCAGGATCCCTATATTATAATGATGATGATGATGATGATAATAATAATAATAATAATAATAATAATAATTATAATAATCATAATGATGAGAATAATAATAACAATATAAATAATAATAAAAACAATAATAATAACAATAATAACAATCACAATAATATTAAACGGTGATGCTAATTATAATTTATATTATTATAATTGTTATTATTATTATGATTGCTATTATTACAATTATTATTAGTAGTAGTGGTAAGGTAACAACAACAATGGCCGCAACACAAATGTTCTTATTATAATCACAATTTCATGAAAACTGAGCCGAGAACAAGTGCAATGAATTATGGACGCAGAAAATAATTTAGGATAGGGAAACAGAGCAAAGTGCTTTGAAGGTACTTGCAAGCGCTCTATAGATGACAGCAGCACACATAGAAACAGCAAATTGCTTATGATTCCTGCACATAAACAATCATTTTTAAAAAGGTCCTTTTGCAACTTCTATGTTTGCTGCATTAAGCAGCACATTTAGAAGTTACAAAACGGCATTTAAAGATTGTTTACGTGCAGGAAGGGGGACCTGCCTGCACATAAACAATCATAGGCAATTTGCTGAACAATCTTCCCTTTAACACAGGCACCCTTGCACTATGGTGTAAGGGTGCCTGCATTGGAGCTAGGCAGCTAAAGTTAGCTCCAGCACAGGGAGAAATGCAGGGTTGCAACATATTCTATAAATACGGTGCAGCTGTGCATTTTTAAAGTGACAAAGCAGGTCGTTAGCCTTCTTGGCTTAACAACACGTTTGACCACTATATTGTAAATATGCCCCATTATGCTGTACATCAAACCGTCTCTTGTAATTCCCTTGGTATCTCTTAATATAACCAGCATTCACCACCTTCAGACACTCCTTACACTTTATCCGGAAAGGATTGAGTGTGGATCCTGCACATCTCTTCCTCAAGCACTAAAACAGTGAAAGCTTAGTCACCCCATTTGGAGTATTACGGTGGTCACAAAGTTTTGCCCTGAGAATCTCTTTTAATGAGGTTCACTTATCTATGGCTAACTGTGCAGATGCCTTGACTAAACGGTTCATTCTCTCCACAAGTCCATTGGCCTGAGGTGAGCACAATGCCGTTCAGAGATGAGTGATGCCAATGTCATTCAAAAACTTCCTCATATCCTCAGACACAAATTGGATTCTGTTATCCGTAATAATTGTCTTGGGTACACCCCTTGACACAAACACATCTCTGAGAAACTCCAAAGCACTCCTAGTGGTCACATTCTTCATGCAGCATACAGAAACCCACTTGGATGTGCCATCTTCTGCCACCAGCACAAACCTTTCTGCTGGAGACAACAGGTCAAAAGGACTCACATTGTCCAATCCTAGCATGACCCAAGGTTCCTCTGGAACCTACACTGTAGACAGTGGCACACCCCTCACCACTTTAGATTTGTCATTCCCTGCACACTAGGTACAATCCTTCACCAACCCTTCCACCAATCTATCCATCCTGGGCCACTTATATCATTTTCTCACCCTTTCCACTCATTAGCCAGGTTCACAATTTTGTCCCTCAAACCTACTGTGGGATCTATTCTGTCACCACGAAAAAGTTTTCCTTATGCAATACACAGTACATCCCTGACACTCCAAAATTTCTTTGCCTTAACATCTATCTCCTTAAGCAGTGGCCAACTGGACACAACAAAATCCATGATGATTTTTCTCATCCCTGGCAACCTCTGACTCCCATTCCGTTTCCATAAGGGCTGACTCTCTGCCCAACATGACAGGAGGACTCCCTTCAGTCCCCTTCAGAATGGTCAACTGGCAACCTGGACAAAGAGTCAGTTGGAATGCTTCTGAACCCTGGCAGGTACGGGACCTGGTGGTTATACTCAAACAATCCTTTCATCCATACCTTTGTGCGAGTATTGGTGCTTTTAGCACTCCTGCAGCTTAATAGCTGTACCAGGAGTCTGTGGACTGTTCTGAGCACAAACAACAGGCCCCACAAGAAAACCCTGATATGATGCATCACCCATGCACAAGCTAAAGCCTCGCACTCAATTACCGAGTATCTCTCCTCTGCACTCTTCAAAGAGTACCACTCTTTCTTCTCCCTTATACAACTCGGACAACAGGGCCCCCATGGCTTTCATACTGGTATTTGTCATCAGCATTGTTTTCTTGATGCCATCAAAGTGCCCAAAGGTTGGCATCCTGGCAATTTGGACCTTAGCCCCTTCACTGCTTCTGTCGGCCATCGGCCGTCATGAGCACTACCTCCTTAGTGCTGTGCACGTCCATTGGCCGAAGCGGCCCCACCCTCTTGATCAAAGCGCCGCACCGCGGCAGACTTTTCACTGCGGTTAAGCGGTTAATAATCTTAAAAGCTTCCTCACACTCTTCTGTGCACAAAACACGGCACCCCTTTTTAAATGCACTCTTATAGGATGCACCACACTGGCAACATTTCTGATGAATTTTGAATAATATTCCGCCAGCCATAGGAACAACCTAATCTGATCCTTACTAGAGGGGGCAGGCATTCCCACAATGGAGTTAGCTAATTCTAGCTTGGGACATGATGCATTCATCAGAAATGTTATGCCCTAAGTATGACACCAAACTCACCTTAAACTTACACTCTTCTTTCTTGAGTGTGAGTCCTTTGTCACCCAGCCTTCTGAATATTTGTATCAACATTTCGTCGTGCTGCCTCTTGTCCCTCCCATACACCAGGATGTCATCCTGAAAGTACAACACAGAATCTATACCTTCCAGCACCAGCTTCATGAGTCTTAGGAAGAATGCTGCCGCCAAAGCAAACCCAAAGGGTAATCTCCTAAATCTGTACTCCCCCAATGGTGTCACAAAAGAGGCCAATGCCTTTGAATCTTCATGCAGCAAAAGCTGGTGGTAAGCGGCAGACAGGTACATCACACTAAATACACACATCCCCTGGAGTATGGTTAATATTTCATTGATGTATGGGAGTGGCTGGCAATTGATTTGAATGCATCAATTAAAGTCTCTAAGGTCCACACACATTCTTATTTTTGCGCCATTATCTTTTGGTGCCAGTCACACCGAGGACTCAATTTCTTTAATGACTTCTATGCTAAAAACTCCTCCTGCAAGGGTTCTAACATGAGATTGGGCACCTTGTTCACCTTGTGCATCACTGGTTAGACCCCTTTAAAAAAAAATCCTATGCTCAAACCCTCACAAGAACCCCCACTTGTCCATTAAAACTTTGGGAAATTCTCTAATCAGATGCAAATCTTAAACTATAGTAGCCACCTTCATCACTTGGTTGGGTGAATTAGGATTTCAGATGATACCAAGATCCCCTTGATGCCTCCACCCAAGCAAACTGTCCCCCTGCCTGGATACATAAATCTTACCAACCGTCACTCTTCCTCTGAACTTTTGTTAAAAGGTTCTCCTATACTCTTTTGTCGTTAGTACAATGCAGAATTTGGGGGCATATCAGCAAGGGCCTACGATAATTATCGCTCAGCGATTTTAGCGTGAGGATCATTATCGCTGGCTAACGCTGGATTCTATCGCGGAGATAGCGTGCTATCAGCAACGCTTATCTCCCAAGCGATAGGAATCCATGCGTTAGCTGGACAACAGTGTGATTATCGCTGGAAATCCAGTGATAATCGCACTGCGACCAGCGATAGCTTGCTGATAGGGCAGGGTGGTCTTAGCCATGTAATCCACCTCCCATTGGATTACATGGCTAAATCAGATTACAAGCAGGCATAAGGAAAGTAGCGATAAGTGTGGTTAGCGCTACTTTTCTTATCGCTCTGCTTGTTTACGTGCAGCTTGATAATTGGAGAAATGTCGGTTAGCGACATTTCTCCAGTTATTTTGGCACGGAACGCCCACTTTGCATCTCATTAGAGATGCAAAGCTGGGCGTTGTTGTAAGGGGTGCTAAATCAGCAAAACACGCAATAGCGTGTCTTTGCTGATAAGGTGATTAAATTATCGCCACTTTTCGCCCGAAAACGGACGCAAAAGCAGCGATAATTTCATAGCTCCGCCTTGCTGATATGCCCCTTGGTTCCTCATAGGAGAATCTGTTAACTCACCAAATTCACAAGTTCGTGCCTGATTTTTCAAGAAAGCTATGTAGTTAGCTACTCTTTCTTCCTTGCCTTACACCCTGGAAAAAAGTATGTCACTCCATTACAAGATTTATACGAGAGCCAAAATGCCGCTCTAGCATTAATAAAGGTGTTTTAAATAGTTTCCTTGGTTCTCCAGCCCCATTAATACAATAAATCAATATAACAGATTGGTCTTTGTCTTATGTTGTAGAGCTGTGCTTGTACCACAGGTCCTTTAGTGTAATCCAATCAAGCCAAAGCCACACTGCACTTTTCTTGCTAAGCACACAATCTCACTTTTTCCAACTCAACCCAAGGTGAAATAAACTAATTCTTGTACACAAATGCTCCCTTCTCCACAAACCACAGAAGTTATCAAGTTCCCACTTATATGGGAGACGCTTGTGCTAATTTGCGTACTGCGCAGCTAATTCCGTGACTCCAAAACATTGCTGAAGCTCTGTTGCTGTGATGGCCTATATGCCAGAGACCTCGTGGTTAGCGCGCTGCATCGCGCAGTAATGCACTCGGACACACGATGTAGTTTCCAGCGTGGTCCCGACTGCCGATTGCGGGCCACGCCCCTTTATTTATACCCAGCGCATGACGTCATGCGTCAGCGCTCGTTCCTCACCTCCGACGCGGGTAGACTATACCGCTACCCGACGTCGGAGGACACTACATTCCTTCTAACCTTTATCAAACAAACAATAAACATTTTGACCTAGTAGGTCTGTTACCAGTCACTAGAATTCCAGTCCCAGGTCCGTTACACCAGGAAGTCCGCCAGCTGGGAGGACGGCGCCGGATTTCTTCTCAGGCTGTATCCGGACTGCTGTCCCCGCACTGATGGTGTTGTCGGGACCACTCCTTGCGAGGCTGCGCCCCCTGGGGACCGCTCCTGAGGGCTGGGCGACCTCCCGCCTGGTGTTCTTGGCGGCGACGTCGCACTCTGGTCTGGGTGATCCTCGTGATCGGAAGGGGTGGGCCCCTGACTCCCTTCTGACCCTCCATCCGCTGGCAGCTGACTCGGCCAGTCGCCCTGGCGTTCCGACGGATGCTGGTCTGAGGTCCCGGGGTGCACTCTTTTGAAGAACGATATGTTCCTGGTTACCTCCTCGGTCCCTCGCCTCGCGGTGACCAGAGTTCCAGTTCGGCGGACTACTGTCCAAGGTTTGTGTTCAAAGGGAAGCCGGAATTTGCTCCCAGGATACCTGTCCTTGAGATAGACTCTGTCTCTAACTTGAATGGTTGACATCCGGGCTCCCCGGTCGGCACTGGCCTGTTCATTGGTGTGGGTCCTATTGGCTAGAACCTTCCCCGCGTCGATCTGAGGCGGAACCCAGCTTGGGTGATGCGGGATGGTGTCTCGCACTATTCTGCCCATGCTCGCCGGTCCCGGGGCTGTCTCTGTCGTGAGATGAGGCGTCAGCCGATATTCTCTCAGGAAGCTGTAGATGGCCCTATCGAGCGGCGACCCTTCAGCGTGCGCAATGCGTACCACTTTGTTGAGGGTCCGCATGAACCTCTCCGCTTCCCCATTGGCTTGAGGCCAGCGCGGGGTCACTTTCCGGTGGTGGATTCCCCACTCCTTTAGATAGTCCGCAAATTCTTGCCCTTGGAAGGGTGGGCCGTTGTCCGTTTTGACCACTTCAAATATTCCGTGCGTGGCGATAGTCTTCTCGAACTTTGTGATGACCTCCGCGGCGGTCTGGCTTCCCACCACCTCGACCTCCGGGTACTTTGTGTAGTCGTCGATGATCACCAGGGCATAGCGTCCATCTGGGAGGTGCCCAAAATCTGCGCTCACCTTCTCCCACGGTCGTTGCGGGTTTTCCTCGGTGATGACGGGGTGGGGATGCTCCGGCTGACCTGACGCCTGGCACCAGGAGCATGTTCGGACCGTTCGCTCCACCATAGGGTCCATCCCCGGGAACCATACCTTGGCTCTCAGCCGACTCTTAGTTTTCACCATGCCTTGATGGCCCCGGTGTGCCAGGTCTACTGCTTGCTGGGTCAGACTGGATGGGATCACCAGTCGCGGGCCCCGAAGAAGACACCCGCTGGTGTCAACCGAGAGTTCATCCTTGACCCGCGTGAGCGACTCCAGGATGGCCTTGGCTTGCAGCGTTCGTCTGGCCATGGAGGACTGGATGGGGCGCCAGTCATGTGACAACGCCGCCTTGGTGTCCTTAAAGGCTTGCTCCTGTTCTGGTCCCCATTGCCACGGGGTGGTGGACTTTGTCAGTTCCCTGAGGGGCTTCGTGAGGTTTGACAAGTCCGGGACAAACTGGCCGCAGAAGTTCACCATCCCCAGGAAACTCCTTATTTCCGAGATGTTGGAGGGTGCTGGAGCGTCCTGCACATCTTTGACCTTGTCCGGGTCCGGGGCGACTCCTTGGTCGGAGAATGTGTATCCAAAGAAACTGATCTTCTTCTTTAGGAATTGGCACTTCTCCCTGTGTAGGGTCAGTCCGGATTCTTTGATCCTCTGGAGGACCCCTCGCAGCCTCCGGTGGTGGTCTTCTATCGATGAGGCGTACACCAGGAGATCATCGCTTACGTTCAGGACCCCTGGCAGCCCGCTGAGAACTTCTCGGATAGTGTTTTGGAACACCTCCGCGGCGCTTGAGATTCCGAAGTTGAGGCGTCGGTACCGCCTGAGGCCGACGTGTGTCGAGAAGGTAGTGACGTAGCGAGAGTCTGGGTGCAGCGGCAGTTGGTGATATCCGGACCTCAGGTTCATCTTTGAAAACCATCTGGCGCCGTTCAGTTCTCCCAGGATGTCGTCAATGGTGGGAGTTAGATGACGCTCCCTCTTCACTGCGGCGTTGGGGAGGCGCATGTCCACGCAGATGCGGACCTGCCCCGGCTGCCTCGGTTTTCTCGCCACTACGATCGGGGACACCCACGGGGTGGGTCCGCTGACCTTCTCAATAATCCCCTGTCTCTCCAGTGCCTCTAGCTCGTCCTCCACCTTCTTGCGCAAATGGAACGCAATGTGCCTGTGTCTTAGCGCCACCGGTTGGACCGACTGGTCGATGTGGAGGGATACTTCTTTACCTTTGAGGCATCCGATGCCCTTGAAGACGTCTTCGAACTCCTCTAGGATAGCCTCTAACTCTTCCTCCTGCACCGCCAGGGCGAACGATATCAGCCTCAGCTCTTCCGCTGACTGCCCACTGATCAGCATTCCATTTCCTTCAGGGGTCACGTATACTGTGGTGGGTATCTTGACATCGTTGTGGCATATCTCCGTCTTGAAACACCCCAAGAGCGGGATTGGTGTTTTCTGCCCATACGCAAACACTCTGATTCTTGCTTTGCTCAGTGGGGGGCTGGGATTTAGTTGTTAATACACATTGGCCGCCATGAGCTCGATCGACGCCCCCGTGTCTATGGTGGCTCTCACGTCCTGGTTGTGGATCTTGACTTTGCACCTTGGGAGTCGTCGTCTCTTCCGTCGTGGTTGATCTACCGCGAACACGTAGTGGACCGGGTAGTCCCCTGCGTCGTCATCCATGTCCTCTCCGTCTTGCTCTTCCGCCACCGTCTGGGCCGCCTCTTTCCGTGACTTTGTGGACCAGCAGACTGCCGCGAAATGGTTCATCCACCCGCATGCACTGCATCTTTTCCCTCTTGCTGGGCAGTCTTGCAGGCGATGGGGCGCGCCTCCGCAGTATCCGCATCCCTTTTTCCTGTCTTGCGGCTTTCTCCCTGCGTTTTGGCGCGATTTGAGCCTTACCGCGTTGGTCGTGTCCACCGCGTTGACTTGCTCCGTCTTGACAGGGCGGTGGAGCGCCGCCTCCATTGCGACGCCCTGGCTTGCGACAATTCTTTCGACCGGCCCAAAGTGAGGATGTCCGCCAGAGGCTTGCCGTCCTCCTGAAGAATGTTGACTCTGAGTTTGGACGAGTAGCATCCTTGAATAATCTGACCTCGGATCTCCTCCTGTTCATCGCGAAAACCACACGTGCTGGCCAGTTCCTTCAGGCGCCCATGGAATGCGTCCAGCGATTCTTCCGCTTCCTGCTTGGCCTGGCGAAATATGAACCTTTCATAGTCCCTGTTCGCCATCGGCTCGAAGTGCGCATTCAGGGCATTGAGAAGCGTGTGGTAGGTCTTAGGTGTTGCCTCCACCAATGTCTTGTAAATGCGATGTATGTCCTTGCCTCCCAGGTGAAGAAGTAGGGCCCTGCGCCGCTCTCGGGCTATACCCGCCCCTTCGAAGTAGATCTGGAGACGATCGGTCCAGTCTCTCCATCGTGGGGCAAGAGAGGAGGAAGTGCCGTCGACCACAAATGGCTCAATGGCGGGAATCGACGCCATCTTGGCGCAGTCGCAGATCCACTCCGCAGCACGTGCGCTCCCTACCTTCCTGGGACAGCGACAGCCGCTTGGCTGAGGTCAGGATGGACACCCTTAGGGCCTCTTCAGTGTCCCGGCCGTGTCAGGCCTCGCAGCGGGGTCCTCCGCTCACCAGGGTGCCGGGCGCGAATCTCCGTAGGCTCCGCCGGCCACGTGCGAGGCACACACCCATCAGCAGGCACGCCCCCGAGAAGATGGGCCCAGCGTGGGGTCTCCCAACCTGCCTAGGGCTCATCGCAGGCGAGCTGCACCCAGGCGAGACAGCAAAGGGGCCAGGGTCGAGGGCACAGCAGTGGTGCACGAGGAGATGGCTGTCAGCACCATAGCATGGGGTCGTTTCTGCCCCTCGTCGCCAGTGTGATGGCCTATATGCCAGAGACCTCGTGGTTAGCGCGCTGCATCGCGCAGTAATGCACTCGGACACACGATGTAGTTTCCAGCGTGGTCCCGACTGCCGATTGCGGGCCACGCCCCTTTATTTATACCCAGCGCATGACGTCATGCGTCAGCGCTCGTTCCTCACCTCCGACGCGGGTAGACTATACCGCTACCCGACGTCGGAGGACACTACAGTTGCAACGGACACACTTCCGCTCACCCAGTGGTGTTGGTACTTGTTTTCGCCAATTACATTTTCCTTTATGCATGCGTCTTTTGACCTGCACAACAGTCTTTACCATGTTAGATTGCTTGCGCCTGCCGAGATGCAGTCACTCGTTCTGCGACTTGCTTGAGTTATGGCCCTCGAGCTGCAGACAAGCACTGCCACTGCCTCAACTGCGCTGTCCATGAGTCCTATACCAGTAGCTGTGCCAAAATACAGTAAGCCTTTGCCCCCACACAATGAGTTTCAATCGCACACTCAAGTTAGGCATTTACCAATTAAATATCACTGCCAGTATCATTCGTAGTTAACATATACGAACCACTTTATGCCTGTCCATCTGGCTTCATTGTCATGCACCACACAGCAGGCTAAATCTCATGCTGGGCTCTCAATCCTCATCCGAGGGGTGTTAGTAAAAGAACCTGCACCTCATAGGTACTCCTTGTTGAGATTGGAGAAATCAGACGCTGGTTATTTCTTCATCTCGATAATTTTCACGAACTAGGTACAGCTCATCAGATGGCTCACTGCTCCATCTCCTGACCAGGACTAACTGCCATACCTTCCACTGTTGCTATAGCCACCCTACGAGTCACTGAGTGGAATGTACAGACTCAGTGGCTCCTTAAAGGGAAGGTCACAACACAGCCGCCACGAAATATGCCTTACAAAGGTTTAACAGCCAATGCCCTTCCCTCTACCATGATTCACTGGTCCTACTGTGCCAAAATTATCAGACCTACACCTCACTTTACAAAGAGCCCAGGCCCCAGTGACTAGTAACACTTCCTGGAATGAAAGGGACCTTTATGTGCACAGAGGATGCTCTGGTCCCATTCACCCAGTGTGTGTGTTCCAACCCTAGTCTTAGGAATGTCAGCAATCCACATCTCCGGTCTGAGCATTGCATTCTTCACCACCAATTAGCCCTTCCAGGCCCCACCTGGGCTTACGAAATGGACCCCACATGCCTCCATGGGATGTACCATGCACAGGCACACACACATCCCAGCACAAACATGCAAGTATCACACACTGACAGGTGCTACACACAGTCACTGTATAAGCCAAGGTGAGCAGCAGAACATTACATAAGTGGTTAGTAGGTACCTTTACAGAGATACAGGTAAGCAGGCCTGTTGACATCACTGTTGTATGGCTTGTACCTTCCTCTGTAAAACTGTGCGTTTGTCAGACATCATAAACATCAGGTTTGTACCAGACTAATTCAATGCATGCCCTCAGGATATGTTGGACGATGTCCCCGCTACCCTCAGTGCAGCATCTGGATCCCCAAGCATACAGGGCACCAAATGTGTGTGCAACCTTAGAACATGACAACCCAGATCCCCCAAGGAAATCGTGGTAACAGATCTAGAACCTTTTAGTTTAGACTCTCATACATAAGAAGTACAGAAAAAATACTTAGCAAGACTTTTCAATATTTATTGAAGCATGGTGAGTCTTGTATAAAATATGTGGGCTGCGATAAATAGTAGAATGAAGCACATTATCATAATTAGCATCACAAGAACAGTGAAAAGGATGAACATTTCCACCATTGTGCTAAGACAGTGAATATATGTAGGCATATAAGTACTGTGTATAGTTGTACTGCTACCTAGCTCTCCCAAACCTACTTTTGCCTAGGGTGGGTGATCTGCCAAATCCCTGCTAGGGTGAACTAACTACCCGTTACCTGTGGGTAAAGGGCATCTGGCTGCCTGTCTTAGTATAGAGCTAGACATTCCTCATGTTGGTACTCAGGAATCAGCTGAGCTGAAATTCTGACATGTGGTAACCTCGCAGTGTCAGCTGAGTGCTACTCTGCCTAAACAAGGAAGTGGTTCTGATTATATAACAATGAAACCCATGTGGCCATGTCACATCTTCTGTCAGGCCGAGATTGTTTATTCTAGTTGGATAGCGTTGCCGCCTTATTTATGTTATTCCAGTAACATAAATAACATTTGCTCAGTGAACTTTATTCCTTATATTGAATGTTCAAGGTATCGTGATAGAGTGCCTACGAAGTGAAAATCTAAGCAATGCAGATTCGGATAATGTTATGCTGCATGGTCACACACGCAAATGTATGTCAAAAGTCACTGTGTGTAATTAAGAAGTCAGCTTAAGAAACTTGAGCATGTAAAATGGCAGCATTTCTCACTGGGCCTATCCTGACCATGTGACACTACTTATGCTAACAAAAAAGAGAAAGGGTATGCAGCCACCACCAGAGATTTTATGTAACTGCAGAATTCTGCGAAGTGAAAGTCCGCAAGTTCAACTCATATCACTTAACTCCCAGCAAGGGTAGTAGCCCTCTATCACTATTAGGGTACTAGTTGATGTGCCACTCCCAGCCTAACAAGACCTCACTACCATAAGACATGCCTAAGTCATGGTGCACCGCCATGATCTATGTGGGCTTATGAACATAAATCAGTACTAATGGTCCAGTTATGCATGTAGCTGGAGCACTCATAGCGGGGATGCACGTCCGTCACCATGCAGGGGACATTTCTGTTCCAGCAGATGACCCCAAACCAATTATTTACCTGGACAGATTGAGTTGTTAGATTGGCAAAAGAAGGGGGAGAGTATATCTGTATTTCTGTGGCTCAATCCAACTCTGTGCTCACTGCAAAACCTAGGCCATGTTGTGAAATAGACCATCTAAGCACCCAGGGATTCTCTTCCTCCATTCCATCAAGACTTCAATGACTTATGATCAATTTGCACTACAGACCTGGTGCCAATCAAGTAAGGGTGAAACTTGCACAAGGCCCAGACCCACGCAAAGCATTTTTACTTTATGGTCACCCAGTTCCTTTCTCTGTGTAGTAACCTCCTACTGATAAAGACCAAAAAGATTCTCTTCCTTTGTTATCCACCTGCCACGAGACTGTATCTTGGCATCCAATAGGAAAATCTTCCTGTTACATGCCACAGGTAGACAACATAAGAGGGCCCGACCTGATACTTGGTTGCTTTGATGGTCAGTTTCACCTCCTGGATCCTAGCCAACATCTGTCCTAGGTGCCTCAGATGGTTTTGCTTTGAATTGCTGAATACCACAATGTTATTCAGGCAGTCCAAACAGAACTTTGCAGCCCCCCAAGAACATGGTTCACCAGGCACTAAAAAGAGACAGGAGCATTCTTCAACCCAAAGGGCATTACCAGAAACTGATATAACCCATCTAGCATTGAAAATGCAGTCTTCTCCTTGGCACGTGGTGCTAAGGTGATCTGCCAGTACCTTCTAGTCAAATCAAAGGTGCTTAAGTACTTTGCAGCTCCTAACCAAGCCAGAAGCTCATTCACTCTCAGGATTAGATAGACATCAGTCTTGGTTACCTCACTGAGCGCTGGATAATCCATACTGAGCTGCAAGTCTGTTGAAACTTGCTTTGGTACCAGCACCACTTGATTAAACCAAGGAATATGAGATCTCTTAATGACCCCCAGTTACAACATCTTGGCAACTTCCAACTGAATACATCCTCACAGAAGTCTATGTCATGGACATAGATGGGTATCAGCCCTGTAGTCATCAAGAAGAGGCTGGAAAACTGTACCAACACCTGTCTACACTCTCTGCTGCACAGGCGTTAATCGAGCACTAACTGAACCTTTCCACTGTGCCATCCATCATGTCAGGATACAAGAGGTCAGGAAGAGGTTCACTGTCTTCCTTACCCTTTTCTGCTGTGGCCTTGACAGTCATTGTGTAGTATCTCAGGAAGTAAGGCTTCAGTTGGTTCATATGGAACACCCTGCTTGAGACACCTGTGTCCACCACACAGTTCACATTACATACCTACTTAACTACGTTGTATGGCCCACACCATTTGTCTTTGAAAGCCCTGGGACAAACAAGCTTCAGCAACAACACCTCCTGACCTTCATGATAGGCAGCAGGCGTATCTTTCTGGTCATACCAATTCTTTATGAGTGCTTGTCTTGCCTGAACGCGTTTGTAAGAAAATGTCTCTTTTTGCAAGATCAACCCAATGTTTTTGGGCTGTTGCAGTTAGTTTTTGGACTCTGTACATTGAGATTCTGCTAACGATGCCACAGTGCATGTGCTTGACACCTAAAAACTTGGTGAATATGATTAAATTCCTGATTGGCACATTTAAATTACATATTTGCCCCAATATATGGTACCCAATGTACGCAGAGCCTGTAAGTTAAATGTCACTAGTAGACGGCAGAATTCATTGTGCCACAACTAGACTGACCATGTAAAACATGACTCTAGACCGGCCACAACAGCCTAGCTGGGCAGTTTTAAAACTGACATTTCAACCTGTTAAAATCAAATTTAATAGGCATAAACCTTCCTTTTAACAAGTATTAAGTCACCCATAGCATTGACATTACCAGCCCTAGGAGAGGATGCATAGTATTTAAAAATAAGATATAAAGATTTAATGTTTTTAAATGTACTTAAAGTGAAAATGGGCCCCAAACCTGTTTTTCAGTCTAGCACGGCTAGCTGTGCCATAGAAAACACTGGGTTACTTTATTACACCTCATAAAGCTAACTTCAGATTGTCACTAGCTAAGAAAATACTTCTAATTTTGTCGAACTATTTCCAAAATAGTGACTTATTGACTATTTTTAAGAAGTCACTATTTTTATCCAGAAAGCTTCTGGTGGCCTTTTCAGAGGTAATCCCTAGCTGTCACCCGGCAGCCTGCAGATCCCCTGCAAGGATGTGTGAATGGCTCCCAGGAAAGGAAACAAAAGGGTCATGGTTGGGAGGAGGTGTGACCTACTCTGGACAGGATAACATTGGGAATGTGCCCACAAACTGCACAAGCTTCAAAGGGGCATTCACTATCACAAGCAAAAGTAACTCACACCTAGATCTGCCCTTTTCATTGTCCAGGTAGTCAGGATGGTACCAATCTCAGTCGAGGGAAAACCTATTTCACAACAGGTTTGCTGGGGGTGGATTCTTATTATCATAGGCACACTTCAGGGATATGCGCAGAGCTCTGCCAAGAGGAAGCAAGGTTCTGCCATATTGGATTTTGACAGGGCAGGGTACTGAGAGCTTGTGTTAGTCCTGGATCTATCTACAGGGTCACCCCCAAACTTTTTGCCTTACCATCTACTTTTTTGCTAAATTCGTTTTTGCTGACCACTGCTAACCAGTCATAAAGTGTTGTGCTTTCTACTCTAAACATGGTAGTATTGGCTTACACCAAATTGGCACATTTAATTTACCTGTAAGTTCTACGTCAGCCTGTGCCCAGTGTCTGTAAATTAATTGCAACCAGTGGGCCCACAGCACTGACTGTGCCACCCATTTAAGTAGCCTTTTAAACATGTCTTAGGCCTTACAGCATGAATGAGAAGTTATTAAACTGCTGTTGACCTGGCAAATAAACCTTTGCCAGACCCAAACCTTACTTTTTAATACATATGTGTCACCCCTAGGATAGGCCCTGAACAGCCAAGATAGCAGGGTGCAGTGTAGGAAAGCATTAGGATATGTACTTTTAAGTTTACATGTCCTGGTAGTAAAAACCGCTCAAATTAGTTTTTCATTACAAAAGGTTTGCCTCTCCCATAAAATACCATTAGAGTTACCGTATTACGTTTAATAAGTGGAAAATGTCAAATGAGAACAGGTAAACAGCTCATACTTGGTGTGATTGGAATTGTATTAAAATATTCTCTCTTATGATAAAGTCAAATTTCTGATTACAATTTTGGAAATTCCACTTTCAGAAATTTGGCATTTTTCTGCCGTAGTCATTTAGTGCCTGCCGCCTGTCTCTGGGACACATGACTGGTTGTAGTTGGCAGTTGGACTTTGTGTACTCCTCCTAGACAGCCACACACAATAGCGAGCTGAGGTGTGTTTAACTGTGCTATCACTGGCAAGAGGGAGGACGAAGTTAGGCACAGTCTCACTCACGCCTAAATAGGTAGCCTGAATCCGCGGGAGGGGTATCGGCTCGCAGTAACCCAAGGTGGTGAGGAGAACGAAGGCTCCCTCCTACCCACATCCCTGCGGCTCGAATCCTGTGAATCCATGGTGCCAGACGGCAGGTCTGAAGACGCTGGTGTGGTGGAGGTGTGGAGTGAGGCCAGGCAAGCCAGGGAGCGTCTCTGGGACAGGGGGGAGGAGGCAGGGGGCGGGAGCCTCCTGAAGGAGCAACGAGGGCCTGAGGTGAATGGCACCAGAGTATTGAAGCCCCCCGCATCTGTAGAGAGGCAAATAAAACCCCTGGTGCTCAGGAGTGAGGCGGGTTCAGTGGTCCCCACCATCGAGGAATCTTGGAGGTGGGGATGTGGACTTGGGGACACGGCACCCGGCTCCAGTGAGACTGGGACAGCGGCCACGGGCCATAGCAATCATTTAACATATGATTGGCACATACGGACCCCAAGGACTGCCGGGGATCCGCGAAAGGAGTCCCCAGGAAACACACCTTCAACAAACCACTCATGAAGAGCCATGAATCTTTACGATACCAGACGGAAAACCTCGGCTGAAGAACACTCCCTCACACAGAGGCCTATGTTGGAAACAATGGAAATATAACCTAACCCGATATTAAACCCAATATTAAACGAGGAGAGAGAAAGAGCAGAGAGCCTCCATTGGATCTCCAATCTAAAGCAGGTCCACTCCACACTCGGACCACACAGTTCTACATACTGGGGCCAATAATCAAAGACATGGCCAAAGACAAGGAACCCAAACCGCAACAGCAAGGCAAACTATACAAGTATGCGAAACCTGTGGAGACAGTGGCGGACCTGAGTGGGTCACAAACCCTCACCCAGGATAGCGCAATGCTCCAGCAGGCCATAAACGCCTCTAGGGAAGCACTGGAAGGGAGAATGGGTGAGATGAGATCAGAGGTAGCATTACTGTGACAAGACCTGCAACAGGTTTCCACATGGGTAACACTAACGGAAGGCAGGATCTCGGAGGTGGAGGACATGACCACCATGCTGCAAAAGGAAGCCCTCAACATGTGTGCAATGCTGAAAGAGGTGGCCTGGAGAATGGATGATGCTGAAAACCGGGCGAGGAGAAACAACCTGCATTCCACTGGATTCCCAAGGGAGGCAGAGGGCCCAGACATGGGGGTGTTCGTGCAGAACTGGCTCCATGACTGATTCTAGACAGTGACAAGGCGACAGTCGCACTTGTGTATAACACAAGGTATCTTAGTGGATACTTTAATGGGTGCCAGTGGGTATCGCCTTCTGATCTAGAGGCGTGTAAATATAAAGTATAGGAGCAAAGCAAAGCAACACGTCCCCACTTGGAACACCAATGAGTCAGCTTCTTCAACCATAGTTCATATTCTTCTTCTTTTTACTAATATTCCAAATTTTCCAAGAGTATATAGTGTTCGAGGACACACTACATCGTAGTACAGATCTTTAATTATTCATATGTAGGCATCCCTGTTTTTACTGATTTTCACAGATAAATACAGACAGAAAAACATTTATTTTCCTGTCTGTATTTATTTTTAGATGTGGATAAAAACGAAAATTAGATTCTTCTTTGAGAGAAATCTAAATGCTGTCAGCTATGACTGCCAGGCCAATAGCTGTGCAGATTAACAGGTAAAGGGTTAAAAAAAGAAAGGAATTTTAGTAAAGAAGTAGATATGCACAACCTTAATAAAAAAAATCATGTTTCCATAATTGATTCTTCATCATCGGGTGTTCATATAATTGAAACATATTAGGCATTCAAGCATGCATGCACATATATCATAAATGTGGAAATGTACTAGTTTGAACTTTCTTTTTTCACGAAACCCAAAATAAGTATGGATAACTACAGATAACATCAGCAAAAAAGAAATATGGATAAATACAGACAGAAATGTCCAAAAAATAAATACCATAAAACCGGGAGCCCTATTCATATGTGATAAAAAAAAAAACAATGCAAGTGAATCCATCCAGTATGTAATAGCTAATCACCAACGCAAAACCATATCAAAAAACGGCCTTGCTTCTCATGTGCCCCAATACACATGCTTCAACACAAATCTCAACATTAAAATTACAAGTAAATTCATGCGTACGGTACTTCACATATGTGATAAAGTCAAACACAATCCGTTCGGGAGAGTGAACGCTCCGAGGTCCGCTCAACTCGGCGAGACCGGAAAGGTACAAGGATCTGTTTCTCTTACCCTGGTGTCTATACCTATTGTGTTGGTGAGCAGCCATTAATTACTGGTTGGTTGCAGTTAAGCACACATATCGGGGCACACACGAGAATCACTGTAACTTTTTTGATATAATTATCGCGGTGGTGATTAGCTATTATATTCTGGATGGATTCACTTTGCTTTTTACTTTATGGTAGAAATCTGCATTTGAGCATGAGTCACGTTGACTTATTTTTGGATATGTTTATTACATTTGTGTATAGCAATTATATAAATGATTATTCTTCAAACATCTGCGTTGCACTAATTAAAAACTGTTTTGTTACACGGGCACTTTAAACATGATTTAGGTGGTAATTCAGAATCTTTGAATTAATTAGAGGTATTACTTTTTAGGATATATTCCCTGACGAAGGGCAAAGCCTAAAATGCATTGGGTTCTTTCACATACTACGATGTAGTGTGTCCTTGAACATTATATACTCTTGATCAATTTGGAATATTAATACAAAGAAGAATATGAACTATGTATGAATGATTTAATTCAAGAAGCTGACTGATAGGTGTGCCAAGTGGAGACGTTTGTCCTCTTTAGCAAAATGCTTTGCTCCATGACTCATTCCCCACAGCCTATTTCTCATCCTGCTTTATGATCAAGAGGGCACATAGAGCCATTAATGCCAAACCACGGGTGGGGGACCCCCGCGTCCACTCATAGCCCGATTCCTAAACTACCAAGACAGAGACTTAATACTACGGGATGCTAGGAAAATAAAGGAACTCCGGCACATGATCTGCCCGGACTACTCTAGACAGGTGCAGAAACAAAGGCGCACCTTTGACTCCGTGAAAGCAAAACTCAGAGCAATGCGGTTCCAATAAATGCTCTTGTTCCCAGCCAAGTTCAAAGTCATTTATAACCAAAAGACATTCTTCTTCCAGACCCCTGAAGAAGCTTGGACATGGGTAGGAGAACGCCCACCGTGACGGCCACATGAGACAGAACCGAAGGACGCTGCAGGGACCTGGCGACAAAGGATCAGACCTAAACCAAGGGAGACCGAGGGAAAGCTCAGGAGGTTCAGGACCCGGGCCAAGCAACAATGTCTTACATACCTGCCCGGCAAATGGGACTCTCCCTGGATGCAGAAATTGGAGCCTACACTGGCAAAAGGGGGATGCCCCATGGAACGGGTAGGGAAGATGAGGACACAGCGGTTTCAGTCAGTGCTCCCTCGACTGACTCTGAATCGGAGCACCCCTAATGACCTCAGTTGTGAACCTGGAACACTCTCCCTACACACATCTGGGAGAAGATATGGGAGCACAAGGTGGAGAGGCAGACATTTGATGATACCGAGGGCAGGCGTAGCCTAGAAGCAACATGTGAGTCAGTAAGCCTTCCCCGGTAAGGCCCGGCGCTTGTGAGAGACTGCTACCCTATATTCACGTTAAAGTTTAATTGTTTCCTTGTTTATTCATGCAATTGCTTCACATACCTCCCTATTGTTGACTGTACACTAGGTTTGAAGCTATGGAGGTGACTGGCTTGAAAAGACCCAATTATAATCTTAAACTCTTACTTCAATCAAGGCCAACAGAGCTACCTCAATCTGGGTTATTCAAGATTTATAAAACTGAAGTTTTTAAAACTCAGAATGGGCCTGATACCTTGCAGATCCCATTTTCCGCACTGGCAGAGGGACAAGGGGGGCTCCCTATGTCGTCTGTGTGGCAAGGCAATTGAGGACATGCCACACCTTTTGTGTTCCTGTGACAAATTGTTAGAGGAAAGAAAACGTTTGTTGAAATTTCTGTTTAATCAACGAGGAATACGTACACGAAGGAATGCCGTGCTTGCCTGCTTCTCCCCCGACGATTTGCAGCTAAAATGCAACTTAGTGAAGTTTATGAAGGAGGTGGAGAAAAGGATGCCGGAACTTGACTTTTTAACTTAGCTTGTAGCTACTTCTTTAGTATGTACCATATCCAACACACTGTTTATTATTAACAAAATTATCACTGTGATGGAAATGGGTTACTGAAGTATTTATCTTGGAAGATTTTTTTTTAAAAAAAGGGGGAATTTTATCATTTTAGATTGACTATCAAGTTTATGATGGAAATTGTACAGTATGCTCATGTTTTCTTTTTACCCTTTTTTTAAATGTGGAAATTGCATTGGTTTTTATTAACTTTGCAAATAAAATTATTACTTACTTACTTACAATTATAATGAAATCTGTTCAGACAAAAATGTCTAGGCAAGACACTCTACATCTTTGGGATCATTGTGACTGTTCCGTGTGACACCTAGGAATCATATGTCTTTCAGAAAGGCATTGATGGTTGAGGTTAAACTTGTCCATCCAGCAAGACGTATGAGTGCAAAAGCCTCAGCTAAAAGTATGCATCTCATTAGGTCATTGAAGTTGGGTTGCGCACATAATCTTCCAATGTTTTAAAGTCAAACAGCAAAAAAAAAGCAGCTAAGATCTGATGATAGATCTGAATGCTTCAGGTCAATTTCCATTCGGAATAGAATGCTGATGTTTTGCCTTTCTCCAACGTGGAATCTAATTGAAAATGAGTCTGAAGAAAATATGTTCAGATTCCAATGCAGCATAAACGCCGACTAAAATTGAGAAAACTATATGATTTATCCTGCACTACAATTTTCAAAACAACCTCCCCTTAACAGTTAGACAAATTACTTTTTGCCAATATCACTCATTTATAAAATGCAAGTTATAATTATTTTAAAGGCATGGCATTCTCTGAAAGCATTAAGCTATGCCTGTGATAAATGGAACTGTTCTGCGAGAAAAAAGCCTTTCTGTTTTTTATAGAGCACATAGCTCTGGAACACGTTTGTGTCTTATAGCAAAGATTCAACAGCGACAAATACAATAAAAAGCTGGTACTTACTAGGCTATCAGACACTGTTCTTTTGGTTGACCAACTCTGACCACACTTTAGTGTCCAAGAGGGTAGCACCATCACTTCCCTGTGATAGATGAAGCATCACTGAAAGGGTTGGTATTGACCAACTTATGGAAATCTTTCTTTCGGTCCATTTCAGTCTTGAGACTTGAACTAATACGGTTAGGGTGTTACCTTACACATATGCAGAAACCAGGTACCAGTTTTGCATCATGATGAAATTTCTGCAATGTGGTCCATGTAAAAACATAATTATGTTGATCACTGGCCCGCATAATGGCCCTTTCACACTTAGGGAGATTAATGTTATCTTCTGTTTAGCAAAGTTTACTCGTCAGGGATAAGCAGGTGATACTGTAATTAAAATGATATCACAGACAAATCAATGGTCTTCCAGGATTAATAAGTCGTTCTTTTCTAAAAGTTGGTAAATTGGTGGTTTCTTGTCAGGGCTTTCAGGGCACAGTCCTACCTCTACACTACCCATTATTTAACTTTAGCAGTGTTCATGAAAACATAATTTTTATGTTTTCCTGAAGACTGCCAGTGTGCAGATCAGCCCTTTCAGCCTACACTCTGGTCTCCTGATGACAGGTGGAAGGCGGTGGGGTGGGGGAGGGGGGGGGGCTGAGACATGATCCAGCTGCAGAGTCTTGTTTACAAATATAGCATTGTGTAGGTGGATGTCTGTGATAGAGCTCTTTCAGCACTCTATTTTATATGGGTGCATTATAATCATAATTGTCATGCACTTAGGTATACATATATAGTTTGCAGTGTTTTGTGATCATGAACATGTATTCATTAGACTCATTTACACATATACTGTAGTGCCATGTTATATATGATCATGTGTGTATCATCATGCCTGTGTATACAAAAAGCTGGACAATTTATAGGTATATAATGTAATCGTTTTTGTTTAAATTGCCCGATTTCCTAGGCCCAAGACTGTACTTGTTTTGCACCTCCTTGGCCTCTCGAGAATTAAATAATTAAATGCATGTTGGTTTCAAGAAATAGCAGTGTTCTCATCCTACTGCAGGTATTGGAATGCCAACTCGTTATTTTCAGATTGGAGAAGATACAAGGAATGCTTTGAAGACAGTTGGAAGTGAGAAGGGAGGGTATCTTTCGTGTCTGGCTGCTCTGGGAATCAAGGTCACCACGCCGAACAAAAAAACTTAATTAGAAAGTGTGAACCTCCCCATTTAGAAAAGGTTGCAATGGAAAATTTTACCAGGACTAAACTGAGAATCAAATTTATTATATGATGCATTCATTCTCTGTGGCTTTTCCATTAGTTTTTTCGTTTTATGGCTGACTAGTTATATATTTTTCGATTTAGTATCTTGGATCCGTTGATACACGCCATTTGAGTTATGTTTTGGTCTCTTTTTCTTCTCCTCTATCAATTTGTCTATTCGCCTCGCTATCGTTTTATTTTTATGCACGGGTCCTATCCGTCACGTCCTCTACCTTGATTAGGTAACCATGAGGGAGTGACCTCTCGGGAGAACCCGAATCTGACTTCGGTGATAGAGTCTTACGGGATTCGTCCTATTTGTCACGCCCTCCTTTTCGATTGGCTAACGGTGTGGGAGGGACCCACCTGGAGAATTCAAAAGCAACCTCGGCGAAAGTCTCTCCCTCGCAACCATCCTTCTGGGGGTCGCATTATTTGGTTTACGGCCGATCGAGCTCCAACTCTGAACCTTATTATCAAGGTATTTTCTGTGTGAATGTTTTTGACAGGGGATTCTTCGAGTCTGGCACTTTTTAGCTCTGCATTTATAGCTTAGCTGCTCCTCCTGCGTATCAGTTTAGGACCCTGTTGTTTGTCTCTGGCATGACCTATTTCTCTTTTTTCTCTTTTTATATTTTCGTTTTGATCTTATTTTTCAGTTAAATGATAGATATGGCCGTGGCATTCTGAATCTTGTATCCCGTGACGTTTTTGCCCTTTTGAACGGGCCAGCGGATTCTATGATCATGCTACCCTGAGAGCGTCGTTTGAATCCGGCAATTGTTTGCCTTCTTAAGCGAGCTCAGGTGAGCGGTTTTTTTCTTCATTTAGTTTATCCCTTCTGGTCCTCAGCTAGAAATTCCCTGACTGTATTAGGTCTGTGTCCGTTTACGTACGCATAAATTACCTCGTAGTGAATGGTTTTATTCCTTCTTCGTTTTCTATAAATTTGCCTTGATGTTTTACTTTATTTTACTCTGTTTCACCGACGGTTAATTAATTAAGTTCTTACAGCGGGTCAGCTTTTATAATCACATCTTTGCTTTCTGGGTCCCTTTTGTTCTTCTTATTTTAGATCCCAGTAGGACCCTCGTTTGGATTTGTTCACTGTCTACCAAACTGAAGATAGGACAGAGTAATAGGCTAAGTGGGGACAGCGCTTAATCCACCCTATGCCACTATTTGCCTGATTGAGCTGCTCCTAAAACGTTTAGCTCCTTTTTCTATCTCTACACAGGTAAGCTCCTATGTGCATTTATATCCCTTCACCGGTTTATGTTTATTTATTAGTCTGTACTTTTTGTTTGTATAAAGCTTGGACAGATGCTTCCGGATTCGTCTTTTCTATTGTCTGTATTAATAGTTTTTTTCTCTTTCTTTATTTTTATTCGCCCTTCCAAAAATAAAAAGAGAATCTTTTTCACTTATCTCCATTCTTTTAACTATTGCTCTGGTGCCTGTTTATCGCTTTCCAATCCAAATGGTATTAAATAAATAAATCTACTCATTCATCGTTAAGGGTCTGACACCCATTTTGGAGTTTATTACTCTCTGGTTGCTATATGGCATACAGTTTTGTGTTGTTGTATATATCTTTGATTCATCTTTCTGTTTTTGTTTTTGTTTCTGCTGTATTATATTTTTATGTTTATATGTACCCTTATTTTTCAACAGGTCCCATTTTTGTGGGAGTTTGACTTTGTTACGCCCTGAAGAAGGTGGTACTCCTGAGTTGGAGTTGTCTCACCGAAACGCGCGTCGGCGTTGTTTAGTTGGGCCCTCTCCATTCCCACTGATTGTGTACTTTAGATAAGTGTTTTTCGACATTTATCCTGAATAACCATCAGAATATCGAGGGACTACTGATGTTACTGCTTTGAGTTGGGTCCACAAGAATCTTTTTGATCTGATGTTGGATGAGTTATGTAATGTTGTATGAATGTGGGCTGTTTGAATTTGAGTGTTTGTAGCTCTGATCAAAAAACATTCCTTCACCTTTTCCCCTGTATTTGGGAACCTGTTGTTTGTTGTATTCACTACTGTGGTATATTCCTTTTTGTATAAAACTCAGATATTTATTGTGTGTGTCTAACACCTTTATCCATTTATATATTTTGCTACAATGTACGTTGTTCTTTGTTTATTGTGACCATCTTTGTATAAAAAATCAACAAATTTTATTTATGTATTATAAAAAGTGACACTTACAAATGAAATAAACTAAAGAGTTGCACTATTTAGTTTGGTGTTTTCACGTGTTTGTATGCCATATTTCTTTAATCTGATTTGGGTGGTATTCTCTGTTTATTTTTTATATATGATACATTGTACATCATTAAATTGTAAGGGTAGAGTTTACTTTGTTCTTGCTTGGTTGCATAGGGACAGAGACCCCAGACTTCTGCTAGCTTTCGGAGAGTAAGGAGCATCTTAGAAGTCGCTCCTAGCCTTAAGCACCCTAACCCATTTGATGTGAGTACTTGGCAGGAAGTCAACACGTGCTGACACCTTTGGGAATAGATGGAAGGGTACTAGATAACATCTCTTCTTAGTACAGTGTAGGGACAGATTTGTTTTATTCCTGATGAAAAGGCACCTAGACTCTGTGTCAGTTTTGAGTTGCATCCTGATCCTCGAATTCACCATTCTATTTTTGTTATGCCGAATTACTCATATACGTAGAATAAGCTCTGTATTGATATTCTTATATCTTTATATGTTAATCTTACGATGTGTGTACATCTTATTATTCTTGGCCTTATAATAAACTGACAAACCTAAAGTCGGAGTCCGTGGTATTTTCAGGTATACTATTGTCATTGTGTTATGAAATGTTTTTCCTCTCCACCACTTTTTTTTTTTTTTGCAGAGCTTTATATAGCACGAACTTGACCCGAATTCAATCGGGTATCAGAGCGCTTTACATAGCACCAGTTACGTTACATGAGGACACACATTTATCTTTTGTTAGGCACGGGGAGATTAAGTGATTTGCCCAGAATCACAGGATGTTCGGCGTCATTACCAAGACTCAAACACAGTTCCCCAGATCCGAGGCCGAGCGCCCTAGCCGTCAGGCCAACTCCTCTCCTCCACCACTGTTTAGTAGGTAAAGAAAGATCCAGAACGCTAATTGTTAGGAGGAAGTCAGGGGTGCAATTTAGCGTTATCAAATGGTAGCAGAGGATGGTTTACCCCTAAATAGTGAGGGGAAAGGAGAAATCTAGGGCAGAGTAGGAGGAATCGAGGTCCGGATGCGGCAGACTGAACATCGGCGAAGAGTGGTGGAACCTGGCGGACGTTGACGGTGCAGCGGAACTAGAAGGGCAGCGTGAGTATGAAAGGTTTTGTGAAGAGTGTTAGATTGCGGTGTGTTTTATTTGCATGATGTTTTGCGGAGTTGAGATGCATGTTGAGTGATTGTTGTTATTAGTACTGTTCGAACATGTGCAGATCAGAGAATTTGGTGAACGGGCTCAAGAGAAGTCCAAGATCCCGGGATAGTATTGTAATGTAATTGTGTGCGTAAATTGTGGGGGTCGTGAAGCGCTGTTGACTGCTCACTTGTGTCAGGGAACTTTGTGTGAGTGCGGGAATCACTTGTTGTGAGACACCTCAGGTACCGGGGGTGGATCGCAGTGAGTAAGTGACCAATGCAGGCCGGAGGTCATAGCAGATGCGTGTTCTTGTGTGAGTGTTCAATCGATCTTTTAGTGGACAATTACTTGTTAGTGTAACTGTAAGTTATTGTGACTGTGGTAGGACCGGTCACTTGGTTAATAACTTTGGGGTATACAGTTACTTGTAGAAGTGAATGTGTGAGCGAATGTACGAAGCAACATTTTAAAGGCGGGTGAGCCGCTGCAAGGAGTGAGTAGTGACGTCAGGGTGCACCACGCTGAGATTGGTCGGTTGGTGTAATGCCGCGCTGGGATTGGTTGCTTTGCGTTTGTAGTCACTATTGGATTGTGAGTTGTAAATCGATTGATTGTCATAATGCGTTGTTTTCGGGTGTTGAGAGATGTATGCAGAGGTGACAGAGGGGTGGTGACGGAAGGGGAATTGGTTTTCCCTCATTATGGGTCATTTCATATGGAGGTTTTGTACCAGCTGAGGGGGGTGATGGCTGCCCTTAAACCTCCACCTCGACCCACACAATTTGAGGCTTTAGATGCTTGGATGAGAGCTGCATTAGCAAAGAAACAAGAGACATCACAGGGATGAATGAGGAGAGCAATGAAGGTATACCAAGATGCCAGATGGGATGCACAGCTGAAACAATGGAAAGTAGACATGATACAAGGAGAGCGCTTGTATCACTTTCGAATGTTAGCAGGAGAATCAGAGGGAAAAAGTAAGAAAGATGAGGATAGTGATACAGATGATAGTTTCCTGGTTAGGCTCTTGGCAGAACGACCTCCACCTTGTGACTCCAAGACAGAGAAAGAGAAGTCGCAACCACTAGAGGAGACAGTGGGAGCAGGGCAGGTGCGATTAGAAGAACAGACAACTGGAGTTAAGAGACAAATAGCCATGGTACGGATACCTGGAGGGTCAGGGGGGATGAGATACCCCAATTACGAACTAGCCCAGTCTGCAGGGAATACGCAGTTACCAGATGCCTTGTCAGTGCCAGTTACCATTGGACCAGTATTCCCTATATATACTCCTGATGAGAGACAGAATGACAGCTAGCAATACACTGGTGACAGGGAAGAAACAATATCTGGGGGAAGCCTTACACAAACTGGAGCAGGCTTAGGACAGGTACCGGTGGCTTATAGCACTCCATTACCTGCTACTGCAGATCCATCACAAATGGATAGTGGGTCAGAAAGGAGACCAACAGGAATCTTGTCAAATTCTAGGTCAGACCTCCGAATGTGGGTACAACTAGTGAGAGAGTCAATGTTGCCAAGAGAAGAAAGTACGACAGCAGAGCCTTCCAGGATACTGTGTGGGCCGCAAGGTGTGTGTGCTGGTAATCACTGGAGGAGTAGGAGCTGGGATAGAGAAGATCGTTCAGCAGCAAAGAGGGTAGAAGGAGCCATACCGAGGAGAACACAGAGTTGTGACAGAGAAGATGTAGAAAGGGAAAGAAATCGGAAAGTGTTGCAGATTGCAATAAAAGCGCCAATGTTGGATGTAGTTCGATTGACAGTGGAAATAGATGAAGTAGTAGAAGGGAATTTGCCTCTGGAACGCATTGATACATATGACCCGAATTAATTATTGTTTGTAGCCAAGGATATTACAAGAAAGGCAAAGCGGGCTTATGATGCCCTATGGCAGTTAGCACAAAAGTATGATGTTGATTTGACAAAGACCAAGATGATGCAGGGTTCTTGCAGACTAAATTACACAGACAAGGAGTTGGAGGAAAAGCAAACGGTTGGGTTGAAAGCTCAGATTAGAGAACTGGTAATAGGCATGCAAGCTTGGAAAGCGTTAGACAGATGGGAAGAGAGGTGGGCCAAAAAGAAAAGTGATAAGACCGGAATAGGTACTTCCTCACCTCAGGGGGGAGGGACGGAAGCCACTGGAAATTTCCCTTTGAGAGAAGTGCAGAACGGAGGATATGTACACGTGCCATGGAGTAGAGGTGATTTGGCTGCGTTTACGAATGATTTTCCTCGGCTAAGAGAAAAACCTGTGGAATGGTATAAGCAGATAGACCGGTTTGTCAAGATCTCGAAGGTGTTGTGGATCGATTTGAACACTCGGTTCAATATAGTGGTCCCGGCAGATTTGTGGGTTGCATACAAAATTGCTATAGAGTGGCCAACAGCAGAACCTCCTAGAGACTCTGTAACACATGGTCCTTCACTTGACGTAATGAGGAAATATGACCAAGTAATTACTTGGTTGCAGTCTAAGGTAGCGCCGCAGATTGTGGATTGGCTTAAAATCAATCGTACGACTCAAGAGCCTAAGGAATCAGTGCATGATTATTGTGAACGGTTGTTATTGGCTTTCAAACAGCATAGTGGATTGGATACTATTGATCAGAAGGATATAGGACAGTTTGTCTCTAAGTTTGTGTTGGGTTTGAAAGCCACCTGATATGTTGGAAGAATAAGTCGGTGGATGAAATACTGCGGTATGCTACATATTGTAGTGATCAAGTATAATCAGCACAAAATAAATTGAAAGACAAGGTGATGTTGGCACAGTTGAGAAAGTGCAGACAATATGCAGGGGGTTGGAGGAGGTATAGGTCGAGGCAGAGAGAGCGGCCGAGGTATGGGTCAGCAAATGGCAACCCAACCAGGTCAGGGACGAGGAAGAGGTACAGAAATGAGTACAATTGAGTGGGTGGCACAACAGAAAAAGGTGACTGCCTGCCATTATTGTCACAAGACAGGACATTGGAAGCGCGAGTGTTGCTTGAATCCTGCTAATCAGATGCCATATGAGGGAGAGGGACACATGAGCGAGACTCTACAGACAGTGACTAGACCTAGGTCCATGTACGGAGGTTGCGAGCCACAAGTACAGGTGCCACAGCCTCCCAGAATACCCACGTACAATCAGACATATCTGATAGATACAATCAATCTCAGGGCCCTCTAGAGTACCAGAGAGGTGTGTAGGAAGAATGCCCTCTCAATACAATATTGGAGGTAGATTAGAGTGGGACGTTTGTAGATGCAGATGTGAACGGATATCCTGTCACCTTTTTATTAGATACTGGAGCTGCGCGTTCCACAGTAAGAACAGATGTGGTCCTCAATCTATCACTTTCTGGACAATCAATACAAGTAGTAGGTGTCAGCAATCAGAGAATGACCAACCCATTGACAAATGCACTACCTGTCAGAATAGGGCCGTTCAAGGATAAGCACCAGTTCGTGGTATACAATACAATTCTGGTCTGTCTCTTGGGCCTTGATTTGTTGTGCAAATTAAATTGTAACATCTCATGCACTCCGAGAGGTGTGGAGTTGTGGAGTTGCAGACCTATGATGATGATGCTGAGTTCAAAATGGCTAATATGAGCATGTGTGCAGAACTGTTTGTGGTTCTTACAAAGGCCGAATTGCCACATGATTTGAGAGACTCAGTTGACCCGCAAGTGTGGGATTTCACAGGTGAAGAGATAGGGTTAATCCGAGGTGTGGAACCTGTGAAGATACAGGTGCGACCGAATGCTGAATTTCCAAGAACACCGCAATACAAACTGTCTGCAGAGACAGTGGCTGGAATAACTCCTGTCATTGAATCAATGATTGCACAAGGCATTCTGAAGGAGATACGAGGAAGCCCCTGTAATTCACTGATTATGGGACTACAAAAGCCTAGCGGCAAGTATAGGATTGTACAAGATTTGCGCAGGATTAATGAAATTGTGATTCCCTGTTGTCCTGTGGTACCGCATCCAGCCGTGATTCTCTTTCAAATACCATGTGAAGCGGAATGGTTTACTGTTATAGATTTGTGTCAGGCATTCTTTTCTATACCGTTACCGAGGATAGCCAGTATTTATTTGCATTTCGGATGGGCAACCGTGTCTTAACATGGTGTAGAATCCCACAAGGGTATACAGAAAGCCCCTCCATCTTTAGCCAGTGCCTGAAAAAGAATCTCAAAGGACTGGTGATGGCCCAGAAATCAGTTCTGGTTCAATATATAGAAAACCTTTTGGTCGCCTCAGAAAATGAGGATGCGTGCAGGATTGATACAGTGGCTTTGTTAAAGCATTTGGCAGAGAATGGAAACAAGGTGTATCCAAACAAATTACAATACTGTCTACCTGAAGTTCAGTATTTGGGACATCGCATTGAGAAAGGAAAGCGAAGAGTGTCACCAGATCGCATTGAGGCGATCTTGCAAATGGGAACTCCGAAACCACAAAAAGAAGTCCGCACGTTTTTAGGTATGGTGGCTATTGTCGACAGTGGATCCCAAACTTTTCCTTACAAGCAAAGCCTCTGTTAAGATTGACACGTAAAGACATCAGTTATCCGGTCCCATGGGATGAAGAGTGCTTGAGAGCCTTCCATGAGTTGCGAGAAAGCATATGTCGTGCCCCAGCTCTTGGAATGCCAGACTATAATAAAGCGTTTTCTCTCTTTTGCTGTGAGAAGGAGGGATGTGCATTAGCGGTCCTTGTACAGACACATGGGGGTGCCCGTAGACCAGTGGCCTATTTTTCAGCTACATTAGATCCAGTAGCTTCTGCGTTGCCCAGATGTCTGAAATCCATTGCTGCAACTGGTGTCAGCATTGAAAGATGTGAGAGCATCGTAATGGGTCATCCGCTAATCGTGTATGTACCCCATTCTGTTGAATTGTTAATGACTATAACGAAAACGCAACACCTCACGAACAACAGGTTAACTAGGTATGAGCAAGTTATTTTAGCATCTGAAAATGTCACTTTGAGACGTTGCACTTCTCTAAACCCCGCCACATTGTTGCCTGTTCCTCAAGAAGATGGAGATGATAATTGTGACTGTCTGGATGTCACTGAACTGCCTACCAAACCCAGACCTGACATTGTCAATGAACCGTTACCTGACTGATTTGATCCTTTTTGTTGATGGTTAATGTCTAAGAGACAATGAAGGGTACCTAAGAGCAGCATTTGCTGTATGTACCATCACCGGAGTAGTAGAAGCTGCCTGTTTAAATAGAGTATTCTCTGCTCAGGTAGCAGAAATCATTGCATTGATACGTGCCTGTACTATTTCACATGGAGTCCGAGTGACGATCTATACGGACAGCCAATACGGGTTTGGTATAGGGGATTTTTGACATCCTCAGGGTCTCCTATTCGAAATGGCGAATATGTGTGCCAGAAAGGGAGAAGATTTTGTTACGAAGGGCAATAACTATGCTGATGAAGTAGCTTGTTTTTGTGCCATACATGCATGTGTTTTTAATGGGCAAAATACAGGAGAAAGCACAGAAGAGATTGAGCTCAGCATGATGTGAGCTGTAGCTGATACATGGGTTGAGGTAAAATGGTTACGAGATGAAGTCTCAGAGGAAGAAGCTGCTTCATGGGTCAGAGCAGGCTGTTAAAAGAGAGATGATGGCATTTGGGTGTCAACTGATAATAGAGCAATACTTCCTAATTGCTTGTTGAGCTCAATGGCAAGGCAGATTCACGGAGCAGTTCATCTGGGACGAGATGCCATGGTGTGAGTGTTCAGGCAGACAAGGTTTAATCCACGCTTTCGTGTGATTGCTGAAGAAGTGTGTCATAGATGTGTTACATGTCAGCAAATGAATGTAGGAAAAAGAACTGTGGTTACAATGAGTCACATTGGGAGATCAGGAGGTCCCTTTAACAGAATACAATTGGATTTTATTGAGATGCAATAGGCTGAGATATGTATTGGTGGTGGTGTGTATCTTTTCACTTTGGGTTGAGGCATATCCAACTCAACGATGTGATAGTCTAACTGTGGCAAAGCTGCTGTTGCGAGAACTTATTCCGAGATACGGATTTCCGACCTCAGTGGAAACAGATAGAGGAACTCACTTCCATAGTGAACTCATGAAACTGTTGTGTGCTGCTTTAAACATAGACCAGAGATTGCATTGCAGCTACAGACTGGAAGCATCTGGTCTAGTGGAACAGGTGAATGGCACAATCAAAATGAGAGTGGCTAAGGTGGCCAGATGCCTTGCCACTGGTTTTAATGAGTTTGCGTAGCACTCCTGATAGCAGGACAGGGCTATCTCCGCATAAAATATTGACAGGGAGTGCTATGAGATTACCTATGGTACCAGCCACAGCCTTGATTAATATCACTGATGATATGGTGTTGGACTATTGTAGAGGACTGGCTGATGTGGTTAATTCTGTGTCCCACCAGGTCGAGGCTGCAACTGCATCCACCTCGAGATACCTGCTGCATGATTTGAACCTCGGAGACTGGGTTCTTGTACGCAAGCACGTGCAGAAGAGCTGTTTGGATGCTCGCTGGAGAGGACCATATCAGGTGATATTGGTCACGAATACAGCGGTGAAGTGTGGAGGACTGCCACATTGGATTTATGCTTCACTTACCCGCAAGGTTCCGGAGCCTGTAGAGGAATCACCCATTCCCCAAGTGGTCCGAAGAACTACTGAATCTGAAGACTTACAAAGAAAACCAGAGCAGGAAGAAAGAGAACTGCCTGCGGAGGAGCAGAATACAGAGTCTGAGATTGATGACATTGTGGAAATATCCTGTGAACCAGACCAGAGTAAACGGCCTGGCGCAGAAGGAACAGACAAAGGGGAAGAGCAGAGAGCAAGTGCCAGATCAGAAAAGTGGCCAGAAAGAAAAGAAAGGCTGAATATAAGACTTGCATCTGAGAAAAATCTTGCTCCGATTCCTGAAATGTCTGAATCCTAACAAAGTGAACAAGAAGATAATCCAGGTGATCTAAGACGCTCAAGAAGAAAAAGAACACCGTCTCAGAAATACGCGTCTCCTGAGTGGACATATCTGGTTGCAGATGCAGGGACAGAGGAATTCCGAGAGACTGGGAACTGCAACAGTGAGCTACGGAGGGGACACCCTCTTGATTGATATTCAGCTGCTAGTTCCTGGAGTTGAAGCCTTCGAACCCTGACACTGCAAGTTTCGAATCCACCCAGGTTGAGTGGACTGTGATTCTTGATCCTTAATCAAGTTGTTTTCCCTTCTTTTGGTCGATAGCTTACTGCCTTGGAATTGGGAGAAATTCATGCTGAAATCCTGCAACTGGTTCTTCAAATACTTGGCTCTAACCTCATTAGAGATGAAGCTTGAACTGTAATCTGATCGAAGAACTCATTAGGCCTTAGAAAGAAGATAATCTAGCCCCCAGTGAAAGAAGATTTAAAATTAGGGGGGCATAATATCAAGCACAGAGTTAAAATTATCGCCACTTTAGCGTCAGAAAACTGCCGCTAAAGCGGCGATAATGGGCTTGATAATATGCCGCAGAGAATTCCAATAGAAGCCTATGTTGACACCAGAACATGGGCTTCAATGTGAATTCTCAACGGCATATTATCAAGCCCATTATCGCCGCTTTAGCGGAAGTTTTCTGCCGATAAAGCGGCGATAATTTTAACGCCGTTTCTTGATAATATGCCCCAGGGTCCTTTCAATAGAGAGAAGAATTCAGGATTAGGGCTGACTACTTCTCTTCAATAGGCTTAGTATTGATGGACTAAATTCGGCAATAATCAAGTGAAGAAATTAATAAGGACATTGTAATTTGAAACTAAATGTACAGAAAAGAAAACAGAGACTCTCAACGTTTCTTTGGTGTGTCCAATACAACAGTAGAAACATGGCGTCTGAAACATCTAATCGAAAACAAAAATGTATTATTGGAACTCTAATAGCAGTAGTACTACTTGTCATAATTGTGGTGATTGTCCCATCTTTGAGTGGGTCTCCCAATGATGAAAAGAATGGCGAACAACCTACCTTTACCCCACCTGGTTCAAATGTTGATATAGTAGATGGTCCATCTATGAAAGATAAGGAAATGATCAAGTTAACTAGTAGATTGCATGTAGATTTGTCAAAGGGTGATTTCAAGCTGAATGCATATGCACGATTGTTGTACGAGTATGTGGACATGATGGAAGCGAAAGACTGCTATGTGTGTGTGCATGCAATTACCAGCTTCAGTAGAGGAAGGCATACGATACCATCACTTACCTGTGACTTATGGCATTACATGTAGTGTATTATTAAGTATGTTTTACAGCAAAGCCCATTTTGAATATTATTTCTCGAATTATGATGTGGTACTCTCTGAAGTGCCAGTCCTAAAATACATGAACAAATATGATTATTACAAGGAAGTAGAGAGTATGTCTAAGTAGTTTGTGCCTACCATCACTCTAGATACGTCCTATGCACACAGACACAATTTAACCTGCATGCTAACTGACATTGAAAAGAAATTCGTAGATCAGATAGAAGATCGACATGGGCAAACTTTGTTTTGTCCAGATCCGAAGCATAAGGTATTGCCATGGACCAAGGAAGAATAAGATCACAAGGCAAAGGGAAGTTCAGGACCTATAGCTTTAGACTTTCAGCAAAAAGGAAAGTTGTGCATTAAACATCCGTCCACATATTACGACAAGATATTCGTGGGTGAAAGTGATTGTGAGCACATTTTTCTGATTGAAGAGTCCATAAGAAAAGCACTATTGGATAAATTGACCATAGTGCCTAATGTTTATTTTGTGTGTGGTAAGAATGCTTATGTGAAGCTGCCCAAGAATTGGTACGGGACATGTTATTTAGCCATCGTATTTCCCAAAATATTTCATGTGGATGATTCATGGCCCTTGGAAGGAAAAATCTCTCATAGGGGAAAACATGGTGTTAGTGACGGAGAAATCATTGGTGATGTGTTTGGAGCCATGATACCTAGTTTAGGTGTGGTTTTGAATGATGTAAAAATTCGAAAGCTGGAAACGATAGTGGATAAACTCTCAGTGAATACAGCACAAATTCTGTTATTAGTGGATGGTGAGATGGTCTCGATTAGGGCTATGGTTCTTCAAAATCGTCTTGCTTTAGACGTCCTACTAGCAAAAGCTGGAGGAGTCTGTAAACCTTTGAGAGTCCAACAGTGCTGCACTTATATTCCAGACAATAGTCGGGATATAGGAAAATATATTGCCAATATTTCAGATATCCACCAAGAATTGAATAATTTGGCTGCTGAGGGCCTCTGGCATCACATTGGCAAGGGTTTCGGACAAATTGGTAGTTGGTTTGGCAGTTTTGGACTGGGAATTATGGGTTATATCTTGAAACCCATTATCATAACTGTCATTTGCATAATTATATTGTTGGGAGTCATCAAAGCATGCAAATGGCAAAGAGCCATACATCAAGAAACTGTCTTGAAGAAACGAGAACAGCAAATGGAAAGACTGCAGGACAGTCATTACTAGCATCTTAAGGGGTTAGAGAGATTTAGACATCTTCTGTTTAGGTCGGTCTTTTCTACAAGGAGGAAATTCTGAAAGAATGTAATATGATGTTATGACACTAGTCATAAGAGGGGGGAACTGATAGAGCTTTCAGCACTCTATTGTGTATGGGTGCATTATAGTCATAATTGTCATGCACCTAGGTATATAGTTTGCAGTGTTTTGTGATAATGAACATGTATTCATTAGACTCATTTACACATTTACTGTAGTGCCATGTTATATATGATCATGTGTGTATCATCATGCCTGCGTATACAAAATGCTGGACAATTTATAGCCATATAATGTAATTGTTTTTGTTTAAATTGCCAGATTTCCTAGGCCCAAGACTGTACTTGTTTTGCACCTCCTTGGCCTCTCGAGAATTAAATAATGTAATGCATGTTGATTTCAAGAAATAGCAGTGTTCTCATCCTACTGCAGGTATTGGAATGCCAACTCGTTATTTTCAGATTGAAGAAGATACAAGGAATGCTTTGAAGACAGTTAGAAGCGAGAAGGGAGAGTATCTTTCGTGTCTGGCTGCTCTGGGAATCAAGGTCACCACGCCGAACAAAGAAACTTAATTAGAAAGTGTGAACCTCTCCATTTAGAAAAAGTTGCAATGGAAAATTTTACCAGGATGAAACTGAGAATTGAATTCTTTATTATATGATGCGTACGGACAGAGACCCCAGACTTCTGCTAGCTTTCGGAGAGAAAGGAGCATCTTAGAACTCGCTCCTAGCCTTAAGCACCCTAACCCATTTGACATGAGTACTTCTCAGGAAGTCAACACAAATGCTGACACCTTTGGGAATAGATGGAAGGTTACTAGATAACATCTCTTCTTAGTACAGTGTAGGGACAGATTTGTTTTATTCCTGATGAAAAGGGACTTAGACTCTGTCAGTTTTGAGTTGAATCCTGATCCTCGAATTCACCATTCTATTTTTGTTATGCCAAATTACTTATATTCGTAGAATCAGCTCTGTATTGGTATTCTTATATTTTTATATGTTAATCTTACGATGTGTATACATCTTATTATTCTTGGCATTATTATAAACTGACAAACCTAAAGTCTGAGTCCATGGTATTTTCAGGTATACTATTGTCATCATGTTATGAAATGTTTTTCCCCTCCACCACTGTTTAGTAGGTGTAAGAAACTGGCTCTATATGTACTGCACCAAAGTGAGGTACAGTGTGTATAGAGTCCAAACGTCTCCAGAGGTTTGGCAGAGGTTAAAGTTAGGTTAGAACCTTATTCTCTAAAGTGGTAGCTTGGTTGAGTAGTAAGGCAGTATCAGAGCACAGTGTAAAGTATTTGATGTACACACTCAGTCAGCAAATGGTCTCACACACTCAAGAACGGAACTCTAGGCCAATTGTTTTGTATTAAAAAATATACTGTTGTTTTATTTCTAGAACCAAGCAAGCCTGGTACAGGTAAGCATATAAATACTTTGCAGTAGTAATTGTCTTGTTTGAACACAGTTCAGAATTGCAGTATAACTGGTACTGGTTTTGATTACAGATTTAAGAAAGCAGTTTGCAACACTTTGCAGGTATAGTACATTCAATTGAATGGGCTTTTTAAGAAAAGTGCAGTTAAGTACTTTTCAGATTACTTTTCTAACCACAGGACTGGATCCTAGATTCAGCCCTGGGACATTTCCTGAAAACAGGTGAGTAAATGCGTTTTGGTTAAAGGTATGATTTTTAAGGAATATTATTGTATTTCAAAAGTTGACAGAAACCTTTTCACATTGAATCACCAATGTTACCCTACGGGAGGAAATTCACTTAGCAGGTAAGTTACTTTTGCGTTACTTTTGTAATCCAGGGCTGGACTCCTAGATTCAGCACTGGGACATCTACTTAAAACAGGTAAGTAATTAAGTTTTTGCAGTTTGTTCGATTTTTAAAGAAAATTCTTGTATTTCAAAAGTTGACACTTAGAAACCTTTTCACAAAGAACCCCCAATGTTATCCTATGAGGAAAAATTAGTTATCGGTTTCAAGGTAAATAATCGGTCTTTTGAGTTAGGGTTCTGGGGTTAGACTCAGTGGTCTCCCAGCGTCAGTGATGCACTGTTGTTTTGCCCCCAGTGGCACTAGGGCGACCGGGTGCAGAGTGTTGAGGCCCAATGTTATTCTATGGAGGATAGGTGGGCTCCGGTTGGTGGCTGCTGGCAAGCAGGCCACAGGGTTGTGGGAGCAAAGCTCCTAGGGTTAAGCTCAGGGCACGTTGGGGACCAAGTTAGCACCAAAGGGGCACCCTCAGCGGCGCTAGGGGAGAAGGGTGCAGGGTGCAGTTTTGAGGTCGGTGCCCTGTTGAATTCAATGTAGATTCTCCGGGACAAAAAAACACTACAGGCTCGGGGACGAAGATCTTCCAGGAGTGACCACCACTTCGAGGGGTAAGTTGGGATGTAGAGGGAGGGTTCGGCACCACTGGGTTAGGCACACAAGGCTGTGGGGCGATGGGTGCAGGGGTGCCTTTGTACGTCGGATTTTCTTACCCGCTCTGGTCGCGGTAGGGGGGTCTCCTGGATTGAGGCTGCAGGCGTCGTCTGGAGGCATGAGGCAGGTCAGGGGTTGCCAGATCTCGGGTAAGGATCGTCGGGGGGACCTCCTCGTGGCCGGGCCGGGCTCGACGGGTGCAGAGTGTGCTGGATTCTGTGGTTTCTGGCTGGCACCAGAAGCTGCAGTTCAAACACGTTCGGTGTTCACGGGAGAAGCAGCTTTAGAAAGTGCAGGCAGGTCCTCCGGGATTTTTGAGGGTGCTGGCTGCTGGACACGCCGGGGTTTCGCAGGAGCATGTTCGAGGGGAGACAGGCCTGTAGGGCTGGGGCCAAGTCAGTGGGCATCGTCCTCTTGTTAGCTCTGCACAGCTTCTCATCCTTCTTCTTTTCTTGTGGTTGCTGGATCTAAGGAAGGAAGGTTCAGGGTGCTCCTAAATACTAAATATAGGGGCGTAACAGGTAGGTAAAGGGCAGGGACCAATGGATCCCTTCCCTGGGGTGGGTACACCCCCTATTCTGCCACTCTTCAGTGGGAGGGGGGCAGGAGCATGTCCCTGGTTGGCTGGGTCCCCCCATCCTCAAGATGGCGGGGACTCGAGGTTGTGCTTCACCTCGCCTCCCCCACCTTAGGGGTTGAGTTGGCAGAGGTGGGCACACCTCTCTTCCTCACCTGTTTTTCCTGCTGGTTCTCCCGCCCAAAGTGGGGGGTAGAACCAGTGGGGACCAGTTGCTGAAAGCAGCAAATGGTCTGGAGAGGCTCACAAAGGCGACATGCCTTTAAAGCTTCTCCTTCGTGAACCCTGCCCATCCTGGGGGAGGAGGCTTGGCACCTCGTCCCAGGATGTGCATTGTTTCAGGCCCCAGAGAGCAGCAGGCTCTCGACCCAGGGGTTCAGAAACATGTCTGTTGGTGGCAGCCTGTGCAGCCACTCAGTCAGGTCACTGGTAGTTGGTCGTTTTTCAGGGGGCATCTTTAAGATGCCCTCTTTGGTGCATTTTACATTAAATCCCACACTGGCATCAGTTTGGGTTTAATGTGCTGAGAAGTTTGATACCAAACTTCCCAGTCTTCAGTGTAGCCGTTATGGTGCTGTGGAGTTCGTAATGACAACCTCCCAGCACCATATACTCTTAATGGCAGCACTGCACTTACAGGGCCCAGGAATGGACCTAGGTACTGTAGGGGTACAGGGCTCATGCACCTGTACCATCACCACTGGCATAGGGCACCCAGCTAGAGGGGTGACTGATGTATGCCAGGGCAGTGGTTTCTGGGCATGGCACACAGGGATGTGTGCCATGTCGTCTCCTTGTTTTGTTCTGCACCCAGACACTCAGCCTGCAAAGGCAGTGTGTGTGTGTCAGAGTACAGGGCCTCTAAGGGTGACACAATAAGTGCTGCAGCCCTTAGGGGCCTTCTCTGGTCACAGTGCCTTGGGTACCTATGGTACCATTTACCAGGGGCTGGCATGTGGCCAGAGGTGCCAATTGGGTTTAGGCTTCAATGCAGTTTTAGGGAAGGAACACAGGCCCTGGGTACCTGATTGGTAGGAGCCCAGGCCACACTCAGTCAAAGTACATCAGCAATTCAGCAAAAAGGGGGAGCATACCATGCAAGAAAGAGGGCACCTTCTCATAGTAGGTAAAGAAAGATCCAGAATGCTAATTGTTAGGAGGAAGTCAGAGGTGCAATTTAGCGTAATCATCTATATTGCACATTTGAAGGGCGTAGTTCAACTCCAATCCCCTCAAACAGACACAATCCACTTTATTTAGCATGCATTCTGCTCATGCCTCAGGTAGCACAGTATATCTGTTGAAATGTGGCTGTGAGGGAGCTCATCAGTGCATCTCCAAGGCCAATGAAAGCCACAAAGAGCAGCAGGAGCATCATGCCCAGCACTGTCCCAGCTACCTTAAGGGCTGTATTTCCTGCCCTATCAAGAAGCTGGGAGTGGGATTGAGGTGTGTGTTCCCCAGTTCAAACCTCGCCTTGCTGCTCTGTCTGGCTCCTCATTGGGAATCATGCCTTGCTGCTTCCAATGTCCAGCACCAGCCTACGTGTGCCATTGAGCCTCTCAGCTGCTGGCAAAGGAATCAGGGTAAGTATAAAAAGTGTGGTTCTCTGTGTATCTGTATATGTGAGTGTGTGTGAGTGATTAAACGTGAATGAGATTGAGTGGGTGTGTGTGTGAGTACGAGAAAATGTGTGAGTAACAGTGAGTGTTTATGAGTAAGACTGACTAAGTGAGAGAGTGTGAGTTAGAGTGAGTGAGAGGGAAGAGATTGAATGCAAGGGGGAAGAGAGTGAATGCGAGAGGGAGTGAGCATGAGTGAAAGTGTCAGTGAGTGTGTGTTAGACCTGACAACCGTAGGGTGGGTTCTCATTTCACCTTGTTGCTTACCTCTTCCACTTTTCTGCCCTCATTTTTCCTAGGATTAGGACTCTTTACCATTTAACTGGGGCTAAAGTGCTTGTGCTCTCTCCCCTAAACATGGTAATATCGGTTCATCCCTAACTGGCACATTCAATTTATGTATAAGTCTCTAGTAAAGTGGTAATGCATGTACCCACAGATTGTGAATTAAATGCTAGTAGGCTCACAGCACTGATACAGCACTGATTGTGCCACCTACTTAAGTAGCCCTTTAACCATGTCTCAGGCCTACCATTTCATAGCCTGTGTATGCCGACCTGGCAAAACTAAACTTTTACCAGGCACAAACCATCCTTTCTTATGAGTATAAACTACCCCTAAGGTAGGCCCTGGACAACCCAGAGGACAGGGTGCAATGTATTTAAAAGGCAGGACATGGACGTGTACGTTTTACATGTCCTGGTAGTGAAAAACTCTCAAATTAATTTTTCACTACTGCAAGGCCTATCTCTCCTATAGGATAACATTGAGGTTTACTTATTGCATTTTATAAGTGTCATTTCCAATTGGGAAGAGATAAACCCTTCAACTCTGATGTCTCTGGAATCACAATTTAAAATTCAAACTTATGATAAAGTCAGATTTTAAATTACAATTCTGAAAATTGCACTTTTAGGAAATTGCCCTTTTCTTGCTTTAGACATGTGGTACCTGAAGCCTGTCTCTGATCACATGACTGGATGTAGTTTGCAGTTGATCTTTGTATATTCCTCCTAGGCAGCCACACACAATGTGTGCTTAGATGTATCTCAATGGGCCATCTCTAAAAAGGATGGGAGGGAGAAGTAGGGCACTGCCTCACTTACACCTGAATACACTGTCCTTTCCACACACAAAAAGCTACATACCCCCCTGTAGAGAGTCTGGAGCCAGGTCAGGAATGGAGGACATCTGTGCACTTCAAAGGCATGTCTTTTAAGTCTCTCCCACTTCAAAGGCACAACTGGGCTTCAGTACTGGACCTCAGACTCCACCAATTCAGTACACTTCTGGATCTGGGGATACTCTGCCAGGAAGAAGAACTGATATGTTGCTGAAGGACTGTCACTCTGCTGGACTTCACTCCCTGGACTCCTGCTTTGCTGTGCTGCTCTGCTGCCTACTGCCCCCTTGCCTGGGTGAGAAGGACTAGACCTGTATCCCTTGACCTCAGAACCCAGAGTGACTCCAAGGGAAAGTTGGCTGGCCTCCTGATCTGATGTCTAAGAGGTCATAACAGGCTTCCAACCCCTAGACCTGGACTCTGCCATCTATGAGTCTACCGTACCAAGTGGTTCCACCCCAGTCCTGGACCCTAAGAAGTGGGTGTAAGGTGCTTGCTAGTGGAACTGATGGATCTTCTCTGCTAAGCAGCACATCCCCAAGCAGAACCAACGCATCTTCTCGGCTGAGGGGTGCATTCCCAAGCAGAATTGAAGCTTTGTTGCTGCTGTGTGGATTTGACCCGTCACAAAGAACTCACATTGCCGCTGCAACCCGCATCTTGGGACCATCGCCTTCGGAATCCCCAACTCCGTGACGCTTTGCCCAACGCATCCTCTCCTCGCCTCTCTCATCGATGGCAGTCTCACCGATAACAATGAAACTCCACATTGCAGCTTGTGACCTTGTCCCAATCCAGTTCAACCAGATATCCCCAATAGTGGTTTGTGTTTTGTTGCGCTGTTTCTCACTATAAACTTTAAAATTAAAGAACTCCAGTTCTACTAATTGTATTTTTGTCCTTTTGGTCTTGTATCATTTATTAATTTCAGAGCTATTTTCTAACCTGGTGAGGGATCGCTTTGCGTGGTGTTTTCACTGTGTTACTGTTTTATGTGTTTCACAAATACTTTAGACACTGACTCTAAGTAAAGCCTGATTGCTCTGTGCCAACCTACCGGAGGGCGAGCAAAAGGTAATTTAGGGTTTGCCTGCCTCTTACCCTGACTAGGATTGTTGTTGTTGCTTGACCAGGGCTCATACTCCAGTCAACAAGTAAACCAATTTCTAACAGCATGAGTATGTTTGTTTGCAAGTTTTAGGGTGTTGACATGGCATACTCAATATAATTCTGGACTTCTTGTGGCACCCAAGGTAGCCTGCTGTCACTGGCATATTGAAAATAATTCTTGCAATAAGGAAGGGCACCCATGGCAAAATGCAGGCCACAACATATTTGAAGTAATGCTTGGCATAGGGGCCCTGTGGAAAACTGCAGGCGCTTGCATAGTAGGAGAAATTCTTGGCATGGGGCACCCAAGGCAAAATGCTAGTGCTGGGACACTGCTGGCAATTCTTCCAAGGCAAAAAGCGAACCCTGAAATGCTGGAAGTAATACTTGACATAAGGGGACAACTATGGCAACATGCTGGTGCTGGCATACTAGGGGTACGTCTGTACCTCAGAGAGGAAAAAGCAAGCACAAGGAGATAATGGACGGAGTGCTGAAACTTTTAAGATACTCACCCCCAGTTATGGATTTAACTCAGATCTGTGACTGGGGGTAAGTGTCTGAAAAGTTTCGGAGCTCTGTCCATCATCTCCTTATGTTAGCTTTGTTTGCTCTAAGTTGGCAGGGTATGCCCAGATGTGGGTCCCTTGCTCACTTTGCCACTGGATTCAAGTTAGCCTGGCTGATGAGGGAATATTACCCCGAAAACAGCCCCAGGATGCTTGTTGCCAGTCTAGGGAAGACCTGGCCTGGCAGTTCGGTCTGGACTCTTCCCATGAGACACAGGGTCAAGAATCATTTGCATATGGCTGGGTCTGAACTGGGGTGGCAGAGTGAGCTAAAGAATGATGATGGATTCAACCTAGATCTGTGACTGGGGGTGAGAGTCTGAAACGTTTTGGCGCTCCGTCCATCATCTCCATGTGTTTGTTTTGTTTGCCCTAAGTTGGCAGGGTATGCCCAGACGTGGGTCCCTTGCTCACTTTGCCACTGGATTCAAGCTAGGCTGGCTAGCCGGTCCCAGGATGCTTTTTTCCGGTCTGGGGGAAGACCTGGCCTGGCAGTTCGGTCTGGACTGTTCCTTTGAGGTACAGGGTCAAGACTGATTTGCATTTGGCTAGGTCTGAACTTGGGTTGCAGAGTGAGCTAAAGAATGAAGATGGATTCAACCCAGATCTGTGACTGGGGATAAGTGTCTGAAAATTGTTGGCGTTTTGTCCATCATCTCCTTGTGTTTCTTCAGAGAGGACAGCCATGGCAAACTGGGGCAAAATACTAGCATTGGCACAATGAAGGTCATTCTTAACATAAGGGGTACTCTCAGGGAAAATGTTGGAAAAAAAAGAGTGAACACTTGGCAGGTATTATACCCCACTACTTTCAAAAATCATCAGCCACGGGGGGCGTGGTCTCGCACCACGAGAAGATGGCGGCTGAGTTTTGAGCTCCGCTCATACGCGGAGAAACTCCACGGATTACAGCCGGTTTCATCGAGTTTCGTCACATACCGAGGATGCCGTCCGGATGATGAAGGGTCGGGGCGGTGACTGTACCCGTTCCGATCCTGGAATCTTCTTCCGCGGACCCGGTAGATGCGGCGGTGATTTCCCCTCAGTGAAGCGCCTGTAACGGCCGCCATTTTGCGATGGCTGCTTATGAAGTTGCTGGTCACTCTGAGATAATCCGGCGCTTCAGTAATTAGCGTGCGGCAACGTTTTTTTTTCTATTTTTTTTTCTCTCCTCAACATTTATGGATGTACTGCCGTAAGAATTGTTTTCAGCACGCTATCATGTCTGGATGTAGGCGAGGCTTATATTCTTGTCCTCCTCACTACATGCCCCAGTCACAGCATGTTATTTCTAGCATCAATTTTTGAGAACTATTTGGGCAATGGTGCCAGCTGCAATCTTCTCTCCTTTCTATGGCTCTTAGCTTCCTATCCAGTATGTGCTTATTTTAATTTTTTGATATTTGTTGTCACATTTCCTAGCCTCTTGGTGATTTGTCCTTTTTAACAACGACGCTGTTTTGCTCACAAGTGTCAATTATTGCTAGAGTGCTGACGTTCTTTTGTGAATTATTTTTTATTTTTTTTTGCTCTGTTCTCTGGTCCCCGGAGACTTTTTGAGGAGTGAGGTGTCTCTTTTTGACGGATGGGCAGGCGGAAGTCTTTATTGAAGATCACTTCTCGACCACCTTACCGTTTCATGATGGCTAGTGAAGCTTCTACTGCGGCTAGAGCAGTCTCTTCAGGTACCAAGCCCAAGAGAGCCAAGAATGACCCTCCCTCACCCATACATTCCTCTCAACACCCCGTTCTGGATACTATTTTGGATGAGGTGAGGGGTCTTAAATCTTTAAGGCCACTACTAATGAGAAGCTACAACTAATTGAGGATAGGTGGATTACTATGGAAGCTAAGGTGTTCGATATGGAGCAACGTATTAGTGATGTGCAGGATATTTCTACTAAAATTCCAATTTTGGAACAGGAAATCCAGCGTCTTAAACTGCACTCAGAGGACCTTGAAAATCGTAATCGGCGTAACAACCTACGCCTTTATGGCTTACCAGAAAATTTGGAGGGTCCTGATTTGCTCCTATTCCTGAGGAAATTTCTGACTGAACTTTTAAGCATTTCCCCGGAGCCTGCTTTGAACATTCAACGTGCACATAGACTTGGTCATCTTCAACCTAATGCTTCTAAGCCTAGAGGCATTATCATGTTGTTTTTGGAATTTACTGACTTAATGCGAGTCCTCTCAGCTGCCAAGTTGAAGCGTCACCTTACTTGGTCAGGTCATAACATCTTTATTTCACAAGACGTATCTAATGCTACCAATGCGAGAAGGAAGGAATTTCTGGCGCTTCGTCCACAAATGAGACAGTTGAATGTTCGCTATGGTATTCTACATCCATGTCTGTGTAAAGTCACTCATGATGGCTCCACTCGGTCTTTTGATGACCCTCTTAAATTGAAGTTGTTTCTTCAAAACCTGTCCTCACATGCTGCGACTGGCTCTTCTCCTTCTACTTAATGTCCTTGTGTCTTTTTGCTCTTCCTTTTAATACGGCTGTTTCTTGGTTTTCTATTTGTATCTTTTTCTCTGTCACATCATCTCTTGTTGATGCTGTTACGCCCCATGCATTTGTTTTTATTGTTGTTTCTCTTTAGATCTGGATATCTTTCCTTGATCTATCTTTTTTCACTTCTTTTTCTATCCTCTATTTCTTTCTTTGCTTTGTTACTCTTCTCGTCAGTTTGTCCTTTTATTCATCTGACAATGTGCTGTTTATTGCGTATGTCTTTTGGAATTGTGCACTGTCCTATTGTATATTGTAGTTTTTATTCCTATTTTGATCAATTTTGGTGTCTCTTTTTTTTAGATGTCTCCCTGAAGTGTATTATCTCATTCCGTATTGTTCCCCTCTGATCCCTCATTATGTGTAATTTTGTTACATGGAATGTTCGTGGTCTGGGCAACCCCGTCAAAAGACAAAAGGTACTTTATCATTTATCCAAATTAAATTCTCAGGTATCTTTCATTCAAGAAACACATTGTAATGAAGCGGAATCACTTAAGCTAAAAAGACAATGGGGAGGCCAAGTTGTGTATTCCCCTGCTTCTAGTAAAAAAGGGGGTGTAGCTATATTGTTTCATAAATCTTTATCTGTGCAAATTGTTTCTACGCAAAATGATGCTGATGGACGATGGGTAATGGCCAGGGTTGTTATACATGGTAAGGATTTGGTTTTATTGAACATATATAGCCCGGTCAAACCAGACCCCAAGTTCTGGCATGACATCAAGGTTCTACTCTCCTCCTTTGATTGTCCTAATATTATTATTGCTGGAGATTTTAACCAATGGTTAGACCCATTTTCTGATAGACAATCTCAGTCCAAGTTTCATCCTGACAAATCCCATAAAGCTTTTCAATCGGCCATTACCTCTCGTCCTCTATTTGATGTTTGGAAGACATGTAATCCAGATTCTCTTGAGTTTACGTTTTTTTCCAATGTTCACCATACACGATCTAGGATTGATTATATTCTGGTCAGTAAATCCCTGCTCCCATCTATTCAATCCTCGGAGATTGGGTCAATTTTCATTTCAGATCATGCACCAGTCCTTTCTGTTTTGGATCTCTCGTTAACCTCCCAAAAATTTAGTCGTTGGAAACTCAATAATGTTTTATTATCGGATTCTACTTTCATAAAAGAAGCTACTTCCTTTGTCAGTGAATTCTTCATCTTTAATAACCCCTCATCAACCTCTGTTCCCAATAATTGGGATGCTTTTAAGGCCTCATTTCGGGCATTTACTATTTATTATGTTTCTAGGAAAAAGAAAATTGCTCGAAATAAATACTTAGCTTTACTACAACAGCTTAAATTACTGGAGCATAATTACTTCACTTCTAAATTGCCCTCGGCTCTATATGACCTCATTAAGGCCAAATCTGAGCTTAACAAACTTGCGACAGTTGAAGCTTGTAATATTCTTCTCAAAATTAAATCCAAATACCATGGCGGTCAAAACAAAGCTGGTAAGATGTTAGCTAACTATTTGAAAATCAAATCTGAGCGTAAAAATATTGGTCCCATCTTAAATGAATCCACCAAACGCTTAGGTGCCGATTCGGATCCTGGAGAAACCGGGTACGAACCGTCGGTCGGAGCGTTTTCTCCGTCCGACTCGTACCCGGGAAATAAACATTACAAACATGGAAGTACGATTCCCACGGAAACACCATTTCCGTACGAATCGTAAAAAACACCGACCGACGAAAATATACATACGAATGTGATCCGGGAACGCTCCGACGTGACGTCGGGACGCATTCAGGCTGCGGTTCACGAACCAGGAAGTACGATCCGCACCGACGTCACCCCGCACGGATTATATTTTCCGGCTGCCAAAAACTGCCGGGAAATCAGGACGATGCGCACAAGGAGCACCTGTACGCGACGGACAGCCATGGACCCGAACCTACGTGTCATCCCAGCCCTCATAGCAGTCCACCTGCTCTACAGGCACCGACGCAGATGCCGCAGAAGGTCAGAATAACACCCAGGGGCAAAGGGGGGGGCAGGACACATAACCCCTACACAAGTCACAAATTACACATGCCCTGGACATACCTGACCTGCAGGACCTGGTCACCTCGAGGGGGTGGGGGCGTGTCCAGCAACGCAAGCGTCCGCCACAACGGAAGTGGATGTTGACGTGAACCGGCAACACAACAATACCGGTACGTACCGTACCCAGGCCTTAAGAGCGTGGGTACGGGCCGTACCACGCCCACCACTACGTCACCCCAACAATGGCGGTACGGTCCGTACCCACGTACTAAAGGCCTGGGGACGGGTTGTACCAGCATTGTTGGGGTGATGTAGGGGTACGCGTGGTACGACCCGTACCCACGCTCTGAAGGGCTGGGTACGGTGCGTACCCCTACGGCACCCCATTGGGGTCTGCACCGTACCCAGGCCCTCAGAGCGTTGGTACGGGTCGTACCACGCGTACCCCTACATCACCCCAACAATGCTGGAACGGCCCGTACCCAGGCCATTAGAACGTGGGTACGGGCCGTACCGCCATTGTTGGGGTGACATAGTGGTGGGCGTGGTACGACTCGTACCCACGCTCTTAAGGCCTGGGTACGGTACGTACCCAGGCATGCAAATCGTGGGCACGGGAATGTATGGAGCGTACCCCCACCCGTGTATGAATGGAGCGTACCCCCACCCGTGTATGAATGTAGCGTACCCACACCCCACCAGCGTATGTACGGAGCGTACCCACACCCGTGTATGAATGGAGCGTACCCACACCCCACCAGTGTATGTACGGAGCGTACCCACACCCGTGTATGAATGGAGCGTACCCACACCCCACCAGTGTATGTACGGAGCGTACCCACACCCGTGTATGAATGGAGCGTACCCACACCCCACCAGTGTATGTACGGAGCGTACCCACACCCGTGTATGAATGGAGCGTACCCACACCCGTGTATGAATGGAGCGTACCCACACCCCACCAGTGTATGTACGGAGCGTACCCACACCCGTGTATGACTGGAGCGCACCCACACCCGTGTATGAATGGAGCGTACCCACACCCGTGTATGTCCCAACCGTACATGCCCAGACATAGGATGGTTGTGTGCCCATCACTCCCAGCAGTGCCCAGACACAGGAGGGGTGTGTGCAGAGTCCTCCCAGCAGTGCCCAGACACAGGAGGGGTGTGTGTAGAGTCCTCCCAGCAGTGCCCAGACATAGGAGGGGTGTGTGCCTATCACTCCCAGCAGTGCCCAGACATAGGAGGGGTGTGTGCAGAGTCCTCCCAGCAGTGCCCAGACACAGGAGGGGTGTGTGCCTATCCCTCCCAGCAGTGCCCAGACACAGGAGGGGTGTGTGCCTATCACTCCCAGCAGTGCCCAGACATAGGAGGGGTGTGTGCAGAGTCCTCCCAGCAGTGCCCAGACACAGGAGGGGTGTGTGCAGAGTCCTCCCAGCAGTGCCCAGACACAGGAGGGGTGTGTGCAGAGTCCTCCCAGCAGTGCCCAGACATAGGAGGGGTGTGTGCCTATCACTCCCAGCAGTGCCCAGACACAGGAGGGGTGTGTGCCTATCACTCCCAGCAGTGCCCAGACACAGGAGGGGTGTGTGCCTATCACTCCCAGCAGTGCCCAGACATAGGAGGGGTGTGTGCAGAGTCCTCCCAGCAGTGCCCAGACACAGGAGGGGTGTGTGCAGAGTCCTCCCAGCAGTGCCCAGACACAGGAGGGGTGTGTGCAGAGTCCTCCCAGCAGTGCCCAGACACAGGAGGGTGTGTGCAGAGTCCTCCCAGCAGTGCCCAGACACAGGAGGGGTGTGTGCCTATCACTCCCAGCAGTGCCCAGACACAGGAGGGGCGTGTGCAGAGTCCTCCCAGCAGTGCCCAGACACAGGATGGGTGTGTGCAGAGTCCTCCCAGCAGTGCCCAGACACAAGAGGGGTGTGTGCAGAGTCCTCCCAGCAGTGCCCAGACACAGGTGGGGTGTGTGCCTATCACTCCCAGCAGTGCCCAGACATAGGAGGGGTGTGTGCAGAGTCCTCCCAGCAGTGCCCAGACACAGGAGGGGTGTGTGCAGAGTCCTCCCAGCAGTGCCCAGAGATAGGAGGGGTGTGTGCAGAGTCCTCCCAGCAGTGCCCAGACACAGGAGGGGTGGGTGCAGAGTCCCCTCAGCTGTGCCCAGACACAGGAGGGGTGTGTGCCTATCACTCCCAGCAGTGCCCGAACATTGGAGGGGTGTCTGCACAGTCCTCCCAGCAGTGCCCAGACACAGGAGGGGTGTGTGCAGAGTCCTCCCAGCAGTGCCCAGACATAGGAGGGGTGTGTGCAGAGTCCTCCCAGCAGTGCCCAGACACAGGAGGGGTGGGTGCAGAGTCCCCCCAGCTGTGCCCATGGAAAGACCCAGCAGAACACGAAACACATGTGTGCGAGGCTGGGAGTACACACATGCATAGTGCGGAAAAGGTAACATGTACACATGAAGTCCTGTCAATATACTCCAGTCACAAGTACAGTGACCCCCAAGGATGACACAAATGATGCAGGTGGAGACCTTGGCCAGCATGCATGGCCAAAGTTGAAGGGGTCCGTCACACACCCAGCAAATGTAGACACAGCACTGCACCAATGTCTTCACAACACCCTGCAGGGAAGATGTCAGGGTCCACAGAGGAAGGTACAAACCTTGGGACAATGTCACCATGCAGTAACAGCTTACATGAGCAAAGTTTGATAGCAAATACCGTGTGATGGCACACAGATAACAGGGTCCACCCCACGAACAGCACACTACAACATATCCCAGACACCTAACACATTATCGCCACCCCAAATCATGGAGCAGCACCACCAACAGCAATGCCAGAAAAGCAGTAGTGTGCCAAGGAAAATAAAATTGCTTTATTCAGCAATGTTCTAAAATGAATTGTATGAAGAGTTCCATATGCACAAGGCCCATAGGGCAGTCCATAGTTCCAATCCAGGTGGGGGACACATTGGGATGCGTGTCCCCTAGCTTGCCTGCACAGTTCAGACTACCTTGTCATCCACAGGGGGGGGGGGCATCATGTGGGGGGGAAGGACCAGGCACCGCAGGGACAGGAGGGGCAAGGGTAGGTGTTGTGGGTGCAGGGACGGACGACTCCAACACAGGGGGTGGGGCAGCGCCAAAGGTGGATTTGAGCACGGCGCTGCACACTACTGCCAGGTCGCCCAGTGTCTCCCCTGCACCCGAAGGAACCACAGGACCCAAGGGGGGGGGTCGCAGGGATGGGTCGCAGCACTACTGGGGGAGGGTGTGGACAGGGGGGGGACACAACTACCCTGACCGGGGACTCCTTTGACTGCTTGCGGGGTGGTGTCACTTTGGGGCTCAGGGACAGAGCGGCCATGAAGGAGTCTTTGGTGGAATCCTGGCCAGGAGAGCTGAGGGGAGTGGATTTGGAGGGTGTTGGTCATGAGGAATGTGGACTCTCACTCTGGCTGCGTGTCTTCCGTTTTTCCCCCGACCCAGTGGGTGTGCCTACTTCACCCTGTGTGTGCGTGCCAGGAGGTGTGCGCTTTGCCTTCCCTGGTGGTGTGGTGCCTGTGTCTGGTGGTGTGCTTGCATGGGGACGTCTGGGTGTGCTTTGGACAGGCATGGGATTGGGAAGTGTGGATGGTTCAGGGGTAGGGGGGGGACATAGCGCTGCAGGAGACCCACTGCTGCAGTCAGTGTCGAGTCTATGGACCTCAGCAAGTTGCGTTGGTCAGACTGCGCAGCTGAAATGCCCTCCATGTATGCCTCCATCTGGTTGAGCACTCGGCTGTGGCCATGGAGGACATTAAGCATCGCAGTCTGACCAACCTGCAACTGCCGCAGGATATCCACAGACTCGGCATTGGTGGCAGCAGTGGAGACAGGGGCAGGGGGTGCGGTGCCTGGCAAGAAGGAGACACGTGGTGACCTAGCACGGCGGGAAGGGACACGAGCAAGTGGGAGGCCGGTGATCGGAATGGAGGGGGCGGGTAGTGATGGAATGCTGGTGTCAGCTGTGGGAGCAGCCTCCGCCCCCTCGGAGTGCTCAGCCTCGGACCCGTCTGCGTCATAGTCAGTGGTGGTTTGACTGGACAGGTCCTCCGCTGCACTCCCGTCGGACTCCGTGCCACTCGATGTGCCAGCCAAATCAGCACTGCTGGCACTGGTGCTCGCTCCCTCCTCACGGTCCGTGCCAGTGTCTCCCTCGTAGTCCCCCGACGATGCTGTGGGCAAGGTGAAGAGACAGGAGAAATCAGAGACCTGTATACATATGTCACATGAGTCAACTCTACATAGGTCACAGTGCATAGCCTGAAAAGCAACAAGAGTAACATCTACAATACAAGGTACATATGTAGTCCCTGCAACACACAGTTTGTTGACCCACCATGCCACTGTTAAAATATGGATAGCATGACACAATAGCAAATAACTTGATATCAAATTGTACAGAGGAGCCAGGCTCTGGGGACAATCTAGCACAGCATCAGCGACACACAGCGTAGCCAAGAAAGGGATGAGCAGGAACCATGTCTATCAACTCTTGGGACATGCTGCAAAGGTAATACTGAAAACCATGGCCAACATGACTGGGGCACTGCACCTTGAGTGTTTGGCCACACAAACATCACACACTAGCCAGACCGAGCAAGGAGACTTCAGGTTTGGACATGTAGGCCTTGCCCGCACCAACCCCCCCCTACCTGAGACAATGTGATTGAGACAGAGGAAGTACTTACACCTCTTAGTCTGGGATAAAAACACATGGCCTGCAATTAATCCTGATCGCACACAAACTACCCCTGGTGCGCCTGTCCACATATATCACTGACAAACAACCATCATCAGATAGTTGTACCAAGACACACAGGCACTGGCCCCTGTGAGTATGCACCAGCTAAATTAGGTCACCCTGTACAGTGGACACATGTAGCACAGTATACGTGAATACAAATGAGGCCAGGGTACTATGCCACAGGGCAAAAACTATGCTGAAGACACAGAGAATGTCCACATTGTCTGATGACACACATGATACCTAGGAAAAGGTGCCCCAGGGGACTGTAGTGGCCACACTACTCCATGGCCCTGGATGGATATGACTGGAACACAAGCCACCATCCCTGCACTATGCATATCTCACACTCAAGCACATCATGTCAGAGGGCACAACATTCGACATGCAGGCAGTAAGGCAGTACACATGAAACACACACTCCCATGTCGGGACTCAGCATCAGTGCCAATTAACATGGACCCCACAATGACAGAACTGGCCAGGGCACAGGCAACGTGCAAAAACCTGTTACACACCACCCCCACACATGATGCTGCAAGCATTGGGCACTTGGAGTAACTGCCAGCCTAGATGACCTTGTGCAAGAGTGACTACACACAGACCAGGGAACACATGGCAAGGAGGGGAAGGGAGGAAGAACAACACCGCTTTACTTTGGGGAACAGGATATGCACTGCACATTTAAACCCTGGCAGTGTATCCATGCAACTGCGCACTTCCAAAAGCTGGTCACACACAAAAAACACACATGTACCTACCCCCTTCCTGCTGCTGCTTCTCCGCTAGGCGCCTATCCAAGTCAGGGAAGACCACAGCCAGCACACGCTTATGGATGTGGGTCAGACGCCGGCGCCCACGTTTTTTGTGGCTCACAGGTGAGTCCCCCAGCAGGACCCGTGCGATCCTCCGCGTCCAGCACCGGATGTCCTGCCAGCGTTTCCTCACCTGGGCTAGGCATCGCTTCCGACCCTCCGTCCTCCTCACGGCACTGACGGCTTGCTTCCAGATCTCCCCCTTGGCACAGACGCCTACCTGTGAGGATGCAAAAGTGACAATACATCAATCCACCTTATCAATGATACAGAGACACACATATTACAAATTATGCATGTTTGAACTGGCCATAGTATGCAGCCAACTCATTGCACCTTTGTCATAGTGACATCATCCTCCTGGGAATGGGCAAATGCAGTAGGTGCCATTGAAAGTACACAGGTGGCATGAGGGGTGCAACACAAGCAATGATGCAGGCTCACACTGTGCATCCCAAGCTACAACAGGAATCTGAACAGTACCCCTAAGCAGTCACATGCCCCAGCCCACTTACGCTACCTCAGCAGAGTACACAGACACACACAGGCACTGAACAATCACCTGGCATTGGCAACTGCCGCTACAAACCTCACTCTGCACATGTGCCACTAGACTGGGGGTGTCACAGATGTGGGGCTGTCTCAGCACGGCAGACATCCAGCACAGCTCCCTGCTCACATCAGATGGGCAGGGTGTATCCATCCCACATGCAGCTGGGGTGCAACACTCCACATATGCACACACCCACATGACAGGAGACTCACACACACACACCAATGTCCAGGGGACGACCACATCATTTGGACACTCTCACCACAGGTACACTGAACAGACACACATCTGTGGGTACTGGCACCTGTCACCTTGGAGGGAGCACAGACTCACATCAGGACTGTAGAAACAACATTTCCAGGAGGATTAGGCAGTCCGAAAGCGGCATGCACCATGCAGTGATCGTCACAATAAGCACCATGCTAGTGCGTTGTGCACACAGGAACTACAGCATGCTCTGCATGGGAGACATGAGCCCTTCCCCCCCCCCTGGGAACCACTATGAAGAACCCTGCATGTCTGTCACACCTGGACACAATGCCAGAAGTCACAGTCACAAAAAGGGGCACAGTTTAAGCTAGTGGAGTCTGCACTCACCTGCTCCACTGGTCGACCATACCGCATGGTGTACTGTGGGAGGATCACATCCACCAACGTCATATTCTCCTCCATGGTGAATGGCTGGGCCCTCTTCACAGACCTGGACATGGTGCGAGAGGAATGACAAGCAGCAGCAGTGTTGTGGAATGAAAGGATGTGCAGGCAAGTGCTCTCTCAAGGGACCTGGCTGCCTTATATCTTCCTTGCTGGCCTGTTTCATTTACAGGAGTACAGAGTGATTGGCTCAGTCACATTTGCATCCTACGTGTCCTCCAATCATTTTAAAACTACCCCAGTGACAGGCTTTGCATGGTTTTAAAATTGAGCATGATGTATTGCCAACAACCACATTGCAACAAAGTATATTGTCTCCAACCGACTTCTGCTGGCCACATGATGCAAAATTCAAACCTGAAACTCGGTCTCCATGACAACCAGCATGCATTTAGGCCGCTATACTTGTCCCTCATGTGTCCCCTATGTCAATCCTATGTCACAACACAGGTACGGTGCGTTCCACAGCCCTAAGGCACCCCAAATGCATTGCAACGGACCGTACACGTGTGTGTATGGTCCCCATCACTATGGGAGTGCTGGCGAATGCGTATGCCATAGTGATACGGACCGTACACGCGTGTGTAGGGTCCCTATCACTATGGGAGTGCTCGCGTACGTGTACACCATAGTAGTCCGGACAGTACACACGCGTGTACGGTCCGTATCACTGTGGTGTACGCGTACGCCAGCACCACCATAGTGATAGGGACCGTACACACACGTGTACGGTCCGTATCACTGTGGCGTACACATACGCCAGCACCACCATAGTGATAGGGACCCCACACACGCCCTCGGAGCGTATGTACGGTGGGATTCACACCTGACAGTGGTGACAGGCGGAATGAATTGAGCTGTCATACATGGCCAAGGCTGGACATCAAGGCATTGTCTGTGCAGTACTACATGTGTCGGGCACAGGTGGGTCAGGCTGTGATGTGGCACCATACTCCTGAGGTGTGAAGCTAATTACAGTATGATGAGCTGTGTACACATGTCACGTGTGATGGTGCCCTATGTGCCACACATCCCCTTCACTCCTTTGACATGTGTGCATGTAGTACTGACTTGGTGGGCCATGCGTCACTGGCATGGCACAGTCACCGACACCCGCAAATGTCCCCTGATGCCAGGTACACGGAATGTTACCCCTGCCAAGTGAATGCCCGCGTTGCACGCTGTAGCTATGTAATGTGTGTGTCATGTGTTCCCATAGGTTTGCTGTAGGTGTTTGGTCAAATGCATCTGCAGTTGCTGCAACCAACATGTGTCTGTGTGTAGATGGGCATGGCACACTGTTACGCACACCAGCACACATGTGTAATCCGACGTTAGGTGTGTATGTATGCATCGACACGGAGTTCCAAAACAAGGACATATCTGCATACTCTCAATGTATGTGTGATCAGTCTTGACATGTAATCCTTCATGGCAAGGTGTGTGGTCTGTCCTTATTCTATGACATGTGACCTGTGCCTCTAGTGTTCCGCAACCTGTCTGTACAATAAACATCCTTCTTCTGCACATATTTGGATGTCTGTAACTCCTGTAATGTGTCTGCCTGCTCACTTACACTGGCCCACAGCTAGTTTCATGGCATGGCATACTGAGGTTGAGAATCAACGTTTGTAGCTGGCTCTTGGTAGGAGTGTCACATGCCTGGCATACGTGTCCAGGGCATATTGCACAGACCTGACTCTGTATGTAGCATATGTGTATTGCCTGTTGAGCATGTGCTCTCTACATTGACATTGGTGGTGTACTGTACTCACTCTTCGTTGTCCCTTCTAATTCACTGCAGGGCTCCGCCTCTCCTTCGACCAATTCCGGACTTGGCTGACATGCGGGAAAATGACTGTATACGCCGCTACCGCTTCCCCCAACGCTTGATTGAGGACCTGATGACACAGCTGGCACCACACCTCCAACCGCTACACAGGTATCCTACTGCACTGACACCCAAGATGAAGGTGATGGCAGCCCTACATTTCTTGGCCACGGGTACCTTTCAACATACTATTGCCCATGTCGGTGGCATGTCCCAAACCATGTTCAGCCGTGTTCTGCATGATTTTTTAGAGGCCATGTTGGAGCACCTGGATGAGTTAATTAAATTCCCAACTCCTGAGCAGTTGACAGCTGTCAAGCGTGAGTTCTATGCCCTGGGAGGGATGCCCCATGTCATTGGGTCCATAGATGGAACACATGTGGCTTTGGTACCACCACAGGCACAGGAGGTAGCCTTCCGTAACCGCAAGCATTACCACTCCATTAATGCCCTTGCGGTGTGTCTTGCCAACATGGTGATTTCACATGTCTGTGCTCGTTTTCCAGGATCAGCACACGATGCGTACATCATGAGGCGTAGCAGGGTGCCTGAAATGATGCTGCAGCTGTGCAACGAACGAGCATGTATTGTTGGTGGATGTACTCTGGCAGTCCTGTATTTAACGTCATCTTCCTGTCGTACTGCTTCTCCTGACCCACTCTTGTCCATGATGTTTCCATGTAGGGGACGCTGGCTATCCCAACATGCCATGGCTGATCACGCCTCTCCACAACCCCAGCACGGCTGCTGATCACCGCTACAACAACGCCCATGGGCGGACCAGGCGAGTGATAGAGAGGACGTTTGGCCTCCTGAAGAGCCGATTCCGTTGCCTCCACAAGACCGGTGGCGCACTCCCATATGCACCGGTGAAGGTCTGCAAGATATTCCTCGTGTGCTGCATGCTGCACAACATGGCAGTGGAGAAAGCTGTGCCACTCATCCTGGATCCAGATGAGCAGGACCATCCACCCGTGGAGGATGAAGGGCTTGGTCATGAGGCAAGTGATGTGGAGGAGGAGGAGGCGGTAGAGGACATGCGGAGTCGGCTCATACGCGATTTTTTTGCTTAGTGGTGAGTTCCAGTGTCTGAGTGTGCACGCATTGGGCTGTGTGTGGCAAGTGTTGCAATGTGTGTGTCCATCTGCATGTCTTCCAAGTGAGTCAGAGGTGTGTTTGGATGTGTCACTCGAGTGATGGTGCAATAGAAGAATGTTTTTCCAGAGTCATCATTGTCACCTAGCATGTTGACAACCTAATACGTGTCGAGTACATGCACATGCATGCGGATGTGCTTCTTTTGGCTGACTTCTGGTGTGTCTCCCATCCACAGGTACTTGCGCATGCTGTCTGCTGGTGGCATTGTTGTGCTCCTGCTATTCCTCATGAACACAGCAACATGTGCTGAATCAGCGTTACATGCACGGACAAGTTCGAAAATCTCCTTCGGGTAAGGGATGCAGCACGGCTTTTTGGGAGTGGTATTTGTTTTGAATGTGTGTGCACTGCTCCTGTTCATGTTTGGATACTTTAAATACATGTAGAATCACCATGGGGCACATGACATGGAGCAGAATTCACCTGAATTGATGGTCAGACTTGGTGACAGTCATCTGTAATGGGATTGTGGATTGTGATGGAGCCATCAATGTGTGTAACACTGGCCTCGGAAACATAAAGGTTGCACCGGGTTGACATGGTGTGTGAATTCCCCATTAGTGGCTCAATGGTGTATAGCAGCCTCTCCGTGAGCAGCAGCGGGTGTTTAGCTGTAACCCGTCACTTGTGTGCCAGTGCCATTGATTTCCAGCATCTGTGGTGGTAAGGGGGGTGCCAGTGTTGGTCCCACGTGTTCATCCACATGACCTGTGTATGTGTTGACAGAGTTGCATTAGCATTCCTACACCCATGAGTAATAAAGGTGTCCCTCTGCCTTCAAGGTGCCTCATCTCTGTCAATGGTGGTCTGTTGCCACTGTGCATGCGGCATGGCTGGCATCGCTCTCAGAGATGGTGCATATGAGACTATGTGTAGAGTAGCAAGATGCAAGCTGTTTGTCAGGGATTAGATTCTGTATTGTGCATGATGTCCATGGCTGTGTAGGTATTGTGGCATGTAAGTCTCCACGACGGCCACTGTGCTGCATGTGAATCCATTGTGTGTGTGTGTGCCATGTTGAACCAGACATTCCTTCCTTGACATACACCTTTTGCATAGTTCCTTCCTGAGATCCTTGTCTTTGTGTGCTACTTGTGGCATTGTTTCCTTGACATGGCGCATGCTGCTGCAGGTCCTGCAGCAAGGGCACCCAGTGTCCACGCAAACGAGCTGGTGTTCATCATGGATTGCTTGCTGACATGTGCTATGCTGATCAGCAGCATCTGTGCCTCATGCAGCAGCACACTCTGCATTATGCACAAGATCCCCAGTTCCATCCACCTCAAGGCAAGAGGGAGACCATCCCCCAGGTCAACTACGACATCCGTGTCTAATCCTACCCTGCACTCTACGGACATGTGTGTTAGAAATCCCATGATACTTGTCCACATCCAGGGTGCATCTGCACAGCTCTGCTACTACATCCGGCGGCCAGGCCACATCAACGTCAAACAGAGATGGGGGGAGTGGATCACTGCCAGCTGCAGGATGACCTTCTCAATCCACGCACACACTCAGGATGTAAATAGTGTAAGGTGTATTGATGGTTGAAGTATGGTGCAGTGCGTTGTCTCTGGGGTCTGGCAGCAGTGGATCTGTTGCAAAGGATCATGGTTTGTGTGTGTTGGGCCTTTTTATTGGTCCATTTGTGGGTGTGGCTGTGTTTGAACTTTGGGTGGGTGTGTTATAAGGAGTGGTTGTGTTTTGGGCCTCTGTTTAGCTGTTTGTCAGTTGCAGGTCAGTGTATAGGATGTATTTGGCCTTGTTGGATATGTTTTGTGGTATTGTGTGCCTCGAATTGACTCTCCTTGTGTTTTTTTGGTTTGTCCTGGTTCAGTAGGAGTGTTTTTTGCGTCTGTACGGTGCGTACATGGGCCATGTTGTTGTACAGTGCTGTCCTTTGCTATGGCTTAGTACGACTCGTACATGCCTGATGTTGGGTGAGGGTGCTGGTGTGTGGGCCTGGGGTAGGGTGCATACGAACACGGGCAGGGTGTTGGTCCGCACCGTCCATCGGTGGTGGTGTTTCGCACCGTACATACAGGGGGGGCTTGTTGTAGGGTCCGTACATACACGGGTGGGGAGTTGGTACGCTCCATGCATACACGGGTGGGGGTACGGTCCGTACATACACTGGTGGGGTGGGGGTACGGTCCGTACATACACTGGTGGGGTGGGGGTACGGTCCGTACATACACGGGTGGGGGGTACGGTCTGTACATACACTGGTGGGGTGTTGGTACGCTCCATGCATACACGGGTGGGGGTACGGTCCGTACATACACGGGTGGGGAGTTGGTACGCTCCATGCATACACGGGTGGGGTGGGGGTACAGTCCGTACATACACGGGTGGGGTGGGGGTACGGTCCGTACATACACGGGTGGGGGTACGGTCCGTACATACACGGCTGGGGTGGGGGTATGGTCCGTACATACACGGGTGGGATGGGGGTACAGTCCGTACATACACGGGTGTGGGTACGGTCCGTACCTACATGGGTGGGTAGTTGGTACGCTCCATGCATACATGGGTGGGGGTACGCTCCATGCATACACTGGTGGGGGTTCGGCGCATACATCCGCGGCCGGGGGGCGTTTTGCGCGTACATGCGGAGTCTGTGGTGGGGTGTTCGGCGTGTATGCGGACACGTGTCTCCATGGTTGCTATGGGAGTTCGGTCCGTACGGTGTTTTTTCCATACAGTTGTAAAATCGAAAGGACGGGAGTGATCGTACTTGGGCGGTCGGACTTCATTTTTCCGATTCGTACAGTAAATCGTTCGGGGATGTGTCGGACACAATTTCCGACCCGAGGACGTGTGGGGAAATTTTCCCGATGTGATTCGTATGGAGTTTTTCCCATGCGAATCGTACTTGGCAGTTTGTACGCTACTTGTACGATTCGGACGGAAAAAAGTCCAGATTCAATTCGGACGGGGGAAATTTTTCCAGGATCGATATCGGCACCTTAGTGTCCTCAGACGATGATATTGCTAATATCTTTCATAATTACTATGAGGCCCTTTACTCTGATGACACGAACCCGTCTAATCAAAATTTAGATATTTTCTTTTCTGGCCTTCCTTCCCCCCCATCCTTGCCACAAGAATTCAAAGCCTTGGAGGGTGCTATTACCGACCAAGAAATTATTAATGCCATTAAATCCCTAAAAAAATCAAAGGCTCCAGGACCGGATTTCTTTTCGGTCGAATTTTACTCCACCTTTGCATCGATTTTTGTTCCTAAGCTTCTGACATTGTTTAATTCCTTTATTAGTGATGCCAAGGCCTCTGGCTCCTTTATGGATGCTTTAATAATCATCATTCCCAAACCTGACAAGGATCACTCACTGTGTAAAAACTACCGCCCTATTTCATTGAATAATTATGATTGTAAAATATTTGCAAAGATTCTTGCCATCCGTCTTGAGAGTCTTCTCCCATTATTGGTTAAGACTGATCAAGTTGGTTTCATTAAGGGTAGATTAGCAGCAGATAATGCTCGAATGTTTGCAAATGTTATCTCGCATGCAAAGAAATTTAAAACCCCTCTTGCAGCGTTATCTCTAGATGCTGAAAAGGCCTTTGACCGTATTAATTGGCAATTTATGTTTAGTACCCTTAATTTGTTTGGTTTTGGTCCAACTTTCATTTCCTACATTAAATTATTATATTCCTGTCCCCGGGCTAGTATTTTTGTAAATAATCATTTTTCCAATTCTTTTTCTTTATCTCGTGGGACTCGTCAGGGCTGTCCTCTCTCCCCTTTGTTATTTGTTCTTTGCCTTGAACCCTTCCTGGAGCGTATTCGAGTTAATGCTCATGTTTCTGGTTTTACACATAACTCGGTAGAAATTAAATTATCAGCCTATGCTGATGATATATTGATTTATATGTCCAACCCTCTCACATCCCTTCCTCCCTTCTTGGATGAGGTTCGACTATACTCCAGCATTTCTGGATATAAGTTAAATCTCTCTAAAACAGAGGTCCTACCCCTGAACTCGTTATGTTATCAATATATGTTTCAGGATACTAATTTTACATGGTGCCCCACAAAAATCAAATATCTAGGTATTTGGTTCTCTGCGTCCATACCTGCCACAATAAAGTATACATTTGCAGCATTACTTACTAAAATTCAATCACTGCTTCTTACATGGTCCCCGTTATTTCTTTCTTGGTGGGGCAGGTTAGACACTATAAAAATGATGATTGTTCCTCATGTCCTTTATATATTGTCCATGTTACCCATTCGCATTCCCCTTTCATATTTTTCGCAAGTCAATTCTATTTGTGTAAAATTTTTATGGAATAAGAAACACCCACGTATTGCCCTTTCAAAGCTCCAACGCCCGAAGTCTGAAGGTGGAGTGCATTTTCCCGATTTTGAGGCTTACCACTCAGTCTTTCTCATTAAACAATCCTTCGCTTTATCTTTTGATTTTGCGAATACTCCTATCCCGAGATGGATTGCTTTTGAACGTTCCTCTCTAAAGGATTTTTCTTTTCAGAATGTGATTTATATGTCCAATTGTACTTTCATTTCTAATAACCCGATTATAAGATATTCCCAAAGTTTACTATATAATACGTTTACTAAGGGTTTAACTCCATTTCAATGCTTTCTCTCTTCCACTATCTGGTATAATAAATTCCTTAGATACAAGGGTAAATCATTCTATTACAAACACTGAAAGGAGAAGGGTATTATTTTCGTTCACCAATTAATCCTTCAACATTCTATTATTCCCTTCCTTGATTTGCAAACACGATTTCAATTACCCGACACATATCGTGCTGAATACCTTTTAATTTCAGCCGCTTTACAATCACAATTATCCTCCTTTGACTTACCTGTATCAATACCCTCTCTTACTCCCCCCACACCTTTATATAGTATATTCCCTATACATATACCTAAAGCAGCCCTTGTTTATAAATTGTTGTTATTACAATCAACCGAGAGACCTAAATCTCCTACTGAACTTGCTTGGGAATCAGACTTATCCCTTTCATTTTCTATCGTTGTATGGGATAAACTATGGTCTAAGTTATTTAAAATCTCTGCTGCTGCTCGTATAACTCAATCCCTGTATTTTATTTACAATAGAGCTGTTATTACTCCTGTTTGCATATCCAAGTTCTCCCCTTCCTCGTCTCCATTATGCTGGTCTTGTTCTAAATATACTGGCACCTTGAGACATCTCCTTTATGATTGTCCTAATGTTGTGACTTTTTGGAAGTCGGTTTGGTCAAAATGCATGAACATTTTTAATTGCGATTTGAGTTTATCATTTCATAATGTTTTTTTATGTTCCTCATCACCTGATTTGGATGACTCCACTTCTATTTCGTTATTGTTTGATCTTTTTATTGCAATGGCATTTAAAGTTATTTTATCTTCTTGGAAAGATAATTCGAAAATTTCTTTATTAATGTGGTGGAATTTTATCTGCGACGAACATCGAATTGCCACTGTCTCCTCCTCTGTCCTCTCGCAAAAAATTAAATCTGATCTTCTCTGGTTACCATTTACATCTTATCTTTCCTCACGCGCTCCTCTTCCCTAACTTGGATTTTTCTTCTTTTATTTGGTAGCATACGTAGTCTTAGGACATTGCTATTCTTTTCTATTCCTTGATTTCTATTTTTATTTCTTTTTTTTTTTTCTCTGTTCTCCTTCTTCATTTTTTTCCCCTTTCCTTTTCGTTCTTTTTCTTTTCTTCTCTTTTCTTCTTCTTCGTTACTGTTTGAGCTATTGTATTTATTACTTGATATTTATACTTTGTAAGTATAATTTAGATTTCCTGATTGATTGCATTCTCTATGTATTTCTGTGTTTTGTTTATTCCTGAAAACTTAATAAAAATTCTTAAACAAAAAAAAAAAAAATCATCAGCCACCACTGAATTCTTATCTGACAATCTGCATTGGTGATTTCTCGCCCGCCAGATTTCTCTCACATGTCAACTTAGATGTCCTGTTCTTGATCACAAATTGGTCCGCGCAGGAGAGGAAAATTCTGTTCCAAGGTCCGAAAGAGAGATGTTGATGCACAACATAAAGAGCAAGACCAATTTTCCAGGGGAAAATCAAGCAAAGGATCTCGTCAGAGAAAAGGGTCTAATAATCAAACTGCCTTGGCGGTGATATGAAGTAGAAGAGAATGCCAGGATACCTGCACTCATAGGAACCCACAATTAATGATGGTAGCTGTAGGATTCTTTTTATTTAATAGTACCAGTTGTCCAACTCCTCCAGGCTGCTTCTGAAGTTGCCCTTGCAAAAATCTTCATGATGCTATCAAAGATAGAGGACGATCCATGAAGCACAAGGGTTTCAAAGCTGAACGTGGCATTGGGCTAACTCCTTGGAGTGGAATCATACTCTTACCTGGGCAGGGAACTCAAATAAATGATAGAAACGTTTTTTATTATCAGCCGCAAATTGCACCGAGTAAGCAAACGTAGAAAGCAACCATTGCTCACAGATATCCATTGAGATTTGCAGAGGTTTTCCTGTACAGTTTGAAAAAAGTGGGCCCATTGATATATTTTACAGTACCATTTTACAAAATATTCTGATTATATATTTTGCAGGCACATCTGAAGGGAGAATCTTGAAATATTCCAATACTTTCATGAAGTATTTGATAGGTCTGCTCACCCCCTAACAAACAAATTAGTGGAGCCTCATGAATATTTAATGTGATCGGCCATAAGAAGTTGACCCGAATTTAAGACAGCTAGCAGGAAAAGTGAGCAAGGGTGACCTTTCACAGGAGGGTTTAGGGTAGGGTCGCACTCACAAGACTTTTTTTTAAAAAAAGGGGTTGCATTCTGATTTTTACAAATGATCAAACACCATAGGTTTTAAAGACGCACTCATGATATATGTCAATATTTCTGTTGTGTGCCAAACAAGTCTGATCCTACCCATGGCCGAGAGTCATTGACCTTCAATATATCTTGGAATGAAATTGGCAAACAGAGATTCCCTTATTCAGTCCAGTGTCATTAGAGATTTGTTAAAAAGCCTGCACCTGAGCAATTACGACTATCTACAAAATCAGACGAGATTTAGATTACATAGATAGGGCTATATCTAAATTAAAACTCAATAACAATGGACTTATCCCAGTGATTCACAGTATAAATAGTCCTGGTTATTCTACCTCAGGGGGAATGTAGGCAACACATCACGAGTAGTGAGCATATTACTTAATGGTGCAGGAGGTATTACACATCTCGGGCAGTACCTCATTTGGCCGGATATTCTTGACAGCCCGTCAATTCACAAACAAAAACAAGAAAGAAGAAAAAAAGTGAAGTTCATGTATCTGAAGGTTTCAATGCATAATGTAGAAAAGTAAATGATTTATACCAGCAATCATCTTGAAGGAGAAGGTTCAATTCTACCTTCCATTTTATTTCCACTTTACTCAATTTGAAAGTGCCACTTCAGTTCTTTCAGTAGATTACAGTCACTGCTATGTTGTCCTTCCTCAAAGGAACCAATCCTCCTTCTACCCTGATCCTGAAGCGAATGAGTTCACATGAAGGGTAATAGGGAAGTACAGGTGTTTATTGGGCGTGGCGGCAGAGTTGTCCAGTTACCAGCAAGACATCAATGAGGAACAAAAGTAAACAAGGCTATGGCCTCCAAGTTATGACAGCAAGCACGAGGGCCCATGGATAAGAAAGCACGAGACAGAAAGCGCACAAAGGGAACACTAGACAGACATGGTGGGCAAGAGTGGGGGGGGATATTTTTTATAGAATGAGCTTTGACATTTAAATTGGAGGAAATGAAGGGTGCAGAAAGCCTCTGCTTTAGTATCTCCCTCAACACCAAACACTTTTTTTTGTATCTCTTGACCAGGCCCTAGCCCACATTTGCATTAATTATGTGAACACTATGATCTTAGGGGTATTTCAATATTCACCTGAAGAAGGTTAAGGGCCCCTAGTCTCTTTGCTTTTTGGAATCTCTAGCCTCATTCAATCTATTGTGTTTTGATAAGGGACCCACACATATAACGGAACATGCTATTGATGATATCATATCTAATGTAGCGGTTCACAGGGAGTGCCCGGTACAGGTGTGCTGGTCTGACCACTTCCTGCTCCCATTCTCAGAGCCATATGGAAAGAGGAGACTATATCCAGGAGCAAGGATCTGGATCTGGATCTTGGAAGAAGGCCTCACTCTTTGACCTAAAAAGCTCTAAATGAGTCTAGACCTTTACTTTCAGGTAGGGTCAATGAATGTGACAAAGTAATTTCAAATTGGCTAATGAAAGTGACCAATTTGACTGTACCGATGAGATCCACTAGGAAGAGGCATAAGGCTCGCCCGGCTGGTTGGTTTTCTCAGGAGCTGGTCACGGAGATAGCTGCGTGCAAAAAGCTTGAGAGAGTGTGGCGCCACCACTACTTAGAGGAGGATAAAGTTAGTTATAAACCGGCCCTCAATTTGTACCATAAGAATATAAAAAAAGAACGTTGCTCCTTCTGAACTTAATGCATTAGAGAGGCCCACAATGATGGTAAGAACATTTTTAAGATTGTCTCCAGCTTTGTCGACCCTAAATTAAAAGCCCCTCTCCTTGTGTCTAATCAAACTATTTGCACTAGATTAAGCGACTTCTTTGAAGACAAGATCATTAAACTTCAAGCCAATTTGGGGAGTACTAAGTCGCCAGATTTTGTCACATTACCCAGTGACATCATAGGGCCTATATCAGAAAATAATCTGATACTCGTCGAACCGCCTACAATAGAGGACTTGAAGAAACAGCTGGCAATGGCCAAGTCAGGCTCACCTGAGCTCCTATTTCCTCTGTATATTATTGAGCGCGGTAGCTGATAATATTGCCCCAATTTTTCAGGAGTTCTTCTCTGCCTCACTCCAGTCAGGTACCATTCCTTATTCTTGGAAGAGAGCAAAAGTGATCCCCCTCCTCAAAAAGCCTAATGAAGACCCAGAAGTACCTACTAATTTTCATCTGGTCTCATTACTCCCTGCGGCTGCCAGATTTTCGGGAAAATGTGTCAACCATCAGCTCAATTCATTTCTTGCAGACAATTAGCTGCTTCATCCTTCCCAGTCCGGCTTTTGCACTCATCACAGCAAAGCGACAGCACTGCTAGAAATTGCCAGAGTGATTAAGTTGAGTTTGGATGCCGGTCTCAATGTGGCTTTGGTGCTGCTGGACCTGCCAGCAGCATTTGACACAGTGGATCACAGCATCTTGCTAAAGAGACTGGAACATCTGGGTGTGGAAGAGGTTGCCCTGGATTGATTAGGATGTTTTCTTGGGGAAAGAGAGCATGTTGTATGGATGAAACCATTCTCTTCCAAAGCTAAACAGCTGAGATGGTGGGTGCATCAGGCCTCTGCCCTGAGACCTACCATTTTTAAACTTTACCTGTCTCCTTTGACGCATCGGGTGAAATCGTTCAGTATTAAGATTATTTCTTATGCAAATGATACACAGCTCCTATTAGCCTATGAAGGAGGCTCAGTCCGGGCCAAAAAACATTTGCTCTCTGCTTAAAAGCACTATTTGAGTGGCTCAGGAAGAACACATTTCAGAACAAGCAGGGTAAGACCTAGGTCATGTTGTTTGGGCTGAACCCTCTACCGGGTTGGATAGGGACCTGGCCGAATAATGTTCCACCTCCGCTGCCCTCCACAGAGGTGCACAGAAACCTGGCAGTTTTGTTCAATTCATGCCTATCCTTCAATGCCCAGGTCTCATCGGTGGTGAAGTCCTGTCTTTGGATTCTTCTTCTCCTCAGGCATGTTTTGCACATGATCCCTCAGGAAGTACAGGTTACAGTGGTTAAGGCATTGATATTGTCACTGCTGGATTATGTCAATGTCTTATACCTGGGTATCCCAGAATATACAATCTAGCATTTACAGGTAGTGCAACATATGGTGGTTCACTTATTGTACAAGCTACCAAAGCATTCACCTAAATCGCTATTTCGCGAGAAGCTTCATTGCCTTCCAGTGTGCAAGCGAGTGATGTTCAAAGCATTAACTTTATCACACCACGCCCTTATTGACAAGGGTCCTTCATATTTGAGTGAAAGGAATAAGGCTTTCAGACCTTGGATATTGCTGCGCTCCAGTCAGGCCGGGCTATTGACAGTTCCCTGTTTCAAAAATATGTAGAGGGGGTCCTCTTTTACGGTCCTAGCCACAAGCTTGTGGAGCCAGTTGCCGGGGCATCTAAGATAAATGATTGTGGAAGGCAGGTTTAAGGAAGTGCTGAAAACCTGCCTCTTTAGTAGCTAGGGTACAGGGGACTCTAGCTAGGCTCTGCTCTCTGGTAGGCCTCCGATGCTGATATTTAAACACTGGGGCACTCATGGAGTAGCTGCACGCTATATAAATAATCATCATTCATTCATTCACATAATGCAAGACACTGGAAACAAAATAAGGAATCGCTAAATACAACATATTTCCTTCCTTTGACACTGAAATAAAACAAATGCCAAACAGATGGGAAAGGACATGGTAGCACAAAATGTAGCTGGTTCTAAGACATGCTATATGCTTTCCTCCATAGAGGTTGAGGAGTCAAATGGGGTAAAAGTGTCCACATCAGTAATTAGATCATTAACTGGTCAACTGGTTGAAAGTGAAGTAGAAGGCAAAAGACTCTCATGAAACATAACATCAAAATTCTCATATTCATCATTTGGAACATCATTACTGTACATACATTTTGTTTAGACTACCCTGGATAAACTCCACCATTCTCCAACATCACTGCTGATTTGGTTCTCTTCACAACCTTTTGAGGAAGCATACATTTAGCGATTTCCTTGTCTCTAAAACAAAACGGTATTTCACTCTGACAAAATCACCAATACCAATTTTAGGCACTTTAGGATTTAAATCTATTTTATTCGTTTTATAGAAAAGAAACAATACACAATAGCCCACCTACATCCATAGGCCAGTAGAATTCAAAGTAAATAATATCAGTAGTGTAATATGCCATAACAGGGGAGAGTAGGGAATGTAAAGAGAGACAAAAGAAAAGACCAGAGTGGCGAGGGAAGGTGGGGGGGGGGGGGGGTGGCGTGCCTGGTGTAAAGATTACTATTATGGGTGTCAATGTTTCAGCGATTTGTCGAGTGTGCTTCCGATGTCAAACACAGTATCCATAAATAATGAGGGCATGACAACTCGCGGAACTCATCAGACAGGTACTGTATACAGGGCTGCCACATCTTATCAAATCAGGGGAGTTGTTGTGTGGCAGTCACGGTCAGCTTCTCCATCCCCAGTATTTCCCATATTTTATGTATCCAGTCCAGGTGAGAGGGCACTGTGTCTGTTCCCCGTCTGGTGAGAAGAATCTGTTTTGCTGCCCCCAATTTTAAAGTAATCTCTCTACCTCTGTGTGACCATAATGGGCATGTGAGCTGGTTGGGGAGACCCGCGAGTACATAGCTCGGACATTTGGGTATGTTTGTCCCAAATATAGTGTTTACCGTGTTCAGAACCCTCATCCAGAAAGTTTCCAATTTAGGGTAATGCCATAGAAGATGCAGGAGTGTGCCTTGCTGTCGCAGTGTCGCCAACATTGCCATCTGCCCGTGGGATCTCAAGTGGCAATCCTAGCTGGGGTGAGATACCAGTAATGCGTGATCTTCAGGAGCATTTCTTTACTAGTGGAGGTTAATGCCCAATGTAAAATATCCTTCCATTCTTTATCTGTGAAGGGGTTCTCACATTCTCTCTCCCGTCTAGCTCATGCGGATGAGTCAAGCGGGCTCAGGGGTGTTATCAAAAAGGCATAGAGTTTTGAGAGAAGTTTCTTATCCATGTAACGTGTGAGAATCATCTTCACAAAGTCTGTTATTACCCTGCTAGCATGGGGGTGATCCAAGTGCTGATCTCCCAGTGTGCTATTGTCAAGTATTGCCACTGTGCTGTGTCTGGGAGGTCGTAGCATGTCTGTAGTGTAGGGAAGTTCATAAACCCCTTAGTATCAAACCGGTCTCCAGTTCGCTTGCAGTTAGCCTCCTGCCATATCTTGAACCCTGACCCGGTGGCTGCTGGTGGGAAGTCTGGGTTACCTATCAGTGGGGTTTGTGGGTAAATAGATGTGGAGAGGCCATGCAGCAGCTGCACTCTATCCCAAACTCCAATCGTGGATCTCATTACCAGAGTAGTTTCCAAATGTGTGTGTGGCCACAATAGCCTGATCTATAAAACATCAATGTTTTTCCAATGAGAGCGCGGGCCCACTACACCTTTTAGCACAGCTGGGCCACCTGATAATAGCAGCATCAATTCGGGATTCCCAGTCCCCCTGCTGTCAGTGGGAGAAAAGCACATGCTCTGGCCATCCTCGCTAGTTTATCCTCCCAAATGAATTCCCAGATGGGTGATTGTTATCCAAACAGAATTTGTGGGGGGAGGGAGAAGGGGTAGAGTTTGCATGAGGTGAAGGAGTCTAGGGAGTAATGTCATTTTGAGCATTGTTATGCGTCCCAGCCATGAGAGACCATGAGATTTCCACTTAGTGAGGTCTGTTCTTGTGGCTGCTAATAGGTTCACATAATTGTGCTCTGCTGTTTTTGGTAGTGTGGGGTACACCTGTATACCTAGGTACGGGATCTCACCCTCTGCCCACTGAAAAGGGAATTGGGTTCAAAGCCGATTGCTCTCGGGATCGGGTAGAGTAAGGTCAAGGATCAGAGACTTCTGTGGATTGATTTTGAAGCCTGAGGCCTTACCAAATGCAGTCAGTTCCGTCATAACAGCCGTTAGGGAGTTAGACGGGTCGGTGAGAGTCAAGAGAACATCATCGGCATATAGCATAATCTTATGTTCCCTCACTCCCTTCGGAATGCCTGTTACTTGTGGGTTGGCCCTTATTCATTCAGCAAATGGCTCAATATGAAGGGCAAAGAGCAAGGGGGACAGGGGGCTTCCCTGTCTGGTCCTTCGCTCTATGGGAAAAGTAAACAATCTCTCTCCATTTACGCAGATGTTCACTTGGGGGGCTGCGTGACGACCGTACCCAGCTGCGGAATCCTGGCTCTAGACCCACATGCTCCAGTACTTGGTGCAAATAGGGCCAGTGCACCTAATCAAACTCCTTCTCAGCATCGATCATCAGTTAAATTGCCGGTACACGTGAGCCCTGTACCTTGTTCAGGATGTGGCAAAGGCTCTTCGTGTTGTCACTGCATCCCCTTTCTGGAATGAATTTGGCCTAGTCGGGATAAACCAGACCCTGTACATGAGGGCTAACCTGTGTGCCAGGACACTTGTAAAAATGTTTGCCTCTACACTTAAATGGGAGATCGGGCGATATGAATCACAACATTTGGGGTATTTTCGCTGTTTAGGGATCACAGTTTAGGGATCACAGTGATGGTGGGCAGACGTTTTGAGTCCGGCAGCATGCCCGTCTTATAGAGCTAATAAAATAGCCGTGCCAGTATTGGGCTAGTTGGGAGCCTAAGGCTTCAAAAAAGTACGTGCTAAATCCATCTGGGCCTGGCGCCTTATTGGTCTGTCGCTTATGTGTGGCACCAAGTATCTCCTGTGGTGAAATGTCCAGTTCCAGGGCAATGAATGTGGCCCCATTAGCGTTGGGAGCGAACACTTGAGTCAGATATATCATCACATTTGGCTCTTGGAGGGATTCAGCGGAGCAGAGGGACTTATAAAAGATTTCAAATACGTTTGCTATGTTTTCATCTGTTTGGCACATGTAGCCAACTGCCCCCCGCACCTCGGGGATCCTTCGACCCACAGTCTGAGCCCAGAAGTGGTGCGCCAGCATGCACCCTGCCTCATTTCCTCTGGCATAGAATTTCTGGCATATTCTTGACGGGGCATATCCCGCCCTTCCCATATCTGTCAGTAGTAGGGTGGGATACCTTTCGTCAACATGCAAAATCCTGGCCTTAAATTTGACAGGTCTGGCCGCAAAATCCTGGCCTTAAATGTGACAGGTCTTTTCTTAAAAATGACAAGTCTGGCAGGAAAAACTCTGGCCTTAAATGTGACAGGTCTAGCCGCAAACTGCTGGCCTTAAATATCTCTGGTTTTAAAAGGGGTGACATGTAGGGCTGGTCCTAAAAGTGGCAGGTCTGGCTGCAAAACATGGATAGTTGTGTATATGTTTAAAAGTGTGCAGAAAAGTGCGTGCATGTAGGAGGGAAATGTCTGGGCATGTTTTAAAACTGGGGGGGGGGTTGCAGACAGCTGGTGGTTGAACAGCTGTGGAGCAGTCCTGAGACCCAGGGCCTGGGAAGGCTCGGGCCTGTAGGTGTCAAGGTTGTAAAGGGGTAACAGGTGTGGGCTGGGGGAGGACGAGTGAAAAAACCAGCCCCGGTCCCCCGACATCCTGAAACAGGGTGGGCAAATGGCAGGGTGTAATTCACACATCCCAATGCTCCGGGCAGCAAAAAGTGACAGACCTGGCCTTAAAAGTGACAGGTCTGGCCTTAAATTTGACAGGTCTGGCCTTAAATGTGACAGGTCTGGTCTTAAAAATGACAGGTCTGGCAGGAAAAACTCTGGCCTTAAAAATGACAGGGGGTTGGGATTGGAGATAGATCCTGATCCCTGGAGCCCTCCGCCCCGGGGAAAGGGCCAAACAGCTTTAACACATGAGGACCCTTATAAAAGTGTCAAGAAGGTGTAGAGAGTTATGCAATGGCCACCAAAGCAATGGTGTCTAACCCTTATGTACCAGATGTCAAAATAATAAAAGTGTTGTACTGTTTATACTGTACAAGGATAGAAAAGGTTCCCACCCCAAAGACCAACATGATATTGCTCTAAACCCCCCAACAAGCCATAAAGGGGTGTGGGGCCTTCAAATTAGCATGCCGGGACAAATATAAAAGCCCCCTTAAGGATTCCTGACCCAAACACACATTCAAAAACCCCGGGGGAGCGACCTGCCTGGATTGTATTGCTGGACTTTAAGGATTCCTGACCCAGCAGCCATTCAAAAACCCTGGGGGAGCAACTTGCCTGGATTGTTCTGCTGCAGAGAGCCACCCAGGAACTTAAAGCAAGAATGGACCTGAGCCACTTATCCCAGATTGACACCGCCTGCTACAATGTGATGGAGGTAAATAAAGGATGACGCCATGCTGCATGTTTAGGGGTTATTTAAAGTATTAGGGACACTGCATCTAAGTGAGCATAGACGCATTTTAAATGGTGCACAGTGCATATGTGGTATTGTACCCTTGGTGTTTTAATTAAGCTTTAAGGCATTATGATCTGATGGTTACTGTGAATAATGTTGGCATTTAAGTTTTTAAAAGGCGTAAAATACAATGTAGATGTATTTAAAGTGTATAAAGAAGGGCCTGGTTGTGGCGCAGGGGTTGTAGTCTTAAGATTATAAAAATTATAGAAACATTTTACCATGCAGCTGTACATTTAGGGTTAAGAATGCTAGAGGTCCTTTAAATAAAATACAAGGTTTACAAATTCAAAATAAATAATACAATTTGGTACTCACCACTCCTGTTTATCCTGACGGTGAACTGCCTCAGAATATGCCTTCAGGTTAAAATAAAAGCTGCAAAAAGTCCAGGGGTCCTCAGGAGTCCGTGCTGGTATGGGGTTAGGTGTACTTGTTTTAAAAATTGTAAAGCCCCAGAGCCTGCATGCTGCAGGAGCTGTTCGGGGGCTCAGGAGGCTGTTCTGGGCCGGGGAGCACGAGGGCTCCGTTTTATTTTTTTAAAAATAGCCACGATCCCTCATGCGGATGGCGATGGTCTGGGGGCGGACTCCAGGCTCCGTGTGGTCTTGGCGGCCGGTTGCCGCTTTTTTTTTCTTCAAAAAATAACCCCCGAGCCCGCTTGCTGGTGGCGCTGCTCGGGGGTGCTGGTGACGGTTCCGTGGGTTGCCGGGGCTCTGTGGCCCGATTGCCGCTTTTTTAATAAACAAAATAACCCCCGAGCCCGCTTGCCGGTGGCGCTGCTCGGGGTGCCTTGGTGGGATTGGCTCCGTGGGTTGTCGGGGCTCTGTGGCCCGATTGCCGCTTTTTTCATAAAAAAATAACCCCGAGCCCGCTTCATGGTGGTGCTGCTCGGGGGTCTTGTGCCTGGTTCCAGGGTCCGTGCGGCCTTGGCGGCCGGTTGCCGCTCTTTATTTTTTCAAAAAATAACCCCGAGCCCGCTTCATGGTGGCGCTGCTCGGGGGTTTCAGGGTCAGGCTCCAGGGTCCGTGCGGCCTTGCCGGCCGGTTGCCGCTCTTTTTATTCATAAAAAAAATAACCCCGAGCCCGCCTCATCGTGGCGCTGCTCGGGGGTTTCAGGGTCAGGCTCCAGGGTCCGTGCGGCCTTGGCGGCTGGTTGCCGCTCTTTTTTTAAAAAAAATAACCCCCAGCCCGCTTCATGGTGGCGCTGCTCGGGGGTTTCAGGGTCAGGCTCCAGGGTCCGTGCGGCCTTGGCGGCCGGTTGCCGCTCTTTTTTTTCAAAAAATAACCCCGAGCCTGCTTCATGGTGGCGCTGCTCGGGGGGTTTCAGGGTCAGGCTCCAGGGTCCGTGTGGCCTTGGCGGCCGGTTGCCGCTCTTTTTTTTCAAAAAATGCCCCCGAGCCCACTTCATGGTGGCGCTGCTCGGGTGGTCTTGTGCCGGGTTCCCTGGGGTCCGTGTTGGGCCAGCGGCCGATTGCCGCTCGCCGCTCTTTTTTTTTTTGTTAAAAAAATGCCCCCGAGCCCGCTTGCTGATGGCGCTGATCGGGGGTGTTGGTGGATGCTCCGATGGCTCCGGCTTCCTTCCTGCTTCTCCTACGGGTCTGCTGTGCAAGGCCCGCCCCTTCAGTGATGTCACCAGTGAGTCACTGATGGGGTGGGCCTTACACATCAGACCCGGATCGTAGGCATGGCTCAGGTGTGTGTGTGTGTGTGTGTGCGTGTGCGTGTGCGTGTGCATGCGCGTGCGTGTGTGTGTGTGTGTGTTAGTTACCCTAAGGTGGCAGAGCGCTTCACAATAGGAGCAGTAATGATACATGAGGAGAAAATACACGAGCCGCATGTTACAAAAGCAAACGTTACGTTACATGAGGCAATGGTGACAATTGTGCAAGTATCAAGAGCAAACAAAATACACGAGCCGCATGTTACAAAAGCAAAGGTTACGTTACATGAGGTAATAGTGACAATTGTGCAAGTACCAAGAGCAAACAAAATACAAGAGTTTTAGCAAACGTTACATTACATGCGGCAATAGTGACAATTGTGAAAGTTCCAAGAGCAAACAAAGTACACGTAGATGTAAAAAATTGCAATAAATGGCACACTCAAAACACTAAAACAAACGTTACGTTACAGGTGGCAGTGGTGGCTAGTGCATGCTAAGGTTAGCCCCAATGCCTGCGTTATTAAAGTACAGGCTTCTGCGCTACACAGGCAGCCTTCTTTTTTTTTTTTTTTGGAATATATGTTTTAGAACACCACATGTAGCGCTTTTTATAGTTTTTATAATTGTGGGTTGTGGCATCCTCCTAACAGCTTTTTTAAATGCCTACATTAATTGTTTGAAATTGTAATACCGTGTTTAAGAAAAGGCGTGTTTTAAAACAGTTGCTTTTTATTTAATCCAGATACAAGACCCTGCAAAAGCAGACGTTATCTATGTGCCCCAGGCGCTGGACACCCCTGAAATAACTATCAACGCCGGAGAATTGACAGACCCGCAGACAGGTATATATATTTAGAGTTGTGTAGTTCGACGTAGTTTTGTACACAAGTCTCTCAGAAGTTCTGTTTTTTCTAATGGGGTTCTCATGTATGTATGATTTTACAGCTTATGATCCCGACCTACAACAAGTTCTTGAAGATCTTATGGTGTACTTCGAGGCTCAAGGAGCTATGAGCAATGTGCAAAACACTACCGTACCTACATGTAAATAAAAAAAAGCCCGCTGTTATTTAAACTGTCTAAGACGATGGGAGCTGGGGTAGGCAAAAGGCCTGACCAAGGGGTGTATAGGGTACCTCCGCAGAAAGATGTCTAAGGCCTGGTATTATTTTTTCTTTACAGGGGCCCCAGTGTTATGCACGGATGGCGGGGAGGTAAAAGAGACTGCGCAACGTTCAAAAGAAAGACCTTTGAAGAGGAAGGCTTTAACGTGTAAAGCGGGAACTGCGCCAAAAAAAGGAGCTGCAAAATGACCTCTAGCAGGTGTGTTTTTTACAAAAGGGTGTGAGAAGTACTAGCGGTGTTACAGACTCTCAGAGGGTCCAGCGGCTTGTAGCAACGCCTGTATAAAAAGATGGATGTGTAGAAAATTAGTATGGTGGTGATTGTACATGGTGCTTTATGTTTTCTCTAATATATATTTTTCTCTTTGATATTCTAGAAGCGGCTCAGAAACATGCTGAAGAGAGGTCGTCCCAGTCATTAAGGGACATAACAGCAACCGGCCAGAACAACAGATCCGCCGCAAAAAGGCGTGAGTAGGCGTGTACGCCAGGAGAAACTCTCTACATACTACACCCCTTCCACCGCGATGAACAAGCCTATAGAAAAATCTCTTATGCCTAGGGGCGGGGTCAGCACTATAGGCGTATTTACAAATCCAGATAACATAGGGCTGGGTTTGTGTAAAAACGGTACAGAGGGGCTGAGCCATCTCAGGGTAACAAAAGGGAAAGGGGTCTCAAGCATGGCACCCCTTAAGAAGAAACATCGGGACTCAGAGAACCGCCCCTACCCTTTAAAACGTGCGAAGGCCACCCTTGTATTCACAGAGCCCCAAACCGAACCCTTAAACCTCAAGAACAAGAAGGAGCAGGGGCCCCCAGAGGTCCAGGCAAGTCCCTCAAGCCCTGAGAAGAACCCTAGGAGTCCTGAGCAACAATCAAAATGATGTCTATACACCCCTGATCTCCAAGGAGGGGGTAGTTGTACCGCCTGTTGTAGAAGAGCTGGCGCCGCCACAGTCCCCTAAAACAACGCGCCTCTCAAGAAAGCATCTTAAGCTGAAGCCTGGGGTCCCGAAGCTACAGATAGCGCAGCCCATGAACAATCCTATTACGCCTCAGCAGCCATCCTGTGTCCTGAAACCCCAGACAGTTGCAAATAAACTAACTGTTCGTGTAGAGGTGCACGCCCCAGCTCAGACCCCAAAGCAGACTATAAGCGTTCAGGACCAGCCTAGGGTCTCAAAATTTAATAATACGCAATTAGGAGATCTTTATAGCGGGGGCAGCGACGCTCTCAATGCGCTGGGGGGCCTGGTAGACAGCGTAGGTAGAACCACAGAAGCGGGGCACAAGGAGGCTTCGAACAACGGGGGTTTACAGAGCCCTGGGAACCATGCACCACACCATAACACAGACATTTCTGATAGCCCCCCTGATTACGACGACGACACCCCCACACTATCCTCATAACCTGGGTCCCCTATTACCCCGCCGGGAGCATACGACCCTACCATCCCCGCGTCTAGCGTAAGCCCCACAATGCCCACAGCAATATGTGGGGATAACAATACCGCCTTAGACCAGTGGTCATTGCCGCTTATTGCACAACCCTGGGGTACTTATTCGCTCCTGGACACACCATGGCGTTCGCAATGGGTCCCTATTTCTAAAACACTACAGGCACAGGCTTTACAGAAAGGGGCTAAGGCTGTTAGCAGTAAAGAGGGTCCTGAGGAGTTACAGCCATTTATAAGACCGCGCAAGGTGCCCCCCCCTAATCAGACGCAAGACGATTCTATAAACATACAGGCAGTCTTGGGGGCGCATGTAAAAGAGATGCAGATGGCGGTTAGAAAACTAAAACGCCAGGCGAACGCCGCTAAATTAAAATTGGGGCTGGGGATTACCAATAACTTTTTCAAGAGGGCGGCCCAACAGAAGGTCGTGCAAAGGGTTGATATATGTAAAAAAGTGATCATCCAGACGTGTCAGGCGGCTGTGGCAGACATCTGTGGTATAAGGGCGTGACTATGGCAGCGCCAACCCCTAAAGAGTCCCGTGGTCTGTGCTGCTCATAAGAGGCCCCCGAAATCCAAGTATAACCGTAAGGTGCAGCGGTTACTGACAAAGTCCTTACGCTTCATACAACTGTTGAAGCCGCGGCCATCTGTTTCCCTAGACCCCCTCAAACAAGACATTCCTGTTTCCCTAGAACCCTTCAAACAAGGTACCCTAGTTTCAAGACCATCGCCTGAAACACAGCCTGAAATACTTAACTCAGCACCACACAACCTCCAATACATAGGGGCTGGAGCTAACATCCCGAGGGGCGTCCATTTGAAGGGGGTAGGGGGTGGAGCGTTAAAACTCCAAACCTCTGAACATTCAGAAGAACCTCGGGGTGGATCTGTAGCGGAGGCCTCCCTGAACAAGACGTACACAGCCACAAACCAACCTGTTCAGATAGGCTGGGGCCTGGATCCTAGGAGAGCCTGGGCCCGTAAAAAAAAACAAAAGTGGGGTAATAGTGCAAAGCAGCGTAGGCTTTTAATACGTAAGCTGAAGAAGGCTAGAATTTGCGCTACCCGGAGGTTTACAAGGACCCCTGAGACAGGTCACGACCTGACACCCCAAAGTGACACACCAGAGAACAACGGCGTAAGTCACACTCCTGATGATGCGGGTTCAGAGCCCTTGTTTTTAGAGAGTGTTAGAAGTTACAGGCGCCCTGTAGAGAGGTTTAACGCCTTAGAACACTATGAGGAGTTTAGATTTGTTAACCTACACCAAATAACATCATCCGATCATGGGGTTCTAGCTATACATCAGGCTGTGCAGGGGCTTATAGAAAGGTTGCTACACGATGTGGGTCCTAATGACTTTTTCCAACTACGCTTCCAGGGGTAGGGTTTTGACAGGCCTTTGTTCACCAGGAGGAAGGCCCGAGATGTGTTTGACGCTGTGCAATTTTTAGAAAACCTCTCCAGGCTTTTACAGAGTAAGGCTGAACTAGTCGCCTATGGTACTTTTAGAGTCATAGCCCTCATTGTACGGGGGCTTGAGGGGGGTGTTTCCAGACCTTTAAAGAGCATACTATACAGTCAGTTAATTGGTAAGAAACACTGGTGGCTGCTCAACTTTAACAGCGACGCAGCCAATACCTGTCTGGCGGCCAGCATCGTGGGGCTGTTGATGGATCGGAAGATCCCTGACGCTGGCATCCTGTCTAGAGCGGCTGAAGCCCATGAGGTTCTTGAAATACCTCCTGACCGCCGGTTCGGCTTTAGTGACATAGGTCTTTTTGGGAACTATTTCGCAGTGACGGTGAAAGTTCTTTATCACAATGGCTCCTGGCAGTACTTTACGACCGGGGAACGTGTGAGAAACAAGACCGTATATGTCCTTCACAACAAAAATCATTTTTACGGAATCTTGAACCTTAAAGGTTTTCTGGGGGTCAAGTATGTGTGCGCCCATTGTGATCACATATACAACAATAGAACATATCACCGGTGTGAAATGCATTGTAAGATGTGTCAGAGGGACGGATGCATAGAAGACACTACCTTGAAGGTAAGGTGTGGCACGTGTAGGATGTTTTGTCGCTCGCAAGACTGCTTGAGCATACACAAGAAATCTTTTAACTGCATCCCTAAAATGGATTGCCGCGAGTGTGGTCGGTATGTGGCAACGGATCACAAGTGCAAAGGTATGATATGCCCCCAGTGCCATGTGTCTTTCACGGCCGGCACCAACCATCAGTGTTACATGGTTAAAGGGCTCCCCCAAACCAAGACTGAAGACTATATAGTGTTTGATATAGAGTGCACACAAGAGACGGGGGTACACCAGCCTAACTATATTTATGCACACCACCTAACTTCCGACGCCAGCTGGGAGTTTGAAGGGCGAACGTGCGTTGGTGATTTCCTCAGCACTTTCATTCAAACCAAATTCCAAGGGTATACCATGCTAGCCCACAATTCGAAAGCCTACGACTCCTTCTTTATTCTGCAAAACATGATTCGTGAAAAGATCCTAGTTGAACTCATAACCAAGGGTTCTAAACTGATGCTGATGACGGTATGCCCTTTACAAATACGGTTCATAGACACCCTGAATTTCCTACCCATGAAATTGAGCAAGCTGCCAAAGGCCTTTGGGTTCCCAGGATGTAAAGGTTATTTTCCACACTTTTTTAACACCTGGGCTAACCAAAATTATGTGGGACCCATGCCGCCTCCTGCCAGCTACGGGGTTGAATACATGATGCCTGATGAGAAAGAGAGTTTTCTACAATGGTACTCTGAAAACCGTGAAAAGGAGTTTCATTTTCAAACAGAGTTGAAAGCTTATTGTCAGGCTGATGTAATGATCCTGCAGCAAGCTTGTAACCTCTTCAGAGATGCTGTGGTGTCTATGACTAAAAAAGGCAAGGTCTTGAAACCTAAGACAACGACTAAGAAAGTCAAGGTCTTGAAATCCAAGACCCTAACTAAAAAGGGTCTGGCCGTGAAATCCAAAACCCCTAAAATGCTAGAAGCGGCCGAATACATAGACCCGTTTCAAAACGTCACTCTGGCCTCCATGTGTATGTTCATCTACAAGCACATGTTTTTGAGGCCCAAAACTATCGCTCTAGTACCGCCAGACCTCTATAACGGTAAACAGAAACGTTATTCAGCCCCCTCTATCCAATGGCTCATGCACGTCTCTGAGAAGGAAGACATACAAATTCAGCATGCCTTACAGGGTGGTGAATACCGCCTGGGCCCCTATCACCTGGACGGGTACTCTGTAATTAAGGGCTTGCCGACGGCCTTTGAATTCAACGGCTGTTTTTACCACGGCTGCCCCAAGTGTTACAAGCCCCACGAGTATAACAAAATGCTGGGTGCCACATTTGAACACTTATACAGACGTACTCTTACAAAGGCCCTGTATGTTGAAAAGCAGGGCTTTGCTATGAGAGTTCTTTGGGAGCACGAGTGGCTAGACATGTTAAAAACAGACACTGACCTCTGCTCTTTTCTTAAGACTCGTGATTTACCCAAACCTCTGGAGCCCCGCGATGCCTTATTCGGGGGTCGTACAAATGCCATACAGCTGTACAAGGCCACTGGTGAGGGTGAGAAAATACACTACTATGATTTCACCAGTCTGTACCCTTTTGTGAACAAAATGAAGTTGTACCCCGTGGGGCACCCCACAATCATCTATAGAGATTTTAAGCCCCTAACCGAATACTTTGGGCTGGTCAAATGTGAAATCTATCCTCCTAAGCAGCTTTACTTTCCGGTGTTACCATGCAGAGTCGATGGTAAGCTGCTGTTCCCCCTCTGTCGAACATGTGCGATGTTTAAAGAGGTTGGCGTTTGCAGCCACACCGAAGAACAAAGGATGCTCACAGGGACTTGGTGTAGCATCGAGGTACAGGCTGCCTTAGAGAAAGGGTACAGGCTCGGCAGAGTACACGAAGTGTGGCATTTTAAGAACACTACAACACAACTCTTTGCACCCTACATTAATTTGTTTCTCAGAGACAAACAGGAGGCCGCAGGGTATCCAGAATGGTGTACTAGTCAGGATGCAAAACAGAAATACATCGCTGACTACTACGCTCACGAGGGTATCCGTTTACGCCCCCATCTGATAGAGGTCAACCCTGCACGCCGTCAGTTAGCCAAACTCTGTCTCAACTCCTTGTGGGGAAAATTTGCACAGCGCACGAACCTGCCAAATACTACCTTAATAACAGATCCTGATGAACTGTTCAAGTACCTGTTTGCTCCATGCTATGAAGTGTCCAGCTGTGAGTTTATCGATGACGATACCGCTGCTTTGTGTTGGAAATACATCCAAGAGTACCCCACAACGAGTAACAACATAAACATTTTCATAGCCTGCTTCACAACAGCCCACGCACGTCTAGAGCTTTACGGGGTTATGGATAAGCTCCAAGAATGCTGCTTGTATCATGATACAGACTCTGTGATTTTTCTGAGCTAACCGGGGGATGAAGACCCTCCTCTAGGGGATTATCTGTGTAATCTGACCAGCGAGCTAGATAAGGATGAGTATATAATAGAATATACGTCCTCAGGACCTAAGACATACAGTTACCGTACAAACAAGAACTAGGGGGCATATCAACAAGGGCTTTATCTCTGCTTTTTTGGCTTTAAAAGCCAAAAAAGCAGAGATAAAACTAGCACCCTATCAACAACAGGGTGCTAACATGCAAATTTGCATGTTAGCACCCATTTACTTTCCCTTGCATCTCTAATGAGATGCAAAGGGGGCGTTCCAGAGTAAAATATTCGGAGAAATGTCGCTAAGCGACATTTCTCCTATTATCAAGAATATCGCTAACCCTGTTAGAGACAAAAAAAGCAGCGCTAACCGCGGTTAACGCTGCTTTTTTACGTCTGGTATTTTTCTGACTTAGCCATGATATCCTATGAAAGGAGGATATCATGGCTAAGTTTGTCTGTCCCTATCAACAAGCTAACGTGAGTTTATCGCTGGGTTTCCAGCGATAATCTCACGTTAGCCACTTAGCGTGAGGATTTTTATCGCTATTGAGATAAGCGTTGCTAATAGCACGCTATCTCAGCGATAAAAATCAACGCTAGCCGGCGATAATTATCCTAGTGCTAAGTGCGCTTAGCGATAATTATCGCCGGTTGTTGTTGATATGCTCCAAAGTGTGTATGAAGGTCAAAGGGATAACATTAAATGTCAGCAACACCCTAAAAATCAATTTTGATAGTTTGAAGAATCTGGTGCATGAATACGCTACCGCAGCCGATTCTGAGAATGCTAAAACCATAGTCGTGAACTAGCCCTGCATAGTCAGATCCAAAAAGAAGTGGGAAATTACAACACAGCGCCTACATAAAACATTGCGAGTTGTGTTTGATAAAAGGGTCCTGACTACTGACTATAAAACACTGCCTTATGGTTATTAGGCCCATTAGAGATCTAGCCTCCATATCATGGACACCAGGTTGCAACATCCGTTCTCCTGCGTGCTAGCAGGGCCCTCAAACTGCGGTAAAAGCTACTTTATAAAAAAAGCTCCTAGAAAATGCCGGCTCTGTTTTAATACCAAACCCCTAACAACTTTGTGTGGCTTTATTCATGCTGGCAGCCTCTTTATACAGACTTGGCTCGAAGGTTCCCCCATATCAAATTTATAGAGGGTATACCGGATAACCTCAACGATGATGAGCTACTGCCCCGACCCTTGTAAATATGGTAATTGCCGATGACCTTATGCGTGAAGGTGGTGATCATCCGGAGTTAGAGAGAGCTTTTACTCAATATTCACATCATCGCATTCTAAGCATCTGCTACATTGTGCAGAACTTGTTTTACAAGGGTAAGAACAGTCGGTCTATAGCTCTCAACGCTTCATACCTTGTTTTATTTAAAAACCCCTGTGACAAATAACAAATATCCGTCATAGCTAAACAGATGTACCCCAGCAACACACACTTCTTCATGGAGGCCTTTAACGACGCTACATCAAAACCCACGGGTACCTGTAGGTAGACTTAAAAAATGAAACTCTAGAAGACTATAGACTGAGGGCTGATATAATTCCCCCCGAGCTACCGGTAGTTTACACCCAAATGCCCAAGACCCGGACATATAAAAAGCCGCGCTGATGCCTTTTAGAGCCATTTACAGACCCACCCTTATAACACAATTTAGCTCTCCTGAAAATGCTTGCTACAGCCAGCCCCCAACACAGAAAGGCCATCCTGGGCGCCGCTTCTGACGATTTAGTGTCTGCCATTTCAGAAATAGCCCTAAACACCCTAAAAGGCAACGTCCCAATATCAAAGCGTCAGTTACAGGTGTTGAAGAAGAAGAGGGGTCTTATCAGGAAGCTCAGTAATAAAAGGACCTTGCTCATCACCAAGAAGAAACTGGTGAAACAGTCTGGGGGTTTTATAGGTAACTTGCTGGGCATAGCTATACCTATAATTACAAGCCTCATCTCGGTCCTGTGATGGAGCATGCCACAAAAATGTATCTGGTTCCTAGGCAGCAAATGGAGCATATGGGGTCTTCCACGGACAACGCCTGGGATATCCGTAGAAATGAGACTCTACGCCTGGATACTGAAATTCAAGAAATTTTGAGCAGGACCGATCTAAATCCCTACGACAAGGCTAACCTTTACACCGTCACTGTCAAGAAATTCTTAAATTCCAACACCCAGTGGAATACTGAGAAAAACAAGCTGACTCTATATACCCCAGACTCTGAACAACCAACAGCTCCAGCCAACGCCCAGCAGCCCATGCAGCCACCTCCCGATCTTGCAACAGCCTCAGATACCTTTGTTGGCGATCTCTTAAAAAATATAAGCCAGAGGCACAGAGGGGCGGTGTAGATGATAATGAGTAAACTCGAGGCTTCTAAAGACCTAACCTCTTGGAATGAGCGAGGTGAATTTCTCTACAAGGGACAACCGGTTGCAGGGTCGCACATGTACGATCTAGTCAAAGGTCTCACGCACCCCAAAATCCTAACGCCTCAAAATGCGCCTCGTGGTTGGTATCAGTTTCTGCAAGCCGCTGCTGAACTCAATATACCCTCCACGCTCATTGGGAATAATGAACACCGTCGACTGCTAGAAAATTTGAAGGACCCCCTACTACCATCGCCTATAAGTTCTGAAGTTCGAAGGCTATCCCCTAAATGGTCGACCCCTGCACCTGCGGTGCCACTTCGCAAAAAGACAATGCCCAAACCCCTCACGTGGATTACGCCTTGATGTTTCTACAGACTTTTTGAATAATTGTGTGTATTATGTGTATAAACGTGTCTGGGTTTTTTTCTTCATAGGCTTCCTCAATAAAGTTTGTGAAACTAATGACCCAACTACCAACCTGTTTGTAATAAACACATGTTATAACTTTTCAATCCGTCTCAGTCGTCTTTTAAAACATTTAAGGTGCATGTATATTGAAATACGGAGTCTGAATACATGTTTTTTTAAAATATAATGTCTTTATTTTACATGTTCAACATGAAGCACACAACTGTTATAAACCCTTACAGTTTTGACAAGCTGCATATTCGGTTTTCACAGGTCTGACCGACGCCCTCGTGTTTTCTTTTACATATTTCACAACTATTCTGTCATTGTTAACAAGATCCCTTGAATATAGATTTAAGAAATTTCTAAACGAAACACCCTCTGACATTTTACTGATAAAATAAATACAGTGTTCCCCGCATGTGATGGCCATGGAATCCTGCACCCTCAGCTTGTTATACTCCACCACAGCTGCAGCTTTTTTCACAAACTTGAATATTGGTTGTGTATAGATACTGTGTTCAAGGAACTCTGCTGTACTGTCAAACACTGTAACCTTGTGCCTAGCTATAAACAAGGCGGCCCAATGTGTCCCACCCTTGTCATGAGGGTCTGTGTTAAAGACTAGGGTGCTAGGTCTTTCTGACCCTATTTCGGTTGGTAACCCATCGCTAGGGAAAACCCCTAAAAAGTATTTTCTAGCATATTTATGCCTGTTTAAGAAGTCACGTATCTGCACAGTGTCCATTTCACAAATGTTTTAAAGATAGTCGAACAAAATCTGTCTGGCGTGGTTGATCTGAATGATGCTGTCGAATACCGAGAATACGACCATGTTCACATTCGCCCTCAGAGGCTCGGCGAAACGTATTTCAGCTTTTAGATTCCCGATTTTTACCAGGTTGTAGTGATCGCCATCTTCCATGTCGGGTGTTAGGTCGAATGCGAACAGCGTGTATCCGCTCCCATAGCCTTCTCGTGACACAGCCACACCACAGGCCCTTTGATCCTTCCCGGCTATCGAAACCAACCCTTGATATTCCCTGACATAGTTGCCGGCTGTAAAACTGGGTGTGTAGGGTTTTGCAGTAATCACATTGCCCTCGTGGACCGGCGCCGCGTAGTTGATACTGTAGTGTTTAAAATTGAAGGGGTTTGAGGCATAGGTACCGCTAAAAGCTGTATTGTCCACAAAACCTATGATGATGAGTTTGGGTAGCTGTCCCAGAAATAAATTCTGCTGCTGTGTTAAGCGGGTTCCTGCCGGTATGCTGAATACCTTCAGAGATACACTTTCCACAGCGTACTTGGCGTTGGATATTTGTAAAGCTTTGGCGTGCGCTAACCTGACGCTCGGGGACACTTTCACCCGCTTTATAAACAGGCTAACGGCCAGGATGCTCAGCTTGTAGTGTTCCACATCCCCACTGATGAGGCAGAATGAGTCCTTGTTGCGAGTGAGCTTGAGCTTAAGATCAATTCCGTTGATGAGCAGTTTATCTTGCAAGAAGAGGTCTGAATGTATGTGACCCAGGAGGTCAAAGGTACGACTACCTGCTGCCTGCCCCGCTCTTTTTATAAAACCCTTATTGGCTCCATCCAGAGCTGTGATTTCAAACTGCCCGTATGTATCCCGGTGAAACAGACCCGCTGAAAGTTGCGTGTCAAGGGCGTCGCTACTGTAATTTAGAATGCTCTCGATGTAGGCTCTGTAGACGTACATGTTATCGTTCTGGGTGATGAGTCGATCACCCAAGGTGATGTCCACTTGATTAAACAGGGTAGCTAGAGGGTAAGCGATCGTTGCCACTTTAGCGGCGTCATCAATGTCGGTCCCATCGGCATTTACGATTTTACACATAAGATGTAGCAGCGTGTTGTTGAGATCCAAATACATATCCGTGGACCCTGACACAAAAAACTCTATGGGAGCCAACGGCGTCAATGCTGCTAAAGGTGATACCTCCATGAAGAAGCTGTTTTCAATGCTTGTCTGCGTGGGTTTTAGAGTAAACAAGTCTAACTCTGATTTGGCGCACTCTCCTGATCCACAATGTACGAAGGCCATAGTGCTGTTTACGAGGCTTTAAAAAATATTTACTTTAGAGCCGTTTCGCTTCTTGGCAACTCTCTTCCTTCTTGGCGCTTTCTTTTCTGAGTGCGTTTTGAAGAGCTCCTCATTTTTTTATACGGGACCGGAGGGCCCCTGCATCTGGAAACCCCACGTTTCCTTTTGACACTCGCGCGTGGCTTATATATCAACCCCGCTCCTTCTTGCTGCTGTTTGTTCATGCGCTCTGCAAACGCTGATGTAACAGACCCCACCATATCCTGGGCAATGCTCGTGGCGGCCGTCTTAACATGAGGTTTTGCAATTTCATAGCCTCTTCTCAGGAAAGGCATAGCTCTTCTAAACAGACTCCTAAAGAATCCTCCTAAGCCAGCCCCATACATAACAGGTGAACCTTGAAAGTACTTGGGTCCTCCATAACCGGCTTGACTTCTGTAATAGTCCCTGTACATGGACGGGTCCCCGTACGTTTTCATAACCACCATTCCTGCCGCTTAATGCCCCCTGTCGTGTCTAGGCCTTAAATAAAGCTTAACAATAACTTTCCTGTATTTAAAGGTGTTAGATCTGGGGGTCTCTAGTTGGCAGGGTAGGTACCACTGTCCAAGTAGGGACCCTTGCTTCTAGTCAGGGAAAGGGGGATACACTGTTAAGATAACCCCTGCTCACCCTCTAGGTAGCTTGGCCTGAGCAGTCTAGGCTATCAAAGGCAATGTGTAAAGTATTTGTACCAACACTTACAGTAACACAGTGAAAACACCACAGATTTACTCCACACCAGTTTTAGAAAAATAAGGTATCTTTACTAAAAACTTCACAAGACCAAATACTATAGACAAACCAACATATAATTCAAAAAAGTTACTTTAAAGATAGTTCAAGAGTTTGCAGAAAGTACTCCAGGATGTAAAAGTCAGTGTCCTGCACAATGCGACTCTCAATGCACAAAATTCGACACTCTCGTGCCCAACAGTACCTGTAGTTGCGATAAGGTTCCCAAAAGCTATAACAAGGAAGATGGCAAAGGCGATGCGATACTCCTGAGATCCTGGGGAGGCTTTGCAGCAGCCCTGCTTCACGCAGCAGAGGTGGATGCGCCGCCTCCGATCTGTAGGGGGAGGATGCGATGACTTTGGCTTTCGTTGCGTAGGTTTCTTAGGGGGAAGCTTCACGCACAGGTTCGATGCGACACGCTTCGATGTGGCACGATGCGCGGCGCAGCGTTGACTTCCAGCGCCGTAACTCTCGATGCGCCCCGGAACGGGACTCTGCGTCGACGCACACGATGACTGGAGACTTTCACGCACCGGCAGTGGTGCGGCTCGCAAACTGGTTCTGCGACGACCCTCGCAATGTCAGGAATCTTCACGCTTCGGGACGATGCTCGACGCACTCGGCGATGCGGGGACCCTGCGTGTTGCGATGGTGCCACAATGAAATTTTCCACGCACTCTCGTTCTTGCGACACGCAATCGGATGATGCGTTGGGTACCAGTTACTCTTTTCACGCTTCTGCATCCCAGCTCCCAAAACACAGCAAAACGACCTCCTGAGGCCCCAAGACTGGGCAAGCACTCCAAGGCAGGTCAGAACTCCCTCAGCAGAGTTCCAGGGGAGCTGGTGGTGAAGTCCTTTTGTTCCTGGGACTTCTTAACAGGGAGCCAGCTCTTCTCAGGCCCTTGGAGATCAGAATCAAAAGAAGGGGACACAGCAAAGTCCTTCCCCTCTCCTTGGCAGCAAAGCAAAACAGCAAGCAGGCAGTCTTCTCCTCTTCAGTCCTTTTCAGCTTTCTCCTTGGCAGAGGTTTCTTCTTAGTTCCAAAGTGATCTAAAGTTTAGGTGTCTGGGGTCCTCTTCTTATACCCCTCCAAGTCTTTGTCTCTCTTTGTTCCAGTGGGGGGATTCCCCTGCTCAAACCGGTTCCTGGGTGTGCTCTGCCCTGGAGCACCTGGTTCCTTTCAGAGTGAGGGGCAGGGTCGTTAGACGCTCAGCAGGAGGTGGAGACTTCTTTGTGCCAGCAGAGGCAGAAGCCTCAGCCTGGCCAGCAGGGGGTGGAGCCAGCTTTGTGCTGGCAGGGGCAGCCCTATTCAAACCCAGGGACTACTCCTCCCACCCATCTAAAGCAGATCTCCCTATTCACCCTGCTGCTGACTCATCCAGGCTCCTGGAGCCACCTAGCCCATCACATGACACCAGTCAGCCAACCAGCACACAGGCACACAGGAAGGTTAAACAGGAGAATAGCTACTTTCTAAAAAGTGCTATTCTCACACAGTGAATTTAAAAACCATCTTGCTAAAAAGATGTATAATTAAATTCTGAACACAGAGATACCAAACTTGGATTTTCTATCTTGCCCTTATGGGAAGATAGGCATGTAAACAGCCTTCCCCATTCTATCCTATGGGCAAGATAGCCTCTCAGCAGTGAAAAACGAAAATGGCTGTAATTCACTACCAGGGCATGTTACACACCTCAGTACATGCCCTACCTTTCAGATACACTGCACCCAGCCCAGCGGGGTACCTAGGGCCACCATAGGGATGCCTGACATGTACAGAAAGGGAAGGATAAGGCCTGGTCAGTGGGTGCACTGGCCAGGTCGACATGGCAGTCCTGGACTGCACATAGGTACTGCAAGCAGGCCTAAGACATTATTTTAGCGCTACTCCTGTGGGTGGCACAATCAGTGCTGCAGCCCACTAGTAGCATTTGAATCACCAACCCTGGCACACGCAGTGCACTTTACTAGGGGCTAACAGGTGAAACAAATATACCAATCATGGATAACCAATCAATATAATAATTTACACAGAGAGCATATGCACTTTAGCACTGATCAGCAGTGGTAAAGTGCCCAGAGTCCTATGGCCAACAACCACAGGTCAGAAAAAATAAAGGAGAAAGAAGCAAAAAGTTTGGGGATAACCCTGCAAAAAGGGCCGTTTCCAACAAAAGGCCACCTGCTCAGACTGATCATCGTAGATCATAATTGAAATAGTGTCACAATGGTTTTTAGAAACAGCGACGTGGTCAGGTTTGTTAAATTGTATGTTGACCATCGTATTATTATCACCCTGTACATGAACCCATCTTAACAGCGGCGAGTAACTATCCCCGATCCTCTGAGCCTCTACAATATCACCATACACATAGAGCGTGTAGAACCCCCCATTAATATCGGGGCACGTGTGATCTTGTTCCACCGGACTTTTCACATGTTGTACTGTACCTAAAACCCTTCTTAATTTACCGGAGCAGTTAAACAGGGTGTTGCCATTTATGGATTTAAGAAACACCTTCCTTCTAACGTTATCTAGCACCAGATGAATATTCGGATGTGGTTCTATGGCCGCTATGAATTTGTTTATGGCTTCGACAACGCTTGAAACGCTTGGGTAGTAGCCGTGAGGGAAGGACACGTGTATGCCCTTGGGGTCCTGTTCACGCTTGATGTGAAACGTGGTTTCGGCCGCTGTAAATGTATTCCATGTTCTAGGGTACTGGATTTCTGTTAGGGCAACCTCCCAGTCCCCTTTCAAGTCCACAGGCTTAGCCAATTCGACGGTGTAATTAGAAATCTGATTGTTGGGGAACATGCCCTTAGAAGCGTTGGATGGTAAGGTTATATAAAAGGGCTTTGTCTCCATCGTGTCAGCTGCTTTGAGCTCACACACCCTTCAGGGATCTGGCCAACACCCAACTGTTAAATTTCTCAGATCATCCCGCCATTTGACATATGCCTGGCTCTTAGCACCGCTACCTTTCCTTTTCAGAACCTTTTCAACCCTGTACACACGGTTCGGATCATCTGGCACCTTTTGTAACTCTTCCTTGTAAAAACCCCCAGACACCGTTTCCCCATCATAGTCCTTTAACCTGTAAATATACAGCCCTTCCTGAAGCTCCACACTTTCCACTATAAATATTTCATTGCTAAAAGTCTGTTGGTAACCCTTCGTGAAGACCCCTTTCAATTTTGAAATCCTTACATGATCACCTTTTTTAAAAAGAGGCTTCTTCACCTTTGAATCGAAATTACGACCATACACATTTCTCCAAACAGTTAACGAATTACTAGGTGTTACATCTTTGGGGGCCCTTTTGATAGTCCTATGATAACTGGCATTATATACAGCTAAAAAAGCCTGCAGAACATCCACGTATCTGTAGGTGTTGTGGGTCGTAAAATACCTCCACATCTTAGACTTTAAAGTTCTGTTAAACCGTTCTACAACAGCTGCTTTTACCTCCGTGTGTGTTACAAAGTGTTGAACATTGTGCTGTTTTAATAATCTCTGAAATGCCTTATTTAAGAATTCTTTTCCGGCGTCTGTTTGTAGTTTTTGAGGAATACGCCCCTTATCGAAGATGGCTTTAAAAGCGGTTGTGACGCTAGCCCCACTTTTATCACGCGGCGTCTCTGCGTAGGCGTACTTGGACAACACATCTATGACGGTTAATATATAACAAGAGCCGTTGTTATGCTTTGCTGTATCTTGAAGACTTATTATGTCCGCTTGCCATTGATAATCTATTTGCGCATTAACGATTGTCGGGCGTCTCTTAAAATGTCTTCTGGCCGGTTTATGGAGTGAATACGCCTCCTCGCCTGATAACCACGTCTTCACAGCTTCTGTGCTTACCGGCTCCTTTTCATCCACAGCCCTTCTATATAGAGCTTCGGCGCTCCCCAAGCTGCCAACTCCCCTACTATCATAATAAAGTTTTCTTAACAGGCCCCCCTGCATGTTATCAGCCGTTACACACCATGCAATGAATGACGCTTGTTTTGTGTAAGAACATTTTATTTAAAAAATAAAGAATATTAGCACAATCATAGACAGTGGTTTCATATCTTTTCACATTATGCATAGTAAGTACGGCTTAACACATAGTCACCCTTTTGGTTTAACACTCTACTAGCTTGTTCTAAATACACGCTATCATGTAACGTTACATAAGACCTTCTTTAAAACAGTCTTCGGGGGGCCAAAGTCCCTGCTTGTCTATTTTTTTTATACAGATTACACATACGCCTTGCTATGAGTCTTTCTATCATCCTTCTATTGAAAGCAGTGTCCATTCCCTGCATAACGGTTAGTTTTAAGCTCGGGTCAAAGGCGTATCGGATCTCATTGAGTGCCACTGTCAAGATCCTCAACATATCAGGGTGGACATATTTCTTTTCATTGTACAACCCATACACAACCCTTAGCAGTTTATACACCTTGTAAGGGTCTAACAAAGTACAAATATATCGTATTGTTCTTGTTCTGTATGATTCACACAAGCATTCATGCGCCGCCTGCTGAGATCTCTGATTTGATGACCTTGACAAAGGCTGTAGTCACGTTTGACACAGTTTAGTACCACCGACGCGACAAAAGCCTTAACGGCCTGACTGTCGTCGTAGGTCAATCCTGGCTCTTCCTTTTCACACGCGTCGGAGCCGCATACACACTTATCGCAGCCCTCACGGTTTTGACATGTGGAACTTTCAGCTTGTTTTGAACACCACAGACAATTGAAAATTACATTGCTCGCTTTTGCAGGTCGCCACTCTGACGCAGGCCGCCACTCTGACGCAGGCCTTTTTGGGGTTTCTCTCTAGGTTCAAAAGACGAAAGAATGACAATACGTTAGTTGAAGAAATAAAATACATAATTTTTTTAACTATCTGCTCAAAACATTTTCCTACTAACCTCTGCATTTTCACCAGCCTCTGCGGCGGCTCTGAAATCTTGCGAGTCGCTAATGTCCTGCAAGGACCCATCATCTTCGGCGCTTGTCCCAGGCTGTTGCAGACCGGCCTTCTCAGCAGCCGTATTCTCCTGAAGGTCCATGTCTTCATAGACGGGTGTGTTGGGAGGTGCTACAACTTCTTCATCTTCCTCCATATCCACTGAACTGAGGCCAGCAAGCACACTGCCACTACACGAGCCCTCACTTTCGCTGCTGTCGCACTTAACCGGGACCATCCGGCATCCGTAATCCTTGAGCCTAAGTTCTTCCATAGGCCTACACAGCCCGTTGCCAAAACCAGTAACGTCGCAGCCCATATCCCTAGGTGTTTCTTGTTGAGCATTCTCGTCCATTACCAGAGGTGTTAAGCTGCGGTAATATCTATTGATAACGGCCTGGGAGCCATCAAACTCAGGTCTTTTCACGAACGGGTTGTATCTCTTCATTTTGGCTGTGGACCCCTATTCGTATTCAAACGTCTGCTTGCTGTACACGGCTCTTGCCACAGGCTTATATGTATTCTAAGAAACCACAACCCCTAAAAGAGGCGTACACCTCTACAACACAACACGGACACGTGGCCTCAGGACTGCTCCACAGCTGTTCAACCACCAGCTGTCTGCAACTCCCCAGTTTTAAAACATGCCCAGACATTTCCCTCCTACATGCACGCACTTTTCTGCACACTTTTAAACATATACACAACTATCCATGTTTTGCAGCCAGACCTGCCACTTTTAGGACCAGCCCTACATGTCACCCCTTTTAAAACCAGAGATATTTAAGGCCAGCAGTTTGCGGCTAGACCTGTCACATTTAAGGCCAGAGTTTTTCCTGCCAGACCTGTCATTTTTAAGACCAGACCTGTCACATTTAAGACCAGCATTTTTAAGACCAGACCTGTCACATTTAAGGCCAGGATTTTGCGGCCAGACCTGTCAAATTTAAGGCCAGGATTTTGCATGTTGACGAAAGGTATCCCACCCTACTACTTCTGTCACTTGCAGTTGCTTCCGAGTGGCTGTCAATTGGCAGTGTTCCGCCACTAAGCCCGATCGGGCATGAGCAGTCTCCAATTCCTTGATCTATGTTTTCAGCTGATGGCGTTTATCTTGTCATTCCCTCTTATACCCCGTGGTTATCCCAAGCAAATGCCCTCTAAGGACCACTTTTAGTGTTTCCCACTGTGTAGAAGTATTAATCCCAGGTATATCATTGCATTCCAAGAAATCAGTAAGGGCCCTTAGTGTGTCCACCCTTATTTTGTCGTAGGTGAGGGGCTTTGTCTTAAGTCATCAGCGAGGGCGTCGCGAGCCTACCCAGGTTGAATCGCAGGGTAATGGGGGTGTGATTGGAAAGAGCACCAGCCCCACCATCCACTGGACCGTGGCTCGAGATACCCAGGCAGTTGTAAAAAAAAGTAGTCAATGCGGGCGTACATCTGATGGGCTGCTGAGTAGAACGTGTAGTCTACTTCTGTTGGGTGTGTATGTCTCCATATGTTTGTCAGTCCTGCCTCTCCCAGCCATTGTCTGGTGCCTGATGTGAGTTCCCCCATCTTGTCCTGCCCACATGACAGATCTGTCCCTACCTGCACCCATTGCGATATTGAAGTCACCCCCCACCACCAATTCCTTGTCTGGGTAAGTCAACAATCGTCCCAGTGTGTCCCTGGGAAATGTTAATTGTCATTTATTAGGGGCATAAACAGTGGCTATTGTGTGCCTGATTCCCTGTATTGAGACGATTAGTGCTAATAGCCTAGCCAGAACAAAACAAAAAACTCCACCCTGCATGCAAAGTGTGTAGCAAACAAAATTACTACCCCTGCATTCTTAGTAGCCCCATAAGAGAGGTATTGCTGGTCAAACCAGCGAGATTGCAGTCTCTGCCTGTCACTCTGAAGTAGGTGAGTTTCTTACAGCATACAAATATTGCACATGGAGTCTTTAAAAAAGGAAAGAACTACCAGTCGCTTAGCATGAGCATTAAGACCTCGGACTTTGAGGCTAAGCAAGGACACTATCATTAATACCCATATGAGGTAATCGCAACTCAACACAGTTCCACCCACCCACCCTCTCGGGAGGAGTATGTGGGAATGGTATGAACAGATAGGAAAGGAAGAAGAGGGTAAGAGAAGAAAGACAAGAATAACTAGCTAGATAATATATCCGAAATATTTTCCTTCCGAGGGACACTCAAGAAACAGGAATAGGGGTCCATGTAATTGGCAAAGCCATAGATCCGCTACGTCGGGCAGGAGCTCAAAGAGTCTATAATGACTTCCAGCTGAGAAATCAGGGGGAGCCACAGGGTCAGCAGGAGCTAATTTCTTGACAGTCTTTCAATGATCACTGTTGGACTTGGCCCTTGTTGCAGGGTCATCCCTGAACTTTTTGCCTTCCTCCTGTATTTTTTCTGACCTGTTGTTGGTGGTTTTATGACTCTGGGCACTTTACCACTGCTGATAAGTGCTAAAGTGCATATGCTCTCTATTGTAAATTGATGGAATGGATTAGTGACTCCATGATTGGCTTATTTGATGTACTTGTAAGACCCTAGTACAGTGCACCATGTGCGCCCAGGGCCAGTAAATCAAATGCTGCTGGTGGGCTTGCAGCACTGGTTGTGCCACCCACAGAAGCAGCTTGTAAAGGGTGTCTCAGGCCTGCCATTGCCTGTGTGCAGTCTGTGACTGCCATGTTGACTTGGTCAGTGCACCCACTTACCAGTCCCTAACCCTTCTCTTTTCTACATGCTGCCACCCCTAAGGTAGGCCCAAGGGCAGGGTGCATTGTATTTGAAAGGTAGGACATGCCCTGATGTGTGTGGCATGTCCTGATAGTGAATTACAGCCATTTTCATTTTTCATTAATGCAAGGCTACCTGTCCCCATAGGCCAGAATGGGCAGTTTGATTATAACACCATATAATCCTAACTGACCCAGGGAACATGGTAGAAAAACGAATTTAACATGCCTGATCTCAGAATGATAAAATACATCATTTGGTAAAGTTGGTTTTAACATTCTGTGTTTGAAAATATCACTTTTAGAAAGTAGGTATTTTCTAACCTAACCATCCAGCCTGCCTCTGTTAGGTTGTGTATTGCATGTCTGGTTTGTGAGTGACAGGGGCTGGGGTGGCTCCAGGGGACAGGGTGAGTCAGCACTAGGCTGAATAGACCTATATGCATTGGGAGTGGTGGGAGGAGTAGCACCTGGGCCTGAATAGGGCTTTGCCTGCCTTCCACAATGCTGGCTCTACCTCCTGAGGTGCGTCAGATGACCCTAGCCCACACTGACGAAGACAGAAGTTGTGCACTGGCAGAATGCACCCAGAACTGGTTTGGACTAGGTACAGACAATCCCTGTCTTCAGTGACAAAGGATTTGTGTGTATAAAAAGGGGGACCCAGACCCCAGAACTTTAGATCACTTCTGGGAATCAAGACGAACCTTTGCTGAGGAGAAGAACCAGGAAGCTGAAGGAGGAGACTACCCCTGTGCTGTGTGTTTGCGGGTTGGCCTTCAGTGGTTGCTTCATTGCCAAAGAAAGGAGAAAAAAGGACTGAGTATGCTTTCATCATCTTGAAGAAGAATCTCCAAGGAGCTTGAACTGTGCTTGCCTCCTGCCTGAAATCTCAGGGATACAAGACTTCACCACCAGCTCCCCCTGAATTCCTTTGCTTCGAATTGAAGTGCCTGCTGTTTTGCTGGGCCTTCTAAGAGACTGCGTGTCACTGGGAGTTGGAAGGGCGACTCAACGAAGAAGAAGTGTGTCGCCGCCGCAGCAGTTGTCAATGCATCGCAAGCGTGCCGCTGCTGCTGCTGTCACCATCGCAACGCCGAAGAGCATCGCATCACCAGCGTGCTGCCTCCGCAGAGGTCGCCGTTGCATCACCGGAGAAGCGTGTTGCAGGGCTTGTCACGGTTCAGAAGTTACCGTGTTTGACGCACATCCATCAGGGGTGCATACATTGCATCTACGTTGTTGCACCGTAACTAAGACGTCATTTTGTCGCATCGCACCGGAGCCTCATCGCATCGGATCGCAGTAAGAAAACAGCACGTCAACTCTCCACACAGTAAGGAAGTGAGCCTCAACTCCTCAACTCCCCTGCACAGCAGTAAGGAACCAACGCATCCACTCCCCTGAGTGTAAGGAACGGCGCATCAACTTCCCTGCGACCCTTTTGCTTGTTTTGCGTGACGCATCTAGTGTAGTTTGAGAGTAAAGTGTCGCATTTACAATCTAAAGTGAACTAAGCTATTTCTATCTTCTTAAAGTCTATTTTTGATTACAGTATTGTGGAGTTTTGTCGTTTGGTCTTGTGATAAGTCTAGTAAAGATTACTTATTTTTCTTAACTGGTATGGTGTCCATTTGTAGTTTTTTCACTGTATTACTGTATGTGTTCACAATTGCTTTACACACTGCCTCTCAGATAAGTCTGTCTGCTCGTGCCAAGCTACCAAGGGGGTGAGCAGGGGTTATTTTAGAAGTGTAGCCCCTTACCCTGACTAGAAGCAAGGGTCCCTATTTGGCCAAAGGTACCTACCTCTGCCAACTAGAGACCCCCAGTTCTAACAATCACCAATTAAGTTCATTTGGTCGCCCTCCTGTTGTAGTTGTTGGAGTAATCGTGATCGCTCCTCGTGGCTATCAGCCTCAGCAGGTTTACTTAATGTTTTCTTCTTCCGTCTGGTGGAGCATCGCGTGCCAAGGGCCACACTTGCTGGCTCTTGGGGCGGTGACCCCAAAGCTGTGGCTTGTCATAGGTCCGGGAGGTCTGGCAACTCCCTAGCGTCTTCCAGGGTGCGGATCATTCGGACCTCCTCCTGCCATACAAACTGGAGACTAAAGGGATGGCCCCATTTATATCTAACTTCTTGAGCTCGTAGAAAGTCTGTAAGGGGTTTGAGAGCTCTGCTGCATTGTTGAGTGATTGGGGCTTGATAAAACCATAGCCTTAGGTCCTCGAATTCGATGGTCTTCGCCTCCCGGGCGACAGTCATAATAGCCTCCTTCTGCTGATAGTAGTGCAGGCAGGTGAGTATATCTTGGAGCTGGCCTGGTGTAGTAGCTGGTCTCTCAGCTTGATGCGTGCAGTCAAGTACGATCTCCTGATCATGTATGGAGGGAACCACGTGTTTAAAGAAACGGATTATAAAGTCTTCCAGACTGCCTGAGATGGCCTGCAATGAACGCCTTTAATACGAATGTTGGTGTGTTGGGTTCTATTCTCCAAGCCTTCTATCTGGTAGCGAAGCTCTGAGTTCTGGTCACACAGTTCCAATAGTTCCTGTCTATGTTCCTCTAGTTCTTCTTCCCGGGCGTCCTGGTTCTGTAGCCGACGTGTTTCAGCGATTCTCAGGTGGTCCACAATATTCCGCACTGGTTAGATCAAGGGACCGCCAGGCTGCACCCACGCAGTTTAACAGTTCTGGTGTGCCAAAGGTCAGACCACCAAATGAGGGGGGTGCTGTCGGGATGGGCCAGCCCACTGTCCGTATGCCGCAGAAGGCCCTAAGTGTCGTCTCTCAGCCTGTATCTTCCTTCCCCATCTCATGGCCCCCAGAGCAGTCTTCACAGCTCTGGGGCACAACCGGGGGGAGTCTCTGACCACTCGACCCTTCCGTCGGTGGCCTACTTTAGTCCCAAGCTGTGAGCCCACAGAAGGCCTCCAAGTTTTCGGCGGGCCAGCGCACCCTCTCCTCCCCCACTAACACCTGGTAAAGTGACCCACTGGTGGGCTCCCACGAACGGTGAGTGGCGGGCGGTCTGGTGCAGACCACCAACCTGATCTGGTGAGGCCAGCGCTCAATATCTTCCACTGGCTCCATTGGTCTCCCAGGGCAAGCCTCCCCATGCCCCCAAGAAGTGCTGCTACGAGAGTCACCCGCCCGGGGACCGTCTGCCTTAAAAACGCCCATGCCGGGGCGCCACCTATGCCCCTCAGGCAAATGGAGGTTGATGCTGCCGCGGAGATACCCCCTCACTCGCTGTAGTGTTACAGGCCTAATTGTCCAGTAGAGCTCAGAGATATGTGTCCTACACAACCGCCATCTTGGACACCCCCCCCCCATGTTAGGCACTTTAGAACCAAATTTCTTGTCATACTATTTTTTTATTTGGTTGTGTTTTCTCAGCACATTAGCTTTAGCTTGCATAATCATATCTTCATCACTTCCTTGTTGTTTTTATTTGGCTAACTATGTAAGATTTATGTCACAAAAAGGAATTATGTTTCTAAGCAAAGCAAAAGGTGAGAATCGTGTAGCTGAATGACGCATTAAAAGATAATTTAAATTTTTTTCTGTACGGAAATTCTTGACATCTTTTGTGCAAGAACACACTGCCTGTACACCTTCACTAATCACCTTATTTGATCTTTCCACCAAGACACTGGACTTTGGAGAATTAAGTGGTATGTATTTGTGATTAATGTTGTGTTTGTCAAGGAAGTTTTACATTTTGTGAGAAACAAATTGAAACCATTATCTGAGATGATTGTTTTGGGGAAGCCTTCCCTGCAAAAACATTCATGTAAGAACTCTAATACACGTTCAGTGTTAGTAACATCTACTAAGTTACATTCAGTCCATTTAGAATAATAATCCACCAATACAGTGATATGATTTTGTGGACTAATAATGGACTTCTTTTTTTATTTCGGAATGTCGTTGGCTCGAAATCCAAAATCCTTCTTCCAGACTGGAAATCTTTTATCGAGCAGTATGACATGTGTTTGTTCCAAGAAACCTGAAGTATGGAACCTGTTTTCAAACTTTGTCATTTGAATTGTTTTATTCCTGCCATTCGTAGACTGGCTGGTTGGCCCTCTGGGGGGTTTCTCAATACTGACTCACTAGATATTTTAGCTAGTCACCTCGTGGCTGGGAGCGAGAGGTCAATGAACATTGATATATTTAACATATATATTCCAGAGGTGTTAGGGGTAGCTTAGGCACTGGAGAAACTCCTGTCAGCCCGCAAAGCTGGATCTTGCTCCAGTATTGAGGTGGACGGAGGCTGCTTTACAACTGAAAGCGTTAACGTTAAATTTTGGCTTGACAGCCACTAATGGTAGACCCCTCTCTGATAGACAGCGTGCTGGCACATATAACAACACATACCATTCTAGTTGAATTAAAAATATCCACCTAGGCCTCCACCTTTGGTCATCCTTCATTGATATGTCTGTCATAAAAAGGATTGAGAGCGACCACAATCCATTGAGTTTACCCCTGAATTTGCTTTGCCCAAACTATGAACTGACTGTTTGATATCAGCTTCAACTAGGAATGTGATACCAATGACTTATATGCGATGGCTCCAATGGCCCAGCTTGTGAAGCACCCGTTGGTCTTAGATCAAATTAGTATGGATCTAAAGGACTCTGTGAGCGAATTAAGGGCCCGATTCACAGAACTAACTTAAGACAAAATCCTAAACGTACTACTTTTGGTATTCACAGAAGGCATTTAGTAGTAGTAAAGTTAGGATTTTGTCTTAAGTCTGTCTAAGTCTGTCCTAAGTTTGTCTTAAGTTTGTCTTAAGTTTGTCCTAAGTCTGTCTTAAGTCTGTCTTAAGTTTGTCTTAAGTGTTTCTTAAGTCTGTCTTAAGTCAGTCTGTCTTAACTCTGACTTAAGTCTGTCCTAAGTTTGTCTTAAGTCTGTCTTACTACTTTTGGTATTCACAGAAGGCATTTAGTAGTAGTAACGTTAGGATTGTGTCTTAAGTTTGACTTAAGACAGACTTAAGACAGACTTAAGACAGTCTTTAGACAGACTTAAGATAGACTTAGGACAGTCTTAAGACAGACTTAAGACAGACTTAAGACTAAATCCTAACTTTACTACTATTAAATGCCTTCTTTGAATACCAAAAGTAGTAAGTTTAGGATTTTGTCTAAGTTAGTTCTGTGAATCGGGCCCTAAGTCGGTTGATCCATTCACCATTCGGTATGACCAGGATTGCGCTGCATAAAGTGTTCTTCCAGCAAATATTGGTACCTTGTACAAATTATGGAACGAAATCCCCCAGAGAGCATAAATGGTTCAACAGAGAATGCTGATGTCTTTGTAGGGATCTCGGATGGGCACTAAGAGTTAGGGATATGGGAGAAATTTGCCTGGCCAGGAAGAGATACAAAAGGGCTCAGTTGATGGCCAAGAAGGCTTGGGATGAAGCCAGATGGCAGGAACTTAAACATATCAAACAAAGAAAAACTGTGAGTCTGAAAAATCAAGTGACCTTGGAAAGTGCTACACAACAAGAACTGCAACAAATTGAATGTTCATACAAAAATATCACACTGGATATGTGTTAGACCTGGCACCTTGGCGTGAGTCTCCCTTCCACATTTTGTCGTTGTGCCTCCTATGTTTTTGCTGGTGTTAGCTGCTCAGGGCACTGTGCCACTGCCAACAAGTGCCACAGTGCAAGTGCTCCCTATTTAAAATGTTTATGTTGGTTGGATTCCATGATTGGCTTATTTGGTTTACTGTCAGACCCCAGTAAAGTGCACCAGGAGTGCCCAGGGCTTGTAAATACAAATGCTGCTGGTGGGCTTGCAGCACTGGTTGTGCCACCGACAGAAGCGGCCTAGTAAAATGTGTCTAGGGTCTGCCACTGCAGAACCTGTGTGCAGTCTGGTACTGTCATGCTGACTGGGTAAGTGCACCCACTTCCCAGTCCCTAAACCTTCCCTTAACTTCATATTAGTCACCCCTATGGTAGGCCCAAGGGCAGGGTGCATTGTAAGCATAAGGTAGGACAAGCCCTGATGTGTGTGGCATGTCCTAATAGTGAATTACTGCCATTTTCGTTTTTCACTATTGTAAGGCTACCTGTTCTCCATAGGCCAGAATGGGCTGTCAGAATTGTTACATTCTATGATCCTAACAGACCCAGGGAACATGGTAGAAATTCGAGTTTAGTATGCCTGAACTCAGAATAATAAAATACATCTTTTAGTAAAGTTTATTTTAATATTCTGTGTTTGCAAATACCACTTTTAGAAAGTTGGTATTTGCTTGCCTGACCATTTCAGCCCGCCTCTGCTATGATGTGTATCTGCCTGTCTGGTTGTGTGAGTGACAGGGCTGGGGAAACCCAGAGGGGCAGGGCTAGGTAGCCTGGTGGTGAATAGGAAGATTGGCAGTCAGATGGGTGGGAGGAGTACACCTGGGCTCTGAATAGGGTTGTGCTCTGCTACCACAATGCTGGCGCCGCCTCCTGCGGAGCGGCTGATGTCTCTGCCCTGCACCCTGAATAGAAAGGCCGAGTCATGTCAACAGAGTGCTCAAGAACTGGTTTGGACTGGGCAAAGGCCCCTCTACCCCAGAGGAACAAAGGAATTAGGGGTATAAGTATTGGGACCCTGCTCCCAAGAAATTAGATCAGATCCTGCTGAAACAAGAAGAACCTCTGCCAGAAGAGAAGGAACTGGAAAAGCTGTAGGAGGAGTAACTGTCCCTGACCTGGGGGATTGGCCTGCAGTGGTTGCCTTGCTGCTGAAGGAGAGGAGAAAAGACTACAAAGACTTTTATTTCAACTTGTGCTTAAAGATCTCCAAGGGCTTGAACTGAGCTTGCCCCCTGAACGAAGTCCCAGGACCAGTGGACTTCATCCCCAGCTCCCCAAAGTCTTTTGGAAGTGCCTGCTGCTGTTGTTGGGCCTTCTGAGGGACTGCGTGTCGCAAGGAGCTGGAAGCGCGACGCAAGGGAGAGAAGCGTATCGCCGTCGGAGCTGTTGCCGTCGCATCTCGCAGAGAGTGTCGCCACTGCAGCATCGCATCGAGCGGAAGCGTCTCGCATCGTCCGGAAGTGTCTCGCATCCACGGAGAAGCGTGCCGCCGTCGGAGCCGCGGTTGCCGCACCTCGCAGAAGGGGTGTCGCCGCTGCAGCATCGCATCGAGCGGAAGCGTATCGCAACGTCGGAGAAGAGTGCCGCTGCCAAAGCCGCTGTCGTCGCATCTCGCTGTAGCTGACGCATCGAGTCGGGCCTTCTCGCAACCTCGGAGAAGCGTCACGCATCTGGAAGATCCCGTCTTTATTTCTTTTGCACCAAGAACTTCAACGCATCTGCATTGCTGCAACACTTTTGTTGCCCTGCGTGTCGCATCTAAGGTACATTGACTTAAAGTGTCGTATTTAAGAACTTTAGAGAAACTAAGCAACCTTTTACCAACTAAGCAACCGTATTGTGTATTTTTAATCGTTTAATGGTCTTGTGATAATCCTATATAAAGAATCCTTATTTTTAATATACCTATCTGTGTGGTGTCCATTTGTAGTGTTGTCACTGGGTTACTGTATGTGTTCACAAATGCTTAACCTATAACGCTCTGAGATAAGCCTTGTCTGCTCGCGCCAAGCTACCTAGAGGGTGAGCAGGGGTTATTTTAGGAGTGTAACCCCTTACTCTGACTAGAGGAAAGGTTCCCTGCTTGTCACAAGTACCTACCTGTGCCAACCAGAGAACCCGGATTCTAACATTGGTGGTCAGCGGTGAGGATTCTGTATTTGCATTTGTGACTCATGTACAGTGATTGGTGAACACTACTTAGTGAGTGCAAACCTTAAACGCAACCAATACTTGTTGGTAGATTTCTTTTTTTTGGACTGTCTATTTTTGAGCACTGCCAAGCTTAACCATGGTGGAGAAAGCATCATCCATAGTCTCTGTGGATACTGAATTTAAATGGGAAGAAGAGAAACTAGACAGCTACACATTATCACAGCTGAAATTCTTTTGCAAAAAGTTTAATGTTGCTACAACTGGATGTAAAAACAAAACAGGGTTCTACACGGCGCTGAGGGCCTGGGTAGAAGCAAGGAATGCCAGTGATGATGAGAATGCAGAGGAGCCAGTGGGTTCAAGAGGAAGGAGAAGCCCTTCCCCTGCAGGTAGCAGTGTCTCTGGCAAAAGTTTATCTCCAGAGGAGTTGGAAGACAGGAAAGACACCAGAGCTCATGAAATAGAGATGGCCAAACTAAATGGGCAGTTAGCCATGGAACAAAAAAGAATGGAAATGGAAGAGAGAAAAATGCTAATGGAAGAGAAAAAAATCCAAATGGAGCATGACAGAATAATGAGGGAGCTGGATTTGAAAGCCCAGGGCTTGGGAAGCACTCCCTCTGGTGGCAGCACACCCCCAGTGCAGGTAGAGTCTAGAGTGTGCATACCCAAAGATGTAGTGAAGGAATTTTTTTAAAATGATGACATAGGGCAGTGGTTTAAGGCCTATGAGGTAGCCATGTCTTCCCACCGGATCCCTGAGAAAGATTGGGGAGCGGGGTTGTGGGGACGGTTCCTTAGTGAGGGGCGGGATACACTGCTGGATTTGCCTTCAGATGATTATAATTCCTATCCCCATATGAAGGCTGCTTTGATGTCTAGGTATGGGTTGACCCCTGAGTTGTATAGACAAAGGTTCAGGGGTTGCACTAAGATTCCAAACAGTACGTATGTTGAGTATGTGACTTTTTTTTGCAGAGCACTGGATGGTTGGGTGAAGGGTAGCAAAGTTAATGATTTTCAAGGGCTTCTTGATTTAATGGCATGGGAGCACTTGTCTAGTAATTGTTTTCCTGAGCTACGCCAGCACCTGATTGATAGTAGGCTGACTAACCCTAGGAAGCTTGCTGAGGAGGCGGACCGCTGGGTCAGTACCAGGGTCCACAAGGGTCAAGTGGGAGATTCCGCCAAAGGTGGGCAGGGTCCCCAGCAGAAGAGTGGGGGGGACAAGGGTAAACAGAGGGAGTTCCAGAAGGGGCCCCAAAGTAATCCCCAAGGGAACCAAGGGAAAGGTTCTCAGCCTCCCCCACCCCAGAAGCAGACCGGGGCCCCGACAGGTACACCTGTTCAGAAGGGGCCCATCAGATGTTACAAGTGTGGTAACCTGGGGCATTTTGCCTCTGATGTGAAGTGTCCATTATTTGGTAAACCCGCACCCACTGGTGCTCCATCCCGGCAGGTGACTAGTGTAGCCCTGGGGGAGGAGGTGAATGTCCAAGGTGGGTGGGGTCCCTCAGAGATGTCCCTTGTCTCATTAGGAGACTGTGAAGTGGTCCCCCAAACCCAGCTGCCTGAGAACACTAAAAAATACAGGCAGTGGGTGACCATAAATGGCCATAGGGTTGAAGCTCTCAGAGATACAGGAGCCAGTGTGACGGCTGTCAAGCGCCACCTGGTGTCTCAAGAGCAGGTTGTCCCAGGAGCATTCTATCCGGTTGTTGCCGCCGACAACACCGAGAGTCACTGCCCAGTGGCTCAGGGTCCCTTTCAGTGGGGGGGGGTCTCTGGTACTCTTCAGGTAGCTGTGAGGCCCGCCATGCCTGTTGACTGTCTGTTAGGGAACGACTTGGAGAGCTCACCTTGGGCTAAGGTGGAGCGGAGTGCTCACCTGGAGATGTTGGGTATGCCGGATTGGGCGTGTGTCACCACACGGTCCATGGCAGCCAGTAGGGGTACTCAAGAGGTCCTGGAGCCTGAGAGGGAGGCCGAGGGACCGGCCTTAAAGAGAAGGAGCAGGGGGCGCGGGAAACCGGCTCCTGAAGTTCCCATGGTCCAGGAGGGAGCAGACCTTGAGGGGGATGCCCTGGAACCTACAGGGGAACAGATAGCTGAACTGGGGGACCTGCCTGAGCTGACCCATTGGCAGCAGGAAGGAGGACCCTCCAGGGAAGAATTCTGCAGGGAGCAGAAAGAATGCCCTTCTCTTGTGGGTATGCGGCAGCAGGCTGCAGACCAGGCCAACGGTGACCAGTCTGGAACACACTTCATTTACTGGGAGAACGACCTCCTGTATTCTGAGCCTAAGGTTGCTGAGCCTGGGTCAGCCCGTGTGCTGGTGGTACCCCAGCGCTTCAGAGCCTTCCTACTGGGGCTGGCTCACGATGTGCCATTAGCAGGACATTTGGGGCAGGACAAGACCTTTGAAAGGCTTGTCACCCACTTCTTTTGGCCCCAAATGCGCAGGAGTTCAGATACTCACTGCAGAACATGCTAACCTTGCCAGGCAAGTGGGAAGAGTGGAAGGAAGCAGAAGGCTCCACTCCAACCATTCCCTGTGGTCGGTACCCCATTCCAGCGAGTGGGGATTGACATCGTAGGGCCACTGGACCCTAGGACAGCGATGGGCAATAGGTTCATCCTGGTCCTGGTGGACCATGCCACCCGGTACCCGGAAGCCATACCTCTGAGGACAGTGACGGCCCCCGTGGTGGGACGTGCGCTGATGGGAATTTTCTCCCGAGTGGGATTCCCTCTAGAGGTGGTGTCTGACCGAGGTACCAACTTCATATCTAAATATATGAAGTCCCTTTGGCAAGAGTGTGGTGTAACCTACAAGTTCACCACACCTTACCACCCCCAAGGAAACGGGTTGGTTGAGAGATTCAACCGAACCCTAAAGGGCATGATAATGGGTCTTGAGGAACCCATGAGGCGTAAGTGGGACGTCCTCTTACCGTGCCTTCTCTTTGCTTACAGGGAGGTGCCACAGAAGTCTCTGGGGTTCAGTCCCTTTGAGCTGCTGTACGGACACCCAGTGAGAGGACCTCTAAGTCTGGTAAAGGAAGGCTGGGAGCAATCTCCCAGGAAACCTCCCCAGAATGTGTATAGTTACATGCTGGCCTTCAGAAACCAGACTAGGCGTTTCAGGGAACTTGCTGAGGCAAACCTGGAAGCCAGCCAGGAGGAGATGAAGCGGTGGTACGATCGGAATGCCACTCTGGTAGAGCTTCAGCCTGGGCAGAAAGTATGGGTCTTGGCCCCCGTGGAGCCCTGTGCGCTCCAGGATAAGTGGACCGGTCCCTTTGAGGTTGTGGAGCACAAGAGTCCTGTTACCTACTTGGTGGACCTGAAGTCTCCTAGGAACCCCTTAAGGGTCCTACATGTCAACCGCCTCAAGCCCCACTTGGAGAGGTCCCAAGTGGGCATGCTCTTAGCAACAGATGCTGGGATGGAGGAGGAGACCGAGCCTCTTCCTGACCTCCTGTCAGTCCAAGAGCAAGATGGGTCAGTGGATGGTGTCATCCTCTCTTCCACCCTGACCCCTGAGCAACAGAATGATTGTCGCCAGCTGCTGGGACAATTCTCTGACCTGTTTTCCCTGGTTCCCGGTGTCACTGAGTGGTGCGTCCATGATGTGGACACTGGGGATAGTACACCTGTGAGGCACAAGGCCTACAGGGTGACTGACAGGGTAAGGGCCTGCATCAAGGAGGAGGTCTCCAAGATGTTTGCCCTTGGGGTAATTGAGTCTTCAAGCAGTCCTTGGGCCAGCCCAGTGGTCTTGGTCCCAAAGGCTGCCGCGCTGGGAGCCACACCCGAACTCCGGTTCTGCGTGGACTACAGAGGACTCAATTCGGTCACTAGGACTGACGCACACCCCATCCCCAGAGCTGATGAGCTCATAGATCGGCTAGGGGCTGCCAACTACCTCAGTACGTTTGATTTAACGTCTGGGTATTGGCAGATCGCCTTAACCGAGGGGGCCAAAGAGAGGTCAGCATTTTCCACCCCTGATGGGCATTACCAGTTCCGGGTTATGCCCTTTGGGATGAAAAATGCCCCTGCCACCTTCCAGAGGTTGGTCAACCGGGTGTTGGTTGGGCTGGATTCGTTCAGTGCAGCCTACCTGGATGACATTGCAGTGTTTAGCTCCACGTGGGAGGAACATCTGCACCACCTCTGGGAAGTGTTGATGGCGCTGCAGAGGGCAGGCCTCACGATCAAGGCGAGTAAGTGCCAGATCGGGCAGGGTTCGGTGGTGTACTTGGGACACCAAGTTGGGAGTGGCCAGGTGGCACCCCTTCAACCCAAGATAGAAACCATCCTGAATTGGGAGTCGCCCAAAACCCAGACAGAGGTGAGAGCCTTCCTAGGTCTCACCGGGTACTACAGGAGGTTTGTCAAGGGGTATGGCTACATCGTTGCCCCCTTGACAGCGCTGACTTCAAGGAAGCAGCCCAGGAAGGTGATCTGGACTGACACCTGTCAGAAATCTTTTGAGGCCCTGAAAGCTGCTATGTGCACGGCGCCCGTGCTCTTGGCTCCCAACTTCTCCAAAGAGTTTATCGTCCAGACAGACGCTTCAGAGCATGGTGTGGGGGCTGTTCTTTCACAGATTAATGAGGAGGGCCTAGATCAACCTGTAGCCTTTATTAGCCGGAGGTTACTACCACGGGAACAGAGATGGAGTGCTATTGAGCGTGAGGCATTTGCTGTGGTCTGGGCGCTGAAGAAGCTAAGACCCTACCTGTTTGGGTCTCACTTCCGGGTTCAGACAGACCACAGGCCCCTCAGATGGTTGATGCATATGAGGGGTGAGAATCCAAAGCTGTTGAGGTGGTCCATTTCCCTACAGGGTATGGATTTCACGGTGGAACATCGCCCTGGTACAGATCACGCCAATGCGGACGGTCTGTCCAGATTTTTCCGCCTTAGTGATGAGGAACTCCCTGGGGTAGGGTAGTTCTCCCCACTCTTCAGCTGGAGGGGACACGTGTTAGACCTGGCACCTTGGCGTGAGTCTCCCTTCCACATTTTGTCGTTGTGCCTCCTATGTTTTTGCTGGTGTTAGCTGCTCAGGGCACTGTGCCACTGCCAACCAGTGCCACAGTGCAAGTGCTCCCTATTTAAAATGTTTATGTTGGTTGGATTCCATGATTGGCTTATTTGGTTTACTGTCAGACCCCAGTAAAGTGCACCAGGAGTGCCCAGGGCTTGTAAATACAAATGCTGCTGGTGGGCTTGCAGCACTGGTTGTGCCACCGACAGAAGCGGCCTAGTAAAATGTGTCTAGGGTCTGCCACTGCAGAACCTGCGTGCAGTCTGGTACTGTCATGCTGACTGGGTAAGTGCACCCACTTCCCAGTCCCTAAACCTTCCCTTAACTTCATATTAGTCACCCCTATGGTAGGCCCAAGGGCAGGGTGCATTGTAAGCATAAGGTAGGACAAGCCCTGATGTGTGTGGCATGTCCTAATAGTGAATTACTGCCATTTTCGTTTTTCACTATTGTAAGGCTACCTGTTCTCCATAGGCCAGAATGGGCTGTCAGATTTGTTACATTCTATGATCCTAACAGACCCAGGGAACATGGTAGAAATTCGAGTTTAGTATGCCTGAACTCAGAATAATAAAATACATCTTTTAGTAAAGTTTATTTTAATATTCTGTGTTTGCAAATACCACTTTTAGAAAGTTGGTATTTGCTTGCCTGACCATTTCAGCCCGCCTCTGCTATGATGTGTATCTGCCTGTCTGGTTGTGTGAGTGACAGGGCTGGGGAAACCCAGAGGGGCAGGGCTAGGTAGCCTGGTGGTGAATAGGAAGATTGGCAGTCAGATGGGTGGGAGGAGTACACCTGGGCTCTGAATAGGGTTGTGCTCTGCTACCACAATGCTGGCGCCGCCTCCTGCGGAGCGGCTGATGTCTCTGCCCTGCACCCTGAATAGAAAGGCCGAGTCATGTCAACAGAGTGCTCAAGAACTGGTTTGGACTGGGCAAAGGCCCCTCTACCCCAGAGGAACAAAGGAATTAGGGGTATAAGTATTGGGACCCTGCTCCCAAGAAATTAGATCAGATCCTGCTGAAACAAGAAGAACCTCTGCCAGAAGAGAAGGAACTGGAAAAGCTGTAGGAGGAGTAACTGTCCCTGACCTGGGGGATTGGCCTGCAGTGGTTGCCTTGCTGCTGAAGGAGAGGAGAAAAGACTACAAAGACTTTTATTTCAACGTGTGCTTAAAGATCTCCAAGGGCTTGAACTGAGCTTGCCCCCTGAACGAAGTCCCAGGACCAGTGGACTTCATCCCCAGCTCCCCAAAGTCTTTTGGAAGTGCCTGCTGCTGTTGTTGGGCCTTCTGAGGGACTGCGTGTCGCAAGGAGCTGGAAGCGCGATGCAAGGGAGCGAAGCGTATCGCCGTCGGAGCTGTTGCCGTCGCATCTCGCAGAGAGTGTCGCCGCTGCAGCATCGCATCGAGCGGAAGCGTCTCGCATCGTCCGGAAGTGTCTCGCTTCCACGGAGAAGCGTGCCGCCGTCGGAGCCGCGGTTGCCGCACCTCGCAGAAGGGGTGTCGCCGCTGCAGCATCGCATCGAGCGGAAGCGTCTCGCAACGTCGGAGAAGAGTGCCGCTGCCAAAGCCGCTGTCGTCGCATCTCGTCAAAGGTGACGCCGCTGTAGCTGACGCATCGAGTCGGGCCTTCTCGCAACCTCGGAGAAGCGTCACGCATCTGGAAGATCCCGTCTTTATTTCTTTTGCACCAAGAACTTCAACGCATCTGCATCGCTGCAACACTTTCGTTGCCCTGCGTGTCGCATCTAAGGTACATTGACTTAAAGTGTCGCATTTAAGAACTTTAGAGAAACTAAGCAACCTTTTACCAACTAAGCAACCGTATTGTGTATTTTTAATCGTTTAATGGTCTTGTGATAATCCTATATAAAGAATCCTTATTTTTAATATACCTATCTGTGTGGTGTCCATTTGTAGTGTTGTCACTGGGTTACTGTATGTGTTCACAAATGCTTAACCTATAACGCTCTGAGATAAGCCTTGTCTGCTCGCGCCAAGCTACCTAGAGGGTGAGCAGGGGTTATTTTAGGAGTGTAACCCCTTACTCTGACTAGAGGAAAGGTTCCCTGCTTGTCACAAGTACCTACCTGTGCCAACCAGAGAACCCGGATTCTAACAATATGTATATGCATTAGAAGTCTATATATGCATAAAAGATTCCCATCACCCACTAGAAGTGGCTCGCTTCATCATTTGGGAACCCAGGGACTTATCAGAGAACCATCCACTACCAAATGAACGTGGATACAGGTTCAGAGGGTGTCCCGGATGCAACTATGGATATGTTGCTTCAATGGAAGGAACCGAACTACAGAATGGTATAGGGTGATGGATGCAGTGCGAGTGATGAAAGAAGTGTGATTAGTAAAATTGGTTAACAAGGCACAAAGAAATTTTATTTGAGTGCTGCCTTGATGCCAAATTAAAACAGTGCTGTAACAGTTTAAACAAATAACTGTGTTGGATAACTGGTCTACATGTTTCAGCTTATGGATAGATTATACCCCAGCTTTCGTCAGGACCATAACAAGCTACTGCGTTTTTATAAGTAAAAAAACAGGTAAATCATACAACCTGAAACTGTGATAGGTATAGGAGAAATTACCTGTGGAAGTGGAAACAAACAAAGTGAGAAGTAAACGGCAAAAGTGCAGCGATATATTTTAGGTCACAAGACGCATAAGAAAAGTTATTCAATTATGCAAGATACATATTAGTATAATCACCACATCAAATGATTGAGATGCTAGTTATTTGTCACTTACCCGAAAAATTCTGGGAAGGGTACACCACAAGCAGGGCAGAGCACAGCTACGACGACTTAGTTGTGAATTTGAGTCAGAGGACACTTACTACAGCAGAACTGAATGTCCTTAATTGGAGTCTAGGATTTGTACCTACTAATGTAGGTGATCCCTTTCAGCTAAGACAAGAAATTGAAAACATTTTTAGAAAAATACGTTTGCATTTTTTCTTTAAAAACAAAGACCCAATGGTCGCAGATATATCTGACCCTTTGTATTCTTCAAACACTGGTTTAAGACCACCTTCTAATTTCAATCCTCCTGCTCATCTTACACCAGACCAGGTGAAAGTTTTTGAGCAAGCAGTTATCACTCTACTCGATTCTAAGAGTGATCGAGTAAATCAGAATTTACCCAGCATTGAGAAACAGGCCCTGAAAACACTCCAGAATGACGATTGTATTACTATCAAGCCCGCCGATAAAGGCGGTGCTATAGTCATCCTGGACACTGTCACCTATCGAGATGAGTGCCCAAGACAACTAAATGACACCATTTCATACCGGGTTCTTGCAGAGGATCCCACAACAAGATTATCCATGATCTTGTCAATGAAGCTAGAGAGTCAGGGTGGATTACTTCACAAGAATTGCGATTCTCCTATTACCATGACCAGAGAATCTGGATTTCATTAAAGACACGGAGGCTGACATTATGCATTATCTTTTTAATGCAGCTTCAAGCACAGCCGCCACTAGTAGTTACATCACAAAGAAGAACATCAGAACAACAAGAGTATCCAGGCAACGGCAGCACAAGGATCAGCCTCTTTTAAATGCGATGAAAAACAAGGAAGGAGAAGAAGAAAAACTTCCTCCGTGACAACGAAGTCCAAAAGTTGGTGACATCCAAAAGAAATAATCCATGGAACAGAGCAGGCAGGTAACTGCAGTCCAGTCAAGACGAATTATCTGAAAAGGTAAACAAAATTAGGAAAGGTACATATCACCCTATGAAGGGGAGAGAAACAACGGATGTTAAAGAAGGCAAAAGCCACAAACAAAATTGCAATCAAGAATAAAGATAACAAAAGCACAAAGGCAATAGTAGTCTAAATTAGAAAATGAAAGAGTAATGTAATAAAAAACAAAGCATTAAATAATGCGAATAAACAGGAGGCTAAAATCCACCCTGGGAAGGGAGAGGTGGGATAATGTCAGCCTCCGTGTCTTTAATGAAATCCAGATTCTCTGGTCATGGTAATAGGAGAATCGCAATTTCATTACAAGACCGGAGGCTGCCATTATGCATGTTGGTAGTCAGCGAGAACTACATCTGATATGTGTTCGACAGGTTTGCAGTAATGTCTTGCAAAGGTAAAGGAGCTCGACCAATCAGCTGCTTTAAGGATGTCGTCTAACTTGGCTCCTTTCCAAAAGGACTGACTAGCCATAGCTCCCCTTAAGGAATGAACTTGAAATCTAGAAAGATCGATGCCTGACAATTGCATAGCTAATTTAACCCATCTAGCTATTGTAGTAGAAGAAACAGGTTTAAAGGGTCTGACGAAAGAAAGTAGGAGTTGGGTCACGCCAGGAGAGCGAAGAGGGGTAGTCCTTAGATCATATTCTCTCATGCAGTCGACTACACATAGCTTCTTGCAAGAGTCAAATCTAGGGTAAAAAATCATATCAGACATTGTTTTAGTTCTTCTAAGAATATCAAATCTGACGCCAAAGGCATCATAGGATCTGTTGGATACCTCTAAGGCTTTAACATCCGAGACCCTACGGCAGGAAATAAGGCAAAGGAGGGAAGCTAGTTTGACCGAGAGAAATTTGTTGCTTAACAGACTATTATCCGGCCAATTACAAAAAAGGTCAAGAAGTTGTCTTACATCCCAAAGCGAATCATATTTAGGCTTAGGAGGTCTCTTAAGCCTGATACTTTTCATAACTCTACAAATGATTGGGTTCTTGCCAATGGAACGACCATTAAGGAGGGAATGACCAGCGGAAATGGCCGACCTATAACAGTTAATGGATCTGTAGGAAAGACCTCTGTCAAATTGCTCTACCAGGAAATTGGTTACATGTACAATAGGGGCCTCCACGGAATCCAGGTTCCTTTCCATGCACCAACGAACCCATCTTTTCCAGATTCCGTTGTATCTAGAATGGGTACCGGGTGCCCAGGAGTCCTGGAGGAGAGATGAAGCTTGCGCCGAAAGTCCAGTGATTTCGTTGGCTCGCCTGACACTTTCCAGGCAAGAAGGCTCAAAGTCCCATTCAGAACCAGGGGATGATCGAAATCGTTTCTGTCCTTTAGGAGGTTTGGAGCAGCTGGGAGTAGAAAGGGTTTTTCGTAAGCTAATTCCAATGTTGACGGGAACCAAGCTTGGGACGGCCAAAAAGGTGTTATTAGGACTATTGATGAGCGTTCTGTCCTCAACTTCTGGAGGACACGCTGGATCAATGCAAAGGGGGGAAAGGCATATCCCCGAAGGTCCTTCCAGAGATGGAGAAAGGCATCTACCGCTACGGCCCCCGGGTCTGGGAGCCAGCTGAAATAAATTGGAAGTTGTGCTGTGAGTCTGCTTGCGAAAAGGTCTATTTCTAGGGGACCCCAAATAAGGTTTAGATTGTTGAATATTATTGGATTTAATTTCCAATCGGTATGATCTACGAGGAACCTTGAATTCCAATCCGCACAAACATTTTTTAGGCCGGGTAGATATTCTGCTTTTAGGGAGATTTGGTGTTTTAAACAAAACATCCATAATTTCTTGGCCAGGTTGGAGAGGTCCGGAGACCTTGTTCCTCCTAAGCGATTTATATAAGCAACGGCCGATATGTTGTCCATTTTGAGGAGGACTGATTTCCCTTGAAGGGATTCCCTGAAGCTCATTAGAGCATAAAGACCAGCGGTGAGTTCCAGGAAGTTTATATGGAGGCAGCTCTCCGAGTAAGACCATGAACCCCCGGTGCTTTGATTCTGAAAACAGGCACCCCAGCCATGAAGGCTTGCATCCGATTCCAGAATCAGGTCCGGAGAAGTCCCAAAGATGGCCTTCCCGTTCCATGCGTCCAAATTCTCCAGCCACCAAGAGAGTTCCTCCTTGGCCTCTGGAACCAGACAAATTTGGTCTCCGTACCAAAGACCGGAACGTAGGGCATTCCCTTTGAGTCTCTGGAGAGCTCGATAATAAAGAGGGCCAGGGAAAATGGCTTGGATAGATGATGAAAGGAGGCCCAGAAGTCTGGCTAGCCCCCGCAAGGTTAGGAGGTTTGACTTTAGGACATGGCGTATTTCCTTGCGAATCTTGGATATCTTTTTCTGAGGGAGTAAAAGCATGGACTTCACAGTGTCTACCGTGAAGCCAAGGAATTCTAGAGATCTGGAGGGAGTCATGATGGACTTCTCCCTGTTTATAATAAACCCTGTGCTTTCTATCAAATCCACTGTAGATTTTAAATCTTTCAGGATCTGTGAGTTGTCTTGGGACATGATTAGAATGTCGTCCAGATAAATTATGAGGCGGACGCCTCTTTCCCGAAGGAACGTGATAATGGCCTTCATGACCTTGGTGAAACACCACGGGGCTGATGATAGGCCGAAGGGAAGGGCTTGGAATTGATATAGATGTTGGTTCCAAACAAATTGAAGAAAAGGTTGGGATTCCTCCGCCATAGGAATAGTGAAGTAGGCGTCCTTCAGGTCTAGTTTGACTAGCCAGTCCCCTTCTAAAAGCATGTCCTTGAGGAGATGGATACCTTCCATCTTGAAATGATTGTAAGTGACAAACCTGTTCAAGTTCCTTAGGTTTATAACAGGTCTCCAGCCTTTGTCCTTCTTTTCCACGAGGAAGATATTGCTTACGAAGTTTAAGGAAGCCCAAGGAACTTCTCGAATTGCACCTTTCGTTAACATAGAAGTTACTTCTTCCTCGACAATAGAATGTTGTTCCCGAGTTAAGCTTAATGTAAGAGGAGTTGAGGACTGGAACGGTTCCTCCGTGAAATCTATTCTGAAACCTTGTACAGTCTCTAGAACCCAAGGATCGTGTGTAATTTGCTCCCAAACGTGGAAGAAAAACCTTAGACGACCCCCTACTTTCGGAATTAAAGAAGAAGAGAGAAGAGAAGGAGTACTCACTTGTTGGGTTTTGATTGGAGATGCCTCTCGACCTGAAGTTCCTTGAACGGAAGGAGCGACCTCGTTGAGGGAAGAAAGAGGAGTTGTTTTGTTGATAACCTCGACCGAAACCTCTTGACCTTGAAAAGGGTCTTTGAAAGAAGCGGCCAGCAGAACGACCCCTTCTGCCGGCCCTCGCAAAAACATTAGAGTTAAACACTCTGCGCATGTTGGTTTGCGCTCTATCCAGAGCAGTAAAGGTAGCCACGTACTTCCCCAGGTCTTTGATCATATCCTCGCCAAACAACAAACCATTGGGATTAGAGGAGGACTCTTTTTCCGCCATATCGCAAAGTTTTGGGTCAATCTTAGAGAGGACTATTTTTCTCCTTTCTGTATTGAGGGATGCGTTGGCATTACCCAACAAAATAAGTGCTCTTTGACTCCAACCTCGTAGGAGGTCAATATTAGGTTGAGTCCCTTTGGTATAGCTTTCTTCGATAAGATCAATCATACAGCCTAAGGGGCCGAGCATGTCAAGCATGCGATCTTGGCAAGTTTTGAGGGAACGTTCAAACCCTTTTCTAGGATCTCTGCCCAATTTAAATAAGAATTTAATTAGCTCTGGGTCTAGGTTGGGGGTAAGGCAAATTTTGTCCTCAATGACAGGGCGTGGACATTCGGCCCTAAGAAGATTTCTTGCCTCTCTTTCCAAAGGGTGCTTAACCCAAGTTTTAATAAATTTGGCTACATGATCTTGTGGCCACCACTGGGAACTTCTAGGGTGTTGGATGTTATCGGGCGAAAACATTTCTCCACCGAGGGGGTCAAGAATAACTTTTTTAGAGGAGGAGGGGAGTTCCTCCTCAGAGAAAACGGGGTCAAAATCATCATCCTCATTTTGATCGAGATCCAAAATATACTCGTCAAGTGACTCATTAGAGGGTACGCTAGGCAAGAGGGGGGTAGCATTGCCATTAGGGTATTGCGAGCCGCATAGGGCATCCCAGTGAGGTGTGTCTTTGTAGGCACAACGATTTTTTTGGGGCGCTTAGGCCACCCGTAGCATCTGAGGAGCTTAGTCCTCCTTCTGGTTTTGAGGCGCGTGGTCCTCCCAATATAAATGAGGTGCTTTGACCTCCCATATTATCCTCGTTATTTAAGTTGTTGCATTTTTTGGTTCTTTTACCCCCAACATTAGGTGGATCGATGGACTGCGCTCCGAGGAGCGCGGGGGGTCTCTTACCTGCAACAATTTTATCGATAGTCTCCCTCATGCAGGAATGAATCTCCTTATGGATCATTTTTTTGATAAGATCCTCTTTGTTAGAAGGGGGTGTAATAATTTGAGGGTCATCAGAGTCAGATATATCAGACATATTTTCCCCTCTTTCCTTTTTTTTTTTTTTTTTTAGGTCACAAGGGGTGTTAAAATTAGAGGAGTAGGAAAAATTCTAATAAAAAACTGAAGAAAAATGAGTGGAGTAGCTGTAATACTGCAGGAGGAGGCTCAAGACCGGTAAAACAAAGTTCCAACTGTCGAAAGACAGTGAATTGCTAAGAAACTGCATTGTGAGGGGTCGTTGCTAACGACTTTCCTCTAATCGAGGGAGCAGCGAGACGAACGCGCTGTCCCTCGACTCTCTTTCCATTAGTAGTAAAATAACAGAGAAATAGAGAAAAAACGGAACGTCCTGCAGCTTAACGTTGAAGCTGCGGGAGATCGCGGAGTTAGGAAGGGGTCGCGATGTCACGAAGACATCGGTTGCAGTGGTGAAGTCCGGAGTCGGGCGGGTATGGAGAGGAGGTTGCAGCAAGTAGCGAGTGGGATCAAAGAAGCTAAAAGGTAAGGACACCGGGAAGGCGGTCGGGTGAAACGCGGAGGGGCATCCCAGCAGAATGCCTGTAAATCTTCTTGTATAATGTACTTTCAAGGGGGGTGGGCGTATTTTAAGATCGTTCTAAGAAGAAGTTAAGTACACTCGGGCAGTCTCTATTAAAGAGCAAACGAACATATAAATACCTCTAACGGCACGGGAAGAGTCGAAAAAAACGCTAGTGGACCGACTCAGCGAAAGATTGCGAGAAACGAAAAGATAACATCAAAGTAAGCTTACAAAAAACGTGCAATCTTAACGAACAGGCAGTAGCATATTCTATACTATAAGGAAAACTTAGTAAAGGTAAAAATTATACTCTATCTTATATGAAATCTTAGTACAATTAATCAAAGAGCATGGAGGAATGAAAAAGGCAACTTATCTGACTTGAAGCCGCATTTAAAAGAGGCTGATCCTTGTGCTGCCGTTGCCTGGATACTCTTGTTGTTCTGATGTTCTTCTTTGTGATGTAACTACTAGTGGCGGCTGTGCTTGAAGCTGCATTAAAAAGATAATGCATAATGGCAGCCTCCGGTCTTGTAATGAAATCTGAGTTTCTCATTGCCAAATTTCCAATTATGCCGTATTTTTACATACTGCCAAAAATACACAAAACAACAAGACCACCACCTGGACGTCCCATCATATCAGGCATTGGTTCACTTCTGTAACCCTTATCCACCTTTGTCGATTTCTTTCTAAGACCTATGGTCAGAGAAATGCCCACTTTCTTTCAAGATACTAAGGACGTCTTACGACTATTACCACAGATTGCTTTCAACATCGAGACTGACCTCCTGGTCAGTTTCGATGTGGAATCATTGTACACTTGCATTCCTCAAGAAGAGACCCTCGGAGCCATCAGGGGTCTCCTAGACAATAGAGACCGTGATACCATAACACCCACACACTTTATCATGGAATGTGCCAGACTGGCGATGACGGAGGATTTCTTCAGATTTGAAGAAACCATCTTTCTCCAAGTCTCCGGTACATCAATGGGGAGCATTTTCGCACCCAGTCTGGCCAATCTCTATGTTCATTGTTTCGAACAAGATATTGTGCTTACTGACCAGAATCCCTTTCGAGGGCAGATTGCCTGCTGGAAGAGATATATAGACGATATCTTGGTGGTCTGGCATCAAGGCAGCACTCAAATAAAATTTCTTTGTGCCTTGTTAACCAATTTTACTAATCACACTTCTTTCATCACTCGCACTGCATACATCACCCTGTACCATTCTGTAGTTCGGTTCCTTCCATTGAAGCAACATATCCATAGTTGCATCCGGGACACACTCTGAACCTGTATCCACGTTCATTTGGTAGTGGATGGTTCTCTGATAAGTCCCTGGGTTCCCAAATGATGAAGCGAGCCACTTCTAGTGGGTGATGGGAATCTTTTATGCATATATAGACTTCTAATGCATATACATATCCAGTGTGATATTTTTGTATGAACATTCAATTTGTTGCAGTACTTGTTGTGTAGCATTTCCAAGGTCACTTGATTTTTCAGACTCACAGTTTTTCTTTGTTTGATATGTAGAATTGGGGATTATTTACTGTTTGAGTCTTTAATCCTGTATCCCTTAGACCCCCAATCTATTTTTGAGATATCTTATTATTGAGGAACTTAAACATGCCTGCTCTTATAAGGTTTCCTCAATGTTTTGGACCCTCATTTAACGAGGGAGGGATGGATCTGTGGATCCCATGCATATAAACATAGCCCCACATTCATGGATGGAGCATTTTTCCTGTCTCTACTCTGGCACCGTAACACCAATGGAAATTATTATTATTAATTAGCATTTGTTAAGCGCGTAGCTACCCGGAGGCATCCCAGCGCTAGTGACAGTGAGCAGATGGAGTATGGAAGTTAGGCCATATTTTGGAAAAGCCAGGTCTTCAGTTGCTGCCGAAAAGAAACGTGGGGGGGGGTGTTGAGCGGAGATGAATAGGAAGGGTGTTCCATAATCTGGCAGCTTTGTAAGAGAAAGTACGGCCCCCGGAGAGAGCTCTCCTCATTTTAGGTACCAATGCCAGAAACACATTAGCTGAACAGAGGCATCTTACGGGGCGTTAGAAGGTAATGAGGGAGTGATTGATTGATTTTGGGACCGATACCTCAACGGGTTTTAAGAGCTATACATAATGATTTGAACATTATGCGTTCATTTATTGGCAGCTGGTGCAGTGTTTTAAGAGAAGGCTTGGCAGAGTGTGTTTTGGGAATATTGTGTAGCAGCCTGGTTGCACAATTCTGCACAACCTGCAATTTCCTTATGGTGGATTTTACCAAGGTAAAGAGAGTTCCCATAGTCCAGGCGGGAGAGAACCAATGACTGGACCATGACTCTTCGGGTGGGTATCGGAAGAATTTTCCACATCAATTTGATGATGCCAAAGCAGGAGGCTGCTAGTTTCACTGCCTGGTGATCAAATATAAGAGGTCTATCCAGCGAGACTCCCAAGCTTTTGATCTTAGTTGTAGGGGCTGGTGGGGGGCTACAGCAGTTAGGCCAGCTCAGTCCAGATGTGGAGACAGAGTAGTTACCCAAGATCATTAACTCAGTCTTGTCTCCATTGAGCTTGAGGCACGACTGGTCCATCCATGTGGCCACCGTTTCCAGAGAGACTTCTAAGTTAGCTGGCAGGTTCTTTTGGATGATTTAAGGCTACCGCTAGCTGTGTATCATCAGCGTGGTGATACACTTGTAGGCGGTGAGCCAGTGCAGGCCTCCCAGGTGGGGTGTGATGTGCTGTCGGTGAGGGATGTTGAGGAGCAGGCATGCATAGGCGTTTTTAATGCATTTAAGTCGTTTATAGAGTATGGTCGAGGCTCCTGCATAGAGGGTGTTACTGTATTCCTACTTGCTGCTGCTGAGTGCCAGTGTGCCTGTTCTCCATGTTTTGGTGGTAATCCACCTGTCGAACTTGACAAGCATCTGGAGGGTGATGAAGCACGAGGACGAGACGGTGTTTACCTGTTTTGGCATGGTGAGAGTAGAGTTGATGTTGAACCCCATGTTGCGTGCCTGGTTGGTTGGTGTGGGATCTGTTTCCAGGGCGGCCACACACCAGGACGTGTCTCATGTGGAGGGGGTGGATTCGAGGATGAGCATTTCTGTCCTGTCTGATGTTTATCTCCTGTTGGCAGTTCTTCCTCCACTCAGCAACATCTTACAGTCCTACATGGTGTATGGTTGTGTAACTGAGGGTGGCCATGGTGAGGGAGAAGATCAGCTGGCTGTCGTTCTCGTAGGAGATGATGTTGAGGTTGTGCAGTCGGGTAACGTGTGCGAGTGGTGACATGTACATGTAGAACAATGTTGTATGAGGTATGAGCCCGGGGGTAATCCGCTGAAGATTACTGTGGACTCTGAGCAGGAAGGGTGGAGGTGGGCGGACTGCGTTTTGCCATAGAGGAAGGAGTTTGTCCAGTCACAAGCCTTGTCTCTGATCTCTGTGTCATGTATGCGTGTGCATAGTGTGCAGTGCAAGACAGTGTTGAAGGCAAATCACTGGTCCAGGACAATGAGTGCTGCTGTTTCACTGTTGTCCATCCGTGGCATTATGTCATTGGTGGCGGAGATGTGTCCAGTTTGCTGCAGGAGTTGCTGCTGAAGCGTGAATGGGACGGATCCAGGATGCTGTTCCCATAGAGTTAGTGGGTCAGTTGTTTGTTGATGGTCTTCGCAATGACAATGATGGAGAGGCTATGTCGACGCGGGTTACTCTGAGGGTGGTGTTGGGATTGGTGTGGACCTGGAAGTGCAGGTGTTCGGCGTTGATGAGTATGTTGTCGTTGTTGGTTGAGACTCTGAGAGTGTTCCTGTTGACGATGGCAATTCCTAGTCCTACTCCGTTGTTGCGGTCCCTGTGATTGATCTTGTAGCTGCATAGGATGGCTATGGCGAGGTGTTGTTCCGAGGAGGGGTACAATTAGGTCACTGTCATGGAGACCATGTCTGGGGAGGTTGAATTGAGTAGGTCCCCAAGTTCACTTGTGTGTTGGCGACTGTGGCGGGTGTTGGGGACAATGCATCCAAGGTAGTTGGCTTCCAACACAGTGGGTGGATTTGCAGATTGGATGCTGGTGACAATGCAGTTCTGGCTGGAGAGGTGTCCTTGTGTGCGTTCGGTTACGGGCAGGAAGCAGGGGTGTGATCGTCCTATGTTGAGGGCGTTGAGTGTGCTAGCATCGTAGTGGCAACGTGTGTAGTTGCGTTTGTGGCCCCAGGATGTTCCTGCACTTTGCGCGGACCTGGCGTGGATGTACGCCAGTGGAAGGGGAGGTGGGAGGAACAGCCTGGCATGTGGGCGGTACAAATGTGCGTGTTGCTGTGCGGCTCAGCAGGGTGTGTGGCAGGAAGGGAGAGCGGAGGTGGTTAGAAAATCATGTGTCCGCTAACAGGGTTAGAAATGTAAATGAGCAATACAACTAAACCCCGCAGAAGGGGGCAGAGTGTGGCTAACTAAATAACACTTGCAATGACAGCACAGATGAGACAACCGGAGTCAGACAGTGAAGAAGGGGTACAGGGGGGCCCACGAGATTGCACGGGCCAAATTGCACTGACAACATTGATCAGATAGCACAATCTAGCAATATCCCAAATCTGAGCCCCTGACATGTATGACATATGTGTGAGGAAGTACCATCTTTCCTGCATGGTATTCCCCCACTTTTTGAAGAACTGCTGAATGGACTTTGACTGAGTGTGCCCTGGACTCCTGCCAATCAGGTGCCCTGGGCCTATGTTCCTTCCCTAAACACTAACATTCAAAATTGCAAAACCCTGGCCACATGTCAGCCCCTGGTAAATGGTAACCTAGGTACCCAGGGCCTTTTGACAAGGGAAGGCCTCTAAGGGCAGCAGCACTTATTGTGACAGTCTTAGAGGCACTGTCCCCTAACACAAACACACTGTCCTAGCAGGCAGAGTGTCTGGGTACAAGGCAAAACAAAGAGTCGACATGGCACACATCCCTGTGTTGCATGCACACAACCTACACTGCCCTGGCATACATCACCCACCCCTATAGCTGGGTGCCCTATGCCAGTGGTGTGGGCACAGCAGCATTATCCCTCTGCACCTACAGTACTCAGGTCCATTCCTGGGCACTGTAAGTGCAGTGCTGCCATTTAAGAGTATATGGTGCAGAGAGCTCGTAGAACATGAACTCCACAGCACCATAATGGGAACACTGAAGAATGCGAAGTTTGGTATCAAACTTCTCAGCACATCAAACAGGCACTGATTTTTTTTTCTTTTTTTTTAACATACTTTATTGATGACTTCAACAGTTTGAAATGTAATAGTCATTCTACAGAGACAATCTTTTGCTGTTATATTAAGAACATTATCAAACACGCACTGATGCCAGTGTGTGATTCAATGTACAAAGCACTACTGAGGGCATCTTGGAGATGCCCCCTGACAACTAACCTTTACCCTGTTCCAGGCAGGTCGCTCCCCACGCCGCGTCGCTCCACCTGACTGCGCACGTTCTCCTTACCCAGCTGCTGCCTCTGCTCTGAGGGTGTTCAATACCCACCTTCACCCGCAGGCTACCACCTGCGCCTCATCCCTGGTGGCCAGTGGTAGGCCTTAGGTTTGTTTGTTGGCCGCACGCATTTCTGCTTGTAACTGTGATTTTTGTATTACTGTGACTGTTTTTCTGTTTCCGTGCTTGTTTTTGGCTGCCTTTTGCCTTTGCCTGTGCTTGGTCCTTCCTTTGTGCCTGTTCCCTCGCCGTTCCCTCTTCCCGCCGCTGCGTCCCCTGCGGCCCCGCACCCCCGCTCCCATTGGACCGCTCCCCCCACCCAGCTGCTCCTCCCTCCCACCTCCCCTTCTCATGGCGGCAGCTGCACGGCCGCGCCGCTGGCGCGCCAAATGCGTGCCTAAGGCAAGCCCGTCTGCGCCCGTCCGCGCCTGGTATGCGCCCAGTGCCAGAATCCCTGGATCCCAGAGACGCCACGACACCCGACTGCACTATGACGCCAGCACCCTCCACGCACTCAACCCAGGACGAGAACACACCTGCTACCGGGCCACCCCGAAGCGCACCCAAAGGCCCTTCACCTGCTGGAACTGCAGCTTCACCAGCATCCAGCCTGCCAAACCGTCGAGCAAAGAACCCAACCACATCCGATGCATCCTCCTCAACACCCGCTCCGCTCGCAAACACGCCATCGAACTCTGGGACCTCCTCGACTCAACCGCCCACCACATCGCCTTCCTGACGGAGACCTAGCTGAACACCACCTCAGCACCAGACATCACCATAGCCGTCCACAAGAACACCATTAGAGTCTCCACCAACACCGACGACACCCTCAACACCGCCAAGCACCTGCACTTTCAGATCCACACCGACCCCAACAACACCCTCAGAGGAACCCTCACCTACAAACTGCACGGACCCCGACCACAGTTCAGTGACTCCATCGCCGACTTCATCAGCACCCATGCCCTTGCCTCTACGGACTACATCCTCCTTGGGGACTTGAACTTCTACCTCGAGAACAACAACGATGCCAAATCCACCGCCCTGATCGACAACCTCGCCAACCTCGGACTCAGACAGCTCGTGACAACACCCACCCACGCTGCTGAACACACGCTTGACCCCATCTTCTCCGCAAGCACTCACGTCTCCTTCAACCACACCACCGAACCCCACTGGACCGACCACAGATGGTGTCCACTTCACCTTCAGGAAAAGCCACCATGCACCACCGCACATAACAGATGCCACGCCGCTGCTGGGGCAAGGTCACCAAAGACCAGCTGACCACAACCTTTTCCCTGAGACCACCCACTGACCTCACCGACCCCAACACCGCCGCCCTCAACCTCAAACAGTGGATCAATGACTGCGCCGACACCCTCGCTCCACTCAGGACCCCCACCACCAACCACTCCAGCAAGAAAGCCACATGGTTCACCGACGACCTCCAGGCCTCCAAGCGCACCTGACGGAAACTGGAGAAGAACTGGCTACGCAAATGATCACCAGACAGCTACACAGCCCACAAGAACGCCACCCGCAGACACCACCAACTCATCAGGACCGCCAAGAGGACCGCATTCAAGGACCGCCTGGATAACAACGCTCACAACAGCAAAGAGCTCTTCAGCATCGTGAAAGAACTCTCCAACCCCAGCTCCAACACCAATGACATTCCCCCATCTCAAGACCTGTGTGACTCGCTGGCCACCTTCTTTCACCGCAAGATCGCCGACATCCATGACAGCTTCAACACCACGACCCCCATGTCCACCGCCGAGCCCGCCAGCCCTGCGACCACCATCCACACCAGCCACTTGATCTCACGGTCCAACATCAGCAACGAAGACACCATCAAGACCATGAACTCCATTGTAGGAGAGTAGGATCTGCACTTGTGTTGCCCCCACTTTTTGTCTGATGTATACACTGGTTTCTGGCTATAGTCTGGCTGGGTCCCTGCTAATCAGGGCCCCAGTCTAACTGATCTCTCTAAACAACTTGGTGTGCATATTAGATGCACTAGTGATTGGATACTGTGGTACCTTATGAGCCCCTAGTACATGGTACCTTAGGTACCTAGGGCATTGGTACTTCACAGGCCTACCAGGGGCTGCAGCATGTATTATGCCACCCCTGGGAAGCACTCACAATCTGACACCACAGGCCTGCTACTGCAGCCTGTGTGAGGTAGTGTTAGCACTCCTCACTGAGGTATAGGTTCCTATATCTCACCATACACACACATATAAACCTATCAGTCACCCCTATGGTAGGCCCTATCAATCCCAAGGGCAGGGTGCATGGCTTACTATGTGAGGGGGTGCTTCTGCCTGAGCAGGACCCCTCTGCAGCTGGAAGAGTCTATTCTCTGCTGCTGTTTGTGGATGCGGTTAAACCATATACTCTTAAGTGCATTATAACCTCGCGGTAAATGCTAACTTTGGAATGACTGCATCAAAAGATGTCGTGTTTGGTGTCAAACAACTTGGAATCCTACCCCCACACCAGTAACTGGTGTGGGAGTAGGATCCCACCCTTCTAGAGGGGACGACATGTACCCACTGTACTACACGGTAGAAATCATCTAGAGCCCTGGCACCACAAAATGGATGCCACCAGCACAGACACCGGGCTGCCCTCCTGCTGCTGACCGAAACTCACAGTGGAGGGAGCCCAACAAAGGGTTTCCTGTCATAGGGAGGTGTCACCACCTTCCAGGCAGGATTTAGTGTATTGGAGCTGGGTGGGTGCACTCTTAGAGTGCTATGAAGTCCTGCACTGGGGGAGCAGTAGGCTCCTCTGTGCATATGCCAGCTCAGACCGGTTCAGGGGCTACCTGCCCCTGCTCTGGCGTGAAACTGGACAAAGGGAAGTGGGTGTAACCACCCACTACCCTGACCCTCCTAGAGGAGTGGTCATAGAGCTAGTCCCTCCCATCTTTTTACTATAAGATACCACACATTGCCAATGCAATTTAGATTACACCTGGACGACGCTCTACAAAGAAGAATCCTGACCCTTCAACGTTCCACTATCTCTGGAAGACTGAAGAATCTCCCTTGGAGTCAAGGAGTGACTCCCCTGCTTGGCAGGCACCAAAACTCTTCACCAACAGTTGCAAACTTTACCGCTCCTGCCGGAGCCCGAAGTCCCTGCGTCCCCTGAAGCAGATTTCCTGACGTCCCGATGGCCATTTTGAGTCCCCAGCGAAGCTGTGGCATCTGGACCCCACGGGTGACGAGGAACAGCAATACCAGGAAACCGTGCACTGATTTCGAGTGCACGCCCTAATCTACGTCCAACGAAGTTGTGCTTTGGACCACTTGTTGTCCAAGTCCCTAGCAGGTCTAGTACCCAAATTCAGCAGCCTACCCCATCCCAAGTGACCGTGGGCTGTTGTTAAACTTTTCCTGCAAATGCATCTTTGCAGTTGCTTGCCCGTTGGCTAGTAACTCACCTGAAGACTTCCACATCAACTTCAAGGGCTCGCCTGGTTGCTCTGGGCCTGCCCTCACTTACCCTCGCTGGGTAATTCCATCATACCTTGCTGGTCTGCACCATTGCCAATCTTCACTCTACATGAGACTTGCAGTTGCCAAGGCTTGTTGGCTCCAATCCGGGTGCCGACACCGTTATCAGCTGCAAACGCTGTGGGAACTTCCAAAGCCAGCTGCTGGTCATCTTCGATCCCTCCTGGTCCTCGTGAGCGAAGAGACAAAACACCATCATCGACCTGAAGAGACGCGACCGCTGTGGTCATCCATCTTGCTGGCCACCGGTCACTGGCAAGTGACTCTGAACTCTGTCCCCTCAATTTCTAGGTCTTCTGCAACTCCAATCCATCGTCAGATTTGAACGGACACCTCTCCAGTCGTCACAAGCAGCAAGTCTTCAAGGATCTCCATTGAAAACAGCATCGCGACCCGACACCAAAGGACACCTATGCAACCGGCTTCCCTGGGGGAGGTAACTCGTGCACTCCGGTGCTTAAGTGTGTGTTGGCTCTCGAAATACTTACCCTGTAAGTTGCTTGCCTGTTGACTTTTGCGAAGTGCCCTAGAACTGTAAAATACAAACCGCGACATTTGCCATTGAAACGCATTGAAAACCCGCGTGTGTGTTTAGACACTGCACGCGTCTCCTGTGGGCTGATTGTTACCTGCTAACACTGCAGAAGTGGAGCCCCAGCGATTCCCAAGGCCCTAGGCCTCTTCATTTTGCAAGTCGAGTTTGTTAACCCATTATTTTAGTATATGGTCTGGTACGCCCCTAGGGCTACAGCCATATTTGTGCTTAATTTATTGAGAACTGTTAATCTTTTGAATGTTTACCTGGCTCTAATCTCATAAAGAGATTAGTAGAGTATATTTAGAAATAAATACATATATATTTGATATATATACCTGTGTGGTGTCTTTTCATTTGGTAATTCAAGAGATTATAAAGTAAAACAAGCTGCTTTACATTCCTCAGAGACTTAGCCTGAAGGCTGCTCTCCACAGCTACCACTAGGATAGCTTTCTTTAAAAGGTTGTCTTTAAACCTATCTACCAAGAGTCGAATTGGACTGGTTCAAGGTGGCCACTATAACTAGTGACCAGCATATGCCAGGTCAACCTCTCACATTGGTGGGCAGCGTGTGGGATTCCAGCTTGCCATTGTTTTACCAGAAAATCTCTATTTGAATTACTAACTGAAAACCACTTAAGGTACTCAAGGTACATATAAAGTCAAGCTAGTATCAATAAGTTCTACTGAACTTAGAGCTGTTTGTGAAGGGACAAGCACACCCTTGCTACAGCTCAAGCTAGGTCCAGTAGGCCTCAACTAGTGTAGGTAGTGCAACACTGCACAACACTAGTATGTCTCACCATGGTGGAGCCAGTGGGTCCACCTCATCTCAGTACAAAGATATAGCCTACACTGAACTGAAGGCCTTATGCTTTGAAAGACAACTGAGGGTGGGCAGGAGTCCCTCATCACAACACCTGATAGATCTGTTAGTAGCAGATGACCTGAGACAAGCTCTAGGAGCAAGTGGGTCTGCATCAGGGGGTGGTTCAAACATAGTCTCTGGGTCTGATGATAAAAATCTAGATGACCTGGAGTCTGTGGTTGAAGGGCCAGACCCAGAAGGGTCTGAAAGGAACAGAGGAATTCTCCATAAGAGAACTGACAGAGTGGGAGAAAGGACCAGGTCCCCTTCAAGGGAATCTGACCATTCATACCACTCTGGAAGAGAATCTGTTCCCCAGAGGAACTCCAACTTTCCCAGGGAGTCCTCCTCTGAAAGAAGGTTCAAGATGCTCCAGTATGAGGAAGCTAGGCTTGCCCTCAGAACCAAGCAATTGGCCTTAGATAGGGAAGCCAACGAGCTCCAAAGAGCTTCTAAGAAGGAGGGGTTAGATACCCCTGGTGGCAGCAACAGTGTCCCTAGAGGCAGAGATTACATGCCAGATCATAGGAACCTGTCCAAGGTTGTTACTCCCTACCAGAGTGGGGATGATATCCACAAATGGATAACTGCTATGGAGAGGGCCTGTAAAGTTCAACAGGTCCCCCAGAAACAGTGGGCAGCAATCTTGTGGCTCTCCTTTTCAGACAAAGGGAGAGACAAGCTCCTCACTGTTAGAGAAGAGGATGCTAATGATTATGAAGCCCTGAAGAGTGCTTTGATAGATGGGTTTGGCTTAACCACTGAACAGTACAGGTTGACGTTCAGAGACACCCAGAAAGCACAGACTCAGGATTGGACTGACTTTGTTGATTGTGCAACCAAGGCTCTAGAAGGTTGGCTGGTGGGTAGTAGAGTAACTGACTTTAAGGGATTGTATAATCTTATAATGAGAGAACAGATCCTTAATAATTGCCAGAACCAGTTGTTGCATCAGTACCTGGTGGACTCTGATCTGACCTCTCCCCAAGAATTGGGAAAGAAGGCAGACAAATGGGTCAGAACCAGGGTGAGGCAGAAAAACCAGAACCAAGGTGGTGACACTAAGAAGCAAGATCCTAAAGGCTCAGATAAGGGTGGGGATACATCTAAAGACCAGAAGTCTTCACAAGGGCCCCAAAAATCTGCATCTGGTGGGGAGTCACAATCTGCAAAGGGAAAAGGCCAAAAGAAGCCCTGGTGCAAATTCTGTAAACAGAAAGGGCACTGGACTTCTGACTGTACAAAGTCCAAAGACCAAACCACCACCACTCCAGCCCCTAAGGCAACTGTTCCCCCTAGTGCAGCAAGTGGTGGAGGTAATACTCAGAATAAGGGTGTAGTAGGGTTGACCCTGGGTTCTGAGGTGGACTCTGGCCTAGTCAGAGTACCAACACAGGCAATGCTAGCTTGTGAGGGAGACCTTGATATGTCCTTCCTAGTGAGCCCCAGTAATCTGGACAAATACAAACAGCAGCCTATCATAAATGGCAAACAGGCTTTGGCATTTAGGGACACAGGTGCTAGTGTCACCATGGTGGCAGAGGACCTAGAAGACCCTACACAGATCATCCTGGGTGAAATGTACCAGGTAACCAATGCAAGCAACGCCAGGACCAACCATAGCCTGGCAGTTGTGAATTTCTCCTGGGGAGGTGTAACTGGCCTAAAAAAGGTAGTAGTCAGTGCAGACCTCCCTGTCGAATGTTTGTTGGGCAATGATCTAGAGACTTCAGCCTGGTCTGAAGTAGAATTATGGACTCATGCTGAGATGTTGGGCATACCTGCAGAGGTATTTGCTGTGACCAGGTCACAAGCCAAAATGCATAAAGCTGAACCAGCTCTGGATCCTGTAACTATGGACCAGGTGCTACCCAAGAGGAAGAGCAGTAGGGTTAAGGCTGGGCCTTCCCCTCTGTCCCAGATCTCAGATTCCCCTCCAGAGGGAGGAGAAGCAGAGCCTGTAGAAGGAACTGCCCCAGAGGAACTTGAGCCTGGTCAGGTTGAGTTCTTGGGGGCAGGGGGCCCTTCCAGGGAAGATCTGAGCAAAGAGCAACAGTGCTGCTCCACTCTTGAACCCCTCAGACAGCTGGCTGCTGCTGAGGCTGCTGGGAGTGCTAGTGGGTCCCATAAGGTTTATTGGGATGAGGGGCTCATATATTCTGAGGCTAGAGATCCTACCCCTGGAGCCACCAGGAGGTTGGTCATTCCTCAGAAGTTTAGGGGGTTCCTCTTGACCCTAGCACATGATATCTCATTGGCAGGACACTTGGGCCAAAACAAGACCTGGGACAGGCTTGTGCCACATTTTCATTGGCCACACATGTCTGAAGACACAAAGGAGTTTTGTCGCTCCTGTGTCACCTGTCAAGCCAGTGGCAAGACAGGTGGCACCACAAAGGCCCCCCTGATACCACTACCTGTGGTGGTGTTTCCCTTTGAAAGGGTGGTGATTGACATTGTTGGTCCCCTTGACCCACCAACAGCATCTGGGCACAGATTTATACTGGTGGTTGTGGATCATGCCACCAGGTATCCAGAAGCTATACCCCTAAGGACTACCACAGCTCCTGTGGTAGCAAGAGCCCTCATTGGAGTTTTCTCCAGAGTGGGTTTCCCAAAGGAGGTCATCTCTGACAGAGGTTCAAACTTTATGTCAGGATATCTAACTGCAATGTGGAAGGAGTGTGGTGTAAACTACAAATTCACTACTCCCTATCACCCACAATGCAATGGGTTAGTTGAGAGATTCAACAAAACCCTAAAGGGAATGATTAAAGGACTCCCAGAGAAGCTTAGGCGAAAATGGGACCTTTTACTTCCCTGCCATCTGTTTGCATACAGGGAGGTTCCTCAGAAGGGGGTTGGCTACAGCCCTTTTGAACTTCTGTTTGGGCACCCTGTTAGAGGACCATTATGTCTGGTGAAGGAGGGATGGGAGTTACCTCTCACACCTCCCAAACAAGATGTAGTGGACTATGTACTTGGTCTCCGCTCCAGGATGGCTGAGTACATGAAGAAGGCCAGTAAAAACCTTGAGGCAAGCCAAGAACTCCAAAAAGCTTGGCATGACCAAAAGGCTGTCTTGACTGTTTACCAGCCAGGCCAGAAAGTGTGGGTGTTGGAGCCTGTGGCCCCAGCAGCTCTCCAGGACAAATGGAGTGGCCCCCATACAATTGTTGAAAAGAAGGGAGAGGTCACCTACTTGGTAGATCTTGGCACTCCCAGGAGCCCCCTTAGGGTGCTCCATGTCAACAGATTTAAGGCATATGTGGACAGGGCTGACATGAGCTTGCTCATGGCAACTGATGAGGACCAGGAGGAGGAGAGTGACCCTCTCCCTGACCTGCTCTCACAGAACCCTGAAGATGGGTCAGTTGATGGTGTTGCTTTGGAAAGCAGCCTCACTCAACATCAACAAACTGAATGTAGACAAGTGCTACAGCAGTTTAGACATATATTTAGCCTGACCCCAAGTCAGACTTCCTGGTGCACCCATGAGGTGGACACTGGAGACAGTCTGCCTGTAAAGAGTAAAATCTACAGGCAACCTGACCGTGTCAGGGACTGTATCAGGACTGAAGTCCAGAAAATGTTGGAACTAGGTGTTATTGAGCCCTCAGATAGCCCTTGGGCTAGCCCAGTAGTACTTGTCCCAAAACCTCACACCCAGGGCGGTAAGAAAGAGATGAGGTTTTGTGTTGACTACAGGGGCATCAATGCAGTCACCAGGACTGATGCCTACCCAATACCAAGGGCAGATGAACTAATAGACACTTTGGCCTTAGCCAAGTATCTCAGTACATTTTACCTTACAGCAGGCTATTGGCAAATCAATTTAGCTGATGATGCCAAGGCTAAAACAGCATTTTCGACCCCTGGTGGGCACTATCACTTTTTGGTAATGCCCTTTGGTTTGAAGAATTGTGCCAAAGACCAGCACCCTAGCCCCCTCCGGTGGCCCGTGGGTGCCCGTTTACGCACGCCAAATTGCCGCCTCCCGCAGTCCCTTGTCTCTCGACTTGTGGGCCCTAGCGGAGGTCTATCTTTACAATCAAGAGTTCCCCTGGTTGCTCCAGGCCTGCTCTACAGTCTCCTCGAAGGAGACCTCTCCCAGACCTCATGGGTCTGCACTGTAGCAGCTTTGTTCATTCTTCGTGGGTTGCGGTTGCCAAGGCTTAGTGGATCCAATCCGGACACTAACACCGCAGCGACCCTCACCCAACGTGGGACAGTTGCCCTCCTGAAGCTGACCTTCCTTGAAGCCTCCCGGAGCCCGTGGCTGCAGATCCAAGCTACACCACTTTCCACCTGAAGCACTCGACATCGAAGGGCTCTTTGCTTTGAGCCTCCTGGTCACTTTGCCGTGACCCAGACTCTGTCCCCTCTGCTTTCAGGTACTTCTCTACAATCTTCACATCTTTGATCTTCACGGCATCATCGACGCTTTTGGCTAGCAGAACTTTTGACTATTTTCCCATTGAAAATCAGCCAGCGACCCGACAGCAGAAACGACCTATGCACCCGGCTTCCCTGGGGCAGGTAACAATGGTACCTTGGTACTCTCGTGGTAGTGGGCTCTTCAAAAGCTTAAGTCTGAAGTTTTAACTTTGTACTCCTGCTAGAAGTATTTTTAAACTGTTTATTTCCAACCGCAACATTCTCCATAGGCTGTAATAGAGATCCCAATAGCAGCTACTTGCACTGCACGCACCTCCCGTGGGTCCCCTTCCTCATAACCTGGGGTGGATTCTTAAGGGGCCAGCGATCCTGAATGCCCTAGGCATTGCCTGTAGAATTGTCGTGGTTCTTATACCACTTTTTTAGTATATGGTTTGGTCCCCCCCTGGGGCCCAATGTTAATAGTGCTATTTATTGTGTCTATCAATGCTTGTTTGATATTGTAACTTTGCCACAGCTTCGTAAAGAGACTGTGGGATTCTGTCTAGAATAAATACATATATTTTATATATATACCTGTGTGGCTACTCTTTGATTTGGTTATTCAAGAGGTTATTATGGTAAAACAATAAGCTTAACACTCCTTCAAGACTTAGCCTGAAGGCTGCTCTCCACAGCTACCACTAGGATAGCTTTCTTTAAAGGTTGTCTTAAACCTATCATCAATAAGAGTCGAATTGGACTGGTGCAAGGTGTCCCTATAACTAGGAGACAGCATATGCCAGGCCAACTTCTCACAACATGTGCAGCCATGTGTGTCCCCCAGGAACTGTATGCAGTACATCAAGTCAGTGCCAAGACAGTCAAGGGTGTATGTGTGCAGGTGTGAATAACTACCTATTGTAGTCTCACAATACATGCACAATAACAGGCCTGGGACTGCCCTACTCACACTTGTAATCATGCTGCATCATGCCGCACACATGGAAACATGTTTAGGGTATGAATGCGGACTTAGGCACTTACTCACTCCACCATTACTATGCAATTGGTGATAGTCATCCACTGCAAGGGGGATACATCATTGACCCACAACTGCCAGTCATGCATGTGTTGTAACCCCCAATCTCACTCCATAGTAGAGATGAACACGCATGCATCAACTACGCAAACTGTTACAATGGATTACACATTGCAATGGCACCCTGGGGTCATGAGGGTTGTGTAATTGTTATGACTAATGTGTACACACAGATATTGTTTCCGCAGTCCTGATTTGCAAATCTATGTGATATCAATTGATACATAGCTAATGCATGGCCATAAAATGTGTGTTAAGTGATGTCACCAATTGTGTCAGATGAGTTGGTACACATTATCCTGATTCCAGCCTGGAATGTCCACACGGCCATAGCCTGTCAACACCATTGCAGGGCACAAATATCAATTCTCAATTGACGTACACATCTATGGAATGTGTTTGTGTAACACATTGACAGTATTGGATCTGAGCTACACCCTGCCACTTCTGCTTCTGTGTTATGCAGCATACCTTAGGTATCACTGTGCCAAGATGTCTGACCTTGTACGGACATAATAGCACTGCCTCATTGTGCACAATGCTACACCCACTGCACGCCCCTTGGACGATGTCTACCACATGTAAGTGTGCCATCTTGACTAGGCTGCGCAAATTAACATGGGAGTAAATGCTAGTGGCCTATTGCCATCACAACTGCAGTGTAAATGCATAGTTGGCAGCATTATTTGCTCGGAAATAGGCACATACTTTGACACGTGTATCAATGACTGTTGATGGACAAACTCACAACTCTGAATGAGATGCATTGTACCCCTTTACAATACCATATTAGACACAGTTCTGTAAGGCTGAATACCTCTGCACATCATAGGCAATTGACATGCAATGCACGCCCATACTGCTAATCAACAACGTGCTGCATTTGGCACAGACACTATTTCTTGTCACTACTCACCAGTGGCGTGTGGGTCCCGGAAACGGTCAATGTCCCCCTGGGTGATCGGTTGGCGACCATCTGTGAGAGGACAAATGCAAACAGGTGTTGTTAGGAAACCCCAGCAAACATGGCATATTCACAATATGAATTGTTACAGTGACAGACAATGCTACATCCCTGTGGTGTTGACTTCATGTTGGCCACATGACTGGGCCTACTTTGAATGGCATACACACACGAACATGTGGAAGCAGATGCTGCACAGCCAAAACATCACTGCTGGCCAAGCTGCACATCTGAGTTGTTTCACGCAATATCAAGGCACCTCATCCACACGGAGCACAAAAAAAACCTTTTAACTCATCATCCTTGACCAATTGCTGCGGCATTCAGCACTGTCTCACAAAGCCTACCAATATGCAGACTCCACAACAAAGGGATCCTAGACAAGGCCCTCAACTGGATCTGCTCCTTCCTCAACGTACATACGTGTGGGTCAGATACCCCTCTGTTGTCTTGGAGCCTACAACAACCAGCCGTGGAGTCCCCCAGAGATCCTCTTTCAGCCCTACAATCTTTCACATATAAATGTCTCCGCACGCCACAATCGTGATTAGCTATGGACTCAACATTGTATCATCGGCATACGACTGGCAACTCCTCCTCGACACATCCAGCCAACACAACTCCAGCAAACACAAGTATTGCGAATCCATGGCAGAGCTTGCTAGATTAATGTCAAAGAGCTGCATACAAGTGAGCAACAACAAAAGATAAGTAGTCATCATGTGCCAAAACATCCACGCATGTAATTACACTGGCTCCTCACACAGCATGGGGAACCCACACCCCAACAAGGCCAAAGCACGCAACATGTAATCCATCATGGACTCCGATGTCCAAGATAATTGCAAGATCTATCCGGGCTCATCATCGTGCTTCCACACAATCTGCCTCCTATGTCAGACAGTCAAATGACTCCTACTCAAACACACATAGACACTCAATCATGCCCTGTGCAGTAGCTCACCCTACTACGGCACCACAGTCCATGACAGATTTTACATGAACCACATCCGCAAGCTGCAGGACATCTCAAATGCACCCACAGGACTGATCCTCACACTGCCAGGACCCTGTCACACCTCCCACCACCTGCGCACACTCCACTGTCTCCACATCAAAGCTAGAGTCACATTCAAGATGTGCACCCAGGCTCACACAGCCATCCACAACACTGGGCAAACATACCTCAACATACAAATCTCTTTCCATGGCACATCAAAGGAGCCGATGATTCGACCAGCTGGCCTATGCCATGTTCCCCCGCCCCAGAAAGACCAGATTGTGAGTCTGCTCTTTTTCCTACCTTGCAGATATGGCCTGTGGCAAACTTCCGCTACACCTCTGACAGGCAACGTTGCTCCCCATCTCTAAGCACTAACTCTGAACATTGCTCTTCGACAGACACACCCCTTGCTATACTTCAACATGCAAACACCACCACGCCCCTGCAACCCTTCCTGCTGAGTATTCGCTCACATTAAGCATGTGTATTTTGGGATGTTTAACACCATTCCTAGGTGGTAATTCCAGTGGCAAACGTAATCTACGCGGTCATTGCAACGCCAATCGTCACTCCACCTTGCACCTCATGGCGCACATCAATAATGGGTATTTTGATTGACTATTGCAACACCTTCCGTACTGTTGCACACACTGTAGTGGGAAGAGTGAGTAATGCAAATCCAAGGTCAAGGCCATCATGCGCAAGTATTTTTCGCAAGTCGCATTGCATTAACCACGTTTTTACCGTGTCACAGTCTTGGGACAGCATTAAGACATCTTATCTTCTTCTCACACACGTCACTCATATCTGTACGTAACATTAGTTGTGGACAACAAGGGAATTGGTACTTACCACCCTGGATGCCAGTCATGACTCCGGTGTAGTCGAGCAGGTCCACCTCCCGCGCGAGCATATCCTGACAGCGGTGCTTCCACTGGCGCACGGTCCTGTCCACCTTAAAGCAGCGGAGCATCTGCGCCCACACCCGCTCCCACCGCAACTTGCGCACCGCCACACCATAGCCCTGGAGGATACGTCCTCCCCTCTCCAGCATCAGCGGCAGGTAGCACCGCACCAGCCACAGGAAGCCCCCCAATACCCCCTCTGACATCTGCCCTTCCCTTCCCACCGCCGGCATCTCCACACACCCCAGTTCTCACCACAGACTACAAAAAGAAAACACAATATGAAAAAAGAGGAAAATAACCCACAACAAACACAACAAGACTGAAGACAGTAGACAGTAATTAAAATGTGAAATAATCCAAAAAACACGTTATACAGGACACAGCAACACAGGAACACTCCAAACTACCCTCTCCACCAGCACAATCCGAAAAACACTTCCTCACTCAGCCAAATCCAACACAATGTGCTCAAAAGAGAAAGTGAAAGTGAATCCCACACACATGGAGACAGGAAGCAGGCATACATCACTTCCTGTGTGTTAGAGGCATTTTTTGTACAAAGTGACAAGAAACTGCACGCTAAGGGGCCGCTAATGTACTCTGGCTGATACTGTAATGTGTATGCGGCCCGTTTTCATGAAATGCGATCAGAATCTGAACACTAAGGGGCCGCTAATGTCATCAGGTTGAATACATGCGATCAGAATCTGCACACTAAGGGCCCGCTAATGTCCATAGGCCTACTGTAATGTGTATGCGGCCCTTTTTCATGAAATGCGATCAGAATCTAAACGCTAAGGGGCCGCTAATGTTATCAGGCTGAATACATGCGCTCAGAATCTGAACGCTAAGGGCCCGCCAATGTCCATAGCCTACTGTAATGTGTTTGCGTCAAGTTTCATGAAATGCGATCAGAATCTGCATGCTAAGGGGCAGCTAATATCATGAGGCTGAATACATGCGATCAGAATCTGCACGCTAAGGACCCGCTAATGTCCATAGGCCTACTGTAATGTGTTTGCGTCCAGTTGAATGAAATGCGATCATAATCTGTACGCTAAGGGGCAGCTAATGTCATGAGGCTAAATACATGCGATCAGAATCTGCACGCTAAGGGCCCGCTAATGTCCATAGGCCTACTGCAATGTGTATTTTTTTGTTTGTTTTGTTTTCCATTATTAAATCTTTTTTATAAATTTTGCAATATGAACAGTGTATGCAGCATTAATAACATAGCAATGTACTCAGCATAATGTGATGCCTGCTGCGTCCCCTCATATCCCCACCCCCCGCCTACCCCATTCACCGGTGCGCCTTAAAGTATATACAGTATAAACAATTACACAACTCCCTCGGAGCAGCTCAACAACATCAATAAACGGGCAGTACCGTACCGGAGGCATTGATATCATACACATTAACTGCCGCTATTGGCCTGTAGCTAGTTGGTCAATCTATGCAAGTGTGGGAGCTGGGACCCCCCCTCTTCTTCAAGTGAGCCCTCCTCTGAATCTACGTTCAGTGTCTGAAGTGCTGCAACTAAGGCCTCCCACGCCCTTGCTGTCTCATATGCTTTGTCGTTATTCATATGTGAGGCTTGTTGCAGTCGAAGAATTCCCTCACTCCGCGCCCATTTAATCAATTCTGCCCGCCATCTCCTCACCTTAGGCCCCTGTTGTGCTTTCCAATGCATTGTAATCTCTCGTTTAGCCAATACAAGCCCCAAATCTATGAATTTGCTAGTCACTTGCGTTCTGGCAGTATGCGGGAACCAGTGCAGTAGACAAGTGCCCGGTTCCAGTGCCACTGTCCTAGCAGTAACCATATTCAAAACGTCCAACACCTCCTCCCAATAGGTTCCCAAGGCCGTGCATCCCCACAACATATGCAGGAAGTCCGCCCCCTCCAGAGCACATCGCGGACATTGAGCCGCCGCCTCCATGAAATACTGATTAAGCTTTGCAGGAGTTAGATATGCTCTACGCACGATATAAAACTGTATCAATTGAAACCGGGCACTTCTCGTACTCTTCCATGCCCTCTTAATCATTTTAGCCCACGTCTTCTCAGGGATTTCCTTACCAAGATCCACTTCACATTTCCCCTGCAGTGTTCGCAACGGGTCTACATTCTCTGTCAGCATTTGCCGGTAAAGGCACGTTATGGCCTTAAATGTCCCCGCGGCCATTACTACATATTGGCATGCCATTGAGGTTGGAGCTTCCGACAAACCCGTCTTCCAATAGCGCTGGATTGCGGTAATAAGCGCTGAATGCAACAAGTAGTCCCCCCACGGGAGATCGTACCTATGTCGCAAGTCTTGGAAAGACAACAAGGTCTCGTTCTCGTGCAAGTCCCCCAATACCTGTATCCCCAGGTCCTCCCAATTTGCCAGCGCTGTCCAGTCCCCTCCATGCGGAAATGCTGTGCACATACCCAGCGGTATCTCCGGGGCATACAGGTGAGCGAACCCAGCCCTACGCTGACTCCGGTTCCAGCACAGCCTCATCGTCCGTTTATCAGTCGTAAGCGGTTGAGGTTGCATCTTCTGTTGTAGCACTATGAAGGACAATATATATCGCGGGACCCAACAACCCGCCGGGCCATCCGGACCTCGAAACTCCCTTGCCACTGCCACACACAAGGAGACAGGAAGCAGGCATACATCACTTCCTGTGTGTTAGAGGCATTTTTTTGTACAAAGCGATAAGAAACTGCACGCTAAGGGGCAGCTAATGTCATCAGGCTGAATACATGCAATCAGAATCTGCACGCTAAGGGCCCGCTAATGTCCATAGGCCTACTGTAATGTGTATGCGTCCAGTTTAATGAAATGCGATCAGAATCTGCACGCTAAGGAGCAGCTAATGTCATCCAGCTGCTTGCATGCGACCAGAATCTGCACGCTAATGTCCATAGCCTACTGTAATGTGTTTGCGTCCAGTTTCATGAAATGCGATCAGAATCTGCACGCTAAAGGGCAGCTAATATCATGAGGCTGAATACATGCGATCAGAATCTGCACGCTAAGGGCCCGCTAATGTCCATAGGCCTACTGTAATGTGTTTGCGTCCTGTTTAATGAAATGCTATCATAATCTGCACGCTAAGGGGCAGCTAATGTCATCAAGCTGAATACATGCGACCAGAATCTGCACGCTAAGGGCCCGCTAATGTCCATATGCTTACTGTCATGTGTATGCAGCATGTTTCATAGTCTGCAATGGGTTTCTTCACACTAAGAGGCTGCTACTGGCCTGATGCTGATACAGTATTGGGGAGTGTGTCCAGCCATGTCCCTTTAAATACGCAGGGGACCTATCATCGTGTTTGCAATAAGAATCTCATGGCCCGGCATTTTTATAGCAATGATGGACATTCAGGCAAAAACTCTGGTCACAGCACAATAATACAATGTGAAGATAAGTTTGCACAATGAAGGCCGACTCCATTTTAGGGTTACCTATTTTTATAGGAAGGCAGGCTAATGTGGCAAAGCCCGCTTGCTGGCTATATCCGGATGCCGGCCATGCAAGCATTGTGGGCATTTACACAGCGTTTAAGCCGCAACCCGTAGGCCGGACGCATACCGGAAGAGCAAACAAGCCACTAAGAGCGTCTTCCATTTTCCAAAGAATAAGCATGTAAAACAGAGAAGTGAAACAATCAAGAACAAGGGAGAAAAGACACCCCTCCCCAATGACCCTCTGTAGGAGAGTAGGGTCTGCTATCCTATGGTCACCCCAAATTTTTGCTTTTTGCTTCACTGGTTTTTGACATATTGAGGCTGTGGGCCTGCCAATCAGACCCCCAGCCTGCTGTTCTCTCTACTAAATTAAAACTATGCACCCTAGGTGCATAACCAATTGGAAGTGGATCACCCTGTCAGCCCCTGTACCAGTGTACACTAGGTACCCAGGGCATTGGTGTACCCAAGGCCTGCCAAGGGCTGCAGCATGTATTATGCCACCCCAGGCTTGGCCTAACAATCTGACACAACTGGCTGATCACTCAGCTGGGGTAAGTTGGTGTAATCACCTCTTACTTAGGTGTAGTATACCTATACCTAACCTTAAATGGGACACCTGGTAACCTATAAGTCACTCCTATGGCAGGCCTTAACAATCCTGAAGGCAGAGTGCTTGGTTCCATGTGAGATGGTGCTCTGGCATGAGCTGAGCCTGTCTGCAGTGGTCGGAACAACTTCCTTCTACTGTTTCCAGATATCGTCATACCATATACCCTTAAGTGCATTATGAACCTCGCGGTTAAATGCTATCTTTGGTTTGGCTTTATCAAAACATGTCGAGTAAGGTGTCATACGAATTGGAATACTAACCCCTCGCCAATTCTGGCGACGGGGTTAGCATTCCACCCTTCTAGAGGGACACGACATGTACAGTACCTGAAACCCGGGTAAAATCAGACATAGCCTCAGCTCCACAAAATGGATGCTGCCACCACAGACACAAGTCTGCCCTCCTGCTGCTGGGAGTCCTTCCAGCTTGGGAGGTGTGGACAAAGGGTTTCCTGCCAGGGGAGGTGCGTGCACCACCCCAGACAGGATTTTGTGTATTGGTCAGGTAGGGCTTGAAAGAAACCAGACATGCCTGTGGCTCACAAGGAGCCTCGGTGCATATGCCAGTTCAAACCGGTCCTGGGGCACACCAGTCATGGGCCTGGGGCGAGCTGGACAAAGGATTGGGGGTGTGACCACCCCCCTTCCTGGTCCCACCCATAGGGAGGGACCTAGCAGGTAGTCCGGCCCCTAGAATCCGCTTAAAGGTAGGAGCTGTGTCCTAAGACTTCAGACATCCTGGAATCAACTTGAAACTAAGAAGAAGACGGGAACTTCGACATTCTGCTGCACAGAAGACTGAAGAAAATCTCCCCTGTGGTCAGGGAGTGACCACCTTGCTAACGCAAGCACCATCCAGCGAATCACCGTCTGCTTTGCCGCCGCCTCCCGCCGGAGCCCGAGCCCAGAGACTGACAAGACCTGGACCTCCAGACCTCTCACCGCCCGATCCACAGTCCCTGAAAAGAGGAGACCCGTGGAGGCACCGAGACACGTGGAGCCAGCCATCTTGGAACGACTACGACAAGCTGACAAGTGCAACAACCGAGGCTCCCTCCAAGTTGTGCTTTGGGTCCTGAGAAGCCCAACCCTCGAGCAGCATCTGCACCAAAGGTGAGCCCTCCAGCATCTCCACGATCTGCGTGGGGCCCTTCTGCATTTTGCCACTCAACGCGCCTAACCGGTTGCTGGCCCGCTGGCTAGTGGCCATCTTGGCAACGAAATCTACGACAAACACCGCTGGTCTGGTTGCTCCAGACTGGCCCTTGCTCCCCTCCAAAGGAGCAATCCCTCTGACCTTGCTGGTCAGAACCAACAGCTGATTTCCGAATCCTTCTACAATTGCTTTTGCCAAGGCTTGTTTGCTTCGATCAAGTCGCCGACACCGCCGACAGCGAGAGCCTGCGTGGGACAGCTCGTGAGCCGACTCTTGGACGTCGTCGACCTCCAGGGACCACGTGGCTGCGGAGACAAGCTACCCCTCATCACCTGTTTGCACCCGACATCGCCTGGTACCCACCTGGTGCCACGCTGGTCACTGGCTAGTGACTGTGAACACTGTCCCCTCTGCTTACAGGTCTTCAACATCTCCGATCCACTCTTGGATCCACTGCATCTCTCCCGGACCGACCGCCTGCAGCATCTTTGTCTTCAGGCTCCACGGAACAGATAGAAGAAACCCGACGCACTTCGAGGCCTATGCACCCGCTTCCTGTGGGTGAGGTAAAGCTGGCACACCTGTGCCCAAGTGTAGTATTACATCTCTAGTGCCTGTGTTCCAAATCTTGAGTTCCTAGTCCATCCGGAAGATCCTCTTTGCAGTAACTTTGTACTTTTTACGCACCCATTGAAACCTATGGGAGCACGCGTGTGACTATTTGCTCTGCCCACGCCACCCGTGGACCTCCTGGTCACTAACTGACGTTAGCTCCTTGTAGGCCCAGCGATTCTAGAGGCCCTAGGCCTTTTCCCTTTTCTGTTCGTGGTACTTATACCACTATTTTAGTATATGGTTTGAGTGGCCACCAGGGCCTATCCATATAACGTGCAACTTCTGTGTATTCTGTGATAATCTTGTTTGACGATTTGTGCTCCTGTGCTCATAAAGAGACTAGGGGTTACTTTGAGAAATAAATACATATATATTTTGAATATATATCTGTGTGGTGTCCTTTCATTGGTATAAAAGGGGGTTACATTTGGTAAAACAGCTGGCTTAACACGCTTCACGAGTTTAGCCTCAAAGACTGCTTAGCCTACGCTACCACTAGGGCAGCTAGTCCGAAAAGGTTGACTTACAACCACACCATAAGGGTTGCTTGGCATGGTACAAGGTGATCACTTTAACTAGTGAGCATCATATACCAGGCCAACTTCTCACATTGGTGAGCAGCGGTTGGATTTGAGCTTGCTGTGTTTTACCATTGTAATCCCTTGGTTACCAATTGAAAGATCACATAGGTACCTGTAGGTACATATAAAACAAGATTAGATATACTTAAGTTCTACTGAACTTAGTTGTTGTAGAGCAAAGGGAGTAGCACACCCTGACTACAACTACTAGATAGGTTTAGTAGGTAAACCCAAGTGTAGGTAGATTGCAACACATCCACCCACACTTAAGAGCAATGGCTGGGGCAGAGGGGTCCACTGTACCCATCTCTGTTGAGAGTGACCCCCCGAGGGCACCATCCATCTTTGCTACCCTTAATCAGAATGAGCTCAGGCAGTTGGCAACTCTTAGAGGCCTTAAACAGCCCAAGAACCCTACCTCTGCTGTGCTCAGAGCACTCTTGCAAGATGATGAGAATCAAAGAGAGCTCAAGAGAGCTTCCCAGTTAGCCCCCTTAGGGACAGGAACAGGAGGCCCCCCTTCTGAAGATGCCACTGAGGTACCCCTTTCCAATAGCCATCCCTTAGATGAAAACCATACTACAGAGGAGGAAAGTGAGGGGGATACAGACAGTGGTGAGGATGAAGGGAGAACTAGCCCAGTGCCAAGTGTTATACTTGGCCCAGCTAAACCAAGGCTATTGGGGACTGACAGTGGGTTCACCCCACTGGATCTCCCCAGTGGACTTAACACAGGGCTTGGAAGGCAAAGGACTCGCTCAGGTGACTCCAATGCTTCCCATGGCTCTAGAGGCTCTCAAGGTCACTCCAGGAGAAGGATGACCACCCCTCAGAGGAGGGAACATGAGGCCAAGATGCAAGAAGCCCAGCTGAGGATCAGGAAGCAGGAGCTAGAAGTAGCCCTGATGGAAGAGAAACTGAGCAAGGCTAGACAGCATAAAGAGAGTGGGTCTATACCCACTGGTGGCAGCATTGTCCCTAAGGACAAAGATAGGGTTTTCGATAATAGAAACCTGTCTAAGGTTGTGCCCCCCTACAAAAGTGGGGATGACATCCACAAGTGGATAACTGCTCTTGAGAGAGCCTGCAAAGTACAGCAGGTTCCTGAAGACCAGTGGGCAGCAATCCTCTGGCTCTCCTTTGAGGGAAGAGGCAGAGACAGACTCCTCACTGTTAGAGAAGAGGATGTCAGAAACTACAGAGTCCTGAAGAGTGTTCTGGTAGATGGGTTAGGCTTAACCACTGAACAGTACAGGTTAATGTTCAGAGACACCCAAAAGACACAGACTCAGGACTGGTCTGAATATGTTGAATGTGCCACTAAGGCTTTGGAGGGTTGGTTGCTGGGAAGTAAGGTATCTGATTTTACAGGATTGTATAATTTGATGATGAGAGAACAGATTTTAAATAACTGTCAAAACCAGCAACTGCATCAACACTTGGTTGACTCTGATCTGACCTCTCCCCAAGAATTGGGAAAGAAGGCAGACAAATGGGTCAGAACCAGGGTTAAGCAAAAGAACCAGAACCAGGGCCAAGGGGGTGATCAGAAGAAAACAGACCAAAAGGGTGGAGATCAGAAACCTAAAGACCAGAAGTCTTCAACAGGGCCCCAAACTACTGCTAAGGAGGGTGGGTCCCAACAGTCCAAGAAGAAGAAAGAAGGTCAGAAGAAACCCTGGTGCAATCATTGTAAAAATACAACTCACTGGACTAGTGATTGCAAAAAGGGTGGAGCCCCCAACACTGTTGCCCCTAAGGCACCTGCTCCCAGTACTACTGTTAGCAGTGTTGGTCCCCAGACAAAGGGTGTAGTGGGAATCACTATGGGAACTGAAGGAGATTCTGACTTAGACAGAACCCTTACACAGGCAGTCTTGATCTGTGATGGGGACATTGATTTGTCCCTGACTGTGAGCCCCAGTAACCTGGGCAAGTACAGACAGACTCCTTTAATTAATGACAAAGTGGCTCAAGCCTACAGGGATACATGTGCCAGTGTCACTATGGTGACACCAGGCTTTGTGGACCCTGGACAGTACATACCAGGTGAGAACTACCTGGTGACCAATGCCAGCAATGCCACTACTTCACATAGTGTGGCAGTTGTTAACTTCTCATGGGGAGGGGTAACTGGCCTCAAAAGGGTTGTGGTTAGTGCAGACCTCCCAGTAGAATGTTTGTTGGGCAATGACCTAGAGAGTTCTCTATGGTCAGAAGTGGAGTACAGGACTCATGCAGAGATGTTAGGTATATCATCACATGTCCTTGCTGTGACCAGGTCACAGGCCAAAAAGTGCCTCACTGAACCTCAGGTCTTGGATCCTGGAACAATGGACCAAGCACCTACCAAGAAGAAGAACAGGAGGGTCAAGGCTGTGCCTTCCCCCCTGCCTCAGAGTGATGATCAGCCTTCCCAGGAAGCTGATCTAGAGGACCCTGAAGGAACTGTCCCTGAAGAGCTTGAACCTGATCAGGTTGAGTTTCTGGGGACAGGGGGACCTTCAAGGGCTGACTTGAGGCAGGCTCAGTTATCCTGTCCCTCTCTTGAACCCCTCAGACAGCTGGCTGCTGCTGAGGCTGCTGGGAATGCTCAAGGTACCCATAAAGTGTATTGGGATGAAGGGCTCCTTTATTCAGAGGCTAGAGACCCCAAGCCTGGTGCAACCAGGAGGTTGGTCATACCTCTGCAATTTAGGGGCTTCCTTCTTACCTTGGCCCATGACATTCCTTTAGCAGGACACTTAGGCCAGAACAAGACCTGGGACAGGCTTGTCCCTCACTTTCACTGGCCTCATATGAATGAAGATACAAAGGAGTTTTGTCGCTCCTGTGTCACCTGCCAAGCCAGTGGCAAATCAGGTGGCACAACAAAGGCCCCCCTAATACCACTACCTGTGGTGGGGGTCCCCTTTGAAAGAGTGGGAATAGACATAGTGGGTCCCATGGATCCTCCCACTGCATCTGGGCACAGATTTATACTGGTGGTAGTGGATCATGCCACCAGGTATCCAGAGGCAATTCCCCTTAGGACCACTACAGCTCCTGTTGTGGCCAGGGCCCTGCTGGGAGTATTCTCCAGAGTGGGGTTTCCTAAGGAGGTAGTATCTGACAGAGGTACCAACTTTATGTCAGGATACTTGACAGCTATGTGGAAGGAATGTGGTGTCAACTACAAGTTCACCACCCCTTATCACCCACAATGCAATGGGCTTGTTGAGAGATTCAACAAGACCCTAAAGGGTATGATCAAAGGATTACCTGAAAAGCTCAGGCGAAGATGGGACATCCTTCTACCCTGCCTTCTGTTTGCTTACAGAGAGGTCCCACAAAAAGGAGTTGGCTACAGCCCCTTTGAATTGTTGTTTGGGCACCCTGTGAGAGGCCCACTGTGTTTGGTGAAGGAAGGATGGGAGTTACCTCTCAAAAAGCCTAAGCTAGACATAGTGGACTATGTACTTGGTCTCCGCTCCAGGATGGCTGAGTATATGGAGAAGGCATCCAAAAACCTTGAGGCAAGCCAGGCCTTACAGAAAGCTTGGCATGACCAAAAGGCTGTCTTGGTTGAGTTTCAGCCAGGACAGAAGGTATGGGTGTTGGAGCCAGTGGCCCCAGCAGCACTCTAAGACAAATGGTCTGGACCCCATACAATCCTGGAAAAGAAGGGAGAGGTCACCTACTTGGTGGACCTAGGAACTCCCAGGAGTCCCCACCGGGTACTCCATGTTAACAGGCTTAAAGCATATGTTGACAGGGCAGACATGGGCTTGCTCATGGCTACAGATGAGGGACAGGAGGAAGAGAGTGACCCTCTCCCAGACCTGTTGTCTCAGAACCCTGAAGATGGCTCAGTTGAAGGAGTGACCCTTGGAGGCAACCTCACTGCCCATCAGCAGACTGAATGTAGACAGGTTCTACAATCATTTTCACATATGTTTTCCTTGATACCTAGTCAAACTGACTGGTGTACCCATGTTGTGGACACTGGTGACAGTCTGCCTGTAAAGAACAAGCTTTACAGACAACCTGACCACGTCAGGGACTGTATAAAGGCTGAGGTACATAAAATGCTGGAATTAGGTGTCATTGAACCCTCAGAGAGCCCCTGGGCTAGCCCAGTGGTTCTGGTCCCCAAACCTCACACCAAAGATGGCAAGAGAGAGATGAGGTTCTGTGTGGATTACAGAGGACTCAATGCTGTCACCAGGACAGATGCACACCCTATTCCAAGGGCAGATGAGCTCATAGACAAACTAGCTTCTGCAAAGTTTTTGAGCACATTTGACTTAACAGCTGGCTATTGGCAAATCAGATTAGCTGAGGAGTCTAAGGCCAAAACAGCATTCTCAACCCCAGGTGGGCATTATCAGTTTGTGGTGATGCCCTTTGGTCTGAAGAATGCACCTGCCACCTTCCAAAGGCTGGTGAACCAAGTCCTTACTGGGTTGGATGACTTTTGTGCAGCATATCTTGATGACATTGCTGTCTTTAGCTCCACCTGGGAGGATCACCTGATCCACCTGAAGAAGGCTCTTGAGGCCCTGCAGAGGGCAGGCCTCACTATCAAGGCTACTAAGTGCCAGATAGGGCAGAGTAAGGTTGTATATTTGGGCCACCTTGTAGGTGGAGGCCAAGTTCAACCACTGGAGAGTAAGATACAATCCATCAAGGACTGGTCCCCTCCAACCACCCAGACTCAAGTTCGAGCTTTCTTGGGCTTGACTGGGTACTACAGGAAGTTTGTTAAGAACTATGGGTCCATTGTGACTCCTCTTAATGATCTGACATCCAAGAAGATGCCCAAAAAGGTTCAGTGGACAGTAAGCTGTCAAAAGGCATTTGATGACCTGAAGGAGGCCATGTGCTCTGCACCTATCCTGAAAAGTCCTGACTACTCCAAAGAGTTTATTGTCCAAACAGATGCTTCTGAGTTGGGTGTGGGAGCTGTGCTGTCACAACTTAATGTAGATGGTCAAGACCAACCCATTGCTTTTATTAGCAGAAGGTTGACCCCCAGAGAGAAGAATTGGTCAGCTATTGAGAGGGAGGCCGTTGCTGTGGTGTGGGCCCTGAAGAAGCTGAGGCCATACTTGTTTGGCACTCACTTCAAGATTCAGACCGACCATAAGCCCCTCTTGTGGCTAAATCAGATGAAGGGTGAAAACCCCAAACTGCTTAGGTGGTCCATTTCCCTACAGGGGATGGACTTTACAGTGGAGCACCGGCCAGGTACTGACCATGGGAATGCAGATGGTCTCTCCAGGTACTTCCACTTAGGACATGAAGACGAGACTGGTCAAGGCTAGTTTAATGTCCCAGCGTTTGGGGGGGGGTTGTGTAGGAGAGTAGGGTCTGCTATCCTACGGTCACCCCAAATTTTTGCTTTTTGCTTCACTGGTTTTTGACATATTGAGGCTGTGGGCCTGCCAATCAGACCCCCAGCCTGCTGTTCTCTCTACTAAATTAAAACTATGCACCCTAGGTGCATAACCAATTGGAAGTGGATCACCCTGTCAGCCCCTGTACCAGTGTACACTAGGTACCCAGGGCATTGGTGTACCCAAGGCCTGCCAAGGGCTGCAGCATGTATTATGCCACCCCAGGCTTGGCCTAACAATCTGACACAACTGGCTGATCACTCAGCTGGGGTAAGTTGGTGTAATCACCTCTTACTTAGGTGTAGTATACCTATACCTAACCTTAAATGGGACACCTGGTAACCTATAAGTCACTCCTATGGCAGGCCTTAACAATCCTGAAGGCAGAGTGCTTGGTTCCATGTGAGATGGTGCTCTGGCATGAGCTGAGCCTGTCTGCAGTGGTCGGAACAACTTCCTTCTACTGTTTCCAGATATCGTCATACCATATACCCTTAAGTGCATTATGAACCTCGCGGTTAAATGCTATCTTTGGTTTGGCTTTATCAAAACATGTCGAGTAAGGTGTCATACGAATTGGAATACTAACCCCTCGCCAATTCTGGCGACGGGGTTAGCATTCCACCCTTCTAGAGGGACACGACATGTACAGTACCTGAAACCCGGGTAAAATCAGACATAGCCTCAGCTCCACAAAATGGATGCTGCCACCACAGACACAAGTCTGCCCTCCTGCTGCTGGGAGTCCTTCCAGCTTGGGAGGTGTGGACAAAGGGTTTCCTGCCAGGGGAGGTGCGTGCACCACCCCAGACAGGATTTTGTGTATTGGTCAGGTAGGGCTTGAAAGAAACCAGACATGCCTGTGGCTCACAAGGAGCCTCGGTGCATATGCCAGTTCAAACCGGTCCTGGGGCACACCAGTCCCGGGCCTGGGGCGAGCTGGACAAAGGATTGGGGGTGTGACCACCCCCCTTCCTGGTCCCACCCATAGGGAGGGACCTAGCAGGTAGTCCAGCCCCTAGAATCCGCTTAAAGGTAGGAGCTGTGTCCTAAGACTTCAGACATCCTGGAATCAACTTGAAACTAAGAAGAAGACGGGAACTTCGACATTCTGCTGCACAGAAGACTGAAGAAAATCTCCCCTGTGGTCAGGGAGTGACCACCTTGCTAACGCAAGCACCATCCAGCGAATCACCGTCTGCTTTGCCGCCGCCTCCCGCCGGAGCCCGAGCCCAGAGACTGACAAGACCTGGACCTCCAGACCTCTCACCGCCCGATCCACAGTCCCTGAAAAGAGGAGACCCGTGGAGGCACCGAGACACGTGGAGCCAGCCATCTTGGAACGACTACGACAAGCTGACAAGTGCAACAACCGAGGCTCCCTCCAAGTTGTGCTTTGGGTCCTGAGAAGCCCAACCCTCGAGCAGCATCTGCACCAAAGGTGAGCCCTCCAGCATCTCCACGATCTGCATGGGGCCCTTCTGCATTTTGCCACTCAACGCGCCTAACCGGTTGCTGGCCCGCTGGCTAGTGGCCATCTTGGCGACGAAATCTACGACAAACACCGCTGGTCTGGTTGCTCCAGACTGGCCCTTGCTCCCCTCCAAAGGAGCAATCCCTCTGACCTTGTTGGTCAGAACCAACAGCTGATTTCCGAATCCTTCTACAATTGCTTTTGCCAAGGCTTGTTTGCTTCGATCAAGTCGCCGACACCGCCGACAGCGAGAGCCTGCGTGGGACAGCTCGTGAGCCGACTCCTGGACGTCGTCGACCTCCAGGGACCACGTGGCTGCGGAGACAAGCTACCCCTCATCACCTGTTTGCACCCGACATCGCCTGGTACCCACCTGGTGCCACGCTGGTCACTGGCTAGTGACTGTGAACACTGTCCCCTCTGCTTACAGGTCTTCAACATCTCCGATCCACTCTTGGATCCACTGCATCTCTCCCGGACCGACCGCCTGCAGCATCTTTGTCTTCAGGCTCCACGGAACAGATAGAAGAAACCCAACGCACTTCGAGGCCTATGCACCCGCTTCCTGTGGGTGAGGTAAAGCTGGCACACCTGTGCCCAAGTGTAGTATTACATCTCTAGTGCCTGTGTTCCAAATCTTGAGTTCCTAGTCCATCCGGAAGATCCTCTTTGCAGTAACTTTGTACTTTTTACGCACCCATTGAAACCTATGGGAGCACGCGTGTGACTATTTGCTCTGCCCACGCCACCCGTGGACCTCCTGGTCACTAACTGACGTTAGCTCCTTGTAGGCCCAGCGATTCTAGAGGCCCTAGGCCTTTTCCCTTTTCTGTTCGTGGTACTTATACCACTATTTTAGTATATGGTTTGAGTGGCCACCAGGGCCTATCCATATAACGTGCAACTTCTGTGTATTCTGTGATAATCTTGTTTGACGATTTGTGCTCCTGTGCTCATAAAGAGACTAGGGGTTACTTTGAGAAATAAATACATATATATTTTGAATATATATCTGTGTGGTGTCCTTTCATTGGTATAAAAGGGGGTTACATTTGGTAAAACAGCTGGCTTAACACGCTTCACGAGTTTAGCCTCAAAGACTGCTTAGCCTACGCTACCACTAGGGCAGCTAGTCCGAAAAGGTTGACTTACAACCACACCATAAGGGTTGCTTGGCATGGTACAAGGTGATCACTTTAACTAGTGAGCATCATATACCAGGCCAACTTCTCACACCCTCCCACAACCCAACCTTCCGCACTGGTTGCAGCCTACCTAGATGATAGTAAACATACACAATATGTGTGGAAGGGAGACCCCTCGTCACTCCACTGGGTGAGCGGCAGAGAATGATTGCCCCATCGGTGGAATGCATCAGACCTGCAAGTACTTTGGGCATGTGACTTCCCTCATATCTCTGGACAATGAAATCACAAAGGGGCAACACGTTGCAAAATCTCTCACCCTTCCCTCTGCACCCCGAGACAGACGCTCCAGAGCTAATAGTTTCCTTAGACGTTGTTACCAGGACAGGAGTCCTGGAACTGCCACTGTACCCCACTTTGCTAGGATAACTGGCCTGTCCGCCAGAAATGCTGGGACTATTTGCCTACCCCTGAGGGATGTTAGTGGGAAGGCCTTCGGATGTGAGAGGCCAAGGAGAGTGTACTCCGGTGCGCCGGGCATTGCAATGTCACACGCTGTATCTATGTTATCTAAGGACTCACCCCAATATCTCTACAATTTTGGACAATGCCAGAGTAAGTGCACAAGGGTACCAGTCATCCAGCATCCCCGACAGCAGCGATCTGGCTTGCTTTTATCCCAGACATGTAGTTGTACAGGTTTGAAACACCAATGAGAGAAAACCTTGAAGGGGGTTCCAGCCCACGCTATACTGTGCGCAGTGTGGTGTGCGCAATACAGGATACGTTCCCATTCCTTGGATGAAATTGGCCTCACCAGCTACATTTCCCACATAACCTGCACTTTTGTGCACTGACCACTCAGACTGCTGAAAAGCATTTTGTACAGCTCAGATATGAGGGAATGTTTGTCCTCCTTACGCGCTAACCACTTCGCATATGACGTAACCAACGTCAACTCCCATGACCCAGTGTGTTATTTGGCATTATCAATACACATCAGCAGCGGGAAAATCATAATCCTGTAGGGGCCACAGATATGGCACAAGCCCTTCTAGATCAAAGATATACCCTATGCTCTTGCAGCCCTGTTTTTGCCAGCAATGGAATATCACTGATTCCTGACCCGGGGCCAAGCCTGGGATATCCACGCTGTAGTTCGTCAGTGAGGGAAAAGAGGTCCACCCCTTCCATACTGCCACCCTATCCAAGACCTTGTGGGTGGGCACCCTAACCGGCAAACAGTACAAGCCCCAGGGCCAGTGCTTAGGGGCTAGCCACAGTTAGATCCAGATGTTTTTGCCCACCACAGACTGGTCCATGAAGTTCCATTGCTTCTCCGATGGCAGCCTATTCCATTCAACTACATATCAAAGGCATGTGGCTTGTTAGTAGCCACCAATGAGGGGAAATCCCAGGCCACCTTGCATTTTCGGCCGTGTAAGCTGCACAAGTGAGAAGCAAGTCTGCTTGCCCTCCCTGACAGACTTATTAATGAGGGCTTGCAATTGTGTGAGTGCACGGAGGTGGGACCCCATGTGTCTAAATTGACACACATGGGAAATGCGTGGAAGAATCTACATTTTCACTCCCGCTATGCATCCAAACCATGTGAAGCTCAGTTTTGAGCAGGCGTCTAGCGCCTTAGCCGTCTCATCCAACAGTGTTGAATATTTGTGCTTCGCTGTACAGGCAACAGTTGGAGCACGTTGTAGGCCCAGGTACTGTGTATCCCTCTGCACCCAACAGAATGGGAATTGTTGTTCCATAGACAACACTTCCTCAGGGGTATACACAGACTACCTTTTATGTTCCAAGACAGTTGACACCCAAAATGGCATGTGACATAACTCATCCCCACATCTTTAGGTAATTTCACTGACATTCATTCAAAAAAAGAGATGTGAATTGTAAGGGCACTACTCACCTGGGGTGGTCTGTAGGTGATGAGTATGTGCGCAGATCAATCCGAAAATAAGGGTGGGCATGATGTGCTGTACTCACACGTGGGGCTCCCAAGTCGCTGTGGGGGAGTGGCTGTGCAGCTCCGCCTCAGCCAAATAGCCATGTCTTGTGGTTCCGCATGTAAGCATGCTGGGTGTGAGCTTGTTTTAAGTTGACTTTCATCTCGTCCATGGCTTTGCAGGCAACGTAGGTGGCAGTTCTTCCTCTGCCTTGTGATTTTCCGATCCCGGTTGAGTCTGCAAGAGCAAGGTTGTCAGAGCAGCAGTTCCTCTTGGGGATGTTGAGGTTGACTCTCTCCTGGATGTCTTTGTGCCTGATGATGTGTAGTGATTTGAAGGTGTGTGTGAGTAGTTTTAGGCTTACTTTCTCCTTGTCGGTGCTACATTGGATGTTCTGTATGTGTTGCCTCTTGTGTTTGGGACGTGGGTTTCTGAAGACAGGTGTGTCTGCAGCTTTCAGGCTGCGTTAGAACTTGTGTAGTGGCTTTTTGTATCTCCCTGCGTAGAGTTTGTTGCAGTAGTCCAGTCTGCTGGGGATGAGTGCATTAGGGACAATTTTAATGCATCCTGGGGTTATCCATTGTGATGGATTTGGTTAGATCTGTAGACAGCTGTAGCATGCAATGGAGTAGATCTGGCTGTGCAGGATGATGGTGGATTTGGGATGATGCCAAACTTGCGTGCATGGTCTGTCAGTGAGGGCGGGCTCACAAGGGCAGACAACCACCAGAGGTTGTCCCATGCGGATGTGGATGGAGCAGAGATGAGGAGGTCAGTGTTCTCACAGTAGATCTTTATGCAGAGGTGTGTCATCCGTTCTGCTAGTTCCGAAATTCATTCCAGGGAGCTGGCTTTTGTGTCTTCTGCGTTCTTCGTGAGGGGGAGGATGAGCTGTGTGTTGTCTGTGTGGGATGATATGCTTACCCCGTGCTGTCTAGCAATGGCAGTGAGTGGGGACATGTGCATATAGCAAGACGTGTGTCTTAGTGACGCTCCATGTGGTACTCAAGCAATTAATCTATCAATCAAATAATTTTTCCAGCGCACTACATACCCGCAAGGCTTTCAAGGCGCTGAGGGTGAGTAGAGGTGGGGGTGCTGTTGCTACTGGTCGAACAGCCAGCTCAAGTCATCACCTGAAGGTTAGAAGGTCTTCGGTTTGTCATAGGTTGAGGGGGAGGGTCTTCCAGGTATTTGCGTCACAGTGGGATCTGCCTCCGGCTGTGGTTCTAAGGATGTGTGGGACAGTAGCCAGGGAGAGGTCTGCGGAGCAGAGTTTCATGTTTGGTATGTAGAAGGAGAGTCGACTGTTGAGATAGTACGGTCCGGTCTTGTGGAGTGCCTTGTGTGCATGGATCCTGAGTTTAAAGGAGATTCTTTTATCGACGGGGAGCCAGTGCAGGTTCCTCAGGTGTGGGGTGATGTGTTTGCGGTGCGGGACGTCGAGGATCAGGCGTTCAGAGGCATTCTGGATTCTTTGCAGTCTGTTGATGAGCTTGGTGGTGGCTCCGGCATAGAGTGTGTTTCCGTAGTCGAGTATGCTGCTGACGAGGGCCTGGATGACTGTTTTCCTTGTGTCTGTCGGGATCCATCTGTAGATCTTGTTGAGCATACGTAGGGTGTTGAAGCAGGTGGAGGAGAGTCCGCAGTTGTTGCCTGTGGTTTAGGAGATAGGGGTGGGTGAGGGTCCTTTGGCTTATGGCGTGGAAGACGGAGTGGATACAGGTGAGGGCTGTTCCTCGTATCCCCTTGTGGTGGTGTCTGGCATCTGTGGTGTGGTGTGTGAGAGGGTGTTTGAGGCTACATAGAGGTGTAGTAGGATGTGTTGTCCGCAATGTGACACAGGTCAAGTGGCATGCATATTTAAGCATTGTCAGCATGGTGTACGTTCTTGGTGCTGTGCTTGATACCCAAACAAGACTGGGAGTGGTCCATGATGGAGTTCTCTTCAATGTAGCCAGTCAGCTGGGTGTTTCTGGGTCTTTCAGTGACTTTGTCCATCACGGGTTGCAGGGAGATGGTCAGATAGTTCGTCTTGTCTGTTGGGTCATACTGCCAATGAGCCAATTTGTTAAACATCGGGACCGGTCTTGACAGTCTTCATGAAGGTGTCTAGGGAAGGTGTGCATGTGAGCCTTGCTGTTGGCTCATTCAATGTCTTGGATGCATGCAGAGTTTCTTTCCCCCATTTGGCACCATTTCACACCCAATTTACAGCTTATACCCACAGTTCACACCCACGTTTAAGATTTGCACCCAATTTAGGACACAATTTACCAAATTGAGCACCAAATTCACACCCATGTTTCTGCTGGGACACACAGTTCACACCCACCTCTCATATTTGAGCACCATTCCACACCCACTTCTCAGATATGAGCCCCATTCCCCACCCACTTCTCCACATTGACCCCTATTCCACACCCACTTCTCAGGTTAGTGCCCCATTCCACACCCAATTTTCTAATTTGGCCCCCTTATCACGGCCTTAACAGTTATATTTAACAATGAATTAACCAATGAAATCATTTTTTGTCAGTTCATAGACCATACATTATAAATTATCATGTCAAGTACACCCTGTGAATCGTGTATTACATAGTGTTTGACACAACCATTGATGACTTGTGTGCCCGATTTTACTCATTGTAAAGTCAGCTTGTGCACGTTTGGCGCACTATTGGAACTCTCTGGGATGATGAACCATACACAGCATGATTTTACTTTGGTACTCTTACTTGCAATTATTGTACAATGGTAACATTTCATAGTGATATAGTGATGCAGGAGAGTAACTTGCAGACAGGGTATGTGTGTTGAGTTTGTTTATTTTCACAAACAGAACTTGAGGTCCTTTTCTAAATACATGTATTTTCTTTAGGAAATGACAATCTGATGTGCTCATGTGAAGAAATTATTGATGATCCGGTCCCTTCGGGCAATTCCAGCCGCAGTGGCTGTGGGGTGTGGGCCACCTTGCTGGTCCTCACCCTCATCCTGTTCATCGCCCGGTGCTGCAGGCACTTGTATCCACGGTGCATTTGTGCGCACACAAATGTTGTGCAGTACACAACATGCCAGGATAATTTGGTTTACCATTGCTGGACTGTAGAGCAGTTTGCCACCTGTAACATCCAGGCAACGAAAACGTGACTTGAGCACGCCGAATGTACGCTCCACAATCCCACGTGTGCGGCGATGTGCAGCATTGTACTGCCTCTGTGCCTGGGTGGTGGGGTTTCGGACGGGTGTCATCATCCACGGGCACAGAGCATATCCTTGATCACCTATGACATGTGAGGGATAGATGGGTACATGATTCATTAGGCATGCTATGTTGGCAGTGTTGACAGTTTATTATCTTGTCATTTTATCAATTTTTAGACTTAGGTTAGACGTGTTGCTTCTAGCTATTTAGCGGCATCAATGTTGAGTACATTGCCTCAGTGTTGATCGTCCAACCAGCCATTTAGCTTGTGTTTGCTGCACAGTTGCATACGTGTCACTACAAATGTACACAATGGAACTGAGACCTGCCCTAAAACCACAGACACAATCAGGCAGCCTGGCTCTCCCGACATCTAGCTAGGGCACTGATCCACACTCCTTGCAGTCACCGCCATGTGAATGGTAACATGCCATCGGCCACGCATGACCCAGCTCACATTCAGACATGCATCTCATCCTGATGGCAGACCTGTGACACCACACAAGCCAATCAATTGTATGTTCCGTGAGATAACGAGGGACAGTCCGCAGCCACCTCACCAGCAGGGCCCACTGGAGACACTGACGGTTTGAAAACAGCCTCAACACTAACTTTTGACACAACGTAAACTTCATGGCCTGGGTCATCTGTCACTGGCAGGGCATAAAACTCACATGACTCCACTTCTCCAAATCATTTACACTATATGGTTTATTTGACCAGATATGACTGGCCACACACTTCACCAAGCTGATACACATGGCATGGCTCACCTTTGCACACTTCTTAGCATTTGTAATTGTTTAGCAGTTGACCTATCTATTTCAACACACAAGTATTGGCCAAAGAAACATCCACTTACTCATCGGCCAACCACATTGTGGTAAATAATTTAATTACCGGGACTTAATTTGATACAGAAACATAATAAAATAGCTCAGTAAATAAGAGGCAGAATCTGTGGTATTAGAGGTTCGGAATGGGCTTTATTCCAATGGTCGATTATAATCGGTTGCTCCAGGTTCCATTACCACGAAGGTTCAGGAAGTGAAGTACATACGTTATTGACAATCAATTACTTTTATACAATAGGCATTACAGTGAGGCCAATACAAGAGGCGTAACAATTGATAGCAAAGATAACATTTCACATGCGTAGCAAAAATAGGCGTAACTGGGAGTGATTTAAAGAACGTCATCAGATGTGATGTCATAAGAGGGCGGTTACATGAAAGAATTTCGCAATGTCAGCAGAAATACTTGACAGAAATGCGCACGCAGCAGCATGACGTGTGATTGACGTGCATCTAGGGGGTGGAGGGGACTTGACATTTAGGCTCTACATGTGGCGACAGAAGTCTGGAGGGTCAAGTCAACCTAATCCCAAATCATATCTAACATCCTATGTTTAAAGAACTATGTTATCCAAAAGAGAGGTCTCTTAGAGTAGAATCTTATTCTATACTGACTGTTAGTACAAGCGTCTAAGTGTCTACACTAGATGCGAGGGCAGGAATCTTCCATAGTAACAGGACTATGAATTACTTGCATGAAGACAGAGAAACCGGGCCTTTGCTCGGTAGCTGGAAGAATGTTTACTTAAACTACTAGACAGGAATGCATTGGGCAGGGATCGGAGCAGATAATTTCGAAGGTGAAATACAGTTCTTGGCAGGCAGCAAGCTGATGTCAGGCTTCGTGAGCCGCGCAGGGAATGAGACAAAGTTCATGGTCACAGATGCAGGCTCGGACTGGAGCTTCAGAGACAGGAAAAAAGAAAAGCTTGATGACGGAATCAGGGCCTACTTGCCTGGACTGTAAAAATGGCATAAGTGAACCATATAAAGGCGGTGGCCTTTTGTACTTAGGAATGGAATATCCGGCCCATTCATGGCGGATCTGAAAGAGGACATGTTAACGGTGGACGCACATGTATTTGCGTCTTCATAACTGGAACTGGAGGGAACATACATGTACTTGTAACATGCACATAGAACCGTTGGGGTCCAAGATAGGGGACATAACTGACCAGAAAAATCCATATTTCCACATTCCCTCCTTGTCCCCTACTTGCCCGTCAAGAGACATCAATCTTCATTAATCCATTGATCTGTTCGTATAGCATCATTTGTTCTTCTTTCTTCTTCCGGGATTTTGAACGAAAATCTTGATGTGGAATGCACGATGTGGCACACAGACCACAGATCGCTGGTCCACATTGCAGGCATAAGCAGCAACTGAATAGTATGAGAAGGCCAATACCTAGGAAGGATAGAACTCTCCATCCCCAGGCTGATAACACGCTCCAAAACCAACCGGACCAAGTCCAGGTGCCTGGATTCTGGTGTATCTGGCTTACAATCTTATGGAGGCGGGTTATGGCTTTATATACAGATGGCGAATTTTCTGGTATGAAAATGCAACAGCTTGATCCGATGACCCTACAAGCTCCGCCCCTATCGGCCAGGATGACGTCAAGGACAAGACGATTTTGAAGCACAACAATCCGCATAGCAGACTGCTCTTCTGTTAAATTGCCTAAGGCGGAAATAGTTTCGTTCACTACTGCTTCAAGGGTTCTAGTTAATCTACGTATCAGTTTACTATTAGTAACGGTACCTATATAGGGAAAGAGACCTTTATTGAAATCTGTGTATTTTTCCCATGCTGTTTCAGTGTAATCGACTATTGGGAGATCTCTCCTTTCTCTATTGTGTACTAAATGAGTATTTCTGTGATAATCAGGAGGAGCTAGGAAAACAGGTGGCAAAAGAAATCCAATGTAGCAGGTATCATCCCAATCTAGAGGCAAACGTACATATGCCGTCTGACCACATATGAAATAGGAATGGCGGGAAGCTCTAAATGTAGACTTGCCTTGATCACTAAATTCTATTACAGTGGTGCATCTACTATGGCCCATATGTATGGAACCATTCTTTCTCACACATAATTCACCTTTTACTGAAAATACTGACATGGCGGGCAAACTTGGATTAGCTTCGGATTCGACATTCAAGATCAGGAGATTAAGCGTAAAATTACCTAATCCATATACTTCATTTTCTAGATCAGTTCCTGTTCTCTGGGGAAGTCCCTCCTTGTTGGGGTGGCAGACTTTAAGTAAAACTAAGTTCAGATTTCCCCATACCTAGTTATCTTGATAAACTGCAGAATTCGAATCTAGGGAATTGATTAAGCTAAACCATGCTCCACAGGAGCCGTTGTGTGTGAACGGATATGGAAAGAGAGGTAGAATTCCTTTATAGTTCTGATAGGGAGGGAGTCGGCCACATATCCAACAATTTGTAGCATTGCTAACCTGATGGGAATGATGTAACATTTTGATAAACGTGTTATTGCGCAGCGCAAATCTATATGACAATTCATGCGGAGGTAATTCACTAAAAGAATGTTCAGCAGTAACATTATAAACATGTCTAGAAATAGGATAATATATGTGCAACAATATACTTGCAGTAATTATTAAAAGACTTAAGGAAAATAAAATTAATAACGTCACTGTACAATGACTACGCAGTGATTTACAGTACGCCTGTCGTTTCAACATTTTTCGGGTGTTATCTCTATTCAGGTCCAAGGGATACATGTCAGAGACAATTCAACCGCTTCACCTCGGAGAGGACTTAAACAATCAAATTGCTTGACTGATTGGGCCTGAGTTTTAGTTTATAATGTTCGGAATTACTTCTTTCAACAAGAGGAAGTTTTGAGTCAATGGGTGAAGACACACGAGGTGTGGTATTCACATCTGATTGTAGTCCATGAAATTTCTTGATATGACTTGAGTGAATCCAGCCTTTTCTGCCCTCGATCTTCACGGCTGTCCTTGTCGTTAATAACACGAGCTGAGGCGACCTCCACCTAGGATCCAGCTGAGTCTTTCGATCAAAGTTCCTCACTAAAACGAGATCCCCCGGAATTACGTCATTGGGTTTCACCTCAGTGTTGTCAGGAAAAGCTGCAGCTACCTGTGAACGACAAGATTGTAGTGCAGACATCAAGGAAGCCAAATAATCTGTCAGCATATTACAGTCAATATCAGTTATTTTGCGTGGTATAGGCGTCCCCCACATATTTGGTGGTCTGCCGAAGATCACTTCATACGGGGATAGCCCTGTTCGAGAGTGTGCTACCATTCTCATGTAAAAGAGCGCAACTGGTAATGCTACTACCCAGTCGACACCTTTCTCCCTGCATATTTTAGACAATCTAATTTTCAGAGTCTGATTATGTCTTTCTACGAGACCTGCTGCTTCGGGGTGTCGGACACAATGAAACTTCCACTGATATCCTAACAAAAGTGAAACGTGTTTCATTAGTTCGGATGAGAACGGCTGGCCGTTATCTGAGTGAACAACATGTGGTAAACCGTATCGTGGGAAGAATTCTCGAACTAACTGTTTGGCAGTAGTCGGGGCCGTGTAATCTGAAACCGGGTATGCCTCCGTCCAACGGGAAAGAGCACAAACAACTACGAGAACATATTTGAATCCTCGACATCGTTCCATCTGGATATAATCCATCTGGAGGACTTCAAAAGGGTGATCAGGAGGCTGAAATCCACCCTGTTCTACGGGAACGCTTTTTCCTGGGTTGAACTGACAACAGATCATACAGGTACGAACTTTTTGTTTGGCTGCTGCTCGTAAATGTTTATTAAACCAAATGTGTTGAATGCTATCTAGCATAGCTTTTTCTCCTAGATGTGCGGGACTATGGACAGTGTTAATAATGACTTGGACCATTGAATCAGGAAGGAACCACACAGACTTTTCCTTCATCATCCATCCTTGATCCGTTTGGATCCCTCCTAATTCAGTCCATCTCTTTACTTCTTCTGGTGTAGCATGTGTCTGTATATCAATTACGTCAAGAGTAGGATCTTTAACCGTCATACAATGTGCTGGCGTCGGGACTATTGTCTTTGTCATGTCGGATGTTTGAGTTTGAGCAGTCTGCTTAGCTGTTCTGTCAGCTAAATCATTGCCTTGAGAAATGATATCAGTAACTTTCGTATGAGCTTTACATTTCATAATTGATATTGCAGTGGGTAGATGTATTGCATCTAATAAAGCATGAATGAGGGGTCCGTGCTGAATGTGGGCACCGTGAGAAGTTAAATAACCTCTCTCTCGCCACAGCACGCCGAAGTCATGTACAACTCCGAATGCATAACGTGAATCAGTGTATATGTTGACTTTTTTATTTGTGGCTTGAATACAGGCTTGTGTCAGAGCGACGAGCTCTGCGGCTTGAGCGGACAAGGTATTTATGCAATTTGTTTCAATAATTTCAGTGTCTGTTGTGACTGCGTAAGCGGCCACTAGTTCTCCTGTACCTTTTCTCATACATGAACAATCTACATACAACGTCAGGTCTGGGTCTGACAATGGAACATCGGTTAAATCTTGTCTGGGTTTCGTCGTGATTGTAATAACTTCAATACAGTCATGAGCTAGTGGGTCTGTTCCATTTACAGGTAAAAGTGTGGCAGGATTCAATGTGTTACAACGTCTGATTTCTATATGTGGCTGAAACAATGTGAGTTCGTACCCTGTAAGTCTTGCTATAGTCAAATGTTGTGTTTGCGTTCGATTCACAAGAACCTCCACTGCATGTGGTACTTGTACTGTCAATGGATGTCCTAACACTATGGCATCGCTTTGTCTGATTGCTAAAGCTGTCGCTGCCACTGATTTCAGGCACGTAGGCAGAGCCTGAGCTACGGGATCTAATGTACTAGAAAAATAAGCACATGGTTTGTGTGATCCTGCTTGTTCCTGTGTGAGTACTGACAAAGCAGTACCTTCGCGTTCTGTAACAAAGAGTGTAAACTGTTTACTGTAACATGGTGTTGCTAAAACAGGTGCTTGGCATAGAGCTTTCTTTAAGCTTTCAAAAGCTTGTGTATGTTCCTGAGTCCAAGGGAGAACAGTCGATATGGCTGCCTCCTGTGTTGTCAACTGAATGAGTGGTTTTGCTAGAAATGCATACTGAGGGATCCACTGCCTACAATATGAAGTGAGGCCTATAAAAGCCCGCACCTCCTTTTGTGTCTTGGGTATTGGCATGTTAGCTATTAACTGAATGCGGTCGGGTGTAAGCTGCCTTCCCTCCTTGGACAGCGAGTGTCCAAGATAAACAACTCGCTGGACACAGAATTGCAGCTTAGAAGGGGACACCTTGTGCCCCTTTTCGGCTAGAAATCGTAAAACTGTCAGTGATGCTTTCTCACATTCGGGTTCGCTTCTCGCGGTGATCAGCAGATCATCGACATATTGAAGCAAAGCAGTGTTGACTGGCATGTGTATACTGTCGAGTTCTCGTTTCAGTGCTTGGCTATAGATGCTGGGGCTTTCTGTAAATCCTTGAGGTGCGCGTGAGAATTTGAAGCTACGTCCATTTAAACTAAATCCGAACAAATATTGGCTTTCCGGATCTATTGGGACGCTGAAAAAGGCATTTTTGAGATCAATTACAGTAAAGAATGTTGCTTCGGAATCAATAGCTGTCAGTAATGACGAGATATCTGGAACCACAGGGAATTGTGGTACAATGCATTTGTTTAATTCGCGCAAATCAATAACCAATCGATATACTGGCGGGGCCTTCGGATCTGTTCGTTTAAGAATCGGAATTATCGGTGAATTACATACATTGGAGTCTGTTTCTACAACCACTCCTTGGGCAATGAGTTCGTCAATGATTTGCAGTAAAGCCATTACAGCATCTGGGGGTAACTTGTATTGTCGCATTCGTGGTAGTACCACTCCTGCCTTCAGTGTGACTCGATATGGTGTAATGTTCATGCAACCAACATCAGTAGGGCCTTGTGCCCATAGATGTGTAGGTAAAGTCTGCAATCGGGGATCCATGTCTCTAGATACATAATGACCTTTAAAATCACGTAGAAACAATCTTACTCCTTCCGGGGAACAACATATTATAGCTCCTAGAGCTTTCAGTGTTTTTATTCCTAACAAGTTTTCTGGACATGATTTAGTAAGCAATAAATCTGTAGTTCGGGTCAAAGGTCCTATCGTAAGTGGAAGAGGCTGTGACACTTCATTAACAATAGGTTTTCCTGAAAAACCAAGGGAAATATTCTGTGAGCCTGAGAGGGGTACCCCTGGAACTTCACTACGTTTTATAGTTGTTCGACTTGCCCCTGTATCGAGTAAAAATTTTCTGTCTTGACCTAATAATTCACTATGTACATAAGGTCCTTCTTGATCTACAGGGACCTCGATAAGGGGTAAGTCAACTTCCCTCTCTAGGCTGGTTCATGCGTATCGTTGGTAATCAGGGTAGTCATACTGTGCGGTCTGGTACAGCTGTCGTGTCGTGGTTTGTGTGGCAGCAGCAGGCAACGCTGGTGCGGCTGGCACAAACTGTATAGACTGTTGTGGAGCTGGCATGGACTGTGCATGCTGCGGGGCTCCTTGTTCATTCTGATCCTGTCTAGGTGGTCGTGGTCTTTCTTTTGTATTACCTATGGCGATATTATGTTTCAAAACTGGACAATCGTGTACGTAATGACCTGGCTTTTTACAATAGTTGCATATCCCTTTTATAGGTCCTGTTGAATCACCGGAATGTGTCGTACCCTTTTTATGTCCTTCAGCTGGAACTGTCTGGGAGACTAGCATTTTCATTTTCGTGTCTTTCATGCGTCTTTGTTCATGATCTTGTTCTTCTCTAATTCTATTGTGATGATACTGTAACATTTGTAACATTTGTGATGGGGTGTTACCTTGCCAGGTACTCTCGAATTTTAATACTCTATTCTTCACTTGGGGCAAAGAGTTTTCAACTAATTTTGTCACAAACAGATGTGGGTATGACTCGCTACTTGCTTTTATACCACTATTTATACCAAAACATTTTTCGAATCGGGCATAGAAATCACTAGTGTCTTCATCTTGCTTTTGTTTACAGGCTGAGATTGCACCCCAGTCTTCCTTTTTCGTGGTTAATAAACGTGGCAGTACCTGTACTAGTAAACCTGGTAGTGCTTTAGTTTTGTCCCCAAGCCCCGAACCTGGACCTCGGGCCTTTTCTTCATTTTCTAATGCTGTCCAATCTATCTTTTGGTCTCCCACTTCCCACTCTTTTTCCTTGAGTTTTTCGTAAATGCCAGCAGGCATCAATACCTTTAATATGGTCATAATGTCGGGATAGGTATACTCTCCCATGAGTAACATGTCTTTAATTTCTCGGTGGAAACCCGCTGGGTCTTTGTCATGACTGGGTACCACTTTCTTCATTTCTAACAATTCTATTTTCGATATGGGCGTATATACATATACACGTTTAAACTCATTGTCCTCGCCCTTTATTGGGTGCACTTCTCGTAAGGGATTCTGTCTGTCCATGTAATACGTGGTTCTTTCCTTGATGGGCAGTGAGACATGTTCTGGGCATATAAAAAGAATGTACTGCTTTCTTGATTCTAGTATTTCTTTAATTAACTTAGTACCTGAACCTCTCCATCTATTCGTGAGTAATTCAGTCAATATATCAGGTAAGGGACCAGGATCTGAATGTTGGCTTTTATATATTTTAAGAAGTTGTTGAATCATATAAATCCCAGCTAAACGCTGTTCATCTGGGGTGAGATTCAAAAATGTGTGTGCTACTGTATCATCATCATACTTTCCGGGACTGTCAATCCAATGAACGGCTGACCTGGCTAATTCTTGTTCATCCATAGAATCAAGAAAATGATAACCCCTTCGTTCTCGCAGTAATTTGTCAGCGACTTGGAACGAATGCTCGGGGGACCTCATATTTATTTTAGGTGTTTGAAAATTCCTGTTATTTTCTAGACATATCGGACGTATCGGGTCAGTAAGACATCTAGTATTATTACAAGATCTTCCTCTACCTACATAGGCTATAGTTTCTGACTGTCCTGTGGGCAGTCCTGATCCTTCTTCCTCGCTTTGCTCGAACTGGTCTACCGCTAATCTTTCTTCGTGTAAGCGTTCTATTTCTTTACGGATCTTTCGGCACATGGCTATTATACAGTTTTGCTTATCATGTCTCCCTTCTGATATATTCTGGCTCCATCTGGTAAGAATTTGCATTGCTTCCGGGTCTACCCCCGGTCGGTCTTGATTTCTGATCACACAATTTATGAGGAAACGTAACAGTTCCCCCTGTATTTCCACTTTCTGGTATTCCATAGCTCTGTTAATACTTTCAGAATCTCGCCCTGTTTGGACAAAATGGTATATATTATCTAGATGCATAGTCATTCCTGGTAACTTCCCTAAATACACCGCGGCTCGTCTGATACGTAATGATGCCATGATCATTTCGTCCTCTTTGCCGGGCACAGGGTCATATCTACAATCTATAAGAAGTTCCTTAAGCGTACGGGCATTTATGAGTTTGGGGGTACGTGAATGTGCTGACTCTTGAAAGGTAAGTTTATTTATTCTGGGTGGCGTAGAAAAAATGTTGGTAGCACCTCCCGTAGCCCCATCTGGGGTATCGGGCGTGAAAGGATTCGTTGAACGTGATACAGCAACTATAGGTGTGGACACAGCTATGGAAGTAGCTGTAGGAGCAGATGTGGAAACAGATGTGCTTGCCGGAACTTGTGTCGGAATTTGGTGCTGTAGAGATACAGATACAGGATCTTGGCGTTGAACCTCCCCGGCCAACGGTCTATGTGGGGCGGGGTTAGCATACTCGGGAGCTGCGTCATCTAAATATGAGGAAAGAAAAACATCTTCTGCGGTTCTAGGATGCCCCTTGGGATGTACTTTTATTGGAAATAATGGGGGTGGCAAGTCTTTTGGTATCCCCGCAGTAGCCTTAGGTAATCCTTCGGCCAGAAGGGGATACATACCTTTCATAAGGGCATGTCTTTGTCTGTCTACTTGTTCTGATTTCACTCGTGCACCTTCTTCAATTAATAGATTTTTTCGGACTTCACTTGAATTCTCTTTACTCTTCTCTTCCTGTCTACGTGCTTTTTCTGTACGTCTATACGATTCTTTACGCCATAACTCAATGGCGTCTTTCTGTGATTGTCTAGCTTTCTTTTTCCATAATTCTTCCTCTACTTTCACGATGCACTCTGCATCCCAGGTCCCAGCTGCGGGCCACCTCTGACTTTATGGTAATTCCTTAGTGTAGTCTACCCATAAATCAAGAAATAATATAGCATCTAGGCCATGTTTATGATACATGAAGTACCCTGGAGTGTCCCTAGGGGGAATAGGAACAGTTTCTTCGAGTACCCCTTTTCTAGTTGTGATCTGTCTTAATTTCGAAAAGAGCGGCATATTGAGAACTGATCTGATACTTGATCTTGAACAAACTTAATACAATAAACACGATAATGAACAGTCATTCATACCACAATATGCAGAACGTATTAACACATTTAACATTTAACATTTAAATGAGCAAACAATGATGATGACGATCTAAGGAAAACTTAATCACTTAAACATAATACTCGGCATTATCTGAATTATTCTGAATTTATATACTTGATATACTAGATATACTGCTAAACAGTACAGATACACTGCTGAAACAGTGCAGACCGGATTTGTGTACCCAAACCCGTCTGGACCGGCACAACTTATGTGCACGCCAGAACGCCTCCCCAGTAATGGTACTCACCGGGTAGCTCGGAACGGAAGGCCTCGGAAACTGAACTGAACTTGAACCGGACTGGACTCGACTCGACTCGAAAACTTCGGACACCGGACTCGACTTGGGACTTCGGAAACTGGTGGGCCTCTGTATACCTCGGATCTTGCTCTCTCAGCTAGGCTCTGGTCGGGATACTTCGCACTTCTCACCGCCTCGTCTGGGTGTTGATCGCAGCCTCAGTCGCCCCCGCTTGACCGGAGGGAGATACAGGAAATCCTGCTGGTACGCGTTATTATCCGTCCAGCTGTGGCAGGAGACCGGGCCTGCAACGCACCGCCGGCGCGTGAGATGAGAAAGTGTCCCTGTTCGGGCGCCATTCATGTGGTAAATAATTTAATTACCGGGACTTAATTTGATACAGAAACATAATAAAATAGCTCAGTAAATAAGAGGCAGAATCCGTGGTATTAGAGGTTCGGAATGGGCTTTATTCCAATGGTCGATTATAATCGGTTGCTCCAGGTTCCATTACCACGAAGGTTCAGGAAGTGAAGTACATACGTTATTGACAATCAATTACTTTTATACAATAGGCATTACAGTGAGGCCAATACAAGAGGCGTAACAATTGATAGCAAAGATAACATTTCACATGCGTAGCAAAAATAGGCGTAACTGGGAGTGATTTAAAGAACGTCATCAGATGTGATGTCATAAGAGGGCGGTTACATGAAAGAATTTCGCAATGTCAGCAGAAATACTTGACAGAAATGCGCACGCAGCAGCATGACGTGTGATTGACGTGCATCTAGGGGGTGGAGGGGACTTGACATTTAGCTCTACATGTGGCGACAGAAGTCTGGAGGGTCAAGTCAACCTAATCCCAAATCATATCTAACATCCTATGTTTAAAGAACTATGTTATCCAAAAGAGAGGTCTCTTAGAGTAGAATCTTATTCTATACTGACTGTTAGTGCGTGTACAAGCGTCTAAGTGTCTACACTAGATGCGAGGGCAGGAATCTTCCATAGTAACAGGACTATGAATTACTTGCATGAAGACAGAGAAACCGGGCCTTTGCTCGGTAGCTGGAAGAATGTTTACTTAAACTACTAGACAGGAATGCATTGGGCAGGGATCGGAGCAGATAATTTCGAAGGTGAAATACAGTTCTTGGCAGGCAGCAAGCTGATGTCAGGCTTCGTGAGCCGCGCAGGGAATGAGACAAAGTTCATGGTCACAGATGCAGGCTCGGACTGGAGCTTCAGAGACAGGAAAAAAGAAAAGCTTGATGACGGAATCAGGGCCTACTTGCCTGGACTGTAAAAATGGCATAAGTGAACCATATAAAGGCGGTGGCCTTTTGTACTTAGGAATGGAATATCCGGCCCATTCATGGCGGATCTGAAAGAGGACATGTTAACGGTGGACGCACATGTATTTGCGTCTTCATAACTGGAACTGGAGGGAACATACATGTACTTGTAACATGCACATAGAACCGTTGGGGTCCAAGATAGGGAACATAACTGACCAGAAAAATCCATATTTCCACAACATGACACACCATATCACAGGGGTGAGATTGAGAAATATGTGTGGCATAGTGAGAGAGGAGATGCTACTAGACACCATCAACAGCAGCACCAACAACACTGCAGTCAACACCAATGGCTCTGTATGGGGGTTTCATGACACATTTTGCGGCCTATGCATGTACATTTGCCACACTCTGCACTTCCTACAATCAAAGTGCATTGTTACAACCTTGGTCACGACAGACCTCTGAATTGACACACTGATTGTACATGTGTGAGTACTTATGCAACGTTGGGTCACCCTAACAGGTCACCAGCAACAAGAACTGCAACATGATCATCTTCATCAACAATGTGATCACACATCGGACTGGAATACCAGTGAGGATGACTTTGATACATCGATGGCCAGGCGCTGGGGGTTACTCTACACCATGGGTAATCCCATACTTTCTCTCTGGTCCAAAATTTGCAGTGTGGTTTGTGGCAGTGTGCCGCACGGGTGGGGGCGGGGTCATTTTTTAAGGGGGCAGGGCTAGTGAGAATGGAACCTGACCATGTGGTTGGACACAGGCCCTTGGTGCGGACCCCCTCGTTCACTGAGCCACCAGACCTGGCCTACAAACATCTCTCTCTCTCTCTCTCTCTCTCTCTCTCTCTCGCTCTATCTCTCCCTCCCTCTGTCACCCTCGGTCTCCCTCCCTCTGTCGCACTCATCCCTCTGTCTCCCTCCCTCTGTCTCCCTCCCTCTGTCACACTCATTCTCCCTCCCTCTGTCGCCCTCATCCCTCTGTCTCCCTCCCTCTGTCTCTTTCCCTCTCTCTCCCTCTGTCACCCTGTCACCTCCCCCCCTGGCAGCCTGGGATGGGACAGCTTCCTGGGCACACACACACAGCCACACCCCAGTACTTCACAGGTCTTTCATGGACCATTTACTTGTTAACGAGTTTTTGTTATATTTCACCTCTTGGTGCACATGCATCTCCACTCTGACTATTGCTGGACTCGCACAGCCCCCATGGTGAAGAGTCTCTCGGAGTCTGTTCTGGTGCTGCAGTGTTTGGTGGCACTCTTATGAAATCTGCAGACATGGCACACAGGTACAATGTCTGCAAGGTCCACGGCCCAACAAGAAAGGCTTGCCAGGCCGCTGGCAGCACGTGGGCCATACTATGAGTAGCCGTGCTCTACACAGTGGAGCCTGTATACATCATCCCCGTACACAATACATCAGCATGTGCCCATGCATTTTGTGCACCCCCCAATCAGTACCTAGGCAATGTATTTACATCCTCCCTCTAGATGGGTCAACATGGTTTTGTTTTTTGTGCATGTGGTGTGTTCAGTTGGTACCTACCGACAAGCAATGCATTTCCATATGTGCCATCCTGGAAGCGCTGGTTTATGATGCATTGTCGGAAGATGAATGCATCATGCACACTCCCTGGAAATTTGGCAACGACATTTGTGAACAGTCCACGGTGGTCCACTATTGCCTGCACATTCATTGAATGGGTGTGCTTCCTGTTGCGGTAGATGTGTTCGCTGTCCACAGGGGTCACAAAGGGTACCTGTGTGCAGTCAATTGTACCTATCACCTGTGGTATGCCAGCAATGGCATGGAATCCTTGCTTGATGGCAATCTGCTCCTGCACAGTGTTGGGGAAGTGTAGGTGCTGAGGATTCAGGCTGAGAATGGCATCCAAGACAGTGGGGAGGAAGGTTGAGAAGGATGCCTGTGCTACTCCACCGACTCTGGCTGTTGTTGGTTGGAATGTCCCAGAGGCCAAGAAGTGCAGCACAGCGAGCAGTTTTGTCTGCGGAGGGATATTGGTTGTCCGCTGTGTTGGTGGCGTCAGCCTGTGGACAATGAGGGTCAGGATGTGCTGGATGGATGTCCTTTTGAGCCTGTAGTGGGCTATGACTTCCTCTGGCCTTAAGTCTGTGAGGTAGACACGTCTGCGCAGTACCCGCTGTCTTCTTCGTCACTGCATGGGTGGTGGTGGTCCTGGTGGTGGTGGCATTGGCGGTGGTTGTTGTTGTTGCTGCATTGGTGAGACTTCAAGCTGCATGATGACTATCTCCATGGCTTCTGTGGCTGTTCTGGGAAGGCTCGGGCCAACTCTCTCTTATATACACCCACTTATCTCCAGTTTAAGTCAGGTTTTTATCAGGTGTTAAAAACTGGAGTTAGCGGGAGTTAGCGTGCGTTGTTTTGTAGCTATGCGTTTTGGAGATAACCTTGTTAATAGGGAGCAGCTGTGTTAGCGACTTTGTTAGTGTTTTTTCAGTCAGGAACGCCTACTTTGCATGTCATTAGCGATAATTATCGCTGGCTTGAAAGGCGATAAAATTCTGGTCGCTATCGCCGAAAAAGTATCGCTAACAGGGGTTAGCGTCGCCTTGTTGATAGGGCGATAAAAATATCGCCGCTTTATCGCCGCCTTGTTGATATGCCCCACTATATGTTGCCTTCGTCGATCTTAAGTCTGCCATCGTTCTGATCCCGCATTGACCGGTTATTGCAAGTCTTGAACAGTCTGGGTTTACCGTCCAAACTGTTGTTACTCCTGTTTCATCTCCATGAGGGGAATTTTGCGCAGGTTCATTGGGGTTCTCAAGGACAGGTGACAGTTCTCCATCACAAAGGGTGGCCGTCAGGGGTGTGTGCTGGCACCTACCTTGTTTTCACTTTATCTCAAAGACGTTGTTTCTTACCTGTCCTATATATATACACTAATGTTCCATCTCTGGTGGGTATCAAGACACCGATCCTTCTCTTCACGGACGACACCTTATTGATTTCCAAAACCCCGAGCAGTCTGTAACATGCTATAAATCGCTTTTTGGAATTTTGCTCCCTTCGAGGTTTGGAAAGCAATTGCACAAAGACCAAGATAATGTTCTTTAATAAGCACAGATCTTTTAGAGGGGAAATCTTAAGTTAGGGTGAGAGCCACTCGATAGTGTAAAGTCTTATAGTTATTTGAGACGGACTATCTTCCTGAATCTTTCATGGAAACCTCCGCTAGATTTACTAACTCTCAACCAAAGGAAAATTACAGGAGCTATAATCAGGGAGTGCAATAGCTCCTTAAAGAAACCCATTGCCCCGACCTCGCAAATTTATGATGATAAAGCTATTGGTGCCTGTTTTTATGGCTCACAGCTCTGCAGTTTCTTTGACCTTTCCTTGCTGAATAGATCAGAAAATATTTTTTTGAGGAATTTGGTCAATTTACTGCAAAGTACCCCTCTTAAACCTTTGATGTTGGACATGGGTCAACGGCCATCGGCAGATAGAGCCAATTTTCGGCCTTTGCTATTCTGGAGGAGGTTATGGTTTCAGCCTGAGCTGGCATATTATGGTGACGCATTAAGGGATGTGATGACTGCAGACAAGTTTTGTAAAATACCATGGCTGAGACAGGTCCACAAATTGCTCACAGCCATTGGTCTTGGGGACTACTGGCTCTATCTGCTCTTAAGTCCGCTTTTAACACCAAGGCTGTTGAAAGACCATTATTGGCAGTGGGTAGAGAATAATGAAGTTAGATCGAGCATTGGTCACTCGCTGACTGGAGGCTTTTATGATTTTAAATCCACATTTTATCTGGAACCATATTGGGATCTAATTACTGTACCTCTAGACAGGAGATTATACTTCCAATTTAGATAGGTACACTGCCCCCTAAAGCTCTTACCGCAAGATGGGCCCCTGATAGAAATGTCATTTGTCCAGTGTGTATTGCTGCCCCAGAATCTGTGGGTCATGTTTTTTTTTTGCCTGCTGTGGATATGACCGCATTTGCCATTCACAAATCAAATCTATATAAGCTGTAGGGGACTCGCAGTAGCCAAACTGTCCTCAGGATCCCTAGATCAGACCTAAATCAGGCATTTGTATGTGCTGTTGCCAAGCTTCTGGGTAAAATGTGGGTTATTCGCTCAAAGGCAATAATAAGGGATATTTGATCACAGTGACATCTTTTGAACCGTTCAAGCAGTTATTACATCAGCTGCCCACGTTTATTTATTGTGAATACATGCATTGTGATGACCCTCATACCTTCGCATATGCCCTTTGGACTAGAAAACTATTTGTTTCTACTGACTTGTACCTGTCTTGTTTTCTGTATGTAAATAGAGGATCGGGATCTTAATTAAACGTTTAACACATTTCTATTTATTTTATAAATGATATTTTGAAATACATTGGTTTTATTCTATTTTATGTTGTTTTATTATGCTCCACAGAATTTTGCATTTGTATGAGTCGTCCTGTATTTGATATATGCTTTAATGACTTGTACTGTCGAAAAAAGCACTAATTGATTGACTGATTGAATTAAGTAATTTGTAGATAGTTTTATCCAAGAGGCCCATCTCATAGAAGGTTCACTAGGAATATCCAAATACGCAGGAGGAGGATTGCACTACATGTTTAGTGGGAGAAGATGAAGGGTCATAACAGAAGGAAAGCACAGGATAAAACTGTATATTATTGCAGAATTTTCAAAACTGTTTGCATAAATGTGTAGGTTAACAATAATAAGTCACTGTGCTTTTTAGGTCTCGGCTCGAAGGCTGCGCTTGCGCAGTCTCGGTCCGAGATTTAATGACTTGGAGAAGAGGAGCTTGAACCCGCCCCTCTTCTCCCCTGTTCTCCATTGGCTGGCCTCTTGAATGCTGGCCAGCCATTGGAGAAGAGGTCCGTCACTCCGAACAGGCCCCGTCCTTTTCGGATTCGGGGGCGTGTTTTTTCCAACTTTTCTAATTATCTCCTCCAGCCAATGGCAAGAGGAGAGAAAAGGAAAACACGCCCCCGAATTCGAAACCGCCGCTGCCTTTCTCCGAGGCATTTCTGCTTCGCCTCGGAGAAAGGCGTCAGTGTGCTAGTCAGTGGTGTGCTTGTTTTTATTTTTCTCCTCAACCGTAAAACGAAACCTCTCGCTGTACAGCGCTCTCAATCTTCTTGTCCTCGAGGACTACGGGAGTTGGACTTGACTTCCAGTTTGCATCCGATTATTTTGGCTAATTTAACATGTTTTCTCTGGTGTGCCATTTGTCGTGTCTAGTATTATCTCCACCTAACATGGCTGCTACGTGGTGTGCTTGTTTTTATTTTTCTCCTCAACCGTAAAACGAAACCTCTTGCTGTACAGCGCTCTCAATCTTCTTGTCCTCGAGGACTACGGGAGTTGGACTTGACTTCCAGTTTGCATCCGATTATTTTGGCTAATTTAACATGTTTTCTCTGGTGTGCCATTTGTCGTGTCTAGTATTATCTCCACCTAACATGGCTGCTACGTGCCTCCCCTTTTATTAATATTTTACAGTCGAGAGGAACATTTGTTGATTTGTCCTTTTCTTCTGTCGGCGTCCCTTTCTTGTCATTGACGTGACCATGTGCAATCTTTCTGTCATGAAGTGCCGTAAAGTGCTCTCTATGCACGCATGCGTAGCAGCAGGCTCCGTGGAAACGAAGCAGCGAGGTCATAGCGAAAGCTGGAGGGAAACTGACGGTGCCTGAAATAATCGGCAGCATGGACACCGGCGGGCCCGGCTCCTCGGGAGGCCGCGGCGGCCTGGGCGGTTTCTTCGGAGGGGCAGGACCCGGGTATTCTCACGCGGATCTGGCAGGAGTGCCTTGTGAGTGAAGGGCTAGCTGGGTGGTAGGGCTCAAGGTGAGGTAACACGAGGCAGGAGTAATGGCTCCTGGCGTTAAGCCCGTCGCGAGGTGTAGTCGGGGCCTCGATAAGGGACGGCGTGGTGCTAATGGGAGCTCCTTCCCCACGATGCCTTTAGGATTCTGCATTAAAATGTAAATGCAACAATAATGTTTGGGTGGTCTACGTTCCCTGATTGAGATCATCTACGAAGCCGCTGAAAGATGGGATGCAAGACCTTTGCTTACAAGAGCACGAGGGTGTCCAGGCGAATACACTTTTCTTCGTGAATTCGTCCTGTTACACTATAAATAAGTTTACCGAGACAATACTACTGTATGGTGGTGGGTTCATTGTGCGGGGAGGTAAAAATGAGTCACATAATGGGTAGGTGGGCAAAAGATTTTGGGATGCGGTTGGGAAGGTGGAACACGCGGGCTGTACATGTAAAGATGAGGCCTTCCCAGTGGGAACCGTCGATTTGATACGTGGCGGGGTTAGCGTTTCTAATTTACTCTGAAGTTTTTCCGAGCACTGTACATTTCAATACCAACCGCGCCTTGTTATTTTTCTCAAGGGTGCTTTGCAAGTATGACTACATTGCTCCGCAAAGACGTTAGAAGCTGTTTTTGTGGGTGGGGTTTTGGAATTGCAGTCGCAATGTTATGGCTTTATTTTATACTGCCTTCTTCTTTGTCGGACCACAGGTCCTTTAAAATGTATTGGTCGGACTGGATATTAGTCTGCCAGGTGTGATTACTGTTTTTTTTCTGTTTCAATTAATCTACCGCCTCCCGCACTTAGTTTAGACTGCTCGCTTTGCCCCTTCTTTTGCTAGTCCAGAGTGTAACTGGATAACTTAATAACCACATTGGGACAATGTAGGTTCTGGGACACGTGGCAAACCAGACCCTCGAGAGAAAGTGAACAAGCATTTACAATGCAACGGTCTCGGCATTGCTAAAGTTAGAGCTATTGGCATTGCTCTTGACAATGCCGTTTCTTTAAATGTTTTAAAAACAAAAACATAAACAAAAATAATATCATGAGCAATGCCGATAGCTCTAACTTTACCAATGCCGAGACCATTGCATTGTAAATGCTTGTTTGTTGTTCAGGTGGTGGGATATGCTGAGTAAAATGATGTAAATTAAAATCCTTTCTCTGTTATATAATTTTTTCACTAGATGGCAGTGCACACAAGGTTAATGATAAGATGTGAACAATTGCAGTTTCTTTTTTACGTTTCATCTACAGGGCTCTTGCCACTGGGCTGGCGAAATCTCTGTAAAAAAACAAAAAACAAATAAAAAGCTTAAAAAGTGCTTAGAGCCCCTCCATTACTTACCATTGGTTGGCGCCTACATAACTCTTGTTTCTTAGCTTCTCATTAGCCACATCCTCCTTCTCACCTCACCAGAAGCTTCCCTGTGTCTCCCAGTCGTGTAGCTTGGGTCAAGCACAGCTTCCTGTCTCCTGTGAAGTGTCCTTCCACTGGACAGTCTCCTGCAGGTAATCTTTTTTTTAGGTTTTTAATATGCACTCTATGAGTGCATATCTCTGCAGCCTTTTTCCCTCTTTCCGTCCTCCTCCCGCTATCTGTCATTTTTAATCTTCCCCTGCCATCCTCCCAATAGCCCTCATTTGTTTTGCAATTGGCAGAACTATGGTTTGCGAATGGAGATGTCACTTCAGGCACTACATTTTGAAAGGATGGGGAGAACCAATCCAATCTGTTGTCGCAATCTGTACTTAAAATAGGCAGTTTTAGTCTGAAGACAAGCCCCTTCAGAACCCCTAGTCTTTCAAGACATGTGGCACTTTGTACCTTTTTTCATTCCCTAACTAACTTGCTGATCTTGTCCTCAGGCGAAGAACCTGCTCTCCATCCTTGACAGATTAAATCACAGGTGATTAAGCTAATCCAACCCCTACCATTTCAACACAAAGGTGCACCTCCTGCCCTCGTAGAATGTATGACGTTACTACGCCATACATTACCACGCAGTAGGTTACAACGTGGATGTTACATCGTCCGCGTTGTTACCACGCATGGCTTTACATCGCAAGTCGATTCTATGACTTGCACTAGATCGCGCGCTGGACTTAGGAATAGTATAAATTACTATTCCTACTCCAGTTAGCGCAACAGCAGGGAATGTGTTGGATTTAAAATCCAACACATTCCCTGGTGTTGCACGCCATCTAGCGCAAGTCGTAGAAACGACTTGCAATGTAATGCCATGCGTGGTAACAACGCGGACGATGTAACGTCCACGTTGTAACCTACCAGCGTGGTATTGACAGCGTTGTAAACGCTTTTTCCCGCCCTCGTACCTAGCTTCCTTCCTCCCACCAATAGCAAATAGTGCCTCGAGCAGGTGAGCATAGCAAGGAATGTGTGAGGGCAGTTATTGTTGCCCTTTACCCTCCCAGTCACCTGGCTCAGCTTGATCTTTAGGTGGACCTTGAAGGGTCTAGGGAATCGCTGCCAAGCCCACCCAATAAGTGTAATACCCCTAGTCTTGTCACACGTGTATTAATGAGGTGACCCAGAAGTGGAAAGTGCTGCAGATCGGCGCATATAAAATCTCCCTGCTTCCACAGACAGAGTAAATCTACAGTCACACGTACATACATACATCATACGCTAGGGCCCATCACACTGAAACTCATACTATTTACTCTATCCACACTGAATAAAGAGAGAAACCTAAACCAATCTGCATCTACAATGAGGTCAATGCAACCATAAAGTTATTGCCCTGAGTCATGATTTTAAACATAGGAAATACATTTGGAACTCAAAAAATGACAAGAAATGAACACCCAACACTTTAATTCAAACAAATGCTTATTTATCTAAATTAATTCAAATGGAAAGTCAATCATTAGCAAAATCATTATTCTCATAGTTACCTATTCTAGCTAAATGGGTCAGGACAGGTCTCTCGGTAAAGTCTCTCGAGCTGCCGTCCTCAGCATAGGTTCAGGAAGAAGTCCAAACGCATGTGAACGCAATGAACGCGATGGACGCAATGGAAACCCAAAGAATGAACGAACACAGACCCTCTCTAGTCTAACATATTTATAGGAAAAATAACAAATAAGAGTAACAAACAAATGTTGAATATCCGTTGAGCCGCTGAGCAGAGCGAGCAGGAAAGGATGTCACTCAGTTACATTTAGAAAACCTCCGCTCAGGAAAAATCACAAAAATAAAAAGACGGAAGAAGGAAACTCGAGTTTGCAAATGTATCTTTCGTAAATGTTCTTTCCTTGATATCTTAACAGAGCCACCGCAGACTAGTTATTGTTCATTGTGACTTTATCCTTGTCCAAGGGCAGCTGGAATCGTTCCCAGAGCTACTGTCCTCACGGAAAACTTTCTAACCAGGCAAAGGCTGTGGTCAGGTGACTCTCGACCATGTTCAGCAAGGCCTCCCATCAAAATTCAATCACTCGAGTGCAGGCTGTAAAAGGCAGCCATCTTGTTTTAGGCCAAAACGGACCATCTTAATTAAAAGAAACACAAAACAACGTTACCACAGCATAATGATTAAACCGTGTTAATCCCCACTAATACCCATATGTGTATGTAATTATCTAGCCTTCTGCAACGCAATAAAGCATTAGTACACGTTATTTTAAATAGCGTTTGTGCTTTAAACAAATAGCACTTTGCAACATTCATTTAATTAGAACTGCACATTATTATTAAGCAACATATATGCATTCCCACGTGTAGTTTCTCCCATTAGTAATGTTGGTTAGTCTGACGTTAACAAAACAAACTATTAATTAGTGTTTTTAAACTAGTATTTTTAATCAAAACATATAAACAAAACTGGAGCTTAAAACACGATAAATTTTCAACAGAAAACTCTGCTCCAGCAATCCCCCCTTTGGTGATATCTTATCACCACAAAAACCAACCCCCAAAAAAAACAAATTTAGTCCCAATTTTAGGAGAAATCGAAAATGTCTTTTATAACACAACATTAAACACCAGACTCCCTCACATCATCCCTCTTTGACTCCAAATAAACACTCTCCCTCAATTCTTCTAATTCTATTTCTTGCTGATCCCTCCTTGATCTCTTTTGTTTCTTGTCAATATTTCCTCTAATTATTCTCTTTTTCCCTCCCCTGGTTTTACAACACAAACACCCCAATCTTAATATCAATAAAGCAACAATTACACATGTCAAAGGAAATAAAATTTTACCAATAAAGCTACTACCTATCTTAGCAATAAAACTCTTAACAGCAACTATCTTATTAGCTATTTTAGTCCAGACACTTTCAGCTTTCAGTGGTACTAATTCTTCATGCAAATCAGTAATATTTTAGATATAGACCTTTAGGTCTTTGCTTTCGTCAGGAATGTAAGTGCAACAATGTTGAACTTTCAGCATTCCACAGACTCCACCCTCCTTGGCCAATAGAATATCAAGGGCAAGTCGATTTTGCATAGACATGGCACGTACAGCAATCATCTCCGTATTTACCAAAAGAAACCCTCCAGCGGTACTTGTCGATAAGCGATCCACCACTGTTGACAGTTTCCGAATCCCATATGCATTTAAAGAAATTCCCACTGCTGGAATTAAAGCACCAAAAATATCACCCACTATCTCCGACCAATATTTTCTCTTAAAACGTGTTAGTAAATTAATGTGTTCTACATCTTCTATCTTATCTATATGAAAAATCTTTGGAAAAACCAGGCCCACATAACACGTGCCATACCAATGGTCAGGCAACTTGTAATAAGCCTTGTTCCCACAAACATAATACACTCCTGGGAAAACTGGATCTTCTCCACCTTTAAAACCCCATCCTGTTGCAATGAAGTATGTATCATGACACTCACTAGTCCCAACAAAATATGTATCATATTGAGACTTCTTTCTGGTAATGCATAGTTTACCCTTCTGTGGTGCATCTAAAGCTAAAGTTGGACTAGCTCCATTCTTCAATTCTTTTCCCATTTCAATGTCCCAAATTGTCTCACTCACTTTATATTTCCCTGTCTTTTCATGCATGCTCATTCTCCTTTCCTCTACCATGTTTAGGAAAGCCTTTTCTTCTTCTTTCAAATTGCAAGTTAAATTGTTTCTAAAAATGTAATCTAATGTTAATTCTTCTTTCTCAATAAAAATCTCACCAAAAATGTTAGCTTCTTTAGCTGGATTCAGCTTTTTATTCATAGGCAATTGCCCAAAAATGTTATCTTTGTTAGACATTTCATAATCTATTTTCCCTAACAAATAAAAAACACTACTTAGCACACTACATGAAATTCCATACGTAGCTGGTAAATGATGATAAGTAACACCTTCTGAAACGGATGCAGGTAATTGCATACATACGTAGCAATCCCTAACTTCCATTGTCTTTACGTATTCGTACAATAACTTTGAAAAAACATTGCTAGAAAAATCATTAATTGACCTATCTTTATGTATGTAAATGTTACTACTTCTAGTCGGAACTACTTTTTGTGAACTTTTCTCTACATTGGTCACATTCTCAGTATGTATTCCAAAAGTATCTATTGTAACTCTAAAAGTAACTAGTAAAGCTAGTACAACCCATAATAGCATTAATATTCCAGTACAGCAGCAGCACATTTTACACCATCTTTTCAAAAAGGCACATCTACTTTTATTATTCTCTGTGTTAGCCATTTCACTACTTTGGCAGTGTCTTTTGACTTAACCTCTTCTATTCCGCTACTGAAACACTTAGAACACTAGATTATTCATAACAGCTAATTTCAGATTTTCTTCTTTTCACTTCTCCAAGTGATTCCTTTAGTTTACTCAATTTGGATTTTTATCACTCTTCACTTCTTCTTCAGCAACATCGAATTGTATCAGATCATCAATAACATCCTGTGCATCCAACTCTTCTCCAATGTCAGTCAGGATAACTTTCAGGATTCCAACAGATTTTCCCTCTCCCTCAACCACTTTTCTCAAGATCCCCTCCGGATTGTCTTGACTCTCTGCCTCTTCTTCTTCTCCTTCAGGCAGTGCCACATAAGACCATTCCGGTGACCTGTACTTTTGGTTGGGTTTTCTAATTCTTTTGATCTCCTCTGGTTCCTTTGATTTCTTTTGCTCCTCTTCCTTCACTTGATTTTGACTCAACACTTCATTCACTTGTTCAGCTTTCGATGAATTCACTCGTGTCAGTCGATACCTCAGCCTCTTTATCCTGTTAGGCCAAAGGTCTCCTCTTACACTCCTCTTTGGTCTCGCTTCTTTTTATTATTTCTTTCTCCGATCCAAGTTCTCTTTCTCAGAACTCGACCCTCTGATTTCTCATTCTCACTCTCATCTGATTCTGTCTCATTTGCCTCTTGTTCTTCCGCAGTTTTCTTTCGCTCCACAGTCTTTTCCACCACTGATTGAGACTTCCCTATTTCTGTCCCTCCTCGGGTCTCCGACACGCAATCTTCTTGCTGTCTACTTGTCCCTTCACCTAGCTCATCAGGAATGTTCCCTACACCTCCTCGGGGGTCTTCCGCAATCTGTCCCTCTCTATCTTTTTCTGACCCTGCTTCTTCAGGTGTAATCTCAAGTGGAATTTCAACCTCCTCATCTGATTCAGGAGTATTCCCTGTGGAATTGCTCTTTTCTCTTCTTTCTTTTCCACTGCTTGTTGGAACTTCAGGCACTCTTACAGAATCCGATCTCTCCTCCGAGACTCTCAATGTTTCCCTTGAAGCCTCTCTTGGAAAGAAAGAATCACCTGACTCTCTTTCTCCTTCAGCTCTTTCAGGATTCTTTCTTCTTTTCACTGGCTCAGTTTCTTCATCATCACTCGAATCTGACTCTTCAAAATACTCTTTACCAGTCCCTTCTTTCGGATTTGGAACTCTCAGAGTATGACTCGCATGCACCCAGTTTTTCACACCGGCACACTTTACTGCAGTTGTCGTAGTCAGAATAACTTGTCTTGGCCTTCCCCACCTTGGAACCAAGCAATTTCTTTTTCTGTGTACCTTAATCCTCACCCAAAAAATAATTAACTACCACAAGGGCAGCCCTAACCACCTGAACCAGGGGCAATCAATAATGTATCCTAACAATGGTTCACAGTGTTTACAAAATAATCAACATATAAAAAATATATATGATCAACACATAACCATACAAATTATACCGTGTTCCTAAAAATAATGAAAAACCAAACAAATTATAAAAAAATGGATAGAAAAATGGAAAATAAGGCCCTTATACAAAAAACAACTTTAATCATCAGCATAAAATATTCTTAAATAAAATATAATGCTCAGACATACAAGCTGGTACAAATAATCAATTCAATAAACATATAAAACCAGACAAAAATGGCGTACACAAACAGAGATTTACATAAAAGTCGGAGTTCCAAAACAACACTGGAACTTCAACACACAGAACAATGTGTCCTCTATGAATTGTGGCCACAAATGCGTCGACGGCGTTTCGACCTTTGTCACAAGTACATGGTCATCATCAGGACAATTAGATAGCTGAGCATCTCACCAAATAATCTATAAGGTACAAAATTACCATTTAGATATTTGCAATAAAAAACTTTTTTCTAAAAGAGTTTTTTCAAAAGGGCCTAAAAAATGATATAAGAGTTTGTGAAATAGAAAGCTGAAAAAAGTAATATATAGCCACACCATCACCAACAAAAATTAGGTTTGTTGTGCAAATAAAAAAAGGGAAAAAAAAAAATAAAGAAGGGGGGGGGGGAAATTGGGGGGTGGAGCAAAGGGAAGGTTATAATTTTATTTATTATCATACTCACTAAATCCTTGATACAATCTAGCGTACAGTTTACATCCGTGCTAGTGTATCGGTTGAATTCTAGAGTTCTAAAAAGGAGAGAGTGGGTACAGCTCTATCAATGTTTCACCAAAGCAAGATTAACCAACACCAAGGTATAGTCCATCGAAATTACTTACATATATATAAGAAATGTGAGCTCTTAAAATTCAGCTTCCATTTGCTTAAGAATTCAATAACTGTAACAGAAAAACCAAAACTAATATAAATCACTGTGCACGACCTGCTAGGTGCCAACTCAGAACTCAGTATCCAGACAACCGATATTGCCAACTGGAAATATGCCAAACATGAATTACCTTAGTGCAGTATAATTATACACATCCTGCTTGGTCTGACAAAAATCCCAGTTGTATCTATCTTCAGGGGGGTTCCCCGACTAAAATGGAACCAAAGCGGGAGAGGATAAGTTCGATATAATGCGAGACTCAACTCGAAGTTGTCAAATCTACCCAACATCTACCCAAGATCTAAAAACAACAAGCTTACCGTTACTGGTTCAATTCACGCAACTTAATTTGCCGAATATGTTCTGGGTGGATGAAAACGCCGTTGAACTTCACGTTTTAAATACACCCCAAGGAAGCTCTCACCCGGGCATTAAAACAAAGAAAGGACTTTCACCGCTCACACACTAAACGGGTGCCATCTTAGAAGGGAGTCTTAATCTAAGAGAGGGTAGTATTCAAAAATTGTAACTATCCACTGATACGTAAGACAAAGGCAATTTCGATAGAGAGACTGCATCTCCACTCCGCAATAATTACGAACCAGAAAAAGAAACAGCCATAAGTGGCGCGCTGAATGGGCGCCATCTTGGAGTGGGATCACAGTTCCGAAGGACTAGATAAAGTTCGATAGCCAGATTACAAAAGACCTTTAATGAAGGTATAAAGCAATATACCAGATGGAAAAAGTTATCCATGAATGAATAATTAAAAACAGAGGGAGGGGGAAAAAATAATAAAAAATAATAAAGAAAAACCTTATACAAATCCTCACCAGTGAAAAGGGTACATGAATCAAGATGAAACATAAATAAGTCATTAAATGGCTCAATAATGCCACCTTTAAGTTCTTTATGATACCAATAAATTTTGAGGCAATGATATTTTTCAGGCAAAAAACTTGCATTCCATAATTTTACAAAAACACAGCACTTGTCAAAAATGAAAGTGTCAATAAAGTTTGAATAACAATATACGTCCTTTACAAATCCAATTTGGACACAATACAGCTACATTTTTCTATTATACTTTTCATAGAGAAAATTGTTATATATGAAAATAATTTAAATTCTTTCGCAAGGAAAAAAGGGGGGGGGGGTTTGGGGGGAGGTGGGGGGGGGAAAGAAGAGGGAAGGGGAGCGAAGGAAATTTCAATACAACCATCATTGAAGTTGTCATAACAATGATTAGAAAAAATCAGATATAGTGCAAATTGCACTCATGTGTCACAGTATTGTCAACATTAATGAATGTAGATGTCACATTAGCTGCCAAGAAGATACAGCACCTTACAAGTCCAGCACCAAGTTATAATTTTAGCCAAACGTTAAGGAATGGCACTCCTCCATAGTGTTCAAACCCTTATTAATACTATCGCAGCGGAGGATCCAACGACATTCAGATTTATTTAGAATCGGAGTAACACTTCCGCCTCACATAGGTGTATGTATCACTTCAATAACTTGCCAACGCAAATCAGAAGGTGCATGGTTCATTTCTAAGAAATGAGAAACCAAAGGTGCGTTTTCTGTCCTGCAGCGAATACGACTCTTGTGTTGACCCAGACGTATTTTGATTTTTTGTGTTGTCTGCCCAATATAAACAAGATTACAGGGACACCAGATAGCATATATTACATTTTGTGTATTACAGAGTGTTCCTTCAAATCATGGCATATGTTGTTATGGACAAACTGTTTAGTATTTAAACTAGAGTCACACATTAGGCAGCCGCCACATCGATAATGACCCACAATTTTGTTCATCCCCCACAAAATAGTCAGGCTAGGTGTCTCCGCCCGTGGTAATGCGGCTCGAACTAAATGATCTCTTAAGTTTTTTCCTCTTTTATAGGAGAAAAGTGGTAATTCATTTGTAATACCAGTGGACAGTACAAGAGGCCAATGTTTTTTGATAATGGCCGAAATGTGATTACTTTTAGTCCCAAAAGTGGTAACACATAGGATCCTCGTGGTTTGTTTTTTTATTTTCGGGATCAACAAAAATTCCCGATGATTATACCACGCTCTTTTCATAGATCGTTTAATTAATTTTCGCGGATACCCACGCTGTCGTAATTTTTCAGATAATTTACCTGCTTCTTCGAAATAGTCTTTTTTTAAAAAACAATTTCTGCGAATACGCAGAAACTGCCCAAAAGGAAGACCATCTCTAAGACCTCTAGGATGGTGACTAGAATATTCAAGTAAAGTGTTCCGAGCAGTGGGTTTAGTAAAGAGTTTAGTAGTTAATCCTCCCTCATGTGGTAAAATGGATAAATCCAAACAATCAATTTGTGTGTTACTAGAATGGGAAGTAAATCTCAAATCAACCGAGCAAGAATTAAGCCAATTCAAAAAATCTGTCAGTCCCAAGCTGTTTCCAGTCCAAATGAAAAAAATGTCATCAATATAGCGTCGCCAATGGCGCACGCTAGAAAAATATTGATTTATTGTGCAGTCAAACACAAAATTATTTTCAAAATCATCTACAAACAAAATCGCAAAATTGGGGGCATAAGAAGCCCCCATCGAAGTGCCCTTCGTCTGTAAATAAAAATGTCCGTCAAATTCAAAATAGTTTTTTGTCAAAGAAATAGTCAATAAATCAATAATGAAATCCGTAGGTACTAGCCTGGGGGCTGGACGTGTGTCAAGGATGCGTTTAATTACATCAATTCCCTGAATTTGAGGAATATTGGTATATAAGGACTCCAAGTCCAAACATACCAAAAGTTCCGAATCAGGATTAAAAGTCATTTCCTCCAATTGTATGATAATGTCACCACTATCTCGGACATAGCTCCTGGTGTTAATGGCAAACTCTCTAATAAAAAGATCAATATATTTACACAACGGTTCCAAGACCGACCCACATCCGGAGACAATGGGTCGGCCTGGAGGATTAGTGGAATCCTTGTGCACTTTAGGGAGTGTATACAATAGTGGAGTACGAGGGCTCTTTGAATTCAAAAAGGCAAATTCTTTTTTACTAAGAAACCCAGCTTTATTTGCATTAGTTGTTATCCTTAATATAGATTGCTGTATATCCACCAAAGGATTAGTTTTGAGAATGCGATAATGTGCATTATTACTCAATTGTCTCTTAATCTCAAGTTTGTATTTATCAATGGACTGGACAACGATCCCGCCGCCCTTGTCAGCACTTTTGATAATCACATCCTGATTCTGTTTTAAAGCTTTTAAAGCTTTTCGTTCGTTTAAAGAAATGTTATATGGTATATATTCAAAGTTGTTATAAAGACTAGAGACTTCTTTCAATACCATGGACTCAAAAGCCAACAACTCAACCGGCATTTTGCTGGTAGGAGGACTAAAAGTTGAAGGAGGTCGCAGTCCAGAGGGATTAAAGCAATCACTGGATGTATGTTCTAAGAAGAACGCCTTCAGGCGTAACTTCCTAAAAAATTGAAACAATTCGAGTTGAATTTCAAAGAGAGAAGACTTTTCGGTGGGGACAAAACTTAGACCCTTACTCAAAAGAGAAATTTCATCAATAGATAGTAAGTGATCAGATAGATTAAAAATGGGTATTATTTCAGAATTAGAAGTGTTCGACTCTATAATAGTTGATATAGCTACAGAATCAGTCCCAACAGATGGCAGATTAGTTACTGTGGTGGACCCCATTGATAGAACTTCCGACGAGTCTGCCTCTCCCCCGACGGGAAATTCCAATGGGGCTGGGATGGAGATGCCCTGGTTCTCCCCCGGCCCCTCCCTCCTCTTCCACGTTGTCCTAAAAAAGAGGGCGGAACATAACTAGATGTCGATGGTCCCTGTCTGGAATTGATATTTTGATCTAATTCATCTCCTGAACTAGCTGATGATTCAGAAAAAGTGATGGCTTTATGGTTCCTAAAACGGCCCCATGTGGGATAGTTCTCATTGTATTGAGTTTTAGGCTGTAAATAGAATTCATCTTGTAAATAAGGGTGTGCTTTTATTTGACTAAAAGTTGCTATATCTTTTTGAATTTTGTTTGTTTTTTTATTTCTTTCAAATTTTTCAAATTCTAAGATCGTCTTGTTAACCTTATCAAGTGCCGCTTTGGCTCCATTAACCACATCACCCTCACTCAACTTCCTTTCCAGATCAGCAAATATTTCTAATTCCTTTTTACTATGTTCCAAAGCCGTATCAATGCCATGTACAAGCCAATGGCGTGAACATGTCACTCCAATATGGCTAAATCCTTTGCGGAACTTGGGGTCATTAGTAAAAATCACAGGAGCATTACGCACTTGTAATCCCACAGGTATGACATCTTTCTTTAGATATTCTGTCATCATTAATGCATGCAAGGTGGTACGAACATGTTTCTTTTTACACTGTTCTAATTCATCAAGTAAAGCCTGTGCTTCACTCACAACCGGCTGGTCCTCACCCAGTCTCCTGGACTCAGATCATGGGCTTGCTTCTTCTCAAGTGTGGTAGCGTCTTCTCCAACCTGGTGAAACACAGAATGAACTGCGTCAGCCAGGCCTTTACAGTAATCCAAAATCATGTCATCAGTTATTGTCATCAACTTGTTGACAGGCACAAATGCATGTCTCATCGCACGTCCCATTAAAATTTTGTGCGGACTCAAACCTGTAGTTCTATCTGGAGTAGACCTAATAGTCATCTGCACTAGAGGCAAGACATCAGGCCATTTCATTCCAGTGGCTAAACACATCTTACCAATTCGGTTTTTTATTGTGCCATTCATCTGTTCGACGACTCCAGAAGCCTCTGGTCTGTATGCACAATGTAGCTTCTGCTGTATGCTCAATGCTTCACAAATCAAACCCATAAGCTCATTGTAGAAGTGTCCACCTCTATCAGACTCAATTGTCACTGGGAACCCGTACCTAGGAATCAACTCTCCCAACAGTAATTTTGCAACTGTTATTCCATCATTTCTCCTAGTCGGATAGGCCTCCACCCATCTTGAGAACAAACAGACTACCACTAGAACATACCTCAATTTGTTCACTTGTGGCATTTCAATGAAATCTATTTGCATTCTAGTAAATGGACCTCCTTCTCTGCCTATTGTTCCTAGACTCACCACTGTCTTTTTCCCAGTATTGAACTGTTGACAAATCAAACATCTCTGACAGATGCTCTCTGCAATCAACCTGAACTTTGCATTATACCAGGTCTGTTTAAATGACCTAATCATTGCGTCCCTCCCCAGATGTCCCTGGCCATGATACATTCTTGCCATTGTCGACAGCATGGAGTTTGGCATGACTGGTCTACCATCTCTATAGATCCAAACATGATCTGTCTCTCTTGGGGCACAACCTGCCTTGATCCAATCTTTCATTTCCTCATTTCCCGCCTCATCCTGCAACTGTTTCACTTCATCCCATGTTTCTAGGACATTAGTAAACATCACAGAACAAAAAGACATTTCCCTTTCTCGTGCCCTATTAATCGAATGATTATTTTTCGCACAATACTGTGCTATGTCATTGGCAAATCTATTACCAAGAGTAACAAAATCATCTCCTTGTCCATGAGCAGCACACTTCACAACTGCTAATTCTTTAGGCAGCTGTATCGCCTCAAGCAATTTTCCAATCACCTCAGCATTCTTTATTGGAGTCCCACTCGACGTCAAGAAACCTCTCTGTAGCCAAAGCTGGCCAAAGTCATGAACGACTCCAAACCCATACTGACTATCAGTCATCACAGTCACTCTCAGATTCTTCCCAATTTTGCAAGCTTTCGTCAATGCCACCAATTCAGCCACTTGAGCAGATCTCACTCCTTTCAAAGGCGAAGCTTCCATAACTTCTGAAACCTTGCACACTGCATATGCTGCACTCCGCACACCATCATCAGTCCTCAGACATGATCCATCCACAAACAACACATGATCACTCTCAGGCAATGGTAAATCTCTTATGTCTGGTCTTGGTTTTGTGCAGTAATCAAGCACATCCAAACAATCATGACCAACATCATCTCCCACATTCACATTATCAGCATCTGGTAACAACGTTGCTGGATTCACATTCACACATCTCTCAAGAGTCACATTTGATGCTCCCAGAATGATTTTCTCATATTTAGTCAGCCGACTATGTGACATGTACTGAGTCCTGCTTCTAGTCAAAAGAATAGCCACATCATGAGGTACAAATACCCTTACAGGATATCCCATTATTATTCCCTCACTCTGTTCCAAGCTTCTGCATGTAGCAGCTACTGCTTTCAGACAACCTGGCAAACCCACAGCTACGGGGTCAAGTGTCGATGAGAAGTACGCGATCGGCCTTCTCAGTTGTCCATGTTTCTGAATTAACACTGAAAGTGCACACCCATTTCTCTCACTACAGTACAACTCGAACTCTTTCTCATAGTCTGGCATTCCCAAAGCAGGGGCTTCACACATTCTGCTCTTCAACTCCTCAAATGCTGCCATTTGTTCTCCATCCAGTTCCAATGGGTCTCTCACTTCACTTTTTGTCAGCTTAATCAGTGGCTTTGCTATCAGGGAGAAATTACTTATCCACTGACGACAATAACCCACCATCCCCAGAAACATCCTCACTTCTCTCTGGGTCATTGGGGCTCTCATTCCTCTGATAATTTTGATCCTGTCATCGGTCACCTTTCTCAGACCTTTTTCAATATTGTGTCCAAGATAATGCACCTCTTTCTTGCAAAATTGCAATTTGGCTGGAGATACTTTTAACCCTCCATCTGCCAGATGATTCAGTAAAGCTATGGTATCTACTTCACAAGCTTCACGTGTCTTCGATGCCACAAGTAAGTCATCGATATACTGCACTAGCACTGAGCTTTCAGGCATGATCAAACTCTCCAATGATTTCTTCAATAACTGATTGAATATCGAAGAACTCTCTGTATACCCTTGTGGGATACGACACCATTCTAAAATACGCTGGCCAAACCGAAATGCAAAAATTGGCTGGCTCTCATGATGCAATGGAATTGAAAAGAAAGCATGACACAAATCAATCACCATATACCACTCAGCATCATGAGGAATCTGATACAAAATCACTGAAGGATTTGGCACAATGGGACAACATGCCACCACAATCTTGTTAACCTTTCTCAAATCTTGTACAATCCTGAACTTTCCATTAGGTTTCTTCAGCCCCATTATCGGTGAATTACACGGGCTACTCAGTATCTCTCTCAAAACACCCTGTTGAATCATCTTGTCAATTATAGGAGTTATTCCCTCAATTATCTCTGGTGTCAATCTGTATTGAGGAATATTAGGATAAACAATTCCCTCTTTCACTGAAATCTTTACTGGATCAACATTATTCATCAACCCCACATCTTCTCCAGTGAAATCCCAAACTTCTGTTTTTACTGTGTGTCTCAACTCCTGAGGCAAATCATCTGGATTAAACACAGCATATGTACCAACAATCTCACTCTCTCTATTATCTAGAGTCATCCGGTACAAAACATCCTCATCTGGTGTCTCAAAAGCTATTCCATCTGGAGTACAAAAAAGTACAATTCATCTTGCACAATAGATCCCTACCTAACAAGTTCACTGGACTAGTGTCACAGACAACAAATCTGTGCATGTCTGAAAATTTCCCTATTCTCACCCTTACTGGTTCAGTAAGACGAGTCTTAATCTGTGTATTGTCTACACCAACCACTTGGATTGCTTCGTCCGAGAGAGGAAGATTTCTAATATCTGCTGACCTGACAGTTGATCTCGTCGCTCCTGTGTCTACCAAAAAAGTAACACTCTCCCCATTTATTTTCCCATCTACAAATGGTCCTGCCTGGTCTATTTCTAGAGTCGCACTAAGTATGCACTCTTCCTCCTCTCTTCGGCACCGTCAATAGTCCCCTTCAGACTCACTCCCCTAATTTTTTAACCAGTACTGTTGTACCGGGTTTGAACGTCTCGGTTTGTTTACCTGCTCATCATTGTAGAATCCTGAGTCCTGGTTATACTTTTGGGACCCTCTATTCTGCGGCAAGGGCGGTTTTGGCTCTTGACTCTGCTGTCTGACAACCTTCTGTTGTTGCTGCTGTTGATTACACCCCTCGTTCTGCACCTGTTGATTTAAGGGTTTATTTTCATTACTCACTAATGATGGATTGGTACACTCGGATCTCCAATGCCCCAATTGTCCACAGTTGTGACAAGGGAACTTCTTTTTGGCCTCATCTAAATTCCCTTTCCCTTTTCCCGCATATCTGGGTCTAATTCCTGGATTATTTGCCTGCTCCACCAACTGTGCTTCTTGTCTCTCAGCAACTTTCACCTGTGCCCACATTGCCTTTTCTTTCAGTTTTCTCTGTTTTGCTTCAATCTCATCACTGAAGTACTTTGCATGTCTCAAGATTTCATCAATCTTTTTACTCTGCCAATCAACTGTATGTTCACGTATTCTCTCACTTATTTCAGGTCTCAGGCCATATACAAATCTGTATACAAAATGACTCAAATCCTTGTCACCCAGGTGTTCATCTCCACTGAACTGTTTAAAAGCCAGTATCAGCCTTTCGTAAAAAGCATGAACTGATTCTTTCGCTTCCTGATGTGTTCGATCTATCTTAACCCAGTCTGTCTCTTTCGGGGGTACTTTATTTTTCAGAAACACAATAACCTGATCATACTTCTTCATAACCTCTGGATCTGCTGCTCCTGTCTTCGGATCTCTTGGATACTCTTTTGCAGGCCAATCTATAACTATCTTACACTCAGCCCACAAGTCTGCTGGAACAATTATATCAAACAGACTATTCAGGTCAATCCACAGCACTTTTGACAATTTCACAAACCTGTCTACCTGCCTATACCACTCGACGGGCTTTTCTCTCAGTCGAGGGAAATCATTCGTAAATGATAAAATATCCTGTCTAGTCCATGGAACATGTACATATCCACCTCCAGGAATTTCTCTCATAGGATAAGCATCCACTGTTTTCTCTTTTTCTCTCACAGGAAAAGCTGAATAAGTCCTGTCCACTGAATCTTCCCTTTTCTTGTACCACCTATCCTTCCACTTTTCTACATCACCCCATTTTCGCAATAAGGCAATCATTTCTTTAATCTGTCCTGTTCTACCAGCACCATTTAGATTTTCAATATCCTTGTTGGTGAAATCCATCCTGTAAGACTTCTGCAAAGCTTTCACCTTATCCATGTCAACTCCTTGTTCACTCGCTATTGCTCTTAACCTGTCATGTGTACTCTTAGCCCTCCAGGTGATACTTTTACACATGAATAACAACTCTCCATCATGATGATTTTTGAGTATATCTGTAGGAATTGTTCCTGCAATAAGCTCCTCCACTTCTATGCGCAACCTGGCTACATCAATTGCCTGTGAATCTTTATCCTTCTTTTGAAGAACTTTCAACCAATCATTCAAATCCTCAGCTGTTATTTCAGTAGACTTTTTCACTGCACCCACTTGTTCTGTCACCCTCTGTGGTTCCAGAATTGTTCCTCCCAAACAACCAGTATTCAATCCTGCATTAGGCTGTACATCTAATCCTCCACCACAGGTGTCATGTCTCAGCTGACTCAAATTATTTCCTCCCGTTCTCATTCCTGATTCCTCCAAAATACAAGAACCAACCAAACCATTTCCTACATAAGGAACTGTCAAACTATTTTCACCAATTCTTTGCTTATCAAAAATAGGCACAACCGGACCAATAGTTACAGGCACCGTAACTGCTTCAAGATTTTTCGTTAACTCTCGGATTTTCTCAGTCAGCTCAGATGTTGTTCTGGCTAATTCTCTTGTTTTCTTGTCACTGACTCGATTCTCTCGCTCTCGCTCTCTCTCTCTTTCCCTTTCCGTGAAAGAGCTATCACTTTTCAGATCAGGTGTCACAACCTCAGTTTTAATAATTCGCAAAGTATCTCTTATTGGAGTAGCAACTGGCATGTTCTCTTCTGGTTCTGGTCTATATGGAGGTGGTCTCTTGTAAATCATGTCATCCAAGACCTCATCCTCATAATCATTAACTCCATATTTTCTCACCTCTGCATCTGACACCTTCGCTGCACCTTTCCTCCCTTCCGCTTCTTCAACTGTCCTCATAGGATATAATCCCTCTGACATACTAGCATCTTGCCATCTCCTCATTCGATCATGATGAGTTTCACGATCATATTTCCTCCCAAAAAAGTACCTATAATTGCCTCCACTCCTCTGCTTTTCTCGCTCATGCACCTCATCTTCCCATTCCACCAACGCCTCGAATTGTGTCGGCCTTGGTCTAGGCTCTAGACACATCATCTTTTCTTGTAAATTTCTCAACACGGCCAAATTAAATGAACCATGTTCCGGGAACGCTAAGACACCATCTTCCTTAGTATACTTAGCCCAGTTATCTAACCAAATACAGGTATGATACCCATATTTCGCAACCATGAAGGATGCAGGAGTTCTCGTTGGAGGTAGCAATTCACCCTCTCTGGTTATTATGTTCTTATCCTTGTCGAACCACCTCTTTATTTTACCGAACAAGGATTTCTTCTTCTTTTCCTCCGGTTGGTAATACATTTTAATGTTTACCAATATTTTCTAGTCCCTTCCGCAACTGTACGATCTTTTGTCCAATAACAGCGCGACTCACACCAACGCACCAATCCTGGAGCGTCTACGTCACTCTGTACTCCTTCCAATCCCTGCGCGGCTCACACTAACGCACCAATCCTAGCGCGAGCACTGTTCTGATTCACTACCCAATCACCCAATCAGAGCGCGGTCTGTATGACGTCAAGAGTCGCTGCAGTCGCTTCTGCTCCTGTCTCCTGTCACTCGTCTACCCCTCCTTTACAAAACCTTTTCAGTAGACTTCGTTTCAGATTCTACAAAATCTATTAGTTACAACATATAAACATTTCCATTGTCTGTTTCGCTAACCACAGAATAGCAAAGAAAATTCTTTCTCACAAGAATCCCGCTTTTCTCTAGAACAGCGCTTACCTCTGCTCCACTACAGAATTATTACTCTCGTTGACACAGTAGCACATCCCTCTACTCTGCCCTTCTACCATGCATCCATTAACTGTTTCCTCTAAGACTGCTCCAAAGAGTCTTACAATCAACTAAATGCTCATACATTCACGCACTTTCACACCAGAAAATGTAGCACATGCACACAGATTTCTGCCTTTCCCGAGAACAGCAAACAGTCTGTCCCACTACAGAATTATAACACACATTAACCAAGCAGCGCTTACCTCTGCCCAGTCCTTCAGACAAGCTCAGAGAATACCTATTACTTCTCCAGCGATAAGCTTTAACGGCAAACCTTACGGATCCCTGGGACTTAAGACCAGAGTTTCACAGATAACCTTCGCTACCATACACATTCCTTTTATACCGAAAATATGTCCCTAATAGTAACACACGACGATGTCACTGATTCCGAACCCAGACAATGTGACGCGCAACTTCAATTGTCACACGTTTTTCCTGCATACGTACAGGTAATTCTAACAATCCCGTCTTTCCCGAGAGCAGCACGCACTTCCCTCTGCCCTACTACGGAACCGTCACCAGCTCCCAAGTTCCAGAAGCACTACATAAACTCAACACGACGACTTCAACATATAGTATTAGTACACATACCAACATCAATCAATGAATAAAAAGCCTATGTACAAGCAATCTAATCAGATCAAGACAATAATCTAACCATCATACGGCTACCAGGAAACTGCTGCAGATCGGCGCATATAAAATCTCCCTGCTTCCACAGACAGAGTAAATCTACAGTCACACGTACATACATACATCATACGCTAGGGCCCATCACACTGAAACTCATACTATTTACTCTATCCACACTGAATAAAGAGAGAAACCTAAACCAATCTGCATCTACAATGAGGTCAATGCAACCATAAAGTTATTGCCCTGAGTCATGATTTTAAACATAGGAAATATATTTGGAACTCAATAAATGACAAGAAATGAACACCCAACACTGTAATTCAAACAAATGTTTATTTATCTAAATTAATTCAAATGGAAAGTCAATCATTAGCAAAATCATTATTCTCATAGTTACCTATTCTAGCTAAATGGGTCAGGACAGGTTTCTCAGTAAAGTCTCTCGAGCTGCCGTCCTCAGCATAGGTTCAGGAAGAAGTCCAAACGCATGTGAACGCAATGAACGCGATGGACGCAATGGAAACCCAAAGAATGAACGAACACAGACCCTCTCTAGTCTAACATATTTATAGGAAAAATAACAAATAAGAGTAACAAACAAATGTTGAATATCCGTTGAGCCGCTGAGCAGAGCGAGCAGGAAAGGATGTCACTCAGTTACATTTAGAAAACCTCCGCTCAGGAAAAATCACAAAAATAAAAAGACGGAAGAAGGAAACTCGAGTTTGCAAATGTATCTTTCGTAAATGTTCTTTCCTTGATATCTTAACAGAGCCACCGCAGACTAGTTATTGTTCATTGTGACTTTATCCTTGTCCAAGGGCAGCTGGAATCGTTCCCAGAGCTACTGTCCTCACGGAAAACTTTCTAACCAGGCAAAGGCTGCGGTCAGGTGACTCTCGACCATGTTCAGCAAGGCCTCCCATCAAAATTCAATCACTCGAGTGCAGGCTGTAAAAGGCAGCCATCTTGTTTTAGGCCAAAACGGACCATCTTAATTAAAAGAAACACAAAACAACGTTACCACAGCATAATGATTAAACAGTGTTAATCCCCACTAATACCCATATGTGTATGTAATTATCTAGCCTTCTGCAACGCAATAAAGCATTAGTACACGTTATTTTAAATAGCGTTTGTGCTTTAAACAAATAGCACTTTGCAACATTCATTTAATTAGAACCGCACATTATTATTAAGCAACATATATGCATTCCCACGTGTAGTTTCTCCCATTAGTAATGTTGGTTAGTCTGACCTTAACAACACAAACTATTAATTAGTGTTTTTAAACTAGTATTTTTAATCAAAACATATAAACAAAACTGGAGCTTAAAACACGATAAATTTTCAACAGAAAACTCTGCTCCAGCAGTTGCTGGTGCCCAGAAAGGACAGGCGAACAGCAAACTCCTCCACCTCTATGCACAGGCACTGCAGTAGGATGTTCTCATCGGTGGGATAAAAAATAATTTAAAAGATGGCAGCAGGGCATGGAGTGGAGGACCCCTTCCATATTGACATTTATATCTCATGAGGGCATTCTGTGGACATGCTGTCATGACATATATATGCATCAGTGGGGCAGCAAAAGTGTTAACACATCTTTATTAAACTACACCAGAGCAAGCCTGCAATACCTTTTATTTCCCCCCAAATCTGGCTACGTCCTTTCCCTTATTGAGGAGCATTGCTTCATGTTAGTGATGTACTGGCATTGGACCTCTTCAGAATCCACCCGATCCATCCAAGTCTGACTGAATTCATGTTGGACTTGGCCCTTTTTGCAGGGTCATCTCTAAACTTTTTGCCTTCCTCCTGCATTTTTTCTGACCTGTTGTTGGCTGTTTTATGACTCTGGGCACTTTACCACTGCTGTTCAGTGCTAAAGTGCATTTGCTCTCCCTATGTAAAATGTATATGTTGGTTGGATTCCATGATTGGCTTATTTGGTTTACTATCAGACCCCAGTAAAGTGCACCCGGAGTGCCAGGGCGTGTAAATACAAATGCCGCTGGTGGGCTTGCAGCACTGGTTGTGCCACCCACAGAAGCGGGCTGGTAAAATGTGTCTAGGTCTGCCATTGCAGAACCTGCGTGCAGTCTGGTACTGACATGCTGACTGGCAAGTGCACCCACTTGCCAGTCCCTAAACCTTCCCTTAACTTCATGTTAGTCACCCCTATGGTAGGCCCAAGGGCAGGGTGCATTGTAGCATAAGGTAGGACAAGCCCTGATGTGTGTGGCATGTCCTAATAGTGAATTACAGCCATTTTCGTTTTTCACTATTGTAAGGCTACCCTGTTCTCATAGGCCAGAATGGGCTGTTAAGATTGTTACATCCTATGATCCTAACAGACCCACGGAACATGGTAGAAAATCGAGTTTAGTATGCCTGAACTCAGAATAATATGGTACATCTTTTAGTAAGGTTTATTTTAATATTCTGCGTTTGCAAATGCCACTTTTAGAAAGTTGGCCTTTGCTTGCCTAACCATTTCAGCCCGCCTCTGCGTGATGTGTATCTGCTGTCTGGCTTGTGTGAGTGACAGGGCTGGGGAAACCCAGATGGGCAGGGCTAGGTAGCCTGGTGGTGAATAGGAAGATTGCCACATAGATGGGTGGGAGGAGTACACCTGGACTCTGAATAGGGCTATGCTCTGCCACCACAATGCTGGCTCCGCCCCCTGTGGAGCGTCTGATAGCTCTGCCCTGCACCCTGAAAGAAGAAGCCTGCATCGCATCAACAAAGTGCTCCAGAATTGGACTGAACTAGGCAAGGGCCCCCCTGGCCTGAGAGAACAAAGGATTTGGGGTATAAATGTAGGAGCCCTTCTCCTAAGAAACTAGATCCACTTTGAACCAAGAAGAATCTCTGCCTGAGGAGGAGGCGCCAGGAAAGCTGTAAGGAGGAAGCAAGCTTGCCCCCTGAACTGAGCCCCAGGACCATTGGGCTCATCCTGACCTTCACTCGCACACCGCTGGACTGTGGTGTTCCTTCCCTCGCCGGAGCCGTGACTCTCGTGCCCCCCTGCCCCTCCTTGAGCCGTGACCGGACTGCTTAGCCACCCCTGCCTTGGGAAGAGCCTCGCTCGATCTGAGCTGCTCTCCTTATGCCGTGCTGGGCTGCCCCCGTCATTTCACTCGCCGGAGGCCCGCTGCGCACCTTCACCCCTCCCGCCGGAATCGGCGTTGTGAGCATCTTCAAGCCTCGGACGGCCCGGACGTAGAAAGCGTGCCCGGCTGCCCCGCTTTGCTCACCTGCCAAACCCGTAACACCCCACTCTTGCTGTGAGCCTGAAGGACCAGACCCCCCTCGTGAAGCGTGGAAGCCCCAGATGCCGCCTCGCCCTTCTGAAAGAGCCGCTGAGTGTCCCGCAACCGCCTTCACGAAAAGAAACAAAGGTACTGTACTTACGAACTCGACCGCGAGCTCGCATCGGATCCAGGGTCCGCAATGTTCTGTTTTCCCTGCCATCTGACGCGTGCCTCCCGGTTGCCGCCTCAGCGCGACGTGCGCTGAGGCCCACAGTTCACCTTGTTGCCCGCATAAGAACTTTCCGTATAAAGAGAACTTTCCGTATCATAGAGATCGTGGCCCCACCGTTTCACCGTTACTGGGTCTTGTACTAAATCTGCTGAAAATATATAAAAGCCTTATTTTTGTATACAACCTGCTTGGTGTCTGTTTGTGGTGCATGCAAAGAGTTTACTGTGTGTATAATTGCAAATGCTTAACCGTGTACGCCCTGAGGTTTAGCCTTGACTGCTCACGCCACGCATCTAGAGGGAGAGCAGGGGTTATTCTAAGGAGTCATCCTTCGCCCTGACTAGAAGTAAAGGGTCCCTGCTTGTCGCTGGTCCTTGCCTGCGCCTACCAGAGTCCCCTCATTTCCAACAATTCATAAGACGGGCACACTCCTATTCACAACCGCAAACACTCTGTTGAGGCATCTGAAACATATCTAGCGCTTTCTGGATGTAGCTGCTTTAACCCTTAAAGACCACATCAGCTGGCCCATCTGCTATTGTCTATCATCCGTTACATTTGATAATTCTAAAAACAATGTTTATTTAATGGGGATGGAGAATGCTTGGAGCTTTGGAACAATACTTCCTCTCATATACAGTGTATGATAAATTAGATTATTAGTTGGGGGGGGTGAGAATTGACCTCAATTAATTCTGACACAAAACCACAAAAAATCACAAAATAAATCGTGCATAACCATCTGGTATTTGATATTTGATATTTATTGATTTCTATAGCGCTGAATCACCCCATGAGGGGTAGCTCTGCGCCTAGGACGGTGTGCTACAGCCAGACCCGGGGAATCAAAAAAGAAAGGTTTTCAAAAGCTTCCTGAATCGAGGGAGGCTCTGACAATCGCAAAGCTGGAGGGGCAGTTTGTTCCAGAAAATAGAGGCAAGATGTGAAAAAGCTTTGCCACCCTTGCGAGCCTTTTTAATTCTGTGAGTGCATAGAAGTAACTTGGATCCTGATCTAAGGGTTCGCGGGGAGTGTACTTGGTGAATTTGTTGGACAAATATGAAGGCCCCTGACCATTAAGGGCTTTATAGACAATACAGCTGATCTTGAATTTCACCCTCTTTCTCACAGGGAGCCAGTGGAGTTTATTAAGAAGAGGGATGGATGCCGTTCTGGGAGGGGCATTAGCTACTAGTCGGGCAGCTGTATTCTGTACAACCTGTAGCTTGTTTAAGGATGCCTCGTTAGCTGAAGCTAGTAGTGCGTTACAATAGTCCAGGCGGCTCAATACCAGGGCTTGCATCAAAGTTTTTTTTGTCGAGGAAGGAAGTAAAGGGAAGACTCTTCTGAGTAAGCTGAATGTATGGTAGCAGGTGCCAGCAATGGTTGTGGCGTGGGCATCGAATGTGAGATTGTGGTCGATTCGGAATCCTAGATTCTTGGCTACTTCTTTGGGAGAGGGAGCCGCTCCCAACTCCTCCGGCCACCACCTGGAAGTCCAGCTTTTGGCTGCTCCTCCAAACAGCATGATCTCCGATTTCTCGGCATTCAGTTGGAGGAAATTGGTCCTCATCCAGGCTGCAATAGTCTTCATGCCATCAGAAAAGGTGATTTGTATATCGGGGTTAGATTTATCGAAGGTGAGGAGGAGTTGGGTGTCGTCCGCGTAAGGGATGGGACTAAACCCTAAGTTCCTCATAAGTTTAGCCAAGGGGGTGTCATGAATGTTAAAGAGAGTGGGGCTCAGACAGGAACCCTGCGGTACCTCCTTGGTAACTTTGGTGGTGTTAGATCTAAAAGTTCCCAATATGACTGTATGGGTTCTGTCGGTAAGGAAGTCAGTCAACCATTTTAGTGTAACCCCCCGCACTCCAATGCCCTGAAGTCTCTCCAGTAGGATATGGTGTGAGATGGTGTCAAACGCCACCGATAGGTCAAGCTGCACCAGCAGTGCTGCCTGACCATTATCCAGGGCCATTCTGATATTATCCGTTACCTCAATTAAGGTGGACTCGGTGCTGTGCTTGGCCCGGAAACCTGACTCGGAGACATCAAGGCATTGAGAGGTTTCAATAAAATTGGACAAATCTCTGTTTATGTGTTTTTCAATAAGTTTGATTTGAAGGGGGGGCAAAGAAATGGGGCGGTAATTGGACAGCTCAGTGGCGGGGATCTTGAAATTTTTACGGATGGGTATAATTTGAGCTGCTTTCCATTCTGAGAGGAGTCTGCCAACCCTCAAGGAACAATTAAGAATGGTACAAATGGGTGTGGCTAGCTGTGCGGATAGTCTGGAAGAGATTTTTGCGGGAATAATATCTGAAAGGGATCCAGATTTAATTTTGGTGAGGAGAGATTCAACCTCTACCGGAGTGAGTGAGGGAAAGCAGAGGAGCTGCAAGGCTTTGTTAAGGGAGGTAGGATATGTTGTAGTAGGGTGCAATGAAATTTCATTGGATGAGGTGATTTTATGGTAGATGGCTTCTATTTTCTGGGTAAGAAAGGAAGCTATATTGTCACAAAGCGACTGATAGAAAGTTTCCGCAGTTTCGCAAGCCCTGGGATTTGTGTAAGACTTCAGGATCTGGTAAAGGGTCTTAGAATTGTTCCCAGCTTGCTCCAGCTGATGAGCGATGTGCAGCTTGTGAGCGGATTTAATATTTTTATGGTAGGTGGATTATTCGGCTTTAAATCTCTCTTTGTCTTGCGCACTGTGTGAGTGTCGCCATTTCCATTCCAATTTTTTGGTAGCTTGGTACAAACAGCAGTCAGGCTTAACTTAGGGGCAATGAGTAAAGTATTTATGGAGTACTCAAACAGTAATAAAGTGAATGCCCAATACAAGATAAGTCACAAAACAATTTAGAAAAATTGAGAATATTCTAATAAATAAAATGGCACCAAAACAGCAAAACTCCAATCAGTTAAACCAAGACTGAAAGTAACCTTAATCTGTGGCCCAGCGGTGATGCACCTTCGGTGGATCAGCTTAGCAGGTTATTCCCGGTCCCCCATCGGTTATTAGAACAAAAGTTGGCCAAAAAAAATGATGTCCCAGGTTTCAGGAAACTTTAGGAGGAGTATAATTTGACACTACCAGCCAAGACTCCGGATCTTGGGTACAGCACTTGGGGGTCAAGACTCACTTCAGCAGAGGCCAGCGGCAGTGTCCTATGCAGGTCTAGATTAACTTGTCAGTTAGGAATGCAGGAAATCACCTCTTGGTGCTTGTTGTGCCCATGTAGCCCAAACAGGAGGTCAGTCAACTGACCCTTGGAGTCACTTCTGGGGTCCTGGGTTCAAGGTCCAGACTCTCTTCTTGCTGTGGTCACTTCAAAACAGTTATGGGACAGTTCCCACTCCCACTGGGTTTGGAGCGAAGCTGACTAGAAAGACAAAGGGAGGCAAGTTTAGATGTAAATTGCATCTACCAGTGGCAGATTAGGCACCATTTGAAGCTCAGGTAGAGGACTGGGCACAGACCCAAGGCCATCCTGCTTAATGAACAAAACACCTCTCCACACCCAAGCCTTTTTCCACTGTCTGGGAGCAATCCACACCTTCCCACAGGGGAGCCGTTGAACAGTCCAGCGACAATGAACACTGGCAGGAAGGCCCTTTTGGCTTAGGCAGAAAAATTCCAACTTTAAAAAAACGTGTCATTTCTAAAATAGTATTTTTTAAAGTAGTAATATCAAATCTAACTTGACCAATACGTTGGATTTTTAAATAACTATTAAAATGAGTCCTTGAATATAGCTGGTCCCAAACTGAAATTAAGCATTATAAGTTGTTATAATGTAACCCAGTGCTTTTCTATGGGACGGCAAATCTTGTTTTTTTACTGCCAGGACATGTAAAGCATTAAATATACGTCCTATTGTTTAAAATATTATGCACCCTGCTCTATGGGCATTTGGGCCTACTTTAAGGGTAAAGTATAAGTATTAAAAAGGAAGGTTTAGGCCAGGCAAAAGCTTTTTTCGGACAGGTGGAAATGGCAATGGTCATTTAAAAGTGTCTACCCAGGCAGCAGGGGCATTCTTGGAGACATGTTTTATAGTACTACTTTAGTAGGTGAAACAATAAGGGGCCGATTCCGATCTCAGTCGGAAGGGTACCGAATCGGGTTCGGCCGGAAAAACTACGAGCCGTACGAGTGTTTCCCGGCCGACTCGTACAGCTGTACGAGCGAGCAAGTACGATGCGAGCTACATGAAACTCACCGACCTAGTCTTTTCCGGGTCCGAACCGCTCCGTACGTCCAGGTCGGAAGCTAACCGTGGCGTGCAATGGATGCGATTTACAACCGAGTCAGTACGATGCACGCGTCGGACAGCCTGTGCGAGCCGGAGTGTCCGTCTTGCAAAAGCTCCCGGAGTCGGACTTTGGGGGTCCGCGTTGGACCCTCTGACACCCGCAGCCCTACGACTCGGACACAGGGGGAGACCTATGGGTCTCCCCAACACAGGCATGTACGGTGCGGGTGACACCGACGCGTACCCACTGTAGGCGGTGCACTTGTTCGAGACGTACCTATTCAGTCAATGGGAGCCCATGTACGCGTCGTACGACTGGCTCCCATTGACTTCTATGGGAGTCCGACCGAACCGAGTCCGACAGCATACGTGTGCATCGTACTCGCTCGGTCGGACTGTAGGAGTCCGGCTCGGTCGGAAAACACTCCAGATCCGACTTGGTCGGAGTGCTTTCCAACCCGGATCGGAATCGGCCCCTAAGTAGCATACTTTAGTAGTATACGTATTATACTTATAGTAGTATAAAGTAGTATATATTATAGAGGTAGTAGTATAAAGTAGTATAAAGTAGTATACTTTAGTGGATGAAACACTAGTAGCATGTAATTTACAGGTCATAGACTCAGGATTAATAAGTAATTTAAATATGCAAATTAGGAATGCGTACATTTTACCATGTTTAAAGAGAAAAGACAAGCACTTTACCACTAGTTAACAGGTATAAAGTGTGAAGAGTCGCATGGCCAACAAAAAACGGGTTCTGTGAAAGAAGGCCAAAATCTGGGGAATGCCATGCAAAGGATGGTAATTTGCAGTGCCTTCTAACTTTAAAATGTTTCTGCAGAAAATGTGGTTGTAAAAAAGTCATCGTGGGTTAAACTGCAAGTTAAATCTGAAGTAGGGCTGGACAACAATGGGTTGCTGAAGAGTTGGGTCCTGGAGCAGTTGCCGATGAAGGCAGGAAGACTCCAAGTGGGTGAAGTCCAAAGTATTTGCCCAGGAAGTCCTTGACATCGACGGGTCGCTGTTCGGCATCTGTCCTAATGAAGCCTTCTTCATTCAGACTTAGAAACTTTTCTGGAAGTCAGATCTCCTTCAGAGTGGCAAAGCAGCAAGTTGAATCTGATTGGCAATTCAACAATGACAGCTTTGGCTAGACAGCAGGACCTGTACCCCACCAGTTCTCTGGAGAAAACGTTTGCAAAAAGGTTCCAAGCCTCACCTTTTTCAGTTTGGTCAGGAAGAATACACTCTAATACCAGCCCCAGGAGGCACCACTTGGGGGTTAGGGCTCACTCCATCAGAGGCCAGCGGCAGGGTCCGGTGTAGGCTCAGTTTGAACTGGTCGGCTGGGCAGTTGGAGAGATAGCGGTCTCAGGGAGCCTGTTGTGTCGCTGTAGCTCAAACAGTAGGCCAGCCAACTGACCCTTGGAGTCACATCTGAGGTTCTGGATTCAAGGCAAGCAAATCCAATCTCCCTTCAAGTTCTTCAGATAGCAGGGCTGTCCTTCATCTGATTTTCCACAGGTCCAGAGTGTTTAGAGAAAGAGTCTGGGTTTGCCATATTAATGACCAGTGTCAGTCTGTGAGTGGGAGAAACTCCCGGTCACTCCCCAATCAATGGGTTTAAGGTTCCCAGAGGTGACCCTTCCCACATTTGCAGCACTTCATGTGTATGTTTTTGCAAACAATCCCACAGTGCCTTTTCCTACCTAAATCCAACATGGCAGAACACATCTCCCTGTGGCTATGGAAATGGGCAGTCCATCCCTTGTGGTCACTCCAAACCAGTTCTAGGGGCAGCTCTTCCCTCCTACTAGGTTTTCAGCCAAATTGACTAGAAAGTCGAAGGGAGGCGGGCCTTGGGGTTATCTACATCTACCTGTGACAACCTTTGCTGCTCATTAAGGGGGCTCATCCCAGACCCGATGCCATCCTGTTTAAGAACTTTGTCTGCTATCTGGGAACAATTCACATCTCACTACATGGGAGTCATTAGCAGTCAGGTGTCACTGGACACTGGCAGGAAAGCCTTTTGGTTTTAGGCAGGGAAGCAACATCTTTCTAATTGTCATTTTCAAAAATTAGTAATATAAAATCTGGCTTTACTTTTGTGTTGGATTTTAAATTACTATTAAAAGGGGTCATTGAATCGCTTTTCCCGCTGCTCCTAAACTGAAATTGTGCATTCAAATTTGTTGTAAGACCTGGCATCATTGGTGTGGGTTTCCCCTGTATCTTTGCCTTTGCCTCCTATTATTTTGCTGTGTGTTGGACTTTGTTTTGCTGGTCTAGATGCTTTGGGCACATTGCCACTGCTGTTCAGTGCCAAAGTGCAAGTGCACCATTTGACAATTGTTGTTATGGATTAGTGATTCTATGATTGTCATATTTGATTTTCTAGTCAGTCCCTAGTACAGTGCACTGTGTGTGCCCAGGGCCTGTAAATCAAATGCTGCTGGTGGCCCTGGAGCACTAATTGTGCCACCCGCATAAGCAGCCTGTAAATGTAACTCAGGCCTGCCTTTAGATACTGTGTGCAGTGGGGTACTGCCATGTCGACTTGACAAGTGCACCCACTTGCCAGGCCCTAAACTTCCCTTTTCTTACAGCATAGTCACCACTAAGGTAGGCCCAAAGTACCCCTGTGGGCAGGGTGCTGTGTATGTGAATGGTGAAAAATGCCCTGGTGTGTGTGGCATGTCCTGAAAGTGAAATACTGCCAATTTCGTTTTTCACTGTTGCAAGGCTAACTTTTCCATGCTGCTAGTTTACGAAGACAGGCACTTCCGTCTTGTCTGAGAAGAGATTTAGACAGTTGGTTCACATCCAGTCTGCTAAGTTGGTTCTGGTAGAGGTTGTCATGTCCACCAGGGAGAGGATGAGTTGGGTGTCAGCGACATAGGAGATGATGGTGAAGCCTTAGCAATGGATGATACTGGTGAATGTTGCCATGTAGATGATGAACAGGGTGGTGCTGGGAGACAATTCTTGGGGGACTCCGCAGAAAAGGTTCTTGAACTCTTATGTCAATGGTGTCATTCTAACTCTTTGGGTTCTTCCTGTAAGGAAGTAGCAGATCCAGTGGAGTGCAGGTCCTTGGATGCCCATGTTGTGGAGTATTCTGATCAGAGTGTTGCGGGAGACAATGTCGAAGCTTTTTGTGAAAGAGAGCAGTGCTGATAGGTAATATTCCCAGGTTGTAGATGTGGTGGGGGCATGGATCTGTGGGGACCCTGAGTGGATGTTCTGCATGACTGTCGCTGTGTCATCTCTGTTTAGGGGTGTCCATTGGGTCAAGTGGTTCTCTCAGTTGGTGGTGAGTAGTTTTGCAATGAGGTAACCAGGGTTCGGATGGTGTGGGAAGATGCTGGCTGTAGATGTTAATGATTTTGCTGTGGAAGACGTTTGATAGGTCGTGGGAGAGTTTTTGGGAGAGGGAAATGTTACTGACTGTTTCAAAAGGTGTGGTGAAGTCCTTTATGATCGAGGAGACCACCTTGCTGCTGTTGGAGCTTCCTTCAATGCATTTTGCTAGTGCATGTTTCTTGGTGTTTCGCAGTTGCTGAAGAAGTGTCTGAGAGCAGCCTTGTAGGTGGAGCTGTCTGAGGTTTTGTGGCTAGATCATCATTTCCTTTCTAGCTGTTTACAGTGTTCTTTTGATTCTCTGAGGTCCTCTGTGTGCCAGCTGGATTGCCTGTTGGATATTTTTTGCTTGTTGGGTTTGATCGCTGTGAGGTCGACTGAGCAGTTCCTGATCCAGTTGTTGAAGTTTGTGATATCTTTGTTGAGGTTGTTCGTGGGATTAGGTTGATCTGTGATGAGGGCACTGAGCCAGTCTGTTTCAGAGATTTAGCCCCAACTGTGGCTTGATAAGCTGGTGTTGGTGGGTACATTGACCTGTGGTGTGTTGTTCTAGAAGTGGATGATGGAGTGGTTGGTCCATGTGAGCGGCGTGCTGGTGTTGTATTTGATGCTGTTGGTGGTGAAGATGGGGTTCAGTGCATGTTCTGAGGTTTGTGAGGATCCATGGGCAGAGTTAGGTGAGACCGATGTCACCCGGGCTTTCGAGGAGTGCTGTGGAGCAGTGGTCGGTTCTGTCTTCCAGGTGGAAATTGAGGTCACTGAGCAGTATGTAAGCTCTAGAGTTGATGGTGAGTGGAGTGGCAAAGTCAGTGATGAGATTTGTGAAGGTGGCTCATGGTTCAGGTGGTCGGTTGGCAAAGGTCCCACACAGAGTGAAGTTATTGGAGATTTGTAGTTTGAAGTGTAGGTGTTGAATGAATGGGGTGGCATTTTATGCCAATGTAGAGCTTTTGATGGATTCCTTAAATAGGATTGGAAGTCCTCCTCCAGGCTTGTGGTTGTGATCCCAACATGCAAACTTGTAGCCGGTTGGGATTGCCATGGTGATGTCGGGTGCTGATGTGGAGTTGAGCCAGGTTTCAATGATGAAGAGGAGGTCTGCTGCGTTGCTGCTCAGTAGGTCCCAGATTTCAGTTGCGGGTTTGCTGAGTGACATGGGTTGAGAAGCATACATGCAAGTGAGTGTTGTCATGAGAGTGTGCTGTGGCGTGTGTTGTTCGGTAGGGAGGTAGGCGGTGTGATTGCTTATGCATGGCGTGTGCATGTGGGAAGTGGGTGGTGCAGGTGAAAACTTCCATCATGTTGTGTTGTGTGGTTTGGTAGCTACCAGGCAAGCGTCATCTTAGGTCAAGTGCCCAGAGGAAGACTGTGGAGTTTCACTGGTGTGTGGTCAGACCAGGAATCCTATCTCTGGATGTGGTCAAGGAACAGATGAGCGCAGACAGGCATGCCATTGGCGCGCCTTTGGTGTGCCAGCGGCACCGTCGCACAGCTGCCGCCATTAGTAGGCCTCTCTCCCTGCTTCTCACCCTTGTAAAAATCTTGGAGAAGAAAATTTATTCCCAACTGATAAATTATTTGGAAGCACACAAGTCACTTCACCCCTTCCTAGCCGGTTTTAGACCACAATACTCCACAGAAGCTGCTGTTTTGGAAGTGTTGGAATCCAGAAAGTTTATGTTGGATAATAGCAGGAAGGGTATCCTAATTCTCTTTGATTTGTCGGCAGCATTCAGTACCATATCTCATGACATCTTATGACAGAGTCTTGCCAATGTTGGAATACTTGGAAAGACTCTAGGGTGGTTGAAATCTTACCTAAAAAGCAGGAAACAAGTAGTAACAATGTCTTATTTTAGAACAAGAGTAAAAGATTTTAAAATTCAGTGTCTGTAGCGTTGAGGGGGGCAGTTCTGTGTGGCATTGCGGAACTTGCGATAACGCTTCCCCTTTCATTTTCTACCTGCTGGGGCCGCGTAGCACTTAACACGTCAAAAACACGCCGAGAGCCGCGGGAGTCCTCGCTTTCCTGATCACCCGCTCGCAGACTCACTGCATAGATGCTTCCAGGGGGCGGGGCATGACCAGGTGAAGCGCGCTAGCCGCGGTGCATGTGGGCGGCCGCCGGTCTCTCTGTTTTTTAAGGAAATGGATGCAATCTTTATCCCTTCACTCACTAGCCTGGATTTACATTCAAACTCTTACCAAGTTAATTCTGAAAAAGATCAGGCTGATGGCTAAGTAAGTTAAGCGCTGGGCTGCACTCTCTGTGGATTGATGCTCCTTTTCTCTTCATACTTCTGATGGTAAGCCGTCAAGTGCCAATCAATTGGTCAAAAGCACCTGCCTTCCAGAGCGCTTACAAAAAAGGAAAGAACCATTTGAACACAGCTTATAGACAGTCATGGCTAACTAAGATATTGCATCAATTTCAAAAGTCATGGAATCAATTTGTAACAAAGATGTAGTGCCTATCTGTGCCTAGTGTGGGAAAAGAAGGCGCACTTGAGGCCTCACTTGAATAGCTTTTCAAGCTCAAGAGAAAGCTCCAGGAAACAAGGAAGTGCATGCCAATGCTAAAGTAGCAAGAAGGTCTAAATGATTTCCAGATGCCATATTATGTGAAGAGTGCCCTGTCCCGGTTTGTGCCACAATGCGGCCTATAACAAGTGCACCGGACTCAAACAGAGACAGTGCACCCTATTACGATGAGGGCTACCGCATACTTGTGCTGCCCTGGAGGAAGCGCATTCAGCAAAATACAGAGCAGCTGCTTTACAGCCACTTCCAGTTTCACAGTGCAGGTGGCATTTCTAGAGAAAAAGCCCTCTGCGGGTAGGTGCAGTAAGTGACTGCACCCACCTGCAGGAGAATATCTGGGCAGTCTGTAGGACTCTGTTCCCCCCCCCCACCCCCCATGCCGTGAGAATGCGCATTGGCAATGTGCCAACTTTTTATGGCGCACTGTGAGTGAGATGCCTATGGCCCTGTTTGCATCTGCACTTGCGTGTAGAAAACAGGGCAAGTGCAGTGGTAAAGATATTCCCTCATTTGATTGGGGCCACACCCCCATGAAAATGAGGGATCGCCCTCTCATGGTAGCGGTAGCACTACATGTGCACCAGTGCTATCCGTAATACAGATGGGGTCGCACAAGGGTCTGCGGCCCCCTTCCGTATTGTCATTGTGCCCTGGGGGCATAAAGCAGGCATACACGCCCTTTGCATCCGTGCAGCACAATGTATAATATGGGCCCTGCTGGCGGACTACCTGGTAATGCGAAACATCAACTGGTATAAAGGTGCAAGTCACAAAATTGCTGTCTTAGGAGAGGGTGTTAACCAGGACCTATAACGTCTCACATTTGGATAGAATCATAGTTACATGAAGGGGGAAATAGTTCGTTCACCATCAGTCGATTCTATCATCAGTTGACGTGTCATGAGAGTCAAAGGACGATAGGGAGCAGTGTGGAGTAATGGGTATAATTTCCAGATCACATTTTCTCCAAGGGTACTTAACCTCCACAAACATGACCAGGATGAATGCCACAGGTTGGTAAATACTTTGGGTGAAACTGCATGAGTACCACGGAGCAGAGTTGTAAGGGCTGATATGAAATTTGTTTGATTAATCTTTACAATTAAATGCCCCCATTCGTGAACAATAAGGATGTCTGCAATACGTAAGCATTAGGAAAAATCTTTATTGAACAGTTTTCAGATTAGTAGATAAAAAGATAAAATAACTGCATATATAGAGTAAATGAGTTCCTATTGATAACATTTGGGAAAAGGGGCCATAATTGCTTAATCCTTCAAAATTGAGGGCTCCATCACAAGTTCACCATTATCCTCCCAAGCAGATACCAGGGCTGGAATTAACAATACCGGGCGGTATATACCCAATGCGGTAAAACGGATTACGAGTAAATTCCCCTTCTATGGGGAAACCATGCAGACTGTGGAATACTGGGCCAGATTCTGCCTGCTTTTACCACTTCAGAGAAAATAAATAATGGCCCTGAATCAGCAAACATGAATCACCTGCGAGGAGCAGAGATGGTACCATCAATGTACCAGGGATTTTTGTTTTGTCCATGCGGGTTGGGGGAGCGGCGGAAGGGGCTGGCTGCAGGACAATGTCCACTTTACTGCAGCTATGGGGGAGCTTCCTCTGCTCCACCTAGTGGAAGAATGCTGGCAGGTGGAGCCCGGTGCACAGTGGCTTCCTGCATCCCCTGCAGCTCTGCAGGGATGTCTAGGATGGCCTATATATTGTGTAAAAACAGCTAGCAAATGATGCACACATTACTAGTGCTAAACTGACAGGTTATTCAGGTTAGTAACAAATGCATAACCTATGGCTTCAACTCAGCAGTAATCTGAAAGAATGATATTAAACTATTGGCTTGAATGGAATATGGAAGGAGATGCAACCCTCCTGGAAGCTAGTGGGGATTGGCAACATAATGAATGACCATGATGAAAATTCTTCCAAGTTACAGATATTCTCGTTTTCCAACAAACATGTGAGAATAAAGCTCTCCGAATATGTAAAAATGTCTACTTTATGCAATAACTAAATCGCCTATAAGGTAGTGCAGAAGGCCTGAATGCACAATACATAATAGTGAGATATACTAAAAATCAATCAATCAATCAATCAATCATGGAACTTATATCGCGCACTACTCACCCGTAAGGGTCTCAAGGCGCTTGGGGAAGGGGGTCTGCTACTGCTCGAACAGCCAGGTCTTGAGCTGTTTCCTGAAGGCCAGGTGGTCCTGGGTCATCCGCAGGTGGACGGGTAGGGAGTTCCAAGTCTTAGCTGCCAGGTAGGAGAATGACCTTCCTCCAGCGGTGGCTCTCTGGATGCGAGGGACGACGGCGAGGGCGAGGTTAGCGGAATGTAGCCGGCGGGTGGGCGTGTAGAAGGTGAGGCGGCTGTTGAGGTACCCTGGGCCTAGGTCGTGGAGGGACTTGTGTGCGTGGGTGAGGAGTCTGAACGTGATCCTCTTGTTGACCGGGAGCCAGTGCAGGTCTCCCAGGTGGCACGAGATGTGGCTGCGTCGGGGGACGTCCAGGATGAGTCGGGCGGAGGCGTTCTGAATACGCTGAAGTCTTTTCTGAAGCTTGGCCATAGTTCCGGCGTAGAGGGCGTTTCCGTAGTCTAGTCTGCTGGTGACGAGAGCGTGGGTGACCGTCTTCCTGGTCTCGGTTGGGATCCATCGGAAGATCTTTCGGAGCATGCGGAGGTTGTGGAAGCAAGCTGAGGAGACGGCGTTGACTTGTCTGGTCATCGATAGGGAGGAGTCCAGTATGACGCCCAAGTTGCGTGCGTGGTCCGTCGGTTCAGGTGCGGTGCCTAGTGCCGGGGGCCACCAGGAGTCGTCCCATGCGGAGGGTGATGGTCCCAGGATGAGGACTTCTGTCTTGTCCGTGTTCAGTTTCAGGCGGCTGATGTACATCCATTCAGCGACGTCTGTCATCCCTTCGTGCAGGCTGGCTTTGGCGGTGTCGGGGTCTCTGGTGAGGGAGAGAATTAGCTGGGTGTCATCGGCGTAGGAAATGATGTTGAGGTTGTGTTGGCGTGCGATGGCAGCGAGGGGTTTCATGTAGATGTTGAAGAGAGTGGGGCTGAGCGACGATCCTTGCGGGACGCCGCAGATGACTTCGGTGGCCTCGGAGCGGAACGGAGGGAGGCGTACTCTCTGTGTTCTGCCGGAGAGGTATGAGATGATCCATTCCAGAGCCTTCCCTTGGATGCCGGTGTCGTTGAGGCGTTGGACTAGTGTGCGGTGGCAGACAGTGTCAAATGCTGCGGAGAGGTCTAGGAGGATGAGTGCCGCTGTTTCGCCGTTGTCGAGCAGGGCTCGGATGTCGTCGGTGGCTGCGATGAGGGCGGTCTCGGTGCTGTGGTTGGCTCTGAATCCGGACTGTGATGGATCGAGGGATCCGTTCGTCTCGAGGAAGGCTGCCAGTTGCTTGTTGACGACCTTCTCGATGACTTTGGCGGGGAAAGGAAGGAGCGAGATGGGGCGGAAGTTCTTGAGGTCGGTCGGGTCCGCTGTTGGTTTCTTCAGCAGAGCGCTGAGTTCGGCGTGCTTCCTGCTCTCCGGGAAAGTGGGATTAGCATCATGCCGCTACAGTGACAGGCCTATCATAGCTATACACTCTCTAGGCTACATCAGTCTTTTCCAATTCTAAAGGCCTGTTCAGGATAAAATACATATTTTTCAAAATCTGGTATTGTGAAAAGCTACAAAAAACATCCTTGTACTGTTCTGATGTTAACCATAAAGTTAACTCTCAATAGTGAACATTGATTTTTGGTAAATGCCTCTACTTGAAGCTTGGATAATTCCCTGGCTGGTTTCTGCTTGCTCCCTCCCTGCAGTGACAACAATTAGAGTCTCGAGCTCACCGAGTTAGTGAAACGCACATCATGCACTGCTAGGACGGCAAGAGAAAGATAAATAGAGGACATCTACTTACAGTTACCTAGTAATGTAAGGGGTGAGAAATGCATGGATTGTCAAAAATAACACAGAAGAACCTTGATACTGCCATGTAAACCTTAAAAAGGATGCAGGTGTGACCTCGATTTCAAAGCAGGCTTGTCACATGCACTTCAGTCCCTGCAGAAAGTGACCTGGACCAAGAACCAGTTTGAGTTAGATCTGGCATCCTTGGTTTGTTTTATTCCTTCTTGTTTTTTGCTGACTTAGTTTTTGCTGACCATAGGAGTCTGAACACTTTACCACTGCAAACCAGTGCTACAGTGTCTGCGCTCTCTCCTTAAGACATGTTAGATTGGCTTATACCTAATTGCCGTATGTGATTTACTTGTTAGTCCCTAGTAAAGTGGCACTACCTGTGCCCAGGACCTGTAAATCAAATGCTACTAATGGGCCTGCAGCACTGATTGTGTCAACCACTTGAGTAGCACTTTAAACATGTCTCAGGCCTGCCATTGCATCCTGTGTGTGTGCAGTTTCAAACTGCCATTTCAACCTGGTAAAGTAAACCTTTTTCGAGGCACAAACCTTCCTTTTTTCATATATATAAGTCACCCCGAGGTTAGGCCCTCGATGGCCCAGAGGCCAGGGTGCAATGTATTTAAAAAGTAGGACATGTACTTTTAAATTTTACATGTCCTGGTAGTGAACAACTCTTAAATTCATGTTCACTGATGCAAGGGCTATCTCTCCCATAGGATAACATTGGGGTTACCTTATTTAATTTTATACGTGTACTTTCCAATTGGCAACAGGTGCCAGTTCGTTTTTGGTGCCTCTGGAATTAGAAATGTTAACTTATGGTGACGTCAGATGCTAAATTACAATTTTGAAAACTACGCTTGTAGACAGTTTAAATTGTCTTACCTTAGCCATTTGGTGCCGGCAGCCTGTCTCTGGGTCACATGACTAAGTGTAGCTGACAGCTGGGCTTTGTTTATTACTCCTAGACAGCCATACTCAATGGGGAGCCTAGGTGTGACTGGCTGGCTGGATGTGAGGGAGGAAGTGGCCCAGCCCCACTTACACTTGAATAGGCTGTGTCCTGTCTTCACATGAAGTGCTTGTTGGGCCTGACCCTTTTTGCAGGGTTATCCCAAAACATGTTGCCTTCCTCCTGTATTTTTCTGACCTGTTTTTGTTGGTTTTATGACTATGGGCAATATGCCACTGCTGATCAGTGCTAAAGTACATGTGCTCTCTCCTGTAAACTTGGTAATATTGGTCTGCACTTGTTTGGCATATTTAATTTACATATAAGTCCTTTGCACAGTGGTATCCTATATACCCTAAATTAAATGCTACTAGTGGACCTGCAGCACTGCTTGAACTAGCCACAGAAGTAGCCTTACAAACCTGTCTTAAGCGTCTACCACTGCAGGGCCTGCATGCGCAGTTTACTGCCATAGTGACTTGTCATTTGAAGTGCTTGTCAAGTCTAAAACTCCCCATTTACTACATATAGGTCACCCCTAAGGTAGGCTCTACGTAGCCCTATGGGTAGGATGTTGTGTAGGTAAAAGGTAGGAAATGTGCCCTTGTTGTGTGGCATGTCCTGGTAGTGAAAAACAGTCTATTTGGTTTCTCACTGCTATGAGGCTGCTCCTCTCATAGCTTTGCATTGAGATTTCCCTGATATGTATTTCAGTGGTAATTTCTAATCTGGAAGGAGTAGCGTTGTCATGTTTGGTATTTTTGGAACAGTTGTGATAAATCCTGCTTATCAGTGAAAGCACTACATGACACCAAGGGAGCAAGTGGATGTTGTTACAGAACAAGTAGATTTATAAAGCAACCTGCACCTTGGAGTATAAGTACATAGGCTCTGACCGCAGAGGTGTGGAATTTAATAAAATATCTACTTGTCCATGGGCCATGTAGTGCGACGACAAATTATGGCAGCAATCTCATTATATAAGAGCTCTGATATAGCCTCTCTGATCATGCAAGGGCTCATACCATAGTAGTGTTTGACTACTTGCAATCCCCTTATGTTGCCACATTTCTGCAGATCTAAATACTGGGGCTGAAGGTAGTGGTAAGCAATAGTTCCAGGGTTAGAATACCCTTTTTAATCTATGCAAACCTACTAACTTGCATGGTTTAAGGGTTTTCAACAACTCCTTTCTAATCTTTTTCCCATATTGAGAAATCTTGGAAATGTACTCCTGACAATGTCAGATGTAAACCTTGTTCCAGAGTTGGGAAAAAAGTGGTTGGAGGGTAAGTAAACTTGCAAACACTCAGATTTTCGCACGTGCAAATCTACACTAGAATATTTGCTCTTGCTAAAATGAAGTTCACAAATATTTTCTAGGAGTGCTATTTCTTGTCCTACGTCTGTAAATTATTGGGAATTCACGAAAGAAGTATACCTGCACTTAATGCATGGACATATAACATGAGTGCACTTTTGAGACTTTCTTTAATAATTGGGCCCTTAATTTGGTCTGGTGTTGACCATGACCTTTTGCGTTTATTAAAATTCTGTCTCTCTCTCTCTGTATTGGATGGCTTCACTGTGAGTGACAGCATTCTGCTCTTTCACAAGGAGCATATTGGCACACAAAGTAGTTAGTAACGTTAATCTTATGTTAATGTTAAAACAACTTATAAAGCGCACAAATACCAACAGGTGTCTCGGCGCTGACTGCTCCAGGGGGCAGGACGATGGCCTAGATGTTAAAAAGCCAACTTATTAAAGAGACAAGTTTTTAATTGTTTCCTAAATGACAATAGGTTAGGCGTGGCTCTTATCTGAGGAGGAAGAGAGTTCCATAGCTTAGCAGTGGCAACCACAAAGCTTACGTCGCCCCAGTAAGTTCTATAAGTTCTTGGGATGACAAGCAGGTTAGCACCTGAATACCGCAAGGATCTGCTGGGAGTATAAATCTGCAATAACTTCTTCATAAATTCTGGCCCTATATTGTGGATCGCCTTAAAGGCAATGCACAACGCTTTGAATTTTGTTCTACTTCTTCTGGGAAACCAATGAAGTTGTCTAACAATCTTAGAGACAGACTTACATTTCGGTGTGCCAGAAAGCATCCTAGCAGCTGCGTTCTGTACCAGCTGCAACTTATTTAAAACACTCTAAAACCATGCCACTGTAACTACTGTGGCAGTGTGTGCTTTTTGAGACAAAAAACTATTTTTGCTTCTGCCAATGTTTATTAAAATGGTGAGGGCCCGGAGCTCCCACACCAATAAGGTTTTACAAAAACCATGCCAAAACAAGTTACACATTGGCAAAACTAAAAAGCTGAGCACCAGTTTCAGACCTACTTGCTTTTGCCAATGCTTGTTTATGTTTGTTTCCCATAATCTCAATGAAACTATTTACACTGATTTTCCATTATAAATATTTTTGGGAAATACTAGCATGTATCAACACATGTTACTAAATGATGCTGCAAAGAAATGGTACCTGAAATTTTACAGTAGTTTAGCTAAATGTTTTTTTCTACTTTCATTTTTTTATGAACATTTTATTTTGAAAGCAAAGAATCATTCATTTTTGCTTTCAAGCTTCTGCAAATATTTGCATCAAATCAGAGAGCATTCTGGGAGCATTGTACATAGCCTCATGTTAATAGACTTTGAAAACGTGTGTACACATTTTTATACTGGAACCACTGTCAGTAGTGCAGTCAGAGCTTACAACAATTACTTAGTGCGCTCACCCTAATAGTGAAGGCTTTCAATTAATTAACCATAAATACATGTTTGAACAGCCCTAACACATGGACAAAAATGTTACCTTAACTGAAGACAGTGCCCTGCTGTGATCTATATTGTGGTACTGCAAACTGGCAGCCATAGGGTTTTTGAGGCAGGGGTTTGAGCCTACTTGTCCCAAGAACAAAATACTCATGAGAACTTGTTGCACTTGACCCCAAACAATATGTCTTGGGTGTTAAGCTATTGATAGGAATTCCACACTCCTGAGTCTGACCCTGTGTTTTTCAGACACTGCGTGGAACCTGTAACCAGGTGTTGCTGGCTCTGCAGACTGCACCCTGCCAGAAGGAACTATTATGCTGTCAGTAGGGACCGCCATTGAACTTCCTTGTCTGTTTTGTGAACCTGTGGCCTTATGGGCTGCAACAAGAACTCTATGTGCTGGCCTGCTTGGTGCCCCCAGTGATCTCCCAGGGCTTGATGGCCTGCCCTGTGGTTGTAAAAAATAAGCACACGGTGAGCGCTTTTTGGGTTACTCGTTCAACACATGGGGAGCACTGTATGGTCCACTTGGCCAGTGCAGGCTAACTGGCTAGCACTGTGTGCACAGAGAACAACAACTATAGAAGGAGAGCTGCCGTCATGTGGCACCCTCTCCCTGCCTGAGACTGATGGGGCCACACTGCACGTCAAGAAACCCCCCTGTGGTGCCCAGGCCACAGGGAAGCCGCCATACCACAGAGGAGTCACACCCCTGAAGGCGGGACAGTGCTCCTTACTTGCCTCTGCCCCAGCCAGATTCATTTTAGGGGTGGACTGCTCTGCCTTCCGACATTGGCCCCACATTCCAGGTGCGGAAATCAGTGGTGCTGACTGTTTGGCCAAGAAAGTTGCGTTGGGCAGCAGCTGCACCGCACGGATGTGGGCAACTACCTTTGCTGACCCCATTGCGGGTGAGCCCGATCGGGGCCTCCCCCTTGATTTTCCAGTGTGTGCTCCCTCCTCGTGTGTTCATATACCTGCTGGCACTTGTCCCGTGAGGGGACATTGCAGGGTGGAGCCGTGATGGACGACCCCCGCTTATAGACTTGCCGCATTCAGGAAGTTTCTATAAGTGCTTTGTCTTACAAAATTACCGTGGAACTTCTAATAGGAGCGCAAATGCTCATGTGCCCTACGTCGTGGGTTTTATTTACCGCATCACCCGTAATAGAAATGCAGGTGCGTTAGATCTGTGTGATAAATGTGTTTGGGGTGATTAAGGAAGACCTGTGATGAAATACATAGCCCCATGTGGTGATTCATGTGTGTTTCCTTCCTAACTGCTGCATTTTCATGCCCTTATTTTATGATTTATGTAGTTTATACCTTGCAATGATAGGATAACGAGTATCTTTTCAAGGCCTGCATAATAGTATTTACTTTATTGCACTAACTGTGATGTTGACAAAGCTCTTTATGATCCAAGTGATTGTAGTCCGTATGTTATATGCAATATATGAGATATTTTTATATGCTACTGTCTGAAGTCTCTTTTGTGGTGTGTTTATTGTGTCACTGGAGTGTGTGTGTGTGTGTGTGTGTGTGTGTGTGTGATGCGCAAACACTTTACACATTGCCTATGGGATAAGCCTAACTGCTCTGCCAAGCTACCAAGGGGGTGAGCAGGGGTTATCTTGGGTGTGTAACTCCCTTACCCTGGCTAGAGTGGTGGGTTCTGCCTCTTTTAGGTGCATGCCCTAGCCAACCAGAAACCCTATTTTTAACAGGGCTGCATACCCCCTGTAGTTAGTCTGGAGCTAGTGTCAGGCAGGGCACCTGTGAACTTTGAAGGCATGCCTCTAGGAGCTTCTCCCCACTTCATAGGTACAGCTGGGTGTACATACTAAACCTTAGACACCAACTTTTCATTACACTTCTGGACCTGTGGCTACTGTGCCAGGAAAAAGTACTGCTGTGCTACTGAAAGGACTGCCACTCTGCTAGACTGCTGCTCTGAAGGACTGCTACCCTGCTACGCTGCCCTGCTGCCCTCCTGCCTGGGTAAGAAAGACTGGACCTGCATCTCTTGAACCCAGAATCCAGAATGACTCCAAAAGTGAGTTGGAAAGGCTTCCTGATCTGAAGCATCAGGGGCACAACAGGTTTCCAGCAACTTTGTACCTGCACCTGGACTCTACAGTCTTCACTGCCAAGTGGTGCCAACCTAGACCTGGACCCTTGGAAGGAGGCTTAAGGTGCCCTGCTAGCCTCTGTGAATCTAGCCTAACCGATGCATCTCCTCTGCTGCATGGTTCAAACCCTAAAAGAGCTGACACATCACTACTGCAGCATGGATTAGACCTGATGCAAAGACCTGCATCGCAGCCCATTGGAACCGCTGCTGCATGATGCATCATCGGCGCAGGCCCTCAAATCCCTCATTACTAGCAGCCTTGACGATGATGCTGGATACAGCTCTTGGGAACTAAAGCATCGCCCCGACTGCGCACTGTATCCCCGATGCCAAACTTTGTATTGCAAGCCCTGTCGAAGGGATCCTCGACAACAACACAGGCTTTCACCTCGCAACAAGCTCCGCGACAAATTTTCGACATGGATACTCGCAATGCTCTGCAAACCAGGATTTAAGGTACTTTGTTTAGCGGTCATAACTGGGTCCCTGTAGCTGGCCCAAACTATATTGTGGTGGGCCTGAACTTGTGACTTTTCCCCAACCAGATATCTACAATTGGTGCTTTCTGCTTTTTGGTGCTATTTTCACTAAAATCTTAAAAAATGCATATCTTCGTTGTTGGAATTCTGTTGTTTTGGTCTTATTTTATTTGTTAAAGAAAGTTCTATTTTTCTAACCCGGTGTGGGATAATTTTTGTGTGGTGTTTTCACTTTATTACTGTTTGAAGTGTTGCACAAATATTGTACACTTCGCTTCTAAGTTAAGCCTGACTGCTCTCTGCCAAGCTACCAGAGGGTTGAGCACCGATCAATTTAGGGTTTGTTTGTGCCTTGCCCTGACAAGTGTGGTTGCTGCTTGACCAGACTTTCCACCCCAATTAACGAACAACCCAAGTTCTCACAGTGATTCTCTTGCTGGGAGGTAAGGAAGGTTCTCATTTCAATAGACCAAGAAAAGGGAGGACTAGTAAAGCTCCACACGTTGGCCATGGGGTCATGCCATCTTGCAACCATATTCTAGGATTGCATGCAGCAAAAGGACTTAGTCTACTACAAATACAAATTGAAGTAAATCGTGGAAACCTTCTGAGGAAAGTTTGAATTTTCATCATCAATGTCTAGCAAGTTGCTACTGTAAGAATAGCTCCCACACACCTCAAAAGATCACTGGTCCTTGGGAAGAACCTGCTATCTGCATATACCTGTTTAAAGGAGTGTGGCAAGGCCTGCTTCATTCCCTTTTACCTGAGCTCTGAAAATGGCCAGATGGCGTGTCTCTTATGTTCCCAAGGACATAAGGCAGAATATTTACAGAAGAACCAGTGGGTCAGTGGGAACTGGGACTGTAGATGGCCCCCTGACTAAAGACCCGAAGGGAGAAAAGGGATATCTTAACAGTCAAACTAACAGATCAGTGGGATATGTGCTGGATCCTGGCAGAAGAGAGTGGTTGAAGCTTTCATTACGAGTTGTGCCCTGGCATCTGGGAAGCTGTTAGGTATATGATGTATCTTGGTCCTCTCAGCCTGTGTGGAGCAGTTCAGTTTTACAGTTACTGATTTTGTAAATGTTATTTAAAAATTCATATCTCCTGATCACATTAATCAGTTTTTTTGCATTTGTATTGTGTTTTAGTAATTTTATTTAAATTCTCTTTGCTAATTGGTTTGAGATATTTACACATTGGTATCTTGGTGCTGTTTAAATATATTACACACATTTTACATAGGAAAATCCTCGTGTTTTGTGCCTTAGCTACCCGGGGTAGGCTCTGTCTGTTTTCATATTGAATGGTATTTGCCTAAAATCAATGCTTTTTGGAAGCTTATACCTTACTTTCCCAGCAGTTAATAATGCACAATCTCACAATTATGTGTATGGGAGTTGTGATTCCGTTTTTTCTCCCTTCCTACATATAGGCTGATATAGGGACGTGCCCTGATAGCACAAGAGGATATCATTACGCTCAGTATCCTACAAATATCTAGCTACAATTAAAGCTCTGATTACAATGGTCTGAGACACTTGACTGTCCAGCAATAGAGCTGCAATATTGAATATGACACAGCTAGTTTACATTTCAGTGCAGTGAATGGCGCAGCATCAAAGAAGCACATTCGGTTATAAGGAGACACAAGTAGTTCTACTTCATCCTGCTTGTCTACATGTGAAAATTTGGATCACAGGCCGAATGGTGAAATGTGAGGTGTGTGCTTTGCAATCTTTGGCAGTCCTTGTATTACTGTGGCATACTTTAACAACGTATCTTCTACCAAGGCCTGCTTACATCAATCTGGTATAATGATGATGAGAACAAGATGAGGAAAAAGGTAAGAGTGCATGAAAACAAACGAAGAAACATTTCCTATCCCTGCCCTTCTCCTGAAACTCAGGAAATCTTATAAACAGATCACATACAGTGATAAAGGCTCCTTCATGAGATCAAAACGCAAAGGCTGTCCAATCTACTATCACAGTACCATCATGATTTCCCACGTCTCCAACTAAATTATAAAAATTATAGAGAATATTACTAAACACCTACTTTCATCTGACCCCGAGAACCACGGTTCCGCAAAAACATCAGGTGGCCATGTGGAATGCCTTCGGCCTTGTTGTACAATGGCCACATGATGAGCCAATGAGAAAGGTACGTGCTAATGCTTCATCTCCGATAGTTACAGTGTGAAGCTGTGATTACTTTCCTGAAAGGTAAGGTTCCTCTGAAAGATATTGATTGGGTAAAGATTAATAAAACTTCACTAGAGCCAAAAGAGTCAGTGCATGATTACTGTAAGTGTTTGCTTCAGGTGTTTCAACAGCACATTGGGAGAGAATATCCTAATGTCAGTGATGTGGTATTCTTTGCATCTCAGTTTGTTATAGGGTTAAGACCAGGGATCAGTGCACATATACAACATAGTGGGGTGGGTTGCTGGCAGAATAAGTTGCTTGATGAAATCCTGAGGTATGCAAAATATTGTAGTGATGAGCGAAAAATTAAGCAGAAAAAGCTTAAGCAAAAATTCATGTTAGCCCAGACAAATTTTGCTCAGAGAGGGTTTAAGAACCAGACTTTTGCAGGAAATCAAGGTGATATGCAAGGGGTTGGTGCACAAGCAGGAGTACAAGGTACTTAAGGAGGTTGTGGTAGAGGTAGAGCTGTTCTGCTTGATCCAAATTCAGATGTGGATGTTGCAACTCTAGGAAAATTACTCTTTGCCACTACTGTAACAAGATCAGGCTTTGGAAGAGGGAGTGTAGGCTTATACCTGATGGAGTAAATGGAAATGTACAAATGCAGTAAGGAAGCCAAATGCAAATACAAATGCAAATACCAATATAGAAACAGGTCCCGATGATACAAGTCCCACAAGCTCAGATGGTCCCACAAAATACGGGAAAACCTCAATTTCATTTGAATCACTTGCCTAAAACAAACTTAAATCCCTTTCTAAATTAAAATCAGAATACATTTCAACAGTTTCCTGTATTTGATAATTACATTTTTGACTCTGACAATTCCCAATGACGGTGCCTGAGGGGGAAGGAAGATTGCATGCTTGGAGCAGTCTTAGAGGTAGACCAGAGGACTCCATTCATAGAAGGTGAGGTGAATGGCCTCTGCATATCATTTGTTATTGATACAGGTGCTACCAGATCCACTGTTAGAACAGCGGACGTCCCAGACCTACCCCTCTCAGGAAAGAATATCCAAGTTGTAGGAGTTTCAAATAAAAAAAGTAGAAAAACGGTTTCTGAGAAAGTTCCCGTAAAAATAGGCTTATGCAAAGAAAGTCATCAATTTGTTGTTTGCGTCACGAGTCCTGTAAATCTGCTAGGGTGAGATTTATGGTGCAAGTTAAATTGCACAATTTATTGTACACCACAGTTTAAAATGGCATGACAAAATTCAGCTGTTGGGTTGTTCCCAGTGAGAACAATTGAAAAGTTACCTCCTGCTCTAAAAGAAACAGTGAACCCAGTAGTATGGGACTTTACAGGAAAAGATATTGGACTAATCAAAGGTGTAAAAGTAGTCCGAGTCACACTAAAACCAAATGCAGTTTATCCAAGAACACCACCATACTATTTGACATCAGAGACAATTGTAGAAATGACAATTGTAATCGAAGATATGTTGATCAAAGGGATTTTGAGGGAATTGGTCGGAGTCCATGCAACTCTCGGATCGTAGGTTTACAGAAGCCCCATAGTAAATATCGTGTTGTGCAGGATCTCCAATAAATGTATCGTATTGTTGTTCCATGCTGTCCTGTGGTACCAAATCCAGCCACTATACTTTTTCAATTTCTGTGCACTGCAGGATGATTTACTATTAATCTCTGCCAAGCTTTTCTCTCAGTACCATTACACGAGGAAAGTCAGTACTTTTTTTACTTTGTATTTCAGCAGAGAGTATTGGCATGGGCTGAGTCCCTGGCGGGTATAGGGAGAGTTCTTCCATTTTCAACCAGATGTTGAAAAAGAATCTGGAGTCATTACAGATGCCCTACAAATCAGTATTTGTGCAATACATTGATGTCCTACTTGTGGCATCAAAGACACAAGAAGCCTGTAAGTAGGACACAATTGCACTATTGAATCAGCTAGCTGAGTAAGGACACAAGGTGTCTCCAGGGAAATTACAATACTGTCAAAAAGAAGTTCAGTATCTAGAACACAACATTGAACAAGCATTAAAAATGCAATAGGTCTCGTCTTTATTAAAGTTTAAGCAATTCTGTTTGTAATTAGTTGTTTTTTTAGCGTTGCTTTTATTAGTGTTTTTCAAACTTTCATGTACATTACATGCATATGTATTTATATATGTATATTTATGCATGCATTAATATTTGTATTTATATAGATATGCAGATGTATATATATATATATATATGTTTCTAAATGTATGTATATTATCTACTGGCGGTCGCCAGTAGATAGTTATAGTTAGGATCGTGTTTCCATAGGAAATCTAAAAATTCTATTTTGAATAACTTTGGCGCCGGTTGACGAATCCTCGCGAAATTTTCAAAACTAATGGGGCGCTCCGCTCAGCTCCTACCCTGAAAGTCTCGGGGTGATTCGTCAAGGGGGGGCTGAGAAAAAAGGGGGTACCAAAACGCGTTTTCCCCATGCATTTTTCCATAGGACCTTTAGTCGAAGGTACAGCCCGAACGGCTGAACAGAATTACTTGAAATTTGGAAGAGAGGTAGTCCTCAGGTCAGGGAAGTGCCTTTTGCAGGTCTGGTGTCAATCTGTTCAGTAATTCCTGAGAAAATAGCATTTAAAAGCATATAAATATCTATACGCGCGCACCGTGTGCCCACCGTGCGCGCACGGTTCCGCGCGCGAGCGAAATTCTGATCGGTTGATAGATGTCAGTAAACATTCGAATCGGTCGTAATCAGGAAGTGTCGGCCGCCATTTTGTCTGTCGCACTGAAAAGGAAAGGTGGAAAAAAGGTGGAAAACGTGTAAAGGGGGCAGGGAAGAGAGTTCCTGACCCCCTAGCCTTTGTCAGGGGGTCACAGAAGGACCCCCAAGGGTGACATTTTTTAAAATTATTTTTGAAAAAAATTGCGGGGTGCGCACACGGTGAAAAACCTTGAAAAAATCTTTTTTTATAAATACATAACTTAGCATTTAAAAAACCGTACAAATTCACTTAAAAAACCATAGGTTTCACACACGTTATAGTTAGGAGTTAGCATTTAAAAAACCTTGCAAATCCACCGCAAAAACCATAGGTTTCACACATGTTATAGTTAGCTGGACATTTCACTCGTAAAAAAACAATGAAATTCCCCCATTATAGTTAGTTCAGATAACTATAATTCGCGCGACTGCCACTCTATCACAAGGATGATGTCATGAGTGATGCCACTGACCATGTCATGAGTGATGTAATATGTGACGTCATGAGCAGTGGATTGCGGGCGTGCGAGTTAGAGTTATCTGAACTAACTATAACGGGGGAATTTCATTGGTTTTTTACGAGTGAAATGTCCATGAGGAAATATGAATTTTGTGATCAGTTATGTCCCCTATCGTAGACCCCAACGGCTCCATGTGCATGCTATAAGTACATGTATGTTCCCTCCTGCTCCAGTTCTGAAGACGCAAATATATGTGCGTCCACCGTCAACATGTCCTCTTTCAGATCCGCCATGAATGGGTCAGATATTCCATTCCTAAGTATGAAAGGCCACCGACTTTATGTGGTTCACTTTCCACATTTCACAGATTCAGGCGAGTAGGCCCGAATTCTGTCATCAAGCCTTTTCCTGCCTTCTGCCTCTGAAAGCTCCAGTCTGAGCCTGCATCTGTGACCATGAACTTTGTCTTACTCCTTGCGCGGCTAACGGTACCTGATCCAGCCTGTCGCCTGCCAAAAACTGTATTTCACCTTCGAGATTATCTCCTTCGCTCCTCATCCGATGCATTCCTGTCTAGTAGTTTAGGTAAACATTCCTCCAGCTACCATGCAAAGGGGCCAGGCCTCGCTGTCCTCATGCAAGTAATTCATAGCCCCGTTACCATGGAATATTCCTACCCCCTCGCATCTAGTGTAGACACTTAGACGCTTGTACATGCACTAACAGTCAGTATAGTCAGTATAGAATAAGATTCTATCCTAAGAGACCTTTCCTTTTGGATAACACAGTTCTTTAAACATAGGATATTAGATATGATTTGGAATTAGGTTGACATAACCCCAGACTTCTGTCTCCACATGTAGAGCTAAATGTCAAGTCCCCTTCACCCTCTAGTTGCACGTCAATCACACGTCATGCGGCTGCGTGCGCATCTTTGCCAAAACATTTCTGCTGACATTGCAGGATTCTTTTATGGATCCACCCACTTGTGACATCATGTTTAATGACGTTTCTTGAATTACGCCCTCTATTAGCTACGTATGCACCTTTTATCAGCTGTTACGCCTCTTGCATCTGTTTCACTGTAATGTATTTTCTATAAAACTGCCTATCTGTTAATAATATATGCTCCCTTCCTTCCTGAACTTTCGTGGTGATGGAATAGAAGGTCCACAATTCGAATTGTCTTCCTTTTTATAGGAATAAAGCATTTTTAAACCTCTAATACCACGGATTCTGCCTCTTATATTTACTGAGTTATTCTTGATAGACTTTACCGCATAAAAAATAGTACCGGTAACGAAATATTTACCACATAAATTGGCGCCCGAACAGGGACACGTTCTCATCTCACGCGCCGGCGGTGCGTTGCAGGCCCGGTCTCCTGCCACAGCTGAACGGACAAAAACGCGTACCTGCAGGATTTCCTGTATCTCCCTCCGGCCAAGCGGGGACGACTGAGGCTGCGATCAACACCCAGACGAGGCGGTGAGAAGTGCGAAGTATCCCGACCAGAGCCTAGCTGAGAGAGCAAGATCCGAGGTATACAGAGTCCCGCCAGGTTCCGAAGTTCCGAGTCCAGTCGAGTCGAGTCCAGTCCGGTCCAGTTTCAGTTCCGTTCCGAGGCCTTCCGTTCCGATCTACCCGGTGAGTACCATTACCGGGGAGGCATTATACGTGCACATAGTCTGTGCCGGTCAAGACGGGTTTGGGTACACAAATCCGGTCTGCACTGTTTCAGCAGTGTATCTGTACTGTTTAGCAGTATATATAGTAATATAGTATGTTTTGCATATAAATAAGTATTATCTAGTGTCAGTATAATGTCAATAACTAGTTTTCTATTAGTTATCATTGTTCGTTAAAACTGTTAAGCGTTAAATGTTTTAATACGTTCTATATATTGTGGTGTGAATGACTGTCCATTATTGTGTTTTCTTGTATAAAGTGTGTTCTAGAAACAAGATCTAAAAATGCCGCTCTTTTCGAAACTAAGACAGATCAAAACTAGAAAAGGTGTACTCGAAGAAGCTGTTCCCATTCCACCTAGGGATACTCCAGGATACTTTATGTATCATAAGCATGGTCTAGATGCCGTATTATTTCTTGATTTATGGGTGGACTACACCAAAGAATTACCAGAGAGTCAGAGATGGCCCGCAGCGGGGACCTGGGATGCAGATTGCATCATGAGAGTAGAAGAAGAATTATGGAAAAAGAAAGCCAGACAGTCACAGAAAGATGCTATTGAATTATGGCGTAAAGAATCATACAGACGTACAGAAAAAGCACTCAGACAGGAAGAGAAAGGTAGAGAGAATTCAAATAAAACACGAGAAAATCTATTACTTGAGGAAGGTACCCGAGTAAAATCAGAACAAGTAGATAGACAAAGAAACGCCCTTATGAATGGTATGTATCCACTTCTGGCCGAAGGGTTACCTAAGGCTACTCCGGAAATACCAAAAGACTTGCCACCTCCATTGTTTCCGATAAAAGCACATCCCAAATCACATCCCAAAACAGCAAAGGACGTTTTTCTTTCGTCCTATTTAGATGACGCAGCTCCCGAGTATGCTAATGCCATACCACCCACACCGCTTGCCGATGGTGTTCAACACCAAGAGCATCCGTCTGTATCCCCGCAATTACAAACTCCTACACAAGTTCCAACAGACCCGTCCGTTTCTACAGTTTTTCCCGCATCTACAATCTCTATCCTACGCCCAACGAATCCTTTCGTGCCTAGCACCTCAGACGGTGCTACAGGAGGTACGACAGACATGTTTGCCACTCCGCCGCGAAATAAACAGACTCTTAGAGATTTAGCCCTCCAACGTACGCCCAAACTAGCAACTCCCGACATGCTTAAGGAACTTCTAGTAGATTGTAGATATGATCCTGTGCCCGGTAAACGGGACGAAATGCTGCTGTCATCATTACGTATTCGACGAGCTGCAATATATTTAACAAAGCTACCAGGAATGACTACACATTTAGAAAATATATATCACTTTGTCCAGTCAGGGCGAAGTCCTGAAAGTATTAGCAGAGCCATGGAGTACCAGAAAGCGGAGGTACAGGGACAACTGTTACGTTTCCTCATAAACTGTGTAATCAGAAATCAAGACCGGCCTGGGGTAAATCCGGAAGAAATACAAAAACTTGTCACTTGGGGTCAGAATATATCAGAAGGGAGACATGATAAACAGTTATGTATAGTCGCTATGTACCGAAAGATCCGCAAAGAAGTAGAACGAATACACGAAGAAAGATTAGAGGTAGACGCCGCTAACCTAAACAGAGAAGAGGAGGAGCAAGAGTCAGAGCAAGTAGAAACGATAGCTTATGTAGGTAGAGGAAGACCCCATAATAATACCAGAGGTTTTAATGATCCGGTACGTCCAATACGTCCAGAATATAATAGACATTTTCCAAACCCTATGTTAAATACAAAATCCCCCGAACACTTATTCCAAGCCGCTGATAAATTACTCCGAGATCGAAGGGGGTACCACATGCTCGATTCCATGGACGAACAAGAATTAGCCAGGTCAGCAGTACAATGGGCTGACAGTCCCAGCGAATACAATGACGATGTACTTGCACACACGTTTCTGAATCTAGATCCATATGAACAGCGTTTAGCTAGTATATACATGATTCAACACCTCCTTATATTATATAAAAGCCAACACTCCGATCCAGGACCCTTACCTGACATATTGACAGAACTACTCACGAACATATGGAAAGGGTCAGGTACTGATTTGATTAAAGAAATACTAGAATGCCGAAACCAATATTTAAATTTCGTATGCCCAGAACACGTTCCAGTTCCCATAATGGGAAGAAAAATGTATCACATAGATAGACAGAACCCGTTACGCGAAGTACACCCAATTAGAGGTGCCGGTGATAATTTTACACGCGTGTTTGTGTACACACCTATAACTAAATTAGAATTATTAGAAATGAAGAAAGTAGTACCCAGCCATGACAAAGACCCAGCAGGTTTCCACCGTGAGATAAAAGACATGTTACTCATGGGAGAGTATACCTACCCCGACATTATGAAAATATTAAAAGTCCTACTACCCGCCGGTGTTTATGAAAAACTCAAAGAAAAAGAATGGGAGGTGGGAGACCAAAAGATAGATTGGACAGCATTAGAAAACGAAGAAAAGGCCCGAGCTGCAGGAGCAGGGCTTGGGGAAAAGACTACAGCACTAGCAGGATTACTAATACAGGTATTGCCACGTTTATTAACTACGAAAAAGGAAGACTGGGGTGCAATCTCAGCCTGTAAACAAAAGCCAGACGAAGACACTAGTGATTTCTATTCCCGATTTGAAAAATGTTTTGGTATAAATAGTGGCATAAAAGCCAGTAGTGAGTCATACCCACATCTGTTTGTGACAAAATTAGTTGAAAATTCTCTGATACAAGTTAAGAATAGAGTATTGAAATTCGAAAGTACCTGGCAAGGTAATACCCCATCACAGATGCTACAGATGTTACAATATCATCACAATAGAATTAGAGAAGAACAAGAACACGAACAAAGACGTATGAAAGATACAAAAATGAAAATGCTTGTTGCACAGTCAGTTCCAGCCGATAGTCATCAAAAAGGTGATTCCGCAGGCTCTGCGAAAGGGACATGCAACTATTGTAAACAACCAGGTCATTATATACACGATTGTCCAGTCCTGAAACATAATATTGCCACAGGTAGAACGCATGAGAGACCACGTCCACCTAGACAGGATCAGAATCAACAACAAATACCTCAGCATGCACAACCTAGGTTAGCTCCGCAACAATTAGCTCCGCAACAGGGAGCTCCACAACAGACTATAGCACCACCACAAGCGCAGCCTATTGCTGCAACACAAGCAACGACACAACAGATGTATCAGTATGCACAAGCAGATTATCCCGATTATCAGCGATACTCATGAGATAGCCTAGAGAGGGAAGTTGGCTTACCCCTTATTGAGGTTCCTGTAGACCAAGAGGGACCTTATGTACATAGCAAATTATTAGGGGAAGACAGAAAGTTTTTACTTGATACAGGGGCAAGCAGAACAACTATAAGACGTAGTGAAGTTCCAGGGGCACCCCTCTCAGGCTCACAGAATATTTCCCTTGGATTCTCAGGAAAACCTATAATTAATGATGTAACACAACCTCTTCCACTTACAGTCGGTCCATTGACACGAACTACAGATTTATTGCTTACTAAATCATGTCCAGAAAACTTGTTAGGCATAAAAACATTGAAAGCTCTAGGAGCTATAATATGTTGTTCTCCGGAAGGAGTACGACTATTTTTACGTGACTTTAAAGGTCACTACGTATCCAGAGACATGGATTACCGACTGCAGAATTTACCTACACATTTATGGGCACAAGGCCCCACTGATGTTGGTTGCATGAACATTACACCATATCGAGTTACACTGAAAACAGGAATAGTACTACCACGAATGCGACAATACAAGTTACCCCCCGATGCTGTTGTGGCTTTGCTGCAAATAATTGACGAGCTCATTACACAAGGAGTGGTTGTCGAAACTGACTCCAATGTATGTAATTCTCCGATAATTCCGATTCTTAAAAGAACGGATCCAAAAGCTCCACCAGTATATCGATTAGTTATTGATCTGCGCGAATTAAATAAATGTATTGTGCCACAATACCCCGTGGTCCCAGATATCTCTTCATTACCCACAGCTATTGACTCAGAAGCAACGTTCTTCACTGTAATTGATCTCAAGAATGCTTTCTTTAGTGTCCCAATCGATCCGGAAAGTCAATATTTATTCGGATTTAGTTTAAATGGACGAAGTTTTAAATTCACACGCGCACCTCAAGGATTTACAGAAAGCCCCAGCATCTATAGCCAAGCACTGAAACGAGAACTTGACAGTATCCACATGCCAGTTAACACTGCCTTGCTTCAATATGTCGATGATCTGCTGATCACCGCTCGAAGCGAACCTGAATGTGAAAAAGCGTCACTGACGGTTTTAAAATTTTTGGCTGACAAGGGGCACAAGGTGTCCCCTTCTAAGCTGCAATTCTGTGTCCAGCGAGTTGTTTACCTTGGGCACTCGCTGTCCAAGGAGGGAAGGCAGCTTACATCCGACCGCATCCAGTTAATCGCTAACATGCCACCACCCAAGACACAAAAGGAGGTGCGGGCTTTTATAGGCCTCACTTCATACTGTAGGCAGTGGATCCCTCAATATGCATTTCTAGCAAAACCACTCATCCAGTTGACAACACAGGAGGCAGCCACATCGACTGTCCTCCCTTGGACTCAAGAACATACACACGCCTTTGAAAGCTTAAAGAAAGCTTTATGCCAAGCACCAGTCCTAGCAACACCATGTTACAGTAAACAGTTTACACTCTTCGTTACAGAACGCGAAGGTACTGCTTTGTCAGTACTCACTCAGGAACAAGCAGGATCACACAAACCATGTGCTTATTTCTCTAGTACATTAGATCCAGTAGCTCAGGCTCTTCCTGCGTGCCTGAAATCAGTGGCAGCAACAGCTTTAGCAATCAGACAAAGCGATGCCATAGTGTTAGGACATCAATTGACAGTACAAGTACCACACGCAGTAGAGGTTCTCTTGAACCGCACACAGACACAACACTTGACTATAGCGAGACTCACCGGTTACGAATTAACATTGTTTCAGCCACATATAGAAATCAGACGTTGTAATACGTTAAATCCTGCCACACTGTTACCAGTGAGCGGAACAGATCCATTGGCACATGATTGTGTTGAAGTTATTACTATCACGACGAAACTCAGACAAGACTTGACAGACATCCCTTTGTCAGATCCAGACTTGACATTGTATGTAGATGGGTCATGTATGAGAACAAGTACAGGAGAGCTAGTGGCCGCTTACGCAGTCACAACAGACACTGAAGTCATTGAAACAAATTGTATTAACACTTTGTCAGCTCAAGCAGCAGAGCTCACCGCTCTGACACAAGCCTGTATTCAAGCCACAAACAAAAAGGTCAACATATACACAGATTCACGTTATGCCTTCGGAGTCGTCCATGACTTCGGCGTACTGTGGCGAGAGAGAGGTTATTTAACTTCTCACGGTGCCCACATCCAACACGGACCCCTCATTCAAGCCCTATTAGATGCGATTCATCTACCTACTGAAATATCGATTATGAAATGCAAAGCCCATACAAAGGTTACCGATATTATTTCTCAGGGTAATGACCTAGCTGACAGAACAGCTAAACAGACTGCTCAGAATCAGACTCTCACAACTGACATGACAAAGACAATAGTCCCGACACTAACACATTGCATGACAGTTAAGGATCCCGCCCTTGATGTAATTGACATACAGACACATGCTACACCAGAAGAAATAAAGAAATGGACTGAATTAGGAGGGATCCAAACAGATCAGGGATGGATGACGAAGGAAAAATCTATATGGTTTCTTCCCGACTCTATGGTCCAAGTCATCATTAACACAATACATAGTCCAGCACACCTAGGAGAGAAAGCTATGCTAGACAGCATTCAACACATTTGGTTTAACAAACACTTGCGAGCCGCAGCTAAACAAAAGGTTCGTACCTGTATGATATGTTGTCAGTTTAATCCAGGTAAAAGCATCCCCGTAGAGCAGGGTGGATTTCAACCTCCCGATCATGCTTTTGAAGTCCTCCAGATGGATTATATCCAGATGGAACGATGTCGAGGATTCAAATATGTTCTCGTAGTTGTCTGTGCTCTTTCCCGTTGGACAGAAGCATACCCGGTTTCAGATTACACTGCCCCGACTACTGCCAAACAGTTAGTTCGAGAATTCTTCCCACGGTGCGGTTTACCACGTGTTGTCTACTCAGATAACGGCCAGCCGTTCTCATCCGAACTAATGAAACACGTTTCCCTTCTATTAGGATATCAATGGAAATTTCACTGTGTCCGACATCCCGAGGCAGCAGGTCTCGTAGAACGCCATAATCAAACTTTGAAAATTAGATTGTCCAAAATATGTAGAGAAAAAGGAGTCGATTGGATAGTAGCCTTACCAGTTGCGCTCCTTTACATGAGAATGGTAGCACATTCTCGAACAGGGCTATCCCCGTATGAGGTGATCTTCGGTAGACCACCAAATATGTGGGGGACGCCTATACCTCGTAAAATCACTGACGTTGACTGTAATATGCTGACAGATTACCTGGCTTCCTTGATGTCTGCACTACAATCTTGTCGTTCACAGGTATCCGCAGCTTTTCCCGACAATACTGAGGTGAAGCCCCATGACGTGGTTCCTGGTGACCTGGTGCTGGTCAGGAATTTTGACCGGAAGACCCAACTGGATCCTAGGTGGAAGTCACCGAAGTTGGTTTTACTCACCACAAGGACAGCCGTGAAAATCGAGGGAAGAAAAGGGTGGTTGCACTCGAGTCATATCAAGAAATTTTATGGACTACCACCCAGTGTAGATACACAACCCTGTATTCCCTCACAAACAGACTCAAAGCTCCCCTTGGTTGAGCAATCGAACTCAGAAATTTATAAACTAAAGTTGAGGTCTAGTAAGTCAGACAATTTGATTGTTTAAGTCCTCTCCAAGGTGAATCGGTTGAATTTGTCTCTGACATGTATCCTCTAGACCGGAATAGAGAAAGAAATCAGCGAAAGCAGCTGAAAAAGCATGCGTATTGTAAATCACTTCGTAGTCACTGTACAGTAACATTATTAATTTTGTTTTTTTAAAGTCTTTTGATTATTATTTTTAGCATACTATTGCACATGTATTACCCTATTCTTAAACGTGCTTATAATATAACTGCAGAACATTCTTTTAGCGAATTTCCTCCGCATGAGTTGTCATATAGATTTGCGCTGCGCAACAACACATTCATTAGTATGTTACATCATTCCCATCAAACAAGCAATGCCACAAATTGTTGGATATGTGGCCGACTCCCTCCCTATCAGAACTATAAGGGAGTTTTGCCCCTCTTTCCATATCCATTCACACACAATGGCTCCTGTGGAGCATGGTTTAGTTTGATCAATACCCTAGATTCAAATTCCGCAGTTTATCAAGACAACTGGGTATGGGGAAACCTGAACCTAGTTTTGCTTAAAGTCTGCTACCCTAACAAGGAGGGACTTCCCAAAAGAACAGGAACTGATCTAGAAAATGAAGTATATGGATTAGGTAACTTTACACTTAACCTCATGATCCTGAACGTTGAATCTGAAGCTACACCAATCTTGCCCGCCATGTCAGTATTCCCAGTAAAAGGGGAATTATGTATAAGAAAGAATGGTTCCATACACATGGGCCATAGTAAATGCACCACTGTAATAAAATTCAGTGATCAAGGCAAGTCTACATTTAGAGCTTCCCATCATTCCTACTTCATATGTGGCCAGACCGCATATATATGTCTACCTCTAGATTGGGATGGTACCTGTTACATAGCATTCCTTCTGCCACCTGTTTTCCTAGCTCCTCCTGATTATCATAGAAATACTCATTTAGTACACAATAGACAGAGAGAGATCTCCCAATTGTCGATTACACTGAAACGGCATGGGAAAAATACACAGATTTCAATAAAGGTTTCTTTCCCTATATAGGTACAGTCACTAATAGTAAGCTGATACGTAGATTAACCAGAACCCTTGAAGCAGTAGTGAACGAAACTATTTCCGCCTTAGGCAATTTAACAGAAGATCAGTCTGCTATGCGGATTGTTGTGCTTCAAAATCGTCTTGTCCTTGACGTCATCCTGGCCGATAGGGGCGGAGCTTGTAGGGTCATCGGATCAAGTTGTTGCATTTTCATACCAGAAAATTCACCGTCTGTATATAAAGCCATAACCCGCCTTCATAAGATTATAAGCCAGATACACCAGAGTCCAGGCACCTGGACTTGGTCCGGTTGGTTCTGGGGCGTGTTGTCAGCCTGGGGATGGAGAATCCTATCCTTCCTAGGTATTGGCTTTCTCATACTATTCAGTTGCTGCTTATGTCTACAATGTGGGCCAGCGATTTGTGGTCTGTGTGCCACCTCGTGTATCCCACCTCCAAGTTTTCATTCGAGATCCCGGAAGAAGAAAGAAGAACAAATGATGCTATATGAACAGATCGATGGATTGATGAAAATCGATATCTCCTAAGGGTCCGAAGGGGACAAGGAGGGAATGAGGAAATATGAATTTTGTGATCAGTTATGTCCCCTATCGTAGACCCCAACGGCTCCATGTGCATGCTATAAGTACATGTATGTTCCCTCCTGCTCCAGTTCTGAAGACGCAAATATATGTGCGTCCACCGTCAACATGTCCTCTTTCAGATCCGCCATGAATGGGTCAGATATTCCATTCCTAAGTATGAAAGGCCACCGACTTTGTGGTTCACTTTCCACATTTCACAGATTCAGGCGAGTAGGCCCGAATTCTGTCATCAAGCCTTTTCCTGCCTTCTGCCTCTGAAAGCTCCAGTCTGAGCCTGCATCTGTGACCATGAACTTTGTCTTACTCCTTGCGCGGCTAACGGTACCTGATCCAGCCTGTCGCCTGCCAAAAACTGTATTTCACCTTCGAGATTATCTCCTTCGCTCCTCATCCGATGCATTCCTGTCTAGTAGTTTAGGTAAACATTCCTCCAGCTACCATGCAAAGGGGCCAGGCCTCGCTGTCCTCATGCAAGTAATTCATAGCCCCGTTACCATGGAATATTCCTACCCCCTCGCATCTAGTGTAGACACTTAGACGCTTGTACACGCACTAACAGTCAGTATAGTCAGTATAGAATAAGATTCTATCCTAAGAGACCTTTCCTTTTGGATAACACAGTTCTTTAAACATAGGATATTAGATATGATTTGGAATTAGGTTGACATAACCCCAGACTTCTGTCTCCACATGTAGAGCTAAATGTCAAGTCCCCTTCACCCTCTAGTTGCACGTCAATCACACGTCATGCGGCTGCGTGCGCATCTTTGCCAAAACATTTCTGCTGACATTGCAGGATTCTTTTATGGATCCACCCACTTGTGACATCATGTTTAATGACGTTTCTTGAATTACGCCCTCTATTAGCTACGTATGCACCTTTTATCAGCTGTTACGCCTCTTGCATCTGTTTCACTGTAATGTATTTTCTATAAAACTGCCTATCTGTTAATAATATATGCTCCCTTCCTTCCTGAACTTTCGTGGTGATGGAATAGAAGGTCCACAATTCGAATTGTCTTCCTTTTTATAGGAATAAAGCATTTTTAAACCTCTAATACCACGGATTCTGCCTCTTATATTTACTGAGTTATTCTTGATAGACTTTACCGCATAAAAAATAGTACCGGTAACGAAATATTTACCACATCCAGCTAACTATAACATGTGTGAAACCTATGGTTTTTTAAGTGAATATATATATATTCAATGAAAAAACCAAAGGTTTCACACACGTTATAGTTAGCTGGACATTTCACTCGTAAAAAACCAATGAAATTCCCCCGTTATAGTTAGTTCAGCTAACTATAACTCGCGCGCCCGCAATGCACTACTGATGACGTCACATATTACATCACTCATGACATGGTCACTGACATCACTCATGACATCACTGATGACATCTCAAATGACATCACTGATGACATCACTGATGACATCATCCAGTGAATGTGTGTTTTTCTGAAAATTAAATATGTTTTATATATGTATATCTCAAGGTCAATGGAAGAATAAATGGGTATATAAGTGTCTAAATGGATGCTTTATTTTAGAAAAATGTATTTTGTAACTGATTAAGTGTATCATAGTGAATACATGGCTTACTGAGTAATGTTTAAATATGTAAATATCTGTATCAGTCTCTCACTTTGTGTATAAGTGGCTGCATGGGTTGGTGAGTAGCTTCATGGGTGTCTATATAGGTTATTAGTTGTTTTTTTGAGTATCAGTCTGAGTGTCTGCATGGTTCGGTGGGGGGTATTACGTAGTGCATAGGTGCATGAATGAGTGATTCACTCTTTGTATGTGTTGAAGACAGCATGTGTGCAGGAATGTATGGGTGGATGAGTGTGTGTATGGGTGTGTTAGTGAGTGAATGACTGTCTCAATAGTGTCTTTATGAGTAACTACATATGTTTTAAACTAGTATATGTGAATATTGGTGTATATAAGTGAGTATATGTGAGAGTGAAAGATTGAAAGAGTTCCTGTATGAATAAGTATGTGTTTCTATAAGTGACTGTTCATAAGACTAAGTATGTGTAAGTTTCCGTAGAAGTAAGTGTGGTGGTGTGTGTATAACTGTATATGCAAATAAATATATGTTTGTTTCTTTATTAGCATGAGTGACTGTGTGTGAGTAACTCTATGGATGAGTGGCATTGTGTAACAGGATGTATAGGTGTATGAGTACATATGATGAGTGAGTACATGTATGAGTGACTGTATAGGACTGTTGGTGAATGAGTGGATGTGTATGTGGTTCTTAGAATTACTGAAGAGGTTGTTGTAACTGGTATTGGTATGTCCATTGTTTTGAAAATTTTAGTCTCTATTTTTGAATGTGTGTATCAAAGGTTATATTAGGGGAAGAGGAGGTCTGCCACTCTATCACAAGGATGATGTTATCAGTGATGTCATCAGTGATGTCATTTGAGATGTCATCAGTGATGTCATGAGTGATGTCAGTGACCATGTCATGAGTGATGTAATATGTGACGTCATCAGTAGTGCATTGCGGGCGCGCGAGTTATAGTTAGCTGAACTAACTATAACGGGGGAATTTCATTGGTTTTTTACGAGTGAAATGTCCAGCTAACTATAACGTGTGTGAAACCTTTGGTTTTTTCATTGAATTTCTAAGGTTTTTTAAATGCTAATTCCTAACTATAACGTGTGTGAAACCCATGGTTTTTTCAGTGAATTTGCAAGGTTTTTTTAATGCTAATTCTTATATTTACCTTTTTTTTTTTTTTTTTTGCAATGTTTTATACATATTTTTATTTTAATTTTCTATCCTTTTTTAAAGACTATGGTTAAATTTTAAAAATTCTACAATATATTTTTTATTTTTACCTTTTTTTAAAACTAAACAGGTAAGATTTATTAGTATAACATAGTGTTTTTTAAATTCCCCTTTTTTTTTTTTTTTTAGTATTTTTTTAACGTGCGCGTACGGTAAGCGCACGTCTTGCTTTTATTACGTTAGATTTCTACGCTGTTTGCGTTCATTTACGCAATTTGCGTAGACGTACGTCACGCGTACGCGGCGCGTAACGCGTACGCTGCACGCGCATGTTACGCGGAAGTGAAGGGGTGTGCCTGTTTTGCGCATGCGCGCGTGCGTGTGTCTTTTTTACGCGCATGCGTACTTTTGCCGTAAGCGCACCGTAAGCGCACCATAAGCGTAACGTACGCGCACGTTGGGTCATGTGATCAAGAAACAAGACTTTTGATTGGTTTTTACTACTTTCAGTTCTAGAACTCTCCTACACCACACCCATTCCCCTCATTTCTGCTTGTGATCCCTTAGGAGAAGGAGCTGGGTTGTCTTTGTGATACGATGGCAGAACAGCAGAGCTCTTCTGAGAGTGAGGCTAGCAGCACTACCTTGAGGCAGAGAAGGAGGAAACAAAAGACCTCTTTCATATGGGAGTATTTTTCTTTTCCAGAGGGCAAGAAAAAGGTAAATGCACCCTTAGTGACTTGTAAGCTTTGTGGCCGTGTACTTTCAAGAGGGAATCCCAACAAGAAGTATTCCTTCGGGAATCACACCATGTTGAGACACCTTCAAGATGTACACGGTAGGACACATGCTCGACATACTGAAGGTAACCCTTCAGTAAGTCAACCAAGCACATCCACAGCAGCTCAGCCTGGTCCATCATCTGCAGGGCCGAGTCCATCTTCGGTAGGTCAGCTGAGCCCTTCATCTGTGGGGGGAGCATCTCCTTTTTCTCGTCCTCTGGAAACCAACCATCGGTTTGCGAGGGTTTTAATTCAGTGCGCCACTTGTCATGATCTAATTTGTCATAGGGAGACCAGTGTTGCCCTAGTGAACAATTTAATAGATCAGCACATTTGTCGTACCGACTAATATTCCCATTCTTTCTTTCCTCTGTCCCTGCATGAACACAACGGCTCTTTTAAGAGCCAACCTTACCTTTTAACTTTTTTTTATATATTTTTCAAAACTTTTTTTTATTTTTTTTTACCGTACGCGTACGGTACGCCAAATTTTTTTTTTTTTTTTTTTAAAAACACTAAAAATCAATTATCACATTACAAGGTCCTTGAGAGACTACAATGAAAAACTGAAAATGTGATTGTGGAGAAGTGGAAAAAAGGGACCATGAAATTTTTGACTTACCATACCCACTTTAAAAATTATTTATGAATTAAAATTTAATTTTAATTGCTTTATCAGTGGTTCAAGTTTTCGAAAATTTTCTATCTCAATCTGAAAAAAAAGAAAAAAGTATTAATATTTAATAAAACATTTTATAATACAGTACACATATTTACATATTTTCCCAAAAAATGTTTGCCTTTTTTTTGCTGTTTTCAGAATATATTGCATTTCACTATAAATTGTGAAAGCAATTGCATTCATCATTTAACAGCGGGCAAAAAAAAAATAACAATCTCAAAGATTGTTTTAAAAAAGCCCAGAATCTCTTTTTACTTAAACATAACATTATAGAAATGCATAATATTCTAAAAAAATATCATCTAATATCAATACTTATTTCTTTAAAATACCGTCTGACATTTTTGTTTCAGAAGTATAATCACAAAAATATATCTCAAATAACTCCACAGTACATCTGGTTCCATTTCCTTTAGGCCAAATAGTAATTTTAAAATTCTTTTTTGATTAAATTTCCAATGTTAATCCAATAAAATTCTAAAGTTTAAATTGTTCAGATCTCACCGATTCTCTGTAACATTTTGGTTTCCGATTGATTAATTAATAATTAAATAAGTCCACAATACAATTGTTTACCTTTCCTCATGGCCAAATAGTAATTTTAAAAATCTTTTTTGAATAAATTTCCAATGGCAATCCAATAACATTCCAAAATGTAAATTGTGCAGATGTTACCGATTTTGTCTAAATTTTTGGTTTTCCAAAGTTTCATTAAAAATTTAAAAAGTCCACATTACAACCTTTCCATTAGGCCAAATGATAATTTGTAAAATCATTTTTTTTTTTTAAATTCCAATGGTAATCCAATAAAATGGTAAAATTGTTTTGTACAGATCTTGCCAAGTCTCTCTAAAAGTTAGGTTTCAGGAAGATTAGATAGGAATTTGCTAAATCAAAAGGCAAACGTTGCTTGAAAATCAATTGGGAATCATTACACAGTGTCCAGCCTTTTTCATATTTAAGATAAACTGTGTAATGTCCAGAAGTAACAGTAGGTCCTTCATGGAAAATTATTGCAACTGTTACAAAAGTTTTTCCTGAAATTGATAATTGCTGTCCTGTAAACTTCTTTATTAAAGTATCCAATTTTGAACCATCAGCTTTACATCGTTGCATCATTAAAATTACATATTTTCTGTATTCCTTTAAAATTAACGTTGAAAACATTTCAGATTGACACTCACTGCATTCCATGCTATGATTAGCATCTTTAACTAATTTAGCAAAAGTGACTGTTTTACTTTCTGGCAATGTTAAATAAATAAACCTTTCAGAATCAACATTAGAGCCACATGTATTGTAACAGTTTTCACAACTATGTTCCCATTTATAAGAGACACCAAACATATTTTCAATGGGAACCCCTTCTTCTTCCAGTACCTGAAGAAAAAACATCAAGAATTCCTGTGCGTCTTGCTGTACATTTTGAGAAAACTGTGTTCGTCCTGAACATACATCTAAAAGTTTTCTAATTTCAGTAGCACTTTCTATTTGAGTTTTATCATTACTCAGCTTTTGAAAAAGGAGACTCAACTCAGAACAGAATCTTTTTCTCTGATTTACTATTATCTGCTCTTGCACACTTTCCAGATAAAATGCAACATTCAGCACTACATTAGCGTAGCAGTTGACACCAGAGCTATTTTCAAAATGACAACCTACAACCTCTTCAACATTTTCCTTTTTCTTTTTGCTTGCAATTACATCACTCCTCTTTTTTTTCCTCCTCTCTACATCTTCATTACAGATATTCTCATTTCTCCTTTTACGAGAAACTACACGTTTCTCAAACACAGGATACTGACCTAAATGAGGAGCATAGGTTCTTCTTAATCTATTATACTCCTTTACACAATTTGTATCAGCACTAACTTTTGAGTCATCAAAGTCTATCATGAATAAACCAGATAATGTTTTCACTCGTGACAAAGCTACATAAGCCATACCTTCTTTGAACACAGTTGAACCAATGTTCACAAAAGCACAATCTACAGTCAATCCTTGAGACTTGTGAATAGTTACAGCATATGCTAGAGAAAACGGAAACTGCTTCTATGTACATATAAGTCTTTCACAAGCATGAAATGAACTGAACAACGACAAATGTCTTTAACTTCTTCTATCTGATCAAATTTTATTTTTAAACATTCAATTCCATCTTTTTTCTGATAATTAATAAAACCCACAACTCTTCCCATAGCTCCATTAACTAAACCTTTTTCAGCATCCAAATTTCTCCTTAAAAATACTCTACAGTTCATGCAAACATATAGATTTTTTTCTAATCCAGCTGTTTTGGAAATGTTCTTCTCTAGTGAATCCAATTTATTTTTCAGTGTGCCTGTTAATGTGATAGTAATTCTTCCATCCTCAATTTTGTCCACTGCTTCCAATTTCCTGATATCTTCCTTTTCCAATTTTAAAAGCTCCTCATTGAATATTGAGCATTCACGTAGAGTTGGCATTAAGCAGATGACACTTTTCTTTTCTGCAATGTTCTTGTATATCTTCTCTGCAACTATTTCTTCCTTTGGAAATAAATTATGTAGCAGCCGACTCTGTAATGCTTTCGTGCCAGCTTCAGTGAGTAGTCCAATTCTGATATCTTTCAGAATACTTCCATATTCTTCATCGTTTGCTTGCCTCATATTAGAAGTAAGTTCCTTGTACTCAAAGAAGGACCAAATATTTGCATTACCGATGCTTCCCAATGACTTCTTTGTGTCTTCATGTGTCATAGTATTAAACACTGGTTGTCCTTTAACTGGAGTAAGTTGTAGAAGATCCCCAAAAACTATGACATGTTTTCCACCAAATAACACGTCATAGTCTGTCCTTAGAATTTGCTGCATTCTTAAATGCACAAAGGCAAGCATTAAGTTTGATACCATGCTCACCTCATCAATAATGAGAACTTGCATCTTCTTCAATACTCTTGAAACTTCCAAGCATGCTTCTCCAGTTAGCTTGTTGTATTGTATTTTGTTCTCATGCTCCACTGGTAACATTAGCAAACGATGTAAGGTGATTCCTTTTATGTTATATGCTGCTAACCCAGTTGGAGCAGTAACCACACAAGACACAGTAGAATCCGTTTTTTGCTGTAGGTAGCTTCTGATGACTTTTATTAAGAAACTTTTTCCAGTTCCAGCTTGTCCGCTTACATACATCCTGATTGGATGAAATGATGTGCATGAGCACTCTTTTTTTTCATGTAGTAATCCGTGATCAATTTTGCTTCTGATCTCTTCATAAATTTGTTGCTGCTCTTCATTCAGTTGTCTTTCCAAATTTTGTAAGTCTATAAATTCTTCTTGAGCTTGATTCATAGCCGTTTCCACTTCATTCATGGCTATTGATGCTTCATTTTCAACGATTGGTTGTCCTAGGGGATCTTGACTGAGTGTTCCTGAACTTTGGCTGTCTTGAGAACTGTCTCTAGCTACTTCAGCTGCAATTGTAGTTTCCTGTTCAATTTCTTCATTTAACATTTGCAGATAAGTTGAGAATGTACTGCATTGTATGCTGTCTTTGCAAGCATTAAAAGAATCTTCATAGCTTTGAAATTCTCCCAGTAGTTCATCCTCTGTACGCCATGGTTTAAACAGCTGTAAAAGAGCCAAGTAGTAAAATTCCTTTTTGTCAGTAGTGTCGCAACTCAGCTTCCTGTGATTTATCAAACTTCCTTTTGTTTGCTTCACCAAACATCCTTCCTCACCAATGACTTTATATTTTCCATTGTTGATGTCTTCTGCGGCTTTCCGTGAATAAATGTAGTTCTGCAACACTTCATAGAGACACATGTTTTTCAGATGATGACTTCTTTTTGGATAATATGTGTTCAACATGTTTGATTTCAAAATATCTGTACTTTCTGGGTCATTCTCGGCCAAATATTCAATTTCTCCAACAGATTTCAGTACCCGATTTCTCATTGCTGCAAGGCCTAAACTTGCCCAAATTATTCTTCTTGATTTTGAGTAGAGACTTGCAGAAGATAACCTATCTGAACATTCGTAGGATCCAATTTCTCGATGCGATAACATCTTTAAACTGAAACTGTACAGCTTCTTACTGACAGTCTTCTCGTGAGAAATCTCTTCCCACATTTCTTTCAATTCAGTTTTTTCAGATTTAGTAATGTAAGACGTTACATATCGAGCAACAGCAATGGAATTGTCAGCTACATACTGTATATCCATGTTAGCATTCCACATGGATAAAATGACTGGGTTGTAGTCATTTATATTTTTTGATTCTTCTTTTCTTTTTAGGTTGTAGGTATTCTTAGGTGATTTTCTTGTGATAGTATGTCTCACAGATGACATAAAATTGTTTACTCTTCCATTTGAAAGAACAGGTCTAGGAAATCCAAATCGACATTTAGTGTAGTATTTATCTTTGCTCTTGTATTTCCGTTGACAGTATTTTCCACACCGATGACTTTGGAAACGTAAAACTTGCTCCTTTAACTTTTTCTCTTCTGTGCTTTTTGGTATAGCACATGTTGCATATTTTTCAATGTAAGATAACACTGCTTCATCAGTATCTGTTCCAAACTTTGGGGCATCCTTGATCCACAAAAGCATATGAATATGAGGAGCACCTCTTGCCTGGTACTCTTTTCTCCAAAAGAAATCCACTACTTCTCCAAGGGGTGGATTTTTTTTATTGCAGATGAAGGACATCATAGCCTCAAATCTATGATTGAAATATCTGCAAACATTAACCGGATCCAATGAGCACAGTTCTCCTGCTGTCTTGTATTCAATGTTTTTAATGTTTGAATTTGCCTCTCGTAGAAAATCCAGTAAATCATCCCAAGCGTACTCAGCACAGCTTAGGGTAAGGAACCATGTTGGTGTTCCTAAATTCCGTAACATGCATTTTAATTCACCATGGCGTCGGTACCAATATTCATTTGTCCCACGCTGACAAGCCATCAGATTGATCAGTTGTGTTTCCAAATGATCATCTCGGTGCTGCACTTTCTCCATAAAATCCTTAGCAGACACATTTTGTAAATGTACTCCACTTTTTAAAATGTGATTTACTGCATAAGATAGTGCAGACAAGTCGCTTTCAAATAAAAGATGGAACAAATAAGGAATACTTTGTCGAAATCTGGGATCTTCTGCATATAGTCTTGTAGTCCGATACTCAGAAGCTGGAATCTGTTCTGGACGTTCATCGTATCGTCCTCCTTTTCCTTTAGGAAACAGCTGGGGAAAACATCGAGCTTCCAAGCTCTCCTCCCATACACTCACGGGAGTTCCTTTTGCTTTCTTCATCTGAAACAGATCAATATTGTCTCCCATAGCTTCTTTTGAATGTAGAGGATGTATGCTAAAATGTTCATAAATTTCTTCTTCCTTTGACTTGTCCACTTTTTCAATTTGTCCAGTTGGTGTTTCTGTGTCTTCTTGTAAATCTTCTTCTTCTTCTTCTATATAAATTGATTCATACCATTTGTTATTCCTTTTCAAATACAAATTTGCTCTTTGTACTTTCCGTACATCTACCAGCTCCTGCCAAATCTTCTTATTCTTTGTAGGTACACCATTAACCAGAATAACTAATGGTTCACTTTCCAAAGTATCTGCATCAATAGTTTCCATATTTTTTTTCAAATCCAAGGGCAAATACACCACTCTACCTTTTAAACCTCTCAGTAAATCTGAAGGAGGTAATTTACCAGTTTTGGGCTCCATACGTACTATGGTCTAGAAGGGATGAACACATTGAATGAGTATAGACTCATATGTATTTAATTCAGAAAGTTCGGCAGGAATAGCATCCAATTCTAAATTATTATGTACAGCTCTGGTCGGCATTCTATTTTCTTCTAATTTGTTGTAACAGTATTTACAAATACGCTGAACTTCACCCAATTCAAAACAATTTTCAAGAAATATATATGTGGCAAAATCCTTCCACTTATAATTATCTTCATTTTCACTTTTTCTGTAGAGATCAACATACCTGGTTTGTTTTCTATAGTGAGTTCTGCGGCAACAAATACAAGTAATATTTGGTCTTTCATTAGAGATTATTGCAAATTTTGTTATGTGATCATTAAATGTCTTACTTACAGAGGGTTCTACATTCTCTTCCACTTCTTCCTCATTTACTGTGTCCTTTTCTGCACTGTCTTGTTCAGGACCAAAGTAACAAAACTGAATTTCATCAACAACCTTCTCTACATCTGATACCGATCCACGGAACAGAGCCCTATTCAATTCATCTAACTTTATTGCTGGACTTTTAGCAAAATACAACCGTCTCACAAACTTTCTCATTTCAGTATGATGAACAGCCAGCATCCTAAAATGATGGAAAACACTATTACACACTTTTCTAGATAGACAAGCCAGAGAATGACCCTGCAAACCAGTTTTCTCTCTCACTCTGCATGGATCTAGACTTTGAAGCACCTTAATCTTCTGTTGTACACTTTTTTTACTATATTCTCTTAGAAACTCACGAAATTTATCAATAGATTCCTGACGCACAGTGCAAATACTACTACAATTCCAAGTGTACACTGGGGCTTTAGGACGTCTCCCCATAGCCTCATCCGCCATCACTTGTACCTCATCTCTTGGAACCATTTTCTCCTTCTCCATTATACAACCATTTTTCACTTCGTAAGCACGACCTCTGGTGTCAACTGCATGCAGCAAACTATTACTTTGAAAATAACTCTCTTCATTAAAAAAAGGTTCACTACTTGAACTATGCATCCATTCTCCTAAAAACACTTTACAAAAGTTTGTTCTTTTCACTACTCTTTTCCTTTTGCTTTGTGATTTCAGTACATTGACCATTTTATCTAATGTACGCATCCTATTCAAAATTAAAATGAATAGTTTCCTTTTTAATTCTAATGCCTTTGCTGCAATGGCTTCAATTTCTTTTTTTCTCTTGTAATATTTTGCCTTTTTCTTATATTTCTTTACATCCTTTATCAAATTTGACATAACTCTTCTCTGAAACATTTTTCTACGTATCTCTTTAAACGCTGTTTTTCTGTTTAAGTTAATCTTTGTTATTGCAGAAGGTATATTTGCATTAACTAAATTCTCAATTTTTTCCTGTTCTTTTCTATTGAAAAGATTCTTTCCAGTACAGACATTTTGTACATTTTTCCTTTTTTTGAAGATGTTCTTTAAAAAAAGTTTTGTCTGCTTACCAGAAGACTTTCTCTTTTTCCCAACATGAGCATCTCCAGCTAACTTAGGTCCTCCAGTTGTCTTCAAATATAGATTTTTTTGTGGTTTTCCCTTTGTCTGGATTTTGTAGGCATCTTAAATTTTGTTCACTGCTCTTCAGCAATACCTGAAAAAAACTAAAAAAAATTCCTTGATTTTATTTAAATATATTACTACATTTTTTATGATCTTTTCAAATCTTAAAATACTATGTACCCCTTTCCTACAAGTGAAAATCACAATAACACCATCACAAATTAAATATCTAAAAACAATTCCTGTGTGCACACAGAGTCATGGTTTGAAATTAGGCAGAAAACGAAATTTCTTTGCCATTTTGAAAGCACACTTACTACTCTTTTTTTTGGCAAGTAATAAGTACTTTTACAGTCTGACACATTTTGAATCCACTTTTCAGATTCTGATAAAAGCACATGTCCAAACTGCTTTTTGAGACCAGCACCATGTGTAACCTGGGTGACTGACTACACTCCAGCAAGGGCAACCAGCCTTAGTGATGCTGAATGTATTTGCATTACTGACTGCAACCTCAAACCCAACTCGGTTGTGAATACTGTGCATGATTCCACAGGATAAGCAGCTGGGTGTGTGCTAAGAGTCTGCTTCTGCATAAAAAAATAGCTCCCCCTTTCCATCTAATGCAAATGTAAAATCACCAGAGCAATACCAAACAGATTTCTGAGACCAGCAACATGTGTAACCTGGGTGACTGACTACACTCCAGCAAGGGCAACCAGCCTTACTGATGCTCAATGTATTTGCATTACTGACTGCAACCTCAAACCCTAAAAGTATTCCTCATTTATACCACTACACCTTAATTTATAGTGAAAACATAGTCCATATTATTTTACATGTTTTTATTTGCATTATTAAGTGCAACCTCAAACCCCACTCAGTTGTGAATACTGTGCATAATTCCACAGGATAAGCAGCTGGGTGTGTGCTAAAAATCTGCTTCTGCATAAAAAAATAGCTCCCCCTTTCCTACTAATGCAACTGTAAAATTACCAGAGTAATACGCAATAAATCTCTACCTGTAATTCCTCTTTGCGCACAGAGTCATGTTTTCATATTAGTCTGAAAACAAAATTTCTTTGCCAATTTGAAAGCACACTTACTACTCTTTTTTTTTTGGCAAATGATAAGTACTTTTACAGTCTGACACATTATGAATCCACTTTTTAGATTTTTAAAAAAGCACATGTCCAAACAACATTTTCAGACCAGCAACATGTGTAACCTGGGTGACTGAGTACACTCAAGCAAGGGCAACCAGCCTTAGTGAAGTTGAATGTATTTGCATTACTGACTGCAACCTCAAACCCCACTCGGTTGTGAATACTGTGCATGATTCCATAGGATAAGCAGCTGGTTGTGTGCTAAGAGTCTGCTTCTGCATAAAAAAATTACACCCCCTTTCCATCTAATGCAAATGTAAAATCACCAGAGCAATACCAAACAGCTTTCTGAGACCAGCAACATGTGTAACCTGGGTGACTGACTACACTCCAGCAAGGGCAACCAGCATTAGTGATGCTGAATGTATTTGCATTACTAAGTGCAACCTCAAACCCCACTCGGTTGTGAATACTGTGCATGATTCCACAGGATAAGCAGCTGGGTGTGTGCTAAAAGTCTGCTTCTGCATAAAAAAATAGCTCCCCCTTAACATCTAATGCAACTGTAAAATTACCAGAGCATAACGCAATAAATCTCTGCCTGTAATTCCTCTTTGCACACAGAGTCATGTTTTCATATTAGTCTGAAAACGTAATTTCTTTGCCAATTTGAAACCACACTTACTACTCTTTTTTTTGGCAAGTGATAAATACTTTTACAGTCTGACACATTTTAAAACCACTTTTCAGATTCTTAAAAAAGCACATGTCCAAACTGCTTTTTCAGACCAGCAACATGTGTAACCTGGATGACTGACTACACTCCAGCAAGGGCAACCAGCCTTAGTGATGCTGAATGTATTTGCATTACAAAGTGCAACCTCAAACCCCACTCGGTTGTGAATACTGTGCATGATTCCACAGGATAAGCAGCTGGGTGTGTGCTAAGAGTCTGCTTCTGCATAAAAAAAAATGCTCCCCCTTTACATCTAATGCAAATGTAAAATCACCAGAGCATAACGCAATAAATCTCTGCCTGTAATTCCTATTTGCACACAGAGTCATGTTTTCATATTAGTCTGAAAACGTAATTTCTTTGCCAATTTGAAACCACACTTACTACTCTTTTTTTTGGCAAGTGATAAATACTTTTACAGTCTGCCACATTTTAAAACCACTTTTCAGATTCTTAAAAAAGCACATGTCCAAACTGCTTTTTCAGACCAGCAACATGTGTAACCTGGGTGACTGACTACACTCCAGCAAGGGCAACCAGCCTTAGTGATGCTGAATGTATTTGCATTACTAAGTGCAACCTCAAACCCCACTCGGTTGTGAATACTGTGCATGATTCCACAGGATAAGCAGCTGGGTGTGTGCTAAGAGTCTGCTTCTGCATAAAAAAAATGCTCCCCCTTTACATCTAATGCAAATGTAAAATCACCAGAGCAATACGCAATAAATCTCTGCCTGTAATTCCTATTTGCACACAGAGTCATGTTTTCATATTAGTCTGAAAACGTAATTTCTTTGCCAATTTGAAACCACACTTACTACTCTTTTTTTTGGCAAGTGATAAATACTTTTACAGCCTGACACATTTTAAATCCACTTTTCAGATTATTAAAAAAGCACATGTCCAAACAACATTTTCAGACCAGCAACATGTGTAACCTGGTTGACTGACTACACTCCAGCAAGGGCAACCAGCCTTAGTGATGCTGAATGTATTTGCATTACTGACTGCAACCTCAAACCCCACTCGGTTGTGAATACTGTGCATGATTCCACAGGATAAGCAGCTGGCTGTGTGCTAAGAGTCTGCTTCTGCACAAAAAAAATAGCTCCCCCTTTACATCTAATGCAAATGTTAAATCACCAGAGAAATACGCAATAAATCTCTGCCTGTAATTCCTATTTGCACACAGAGTCATGTTTTCATATTAGTCACAAAACGAAATTTCTTTGCCAATTTGAAAGCACACTTACTACTCTTTTTTTTGGCAAGTGATAAGTACTTTTACAGTCTGACACATTATGAATCCACTTTTCAGATTATTAAAAAAGCACATGTCCAAACAACATTTTCAGACCAGCAAAATGTGTAACCTGGGTGACTGACTACACTCCAGCAAGGGCAACCAGCCTTAGTGATGCTGAATGTATTTGCATTACTGACTGCAACCTCAAACCCCACTCGGTTGTGAATACTGTGCATGATTCCACAGGATAAGCAGCTGGCTGTGTGCTAAGAGTCTGCTTCTGCACAAAAAAAATAGCTCCCCCTTTACATCTAATGCAAATGTTAAATCACCAGAGAAATACGCAATAAATCTCTGCCTGTAATTCCTATTTGCACACAGAGTCATGTTTTCATATTAGTCACAAAACGAAATTTCTTTGCCAATTTGAAAGCACACTTACTACTCTTTTTTTTGGCAAGTGATAAGTACTTTTACAGTCTGACACATTATGAATCCACTTTTCAGATTATTAAAAAAGCACATGTCCAAACAACATTTTCAGACCAGCAAAATGTGTAACCTGGGTGACTGACTACACTCCAGCAAGGGCAACCAGCCTTACTGATGCTGAATGTATTTGCATTACTGAGTGCAACCTCAAACCCTTAAAGTATTCCTTATTTATACCAGTACACCTTAATTTATCGTGAAAACATAGTCCATATTATTTTACATGTTCCTCACATTTAAATTTCTCCCAAAACAGAAAATGATAAACACAACTTCAACAAAAGGAATTCCAATTCTATTATTCATTTCTTAATTTACCATATACATCCCCTCTCAAACTCTAAACTCACCTTTAAAATTAGTTAGTTGTGAAAGAAATGTGGCACTCAAACAGCAGATTATCAGAGCCAGGATCTCTGTTCTGTACACCTCTCTCCTCTCAGCAGAACCAGATAATGGCAAAGTTTCCCTCTCTTTTTCCACACATATACATGTAAGTTTCAAATCTCAGTGCTTCCCCCTTTTTTTCAAATGTAATCACACATTTCTATTGGTTGAAAACCAACCCTTTTCCAAAAGTACCCTTCCCCCAACTTGACTTCTGCCTAGTACCCTTCCCCCAACTTGACTTCTGCCTGCTACCATAGCAACAGCTCTTGAAACACTGCTGTGCAGAGTTAGGTCAGAAGTTCACCAAACAATGTTTCATTTCCAAAGAGCAGGAGTGGTTGACTTTTCAAACCTAACAGCAAATCCATAGTACTGTTCTTTGGTAAGACATTTTTCTGTACCAATACAAAACATGCTTCTATAAATTTACACATACAGCCTAGTTTTTATTGTAGAATGGTATGAAACAGCCAATCATTTTTTTTTTTAAATATGTATGCCTCCATTTCCAAACTGTCTTTCATTTCTTTTTACCATTCTACTGAATTACACCTCCTGAGTGCATCCAGTTCTCCTTTGAAGATGTTCACAGTGTGGATTGTAGGGCACAGCTATGTCTTCTGGAGTGAAAAGTATGCAGAGAAAACAGGTATGGTGAGAGACCTTGCTTTGCCAAATGTAGACATTAAATGGATTGGTCAGAGAGGGTTAAAGTGGCACCAATTGGTGCCATTGGTGAAAACCTTCATGCAAATCCAACACCCTGACCTCACAATAGTGCACTGTGGTGGCAATGACCTAGGCACTTTGACTGGGGTAGGTCTGGAAATGCTTATGAAGGAGACCTTTGCACAACTGTTTTCACTTTTCCCTAAAACTGCCTTTGTGTATTCTAACATATGCCAAAGGCAAAAATGGAACTGGTCCAATCATTTTTGTCCGCAGATTGACAAAGCAAGAAAGCACGTCAACAAATCTGTTTCTGCTTTCCTCCGTGACTATGGTATGGGTTCCATTTACCACAACAACTTGCGTTACGACATGCAAGACATTTATAGAGGAGATGGTGTACACTTCACTGATGAAGGGAACAGAGTCTTCCTCTTGAACCTTAGACTCTGCGTCGGTACTTACTTGTAGGTACCACTAAAAAATCACTTCAAAAACACAACGGCTCTTTTTAGAGCCCCCTCATATCTAAACACTTAAATCTGAATTTCATTTCAAATTTTTTTTCTTTTTTTCTACCGTACGCGTACGGTAAGCTTACCGTACGCGTACCTCGCGATTTTTTTTTTTAAATTATTAAATGTTTTTTTTGTACTTTTTTGTCCTTCTTTGACCCCCTTTCAAATGTTAGGGGGTCTGTAACTCTCTTCCTTGCCCCCTTTTCAAGTTATCACCTTTTTTTTCTGAGTGAAACACACAAAATGGCGGCCGCCGCTTCCTGGTTTCGACCGATTCGAATGTTTACTTAGATCGAACAGCCAATCAGAATCGCGCTCGCGCACGTCACCGTACGCGTACGGTAAGCGCACCGTAAGCGCACCGTAAGCTGGCTCAGATATATATATTGATTTAAAGGCTATTTTCTCAGAATCTACTGAACAGATTTACACCAAACCTACAAAAGGCACTTCCTTGACCTGAGGACTACCTCTCTGCCAAATTTCATTTAACTCTGTTCAGCCGTTCGGGCTGTAGCTGTGTCTAAAGGTCCTATGGAAAAATGCATGGGAAAAACGCGTTTTGGGACCCCCCTTTTATCTCAGCCCCCGCTTGACGAATCCCCCCGAGACTTTCAGGGTAGGAGCGGAACACAGCGCCCCACCTATTTTGAAAATTTGGCGAGGATTCGTCGACCGGCGCCAAAGGTATTCAAAATAGAATGTTGCGGATTTCCTATGGTAAGAGGGTCCTAACTATAACTACCTACTGGCGACCGCCAGTAGGTAATACACATATACATATATCTAAATGCATATGCATATATATACATATATACATATATATATGCATATATATGCATGTGATGTACATGAAAGTTTGAAAAACAGTAATCAAAGCAAAAAAGCTACCTTTGCTTGTTCTCTAGTGCTTTTAGGCAAAGAGTAAAGGGTTGGAGAAAGTTCACGTTGTTTTGGCATATTGAGTATTAGAGAGTTAGTAGTAGAGAGTGAGTAGAGAGTGGGTAGTAGAGAGTGAGTATTAGAGAGTAGCAAAGAGTACTAGAGAGTAGTAGAGGTTAGTAGAGAGTAATAGAGTAGTGGTGTGATTAGTAGAGGGAGTAGTAGAGTGTGAGTAGTAGAGAGTGAGCACTAGAGAGTATTAGAGAGTAGAAGTGGAGAGTGAGTAGTAGATAGTATAGAGTGAGTAGTAGACTGTATTAGAGAGTAGAGAGGAGTGGAGAGTAGTAGGCAGTATTAGAGAGTGAGTAGTAGAGAATAACAGAGAGTAGTATAGAGTGAGTAAGAGAGAGAGTAGTAGAGAGTAGTATAGAGTAGTAGAGAGTGAGTAGTAGATAGCTGAGTAGTAGAGAGTGAGTAGTAGAGAGTAGCAAAGAGTATTAGAGAGTAGTAGAGGGTAGTAGAGAGTATAAGAGTATTCAAGAGTGAGTAGTAGATAGTAGAGTGAGTAGTAGATAGTAGATTGAGTAGTAGAGAGTGAGTAGTAGATAGTAGAGAGAGTAGTAGAGAGTGAGTAGAGACTGTAGAGTAGTAGACTGTGAGTAGTAGAGAGTAGTAGAGAGTACTAGAGTGTAGTAGAGAGTAGTAGATAGTGAGTTGTAGATAGAGTGAGAAGTAGACAGTAGAGTTAGTAGAGAGTGAGTAGTATATAGTAGAGAACAAGTAATAGAGAGTGAGTAGTAGATAGTGAGTAGAGTGAGTAGAAGAGAGTGAGTATTAGAGAGGGAGTAGCGAGTAATAGAGAGTAGTAGAGAGTAGCAGAGAGTGAGTAGAGAGTATTAGAGAGTATTAGAGGGAGTAGACGAGAGTATTAGAGTGAGTCGTAAAGAGTAGTATAGTGAGTAGTAGAGAGAGAGTAGTAGAGAGTTGTAGTAGAGAGTGAATTTTGAGTGAGTAGTAGAGAGTAGAGAGTAGTAGCGAGTGAGTAGTAGAGAGTGATCAGTAGAGGAGTAGAGACTAGTAGAGGAGTAGAGAGTAGTAGAGAGTGAGTAGAGAGTAGTAGAGATTGAATAGAGAGTAGTAGAGTGAGTAGTCGAGAGTGAGTAGTCGAGAGTGATTAGTCGAGAGTGAGTAGTAGAGAGTGAGTAGTAGAGAGTGAGTATAGTAGTAGAGAGTAGTTGAGAGTGAGTAGCAAAGAGTGAGTAGTGGAGTGTAATAGAGAGTAGAGAGTAGTAGAGTGTGAGTAGTAGAAGGTGAGTAGCAGACGGTGAGTAGTAGCGAGTGAGTAGTAGAGAGTGAGTAGTAGAGAGTTGTAGAGAGAGTAGTAGTAGAGAGTGGGTAGTAGATAGTGAGTAGTACATATGAGCAAGTATGTTTATACATATTGATAAATATGTATATGTATTTCTATATATGTACATATATATGTATGCATATTTGTAGGAATATATATGCATACATATGTGCATAGTTATGAATATGTTTATCAAGTGATGCATATGCATGTGTGTATATACATTTGCATACATATGTTAATTTTATATGTATTGCATATTGATAACCAGTAAGCAAATGGGGTTGACATGTTTTTTATTAAGTTCACAGGTATAAAAACAATTTGAACATTTTCTTTGTTTTGTGCGCTTTTATGATGCTTGCTTAAGGTACAAGTTAACAATCTTCAATTATTTCTATTATGCAGCCATTGGAAAACATGACATTTAATGTTTTTGGCAAGTATGGCATTAGAGCATCTCCAAAATCGTCAATGTCTGCTTCTATATTTAGAAAGTCCATTAGAATGGTATTGCTTATGTCCATTGATCAAAAATGTTCTGTGTCTTGTACTTGTACTGTTATAGTACTTTTTTCTTGGGACATATTTTCAAGTCCATAGATTGTGATTGTCAGCTTCTCCTGAGGTGGTTCTATTACCTGTGAAGTAAAAATAATGTGTTAATAATGTAGATACTGGGGGGCGTGGCCAGCAACATGGCCGAGTAAGACGTGCTCCGCGCTAGCTCTGGTTGAGCTGCTCCAAATCCGGCGTTAAAAACGTGTCCGGCAGTCCAGAGAAGGAGGGATTGCCACGGCACCAGTTCTGCGACAGCCAAAGAGTCTGGGGGAAGAAGCGTGAGGTGAAACGAACCCTGAGATCGCGAGGCGCTGACCGGGAGGTGAGCGAGGCCGAGGGACAGCAAGATGGCGGCCGGTCTCGGAGAGCTAGAGGACCGCGAAGCAGCCGGGTGGAGTGTGGCGTAGGGAGACAGGGGGCCGCCTCGACGCATCGTCTGGACTGAAGAGGGGCCGCCGACACCCTCGCAAATTCACATGAAGCGGAGACAGCCTGGATTGGGGGGGGCTGGGGTGATCGTCGCCTACCCTCGGCGCGGGCGCGTGAGACGGACGGACGGGGTCCGCAGCAACGATAATCACAGAGGGACCCGGCTTGACTGTGGAGCGACGCTGGTAAGAAGTCTGCCGACCGGAGGAGCCACCCTGGGAGGTTAGCTGGGGAGACGGGCGACACATACCACGACAAGCAGCCACAGGGGAATACAGGGACGCAATAGAGCCTGACCGGTGGGCAGTGAGGAGACCGCGGGGCCCTGGATATCTCTCCCCCCGTAGTGTCTGAGTCGAGGGCCCGGGCCTTCCACCCCAATCAGTGGCCAGAGTGCGGGCGGAGAAGACGAGCCCCCCCTCCACCCTCCCCCCCGACAGTCGGGAAACGGAGAGCGGGACGGGGGAAAGACACAGAGAGAGACAGAGGAGGAAGAGCCACAGCGGGGGCATATGAAAAGAGGACTAGAGGGATACATACCCCTGCCACACCACCGCCGCCGGGATTCGACCACGGAGGAGGGGCCCTTACCTGGCGAGTATGCGGCAGCAATAGCCGCGCGACCAAAGCGCGCCACACTGGTGGCATAGAGCCCGCGAAGGGTAACAGGCCGGCAGCCACGCGGTGAGGAAGATTGGGCGCTTGGAGTAAGGCCCAGTAACGCCAGCCACGGAGACTTGGTCACAGAGAGCGGCCCCCCCTACAACAACAAAAAAAACAAGTTCTACCGAGGTAGTCAAACCCATGGCAGCCAAGCCCGACGCAGTCAAGCCCACGGACGACGGCGGCGCCGAAGGAGTAGGGGCCTGTGCTGAGTAGCCACTGCGGCGGGGCCCTGTAGGGAGTGGAGCCAGCTGACGAAGAGCCCCCGGGAGAGGGGAGTGGCGAACGGGCAGGCCTCCCACGCCAGAGCCGGTGAACTTGCACCAAGGCTGGAGATGGGAAAAAAGGCCCCGCTTGATAAACCCACCAGGCAAGGGACCATGGATGATTATGCACTTACTCGAACGCAAACAGGGGCGACACCTCGCCCCACTGCCCCGCGCTTGGACACGGAGATGCTGATGGATGCCATACAAGCCTCCAGGACGGACATCCACGAGTCGAGGGCAGCGCTGGTCAAGATTGGAGAGGTTGGCTCCGAAGTGACACTGCTGAGACAGGACTTCCGTAACTTGTCGGAGAGGGTACAGACGGCAGAAACCCGGATAAGTGAAGCAGAAGATACCCTCACCCATCTCCGGAAGGACGTGGCGGAACTACAGGCCTCGCACAGACAATTGTTATGGAAGGTGGATGACGCAGAAAACAGGGCGAGATGCAACAACCTGCGATTCGTGGGATTTAGAGAGGGTATCGAAGGGACAGACATGGCGACGTACCTCCATAATTGGTTGAAGAGCACCTTCCCAAAGACCCAGTTCTCGAACTGTTTCGTGATTGAGCGAGCCCATAGGGCGCTACTGGTGAAGCCGCCGGTGGGTGCACGACCACGCCCCGTCATCGCACGTTTCCTCAATTTTGCGGACAGGGATCTGATATTGCGAGAGGCTCGGAAAATGAGAGAGATACGCCAGGAAAATACGAACATTATGATCTTCCCGGACTACAGCCAAGAGGTACAAAAACAGAGACGAGCCTTCGATGCGGTAAAAGTGAAATTAAGAGACCTACGCATTACATACATACTGCTCTTCCCGGCAAAGCTCAAGGTGATACAGGATGGCAGAACACATTTCTTTACACACCCAGAAGAGGCCTGGCAGTGGCTGGAAGAACGACCCACGTTACGCAGACTGAGATCCGAACAAGGCGAGGGCCGAGAGCGACCGGCCAGCACCGGCGCACGGCCCAGGGCGGCGGCGAAATCACAGAATCAGGGACCGACAAGGCAGAGAAATGGGAAGCGGTTGCAAAAGACGCCGTACCCGGATAGTGGCTCGCCGAGATGCCGAAAGCAAGACTCCCTGTCACCTGGGGGGACTAAGGTGCCGGGATCTAGATTTAGCTGCTTGGCGGGAACCGGAAGCTCTGAGGAGGACGACGATGTGGATGGACACGCATCTGAGAGGGGAGAGACGGAGAAGAGCTCCATGCACCCGCTAGAAGCAGTGATCCGTGACCTAGAGCAGGACGCAACAGGTCACGCGGAGGACTTGCGACCAGATACCCAAGACTCCCACTCCTGAGTGCGGACGGACTGGACAGTAAAGAGTGCAGCTTACAACCGATGGAGCACGCAAGTTGTTACACCCCCCTTTTATTCCTTGTTTGTTTCTCATCTTTTCACCAATGTATTTGTGTTCTTGGGATAGGTGGATAGGGAATGTTTTAGTACTGACCACATAGAGAGTACAAGATAGGTTGACGACAGGGGGGATTGCAAGGGAGGGCGACAGGCCTACTCCGCCAGCAGTCCTGTTTCCGTGGAAATTGGGACTGAAGGGGGGGAAGGTGGGGAGGAGGGGAACAGAGGAGTGTTGGGGGTCCACAGTTTGGGGGGTTTGGGAGTTGGGGGGGAGGGGAGGGGAGGGGAAGGGACAGTTGGGATAGGTAGGGTGGGAAAGGGACGGAGACAGGTCACAGCCGGCACACACGCCATGACACGGGGCTTCGCCGCCAACAGGGAGCCATCACACCACTCACCACAGGTGGAGATGCAATGCCTGACGCCCAGGTAACGCAGGAACTTGACCGGGAAGGGTTCTCGATCCTAACATGGAACGTAAATGGGCTGGGTAGCAAAATCAAGCGTGGCCTGGTAAACGCATACATTAAGAAGCTAGGCCCAGACTTTGCGTTATTGCAAGAAACACACCTTATGGGGAGTAACTGTAGATTCCTAGCGCGAGGGCACTACAAGGTTCTAGCACATGCGGGATTCACTAAAGGTTCGAGAGGAGTGGCAATCCTGATAAGGAAAACACATCCGTTTAGGGTGACACAGACGTGGACGGACTCACTGGGGACATACGTGGGGGTCCGGGGCATGTGGCGAAGGAAAGAGTACACAATAGTGTCGGCCTATGCACCACATAAACTCCAGGCAGCCACGTTGAAAGGAGTCACGGAAATATTGCTCGATACGTCGGACACTGTGCAGGTGCTGGGGGGCGACTTTAATTTAATGACGTGATGGCCCTGACGCTTGACAGAACGGGAGAAAGGGGGAGAGACCTACCCCCGACTGCCCTTGCCAACATGATTGAGGCTATAGGTTTGACAGATCTTTGGAGATGGTTACACCCGGAACGGCGAGACTATTCATTTTTCTCTGGTGCCCACAAGGTGTACTCCAGACTGGACTATATCTTCATGGCTCGACACATGCTGGCTAGGGGGGATTTAGCCGAGTATAAAGCGAGGGGTTTATCAGATAACTCCCCTCTTGTGGTGAAAATAGGAAACCGGATACGAGGACAGGGGCACTGGCGCGTATCAGCGTGGGACCTGCAGAACTCCAAGGTACTGAAGGGCATACGAGCAGATGTTAAAGTCTGCTTAGCCGACAATGAGGGCTCTCTATCATCACCAGTGACCTTCTGGGAGTCCATGAAGGCGGTCATGAGGGGTAGGGTCCAGGATCGGATTGCAGAAAAGAATAGGGAAATGCAGAGGGAATTGCAGACGATGGAACGTCACATATTACAGTTAGCGAGAGAATATCTCATTGGTAAGGCACGGGGGACACTCCGTCAGTTACTCGACGTTCAACGGCAATATAGGGATCTCGCCACGGGAGAAGCCAAAAAACAGGCGATGGCGATGCTCCACCGTCTATATGACGTCGGAGACAAGTCGGGCAAGTTGCTGGCATGGTTAAGTAGAAAGGAGAGGGACGCAAGGTGGATAGAGCAAGTGAGAGATGCGCAAGGGAACCTGGTGCGTTCCGATGCTCAGATTTCGGAGGCATTCGCGGCGCACTTTAGGGCATTTTATGCGGCACGGGACCTAGGTACGCAGGACGACGCACTGCAGTACATGGCAGATCTTGACCTACCAGTGCTCGCAGATGGGGACCTCAAAGTGCTGGAGGCTCCCCTCATGTTAGACGAGGTCAAAAAGGCGCTGACCAGGCTGGGTGGGGAAAGCGCCGGGCCCGAACGGGTTCCCGGCGGAATTCTTTAAAAAGACGGCAGACCTTCTGGCTCGCCATTTGCTGGCGCTCTTCGAGGGAGCGAGAGAAGAGGGGAGCCTCCCCCCGGACCTGCGATTGACCACGATCATCCCGATCTTTAAAGATGGGAGGCAGCCGGAGGAGTGCACCTCATATCGCCCGATCTCCCTTCTTAACACTGAAGTGAAACTATTGGCGACGGTGCTGGCCCTCAGGCTGCGGAGGGTGCTCCCGGGATTGGTTCACCTGGACCAGATGGGCTTTCTCCCAAGCAGAGCGACAAGACTTAATTTGCGGAGATCGCATAACTGGCTACAGGAGGTGAGCGGAAGGCAGGATCCCCACTGGTTTCTCTCACTGGACGTAGAGAAGGCGTTCGATGCGGTGCATTGGCCCTTCCTGAAGGGGGTCCTGGGGCAAATGGGCTTCGGACCCGTCTTCCGCCAATGGATACGATTACTGTATACGGATCCAAGAGCACGAGTGAGAGTAAATGGGGTCACCTCCGGGGATTTCCCTATCTGCAGGGGCACACGGCAGGGGTGCCCCTTGTCCCCCCTGCTTTTCACAATGACAATAGAGGTACTGGCGGCACTAGTCAGGCAACACCCAGGGATTAGGGGTTTTCGAAAGGGACCGCAGGTTGAGATGGAGGAAAAAATATCCCTTTATGCGGATGATGTCCTTCTCTATGTTACCCACCCGGCCTCGACGATCCCGATAATCTTTTCGGAGCTAGAGCGGTACGGAGCCCACTCGGGATACAGGGTTAACTGGCACAAGTCGGTATTGTACGATCTGAAGGGGCAAGAGCAGTGGCCGTGTCTTCCGGACAGGCTCCAGACAACGAAGGAAGGGTTTCATTATCTGGGTGTGTTTCTAACGCTTGACCAGAAAGTCTCATATGACGGAAATGTAGGGAGGGTTTTCAAAAACTTCATATAGGACGCGAACAGATGGCGACGGCTGCCGCTTACGATCCTGGGGCGCGCAGCCATGTTTAAGATGATGACGCTGCCCAGGTTCCTGTACGCGTTCCAAAATGAATACTATCCAGTTCCCAGAGGGGTCTTACGGGAGATCGACTCAGAGGTCCGTAGCTTCCTTTGGTTAGGCAAGCAACCCAGGTTGGCGCTATAGACCCTGCAGTGACACCAATATAGCGGGGGGATCTCACTTCCTAACGTTGAAACCTACTACTGGGCGGAACACCTAGTGTCCATTAACGACTTGTTCCATGTCCCAGCCACGCACCCAACATATGCTTTAGAACGGTTCGCCATGAGCACACACTCATACAACCACTACCTATATGGTGGTAAAGGAACGGGACGGCTATTGACGGCAACTAGACTCACCCTGGCGATATGGCAAAGGGCGAACCGGGGGATTGGATGGGATAAGAAACTTACTAGACAAACGCCTTTATGGCACTGCGCGTGGTTACCGGAACTGAATAAGTTGAAAGGGTTCAAACACTGGGACACCATTGGGATTTCGACAGTGGGGGACGTGCTAGTAAGAGGGGAACTGAAGCCATTCTTGGTACTTAGGACGGAATTTGGCTTACTCCCCACGCAATACTTCAAATATGCTCAGCTGAAGCATGCATGGAGGGCGGGAGGGCTGCAGACGGCCTCACTCCCGGAATACGCACCCTTGGAGGGGCGCCTATTGCAGGACCACATGATAGAGAAAGCGGTGTCCCTCACATATCGGACCCTCATGAACAACATGCCCGACACTCTGGGGGCGCTTAGAGTTACCTGGGAGAAAGAAATGGGTGAGATGGACAAAGTGGATTGGAACACAGTTCTCATGCATCCACGAGAAGTGGCCATTAAGTCTCGGCTGCGGCTGCGGCTGATACAATTTAATATCCTGCATAGGACCTACTTTGACAGAATACGATTGTACAACATGGGGAAGATAGGGGACACAATCTGTCTGAGATGCGGAAGGGAAGGGGGGGACTTTTATCACATACTCTGGAAGTGCCCACAGATTCAGACGTATTGGCGAGGGATCCTGGGGGAACTAGGTAAAGTGCTAGAGGTTCCATTGCAGGAAGATCCCAAACTGGTATTACTGGCCATGACCAACGATGTAGATCTCACTCGCCCACTACTGACCTTCTTGATTCTGGCCCTAGTAGTAGCTAAAAGGGACGTGGCGAAATACTGGGGAGCGCCCGCGCCACCCAGACTGGAGGAATGGAGGAGGGGTCTCGACCTTTACATGGCAGCAGAAAGTGTTACATACAAGGCACGGGGATGTCCCAAGAAATTTAGCAGGGTGTGGTCTAGGTGGAGGAAATATCATGGCCTGGAGGGGGGTCCCTAGAAGGGTGGCTGGGAGGGGTTCCTACACGGTCCACGGAGGGCATGGATAGCCCAGAAGCATGGGCGGATATGAACATTAAGGACGATGGTGCAATGGTGTGGAGCAACTATTGAACTGGCTCCTCGTATGAAGGAGGAGGGGGGGCGGTGGGAGACAAGCAAAGTGGGTGTGATGACCAGTGATGACCTGTCTGTTTGGTTGTTCTTGTTTTGTGACAAGGAAAAAAATGCAAATAAAAAACATACAAAAAAAATAAAATAATGTAGATACTGTAGGCATTTATAGTATTGGCTGTAGGCCATTAGCGGCCTGATATGATTTCATGGCGGTCCATGGGCTTTTATCTTATTTTTTCAGAGGTGATAGAGAGACACTGATCGAGACAGATAGAGACATGCAGAGGCAGATAGAAGGAGAGAGAGGCAGACTGGGAGATAGGAGCAGAGATAGACAGAAAGTGATAAAGACAGACAGAGGAACAGAGAGAGAGAGAGATATAGACTGAGTTGGAGATATGGAGAGTGAAAGTTATATTGGGGAGATAGTGAGAGATGGAGGGAGGGAGACAGAGAGAGTGAGAGATAGAGTGGGAGGTAGACTGAGAGGGAGAGAGAGAGAGTGAGATAGAGGGAGAGAGGCAGAGGGGGGAGGCATTGGAGGGAGATAGAGGGAGACAGACAGAGTGAAAGATATGGAGAGGGAAAGGTATACTGGGGGAGATGAGGAGAGTAATAGAATGGGAGAGATAGGGAGATAGAGGGTGTGAGGGAGATAGAGAGGGAGAGATTGAGACGAAAGTGAAAGAGATACAGAGAGTGAGAGACAGAGGGAGGGAGAGAGAGATTGAGAGGGAGAGGGAGGTAGAGGGAGGCAGGCATATGGAGTTAGGCAGAGGCAGGGAGTTAGTGGCAGGCAGAGGGAGGGAGTTAGAGGGAGACAGACAGAGGGAGATAGGCAGAGGGAGAGAGAGAGAGAGAGGGAGGCAGCAAGAGGGGGAAGTGCAAGAGATAGTGGGAGACAGAGAGAGGGAGACAGAGAGAGAGGGAGACAGAGAGGAAGAGATGGAGGAAGACCGAAGGATAAAGAGATGTGTGTTTGCTGTTTTTGGGAAGCTTTTTGGTGTGATAAAGAGAAAGGTGACAGACACAGATAGGGACAGAAATAGTTAGAGACATTTAAAGGCAGAGGCAGATAGAAGGAGAGAGAGGCAGAGTGAGAGATAGGGGCAGAGATAGACAGATGAAGACAGACAGAGGAACAGAGAAAGATATATGGAGAGGGAAAGGTTTTTGGGGGGAGTGAGGGAGATTTAGAGAAAGGCAGAGATAGGGAGATGTAGGGAGGGTGGCAGAGAGAGAGAGAGAGAGACAGAAGTAGCTAAAGAGAGAGAGAAAGATAGGGTAGGGAGATTGAGAGGAAGAGAGACAAACCGAGTGAGATAGAGGGAGAGAGGCAGAGGGAGTGAGGTAGGCAGAGGGAGCGAGGTAGAGGAGGGAGATAGAGGAAAACAGACAGAGGCAATGATATGGAGAGGGAAAGGTAGACTGGTGTGAGACAGGAAGAGATATAGAAAGGGAGAGATAGGGAGATGGAGGGTGGGAGGGAGATGGTAAGAGGGAGGCAGAGAGAGAGAAGAAATGGAAAGAGCGTGAGAGAGAGTGAGAGACAGAGGGAGGGAGAGAGAGAGAGACAGAGGGAGAGAGAAAGAGGGAGGCAGGTATAGGGAGGTAGGCAGAGGGAGGTAGGCAGAGGGAGATAGGCAGAGCGAGAGAGAGAGATGGAGACAGCAAAAGTGGGAAATGTGGGAGAGAGAGTGAAAGTTTGAGGTAGACAGGAGGATAAAGAGGTGTGTGTGGTGTGTTTGGTGGCTTAATGGAGGGATGCGCCCACAGCAGGGCCTTTTTTATGCCCACAGTTTATTGGATCTCTGTATCCTTGGTTTCTTCTACTAGTGATCTTACTCCTACCGGTGTACCCTTTTTACAGGTCCTTTCCAATATTGTTTTCATATCCACTGGTGTGGCCTTTGCTCATAAAGCACATAGTAGGCATGTAGGTAGAGGAAGGGAGTTATTGGCAGGCAGAGGGAGGGAGACAGAGGGAGATAGGCAGAAGGAGAGAGAGAGAGGGAGGCAGCAATAGGGGGAAGTGTGAGAGATAGAGGGAGATAGAGACAGGGAGAGAGGGAGACAGAGAGGTAGAGATGGAGGGTGACCGGAGGATAAAGAGATGTGTGTTTAATGTTTTTGGTAAGCTTTTTGTGTGAGAAAGAGAAAGGTGACAGACACAGATAGGGACATAAATAGATATAGACATTTAAAGGCAGAGGCAGATAGAAGGAGAGAGAGGCAGACTGAGAGATAGGGGCAGAGATAGTCAGCGATAAAGACAGACAGAGAAACAGAGACAGAGAGATATGGAGAGGGAAAGGTTTTTGGGGGAGTGAGGGAGAGATAGAGAAAGGCAGTGACAGGGAGATGTAGGGAGGGAGGCAGAGAGAGAGACAGACAGAAGTAGCTAAAGAGAGAGAGAGATAGAGGTAGGGAGACTGAGAGGAAGAGAGACATAGTGAGATAGAGGGAGAGAGGCAGAGGGAGGGAGGGAGGTAGTCAGAGGGAGATAGAGGGAAACAGACAGGCAATGATATGGAGAGGGAAAGGTAGACTGGTGTGTGACAGGAAGAGACATAGAAAGGCAGCCGCGGCCCGTGGAGGGTGTTCCGTGGGGCGGAAAGGCGGGGCGGGGGAGGGGCAGGGTGTGGGGTACTAAAAACCGGAATATGGATAATTGGAGGTAAGTAAACAATTAAATAAATAAAACGAATTTCGTAGCGCGTGCTGCATCGCAAATGGTAATGAATTTATAGTATCTATGTCTCTCAATAAGTATGTACGCTTTTCTGGGGGGCTAGTTTTAATGAATACAAAAGATCTAGAACTTTTCCGTAAAGGAATCTGAAGTATTAGATAGGCTGCTTCTTGTGCACTTATTTCTGTACAGTTTAAGAACTTGTTACCTATGTGCTTAAGTTGATCTTTAATATTTGAATTTTGATATACTTCTTTTGCTGCTTGTGCAATTATTCTGCTCATTCCACGTTGTGATTTACTAATATATGAAACAATATATACTGCACTTGCATATGCATCTAGTATGTATTATATATCTATGTTTGCCTGCCATGCTTGTAAAATTGTAGCATTGTAGTTATTAATAAAGCATTCATCTGGTGTCCTTTTTAAAAAAAATGTATTTTTTTGTATAATAGACTGTATACATAAAACATATTGTTTTGTATCTCGTTGCATATAATCTAAACAAGCATTTACAATGCAACGGTCTCGGCATTGTTAAAGTTAGAGCTATTGGAATTGCTCATGACATTATTTTTGTTTATGTTTTTAAAACATGTAAAGAAACGGCATTGTTATTTACAATGTCAATAGCTTAATCTGTGTGTGGGTGCAAATGCAATAGGTCTCGCATTGGAGAGTGATTAAGCTATTGACATTGTAAATAACAATGCCGTTTCTTTAAATGTTTTAAAAACAAAAACATAAACAAAAATAATGTCATGAGCAATGCCAATAGCTCTAACTTTACCAATGCCGAGACCATTGCATTGTAAATGCTTGTTTAAACAGCAATCACAGACATGGTGGTCTGCTGCATGGCTGCCATTCCTGATGGGTCACAAACTGTGACCTACCTTATAATAATATTCATGAGGTTGGTCGATTTGCGACCCATTATGAATCTCTAAAGGAAACTCAATGAGCTTCATACATTAGGAATTCCGATGTCCTAATTGCAATACACAGCGAATCGCAACTAGGAAATAGGCATTCCTAATGCTTGTACAGCTGCACCGTCCGATGTTCTGAGCATGTCTGAAAAATTAAAAAATTTCAAAAAGAACCATCTGTGTTTGTCGCAAGTACCATTCACAGTCTTTTCGAGCCATTATTTAACCAGCAGCAGGATCAGATTATGAGCTTTTTCTCCAGGGATCTTCCAAATCCACACTCCACCTCTTAGCACAGGAACACACGCTGTGCTGTAGTGGGCATGTTTGTGAATGGTCTGACATGGCAGGAATGTTCATTTAAGGGGCCTGACACATTTCATTTTTTTTCAATTAAAAAAGGATTTGAGGCAGATTGCTTGCAGTATTTTTTAAACTGCGGCTTTGATAAAGTTCATATAAAATATTTGTAAACCGTATAAACAAATAAGACACGTTATTTTTTAAACAATCTCACTAGAAATAACAACTTATCAGCACACTTAAAAAAAACTACATACAGCTGAAAAGTTCCCAGAACCAATGTAATTTTTAAAGCCACTAATCCTGAACTCAATTTATTCTTTGCAGACAACCACGCTCTGCGTACAATCAGTAGGGTACTTTAACCTCCTACCAACCCCCTCCCCCTTAGGACAACCTGGTAATCCAGAAAAATACGTAAGTATATATGTATGTATGAAGGACCTGCCCTTGGCAAGCTCATGCCACAGCCCTGCGGCACCCTGGGAGCTCCTCGGGGCGAATGATGTTCCAGAAACCCTCAGACAGGCATTTAAACCCAGAGGCAATTCAGGCCCAAGGTGCACTCAACTGAGTATGATCAGTGGCTAGAACTGCCAACAGCACAGAGCTTGTATTGTTATGAAAGCGGACTACAAGAAGGTGTCAAGATCCCTGGACCAGAAGGCCTGATACAGGAAGCAGCTCCGTAAGGTGTAGGCTGTGCCACAGGAAACAATTACTTCTGGTAGAGCTCGTGCCAAAGGAAATAATTCCTTAAGGTGAAGGTCACCTCAACTTCCTTAAAATGGATTTTCACACCACAGGAGTACAGAGGCCAAAAAGACCCATGCTGCACCGTCTTCATCGAAAAGACCCATCAATAGAAAAGGTTTCCTAGAAACCTGCAAGAGCGTTAGAGTATATCCCCGACTCAAATGTACTATAGAGCTGTGTGAGCAGCACACCCATGTATCATGCATGGCATCATCATGTAGATTAGTAGATTGCCAGTCTGAGAATTAAGATGCATGGCACACAAAAGTGTAAATATATCAACAGGCATAACAAATAGCAATCTCAGTATAAAAATATAACATCAGATGGATGGAGAAAAAAAACGAAATGGTTATCATTTTAATAGTCAACTACATATCACAAGGCTAACAGAATACTCACACCTTCTCTGTTATATTTGTATATTAATATGCCATGAATGGAAACGTTTGGAAAGTCATACACCCCGGACTACCTAGAAATGCCATGGCGGGCACTATAAAAAATGAACAAAACTTCTTGAGTCGTGGTGCAAATACTAGACAATCGTCACATGTAATAAATGGAATACTATATTTAATTCTATGTCAGGACCGGAGGCTCCGATTATGCTTCTCAATCTTTACTAGGAAGCTCACAGCAGCCAATAAAAACAGAGATAAAAAACCACGTGACAACCATAGAGTCTCGTCCATATAAGGTCCCTGTCAGCACATAGAGTCCTCTTTCTTTGCTGCTCCGCAGCCAGTTAAGTACCTTGTGTTTATTCTCTCTTAAGTGTGTAAGTACTATGGTTCTTGATACGCTTGTATGCCGGCTATTGTTTCTCTTCTATGATGCGCTGACTTTGATGCGCGATCGCTTTTAACGCGATTTGTGTGGTACGAGGTTTTCACCTCGCTGCTGTTTATTTAGCTGCCGGTTGTCTTCCGACTAGTGGGGTATTGACGCGCTGCGAGCGCTTCCCCGTGTAGTCCGCTTGCTTCAGGGAGTTCGTTTTCCTCACGTCGCTCGGGTTTTGTGGAGCGGGAGGTTCAGGGGAGCGGGGACGCGTGTCTGCCTGACACGCAGTCCTCTTTTACTGATTGTGTGAGCCTGGGCCAGCGCACATGCGCGGCGGCCATTTTTGCCCGCGAATGTCATTCGGGCTTAAATTGAACACCGGAGCAGCGTGTTGACTGCTTATGACCCGCATTTGTGCCGATTTTCAGCGGAAAGGCTCGCTTTTTGGCTCCCCAGACGCCCTTCTGTTCTACAATCAGTGGGGCTGTATAATTCAGCATAGGCTTTGCCTAGAGTGGGGTTTTATTGTGCAAGCCCTCCCTCCCTCCACATCTAAATATTAACATTTTGAGTCACCAGTGGTGACTGTATTGGGGCTTGCCTGGGGTTACCACTCCCCCTGATCTCCTGTGTGGGACTCTTGATTGTGAACTTGACGGATATCACAAGCAATCCTCAGGGTCGTTAATTGCTCACTGTGTGGCAAATATGTCTGAATACTATGAAGAGGATTATTATTATTATGATGATGAAGACCCTTCAGGGTCTATGGAATATGACCTCGTGCAGCATTCCGTCAATTCGGCTTTGGTGAGAGCGATTGCGACTTTGAAGCGCCATCTTTGCTCTTACGCCAAGAAACAAGGCTGGCTTCCATCCTCAGCTTCCCGTCCTACACCTGGGGGTAAGGGAAGAGCGAATCCCCACGCTGCGGATTTCGCTAAGCTCGCAAGATCAATGGCGGAGCAAGAGCGTTCTACTCCTAGTAGAGAGGCGACAATTACAGAGATCTCCCAGGAGGATGATGGTCAAGACACCACACCTGACCCTACCACGGACGAGGATGAATCCCCTCGCCCTTCCAAGAAAGCAAGGAAGGAAAAGCATTCTGGTCCGTCCACGTCACCTAAGGTTCTCACGTTTGAGCCAGCGGACATTATCCACCCTAATTCCTCATCCTGGCTGCCACCCCAAGAGGTGGCGGAATATGTCCAGACCCATCTACGTCAAGCATTTGACACGGACGTGCGGGCACGACTGCGGTCGGAGTGCCCTCGGCCTGAACTAGCGGATAAGGTGGCGGCTACCCCGGAGGTGGATCCGTCCATGTTGACTTACTTGAAAAAGTATTCGAAAGATCCTAAGAAAGGCTTGGACAGGTCCTGGCGATCCTGCCAAGATAAACTGCTGGACGTCATAGGCCCTCTGACAAAGATTCTTGAGCTCGGCTTTAGGGCCAAAGAATCCTCCATTGCAATTAATCCTGATGAGTTGATTGGCTGGGCGCAGCGGGCAGTGTGCCAACTGGGCAACGCTAATTGTGCATTGTCAACGGAGCGGCGCAGGTCCATCCTCTTAAAGTTGGATCCCAGGCTGGCCGAGTTATCTACGTCTGAATCGGGTCCGCTAGCTCAAGGTCTCCTGTTTGGTCAACCTTTTCTAAAAGAACTGACCAAGTTTGTAGCCACATTTAGTGGGCTTGACAAGGCCCAGGGTTCTTTGAAACGGGCTTTCCGCCCGTTTTTTGGCAGGGCCGGACGCTTCCGGGGGCGCTCGTTCGGCCGGGGGTATAACCAAGGCGCCCAACGTGGCCAACAAAGAGGAGATTATCAGGACAACACAGCCAATACCTCCAACTTTTACCCCTCGCGACGTTCCAGAAACAGGTTCCGCAAAGGTGGCAGATTTGGAGGAAACTCCAACAAGCAACATGATGCCGGAAACTCAGGTGAGCCTCATTCCTTTTTCGGAAGTGACATTTGGGGGCAGAGTGGCATGTTTTCTAAGCAAATGGCGCGAGATTTCGCAAGATGCATGGGTGTTGCAGACGGTACAGGGGTACAGGCTGGAGATGAACGCCTCCCCTTTGCAGCACTCCCGCCCCCCCCCTCTGTATTTTTCCCGACAAGATCAGAGCTTTATCACGGCAGAAATCAATTCCTTGTTGCAGAAGGGCGCGATTGCGCCCTCCGTGATCCACCCTCACGGTTTCGTGAGCACTGTCTTTCTCGTAGAAAAGAAAGGGGGCGGTTCCCGCTTGGTGTTAAACCTAAAAGAGTTCAACTCGTGGATTGTTTACAGGCACTTCAAGATGGAAGGGATCCATCTGCTGCTCGACCTTCTCCAGGAAGGGGACTGGATGGTCCGTTTGGACCTGAAAGTCGCGTATCTCTCCATTCCCATTTTTCCCCCCCACAGGAGGTTCCTGCAGTTTGTCTGGGGAAAGGTATGCTACGAGTACAAGGTCCTCCCGTTCGGTCTGTCGTCGGCACCATGGTGCTTCACGAAGCTCCTGAGACCAGTGGTGGAATCTTTCAGGGCCCGAGGAGTCCGCCTCATAATATACCTGGACGACATAATTGTTTTGGCGTCCTCCCCTCAGACGGTCCAAACACACCTCAATTGGGCGATAAACCTATTGCAAGGCTTAGGGTTCATTGTCAACCCGCAGAAATCAGTGTTAACTCCCTCTCAGTCCATCGAATTTCTGGGGTTTACGATCAATTCAGTAACTCTTGCTGCCGATGCCAAAGGTCAGGGCAATCAAGAAAGAATTGCGGTCCACCCTGCGCAAGCAGACGACGTCCTTGAGATCGTTAGCCCGCATAGTGGGGCTCCTGGCTTCTTCCATCCAAGCGATCTTCCCGGGCCCCCTTCACTATCGGGCCCTTCAGAGGCTCAAGATCCGCCATCTCCGGAAAGGTCTCAGTTACTCAGAACAGATACCTCTCTCAGAGGAGGCGAGGCTGGAGATGGATTGGTGGTTAAACCACATGGAGGCATGGAACGGCCGGGGCGCTATTCAGATCGCCCCGGACGTGGTAATCGAGTCGGATGCTAGCCGGTGGGGTTGGGGAGCCCGGTGCGGCACGTTGTCCACGGGTGGTCGCTGGTCGCCGGAAGAACTTCAATTGCATATCAACTGCCTGGAACTGTTGGCTGGTTCTTTTGCGATCAGATGTCTTTCGCCTCAGAAAGCAGATTGTTGTATCCTCCTCCGGATGGACAATATCTCAGCGGTACGTTACGTCAACAAGCTGGGCGGTACCAAGTCGCGAATGTTGGCGGAGATCGCCAAGGACTTTTGGCACTTCTGTCTACAGAACAGAATTTCGGTTGTTGCGGAATACCCGCCCGGTTCCAGCAACCAAGTGGCCGATTGGAATTCCCGCCATCTGCAGGACTCCAGCGACTGGATGCTATTGCCCACGGTGTTTCGGCGCTTGACCCATCTTTGGGGCCCTTTCCAGATAGACCTTTTTGCGTCCCGACTGAACAGACCGGTTCCCCAGTTTTTCAGTTGGAGGCCGGATCCGGAGGCGTTAGCCACGGATGCATTCCTGCAGGAATGGCCAAGGTCCCTCTGCTACGCATTTCCCCCGTTTCTCATGATCCCACGGGTTCTAGCGCGAGCACGAGCCTTTCAGGCGGAACTCATTTTGATCACTCCTTTATGGAGGGCTCAAGCTTGGTTTCCGGTGTTGCTAGACATGAGTTGCGCGATCCCGATTCTTCTCCCCCAGTTGCAGAACCTATTGCTGGACCCTCTTCAGAATCCTCACCCTTTGGTGGCGTCGGGCCAGCTTCCTCTCGTTGCTTGGCGGGTTTCAGGGACAGGTGGAGTGTCCCGGGCCTTTCACGGGAAGCTAGTAACTTCATCAAAGAAGCTTGGTCGGCCAATACCCACAAGCGATACTCCTCATCTTGGAAAAGGTGGTGTGATTGGTGCGCTCAACGGGACGTGGATCCCGCTAAGGCACATGTGTCTTTAGTGGTCAACTTTTGGCCTCTATGGCGTCCTCCGGGTTAGCGTACGGGACGGTCAACAACTTTCGGTCCGCCATATCGGCGGGACATTTACCTGTAGAAGGTAAGCCCATTGGGGAACATCCTTTAGTATGTAAATTGCTGAGGGGAGTCAGGATGGTGAAACCCCCTTGCCCAAAGTACTCTCACCTGTGGGATGTGTCTCTTGTCCTCAGATTCCTGGAATCCTGGCCACCCAATAGGTTCTTGTCTCGTAAACAACTCTCGGCCAAGCTGACTATGCTCTTATGTCTCGTTTCTTGCAAACGGGTTTCTGACGTCCGAGCGCTTGATTTAGCGGGGCGTAGATTTACCCCGGAGGGGGTGTCCTTCACTTTGTCCAGGAGAACGAAGTGTAACACTACTTCAGTCACGTACCCGGCCTTTCCTAATAATCCTAAACTGTGTGTGGTGCAATGTATTAAGGATTACGAGGTGAGTACTGAGGAATTTCGTGCTAATATGCAGGGGCAATTGCTTATTGCTTTGCAGAAGCCTTTTCGCCCAGTGACTCCAGCTACCTTATCGCGATGGATGCGCTGGCTCATGGGCGAAGCAGGGATTGATATCTCCAAGTTTGGGGCCCACTCTGCGCGTGGAGCCATGGCGTCCAAAGCATTTGTGACGGGTGTCAGCCTGGCAGATATCATGAGTGCGGCTGACTGGTCTAATGAGAATACTTTTAAAACGTTTTACTATAAGCCTATTGTCAATGTTGCTTCAATGGTGGTGGCTCAGCTTTGAACAAGCATAATCGGATCCTCCGGTCCTGACATAGAATTAAAAATTTGCGAACATTCGTGACAAGAATTTTCAATTCTATTAAGGACAACGGAGGCGAGGATTATCCCCCCCAGAGATACACATTGTTTGGTGTAATGCTATAGATTGCATATTCGCATTCGAGATTATGATGCTTTATTTATTTGATCATGCTTTATATTTGCATTGCTCTGTGTATTTTTTCCCACCCTAATTTCTCGTGATGTACTGCTGTTTGTTATAGCAACCTCGAGCGGTTTTTACAGGGTGTTTCCTTTTTTTTTCAGGTAATGACAGCAAGTAACCCTGACTATGGTTTATCGGCGATGGGACGCTTCGCAGTTTTTTGTTCCGCTCTCAAGCGAGTTGTCTGGACCGGGATCCAGTGAGAAGTTCGGCCCCGTTGGGCGCACAGTTCGTTGGTGGGAGAAGGCCCTAGCTATCGGTGATCCTTAAGAACAGGTCGTGCATGGACTTATCTACTGTTACAAAGAAAGAGGACTCTATGTGCTGACAGGGACCTTATATGGACGAGACTCTATGGTTGTCACGTGGTTTTTTATCTCTGTTTTTATAGGCTGCTGTGAGCTTCCTAGTAAAGATTGAGAAGCATAATCCTCGCCTCCGTTGTCCTTAATAGAATTGAAAATTCTTGTCACGAATGCTCGCAAATTTTTAACTCATTGATGTTTCAGCTTCTAATCATTACTTATACTTCACAAAGGCTTTCACCGGGACTAAACACTAACCTCATTAAAATTTATATTAACCAGTACAGAAGTTGCTATTTCAAGCATGGAGGTAAACAAAACCATGTTCATGGGTATGAAACGAGTCTTTCCAGTACACCCACATTCTAAGGAGGAAAATACTTTAGTTATCTGCAGTGAATGTCAAAGAATCGGGACCTTGTTTATTAAACCCAAAGCATGAAATAGTTTTGCAAACAATTCATCACTGTCGAAACTTCCACAAAATCTTCATGAATGGAGGAACCATTTGTCAAGATTCTGGTAGAAAAACAAGCGCAGGTGTGGTTAAACTGCATGGGTGCTCAAGACACTTGTCTCGTGCTCACGTGGCTAATGGTACATAATGTGCAGTTTGGCGAGCTAAGAGAAAAGCAAATTACATATAAATAAGGGTTGTGAGAATCAACCATAAAATCATTTCATCCTTATGCCTTTCAATAAAAAAAGATCAGTGAAACGAGAAATGAGTTAAACTAAGCACATTTTCCAGTAACACTTTTCCAGGTATATTTTCATTATAAACGTTCACAAAAAAATAGCTACGAGTGGTCAACATGTTTTGGTCTTTCTGTGAGCCACATGTCTTCAAAAATGTGAACGGGTATTTTATGGGCGGGGGGGGGGTGGGGGGAGTTTCCTTAAAAGTCCCACTTCGATGCAGACAGAATCCCTGCCTCGGACATATGTTCAAAAGATGTGTCCTTTGCAGTTGAAGTTGCTAGCTTGTTGCGAGGAACCCCTCTTCTGGACAGAAAAGAGGACGGTAAAAAATGCATTTTAAAATAGAACTCGGTTAAAATCTCGAGTTGGCAGCAGGATTGTTTTAGCATCTCACCGACATTTGGGCGGGGTTGATTTAGAATCTCACAGTGTGCCATTGAGGTTACTTCAAGCACTCGTGGGATGACAATGACTTTATTTACAAAAGCTCACGGAAATACTGGCCCGTGGTTCATGTCACTGTGAAAGGACGGTGTGTTCATCGGAATTAGAAAGTTGTACCGGTTGTAATGTCCCTGTGTGAGGAAGGCTCACAATAGGACTCATCGCAGTGTGGTCACGTGTTCACTGGGCATCAGTGGATTCGGTTTAAAATTTCACGACAGGAAATACGGTTTGGTTTGAATCAGAGGTGTCCAAAGTTGGGCCCAGAGCCAAATTGGGCCCACAATTCAGGATCAACAGGAGTTAATAAACTGTTGTCATTTGATTAATTGTATCTATAAAGATCACACATGGATCTCTGGAAGATCTGTCATGGCGTGGGCCCTCGTGGACCAACATTGTCTTAAAATCTCCGAGAGGAAAAAAATGATTTGTTAAAAAAAACAGTGTAGCAGAGAGTTTGCTTAAAATCTCGAAGGACGTCAGCAGGGTCGGTTTGAACTCAGTCTGTTGGTGAGACCGGTTACATGTAATCAGTGTGTCGGCGGAGTAGGTGCCTGTGGACACGATTCATACACCTGGCCTCAAGGCGCTGTTGCTGCATTGTCGACAGTAACACAGCAGTTATATCCTGCAATAAGACGGCATTCTTCAGCCGCAAACGAATTTCCCAAATGAAGAATTAATTTAAATAGCTGGCTTTAACCCTCCGCCTTACTTACATGCTCAGAGGAGGTAAAAGCGACGCAGTTCTTAACCCCGCTAGCAGACTCTGTGTAATATATATGTGAAAACATCGACGGACACTCTTCCTAACTGGTCCACGTGACAGCGGTCTAGCGCGTCACCGTGAAAAAAATAAAAAATAAAATTGACCACCGGGCAAAATTTGGTGTATATAAAATCAGGTGCATATAAAAAAATATCCCGCCGAGCCTGGTAGGCCGTGTGTGGGTTGCACTGTGTTCACAAGAGCACAGCTTCCGGAGACATCCAGTGAGGACGAGGGAGCTGGCTTCTTGAGAACAGAAACAGCTCGACGCTAGCTATGGCCTATTCATCCGGAAGGCGTCTGTCTACCTCGCAGAGGAAGGGGCACCGTCTGTAATCCGGCCTTCACCCCTTATCCCTGCACACATCTAAACCAAAACAGCCTCGTGTTTGCACTTCTTTCTTTGGGGATAAACAGGTTCGTTTAAATCACAAATCTATCACCTGCTCCGCTTCCTACCTCGCTAAGTGCATTTCATTGTGTTTTGCCGCCTCCTCCGCTGCGAAACAAAACACTAGGAAGTGAGCCTTGTTGTGAGCCGTCGTCGCCCGGACTAGAACCAGGACTCCCCCTATATGAATATACAGTTTTCAGATAGCACGTGACGTAATACTGGCTTGGTAGTTGTTTTGTTTTTTGCTAAGTATGCTTTCAGGCTTGCACAAACAGATGACAAGACGTGCTCATTGGCACATCCTTCTGTTGTTAAAGTCCTGATTCTTAAATTATTTTGCGCAGCTTGTGTGATGGTTTTTAAAAAGGTACAGAAAATGTATATCCCACTCTGTGCCCGGATCTTCCCAGTTGCATTTCAAGTAATTAGGACAGGCGGCTTGTCCAAATGCAGAGTGCATTTCCTAATGCAGAAACTTTGACAGAATAAAGACATTGTTATCATTACAAATTTCATAGTATGGGTCGGTAACTACGGTGTGGGTAGACCTGTAATAGTTTGGAACGGCAGCACATCGACGAGTTTCAAGAGATGACGCACTCTGGAAAAGCACAAACATTTACACCTCCAAGGGCTGGAGCGAGTGGAATGGGGGGACAACGTCAACATCTAAGGGGGATAGGATTTCTTCCCAGAAACAAATATTTTCCCACTGAGAAGGGTGGACAAAAAATGTGCAAATGCATACATATATTACATTTTGCAATGCTGAATTATTCACCCACAACAAAATTTACGAGCATAAACGGTCAATTGTGACGACTCCTGGAAAACTAAGAAAATCACATAAAAGTTGAACATTAATTCCAAAAGTATGGGTAATACTACAGGAGCAAACTTCAAAATGCTTTAACCGGTCTTTTGAGAACTTTACCGTCTGTCAGTGAGGGTCAAGCTCCGCTCCACAAATCCACGGAACATCCGGTGAATTATGTCATTCATACCAGGTCTAGAAGCCCATCTGACGTCATCAAATCCTCTAGCGGGCCTATTGTTAGTGAGTGTCCGACATACTGGGCTGGGCAAAGAGAATAGTTTTTCTCTTTACACTATCCGGCGATCCCTTGAAAAATCAGAGTTCTAATTGTTTTAGTCAATTTGTTGAGATACATTTCTCTGCTGAATGATATACCTCATTTCAAAATACCTCAGGGTGCCCAGCACCCACTGATTCTGTGTAAACGTGCGTTCCTTGCTGGCTTGTGTGCTGGACATTTAAGGGAAGAGCGATTAGGGCTGGGCTGCTCCACCCCTGATAAAAGGGCCGTGGAATGACTCGCCTTATCTAGGCCTGCGGGGACATGTGCAGTCCCTGCAGTGACTAACGCCGCGCGCCGATAGGATCACTTGAAACACTAGATTAACAAGCATTTGCAATGCAATAGGTCTCGCATTTATACGAGTTTGAGCTATTGGCATTGTAAATGACAGTGCCTTTTATTTAAGTTTGTTTTTTTAAAAACATAAATAAAAGGCACTGTCATTTACAATGCCAATAGCTCAAACTCATATAAATGCGAGACCTATTGCATTGCAAATGCTTGTTTCTTCTGCTGCCACAAAGGCAGCCGCAGTGAGGGGGGAGGCAGGGAGCCTGGTTTCCTCCACCTCAGTTCTCGAACCTCCAACTCTTCCAACTGCTCCCCTACAATATTACAACAGCATACAGCAACACAACTGGTCACTCGCCATCCCTCACAGCCCCTCATAGAAGTCACAAGTGGGCCAATCTAGTCTCTGTTGCTCCCCACAAGCCCCTAAAGTCTTCAGCCCTAGCATTACCTCCCCAGCCATATGAAGAAAAGGCTTTTCACCCATCTGCCACCAACCAATCTCGGAAAAAACCCATTGCTGCTCCAGACTCCGAGCAGCCATCTGCAGATAGCAGTCTCTTCTGTTTAACGCTTTATCAAGTAAGCATTTAATCAAGCAAGTACGCAGTCGCAGTTACAGCTGTCTAGGACTAATTAAGGATATACCAAGTTCCAACTATACAAGACCACCACAGCACACCATGAGATCAGGCCGCAGGAGGAGGTCCAACTCTCAAAAGCAATTTAAACTAGCGCAAAACAAAGCCTCAGACATCAGAAGGCTCTGTGGACGAACCACAGCCCAAAATCAGGCGAGACCTACAGCGATACTGCTCTTTAATTAAAATAGACTCTGACAATACCTACTCAAGTGGCGCCTCTACAAGAATGGAAAAAGCGAAAATCCTAAAACGTTGTCCAACCCTCCTTCAGCCAAAGATCCACATGAAATTTCACTTTTTAAAAAATGCGGGCAATACTCTCCTCTCAAGCACCACAGCAGCCCAGGGCCTCCAGACACCCCTCTAGCCACTTCAACTATCCCGTTTACAGGGTAGTAGCAACAATAGGGAAATCCCAGACATTGGGGCTGACAAATCCACGTTCGCCGTCTCAGGACAGACTCCATAGTGCCAAACTACACTCGGGCCACAGAACCCCCAAATTCTGGTCAAGCTGTTGGTGGCTGATGTAACGGCAATCCGAGAGTACGCACCTAAGGGCAATTCTCCCCTGGAGGGCCTGGAGATCATGTATCAGAGACACCCACCACTGGAACCACGTTTCAAAGTAAAAACAAAGGAGGCAACTGCACTACAACTGAGGTACTAACTATATGTGAGCTGGAAAGCCTGCTGTAGGACAGCACACCACATAAACCCACTAAAGACATGAAACCCAAACCTGCACCATCAACATAAGATTCGGAGATAGAACATAAAGCATCACCATCATTACTAACCAAATTAGAGAGGTCACAAAGAATTGAGTCAGAGGATCCTGAACAACTCTCATACTTTGGAAAGGAAGACTGGGAGGGTCTCCTGGCAACCTATACTCAGGGCTCCCCAGCTAAGTATGAGAACGACTCTCCTGCAAAATCAACAGCTGAGGGGCACCAGAAAATTGGGGCGATCCAAGCAGCGGGCAATCCAATCACAGACACAGGAACAGGAGGACCACCAGGAAAGGGGCCCAAACCAGACCCTGGAAGTGCCTGAACAAGCTTGTTAAAAATAGTGCAACTCCCATCTCCTGGTGGAGGCCCTCCAATACCAATCTGATAAAATGTACATACAGCTAACCTTACTGAACACCCTGGCAGTTTCGTGGTTGCCATTGATGGGAAGCTAGGTGTGTTAAACACATTTCTACAAAACATACAGGACCACACACAAGCTAACAATTTAAGCTGTGGATGTGGCCCGGTTGTTAGTAAACTAGCTTCACTTCCATCCATGCTGAGTAACTTGTGCACACAACTCAAAAGGGCATCCCAACGCTCGAATACACAGCCTCCAGACAACAAATCCACTACTGCAATGGGAGGGATGCGAGGAGGGTAGTATTGGGAAGTTAGATTAGAGTTAAATTTCGACGATTACAGGAGCGAATGTCGTGAGAATGCCGTACAATGTGGGACTAATTTCCATAGTTTTTGTTTATTCTTGAACTGGAGAATGGGAAGAAGAGACGCTTCCATGCATAGAATGCTTAAAAAACTTGCATATTACATGTTGGTTCCTTGCTCTCTCTGATTGTATGTATCATTCTGTGGAAATGTGCACGATGTGTGTTTGAACAGACAATAAAGTTTGTTTAAAAAAAGAATAAATCCACTACTGCGCTTCAAGAATCCACAGCAACACACCAGACCACAACCCTGATAGAAGACGTTCCTTCCATCGAGACAATATCAAAACATAACATAATAATATACGAGGGCTGCAAAACTGAACCAACATCAAGCCAACTGGCCGGCTCTTTCCCAAAAGACCAGCTGGACAATAAAACGAATGCAATGCAAAGACGCGCACAAAGACTGAAAGGCCGAAACCAAAAACCGGGCTCAAATCAGGAAGGCATGCAGGATGCTTTTGCAGGTCAACATCCGCTCAAAACGAGACAAATAAAAAAATGGTTCGGGGCACACTCGCACACAAACCGTGCAGAACAAAAGGAAAGGCGCAGCCCGCCATATGCAAAGCTACTGCTCGGCATGCTGTGCTCCCTCAAGTTGCCATTGTGCAAATCAAAGAAAAACCAGCACAGAATCTTGCCAAATTGCATAACGGTAGCTTGTTAAAGTGCGGCCGCGAAAGTGATCAAACATCAAAGCGGCCGAGCGGCCGCGAAAGTGAAAGACAACGAGTGCTTTCAGGCTGCCAAATGGTGCGCGCGCCCGGAGCACATGCACTGTAGTTGGCGGCCTGAAAGCACTCGTTTGCACTTCCAAAAGTGCTTACTATAAGTCTCGCCAGAGCAGCGCTAAAGCGCTGTCTCAGGCGAGACCTAAAAATGACTAAAAGTATAACTTTGGAAGTCTTGTGTGTTCATAGTTTCATGTATTAGTTCAATTTGCTGTACGAGCTCCTTATCTGTTTTGTCTAGTGGTAATGGTTCTAGTAAAAGTTTCAGGCATTGGATAATTTGGGAACTGATATTTGCATGTTCTTTTTTGTTTGATGCGGCAATTTTTTGTATGTCCGTGTCTTTGTAGGGGTAATAAAGCCTCTATATATGGATCTTGTGCACATGTCACATACTCATTTATAAAAGTAATTACTTTATTCAGCTCTGATGTTTCATACTGTGGAGCATTTTCAATCCATATTAAAGCATGTATATGTGGTGATCCCTGTTGTTGGAATTCAACTCTATAAAAGTAATCGATAATTTTTCCAATTGGGTTACTTTCATGTAAAAAAATACAATTAAATAATTTCCTAACTTGGAAGTCAAAATGTCTTGCACATGTTATTGGATTCTGTTGTATCGATGTGCATTTTGTTTCCCATGACATATTCTCAAATTCTTCTTTTGTACATTCTTTCCTGTTTTCAGTACTGTGAGAAGTTGGCCTGGCATATGCTGTCTCCTAGTTATAGGGGACACCTTGCACCAGTCCAATTCGACTCTTATTGATGATAGGTTTAAGACAACCTTTAAAGAAAGCTATCCTAGTGGTAGCTGTGGAGAGCAGCCTTCAGGCTAAGTCTTGAAGGAGTGTTAAGCTTATTGTTTTACCATAGATAACCTCTTGAATGACCAAATGAAAGAGTAGCCCACACAGGTATATATATAAAATATATGTATTTATTCTAAACAGAATCCCACAAGTCTCTTTATGAGGCTGAGGCAAAGTTACAATTCAAACAAGCATTGATAGATACAATAAAATAGCACTGGAATCATAGGGCCCCAGGGGGGGACCAAACCATATATTAAAAAAGTGGTATAAGAACCACGACAATTCTACAGACAATGCCTTGGGCATTTAGGATTGCTGGCCCCTTAAGAATCCACCCCAGGTTATGAGGAAGGGGACCCACGGGAGGCGCGTGCAGTGGAAATAGCTGCTATCGGGATCTCTATTAAAGCCTATAGAGAATGTCGCGGTTTGATTTAAACTGATTGATTGATAGGCTTTATTTCGATACATATAATATCTTAAAAGCAGTTCAACAGTTAAAGAAAACAGCAAATAAAACACTTTCCCAGAAAAAGAAAATAAAAACAATAACTTAATAAATACAATTAATACAGTTAAAATCAGGATTAAATTGATACGGAAAGCCTTTTTGCATGAATCAACCAGGTCCACTTTAAGAATTTAGACACACCACAAACCACCAAAGTGGATGTGTCAGACAATAAAATACGTAGGGCCACAGTGTGATAGCGAGTTCCCAACTGTCTACAAAGTGGTGTGAGCCAACGCCTCCTGGGAGAGCAATAGTCAGGGCATTCAAAAAGAATATGTGCCACCATCTCGACCCGCGTGGAACAGAGGGCACAAAAGGGGGAGGGCTGGGGGGACAATTTCCACCGGGATATCAGGTCACCTACAGGTAAAATCCCTACTCTAAATTTAAAATATAAAGCCCTATCAAAAGGAATGGAAATCATGTCGAGATAGGGTTCGTAAGCTACCACGTCTTTAATCCTCAAAAAGGCTACAGTTGACTTACATAGGCGTGGATCGAATGTGAGTTTAAACGAAACCCAATCCCAATACAATTTCTTTAAAGTGGCTTTAGGAGGGGCAGATCGAGTAACCCAAGCTTCACCTAAGCCCAGCTCCCCCAAAAGATGTTTATCGTCCCTCAACCATTTAATCCTATACCAGCCCCCCATTGACATCACCTCGGACAGTCCCTCCGCATAGGAGGCTAATTCGGGCACCCTCCACAAGCGGGCCCACAGGAGCAGGGGACGAAGTCGAGCTTGGTCCGCAATTGATCTGCAGCCTAGATCCAACAAGACTGGAACTGTGGGTGTGCTCAAAGGGAGAGCCATCAGATCTTTCAAAAATTTGCTCTCCGATTTTGCAAGTACATCCAGATTGCCTGTACCCCACAACCCCGCCCCATACAAGGCAGCACTAACCCCTCTAGCTTTATAAATCTCCACAACTGGGGCAATAAATTGTTTTGTGGAAGAACGATGTTCCCTAAGCAACACACCACACACCCTTTTGTGGTTAAGGAGCATCTTGTGGATGTGCGGAGTCCAACTCATAGAGTCGCTAAGGCGGATTCCCAGGTAGTCAAACTCTGATACCCTCTCCAGGTGAGCAGAGTTCAAGACCGGGAGGCGCCCCAGTTTCCCAGGTGGATTCATGATCAAATATTTGGTCTTGTCAACATTGATCACCAATCCCCTAAGGGAACAAAACTCCTGGAAGCGGTTAAGAAGTTTTTTGAGGCCCTGGGGGGTCTTTGCAATAAGGAGGGTATCATCTGCAAAGAGCAGTGTGGGGATCCGAGTGCCCGCCAGGGAGGTTGCATCAGCAGGTTCTTGTAGCAAATGCTCAACCACACCATTCACATAGAGAGAGAATAGGGTGGGAGCTAACACACATCCCTGGCGGACGCCCACACTCACTGGAATTCTGTCAGTTTTCTCCCCATTCTTACCCCACCGCACCTGCGCATAATTGCCTGTGTGTAATTTTATCAGGAGTGATAGGATATAAGAAGGCACCCCCAGACCCTCCACAGTTCCTCCCTAGGTACCAGGTCAAAGGCAGTCTTAAGGTCGATAAAGGGCAGATAAAGACTGCCCTTGCCAAGCACCACCACCTTCCAATGCAGGAGCGCCAGTCTGAAGACTTGCTCAATGGTCCCGGTTCCGGAGCGAAAACCAGCCTGGATATCTGACAGAATCTTATTATCATCCACCCATTGGAGGATCCTCCCCTGAATCACCTTCCCTGCCACCTTTTGGGATGAGTCAATAAGGCTTATGGGCCTATAGTTAGCGGGGTTGTCCCGACATCCCTTCTTGAATATCGGGACAACCTCCGCCCCTTTCCAGGATTCAGGTACAGATGCTCCCCCCATAATTTCATTCAATAGAGTGGAAACCAACTTCCCCCATTGCTTGGGATTGGCGCGTAACAAGTCACCGGGTATCCCGTCAGGCCCGGCAGCTTTTAGGGGGACCAGGGACTTGATTACGAGCTCCACTTCTCTGTCAGTAAAGGGATCAGCCTCAGTGTCCACTGGCTCGACCACCAGAGCAAAGGAGTCATTAAGCACCCCCTCGGCAGGGGTATAAAGGGACAAGAAGTGGCTAAACCAATTCTGAGCTGGGATATTACATGTCAGCAATGTGCCAACAGGCCTATCCCTGGATCTTACCAAACTCCAAAATCCCCTAGCATTCCTGTCCAAGCTTGCAGCCAAGAGGTCCGCCCAGAACTTCTCCTCCCCCTCTCTTTTTGCTACCTTTAAAGTCTGGGAGTAATCTTTCCTTGCGAGCCTAATTGCAACCTGGGATTTAGATTTAACAGCCCCTACCAGCGCTTTTTTCTTGACTCTGCATTTTTTTGTGAACCAACCCTGCGTTTTGGGCAGCAACTTCCTGTTGTTAGCACGAGGAGCCATGCTAGGGAGAATAAATAGGTTGCTCAGCGCCCTAGTTAAGTCGCAGAAGGTCAGCGTGATCTCCTCAGGCGATTGGGTCAGCGACTCCAATTTGCACTGTGCTGCAGCCAGGAGTGCCCCTATATCTGCCACTTTCTCTTCGGACATTATAAGCTTAGCCCACTTCAGCCGTCTACCACAATTGGATGGGAAAACTTCATGGGGGTTTGGAGCTATATAAGATGATAATTCGCCCTTATCAGTTAACCACTGGGGAAAGAGGGCGAGTGAGAGGAGATTATGATCACTCTCAGTTGTCGGTATGATCTCCATATCCTTCAGGATGCTCCATAGACTTACGTCAAGAAGAATGTAATCTATTCTAGACGTATGGTTTGGCCTATTATAAGTATGAGCACCCACTAGGTCAGACTTGGACCTCCCATTAACAGCCCTAAGGTCAAATTCCATGTTGAGGGAATTAATCTGTACCGCCACTTGGGTCCACCTCTTGATGGGAGGCAGTGCTAGGGCAGGAATCCCCCTCCTGGAGTCCTCCTCACCACTTCCCAATGTATCGTCCAGGCCCAAAGGCTCGAACGTACAATTCAGGTCTCCTGCCACCAAGATGCGAGATTTATTGGGGCGCTGCCTGAGCAGACCTTCTAATAGGGATATTGTGGCCGATAGTATACCACCCTTCGTGCCTTTGGCGTAGATGTTGAAGATGTCCAGGAGGTGGCCACCCCGTGCACCCATTATAGTAATATTGAGGAGATCGGGAGAGTTGGTGGGGTGCTGAACCACCTGACAATCGAGAGCGACATCAACTCATATGAGGAGACCGCCCGAAAGGCGTCCCTTCCCTGAAACAGGGGGGACAGCGGGAACAAAATATGTCGAATATCCTACCTTGTGGCAGGGCTCCCTGCACCATGTTTCTTGAAAAATGCAAATGGAGTAGTCCTCCACAAGCGCATTCCAGTCTGGTAGTCCCAGCTTCCTTGAGATACCCGTGACGTTCCAGCTAAAAATCTTAAAGTCTGGATCCGCCACAACCGACTCCCTGCGGGGCTCGGTGTTTAGTGCCCCCTCCGTCAGATCTATAAGACTTGATCTACTGCCCCCACTTAGTCTTCCTGCGAGCGAGTTAATGTCCTGTGGTAGGTTGGTGGCTTCGTCTAACTGAGAGGGAAGAAAGGCATTTCTTTCACCCGACTCGTTTGGCACAGGACCATCACCTGAGCTTTGGTCCCTGCAGGCCACCCTATGGCAAGTGTCGGTTCAATATCCCAACGGCCCCCCATAAGACCCGGGCCAGACTGCCAGTTGAAATAAATGAGGGATGACAGGATTCTCGGGATAGATAGGGTTATTGCTCCAACCCCCACCAGAATGTAAACCATTATAATTTGCCGCAGTCCTAGGGTAAAAATAGGTTAAATCTACTACACCAATGCTTCCCCCCCAATTGCATACTCTTGATTGCAAATAGTTTGAGCAACCCTATTGTCTTTGAAGTTTACCACCACACAATCTCCTTCTAGGTGCTTACGACCATATCCTACCCACCCTACCCTTCTCACTCCTAGGATCAGCCCATCTAGACCCCTAGGAAGAGGTCTATTGATCTTTAACCAGTGCATGGTTTTATTTTTTAAAGCCTGGTGGGATTCATAATGATCATCCTTCAAAGTGGGTACGTTGGTAAGTATGGCGACATACGGGTGGCACTCGGGGGGCAAATTCACCGGTGGAAAAGTTGGAGCCGCTTTATTCTTCTGGCTGGGTTTCTCTGGGGAGGTTAGTACAAGTTCTGGTCGAGTGGGCTTGATCGGGACCATTGCCTTTGGCAATCCCATTCGAGGTTCCCTTATATTTAGGAGGTCCCTTCCTACCCGGCAGTTCAGGTTTCTTTACCGAGACTTTAAGGGGCTTAGGTACACTCGGTTGTGCTAGGCCTAATTGACTAGTACTACCTGAGGTATCCGCAGCCTGTGCAGCAGGTGCATTAGCCACAGCCAACATGTTTACAGTGTTTGCTGTATTAGAGGTGGTAGGTGTGTCCTGTGTGGATGCAGGGAACATCGGGGTGCCACTATCCCCTCCCTGTCCATCCTCCCTGATTTTAGAGTGCAGTTTGATAAGGGTTTTCAGACAGAAGAAATTATCCAAGGTTGCCTGTTCAAATCTATCCAACCTCTCTCCCAACCCTTTTACTCTCTCCACAATCGGGGACAATAATGTTATCATCAGATCTTCAAATTGTGTAATTGTTACAGAGTCATTGAGTGGAGCTAAATGACAGTCTGATGTTGGATCTACACATGCTTCCTCAATCATATGACCTGAATGATCTCCACCCTTTTCCATCACGGGATTTTTCTTGCCCAACCCCTCACCCGCTTTAGTTCCTATTCCCCTTGCACCATACTTCCTTGGTCTCTTATAAAGTTTTGGGAAGCTGGCTTTACGTGGGCTAACAATCCTTTTCCTTTTAGTATAAGTTACATTCTTGGATACCGTTAGTGGTAAGACAGGTGGCTGAGGGATATTAACTTGGGTAGTAGGAATGATAGGGCGAGTTGTTAGGACAGGGAATTCACTGGAGCATGGGTCAGAACTACTGCTATCAACGGGAGGGGGAATAGATATGGCTGCCAAGCTCTCCAACCTATCTATACTGGCCCTCAGAGATGCAACCCGTAAAAGCACCAGTGGAGGGGATGTAATTGAAAGGGGATCTGAACTACATACAGGCGAGGTAACAAGCGCCAGGGAACGCAATGAGGACCGTTTCGACAGAGGAAGTTCTTGGGAGAGACGCCGCTCTGTCATTACAATCTCCTTCTCTATGACAGCAGCTACCCGTGTGATAAACTGATCCATAGTGCCTATAATACAGCTGGCTCCACCCTCACCTCCTCTCCTGAGGCTCCTCCCTGAGCGGGTGGACATTAACACAGGCTATACCAGATATTAATAATAATAGTAAAACCCCTATGCGTCTAAAGGTACCAGTGATGTTGTCAGGGGGGTGGCCCGACCCGGCCCTGGACAGCCCCGGACTGCCACAGACTGCCCGCCCTTTGCCCGGGCTTTGCTCCGAGCTTCGACCCGCGCGCGACCTGCGTTCGCGAATGTGAGCGTGATTAAGTACGCTGGGGGCGTGGCTTGCAGGGAGAGCGGGCCAGGTGTCAGCTATTGGCCAGGCAGGGACTCCTGGGAGATGGAGTCCCTGCAGTAACGCTCGCAGTCTGCTGTACTGCCACAAACCTCCCCAGCTGCCGTACGAACTACAAGTACTCCGCTGATTTGTCCCGTGAAGCGGGACCCGCGAAGCGGGTCCGGCGAACAGTGAAGGCAGATACAACAATTAGGTCCAGGCACAAGATTCCTTGGGATGAGGGTCCACTTGCCCAGGGTCCGAGTAAGAGCACACAGAGTCCCACCAGCACCGGGAAAAGAAGGTGTTCTTAAAAGCAGCCAGGTGCGCTGGGGGCGTGGCTTGCAGGGAGAGCGGGCCAGGTGTCAGCTATTGGCCAGGCAGGGACTCCTGGGAGATGGAGTCCCTGCAGTAACGCTCACAGCCCTGCTGTACTGCCACAAACCTCCCCAGCTGCCGTACGAACTACAAGTACTCCGCTGATTTGTCCCGTGAAGCGGGACCCGCAAAGCGGGTCCGGCGAACAGTGAAGGCAGATACAACAATTAGGTCCAGGCACAAGATTCCTTGAAATGAGGGTCCACTTGCCCAGGGTCCGAGTAAGAGCACACAGAGTCCCACCAGCACCGGGAAAAGAAGGTGTTCTTAAATGCAGCCAGGTGCGCTGGGGGCGTGGCTTGCAGGGAGAGCGGGCCAGGTGTCAGCTATTGGCCAGGCAGGGACTCCTGGGAGATGGAGTCCCTGCAGTAACGCTCGCAGCCCTGCTGTACTGCCACAAACCTCCCAAGCTGCCGTACAAACTACAAGTACTCCGCTGATTTGTCCCGTGAAGCGGGACCCGCGAAGCGGGTCCGGCGAACAGTGAAGGCAAATACAACAATTAGGTCCAGGCACAAGATTCCTTGGGATGAGGGTCCACTTGCCCAGGGTCCGAGTAAGAGCACACAGGGTTTGTGATTTAAACAGATTAAAGTCACTTCTAGCAGGAGTACAAAGTTAAAACTTTAGAGTTAAGTTTTTGAAGAGCCCACTACCACGAGAGTACCGAGGTACCACTGTTACCTGCCCCAGGAAAGTCGGGTGCATAGGTCGTTTTCGATGTCGGGTCGCGGGCTGATTTTCAATGGGAAAATGTTCAAAAGTGCTGCTAGCCAAAAGCGTCGATGATGCCGTGAAGATTGAAGTTGTTGATCTTGTAGAGAAGAACCTGAAAGCAGAGGGGACAGAGTCTGGGTCACGGCACAGTGACCAGGGAGCTCAAAGCAAAGAGCCCTTCAATGTCGGGTGCTTCAAGTGGAAAGAGGTGTAGCTTGGATCTGCAGCCACGGGCTCCGGGAGGCTTCAAGGAAGGCCAGCTTCGGGAGGGCAACTGTCCCACGTCGGATGAGGGTCGCTGCGGTGTTAGTGTCCGGATTGGATCTACTAAGCCACGGCAACCGCAACCCATGCAAGATGAACAAATCAGCTACTGGTGCAGACCCACGAGGTCTGTGAGAGGTCTCCTTTGGAGAGACTGTAGAGCAGGCCTGGAGCAACTCTTAGATGTTGAGATTGTCCTCCGCTAGGGCCCACAAGTCGAGAGACAAGGGACCGCGGAAGGCAGCAAAATGAAGTGCGTAAAAGAGAGCCCATGGGCCACCGGAGGGGGCTAGGGTGCTGATCTTTGGCACAAATGGTGCTTGATGGTTGGCTCAAAAATGGGCCAAAGCACAACTTCCCCACTGGTCAGGGTCGTGTGCTACGCAAGAGGTGGCTGGTTTCCTGGGGTATTGGGAATCTCGGCACCCACGCGGTCCACGGTGCTCAGGTTTTCTGTGCACACTCACTGGCCTCTGGGATGCTTAGGAAACCCACCTCGAGGGTGCTGTAAGTCGTCGAAGTTCGTGAGAGCAGCGAAGTTCCAACCAGGTCACTTGCAGTGTTTCAGGTGCCTGCCAGGCAGGGGGATAACTCCCTTATCCCGAGGGAGATTTCTTCAGTCAGCTGGGAAGCAGCTTGTCGAAGGTCAAGTCTGTAAAGTCCAAGATTAATCTGAGGCTCTGGGGCCACGTTATTCACCTTTATCCCCAAGATTAGGGGAGTGTCCAGAGTAGTGTCCACCAATGAGAGGTGAGGCGGGAAAGGGTGGCTACACCCTCTCCCCGTTGTGTGTTTCCCGCCTGGGCAATGGGCAGGATGCCCCTGAACCGGTTCCAGGCGGTGTATGCAGAATGTAGGCGCTGTAGCTGCCTACGTGCAACTCTGAAAGGCAACATGTGGTGCACCCACCCTGTTCCAATCCACATATCCTGTCTGGGGAGATGCTAGCACCTCCCTGCCACAGGAGCCCTATTGTCCAGCTGGCGAGGCTGGGATTTTCCCCAGCAACAGCCAGCCAGAGTCGTGTGGGTGGCGGGTAGTAGCCATTTTGTACTACGTGTGCACTTTTAAATTGGTGTCTGAATTCTGCAGCTTTTCCCATATCGCCCCTCTAGCAGGGGGGAATCGTGCCCTCATGCCCATGGCTGGACTGGGGGTAGGATTCCTACATGTTTGACACCAAACACGATATGGTTCTGTGTAGCCATTCTGAAGTTATCACGCTATCGCTATAGACTTAACATGCGGTTAAGAGTATGGTATGGCTACCCTACAAATAACCCAGCAATGATTTTATGAGGGTTGCAGAGAGGCCCTACTCAGGTAGGGGTCCCCCCTCACACATACATCAGCACCCTGCCTTGTAGGATTAGCAAGGCCTGCTATAGGGGTGACCTATGAGAGTATATGTGTTGTAATGGGGTGGGATATAGGGTACCTATATCCAGTAAGGGGTGCTAGCACCACCTTACCCAGACTACAGTAGTGGTCTGGTGGTGTCAGTTTGTATGGCTGTCCCAGGGTGGCACAATAAGTGCTGCAGCCCTGGTAGGCCTACTGAGGGACCCATGCCCTGGGTACCTAGGGTACCATCTACAAGGGACTGTCAGGGCATCCTCAGCATCCAATTGGTTTGTACCTAGGGTACTCACATCAGTTTTAGGGAGAAAGCAGATAGGCTGGGGTCCTGGATAGCAGGATCCCAGCCAGACTAGTCAAAAACCACTCAAATACCAGGCAAAAAGTTGGGGGCAACCATTAGTCAGATTCCACCTTCCTACAAGTACGTAATAATATGTTAATTAAATGATACCATTTTGTTTCTGCTCTGATAATGTTAAAAAAAAGGTTGGAATTCCCAATTGTCTAATCATAGCAAAAAGTTCTTTTTTGCAATGCTCCCAATATGGCGGTGAACTACGTATATTTTTAAGTATTTTGTACCCCTCATTAAATTGCAAAATGCTGTCTAATTTGTGTTTGATGTCTTTAGCAGTTATAACGTTGCCATTAGTAAAGTATTTTCTGAGTGATATGTATATTTTGCTTTGTATTTGTTTAATGTGCAATTTTTTTATTTAAAGAAAATATTTGTTATTCATTTTGCTACTCTTCTATCATAACTTCGTAATTCCCATTGACAGATTGTGCTGCAATGTATTGGTACATGCCTATCTTTATTGGTTGGCCTTCGCTCTCCACAAAATATTGTAGGAAAAGCTAAATATTCAGAATCTTTATCTTCATATAGACCTCTTGGTGTGTTATATTCTGCAGGTGCTAAACTTAAGATATTAATGTTGTCTGTAGTAATAGTTTCATTAGTTAACATAGTATCTAAGTTCCCTGCTGCAATGTTGTCTGAGGAATCAGATGCATTGTTTGTATCAGAAGTTTCATTACAAGGTGTTATATTTGCAGGTGTATATTCCCAATCTGGATTAATGGTAACTCCATATTCCTGGAACATACTGCTAGTATGTGCTAACCATAGAGCTGCACGTTTTACTTTATTTGGTCTAACATTCTCAAAATGTGTATAGGATTTATAACTTAATTTTCTTTTTAATTTTATGGGAATTGTCATGTTATCATTAATTTGCCTGGGTAATACAGTAACTGTTGTCATAACATCTGCAGGTACATTAACTACTGATAGTGATTTTTGGAACCCACGTGGTAGTGTTCTAATTTGTAAAAAGGGTATTCTTGGTGATACTAATCTTTCTTCTAAATTATGCAAGTGTAATTCAGCTGGTATATTGGGGAATGTCATTCCATTATAAAAAGAACAGGGTGGTATTTTGTCCTTACAAATATATGTGTAACATGTTTTGCATATATCATCTGTTTTGTATTGGCTAGTGTTACATTGTATAAATTTTGCCTGTTTTTTTATATTGTGTGTTTTATGCATACTTTGTTTATGCCATAATTGATTGCAAATAGTGCAAGCGTGCTCTGGGCCATCTGCTATTTGTGTATGAAAGATACTAATGATATCATTGGTTGTTTGTAAGGTTATATTTGTATTACTGGTCAATGCATTTTGTCTGTGTTCTTGTGTATGTTTTCTTTTTCTGTTATTAGGTTTTTCTAGTACTTGTATCGTAGCTGGTGTGTGAGTATGAAATTCAGCAGTAGGTATAAATGTGTTTGTTAGTACATTTGTATCGCTATTAGTTATATTAGAAGACAAATTAAATTGGGTTCTAGAAGGCGGTTGTTTATCTGCTTGGCTATTGCTGTTTGTGTTTTGTATAATTGTATCTTCTACTTGTAAGGTAGTTGATGGAATATGTGTTAATGCATTTGTATGTATTTTTGTAGTATGGACATATATGGCCTTGATAGTTTTAACTTTTTTTTGGCTGTGGTTTCTTTGTGTTACTTTAAGTGACGTTTTGCTAATTGTGTTTATTTTCACTGGAGTTAATTGTAATATAATAATACCCGAATGTGGTAACTTTACTTTATGAGCTAGCTTTATGATGTAATCTATAACTGTATTATAGGAATTTATTTCTATAGCAATGCATGTTCCATTAGGATGAGGTATTGCTTTCTCATCTTGGCTATGTGAATCAAATATAAAGTATGCATGGATAGTCTTAAATACTGAAATTACATATGTATCCATACAGATTAATATGCCGGTCTGTAAATTTAGTGTAGAAGTTAATGTTGTTATAATGTGAGCATTCAAAGGTTGCGCTGGTTTTATTATGTCTTTTACAAAGCAGTTTGGGAGCCTGAAAGAATATATGGTGTTATTGTGCTCTATGTAATTCGGCAAATATTGTGGTTGCATAATTATTTCTTTATCAATGGAGTGCATTTCTGTTTATAAAGCATCTCCTAGATCCATAATGTAATGTAAATCCTGGGTATCCCAAGTATATGCTGGTTTACAGTAGATATGTAGAATTGCAAATATACTATTTGGTAGATATTGTGCACATTTTGGTGTCTCTCCAATATTGGTATCCCCTTGATGTTTTTTTGTGCGATTTAGAAAAACCAATTCTCGTTGCGCCTGTGCTAAACATTGGTGGTTTATATAGGTATTCTCTGTTATATGTTGCCTTTTTGTCAATATGCCATTGTTTGTACTTTGTGAAACTATAATTGTATTAGCTTCAGTAATAGGTATGTATGTATGATGAAAGCCATCTGTATATGTGTTTGTATGTAAATTACCTGTTGATGTAGTTGGTTGTTGTACATTACTTATGTTTATGCTGTTACTGTTTTGCTGTATGTTTCTGTGGTGCGCTTAAGTGTTTTCTTAACTATATTCGCATATGTGTCAGTAGTATTTGTATCTTGTGGTGTAGTTATGCTATTGCTGTTAGTTGTAGACATTTTTTAGGTGTAGTTATTGTTGTAGGCAAAAGTGTATTTGGATATGTTTCAGTAATATGGGTATTATATAATGATGTAGATGGCTGTATCAAAAAAGCTACTGGTATTTGATTTCCTAATATTGTCTTTTGCTGTTTCTATACAAGTTTGGAGTGTGTGTGAAGAAGAATTTGTACATGCTTCAGTAGAATGCACGTAATGGTTTTCATTGGTACAGAACTAGCATTTTTTTTCATTAATTAGCAATGCCTTCTGCAGTGAATTTCTTTAATTGTATTTATATCTATAGGAGTTAATTCATATGCTACGTAATTAGTATTTGGTCACTTTAGACTATGTGCAATATTAGTAATGTACTCTATAAGTTTTTCAAAAGTTATTTGTATATTAATACATATTCCATTTGGGTGGGGCATTCTTGTGTTATCGTGGCTATGTGAATCAAATACAAAGTATGAATTGTTATTGGTTATAATGGATATAACATACATATCCATGCAAAGCAATACGCCCGAATGCACATTTAGGGCAGATTGTAATGCTGTTTGTATATTTGGTAAAAATGGATCACAAGGTTTTAATATGTTCCCTTAATAATAAGGCTTATTAAGCGTAATTGAATAGTATTATTGTGTTGTATAAAATTTGGCAAATCGTCTGGATGCATAAGTTGTTCTTTATTAATAGAATGCATATCTGTATATAAAGCATCGGCTAAGTCCATAATATAATGTAAATCTTCTATAGACCATGTATTTGCAAGTTTGTAGTAGTTGTATATAATTGTAAATGTGCTATTTGGCAAACATTGTTTACCTCTTGAATTGGCTGAAAATGTTTCATGACCTTGATGATAATGTGCTTGTAGTATTTTAATTATATTTGTAGTAAGACAGAAAATATGTGTTTTTGAACTGTAGTCAAACAATTATATTAGGTATGTTTCAGATATATTTAACTGTATCTATTTATGCTTTGCCCCTAAGATATATATATATATATATATATATATATATATATATATATATATATATATATATATAGGCGGTCAATAGTTATAGTTAGGACCTATTTTCCATAGGAAATCTGCAACATTCTATTTGGAATAACTTTGGCGCCCGTTGACGAATCTTCGCAAAATTTTCAAAACTTTTGGCCAGCTCTGGCCGCTCCTATCCTGAAAGTCTCGGGATGATTCGTGTAGTGGGGGCTGAGAAAAAAGGGGGGTCCCAAAACGTGTTTTCCCCATGCAATTTCCCATAGGACCTTTAGCCGCAGCTACAGCCCGAACTGCTGAATGGAATTACACCAAATTTGGCAGAAAGGTAGACCTTGGTTCAGAGTCGTGCCTTTTGCTTAAATGGTGTAAATCCGTTCAGTAGTTCCTGAGAAAATCAAAATCAAAATCACATGTATATCTGGGCGGAACCTAACCACACATCTCATCGTGAGATCTGATTGGCTGTCAGTACTTCATCCAAGAAGTGTTGGCAGCCATCTTGGGACCAATATACATGATAGCACCTCATTAAAAAGCATTGCAGTTGATTGAAGGTTTTAAGACTTTAGTTACATTATAAATCATTTGTTGATGGTACCATACTCATTTTAGGAATTGTGGTGTGTTCTAAGGTGATTTTACAATGTGAAAAAGCCTTCTGCTGTGATATCATGAATCATGTTTGAGAAAAACTATTTTCTCATGATTTTCCCACAGAGGTTTGGAAGGTGATCTATAAGCTAAACTGAGAGCATATTTTCTGTTAATTCACATTATCTTTCTCAGTCATGTGAGAATGAAGTCTAACATTCTCAGTAAAACATGTACATCCAACAAGGGCAGAGACTGTCAGTTGATTCCTTTGTGTTCTACTGCAGCTTCCCAGAGTGTTCTAAAGAACAACTAGAGCGCTAACAGTCCTACTTATGACAAACATATTGCACACCTGAAGCCATCTTGATTGGAATAAAGTGGTAACTCTTAAAACATTTAATTTAAAAAGGAACAAAATGAGGGGGTTCATTTTGCCATAGAAAGTATGATTAGTGCTGCAGAAAGAAAAATTAGGGCACATTTTGAGTGACTTCTCAAATCCTCTTCTATTTCATTAAAACATTCTGACATGCAGACTTAAACATGCACTTTCAATACCAGCAGCAGACTTCCCTGGTGAGCAGTAGCTTTACTACAGTGATCTAATGAGCAACTAGAGTGCTAACATTCTGAATTTATGGCAAATGTGTGACACATCTGAATGCCTTCTTGATGGAATCAAAGTAAAAAACTAAAGTATTTCTTACTGAGGAGACTGTAGTAAATGAGGAAATTAAGAAACTTCATAACAAATAAGTCTCCCAAGATGGCCACCAGAGGCAAAAGAGCGCAAATGTAGCACAAATATCACCCAGATGTAGCCCAAGTATAGCCCAATGACAGAATGTCCCAGAGTGTTCTAACAAACAACTAGAGCACTAACAGTCTTACTTATGACAAAAGCGAGCAAGCGTTTGTGCCCTAAGAGGAACTCTGTGCCTACCTCCCGACTTCTTTTGCCTTGGCGCCCCTGTTGCTGATGACTCTCCCTCCCGCCGCCGCGTTTGTGATCTCCGCGGCTGCAGTGAGGAGGGAGACAACTACCACTCCCAGGTTCCCCTGCACACCTACACCGGAAGCAGCGTCACCACCTTTCGCGCCTGGAGGCGCTTTAAAAACGGCTCCATTCCCGGTGGAGCGTGTGTCAGCAAGCGTTTGTGCCCTAAGAGGAACTCTGTGCCTACCTCCCGACTTCTTTTGCCTTGGCGCCCCTGTTGCTGTTGACTCTCCCTCCCGCCGCCGCGTTTGTGATCTCCGCGGCCGCAGTGAGAAGGGAGACAACTACCACTCCCAGGTTCCCCTGCACACCTACACCGGAAGCAGCGTCACCACCTTTCGCGCCTGGAGGTGCTTTAAAAACGGCTCCATTCCCGGTGGAGCGGGTGTCAGCAAGCGTTTGTGCCCTAAGAGGAACTCTGTGCCTACCTCCCGACTTCTTTTGCCTTGGCGCTCCTGTTGCTGTTGACTCTCCCTCCCGCCGCCGCGTTTGTGATCTCCGCGGCCGCAGTGAGGAGGGAGACAACTACCACTCCCAGGTTCCCCTGCACACCTACACCGGAAGCAGCGTCACCACCTTTCGCGCCTGGAGGCGCTTTAAAAATGGCTCCATTCCCGGTGGAGCGGGTGTCAGCAAGCGTTTGTGCCCTAAGAGGAACTCTGTGCCTACCTCCCGACTTCTTTTGCCTTGGCGCCCCTGTTGCTGTTGACTCTCCCTCCCGCCGCCGCGTTTGTGATCTCCGCGGCCGCAGTGAGGAGGGAGACAACTACCACTGCCAGGTTCCCCTGCACACCTACACCGGAAGCAGCGTCACCACCTTTCGCGCCTGGAGGCGCTTTCAAAACAGCTCCATTCCCGGTGGAGCGGGTGTCAGCAAGCATTTGTGCCCTAAGAGGAACTCTGTTCCTACCTCCCGACTTCTTTTGCCTTGGCGCCCCAGTTGCTGTTGACTCTCCCTCCCGCTGCCGCGTTTGTGATCTCCGCGGCTGCAGTTAGGTGGGAGACAACTACCACTCCCAGGTTCCCCTGCACACCTACACCGGAAGCAGCGTCACCACCTTTCGCGCCTGGAGGCACTTTAAAAACGGCTCCATTCCCGGTGGAGCGGGTGTCAGCAAGCGTTTGTGCCCTAAGAGGAACTCTGTGCCTACCTCCCGACTTCTTTTGCCTTGGCGCCCCTGTTGCTGTTGACTCTCCCTCCCGCCGCCGCGTTTGTGATCTCCGTGGCCGCAGTGAGGAGGGAGACAACTACCACTCCCAGGTTCCCCTGCACACCTACACCGGAAGCGGTGTTTAGCCAAAATATCGAGTTTTAAATTTCGACCTACAATAATATCGTGTTTTTAATATCGTAGGTACAGAATATCGAAGTCAAGAATATCGATGGACAGAATATCGATCCCAAGGTAAGTAATATCGAAGTTAATAATATCGAAGTAATTAATATCGATGTAAGTAATATCGTAAGCAAAAATTTCGATGTCAATAATATCGATATTTATTTAGTGTAATGTAATTTAATATGTATTTTATTTGTATGTTAAACATTATTGTAATGTATTTTAATACATTTAAAAATAAATGTTTAGAGATTAATAATTATTTTAAATTTAATTTAGCGTTTTAGTATCAGAGCGGGTTGTGGGTTTATAGGGAAATAGGGTGGGAAGTAATTTAATTATAATTAATGAATTAATATGTATTGTTTAATTGGTATTTATGATTAATTAATTGGTAATTAATTAATAATTGGTAATTAATTATATTAATTGATTAATTAATTGGTAATTAATTATTAATAGTAAAATAATTTATTAATTGGTTAATTATATACATTATAACTAGTTTGATATTAATATTTATTTATTGTTATTGTTAATTAATTAATTGTTAATTAGTCATTAATTTGTGATTGAATTTTATTAAGTGATTAATTGATAATTAAATTAATTATGTGAATGTTTATGTGTAGTGGGTTGTGGGTTTATAGGGGAATAGGGTGGGAAGTAATTTAATTATAATTAATGAATTAATATGTATTGTTCAATTGGTATTTAGGATTAATTAATATGTAATTAATTAATAATTGGTAATTAATTATATTAATTGATTAATTAATTGTTAAATAATTATTAATTGTAAAAATATTTTATGAATTGGTAATTATATACATTATAATTAGTTTATTATTAATATCTATTTATTGTTATTGTTAATTAATTAATTGTTAATTAGTAATTAATTGGTGATTTAATTTTATTAAGTGATTAATTGATAATTAAATGAATTATGTGAATTTTTATGTGTAGTGGGTTGTGGGTTTATAGGGGAATAGGGTGGGATGTAATTAAAATAAAATAAATAATGATATTTTTTATTTATTTGTAATTATTATTAATTAATTGTTATTAGTTAAATATAGTAAATATAAATAATTTATAATTGTATTTTATTTGTTGTTATTGCTAATTAATGTATTACTGTTGCACTCTTTGGAGTTGGAATAGTAATTTTTACCCCTACGCTATCCAACCTTTTCTCTACTGTTGCACTGTCTGAAGTGGGAAGAGTCATTTTTACCCTTACGCTATCCAACACTTTCCCTACTATTGCATTCTCTGGAGTGGGAATAGTAAATTTTACCCTTACGCTATCCAACACTTTCCCTACTATTGCACTCTCTGGAGTTGGAATAGTAATTTTTACCCCTACGCTATCCAATGTTTTCCCTACTGTTGCACTCTTTGGAGTTGGAATAGTTATTTTTACCCCTACGCTATCCAACGTTTTCTCTACTGTTGCACTGTCTGGAGTGGGAATAGTAATTTTTACCCTTACGCTATCCAACACTTTCCCTACTATTGCACTCTCTGGAGTGGGAATAGTAAATTTTACCCTTACGCTTTCTAACACTTTCCCTACTATTGCACTCTCTGGAGTAGGAATAGTAATTTTTACCCCTACGCTATCCAACGTTTTCCCTACTGTTGCACTCTTTTGAGTTGGAATAGTTATTTGTACCCCTACACTATCCAACGTTTTCCCTACTGTTGCACTGTCTGGAGTGGGAATAGTAATTTTTACCCTTACGCGATCCAACACTTTCCCTACTATTGCACTCTCTGGAGTGGGAATAGTAATTTTTACCCTTACGCTATCCAACACTTTCCCTACTATTGCACTCTCTGGAGTTGGAATAGTAAATTTTACCCCTACGCTATCCAACGCTTTCCCTACTGTTGCACTCTTTGGAGTTGGAATAGTAATTTTTACCCCTACGCTATCCAATGTTTTCCCTACTGTTGCACTCTTGGGAGTTGGAATAGTTATTTTTACCCCTACGCTATCCAACATTTTCCTTATTGTTGTTTTTGTTGAAGTTGGACTAGTAGTTTTATTGTGTCTGATATTTAATATGTTTTGTAATATTTTAGCTATTGTAATATATAATTAATATTAAAAATTATTCAAATTAAAAATAATGATTATTATTTGCTATATGTAATTATTTAATATTTATTAATGTTATTGTTTTATGTGTATACATGTATTGGTAATTAAAATAAATATTTAATAATTTATATGTTACAGACATTATTATTAAAAGTAATTATTAAGTAAGTGTATATATTATATATTATATATATATGTTTAATTAAAGTTTTATTTAATTATATATATTTATTATAAATTTTACATATTATAAAATATATTTAATTATGTTTCTTTGATTTATAAGTATTATTTGGTTTATTTTACATATATTTTTAAAGTAAAAAAAAACGATATTTTTGAATTACGATATTTTTGACATCGATATTAAATTATCGATATTTTTGTACTTACCATGTTGTAGATAGGATGTCGATATTCTTGACCACGATATTTTTGTTGCGATATTTTTGTAGGTCGAATTTTTGTCTTTCGAAATTATGTCATACAACCACCGGAAGCAGCGTCACCACCTTTCGCGCCTGGAGGCGCTTTAAAAACGGCTCCATTCCCCGCGTCGCGGGACCGCGCACGGGCCACGCCGGGCTAAGCCCGGGCAAAGGGCGGGCCGTCTGTGGCCGTCCGGGGCCGGGAGAAGCAGAGTTGGGCCACTCCCTTTGGTCCCCGTTATATGAGTGCCCGACGTAGAGGTAAGAGTAGCCATTCACCGGTTTCACTGCTGGGGCGTCCACGAATTCGGCAAACGAACTTTTAAGTTATATTATTCATTGCCACTGAGATATTGCTGGAGTACATAGTTGAAATGGGGAAAACTGCCACTGGACTACCCCGTCCCAACACCAGGCAGAACAAATCTACAAATAACCCTCTTCCAAGTCTAACAGCCATAGACAGGTTGCTACAAAAGACTATTGGGGTTGTCGCCACTGCGATAGAGAACACGGAAAGACGCCTTTCACTTCCTATTGGCTCTGCCCCTCCCATATTACCTGTTAATTCACCCACAGTTAGGGCCAATTCTTTTGACTCTATGCTGATGACATCGTATGCTGGATTACCAGGTGTAGACAAAAACCCAGAGACATTTAACTCTAACCATATTTTGCACTCGGATTTGTCTCCCCGGGTAAGCAGACTTTCGACTACACCAGTTCTCCAGGAGCAGGATTCAAGCATAGAACTCCAACTAGTCAATGATATTACAGATTTAGATGGTAATAATACCAAACTGTCGTCTAATATTAAACATATGGCCAAGACGCATGTTGTAATTTCACCTGTTAGAACAAGAGGGCAAAAGGCCAAAAGTAAACAAAAGCATATTAACAAGGAGCAGATTGTACACAAACACAGGGGTAAAGGCAGCAGAATACATCACAAAAAGGCACCAAATCTGTTGGGCCGAAAGGGGGAACTATGCGAAGAACAGTCAAATGTCATAGATATCCAGCCTAATGGAAGTAAGAATGATGGTTGGAAAGATGGATTCTGGGAGAAAATGGAGATACTGTTATCAACACTCCTAGGGCCAATTAATGAGAAAATTTGTGTTATTGAAGCTAGGGTAGGTTCTATTGAACAACATTTAACGCAAATTCCTTATTTAACTAAGTCTACTCAAGCCTTACCTGTTGCCCCCTTATCGGAATCCACCCTAAATAATGTTGCATCTGAACCTGTCTTACACACGACCAAGGGTGCTAAGGATAAGTTAAGGGGAACAGTTACACAACGCACAGTTCCAAGTATCTTACCTGAAAGTATTGGTAATATCAGTAGTCGTCCCATTGTTGGGGGAAGATGTGAAGGAAAGGACAAAGCTTTGTTGGAAAAAGGTGTTACCTTAATGGAAGGCACTGGGAAACAAGGGGGCCAAACGATAGACCAGTTAAAGGGTGCACGCCACTCAGAAGATTTTAAAACCAATAATGTTCCTTCTGTGATGAATTTGCCACCAGAATGTGGAGCATATGTTACAGTTCTTTGCAATGTTCCCAGATTACGGGAAGGGAAATTTGAAACTAATGAAACTCTTAAAAACAAAACCCTACACTGGTTAACTAAAAACTGTGGTTTTCCAATATTAGATGCAGACCAGATTATACTTACACAAAGAGTGGGGTGGATAGGCCCCACAACTAAAACATTTGATGGGGACTGCATCATAGTTAATTTTAGGTCACCAGTCTGGGCACATAAAGTTTTACTTAGAGCCCCTCCACCTTCTTGTCGGGAATTTAACACAACTTTATTGCCACTTGCCTATTTTTATAGACACTCATTGATTAATAATCCTGTCACTAAACCTATGGCTTACCACTTGAGTAACAACTGGCTGCCAATGGTGCCGGTAGCCCATTCTGTGTTATCCCCTCTACCACTTTATAATAGGTTTCAATGTCTGACACAAATGGAGGATAACGATTGACACAGAAATATAGCGGGGACCATTGATGAGGGGGAAATGGAGAGCTCCAATTTAATCACTAGGCAAATTGAAATAAGTAATACCCACTATTCGCATAGGGATCCCATCATGATGAATAAGTTACCGGGTACTAATGGATCTAATGAGTCTGATATTTTAACAGCTAGTATACTTGTAGAGCCTATTATGAGTATGGATGTGCCCACAAACTTGAATAATGCTAAAGGCGCAATAACACAAGAGGGGTATACACTGACAACATGGAATATCGCAGGTCTTGGGAACAAATTAGGCACGCCTTTTTGGCAAGATTTTATTACTTGTGGCAGCGACGTAATGTGCTTACAAGAAACATGGAGCACAGATTTTGTCGCAGTTGAAGGCTATACCTCATATTGTGTTAATGCTACACCCTCTTTAATGGGTAGAGCAAAGGGTGGACTATTGTTACTAATTTCTACAAAACTGATTGGATGTAAAATTATAACCTACTCATTTATTGGTAATCACAGTCAAGTTTTGCGTCTATCATTCCCAAAGAAAAAGGATTTGGTGTTAATAAACCATTATAATAACAATTTTCATAAAGATAGGGGAGCTCTTCTAGACCCACTGGAAAAGGAGATAGACACGGTACTAAATATTTCAAAATAACTGGCGGTTGTTTTGTGGGTGGGTGATTTTAATATCCAAGCTTGCCCCACCACACTTACTAACTCATGTGGTTATATGAAGACCTACACGATCGCTGCGGGGACAAAGGACGACATGTTACATTTCCCACATTGTGACTATGGTATGACCCTTAATACTTTAATGGCAAAATTCGATCTTGAGCTGTTAGATTGTACTAAGAGAAAGGGCCTTATTAAATGTCCATCATTTACTGGCAGGGAAGCAAATAGTAATATAGACCACATCTTATTCACGAAGAATAGTCCATATACGAACCTTTGGATATCCGAACAGGTGGTTAGTGACCACAATAGCATTTCCATAGTTCTGTTGGCTTGGGGCAACAGACTGACTAATACTGCCCATACAATTACAGATATTCTCCCTATCAGGCCGAATGGTACGAGAATTAAGTGGGATGGCGTGGACCCACATAAGATTCAATTGGATGTGGTTAGTAAATGCAGAGACAGTATTAATTACTGCCTCAGTGAAGAGGTTACCCCTGAAACGCTATGCCTAGAATTTTCTAATATAAATAATGTGGTTAGGAATATTTTAACCAGGAAAACTAAAGGTCCGAAAAAAGATGGGAAGAAGTGGTTTGATTCTGAATGTACCGAGATACTATCTAACTTAAAGTCAGTATTAAGGTCCAAACCCCGTAACCAAATTCTTGTTCTTAAGTTGCGAAACGACTATAAACAAGCTGTCCTGGCCCATAAAAAGGAGTTGAGATTAGATGCCTGGGACAAATTAGGTATGGCAAGTGAAACTAATAATGTAAAACCTTTTTGGGAAATTGTAAATAGCCCCTTTTTAAAGGATGATCATATTCCTGAACTGACGTCCTATGTTAACTGCACGGAATGGATTAAACACTTTTCTAATATTTTTAATCCAGGTAAGGTTTTTTTAAATTCTCTTTTATTAAATGATTCTACATGGCCCACATTGCCACTAATAATTAGTGTCGAGGAGGTGCGAGAAGGGATGGTAAATAGTAAAGGGGGCAAGGCACCAGGCCCGGATGGTGTCCCGATTGATTTATATAAGGACGAAATGGACCTTTGGGCAACAAGCCTTACAAGAATTTTTAATGCTGCCTCTACGGGGAATTTCCCAACATCATGGGCTGAATCATTAATTGTCCCCCTCTACAAAAAGGGTTTGCGTTCCGAAGCATGCAACTATCGCCCAATATCACTACTTGATTCTTCAATAAAAGTGTTAAGCAGGGTACTTTTAAAAAGATTGGAAACATGGGCCGAAGATTCAAATATATTGACCCCAGTACAATTTGGTTTTAGGAAGGGCATTGGGACCATCGAACAATGTTTAAATTTGGATTTACTTATTAACAAATACACAGTGGTGAAAGGGGGCAATCTGTTTTTATGCTTCGCAGACTTGAGTAGTGCGTTTGACCCAGGGGACCATTCGCTCCTTTGGTCAGTATTGTTTGAACTAGGAGCACCTAAGGAGATCGTGTTTTTCTTAGCAAGGTTATACGAGAAACTTTCTTGCAGTGTACGATATGGGTCTACTGGAGAGCGAACCCCTTTTTTTACTGTGCGAAGAGGTATAAGACAAGGGTGTGTTATGGCACCTTTCTTATTTTCTCTTTTTATTAACCAAATAGCATTGGTTTTAAACAATATTCCGGCTGATGCCCCCAAAATTGATAACACTGTTGTATCTGTATTGTTATATGCGGACGACGCTGTCCTAATTTCACGTACACCTTTGGGCCTGCAACGTCTTATCGGCGCTTTTACTGATTTTATTAATGGTAGGAAATTGTTGATTAACAAATTAAAGACATTTACCATGATATGTGGCAAAAAATTAAAGTCACCGCGGTCCTTCTTTTTAGAAGGCTCAAAGATTCAAGCTGTTAAAACCTTTTGTTATTTAGGTATTCGTTTTGATGGAAATGGCAAAAGGATCAATGAGCAAGAAAACATTGGCCAAAAAGTGATCAGAAACTCCAATGGTATTTTTCGTTTTGATGCAAAAATAGGGGACCATAGAATAAAAGACATGGTACCCATATATAATGCGAGATGTGTCTCTACGGCTTTATATGGAGCTGGATTATGGGGTTACTCCTCCACGGTCCAACTTCAAATAAATGAAAATAATTTCCTTAAACGATTGCTATGTGTCCCGGCCGCAGCTTCCTCTGACTTAATACACCAAGAAACTCGTCTTAAATATATATCAGATCTGGCTGCATTATGCCCATTATTATTATGGCGTTCAATTTGTCACAAAAAGGAAACTGAGTTTACACAGTCAGTAATTAAAGACTGCCTCAAGTTAGACCATTGTCACCGTATTCCGTGGTTGAACTATATTATCTTCTGGTATAATACATTATTTGGAATTAATATCTCAAAAGACTCAGATTATATAATACCACTCTCCAAGAAGGTAATAAAAGACACATTTTTGCTTTACAAGACGGAAGAAAGAAATAAATTGCTCCGGACTCAATAAACTTCTGTATTTTACAGGCAGCTTAATCTTAAGAGTGGACTCCAGTCATATTTGGTGGACGTGACTAGAAAATCGCATCGATTTGTACAAGTACGTTTAAGGCTGGGCATTGTACACCATCTTGTATCCTTCCCCGTAACCGGGGCAGGCTCTAATTTAAATTGCCCTTGTGACAATGTCTCCAAACAAAGCTGTTGTCATTTTTTGTTATTTTGCAAATTTTATGTATTTTTAAGGACATTTTATCTGAAACCTATCTTTTTAAAATACAATACTCGTTTAACAGAAGATGCTATGAACTTATTATGCTCTCTTCAGAGTCCAGATGTCTGCTTCCATGTCGCACTATTTATTTTGGAATGTAGAGCCGCCAGGAAATCCATAATTATATGATTAATGTGAAACAGTGTTTTACTATGGCCCTTTTGTAGCTACGCACAAGTCACTTTATGATAGCAAGGTAGCAGTTTTTTACTTTGTTATGGCCCATATGTATCTATGCACAAGTTACTTTATTATGGTTAGGGAGAGCCCTTTATTATGATGGTAATTAATGTGTCTTGAGCAATTCCATATATTGTTGTAATATTACAATGTTAAGATTTTTTGCACATATGCACAGGTCACTTTACTATTACGAGATGGTGCCTTTTATTGTGTTGTAAACCAATATTTTATGATCAACGTGAAACTGTGTTTTGCTATGGCCGATTTAGTATTTACGCATAAGTCACTTTTTTATAGCAAGGTAGAGTTTTCTACTCTGTTATGGTCTTTTGTACCTATGCACATGTCACTTTATTATGACAAGGGAGAGCTCTCTAAAATGACGAAAATTAATGTCTCTTGAGCAATGTTATATATTGATGCAATATGTCAATGACAAGTTTTACTTTGCACTTATGCACAAGCCACTTTATCATAGTGAGGTGGAATTTACAACTCTGTTGGAATTAATGTTTATCGAGTATTTCCACTTATGTAATGGCGACACATGCCGGATTTTATTCTTAATTGATGTCATATTTGTTTAATTATTGTTGTATTTATGAGTAGTGTTTCTCCACTCCATGCAAGATACTTGGGATGGTTCAGGAATAATGTTTTGCTTTTTAAACTGTTAAAATTATGTGTTATAAAATGTTATTGTATATTATTTTTTTTGTCTGGCTTATATGGTTGTATTCATACGAACCGAATAAAAGCTTTTTGACTTGACTTGACAAAAGTATGGCACACCTGAAGCCATCTTGATTGGAATAAAGTGGTAACACTTAAAACATTTATTTAGAAACAAAATGAGGGGGTTCATGTTGCCATATAAATTATGATTAGTGCTGCAGAAAGAAAAATTAGGGCACATTTTGACTTCTCAAATCCTCTTCTATTTCTTAAAAAAATTCTGACATGCAGACTGAAACATGCACTTTGAATACCAGCAGCAAACTTCCCTGGTGAGCAGTAGCTTTACTACAGTGATCTAATGAGCAACTAGAGTGCTAACATTCAGAATTTATGGCAAATGTGTGACACATCTGAATGCCTTCTTGATGGAACCAAAGTAAAAAACTGAAAGTATTTCCTACTGAGGAGACTGCAGTAAATGAGGAAATTAGGAAACTTCATAACAAATAAGTCTCCCAAGATGGCCACCAGAGACAAAAGAGCCCAAATGTAGCCCAAATATCACCCAGATGTAGCCCAAGTATAACCCAATGACAGAATGTCCCAGTGTGTTCTTAAGAACAACTAGAGCGCTTACTGTCTTACTTATGACAAAAGTATGGCACACCTGAAGCCATCTTGATTGGAATAAACTGGTAATACTTAAAACATTTAATTTAAAAAGGAACAAAATGAGGGGGTTAATTTTACCATAGAAATTATGATTAGTGCTGAAGAAAGAAAAATTAGGGCACATTTTGAGTGACTTCTCAAATCCTCTTCTATTTCATTAAAAAATTCTGACATGCAGACTGAAACATGCACTTTTAATACCAGCAGCAGACTTCCGTGGTGACCAGTAGCTTTACTACAGTGATCTAATGAGCAACTAGAGTGCTAACATTCAGAATTTATGGCAAATGTGTGACATATCTGAATACCTTCTTGATGGAATCAAAGTAAAAAACTGAAAGCATTTCCTACTGAGGAGACTGCAGTAAATGAGGAAATTAGGAAACTTCATGAAAAATAAATCTCCCAAGATGGCCACCAGAGACAAAAGAGCCCAAATGCAGCACAAATATCACCCAGATGTAGCCCACATGTAGCCCAATGACAGAAGTGTGCAAGTTTTATATAGTACAGACTTGTCAGGTATTGGAGTGCTTTACATGAGCATTGGTTACATCACACAAGATCAATTTCATTTAGGTTGTAGACATGGGGAGATTAAGTGATTTGACCAGAATCACAGAATGTTGAGCTGAAGCAGAAACTCCAACCTGGTTCCCCAGTTGCAAAGTCTGCAGCTCGGGAAGTAACACCACATCCTCTCCCCTAAGTGCAACATTTAATCAAGTGGTCAACTGGATAAAAAAACATAAAGATAACAAATAATTTAAAAGTGCTTTGTCACTATTTGAAAACTCATAAAATATGTCCTCATTTTAGTTTTTTAGAGCACTAACCATAATTTTGATGCAAATAAGACCCTCTCATATATGTAATTTCTAAAGGAAATGCTCTAGGTATTACAGTTTTGATTACATCAAGATGACGTCAGGCGTTCCACTGTTTTGTAATAAATATAGAATTTAGCAATCTAGTTGTTCATTAGGATACTGTTGAGAGGCAGAGGCCAGGGGCACGGACTCTGAAAATTTAAGGCAGGTAGGAGGGTGCAAAGGCAACAATTTAACCACACTGAGCAGGCAGGAAGGGCAGTAGATAGTGTGTAGTACAGTGTGTGTAGTAGAGAGTGTGGAGTAGAGAGCGTGGAGTAAAGAGTGTGTAGTAGAAGAGTGTGTAGTAGAGAGTGTGTAGTAGAGAGTGTGTAGTAAAGAGTGTATAGTAAAGAGTGTGTATTAGAGAGTGTGTAGTAGAGAGTGAGGAGAGTGAGTAGTAGAGTGAGTAGTTGAGTAAGAGAGTGTGTAGCAGAGAGAGCGTAGCAGAGAGTGAGTAGTAGAGAGTGAGAAGAAGAGTGAGTAGTAGAGAGTGAGTAGCAGAGTGAGTAGTAGAGAGTGAGTAGTAGAGAGTGAGTAGTAGCGAGTGTTTAGTAGAGAGTGTGTAGCAGAGAGTGTGTAGTAGATTAGTATGTCGTAGAGAGTGTGTCGTAGAGAGTGTGTCGTACAGAGTGTGTCGGAACAGAGTGTGTAGCAGAGTGTATGGTAGAGAGTAGTAGAGAGTAGTAGTGGTGTGGACGAAGACAAATAAGAAGAAAAAAGTGGTGAAAAAGTGGACAGTGCCTCACGGAAGTAACACCATGGGAGTACGCAGATTGGTTCTCACCTTCACACTCAGGTTCTTATCATCAGCAACTGCCAACTTATAACAGAAAAGTGTTGAAAAGTAAGGAAAAGAGAGTGAGGAGAGGGAATAGTAGAATAAGTAGTACAGTAGTAGAGTGTGTATAGTAGAGAGTAAGTAGTAGAGAGTGAGTAGTAGAGAGTGTGTAGTAGAGAGTGAAGAGAGTGAGTAAAGTGAGTTGTAGAAAGTTTGTAGTAGAGTGTGTAGTAGAGAGTGGTGAGTGTAGTATAGAGTGAGTAATAGCGAATATTAGAGTAGTGAGTATGTAGTAGTGAGTGTGTAGTAGAGTAATAGAGAGTCCGTAGTAGAGTGTGCAGTAGAGAGTATGTAGTAGAGAGTAGTAAGTGTGTAGTAGAGTGTGTAGTAGAGAATGTGTAGTTTAGAGTAGTGACTGTGTTGTATAGAGTGAGTAGTAGAGAATAGTAAAGTAGTGAGTGTGTAGTAGAGAGTGTGTAGTAGAATGTGTATAGAGAGTAGTAGAGTGTGTAGTAGAGAGTGTGCAGTAGAGAGTGTGTAGTAGAGAGTGTGTAATAGAGAGTGTGGAGTAGAGAGTGTAGTAGAGAGTTTGTAGTAGAGAGTGTGTAGTAGAGAGTGTGTAGTAGAGAGTGTAGTAGAGAGTGTATAGTAGAGAATAGTAGAGTAGTGTGTGTAGTAGAGAGTGAGTAGTAAAGTGTTGAGTAGTAGAGAGTGTGTAGTAAAGAGTGTGTAGTAGAGAGTGTAGTAGAGAATGTGTAGTAGAGAGTGAGGAGAGCGAGTAGTAGAGTATAGATTTTATGTTTTTGGGTATCTTTCACTAGCGGGGTTTAAGCCCCACCCCTCTTTTCTAATTGGCTGGCGTCACCGTTTATGCTAAACGGTGGCCAGCCATTGGAAAAGAGCTTCCAGTGACGTACACTTTTCTCTTTTAGAGCCGTCCCAGTTGGACTGGTTTGCTTGACTTACGTGTGTGGTAAAAGGTTTCTTATCTTACAGGGCGTGTTTTTATTTATTTATTGGGCGAGTGAATTGCTTTTTTTGATGTTTCCGTTTCACTTTTTGTTTGTGTTATTTTTTTAGGAGGACTTGATCCTGTTTTCGACTGTGTGCTTTCGCTGGCATGTATGCAGCGATTCCAGCATATCTAAGGTAAGCGATGTTGGCGTTGTTTTTTTTTAAATATTTTCTTTCTGTTTACTTTCCAGGTGGACTGCAGCCAGTGTCGGAAGGACAGAGCGGCGAGGACTGAGTGCTTCCGCCGGTATGTATGCAGCCATGCTAGCATCTGTAAGGTAAGCGATGTTGGCTTTTTTTGTTTTTGCTAATGGTTTTCTTTCTTTTCCAGGCGGACCGCAGCCCGTGTCAGAAGGACAGAGCGGCGAGGACTGGGTGCTTCAACCGGTATGTATGCAGCTATGCTAGCATCTGTAAGGTAAGGGATGTTGACTTTGTTTGTTTTTGCTAATGTTTTTCTTTCTTTTCCAGGCGGACCGCAGCCCGTGTCAGAAGGACAGAGCGGCGAGGACTGGGTGTGTAGTAGAGAGTGAGTAGTAGAGAGTGAGTAGTAGAGAGTGAGTAGTAGAGAGTTGAGTAATAAAGAGTGTGTAGTAAAGAGTGTGTAGTAGAGAGTGTAGTAAAGCATGTGTAGTAGAGAGTGAGGAGAGTGAGTAGAGTGTGTGTAGTAGAGAGTGTGTAGCAGAGAGTGTGTAGCAGAGAGTGTGGCATAGAGAGTGTGGCGTAGAGAGTGTGTAGCAGAGTGTATAGTAGAGAGTGTGTAGTAGAGTAGTAGTCGTGTGGACGAAGACAAATAAGAAGAAAAAAGTGGTGAAAAAGGTTGACAGTCCTTCACGGAAGTAACACCATGGGAGTACGCAGAACCTGCACACTCAGGTTCTCATTATCAGCACCTGCCAACTCATAATAGAAAAGTGTTAAAAAGTAAGGAAAAGAGAGTGAGGAGAGTGAATAGTAGAGTAAGTAGTAGACTAGTAGAGAGTGTGTAGTAGAGAGTGAGTAGTAGAGAGTGAGTAGTAGAGAGTGTGTAGTAGAGAGTGTGTAGTAGAAAGTGAATAGTGAATAAAGTGAGTTGTAGAGAGTTTGTAGTAGAGTGTGTAGTAGAGAGTAGTGAGTGTAGTATAGAGTAGTAGCGAATATTAGAGTAGTGAGTATGTATTAGTGAGTGTGTATTAGATTATTAGAGAGTGCGTAGTAGAGTGTGTAGTAGAGAGTAGTAAGTGTGTAGGAGAGAGTGTGTAGTAAAGAGTGTGTAGTAAAGAGTGTGTATTAGAGAGTGTGTAGTAGAGAGTGAGGAGAGTGAGTAGTAGAGTGAGTAGTTGAGTAAGAGAGTGCATAGCAGAGAGTGAGTAGTAGAAAGTGTGTAGTAGAGAGTGTGTAGCAGAGTGAGTAGTAGAGAGTGAGTAGCAGAGTGAGTAGCAGAGTGAGTAGTAGAGAGTGTGTAGTAGAGAGTGTGTAGTAGAGTAATAGAGAGTCCGTAGTAGAGTGTGCAGTAGAGAGTATGTAGTAGAGAGTAGTAAGTGTGTAGTAGAGTGTGTAGTAGAGAATGTGTAGTTTAGAGTAGTGACTGTGTTGTATAGAGTGAGTAGTAGAGAATAGTAAAGTAGTGAGTGTGTAGTAGAGAGTGTGTAGTAGAATGTGTAGTAGAGAGTAGTAGAGTGTGTAGTAGAGAGTGTGCAGTAGAGAGTGTGTAGTAGAGAGTATGTAATAGAGAGTGTGGAGTAGAGAGTGTAGTAGAGAGTGTAGTAGAGAGTTTGTAGTAGAGAGTGTGTAGTAGAGAGTGTGTAATAGAGAGTGTAGTAGAGAGTGTGTAGTAGAGAATAGTAGAGTAGTGTGTGTAGTAGAGAGTTGAGTAGTAGAGAGTGTGTAGTAAAGAGTGTGTAGTAGAGAGTGTAGTAGAGAGCGTGGAGTAAAGAGTGTGTAGTAGAAGAGTGTGTAGTAGAGAGTGTGTAGTAGAGAGTGTGTAGTAAAGAGTGTATAGTAAAGAGTGTGTATTAGAGAGTGTGTAGTAGAGAGTGAGGAGAGTGAGTAGTAGAGTGAGTAGTTGAGTAAGAGAGTGTGTAGCAGAGAGAGCGTAGCAGAGAGTGAGTAGTAGAGAGTGAGAAGAAGAGTGAGTAGTAGAGAGTGAGTAGCAGAGTGAGTAGTAGAGAGTGAGTAGTAGAGAGTGAGTAGTAGCGAGTGTTTAGTAGAGAGTGTGTAGCAGAGAGTGTGTAGTAGATTAGTATGTCGTAGAGAGTGTGTCGTAGAGAGTGTGTCGTAGAGAGTGTGTCGTACAGAGTGTGTCGGAACAGAGTGTGTAGCAGAGTGTATGGTAGAGAGTAGTAGAGAGTAGTAGTGGTGTGGACGAAGACAAATAAGAAGAAAAAAGTGGTGAAAAAGTGGACAGTGCCTCACGGAAGTAACACCATGGGAGTACGCAGATTGGTTCTCACCTTCACACTCAGGTTCTTATCATCAGCAACTGCCAACTTATAACAGAAAAGTGTTGAAAAGTAAGGAAAAGAGAGTGAGGAGAGGGAATAGTAGAATAAGTAGTACAGTAGTAGAGTGTGTATAGTAGAGAGTAAGTAGTAGAGAGTGAGTAGTAGAGAGTGTGTAGTAGAGAGTGAAGAGAGTGAGTAAAGTGAGTTGTAGAAAGTTTGTAGTAGAGTGTGTAGTAGAGAGTGGTGAGTGTAGTATAGAGTGAGTAATAGCGAATATTAGAGTAGTGAGTATGTAGTAGTGAGTGTGTAGTAGAGTAATAGAGAGTCCGTAGTAGAGTGTGCAGTAGAGAGTATGTAGTAGAGAGTAGTAAGTGTGTAGTAGAGTGTGTAGTAGAGAATGTGTAGTTTAGAGTAGTGACTGTGTTGTATAGAGTGAGTAGTAGAGAATAGTAAAGTAGTGAGTGTGTAGTAGAGAGTGTGTAGTAGAATGTGTATAGAGAGTAGTAGAGTGTGCAGTAGAGAGTGTGCAGTAGAGAGTGTGTAGTAGAGAGTGTGTAATAGAGAGTGTGGAGTAGAGAGTGTAGTAGAGAGTGTAGTAGAGAGTTTGTAGTAGAGAGTGTGTAGTAGAGAGTGTGTAGTAGAGAGTGTAGTAGAGAGTGTATAGTAGAGAATAGTAGAGTAGTGTGTGTAGTAGAGAGTGAGTAGTAAAGTGTTGAGTAGTAGAGAGTGTGTAGTAAAGAGTGTGTAGTAGAGAGTGTAGTAGAGAATGTGTAGTAGAGAGTGAGGAGAGCGAGTAGTAGAGTATAGATTTTATGTTTTTGGGTATCTTTCACTAGCGGGGTTTAAGCCCCACCCCTCTTTTCTAATTGGCTGGCGTCACCGTTTATGCTAAACGGTGGCCAGCCATTGGAAAAGAGCTTCCAGTGACGTACACTTTTCTCTTTTAGAGCCGTCCCAGTTGGACTGGTTTGCTTGACTTACGTGTGTGGTAAAAGGTTTCTTATCTTACAGGGCGTGTTTTTATTTATTTATTGGGCGAGTGAATTGCTTTTTTTGATGTTTCCGTTTCACTTTTTGTTTGTGTTATTTTTTTAGGAGGACTTGATCCTGTTTTCGACTGTGTGCTTTCGCTGGCATGTATGCAGCGATTCCAGCATATCTAAGGTAAGCGATGTTGGCGTTGTTTTTTTTTAAATATTTTCTTTCTGTTTACTTTCCAGGTGGACTGCAGCCAGTGTCGGAAGGACAGAGCGGCGAGGACTGAGTGCTTCCGCCGGTATGTATGCAGCCATGCTAGCATCTGTAAGGTAAGCGATGTTGGCTTTTTTTGTTTTTGCTAATGGTTTTCTTTCTTTTCCAGGCGGACCGCAGCCCGTGTCAGAAGGACAGAGCGGCGAGGACTGGGTGCTTCAACCGGTATGTATGCAGCTATGCTAGCATCTGTAAGGTAAGGGATGTTGACTTTGTTTGTTTTTGCAAATGTTTTTCTTTCTTTTCCAGGCGGACCGCAGCCCGTGTCAGAAGGACAGAGCGGCGAGGACTGGGTGTGTAGTAGAGAGTGAGTAGTAGAGAGTGAGTAGTAGAGAGTGAGTAGTAGAGAGTTGAGTAATAAAGAGTGTGTAGTAAAGAGTGTGTAGTAGAGAGTGTAGTAAAGCATGTGTAGTAGAGAGTGAGTAGAGTGTGTGTAGTAGAGTGTGTGTAGCAGAGAGTGTGTAGCAGAGAGTGTGGCATAGAGAGTGTGGCGTAGAGAGTGTGTAGCAGAGTGTATAGTAGAGAGTGTGTAGTAGAGTAGTAGTGGTGTGGACGAAGACAAATAAGAAGAAAAAAGTGGTGAAAAAGGTTGACAGTCCCTCACGGAAGTAACACCATGGGAGTACGCAGAACCTGCACACTCAGGTTCTCATTATCAGCACCTGCCAACTCATAATAGAAAAGTGTTAAAAAGTAAGGAAAAGAGAGTGAGGAGAGTGAATAGTAGAGTAAGTAGTAGACTAGTAGAGAGTGTGTAGTAGAGAGTGAGTAGTAGAGAGTGAGTAGTAGAGAGTGTGTAGTAGAGAGTGTGTAGTAGAAAGTGAAGAGTGAATAAAGTGAGTTGTAGAGAGTTTGTAGTAGAGTGTGTAGTAGAGAGTAGTGAGTGTAGTATAGAGTAGTAGCGAATATTAGAGTAGTGAGTATGTATTAGTGAGTGTGTATTAGATTATTAGAGAGTGCGTAGTAGAGTGTGTAGTAGAGAGTAGTAAGTGTGTAGGAGAGAGTGTGTAGTAAAGAGTGTGTAGTAAAGAGTGTGTATTAGAGAGTGTGTAGTAGAGAGTGAGGAGAGTGAGTAGTAGAGTGAGTAGTTGAGTAAGAGAGTGCATAGCAGAGAGTGAGTAGTAGAAAGTGTGTAGTAGAGAGTGTGTAGCAGAGTGAGTAGTAGAGAGTGAGTAGCAGAGTGAGTAGCAGAGTGAGTAGTAGAGAGTGTTTAGTAGAGAGTGTGTAGTAGAGTAATAGAGAGTCCGTAGTAGAGTGTGCAGTAGAGAGTATGTAGTAGAGAGTAGTAAGTGTGTAGTAGAGTGTGTAGTAGAGAATGTGTAGTTTAGAGTAGTGACTGTGTTGTATAGAGTGAGTAGTAGAGAATAGTAAAGTAGTGAGTGTGTAGTAGAGAGTGTGTAGTAGAATGTGTAGTAGAGAGTAGTAGAGTGTGTAGTAGAGAGTGTGCAGTAGAGAGTGTGTAGTAGAGAGTATGTAATAGAGAGTGTGGAGTAGAGAGTGTAGTAGAGAGTGTAGTAGAGAGTTTGTAGTAGAGAGTGTGTAGTAGAGAGTGTGTAATAGAGAGTGTAGTAGAGAGTGTGTAGTAGAGAATAGTAGAGTAGTGTGTGTAGTAGAGAGTTGAGTAGTAGAGAGTGTGTAGTAAAGAGTGTGTAGTAGAGAGTGTAGTAGAGAATGTGTAGTAGAGAGTGAGGAGAGCGAGTAGTAGAGTATAGATTTTATGTTTTTGGGTATCTTTCACTAGCGGGGTTTAAGCCCCGCCCCTCTTTTCTAATTGGCTGGCGTCACCGTTTATGCTAAACGGTGGCCAGCCATTGGAAAAGAGCTTCCAGTGACGTACACTTTTCTCTTTTAGAGCCGTCCCAGTTGGACTGGTTTGCTTGACTTACGTGTGTGGTAAAAGGTTTCTTATCTTACAGGGCGTGTTTTTATTTATTTATTGGGAGAGTGAATTGCTTTTTTTGATGTTTCCGTTTCACTTTTTGTTTGTGTTTTTTTTTAGGAGGACTTGATCCTGTTTTCGACTGTGTGCTTTCGCTGGCATGTATGCAGCGATTCCAGCATATCTAAGGTAAGCGATGTTGGCGTTGTTTGTTTTTTTAAGTTTTCTTTCTGTTTACTTTCCAGGTGGACTGCAGCCCGTGTCGGAAGGACAGAGCGGCGAGGACTGAGTGCTTCCGCCGGTATGTATGCAGCCATGCTAGCATCTGTAAGGTAAGCGATGTTGGCTTTTTTTGTTTTTGCTAATGGTTCTCTTTCTTTTCCAGGCGGACCGCAGCCCGTGTCAGAAGGACAGAGCGGCGAGGACTGGGGCTTCAACCAGTATGTATGCAGCTATGCTAGCATCTGTAAGGTAAGCGATGTTGACTTTGTTTGTTTTTGCTAATGTTTTTCTTTCTTTTCCAGGCGGACCGCAGCCCGTGTCAGAAGGACAGAGCGGCGAGGACTGGGTGTGTAGTAGAGAGTGATTAGTAGAGAGTGAGTAGTAGAGAGTTGAGTAATAAAGAGTGTGTAGTAAAGAGTGTGTAGTAGAGAGTGTAGTAAAGCGTGTGTAGTAGAGAGTGAGGAGAGTGAGTAGAGTGTGTGTAGTAGAGTGTGTGTAGCAGAGAGTGTGTAGCAGAGAGTGTGGCGTAGAGAGTGTGGCGTAGAGAGTGTGTAGCAGAGTGTATAGTAGAGAGTGTGTAGTAGAGTAGTAGTGGTGTGGACGAAGACAAATAAGAAGAAAAAAGTGGTGAAAAAGGTTGACAGTCCCTCACGGAAGTAACACCATGGGAGTACGCAGTACCTGCACACTCAGGTTCTCATTATCAGCACCTGCCAACTCATAACAGAAAAGTGTTAAAAAGTAAGGAAAAGAGAGTGAGGAGAGTGAATAGTAGAGTAAGTAGTAGACTAGTAGAGAGTGTGTAGTAGAGAGTAAGTAGTAGAGAGTGAGTAGTAGAGAGTGAGTAGTAGAGAGTGTGTAGTAGAGAGTGTGTGGTAGAAAGTGAAGAGTGAATAAAGTGAGTTGTAGAGAGTTTGTAGTAGAGTGTGTAGTAGAGAGTAGTGAGTGTAGTATAGAGTAGTAGCGAATATTAGAGTAGTGAGTATGTATTAGTGAGTGTGTATTAGATTATTAGAGAGTGCGTAGTAGAGTGTGTAGTAGAGAGTAGTAAGTGTGTAGTAGAGAGTGTGTAGTAAAGAGTGTGTAGTAAAGAGTGTGTATTAGAGAGTGTGTAGTAGAGAGTGAGGAGAGTGAGTAGTAGAGTGAGTAGTTGAGTAAGATAGTGCGTAGCAGAGAGTGAGTAGTAGAAAGTGTGTAGTAGAGAGTGTGTAGCAGAGTGAGTAGTAGAGAGTGAGTAGCAGAGTGAGTAGTAGAGAGTGTGTAGTAGAGAGTGTGTAGTAGAGTAATAGAGAGTCCGTAGTAGAGTGTGCAGTAGAGAGTATGTAGTAGAGAGTAGTAAGTGTGTAGTAGAGTGTGTAGTAGAGAATGTGTAGTTTAGAGTAGTGACTGTGTTGTATAGAGTGAGTAGTAGAGAATAGTAAAGTAGTGAGTGTGTAGTAGAGAGTGTGTAGTAGAATGTGTAGTAGAGAGTAGTAGAGTGTGTAGTAGAGAGTGTGCAGTAGAGAGTGTGTAGTAGAGAGTATGTAATAGAGAGTGTGGAGTAGAGAGTGTAGTAGAGAGTGTAGTAGAGAGTTTGTAGTAGAGAGTGTGTAGTAGAGAGTGTGTAATAGAGAGTGTAGTAGAGAGTGTGTAGTAGAGAATAGTAGAGTAGTGTGTGTAGTAGAGAGTTGAGTAGTAGAGAGTGTGTAGTAAAGAGTGTGTAGTAGAGAGTGTAGTAGAGAATGTGTAGTAGAGAGTGAGGAGAGCGAGTAGTAGAGTATAGATTTTATGTTTTTGGGTATCTTTCACTAGCGGGGTTTAAGCCCCGCCCCTCTTTTCTAATTGGCTGGCGTCACCGTTTATGCTAAACGGTGGCCAGCCATTGGAAAAGAGCTTCCAGTGACGTACACTTTTCTCTTTTAGAGCCGTCCCAGTTGGACTGGTTTGCTTGACTTACGTGTGTGGTAAAAGGTTTCTTATCTTACAGGGCGTGTTTTTATATATTTATTGGGCGAGTGAATTGCTTTTTTTGATGTTTCCGTTTCACTTTTTGTTTGTGTTTTTTTTTTAGGAGGACTTGATCCTGTTTTCGACTGTGTGCTTTCGCTGGCATGTATGCAGCGATTCCAGCATATCTAAGGTAAGCGATGTTGGCGTTGTTTGTTTTTTTATGTTTTCTTTCTGTTTACTTTCCAGGTGGACTGCAGCCCGTGTCGGAAGGACAGAGCGGCGAGGACTGAGTGCTTCCGCCGGTATGTATGCAGCCATGCTAGCATCTGTAAGGTAAGCGATGTTGGCTTTTTTTGTTTTTGCTAATGGTTCTCTTTCTTTTCCAGGCGGACCGCAGCCCGTGTCAGAAGGACAGAGCGGCGAGGACTGGGTGCTTCAACCGGTATGTAGGAGCTATGCTAGCATCTGTAAGGTAAGTGATGTTGACTTTGTTTGTTTTTGCTAATGTTTTTCTTTCTTTTCCAGGCGGACCGCAGCCCGTGTCAGAAGGACAGAGCGGCGAGGACTGGGTGTGTAGTAGAGAGTGAGTAGTAGAGAGTGAGTAGTAGAGAGTTGAGTAATAATGAGTGTGTAGTAAAGAGTGTGTAGTAGAGAGTGTAGTAAAGCGTGTGTAGTAGAGAGTGAGGAGAGTGAGTAGAGTGTGTGTAGTAGAGTGTGTGTAGCAGAGAGTCTGTAGCAGAGAGTGTGGCGTAGAAAGTGTGGCGTAGAGAGTGTGTAGCAGAGTGTATAGTAGAGAGTGTGTAGTAGAGTAGTAGTGGTGTGGACGAAGACAAATAAGAAGAAAAAAGTGGTGAAAAAGGTTGACAGTCCCTCACGGAAGGAACACCATGGGAGTACGCAGTACCTGCACACTCAGGTTCTCATTATCAGCACCTGCCAACTCATAACACAAAAGTGTTAAAAAGTAAGGAAAAGAGAGTGAGGAGAGTGAATAGTAGAGTAAGTAGTAGACTGGTAGAGAGTGTGTAGTAGAGAGTAAGTAGTAGAGAGTGAGTAGTAGAGAGTGAGTAGTAGAGAGTGTGTAGTAGAGAGTGTGTAGTAGAAAGTGAAGAGTGAATAAAGTGAGTTGTAGAGAGTTTGTAGTAGAGTGTGTAGTAGAGAGTAGTGAGTGTAGTATAGAGTAGTAGCGAATATTAGAGTAGTGAGTATGTATTAGTGAGTGTGTATTAGATTATTAGAGAGTGCGTAGTAGAGTGTGTAGTAGAGAGTAGTAAGTGTGTAGTAGAGAGTGTGTAGTAAAGAGTGTGTAGTAAAGAGTGTGTAGTAAAGAGTGTGTATTAGAGAGTGTGTAGTAGAGAGTGAGGAGAGTGAGTAGTAGAGTGAGTAGTTGAGTAAGAGAGTGCGTAGCAGAGAGTGAGTAGTAGAAAGTGTGTAGTAGAGAGTGTGTAGCAGAGTGAGTATTAGAGAGTGAGTAGTAAAGAGTGTGTAGTAGAGAGTGTGTAGTAGAGAGTGAGGAGTGTGAGTAGTACAGTCAGTAGTAGAGTGTGTAGTAGAGAGTGTGTAGTAGAGAGTTAGAGAGTGTAGTAGAGAGTAGTGAGTGTGTAGTATAGAGTGAGTATTTGAAAACTCATTGACGTTTTTGGTCCCTTAGGTAAAAATTTAGAATTGGCACTCCAAGCCCAGGAGACAGGGGCTTCTATCCATTCAGAGGTACTAGCAGTTTGGAACCAAAAGGCAATTTCCCTCTTGGGCAACGCTAACTGCATGTTCGCTTCAGAACGCTGTAAGTCCGTACTCCGTAAAATGTCCCCTCAGTTGGTCAAACTGGCTAAGACAGAACTGGGTTCCCTAGCAGAAGGGCAATTTTTTGGGGACTGTTTACTTAAAGACATAAAATAGACCTGATCTTTTGGTGAATCGGATACTTGGAAATCCCTCCATCAATGTTTGGTCATCTAGATTTGTGTGAATGAACAGTGGCTACAGTTATACCATCTGTTCTAGGGAATCCATGGTCACGTTTGCATTTTTTAAAAAAGTTTTTTAACTCTGTCTCCCCCGGTCTGTACCACCTAGTGGTGTGGATAAATAGAAATAAGAAGAAAAAAGTGGTGAAAAAGGTTGACAGTGCCTCACGGGAGTAACACCATGGGAGTATGGAGATTGGTTTTCACCTGCACCCTCACGTTCTCATCATCAGCAACTGCCAACCCGTAACGGAAAAGTGTGAAAAGTAAGGAAAAGAGAGTGAGGAGTAGAGCGTGTGTAGTAGAGAGTGAGTAGTAGAGAGTGAGTAATAGAGAGTGTATAGTAGAGAGTGAGGAGAGTGAGTAGTAGAGTGAGAGATAAAGAGTAAATAGTAGAGAGTGAGTAGTAGAGAGTGAGTAGTAGAGAGTGAGTAGTAGAGAGTGTATAGTAGAGAGTGTGTAGTAGAGAGTGTGTAGTAGAGAGTGTAGTAGAGTGTGGAGTAGAGAGTGTGCAGTAGAGTGTGTAGTAGAGAGTGTGTAGTAGAGAGTGTGCAGTGGAGAGTGTGCAGTAGAGAGTGAGGAGAGCGAGTAGTAGAGTGAGTAGTAGAGTAGTAGAGAGTGTGTAGTAGAGAGTATGTAGTAGAGTGAGTAGTGTAGAGTGTGTAGTTTAGAGAGTGTGTAGTAGAGAGTGAGTAGTAGAGTAGTAGAGCTTTTTAATAGAGTGTGTAGTAGAAAGTGTGTAGTAGAGAGTGTGTATTAGAGAGTGCGTAGTAGAGAGTGATGGGAGAGTAGTAGAGTGAGTAATAGAGTAGTAGAGAGTGTGCAGTAGAGAGTGAGTAGTAGGTGTGACATGCTTCATGTTAGGGCTGCTTACAAAACACCTTGGTGTAGCCACACACAGGGTGAAGCAATAGGGAGGGGGAGAGAATGTAATGGATGGATCAAGGGAAAGATAAAGTAAGAAAAAGAGATAAAGAGCAATAAAAAAAGGACAGAGACAGAAAGGAAGAAGAAAGAGAGAAATACAAAGAAATAGAGAAAAGGAAAAAGAAAAAGGAAATGGAAAAAAGAGAAAGAAAGGAAGCAAGTGAAGAAAGAAGGTGGAAGAGAAAGAAATAGAGCAAAGGAAATAAAAAAAAAACCAAAAGAAAAAAAAAAACACTAAAAGCAAAAAGGAAGGCTAGAAAAAAAGAGAAAGTGACATATAAAAGGAAAGAGGAAGGTAAAGAAACCAAAAATAAAAAGCAAATAGAATAATGGGATGCAATAAGTACTGTTTTAAGGAGATGTTAACATTGACATATTTGCACATGTGCAGTTGTATTTGATGGCATGTGCTCTGTGGGTTAATACTGCTCCACTGACACAGGTGTAACATGCTTTATTATAGGGCTACTTACAAAACAGCTTGGTGTAGCCATGCACAGGGTGGACCAATAGGCAGTGGTTAGAAAATGCAACAAAGTGAGAAAGGGATAGGAAGATAGAAGAAAGAAATAACAAGAAATGAAAAGAAAGAGACAGAAATAATGAAGAAAGAGAAATAAAAATAAAAGGAAAAGAGAAAAGGAGTAAAAGAAAGATCAAATAAGAAAAAGAAAAAGAAGAAAGAAGGCAAAAGAGAAAGTACAGAAAGAAAAATAGAAAGCAAGAAAAGGAAAGAGAAAAAGAGAAAGATGCAAAGAGAAACAAAGATAATATAAGGTGCAATAACCATTGTTATACAGAGCTGTGGACATTAGCACAGTGTGTAGTTGTGCATGATGGCATGTGTTGTGTTTGGTAAAACTGCCTCTACTCACACAGGTGTGACATGCTTTATTATAGGGCTGATTTCAAAACACATTGGCGTAGCTGCAAACAGGGTGTAGCAATAGGGAGGGGGGAGAGAATATAACAGAAAGAGATATGTAAAGAAATATAAAGAGAAAGCAAGAAAGAGAAGAAATGAAAGAAACAAAGAAAAGAAAGGAAGAATAAAGAGGGTAAAAGAGAAAGAAATAGAGAGCAATACAAGTAGAAAGCAAGAAAAGAAAGGAGAGAAAAATAAAAAGAATAATCTGAAAAAGTAACTACTGTCATACTGTTTATTGGAGCATTGCAGCTGCGGACCCCATCTTGTTTTGTTAGCAGAGTGGTCAAAATGTTGCGATTTTACAAGGAATGAATACAGCAATGCTATGCAGGCTTCCCCCAGCACATGGTATGTATGCTAAGGTAAGCGTTGTTGTTCTTTTTTTCCCTAATCTTTTCCTTTATGTTTACTTTGCAGGCAGACCGCAGCCCGTGTCAATGCGACAGAGTGGCCAGGACTGGGAGCTTTCACTGGTATGTATGCAGTGATGCCAGCACAAATTCGCCGGTATGTATGCAGCCATGCCTGCAGATCTAAGGTAAGCGATGTTGGCTTTTTTTGTTTTTGCTAATGGTTTTCTTTCTTTTCCAGGCGGACTGCAGCCTGTGTCGGAAGGACAGAGCGGTGAGGACTGGGTGCTTCCACCGGTATGTATGCAGCTATGGCAGCATATGTAAAGTAAGCAATGTTGGCTTTGTTTGTATTGGTAGTGTTTTTTTTTTGTTTACTTTATAGACAGACCGCAGCCCATGTCGGAAGAACAGAGCGGCGAGGACTGTGTGCTTCCACTGGTATGTATGCAGCGATGCCAGCATATCTAAGGTAAGCACAAGTAAAAGGTAAGCAATGTTGGCTCTTTGTTTTTGGTAATCTTTTCTTTCTGATTACTTTGCAGGCAGACCCCAGTCCGTGTCTGTAGGAGAGAGCGGCCAGGATTGTGTGTTTTCGCCAACATGTATGCAGAGATGCCAGCATAAGTAAGCTATGTAATGTTGGCTCTGTTTTGTTTTGTAATCTTTTATTTCTGTTTACTTTGCAGGTGGACCCCAGCCAGTGTCTGTAGGAGAGAGCGACTGGGACTGTGGGGTGAGAGAATGAAACAGAGTGAGAAAGGGATAAAAAGATAAAAGAAGAAAAAAGAGAGAAAGAGAAACAAGATGAAAGAAAAATAGAAAGAGAAAGAAAAAAAGGTAAAATGGAAGGAAATAGAGAGAATGAAAGAAAGATAGCAAGAAAAGTAAAGAGAAAGGGAGTAAATAATGTGATGCAATAAGTACTGTTAGATACAGATATGGACATTAGCAAAACGTGTAGTTGTGCTTGATTGCTAGTGTTGTGGGTGCTATTAGTGCCCTTACTGACACAGGTGTGACATGCTTTTTTATAGGGCTGCTTACAAAACACCCTGTAGTAGCTAGGCACAGCGTGGAGCAACAGGGAGGGTGAGAGAAAGAAAAAGCAAGATAGAGAAAGAGAAAGCAAAAATTAGAATGAAAGAATAAGAAAGAGAGAAGAAAGAGGGTGAAAGAGATGGAAATCGAAAAAAAGGAATGTAGAAATTAAGAAAATAAATTAGAGTTAAAGAAATAGGACGAGAATAATGTGATGATATCACTACTGTTATAGTGAGATGTGAACATTAGAAGAGTGTGTACTTGTTCTTGATGTTATGTGCTTTATGTGCTAATGCTACACCCATTCCCACAGAGTGTGTATAGACAGTTTGTAATATAGTAGAGAAGTAGTAGAGAATAGTAGAGAGTAGTAGAGAGTAGTAGAGAGTGTGTAGTAAAGAGTAGGGAGTGTCTAGTAGGGAGTGTGTAGTAGGGAGTGTGTAGTAGGGAGTGTATAGCAGAGAGTGTGCAGTAGAGAGTTAGTAGTAGATAGCGTTTAGTATAGTGTGTAGTAGACAGCGTGTAGTATAGTGTCTAGTAGAGAGTGTGTAGTAGAGAGTGTAGTAGAGAGTGTATAGTAGAGTGAGTAGTAGAGTGTGAGAAGTAGAGAGTATGTAGTACAGAGTAGTAAGTGTGTAGTAGAGTGTGTAGTAGAGAGTGTGTAGTTTAGAGTAGTGACTGTGTTGTATAGAGTGAGTAGTAGAGAATAGTAAAGTAGTGAGTGTGTAGTAGAGTGTGTGTAGTAGAATGTGTAGTAGAGAGTAGTAGAGTGTGTAGTAGAGAGTGTGTAGTAGAGAGTGTGTAATAGAGAGTGTGTAATAGAGAGTGTAGAGTAGAGAGTGTAGTAGAGAGTGTAGTAGAGAGTGTAGTAGAGAGTGTAGTAGAGAGTGTGTAGTAGAGAGTATGTAGTAGAGAGTGTAGTAGAGTGTGTAGTAGAGAATAGTAGAGAGTAGTAGAGAGTGTGTAGTAAAGAGTAGGGAGTGTGTAGTAGGGAGTGTGTAGTAGAGAGTGTATAGCAGAGAGCGTGCAGTAGAGAGTTAGTAGTAGATAGCGTTTAGTATAGTGTGTAGTAGAGAGCGTGTAGTATAGTGTCTAGTAGAGAGTGTGTAGTATAGAGTGTAGTAGAGAGTGTATAGTAGAGTGTGTGTAGTAGAGTGTGTGTAGTAGAGTGAGTAGTAGAGTGTGAGAAGTAGAGAGTGAGTAGTAGCGAGTGTGTAGTAGAGAGAGAGTAGTAGAGAGTGTGTAGTAGTGTGTGTAGTAGAGTGTGTGTAGTAGAGAGTGTAGTAGAGTGTGTAGTAGAGTGTGGAGTAGAGAGTGTGTCGTAGAGTGTGTAGTAGAGAGTGTGTAGTAGAGTGTGCAGTAGAGAGTGTGCAGTAGAGAGTGAGGAGAGCGAGTAATAGAGTGAGTAGTAGAGTAGTAGAGAGTGTGTAGTAGAGAGTATGTAGTAGAGTGAGTAGTATAGAGTGTGTAGTTTAGAGAGTGTGTAGTAGAGAGTGAGTAGTAGAGTAGTAGAGCTTTTTGGTAGAGTGTATAGTAGAAAGTGTGTAGTAGAGAGTGTGTATTAGAGAGTGCGTAGTAGAGAGTGATGGGAGAGTAGTAGAGTGAGTAATAGAGTAGTAGAGAGTGTGCAGTAGAGAGTGAGTAGTAGGTGTGACATGCTTCATGTTAGGGCTGCTTACAAAACACCTTGGTGTAGCCACACACAGGGTGAAGCAATAGGGAGGGGAGAGAATGTAACAGATGGATCAAGGGAAAGATAAAGTAAGAAAAAGAGATAAAGAGCAATAAAAAAAGGACAGAGACAGAAAGGAAGAAGAAAGAGAGAAATACAAAGAAATAGAGAAAAGGAAAAAGAAAAAGGAAATGGAATAAAGAGAAAGAAAGGAAGCAAGTGAAGAAAGAAGGTGGAAGAGAAAGAAATAGAGCAAAGGAAATAAAAAAAAAACTAAAGAAAAAAAAACACTAAAAGAAAAAGGAAGGCTAGAAAAAAAGAGAAAATGACAAATAAAAGGAAAGAGGAAGGGAAAGAAACCAAAAATAAAAAGCAAATAGAATAATGGGATGCAATAAGTACTGTTTTAAGGAGATGTTAACATTGACATATTTGCACATGTGTAGTTGTATTTGATGGCATGTGCTCTGTGGGTTAATACTGCTCCACTGACACAGGTGTGACATGCTTTATTATAGGGCTACTTACAAAACAACTTGGTGTAGCCATGCACAGGGTGGACCAATAGGCAGTGGTTAGAAAATGCAACAAAGTGAGAAAGGGATAGGAAGATAGAAGAAAGAAATAACAAGAAATGAAAAGAAAGAGACAGAAATAATGAAGAAAGAGAAAGAAAAATAAAAGGAAAAAGAGAAAAGGAGTAAGAGAAAGATCAAATAAGAAAAAGAAAAAGAAGAAAGAAGGCAAAAGAGAAAGTACAGAAAGAAAAATAGAAAGCAAGAAAAGGAAAGAGAAAAAGAGAAAGATGCAAAGAGAAACAAAGATAATATAAGGTGCAATAACCATTGTTATACAGAGCTGTGGACATTAGCACAGTGTGTAGTTGTGCATGATGGCATGTGTTGTGTTTGGTAAAACTGCCTCTACTCACACAGGTGTGACATGCTTTATTATAGGGCTGATTTCAAAACACATTGGCGTAGCTGCAAACAGGGTGTAGCAATAGGGAGGGGGGAGAGAATATAACAGAAAGAGATATGTAAAGAAATATAAAGAGAAAGCAAGAAAGAGAAGAAATGAAAGAAACAAAGAAAATAAAGGAAGAATAAAGAGGGTAAAAGAGAAAGAAATAGAGAGCAATACAAGTAGAAGGCAAGAAAAGAAAGGAGAGAAAAATAAAAAGAATAATCTGAAAAAGTAACTACTGTCATACTGTTTATTGGAGCATTGCAGCTGCGGACCCCATCTTGTTTTGTTAGCAGAGTGGTCAAAATGTTGCGATTTTACAAGGAATGAATACAGCAATGCTATGCAGGCGTCCCCCAGCACATGGTATGTATGCTAAGGTAAGTGTTGTTGTTCTTTTTTTCCCTAATCTTTTCCTTTATGTTTACTTTGCAGGGAGACCGCAGCCTGTGTCAATACGACAGAGTGGCCAGGACTGGGAGCTTTCACTGGTATGTATGCAGTGATGCCAGCACAAATTCGCCGGTATGTATGCAGCCATGCCTGCAGATCTAAGGTAAGCGATGTTGGCTTTTTTTGTTTTTGCTAATGGTTTTCTTTCTTTTCCAGGCGGACTGCAGCCTGTGTCGGAAGGACAGAGCGGTGAGGACTGGGTGATTCCACCGATATGTATGCAGCTATGGCAGCATATGTAAGGTAAGCAATGTTGGCTTTGTTTGTATTGGTAGTGTTTTTTTTTGTTTACTTTATAGACAGACCGCAGCCCATGTCGGAAGAACAGAGCGGCGAGGACTGTGTGCTTCCACCGGTATGTATGCAGCGATGCCAGCATATCTAAGGTAAGCACAAGTAAAAGGTAAGCAATGTTGGCTCTTTGTTTTTGGTAATCTTTTCTTTCTGATTACTTTGCAGGCAGACCCCAGTCCGTGTCTGTAGGAGAGAGCGGCCAGGATTGTGTGTTTTCGCCAACATGTATGCAGAGATGCCAGCATAAGTAAGGTATGTAATGTTGGCTCTGTTTTGTTTTGTAATCTTTTATTTCTGTTTACTTTGCAGGTGGACCCCAGCCAGTGTCTGTAGGAGAGAGCGACTGGGACTGTGGGGTGAGAGAATGAAACAGAGTGAGAAAGGGATAAAAAGATAAAAGAAGAAAAAAGAGAGAAAGAGAAACAAGATGAAAGAAAAATAGAAAGAGAAAGAAAAGAAAGGTAAAATGGAAGGAAATAGAGAGAATGAAAGAAAGATAGCAACTAAAAAGTAAAGAGAAAGGGAATGAATAATGTGATGCAATAAGTACTGTTAGATACAGATATGGACATTAGCAAAACGTGTAGTTGTGCTTGATTGCTAGTGTTGTGGGTGCTATTAGTGCCCTTACTGACACAGGTGTGACATGCTTTTTTATAGGGCTGCTTACAAAACACCCTGTAGTAGCTAGGCACAGCGTGGAGCAACAGGGAGGGTGAGAGAAAGAAAAAGCAAGATAGAGAAAGAGAAAGCAAAAATGAGAATGAAGAAATAAGAAAGAGAGAAGAAAGAGGGTGAAAGAGATGGAAATCGAAAAAAAGGAATGTAGAAATTAAGAAAAGAAATTAGAGTTAAAGAAATAGGACGAGAATAATTTGATGATATCACTACTGTTATAGTGAGATGTGAACATTAGAAGAGTGTGTACTTGTTCTTGATGTTATGTGCTTTATGTGCTAATGCTACGCCCATTCCCACAGAGTGTGTATAGACAGTTTGTAATATAGTAGAGAAGTAGTAGAGAGTAGTAGAGAGTGTGTAGTAAAGAGTAGGGAGTGTGTAGTAGGGAGTGTGTAGTAGGGAGTGTGTAGTAGGGAGTGTGTAGTAGGGAGTGTATAGCAGAGAGTGTGCAGTAGAGAGTTAGTAGTAGATAGCGTTTAGTATAGTGTGTAGTAGACAGCGTGTAGTATAGTGTCTAGTAGAGAGTGTGTAGTAGAGAGTGTAGTAGAGAGTGTATAGTAGAGTGAGTAGTAGAGTGTGAGAAGTAGAGAGTGAGTAGTAGCGAGTGAGTAGTAGCGAGTGTGTAGTAGAGAGTGAGTAGTAGAGAGTGTGTAGTAGTGTGTGTAGTAGAGTGTGTGTAGTAGAGTGAGTAGTAGAGTGTGAGTAGTAGAGAGTGAGTAGTAGCGAGTGTGTAGTTGAGAGTGAGTAGTAGAGAGTGTGTAGCAGAGAGTGTGTAGTAGAGTAGTTTGTCGTAGAGAGTGTGTCGTAGAGAGTGTGTAGTAGGGAGTGTGTAGTAGAGAGTGAGTAGTAGAGAGTGTGTCATATAGAGTGTATAGCAGAGTGTATAGTAGAGAGTAGTAGAGAGTGTCAAGTAGAGTAGTAGAGTGTAGTAGTGGTGTGGACAAAGACAAATAAGAAGAAAAAAGTGGTGAAAAAAGTTGACAGTGCCTCACGGAAGTAACACCATGGGAGGTACGCAGATGGGTTCTCACCTGCACACTCAGGTTCTTATCATCAGCAACTGCCAACTTATAACAGAAACGTGTTGAAAAGTAAGGAAAAGATAGTGAGGAGAGTAAATAGTAGAGTAAGTAGTAGAGTAGTAGAGTAAGTAGTAGAGAGTGAGTAGTGGAGAGTGTGTAGTAGAGAGTGTGTAGTAGAGAGTGTGTAGTAGAGAGTGAAGAGAGTGAGTAAAGTGAGTTGTAGAGAGTTTGTAGTAAGTGTGTAGTAGAGAGCAGTGAGTGTAGTAGTAGCGAATATTAGAGTAGTGAGTATGTAGTAGTGAGTGTGTAGTAGAGTAATAGAGAGTGCGTAGTAGAGTGTGTAGTAGAGAGTATGTAGTACAGAGTAGTAAGTGTGTAGTAGAGTGTGTAGTAGACAGTGTGTAGTTTAGAGTAGTGACTGTGTTGTATAGAGTGAGTAGTAGAGAATAGTAAAGTAGTGAGTGTGTAGTAGAGAGTGTGTATTAGAATGTGTAGTAGAGAGTAGTAGAGTGTGTAGTAGAGAGTGTGTAGTAGAGAGTGTGTAATAGAGAGTGTGTAATAGAGAGTGTAGAGTAGAGAGTGTAGTAGAGAGTGTAGTAGAGAGTGTAGTAGAGAGTGTGTAGTAGGGAGTATGTAGTAGAGAGTGTAGTAGAGTGTGTAGTAGAGAATAGTAGAGAGTAGTAGAGAGTGTGTAGTAAAGAGTAGGGAGTGTGTAGTAGGGAGTGTGTAGTAGGGAGTGTGTAGTAGAGAGTGTATAGCAGAGAGCGTGCAGTAGAGAGTTAGTAGTAGATAGCGTTTAGTATAGTGTGTAGTAGAGAGCGTGTAGTATAGTGTCTAGTAGAGAGTGTGTAGTATAGAGTGTAGTAGAGAGTGTATAGTAGAGTGTGTGTAGTAGAGTGTGTGTAGTAGAGTGAGTGGTAGAGTGTGAGAAGTAGAGAGTGAGTAGTAGCGAGTGTGTAGTAGAGAGAGAGTAGTAGAGAGTGTGTAGTAGTGTGTGTAGTAGAGTGTGTGTAGTAGAGTGAGTAGTAGAGTGTGAGTAGTATAGAGTGAGTAGTAGCGAGTATGTAGTTGAGAGTGAGTAGTAGAGAGTGTGTAGCAGAGAGTCTGTAGTAGAGTAGTATGTCGTAGAGAGTGTGTCGTAGAGAGTGTGTAGTAGGGAGTGTGTAACAGAGAGTGAGTAGTAGAGAGTGTGTCATATGGAGTGTGTAGCAGAGTGTACAGTAGAGAGTAGTAGAGAGTGTCAAGTAGAGTAGTAGAGTGTAGTAGTGGTGAGTATGAAGACAAATAAGAAGAAAAAAGTGGTGAAAAAGGTTCACAGTGCCTCACGGAAGTAACACCATGGGAGTACGCAGGTTGGTTCTCACCTGCACACTCAGGTTCTTATCATCAGCAACTGCCAACCAACCCTTAACAGAAAAGTGTTCAAAAGTAAGGAAATGAGAGTGAGGAGAGTGAATAGTAGAGTAAGTAGTAGAGTAGTAGAGAGTGTGTAGTAGAGAGTGAATAGTAAAAGTGAGTAGTAGAGAGTGTGTAGTAGAGAGTGTGTAGTAGAGAGTGAAGAGAGTGAGTAAAGTGAGTTGTAGAGACTTTGTAGTAGAATGTGTAGTAGAGAGTAGTGACTGTGTTGTATAGAGTGAGTAGTAGAGAACAGTAAAGTAAGTGAGTGTGTAGTAGAGAGTGTGTAGTAGAATGTGTAGTAGAGAGTAGTAGAGTGTGTAGTAGAGAGTGTGTAGGAAAGAGTGTGTAGTAGAGAGTGTGGAATAGAGAGTTTGGAATAGAGAGCGTGGAATAGAGAGTGTGTAGTAGAGGGTGTGTAGTAGAGATTATTAGAGTAGAGTGTGTAGTAGAGAGTGTGTAGTAGAGAGTGTGTAGTAGAGAGTGTGTAGTAGAGAGTGTGTAGTAGAGAGTGTGTAGTAGAGAGTGAGTAGTAGAGAGTGAGTAGTAGAGAGTTGAGTAGTAGAGAGTTCAGTAGTAGAGAGTTGAGTAGTAAAGACTGTGTAGGAAAGAGTGTGTAGTAAAGAGTGTGGTAGCGAGTGTGTAGTAGAGAGTGATGAGAGTGAGTAGTAGAGTGTGTGTAGTAGAGTGTGTGTAGTAGAGAGTGAGTAGTAGAGAGTGTGTAGTAGAGAGTGTGTAGTAGAGAGTGAGTAGCAGAGAGTGTGTAGTAGAGAGTGTGTTGTAGAGAGTGTGTCATAGAGAGTGTGTAGCAGAGTGTATAGTAGAGAGTAGTAGAGAGTGTGCAGTAGAGTAGTAGATTGTAGTAATGGTGTGGACGAAGACCAATAAGAAGAAAAAAGTGGTGAAAATGGTTGACAGTGCCTCACAGAAGTAACACCATGGGAGTACGCAGATTGGTTCTCACCTGTACACTCAGGTTCTCATCATCAGCAACTGCCAACCAGCCCTTAACAGAAAAGTGTTGAAAGGTAAGGAAATGAGAGTGAGGAGAGTGAATAGTAGAGTATGTAGTAGAGTAGTAGAGAGTGTGTAGTAGAGAGTGAGTAGTAAAAGTGAGTAGTTGAGAGTGTGTAGTCGAGAGTGTGTAGTAGAGAGTGAAGAGAGTGAGTAAAGTGAGTTGTAGAGAGTTTGTAGTAGAATGTGTAGTAGAGAGTAGTGACTGTGTTGTATAGAGTGAGCAGTAGAGAATAGTAAAGTAGTGAGTGTGTAGTAGAGAGTGTGTAGTAGAATGTGTAGTAGAGAGTTGTAGAGAGTCTGTAGTAGAGTGTGTAGTAGAGAGTAGTGAGTGTAGTATAGAGTGAGTAGTAGCGAATATTAGAGTAGTGAGTGTGTAGTAGTGAGTGTGTATTAGAGTAATAGAGAGTGCGTAGTAGAGTGTGTAGTAGAGAGTATGTAGTAGAGAGTAGTAATTATAGTATAAAGTGAGTAGTAGCGAATATTAGAGTATTGAGTGTGTAGTAGTGAGTGTGTAGTAGAGTAATAGAGAGTGCGGGTGAGTGTTTCCAGCTCCCCATCACCAGGACCGCAGTCCTATTGTCTCATTATTGGGAGGGTGTGGTGGGAGGGGGGAAGGTAGATGGTGGGGTGGGGGGGTCTGGTTGGGTGGAGGGAAGGAATGGGTTGGTGGGGTGCGGGTATGGTGGGGGAGGGGAGAAAAAAAGGAAAAATATGTTCCACAACTGTTTGATTTTTTTCTGTGATTTTTTGTTTGATGCATTTATGACTATGTTTACTAAAGGGCTCTTAAACTTTGAATTTAATGGCTAATTTGAATTTAAAATCGTAACTTATAATGTTTGTGGCCTTAATAATTATGAGAAACGAAGGAAGATGCAAATTGAATTGAAACTTATTAATCCCGATATTGTGTGTGTTCAGGAAACACATATTTCGTGGTCTGTACGGCAGAAGCTAGACGATTTGGGGTATGTTACTTTGGTGGCCTCTAAACAATCAGATACAACGCGGGGGGTGGCCATTCTGGCACGCCCCTCTTTAGTTAAAACTTAGCGTTTCTTGGCAGATATACATGGCCGATGGGCTATTCTCGATTGTTCAGTGGGAGATATACGGTTCACCCTCTGTAATATATATGGATCTAATCTTGATGAAGCAAACGTTTTTGATTTCTTAAATGGTGAGCTTGCTTTATGGCCTTCACCAGTTGTGTGCTGTGGAGATCTCAATATTCATTTGGATAGTGATTGGGCAAGCCTCTCTCCCTGGCCATATAGGAGTTGTAAACCTAAGGTTTTTCAGGCTTTAAAGAATTTGATGGCTGACCATGGCTTGGTTGATGGGTGGAACTGTTTATACCCACAAACACCTGGCTATACTTTTTTTTCTTCACCTCACACTAAGTTATTTCAGCTGGATTATTTTATTATTCTTGCTGCCTGGGCCTCCTGTAGCCAAATTCAAGTCTATCCTAGACTTTTATCCGATCATGCTCCTGTGGTTATTTCCCTTTCTAATGTGGCTACTATAAGATACAGTAAGACTTTCACCTTTGATAGGAAACTGCTGCTTGATATTCCTTTCGTGAATCATATGAAAAAGTGGATCCCTGACTTTTTCCACCTTAACCGTGGCTCAGCGGAACCCGCAGTAGTCTGGGATTCGTTTAAGGCATGTTTTAGAGGTGAGGTCCTCAGTTTTGGCTTACATGCTCAAAGATTGCGCAAACAAAATATGATGCAGTTATTTACTCAATTGCGGAATGCTGAAATAGATCTTATAGTTCAACTACAGGCAGCTGATGATCCTAAGGATAGCCTTGATAGACTAGCTCGCTGTAAGGCTAAGATTAATCTTGTATGGGCCCAAGAGATTTCGCTTAAATATCACCTTTACAGGAAACAGCTGTTTGAGTTTGGGGAATATGCAGGGAGATACTTAGCTCAAAGGATTTGGGCGAAACATCAAATATCTAAAATTAACTCTATCTATAATGACCAAAAGGTATTAGTTCATGAACCCCTGGCTATTATGAAAGTTTTCCATTAATTTTACTCTGATTTGTATAGCCAGCCGGATGTTGGTGATCTTCCACCTGACTTCGGGATACCAGTGCTAGAATGGGATAGGCTTGATCCTGCTGAGGCAGAAAGATTGGATTTGCCATTTTCTGCCGAAGAAATCGAGCGTGCACTGTTTAAACTGCCCTCGGGTAAGGCGGCCGGACCGGACTCTCTTCCATCAGAGATTTATGAGACCTTTTTTCCAGAACTCCGTGAGGATCTGTTGAATACTTTCCAGGCAGCTAGATTGGGATTTCCACCCCAGTCATGGGATGCTGCCCATGTAGTTATATTTCCGAAGAAGCGGAAACCTCCTGATCAACCAGGATCATACCGCCCGATATCGTTGGTTAATTGCGATGGTAAACTATATGCTAAATTGTTAGCAAATCGTATGGCCCCGCTTGTTGCTGGCTTGGTATCACCGCAGCAGCATGGTTTTGTGCTAGGACGGGGGACGGTTGATCACATTAATAGGGTCATTGCACTTCTCGACGTCGCGCAGGTTGATTCCAGATTTCTGGGTCTTGTCCTGCTCGACGCCGAGAAGGCCTTTGACCGTGTGTCATGGAGTTTCTTATGGGAGGTCATGGTACGTTTAGGGTTTAACCCAGGTTTTCTTCGGGCCCTTCAGATTTTTTTATCGGTCCCCTACTGCAAGGATATGTGCTATGGGCCTTAAATCGGAGGAGGTTCAGATTAGTAGAGGGACCCGGCAAGGCTGTCCTTGTTCCCCTATTCTTTTTGCTTTTTATATTAATCCCTTCATTAGAATGCTTGATCTTAACTCACAAATCCCCCCCTTTATAGCTCAAGGTACGAAGTACAGCGTTCTCGCTTGCGCGGATGATATAGCTGTCATTATGTCAGATTTAAATACTGCTTTACCCACTATAGAACAACTAGCGGAATGTTTTGGCAGATACTCCGGGTATAAACTCAATAAAGCTAAAACACAATGTCTGTGTACGGACCAAACGCTAGTTTTTGACAGTAGGATTGTGGAAGAAGTGGTTTACTTGGGTATTAAGATCAGACCTAATTTGGAGGATTTGGTTAGTGTTAATTGGATGGATATCTTGGATAAAACCAAACATGCACTGGAGTCATGGCAGAGTCTTCACCTAACTCTGGTTGGTAGAGCTAATTTACTAAAAATTATTATACTACCTAGAGTACTTTACTTTTTTTGTGCTGTTCCCCTTTTGATTCCTAGATGCCAGATTCGCCAGTTACAATCGGTCTGTGAAAAATATCTTTGGGCTCCAGGAAAAATCCGTAGAGCTTCACGTTTTATGACGCTACCACCTGCCCGCGGTGGATGGGGAGTTCCGGATTTTGCTCTTTATCAGATTTCATGTTTACTTTTAAGGATGTGTATTCTCTTGACTGGTGAAGAAATGTCTAATGCGGCAGAAACACCCTCGATCTATCAAATTACGCTTGACTTGATTGCAAAAAAATGTTTGATTTCCAATATTGATGGTAGTTATTACAAGCGCACCCGGTTTAAAACTATCATGTCTGCTTTCAATGTCTGGAAATCTGTTAGGAAAATGTGTAATATACCCAAACTTATGATATACACTCCGCTTAAGGCACCATATCTTTTACCTTCTATTTTTGGGGATTCAGTTGTACGATGCTGGCACTCTAAAGGTATCACATGTCTGGGTGATTTTGTTTCTGCTGAGGGTGTTTTTCTTTCTTTTAATGCACTTAGACAGCAATTTGATTTATCTAATAATCAATTTTTTAAATATTTACAGATCCGTGATTTTCTTTACAAACGTACCACGTCGCTGTCTTCAATTCGCATTATTGATGCTATTAGATCTCAATCACGTATTGGAACTATTTACAAGGAGCTTATAGCACATCGTATAGATGATATTGGTAAAACTAATGAGAAATGGTCATGCCGGCTTCTATCTACATCTATTAGCATTCAAGAATCTATTAAAATGGCCCACATGGTTCTTTATTCTGCGTCACTAAAAGCCCAACTTTACAAAACTATTTTTAATTTATACCACACTCCGGCGGTGATGATGAAATGGGGTAGCTCTTCTCTATATTCTAATTCGGGTGAATGCTTTCGTTGCAAAGCTTGTAAAGCTGATATAGCACATGTGTTTTATGCTTGTCCTTCATTAACACCTTTTTTTAATCAAATCTCAAACTTTCTGTGTCATGTGCTCGGTAAATCTGTCTTATTGTCATCGAATTTAATCTTATTGGGTATTGGGGAGGAAACTACCCAAGGGCATCCTCTTTTTGAGTTTCGTTTTTTTCTTTTTATTATAGCAGCTGTGATACGTTTGTCAATAGCAACAGCGTGGTTGCAGCCACAGGCACCGAGCTTTGATATATGGCGTTCTAAGCTATTTATTCTGTATAACCTTGAAACTAGTATGTAAATGCTGAAAAAAACACGCAACAGACGATTTGGCCTTACTATTTGGCGCCTGTTAAAAGATTATTTTGATGAGTAAATAATTATGTTCAGCTCTGTTGTAAATGACAAGTTATGTGTAACTATTTTGGTTTTATTTTCTTTTTTTTTTCTCTTGTTTTTTCTATTATATTTATTTTGTTGGTTAACTGTAATTGTATGGTTGTTGTGGAACATTAATAAAAAAATAATTTAAAAAAAATAGAGAGTGCGTAGTAGAGTGTGTAGTAGAGAGTATGTAGTAGAGAGTAGTAAGTGTGTAGTAGAGAGTGTGTAGTAGAGTGTGTAGTAGAGTGTGTAGTAGAGAGTAGTGATTGTTGCATAGAGTGAGTAGTAGAGAATAGTAAAGTATTGAGTGTGTAGTAGAGAGTGTGTAGTAGAATGTGTAGTAGAGAGTAGTAGAGTGTGTAGTAGAGTGTGTGTAGTAAAGAATGTGTAGTAGAGAGTGTGGAATAGAGATTGTGGAATAGAGAGTGTGTGGTAGAGAGTGTGTAGTAGAGAATAGTAGAGTAGAGTGTGTAGTAGAGAGTGTGTAGTAGAGCGTGTGTAGTAGAGAGTGAGTAGTAGAGAGTTGAGTAGTAGAGAGTTCAGTAGTAGAGAGTTGAGTAGTAAAGAATGTGTAGGAAACAGTGTGTAGTAAAGAGTGTGGTAGCGAGTAAGTAGTAAAGAATGTGTAGGAAACAGTGTGTAGTAAAGAGTGTAGTAGCAAGTATGTAGTAGAGAGTGATGAGAGTGAGTAGTAGAGTGTGTGTAGTAGAGTGTGTGTAGTAGAGAGTGAGTAGTAGAGAGTGTGTGGTAGAGAGTGTGAAGTAGAGAGTGAGTAGTAGAGAGTGTGTAGTAGAGTGTGAGTAGCAGAGAGTGTCTAGTAGAGAGTGTGTTGTAGAGAGTATGTCGTAGAGAGTGTGTAGCAGAGTGTATAGTAGAGAGTAGTAGAGAGTGTGCAGTAGAGTAGTAGAGTGTAGTAGTGGTGTGGACGAAGACAAATAAGAAGAAAAAAGTGGTGAAAAAGGTTGACAGTGCCTCACGGAAGTAACACCATGGGAGTACGCAGATAGGTTCTCACCTGCACACTCAGGTTGTCATCGTCAGCAACTGCCAACCGACCCTTAACAGAAAAGTGTTGAAAAGTAAGGCAATGAGAGTGAGGAGATTGAATAGTAGAGTAAGTAGTTAAGTCGTAGAGAGTGTGTAGTAGAGATTGAGTAGTAAAAGTGAGTAGTAGAGAGTGTGTAGTCGAGAGTGTGTAGTAGAGAGTGAAGAGAGTGAGTAAAGTGAGTTGCAGAGAGTTTGTAGTAGAATGTGTAGTAGAGAGTAGTGACTGTGTTGTATAGAGTGAGTAGCATAGAATAGTAACGTAGTGAGTGTGTAGTAGAGAGTGTGTAGTAGAATATGTAGTAGAGAGTTGTAGAGAGTTTGTAGTAGAATGTGTGTAGCAGCGTGTATGGTAGAGTGTAGTAGTGGCGTGGACGAAGACAAATAAGAAGAAAACAGTGGTGAAAAAGGTTGACAGTGCCTCACAGAAGTAACACCATGTGAGTACGCAGATTGGTCCTCACCTGCACACTCAGGTTCTCATCATCAGCAACTGCCAACCAACCCTTAACAGAAAAGAGTTGAAAAGTAAGGAAATGAGAGTGAGAAGAGTGAATAGTAGAGTAAGTAGTAAAGTAGTAGAGAGTGTTTAGTAGAGAGTGAGTAGTAAAAGTGAGTAGTAGAGAGTGTGTAGTCGAGAGTGTGTAGTAGAGAGTGAAGAGAGTGAGTAAAGTGAGTTGTAGAGACTTTGTACTAAAATGTGTAGTAGAGAGTAGTGACTGTGTTGTATAGAGTGAGTAGTAGAGAATAGTAAAGTTGTGAGTGTGTAGTAGAGAATTTGTAGTAGAGTGAGTAGTAGAGTGTGTATAGTAGAGTGTGTGTAGTAGAGTGTGTGTAGTTGAGAGTGAGTAGTAGAGAGTGTGTAGTAGAGAGTGTGTAGCAGAGTGTGTAGTAGAGAGTGTGTTGTAGAGAGTGTGTTGTAGAGTGTGTGTAGCAGAGTGTATAGTAGAGTGTAGTAGTGGTGTGGAGAAAGACAAATAAGAAGAAAAAAGTGGTGAAAAAGGTTGACAGTGTCTCACGGAAGTAACACCATGGGAGTACGCAGATTGGTTCTCACCTGCACACTCAGGTTCTCATCATCAGCAACTGCCAACCAGCCCTTAACAGAAAAGTGTTGAAAAGTAAGGAAATGAGAGTGAGGAGAGTGAATAGTAGAGTAAGTAGTAGAGTAGTAGAGAGTGTTTAGTAGAGAGTGAGCAGTAAAAGTGAGTAGTAGAGAGTGTGTAGTCGAGAGTGTGTAGTAGAGAGTGAAGAGAGTGAGTAAAGTGAGTTGTAGAGACTTTGTAGTAAAATGTGTAGTAGAGAGTAGTGACTGTGTTGTATAGAGTGAGTAGTAGAGAATAGTAAAGTTGTGAGTGTGTAGTGGAGAATTTGTAGTAGAGTGAGTAGAGAGTGTGTGTAGTAGAGTGTGTGTAGTAGAGTGTGTGTAGTAGAGAGTGAGTAGTAGAGAGTGTGTAGTAGAGAGTGTGTAGCAGAGTGTGTAGTAGAGAGTTTGTTGTAGAGAGTATGTCGTAGAGTGTGTGTAGCAGAGTGTATAGTAGGGTGTAGTAGTGGTGTGGACGAAGACAAATAAGAAGAAAAAAGTGGTGAAAAAGGTTGACAGTGCCTCACGGAAGTAACACCATGGGAGTACGCAGATTGGTTCTCACCTGAACACTCAGGTTCTCATCATCAGCAACTGCCAACCAACCCTTAACAGAAAAGAGTTGAAAAGTAAGGAAATGAGAGTGAGAAGAGTGAATAGTAGAGTAAGTAGTAGAGTAGTAGAGAGTGTGTAGTAGAGAGTGAGTAGTAAAAGTGAGTCGTAGAGAGTTTGTAGTAGAGAGTGTGTAGTAGAGAGTGAAGAGAGTGAGTAAAGTGAGTTGTATAGACTTTGTAGTAGAATGTGTAGTAGAGAGTAGTGACTGTGTTGTATAGAGTGAGTAGTAGAGAATAGTAAAGTAGTGAGTGTGTAGTAGAGAGTGTGTAGTAGAATGTGTAGTAGAGAGTTGTAGACAGTTTGTAGTAGAGTGTGAAGTAGAGAGTAGTGACTGTAGTATAGAGTGAGTAGTAGCAAATATTAGAGTATTGAGTGTGCAGTAGTGAGTGTGTAGTAGAGTAATAGAGAGTGCATAGTAGAGTGTGTAGTAGAGAGTATGTAGTAGAGAGTAGTAAGTGTGTAGTAGAGAGTGTGTAGTAGAGTGTGTAGTAGAGTGTGTAGTAGAGAGTAGTGACTGTTGTATAGAGTGAGTAGTAGAGAATAGTAAAGTTGTGAGTGTGTAGTAGAGAATTTGTAGTAGAGTGAGTAGCAGAGTGTGTAGTAGAGTGTGTGTAGTAGAGTGTGTAGTAGAGTGTGTGTAGTAGAGTGTATAGCAGAGTGTGTAGTAGAGAGTGTGTTGTAGAGAGTGTGTCGTAGAGTGTGTGTAGCACAGTGTATAGTAGAGTGTGGTAGTGGTGTGGACGAAGACAAATAAGAAGTAAAAAGTGGTGAAGAAGGTAGACAGTGCCTCACGGAAGTAACACCATGGGAGTACGCAGATTGGTTCTCACCTGCACACTCAGGTTCTCATCATCAGCAACTGCCAACCAACCCTTACAGAAAAGTGTTGAAAAGTAAGGAAATGAGAGTGAGGAGAGTGAATAGTAGAGTAAGTAGTAGAGTAGTAGAGAGTGAGCAGTAGAGAGTGAGCAGTAAAAGTGAGTAGTAGAGAGTGTGTAGTCGAGAGTGTGTAGTAGAGAGTGAAGAGAGTGAGTAAAGTGAGTTGTAGAGGCTTTGTAGTAAAATGTGTAGTAGAGAGTAGTGACTCTGTTGTATAGAGTGAGTAGTAGAGAATAGTAAAGTAGTGACTGTGTAGTAGAGAGTTTGTAGTAGAATGTGTAGTAGAGAGTTGTAGACAGTTTGTAGTAGAGTGTGTAGTAGAGAGTAGTGAGTGTAGTATAGAGTGAGTAGTAGCAAATATTAGAGTATTCAGTGTGCAGTTGTGAGTGTGTAGTAGAGTAATAGAGAGTGCATAGTAGAGTGTGTAGTAGAGAGTATGTAGTAGAGAGTAGTAAGTGTGTAGTAGAGAGTGTGTAGTAGAGTGTGTAGTAGAGTGTGTAGTAGAGAGTAGTGACTGTTGTATAGAGTGAGTAGTAGAGAATAGTGAAGTTGTGAGTGTGTAGTAGAGAATTTGTAGTAGAGTGAGTAGTAGAGTGTGTAGTAGAGTGTGTGTAGTAGAGTGTGTGTAGTAGAGACTGTGTAGCAGAGTGTGTAGTAGAGAGTGTGTAGTAGAGAGTGTGTTGTAGAGAGTGTGTGGTAGAGAGTGTGTCGTAGAGTGTGTGTAGCAGAGTGTATAGTAGAATGTGGTAGTGGTGTGGACGAAGACAAATAAGAAGTAAAAAGTGGTGAAAAAGGTTGACAGTGCCTCACGGAAGTAACACCATGGGAGTACGCAGATTGGTTCTCACCTACACACTCAGGTTCTCATCATCAGCAACTGCCAACCAACCCTTAACAGAAAAGAGTTGAAAAGTAAGGAAATGAGAGTGAGAAGAGTGAATAGTAGAGTAAGTAGTAGAGTAGTAGAGAGTGTTTAGTAGAGAGTGAGCAGTAAAAGTGAGTAGTAGAGAGTGTAGTAGAGTGTGTGTAGTAGAGAGTGTATAGCAGAGTGTGTAGTAGAGAGTGTGTTGTAGAGAGTGTGTCGTAGAGTGTGTGTAGCAGAGTGTATAGTAGAGTGTGGTAGTAGTGTGGACGAAGACAAATAAGAAGTAAAAAGTGGTGAAGAAGGTTGACAGTGCCTCACGGAAGTAACACCATGGGAGTACGCAGATTGGTTCTCACCTGCACACTCAGGTTCTCATCATCAGCAACTGCCAACCAACCCTTACAGAAAAGTGTTGAAAAGTCAGGAAATGAGAGTGAGGAGAGTGAATAGTAGAGTAAGTAGTAGAGTAGTAGAGAGTGTTTAGTAGAGAGTGAGCAGTAAAAGTGAGTAGTAGAGAGCGTGTAGTCAAGAGTGTGTAGTAGAGAGTGAAGAGAGTGAGTAAAGTGAGTTGTAGAGACTTTGTAGTACAATGTGTAGTAGAAAGTAGTGACTCTGTTGTATAGAGTGAGTAGTAGAGAATAGTAAAGTAGTGAGTGTGTAGTAGATAGTTTGTAGTAGAATGTGTAGTAGAGAGTTGTAGACAGTTTGTAGTAGAGTGTGTAGTAGAGAGTAGTGAGTGTAGTATAGAGTGAGTAGTGGCAAATATTAGAATATTCAGTGTGCAGTAGTGAGTGTGTAGTAGAGTAATAGAGAGTGCATAGTAGAGTGTGTAGTAGAGAGTATGTAGTAGAGAGTAGTAAGTGTGTAGTACAGTGTGTAGTAGAGTGTGTAGTAGACTGTGTAGTAGAGAATAGTGACTGTTGTATAGAGTGAGTAGTAGAGAATAGTAAAGTTGTGAGTGTGTAGTAGAGAATTTGTAGTAGAGTGAGTAGTAGAGTGTGTAGTAGAGTGTGTGTAGTAGAGTGTGTGTAGTAGAGACTGTGTAGCAGAGTGTGTAGTAGAGAGTGTGTTGCAGAGAGTGTGTCGTAGAGAGTGTGTCGTAGAGTGTGTGTAGCAGAGTGTATAGTAGAATGTGGTAGTGGTGTGGATGAAGACAAATAAGAAGTAAAAAGTGGTGAAAAAGATTGACAGTGCCTCACGGAAGTAACACCATGGGAGTACGCAGATTGGTTCTCACCTGCACACTCAGGTTCTCATCATCAGCAACTGCCAACCAGCCCTTAACAGAAAAGTGTTGAAAAGTAAGGAAATGAGAGTGAGGAGAGTGAATAGTAGAGTAAGTAGTAGAGTAGTAGAGAGTGTTTAGTAGAGAGTGAGCAGTAAAAGTGAGTAGTAGAGAGTGTGTAGTCGAGAGTGTGTAGTAGAGAGTGAAGAGAGTGAGTAAAGTGAGTTGTAGAGACTTTGTAGTAAAATGTGTAGTAGAGAGTAGTGACTGTGTTGTATAGAGTGAGTAGTAGAGAATAGTAAAGTTGTGAGTGTGTAGTAGAGAATTTGTAGTAGAGTGAGTAGAGAGTGTGTGTAGTAGAGTGTGTGTAGTAGAGTGTGTGTAGTAGAGAGTGAGTAGTAGAGAGTGTGTAGTAGAGAGTGTGTAGCAGAGTGTGTAGTAGAGAGTTTGTTGTAGAGAGTATGTCGTAGAGTGTGTGTAGCAGAGTGTATAGTAGGGTGTAGTAGTGGTGTGGACGAAGACAAATAAGAAGAAAAAAGTGGTGAAAAAGGTTGACAGTGCCTCACGGAAGTAACACCATGGGAGTACGCAGATTGGTTCTCACCTGAACACTCAGGTTCTCATCATCAGCAACTGCCAACCAACCCTTAACAGAAAAGAGTTGAAAAGTAAGGAAATGAGAGTGAGAAGAGTGAATAGTAGAGTAAGTAGTAGAGTAGTAGAGAGTGTGTAGTAGAGAGTGAGTAGTAAAAGTGAGTCGTAGAGAGTTTGTAGTAGAGAGTGTGTAGTAGAGAGTGAAGAGAGTGAGTAAAGTGAGTTGTATAGACTTTGTAGTAGAATGTGTAGTAGAGAGTAGTGACTGTGTTGTATAGAGTGAGTAGTAGAGAATAGTAAAGTAGTGAGTGTGTAGTAGAGAGTGTGTAGTAGAATGTGTAGTAGAGAGTTGTAGACAGTTTGTAGTAGAGTGTGAAGTAGAGAGTAGTGACTGTAGTATAGAGTGAGTAGTAGCAAATATTAGAGTATTGAGTGTGCAGTAGTGGGTGTGTAGTAGAGTAATAGAGAGTGCATAGTAGAGTGTGTAGTAGAGAGTAGTAAGTGTGTAGTAGAGAGTGTGTAGTAGAGTGTGTAGTAGAGTGTGTAGTAGAGAGTAGTGACTGTTGTATAGAGTGAGTAGTAGAGAATAGTAAAGTTGTGAGTGTGTAGTAGAGAATTTGTAGTAGAGTGAGTAGCAGAGTGTGTAGTAGAGTGTGTGTAGTAGAGTGTGTAGTAGAGTGTGTGTAGTAGAGAGTGTATAGCAGAGTGTGTAGTAGAGAGTGTGTTGTAGAGAGTGTGTCGTAGAGTGTGTGTAGCACAGTGTATAGTAGAGTGTGGTAGTGGTGTGGACGAAGACAAATAAGAAGTAAAAAGTGGTGAAGAAGGTTGACAGTGCCTCACGGAAGTAACACCATGGGAGTACGCAGATTGGTTCTCACCTGCACACTCAGGTTCTCATCATCAGCAACTGCCAACCAACCCTTACAGAAAAGTGTTGAAAAGTAAGGAAATGAGAGTGAGGAGAGTGAATAGTAGAGTAAGTAGTAGAGTAGTAGAGAGTGTTTAGTAGAGAGTGAGCAGTAAAAGTGAGTAGTAGAGAGTGTGTAGTCGAGAGTGTGTAGTAGAGAGTGAAGAGAGTGAGTAAAGTGAGTTGTAGAGGCTTTGTAGTAAAATGTGTAGTAGAGAGTAGTGACTCTGTTGTATAGAGTGAGTAGTAGAGAATAGTAAAGTAGTGACTGTGTAGTAGAGAGTTTGTAGTAGAATGTGTAGTAGAGAGTTGTAGACAGTTTGTAGTAGAGTGTGTAGTAGAGAGTAGTGAGTGTAGTATAGAGTGAGTAGTAGCAAATATTAGAGTATTCAGTGTGCAGTTGTGAGTGTGTAGTAGAGTAATAGAGAGTGCATAGTAGAGTGTGTAGTAGAGAGTATGTAGTAGAGAGTAGTAAGTGTGTAGTAGAGAGTGTGTAGTAGAGTGTGTAGTAGAGTGTGTAGTAGAGAGTAGTGACTGTTGTATAGAGTGAGTAGTAGAGAATAGTGAAGTTGTGAGTGTGTAGTAGAGAATTTGTAGTAGAGTGAGTAGTAGAGTGTGTGTAGTAGAGTGTGTGTAGTAGAGTGTGTGTAGTAGAGACTGTGTAGTAGAGACTGTGTAGCAGAGTGTGTAGTAGAGAGTGTGTAGCAGAGTGTGTAGTAGAGAGTTTGTTGTAGAGAGTATGTCGTAGAGTGTGTGTAGCAGAGTGTATAGTAGGGTGTAGTAGTGGTGTGGACGAAGACAAATAAGAAGAAAAAAGTGGTGAAAAAGGTTGACAGTGCCTCACGGAAGTAACACCATGGGAGTACGCAGATTGGTTCTCACCTGAACACTCAGGTTCTCATCATCAGCAACTGCCAACCAACCCTTAACAGAAAAGAGTTGAAAAGTAAGGAAATGAGAGTGAGAAGAGTGAATAGTAGAGTAAGTAGTAGAGTAGTAGAGAGTGTGTAGTAGAGAGTGAGTAGTAAAAGTGAGTCGTAGAGAGTGTAGTAGAGTGTGTGTAGTAGAGAGTGTATAGCAGAGTGTGTAGTAGAGAGTGTGTTGTAGAGAGTGTGTCGTAGAGTGTGTGTAGCAGAGTGTATAGTAGAGTGTGGTAGTAGTGTGGACGAAGACAAATAAGAAGTAAAAAGTGGTGAAGAAGGTTGACAGTGCCTCACGGAAGTAACACCATGGGAGTACGCAGATTGGTTCTCACCTGCACACTCAGGTTCTCATCATCAGCAACTGCCAACCAACCCTTACAGAAAAGTGTTGAAAAGTCAGGAAATGAGAGTGAGGAGAGTGAATAGTAGAGTAAGTAGTAGAGTAGTAGAGAGTGTTTAGTAGAGAGTGAGCAGTAAAAGTGAGTAGTAGAGAGCGTGTAGTCAAGAGTGTGTAGTAGAGAGTGAAGAGAGTGAGTAAAGTGAGTTGTAGAGACTTTGTAGTACAATGTGTAGTAGAAAGTAGTGACTCTGTTGTATAGAGTGAGTAGTAGAGAATAGTAAAGTAGTGAGTGTGTAGTAGATAGTTTGTAGTAGAATGTGTAGTAGAGAGTTGTAGACAGTTTGTAGTAGAGTGTGTAGTAGAGAGTAGTGAGTGTAGTATAGAGTGAGTAGTGGCAAATATTAGAATATTCAGTGTGCAGTAGTGAGTGTGTAGTAGAGTAATAGAGAGTGCATAGTAGAGTGTGTAGTAGAGAGTATGTAGTAGAGAGTAGTAAGTGTGTAGTACAGTGTGTAGTAGAGTGTGTAGTAGACTGTGTAGTAGAGAATAGTGACTGTTGTATAGAGTGAGTAGTAGAGAATAGTAAAGTTGTGAGTGTGTAGTAGAGAATTTGTAGTAGAGTGAGTAGTAGAGTGTGTAGTAGAGTGTGTGTAGTAGAGTGTGTGTAGTAGAGACTGTGTAGCAGAGTGTGTAGTAGAGAGTGTGTTGCAGAGAGTGTGTCGTAGAGAGTGTGTCGTAGAGTGTGTGTAGCAGAGTGTATAGTAGAATGTGGTAGTGGTGTGGATGAAGACAAATAAGAAGTAAAAAGTGGTGAAAAAGATTGACAGTGCCTCACGGAAGTAACACCATGGGAGTACGCAGATTGGTTCTCACCTGCACACTCAGGTTCTCATCATCAGCAACTGCCAACCAGCCCTTAACAGAAAAGTGTTGAAAAGTAAGGAAATGAGAGTGAGGAGAGTGAATAGTAGAGTAAGTAGTAGAGTAGTAGAGAGTGTTTAGTAGAGAGTGAGCAGTAAAAGTGAGTAGTAGAGAGTGTGTAGTCGAGAGTGTGTAGTAGAGAGTGAAGAGAGTGAGTAAAGTGAGTTGTAGAGACTTTGTAGTAAAATGTGTAGTAGAGAGTAGTGACTGTGTTGTATAGAGTGAGTAGTAGAGAATAGTAAAGTTGTGAGTGTGTAGTAGAGAATTTGTAGTAGAGTGAGTAGAGAGTGTGTGTAGTAGAGTGTGTGTAGTAGAGTGTGTGTAGTAGAGAGTGAGTAGTAGAGAGTGTGTAGTAGAGAGTGTGTAGCAGAGTGTGTAGTAGAGAGTTTGTTGTAGAGAGTATGTCGTAGAGTGTGTGTAGCAGAGTGTATAGTAGGGTGTAGTAGTGGTGTGGACGAAGACAAATAAGAAGAAAAAAGTGGTGAAAAAGGTTGACAGTGCCTCACGGAAGTAACACCATGGGAGTACGCAGATTGGTTCTCACCTGAACACTCAGGTTCTCATCATCAGCAACTGCCAACCAACCCTTAACAGAAAAGAGTTGAAAAGTAAGGAAATGAGAGTGAGAAGAGTGAATAGTAGAGTAAGTAGTAGAGTAGTAGAGAGTGTGTAGTAGAGAGTGAGTAGTAAAAGTGAGTCGTAGAGAGTTTGTAGTAGAGAGTGTGTAGTAGAGAGTGAAGAGAGTGAGTAAAGTGAGTTGTATAGACTTTGTAGTAGAATGTGTAGTAGAGAGTAGTGACTGTGTTGTATAGAGTGAGTAGTAGAGAATAGTAAAGTAGTGAGTGTGTAGTAGAGAGTGTGTAGTAGAATGTGTAGTAGAGAGTTGTAGACAGTTTGTAGTAGAGTGTGAAGTAGAGAGTAGTGACTGTAGTATAGAGTGAGTAGTAGCAAATATTAGAGTATTGAGTGTGCAGTAGTGGGTGTGTAGTAGAGTAATAGAGAGTGCATAGTAGAGTGTGTAGTAGAGAGTAGTAAGTGTGTAGTAGAGAGTGTGTAGTAGAGTGTGTAGTAGAGTGTGTAGTAGAGAGTAGTGACTGTTGTATAGAGTGAGTAGTAGAGAATAGTAAAGTTGTGAGTGTGTAGTAGAGAATTTGTAGTAGAGTGAGTAGCAGAGTGTGTAGTAGAGTGTGTGTAGTAGAGTGTGTAGTAGAGTGTGTGTAGTAGAGAGTGTATAGCAGAGTGTGTAGTAGAGAGTGTGTTGTAGAGAGTGTGTCGTAGAGTGTGTGTAGCACAGTGTATAGTAGAGTGTGGTAGTGGTGTGGACGAAGACAAATAAGAAGTAAAAAGTGGTGAAGAAGGTTGACAGTGCCTCACGGAAGTAACACCATGGGAGTACGCAGATTGGTTCTCACCTGCACACTCAGGTTCTCATCATCAGCAACTGCCAACCAACCCTTACAGAAAAGTGTTGAAAAGTAAGGAAATGAGAGTGAGGAGAGTGAATAGTAGAGTAAGTAGTAGAGTAGTAGAGAGTGTTTAGTAGAGAGTGAGCAGTAAAAGTGAGTAGTAGAGAGTGTGTAGTCGAGAGTGTGTAGTAGAGAGTGAAGAGAGTGAGTAAAGTGAGTTGTAGAGGCTTTGTAGTAAAATGTGTAGTAGAGAGTAGTGACTCTGTTGTATAGAGTGAGTAGTAGAGAATAGTAAAGTAGTGACTGTGTAGTAGAGAGTTTGTAGTAGAATGTGTAGTAGAGAGTTGTAGACAGTTTGTAGTAGAGTGTGTAGTAGAGAGTAGTGAGTGTAGTATAGAGTGAGTAGTAGCAAATATTAGAGTATTCAGTGTGCAGTTGTGAGTGTGTAGTAGAGTAATAGAGAGTGCATAGTAGAGTGTGTAGTAGAGAGTATGTAGTAGAGAGTAGTAAGTGTGTAGTAGAGAGTGTGTAGTAGAGTGTGTAGTAGAGTGTGTAGTAGAGAGTAGTGACTGTTGTATAGAGTGAGTAGTAGAGAATAGTGAAGTTGTGAGTGTGTAGTAGAGAATTTGTAGTAGAGTGAGTAGTAGAGTGTGTGTAGTAGAGTGTGTGTAGTAGAGTGTGTGTAGTAGAGACTGTGTAGTAGAGACTGTGTAGCAGAGTGTGTAGTAGAGAGTGTGTAGTAGAGAGTGTGTTGTAGAGAGTGTGTGGTAGAGAGTGTGTCGTAGAGTGTGTGTAGCAGAGTGTATAGTAGAATGTGGTAGTGGTGTGGACGAAGACAAATAAGAAGTAAAAAGTGGTGAAAAAGGTTGACAGTGCCTCACGGAAGTAACACCATGGGAGTACGCAGATTGGTTCTCACCTACACACTCAGGTTCTCATCATCAGCAACTGCCAACCAACCCTTAACAGAAAAGAGTTGAAAAGTAAGGAAATGAGAGTGAGAAGAGTGAATAGTAGAGTAAGTAGTAGAGTAGTAGAGAGTGTTTAGTAGAGAGTGAGCAGTAAAAGTGAGTAGTAGAGAGTGTAGTAGTGTGTGTAGTAGAGAGTGTATAGCAGAGTGTGTAGTAGAGAGTGTGTTGTAGAGAGTGTGTCGTAGAGTGTGTGTAGCAGAGTGTATAGTAGAGTGTGGTAGTAGTGTGGACGAAGACAAATAAGAAGTAAAAAGTGGTGAAGAAGGTTGACAGTGCCTCACGGAAGTAACACCATGGGAGTACGCAGATTGGTTCTCACCTGCACACTCAGGTTCTCATCATCAGCAACTGCCAACCAACCCTTACAGAAAAGTGTTGAAAAGTCAGGAAATGAGAGTGAGGAGAGTGAATAGTAGAGTAAGTAGTAGAGTAGTAGAGAGTGTTTAGTAGAGAGTGAGCAGTAAAAGTGAGTAGTAGAGAGCGTGTAGTCAAGAGTGTGTAGTAGAGAGTGAAGAGAGTGAGTAAAGTGAGTTGTAGAGACTTTGTAGTACAATGTGTAGTAGAAAGTAGTGACTCTGTTGTATAGAGTGAGTAGTAGAGAATAGTAAAGTAGTGAGTGTGTAGTAGATAGTTTGTAGTAGAATGTGTAGTAGAGAGTTGTAGACAGTTTGTAGTAGAGTGTGTAGTAGAGAGTAGTGAGTGTAGTATAGAGTGAGTAGTGGCAAATATTAGAATATTCAGTGTGCAGTAGTGAGTGTGTAGTAGAGTAATAGAGAGTGCATAGTAGAGTGTGTAGTAGAGAGTATGTAGTAGAGAGTAGTAAGTGTGTAGTACAGTGTGTAGTAGAGTGTGTAGTAGACTGTGTATTAGAGAATAGTGACTGTTGTATAGAGTGAGTAGTAGAGAATAGTAAAGTTGTGAGTGTGTAGTAGAGAATTTGTAGTAGAGTGAGTAGTAGAGTGTGTAGTAGAGTGTGTGTAGTAGAGTGTGTGTAGTAGAGACTGTGTAGCAGAGTGCGTAGTAGAGAGTGTGTTGCAGAGAGTGTGTCGTAGAGAGTGTGTCGTAGAGTGTGTGTAGCAGAGTGTATAGTAGAATGTGGTAGTGGTGTGGATGAAGACAAATAAGAAGTAAAAAGTGGTGAAAAAGATTGACAGTGCCTCACGGAAGTAACACCATGGGAGTACGCAGATTGGTTCTCACCTGCACACTCAGGTTCTCATCATCAGCAACTGCCAACCAGCCCTTAACAGAAAAGTGTTGAAAAGTAAGGAAATGAGAGTGAGGAGAGTGAATAGTAGAGTAAGTAGTAGAGTAGTAGAGAGTGTTTAGTAGAGAGTGAGCAGTAAAAGTGAGTAGTAGAGAGTGTGTAGTCGAGAGTGTGTAGTAGAGAGTGAAGAGAGTGAGTAAAGTGAGTTGTAGAGACTTTGTAGTAAAATGTGTAGTAGAGAGTAGTGACTGTGTTGTATAGAGTGAGTAGTAGAGAATAGTAAAGTTGTGAGTGTGTAGTAGAGAATTTGTAGTAGAGTGAGTAGAGAGTGTGTGTAGTAGAGTGTGTGTAGTAGAGTGTGTGTAGTAGAGAGTGAGTAGTAGAGAGTGTGTAGTAGAGAGTGTGTAGCAGAGTGTGTAGTAGAGAGTTTGTTGTAGAGAGTATGTCGTAGAGTGTGTGTAGCAGAGTGTATAGTAGGGTGTAGTAGTGGTGTGGACGAAGACAAATAAGAAGAAAAAAGTGGTGAAAAAGGTTGACAGTGCCTCACGGAAGTAACACCATGGGAGTACGCAGATTGGTTCTCACCTGAACACTCAGGTTCTCATCATCAGCAACTGCCAACCAACCCTTAACAGAAAAGAGTTGAAAAGTAAGGAAATGAGAGTGAGAAGAGTGAATAGTAGAGTAAGTAGTAGAGTAGTAGAGAGTGTATAGTAGAGAGTGAGTAGTAAAGGTGAGTCGTAGAGAGTTTGTAGTAGAGAGTGTGTAGTAGAGAGTGAAGAGAGTGAGTAAAGTGAGTTGTATAGACTTTGTAGTAGAATGTGTAGTAGAGAGTAGTGACTGTGTTGTATAGAGTGAGTAGTAGAGAATAGTAAAGTAGTGAGTGTGTAGTAGAGAGTGTGTAGTAGAATGTGTAGTAGAGAGTTGTAGACAGTTTGTAGTAGAGTGTGAAGTAGAGAGTAGTGACTGTAGTATAGAGTGAGTAGTAGCAAATATTAGAGTATTGAGTGTGCAGTAGTGGGTGTGTAGTAGAGTAATAGAGAGTGCATAGTAGAGTGTGTAGTAGAGAGTATGTAGTAGAGAGTAGTAAGTGTGTAGTAGAGAGTGTGTAGTAGAGTGTGTAGTAGAGTGTGTAGTAGAGAGTAGTGACTGTTGTATAGAGTGAGTAGTAGAGAATAGTAAAGTTGTGAGTGTGTAGTAGAGAATTTGTAGTAGAGTGAGTAGCAGAGTGTGTAGTAGAGTGTGTGTAGTAGAGTGTGTAGTAGAGTGTGTGTAGTAGAGAGTGTATAGCAGAGTGTGTAGTAGAGAGTGTGTTGTAGAGAGTGTGTCGTAGAGTGTGTGTAGCAGAGTGTATAGTAGAGTGTGGTAGTGGTGTGGACGAAGACAAATAAGAAGTAAAAAGTGGTGAAGAAGGTTGACAGTGCCTCACGGAAGTAATACCATGGGAGTACGCAGATTGGTTCTCACCTGCACACTCAGGTTCTCATCATCAGCAACTGCCAACCAACCCTTACAGAAAAGTGTTGAAAAGTAAGGAAATGAGAGTGAGGAGAGTGAATAGTAGAGTAAGTAGTAGAGTAGTAGAGAGTGTTTAGTAGAGAGTGAGCAGTAAAAGTGAGTAGTAGAGAGTGTGTAGTCGAGAGTGTGTAGTAGCGAGTGAAGAGAGTGAGTAAAGTGAGTTGTAGAGGCTTTGTAGTAAAATGTGTAGTAGAGAGTAGTGACTCTGTTGTATAGAGTGAGTAGTAGAGAATAGTAAAGTAGTGACTGTGTAGTAGAGAGTTTGTAGTAGAATGTGTAGTAGAGAGTTGTAGACAGTTTGTAGTAGAGTGTGTAGTAGAGAGTAGTGAGTGTAGTATAGAGTGAGTAGTAGCAAATATTAGAGTATTCAGTGTGCAGTAGTGAGTGTGTAGTAGAGTAATAGAGAGTGCATAGTAGAGTGTGTAGTAGAGAGTATGTAGTAGAGAGTAGTAAGTGTGTAGTAGAGAGTGTGTAGTAGAGTGTGTAGTAGAGTGTGTAGTAGAGAGTAGTGACTGTTGTATAGAGTGAGTAGTAGAGAATAGTGAAGTTGTGAGTGTGTAGTAGAGAATTTGTAGTAGAGTGAGTAGTAGAGTGTGTAGTAGAGTGTGTGTAGTAGAGTGTGTGTAGTAGAGACTGTGTAGCAGAGTGTGTAGTAGAGAGTGTGTAGTAGAGAGTGTGTTGTAGAGAGTGTGTGGTAGAGAGTGTGTCGTAGAGTGTGTGTAGCAGAGTGTATAGTAGAATGTGGTAGTGGTGTGGACGAAGACAAATAAGAAGTAAAAAGTGGTGAAAAAGGTTGACAGTGCCTCACGGAAGTAACACCATGGGAGTACGCAGATTGGTTCTCACCTACACACTCAGGTTCTCATCATCAGCAACTGCCAACCAACCCTTAACAGAAAAGAGTTGAAAAGTAAGGAAATGAGAGTGAGAAGAGTGAATAGTAGAGTAAGTAGTAGAGTAGTAGAGAGTGTTTAGTAGAGAGTGAGCAGTAAAAGTGAGTAGTAGAGAGTGTAGTAGAGTGTGTGTAGTAGAGAGTGTATAGCAGAGTGTGTAGTAGAGAGTGTGTTGTAGAGAGTGTGTCGTAGAGTGTGTGTAGCAGAGTGTATAGTAGAGTGTGGTAGTAGTGTGGACGAAGACAAATAAGAAGTAAAAAGTGGTGAAGAAGGTTGACAGTGCCTCACGGAAGTAACACCATGGGAGTACGCAGATTGGTTCTCACCTGCACACTCAGGTTCTCATCATCAGCAACTGCCAACCAACCCTTACAGAAAAGTGTTGAAAAGTCAGGAAATGAGAGTGAGGAGAGTGAATAGTAGAGTAAGTAGTAGAGTAGTAGAGAGTGTTTAGTAGAGAGTGAGCAGTAAAAGTGAGTAGTAGAGAGCGTGTAGTCAAGAGTGTGTAGTAGAGAGTGAAGAGAGTGAGTAAAGTGAGTTGTAGAGACTTTGTAGTAAAATGTGTAGTAGAAAGTAGTGACTCTGTTGTATAGAGTGAGTAGTAGAGAATAGTAAAGTAGTGAGTGTGTAGTAGATAGTTTGTAGTAGAATGTGTAGTAGAGAGTTGTAGACAGTTTGTAGTAGAGTGTGTAGTAGAGAGTAGTGAGTGTAGTATAGAGTGAGTAGTGGCAAATATTAGAATATTCAGTGTGCAGTAGTGAGTGTGTAGTAGAGTAATAGAGAGTGCATAGTAGAGTGTGTAGTAGAGAGTATGTAGTAGAGAGTAGTAAGTGTGTAGTACAGTGTGTAGTAGAGTGTGTAGTAGACTGTGTAGTAGAGAATAGTGACTGTTGTATAGAGTGAGTAGTAGAGAATAGTAAAGTTGTGAGTGTGTAGTAGAGAATTTGTAGTAGAGTGAGTAGTAGAGTGTGTAGTAGAGTGTGTGTAGTAGAGTGTGTGTAGTAGAGACTGTGTAGCAGAGTGTGTAGTAGAGAGTGTGTTGCAGAGAGTGTGTCGTAGAGAGTGTGTCGTAGAGTGTGTGTAGCAGAGTGTATAGTAGAATGTGGTAGTGGTGTGGATGAAGACAAATAAGAAGTAAAAAGTGGTGAAAAAGATTGACAGTGCCTCACGGAAGTAACACCATGGGAGTACGCAGATTGGTTCTCACCTGCACACTCAGGTTCTCATCATCAGCAACTGCCAACGAACCCTTAACAGAAAAGTGTTGAAAAGTAAGGAAATGAGAGTGAGGAGATTGAATAGTAGAGTAAGTAGTAGAGTAGTAGAGAGTGTGTAGTAGAGAGTGAGTAGTAAAAGTGAGTAGTAGAGAGTGTGTAGCAGAGAGTGTGTAGTAGAGAGTGAAGAGTGTGAGTAAAGTGAGTTGTAGAGACTTTGTAGTAGAATGTGTAGTAGAGAGTACTGACTGTGTTGTATAGACTGAGTAGTAGAAAATAGTAAAGTAGTGAGTGTGTAGTAGAGAGTGTGTAGTAGAATGTGTAGTAGAGAGTTGTAGACAGTTTGTAGTAGAGTGTGTAGTAGAGAGCAGTGAGTGTAGTATAAAGTGAGTAGTATCGAATATTAGAGTTGAGTGTGTACTAGTGAGTGTGTAGTAGAGTAATAGAGAGTGCGTAGGAGAGTATGTAGTAGAGAGTAGTAAGTGTGTAGTAGAGAGTGTGTAGTAGAGAGTGAAGAGAGTGAGTAAAGTGAGTTGTAGAGCGTTTGTAGTAGAATGTGTAGTAGAGAGTATTGACTGTGTTGTATAGAGTGTGTAGTAGAGAATAGTAAAGTAGTGAGTGTGTAGTAGAGACTGTGTAGTAGAATGAGTAATAGAGTGTGTAGTAGAGAGTAGTGAGTGTAGTATAGAGTGAGTAGTAGCGAATATTAGAGTAGTGAGTGTGTAGTAGTGAGTGTGTAGTAGAGTAATAGAGAGTGCGTAGTAGAGTGTGTAGTAGGGAGTATGTAGTAGAGAGTAGTAAGTGTGTCGTAGAGAGTGTGTAGTAGAGTGTGTAGTAGAGTGTGTAGTAGAGAGTAGTGACTGTGTTGTATAGAGTGAGTAGTAGAGAATAGTAAAGTAGTGAGTGTGTAGTAGAGGTTGTGTAGTAGAATGTGTAGTAGAGAGTAGTAGAGTGTGAAGTAGAGAGTGTGTAGTAAAGAGTATGTAGTAGCGAGTGTGTAATAGAGAGAGTGGAATAGAGAGTGTGGAATAGAGAGTGTGTAGTAGAGAATAGTAGTGTAGAGTGTGTAGTAGAGAGTGTGTAGTAGAGAATGAGTAGTAGAGAGTGAGTAGTAGCAAGTTCAGTAGCAAAGAGTTGAGTAATAAAGAATGTGTAGGAAAGAGTGTGTAGTAAAGAGTGTGGTAGAGAGTGTGTAGTAGAGAGTGATGAGAGTGAGTAGTAGAGTGTGTGTAGTAGAGTGTGTGTAGTAGAGTGTGTGTAGTAGAGAGTGAGTAGTAGAGAGTGTGTTGTAGAGAGTGAGTTGTAGAGAGTGAGTAGTAGAGAGTGTGTAGTAGAGAGTGTGTAGCAGAGAGTGTGTAGTAGAGAGTGTGTTGTAGAGAGTGTGTCGTAGAGAGTGTGTAGCAGAGTGTATAGTAGAGAATAGTAGAGAGTGTGCAGTAGAGTAGTAGAGTGTAGTAGTGGTATGGACGAAGACAAATAAGAAGAAAAAAGTGGTGAAACAGGTTGACAGTGCCTCACGGAAGTAACACCATGGGAGTACGAAGATTGGTTCTCACCTGCACACTCAGGTTCTCATCATCAGCAACTGCCAACGAACCCTTAACAGAAAAGTGTTGAAAAGTAAGGAAATGAGAGTGAGTTGAGTGAATAGTAGAGTAAGTAGTAGAGTAGTAGAGAGTGTGTAGTAGAGAGTGAGTAGTAAAAGTGAGTAGTAGAGAGTGTGTAGCAGAGAGTGTGTAGTAGAGAGTGAAGAGTGTGAGTAAAGTGAGTTGTAGAGACTTTGTAGTAGAATGTGTAGTAGAGAGTACTGACTGTGTTGTATAGAGTGAGTAGTAGAAAATAGTAAAGTAGTGAGTGTGTAGTAGAGAGTGTGTAGTAGAATGTGTAGTAGAGAGTTGTAGACAGTTTGTAGTAGAGTGTGTAGTAGAGAGCAGTGAGTGTAGTATAAAGTGAGTAGTATCGAATATTAGAGTTGAGTGTGTACTAGTGAGTGTGTAGTAGAGTAATAGAGAGTGCGTAGGAGAGTATGTAGTAGAGAGTAGTAAGTGTGTAGTAGAGAGTGTGTAGTAGAGAGTGAAGAGAGTGAGTAAAGTGAGTTGTAGAGAGTTTGTAGTAGAATGTGTAGTAGAGAGTAGTGACTGTGTTGTATAGAGTGTGTAGTAGAGAATAGTAAAGTAGTGAGCGTGTAGTAGAGACTGTGTAGTAGAATGAGTAATAGAGTGTGTAGTAGAGAGTAGTGAGTGTAGTATAGAGTGAGTAGTAGCGAATATTAGAGTAGTGAGTGTGTAGTAGTGAGTGTGTAGTAGAGTAATAGAGAGTGCGTAGTAGAGTGTGTAGTAGGGAGTATGTAGTAGAGAGTAGTAAGTGAGTCATAGAGAGTGTGTAGTAGAGTGTGTAGTAGAGTGTGTAGTAGAGAGTAGTGACTGTGTTGTATAGAGTGAGTAGTAGAGAATAGTAAAGTAGTGAGTGTGTAGTAGAGGTTGTGTAGTAGAATGTGTAGTAGAGAGTAGTAGAGTGTGTAGTAGAGAGTGTGTAGTAAAGAGTATGTAGTAGCGAGTGTGTAATAGAGAGAGTGGAATAGAGAGTGTGGAATAGAGTGTGTAGTAGAGAATAGTAGTGTAGAGTGTGTAGTAGAGAGTGTGTAGTAGAGAATGAGTAGTAGAGAGTGAGTAGTAGCAAGTTCAGTAGCAAAGAGTTGAGTAATAAAGAATGTGTAGGAAAGAGTGTGTAGTAAAGAGTGTGGTAGAGAGTGTGTAGTAGAGAGTGATGAGAGTGAGTAGTAGAGTGTGTGTAGTAGAGTGTGTGTAGTAGAGTGTGTGTAGTAGAGTGTGTGTAGTAGAGAGTGAGTAGTAGAGAGTGTGTTGTAGAGAGTGAGTTGTAGAGAGTGTGTAGTAGAGAGTGTGTAGCAGAGAGTGTGTAGTAGAGAGTGTGTTGTAGAGAGTGTGTCGTAGAGAGTGTGTAGCAGAGTGTATAGTAGAGAATAGTAGAGAGTGTGCAGTAGAGTAGTAGAGTGTAGTAGTGGTATGGACGAAGACAAATAAGAAGAAAAAAGTGGTGAAACAGGTTGACAGTGCCTCACGGAAGTAATGTGGAAATATGGATTTTTCTGGTCAGTTATGTCCCCTATCTTGGACCCCAACGGTTCTATGTGCATGTTACAAGTACATGTATGTTTCCTCCAGTTCCAGTTATGAAGACGCAAACACATGTGCGTCCACCATCAACACGTCCTCTGTCAGATCCGCCATGTATAGGCCGGATATTCCATTCCTAAGTACGAAAGGCCACCGGCTTTATATGGTTCACTTATGCCATTTTACAGTCCAGGCAAGTAGGCCCTGATTCTGTCGTCAAACTCTTCTTGCCTTCTGCCTCTGAAAGCTCCAGTCTGAGCCTGCAACTGTGACCATGAACTTTGTCTCGTTCTCTGCGCGGCTCACGAAGCCTGACATCAGCCTATTCTCTGCCAAGAACTGTATTTCACCTTCGAGTTATCTGCTTCCCCCTCAGCCAATGCATTCCTGCCTAGTAGTTTAAGTAAACATTCTTCCAGCTACCGAGCAAAGGGCCCGGCTTCTCTGTCTTTATACAAGTAATTCATAGCCCTGTTACTATGGAAGATTCCTGCCTCCGCATTTAGTGTAGACACTTAGACGCTTGTACACGCACACACAGTCAGTATAGAATAGATTCTGTCCGAGAGTCCTTCTTTTGTGGATAACATAGTTCTTTAAACATAGGATGTTAGATATGATTTGGGATTAGGTTGACTTGACCCCCCAGACTTTTCGTCTCCACATGTAGAGCTAAATGTCAAGTCCCCTTCACCCCCTAGTTGCACGTCAATCACACGTCATGCTGCTGCGCGCGCATCTATGCCAAGTATTATCTTATAGATCCACCTATATATGACATCATAACCAATTATGTTCCTTTTTACTCCTTATTACACCCATTTTCGGTTACGCATATGAATCGTCATTTTCCTTATCAATTGTTACGCCTACTGCATTCGCTTCATTGTAATGTATGTACTATAAAAGTCATTTCTTGTCAATAAAGTATGTACTTCACTTCCTGAACCTCCGTGGTGATGGAACTTGGAGCAACCGATTATAATCGATCATTGGAATAAAGCCCATTCCGAACCTCTAATACCACGGATTCTGCCTCTCATTTTACTGAGCTATTTTATTATGTTTCCGTATCAAATTAAGTCCCGGTAAAGGAATTTTATTTACCACATGAATGGCGCCCGAACAGGGACACTTTCTCATCTCACGCGCCGGCGGTGAGTTGCAGGCCCGGTCTCCTGCCACAGCTGGACGGACAATAACGCGTACCAGCAGGATTTCCTGTATCTCCCTCCGGTCAAGCGGGGGCGACTGAGGCTGCGATCAACACCCAGACGAGGCGGTGAGAAGTGCGAAGTATCCCGACCAGAGCCTAGCTGAGAGAGCAAGATCCGAGGTATACAGAGGCCCACCAGTTCAAAGTCGAGTCCAGTTTCCAACGAGTCGAGTCGAGTCCAGTCCGGTCCAAGTTCAGTCTCCGAGGCCTTCCGTTTCCGAAGCTACCCGGTGAGTACCATTACTGGGGAGGCATTTCTGACGTGCACATAGGTTGTGCCGGTCAAGACGGGTTTGGGTACACAAATCCGGTCTGCACTGTTTTAGCAGTGTATATGTACTGTTTAGCAGTATATCAAGTATTCCGAAGTATCTAGTTATTGTCAAGAATTATGCTTGGTGATTAGTTATGCAGACGATCATCATTGTTGGTTATTTTAAAGGTTAAGAAATGTTAAATGTTTAATGTTTAATGTGTTAAACGTCCTGCATATTGTGGTATGAATGGTTGTTCATTATTGTGCTTTTGTACTAAGTGTGTTCAAGATTAAGTATCAGATCAGTTCTCAATATGCCGCTCTTTTCGAAACTAAGACAGATCACTACAAGAAAAGGGGTACTCGAAGAAGCCGTTCCTATTCCTCCTAGGGACACTCCAGGGTACTTCATGTATCATAAACATGGCTTAGACGCTATATTATTTCTTGATTTATGGGTAGACTACACCAAGGAATTACCGGAAAGTCAGAGGTGGCCCACAGCGGGAACCTGGGATGCAGAGTGCATCATGAAAGTAGAAGAAGAGTTATGGAAAAGGAAAGTCAGACAGTCACAGAAAGATGCCGTTGAGTTATGGCGTAAAGAATCTCATAGACGTACAGAAAAAGCACGTAGACAGGAGGAGAAGAGTAAAGAGAATTCCAATAAAGTTCGAGAAAATCTATTAATTGAGGAAGGTATCCGAGTGAAATCAGAACAAGTAGACAGACAAAGAAATGCCCTTATGAATGGTATGTATCCCCTTCTGGCCGAAGGATTACCCAAAGCTACTCCAGAAACACCGAAAGACTTGCCGCCCCCATTATTTCCAATAAAGGTACATCCTAAGGGGCATCCTAGAACCGCAGAAGATGTTTTTCTTTCCTCATATTTAGATGACGCAACTCCCGAGTATGCTAATTCCGCCCCACATAGACCGCCTGTCAGGGAGGTTCAACGCCAAGACCCAGTACCAGTATCCCTACAGCAACAGATCGTGTCACAAGTTCCGGCAAGCACATCTGTTTCTACATCTGTTCCTACAGCTGCTTCTATAGCTGTGTCCACACCTATAGTTGCTGTGTCACGTTCAACGAATCCTTTCACACCCGACACCTCAGATGGGGCTGCGGGAGGTGCTAGCAACATTTTTTCTACGCCACCCAGAATAAATAAACTTACGTTTCAAGAGTCAGCACATTCACGTACCCCCAAACTCATAAATGCCCGTACGCTTAAGGAACTTCTTATAGATTGTAGATATGACCCTGTGCCCGGCAAAGAGGACGAAATGACCCTGGCATCATTGCGTATCAGACGAGCCGCAGTGTACTTAGGGAAGTTACCAGGAATGACTGCGCATCTAGATAAAATATACCATTTTGTCCAAACAGGGCGAGATCCAGAATGTATTAACAGAGCTATGGAATACCAGAAAGTGGAGATACAGGGGGAACTGTTACGTTTCCTCATAAATTGTGTGATCAGAAATGAAGACCGACCGGGGGTAGACCCGGAAGCAATGCAAATTCTTACCAGATGGAGCCAGAATATATCAGAAGGTAGACATGATAAACAAAATTGTATAATAGCCATGTGCCGAAAGATCCGTAAAGAAATGGAACGCCTACACGAAGAAAGATTAGCGGTAGACGAGTTCGAACAAAACGAGGAGGAAGGGTCAGGACTGCCCGCAGGACAGTCAGACACCATAGCCTATGTAGGTAAAGGAAGATCTTGTAATAGTAATAGATGTCCTATTGACCCGATACGTCCGATATGTCCGGATAATAACAGGAATTTCCAAATACCTATAATTAACATCAGGTCTAACGAGCATTCGTTCCAAGCCGCCGACAAACTACTCCGAGAACGAAGGGGTTATCATTTCCTCGATTCTATGGATGAACAAGATTTAGCTAGGGCAGCTGTCCATTGGGTGGACAGTCCCGGAAAATATAGTGATGATACAGTAGCACGCGCATTTTTGAATCTCACCCCAGATGAACAGCGGTTAGCTGGGATTTATATGATTCAACAACTCATTATACTATATCAGAGTCAGCATTCGGACCCTGGTCCCTTACCTGACATATTGACTGAATTGCTTATGAATAGATGGAGAGGTTCAGGTACTAAATTAATTAAAGAAATTCTAGAATCAAGAAAGCAGTATATTCTTTTTGTATGTTCAGACCGTGTCTCATTGCCCATCAAGGAAAGAACCACGTATTACATGGATAGACAGAATCCCTTACGAGAAGTGCACCCAATAAAGGGCGAGGACAACGAGTTTAAGCGCGTATTTGTATATACGCCCATATCAAAAATAGAATTGTTAGAAATGAAGAAAGTGGTACCCAGTCATGACAAAGATCCAGCGGGTTTTCACCGAGAAATTAAAGACATGTTACTCATGGGAGAGTATACCTATCCCGACATTATGACAATATTAAAGGTATTGATGCCTGCTGGCATTTATGAGAAACTCAGGGAAAAAGAGTGGGAGGTAGGAGACCAAAAGATAGAATGGTCAGTATTAGAAGCAGAAGAAAAGGCCCGAACTGCAGGAGCAGGACTCGGGGATAAAACTAAAGCACTACCAGGTTTATTAGTACAGGTACTGCCACGTTTATTAACTACAAAAAAGGAAGATTGGGGTACAATTTCAGCCTGTAAGCAGAAGCAAGATGAAGACACTAGTGATTACTATGCCCGATTTGAAAAATGTTTTGGTATAAATAGTGGCCTAAAAGCAAGTAGCGAATCATACCCACATCTGTTCGTAACAAAATTAGTAGAAAATGCCCTGCCCCAAGTAAAGAATAGAGTATTAAAATTCGAGAGTACCTGGCAAGGTAACACTCCATCACAAATGTTACAAATGTTACAGTACCATCACAATAGAATTAGAGAGGAACAAGAACATGAACACAGACGTATGAAAGACACGAAAATGAAAATGTTAGTTTCTCAGACAGTTCCAGCTGAAGGACATAAAAAGGGTATGACACATTCCGGTGATTCAGCAGGACCTGTAAAAGGGACATGCAATTATTGTAAAAAGCCAGGTCATTACGTACACGATTGTCCAGTTTTGAAACATAATATCACTATAGGTAAAACACAAGAAAGACCACGACCACCTAGACAGGACCAGAATGAACAAGGAGCTCCGCAGCATGCACAGTCCATGCCAGCTTCACAACAGTCTATACAGTTTGTGCCAGCTGCACCAGCGCTGCCTGTTGCTGCCACACAAACCACGACACGACAACTGTACCAGACCGCACAGTACGACTATCCTGATTATCAACGATACGCATGAACAAGCCTAGAGAGGGAAGTTGACTTACCCCTTATCGAGATCCCTGTAGATCAAGAAGGACCTTATGTACATAGTGAATTATTAGGCCAAGACAGAAAATTTTTACTCGATACAGGGGCAAGTCGAACAACCATAAAACGTAGTGAAGTTCCAGGGGCACCCCTCTCAGGCTCACAGAATATTTCCCTTGGTTTTTCAGGAAAACCTATTGTTAATGAAGTGTCACAGCCTCTCCCACTTACGATAGGACCTTTGACCCGAACTACAGATTTATTGCTTACTAAATCATGTCCAGAAAATCTGTTAGGAATAAAAACACTGAAAGCTCTAGGAGCTATAATATGTTGTTCTCCGGAAGGAGTAAGGTTGTTTTTACGTGATTTTAAAGGTCATTATGTGTCTAGAGACATGGATCCCCGACTGCAGACTTTACCTACACATCTATGGGCACAAGGCCCTACTGATGTTGGATGCATGAATATTACACCATATCGAGTCACATTAAAGGCAGGAGTGGTGCTACCACGAATGCGACAATACAAGTTACCACCAGATGCTGTAGTGGCTTTACTACAAATCATTGACGAGCTCATTGCCCAAGGAGTAGTTGTAGAAACCGACTCCAACATATGTAATTCACCGATAATTCCGATTCTTAAACGAACAGATCCAAAGGCCCCGCCAGTATATCGATTGGTTATTGATCTGCGCGAATTAAACAAATGCATTGTGCCACAATTTCCTGTGGTCCCAGATATCTCGTCATTACTGACAGCTATTGATTCCGAAGCGACATTCTTTACTGTAATCGATCTCAAGAATGCCTTTTTCAGCGTCCCAATAGATCCGGAAAGCCAATATTTGTTCGGATTTAGTTTAAATGGACGTAGCTTTAAATTCTCACGCGCACCTCAAGGATTTACAGAAAGCCCCAGCATCTATAGCCAAGCGCTGAAACGAGAACTCGACAGTATCCACATGCCAGTTAACACTGCTCTGCTTCAATACGTCGATGATCTGTTGATCACCGCGAGAAGTGAACCAGAATGTGAAAAAGCATCACTGACAGTTTTACAATTTCTAGCCGAAAAGGGGCACAAGGTGTCCCCTTCTAAGCTGCAATTCTGTGTCCAGCGAGTTATTTATCTTGGACACTCGCTGTCCAAGGAGGGAAGGCAGCTTACACCCGACCGCATTCAGTTAATAGCTAACATGCCAATACCCAAGACACAAAAGGAGGTGCGGGCTTTCATAGGCCTCACGTCATATTGCAGGCAGTGGATCCCTCAGTACGCATTTCTAGCAAAACCACTCATTCAGTTGACAACACAGGAGGCAGCCACATCGACTGTTCTCCCTTGGACTCAGGAACATACACAAGCTTTTGAAAGCCTAAAGAAAGCTTTATGTCAAGCACCTGTTTTAGCAACGCCATGTTACAGAAAACAGTTTACACTCTTTGTTACAGAACGCGAAGGTACTGCCTTGTCAGTACTCACACAGGAACAAGCAGGAGCACACAAACCATGTGCTTATTTTTCTAGTACATTAGATCCCGTAGCTCAGGCTTTGCCTGCATGCCTAAAATCAGTGGCAGCGACAGCTTTAGCAATCAGACAAAGCGATGCCATAGTGTTAGGACATCCATTGACAGTTCAAGTACCACATGCAGTAGAGGTTCTTGTAAATAGAACGCAAACACAACACTTGACTATAGCGCGACTTACAGGGTACGAACTTACATTGTTTCAGCCACACATAGAAATCAGACGCTGTAACACATTGAATCCTGCCACACTTTTGCCAGTAACCGGAACAGACCCACTAGCCCATGACTGTATTGAAGTTATTACAATAACGACGAAACCTAGACAAGACTTAACCGATGTCCCATTGTCAGACCCAGACCTGACATTGTATGTAGATGGTTCATGTATGAGAACAAATACAGGAGGGTTGGTGGCTGCTTACGCAGTCACAACAGATACTGAAGTCATTGAAACTAATCGTATAAATATTTTGTCAGCTCAAGCCGTAGAGCTTATTGCTCTGACACAAGCCTGTATTCAAGCCACAAATAAAAAAGTCAACATATACACTGATTCACGTTATGCATTCGGAGTTGTACATGACTTCGGCGTGCTATGGCGAGAGAGAGGTTATTTAACTTCCCACGGTGCCCACATTCAGCACGGACCCCTCATTCATGCCCTATTAGATGCAATACATCTACCTACTGCAATATCAATTATGAAATGTAAGGCTCATACGAAGGTTACTGATATCATTTCTCAAGGCAATGATCTAGCCGACAGAACAGCTAAACAGACTGCTCAAACCCAAACATCCGACATGACAAAGACAATAGTCCCGATGCCGACACATTGTATGACAGTTAAAGATCCTACCCTTGACGTAATTGACATACAGACACATGCTACACCAGACGAAATAAAGAAATGGACTGAATTAGGAGGGATCCAAACGGACCAAGGATGGATGATGAAGGAAAAGTCTGTGTGGTTCCTTCCTGATTCAATGGTCCAAGTTATAGTTAACACTATACATAGTCCAGCACATCTAGGAGAAAAAGCTATGCTAGACAGCATTCAACACATTTGGTTCAATAAACATTTACGAGCAGCAGCCAAACAAAAGGTCCGTACCTGTATGATCTGTTGCCAGTTCAACCCAGGAAAAAGTGTTCCCGTAGAACAAGGTGGATTTCATCCTCCTAATCACCCTTTTGAAGTACTCCAGATGGATTATATCCAGATGGAACGATGTCGAGGATTCAAATATGTTCTCGTAGTTGTCTGCGCTCTGTCCCGCTGGACGGAGGCATACCCGGTTTCAGATTACACTGCCCCGACTACTGCCAAACAGTTAGTTCGAGAATTCTTCCCACGATACGGTTTACCACGTGTTGTTCACTCAGATAACGGCCAGCCGTTCTCATCCGAATTAATGAAACATGTTTCACTTCTGTTAGGTTATCAGTGGAAATTCCACTGTGTCCGACACCCCGAAGCAGCAGGTCTCGTAGAAAGACATAATCAGATACTGAAAATCAGATTGTCCAAAATATGCAGAGAGAAAGGTGTCGACTGGGTAGTAGCGTTACCAGTTGCACTCTTCTACATGAGAATGGTAGCACACTCTCGAACAGGGCTATCCCCGTATGAGGTGATCTTCGGCAGACCACCAAATATGTGGGGGACACCTATGCCACGCAAAATAACTGATATTGACTGTAATATGCTGACAGATTACTTGGCTTCCTTGATGTCTGCACTACAATCTTGTCGTTCACAGGTAGCTGCAGCCTTTCCCGACAATACTGAGGTGAAACCCCATGACGTAATTCCGGGGGACCTCGTCCTTGTGAGGAATTTCGACCGAAAGACTCAGCTGGAGCCCAGGTGGAAGACACCCAAGTTGGTCTTGCTGACCACAAGGACAGCCGTGAAGATCGAGGGCAGGAAAGGATGGGTGCATTCAAGTCATATCAAGAAATTTCATGGACTTCCTTCAGATGTAAACAGCCCACCTCGTGTGTCCTCACCAATTGACTCAAAACTACCTTTGGCTGAGGCCGACAGTAAAGAACTTTATAGACTAAAATTAAGGCCTAGGCCGTCGGACGATTTGATTGTTTAAGTCCTCTCGTAGGTGAAGCGGTTGAATCTGTCTCCGACATGTATCGCCTAGACCTGAATCATGGACAGTCGCGAAAAATGATGAAACGACAGGCGTATTGTAAATCACTGCGTAGCCATTGCATAGTGACATTATTAATCTTGTTTTTCTTAAGTCTTTTAATAATTACTGCAAGTATATTGTTGCACATATATTACCCTATTGCCAGAAATGTTTACAATGTTACTGCTGAACATTCTTTTAGTGACCTACCGCCGCATGAATTGTCTTATAGACTTGCGCTGCGCAATAACACTTTCATTAGTATGTTACATCATTCCCATCAGACTAGTAATGCAACTAATTGTTGGGTGTGTGGCCGGCTCCCTCCCTATCAGAATTATGAAGGAGTCCTGCCTTTCTTTCCACATCCGTTTACACATAATGGCTCCTGTGGAGCATGGTTTAGTTTAATTAATTCCATAGACTCAGACACAGCAGTTTATCAAGACCATTGGGTATGGGGAAATCTGAACCTAGTTTTATTCAAAGTCTGTTACCCTGACAAGGAGGTTCGCCCCAAAGGAACAGGAACTGATCTAGAAAATGAAGTATATGGATTAGGTAACTTTACTCCTAATCTCATGGGTCTAAATGTCGAATCCGAAGTTGAACTAGTTTTACCAACCATGTCAGTATTCCCAGCGAAAGGTGAATTGTGTGTAAGAAAGGTTGGTTCCATACATATGGGCCATAGTAAATGCACTACTATAGTAGAATTCAGTGATCAAGGCAAATCCTCATTTAGAGCTTATCGCCACTCCTACTTTATATGTGGTCAGACTGCATATATGCGTCTACCCCTAGATTGGGATGGTACCTGCTACATTGCATTTCTTTTGCCACCTGTTTTCCTAGCTCCTCCTGATTATTATAGAAATATTCATTTAGTACACAACAGAGAGCGGAGAGATCTCCCAATTGTCGATTACACTGAAACAGCATGGGAAAAATACACAGATTTCAATAAAGGCATCTTTCCCTATATAGGTACTGTTACTAATAGTAAGCTGATACGTAGATTAACTAGAACCCTTGAAGCGGTAATGAATGAAACTATTTCCGCCTTAGGCAATTTAACAGAAGAGCAGTCTGCTATGCGGATTGTTGTGCTTCAAAATCGTCTTGTCCTTGACGTCATCCTGGCTGATAGGGGCGGAGCTTGTAGGGTCATCGGATCAAGCTGCTGCGTATTCATACCAGAAAATTCGCCATCTGTATATAAAGCTATAACTCGCCTTCATAAGATTGTAAGCCAGATACACCAGAACCCAGGCACTTGGACTTGGTCCGGTTGGTTTTGGAGTGTGATATCAGCCTGGGGATGGAGAGTTCTATCCTTCCTAGGTATTGGCCTTCTCATACTATTCAGTTGCTGTCTATGTCTACAATGTGGACCAGCGATCTGTGGCCTGTGTGCCACATCGTGTATTCCACCACCAAGATCTCATTCGTCACGGAAGAAGAAGGAAGAACAAATGATGTTATACGAACAGATCAATGGATTAATGAAGATTGATATCTCTTGACGGGCAAGTAGGGGACAAGGAGGGAATGTGGAAATATGGATTTTTCTGGTCAGTTATGTCCCCTATCTTGGACCCCAACGGTTCTATGTGCATGTTACAAGTACATGTATGTTTCCTCCAGTTCCAGTTATGAAGACGCAAACACATGTGCGTCCACCATCAACACGTCCTCTGTCAGATCCGCCATGTATAGGCCGGATATTCCATTCCTAAGTACGAAAGGCCACCGGCTTTATATGGTTCACTTATGCCATTTTACAGTCCAGGCAAGTAGGCCCTGATTCTGTCGTCAAACTCTTCTTGCCTTCTGCCTCTGAAAGCTCCAGTCTGAGCCTGCAACTGTGACCATGAACTTTGTCTCGTTCTCTGCGCGGCTCACGAAGCCTGACATCAGCCTATTCTCTGCCAAGAACTGTATTTCACCTTCGAGTTATCTGCTTCCCCCTCAGCCAATGCATTCCTGCCTAGTAGTTTAAGTAAACATTCTTTCAGCTACCGAGCAAAGGGCCCGGCTTCTCTGTCTTTATACAAGTAATTCATAGCCCTGTTACTATGGAAGATTCCTGCCTCCGCATTTAGTGTAGACACTTAGACGCTTGTACACGCACACACAGTCAGTATAGAATAGATTCTGTCCGAGAGTCCTTCTTTTGTGGATAACATAGTTCTTTAAACATAGGATGTTAGATATGATTTGGGATTAGGTTGACTTGACCCCCCAGACTTTTCGTCTCCACATGTAGAGCTAAATGTCAAGTCCCCTTCACCCCCTAGTTGCACGTCAATCACACGTCATGCTGCTGCGCGCGCATCTATGCCAAGTATTATCTTATAGATCCACCTATATATGACATCATAACCAATTATGTTCCTTTTTACTCCTTATTACACCCATTTTCGGTTACGCATATGAATCGTCATTTTCCTTATCAATTGTTACGCCTACTGCATTCGCTTCATTGTAATGTATGTACTATAAAAGTCATTTCTTGTCAATAAAGTATGTACTTCACTTCCTGAACCTCCGTGGTGATGGAACTTGGAGCAACCGATTATAATCGATCATTGGAATAAAGCCCATTCCGAACCTCTAATACCACGGATTCTGCCTCTCATTTTACTGAGCTATTTTATTATGTTTCCGTATCAAATTAAGTCCCGGTAAAGGAATTTTATTTACCACAGTAACACCATGGGAGTACGAAGATTGGTTCTCACCTGCACACTCAGGTTCTCATCATCAGCAACTGCCAACTAACCCTTAACAGAAAAGTGTTGAAAAGTAAGGAAATGAGAGTGAGGAGAGTGAATAGTGAGGTGAGTAGTAGAGAGTGTGTAGTAGAGAGTGAGTAGTAAAAGCGAGTAGTAGAGAGTGTGTAGTAGAGAGTGAAGAGAGTGAGTAAAGTGAGTTGTAGAGACTTTGTAGTAGAATGTGTAGTAGAGAGTAGTGACTGTGTTGTATAGAGTGAGTAGTAGAGAATAGTAAAGTAGCGAGTGTGTAGTAGAGTGTGTGTAGTAGAATGTGTAGTAGAGATTTGTAGACAGTTTGTAGTAGAGTGTGTAGTAGAGAGTAGTGAGTGTAGTATACAGTGAGTAGTAGCGAATATTAGAGTAGTGAGTGTGTAGTAGTGAGTGTGTAGTAGAGTAATAGAGAATGCGTAGTAGAGTATATAGTAGTAAGTGTGTAGTAGAGTGTGTAGTAGAGTATGTAGTAGAATGTGTAGTAGAGAGTAGTAACTGTGTTGTATAGAGTGAGAAGTAGAAAATAGTAAAGTACTGAGTGTGTAGTAGAGAGTGTGTAGTAGAATGTGTAGTAGAGAGTAGTAGAGTTTGTAGTAGAGATTGTGTAGTAAAGAGTGTGTAGTAGAGACTGTGTAATAGAGAGTGTGGAATAGAGAGTGTGGAATAGAGAGAGTGTAGTAGAGAGTGTGTAGTAGAGAGTGAGTAGTAGAGGGTTGAGTAGTAAAGAGTGTGTAAGAAAGAGTGTGTAGTAAAGAGTGTGGTAGAGAGTGTGCAGTAGAGAGTGATGATAGTGAATAATAGAGAGTGAGCAGTAGAGAGTGTGTAGTAGAGAGTGTGTAGTAGAGAGTGAGTAGTAAAGAGTGTCTGGTAGAGAGTGAGTAGCAGAGAGTGTGTAGTAGAGAGTGTGTTGTAGAGTGCAGATTGGTTCTCACCTGCACACTCTGGTTCTCATCATCAGCAACTGCCAACCAACCCTTAATTTGACAATTAAGGAAATGAGAGTGAGGAGAGTGAATAGTAGAGTAAATACTAGAGTAGTAGAGAGTGTGTAGTAGAGAGTGAGTAGTAAAAGTGAGTAGTAGAGAGTGTGTAGGAGAGAGTGAAGAGAGTGAGTAAAGTGAGTTGTAGAGACTTTGTAGTAGAATGTGTAGTAGAGAGTAGTGACTGTGTTGTATAGAGTGAGTAGTAGAGAATAGTAAAGTAATGAGTGTGTAGTAGTGAGTGTGTAGTAGAGCAATAGAGAGTGCGTAGTAGAGTATGTAGTAGAGAGTAGTAAGTGTGTACTAGAGAGTGTGTAGTAGAATGTGTAGTAGAGAGTAGTAGAGTGTGTAGTAGAGAGTGTGTAGTAAAGAGTGTGTAGTAGAGAGTGTGCAATAGAGAGTGTGGAATAGATAGTGTGGAATAGAGAGTGTGTAGGAGAGAGTGTGGATTAGAGAATAGTAGAGTAGAGTGAGTAGTCGAGAGTGTGTAGTAGAGAGTAGTAAGTGTGTAGTAGAGAGTGTGTTGTAGAGTGTGTAGTAAGTAGAGTGTGTAGTAGAGAGTAGTGACTGTGTTGTATAGAGTGAGTAGTAGAGAATAGAAAAGTAGTGAGTGTGTAGTAGAGAGTGTTCAGTAGAATGTGTAGTAGAGAGAAGTGGAGTGTGTAGTAGAGAGTGTGTAGTAAAGAGTGTGTAGTAGAGAGTGTGTAATAGAGAGTGTGGCATAGAGAGTGTGGAATAGAGAGTGTGTAGTAGAGAGTAGTGAGTGTAGTATAGAGTGAGTAATAGCGAATATTAGAGTAGTGAGTGTGTACTAGTGAGTGTGTAGTAGAGTAATAGAGAGTGTGAAGTAGAGTGTCTAGTAGAGAGTATGTAGTAGAGAGTATTAAGTGTGTAGTAGAGAATGTGTAGTAGAGTGTGTAGTAGAGAGTAGTGACTGTGTTGTATAGAGTGAGTAGTAGAGAATAGTAAAGTAGTGAGTGTGTAGTAGAGAGTGTGTAGTAGAATGTGTAGTAGAGAGTAGTAGAGTGTACTAGAGAGTGTGTAGTAAAGAGGGTGTAGTAGAGAGTGTGGAATAGAGAGTGTGGAATAGAGAGTGTGTAGAAGAGAGTGTGTCGTAGAGAGTGAGTAGTAGAGAGTTCAGTAGTAGAGAGTTGAGTAGTAGAGAGTTGAGTAGTAGAGAGTGGTTAGGAAAGAGTGTGTAGTAGAGAGTGAGTAGCAGAGAGTGTGTAGTAGAGTGTGTAGTAGAGAGTAGTGACTGTGTTGTATAGAGTGAGTAGTAGAGAATAGTAAAGTAGTGAGAGTGTAGTAAAGAGTGTGTAGCAAAATGTGTAGTAGAGAGTAGTTGAGTGTGTAGTAGAGAGTGTGTAGTAAAGAGTGTGTAGTAGAGAGTGTGCAATAGAGACTGTGGAATAGAGAGTGTGTAGTAGAGAGTGTGTAGTAGAGAATAGTAGAGTAGAGTGTGTAGTAGAGAGTGTGTAGTAGAGAGTGAGTAGTAGAGAGTTCAGTAGTAGAGAGTTAAGTAGTAAAGAATGTGTAGGAAAGAGTGTGTAGGAAAGAGTGTGGTAGCGAGTGTGTAGTAGGCAGTGAGTAGTAAAGAGTGTGTAGTAGAGAGTGAGTAGTAGAGAGTTCAGTAGTAGAGAGTTAAGTAGTAAAGAATGTGTAGGAAAGAGTGAGTAGTTGAGTGTGTGTAGTAGAGTGTGTAGTAGACAGTGAGTAGTAAAGAGTGTGTAGTAGAGAGTGAGTAGAAGAGAGTGTGTAGTAGAGAGTGTGTTGTAGAGAGTTTGTCGTAGACAGTGAGTAGTAAAGTGTGTGTAGTAGAGAGTGAGTAGCAGAGAGTGTGTAGTAGAGAGTGTGTTGTAGAGAGTGTGTCGTAGAGAGTGTTTGGCAGAGTGTATAGTAGAGAGTAGTAGAGCGTGTGCAATAGAGTAGTAGAGTGTATTAGTGGTGTGGACGAAGACAAATAAGAAGAAAAAAGTGGTGATAAAGGTTGACAGTGCCTCACGGAAGTAACACCATGGGAGTACGGAGATAGGTTCTCACCTGCACACTCAGGTTCTCATCATCAGCAACTGCCAACCAACCCTTTTCAGAAAAGTGTTGAAGAGTAAGGAAATGAGAGTGAGGAGATTTAATAGTAGAGTAAGTAGTAGAGTAGTAGAGTGTGTTGTGTAGTAGAGAGTATGTAGTAGAGAGTAGTAAGTGTGTAGTAGAGAGTGTGTAGTAGAGTGTGTAGTAGAGAATAGTAGAGTAGAGTGTGTAGTAGAGAGTGTGTAGTAGAGAGTGAGTAGTAGAGAGTGAGTAGTAGAGAGTGAGTAGTAGAGAGTTCAGTAGTAGAGAGTTCAGTAGTAGAGAGTTCAGTAGTAAAGAATGTGTAGGAAAGAGTGTGTAGTAAAGAGTGTAGTAGAGAGTGTGTTGTAGAGAGTGATGAGAGTGAGTAGTAGAGTGTGTGTAGTAGAGTGTGTGTAGTAGAGTGTGTGTAGTAGAGAGTGAGTAGTAGAGAGTGTGCAGTAGAGAGTGAGTAGTAGAGAGTGTGTAGTAGAGAGTGAGTAGCAGAGAGTGTGTTGTAGAGAGTGTGTCATAGAGAGTGTGTAGCAGAGTGTATAGTAGAGAGCAGTAGAGAGTGTGCAGTAGAGTAGTAGAGTGTAGTAGTGGTGTCGACGAAGACAAATAAGAAGAAAAATGTGGTGAAAAAGGTTGACAGTGCCTCACGGAAGAAACACCATGGGAGTACACAGATTGGTTCTCACCTTCACACTCAGGTTCTCATCATCAGCAACTGTCAACCAACCCTTAACAGAAAAGTGTTGAGAAGTAAGGAAATGAGAGTGAGGAGATTGAATAGTAGAGTAAGTAGTAGAGTCGTAGAGAGTGTGTAGTAGAGATTGAGTAGTAAAAGTGAGTAGTGGAGAGTGTGTAGTTGAGAGTGTGTAGTAGAGAGTGAAGAGAGTGAGTAAAGTGAGTTGTAGAGAGTTTGTAGTAGAATGTGTAGTAGAGAGTAGTGACTGTTTTGTATAGAGTGAGTAGTACAGAATAGCAAAGTAGTGAGTGTGTAGTAGAGAGTGTGTAGTAGAATGTGTAGTAGAGAGTAGTAGGGTGTGTAGTAGTGAGTGTGTAGTAAAGAGGGTGTAGTAGAGAGTATGGAATAGAGAGTGTGGAATAGAGAGTGTGAAGAAGAGAGTGTGTAGGAGAGAATAGTAGAGTAGAGTGTGTTGTAGAGAGTGAGTAGTAGAGAGTTCAGTAGTAGAGAGTTCAGTAGTAGAGAGTTGAGTAGTTGAGAGTGGTTAGGAAAGAGTGTGTAGTAGACAGTGAGTAGCAGAGAGTTTGTAGGAGAGAGTGTATTGTAGAGAGTGTGTCGTAGAGAGTGTGTAGCAGAGTGTATAGTAGAGAGTAGTAGAGAGTGTGCAGTAGAGTTGTAGAGTGTGTGTAGTAAAGAGTATGTAGTGGAGAGTGTGTAATAGAGTGTGTGTAATAGAGAGTGTGGTATAGAGAGTGTGGTATAGAGAGTGTGGAATAGAGAGTGTGTAGTAGAGAGTGTGTAGTAGAGAATAGTAGAGTAGAGTGTGTAGTAGAGAGTGTGTATAAGAGAATGAGTAGTAGAGAGTGAGTAGTAGAGAGTTCAGTAGTAGACCGTTCAGTAGTAAAGAATGTGTAGGAAAGAGTGTGTGGTAAAGAGTGTGGTAAAGAGTGTGTAGTAGAGAGTGATGAGAGTGAGTAGTAGAGTGTGTATAGTAGAGTGTGTGTAGTAGAGTGTGTGTAGTAGAGAGTGAGTAGTAGAGAGTGAGTAGTAGAGAGTGTGTAGTAGAGAGTGAGTAGCAGAGAGTGTGTTGTAGAGAGTGTGTCATAGAGAGTGTGTAGCAGACTGTATAATAGAGAGTAGTAGAGAGTGTGCAGTAGAGTAGTAGAGTGTAGTAGTTGTGTCGACGAAGACAAATAAGAAGAAAAAAGTGGTGAAAAAAGTTGACAGTGCCTCACGGAAGTAACACCATGGGAGTACGCAGATTGGTTCTCACCTGCACACTCAGGTTCTCATCATCAGCAACTGCCAACCAACCCTTAACAGAAAAGTGTTGAAAAGTAAGGAAATGAGAGTGAGGAGAGTGAATAGTAGAGTATGTAGTAGAGTAGTAAAGAGTGTGTAGTAGAGAGTGAGTAGTAAAAGTGAGTAGTAGAGAGTGTGTAGCAGAGAGTGTGTAGTAGAGAGTGTGTAGTAAAGAGTGTGTAGTAGAGAGTGTGCAATAGAGACTGTGGAATAGAGAGTGTGTAGTAGAGAGTGTGTAGTAGAGAATGGTAGAGTAGAGTGTGTAGTAGAGAGTGTGTAGTAGAGAGTGAGTAGTAGAGAGTTCAGTAGTAGAGAGTTAAGTAGTAAAGAATGTGTAGGAAAGAGTGTGGTAGCGAGTGTGTAGTAGACAGTGAGTAGTAAAGAGTGTGTAGTAGACAGTGAGTAGTAGAGAGTTCAGTAGTAGAGAGTTAAGTAGTAAAGAATGTGTAGGAAAGAGTGAGTAGTTGAGTGTGTGTAGTAGAGAGTGTGTAGTAGACAGTGAGTAGTAAAGAGTGTGTAGTAGAGAGTGAGTAGCAGAGAGTGTGTAGTAGAGAGTGTGTTGTAGAGAGTGTGTCGTAGAGAGTGTTTGGCAGAGTGTATAGTAGAGAGTAGTAGAGAGTGTGCAATAGAGTAGTAGAGTGTAGTAGTGGTGTGGACGAAGACAAATAAGAAGAAAAAAGTGGTGAAAAAGGTTGACAGTGCCTCACGGAAGTAACACCATGGGAGTACGGAGATAGGTTCTCACCTGCACACTCAGGTTCTCATCATCAGCAACTGCCAACCAACCCTTTTCAGAAAAGTGTTGAAGAGTAAGGAAACGAGAGTGAGGAGATTTAATAGTAGAGTAAGTAGTAGAGTAGTAGAGTGTGTAGTAGAGAGTATGTAGTAGGGAGTAGTAAGTGTGTAGTAGAGAGTGTGTAGTAGAGTGTGTAGTAGAGAATAGTAGAGTAGAGTGTGTAGTAGAGAGTGTGTAGTAGAGAGTGTGTAGTAGAGAGTGTGTAGTAGAGAGTGAGTAGTAGAGAGTGAGTAGTAGAGAGTTCAGTAGTAGAGAGTTCAGTAGTAGAGAGTTGAGTAGTAAAGAATGTGTAGGAAAGAGTGTGTAGTAAAGAGTGTAGTAGAGAGTGTGTTGTAGAGAGTGATGAGAGTGAGTAGTAGAGTGTGTGTACTAGAGTGTGTGTAGTAGAGTGTGTGTAGTAGAGATTGAGTAGTAGAGAGTGAGTAGTAGAGAGTGTGCAGTAGAGAGTGTGTAGTAGAGAGTGAGTAGTAGAGAGTGTGTTGTAGAGAGTGTGTCATAGAGAGTGTGTAGCAGAGTGTATAGTAGAGAGCAGTAGAGAGTGTGCAGTAGAGTAGTAGAGTGTAGTAGTGGTGTCGACGAAGACAAATAAGAAGAAAAATGTGGTGAAAAAGGTTGACAGTGCCTCACGGAAGAAACACCATGGGAGTACACAGATTGGTTCTCACCTTCAAACTCAGGTTCTCATCATCAGCAACTGTCAACCAACCCTTAACAGAAAAGTGTTGAAAAGTAAGGAAATGAGAGTGAGGAGATTGAATAGTAGAGTAAGTAGAAGAGTCGTAGAGAGTGTGTAGTAGAGATTGAGTAGTAAAAGTGAGTAGTGGAGAGTGTGTAGTCGAGAGTGTGTAGTAGAGAGTGAAGAGAGTGAGTAAAGTGAGTTGTAGAGAGTTTGTAGTAGAATGTGTAGTAGAGAGTAGTGACTGTGTTGTATAGAGTGAGTAGTACAGAATAGCAAAGTAGTGAGTGTGTAGTAGAGAGTGTGTACTAGAATGTGTAGTAGAGAGTAGTAGGGTGTGTAGTAGTGAGTGTGTAGTAAAGAGGGTGTAGTAGACAGTATGGAATAGAGAGTGTGGAATAGAGAGTGTGAAGAAGAGAGTGTGTAGGAGAGAACAGTAGAGTAGAGTGTGTTGTAGAGAGTGAGTAGTAGAGAGTTCAGTAGTAGAGAGTTCAGTAGTAGAGAGTTGAGTAGTTGAGAGTGGTTAGGAAAGAGTGTGTAGTAGTCAGTCAGTAGCAGAGAGTTTGTAGGAGAGAGTGTATTGTAGAGAGTGTGTCGTAGAGAGTGTGTAGCAGAGTGTATAGTAGAGAGTAGTAGAGAGTGTGCAGTAGAGTTGTAGAGTGTGTGTAGTAAAGAGTATGTAGTGGAGAGTGTGTAATAGAGTGTGTGTAATAGAGAGTGTGGTATAGAGAGTGTGGTATAGAGAGTGTGGAATAGAGAGTGTGTAGTAGAGAGTGTGTAGTAGAGAATAGTAGAGTAGAGTGTGTAGTAGAGAGTGTGTATAAGAGAATGAGTAGTAGAGAGTGAGTAGTAGAGAGTTCAGTAGTAGAGAGTTCAGTAGTAAAGAATGTGTAGGAAAGAGTGTGTGGTAAAGAGTGTGGTAAAGAGTGTGTAGTAGAGAGTGATGAGAGTGAGTAGTAGAGTGTGTGTGTAGTAGAGTGTGTGTAGTAGAGTGTGTGTAGTAGAGAGTGAGTAGTAGAGAGTGAGTAGTAGAGAGTGTGTAGTAGAGAGTGAGTAGCAGAGAGTGTGTTGTAGAGAGTGTGTCATAGAGAGTGTGTAGCAGGGTGTAAAATAGAGAGTAGTAGAGAGTGTGCAGTAGAGTAGTAGAGTGTAGTAGTTGTGTCGACGAAGACAAATAAGAAGAAAAAAGTGGTGAAAAAAGTTGACAGTGCCTCACGGAAGTAACACCATGGGAGTACGCAGATTGGTTCTCACCTGCACACTCAGGTTCTCATCATCAGCAACTGCCAACCAACCCTTAACAGAAAAGTGATGAAAAGTAAGGAAATGAGAGTGAGGAGAGTGAATAGTAGAGTATGTAGTAGAGTAGTAAAGAGTGTGTAGTAGAGAGTGAGTAGTAAAAGTGAGTAGTAGAGAGTGTGTAGCAGAGAGTGTGTAGTAGAGAGTGAAGAAAGTGAGTAAAGTGAGTTGTAGAGACTCTGTAGTAGAATGTGTAGTAGAGAGTGTGTTGTAGAGAGTGTGTCATAGAGAGTGTTTAGCAGAGTGTATAGTAGAGAGTAGTAGAGAGTGTGTAGTAGAGTAGTAGAGTGTAGTAGTGGTGTGGACGAAGACAAATAGGAAGAAAAAAGTTGTGAAAAAGGTTGACAGTGCCTCACGGAAGTAACACTATCGAAGTACGCAGATAGGTTCTCACCTGCACACTCAGGTTCTCATCATCAGCAACTGCCAACCAACCCTTAACAGAAAAGTGTTGAAAAGAAAGGAAATGAGAGTGAGGAGATTTAATAGTAGAGTAAGTAGTAGAGTAGTAGAGAGTGTGTAGTAGAGAGTAAGTAGTAAAAGTGAGTAGTAGAGAGTGTGTAGTCTAGAGTGTGTAGTAGAGAGTGAAGAGAGTGAGTAAAGTGAGTTGTAGAGAGTTTGTAGTAGAATGTGTAGTAGAGAGTAGTGACTGTTTTTTATAGAGTGAGTAGTAGAGAATAGTAAAGTAGTGAGTGTGTAGTAGAGAGTGTGTAGTAGAATGTGTAGTAGAGAGTTGTTGAGCGTTTGTAGTAGAGTGTGTAGTAGAGAGTAGTGAGTGTAGTATAGAGTGAGTAGTAACGAATATTAGAGTAGTGAGTGTATAGTAGTGAGTGTGTAGTAGAGTAATAGAAAGTGTGTAGCAGAGTGTGTAGTAGAGAGTATGTAGTAGAGAGTAATAAGTGTGTAGTAGAGAGTGTGTAGTATAGTGTGTAGTAGAGAGTAGTGATTGTGTTGTATAGAGTGAGTAGTAGAGAAAAGTAAAGTAGTGAGTGTGTAGTAAAGAGTGTGTAGCAGAATGTGTAGTAGAGAGTAGTTGAGTGTGTAGTAGAGAGTGTGTAGTAAAGAGTGTGTAGTAGAGAGTGTGCAATAGAGAGTGTGGAATAGAGAGTGTGTAGTAGAGAGTGTGTAGTAGAGAATAGTAGAGTAGAGTGTGTAGTAGAGAGTGTGTAGTAGAGAGTGAATAGTAGAGAGTTCAGTAGTAGAGAGTTAAGTAGTAAAGAATGTGTAGGAAAGAGTGTGTAGGAAAGAGTGTGGTAGCGAGTGTGTAGTAGACAGTGAGTAGTAAAGAGTGTGTAGTAGAGAGTGAGTAGTAGAGAGTTCAGTAGTAGAGAGTTAAGTAGTAAAGAATGTGTAGGAAAGAGTGAGTAGTTGAGTGTGTGTAGTAGAGAGTGTGTAGCAGACAGTGAGTAGTAAAGAGTGTGTAGTAGAGAGTGAGTAGCAGAGAGTGTGTAGTAGAGAGTGTGTTGTAGAGAGTGTGTCGTAGACAGTGAGTAGTAAAGAGTGTGTAGGTGAGAGTGAGTAGCAGAGAGTGTGTAGTAGAGAGTGTGTTGTAGAGAGTGTGTCGTAGAGAGTGTTTGGCAGAGTGTATAGTAGAGAGTAGTAGAGAGTGTGCAATAGAGTAGTAGAGTGTAGTAGTGGTGTGGACGAAGACAAATAAGAAGAAAAAAAGTGGTGAAAAAGGTTGACAGTGCCTCACGGAAGTAACACCATGGGAGTACGGAGATAGGTTCTCACCTGCACACTCAGGTTCTCATCATCAGCAACTGCCAACCAACCCTTTTCAGAAAAGTGTTGATGAGTAAGGAAATGAGAGTGAGGAGATTTAATAGTAGAGTAAGTAGTAGAGTAGTAGAGTGTGTAGTAGAGAGTATGTAGTAGAGAGTAGTAAGTGTATAGTAGAGAGTGTGTAGTAGAGTGTGTAGTAGAGAATAGTAGAGTAGAGTGTGTAGTAGGGAGTGTGTAGTAGAGAGTGTGTAGTAGAGAGTGAGTAGTAGAGAGTTCAGTAGTAGAGAGTTCAGTAGTAGAGAGTTGAGTAGTAAAGAATGTGTAGGAAAGAGTGTGTAGTAAAGAGTGTGGTAGAGAGTGTGTTGTAGAGAGTGATGAGAGTGAGTAGTAGAGTGTGTGTACTAGAGTGTGTGTAGTAGAGTGTGTGTAGTAGAGATTTAGTAGTAGAGAGTGAGTAGTAGAGAGTGTGCAGTAGAGAGTGTTTAGTAGAGAGTGAGTAGTAGAGAGTGTGTAGTAGAGAGTGAGTAGCAGAGAGTGTGTTGTAGAGAGTGTGTCATAGAGAGTGTGTAGCAGAGTGTATAGTAGAGAGCAGTAGAGAGTGTGCAGTAGAGTAGTAGAGTGTAGTAGTGGTGTCGACGAAGACAAATAAGAAGAAAAATGTGGTGAAAAAGGTTGACAGTGCCTCACGGAAGTAACACCATGGGAGTACACAGATTGGTTCTCACCTTCACACTCAGGTTCTCATCATCAGCAACTGTCAACCAACCCTTAACAGAAAAGTGTTGAAAAGTAAGGAAATGAGAGTGAGGAGATTGAATAGTAGAGTAAGTAGTAGAGTCGTAGAGAGTGTGTAGTAGAGATTGAGTAGTAAAAGTGAGTAGTGGAGAGTGTGTAGTCGAGAGTGTGTAGTAGAGAGTGAAGAGAGTGAGTAAAGTGAGTTATAGAGAGTTTGTAGTAGAATGTGTAGTAGAGAGTAGTGACTGTGTTGTATAGAGTGAGCAGTAGAGAATAGTAAAGTAGTGAGTGTGTAGTAGAGAGTGTGTAGTAGAATGTGTAGTAGAGAGTAGTAGGGTGTGTAGTAGTGAGTGTGTAGTAAAGAGGGTGTAGTAGAGAGTATGGAATAGAGAGTGTGGAATAGAGAGTGTGAAGAAGAGAGTGTGTAGGAGAGAATAATAGAGTAGAGTGTGTTGTAGAGAGTGAGTAGTAGAGAGTTCAGTAGTAGAGAGTTCAGTAGTAGAGAGTTGAGTAGTTGAGAGTGGTTAGGAAAGAGTGTGTAGTAGACAGTGAGTAGCAGAGAGTTTGTAGGAGAGAGTGTATTGTAGAGAGTGTGTCGTAGAGAGTGTTTAGCAGAGTGTATAGTAGAGAGTAGTAGAGAGTGTGCAATAGAGTTGTAGAGTGTGTGTAGTAAAGAGTATGTAGTGGAGAGTGTGTAATAGAGTGTGTGTAATAGAGAGTGTGGTATAGAGAGTGTGGTATAGAGAGTGTGGAATAGAGAGTGTGTAGTAGAGAGTGCGTAGTAGAGAATAGTATAGTAGAGTGTGTAGTAGAGAGTGTGTATAAGAGAATGAGTAGTAGAGAGTGAGTAGTAGAGAGTTCAGTAGTAGAGAGTTCAGTAGTAAAGAATGTGTAGGAAAGAGTGTGTGGTAAAGAGTGTGGTAAAGAGTGTGTAGTAGAGAGTGATGAGAGTGAGTAGTAGAGTGTGTGTAGTAGAGTGTGTGTAGTAGAGTGTGTGTAGTAGAGAGTGAGTAGTAGAGAGTGAGTAGTAGAGAGTGAGTAGTAGAGAGTGTGTAGTAGAGAGTGAGTAGCAGAGAGTGTGTTGTAGAGAGTGTGTCATAGAGAGTGTGTAGCAGAGTGTATAATACAGAGTAGTAGAGAGTGTGCAGTAGAGTAGTAGGGTGTAGTAGTTGTGTCGACGAAGACAAATAAGAAGAAAAAAGTGGTGAAAAAAGTTGACAGTGCCTCACGGAAGTAACACCATGGGAGTACGCAGATTGGTTCTCACCTGCACACTCAGGTTCTCATCATATGCAACTGCCAACCAACCCTTAACAGAAAAGTGATGAAAAGTAAGGAAATGAGAGTGAGGAGAGTGAATAGTAGAGTATGTAGTAGAGTAGTAAAGAGTGTGTAGTAGAGAGTGAGTAGTAAAAGTGAGTAGTAGAGAGTGTGTAGCAGAGAGTGTGTAGTAGAGAGTGAAGAGAGTGAGTAAAGTGAGTTGTAGAGACTCTGTAGTAGAATGTGTAGTAGAGAGTAGTGACTGTGTTGTATAGAGTGAGTGGTAGAGAATATTAAAGTAGTCAGTGTGTAGTAGAGAGTGTGTAGTAGAGTGAGTAGTAGAGTGTGTGTGGTAGAGTGTGTGTAGTAGAGAGTGAGCAGTAGAGAGTGAGTAGTAGAGAGTGAGTAGTAGAGAGTATCTAGTAGAAAGTGAGTAGCAGAGAGTGTGTAGTAGAGAGTGTGTAGCAGAGAGTGTGTAGCAGAGAGTGTGTAGTAGAGAGTGTGTTGTTGAGAGTGTGTCATAGAGAGTGTGTAGCAGAGTGTATAGTAGAGAGTAGTAGAGAGTGTGCAGTAGAGTAGTAGAGTGTAGTAGTTGTGTGGACGAAGACAAATAAGAAGAACAAAGTGATGAAAAAGGTTGACAGTGCCTCACAGAAGTAACACCATGGGAGTACACAGATTGGTTCTCACCTGCACACTCAGGTTCTCATCATTAGCAACTGCCAACCAACCCTTAACAGAAAAGTGTTGAAAAGTAAGGAAATGAGAGTGAGGAGAGTGAATAGTAGAGTAAGTAGTAGAGTAGTAGAGAGTGTGTAGTAGAGAGTGAGTAGTAAAAGTGAGAAGTAGAGAGTGTGTAGCAGAGAGTGTGTAGTAGAGAGTGAAGAGAGTGAGTAAAGTGAGTTGTAGAGACTTTGTAGTAGAATGTGTAGTAGAGAGTAGTGACTGTGTTGTATAGAGTGAGTAGTAGAGAATAGTAAAGTAGTGAGTATGTAGTAGTAGAGTGTGTATTAGAATGTGTAGTAGAGAGTTGTAGACAGTTTGAAGTAGAGTGTGTAGTAGAGAGTAGGGAGTGTAGTATAGAGTGAGTAGTAGCGAATATTAGAGTAGTGAGTGTGTGGTAGTGAGTGTGTTAGAGTAATAGAGAGTGAGTAGTAGAGTGTGTAGTAGAGAGTATGTAGTAGAGAGTAGTAAGTGTGTAGTAGAGAGTGTGTAGTAGAGCGTGTAGTAGAGTGTGTAGTAGAGAATAGAAGAGTAGAGTGTGTAGTAGAGAGTGTGTAGTAGAGAGTGAGTAGTAGAGAGTGAGTAGTAGAGAGTTGAGTAGTAGAGAGTTGAGTAGTAGAGAGTTGAGTAGTAGAGAGTTGAGTAGTAAAGAATGTGTAGGAAAGAGTGTGTAGGAAAGAGTGTGGTAGCGAGTGTGTAGTAGAGAGTGATGAGAGTGAGTAGTTGAGTGTGTGTAGTAGAGTGTGTGTAATAGAGAGTGAGTAGTAAAGGGTGTGTAGTAGAGAGTGAGTAGCAGAGAGTGTGTAGTAGAGAGTGTGTTGTAGAGAGTGTGTCATAGAGAGTGTTTAGCAGAGTGTATAGTAGAGAGTAGTAGAGAGTGTGTAGTAGAGTAGTAGAGTGTAGTAGTGGTGTGGACGAAGACAAATAAGAAGAAAAAAGTTGTGAAAAAGGTTGACAGTGCCTCACGGAAGTAACACTATCGAAGTACGCAGATAGGTTCTCACCTGCACACTCAGGTACTCATCATCAGCAACTGCCAACCAACCCTTAACAGAAAAGTGTTGAAAAGTAAGGAAATGAGAGTGAGGAGATTTAATAGTAGAGTAAGTAGTAGAGTAGTAGAGAGTGTGTAGTAGAGAGTAAGTAGTAAAAGTGGGTAGTAGAGAGTGTGTAGTCTAGAGTGTGTAGTAGAGAGTGAAGAGAGTGAGTAAAGTGAGTTGTAGAGAGTTTGTAGTAGAATGTGTAGTAGAGAGTAGTGACTGTGTTGTATAGAGTGAGTAGTAGAGAATAGTAAAGTAGTGAGTGTGTAGTAGAGAGTGTGTAGTAGAATGTGTAGTAGAGAGTTGTAGAGCGTTTGTAGTAGAGTGTGTAGTAGAGAGTAGTGAGTGTAGTATAGAATGAGTATTAGCGAATATTAGAGTAGTGAGTGTGTAGTAGTGAGTGTGTAGTAGAGTAATAGAAAGTGTGTAGTAGAGTGTGTAGTAGAGAGTATGTAGTAGAGAGTAGTGACTGTGTTGTATAGAGTGAGTAGTAGAGAATAGTAGTGAGTGTGTAGTAGAGAGTGTGTAGGAGAATGTTTAGTAGAGAGTAGGAGAGTGTGTAGTAAAGAGTGTGTAGTAGAGAGTGTGTAATAGAGAGTGTGGAACGGAGAGTGTGGAATAGAGAGTGTGTAGTAGAAAGTGTGTAGTAGAGTAGGGTGTGTTGTAGAGAGTGTGTAGTAGAGAGTGAGTAGTAGAGAGTGAGCAGTAGAGAGTTCAGTAGTATAGAGTTCAGTAGTAGAGAGTTGAGTAGTAAAGAATGTGTAGGGAAGAGTGTGTAGTAAAGAGTGTGGTAGAGAGTGTGTACTAGAGAGTGATGAGAGTGAGTAGTAGAGTGTGTGTAGTAGAGTGTGTGTAGTAGAGAGTGAGTAGTAGAGAGTGTGTAGTAGAGACTGTGTAGCAGAGAGTGTGTAGTAGAGAGTGTGTTGTAGAGAGTGTGTCGTAGAGAGTGTGTAGCAGAGTGCATAGCAGAGATTAGTAGAGAGTGTGCAGTAGAGTAGTAGAGTGTAGTAGTGGTGTGGACGAAGACAAATAAGAAGAAAAATGTGGTGAAAAAGGTTGACAGTGCCTCACGGAAGTAACACCATGGTCGTACGCAGATTGGTTCTCACCTGCACACTCAGGTTCTCATCATCAGCAACTGCCAACCAACCCTTAACAGAAAAGTGTTGAAAAGTAAGGAAATGAGAGTGAGGAGAGTGAATAGTAGAGTAAGTAGTAGAGTAGTAGAGAGTGTGTAGTAGAGAGTGAGTAGTAAAAGTGAGAAGTAGAGAGTGTGTAGCAGAGAGTGTGTAGTAGAGAGTGAAGAGAGTGAGTAAAGTGAGTTGAAGAGACTTTGTAGTAGAATGTGTAGTAGAGAGTAGTGACTGTGTTGTATAGAGTGAGTAGTAGAGAATAGTAAAGTAGTGAGTGTGTAGTAGAGTGTGTAGTAGAATGTGTAGTAGAGAGTTGTAGACAGTTTGAAGTAGAGTTTGTAGTAGAGAGTAGTGAGTGTAGTATAGAGTGAGTAGTAGCGAATATTAGAGTAGAGAGTGTGTAGTAGTGAGTGTGTAGTAGAGTAATAGAGAGTGAGTAGTAGAGTGTGTAGTTGAGAGTATGTAGTAGAGAGTAGTAAGTGTGTAGTAGGGAGTGTGTAGTAGAGTGTGTAGGTGAGTGTGTAGTAGAGAGTAGTGACTGTGTTGTATAGAGTGAGTAGTAGAGAATAGTAAAGTAGTGAGTGTGTAGTAGAGAGTGTGTAGTAGAATGTGTAGTAGAGAGTAGTAGAGTGTGTAGTAGAGAGTAGTGACTGTGTTGTATAGAGTGAGTAGTAGAGAATAGTAAAGTAGTGAGTGTGTAGTAGATAGTGTGTAGTAGAATATGTAGTAGAGAGTTGTAGAGAGTTTATAGGAGAGTGTGTAGTAGAGAGTAGTGAGTGTAGTATAGAGTGAGTAGTAACGAATATTAGAGTAGTGAGTGTATAGTAGTGAGTGTGTAGTAGAGTAATAGAGAGTGTGTAGCAGAGTGTGTAGTAGAGAGTATGTAGTAGAGAGTAATAAGTGTGTAGTAGAGAGTGTGTAGTATAGTGTGTAGTAGAGAGTAGTGATTGTGTTGTATAGAGTGAGTAGTAGAGAATAGTAAAGTAGTGAGTGTGTAGTAAAGAGTGTGTAGCAGAATGTGTAGTAGAGTAGTTGAGTGTGTAGTAGAGAGTGTGTAGTAAAGAGTGTGTAGTAGAGAGTGTGCAATAGAGACTGTGGAATAGAGAGTGTGTAGTAGAGAGTGTGTAGTAGAGAATAGTAGAGTAGAGTGTGTAGTAGAGAGTGTGTAGTAGAGAGTGAGTAGTAGAGAGTTCAGTAGTAGAGAGTTAAGTAGTAAAGAATGTGTAGGAAAGAGTGTGTAGGAAAGAGTGTGGTAGCGAGTGTGTAGTAGACAGTGAGTAGTAAAGAGTGTGTAGTAGAGAGTGAGTAGTAGAGAGTTCAGTAGTAGAGAGTTAAGTAGTAAAGAATGTGTAGGAAAGAGTGAGTAGTTGAGTGTGTGTAGTAGAGAGTGTGTAGCAGACAGTGAGTAGTAAAGAGTGTGTAGTAGAGAGTGAGTAGCAGAGAGTGTGTAGTAGAGAGTGTGTTGTAGAGAGTGTGTCGTAGACAGTGAGTAGTAAAGAGTGTGAAGGTGAGAGTGAGTAGCAGAGAGTGTGTAGTAGAGAGTGTGTTGTAGAGAGTGTGTCGTAGAGAGTGTTTGGCAGAGTGTATAGTAGAGAGTAGTAGAGAGTGTGCAATAGAGTAGTAGAGTGTAGTAGTGGTGTGGACGAAGACAAATAAGAAGAAAAAAGTGGTGAAAAAGGTTGACAGTGCCTCACGGAAGGAACACCATGGGAGTACGGAGATAGGTTCTCACCTGCACACTCAGGTTCTCATCATCAGCAACTGCCAACCAACCCTTTTCAGAAAAGTGTTGAAGAGTAAGGAAATGAGAGTGAGGAGATTTAATAGTAGAGTAAGTAGTAGAGTAGTAGAGTGTGTAGTAGAGAGTATGTAGTAGAGAGTAGTAAGTGTATAGTAGAGAGTGTGTAGTAGAGTGTGTAGTAGAGAATAGTAGAGTAGAGTGTGTAGTAGAGAGTGTGTAGTAGAGAGTGTGTAGTAGAGAGTGAGTAGTAGAGAGTGAGTAGTAGAGAGTTCAGTAGTAGAGAGTTCAGTAGTAGAGAGTTGAGTAGTAAAGAATGTGTAGGAAAGAGTGTGTAGTAAAGAGTGTGGTAGAGAGTGTGTTGTAGAGAGTGATGAGAGTGAGTAGTAGAGTGTGTGTACTAGAGTGTGTGTAGTAGAGTGTGTGTAGTAGAGATTTAGTAGTAGAGAGTGAGTAGTAGAGAGTGTGCAGTAGAGAGTGTGTAGTAGAGAGTGAGTAGTAGAGAGTGTGTAGTAGAGAGTGAGTAGCAGAGAGTGTGTTGTAGAGAGTGTGTCATAGAGAGTGTGTAGCAGAGTGTATAGTAGAGAGCAGTAGAGAGTGTGCAGTAGAGTAGTAGAGTGTAGTAGTGGTGTCGACGAAGACAAATAAGAAGAAAAATGTGGTGAAAAAGGTTGACAGTGCCTCACGGAAGTAACACCATGGGAGTACACAGATTGGTTCTCACCTTCACACTCAGGTTCTCATCATCAGCAACTGTCAACCAACCCTTAACAGAAAAGTGTTGAAAAGTAAGGAAATGAGAGTGAGGAGATTGAATAGTAGAGTAAGTAGTAGAGTCGTAGAGAGTGTGTAGTAGAGATTGAGTAGTAAAAGTGAGTAGTGGAGAGTGTGTAGTCGAGAGTGTGTAGTAGAGAGTGAAGAGAGTGAGTAAAGTGAGTTGTAGAGAGTTTGTAGTAGAATGTGTAGTAGAGAGTAGTGACTGTGTTGTATAGAGTGAGTAGAACAGAATAGCAAAGTAGTGAGTGTGTAGTAGAGATTGTGTAGTAGAATGTGTAGTAGAGAGTAGTAGGGTGTGTAGTAGTGAGTGTGTAGTAAAGAGGGTGTAGTAGAGAGTATGGAATAGAGAGTGTGGAATCGAGGGTGTGAAGAAGAGAGTGTGTAGGAGAGAATAGTAGAGTAGAGTGTGTTGTAGAGAGTGAGTAGTAGAGAGTTCAGTAGTAGAGAGTTCAGTAGTAGAGAGTTGAGTAGTTGAGAGTGGTTAGGAAAGAGTGTGTAGTAGACAGTGAGTAGCAGAGAGTTTGTAGGAGAGAGTGTATTGTAGAGAGTGTGTCGTAGAGAGTGTGTAGCAGAGTGTATAGTAGAGAGTAGTAGAGAGTGTGCAATAGAGTTGTAGAGTGTGTGTAGTAAAGAGTATGTAGTGGAGAGTGTGTAATAGAGTGTGTGTAATAGAGAGTGTGGTATAGAGAGTGTGGTATAGAGAGTGTGGAATAGAGAGTGTGTAGTAGAGAGTGCGTAGTAGAGAATAGTATAGTAGAGTGTGTAGTAGAGAGTGTGTATAAGAGAATGAGTAGTAGAGAGTGAGTAGTAGAGAGTTCAGTAGTAGAGAGTTCAGTAGTAAAGAATGTGTAGGAAAGAGTGTGTGGTAAAGAGTGTGGTAAAGAGTGTGTAGTAGAGAGTGATGAGAGTGAGTAGTAGAGTGTGTGTAGTAGAGTGTGTGTAGTAGAGAGTGAGTAGTAGAGAGTGAGTAGTAGAGAGTGTGTAGTAGAGAGTGAGTAGCAGAGAGTGTGTTGTAGAGAGTGTGTCATAGAGAGTGTGTAGCAGAGTGTATAATAGAGAGTAGTAGAGAGTGTGCAGTAGAGTAGTAGAGTGTAGTAGTTGTGTCGACGAAGACAAATAAGAAGAAAAAAGTGGTGAAAAAAGTTGACAGTGCCTCACGGAAGTAACACCATGGGAGTACGCAGATTGGTTCTCACCTGCACACTCAGGTTCTCATCATCAGCAACTGCCAACCAACCCTTAACAGAAAAGTGTTGAAAAGTAAGGAAATGAGAGTGAGGAGAGTGAATAGTAGAGTATGTAGTAGAGTAGTAAAGAGTGTGTAGTAGAAAGTGAGTAGTAAAAGTGAGGAGTAGAGAGTGTGTAGCAGAGAGTGTGTAGTAGAGAGTGAAGAAAGTGAGTAAAGTGAGTTGTAGAGACTCTGTAGTAGAATGTGTAGTAGAGAGTAGTGACTGTGTTGTATAGAGTGAGTGGTAGAGAATATTAATGTAGTCAGTGTGTAGTAGAGAGTGTGTAGTAGAGTGAGTAGTAGAGTGTGTGTGTAGTAGAGTGTGTGTAGTAGAGAGTGAGCAGTAGAGAGTGAGTAGTAGAGAGTGAGTAGTAGAGAGTATGTAGTAGAAAGTGAGTAGCAGAGAGTGTGTAGTAGAGAGTGTGTAGCAGAGAGTGTGTAGCAGAGAGTGTGTAGTAGAGAGTGTGTTGTTGAGAGTGTGTCATAGAGAGTGTGTAGCAGAGTGTATAGTAGAGAGTAGTAGAGAGTGTGCAGTAGAGTAGTAGAGTGTAGTAGTTGTGTGGACGAAGACAAATAAGAAGAACAAAGTGATGAAAAAGGTTGACAGTGCCTCACAGAAGTAACACCATGGGAGTACACAGATTGGTTCTCACATGCACACTCAGGTTCTCATCATTAGCAACTGCCAACCAACCCTTAACAGAAAAGTGTTGAATAGTAAGGAAATGAGAGTGAGGAGAGTGAATAGTAGAGTAAGTAGTAGAGTAGTAGAGAGTGTGTAGTAGAGAGTGAGTAGTAAAAGTGAGAAGTAGAAAGTGTGTAGCAGAGAGTGTGTAGTAGAGAGTGAAGAGAGTGAGTAAAGTGAGTTGTAGAGACTTTGTAGTAGAATGTGTAGTAGAGAGTAGTGACTGTGTTGTATAGAGTGAGTAGTAGAGAATAGTAAAGTAGTGAGTGTGTAGTAGAGTGTGTATTAGAATGTGTAGTAGAGAGTTGTAGACAGTTTGAAGTAGAGTGTGTAGTAGAGAGTAGTGAGTGTAGTATAGAGTGAGTAGTAGTGAATATTAGATTAGTGAGTGTGTGGTAGTGAGTGTGTAGTAGAGTAATAGAGAGTGAGTAGTAGAGTGTGTAGTAGAGAGTATGGAGTAGAGAGTAGTAAGTGTGTAGTAGAGAGTGTGTAGTAGAGAGTTCAGTAGTAAAGAATGTGTAGGAAAGAGTGTGTGGTAAAGAGTGTGGTAAAGAGTGTGTAGTAGAGAGTGATGAGAGTGAGTAGTAGAGTGTGTGTAGTAGAGTGTGTGTAGTAGAGTGTGTGTAGTAGAGAGTGAGTAGTAGAGAGTGAGTAGTAGAGAGTGTGTAGTAGAGAGTGAGTAGCAGAGAGTGTGTTGTAGAGAGTGTGTCATAGAAAGTGTGTAGCAGAGTGTATAATAGAGAGTAGTAGAGAGTGTGCAGTAGAGTAGTAGAGTGTAGTAGTTGTGTCGACGAAGACAAATAAGAAGAAAATGTGGTGAAAAAAGTTGACAGTAACACCATGGGAGTACGCAGATTGGTTCTCACCTGCACACTCAGGTTCTCATCATCAGCAACTGCCAACCAACCCTTAACAGAAAAGTGATGAAAAGTAAGGAAATGAGAGTGAGGAGAGTGAATAGTAGAGTATGTAGTAGAATAGTAGAGAGAGTGTAGTAGAGAGTGAGTAGTAGAGAGTGAAGAGAGTGAGTAAAATGAGTTGTAGAGAGTTTGTAGTAGAATGTGTAGTAGAGAGTAGTGACTGTGTTGTATAGAGTGAGGAGTAGAGAATAGTAAAGTAGTGAGTGTGTAGTAGAGAGTGTGTAGTACAATGTGTAGTAGAGAGTTGTAGAGAGTCTGTAGTAGAGTTTGTAGTAGAGAGTAGTGAGTGTAGTATAGAGTGAGTAATACTGAATATTAGAGTAGTGAGTGTGTAGTAGTGAGTGTGTAGTAGAGTAATAGAGAGTGTGAAGTAGAGTGTGTAGTAGAGAGTATGTAGTAGAGAGTAATAAGTGTATAGTAGAGAGTGTGTAGTAGAGTGTGTACTAGAGAGTAGTGAGTGTAGTATAGGGTGAGTAGTAACGAATATTAGAGTAGTGAGTGTGTAGTAGTGAGTGTGTAGTAGAGTAATAGAGAGTGAGTAGTACAGTGTGTAGTAGAGAGTATGTAGTAGAGAGTAGTAAGTGTGTAGTAGAGAGTGTGTAGTAGAGTGTGTAGTTGAGTGTGTAGTAGAGAATAGTAGAGTGTGTAGTAGAGAGTGTGTATTAAAGAGTGTGTAGTAGAGAGTGTGTCATAGAGAGTGTGGAATAGAGAGTGTGGAATAGAGAGTGTGTAGTAGAGAGTGTGTAGTAGAGAGTGAGTAGTAGAGAGTGAGTAGTAGAGAGTTCAGTAGTAGAGAGTTCAGTAGTAGAGAGTTCAGTAGTAGAGAGTTCAGTAGTAAAGAATGTGTAGGAAAGAGTGTGTAGTAAAGAGTGTGGTAGAGAGTGTGTTGTAGAGAGTGATGAGAGTGAGCAGTAGAGTGTGTGTACAAGAGTGTGTGTTGTAGTAGAGTGTGTGTAGTAGAGATTGAGTAGTAGAGAGTGAGTAGTAGAGAGTGTGCAGTAGAGAGTGTGTAGTAGAGAGTGAGTAGTAGAGAGTGTGTAGTAGAGAGTGAGTAGCAGAGAGTGTGTTGTAGAGAGTGTTTCATAGAGAGTGTGTAGCAGAGTGTATAGTAGAGAGCAGTAGAGAGTGTGCAGTAGAGTAGTAGAGTGTAGTAATGGTGTGGATGAAGACAAATAAGTAAAAAATTGGTGAAAAAGGTTGACAGTGCCTCACGGAAGTACCACCATGGGAGTACGCATATTGGTTCCCCCATGCACACTCAGGTTCTCATCATCAGCAACTTCCAACCAACGATTAACAGAAAAGTGTTGACAAGTAAGGAAATGAGAGTGAGGAGAGTGAATAGTAGAGTAAGTAGTAGAGTAGTAGAGAGTGTGTAGTAGAGAGTGAGTAGGAAAAGTGAGTAGTTGAGAGTGTGTAGTCAAGAGTGTGCAGTAGAGAGTGAAGAGGGTGAGTATAGTGAGTTATAGAGAGTTTGTAGTAGAATGTGTAGTAGAGAGTAGTGACTGTGTTGTATAGAGTGAGTAGTATAGAATAGTAAAGTAGTGAGTGTGTAGTAGAGAGTGTGTAGTAGAATATGTAGTAGAGAGTTGTAAAGAGTTTGTAGTAGAGTGTGTAGTAGAGAGTAGTGAGTGTAGTATAGAGTGAGTAGTAGCGAATATTAGAGTAGTGAGTGTATAGTGGTGAGTGTCTAGTAGAGTAATAGAGAGTGTGTAGCAGAGTGTGTAGTAGAGAGTATGTAGTTGAGAGTAATATGTGTGTAGTAGAGAGTGTGTAGTAGAGTGTGTAATAGAGTGTGTAGTAGAGAGTAGTGACTGTGTTGTATAGAGTGAGTAGTAGAGAATAGTAAAGTAGTGAGTGTGTAGTAGAGAGTGTGTAGTAGAATGTGTAGTAGAGAGTAGTAGAGTGTGTAGTAGAGAGTGTGTAGTAAAGAGGGTGTAGTAGAGAGTGTGGAATAGAGAGTATGGCATAGAGAGTGTGGAATAGAGAGTGTGTAGTAGAGAGTTGTGACTGTGTTGTATAGAGTGAGTAGTTGAGAATAGTAAAGTAGTGAGTGTTTAGTAGAGAGTGTGTAGTAGAATGTGTAGTAGAGAGTTGTGAACAGTTTGTAGTAGAGTGTGTAGTAGAGAGTAGTGAGTGTAGTATAGAGTGAGTAGTAGCGAATATTAGAGTAGTGAGTGTGTAGTAGTGAGTTTGTAGTAGAGTAATAGAGAGTGTGTAGTAGAGTGTGTAGTAGAGAGTAGTGATTGTGTTGTATAGTGTGAGTATTAGAGAATAGTAAAGTAGTGAGTGTGTAGTAGAGAGTGTGTAGTAGAATGTGTAGTAGAGAGCAGTAGAGTGTGTAGTAGAGAGTGAGTAGTAAACAGTGTGTATTAGAGAGTGTGCAATAGAGAGTGTGGAATAGAGAGTGTGGAAAAGAGAGTGTGCAGTAGAGAGTGTGTAGTAGAGAATAGTAGAGTAGAGTGTGTAGTAGAGAGTGTGTAGTAGAGAGTGAGTAGTAGAGAGTGAATAGTCGAGAGTTCAGTAATACAGAGTTCAGTAGTAGAGAGTTGAGTAGTAAAGAATGTGTAGGAAAGAGTGTGTAGTAAAGAGTGTGGTAGAGAGTGTATAGTGGAGAGTGATGAGAGTGAGTAGTAGACTGTGTGTAGTAGAGTGTGTGTAGTAGAGATTGAGTAGTAGAGAGTGTGTAGTAGAGAGTGAGTAGTAGAGAGTGTGTAGTAGAGAGTGTGTAGCAGAGAGTGTGTAGTAGAGAGTGTGTTGTAGAGAGTGTGTCATAGAAATTGTGTAGCAGAGTGCATAGTAGAGAGTAGTAGAGAGTGTGCAGTAGAGTAGTGGAGTGTAGTAGTGGTGTGGACGAAGACAAATAGGTAAAAAATTGGTGAAAAAGGTTGACAGTGCCTCACCGAAGTACCACCATGGGAGTACGTAGATTGGTTCTCCCAGGCACACTCAGGTTCTCATCATCAGCAACTTCCAACCAACGATTAACAGAAAAGTGTTGACAAGTAAGGAAATGAGAGTGAGGAGAGTGAATAGTAGAGTAAGTAGTAGAGTAGTAGAGAGTGTGTAGTAGAGAGTGAGTAGTAAAAGTGAGTAGTTGAGAGTGTGTAGTCAAGAGTGTGCAGTAGAGAGTGAAGAGGGTGAGTATAGTGAGTTATGGAGAGTTTGTAGTAGAATGTGTAGTAGAGAGTAGTGACTGTGTTGTATAGAGTGAGTAGTACAGAATAGTAGTGAGTTTGTAGTAGAGAGTGTGTAGTAGAATATGTAGTAGAGAGTTGTAGAGAGTTTGTAGTAGAGTGTGTAGTAGAGAGTAGTGAGTGTAGTATAGAGTGAGTAGTAGTGAATGTTAGAGTAGTGAGTGTATAGTAGTGAGTGTGTAGTAGAGTAATAAAGAGTGTATAGCAGAGTATGTAGTACAGAGTATGTAGTAGAGAGTAATATGTGTGTAGTAGAGAGTGTGTAGTAGAGTGTGTAGTAGAGAGTAGTGACTGTGTTGTATAGAGTGAGTAGTAGAGAATAGTAAAGTAGTGAGTGTGTAGTAGAGAGTGTGTAGTAGAATGTGTAGTAGAGCGTGTAGTAGCGAGTGGGTAGTAAAGAGGGTGTAGTAGAGAGTGTGGAATAGAGAGTGTGGCATAGAGAGTGTGGAATAGAGAGTGTGTAGTAGAGAGTGTGTAGTAGAGAATAGTAGAGTAGACTGTGTAGTAGAGTCAGTGTAGTGGAGAGTGAGTAGTAGAGGGTTCAGTAGTAGAGAGTTCAGTAGTAGAGAGTGAGTAGGAAAGAGTGTGTAGTATAGAGTGTGGTAGAGAGTGTGTAGTAGAGAGTGATGAGAGTGAGTAGTATAGTGTGTGTAGTAGCGTGTGTGTAGTAGAGTGTGTACAGTAGAGTGTGAGTAGTAGAGAGTGAGTAGTAGAGAGTGAGTAGTAGAGAGTGAGTAGTAGAGAGTCTGTAGTAGAGAGTGAGTAGCAGAGAGGGTGTAGTAGAGAGTGTGTTGGAGAGAGTGTGTCGTAGAGAGTGTGTAGCAGAGAGTAGTGACTGTGTTGTATAGAGTGAGTGGTAGAGAATAGTAAAGTAGTGAGTGTGTAGTAGAGAGTGTGTAGTAGAATGTGTAGTAGAGAGTAGTAGAGTGTGTAGTAGAGAGTGTGTAGTAAAGAGGGTGTAGTAGAGAGTGTGGAATAGAGAGTGTGGCATAGAGAGTGTGGAATAGAGAGTGTGTAGTAGAGAGTGTGTAGTAGAGAATAGTAGAATAGAGTGTGTAGTAGAGTCAGTGTAGTAGAGAGTGAGTAGTAGAGAGCTCAGTAGTAGAGAGTTCAGTAGTAGAGAGTTCAGTAGTAGAGAGTGTGTAGGAAAGAGTGTGTAGTCTAGAGTGTGGTAGAGAGTGTGTAGTAGAGAGTGATGAGAGTGAGTAGCGAATATTAGAGTAGTTAGTGTGTAGTAGTGAGTTTGTAGTAGAGTAATAGAGAGTGTGTAGTAGAGTATGTAGTAGAGAGTAGTAAGTGTGTAGTAGAGAGTGTGTAGTAGAGTGTGTAGTAGAGTGTGTAGTAGAGAGTAGTGACTGTGTTGTATAGTGTGAGTAGTAGAGAATAGTAAAGTAGTGAGTGTGTAGTAGAGAGTGTGTAGTAGAATGTGTAGTAGAGAGTAGTAGAGTTTGTATTAGAGAGTGTGTAGTAAAGTGTGTGTATTAGAGAGTGTGTAATAGAGAGTGTGGAATAGAGAGTGTGGAATAGAGAGTGTGCAGTAGAGCGTGTGTAGTAGAGAATAGTAGACTAGAGTGTGTAGTAGAGAGTGAGTAGTAGAGAGTGAGTAGTAGAGAGTTGAGTAGTACAGAGTTCAGTAGTAGAGAGTTGAGTAGTAAAGAATGTGTAGGAAAGAGTGTGTAGTAAAGAGTGTGGTCGAGAGTGTATAGTAGAGAGTGATGAGAGTGAGTAGTAGAGTGTGTGTAGTAGAGTGTGTGTAGTAGAGAGTGAGTAGTAGAGAGTGTGTAGTAGAGAGTGTGTAGCAGAGAGTGTGTAGTAGAGAGTGTGTTGTAGAGAGTGTGTCATAGAGATTGTGTAGCAGAGTGCATAGTAGAGAGTAGTAGAGAGTGTGCAGTAGAGTAGTAGAGTGTAGTAGTGGTGTGGACGAAGACAAATAAGTAAAACATTGGTGAAAAAGGTTGACAGTGCCTCACGGAAGTACCACCATGGGAGTACGCAGATTGGTTCTCCCCTGCACACTCAGGTTCTCATCATCAGCAACTTCCAACCAACGATTAACAGAAAAGTGTTGACAAGTAAGGAAATGAGAGTGAGGAGAGTGAATAGTAGAGTAAGTAGTAGAGTAGTAGAGAGTGTGTAGTAGAGAGTGAGTAGGAAAAGTGAGTAGTTGAGAGTGTGTAGTCAAGAGTGTGCAGTAGAGAGTGAAGAGGGTGAGTATAGTAAGTTATAGAGAGTTTGTAGTAGAATGTGTAGTAGAGAGTAGTGACTGTGTTGTATAGAGTGAGTAGTATAGAATAGTAAAGTAGTGACTGTGTAGTAGAGAGTGTGTAGTAGAATATGTAGTAGAGGGTTGTAAAGAGTTTGTAGTACATTGTGTAGTAGAGAGTAGTGAGTGTAGTATAGAGTGAGTAGTAGCGAATATTAGAGTAGTGAGTGTATAGTAGTGAGTGTCTAGTAGAGTAATAGAGAGTGTGTAGCAGAGTGTGTAGTAGAGAGTATGTAGTAGAGTAATATGTGTGTAGTAGAGAGTGTGTAGTAGAGTGTGTAATAGAGTGTGTAGTAGAGAGTAGTGACTGTGTTGTATAGAGTGAGTAGTAGAGAATAGTAAAGTAGTGAGTGTGTAGTAGAGAGTGTGTAGTAGAATGTGTAGTAGAGAGTAGTAGAGTGTGTAGTAGAGAGTGTGTAGTAAAGAGGGTGTAGTAGAGAGTGTGGAATAGAGAGTATGGCATAGAGAGTGTGGAATAGAGAGTGTGTAGTAGAGAGTTGTGACTGTGTTGTATAGAGTGAATAGTTGAGAATAGTAAAGTAGTGAGTGTTTAGTAGAGAGTGTGTAGTAGAATGTGTAGTAGAGAGTTGTGAACAGTTTGTAGTAGAGTGTGTAGTAGAGAGTAGTGAGTGTAGTATAGAGTGAGTAGTAGCGAATATTAGAGTAGTGAGTGTGTAGTAGTGAGTTTGTTGTAGAGTAATCGAGAGTGTGTAGTAGAGTATGTAGTAGAGAGTAGTAAGTGTGTAGTAGAGAGTGTGTAGTAGAGGGTGTAGTAGAGAGTAGTGACTGTGTTGTATAGTGTGAATAGTAGAGAATAGTAAAGTAGTGAGTGTGTAGTAGAGAGTGTGTAGTAGAATGTGTAGTAGAGAGCAGTAGAGTGTGTAGTAGAGAGTGAGTAGTAAAGAGTGTGTATTAGAGAGTGTGTAATAGAGAGTGTGGAATAGAGAGTGTGGAATAGAGAGTGTGCAGTAGAGAGTGTGTAGTAGAGAATAGTAGAGTAGAGTGTGTAGTAGAGAGTGTGTAGTAGAGAGTGAGTAGTAGAGAGTGAGTAGTAGAGAGTTCAGTAATACAGAGTTCAGTAGTAGAGAGTTGAGTAGTAAAGAATGTGTAGGAAAGAGTGTGTAGTAAAGAGTGTGGTAGAGAGTGTAGAGTGGAGAGTGATGAGAGTGAGTAGTAGACTGTGTGTAGTAGAGTGTGTGTAGTAGAGAGTGAGTAGTAGAGAGTGTGTAGTAGAGAGTGTGTAGTAGAGAGTGTGTAGTAGAGAGTGTGTAGAAGAGAGTGTGTAGTAGAGAGTGTGTTGTAGAGAGTGTGTCATAGAAATTGTGTAGCAGAGTGCATAGTAGAGAGTAGTAGAGAGTGTGCAGTAGAGTAGTAGAGTGTAGTAGTGGTGTGGACGAAGACAAATAGGTAAAAAATTGGTGAAAAAGGTTGACAGTGCCTCACGGAAGTACCACCATGGGAGTACGTAGATTGGTTCTCCCATGCACACTCAGGTTCTCATCATCAGCAACTTCCAACCAACGATTAACAGAAAAGTGTTGACAAGTAAGGAAATGAGAGTGAGGAGAATGAATAGTAGAGTAAGTAGTAGAGTAGTAGAGAGTGTGTAGTAGAGAGTGAATAGTAAAAGTGAGTAGTTGAGAGAGTGTAGTCAAGAGTGTGCAGTAGAGAGTGAAGAGGGTGAGTATAGTGAGTTATGGAGAGTTTGTAGTAGAATGTGTAGTAGAGAGTAGTGACTGTGTTGTATAGAGTGAGTAGTACAGAATAGTAGTGAGTGTGTAGTAGAGAGTGTGTAGTAGAATATGTAGTAGAGAGTTGTGGAGAGTTTGTAGTAGAGTGTGTAGTAGAAAGTAGTGAGTGTAGTATAGAGTGAGTAGTAGTGAATGTTAGAGTAGTGAGTGTATAGTAGTGAGTGTGTAGTAGAGTAATAGAGAGTGTGTAGCAGAGTATGTAGTAGAGAGTATGTAGTAGAGAGTAATATGTGTGTAGTAGAGAGTGTGTAGTAGAGTGTAGAAGTAGAGAGTAGTGACTGTGTTGTATAGAGTGAGTAGTAGAGAATAGTAAAGTAGTGAGTGTGTAGTAGAGAGTGTGTAGTAGAATGTGTAGTAGAGAGTAGTAGAGCGTGTAGTAGCGAGTGGGTAGTAAAGAGGGTGTAGTAGAGATTGTGGAATAGAGAGTGTGGCATAGAGAGTGTGGAATAGAGAGTGTGTAGTAGAGAGTGTGTAGTAGAGAATAGTAGAGTAGACTGTGTAGTAGAGTCAGTGTAGTGGAGAGTGAGTAGTAGAGGGTTCAGTAGTAGAGAGTTCAGTAGTAGAGAGTGAGTAGGAAAGAGTGTGTAGTATAGAGTGTGGTAGAGAGTGTGTAGTAGAGAGTGATGAGAGTGAGTAGTAGAGTGTGTGTAGTAGCGTGTGTGTAGTAGAGTGTGTACAGTAGAGTGTGAGTAGTAAAGAGTGAGTAGTAGAGAGTGAGTAGTAGAGAGTGAGTAGTAGAGAGTCTGTAGTAGAGAGTGAGTAGCAGAGAGGGTGTAGTAGAGAGTGTGTTGGAGAGAGTGTGTCGTAGAGAGTGTGTAGTAGAGAGTAGTGACTGTGTTGTATAGAGTGAGTAGTAGAGAATAGTAAAGTAGTGAGTGTGTAGTAGAGAGTGTGTAGTAGAATGTGTAGTAGAGAGTAGTAGAGTGTGTAGTAGAGAGTGTGTAGTAAAGAGGGTGTAGTAGAGAGTGTGGAATAGAGAGTGTGGCATAGAGAGTGTGGAATAGAGAGTGTGTAGTAGAGAGTGTGTAGTAGAGAATAGTAGAATGGAGTGTGTAGTAGAGTCAGTGTAGTAGAGAGTGAGTAGTAGAGAGTTCAGTAGTAGAGAGTTCAGTAGTAGAGAGTTCAGTAGTAGAGAGTGTGTAGGAAAGAGTGTGTAGTATAGAGTGTGGTAGAGAGTGTGTAGTAGAGAGTGATGAGAGTGAGTAGCGAATATTAGAGTAGTGAGTGTGTAGTAGTGAGTTTGTAGTAGAGTAATAGAGAGTGTGTAGTAGAGTATGTAGTAGAGAGTAGTGACTGTGTTGTATAGTGTGAGTAGTAGAGAATAGTAAAGTAGTGAGTGTGTAGTAGAGAGTAGTGACTGTGTTGTATAGTGTGAGTAGTAGAGAATAGTAAAGTAGTGAGTGTGTAGTAGAGAGTGTGTAGTAGAATGTGTAGTAGAGAGTAGAAGAGTGTGTATTAGAGAGTGTGTAGTAAAGTGTGTGTATTAGAGAGTGTGTAATAGAGAGTGTGGAATAGAGAGTGTGGAATAGAGAGTGTGCAGTAGAGAGTGTGTAGTAGAGAATAGTAGACTAGAGTGTGTAGTAGAGAGTGAGTAGTAGAGAGTGAGTAGTAGAGAGTTGAGTAGTACAGAGTTCAGTAGTAGAGAGTTGAGTAGTAAAGAATGTGTAGGAAAGAGTGTGTAGTAAAGAGTGTGGTCGAGAGTGTATAGTAGAGAGTGATGAGAGTGAGTAGTAGAGTGTGTGTAGTAGAGTGTGTGTAGTAGAGAGTGAGTAGTAGAGAGTGTGTAGTAGAGAGTGTGTAGCAGAGAGTGTGTAGTAGAGAGTGTGTTGTAGAGAGTGTGTCATAGAGATTGTGTAGCAGAGTGCATAGTAGAGAGTAGTAGAGAGTGTGCAGTAGAGTAGTAGAGTGTAGTAGTGGTGTGGACGAAGACAAATAAGTAAAACATTGGTGAAAAAGGTTGACAGTGCCTCACGGAAGTACCACCATGGGAGTACGCAGATTGGTTCTCCCCTGCACACTCAGGTTCTCATCATCAGCAACTTCCAACCAACGATTAACAGAAAAGTGTTGACAAGTAAGGAAATGAGAGTGAGGAGAGTGAATAGTAGAGTAAGTAGTAGAGTAGTAGAGAGTGTGTAGTAGAGAGTGAGTAGGAAAAGTGAGTAGTTGAGAGTGTGTAGTCAAGAGTGTGCAGTAGAGAGTGAAGAGGGTGAGTATAGTGAGTTATAGAGAGTTTGTAGTAGAATGTGTAGTAGAGAGTAGTGACTGTGTTGTATAGAGTGAGTAGTATAGAATAGTAAAGTAGTGAGTGTGTAGTAGAGAGTGTGTAGTAGAATATGTAGTAGAGGGTTGTAAAGTGTTTGTAGTAGAGTGTGTAGTAGAGAGTAGTGAGTGTAGTATAGAGTGAGTAGTAGCGAATATTAGAGTAGTGAGTGTATAGTAGTGAGTGTCTAGTAGAGTAATAGAGAGTGTGTAGCAGAGTGTGTAGTAGAGAGTACGTAGTAGAGTAATATGTGTGTAGTAGATAGTGTGTAGTAGAGTGTGTAATAGAGTGTGTAGTAGAGAGTAGTGACTGTGTTGTATAGAGTGAGTAGTAGAGAATAGTAAAGTAGTGAGTGTGTAGTAGAGAGTGTGTAGTAGAATGTGTAGTAGAGAGTAGTAGAGTGTGTAGTAGAGAGTGTGTAGTAAAGAGGGTGTAGTAGAGAGTGTGGAATAGAGAGTATGGCATAGAGAGTGTGGAATAGAGAGTGTGTAGTAGAGAGTTGTGACTGTGTTGTATAGAGTGAGTAGTTGAGAATAGTAAAGTAGTGAGTGTTTAGTAGAGAGTGTGTAGTAGAATGTGTAGTAGAGAGTTTTGAACAGTTTGTAGTAGAGTGTGTAGTAGAGAGTAGTGAGTGTAGTATAGAGTGAGTAGTAGCGAATATTAGAGTAGTGAGTGTGTAGTAGTGAGTTTGTAGTAGAGTAATAGAGAGTGTGTAGTAGAGTATGTAGTAGAGAGTAGTAAGTGTGTAGTAGAGAGTGTGTAGTAGAGGGTGTAGTAGAGAGTAGTGACTGTGTTGTATAGTGTGAGTAGTAGAGAATAGTAAAGTAGTGAGTGTGTAGTAGAGAGTGTGTAGTAGAATGTGTAGTAGAGAGCAGTAGAGTGTGTAGTAGAGAGTGAGTAGTAAAGAGTGTGTATTAGAGAGTGTGTAATAGAGAGTGTGGAATAGAGAGTGTGGAATAGAGAGTGTGGAATAGAGAGTGTGCAGTAGAGAGTGTGTAGTAGAGAATAGTAGAGTAGAGTGTGTAGTAGAGAGTGTGTAGTAGAGAGTGTGTAGTAGAGAGTGAGTAGTAGAGAGTGAGTAGTAGAGAGTTCAGTAATACAGAGTTCAGTAGTAGAGAGTTGAGTAGTAAAGAATGTGTAGGAAAGAGTGTGTAGTAAAGAGTGTGGTAGAGAGTGTAGAGTGGAGAGTGATGAGAGTGAGTAGTAGACTGTGTGTAGTAGAGTGTGTGTAGTAGAGAGTGAGTAGTAGAGAGTGTGTAGTAGAGAGTGTGTAGAAGAGAGTGTGTAGTAGAGAGTGTGTAGCAGAGAGTGTGTAGTAGAGAGTGTGTTGTAGAGAGTGTGTCATAGAAATTGTGTAGCAGAGTGCATAGTAGAGAGTAGTAGAGAATGTGCAGTAGAGTAGTAGAGTGTAGTAGTGGTGTGGACGAAGACAAATAGGTAAAAAATTGGTGAAAAAGGTTGACAGTGCCTCACGGAAGTACCACCATGGGAGTACGTAGATTGGTTCTCCCATGCACACTCAGGTTCTCATCATCAGCAACTTCCAACCAACGATTAACAGAAAAGTGTTGACAAGTAAGGAAATGGGAGTGAGGAGAGTGAATAGTAGAGTAAGTAGTAGAGTAGTAGAGAGTGTGTAGTAGAGAGTGAATAGTAAAAGTGAGTAGTTGAGAGTGTGTAGTCAAGAGTGTGCAGTAGAGAGTGAAGAGGGTGAGTATAGAGAGTTATGGAGAGTTTGTAGTAGAATGTGTAGTAGAGAGTAGTGACTGTGTTGTATAGAGTGAGTAGTACAGAATAGTAGTGAGTGTGTAGTAGAGAGTGTGTAGTAGAATATGTAGTAGAGAGTTGTAGAGAGTTTGTAGTAGAGTGTGTAGTAGAAAGTAGTGAGTGTAGTATAGAGTGAGTAGTAGTGAATGTTAGAGTAGTGAGTGTATAGTAGTGAGTGTGTAGTAGAGTAATAGAGAGTGTGTAGCAGAGTATGTAGTAGAGAGTATGTAGTAGAGAGTAATATGTGTGTAGTAGAGAGTGTGTAGTAGAGTGTGTAGTAGAGAGTAGTGACTGTGTTGTATAGAGTGAGTAGTAGAGAATAGTGAAGTAGTGAGTGTGTAGTAGAGAGTGTGTAGTAGAATGTGTAGTAGAGAGTAGTAGAGCGTGTAGTAGCGACTGGGTAGTAAAGAGGGTGTAGTAGAGATTGTGGAATAGAGAGTGTGGCATAGAGAGTGTGGAATAGCGAGTGTGTAGTAGAGAGTGTGTAGTAGAGAATAGTAGAGTAGACTGTGTAGTAGAGTCAGTGTAGTGGAGAGTGAGTAGTAGAGGGTTCAGTAGTAGAGAGTTCAGTAGTAGAGAGTGAGTAGGAAAGAGTGTGTAGTATAGAGTGTGGTAGAGAGTGTGTAGTAGAGAGTGATGAGAGTGAGTAGTAGAGTGTGTGTAGTAGCGTGTGTGTAGTAGAGTGTGTACAGTAGAGTGTGAGTAGTAAAGAGTGAGTAGTAGAGAGTGAGTAGTAGAGAGTGAGTAGTAGAGAGTCTGTAGTAGAGAGTGAGTAGCAGAGAGGGTGTAGTAGAGAGTGTGTTGGAGAGAGTGTGTCGTAGAGAGTGTGTAGTAGAGAGTAGTGACTGTGTTGTATAGAGTGAGTAGTAGAGAATAGTAAAGTAGTGAGTGTGTAGTAGAGAGTGTGTAGTAGAATGTGTAGTAGAGAGTAGTAGAGTGTGTAGTAGAGAGTGTGTAGTAAAGAGGGTGTAGTAGAGTGTGTGGAATAGAGAGTGTGGCATAGAGAGTGTGGAATAGAGAGTGTGTAGTAGAGAGTGTGTAGTAGAGAATAGTAGAATAGAGTGTGTAGTAGAGTCAGTGTAGTAGAGAGTGAGTAGTAGAGAGTTCAGTAGTAGAGAGTTCAGTAGTAGAGAGTTCAGTAGTAGAGAGTGTGTAGGAAAGAGTGTGTAGTATAGAGTGTGGTAGAGAGTGTGTAGTAGAGAGTGATGAGAGTGAGTAGCGAATATTAGAGTAGTGAGTGTGTAGTAGTGAGTTTGTAGTAGAGTAATAGAGAGTGTGTAGTAGAGTATGTAGTATAGAGTAGTGACTGTGTTGTATAGTGTGAGTAGTAGAGAATAGTAAAGTAGTGAGTGTGTAGTAGAGAGTGTGTAGTAGAATGTGTAGTAGAGAGTAGTAGAGTGTGTATTAGAGAGTGTGTAGTAAAGTGTGTGTATTAGAGAGTGTGTAATAGAGAGTGTGGAATAGAGAGTGTGGAATAGAGAGTGTGCAGTAGAGAGTGTGTAGTAGAGAATAGTAGACTAGAGTGTGTATTAGAGAGTGAGTAGTAGAGAGTGAGTAGTAGAGAGTTGAGTAGTACAGAGTTCAGTAGTAGAGAGTTGAGTAGTCAAGAATGTGTAGGAAAGAGTGTGTAGTAAAGAGTGTGGTCGAGAGTGTATAGTAGAGAGTGATGAGAGTGAGTAGTAGACTGTGTGTAGTAGAGTGTGTGTAGTAGAGAGTGAGTAGTAGAGAGTGTGTAGTAGAGAGTGTGTAGTAGAGAGTGTGTAGTAGAGAGTGTGTAGAAGAGAGTGTGTAGTAGAGAGTGTGTTGTAGAGAGTGTGTCATAGAAATTGTGTAGCAGAGTGCATAGTAGAGAGTAGTAGAGAGTGTGCAGTAGAGTAGTAGAGTGTAGTAGTGTTGTGGACGAAGACAAATAAGTAAAACATTGGTGAAAAAGGTTGACAGTGCCTCACGGAAGTACCACCATGGGAGTACGCAGATTCGTTCTCCCCTGCACACTCAGGTTCTCATCATCAGCAACTTCCAACCAACGATTAACAGAAAAGTGTTGACAAGTAAGGAAATGAGAGTGAGGAGAGTGAATAGTAGAGTAAGTAGTAGAGTAGTAGAGAGTGTGTAGTAGAGAGTGAGTAGTAAAAGTGAGTAGTTGAGAGTGTGTAGTCAAGAGTGTGCAGTAGAGAGTGAAGAGGGTGAGTATAGTGAGTTATAGAGAGTTTGTAGTAGAATGTGTAGTAGAGAGTAGTGACTGTGCTGTATAGAGTGAGTAGTACAGAATAGTAAAGTAGTGAGTGTGTAGTAGAATATGTAGTAGAGGGTTGTAGAGAGTGTGTAGTAGAGTGTGTAGTAGAGAGTAGTGAGTGTAGTATAGAGTGAGTAGTAGTGAATATTAGAGTAGTGAGTGTATAGTAGTGAGTGTGTAGTAGAGTAATAGAGAGTGTGTAGCAGAGTGTGTAGTAGAGAGTATGTAGTAGAGAGTAATATGTGTGAAGTAGAGAGTATGTAGTAGAGTGTGTAGTAGAGAGTAGTGACTGTGTTGTATAGAGTGAGTAGTAGAGAATAGTAAAGTAGTGAGTGTGTAGTAGAGTCAGTGTAGTAGAGAGTGAGTAGTAGAGAGTTCAGTAGTAGAGAGTTCAGTAGCAGAGAGTTCAGTAGTAGAGAGTGATGAGAGTGAGTAGTAGAGTGTGTGTAGTAGAGAGTGAGTAATAGTGAGTGAGTAGTAGAGAGTCTGTAGTAGAGAGTGAGTAGAAGAGAGGGTGTAGTAGAGATTGTGTTGTAGAGAGTGTGTCGTAGAGAGTGTGTAGTAGAGAGTGAGTAGTAGAGAGTTCAGTAGTAGAGAGTTCAGTAGTAGAGAGTGAGTAGTAGAGAGTGTGTAGTAGAGAGTGAGTAGCAGAGAGTGTGTAGTAGAGAGTGTGTCGTAGAGAGTGTGTAGCAGAGTGTATGGTAGAGAGTAGTAGAGAGTGTGCAGTAGAGTAGTAGGGTGTAGTAGTGGTGTGGACGAAGACAAATACAAAGAAAAAAGTGGTGAAAAAGGTTGACAGTGCCTCACGATAGTAACACCATGGGAGTACGCAGATTGGTAATCACCTGCACACTCAGGTTCTCATCATCAGCAACTGCCAACCAACCCTTAACAGAAAAGTGTTGAAAAGAAAGGAAATGAGAGTGAGGAGATTTAATAGTAGAGTAAGTAGTAGAGTAGTAGAGTGTGTAGTAGAGAGTATGTAGTAGGGAGTAGTAAGTGTGTAGTAGAGAGTGTGTAGTAGAGTGTGTAGTAGAGAGTGAGTAGTAAAAGTGAGTAGTATAGAGTGTGTAGTAGAGAGTGAAGAGAGTGATTAAAGTGAGTTGTAGAGACTTTGTAGTAGAATGTGTAGTAGAGAGTACTGACTGTGTTGTATAGAGTGAGTAGTAGAGAATAGTAAAGTAGTGAGTGCGTAGTAAAGAGTGTGTAGTAGAATGTGTAGTAGAGAGTTGTAGACAGTTTGTAGTAGAGTGTGTAGTAGAGAGTAGTGAGTGTAGTATAGAGTGAGTAGTATCGAATATTAGATTAGTGAGTGTGTAGTAGTGAGTGTGTAGTTGAGTAATAGAGAGTGTGTAGTAGAGAGTATGTAGTAGAGAGTAGTAAGTGTGTAGTAGAGAGTGTGTAGTAGAGTATGTAGTAGAGTGTGTAGTAGAGAGTAATGACTGTGTTGTATAGAGTGAGTAGTAGAGAATAGTAAAGTAGTGAGTGTGTAGTAGAGAGTGTGTAGTAGAATTTGTAGTAGAGACTAGTAGAGTGTGTAGTAGAGAGTGTGTAGTAAAGAGTGTGTCGTAGAGAGTGTGTCGTAGAGAGTGTGGAATAGAGAGTGTGGAATAGAGAGTGTGTAGTAGAGTGTAGTAGAGAATAGTAGAGTAGAGTGTGTAGTAGAGAATGAGTAGTAGAGAGTGTGTAGTAGAGAGTGTGTTGTTGAGAGTGTGTCGTAGAGAGTGTGTAGCAGAGTGTATAGTAGAGAGTAGTAGAGAGTGTGCAGTAGAGTAGTAGAGTGTAGTAGTCGTGTGGACAAAGACAAATAAGAAGAAAAAAGTGGTGATAAAGGTTCAGAGTGCCTCACGGAAGTAACACCATGGGAGTACGCAGATTGGTTCTCACCTGCACACTCAGGTTCTCATCATCAGCAAATGTCAACCAACCCTTAACAGAAAAGTGTTGAAAAGTAAGGAAATGAGAGTGAGGAGAGTGAATAGTAGAGTAAGTAGTAGAGTAGTAGAGAGTGTGTAGTAGAGAGTGAGTAGTAAAAGTGAGTAGTAGAGAGTGTGTAGTAGAATGCACAGTAGAGATTCGTATAGAGTTTGTAGTAGAGTGTGTAGTAGAGAGTAGTGAGTGTAGTATAGAGTGAGTAGTAGCGAATATTAGAGTAGTGAGTGTGTAGTAGTGAGTGTGTAGTAGAGTAATAGAGTGTGTAGTAGAGTGTGTAGTAGAGAGTATGTAGTAGAGAGTAGTAAGTGTGTAGTAGAGAGTGTGTAGTAGAGTGTGTAGTAGAGAGTAGTGACTGTGTTGTATAGAGTGAGTAGTAGAGAATAGTAAAGTAGAGAGTGTGTAGTAGCGAGTAAGTAGTAGAATGTGTAGTACAGAGCAGTAGAGTGTGTAGTAGAGAGTGTGTAGTAAAGAGCGTGTAGTAGAGAGTGTGGATTAGAGAGTGTGGAATAGAGAGTGTGAAGTAGAGAGTGTGTAGTAGAGAATAGTAGAGTAGAGTGTTTAGTGGAGAATAAGTAGTAGAGAGTGAGTAGTAGTGAGTTCAGTAGTAGAGAGTTCAGTAGTAGAGAGTTGAGTAGTAAAGAGTGTGTAGGAAAGAGTGTGTAGTTAAGAGTGTGGTAGAGAGTGTGTAGTAGAGAGTGATGAGAGTGAGTAGTAGAGTGGGTGTAGTAGAGTGTGTGTCGTAGAGTGTGAGTAGTAGAGAGTGAGTAGTAGAGAGTGAGTAGTAGAGAGTGTGTAGTAGAGAGTGTGTAGTAGAGATTGAGTAGCAGAGAGTGTGTAGTAGAGAGTGTGCAGCACAGAGAGGGTAGTAGAGAGTGTGTTGTAGAGAGTGTGTCGTAGAGAGTGTGTAGCAGAGTGTCTAGTAGAGAGTAGTAGAGAGTGTGCAGTAGAGTAAAAGAGTGTAGTAGTGGTGTGGACGAAGAGAAATAATAAGAAAAAATTGGTGAAAAAGGTTGACAGTGCCTCACGGAAGTAACACCATGGGAGTATGCAGATTGGTTCTCACCCACACACTCAGGTTCTCATCATCAGCAACTGACAACCAACCCTTAACAGAAAAGCGTTGAAAAGTAAGGAAATGAGAGTGAGGAGAGTGAATAGCAGAGTAAGTAGTAGAGTAGTAGAGAGTGTGTAGTAGAGAGTGAGTAGTAAAAGTGAGTAGTAGAGAGTGTGTAGTGGAGAGTGTGTAGTAGAGAGTGAAGAGAGCGAGTAAAGTGAGTTGTAGAGAGTTTGTAGTAGAATGTGTAGTAGAGAGTAGTGACTGTGTTGTATAGAGTGAGTAATAGAGAATAGTAAATTAGTGAGTGTGTAGTAGAGAGTGTGTAGTAGAATGTGTAGTAGAGAGTTGTAGAGAGTTTGTAGTAGAGTGTGTAGTAGAGAGTAGTGACTGTGTTGTATAGAGTGAGTAGTAGCGAATATTAGATTAGTGAGTGTTTAGTAGTGTGTGTGTAGTAGAGTAATAGAGAGTGCGTAGTAGAGTGTGCTGTAGAGAGTATATAGTAGAGAGTAGTAAGTGTGTAGTAAAGAGTGTGTAGTAGAGTGTGTAGTAGAGAGTAGTGACTGTGTTGTACAGAGTGAGTAGTAGAGAATACTAAAGTAGTGAGTGCATAGTAGAGAGTGTGTAGTAAAATGTGTAGTACAGTGCAGTAGAGTGTGTAGTAGAAAGTGTGTAGTAAAGAGTGTGCAGTAGAGAGTGTGGAATAGAGAGTGTGGAATAGAGAGTGTGGAATAGAGAGTGTGTAGTAAAGAGTGTGTAGTAGAGAATAGTAGAGTAGAGTGTGTAGTAGAGAGTAAGTAGTAGAGAGTGAGTAGTAGAGAGTTCATTAGAAGAGAGTTCAGTAGTAGAGAGTTGAGTAGTAAAGAGTGTGTAGGAAAGAGTGTGTAGTAAATAGTGTGGTAGAGAGTGTGTAGTAGAGAGTGATGAGAGTGAGTAGTAGAGTGGATGTAGTAGAGTGTGTGTAGAAGAGTGTGAGTAGTAGAGAGTGAGTAGTAGAGAATGAGTAGTAGAGAGTGTGTAGTAGAGAGTATGTGGTAGAGAGTGAGTAGCAGAGAGTGTTTTAGAGAGTGTGCAGCACAGGGTGTGTAGTTGAGAGTGTGTTGTAGAGAATGTGTCGTAGAGAGTGTGCAGCAGAGTGTATAGTAGAGAGTAGTAGAGAGTGTGCAGTAGAGTAGAAGAGTGTAGTAGTGGGGTGGACGAAGACAAATAAGAAGAAAAAATTGGTGAAAAAGGATTACAGTGCCTCACAGAAGTAACACCATGGGCGCTCGCAGATTGGTTCTCACCTGCACACTCAGGTTCTCATCATCAGCAACTGCCAACCAACCCTTAACATAAAAGTGTTGAAAAGTAAGGAAATGAGAGTGAGGAGAGTGAATAGTAGAGTAAGTAGTAGAGTAGTAGAGAGTGTGTAGTAGAGAGTGAGTAGTAAAAGTTACTAGTAGAGAGTGTGTAGTAGAGAGTGAAGAGAGTGAGTAAAGTGAGTTGTAGAGAGTTTGTAGTAGAATGTGTAGTATAGAGTAAGTAGTAGCAAATATTAGAGTAGTGAGTGTGTAGTAGTGAGTGTGTAGTAGAGTAATAGAGAGTGTGTAGTAGAGTGTAGTAGAGAGTGTGTAGTAGAGAGTAGTAAGTTTGTAGTAGAGAGTGTGTAGTAGAGTGTGTAGTAGAGAGTAGTGGCTGTGTTGTATAGAGGGAGTAGTAGAGAATAGTAAAGTAGTGAGTGTGTAGTAGAGAGTGTGTAGTAGAATGTGTAGTAGAGAGTAGTAGAGTGTGTAGTAGAGAGTGTGTAGTAAAGAGTGTGTCGTAGAGAGTGTGTCGTAGAGAGTGTGGAATAGAGAGTGTGGAATAGAGAGTGTGTAGTAGAGTGTAGTAGAGAATAGTAGAGTAGAGTGTGTAGTAGAGAGTGTGTAGTAGAGAGTGTGTTGTAGAGAGTGTGTCGTAGAGAGTGTGTAGCAGAGTGTATAGTAGAGAGTAGTAGAGAGTGTGCAGTAGAGTAGTAGAGTGTAGTAGTCGTGTGGACAAAGACAAATAAGAAGAAAAAAGTGGTGATAAAGGTTCACAGTGCCTCACGGAAGTAACACCATGGGAGTACGCAGATTGGTTCTCACCTGCACACTCAGGTTCTCATCATCAGCAAATGCCAACCAACCCTTAACAGAAAAGTGTTGAAAAGTAAGGAAATGAGAGTGAGGAGAGTGAATAGTAGAGTAAGTAGTAGAGTAGTAGAGAGTGTGTAGTAGAGAGTGAGTAGTAAAAGTGAGTAGTAGAGAGTGTGTAGTAGAATGCACAGTAGAGATTCGTATAGAGTTTGTAGTAGAGTGTGTAGTAGAGAGTAGTGAGTGTAGTATAGAGTGAGTAGTAGCGAATATTAGAGTAGTGAGTGTGTAGTAGTGAGTGTGTAGTAGAGTAATAGAGTGTGTAGTAGAGTGTGTAGTAGAGAGTATGTAGTAGAGAGTAGTAAGTGTGTAGTAGAGAGTGTGTAGTAGAGTGTGTAGTAGAGAGTAGTGACTGTGTTGTATAGAGTGAGTAGTAGAGAATAGTAAAGTAGAGAGTGTGTAGTAGCGAGTAAGTAGTAGAATGTGTAGTACAGAGCAGTAGAGTGTGTAGTAGAGAGTGTGTAGTAAAGAGCGTGTAGTAGAGAGTGTGGATTAGAGAGTGTGGAATAGAGAGTGTAAAGTAGAGAGTGTGTAGTAGAGAATAGTAGAGTAGAGTGTTTAGTCGAGAATAAGTAGTAGAGAGTGAGTAGTAGTGAGTTCAGTAGTAGAGAGTTCAGTAGTAGAGAGTTGAGTAGTAAAGAGTGTGTAGGAAAGAGTGTGTAGTTAAGAGTGTGGTAGAGAGTGTGTAGTAGAGAGTGATGAGAGTGAGTAGTAGAGTGGGTGTAGTAGAGTGTGTGTCATAGAGTGTGAGTAGTAGAGAGTGAGTAGTAGAGAGTGAGTAGTAGAGAGTGTGTAGTAGAGAGTGTGTAGTAGAGATTGAGTAGCAGAGAGTGTGTAGTAGAGAGTGTGCAGCACAGAGAGTGTAGTAGAGAGTGTGTTGTAGAGAGTGTGTCGTAGAGAGTGTGTAGCAGAGTGTCTAGTAGAGAGTAGTAGAGAGTGTGCAGTAGAGTAAAAGAGTGTAGTAGTGGTGTGGACGAAGAGAAATAATAAGAAAAAATTGGTGAAAAAGGTTGACACTGCCTCACGGAAGTAACACCATGGGAGTATGCAGATTGGTTCTCACCCACACACTCAGGTTCTCATCATCAGCAACTGACAACCAACCCTTAACAGAAAAGCGTTGAAAAGTAAGTAAATGAGAGTGAGGAGAGTGAATAGCAGAGTAAGTAGTAGAGTAGTAGAGAGTGTGTAGTAGAGAGTGAGTAGTAAAAGTGAGTAGTAGAGAGTGTGTAGTGGAGAGTGTGTAGTAGAGAGTGAAGAGAGCGAGTAAAGTGAGTTGTAGAGAGTTTGTAGTAGAATGTGTAGTAGAGAGTAGTGACTGTGTTGTATAGAGTGAGTAATAGAGAATAGTAAATTAGTGAGTGTGTAGTAGAGAGTGTGTAGTAGAATGTGTAGTAGAGAGTTGTAGAGAGTTTGTAGTAGAGTGTGTAGTAGAGAGTAGTGACTGTGTTGTATAGAGTGAGTAGTAGCGAATATTAGATTAGTGAGTGTTTAGTAGTGTGTGTGTAGTAGAGTAATAGAGAGTGCGTAGTAGAGTGTGCTGTAGAGAGTATATAGTAGAGAGTAGTAAGTGTGTAGTAAAGAGTGTGTAGTAGAGTGTGTAGTAGAGAGTAGTGACTGTGTTGTATAGAGTGAGTAGTAGAGAATACTAAAGTAGTGAGTGCATAGTAGAGAGTGTGTAGTAAAATGTGTAGTACAGTGCAGTAGAGTGTGTAGTAGAAAGTGTGTAGTAAAGAGTGTGCAGTAGAGAGTGTGGAATAGAGAGTGTGGAATAGAGAGTGTGGAATAGAGAGTGTGTAGTAAAGAGTGTGTAGTAGAGAATAGTAGAGTAGAGTGTGTAGTAGAGAGTAAGTAGTAGAGAGTGAGTAGTAGAGAGTTCATTAGAAGAGAGTTCAGTAGTAGAGAGTTGAGTAGTAAAGAGTGTGTAGGAAAGAGTGTGTAGTAAATAGTGTGGTAGAGAGTGTGTAGTAGAGAGTGATGAGAGTGAGTAGTAGAGTGGATGTAGTAGAGTGTGTGTAGAAGAGTGTGAGTAGTAGAGAGTGAGTATTAGAGAATGAGTAGTAGAGAGTGTGTAGTAGAGAGTATGTGGTAGAGAGTGAGTAGCAGAGAGTGTTTTAGAGAGTGTGCAGCACAGGGTGTGTAGTTTAGAGTGTGTTGTAGAGAATGTGTCGTAGAGAGTGTGCAGCAGAGTGTATAGTAGAGAGTAGTAGAGAGTGTGCAGTAGAGTAGAAGAGTGTAGTAGTGGGGTGGACGAAGACAAATAAGAAGAAAAAATTGGTGAAAAAGGATTACAGTGCCTCACAGAAGTAACACCATGGGCGCTCGCAGATTGGTTCTCACCTGCACACTCAGGTTCTCATCATCAGCAACTGCCAACCAACCCTTAACATAAAAGTGTTGAAAAGTAAGGAAATGAGAGTGAGGAGAGTGAATAGTAGAGTAAGTAGTAGAGTAGTAGAGAGTGTGTAGTAGAGAGTGAGTAGTAAAAGTTACTAGTAGAGAGTGTGTAGTAGAGAGTGAAGAGAGTGAGTAAAGTGAGTTGTAGAGAGTTTGTAGTAGAATGTGTGGTAGAGAGTGAATAGTAGCGAATATTAGAGTAGTGAGTGTGTAGTAGTGAGTGTGTAGTAGAGTAATAGAGAGTGTGTAGTAAAGTGAGTTGTAGAGAGTTTGTAGTAGAATGTGTAGTATAGAGTGAGTAGTAGCAAATATTAGAGTAGTGAGTGTGTAGTAGTGAGTGTGTAGTAGAGTAATAGAGAGTGTGTAGTAGAGTGTAGTAGAGAGTGTGTAGTAGAGAGTAGTAAGTTTGTAGTAGAGAGTGTGTAGTAGAGTGTGTAGTAGAGAGTAGTGGCTGTGTTGTATAGAGGGAGTAGTAGAGAATAGTAAAGTAGTGAGTGTGTAGTAGAGAGTGTGTAGTAGAATGTGTAGTAGAGAGTAGTATAGTGTGTAGTAGAGAGTGTGTAGTAGAGAGTGTGTAATAGAGAGTGTGTAATAGAGAGTGTGCAGTAAAGTGTGTAGTATATTGTGTATAATAGAGTGTGGAGGCAGGTATGGGTTGCAAAGTGAAATTGAAAAATAATTACATTTGCATGAAAAGCTTTACAGTGAGGCTTAAAAGGGTGAACCTTTGTGCAGGGCTGTGCAGCGTGATTCAACAATTAATCATGGCGAAAAGACAAAAGCTTCTCTGTGACAAAAAATGCCGAATGCGGGTGTGTGCTTCTGTAAAGTGCAATGCACAAAGTAAACATGACATATAAGCAAAACCTGCCCATTGACTCTAAAACGCTAGATAGGGCGTGTAAGTCTGTAAAGTGCAAAGTTAAAATTGTACTTGGTGTTGGGAAAAAACTGTACATTAAAAGTAAAAGGCTAAGGCTGGGTGTGCACGGCTGTAAAGTTGCAATGCAAAAACAAACATTATGTCTAAGATATTTTTTAAAAGTTAGTTAAAAGATAACATACAAGCTAACATAACATACAAGCTTATTTGTATTGTCATGTGAAAAGTAACTTACCGTGTCCCAGTAACAGAAGTAGATGAACTTTGAGGGTGGATACCGGATGGTGCTGTCTGAACAAATGGCCGGACTGCTTGTTTTTCCTGTTTAAGTCCATGGAAAGGTAAAAAAAGATAGTTAGTTCAAGGATTACGTAAAAAAAAAACGTGTACACTTGTTCTTTAGTTTGCATGTAAAAGAATTGTTGGTGTGTAGCCGTATGTTATTTTCAGGGTGGAAGCCTTTGTAAAGGATGAAAAGGATGTGTAGGCAATATTTAACTGCAATTTTAATGGTATGTGTGAGTTGCGTGTGTGTGCACGTGTTTAATTAGCGATGCAAAAATGAACACAATGGCAAAAATACAATGGAAAAATGTAAAAGATGCCTGTGCGGCTAAAAGGATGGAAGTTGTTGTGTAGGGTTGTAAATTGGGATGAAAAAGGAAATAAAAACATGACGGTAAAAGAGAAGCTGTGTAGTGAGCATAAAAGGCTATAAGCGGTTTTGTACGTTTGTAGAATGCGATGCACAAATTAACGTGGTGGTAAAAGACGACATACAACGTTTTTTAAACTGAAAAGACTTAATGCCCTACAACCACCCCCTGGTGGTGTGCTGTGGAAAGCTAGGATGAGACAGCTTCTGGGGCACACACAGCCGCACCCAAGTTCTTCACAGGTGTTTAAAATACCTCTTGCTAGTTAATGAGACTTGGATGTTTCAACCCCCTTGTAAGAGTGCCTGCAGTTCTAGTTTGCGCTATTTGGCTAAGGAATCACCTCCCTCCCTCCCGCCTCTAAAAAAAAAGCTGCTAAGTGCCCAAAAGCAAAAGGCGGGTATGTACGGCCGTAAAGTTGGTTGCAAAACTAAACACAATGGGCCAAGAAAAGCTTCCTAATGAGGCGGAAAAGGATGTTGCAAAATGTACCGTGCTGCAAAGTGCGTTAGAAAAATAAATGTAATAGAAAAATAAAAGATGCGCTGCAAAATTGCAAGGCTAGAGGCGGGTGTCTATGGTTTGCAAAGCGCACGATGTCAAAATAAACATAGGAAGCAAAAATATCTATATAGTGAGTCAGAAAAGCTTGAAGCGGTGTGTCTGTTCGCAAATTTTCAAAATACTGTAAAAGCGTAGACTATCGAAAAGTATTTAGTACGAGAAATAGTAAAAGAAAAATTAATCGCTAACGTAAAAAAAATACATTTGGATGCAGTGTTTTAATGTACTCAAAACAGTAATGGTAACAGATGTAGGCTAATTGTTGCTTTAACTTGAGAACAGATACAAGTTTGTAAATGAAGGCCGGTACAACGATAAATGCCATAAAAGTTATATTGTTAGTGTTATGGAAATAGTTACAAGTTTGAAAACAAAAGCTGGGAAGACAATAAACGTGTTAAGAGTTATATTGTTTCAGTAAAAAAATGTGCAACAGGCGCAGGCTAATTGTTGGTGCTATGGAAACAGTAACACGTATTGAAAACAAGGCCTACAAAACGATAAACGCGTTCAGAGTTATATTGGTTCAGTATAAAAGGTGGAACAGATGCAGGCTAATGGTTAGTCTTATGGAAACAGTTAAAATGATTGAAAGCAAGGCCGGCAAGACGATAAACGCGTCAATAGAAGTGAACAACAGGCAAAACGGCATTAGAGTTATTTTTTTTCTCTTTAAAGGATTGGAAACAGATGCAGTGTAATTGTTGGTTGCAACACAGGAACAGATACACGCTGCAGCTGCTAGAGAACATGGTTAGTAGAATTGTTTTGCTCACACATTTTTGCGTGGATACAAGACAAAGTACAACTTTATAACTTACATTGTGTAGAACATACTTTGAAAATACGCTAAAATAGGCGCTAAGACAGTAGCACGAAAGTGTATTCCCATTGCAATGTTATCGGTAACTTACCGTGTTTTAGTAACAGAAGTAGATCAGCTCACAAGGTGTACGGGATGGCGTCCTTCCAAGAAATGGTTAGAACGGTTGCTCTTCCAGTTTAAGTACACTGAAAGGAAAAAAAAGGGCAGTTACTTGACATGAATAACAAAAGAGGGCAACACTTGTTGTTTAGGAACTGCATGTAGGGAAGATGTTGTTGTCTAGCCATATGTTAATTTTTGGGTGGGAGCCTACTTCAAAGGATGAAAGGGATGTCTAGGCGGGAGTTGATTGAATTATTAGTGGGGATGTGCGACTTGCGTTGAAACTGAATGTCAAAGCGTGCATGTACTAGATGGTGTTGGTGTGAAAGCGATGTGGCTCCAAGTTGTCTGCCTTTGCTATAAAGTACTGGTGTGTTCCTGAAAGCTAAACGTAAGTACGGTATACAGAAAAAAAAGCATGTACGTAAAAAACACAAGCATATATATAAAAAAATATAGGGAGTCCTACCTTCCGGTGGCTTAGCACAACCTACTTTTTGTGCGTTATAGTTACAGAGATTGGAAGTATAGTAAACACTTGCTGATTGGATATACTACGCGTGCTTTATCAAAATGTAACCGTACGGCAAATATGTTGAGTAACATTTTGTAAAATATTTAAGTTTACCTTTGGATGATGTTGTATTTTTTTGTGCTGTATGTTTACAGTAGAGAGACACATCAGTCCGACCCACGTGGGGCATAGCTAACTCAAAAAAGCACGATCAACAGATAGGTAAAAAGTGTTTATATATGTTGCAAACAAACACATGTAGTGTACATAAAAAACACGTAACATATAGAACCTTACCTGTAAACGGATTTAATTTGCTCTTAATTGTAGTAGCTCCTCTAAAATAATATTGTGTGTGGTGTAATATAAAGCAAGTGTTTAATGTAGTAAATACAACAGTTCTATAAAAAAAAGTAAAACGCACAGCTTACCTGCAGAAAAACAATTAGAAGAAAAAGCAAACAAACGCAGGCGGAACACCGAAACACAATGATTAATAATTCACCCATAATAAATGTGCAAATATACGAGAAAACATCACTAATAAGTTACATTTGCCTTAAAGTAGCTGTGGCCCGCCCGGCCATACCGTTAACCATGTAACTGTCCCAAAGATACCACTGCGCGCATATTTGAGAAGAAACAACGTGGATTCACAATTTTAAAAAGCATATTCAAAACATTTAAAACCACCCAATCACGGTCACCCAAAACAACAAGAATTAAAAAACGAAATGTAGACAGAATAGATAATAAACACGCATTAATAGTTTATCCTAAGTAAATTTACTAACAAAACATATAAAAACAATACACACATTACACTTACCTTAAAGTTGCTGCACCCCGCCCTGACGTACCGTTAATTATGGAATTTTCCCGAACATACCAATGGCCGCAGATTCGACAATAAAAGAACATAAATCAACAATTCTGAAAAGCATATTCTAAACATTTACAACAAGTGAATTACGGACCAAAAAACGAAGAATCAAAAAACAAAAGTAAACAGAATAGAGAGAAACACACATATTAATACTTCATTCAAAGTACATTTATAAAGAATATATAAAAAAAACCTCACACATACATTAGACTTACGTTAAAGGGGCTGCGCCCCGCCCTTGTACCGTTAATTATGGGACTTTCCCGAACATACCAATGCCCACAGATTCGACATTAAAAGAACGTAGATTAACAATTCTGAAAAGCATATTCTAAACATTTAAACCAACCCAATTTCACATTTCTAATCTTACAAAAACTTTATTTTTACAAAATGACTTGTACCTGTGTGTCCATGTGTTGCTACTGCTCGCTTCCTGGTGGTCCTTCACAACGGTCCTAAAAAAAACCCCAAAGAACACACAAATTACGGGAAAGAAATCAAATCGAATTAAAAAAGAAACATAGGCATAATCGAGAAAAACACACAAATTACTAATTTAACCAAAGCGAATTTGTAACCAAAATATATAGAAACATCACACATACAAAAAGAAACATAGGCAGAATCACGAAAAACACATGAATTACTAATTTAACCAAAGCGAATCCGTAAACAAAATATATAGAAACATCACACCTACATTAGACTTACCTTAAAGTGGCTGCGTCCCGCTCTGACATTCCATTAATTATGGAACTTTCCCGAACCTACCAATGCCCGCAGAGTCGACAATAAAAGAACGTAAATCAACAATTCTGAAAAGCATATTCTAAACATTTACAACAAGTGAATTACGTACAAAAAAACTATAAGAATTAGAAAAGAAAAGAAACAGAATAGAGAGAAACACACGTATTAATAATTTATCCATAGAATATTAATAAGCAAAATATTGAAAAACCTCACACATACATTAGACTTACCTTAAAGTCGCTGTGCCCCACCCTTGTAACGTTAATTATGGAACTTTCCCGAACATACCAATGCCCGCATATTCGACAATAAAAGAACGTAGATTAACAATTCTGAAAAGCATATTCTAAACATTTAAACCAACCCAATTTAAAATTTCTAACCATACAAAAACTTTATTTTAAAAAAAATTACTTGTACCTGTGTGTCCACGTGTTGCTACTGCTCACTGTCTGGTGGTCCTTCACAACGGTCCCTAAAAAAAAAATCAAAAGATCACACTCCAATTACGGATAAAAAAACCAAATCGAATTAAAAAAGAAACATAGGCAGAATCGAGCAAAACACACGAATTACTAATTTAACCAAAGTGAATTCGTAAACAAAACATATAGAAACATCATACATACATTAGACTTACCTTAAAGAGGCTGCGTTCTGCCCTGCCGTCGCCTTAATTAAGGAACATTCCCAACATACCAATGGCCGCAGATTCGACATTAAAACAAGGTAAATCAACAATTCTGACAAGTATATTCTAAACATTTGCAACAAACCAATTACGGACAAAAAAACTATAAGTAATTAAAACCGAAACGTAAGCAGAATAGAGAGAAACACATGGATTAATCATTTATCTAAAGTACATTTATAAGCAAAATATATAAAAACATCACACATACATTAGACTTACCTTAAAATGCCTGCACCCCGCCCTTGTACCGTTAATTATGGAACTTTTCAGAAAATATCAATGCCCGCAGATTCGACAATAAAAGAACGTAGATTAACAATTCTGAAAAGCATATTCTAAACATTTAAAACAACACAATTTCACATTTCTAACCTTAAAAAAAGTTATTTTAAAAAAATGACTTGTACCTGTGTGTCCACGTGTTGCTACGGCTCGCTTCCTAGTGGTCCTTCACAACGGGCCTAAAAACAAAAACAAAGAATACACGCAAATTACGGACAAAAAAAACACATCAAATTAAAAAAGAAACCTAGGCAAAATCGAGAAAAACACACCAATTACTAATTTAACCAAAGTGAATTCGTATACAAAATATATACAAACATCACACATACATTAGACTTACCTTAAAGTGACTGAGTCCCGCCCTACCGTTCCGTTAATTATGGAACTTTTACGAACATACCATTGCCCGCAGATTCCACAATAAAAGAACGTAAAACAACAATTCTGAAAAGCATATTCTAAACTTTTACAACAAGCGAATTACGGTCCAAAAAACTATAAGAATTAAAAAAGAAAAGTAACAGAATAGAGAGAAACACGTATTAATAAGTTATCCAAAGTATATTTATAAGCAAAATATTTAAAAAACTCACACAAACATTAAACTTACCTTTAAGTCGCGTTGCCCCGCCCTTGTACCGTTAATTATGGAACGTTCCCGAACATACCAATGCCCGCAGATTCGACAATAAAAAACCGGAAATTAACATTTCTGAAAAGCATATTCTAAACATTTAAACCAACCCAATTTCTAATTTCTAACCATACAAAAATTTTATTTTATCAAAAAATGACTTGTACCTGTGTGTCCATGTGTTGCTACTGCTCGCTTCCGGGTGGTCCTTCACAACGGTCCCTAAAAAAAAAAAAAAGAACACATACAAATTACAGACAAAAAAATCTCATCGAATTAAAAAAGAAACATAGGCACAATCGAGAAAAACACACAAATTACTAATTTAACCAAAGTGAATTCGTAAACAAAATATATAGAAACATCACACATACATTAGACTTACCTTAAAGTGACTGAGTCCCGCCCTACCGTTCCGTTAATTATGGAACTTTTACGAACATACCATTGCCCGCAGATTCCACAATAAAAGAACGTAAAACAACAATTCTGAAAAGCATATTCTAAACTTTTACAACAAGCGAATTACGGTCCAAAAAACTATAAGAATTAAAAAAGAAAAGTAACAGAATAGAGAGAAACACGTATTAATAATTTATCCAAAGTATATTTATAAGCAAAATATTTAAAAAACTCACACATACATTAAACTTACCTTTAAGTCGCGTTGCCCCGCCCTTGTACCGTTAATTATGGAACGTTCCCGAACATACCAATGCCCTCAGATTCTCAGATTCGACAATAAAAGCACGTAAATTAACAATGCCAAAAAGCATATTCTCAAGATTTAAAACAACACAATTACGGGCAAAAAAACAATAAGAATACAAAAAGAAACGTAAGCCGAATAGAGGAAAAGACACGCATTAATAAGTTATGTAAAGCAAATTTATAAACCAAATATATAATAACGTGATAAATACATTAGACTTACCTTAAAGTGGCTGTGTCCCGCCCTGCTGTACCGCCTAGAAAGTAAACACAAAGAAAACATTCCAAATACCAAAAGCACGTTACTTTAATAAAAAAAAAAAAAAGTACTTGTACCAGTGTGTCCTCGTGTTGCAACTGATCGCCTCCTGTTGGTCCTTCAGAACGGTCCTAAAAAAAAGAACATACACAAAATACGCAACAAAAAGCAATTGCAATTAAAAAAGCAACTGGCAGAATACAGAAAAGCACAAAAAATAATATTTTAACCAAAAAGTCACTTTGTAAACAAAATATATAGAAACATCACACATACATTAGACTTACCTTTAAGTCGCTGTGCCCCGCCCTTGTTCCGTTAATTATGGAACTTTCTTGAAGATACAAATGCCCACAGATTCGACAAGAAAAGAACGTAAATTGCCCACAGATTCGACAAGAAGAGAATGTAAATTAACAATGCCAAAAAGCATATTCTCAACATTTAAAAAAAAAACTATTACGGTCCAAAAAACAATAAGAATACAAAAAGAAACGTAAGCAGAATAGAGGAAAATACATGCATTAACAAGTTATGTAAGGTAAATTTATAAACCAAATATATAAAAATGTGATACATACATTAGACTTACCTTAAAGTGGCTGCGCCCCGCCCTGCTGTACCGCCTAGAAAGTAAACACAAAGAAAACATTCCAAATACCAAAAGCACGTTATTTTAAATTTTTTTTTAAAGTACTTGTACCTGTGTGTCCACGTGTGACAACTGATCGCTTCCTGCTGGTCCTTCAGAACGGTCCTAAAAAAAAGAACATACACAAAATACGCAACAAAAAGCAATTGCAATTAAAAAAGAAACTGGCAGAATACAGAAAAGCACACAAATTAATATTTAAACCAAAAAGTCACTTTGTAAACAAAATATATAGAAACATCACACATACATTAGACTTACATTTAAGTTGCTGTGCCCCGCCCTTGTACCGTTAATTATGGAACTTTCCCGAACACCCCAATGCCCGCAGATCCGACAAAAAAAAAACATAGATTAACAATTCTGAAAAGCATATTCTAAACATTTAAACCCACCCAATTTCACATTTCTAACCATACAAAAACGTTATTTTAAAAAAATGACTTGTACCTGTGTGTCCACGTGTTGCTACAACTCGCTTCCTGGTGGTCCTTCACAACAGTCCCTACAAAAAAATACAAAGAACACACACAAATTACGGACAAAAAAATCAAACCGAATTAAAAAAGAAACAGGCTGAATCGAGAAAAACACACAAATTACTAATTTAACCAAAGTGAATTCGTAAACAAAATATATAGAAACATCACACATACATTACACTTACCTTAAAGTGGCTGCGTCCCGCCCTGCCGTACCGTACATTATGGAACTTTCCCGAAGATACCAATGCCCCTAGATTCGACAATAAAAGAACGTAAATTAACAATGCCAAAAAGCATATTCTAAACATTTTTAAAAAACCTATTACGGTCAAAAAAACAATAAGAATACAAAAAGAAACGTTAGCAGAATACAGAAAAAGACACGCATTAATAAGTTATGTAAAGTTAATTTATAAACCAAATATATAAAAACAAGATACATACATCAGACTTACCTTAAAGTGGCTGCGCCCCACCCTGCTGTACCGCCTAGAAAGTAAACAAAAAGAAAACATTCCAAATACCCAAAACACGTAAAAAAATTTAAAAAGTACTTGTACCTGTGTGTCCACGTGTTGCAACTGATCACTTCCTGCTGGTCCTTCAGAACGGTCCTAAAACAAAAACACACACAAATTACGGACAAAAAAGCCATTGCAATTAAAAAATAAACGGGCAGACTACAGAAAAGCACACAAATTATTAATGTAACCAAAGTAAATTTGAGAACAAAATATATAAAAACATCACACATACATTATACTTACCTTAAAGTGGAACAAAAACACAATTTCATTAACAGAAGCATAACAAACACTTTTATTTAATAAATACATAAACAAACAAACTTTTACCTGCATCTCCATCACCCAGTCCTCGCCACACTGTTCTTCCAACACGGGCTGCGGTCTGCCTAAAGTAAACAAAAAGAAAACAGTACAAAAAAGAACAAACCCAACATCGCTTACCTTAAATATGCTGGTATAGCTGAACACATACCGGCGGAAGCACCCAGTCCTCGCTGCTCTGTCCTTCCGACACGGGCTGTGGTCCACCTGGAAAAGAAAGAAAAAACATTAGAAAAACAAAGAAAGCCAACATCGCTTACCTTCCATATACTGGCATCGCTGTATACATACCGGTGGAAGCAACCAGTCCTCTCCGCTCTGTCCTTCCGGCACGGGCTGCGTGTGTGCCTGGAAAAGAAAAAAAAACATTAGCAAAAACAAACAAAGCCAACATCGCTTACCTTACAGATCCTGGCATGGCTGCATACATACCGATGGAAGCACTGAGTTCTCGCCACTCTGTCCTTCCGACATGGGCTGCAGTCCACCTGGAATAGAAAGAAAAACAATAGCAAAAACAAACAAAGCCAACATCGCTTACCTTAGATATGCTGGCATCGCTGCATACATACCGGCGGAAGCACCCATTCCTCGCCGCTCTGTCCTTCCGACACGGGCTGTGGTCCGCCTAGAAAAAATAGAAAAAGGATTCGAAAAACAAACAAAGCCAACATCGCTTACCTTCCATATGCTGGCATCGCTGCATACATACCGGTGGAAGCACCCAGTCCTCGCCGCTCTGTCCTTCCGACACGGGCTGTGGTCCATCTGGAAAAGAAAGAAAAACATTAGCAAAAACAAACAAAGCCAACATCGCTTACCTTACAGATGCTGGCATGGCTGCATACATATCGGTGGAAGCACCCAGTACTCGCCGCTCTGTCCTTCCGACACAGGCTGCGTTCCGCCTGGCAAAAATAGAAAAAACATTAGAAAAACAAACAAAGCCAACATCGCTTACTTTCCATATGCTGGCATCGCTGCATACGTACCAGGGGAAGCACCCAGTCTTCGCTACTCTGTCCTTCCGACACGGGCTGCGGTCCGCCTGGAAAAAATAGAAAAAGCATTAGAAAAACAAACAAAGCCAACATCGCTTACCTTCCATATGCTGGCATCGCTGCATACATACCGGTGGAAGTACCCAGTCCTCGCCGCTCTGTCCTTCCGACACGGGCTGCGGTCCGCCTGGAAATGAAAGAACAACATTAGCAAAAACAAACAAAGCCAACATTGCTTACCTTCCATATGCTGGCATGGCTGCATACATACCGGTGGAAGCAGCCAGTCCTCGCCGCTCTGTCATTCCGACACGGGCTGCGGTCCACCTGGCAAAAATAGAAAAAACATTAGAAAAACAAACAAAGCCAAAATCGCTTACCTTCCATACGCTGGCATTGCTGCATACATACCGGTGGAAGCACCCAGTCCTCGCCGCTCTGTCATTCCGACACGGGCTGTGGTCCATCTGGAAAAGAAAGAAAAACATTAGCAAAAACAAACAAAGCCAACATCGCTTACTTTCCATATACTGGCATCGCTGCATACGTACTGGGGGATGCACCCAGTCTTCGCCACTCTGTCCTTCCGACACGGGCTGTGGTCCGCCTGGAAAAGAAAGAACAACATTAGCAAAAACAAACAAAGCCAACATTGCTTACCTTCCATATGCTGGCATCGCTGCATACATACCGGTGGAAGCACCCAGTCCTCGCCGCTCTGTCCTTCCGACACGGGCTGTGGTCCATCTGGAAAAGAAAGAAAAACATTAGCAAAAACAAACAAAGCCAACATCGCTTACCTTACAGATGCTGGCATGGCTGCATACATATCGGTGGAAGCACCCAGTACTCGCCGCTCTGTCCTTCCGACACAGGCTGCGTTCCGCCTGGCAAAAATAGAAAAAACATTAGAAAAACAAACAAAGCCAACATCGCTTACTTTCCATATGCTGGCATCGCTGCATACGTACCGGGGGAAGCACCCAGTCTTCGCCACTCTGTCCTTCCGACACGGGCTGCGGTCCGCCTGGAAAAAATAGAAAAAGCATTAGAAAAACAAACAAAGCCAACATCGCTTACCTTCCATATGCTGGCATCGCTGCATACATACCGGTGGAAGCACCCAGTCCTCGCCGCTCTGTCCTTCCGACATGGGCTGTGGTCCGCCTGGAAAAGAAAGAACAACATTAGCAAAAACAAACAAAGCCAACATTGCTTACCTTCCATATGCTGGCATCGCTGCATACATACCGGTGGAAGCACCCAGTCCTCGCTGCTCTGTCCTTCCGACACGGGCTGTGGTCCATCTGGAAAAGAAAGAAAAACATTAGCAAAAACAAACAAAGCCAACATCGCTTACCTTACAGATGCTGGCATGGCTGCATACATATCGGTGGAAGCACCCAGTACTCGCCGCTCTGTCCTTCCGACACAGGCTGCGTTCCGCCTGGCAAAAATAGAAAAAACATTAGAAAAACAAACAAAACCAACATCGCTTACTTTCCATATGCTGGCATCGCTGCATACGTACCGGGGGAAGCACCCAGTCTTCGCCACTCTGTCCTTCCGACACGGGCTGCGGTCCGCCTGGAAAAAATAGAAAAAGCATTAGAAAAACAAACAAAGCCAACATCGCTTACCTTCCATATGCTGGCATCGCTGCATACATACCGGTGGAAGCACCCAGTCCTCGCCGCTCTGTCCTTCCGACACGGGCTGCGGTCCGCCTGGAAAAGAAAGAACAACATTAGCAAAAACAAACAAAGCCAACATTGCTTACCTTCCATATGCTGGTATCGCTGCATACATACCGGTGGAAGCACCCAGTCCTCGCTGCTCTGTCCTTCCGACACGGGCTGTGGTCCATCTGGAAAAGAAAGAAAAACATTAGCAAAAACAAACAAAGCCAACATCGCTTACCTTACAGATGCTGGCATGGCTGCATACATATCGGTGGAAGCACCCAGTACTCGCCGCTCTGTCCTTCCGACACAGGCTGCGTTCCGCCTGGCAAAAATAGAAAAAACATTAGAAAAACAAACAAAACCAACATCGCTTACTTTCCATATGCTGGCATCGCTGCATACGTACCGGGGGAAGCACCCAGTCTTCGCCACTCTGTCCTTCCAACACGGGCTGCGGTCCGCCTGGAAAAAATAGAAAAAGCATTAGAAAAACAAACAAAGCCAACATCGCTTACCTTCCATATGCTGGCATCGCTGCATACATACCGGTGGAAGCACCCAGTCCTTGCCGCTCTGTCCTTCCGACATGGGCTGCGGTCCGCCTGGAAAAAATAGAAAAAACATTAGAATAACAAACAAAGCCAACATCGCTTACCTCCCATATGCTGGCATCGCTGCATACATACCGGTGGAGGCACCCAGTCCTCACCGCTCTGTCCTTCCGACACGGGCTGCGGTCCGCCTGGAAAAGAAAGAAAAACATTAGCAAAAACAAACAAAGCCAACATTGCTTACCTTACAGATGCTGGCATGGCTGCATACATACCGGCAGAAGCACTCAGTCCTCGCTGCTCTGTCCTTCCGACATGGGCTGCAGTCCGCCTGGAAAGTAAACAGAAAGAAAACATTATGAAAACAAATAAAGCCAACATCGCTTACCTTCGATATGCTGGAATCTGCATACAGTCGAAATCAGGATAAAGTCCGCCTGCAAAAAAAAAACACAAACACAAAGTGAAACAGAAACATCCAAAAGCAATTCACTAGCCCAATAAATAAATAAAAACACGCCCAGTAAGATAAGAAAGTTTTTACCACAAACGTAAGGCAAGCGAGCCAGTCCAACTGGGACGGCTCTAAAAGAGAAAAGTGAACGTCACTGGATGCTCTTTTCCAATGGCTGGCCACCGTTTAGCATAAACGGTGATGCCAGCCAATGGAAAAGAGGGGAGGGGCTTAAACCCCGCTTGTGAAAGCTACTCTAAATCATTAAATCTCGCCAGCGAGACTGCGCATGTCAGCGCAGCCTACGCTAGCCAAGACCTAAAAAGGAGCAAGAAAGGTGTCACCAGAGGGAGTGGAAGCAATTCTTCAAATTAATCCACCCCTAACACAGAGGGAAGTCCGGATGTTTTTGGGAATTGTTGGCTACTGTAGACAGTGGATACCAAACTTTTCCCTAGAAGCAAAGCCTTTATTGAGGCTGACACACAAAGATGTGTCTCAGCCGTTTCCTTGGGGCAACGATTACTTGAAAGCTTTCCAAGAGCTGTGAGAAAATCTCTGTCATGCTCCAGCACTAGGAATGATTACAGTAGGATGTTTACACTGCAGTGAGAGGGGGGACTTCACTCTCTCTGTGCTTTCTCAGATGCATGGAGATGCTTGAAAACCTGTGGCATACTTTTTGGCTACCTTTGACCCTGTAGCTGCAGAACTTTCTGGCTGCCTTCAAGAGGTCGCCGCAGTGGGTGTTAGTCTAGAAAGGAGTGAGATCATAGTGACGGGACATACTTTAACTGTATGGCCCCACAATCTGTAGAAATTTGCTGACCGAACAAAAATCCAATACATGACCCACAATAATCTCACAAAATATGAACAACAGATTCTGGCAGCTGACAACGTGACTTTAAAACATTGCCAGATTTTGACCCCATGAAATTTGTTGCCTATAACTGATGATGTTTGTAATGAAGGTGAACATGATTGCCTAGATGTCATGGATTTATGCACAAAGCCAAGACCCGACAAGCTGAGCATCAGCAGAGAGCCATGCTCCCAAGATCACAACAAAACAGGAAGAGTCACCTGTAAAGTTGAATGGCCAAGATACAGTAATCCAAGGGGACTTAGATCAAGCATGTCAGTTGATCGGATCCCACTGACTTTCACTGAGGAAACACTGAGTCTAGCTGTGGAAGTGACACAGAGGAAGATCACCACATTTTGTGGGGATCAAAAGGAGCAAGAGTGTCTTGTCAGAGGTATTCTATACCTCAGTGGACTTACTATGTAAATAAGGTACTGAATGTATCTTTGGATGAACTGTGTGATGTGAGAACTGTTTGAACCTCCATGACACCACACTGATGATATTGTTGAATAAAGCTGTTAACAAAGATTTCAGGAGTATAACTTAAAAGACTAAGACCTATTTAAAAGTGCTAAAAGACTGAAATGCAATATTCAATTACTATTTTTGTTTTAAGAAGAATTGCCTAGGCCCAAGGTTGCAGTAGAAGAGTAGGGATAACATTTTAGAAGAACACAGAATATGGCTAAGGATTGTCTATATGAACATTTCTGAATAAATAGACTTTATAATAGAGAGACTGCTTGAAACTTTATGAGTAGCATTTGGAGAAACCTCTGAACTGAACTCTTGAACTGCTGCTGTATACTTTGCTCGAAATTCTCTGATTACAGACAAATATGTGTTGCCTTGGAAATAGATGCAAGATTATTATGTGTTCTACAAGTACTGGTGGACTGCTTTGTCTAGTTTATGGACAGCCTTGATTTGTCTGCTAATTATGGCATATCTCATATTATGGCCTGCGGCCCAGGCAGACTGAGATTAGTAAGATTTCAATCAAAGGCCAGCCTTTCCATAGTGTAAAAAATGTGAGGTATTTGGGTATTCATTTTAATTCTTTGGGTTTCTGGCAGCCTCAACTCACCAGTTCATGCCTAAAACTTAGTAGGTCAGCTGGAACTATTTTTAATATATCAATATCTGGGAGGAAGGTGACTGTCTTATCTCTGTTAAAAATGTATAATGCTCAATGTGCTCCAGCTGCCACGTATGGTGCAGGAGTATGGGGCTATAAATGCTCTTCCCTCGAAATAGAATAAAATCTTAAAGCAAAAGTGTATTACAACTTCCCCTGGGCACTTCGTGTTTCTTCCTTCACGCTGAGTTAAATCAGTTTTTATTGAGAACTCTGTGCAATTGGCTCCTTTGCTTCTGTGGATAAGCATATGGACAAACCCTTTAGCAAAGTTTTGTAGATGTTATTCTAGACTGCATCAGTTTGGACAATTGGCATTTTATCCCTTGGTTGAATTACATCTCTACATCTTTTCAGGCGTTGGGGTTGGCCCCCCTGTTTTGTCCCTAGCAGAAATAATTAAAGAAGATAAATAAGGAGTAAAGCACCTCGTTTTTGAAAAGTGTGAAGAAAATAGGATGTAAGAATAGCTGGGGAAAATCGCTGTGATTACGTATTATCGGACCCTTGCTTGTGTGGAGCAGGTTTTTTGTCTAACACAAGACCAAATGCAATTGGAAAGGACTCTCCTCTTCCACTTCATTGCCCATCGATGTATTGGAAGGCAGCAATCAGGTATGTTCCTGTAATTTATAATCGCTCTTGCATTATATGTTTTTCTGTAATCATTTTGGTCACTCACGTAGAGTTTTTCTTTAACGCCTATTGAAATCATTGGGATATCTAAGATGTTCAGAGACCCTGCATCATTTGGAATTATTAAACACCCTAATTATCTGCTACATGGTGAGCTCCTTTCTTAAGGCAGCAGTTAGAGCAAGGAATACTATGGTTGAATAACCATGTATGTTCTATTTTATGATGATATTGTATTTTAACTATATTTTATGCATTCTTAGATATTTTATCATATTTGATTGTGTGATATAGTTTTATTATGCACTTCACGCTTTATCTTGATGTTGATGTTGATTATCCTTCGACCGATACGCTGTTGCCAGCATTCGTTTACAGGTTAAGGCTATTACACCGTTTTTTATCTTGTTTAGCTTATTTGGTATTGTATTTGTATGTTTCTTTTATGTTCAGGACCAGTCGAATAAAGATTTCTTTAATTGAATTGAATTGATTATTGTTAGACCTGGCATCTTTGGCGTGGTTACCCCTGACTGTTTGCCTCTACCTCCTGTATTTTTGATGCTATGCTGGATTTCGTTTTTGCTGGTTTAGATGCTTTGGGCACTTTGCCACTGCTGATCAGTGTCAAAGTGCAAGTGCTCCCTTGGTAAATTATTGTGTTGATTGGTTATCCATGATTGGTATATTTGTTTCACCTGTTAGCCCCTAGTAAAGTGCACTGCGTGTGCCAGGGCTGGTGATTCAAATGCTACTAGTGGGCTGCAGCACTGATTGTGCCACCCACAGGAGTAGCGCTAAAATGATGTCTTAGGCCTGCTTGCAGTGCCTATGTGCAGTCCAGGACTGCCATGTCGACCTGGCCAGTGCACCCACTGACCAGGCCTTATCCTTCCCTTTCTGTACATGTCAGGCATCCCTATGGTGGCCCTAGGTACCCCCCTGGGCTGGGTGCAGTGTATCTGAAAGGTAGGGCATGTACTGAGGTGTGTAACATGCCCTGGTAGTGAATTACAGCCATTTTCGTTTTTCACTGCTGAGAGGCTATCTTGCCCATAGGATAGAATGGGGAAGGCTGTTTACATGCCTATCTTCCCATAAGGGCAAGATAGAAAATCCAAGTTTGGTATCTTTGTGTTCAGAATTTAATTATACATCTTTTTAGCAAGATGGTTTTTAAATTCACTGTGTGAGAATAGCACTTTTTAGAAAGTAGCTATTCTCCTGTTTAACCTTCCTGTGTGCCTGTGTGCTGGTTGGCTGACTGGTGTCATGTGATGGGCTAGGTGGCTCCAGGAGCCTGGATGAGTCAGCAGCAGGGTGAATAGGGAGATCTGCTTTAGATGGGTGGGAGGAGTAGTCCCTGGGTTTGAATAGGGCTGCCCCTGCCAGCACAATGCTGGCTCCACCCCCTGCTGGCCAGGCTGAGGACTCTGCCTCTGCTGGCACAAAGAAGGCTCCACCTCCTGCTGAGCGTCTAAGGACCCTGCCCCTCACTCTGAAAGGAACCAGGTGCTCCAGAGCAGAGCACACCCAGGAACCGGTTTGAGCAGGGGAATCCCCCCACTGGAACAAAGAGAGACAAAGACTTGGAGGGGTATAAGAAGAGGACCCCAGACACCTAAACTTTAGATCACTTTCGAACTAGGAAGGAACCTCTGCCAAGGAGAAAGCTGAAAAGAACTGAAGAGGAGAAAACTGCCTGCTTGCTGTTTTGCTTTGCTGCCAAGGAGAGGGGAAGGACTTTTGTTGAGTCCCCTTCTTTTGATTCTGATCTCCAAGGGCCTGAGAAGAGCTGGCTCCCTGTTAAGAAGTCCCAGGAACAAAAGGGCTTCACCACCAGCTCCCCTGGAACTCTGCTGAAGGAGTTCTGACCTGCCTTGGAGTGCTTGCCCAGTCTTGGGGCCTTAGGAGGTTGTTTTGCTGTGTTTGGGAGCTGGGAAGCAGAAGCGTGAAAAAAGAGTAACTGGTACCCAACGCATCATCCGATTGTGAGTCGCAAGAACGAGAGTGCGAGGAGAATTTCATTGCGGCGTCATCGCAGCACCCGGAGTCCCCGCACCGCCGAGTGCGTCGAACATCGTTCCGGTGCGTGAAGATTCCTCATGCTGCGAGGGTCGTCGCAGAACCAGTTTGCGGGCCGCACCACTGCCGGTGCGTGAAAGTATCCAGTCGCTGCATGTGTCGACGCAGAGTCCCGTCCCGTGACGCATCGAGGGTTGCGGCGCCTGAAGTCAATGCCACGCCGCGCACCGCGACGCATCGAAGGTTGCAGCGCCAGAAGTCAGTGCTGCGCCGCGCATCGCGCCGCATCGAAGATCGTCGCATCGTACCTGTGCGTGAAGCTTCCCCCTAAGAAACCTATGCAACGAAAGCCAAAGTCATCGCATCCTCCCCCTACAGATCGGAGCCGGCGCATCCACCTCTGCTGCGTGAAGCAGGGCTGCTGCAAAGCCTCCCCAAGATCTCAGGAGTATCGCATCGCCTTTGCCATCTTCCTTGTTATAGCTTTTGGGAACCTTATCGCAACTACAGGTACTGTTGGGCACGAGAGTGTCGCATTTTGTGCATTGAGATTCGCATTGTGCAGGACACTGACTTTTACATCCTGGAGTACTTTCTGCAAACTCTTGAACTATCTTTAAAGTAATCTTTTTAATTGTATGTTGGTTTGTCTGTAGTATTTGGTCTTATGAAGTTTTTAGTAAACATACCTTATTTTTCTAAAACTGGTGTGGAGTAAATCTGTGGTGTTTTCACTGTGTTACTGTGAGTGTTGGTACAAATACTTTACACATTGCCTTTGATAGCCTAGACTGCTCAGGCCAAGCTACCTAGAGGGTGAGCAGGGGTTATCTTAACAGTGTATCCCCCTTTCCCTGACTAGAAGCAAGGGTCCCTACTTGGACAGTGGTACCTACCCTGCCAACTAGAGACCCCCAGATCTAACAATTATAATAGTATTAATAGGGTTCTATTTAACACCTGAGAGAGGGGTTAGTTCTCGTAACGCAACTACCACATTTGCACCCACAATAGATGAAGAGCTATTGAACGCATAATTTGTTTGATACCAAAGAGATGTAGTTAGAAATGGGTTTGCCGGTTGTCAGAGTATGCACCCTGTACAAGCAGGAACCACCACTCTAGTCATGGTAAGCAAGATACACACTAAAAGATAACTTGTGCTCAGTCTCTGGTAGCTTTGCACAGAGCAGTCAGGCTTATTTAAAGAGGCAATGTGTAAAGTATTTGTGGAACACACACATCCAGTAACACAATGAAAGCACCACAAAATACTCCACACAGGATTAGAAAAGTAGATTATCTTTTTAAAAGTAAAACACAACCAAAATGACAATAATCCAACAAGTAGAACTGGAGTTATGACTTTTTAAAGAATAACTCAAAAGTAGTGCTTAGAAACATATCGTGCTTAGGAGTTACTTGAGGTTGCACTGGACTGAGGAAAATCCAAAGTTTAGGCTGACCGCAATGGAGGGCAGGCCACCTACAGGTCCTGAAAAAGTACCTTGGATGGAGCGAGAGTCGACATTGAAGACTCCATGCATTGGTTCCAATCCGCATAGGCGATGAAGGCTTTAGCAATGAACCTCTTTAGGATTCAGATGTTGCAACGTCGTCGAGCCGTGCAGTCCATTGAAGCAATGCCATTAATCGGCTCCTGCATCAGCATCAAAGGTCAATGTGCCAGGTCCGATCGGCGCAAAGTTGTCACTGCATTGATTTTGATGGTTCTGTACAGCAGAAGTCACCTTTCAAGGGCCCAGGACTGGGTAGGAACCACTTGGCAGGGCAGGACTCACAGCCGGCAGAGTCCAGGTGCTGTTGCAAGGTTGTAGGAAGCATTTGATGGCCCTGAGAGTTCAGAACCGGGAAAAAGCCAGCAAGCCCTTGGTGTCACTCTGGGTTCAAGTGAAATGGGTCCAGTCCTTGTCCTCAGCAGGGCAGGGATCAGCAGGCAGCCCCACAAAGCAGAAAAACTATTCTTATAGAGCAGAAATAAAACAGAGTGGCAAAGCAGGATCAAAGCAGGGTTCACTCTTGGCAGAGTTCTTCACAGGTCTATTAGTGTACTGTTGTGGTAGGATCAAAGTCCAAGTACTTATACCGAGTTGTGCCTTTGAAGTGGGGTGATTCAAAAGCAGGCCTTTGAAGGGCACAGGTCCCCCTTTATTCCCAGCCCTTGCTCCAGACTCTCAGTAGGGGGTAATCAGTCATTTAAGTGGGAAACAGGACACTGCCAATCAGGTCCCCCTCCCTCTTCCTGCCCAGAAAGAGATAACAGAATGCAGATGAACATTGTTCTTTGTCCCACCCACCCTTTCTGTGTTTGTGACTGTCTAGAGGGAATGCACATAGTGTAGCTGTCACCCACCCCAGACATGTATTGGAGACAGGCTGCAGGCACACAAAGCAGAGAAATGCCCGCTTTCTAAAAGTGCAATTTCTAAAATAGCAATGATAAATCCAACTTTATATTCAAAGAGGATTTATCATTACTATTCCAAAGATATAAAACATAATGCAGCATACCCTTTCTGATCAGAAAATACCGCTTAAAAGTGTTTTAAGGCATTCCCAATGTTAGCCTATGAGAGGAGTATACCTCACAGAAGTGAAAAATGAATTTGGATGTTTGCCACTATCAGGACATGTAAAACTTAAAAGGACCTGTCCTAACTTTTTCTTACACATCACCCTGCTCATAGGACTACCTAGGGCCTACCTGAGGGGTGATTATATGTGATTAAAGGGGAGTTTAAGACTTGGCAAGGAGTTTAAAATGTCAAGTCAAAGTGGCAGTAAACTGCAATGGCAGGCCTGAGATAGGTTTGAAAGGCTACTTGTGTGGGTGGCACAATCATTTCTGTACGCCCACTAGTAGCATTTAGGTTGCAGGTCCTGGATATATGGTATACCATTTTACAAGAGACTTATAAGTAAACTAAATATGCTAATTGGGTATACACCAATGTCACAATATATAGGGGAGACGCACCTGCACTTTAGCACTGGTTAGCACTGGTTAGCAGTGGTAAAGTGCAAAGAGTCCTCAGGCCAACAAAAAGAAACAGAAAAAAGAGGAGTTAAGCAGGCAATAAGTGTGGAAGAAGACCACCCTAAGGATGACAGATCTAACAGATGATTACCCTTCTAACGTTTATTCTAGGTTACTGCAAGAATACACACAAGGTATGGATGCAAAAGATTGCTACGTTTGTGCACATTTACCATCATCAGCAGAAGAAGAAGTCACATACTATCACATTCCATTGTCATGTGCAGTTTCATGTAGTAAATTTCTTGCATTTGTATATAGGCGAGCATGTTTTGAAAACTTTTATTCTAAACATGATCAAATACTTTCCAGAGTGCCCCTAGTACAAAGCATGAACTTACACTCACAAGCAAAGGAAATGGACACAGATCGGTAATATTTTAGACTGTCTACACCTATAGATAGTTCTAAGGCTTATCTAACCTGCCAAATGAGACCAAGGGGAATATTTACACCCGCGAGGCTGTGCTGCATCACACGACAGAGAGGAAGCAGGAGAGTGCTATATCTTCAGAGATATGGCTCTCTCCTCCCCTTTCCCTTGCACCGGCACTGATTTCAGCTGCCGTGCGCCATGCACACACCATAGCGCTAGGGTGTGTGAATTAGTCTAGCATACGTTTTGTGCAGGAAGTGTACTCTTCCTGTACAAGATATGATACTCTGACACGATGCAAAGTTTTTCCCACTTTGTATGCGTGCTGCACAGTGCAGCACGCATGCAAAGTCGGAAAAGGAAGGAGAAATTAAAGCATTTCTCCTTCCTTGTGCCTACTTGAAAAGGGTGCACTTTTCCCACGCTAAACCCAATCTACATATAATTCGGTTTAGCATGAGAAACCTTGGGTGGTTGAATGGGAATGCCCATGGTCCACCCTTGGTATGCCCCATGGCGCAAATTAATGGGAAGAAGCGCTATATGCTGCTTCACATTTCCTTTCCGTTATTTCCAGCGCTAAACAAGTTTAGCGCTTGAAACTAAATATGGAGGGAAAAAAAATTGCACCAATTTGCGTCACTTTTGTGATGTAAACACTGCACAAAATCTTAGTAAATCTACCCCTAAGTCTTTATTAAGACATTAGAAGAAAGAAACACTAACATTACACATAGTAAGGCTAGAGAAAATGATATTTTGTGAAATTTTTGGCAGACGGAGGAAGATTATTTTAAAAAGAAAACGGTTTACCCAAAGCTGAAATTAGAAAAACAATAAAAAGGGATCATTTGTGTTTACAAAATGTAAAACACAAGAACTAGACATGTGGGAATTAGTTGCCATGAACAGACATCATTTGAATTAATGGGAGGCACATAGCACATTTTACAGGGGAATAAAACACAAGTCCAGGAGTTTATTTTGTTTGTGGACAAGACGCTTACTTTCAGTTACCTACTGATTGGGAGGGTATTTGTTATTTAGCCATATTATTTCCAAAGATGTATCATGTATATAGTATAGATGCATTAACAATGACACCAGCACACAGACACCAACTTAGTACAGATAATAGGAACCAGTTAGTAGGAAAAATATTTGGTGCAATCTTTCCACCCATAGGAGTCATACTGAAGGACGAAAAGATTAGAAAACTGTCAACAGTTATCAACAAGCTGGCAACTAGTACTTCTGTAGCTTTATTAGTTGTAAACACTGAGCTTGTAGAAATTAGATGTATGGTTTTGCAAAATCGCCTTGCATTACACATTTTACTCGCAGACAAAGATGGAGCATGTCGAAAGCTGAAAACTCAGCATTCCTGTTCAAGCATTCCCAATAAAAGTACGAAAATTCAAGAATTTGCAAAGAATATTTCAGACCTGAAACATGAATTAGAGGAGTTAGAGACACCTAGTATCTTAGTAAAATTTTGAAAGGGAATACAAACAATTGGAAACTGATTTGCAACTGCAGGAGGAGGAATCATGAAAGTTATTTTGATGCCAATACTAATTATAGTGCTTTGCTTTTTTTTCTTACTTGTATTATAAAAAAGCTGTAGATATTGCATTAACAGAAAAAAAACCAGAGAAATGAGCGAGAATAATGATTGTCTTAATGACTAATACAAAAAATTATTGAAACTCAAAACTTTGAAAAAAAAATACAAGATTCAACTCATGATGAGAGTGCTCTCTGAACGGATGTTACATGCAAAAGGTGATGGTTAAGATAACCATCAGAAGGGGGATTGAGAGGGAATTTTATTTAAATGCTAAATAATATAGTTAAAAGATGCATGTGCAATGTTAACATGCAATCTATTTTGAACTGACACAATATTAAAATGTGTGAAATCAGTACATAACCATAACTATTAGTAGGTCTCACAATCTTTAAAGCAAGCTTCATTTTACCAGCAGGAAAGTTAAACATGCTCAGATGTGCACAAATGTTTAAAAGTTGACCTCACACTCAGTTGCATAACGAAACTTGAGGGGGCCCCCCAGCAGGGTACGTGGAGGGGCCCCCTCCGGACTCAATCTGGAGCTCTCCAGCCGAAGTGCGGTGGTGAGGAGGCCCCCTGGAGCTTGGGGCCCCCCTGCACCGCGGGGGCTGCGGGGACCGGTGTTACACCTCTACTCACACTGACATTTCATTAGAGAAAGCTTCATACCATATTGCAGAATGTACTTGATTAATAATAATAAAGGTATGAACCGTTTTGCTAGAAACACTTTATCATTTAATAGAAGGACTTCATATTATTTTACACATTAAATACAATGCATGAATAGAAAATGTGAAAGTTTAACCTATTTCTTTTCCAATTTATAATGAAGAAATGTGGCGCTGAATAATGTCCGTTGCAGTTGATATTTTTACTTCATATAGCCTATTGTTTAGCTTAACATACAATTTATTTCATTAGAAGGTCAGAATGTGCTCATACCTATAGGAAAGCAGGTCTAAAAATCAAAAGACCTCATACGAAGACATTGTTTAATAAAATGTTTCATACTTCATGATAGATTTTAGTAAACCCTTTGTGCAGTCATGGGAAAGGATGGGACAAGACTGTTCTCAAGAAAAATCAAAAGCCCATTGGTTGAGGAGAGAAGTAGAAGTAACACAAAGTGCTATTTATATTAGTGTGTGCTCCTAGAGGTGGCTATCACTTTTTCTGTCTATGCTCTTGACCATACCACTTGCCCACACTGAAGCTGAATGCTAATGGATTTATGCTGAAGGCTGAATGTTGATTTGCCACCCTACCTGACCTGATTGCTGTTTGCAGTTGCTACTGCAGGATTACTTTTGCTTTTTCTTGAATAACTCGTTATGGAAAGTTCAGCTGATATTGATTGATCAAATGTTGAGCTTTATGCTCTCTCTCTCTTACCTCTTGAACTTGAACTCTTTATGGGTTCCTGCTAGCACTCATTTCACCCCATTCTTTAGAATAAGGATTATGCTTTGTTTTACCAAAAGTGATGTATTGCTTTATTTGATATGACTTGTTTCTAACCATATTTGTACTACCAATTTTGTAAACTGTTTGATGCACTTTGGACTACTTGAATAAAAATAAAAATAGCTTTATAAACCTGTTAATAAAAAAAAACCTTAAAACGAATCAAAACTCTCATTATCGAGTGAACTTAGAAATAGTATTGTGATTCTGACTTTTGTGATGTATATCCCCTGATCTACTCATACACTGCGGCAAAGGTCTTTTGCAGAGAAGTGATTGAGAGCAGGGATAAACCCGGTTGGTGTGAGACTGAGATGTTAATCAATTTTTATTCAAATTGATTCCCGCTCCAGCAACCTCAAATCTTCAACTCCTTCCTAGTTTCTTCAAAATAGAGTATGTCCCCTGCTTCATTTTTCAAAGGTATCTAACACAGACTGTGTTTGACAATGATAGGACAATCACAGGACTCTTATTCATTTCAAATATCCTGAAAGGACGTGTAGTCAGCCAGCTAGTGGGCTACACAAGTAATAGTGATTTCTGATGCAATTTTCAAACAGGATTTCCTTGTGGCCACAACACTGAAACCTCCATACTCAGAACTGTGGACAATAGTTTGCGTCTCTTTAACAAATTAAAACTCTGGTTCCAGCTTTCCTTAATTTATTGGCAGCTTTTGATGCTATTGACTAAAAATTTCAAGAAACAGAATGGATATTGAGAGAATAGTGAATAGTCCAGAACCTATATTTCTGACAGAATGAAACTCTTTCTTTAATCCTGCCAAAGTACATTGTGGAGGACCTCAGGTATCCATCCTCATCACCAACTCTTCAATGTATATGTAGAGTCATTAGCCAATATTTGAAATACATATTGTGTCTTCTTTATACAATATGGAGACAATGCTCAACTATATTTTAAAATCAAATGCTCTAACAGCTTCTAACTCTTACCTCCTCCCATAAGGATGTTCAGAACCAAAACAAAAATGAAACTAGCATTGAGCCCTCCAAGGTCTAAGGGCCAACGGTATGAAGCTTAGTGTTTGAGAATACCAAATTGCACATTTTAGCTTTTCGCCATTTGGTAATCGTAAACACTAACATACTAAAGTGTGTTTTACACTTTCTCTTGATTTTTCGTGGGTTGTAAATAGACCTACCTCATGAATATTAATGAGATAGGTCTCCGTTTGCGACCCATTGGAAATCGCAAATATCACAGGGGTGGTGGCCTCCTGGGGCTGATTGCTTTTAAATAAATCCATTTCTTTTTAAAGCAGCTCATTTTCCTTAAAGGAAAACAGAGTGCATTAGACCACTTCCTGCTCTTAAAAGATATATATTTTTACATTCTCTCTTTTTGAATGGCTTACCACCAACTTCGAGGCCCTCTTCCATGTTTACATTTTGGATTTGGCCTTAAGGAGGTGGTGGTCCCTGGGGTCCCCCTCCATATTGTTTATTTTAGCCTTGGGAGGTGGTGGTGCCTGGGGTTTCTTAAAGCCCTAAGAGGCGGCTCCATATGACCCCCATCCTTTTTTTAAAAAAAGGAGGTGGTGGTCTCCGAGGCATAAAAAATGCCCTGAAGGGGGGCCACGTGTGCCCCCCTCCATTAATTTTATAAACTCTGCATGCCCCCAGGACCTGGCCTATCCAGGGGCTTCATTAAAAACAAGCAAAGGAGAACATGCGTGTTCTTTTTTATGTTTGCTGCGGATTTGCATTCAGCGGATCTGGTTGTAGTCGTGTCTAAAATTCCTATGGTAATTCACATGGGAAACGCACTTTTTTTGACCCCCTTCCTTTTTCTTAACCCCGCTTGACTCATCACCCCAAAACTTTCCGTGCACAACAAGAATTACAAGCACACCTTTTGGGGAAAATTTTGTGAAGATTAGTCAATCATCCATAAGGATATAGGCAAGTCAAAAAACGTTTTTCTTTTGGAAATGAAGAATATATTAATATTACTACACAGTGGTATTCACTTCTGTGTCGTTATAGTTAGGACCTAGTTACCATAGGAAAATTATTTTTTGGTTTGCTAATAACTATGGTGGAGTTTGCTCAATCTTCATGAAAATTTCCAATAAAAAGTTCAACCACCTCAGCACCTTACTTGAAGGTTTTGGGGTGATCCATCAATTAGGGGCTGCGAAAAAGAGGGGTCTCAAAATGCAATTTAACAATTCAATTACCATAGGAAATTTTAGACACCACTTCAAGCAAAATGTCTGAACAGAAATACACCAAAATCAGCAGAAGGCTAGATCTTGAATTGTGATGTGGAGTAATTCTATTCGGTATATTTTGAGAAACTAAAGTTCAAAATGTTTAGCTGCCTTTACACTTGGGTTCGCCAAACTATCGCAAAAGTCCAGCGGACAAGCAACTTCAAATAATAGTGTGATCTGATTGGCCGAGGGGACGATTTTTTCCCTCTGCCGCCTTTGCTTCCAAAGGAGCAAGAAGCTCCTGTAAATCCCGCCAGAGCTCTCGCTCTGATTGGGTGGCCGCAGCTTGAAGAGAAATGTTGCAGCTGTCATTAAAGGACACAGGACTCCAATATATCGCTCCAACTCCCTCTCTAATTACCCTAGTACTTCTATCCCTGCCTACAACCTAATTTGGATAGCTGCATGTGCACTCTAGTACCATTACTCCGAGTTATATCCCAATACTTCTGAATACTGTGTATAGTATTCAGTGTATTAGGCTATGAGTGCCACTCTTAGCATAATACTAAACTTTGTATCATAATCTGCCTATAGAGTAGAAGTTCTCTCTCTATCTATACCCTAGTACAAGTGTCACCACCTCCACCCTAGTATCACTCCTCTGCTTATACCCTAACACTTCAACCCCTGTCTATACCTAATTACCTCTATGCCTACTTATGCTCTATTGCAGCAACTCCTACAATATCCTAATGCCACTAAGCATGTACTAGTACTACTGATCCTACATGCACAGTTCTACCTACACCAGGGTATCATAATACATACACATAAACTAGTACCTGTACCCTGGCCTCTCTACACAGACCTATAACCGAACACTTCTATCTCTACTAATACTCAAGTATCTCTGTTTCAAGCTATACTTAATTAACTCTATCTATACATGCTCTTTGTCTACCCTTCTCCCCCATTCTGTTGACCATGTTTTCCTTACCAGTTTTGTTGTGGCATTAATCTATCTTATGTATCCTCTTTTTCCTTTTTCTTATGTTAAAATTCCACAAATGTTTTGGTGAAATTCGCTTTCTTTGTTTTGAAAATTCACCAGCACTGGATTGTCAGACCGATGTTCTCAATTTCTTTTCTCTCCAAAATGAGGTAGAGCTTTCTTACCTACGGAATTAAAAATTGTAATTGTACTTTATTTGATGTTGGCATTTTCCATTATAGTACTCCCATGTACAATATTAGCTAAGCACCAAACATTAAGCAGACTTACTTTATATTGATTGAAAAATTTGAACTTTGTTTATTTTGATTAATTTACCGTTCTTATTCATAAGTTCATATTGCCACCTATGGTAAGAATCCAACAAGGCTATGTGCTGTTAAAACACCAAGCTGTGAGTGCTTTGCAGGCAGTGAAACTTTGAAGACATGCTGAACTCCATAACCACATGGATAAAAGAATCTCTCAAGAATGCAGCTGGTACTACTATACCAATTTATAAATACTAGTGAATGTAAAAGAAATTAGCACTGGCGTGTAGGAAGCTTCAAAGGTTAGATTAACGCATTTTAGAGCTGATGTCCGCATAACCACTCTTAATTGCTAATGGCATGCACAATTATAGTTCCTCTGTGCATTCAAGACACCGTAGCTCTGTGGGAACAGATGGTCTCAGCAGCAAGTGCTCTTGCTGTCCTGTGAGCCAGGACCAGGTCAAAGAGAGGTGTGTAATTGCCGTAGAAATCAACCTGGCCCCGGCTAGAATGCTTAAGAGTCTCTCATACTGAATGTAACTGGGTCATAATCTTTTTAACTATTTGTTCGTCCAAAGGTCAGCCTCTCGACAGCTCCCACAGAGCAACTGTCATGCATGTACCAACTGTAATTGTCATTATGTGTGAGGAAGGAACATCAGGGCATATTATCAAGACAGGCGATAAAATTATCGCCGCTTGAGCGGCAGGAAACTGCCACTAAAACGGCGATAATGGGCTTGATAATATGCTCTATGGAGTTCCAATTGCAGCTCAGGTTGGATGTCCTTCACATCTAACATGGGCTTCAATTGGAATTAAATAGAGCATATTATCAAGCCCATTATCGCCGTTTTAGCGGCAGTTGTCTGCCGCTAAAGGGGCGATAATTTTATCGCCTGTCTTGATAATATGCCCCATCATTGTTGGAAAACTGACGATACATGCGTGTGTGCATCAGCGTGTGTGCGTGCATGTGTGTGTGTGTGTGCATGTGTGTGGCGACCATGCAAGTAAGTAAAAGATGTAGCAGATGACGTGTGAGATATTTCAAAAAGAATTTGGGAGAAAAGTCTCAGTGACACACTATAGATGAAAGGGTGTAAGGGTCTGGAGGAGAGCGGAGTGATTGAGGCACTTCAAATGCCACACACCCTTCCTCAGACGTACTAATATTCAAGTCACAGTCTAATATGCTCAGAATTGTTCAGTTGTTTGCATTTTCAACAAAATCATTGATATTTACCATTAATGTGATACTGCTAACAAGCATTGACAAAGATAATAAGTCTGGCTTGTTTTAGGCATATTTTGTTGTTGTGCGATATGTCTGGATACAGTAATGGGGAAATTCGGGAGACACAAACACTGGTCATTGCTTTGATTTACTTGCAAGAAACTGATACTGGAAATTTCACACATTTGACAGTTAGACTGCCACTCAAACGCCCACTGAAACCCTAGAAATGTCACACTTAAGCAAACTAAAGTCTTGGCATGTATGAGAAATCATTAATTTTTTTTTTTTAAGTTCTGGTGTATCCTGGAGCAAAACCACGTATTAACGTCATATGTCAGAGCAACAAGATTGTAGTTTACTTTAAGACTTTGACAGCAGGAAAGATTTTTAAATCAGTGAATGCTAATGACTTAACAGACCACTAGATGTCAAAAACGTTCAACGAATACACACAATTTAGTGTAAAAAACGTGTAGGTTACTTCAAACTGTTTTCAATTTCCAGAATACAGCACAGCCTAGTGTTCTCTGTGAAAGGTGCATTGGCATGGCCTTTGGCCGTAACAGTGAATATTCTTCTCCGTGTTAATCATGGTTAAATGTCTCTTCTAATTAACGGCAGCTCTGAATAATAACAATAACTCGTTTTGTATAGCCAGTCGCAGCCGGCATGACTAGCAGGTCGGGCGGGGGGGTTCGCGCAGGGAGTGGGTCGCGCGGGCGTGAGGTTAATTTAAAAAATGTCAACTTTCCTTCGCCTCCAGTCCCGCGACGCGTCTCCTCTCTCTGCGCCTTACAGGAAGCAGGCAGCCTCCCTCTCCTTCCCTAAGCCAATCGCAACACTGCAATGGCAGCGTTGTGATTGGTTAGGACACTGATCCCACAGGCGTCTATGGGGAGGCCATTTTCTCTATGTGGGCTGCATGCAGCCTGCATAGAGAAAATGCATAGAGAAAATGCAGAGTGTTCATGACTGGTTTGGGCGGTCAAACAGTCAGCGCCCACAACAGTGGGCAAGCCACTCCTCCCCTGCCTGGAGCAGGAACGAACCACCCAAACCCTGTCTTCTGCTTTCTCGCAATGCAAGAAGCAGAAACATAAAATGGTATTTAAAATACCATTTTATGTTTCTGCTTCTCGCACTGTGAGAAAGCAGTGGGGCGACGCTCCTCCGCCCACGTGGTGGAGCCGCCCCTGTGTATAGCACGTATTACTGTGCCCTTGATTTTGGCAAGGGCTTCCAATAACAGGTTTCACTTAGGTCATTAGATGAGTACTCAATTTACCAAGATTGGATGGAAAAAAAATGAAATAATTTTGCTACTTACCACGACCAGCATATCACAAAAAAGCCGCTGGCGGGTTTATGCTTTCAGCCCTCTCTTATGTCAAATAGAGAACACACATTCTAATTCCTCCAGGTATGCTCCTTCAACCTGTGAAATAACCAAGCTGTATGCGAATACCGGATAGAATAAATGGCTTATGTTACCTCTATCATTTAGTTGCGTTTAAGACACAATTGCTCAACTAAAGGAAAATATAAAGAACATGCTGCTTCTCTTGCTTTGCAGCTTAAGGAAAGGCAATATCCTAAGAAGCTGATTCGTCAGTCTATGAAACGGGCATCCAATAATAATATAGATGCGCTCTTGGAAGTCAATATGGCCAGGTCGAATACTTCTAGACTAACGTGTGTGAATACATTCAGTGCCGCATCCAACGGTATTCAGAAAGCCATCAGAAGATATTGGCGGTTTCTGAATATTGAGAATGAAACTCTACTACCACCACTCTTTGCCTTCAATGAAGCTCTAATATCAAAGACAGCTTGGTGCACACATGCCCATTTGGCAAGACCCTGACAACGTCAACTCAGAACACACTGTGGAATTTGCCACCAGTCAGGGGGCATCACCCCTGTGGGTCTTGTGCGGCTTGTCCGCAAACGAGTCATACGACCACGGTAGACATTGGAACCGAGAGACCCTGGTCTAATTGCAGTAGCGAGAGACTTATCTATTTGATAACGTGTCCCTGCCAATTGAAATATGTGGGCATGACGACCCGAAAAATCAAACTTCGCATATCAGAGCATAAGAGCAAGATAAGGTGTAATAAGCAATCTACAAAACTGACTAGTCATTTTTTAACTCTCAAACACAGAGCTGATGAATTACGCCTGACAGTTTTAGAACAACCTGCCATTTCCCCTCATGTCACAGATGTCACACGATTCCTTTTTCAAAAAGAACATCGTTGGGTTTTTAAGCTCAAGAGCAACAGAATACCTCTCAATGATGACATTCCCTGGACCTTGCTATAATCCCCTTCAAAGGTCAGCCTTCTATTTGAAATATTAAGATGATTAGGTTCTTAACACCTAGTTAGAATTATGACGCATCCGTTTTGGGTATACTCCATGTTTAAGTGACATCGTTGTACTTGTTTGTTACTTTGAGATCTAATCTACAATTATGATCTAAGAAGCTGGTTAGATATTTTTCTCCTGATTACTCGGTAGTGATTATGACGTATCTTTTTTGGGGACATTGGAGCTGTGCTTGATCATGACTTTTCTGGACATACACATATACACTAGGGCATGATGCGAGCGCTCATTTTATTTCTTGCTATTTCATGACTATGTTACAAATGTTTGTATGCACGATTTCACTTTGTAGACCGTCCTGTTGAATTTTATGAATTTTTAATGGGATTGTTCAGACGATATAGCTTCTATCGTGTGTTTGATATCTTGGCCGATTGCTCTGAATGCAAGTTCCATTTCCTCACGCGAGTGCTTATGTTACTGATAGTATAATTACGGATTATCCTCAAATTAGACCAGATCCCTTTATTGGCGAGGAGAGCGGCAGTATGGGGTATTTCTCTGACTGGTACTATTTAGAAAAACGTTGTTTGATGCGGCACATTTTTTACGAGGCTGATATTTCGGCAGCGTATTGCGCTACATTTCCCATCATTCTAAGCGCCTGACCGCATCATGTCCGGTGCGCGTCTGTTTGGTATTCATCTTTACGGTATATATTGGCAGTTGAGAGCCTCATGCGGTGCCTCCGGTTGCAGCCTTGTACAGCCCAGGGTACTGACGGAGAGGTAAGTTCCTCAACAGTAGTGATGTTTTTCACACGCATCTATACGCGGCTTTGACTAACATGAGTGCGCTGTTGCCGTCAACAAAGCCATTTTGCAGCTTTAATATAGTCGTACCCTGCTTAGTCTGTGGGTACGTGCTGAGATATAGTGCAGACCCTTTACGGAATGTGTGGTCTCAATAGCACGAGTTTGGCCTCGGCGAAAAGTGTGCTATTGCTGTAGGCATTTCCACAGAAAGATCTTGATAGAGTTACATGAATGCTATTGGTTTTGAATAAATCAAGGCATTGTCTTCTCGAGCCTATTGTCGAGTTAGACCAATACTCTCTTTAATATCATATTTGCATTGAGTATTGGGTGGCCACATTTAAGATCTGGAGATTGTGGTGTTACTAGAAGCTAGATTGCTTCATTGACTTTTCCAACGTTGGGGTTGGAGTTTGCCTAATTGTTTGATGTACTGTTTTTTGTATATAGAGTCTTTTCATTAGCCCGGAGTTGTTGACACTAACAGAGCACACAACGAGATCGGCAGGTACTCACAGTGTATATTCAGTGAGATCACTTAAATGAAATTATAGTTTTCTCACAGTTGGATAACCTCTCTTGTTTCAGAGCGGTGCCTCACGTCCTCAGCTGTTGCCAGGTGAGGTGTTGTCCCTTACTCGCAAGAGACGGGTAAGTTTCGTCTGTACATCAGGGGAGTTGGTTTGATGCAATTCTATATGTATGTATCTCACTTACATCTGATTAACTGAAGTCCTGTAACTTTCTCAACACAAGTTGACTTGTACACATGGACCCTCTATCTGAGATCTAGTGTGGTATAGTTTGTATTGTGTCCATTTAAAATCTTTTTGGTCACACTTTTGTTTATTTTAGCACTTGTAACGCAGTGGCAATTTATATCTAGGTCCTGAAGAAAGCTAGACACCAGTAGGGTAATGATAGCTGAAACATGTTGACCACGGTTGCAGTTATTATGTTAAAACTGCCATATTTGCACTGTTTTTAATCCTGACATCATGAGACAATCATTAAAGAATTCTATGCCTCCTGATAGTTAGTTTTAGTTCACATTAGCACATTTATTGCTTTAGTTTGCACTGCGCTCATCACTCACATTCCATAACAACAGCTCTTCATTCTGGGTTTTAGGCACCCTCGGATAGTGATAACACTTATAAAAACATCCCTGTGCTCCTCCCTCTTAGTGAGGGGGTTGTGGCCCTCGACTGTACTAGGATTTACAGCTGGGAGGAGGTCCCAGATGATGAAGCATGTCACCTCGGTGAGTGATGGGATTCCGTCCTTTAAGGTAGGACTTCCTGTGTAGGTGTAGTTTCCCAATTTACGTACAGGCACATAGGTCATCATAGGTTTAGGTGACTTCCAGAGACCCTCTGACTTGTTTGTTTTGTATATGTAGATTGGGGATTTAGTCTGAGCTGGTCTTTAAACCTCTCACTTTGGCCCTCCCTTCCTAATTTTGTATTGTTACCTCTATTATTTACCCATTGTGACTCAGTGTCGCTATTTTTCGTTTGAATTCAATGACATGCTAAGGTATAACATGTATAATCATTCAATACATGTGTTCATGTATAATCTCATATTTTGATTGATTATAATGTGTGATTTTTATTCCATATATAGCTAACCCTAGTTAGGTTGTGTTCGTGTTAAAGTTAGCATTCTTTAGTGTAGGCCACATTTTAAAGGACTAAATATTAATGAAATGTATTTCTGCTCGATATGCATAATTTTTTCCTCTTTTCAGACACAAACTCAAGTGTTCCATGGTTAGTCTGGAATGTTATTGTTTAGATTGTAAGTGAAGGTAATTTCTTGCAGTTTACTAATTTGGATAGTAGATTTCTGCTGGAGATGAAGAAAAAGTCCTCCCTTTGCCTGATATCTCTGAAGGCCATGGGACTGGAACTGCTTGACAACCTACAGGGTTCAGGGTGCCAATATGCAGAGAAATTGGGCCACTGTGGGATTTCGCTCAGTATTTGGGTTCTGCGATGTGGTCACCTCTCTGGCCTATCTTTGGGTCTCTACACAGTGTTTCAGCCAATACCCCCTAGCGGCCAATTGAACACGATGGGGAAAAGCACCCTGGGACATCAAGAGAGATTTGACTCACTCACGGCTTTCATCAACTTGAACAAGTGCAAAACCAGGGATCAGTCGGAGAGGTTGGCAAATGTGCTTGACTTGAATATAACACTCTTCATTGTGTGATAAACTAAACGTTATTTTGCTTCTGCTTTGCAACAAAGCAGTCAAATTTCATATTGATGTGATCAATGCATTCATAGAAATTGCCCTGGTGGAAAGCAGTGTAAGAAAGCCAGTCAACACTGGCAAAAGGGTGCTTGTGTCTGTGTGTATGTGCATGGCCAGACTGGAAATCAAAATGAGTCCTGGCAAAAATATTCAAGCTATTTCCATATTGCAGGAGGCCATGACTAGAATGCAATGGGTGCTGTCATGAGAAGCTGCTGCCTGAACCTCCCTGCCTAACCTGGCCTGGTCCTCCGACCAGGCCTGGCCTTTTCAGATCCAACTCTGCCGCTGCTTAAAACTGATGCCTCTCGTCTCACACTCTCGCCTCTCTCCTCTACCTTGGCCTCTTTTGCACTCCAACTCCTTTGCTCATTTGCTTTTGCTTTTTCCCTTCTGCTCTTTTGCTGTTACTCTTTTGCTTTGCTTTTTTGCTTTTGCCCTTTCTTGCTCTATCACTGTCACTTTTGCTGCCATCACATCCACACCAGCGACCATTCGAACACCTGGATTTTAAGCTCAGCATCGCAAGCAACGCCATCCTATGAGTGACCCTGCTCTGCAGACTATCCAGATCCAACTGAAGAAACACCATTGCCGACTTCATCACCCCACTGGTGCTCATGTTGAGCTTCTTCATCCTTCTAGGGAATCTCAACTTTCACCTGGAGGACGACACTGACACAAACACCAACTACCTCCTTGAAGATCTGAGCATGATCTAACTCACCCAATGGATCAATGACCCTAACCACACTGCTGGACACCTTCTCCACCCAGCTTTGCTCACATGATGGTGGACAAGCCCATCACCCTCACATGGACCAAGCACTCCTGCGTCCGAGTCACCCCCACCAAAACTGCATGACACAACTGGAGCAAGGCAACCAAGGAAAACTGACCACAAAACTCCAAACTCACTGCACTTCGCACCTAGACAACCTCATCTGCTGCATCAATAACTTCAACACTTGGATCACCTCCTACACAGACAATCTGGCCTCGCTCAAAACCATTGCTACATCACGGACCAGACCTCAGACAAACTGCTACACGAATGACCCACGACTCTGCAAACACAACTGCAATTCACCGGAATGACTATGGAGATACACTGTAACAACCTACCCCTCCATGTCATAGGCGATAACTCTATCATAAAATTCCACAAGAAATTCAAAACCTGGTGGCAGAAATTGGGTTTCTAATTGGCAGAGGCATGCACCCTGTCCAAGCATGAACCACAATCTTAGTCAGGATAAATCAGTAACACACTCTAAATTAACCTGTGCTCACCCTTTGATAGCTTGGCACAGAGCAGTCAGGTTTAACTAAGAGGCAATTTGTAAAATATTTGTGCAGACAACACACAGTAACACAGTAAAAACAGCACCATAGGGCTCCACACATGTTTAGAAAAATAACCAATATTCTTATGAATAAAACAAGACCAAAACCAAAACGACAAAAATCCAATAAGTAGAAGTCAAGATATGAATTTTTAAATAATAAACTGCTTTGTAATGCTTAGAGACAACTAGTGCCAACCGGGGCTATCTGGTCATGCTTGACCGGGGCAAGTCCAAAAGTTGATGTTGACCCCGATGGAGCAGGGATCAGATACAGGGACCAGCCTTGGCCCGCTGAACACTATCTTACCTGTGTCGATGTCGCGGGTGGTGCATGAGGCAAAGGAGGTGATGCATCACTGTCAATCCCACAGATGTAGGTGATGTGTCAGTTCTGAGCTGCGCAAACTCAAAGATGCATTGAGAGTCAAGATGAAATAAACATCAGGGTGATGCATCATCATTGAACCGCTGAGATATAGACGAAGCGTGCCTTACAAAGTGATGTGTTGGCATCAAGCCATGCAAAGTCGGAGATACGTCAGACACAGGGGATAATGCGGTATCCACAGTTCATGCAGCAGTGGAATGCGGTGTCTGCAGTTCATGCAGCAGTAGCAATGCATCAGTGTTAAAGGAAATGCACTGATTTCAATCGGCACAATGTTGTCGATGCGTAGATTTTCTGGGTTCAGCACTGAAAACTCACTTACAAGGGCCCACGACTGGATTGGCACCACTTAGCAAAGCAGATTCTCCAGACAGAGTCCAGGTGCTGGTTGTAAGTTATATCCCTGAAACTTCAGAAACAGGAGGCAAGCTAAAACGCCCTAGGAGATACGTTGATTCGGGAATGAAGAGATGTAGGGCAAATCATTTTTGGGGCGACTCTGCAGAAAGGGCTGTTTCCAACACCTGGCTATTCAAATGGCTCCCAGTCAGTGTGCCCTCCTACTTCTTAAGCTCTCAGGATACCACCCTGGGGAAAATGTGTGCAATACAAATTCACATAAAAATACATAACTTCACCTCTGGGAGTCAATGTATAATTAGTTTTATGCTTAGATTGTTGTCTACTGGGTGAATCACTTTCTGTTACAAGGTATGCCAGCAAATACTTTGCTATGAAGGATTTTAGGATAAATGAGCAATTAAGTAACTATACCTATTTGACCTAAAGGTAGATCTCAAATATTTGTTTTTTTAAAATTCATCTTGGCAACTTCTTAAGTGCAACACATTTCCTTGTGGGTATCCTGGTGTTAGGATTGCTCCAGTAAAAATCACTAATACCTAAAACTAAGATGAGCTCTTGAGAGAAAAGACATGTCTTAAAGAACATGCAAAAAGTGAGATGATTGAGAAAAGCTTAAAGAAGAGGAAGAGAATTACATTTTTTTGGCTGCTACATAGCAATGAATTTTCCTCTCTGTCTTGTTTCTTATTTCTGGGGCACACAAAAAGCTGATCCATACAATGCTTTAATTAATCTCAGCCACCATCATTATTTTGCACACCATGCCACCCCAGTTTGGACCCAGCCATATGCAAATCAGTCGAATCTTCATGGAGCGGCGATGTTTACATCTTAATCTTCGGGTATAGTCATTAAACAAATGCCGCCAATGATCGTATGGGCTTTTGCTTGTCTACAAAGAGAGTTTAAAAGGAGCAAACTTTCAGTATCAGTAATTCAATTTACATTTGTGAAAATAGAGAGAATTTGTGTGAGTTAAAGGGTTTTTATTAACAATTTAGTACATTCAATTTATTTAATTTAGAAATTATTATTTAGTCATTATTCGTACAAATTCAAATAATCCGTTATTTGATATTAAAAATAAGATAAAATACAATATTAGCAAAAACTATTGTCAAAATACTTATAATGCAACAACCGTGTTCCATAATGGAATTTCACAAATGTAAATTAAATTGAAAATAAGGTGTCAGTTCAGAAAACCAATATAAAGTTCTGATGAAAGAATAAAATGCATAAGCATGAAGCCTTTGCACTTCAAGTAAAAGATAATGGTTAAGCTGGAAAGTATTCTCAGAGACAAATCAGCAAGCATGTAGTAAATAGGAATAGGCTCAAAAGGTAATTTCTCATGAGGAGAGATATAGTCTCAAGAAACCCAGGGAAAGGATCGCCATAATGCGACAACCTACTCTAGTAATGCACACTAATATAAACACAGTAAATATGAATTGAAACAAGTATCACATTCTCCGTTCAAAGCATCCAATAGGATTTCAGTAAACTCCTGGGAGTAGGTACACTCCCATTTCTCACGGCTACACCATAGGCCACAGATACAAGTCCTTGAAAATATACTTCGTCCACATTTTGCAGACAGTTATTCACATGAATTATCCTTCTTGTTGACTGCTCTCCTCTCTGTGAGAACCTCACTATCAATTGTCTAATACAAAACAATTGCCCGTTCACTAACTAACAGGAAACTTCTGGAAAGAGACAGCGTCTGCACTGAAGAGAAAACATCTTCTGCAAAACAACAATTTAGCATCAAAACAGGCATTTTAGTGTTAGCATATAAATCCTGTTAATATGGCATCAATGGATAGGCTAACTTAAGCCAGTACATTATCATTTCTTTTGTATGCTTATAATGACCAAGTATGATTGCTTACAGCAAAATGTTTAATACATAATATGTGTTTATAACATAATACGTTTATATAGCATCGACTTTTGCACTTTTCAGCTAAAGGTGTTTTTATTTGCAATATGAAGAAATTTGCTTCATCAGTTCTTCTCTCGAATGGTTAAATTAACCCTAACAATTTCCCACAAATGAATTTCTAAGATGCACCTTCCTTCTCACCCTTGCTATGTAATCAATTTTGTTTCTCGAGGTTTCAACTTCCTTCAGCTTTTTGTATATTTTTTTTTCTGTTTTCTTTCTTCCATTTCTATTTCTTTTTTCCTTTGCCTTTCTCTTTCTTTGTTTTTCTGTCTCTTTAAATAAACATTTAAATCACTTATATAAAGCAGAGAAACATATTAAGCAAATGTCAATGATTAATGCAGGTTGTAACATGATTCTTAAAAATCCACTTCCTATAATTACAAGCTGATTACCGCTAGTAAAAGCACCTTTGCCTAATGTGCCTAACACACTGGTATTTTCTAAAGTTTCTAATTTAGGTTTTAAATTAGAAATGTTATTTGCAAATTCTTCTATCTTTCTACTCTCCTCAGGTATGTATGAACAGCAATGTTGAGCCTTCAACATTATACTGACCGCTTTTTTATGCCAGCAATATGTTGAATGCTAATCGATCTTGTAAGACCATTTATTTAATAGCCACTAATTCTATATTAGCCCCTTCCATGCACATGACGGCCGGGAGCCATCGTGCGCAACAGTGCTCCTGTGTGCACGACGGCTCCCGGCCGTCATGACACATGGCCCCAGAAATCCCTCTGGTGCAGGCACCAATGGGGTTTCTATGTCTCCCCTGTAGCCTTGGGAGCTTCCCCAGCTCCCGAGCCCCCCCCCCATTTCAGTGAAATGAGGATCAGCGCGCACGTCGTACTGACGTCATTTCACAGAAACCGAAACTGAAATGAGCCTTTAGGCTCATTTCAGTTTCACTTTCTAAGTGCTCAGGGGGCTATCTCAGCCCCCTGAGCACGTAGAAAGACGGGAGAGGTATCATTGGAAAGGGGAGAATCTCCCCTTTCCAATGGTACCCGTCCCAGGAGGGCGATCCCAAAGTAGGGATCCACCCACTAGACACAAGGGGGGCGGCCCCTTGGGCAAGGGCCTTCGCTCCCCCCTATAAATATTTGGCATAATTCAGTCTTTCTGCCCCCCCTGGGGGCAGATGGGGGCCGTAGCCCCCAATCTGCCACCCTGGGGGGCAGAAAGCCCACTAAACACCAGGGTTTGTTTTTGCGCATTTGTTTTTAGGGTGGGGGCTGCCCAAAACAGGCATGCCAATGCACCCATCCCTGCCACCATTAACGCCTTTATTCCCCCCTGGGGGCAGACGGAGGCAGTAGTCCCCAATCTGCCCCCCGGGGGGGGGGGGGCAGAAAGCCCACTTGACGTCAGGGATTTTTTGTTGCCATATGTAATTAGGGTGGGGCCTGCCCAAAATGGGCATGCCAATGCCCCCACCCCGCCACCATTACAGCCTTTCTGCCCCCCTTGGGGGTAGATGGGGCAGTAGCCTCCAATCTGGCTCCCCTGGGGGGAAGGGGGCAGAAAGCACACTAAACGCCAGGGATTTTTATTTGCGCATTTGTTTTTATGGTGGGGGCTGCCCGAAATGGCACCCCCTGCCACCATTACAGCCTTTCTGCCCCCACCTGGAGGGCAGATGGCGGCAGTAGCCCCCAATATGCCCTCCCGGGGCTGCAGAAAGCCCACTTGACGCCAGGGATTTTTCATTGTCATTTGTAATTTGGGTGGGAGCTGCCCAAAACAGGCATGCCAATGCCCTCACCCCCCCTGCCAAAATTACAGCCTTTCTGCCCCCCTTGGGGGGCAGATGGGACAGTAGCCCCCAATATGCCCCACGGGGGAGGCAAAAAGCCCACTAGATGCCAGGGATTTTTCTTTGGGCAATTTGAATTAGGGTGGGGGCTGCCCAAAATGGGCATGCCAATGCCCCCATCCCTCCACAAAAATGACAGTCTTTCTGCCCCCACGGGAGGCATATGGGAGCTGTAGCCCCCAATCTGCCCCCCGAGGGACAGATAGCCCACTAGAAACCAGGGATTTTTTTTATTCGTGTAGGGGCTGCCCAAAATGGGCATGACAATACCCCCACCCCCCAGAGAAATTCCAGTCTTTCTGCCTCCAGGAGGGCAGATGGGGCAGTGGTCCCTGATCTGCCCCCTGGCAGGGCAGAAAGCCCACGAGGCACCAGCGATTACGCTGGCTTTTTCTATGCGTGGGTGTGGGGGCTGCCCAAAATGGGCATACCAATGCCCCCGACCCCACAAAAAAATAGCCACAGTCTTTCTGCCCCCCTTGGGGGCATATCGGGGTGAACCCCCCTCCCCTGATTCCCCCTCAGGGCGGCAGAGAGCCCACTAGGCTCCGACTTTTTTTTAGCAATGTGCCTACCTGTGGATTTTGGTCCCTAGTGCAGCTGGCACATAGGGAAACCTAGCAAACCTGTACATTTTTTTAAAACTAGACACCAAGGGGAACCCAGGATGGGGTGACTTGTCTGGCTTTCACCAGGTTCTGGTACCCAGAATCCCCTGCAAACCTCAAACTTTGTGAAAAGAAAACACATTTTCCCTACAATTCTGTTGTGGGAAAGTTCTGGAATCTGCGTGGATCCACAAATGTCCTTCTACACAGCATTCCCCCAGGTTTATCGATAAAAATGGTACCTCACTCGTGTGGCAGGCCCAAGTACTCGTGACAGGCAAGGGCCCAAAACGTATTGAGGTGACATCAAAATTACCTATCACAAAAGGGGGGTCACCTGGGTTTTTGGCCCCGTGCTCGGCGGCCAGCTAGGGAAACTTACCAAACCCACACATTTCTGAAAACTAGACACCCGGGGCATTATAGGGAGGTATGGCTTGCGTGGATACCCCAACTTTTTCTTACCCAGAATCCCCTGCACACCTAAAATTTACACCTCACACATTTTTGTATAGGAAAGTTGTGGCATCACCAGGCTGAATTTTCCTACCACCCAGCGTTTCCCCAGGTCTCCCGATAATAATGGTGCCTCACTTGTGTGGGAGACCCAAGTACCCGCGACAGGCAAGGGCCAAAACATTTTGTGATAGGCAATTTTAATGTCGCCTCATTACGTTTTGGGTCCTTGCCTGTCGCGGGTACCTGGGCCTCCCACACGAGTGAGGCATCATTTTTATTTTTTCAGCTAAAGTTTGCAGGGGATTTTGGGTAAGAAAACTTTGCGGGATCCATGTAAGCCATACCTTCCTGGAATCCCCTGGGTGTCCAGTTTAAAAAAATGTATAGGTTTGCTAGGTTTCCCTAGGTGCCGGCAGAGCTAGGGTTCAAAATCTACAGCTAGGCACCTTGCAAAAAAAGGGGTCGGTCTTCACTGTGAAAATGTGGTGTGTCCAAGTTGCGTTTTGGGACGTTTCCTTTCGCGGTAACTTGGTCTACCCACACAAGTAAGGTACTATTTTTCTCGGAAGACTTTGGGGAATGCAGAGTGGGTGGAAGTTTGTGGATCCACGCAGATTCCAGAACTTTCCACCACAGAAATGTGAGGAAAATGTGTTTTTTTTTACAAATTTTGAGGTTTGCAAGAGAATCTGGGTAACAGAACTTGGTGAGAGCCAGTCAAGTCACCCCATCCTTGATTCCCCTCGGTGTGTAGTTTTCAAAAATGTATAGGTTTGCTAGGTTTGTCTAGGTGCAGGTAGAGCTATAGTTCAAAATCTAGAGCTAGGCACTTTGCAAAAAAAGGGTCAGTTTTCACTGTGAAAATGTGGTGTGTCCACATTGCGTTTTGGGCCGTTTCCTGTCACGGGTACTAGGCCTACCCACACAAGTGAGGTACCATTTTTCTCAGAAGCCTTTCGGAAACGCGGGGTAGGTGGAATTTTGTGGGATTCTGGGTAACAGAACCTGGTGAAAGCCAGTCAAGTCACCTCATCCTGGATTCCCCTGGGTGTCTAGTTTTCAAAAAGGTATAGGTTTGCTAGGTTTCCATTGGTGCCGGCAGAGCTAGGGTTAAAAATTTACAGCAAGGCACTTTGCAAAAAAAGAGTAATTTTTCACTGTGAAAATGCGGTTTGTCCACGTTGCATTTTGGACCGTTTCCTGTTGCAGGCACTAGGCCTACCCACACAAGTGAGGTACCATTTTTATCGGGAGATTTTGGGGAACGTGGGGTGGGTGGAATATTGTAGATCCACACAGATTCCAGAACTTTCCACCACAGAAATGTGAGGAAAATGTGGGTTTTTTGACAAATTTTGAGGTGTGCAAGGGATTCTGGGTAACAGAACCTAGTGAGAGCCACACAAGTCACCTCATCCTGGATTCCCCTGGTTGTCTAGTTTTAAAAAATGTATAGGTTTGCTAGGTTTCCCTAGGTGCCGGCAGAGCTAGGGATCATAATCTACAGCTAGGCACTTTGCAAAAAAAGGGTCAGTTTTCACTGTAAAAATAAAGTGTGTCCACGTTGCGTTTTGGACCGTTTCCTGTTGCAGGCACTAGGCCTACCCACACAAGTGAGGTACCATTTTATCGAGAGACTTGGGGTAACATAGAATTGTAAAGCAACTGTTATTACCTATTGACTTTCAATGCATTTCTGCCTTCCAAATGAAAGACAATGTGTAAAAAAGAAGACATTTTGAAAAATGACCTATAATTTCCTTGCTAGTATGGGTACTCACAATTTCGGAAATGTGCAAATATCTACTGTTTCTAAACTCTATATTTTGTTCCAATTTCAGAAATACATAAGTGTCTTTCATATCGATTTTTCCATGTATATATTTTCCCAAATTAATTGCTTTATACCCGGAGCATAGTGAAAAAACATTGCAAGACGCTGCTCAGTTATTGGCTCTGGGTTCGTCGGATTCTGAGTGAACCTACAAGTCCTATATATACCAACAACCAGAAAGGTCTAGCGGATGTAACGGTATATTGCTTTCGAACAGCTGTCACAATTAGAAGAAGTTACAGGTGAAAACGTTGGCACAAATGGCTGTTTTTTTCAACTAATTTTCAATTTTTCCTAAATTTCTAGTTTCTATAAAGGAACCTTGAAACCTTGAAGGATCTACACAATGTTGTCTACTTTTCTAAAATGTATAGCTTTCCAGGATCCATTATTGCTTTCATACCCATTTCTACCATTAACTGGAAGGAGGATGAAAGCACAAAACATAGCAAAAATAGGCTATGTCCCAGAAAAATGCCAAAACTGTGTAAAAAGTGTTGGTTTTCTGACAAAAGTCTGCTTGTCCCTGAAAGCTGGGAAGATGGTGATTTCAGCACCACAACCCTTTTTTGATACCATTTGCAGGGAAAAAACCAGACACTTTCCTCTGTAACCCTTTTTTCCCATATTTCCCCCAAACATCAAAATATTGCTATATTTTGGCTAATTTCTGGGTCCCCCCTAAGGGAATCCACAAACCCTGAGTACCATTAGAATTCCCATGATGTTGGAGAAAAAGGACGCAAATTTGGCATGGATACCTTATGTGGTCAAAAAGTTACAGGGGCCTAAGCGCAAACTACCCCAAATAGCCAAAAAAAGGCTTAGCTTGGGAGGGGGGGGTGGGGAGGCCTTGCAGCGAAGGGGTTAACTGCTAAAAAAAGCACCACATGTACTAGCAGCCAGCTTGTGTACTACTGTAGAAGGTTTTCTGATTTTCTCATTGTTCAAAATTACATAACTGGAATGATTGCCCGAAAAATGTCTCCTACTAATTGTGTCCCATCAATTGTATTACGTGTATGTCTGTGAGATGGTGACATTGTTGAAGCACCTGTGCTATTTACGAGACACACCTTAGGAAATAATAAAGCTACATAGCACACCATTTCCCAGCCAGCTAGCAACTGGAAATATGCATCTTGTCCACAAAGAAAATGAACTCCATGAATAGCTGTCTCTTCTCCTGTTAATATTTGATCAGCCCCTCCAGGAACTTCAAATGTTTGTTCACAGCTAATTATCCCAATATGTGTCTTTCTAAACTGATTTCTCCTTTTGTAAACACACATTTTCCCTTTTTGTTGGATATCTGATTTGAAATTAGGATATGCCATTTTCTTACTGTAATCTTCTTCTTCTTCCTTCTTCTTAATTATTTTTAGTTGTCTTTGTTAATGAATAATTGTCATGTTGGTTTTATCACGGTCCTTATAATTCAGTTGTAGACAGTTCATTGTTTGTAGATTTAGCTCTCTCTGCTTTGCATTATCTAAATATTGATGTTAAGTCTTATTTTGCAGTATTGTTTCAGGAATGTAAATCAAAATGCTGTTTTGGTGTGGCACATCACGGAGGTTCAAAGAATTCTGATCTCAGTTAATTGAAATAGTGATCTGTTGCATTTGACACGTTCTCTGTATAGTAAGTTCACTCAGGTACCGAACACCATTCAACAAGATACTGTTGCTCTCTTAGATCTCCTTGGTGTCTGTTGATCTTCTTTTGACTCACTATACCACTAAATTCTTTCAATCAAATCAATCAGGCATTTGTTAAGCGCGACTACTCACCTATAAGGCTTTCAAGGCACTGGGGACAGGGGGAGGAGGGTTACAGATTCCAGTCCATCAAGGAGGGGGACTGTCGAAGAGCCAGGTTTTGAGGTTTCTTGCTAAGATGGTAAGTGATGTTGTCTGTCGGAGTTGGAGCGGAAGGGTGTTCCAGGCTCTGGCCACGAGGAAGGAGAAGGAGCAGCCGCCCGATCTGGTCTTTCTAGTGAGGGGAACCACGGCGTAGGAGAGCTGGGCTGATCGTAGAGTCCTTTGGGGTGTGTGGAAATTGAGTCAGCTGTTCAGGTATGCTGGTCCTGTGTCATGGAGGGCCTTGTGTGCGTGGGTAAGCATCTTGAAGGTGACTCTGGCCTCGATGGGGAGCCATTAGAGTGTGCGCAGGTGCTGGGAGATGTGACAGTGTCTTGGCAGGTTGAGGACCAGTCTTGCGGCGGCGTTCTGGATGTTCAGTAGCTTGCGGGTGAGTTATTTGTTTATTCCGGCATAGAGTGAGTTGCTGTAGTCAAGTCTGCGGGTGACCAGGGCGTGAGTGACGGTCTTTCTGTGTTCGAGGGGGATCCATTTGAAGGTCTTACGTAGGAGGCGGAAGGTGTGGAAGCAAGAGGACAAGACGGAGTTGATCTGGCGGTCCATTTTGAGCTTGGAGTCCAGGATGATTCCCAGGTTACATGCGTGATCCGTGGGGGTGGGCGGGTTTCCGAGGGTGGGGAGCCACCAGGTGTCGTTCCAGGCGTCGGGGTTTGGGCCCATGATGAGTACTTCTGTCTTGTTGGTGTTTAGTTGTAGGCAGCAGTTTTTCATCCATTTGGCGACGGCTTCCATGGCTTCTCGAAAGTTGTGTCTGGTGGTGTTGGGGAGAGGATGAGTTGGGTGTCGTCAGCGTATGACACGATGTTGAGTCCGTAGCTTCTGACGATGGGGGCGAGTGGAGCCATGTAGACATTGAAGAGCATAGGGCTGAGGGAGGACCCCTGAGGGACTCCGCAGGTGGTTGGTGTAGGGCCTGAGAGGAAAGGGGGGAGTCTGACCCACTGCGTTCTGCTGGAGAGGAAGGAGCGGATCCATTCGAGGGCCTTGTCCTGGATCCCTTCGTCGAGGAGTCTGCGTATTAGGGTGCTGTGAGAGACTGTGTTGAACACTAATGAGAGGTCGAGGAGGATGAGGGCTACTGTTTCTCCTTTGTCCAGTAGGGTGCGGATGTCGTCTGGGGCGAGGAGAGAGGTTTCCATACTGTGGTTTTTTCTGAAGCTGGATTGGGAGGAGTCAAGGATGTTGTGCTCTTTGATGAATGTGGCGAGTTGGCTGTTGATGGCTTTCTCGATGACTTTCGCTGGGAACGGGAGCAGGGAGATGGGTCTGGAGTTCTTGAGGTCAGTGGGGCCCGCCGAGGGTTTCTTCAGAAGGGAGTTGACCTTGGCGTGTTTCCAGTTGTCGGGGAACGAGGCGGTCACCAGGGAGCAGTTGATGGTGTGGCAGAGTATGGGTGCGATGGTGCCGGCGGCTCTGTTGAAGATGAGGTGGGGGCAGGGGTCCGTGGGGGCCCCGGAGTGAATTGACTTCATTGTCTTCAGTGTGTCTTTGGTGGTGAGGGCTGTCCAATTGTCAATCGCTGGCTTCAGAGTGTCGGGGGTGGTTGACGGGGCTTTAGTGTGTTGGTTGTCTTTGTCGAAGTTGTCGTAGACGCTTTTGATTTGTGGTGAAAGAAGGTGCTGAGTTTGTCGCAGAGGTCTTGTGAGGGAGGGATGTCCGTCAACTCGCTGGTGGGTTGGGCGAACTCCTTGATGATGTTGAAGAGTTCTCTGCTGTTGTGTGCGTGTGTGGAGATTCTGTCTTCAATCGCTTTTTTTCTTGTTTTTCTGATGAGTTGGTGGTGGGCGTTGGTAGCGGCTCTGAAGTTGTTGTGTGCTTCTGTGGATTTGGTGTTCCTCCAGGCCTTTTCGAAGCGGCGGCAAGTGCGCCTGGACTCTCGAAGTTTGGTAGTAAACCATTTGGCTTTCTTGGCGTGGGTGTTATTGTTTTTCTTGAGGGGGGCTTTGGTGTTGGCGCTGTCGGAGATCCATCTGTGCAGGGTTCGAGCTACGGTGTTGGGGTCGTCCTTTCCCACGATGGTTGGGGTGGAGTTGCTGAGTGTGGAGGTGAGCTGGTCGGCGGTGATTCTGGTCCAGTTTCTTCATGGGAGCAGGTGCTGGTGTCTGTGGATGGTGGGTGTTCTGACGGTGAAGTGGATGCATCGGTGGTCAGTCCACGGGAGTTTGTCGGTGTGGCTGAAGGTGATGGAGTTTCCTGTTGTGAAGAGGGGGTCAAGGGTGTGTCCTGCTGAGTTCATTGGTTTGGTCACGATTTGGCAGAGTCCAATGTTGTGGAGTTTGTCCAGGCGGGATGTGGTGTTGAGGTTCAGTTGGTTGTCGAGGTGGAAGTTGAGGTCTCCCAGCAGAGTGTAGTTGGTGGATGCGATGGCATGCGGGGAGATTATGTCTGTGTTGGAGTTGGTGAACGGTCCGCGTGGTCCAGGGGGTCGGTAGATGAGGGTTCCTCGGAGGGTGGTGGTAGGGGTGGTCAGTATCTTAACAATGGTTTGTGGTACACGTTCACCTGACACACAATATCTCAATTGTCTCCTGGTACTTGCCCATTCCGATCTCTATAGGGGTCTTCTTCTTCTCACACTTGTTCCATCACAAGGATCATTTGTTTGATCTGGTGGCAATTTAACAGCTCCCCTATTTTCAGTTCTCAGTTCGTCATTTTCAGGGGATACTTCCACACCAATTTGTGATATTTCAGGAGCTTGAACAGGTGAAGAATACTGCTGTACTTGACTCCCCTCTGGTTCTTAAAGACAAAAAGACACAGGTGGTATTGGGTTTGGCCCAAAGGTCACCACTTCATCAAGCAGACACCCAACTCTTTGGGTGTGTGAAGCATGCACCCAATGTGGTATCAAAGCACATTTCACAACAGTGTAGGTAAATTAAAATCCTCTGGTAGGGGCCCTTCCACCTTGGCTTCAGGCAGAATTTCCAAACATGCTTTTTGATCAAACCCAAGTCCCCAGGGTTAATATTGTGGAACTGTTCCTGGCTTGGAGTAGCAGAGACAGCTCCATCCTGGTGAGAAACAGTTTGCATCACATCAGCCATTCTTTTGCAATAATTGATGATCATGTCATCTGTGATTACACCAATTCTGCCTGAATAATCTCCCCATTGCATCTCTCCCAATGTGTGCAGGACAATTAACTTGTCTCGTAAAGGAAAATAGCTAGCTAATTGGCAACACTGGTCTTCCATCAGCTGAAACCCGAATGCCATTGGCCTTTTTAACACAACCTGATCTAACTATTTTATGTTGTTCGACCTCTGAAATATCTTCCTGCAACCTTTTCATTTCTTCGGACTCATCAGCTATTGACAACCACATTGAAAAGGTGGTGTCGTCATCAGATTTATTTGTATATTCTTTGTTAAATATGTATGCCACACATGCACAATACAACATGACTTGATCTGCATATCTGTTTCCAACAGTGACATAGACATTGCCACTTCTGTGGGCTGCACATTTAAATACAGCAATTTCTTGTGGTAATTGTAATGCTTCCAACAATCATCTCATCATATATTCCCCATTCCGGACCGGTGATCCAGATGAAGTCATGAATCCCCTTTGTGACCACAACTGTCCAAAATCATGAACCACACCAAAGCCATACTGACGATCTGGGAATATAGTCACTCGCAATTGAGCTGAAAGATTGCAGGTTTTTGTAAAGGCAATCTATTCTGGCACTTCTGCAGGGTAACACTTTGAAGACAAGAGGCTTCCACCACTTCTTGAATAGTACAAACAGCATAAGCTGCTCTCAGGTTCCCCTCATTGGGTCTCAGATATGAGGCATCCATAAAAACTACATAGTGGTGCTCATCAATGGATTCATCCTTAATGTCAGGTCTTGGCTAGGTACATAGGTCCGTAACAACAAGACAGTCTCCCTCAACCTCTTCCCCATCAATTTCATTTTGAGGCAATGGCAACATTGTAGCTGGATTGAGAGTTTGACATCGTCTCTAGACCACGTTTACAGCTGCAAAAATCAATTGCACATATTTCTTAAGTCTGTTGTCCATCAAATACTGGGTTTTAGTATGAATGAACAAAACCTCTATTGAGTGAGGGACCATCACTGTAAGAGGGTGTCCCATCACTATGCTCTCACGTTTCTCAGTTTTGACAACATCCTTGCAACCGCTTTAAAGGCAGTCAGGTAGTCCTATGGCAACAGGGTCAAGAGTGGTCAAAAAATATGCCACAGGTCTTCGAGAGTCTCCCTGTAACTGAGTAAGCACCGAGAATGCGCAGCCCTCTCTCTGACTACAAAACAAGGTGAACATTTTGCTGGAATCAGGCATTCCTAGTGCCAGGGCACAACAGAGACTTTCTGTCAACTCTAGGAATGCTTTTACGCAGCCGTTGTACCATGGAAGTGGATCGGCAACATCCTTGTTTGTCAGCCTCAGTAAAGGCTTGGTCACTAGCAAACAGGAAGGGATCCACTCGCTACAGTAGCCCACCATTCCCTGGAACATTCTGACTTCTGTCTGTGTTCTGGGTGGTTTCTTTTTAAAATCATTGTCATTCTCTCGTGAGATAACTTTCTCATTCCTATATGAGATGTCTGAAATTTTGGAATTCTTTCTGGCAATATTGCAACTTGCTTGGGGACACTTTGTGTCAAATCTCAGCCAACTGATTTAAAAGAGAGATGTAATCCTGTTTACAAGCTTCTTGTGTAGTTAAGGCAATAAGTAGGTCATCCATGTACTGACAAGAACTGAGTTGCAATGCATTTGTCAACTACACAATCTCAAGATTCTTTTTCAAGATCTGATTAAAGATTTAATGGATCTCGGTATACCCTGGTGAAACTCGGGACCATGCCAAAACTCTATCTCTGAATATAAATGAGAACAAGAATTGACTGTCATCGAGCAGGAGGGCAGAGATAAAGGCGTGGCACAGATCCACAGGGATAAACCACTCTGAGTCACAGGGAATCTGAAATAGTATGGTAGCTGAATTTGGTGCTATGGGACAACATGTAACTATGATATTGTTGATTTTTTAAAGATTCTGTACAATTTTAAATTTGCCGTCGGGCTTCTGCAAACCCATAATCGGTGAATTACAAGGACTTCCAACAGGTTCTCCCAAAATCCCTTATCTTAGCATTAATTCAGTCACTGGAGTCACTCCAGCCACTGTTTCAGGTGTGAGATTATATGGTGGCTTTCTTGAAAATACAACATTTTGCTTTATCATGATTTGGACCGGTTCTATTAGTTCGAGGTCTTTTCTTCAAATACTTCTAATCTTACAGTATCTTGTAAATTGGGAGGTAAATCCTCTACAGTTCTTATAGGATACAATCCTACAGCTGTTCCTGCCTGGCATTTTCAATTTGACATTTACATCATGTGTTTGAAACTCAACACCATCCGGTGTACAGCAATTTGTGCAATTTAACTTTCACACAAAACCCTTGCTTACAGATTCACAGGAGTCGAATCACAAACAAATTGGTGATCTTCCTCAAATGATCCTATGTTTGCAGGGACTTTCTTTGAAACAGGGTTAGTTATATGCTTATTTGTAACACCTACAACTTGGATCTTTTTTCCAGAGAGGGGTAGGTCTTAGACTTTCACTGTTCTAACAATGGAACGTTTAGCACCTGTGTCAATGAGAAACAACACATGGTGGCCATTTACCTCTCCTTCTACAAATGGTGCACTCTGGTCTATCTCCGAGATCCAAGACTGCATTAAGTACGCAATCTTCCTCCCCCCTCAGGCACCATCACTGTGAACTGTCAGATTCAAAGCTCTCATCCTCAAACATGGGAAACTGTTGTAATGGGTTCTGATTTTGTAACAGATTTGAATTCGCTCTTGGTACTTGATTCATATTGAACCTGTTATTCCCCATGTTCTGTGGGCCCATTGGAGCTTGTGGCACCAGCATCGTAGGGACTTGTGACTGATTTGGTGTTTGCATTCACTGAACTGGGACTGTACTGTGACATTTTGCATTTGGGTTCGATTTACACTTGCATTTGCCCATCACCACTTACTTGTTTAGGATTCTGTCTACACTCCCTCTTCCACTGCCCGAGTCTGTTGCAATAGTGACAAGGAGTTGATTTCTTCAGGGTTGCAATACCTACTCCTGAATTTGGATCACCTTGGCATCTTACTTATAAAATACCAACTTCACCTTGTGTCATCTGACCTTAATTCTGGAAACTAACACTTTGCATTCCACCAACATCCCTACATATGATTGATTATGATATCCTGTCCGAGCCAGTTTCGTCTGAGACAAAATAAATGTTTCCTTAATCATTTTTTGCTTCATCTCCTGCTTATCACTGCAGTATTTTGCATATCTCAAGATCTTATCTGAGGGCTTTGACTGCCCAAAAATCACATTCCCTTGGCTTCGCGCTTGGACAATCCTCGGAGTAACTATTGCGCGCTATAAAAATATTTAACATAACATAACATAACATTCTGTTGTATGTGCATGCTAATATCTGGTCACAACCCAAAAACAAAGTGTGGCACAAAACTCCCTATATCTTCATTTTTGGAAATTTCTTGTACACAGTACTGTTTAAACACCTGCCACAATCGTTCATAATAACCATGCACTGACTTTTTTGTTTCTTGCTTAGTTCTATTGATCTTTAACCAATCAATGTCCCTTGCTGGAACTTCCCTTTCAAAAAATAGTAATCACCTCATCGTACTTTGACATCATAGTAGTTGAAGCTGCATGAGTACGTGCATCTCTTGGATGTTCTGTACATGGCCATTGTACAGCTATCTTACATTCGTTCCATAGATTACTCGGTACCACAATATCAAAGAAAGTATTCAAATCTGTCCGCAGAACATTTGAAATCTTTACAAACCTATCAACTTTTAGATACCAGTGGGCAGGATTCTCTCTCAATTTTGTAAAATGGTTTGTGAATGTCACAAGATCACATCTACTCCATGCAACATGTACATACCATCCACCTGGTATCTCCCTCATACCTTCATTTGGGGGTAATGGCGGCTGTTTCCCATTAGTTCCTATACTATAATATCTGGCTCTTTCTTTTTCTTTCCTTATTTCTTTGCCCACTTGCTCTCTAACCTATCAAAATCACTCCATTTCCGAATGCACTTCACCAATTCAGCAATGTACAATCGTATTCCTGAGGACAACATGGTTACAATTGCTTTACCATCTAACTGTGCCCTAAAGCTTTCCTGCAAAGGAATGCTTTTAGTGAGATCTGCCTTGTATTTACCTGCCAGCTCTGTAAATTCATTGTGTGTGGTAGCCGCTCGTCATGTGATCTCCTTGCTCAGATAAATGAGCTCCTTCTCCTGATGTTGATTGAATTGTGAAATATATAAACATTCCCTAATATTATCTTCCAATTGTACCTTAAAGTTTGGTACATCTAAGAGTCTTACCCTTTCCTGGCTAGTAGGAGGTTTTTCTGTAGCTCTTCTTCCTTTTTTTTCAGGAGTTTACTCAAACCATGGGGGGGAAATTCCATTATCAAATGGTCCCATATCTCCCAATTGGTGTTGTAAACACAATACTTCTACCTTTTTTTAATGATTGAACATTCTGGGGTGGGGCCTTAGCAAAAATCTATGAGTTTTGCGATGTTGGGATAAACCCTGTTGTGGCTACCCCTCCCGCAGCACCTGGAACTACAGGATTCAGTAAAATTGTGATTGGTGCAGTTGTAACAGGAATTGCGAATTACTGAGTTGATACAACCTGTGGCACTGGTGCAGGAACAGTCATAAGAGAAGCTGTAACACCTGGGGCATTTCCTTTAGTTGCTGTTTTGACAGGTGCAGTTGCAATTGAAAGTGTTGGAGGTGGTGCCCCCATCTGAATCACATTTGGGTCAACGGGGGTCATAGCCACTGTACCACTAGTGGTTGTTAACACTTTCTGAACCTGATGTGAGAGCCAACAAAGTATCTAAATTATCATCCTCCAAATCACTATCAGTATCAATTTTTTGGGGGACTCCTCATCATTATTTTCTTTTTTTTTCTCTTTTTAGGCCTTTCTGTCATTATTTCTGGATACATTCTAGCTCCCTCTACTACACACTCCCTCCACCCCTATTGTCCTTCATCCCATAGAGCAGTGGTTCCCAAACTTTTGACTCCTGAGGACCCCCATTGAGTTACTACTGGAAGCCGGGGACCCCCAAGCAATTTGTAGGATTTAAATTTCAAACATTAAAACAGTCATTCAAAAAAAATTAACACACGTGTGCACACAAAACAAATACTCAATTACTAATGATTTTATGTGCATATTTACAAGTCCCTATCACCATGGGAACATCACTTTTTGAGACGTCCCCGTGGCGATAGGGGCTTCGCTTTATTTACAAGGCAGTGCAGTGGCTTAACGCTGCCTTGTAAATAAGACCCCCTTTCACCCAATGCTTAGCGTGAAAGGGGTGGGCAGTGGGTGTTGCGGTGGGTGTTTTCCCTGCAACACCCATTGATTTTGACACGGCCCCCTATTTACAAGGGCAGCGTAAATGGGAGGCAGCACCAAAATTAAGACCAGGGAAAACCTGGTCTTAACTTGGCGAAACAAGGAGAAATGCTTCATTTCTCCTCGTTTTTGCAAAACGCCTTGGATTGTTTATGTTCAGGATGGTGACCCTTCCTGCACATAAACAATCTTTAAAAATAAAAATGACATTTTGTAACTTCCATATGTGATGCATTAAGCAGCACACATAGAAGTGACAAAACGACGTTTCAAGATTTTTTTATGTGCAGGAAGGGGGACCTTCCTGTACATAAATAATCTTCCCCTGTTAAGTGTAGCGCCAGCGCAGGGGAAACGCAGGGCTGCACCATATTCTTGTAAATATGGTGCAGCCCTGCGTTTCTGAAGTGGCGGAGTGTGTTGTTAAACCAAGGAGGCGAACGACACTCTCTGCCACTTCTGTTGTATTTTATATTGAAAGAATTTGCAAGAAAACGAAAAAAGTTAATGGGAAGGTTGGTGCTGCATCTCCGTGACTAACTTTTCAATGGTTGGTTTTATTTTGCAGTACGAGGCTCCTGCCAGGGCCTGACTGGAAATCCAAAGCAGCCCTGGCAAATGATTTCAGACCATTCCCCATAAAGTGCACACCAAGTGCAGTGAGTGAGCCTGACCACTACCAAGGGGGCTATGGGTGGCTCTATCCCCCAAAACATTTAGGAAACAATGGTGCAGTCTACAACACATTTATCATTATATATTGAATTGTATTAGCTTTTAAAGAATAGTAAATGTAGACCTGACTATGCACCAGAATATGACAATCTTTCTGGGCGGTCTTCAATGATTCCCCCACTATCACCCTCCAACAGTGCTTCTCATCTTCCCATAGCCCCTCTGTCACCTGTATTTCATTTTTTATAGCATCTCTCATACCATTGTAGGATATCCGAGCACTTTACATCACACACATATAGAGACAGTGAATCATACGTGTAAATCAGTGTATAGAAAATGTTACATAAGGCAAAGGGGACTACAAGGTGTAGAATTCACATGTCATTCATACTGGTAGGCATTTTTAAAGAGTGCTTGATCTGGCGAAGCACAAACTCCGGATTCAGAATATAACACAGTGGTTAGCATTGACTTTAACAATAAAAATGTATTTCCACCCAAATAAACCTTTTTAGCAGCATCAGGATAAGGAAAGACTGGGAAAAACATAAGTCACTAACTTGTACCTTGCAGTTTGCAAGCAGCTGTTTGATGACAGTTTATAGGTCACTGTGCTAGATTACGATTGTCACTTATGAACTTCACAGTAACAAAATAATCTCTGACAAAAACAGTTACCCATTGACCTATGCATATAAAATACTGTTTTTTTAAAATGCATGGTACACATTCTTTGCAGTAGGCATATTAACCCTCTGTGCTACATTAGATAAGTCAAAGCTGCCACTGGACAAAACTCTCATCTCTCTCCAGCAGGGACATTAATCACTGGTGTTATCGTGACACTTATATTGTTCTTTGAAAACTGCTAACTAAACAAGATACTTTGCAGTGCTTTCAAAACTGCTGCCCGCGGACCCCCTAGGAATGTGTCAGGGACCCCTGGGGGTCCGCGGTCCACAGTTTGGGAAACACTGGTCTATGGCACTACTCCCCAAACATGCAGACTGAGGAGGGCGTGGCCTACCTGAGAGTGAAATGCTCGACACTGGAGTTGGAGGCCAGGAACAGGATGACGCTCAAGACCTCGCCGGGCTTCAGCGGCCGGTCGGGCAGGCGGATGTAGACGTTGCTGTCCAGCCGCTGCTCCTGCATGGCCTGCATCGGGGGCGGCTGGTAGAGGCTGATGCTGCCGATCCGCAGCAATGGGTGCTGCGTGGGGCCCTCAGGTCGGGCCGCCGAGCCCCTGCGCGTGGCTGGCTTGCTCCCGCACTCTCCTGCTGAATCCGGGGTGTGCAGCGTGTAGAAGAGCTCGGCCTGCTGGTTCTCGGCGCTGCCGTCGAGGCTCTCTGGAGACTTCCTCCGGCCCATGGGGATGGCGCCGGGTCCGAACCAGGTGTGCGGCAGCTCCATCTGCACCAGGCAGGTGGCCAGGCTCCCGCGCAGCCGGCACGAGCTCTTGATCTCGCGGACGTCGCGGAAGGCGTGGAGCTGCACGCAGGGCAAGCGGTCCACCACTCCGAAGTCATCCCAGTCCCGGACAGCGACATAGAAGAGGACCTGCGCCACCGGCTGCGTGGAGGGCACGCGCTGCTGAATGATGAAGGCCCGCACCTTCCAGTTCACGGTCAGGCGGTCAGGGATCTCCAAGGTGCTGGAGGGCTGCAGCAGCTCCCGGGGCAGCACCTGGCCCGTGCTGAAGGGCCCTAATGACACATTGAGGACCGGCAGCTCCTTCGTCTGGAAGACCACGAAGGGCTCGGAACGCTGCATAGTCCCGCTGCTGCTGTTCCATGGCAGAGTCGGTTGGGGCTCCTTCAGGAAGAAGGCCAGGCGGGTGTTGGACAGACGGTAGCTCACGGGCAGAAGGACTACTGGAGAGGGCATCGTGGCGGTCGGCTGAATGGATCCCGTGGGCAGCACCTTGGTATAACCTGGAAGAGACAGAAAGAAGGCTCTGTAAAACAGTGCACCGGTGCAATCTTTTCAACAATAGAGACACTACAATTCAACATTGTACATGATAGCATGCAACGACTGAGACTGCAAGTGACTAATCTGACAGCAGACTTTATTCATCAATGAAGACTCTACAATCCCACATCCTATTACATAATATGCAAAGATTGAGACTACAGTTTAATTATCTGATAGTGCATGCTACTCAGCATAGGAGACCCTACGATCCCACATCCTAGAACACACTATGCAACAATTGAGACTCCAAATGAATAATCTGACAGCGCGCTTTATTCATCAATGGAGATTCCACAATCCAACTTTCTAGAACATGACCTAAAACAATGAAGATTGTCAATTAAATCTAACAGAAGACTGCAATAAACCAAATTAGATAAATCCCTTTCATAATGAATTCTGAAAAAACAGCAGTCTAGAATACTACAAGTAATAAAGGAGACTGCATTGCAATAGCCACCGCCATCATAAAAGTCTAGTATTACAAGGACTAGGATTCACAGCGAAGGGGACCACTGAGGAGCACCCCTGGGTGCTTACCATATTCGGAACCCTGCCACTAAGGGCCATGCCGGACTCCTGTGGCGCACTTGGATGAGTAGGAGCCCGACTCTCGCTTTTCCTGCAAAGTCAGGAAAAGAAGACAACGTCACTGTTGCCATTTCAGCCCACAGTATTGTCTGTGAAATTCTCTGCTTTTCTTACTCTTATGTTCTAGCACCGCTCTCGTTTCTGTTTGTGTTTCTGAAAACTGTTGATACACCTGTAAGCAGTGAACAGGCCAAAAACAATGGGGCAAATGCCTGAGCTGTGGTTCCACACCACAGCGCTTCAATACGAGTCAGCAAAGGCTTCTGGACATCACCGGGGTATTTAACAAAGGTGCTCCGCTTCCACCTACCCGCGCTTGGAGGGTGTATAAACAGTGTCAGGCTGGCAGTGTTTGGTGGACTTCACTTCTATAAAGAGGGCCATGCAGGGCTACAGAGACCTCTATCTAAAGCAGAGGTCTTCAAACGTTTTTGCTCTGAGCCCCCTATAAGTAAAATTTTTAATGTCCAGCCCTCCCCCCCTCCCCCTCCAAAACTTTACGGCAAGGAATGGGTGAGTGGGAGGGAAAGGGCTGAGCGTAGGGGGCATGGATTATGAAATCATTTCAGGAGTACTTTTTCGATAGCTCATGAACCACACTAAACATGAGACTTCGAAAACAGCAAATGAATCAAACAAAAAAAGTTATTGACCCCAAAATACTGCCCCCTATAATGGAGGTGTTGTGAGCCCCTCACACTACCGGACCTCAAAGCAACTACACTTGCAGCACAAATGATGACTTCAGTACTGAGTAGCAGGCTACCTCCTCTGCCTCTTATACCCCATCGCCACTATGCCGGACCATCACTCTAATCTTAAAACAGGCCCTTTCAGAAAACACGAGCTCCCACATGTGGTCTTTCTTTATCTGCAATGGTGCCCTCGGTCCTAATGTTAAACAATAAGCTCCTATGCACCATTTTTAAAGTGAAACAGTCATAATTGTGTTTTAGTGGGCCCCTCTGACCCCTGGGCCCCAGTGTGGCTGAACCTGCTTCACTAATGTTAGTTACTGCCTTGCAAAGAGGGCAGTCTCGTCTGCTGTTAGTTAAAAAACATGGATTCCTATCTAGCCACACGCCCTTCACTGCCATCTCTCTGAGGCCAGACAAAGAAGTATCCACTGCATTAATGTTTCCCCTCCTGTGGGCTATTGCACTGAGGCCCAAATCAACACTGACACGTGCACAGTGGGCCCTAATGCTAAGAAGGAAGGATGGTTAACAGCCATAATTAACCCCTTCCATGCGGGGCGGATTCCCCCGCTGTGCTGACCGTTACCTGCGCGGGCGTGGTCATGACGGAACGGTTCCGTCATGAGCACAGCTCAACCGACGCTCATGACGGAACCGTTCCGTCATGAGCGTCGAAGGGGTTAAGGTTCAGCTGGCTCCTCATACCTCTGGCTCCTGGTGCCACTGTACCTGCAGTACCAGTGATTCTTTCTGCACCGTTATGTTAAAAAGCAGCAAGGGTAACCTGGGCTCTGATACTAACAAGGAAAATAGGCACCCACTCCACTTCATGGTAAGACGCCCATAAATGAGCAGCAGAGGCCACATACACACCTAACAGCATTACCTGCTGCACTAATGGATGGCCCTTTTTTATATATAAAAAAAGGCTCCCTTAGATCGTCCTCTTCCTTGGGGTATCTCTCTGAGGAAGCTGTCTCTGGCCATTTGTAACCATAAAAATGAAGTCCTCACACAGTGCTTTCTCTTCTGGGCCATCTCGTTGACTATATTTATGAATCTCACTCTTTTCCTGGACCATTACTCAGAGGTCCTAGGGGTCAAGAGGACCAGAGCTCTGCATCTGAATGGGACCCTGCTGACTTCCTCCCTGCTACCCCTGGACTTACCTTTTACAAAAACAACTGCCACTGAATGGTTAGTGCTGACTTTGAGGTACCTCTGCTTGAAAGCAAGGGTGGGGTGGTAGTGCAAACAGTTAAAGAAGAAAAAAGGCTTTTTTTTGCATTTTATATAGTGCGTACTCAAACCGAAGGTATAAGAGCACTTTACATGAGAACCAGTTGCATTACAGAATCACAGGATGTTTGAGCCTCCCGTCAAGACTCAAACCTTGTTCCCCAACTTTAAGGTCGGCCAGTATGCCTGTTACACTACATCCTCCTACCAGCCGTTAATTGATTAGTCACTTAATTCCAAGGCCACTGGAATTGTACGTTTCTGAGGCAGAAGCGTTTTCATTCATTGTTATGGATTTATCGCATTTGCTACATAACCCATCATCTGTTGCATAATCTGCAGATTTTAACAAAAAAATGTGATTCTAGTTCAAAGGGATCAAACATTATGTAAAACGTGGCTGGTGACGTGTTCCAGAGCAGTAGAATGCCCTTCATAAAGTTTGATTGGTCATCTTGCAGTTGCTTATTGATATATTTGGGTCTTAAATTGGTACTAATGAGGTATAATATTTCACCTCAGTGTTACCATAACTAAATATGAAAAAAAATGAAATAAAGCTAACCACAAAATGAGTCAGATTATGCTGCTTAATTTACCTTTTCTTCCTGCATAATTTAATCAACTGTGTTACATAATTTGGTCCTCTCTTACCACATAATTCCAATGGCCCTGCTTAATGCATCAAAGTGACAACTATTTTTTTTTAGAGGTATTGTAAGTGTGTTATACTTCAGAAAATGCTTACATTAGGTACAGTCTGATCACTTATTATTAAAGGCTATATTTTGTAGGAAAGTTTTTTTATTTCAAACACTGCATCATTTTGCAGCAGCCTATGTTAGGCGGTGTGTAATGCAACTTGATTTTATTTTTCAGTGAATCTGTTTGCTCATTATTTCATATACAGTTAGCTGACAGCAAAAAAAACAAAATACTCAGATTAGTTAGTTCTTTTCCTTTAGGCAGCTTATTGACACTCCGTGACCTCCCTTCAGAGCACTCTGGGTTGTGTGTAAATGAAGACAGCCAGGAAATGCAGCAGATAAATAAGGCCGCAGTTCCAGGCCATCTTCATTTACATGTAATTGCAGAGGCATCACGCCCTCCTTGGAAACCATCCACGGACCCCCAGGGGGGCGCGCCCCACAGTTTGAAGACCTCTGCCATAGAGCATCTGCATAATGTTGTGCTGCTCTCTTTCCTCTGTTCTTATACCATTCTTTTTCTTTGGCATGAGCTGCTCGCTCCCAAGCCTTTAATGCTTCATACTGTGTAGGTTTACAAGATGGTTTAATTTCTTATACCTTTCCATCAAATGCTCAATAATTTTTAAATCAAAAGTACCATATTGCGGAAATCTAAATGCTCCTTACTTTTCTGTGATCTTGTATCATTGAAGTAGCCACAAACATCTATGAAGCCCTACGTTTGTTGCTATATAGTGACTTGGTGTATTTTCTGGTGGAGCTTCCTCTAACGAACAATGACTTACACATAATCTCTTATTATATCCCTGAGAGCCTTAAAGCATTTCATGACTGCAAAAATTCAACAATAAATGAACAATTATTGTTTCAATAAATCCAATGCTTTTATTTTGGCTAATTCACAGTCCCATATAAATCAATATCCTTCCTCCAATTCCAGTACACTCTTTCTCTGTGAGTTTATCACAGTACAGCACCTGATGATTCACCAACCAATCCCACCACATCACTTTGCACCAACTGACCTATCCCAGCGTGGCGCACTCTGACGTAATTCTCGCTCCTTTCTGTGTTGGCCCTCCTTTACAATCTTCTCGAAGAAAAGATTCTGTACCTTAAACAAGCACAATAAATAAATAATTCTTGTAAGCTTCACTAAAGAATTCAAAGTAGCTCACTCACACAGGAAATAATAGAAGGTAACATTTTTCTGACTTCCTCTCACACATATATAAAATTTTGACCACCGGGAAATCACCCCAACTGATTTAGTTTCCCCTTTCAACGATAGGTTTCACTAACACCAATCACTATTAGTACAATCACAAAAATTGGTTATATTCCCTATCTTAATTGTTACAGTCGATGGCCCCTCACAAATCAACACCACAAAACCTTAGCAGACAAGTAATGTCATAATGTTTTATTTCTCAACTATCACAGGATCTTAGACAACTCCTAAATGCAATTAAACCATCAACTTTCTAAAACACAAATTAAATACTTCAACACAATAACGAAACTCAGCAAAGACCATTGTGACGCATAACCCTATTGATACTCACACCTCCACTACTGCAACCACTTTTGAAATGCAAACTCCTTCAGAATTAAAGTTCAGTCTTCAAGTTCAGGTGTTGGACTTAAGGAACATGAGCAATTCTTGGGCTCCTTTTTCTTCTGGAACAGAAACCCAGTGAAGAGTTCTGATGAGAGGATAAAATGCATAAGCATGAAGCCTTTGCACTTCAATTAAAAGAGACTGGTTACGCTGGAAAGTACTCTCAGCTATAAATCAGCAGACATCTAGTAAATGGGAATAGACTCAAAAAGTAATCTCTCAAGAAGAGAGATATGGTCTCAAGAAACCCAATGAAAGGATCTCCATAGTGAGATGACCTACTCTAGGAGAACACACTAATATAAACACAGTAAATTATTAATTGAAACAAGTCCTTCAAAAGATATTTTGTCCGCATTTTGCAGTTCAGACAGTTCTTCCCATAAATCATCCTTCCTGCTGTCTCCTCAATATCAGTTGTCCAATACAAAACAAATGCCTATTCACTAACCAACAGAAGGCTTCTGGGAAGTTACAGCATATGCAGTGAAATGAAGTGCAAAACAACAAGTCAGCATGAAAACAGACCTTTCAATGCTAGCATATAAAACTCTGTTAATATAGCATCAATGGTAAAGCTAATTTAAGTCAGTACATTATTATTTTTTTTCTTGCTCATAATGCCTGAGTATGATTGTTAACTGTAAAATGATTAATACATAATAGGTGTAGTATTTAGCATAGGCTTTTGCACTTTTCAGTTAAAAGTATATTTTATTTGCAATATGAAGAAATTCGCTTCATCACTCTGCTCCAAATGGAAACAGTGCAGCCCAAACTGGCAGGCCGGGTTGTCCCTGAACGGGAACACCCAAGATCGGTTTTGCATTCTTGTTTCACTTTTGTGGGCCATTGTTGATAATTAAGATAAAGGTAATTATTAGAGGAACTAGTTTTGTGTTATGCAGCCGATGTGATTTGGCTACTTGTCAGATATATGAATTGTAATGGATATGAAAATACATTGGGGCAGATTTACAAGCCCCTTGCAACATGTATATGACACCGTTGCGTCACTTCTGTGATGTAGCGGCATCGTAAACCATGCGCCACCATGCGACCAATTTACAATGATACGCATCTAGTGAGATGCATCACGTTGTAAAGCCCTGCACTACATTATACCTGCGTCAGGTATAAAGTATGCAGGGTGGGCGTTCCGTCGCAAGGAAGCCCCGTAAAAGTGATGCAGTGAAATCTACAAGATTTCACTGAGTCACTTTTACGTCCATACTGCGTAAAACCTTGGAGTGACGCAGCATGTTAGGTATAGGGCACCTGGAGTTGGGTCACACTTGCGACGCGACTCCTGCAATGCGCTGCCCTTACGCCAGAAGATGCGACATGCATCCGGTTATCCTTGCGCCACGGTGCATCACGTGGTGGCGCAAGGGTATTCCTGCATGTCGCATCTTTACTGGCGCAGCCCTGCTAATATGCAGGGATGCGCCAGTCCTTGTAAATCTGCCCCATTATATATACATTACAATACTCTTACAGTCACAATTGTCAGATGGGGGGTTCATCTAAGAGCCTGTGACAAATTACAAGAAGATATCAATACGTTTGACATGGCAATAGCACCTTAAAATTGACCCAGATTCCTAAAATCAGTGTTGTACCACCAATACACTATTTCACCATTTTACATTCTCATTTATATGTCTTCAGAGACAGCTTTTGCTGTCCAATCTGATAAAATCAATACAAGTTAAAATACAGAGAGATGGATAATGGATCAACATTCCTTAGCCGTTGCTTGTTGCATGTCTCTTTCAAATTTTAAGATCAGCTCACAGTACATCAATTCGGTGTTTTATCTGTCAGTCATGTCATATGGAATATTTCCTTTTTACCAACATAGCAGTACCATTTCAATGGAGCAGGCATATGAGTCGCCATTGACCGACAGTCTTGAAAGTCTGGTTTCCTTTGCTAGTTTTCAACAAATTGATAAGCTAAGAGGCTGCAAAGGAACGGTGTGTTGTTTTAATAGCTATTAAATCCTGCAATTGTGAAGAAAAAAGAAACACAGAGCAATATCCCAAGCCCTGCTGCTACACTGATAGCCACCATTGCATTGCTCCCGAAGGCATCACTCAGGAACACAAGTACCAATGATCTAGGCTTTGTATTTTCTGTAGCCAAGGAGACCAGAACCCACTACAAGGGCAGGGCCGTTTCTACCATTAGGCAAGACTAGGCGTCTGCCTAGGGTGGCAAAATGGCTAGGGCGGCAAAAGGGGGATTTTTTAAGATTTGAACCTACGAAAGTAAAGCGCGCTACTGACGTTACACGTACAAAAATCATGTTCACGCCGCCCACCTTCCACCAGATCATCACACGGGAAGAGCCTCTAGGATTCTTCAGGGCAAGTGACAGCCATCCGAGCCGCGATGTTCTGCTTGAACTATTCGTCGTCATGCTCAACGCCGAAGTGAGCGATTGCAAAAGCATGCTGCGGATTCGTTCGCACATGAAAGTTCATTGTAAAGGTCAGTGACAGTTTTAAGAGTTGGAGCCAGTTCGGGTGCCTCGTGCCTGCCGTCCCTTTCCTGTCTTCTGGGAGTACAGAGGTGTCGGAGATCGAGCAGTGTTCCCCGCACGCTCTGACTGGCACTCATCTAGTTTAATATGGCCTGGACTTATCTGCCAGACTGTAGGTGGCTGCTGAAATGAAGGCTTTGTGGCTCGATGCGAGAATGCGCTCTTGTTTGGAATGAATGGAATGACGCGTGATGCAGACCCCTGATCATTTTGCTTTAGGATTTCAGAAATGGACTGCACAGGGAGAAAGATGGAATGGCGTGTGCACATGTTTAGGGACGTGTGTGTGTGTGGGTAAGGCCCTCTTTGTGCCTTGTGTGTGAAGATGGAAAAAGGAGGCGATAACAGCTGCAGCAACAAGAGGTACTGATGTCTAATCTCGAAAAGAGTTATAATGAATCTATTGTCTCTGGACATCGGCCGCTGCCTCTTGCAAGGAAACACAAGACGCATTTTTAACGTTTCTAAACACACGATTCTGCATCAAACCGAGTGCCCACATAGAGCTAGGTGTTGATTTGTTTATGTGTCCTGTTACCTATGCTGCGGGGGGGGGATGCTGAAAGCCCTTTGAGAGCTATGGGCGTTGCGCGCCTGACCTAAGAGCTGTCCAGAAGGTCACATGTGCACCACACTGATCTGCAGGGGTCTCATGGCACTCAAAAAACAATCCTCCACTTGCGAGCGGGGGGATGAGCTCTCCCAAGGAAGGGCTACAATAAAATAAACTAACACACCAGAGGCCCGCAGGACCCTGCCCTGCTCACCTCCCATCCTAATACTTTACACTGCCTCTGTGGGTGCTTTCTCCCACCGGAGTCTAAACATCCAGTCATAGGCTCAAGGTGGCATGACGTAACATTGAGGGCCCCGAACAGTGGTGAGGGACCCACATTTCACCATCAGACATTCATTTCACAGGTTACCTGGAGAGGATGTGGTAAAGCGCTCTGATGCCTTCGGGTGGAGTTTACGCTATATAAAACTGCAAAAAAATACTTGGTAGGGGGCCTCGTGCTGCTTTTGGGGAGCATTGAATCAGATGACGTAGTATAATAACAAAGAGCACGGCGCAAGAGGCTTTTCTCATCACCATAAATTCATAAACAGCCTCTGAAGACGTATAACCAGTAGGCGCTTTATACAGCGCTATATATGAAGCTGTGTGTGTTCCGCGGTGCGCATTGTGCCTACATGAGATAGTGGAGACCTGTGGGAGGGACTTATGAGGGCAGGATTGAGACCCTCGCCCAGGACCATATATGTGGAAAACGAGGCCGCACAAGGATGTCACAGGAGAACGTCCTCGAGGGAGCAGAGCAGGAACACGAAACTGAAAGACAACACACCACACTCTTCAACATGCAGCAGTCACGAGTGACGACCCCTCAACGAGGAGAGAGGAGTGAGGCAAAGACAGAGGCTGGCAGAGTGTGGCTGCATCAAGTCAGAGGCCTCGCCCTGGGCCGAGGTCTAGAAGACATAAAAAGAAGCACTTCGACAATCTGTTCAAGGTCACCTACCAAGGGTCAAAGGTCAGCTGCACATGCAATAGTTCAGGAGCACCCCCTGCAAGGAAGGCTAATGGACCCCTAAGGGATGAGGCTCGGGTAGAATTGAGCACCCGAGCATTTTTTATGTGTGAATGAATTAATGGATAAATGAGTTGAATGAGTGCAATGTGTCTGTGGGAACGAATAAAGTTGGAAGAATGAAAGTAAGCTAGAGTGCCTTTACGAGGGATCGCATAAGACCATGTTACGATAGTAATTAAATTACCGCACTAATACTGTTCTTCCTTCTACCAAATTCGCAAACATTTATTTTGCACGAGTGCATGCATGGGAACAACGCGAATGGCCAGAATGCGAGAAGCTGTTGTTTGCGGCATTTGTTTTTTGCACTGATTTTTAGCACACAATATAGCACTAAGTGCCGGGTTTGCAGAATTCCTCCTAATTTTGCAGTTTCCCCAAAAGTTCCCGATAATATGCAGATTCAGATTCTGCAATTTTTCATAAAGTTAACCCAGTCTTTCCTCAGCCGACAAAATTAACACTACTGAGTTGGGTTATATTACTATGCTCCCACGTCTTCTCCTTCAAATTCAGAGAAACAAGGAAATAGTAGTAGTTATAACCCCCCTATGGAGATCCCAGGCCTGGTTCCCCATCATGTTGGAAATGAGTGTGGATTTTCCAATTCTCATTCCTTCCTTCGAAGAAATAATCACAGACCCTCAGGGAGAATGTCACCCCCTTGTACTTCAAGGACTCATGTCACTGATGGCATGGAGGATTTCAGGAGACAATGGCAGCTCCCGGGACTTTCGGAGAGCGCTTTCAGACTCATGTCTGAATCCTGGGCACCTGGAACAAGGAAGGCTTATAGATTGGCTTGGCGTAAATGGGTTTGTTGGTGCCTTCGACGGAATTACGATCCCGTTTCAAGTGATGTAGTCCAAGTTCTCAACTTCTTGGCTGAAATCTTCGCGTCAGGTCTGGCCTATCGAACCGTTAACGTCTATAGATCGGCCATCGCAGCTGGGCACTGCTTAATAGATGGTATCTCAGTAGGTCAAAATTTATTAACTAAAAAACGTATGACAAGTATGCGGGTTTTAAACCCACCTTTGCCCAAATATTCTAGTTTATGGGACGTAAGGGTTGTCCTTAGATTAATCATTGATTGGGGTGAAAACTCAACTCTCTCACTTAAAAAACTATCCTATAAACTAACCGTCTTACTGTGCCTTGTTTCATTCAGGCGTACGTCTGATGTTAAAGCATTAGATATCTCTTCCAGGGCTTTCCAACCTGAGGGAGTTTGTTTTTTCCTTAAAAGACGAACTAAGACTATGTCATCTTCTGTATTCTATCCCTTTTTTCCTGAGAATGAAACTTTGTGTGTGGTTAAGTGTTTGTTAGAATATGAAAAAAGAACATCAAGCTTAAGAGGCATTCTCGATCAATTATTAGTATCCCACAGGTTTCCTCATAAAGCAGTCTCCTCCCCCACTTTAGCTAGATGGGTTAAGGATGTTATGAAAGAAGCAGGGATTGACATCTCTTTTTTTGGGGCCCACTCTCTTAGAGGAGCTTCAGCTTCAAAAGCCTTTATGCTGGGTGGTAGCCTTCAAGATATCCTTAAAGCAGCGGATTGGTCAAATGAGTCCATTTTCAAAAAATGTTACTTTAAACCTGTTTCAAATGTTATTGATAATGTATTGAACACACTTTAAACTTGCATAATATTGCCCTCCGTGTCATGCCATAAAATTTAGATTTTTCACAGCCTGCTGGGCAGAAAATCTGGATTTTATTAAGGACACGGAGGCTAAGATTATCCCTCCTCTACTGTTCCCTCTCTGGGAATATAATTTATTTGTTCTTCTGTCTTTTCAGATTAGAATGTTCAAGAGAATTTCCGGTTGTCTTCATTAAGTTACTTCAAGGAGATTATAAAGTTTGATTGTTCGAAGCTATCTTGTTCGCTGCACCAAGAAGGGAGATGCCTACGTTGTCATGGACTATATATCCTGTTGTTATGTTTTGAAGTTCTAGATCTCTTCATTGTTGCTGCTGTGAGCTGCGCAATAAAGGAGATTTGCATAAACTTAGCCTCCGTGTCCTTAATAAAATCCAGATTTTCTGCCCAGCAGGCTGTGAAAAATCTAAATTATCTGCAGCGAGGGGCTGTTGCAAAAAGCGCTGCACAGAAAAAAAACTGTTGAAAGAAGAGGGGTTTTCTTTATAATGTCGCTCTACATCACCGAATGTTTATTTTTTCTTTGGTTAGAGACCCCCAATGCGTCTCCTCCTAGAAGTGTCAATTGGTAGGCACTTTAATAGGGCAATAAATGTTTTTTGCTTTTGATTGGGGGGATTGCTGGCAGTAGGCAAAAATAATATTGCGTTTCGTATGTGGGCATTGCATGTCTACATGCGTGCTTGACGGAAGGTTAAGTTGTTTCTGGTTTTGAAACGAGTTGCACTTGACGCCTCAGTGGTATTTAAACACAAAGCTCTATTGGGCATCCGTGTACATAGTTCTGTGAGTGTATGGCTACCATAGAGGTCTGGCCTGTGCCTTTCGTTGAGGTCATTTGCAGGATTGACTGTTGTGATCGTGTTTCCTGACAGTAAATGAGAGTAACATAGAAGGGTTCGGCAGTAGAGGATGTGCCTCTCTAGCCTGGATGACAGGGGGAGAGAGTGATGGTAGTAAAATGGAGGGGGCGGCATTTTTCCCTTCTAGCCTAGGGCGGCAAAACACCTAGAAATGGCCCTGTACAAGGGTGAAGACATGGCTGGAGGTGAAAGGCATTGGGTAGGTCTTTTACTGTCTGCTTACTTACAGATGACGTGTGCCCGGGCTAAATACTGCACAGTTCTCCCAAGTCTACCCGTAGCCCCACTGTAGACTGAAGTTAACTTCTGCCTGCAAGGAGAGTTTGGCACCTGTGAGCGGCTCACATAAAGCGTGCACCAGAGGTGAGGTGTAATCCCAACAATCCTGACCTCTCCTCGGCCCGCAGCATGATCAGAGAGCTGTGGAAGAGGAAGCTAATCTGTCAACTGATACCGGCAGACTCAGTCTCCACGCTAAGCGCACTCCTGAAAATAAAGGTTTGGATGGGCACTATAATTTGAATGGCTGGCAAACAGGGTCTGTCTTGGAAGCAAAAGCAGCACTAGCCAAGGACCTAATTCTCAAAGGGCCTCCGCACCTGTGGTGGAGGTCCCGCAGTTTAATTGAATCGTAGGCGTTTCTGGACTAAAGACTTTCGCTCACTCAAGACCACCACCCGTTGAGTGCAACACCACCTGAACACCTGGCTGAACAATGGCAAGAATTTCCTGCTCTGTAAATATGTAATATATAATTGTCCAAGCCTAATCGCTGTTAAAATGTAATCCTGAGGGAATTTGTAATTTGTATATATATTTATCTTTAACCACTAGTATATGTAGTAGACCTTTGTACTTACTACCATTCCTATGTGATTTTAGAGTTTATCTGTTTGTATCTCTTCCTTTCGCTCCACTTGTACATTTGCAATTTTTGTTCCTGTTTATATCTCTTATGTAACTCATGTAATCCAAAGTCCTTATGTAACGCAACTGGTTCTTTTGTAAAGCACTCTGACACCTTGAGATAATGTTCGCGCTATATAAAATTGCATTAAATAAAATAAATTAATAAATAAAATAAAAGGAACCTCCATAATGGTTAACTGCAGTACGGAGGTCCCGCCACCAGTGCAGCCCTCCCCAAGAGTGCAAAGGCTCTTTGTGAATAGGGCCCAAAATGTTCAAACCAGCCCTGATCCCTTTCTCCTCGCTCTCTTCTTTTACTCTCCTTTTCTCTTTCCTGAAACCCACTCCCCCAATCCTGATCTAACTTCCTGCTGCAGAATAAAGTGACAGTGGCACCAGCAGCGGCTCCATGACCTAAAGACCAGAGTCCAAATGCTCCAGCCCACGGGGGTCATGTCCAGTGGGTTAAAACAGGCAGTCCAGGCCTGCCAGTGAAACTCTGATTTGCGTGGCAAAATATTTAATCACAGGAATGTGGAAACAGTACACATTGGGTTAACTTAACCCCTGTTGAGTGACACTTGGCAGAGCTGATCATTCCTTCTCTGCTTCATCCCTCTTTACTCCCCCTGCACTATGCCTCGTTTCTCTGTTTGCTCTACTGTTTTCACCCGCTTGCCCATGATTACTCCCCATGCTCTGTCCATAATTCCTATCCCTAATCCATTCATCCTTATTTCAACAATCCACCCATTTCCACTCTCGTGCTCAATCCATCTTTACCCTCCTGCACTATCGCTCTTTACTCCTCCTGCTATCCACATCATTACTTTCCTAATTCAGAAAGCTGTGGCCCCTCACTGAGAAGGAAGACTGGAAATGCCCCCTTTATCCCAAGCTGAAGTGACTCCAAGGGTCAGCTTACTGAGGTCCTGTCTGAGCTACAAGGGCACAACAAGCTCCAGAGGACTCCCTGTTATTTTCCCTGCTGACCTGCTGCACTTGACCTGCCTAGACCTGCGACAGGACCGGCCTCTGCCCTGCTGGCCTCTGCTGAAGTGAGGTCTTGAACCCCAAGTGGTCCTGGGCCCTTCACTGGCATCAGAAAAAGCTCCTGGTGGCCCCCTGCCCTGGGCACCACCTCCAAGCCAACGGACCACGCACGTAACCTGGGCTTCATCCTGGACTCCTCCCTCTCGATGACCAAACAAGTCAACGCCGTCTCGTCATCCTGTTTCAACACCCTGCGCATGCTCCGAAAGATCTTTCGATGGATCCCCACCGAAACCAGGAAGACGGTCACCCAGGCACTCGTCACCAGCCGTCTGGACTACGGGAACACCCTCTACGCGGGAACCACAGCCAAACTACAGAAAAGACTCCAGCGCATACAGAACGCCTCCGCATGACGCGTCCTGGACATCCCCTGCCACAACCACATCTCTGCCCACCTGAGAGACCTGCACTGGCTCCCTGTCAGCAAGAGGATCACGTTCAGACTCCTCACCCATGCACACAAGGCTCTCCACTACCTGGGCCCCAAGTACCTCAACAACCGCCTCACTTTCTACACGCCCACCCGCCAGCTGCGTTCGACCAGCCTCGCCCTCGCCACCGTTCCACGCATTCGCAGAGCCACCGCCGGAGGAAGATCCTTCTCCCACATGGTGGCCAAGACATGGAACTCCCTCCCCATCCACCTACGGCTGACCCAGGACCATCTCTCCTTCAGGAAGCAACTCAAGACCTGGCTTTTCGAGCAGTAACGGTCCCCTCCCCCCCAGCGCCTTGAGACCCTAGCGGGTGAGTAGCGCGCTATATAAATTGTTTGATTGATTGATTGATCCTTCTGGCTTAACTGAATGCGCGCATGCACAGTTTTCACAAGGATTAGCGAGACAGCGAAGAAGAGGAGGAGGGCAGCCCAGGGACGCCGCACTACAGGTAAGTGGTTTTAAATGTATTTTTTATCAATGTTTAATTACTTGTTATAATGGGGGGTGGAGGCAGGGCTGGCCAACTCCGCTCCGCTGCGGAGTGTGTGGAGATTTGCATTCTCCGCGTTCTCCAAGGAACGCGGAGAAGACAAATCTCCACTCACTCAGCGGGCAGAGCGGAGGTCTCCGCCCGGGGTTATCAGAGACCCTCAGTTGGCGCTTTGCGCCTTTTGAGCTACTTTTAAATAAACCTTTAAAATTGCATATCTCTACTTCTATTGGATTTGTGTCATTTTTGGTCTCAAATAATTTATTTGTATTTTACTTAATTTTTCTAAATTGGTTGATATTTTCTTGTGTTGTGTTTTCAGTTTAAATAATTCATACATCGCTTCTAAGTTAAGCCTGCTTTTCTTCCAAGCTACCAGATGGTTAATCACAGGTTAATTTAGTTACTTTTGTGGTTCACCCTGACAAGGGCTTTGGCTGTTGCTTGTGAAGGGCTCACACCCCCCTCAACGAACAATCCAACAGCCTGTGAGAAAACAGGCCCCGTCTGGCAGGGCTGAATGAAATTCTTCTGCACATTGCTCTTCACTTGCACCATGTCTCCGAGCTTTAGACAATTAACAGTCAAAGGTATTGGGGTTGCTTGTTGACCCTGGTGAAATACAGATTTGAAAAACAATGGGTCCTTCAAAAGCAATTCAACATGGGAGAAATATAGACCAGAATCGGCTCTATATAATTATGCAATGCCCAGCCGGACATTGAAGTTTAATGATCAAGAAAAACAGATAATTTAGAAATACGTGTGAATATTGAGTGGGACACAGTCCTGCGTCCTTCAACACTTAACACAATTACAAACAGTCACACATATAAGACATTTATCAGGCTGAAGAGAGAAGCTTGTGGCCGATAAGGGATTCAAGGGCAAGCTTTCAAGGCGGTACAATGTCATGCACAATTTTAACATATGCGTTTAACATGCATGTTTGTACATAGGGTCGACGACGTTTCGATCTATTTACACAATACATAGATCATCATCAGGACTAGTGAATAAACAAGCCTGAGAGTACAATTCCTGTGAAAAGATGAAGGGGGAGGGATAGAAGGAGAAAGGAGACATTCATTAAAACAACCTATAGATACTGAGAGTACTCAATAATGACAATGGTCATGCACGACACTTCCTTAGTGAATTAAGAGCCAAAGGAGGCTGTTGCAAGTGCGAAGGAACTAGTTCTACATTTCAAGTCAGGAAAAGAATATCGGAAGAGGGTTGCAAAAGTACATAACCCTCAATTACAAGGTGAGAGAGGCAGTACGTAACCAAGGTGTGAAGAACCGGTAGCAAAATGAACCCAAGGAATATGAGGGGTGAGTTAGGTCTGTAGACCGTGAGTATGCGGTACGCGATCATCAGCGTGCAATTTGACTGGTAAATTGTTAACCGCAGTTAAGATTGTGAAAATAACCGCAGTAATAAGGAGATGTGAACTATATGTGTGGTGACCTATTGCGAGACGGAGGATGGCGACAATAACGCAACAAAATCGGCGACGTGAGGTAATCAGGTGGGGAAGGAGGCAATTAACGTGACCCGATCGGCGTCGTGATGAAAAGGGGTGGGATAGGAGGCATAATAAGCATGGTGACTAACCCAGAATGGAGGCGAACAATTTCTTGTTACCAATAGGAAGGAACCGAATAACGGTTGTTGTTCGGAGGTCCAGCGGCCATGAGGAGGATCTCAGAACGGGGCAATCGCTGGAACTGAGGGGAGGGAAGAGAGGGTGAGGGAATGGGAATCGGAGCAGCGGAGGGGGAATGATTGGATTAGAATAAGGACTCACCACTTGCTCGTAGCGGTGTGCAGAAGGATGATCGGAGCTGTTATGATAATCGGCTTCCGAATAGGGCGGCTTGACAATCCAAGGTGCGCCTAAGGAAGAGCGTAATATGGGAGTTAGAGACGAGGGGGGGCCATGGATCAAGGGTGATCGGGCGGGACAAGGACTTACCAGAGAACGAGTGAGCTGCACGATCGCAGGGTGAAGATAGAGAGCTACGCACAGTTACTAAAGCAAGTCCGGGAAGGACACGTGACCGACCAAAACCATGTCATGTGACAGGACGTGCAGTGTGTGTGGACACGGGAAAACGTGAGGGGATTTATGTCGGCCATATTGGGTCAGTGTTGGTAATTAAGAAGTGATGGAAAGGGAATAAGAAACAACGAGGAGTACATTGTTCAGTTAAGCAAGTAAATTCAATTAAATTGATAAAAAATTGAATTACAATAGTTACAGACAGGAAGGAATATGTGCCAAGTGTGAAAACATTGAATTAGCGAATGAAATTTCAAGATTCATTAAATAAGGGACAACCAGTCCTCATTCCTATTAAGACCATTACGGATTGTGTCCAAAAGAATAATGAGCTTCAACTCCTCTTTAGTGAGGATTTGTGCCAGATCGCCGCCTCTTGGTGGCAGCTTGATGGTTCGTAGAACTGTGCATTTGATCTCGTTGTCTTGGTGGTTGGCCAGTTTGAAATGTTCAACCAATGGTGCATTTGGGACATTACAGCGAATCCTGCTGCGGTGTTGTCCGATTCTTGTTTTGATCTTCTGGGTTGTCTGACCAATGTAGTTCTTGTTGCATGGACACTGAATCAGGTAAATCACGTTGCATGTGTTGCAGTTCGAGAAACCATTAGAATTAATGACAATGTTACCAAAAGAGAAAGTTTTGCCTTCTAATGTATAGTCACACAGATTACAATTACCACACTTAGCGTGACCGACCAAGGGCGTGAGGCCCCAATGGGCATTCAATGTTGTTGGAGGTGTTTTTTCTGGGGATCGCAGCACGCACTAGATGGTCTTTCAAATTTCGATTTTTACGAAAGGCAAACAATGGTCTTTCTAGATTAAGCATACCCGCATTTAGTATGGGCCAATGTTTAAGAACAGATTTGCGGACATGGTTGGAAATAACCGAAAAGGTGGTCACACATACAATCCTTTTGGTTTCTTTTTTGGGGTTGGGTGTGAGCAAGGCTTCCCTAGGGCAATACCAGGCCCGTTTCTGGGCGTTGCGAACAAGTCGCTTAGCGTAACCTCGAGCTTTCAGTTTATCCGAAAGAACTGAGGCCTCAATGAAGTAGTTTTCTTTTGAAAAACAATTGCGCAGAATACGCAAGAATTGGGAGTAAGGTAGAGAATCCCTCAGGGCCCTGGGGTGGTTACTCTCATATCTCAACAGTGTGTTCCGTTCGGTAGGTTTCCTGTAGAGTTTGGTGAGGAGTTCACCATCTGAGTGATATATGGTGAGGTCTAGGAAAGGGATGGATGAGGAGTCAGTGGAAAGTGTAAACTGGAGACCTAAACAATTGTTATTGAGCCAATGCTGAAAATTAGTCAACATGTCAGTACTGTTGTGCCAAATCAAGAAAACGTCGTCAATGTATCAACGCCATAATTTAACCCCAGATATAAAGGGGTTAGTGGGTGACAGAATGATGTTAGTTTCTAGAAAGTCCATGCAGAGGATTGCCAAGTTCGGGGCAAAAATAGCGCCCATCGAAGTGCCTTTCACCTGCTGGAAAAATAAGTCATCAAAACAGAAGAAATTCCTAGTAAGGCACATTTCAAGCAATTTCAAAATAAATAATGTGGGAACTGCATGCGGTCTCGGTCTAGAGTCAAGGACTTGTTGGATCACTCGGAGGGCAAAGGTCTGTGGAATATTTGTATAAAGTGATTCCACATCAAGAGTGCAAAGTAGGTGTTCAGAAGAATTAAAGGGATGATGTTCAATCAAATTGATCATGTCCATGCTATCCCTAATGTAGCATTGAGTCTTAGGTACGAAATCTTTGATGAAATAATTGACATACTGGCCTAATGGTTCTAATATAGAACCACATCCAGAGACTATAGGGCGGCCAGGAGGAGAAGTGAGGTGTTTATGTATCTTCGGAAGAGTGTAGATAACCGGTAATCTGGGTGACTTTGCATTGAGGAATTGGAATTCTTTAGAGCTAAGGAAACCTTCATCTCTGGCTTCAGTAGTGATTTGGAGTATAAGAGCCTGTAACTCCATAGTAGGGTCCCTAGGTAGTCTGCAGTAGTGTTCTGTGTTATGGAGTTGACGGAATATCTCAGCTTTGTAATTAACCAGTTCTTGCAGAACAATACCACCACCCTTATCTGCTGATTTAATAATAAGGGAGTTGTTATTCTTCAAGGATTCAATTGCCTTTTTTTCTAGAAAAGTTATGTTGAATGGAATAAACTTCTTCTTATCTTTGAGGGCATTGAGGTCTTTGAGCACCATTTTTTCAAAGGTGATGATTTCCACCGGTACCATATTGGCCGTGGGGAAAAAAGTAGAAGGGGTGCGGAATGGTGTGTATGCAGTGGGATTTGGTGTGGCATTATTCAAAAAATAAGCATGAAGACGGAGGTGTCTAAAAAATCTGAGTAGTTCAGCATGAAGGTCAAGGAAGTTGGGATGCGTGGTAGGGACAAATGAGAGCCCTTTACTAAGCAGGGATAATTATGTGTCAAGTAGGTTATGTGATGACAGATTAAAAATAGGGAAAGTTGCCAATTGCGAGGTAGTGATAATAGCAGAATTTACCATTGGTAAAATTTCTGTCTGGTCTGGCGTTCGCCTGGTGGGTTGTACCATCTCTGCGCCCGTTTGACTCGTCCCCGTTTTGGTAATTCTGTCTGGCCTCTTCCTAAAAAATTCTGATTCCTGGAAGAGGTACTGGGACCCTCACCTGAATCAGAGTTGTTGGAGGATTCCACTGAGGTATCTGAGAAGCCAACTAGGGTATTGCGTTTATTGAAACGACCCCAAGGTCTGCTGTTTTGAGGATTTGAATATGTCCTGTTGGTTTAAAAGTCTTTTTGAAGATAGGGGTATGTGCGTTCCACTGAATATGCTTTAATGTCCTTTTTGACTTTAAGAGACTTTTTATTCTGTTCAATTCTCTGGAATTCATCAACAGTCTTCTGTACTGAGTCAATCAATTTTTTTGCCTCAGTGACTGAACTAGATTCCTTAATCTGTTTCTCAATCTCAGTTAGTTCCTCATTGAGTGTGATTAATGTTTCGGTTGCAATATCAATACCCAAGACTAACCAATGCCTAGAGCACGTTGTGCCGATGTAACTAAAGTTGTTGATGTATTTGGGGTTATCTGTGAAAATACCAGGAATATTTCTTACTTGGAGCCCAACTGGAATGATGTCAGCTTTTAGGTATTCTGTCAACATACGGACCATAAGTTGAAGACGGATCTGCTTTTTCTTACATTTCTCTAATTGTTCTGACAAGGAAATATTTAGACTGGCCGGGTTATCAATTGAATCAGTGAATAAGGAGGGACCTTCGCAGATCTTCTTAATATATTCATCTGAGTATAGAGGTGCATGGTCTGACATATTAAGTATACAGTCACAGGTGTGTTAGGAAAAGGAAATTTAAGAAGAACAAGGACAAACCACTCAGTTTGAGGGAATTAGGGAGAACATCCCTTACAATCCAGCGATTGTGCTTACTATATTTATACTTGACAAGGGGAAACCCGTGAGGTAGGAAGGACCTAGGGTACTTACTAATTTGAAAAACAATGGGTCCTTCAAAAGCAATTCAACATGGGAGAAATATAGACCAGAATCGGCTCTATATAATTATGCAATGCCCAGCCGGACATTGAAGTTTAATGATCAAGAAAAACAGATAATTTAGACATACGTGTGAATATTGAGTGGGACACAGTCCTGCGTCCTTCAACACTTAACACAATTACAAACAGTCACACATATAAGACATTTATCAGGCTGAAGAGAGAAGCTTGTGGCCGATAAGGGATTCAAGGGCAAGCTTTCAAGGCGGTACAATGTCATGCACAATTTTAACATATGCGTTTAACATTTAGTAACTGTGCGTAGCTCTCTATCTTCACCCTGCGATCGTGCAGCTCACTCGTTCTCTGGTAAGTCCTTGTCCCGCCCGATCACCCTTGATCCATGGCCCCCCCTCGTCTCTAACTCCCATATTACGCTCTTCCTTAGGCGCACCTTGGATTGTCAAGCCGCCCTATTCGGAAGCCGATTATCATAACAGCTCCGATCATCCTTCTGCACGCCGCCGCTACGAGCAAGTGGTGAGTCCTTATTCTAATCCAATCATTCCCCCTCCGCTGCTCCGATTCCCATTCCCTCACCCTCTGTTCCCTCCCCTCAGTTCCAGCGATTGCCCCATTCTGAGATCCTCCTCATGGCCGCTGGACCTCCGAACAACAACCGTTATTCGGTTCCTTCCTATTGGTAACAAGAAATTGTTCGCCTCCATTCTGGGTTAGTCACCATGCTTATTATGCCTCCTATCCAACCCCTTTTCCTCACGACGCCGATCGGGTCACGTTAATTGCCTCCTTCCCCACCTGATTACCTCACGTCACCGATTTTGTTGCGTTATTGTCGCCATCCTCCTTCTCGCAATAGGTCACCACACATATAGTTCACATCTCCTTATTACTGCGGTTATTTTCACAATCTTAACTGCGGTTACTAATTTACCAGTCAAATTGCACGCTGATGATCGCGTACCGCATACTCACGGTCTACAGACCTAACTCACCCCTCATATTCCTTGGGTTCATTTTGCTACCGGTTCTTCACACCTTGGTTACGTACTGCCTCTCTCACCTTGTAATTGAGGGTTATGTACTTTTGCCACCCTCTTCCGATATTCTTTTCCTGACTTGAAATGTAGAACTAGTTCCTTCGCACTTGCAACAGCCTCCTTTGGCTCTTAATTCACTAAGGAAGTGTTGTGCATGACCATTGTCATTATTGAGTACTCTCAGTATCTATAGGTTGTTTTAATGAATGTCTCCTTTCTCCTTCTATCCCTCCCCCTTCATCTTTTCACAGGAATTGTACTCTCAGGCTTGTTTATTCACTAGTCCTGATGATGATCTATGTATTGTGTAAATAGATCGAAACGTCGTCGACCCTATGTACAAACATGCATGTTAAACGCATATGTTAAAATTGTGCATGACATTGTACCGCCTTGAAAGCTTGCCCTTGAATCCCTTATCGGCCACAAGCTTCTCTCTTCAGCCTGATAAATGTCTTGTATGTGTGACTGTTTGTAATTGTGTTAAGTGTTGAAGGACGCAGGACTGTGTCCCACTCAATATTCACACGTATGTCTAAATTATCTGTTTTTCTTGATCATTAAACTTCAATGTCCGGCTGGGCATTGCATAATTATATAGAGCCGATTCTGGTCTATATTTCTCCCATGTTGAATTGCTTTTGAAGGACCCATTGTTTTTCAAATTAGTAAGTACCCTAGGTCCTTCCTACCTCACGGGTTTCCCCTTGTCAAGTATAAATATACCTGGTGAAATACAGAGCGCGTCACATCAGACAGTCTTTTGCAATAGTCCATGAACAAATCATCAATTATTGATAGCAACTCAATTGGAGGAATGCCATGAATGCTCATTTGCTGCTGCATCAGAATCTCATCGGGGGATAAACCTGCTTTTTTACTAGGTGCTCAACAAAGACTCATTAGCACCAGAGAAAGATCAAGTGGGGGATGCGCAGAGCTGCGCCAACTTGTTTTTCATGACACCATGCAAGCGTTTAACTATGTTCGAAGATGGGGGGTGATGAGCACAATGCAGTCTCTGTATGATGCCCACGGCTTTCCTCATTAGCTTCATGATTTCATTTCTGAAGTGTCCACCCAGATCACTTTCTATATATATATATAGGTACCCTATACAGTTGTATCAGTTCATTAAGCAACAGTGTTGACATTGTCATAGCATCACACCTGCATGTTGGATAGCCCTCCACCCATCTTGAGAACAAGCAGCAGGCCACATCTGTATCCTGCACAGGGTGGCATCTCCATAAAGTTAATTTGCAATCTCAAAACGGGTCCATATGCAAAAGGGGAATGATTCATCGTGACCACATTTCTTTTCCCCACGTTGTTTTTCTGACAAACCAAACATTGTTAGCAATAGTTTGGTCACATTTTCAGAAATGTTCATTTCACCATATTTTTTTTAACTAGCTGTCAATGCATCTCTACCTGAATGGGTGGACCCCTGAAATAACTTCACCATCTGTGATAACAAAGAGTTCGGTAACACAGCTCTAATTCCTGGATCTACCCATGTCCCTTCTTCAATATTCTTGCTTCTCCTCCTGCCCTGAATTTTCCTGACCTCCTCCATTGTGTCAGGAGGGACAGTCAGTGCTGCAAATAGAGCAGCATGCTCAGCAGAGGCATTTAGTGCATAAAACCTAGCCACTGAATCCACAAAATTATTTCCTGACACCTCGTTTGACCTACCCCAGTGTGCAGCACATTTCATGACAGCTATTTGAGATTGCATTTGGGGACTTTTAGAAATGGGGGTCTCTAGTTGGCAGAGGTAGGTACCTTCCAAAACCTTCCTTGCTTCTAGTCAGAGTAAGGGGGATACACACTTTAGATAATCCCTGCTCACCCCCTTGGTAACTTGGCATGAGCAGACAGACTTATCCCAAAGGCAATGCGTAAAGTATTTGTACCAACACTCACAGGAACATAGTGAAAACACCACAAATGGACACCACACCAGTTTACAAAAATATAATGTCTTTATCTAAACTTAACAAGACCAAAACGACAAAATCCAACATGCACAGTTAAAAAAGTTTTCAAGAATTTGTACCATGGAAAACTATGGATGCGTGACTTTTACACAAAGTACCTGTAGTTGCATTAAAATTCACAAGGCCAAACAACCGCAGAGTGAAGGAGCGTAAAAAACGTAACAGTTCTGATGCACGCAGGAGAAGTGATGCGTCGAATCCGGTCTGGAGGGGTAAGTGATGCGTAGATTCTTTGTGACGGTTCCGGTCCGCAGGTGATGCATCGGGAAAACTTGTCACACAGGTGCGATGCGTGGAAATCCGGGATGCGTCGATAATCGATGCGGCGAGAGGCGCTGCATCGGTTTTCTTCAGCCGCAACCCCTCAATGTGTCGATTATTGCAGCGACGACAGGCACTGCTTTGGTTTTCATAGCGGCACGGCGATGCGTCGAAATTCTTCTCGCGCCATGGAGATGCATCAGAAAAGTAGCCGCAAGAAGAGCAATGCGTCGTTTTTGTAGTTCTTTAAGTTCCTTCTCTCTTCTAGCTCCCAAACAGCAGCAACAACCTCCAGAGGTCCAATACTGGCACAGGCACCTCCTGGGAGGTCAAAACTCACAGCAGCTGAGTTCAGAGGAGCTGGGAGTGAAGTCCTTGTTTCCCTGAAACTTCAGAACAGGAGGCCAGCACACAGAGGCCGTTGGAGATCTCCTTCAAACAGGGGACACAGCACACAGCAAAGTCCTTCTCCTTTACTTGGCAGAAACAGAAACTGCAGACCAACCCCACCAAGCACACAGCAAAGGGGCAGTACTTCTCCTCAGTCTCTCCAGCTCTTCTTCTTGGCAAAGGGTCCTCTTGAATTCCAGGGATGATCTAGAAGTCTGGGGTCTGGACCTCTCTTCATTCTACAGTAAATCTATTTAATCTCTCCTGGCCCAGGGCTCTGAACCCAGTCTAAACCAGTTCTGGGGGGCACTTGGGAAGTGCACACCAACCTCCATTTTCAGTGTGAGCCCTGACTCTAGACACACCACAGGGGGACGGAGCCATCATTGTGGAAGGCAGACACAGCTCATTCAGGTGCAGGTGCTACTCCTGCCACCAATCCAAATGCACACCAGGCCTATTCAGCCTAGCGCTGACTCATCCAGGCTCTCTGGAGCCACTGCACATCCCCAGCCATTGTCACTCCAAAGCCAGACAGTCAATACACATCCTAGCAGAGGTACACTGGATGGCTAAGCAAGAAAATACTTTCTAAAAGTGGTATTTTTAAACACAGAATGTAAAAATCACCATCACTAAAAGATGCTTTTCAACATTCTGAGGTCACACATACTAAACTTTATTTTCCTATCTGGTTTCCAGAGACAGTTAAGCTTATAAAATATTATAAGCAAACTCCCCATTCTATCCTATGGGAGCAGATAGCCTTACAATAGTGTAAAACGAAATTGGCAGTATTTCACTATTAGGACATGCCACACACATCAGGGCATGTTCTACCTTTAACATACACTGCACCCTGCCCTCAGGGGTACCTTGGGCCTACCTTAGGGGCGACTAACATGTAAGTAAAGGGAAGGTTAGGGCCTGGCAAGTGGGTGCACTTGCCAGGCCGACATGGCAGTTAACAAACTGTGCACAGGCACTGCAGTGGCAGGCCTGAGACATCTTTTCAGGGCTACTCACGTAGGTGGCACAAATAGTGCTGAAGGCCCACTAGCAGCATTTGATTTACAGGCCCTGGCACACTCAGTGCACTTTACTAGAGGCTTATCAGTAAATCAAATATGCCAATCATAGATAACCAATCATAATAACTATTTACACAGTGAGCACTTGCACTTTGACACTGATCAGCAGTGGCAAATTGTCCAAAGCATCTAAACCAGCAAAAACGAAATCCAGCACAGCATCAAAAATACAGGAGATAGAGGCAAAAAGTCAGGGGAAACCACGCCAAGGATGCCAGATCTAACAGGGACCATTATGTATTGGAGTACAAGTTGATGTCATAAACCCCCTCTGTTAACAAACTGCCACTTATCATGCACTACACCAAACCCATAATAAAAATCAAAAGTTGTCACATTTACATTTTTTTCTCAACAACATGTGTCTTGTGAGAGCCATCAGTTCTGCAAATTTTGCTGAACATACATTTGCTAAAGAAGAGGCTTCAATTACTCTTTAAAAGGTACACACAGCACACGCAGCCTTCAGTTTTCCTACATTGTCTATTAAGCATGACCCATCTACCACCAGCATAACAGCGCAGTGTTCCAAAAGTTCTACATTGATGTCGGGACGAGGATTTGTGCACAAACCTTTAATCTGTACACAATTGTGATCTTTTTTACCATCTTGCTGGGAAGGCAAAGGCAACAATGTGGCAGCATTCAAATCTCTGGAACTTTTTACTGATATGGTGGGAGTGGCAAGCATTGTTATTTCATAACGTGTAAGTAAGGCATCTGTCAAATGTTGTGTTAAAAAAAATTCAACTGAATGGAATACATATAATGTCACTCTAGGAAAGTCATCCTTCTTGCCCTGATCACCCCCGTTCATTGACCGATGCTGCTGGTTAGTGACTGCAGGTGCCCTGGGCTCTGCTAACCAGACCAAGTGCCAGTGCTCTCTCTCTTCCAAAGGTATATGGTAATTGTTATATTTCTAATTGGCAAAGACAACCTACCTGAAAGTCCCTAGTGTATGGTAGGGCATGTTTCCATTAGATGCCCTGCAATGAGGACGCACTCCACGAAAGACGGTTAGCAAAACCATTTATTTGACAACTGGCAGTTTCCTCCCGATCATTTCATCAGCCTGGCGCGTTTCGGGGCTACAAGCTCCTTATTCATAGGCCATTCACTGAGTCCACGGTAGTGTTTTCTCCCAGCATTCTCTGCATCATTTTTAAATTTCTAGGCTTCCGGTGCGCCCTCTCAGGTGCGTATTTTGTTGCGATGCATGCTGGAACATGATGTAAATTAACTAATTGTTTTAATCCTCTGGTGGATTCCATGTGACTACAGTTTATTTTCCAAATGTTCGTGGTTGCTTTAAACAATAGACCTCCAGTGGCCCTCGGGAGATGAAACGAGCAGTTGAAATTAGTTTGTCTTCTGTGCCGACCCGGGTCCGAACAGTTCAATGACCCTACAGACCTGTATATCATTCACCAGGCGGTGCGATCCTCCGCGGCTGGACCTGCCACGTGTTTTATGTTTCCATTAGATGCCCTGCAATGAGGACGCACTCCACGAAAGACGGTTAGCAAAACCATTTATTTGACAACTGGCAGTTTCCTCCCGATCATTTCATCAGCCTGACGCGTTTCGGGGCTACAAGCTCCTTATTCATAGGCCATTCACTGAGTCCACGGTAGTGTTTTCTCCCAGCATTCTCTGCATCATTTTCAAATTTCTAGGCTTCCGGTGCGCCCTCTCAGGTGAGTATTTTGTTGCGATGCATGCTGGAACATGATGTTAATTAACTAATTGTTTTAATCCTCTGGTGGATTCCGTGTGACTACAGTTTATTTTCCAAATGTTCGGTAGGGCATGTAGGTTTAGAGACCCCAGTGGACCTAATGCACTTAAGTGTGCACTGCTGTAGTGTTTGGTGTCATTTTGAAGCCAGGCCTGCCTTGCAGGCTGGTTTTAAAATAAGACTGTGGCTATATTTGACTTTGGAATTATGAGTACTTGCAAAGTCCAAAATTACCTTTTTATTACTTTTAATTCACCCTAAGGTCTGTCCTATGTGCCCGAAGGGTAGGGTCCATTGTTATAAAAACCAGGGACGATATAATGTATGTTTAATATACCCTGGTAAGGAAAAACAGCGAACGCTGCTTTCTCCATTGTAGTTCTCCTAATCCCATAGGATAACATGGGAAAGCTTTATTAAACTTTTGAATGGAGCTAGCTAGCAATTTTTTTCATTTTTATCTTAGAGTTTTATATAGCGCGAACTTGACCTGAATTGGGTATCAGAGCGTTTTACACCAGTTGCGTTACATGAGGACACATTCATTTTTTTGTTGTTATTTGTTAGGCACAGAGACATTAAGTGATTTGCCCAGAATCACAGGATGTTCAGTGTCATTGTCAAGACTCAAACCCGGTTCCCCAGATTCGATGTCGACCGCCATAGCTGTTAGGCCAACTCCTCTCCCCAGCAATATCATTGAAAGTATCAAAATAATGGTTTACAATAAATCCAACAACTTGCCAAGGTCAGTTTTATTATGACCATTACAGGAAAGCAGTTTTAGAATTTACTATTCTGAAGTTACCAAAAGCAGCCCTGTAGCAGCCTTTTCTGATTGGTCAGCCAAGCTGCCACCTGAGTAGGTGTGGAGAGGCTTGGGGCGGAAATATTACAGCCATTTGGTGGTGAGAGATTTACTTCCTGAAGAATCCAGGAGAGGAAGGGGGCTGGGGATATAAGGCAGGAGAACATATGTCAGAGGATCCAGGCCAGCCCCCACTTCCTTGATCCCCAGCCAGATGGGAGCCCCCCTAATTAGATTAGGAAAGGGGCTGGAAGGGGACTGTGGTGAGTTGTTAGCCACACTTTGGGGTGGATTACACAGACACACACAACAAGGAGAGAATTTCTTAATTTTAATTATCGGGAGAACAGTGCATTCTGGGTCAAATATATGCCATACTTCGCAGGAAGTCGTCATAGCAGAGGGAGGTAACTTTACCCATATTGGTTGATGTGTTCCCACCTCTTGCCAGCCCAGAATGGAGGACAATTATTGGAGAGCTGCAGGAGTTCCTCTGATCACTGCCTGGAACATCAGAAGAAGAAGGTGGTGCTGGACCCTTGGACTGCACCACATAATCCTTGCACTCAGAAGGACTGCACCTACTGCACTGACAAGGTTTCAAAAAGAAAGGACTGTGCCTGATTAAAAGGAACAGGAATGGACTCCCTGAGAAACAACAGGTACAATGGAGCTGGAAGAAGTCAACTGAAATCCCAAAGAGAGGTTCACCCCAGCTGACCAGTTACAACTGGATTTTTTCTGGACTGTGCAGGTGCATTTATTTTCCCCAAAGGAACTCAGAAACAACAAGATAAAAAAATTGGAACATTTCTGCAAAGTTATTCAGAAAACCTCCAGGAGGGGACCAGCTCGAAAACGAGAATCAAGCCACTGTCATTGAATCACAAATCGACCTGACCACGCTGGTTTTTCATGCTGAAAGCTCTGAAGCTCCTCGCCATCAAGGGCAAAGACTTCGAGAGGCTCACCAAGGCATCGCGCTACAGCAGGCCGCCATTGTTGAATACAACTTCAGATTGAGAAGCTCAAGGGCCTGACGATGAGCCCGTTGAGAAGAGAAAAGCTCCAAGAAAAAGTCAGAAAGGCAAACTTTTGACCGGGACCTAGCTTCGTATCCGACTGTGCTACATTGCGGTGGGCCTAAAACGTTGACTTTACCCCAGTCCAGCGCGACCATATAGCCGCGAGTGGTGCTAGAATGCACAACTTTGATTTAATCTTTAAAATTTCATATCGCCGTTTCCCTGCATTGGATATTTTTAGTTTTCTTGTAATTTTAAAGATAAAAATATTGTCTATTTTTATAAATTGGTGTTGGATTTTTATTTTGTTGTGTCTTTTACTTATTTACTGTTTTGGTACTATTAAATGCTTTACAGAGACCTGTCCCCTAAATTAAGCCTGACTGCTCGTTTGCCAAGCTACCACGGGTTGAGCAAGGATTAATTTACTGAGACTTGACTGTACCTATTAGTGATTGTGGTATTATTACTAGCTGAAGGTAAGTACCTCCACTTACTAACAATCCACTTTCCTACAGTCACAGTATGCTCTAACACAATATTATCATACAATTCCACAGCCTCTGTCACTGTAGCAATGGCTCTCAAACACCGTGGTAGAGTTGCTGCTGCAGGATCTAAGGAATCTGAAAAATATGCAACTTTGTGCTGTCGATCACATGGCGTTGTGCCAATATTCACAAAGACAACACCTTTTTTTCAGTACAGTGTAAGAATAATTCTTTATCATAATCTGGCATACCCACGGTTTGGGATGAACACAAAACATGTTAAAGCTCTAGGAATGACTTTTGGCAGTCCTCTGACCAGGGCAGATATCTTCCCATGTCAATCTCTTAAGGGAGAAATTTGGAATTCACTGCCTACAGTACCACACCATGCTAAGGAATCGCCTCACCTCTCTAGATATATAGAGTAGAGCCACTTGTAACACAGCAGACATCCTCTCCTGAGACACCTTTCTTGTACATTTTCTAATTTGTGCCCAAATAGACTACTTTAGGATGACAATTTTGGAGATTCGAAAGGAGGACCTTGTGTCCTCCATGAGCATAACGGTTTATCAAAGCATTAGTGTCCCATTTATATGCCTTCTTCGTAGGTGAGGCAACCAACAAGTCATCAATATACTGAACCAACACAGATCCATGAATAAGATTCCAAGATTCTAGGTCCTTGTGCAGAGCTTGGGAGAAAATAGATGGTGACTTGGTATACCCTTGTGGGCTTATTTGCCAGAAAACACCACATTTCTTAATGCAAAAGTTAATACATATATACAGTGGTTTCGAGAAAAAAGCAAGGAAGTGATCTATCACATGGCCCATTCTGCCCCAGCGATGATCTGGGACATAATCAAAACAGAGTTTAATTCAATAGGGAAACTCGGGATCAGTATATCATGAATTACTCTCAAATCTCGAACCATTCTCCAAGATTTCCCAGAGAGAAAGAAGAAGGGGTATTACATGGGCTTCATTCTATTCATTTGATAGTATCCTGGATCAACAAATCTCATATTATGGGCTCAATTCTTATCTCAGCTTCTTGTGACAATTTCAGGGGTGGCTCCTCCGTAAGATCAGAGAAGCATTGCCCCACTTAAATGCCCCCAAGATTATAAAAAAAAAATGGCGATTTATTACCATTGTTATTTTTCAATAACCCCGCCCCAAGCTGAGCGTAAGGATGGGGCAGGGCCTGCTCAATGGCACCAGCAGCAGGGAGGAGGGTGGGCTGCCTCTGCACTGTTTAAAGTGTGCATATCTCTGCGGCTGGCCATCTTGCGACGGCCAGCTAGACATGTGCACTTTAAACTTCTCAACCCAGCTGTCTTAAGAAAGCTGGGTGAGAATAAGTGCAGGCCTCGAGACAGGTCACTCCCTTCAATCAGGGTGCTGCTCTCATGCTGTGAGCAGCATCAGGACTGGTCGGGGTAATTTGCTGGGGACTGCTTTGCAGTCGTGATGGAGTCCGGAGCGAGGAGATCCTGTCGTTCGGTAAGTATTATTTTTATATTTTAATATTTTATTTTAGCGAGCCCGTCAGCCATCTGTCCCCGTAGATGCCAGCCGCCACTGGACAATTTGTACTGTGGAATTTGTGATAATCTTGCACCCTCCCTACTTCTCCGCACTTCAATGTCTAGAGTCCAGTCAGCACTGTATTGCACAAATATTAAGGTATGTCATTCAATTTGAAGAGGTCACATTCTGCATCATAATCATCAAAGTCATAACTTTAAAATGTGGATGGGGATCTCATGTTTGTACAAACACCCCCTCAGGAGTACAATACACAATATAATTCATTTTGCACAATAAATCTCTTCCTACAAATTACCTGGGCTGGTATACTGATCAAGAATTCATGTTGTTCTGTCACCGGACCTATCATCATCAGACTGAGGTTTGACATGGAATGAGTGATCACAAAATTGGAAATGCCGACTGCTTGTACTAGTTTTCCTGAGAGAGGTAAGTAGGACTTATAGTAGATCATGCAACTCCAGTACCAACCAAGAAATCTGCAAGGTGTCCATTCCTTCTCCCTGTCACATGGGGAGTTTCATAACCTACTGGGAGTATTGGGGACTGCAAGTCGTCATCCCACCCACCCCCTTGGGCAGCCCAAAGGGACATAGCCAGGGCCTGTTGAAACCCCCAAAATAACATCAAAATGGGGGAAAGCATTGTTCCATTAACCTCATACATTGTCTGAGCTGCAGTTAACATGGCAGAGGGTGGAGTGGGAGTAGCTGTCAGATAAAATTGAGTTAGTGTCATAGTGGCAGTGGGAGCAGCAGGTGAAGCCAGGGCAATTGTAGCTATCTGTTGGTCCAAATTGGTTGTCTGGGACTACTCCCGGTGTATTAATCCCCCCCCCTTCATTCTTGATACTGATTCCTCCAGTGCCCTGGCTTCCTGCAACAGAAAAGTAGATTATTTTGACTTCCCCTATCCCTGCACCCTCTTCCCCTTCCTCAGCCACTTCGACCTCTTCTTCTGTCCCCTCTGGGCTGGTGTGTTTGGCCATGCACCCCCATTGCTGCAGCACAGATGGCGTTTTCTGGAAGAAAAAAATTCTGGGGCATATTTATAAGGGCTTATCGCCACAGGAAAGTCACTTTTTGTGGCGTTCTAGGAACGGCATTTCTGTGACGTTCCTGTGGCGATATTTACAAGGCAGCATTAAGCCACTTAAATTGGCTTAACGCTGCCTTGTAAATAAGGCCCCCTTTCACGCTACACTTAGTGTGTGTTGCAGTGGGTGTTCCGCCACAACACCCATTGAGTTTGACGCTGGCCCTATTTACAAGGGTGGCGTAAATATGGGTCAGCGCCAAAATCAAGACCAAAAATAAACTTTTCTTAACATGGTGAAACGAGGAGAAATTGTTAATTTCTTCTAGTTTTTGCTGTTTCTATGCGTGCTGCAATGTGCAGCACACATAGAAACAGCTAATCACCATGATTGATTGTTTTTTTTTATAACACATAAACAATCATGAAATAAATAACGACTTGCAAATTGTATGTGTGCTGCACAATGCAGCACACATAGGAGTTCCAAATGACCATTAGTGATTATTTCCGTGCAGGAAGGCACACCTTCCTGCACATAAACAATCATTCCCTCAAACCAGGCACCCTTACACTATAGTGCAAGAGTACCTGCTCTGGTGCTAGGCAGCTGAATTAAGAGCCAGTGCTAGGGAAAATGCAGGGGTGCACGGTATCATTGTGAATACGGTGCATCACTGCGTTTTCAGAATGACGGAGCGTAGTGTTAGCAATTTTAGCTTAATACCGCGCTCCACCATTCTATTGTAAATATGTCCCTATGTTTGTACTTCATCCTTAGTCTTCTCCCATTTTCAATCAAGAAATTCACTACAATACAGTACACATGCTAACATTTTCCTTATTTTTTTATCTTACCAACAGAATGTTGTGGCGGAGTGCTAATATCACGTCACATCTTATCACAACATCTGACACAAAGAGCAGCATTCCCTGCTTAGCCGCATCCTCTATTCCACTATGCTGCTTATAAACATGTTAATCATATAGGCTCTCATCTTTATTCTGGGTAGCTTGCATAATTGTTCACCAATTAACAAATTGAGGCAGCACCCTTTCCTTTAAATACTGCATCACCTCTTTGTACCTATCCATCAATACTGATGAAAGTTCAAACTTTGGACTCACTCACTAGGTTTCTGTATCTGGCAACTTAACAGACCCTTTGCAAACGTCCCACCGGTCTTGGGCACTAAAATGGAAAACAGTGCATCCAAATCTGTCCACATTAATTTTGACAACTTTGCTATCCTCTCCACTTCCATGAACCATTATTCAGGGGTTTCCCCCAAACCCACAAAGTCCTTAGTGAAAGACCACAAATCATGCCTGATCCAAGGCATGTGAATGTTTACCATTTGTCCATCCACCCATGGCACCACTCTCAAAGAGTATTCCCCTGTACATTCAAGTAAATGCATTACTGGAATGTCATCATCAGCCTTTGCCATCTGTTTCCTTGGTGATTCCTTACTCCATTTTTTCTTCACACCTTCCACGTCATCTCACGTTCTTATCTTTTCCAACAATTACTCCAAACAATGCTGCAATGTGACCAATTTCTCTGACTTCACCGCAGAGTTACTCAAATTTAACATGTGAATGATAAATTCTTTTTTGGGAAAATCCACTCCTAGCTGTCTAGCTATCTTAACAAGGTGATGATATGCCACTCTTGCTCGACTACTAGCCTGTACGTCCGAATGAATTAAATGATCTCTGCTTAATTCTTCCCTCTTGCCATGCTGTCCCCCTCCTCGACCATTTAAAGCAGTATTCCACCAGTTTCTTTTGCTCTTCCAGGAGTTTCTCATGAACCTTTTTTGGCACAAATTGTTATGGTGATGAACAAGCATTTAACAAATCCTCAACAAGACAACCATCATCTTCCTCCGGTCCCTCAGGAGCAGGATCTAACCCAGTCTCTTCCACTGGTTCTGTTTTCATACCAGCCACACCTTGCACACCTGCCGCTTTACCTTGCTTTCATTGGCTTTATCAGTGGCATGCTCTTCCTATTCATTCAGCGCCTCAACCTTTGCTGTTCGAGGTGGTTTCTTTTGTTCATTCATGCTTCTTCCCAAATACTACACATGCTTCATTTCAAATTAATCATTCTGAAGAAATTGCAATTTAGAGTCTATCTTGGTGAGCTCATACTATTCTTTCAACCATATGCAAGTATGCATACCAACGTTTGTAGGCTGTCATTCACTCTGGGTGGGGGTGATGGGTGGCTGTGCCCAGTCTCACTAACTTTACTGTTACCCATTACTTCAGGAGGTGTACCTATCACTCATACACCTGGAGAGGAACCACCCTCCTAAAAAATTTCCACACACACACCCTGAGCAGAAACCTGCCTCAGCTTGTTTGTCTTCTGCATCTGTAGGATTACCTGGGAAAAGGAAGTGTTCTAAATCACACCCTCCTATGACCTCTAGCAAACTTTCATACCCCGAAGGGCCTACCCTTTTGGCAGACTCACACGCCTGGAGGGGAATCACCCCTTACCTGACAGGAAGCACACACACTTTTCCTTCACCGATCTGCCCTTTTTCATTAATTCCATGATGATGGGGGATAAACTAGGCATGTCTTTTATCTCTTACTGTCGGGCTTCCCGGGACGCGCTGGTTGCAGCGGCGCTTGTTCCCGTGCTTGAAAGCGGAGACACGAGACCCGCCCGCTGTGTTCGGTCAGCGGACGAGGGCGGCGCTTGACAAGTATTTAAAGGAGGGGTCCATGCTGGCAACTCGCTTCACGTTCCAGGACGGATCCCCGCCAGGTCTCCCACCATTTTCTCCCGGCTTACCTGCACTCCTGTTGTCAGCTGTTTTCTGGGCAGTCTCTCGCTCGTGTTTGTTGGGCTTCTCGTGTGCTCTTTCTTCTTCTTGGGTCCTCTGGTGTTCTTTCAGGGCTTGTCGACTCATTGCTCCTTTCCGACCGGCAACAGTGTCCAGGAAACATCTGCTCCTTAACCCTTCGCTTCCTGGTGACTTATCTCTGAAAGTCAAGAACAAAGCAAGGGCTATAAAGAATCATAGTATGTTTGTTTTTTCATGCATTTAGAGCTGATTTTTTGGAATGTAGAGAAAAAACGTATCTGATGGTCATGTGATCTTGACGGGTGCCTCACGAGGTCTTCTGTATTTTTGGGTGAAACTCTTTTTGCTGCAAAAAAGAAAGAAAAAAGCTATTATTAATAACAGAAACCCCTCTTGTGGGTTTTTATTTTGTTTATCGTGACCCTGCCCTTTTTGCGCTATTTTTTCCGTGTTCCCTCCTGACTGGGAAATGAGTTTTTTGTTTTCTCCCAATATACAGGAGTAACGGATAATTATTATTTTTACAACGGTCCTGTATACTCCTATGGTTCTTCTAACCTAGACACTAGGTGTGTTCTATCGCCCGTGGAAGTTGTTTCCTCACACATACTTGATATCTTCTTTTCAAGGATTCTAGAAGACCACCCGCATTGAAGAACCAGTGGACGTCTACCCCTTCTTCCTTCCCTTGTTTTGTTTTCCTCCTTCCCCACCTTCCCTCTTTTGCTTTGACTATGTTGGGTGAGGTAGGTGAGGGAAGTTGTGATCTAGCATCGCTTCCATCCATTTCGTCCCTGCAGTAAACTCAGGTGAGCCTTTACTGAATGCGAAGCCCACGTTTACTTTGCTGCCCGGACGTAATGGAGGAACATCCGATAACGTTAGCAGATGTGGCAAGTATGATAGAGAATTTACAGAAAGAAACCCACACTCTGTCCCTTACAGTAGATTCTCTACAGCAAGCCCCTTGGACTCTTCACCCTGATCCGCCTTCAGGCTCTTATACTACCTCGTTTATGTTTCCTCCTTCCTCGTCTAACACTACTTCTCCAGTGTATCACATCATGACTCCCTCTTCTATACCTTTAGCACCCCCAGAAAGATTCATGGGTGACCCAGCCAAATTCACAACATTTATTAATCAGTGCCAATTGCACTTTTGTGCAAAGCTTTCTGCTTTCCCACTGAGCAATCCAAGGTGGAGTTCATCTTATTGTATTTAGGTGGTACAGCAGCCACATGGTCAATCCCCTTAGTGGAAAGAAATGATCCCCTGTTATAAGACTATAGAGCCTTTAAAGAGAAGCTAAGACGTTTATTCAACATGCATTCATCCATGCAGTCTGTAGACCTTAAACAAGGCTCGATGGATCTTATGACTTACATCTCCTGCTTTAACAGATTGGTGGCCGAAGCCTGTCTGAGCATACCCTGCCAACTGAAGACGGCTGAAATGCCAGAAACCGGTCCTAGGAAGCTTGTTTCCGGTCCAGGGAAGGCATGGCTTGGCAGTTCGGTCTGGACTGTTCCCATGAGGCACAGGGTCAGACTGATTTTCACATGGCCATGTCTGAACTTGGGTGGCAGAGTGGGCTAAAGAACGGTGATGGATCAAACCCAGATCTGTTGACTGGGTGTGAGTGTTTGATTGGTTCTGATGCTCCGTCCATCACCACCCCCTTTTGTACCGCTTTGTTCGCCATAAGTTGGCAGGGTATGCTCAGACGTGAGTCCCTTGCTCACTTTGCCGCTGGATTCAAGCAAGCCTGGCTGAAGACGGCTGAAATGCCAGAAACCGGTCCTAGGAAGCTTGTTTCCGGTCTAGGGAAGGCATGGCTTGGCAGTTCGGTCTGGACTGTTCCCATGAGTCACAGGGTCAGACTGATTTGCATATGGCCATGTGTGAACTTGGGTGGCAGAGTGGGCTAAAGAACGGTGATGGATCAAACCTAGATCTGTTGACTGTGTGTGAGTGTTTGATTGGTTCTGATGCTCCGTCCATCACCACCCCCTTTTGTACCGCTTAGTTCGCCATAAGTTGGCAGGGTATGCTCAGACGTGAGTCTCTTGCTCACTTTGCCGCTGGATTCAAGCAAGCCTGGCTGAAGACGGCTGAAATGCCAGAAACCGGTCCTAGGAAGCTTGTTTCCGGTCCAGGGAAGGCATGGCTTGGCAGTTCGGTCTGGACTGTTCCCATGAGGCACAGGGTCAGACTGATTTGCATATGGCCATGTCTGAACTTGGGTGGCAGAGTGGGCTAAAGAACGGTGATGGATCAAACCCAGATCTGTTGACTGGGTGTGAGTGTTTGATTGGTTCTGATGCTCCGTCCATCACCACCCCCTTTTGTACCGCTTTGTTCGCCATAAGTTGGCAGGGTATGCTCAGACGTGAGTCCCTTGCTCACTTTGCCGCTGGATTCAAGCAAGCCTGGCTGAAGACGGCTGAAATGCCAGAAACCGGTCCTAGGAAGCTTGTTTCCGGTCCAGGGAAGGCATAGCTTGGCAGTTCGGTCTGGACTGTTCCCATGAGGTACAGGGTCAGACTGATTTGCATATGGCCATGTCTGAACTTGGGTGGCAGAGTGGGCTAAAGAACGGTGATGGATCAAACCCAGATCTGTTGACTGGGTGTGAGTGTTTGATTGGTTCTGATGCTCCGTCCATCACCACCCCCTTTTGAACCACTTTGTTCGCCATAAGTTGGCAGGGTATGCTCAGACGTGAGTCCCTTGCTCACTTTGCCGCTGGATTCAAGCAAGCCTGGCTGAAGACGGCTGAAATGCCAGAAACCAGTCCTAGGAAGCTTGTTTCCGGTCCAGGGAAGGCATGGCTTGGCAGTTCGGTCTGGACTGTTCCCATGAGGCACAGGGTCAGACTGATTTGCATATGGCCATGTCTGAACTTGGGTGGCAGAGTGGGCTAAAGAACGGTGATGGATCAAACCCAGATCTGTTGACTGGGTGTGAGTGTTTGATTGGTTCTGATGCTCCGTCCATCACCACCCCCTTTTGTACCGCTTTGTTTGCCATAAGTTGGCAGGGTATGCTCAGACGTGAGTCCCTTGCTCACTTTGCCGCTGGATTCAAGCAAGCCTGGCTGAAGACGGCTGAAATGCCAGAAACCGGTCCTAGGAAGCTTGTTTCCGGTCCAGGGAAGGCATGGCTTGGCAGTTCGGTCTGGACTGTTCCCATGAGGCACAGGGTCAGACTGATTTGCATATGGCCATGTCTGAACTTGGGTGGCAGAGTGGGCTAAAGAACGGTGATGGATCAAACCCAGATCTGTTGACTGGGTGTGAGTGTTTGATTGGTTCTGATGCTCCGTCCATCACCACCCCCTTTTGTACCGCTTTGTTTGCCATAAGTTGGCAGGGTATGCTCAGACGTGAGTCCCTTGCTCACTTTGCCGCTGGATTCAAGCAAGCCTGGCTGAAGACGGCTAAAATGCCAGAAACCGGTCCTAGGAAGCTTGTTTCCGGTCCAGGGAAGGCATGGCTTGGCAGTTCGGTCTGGACTGTTCCCATGAGGCACAGGGTCAGACTGATTTGCATATGGCCATGTCTGAACTTGGGTGGCAGAGTGGGCTAAATAACGGTGATGGATCAAACCCAGATCTGTTGACTGGGTGTGAGTGTTTGATTGGTTCTGATGCTCCGTCCATCACCACCCCCTTTTGTACCATATTATCATAAGCTAACACCTGCTGAAGTGAATTACTCTGTATAGGATAGGGAGTTATTGGCAATAAAAAGGGCCTTCGAAGAATGGCGGCAGTACTTACTCAGGGCTTTGCAAAGTCATCAGCGATCACAGAAATCTGCAGTTCTTGAAGGCAGCTAGGGCTTTATCCATCAGACAGCTGGGATGGACCCAGTTCCTTAGTGTTTTTGACTACGTCATTCAGTTTCAGTCGGGCACTAAACATAGCAAGGCTGATGCTCTATCTCGCTTTGGCTATGAGTTTCCTGATGAACAGGGCACACAAGACCCACCTTTCATTCTGAGTCCTGATTGTGTGATAGGAGGCACTTTCTCAGAAGAATCCTTTCTGAAAGAGGTGGCTCATACACATGAATCAGAATAACCTAGAAACCAAATACAATGGGGTCAGGATTAACAACTTAGTCTATGTTCAAGGCGGCTTAGTTCTCCATACACAAAAACCCTTTAGGTACAAGCACTGGGCTTGTGCCATACACAAGCTTTGGAAGGTCATCTTGGACACAAAAAATCCCTTGCCCTGCTTAAAAGGTATTTTTCGTGGCCTTCCATGAATCAAGATTTCCGATTCTATGTTCAAAATTGTTATGTCTGCGCACAAAGCAAAAGTACACACCAAGTACCAGCCGGACTTCTAACTCCTCTGCCTACACCTCCTACATCATGGACTTTATTGTAGAACTGCCACCTACTAAGCAAGGGCATACTGTCATATTTGTAGTTGTTGACATGCTATCCAAAATGTCCCATTTTATACCCTTGAAGAATCTGCCAACTTCTAAAGAACTAGCTTGTGTTTTTCTCCAACAAGTAGTGCGCCTTCGTGGCCTATCAGACATGGACCCTCAATTCGTGTCCCGCTTTTGGAAAGGGTTAAACAACTTGATGGAGATAGATGTACAGCTCTCTACTACTCATCACCCTCGAACAGACGGTCAGACAGAAAGGGTCAACCAGTGTATCAAGCAATACCTATGGTGTCACCTCTTACAGGGAAATAAGGATTGGGACTCAGTTCTATGGACTGCGGAGTTTGCGTATAACAACAGTGAACATGTATCTATTAGGGTATCATCTTTTTTTTGGTAGAGATGGGTTTCACCGTCTCTGTGGGTTGGTATCACTTTTGGTTCCTATTGACTCTCTGGCCGCTCTGGATTTGGTTGCCCGTCTCCAGGACATTTTTATTTCTGCCAAAAAATCCTTTGACGCGGCCAAGAGCAGGTATAAGTAAGGGGCTGATTGTCATCATCGACCACAACCTGATTATGCTGTAGGAGACAGGGTATGGTCATCCACTCGGAACATCCAGATCAAGGGTACAAACAAATTTAAGCCCCGCTTTATTGGTCCTTATGTTGTTTCCAAAGTTGTGAATCCTGTCGCTCGGAAGCTTGACTTGTCTGACTCATTGCAAATCCATCCTGTATTTCAAGTGCCTTTGTTGAAACCTGTCGCCCCTGGCACTGTTGTTCCTGCACAAATCCTGCCTGTTTTGGTGGATGATAGTCCCGAGTATCAGATGGCATATATTGTGCACTCCCGCAGGGTGCGTCGTCGGTTGCAGTACCTGATCCCCTGGAAATGTTATGGGCCTGATGAGAGGACGTGGGAAACGGTCTCTAATGTGCATGCTCCCCGTTTGGTTCGTTTTATTCATCGGCGCTATCCAAACAAACCCAAACCTGTCACGGGTGGGGTCTTGGGGGGGCGGGTGTACTGTCGGGCAGGTTGCAGGGCTGTCTGTTCCTGTGCTTTAATGCGGAGACACGAGCCCCGCCCGCTGTGTTTGGTTAGCTATCGAGGGCGGCGCTTGCAAGTATTTAAAGGAGGGGTCCGCGCTTGCAACACGCTTCGCGTTCCTGGACGGATCCCCGCCAGGCCTCCCACCGTTTTCTCCCAGCTTACCTGCAATCCTGTTTTCAGCTGTTTTCTGGGCAGTATCTTGCCGTGTTTGCTGGGCTTCTCGTGCGATCTTTCTTCTTCCTGGGTCCATTGGTGTTCTTCCGGGGCATGTCTACTTGTTGCTCCTTTCTGACCGACAACAGTGTATCCAGGAAACCTCTGCTCTTTAACTCTTCGCTTCCTGGTGACTTGTCTCTGAAAGACAAGAACAAAGCAAGAGCTGTAAAGAATCATATCTTTGTTTTTTCCTGCATTTAGAGCTGATTTTTTGAAATGTAGAGAAAATACATATCTGATGGTCATGTGATCTTGACAGGTGCTTCTCGAGGTCTTCTTTATTTTTAGGTGAAACTCTTTTTGCTGCAGAAAAGAAAGAAAAAAGCTATAACTAATAACAGAAACTCCACTTGTGTGTTTTTTTGTTTTGTTTATCATGACCCTGCCCTTATTGCCCTATTTTCTCCATGTTCCCTCCTGACTGGGAAATTCGTTTTTGGGTTTTTCCCAATATACAGGAGTAACGGATAATTATTATTTTTACAAGGATCCTGTATACTTCTATGGTGCTTCTAACCTAGACACTGGGAGTGTTCTATCGCCCATGGGAGTTGTTTCCTCATACGTTCTTGATATCTTCTTTTCAAGGATTCTAGAAAATCACCCCCATTGAAGATCCAGTGGACGTCTACCCCTTCTTCCTTCCCTTGTTTTGTTTCCCTCCTTCCCCACCTTCCCTCTTTTGCTATGACTATTTTGGGAGAAGGAGGTAGGTGAGGGAAGTTGGGATCTAGTATCGCTTCCATCCATTCCCTGCATTAAATTCAGTTGAGTCTTTACACTTACATTAGACCTGTCTGAAGTCTAGCTGTATGTTCCAATGTTAAACCGTTATTTCCCATCACCCGTTCTAGCCTCTAGTTGATCTAAAATAACTGCTAGGGTGATGCACCTTCCCCTTACCAATGCAGCCAAGGGTCCATGACTAGAGGTCAGAATATTAAAGGAATATACTCTGTTTGTGTGCCTTCTGTGTATGCTGCGTTCAATGTGACAGGGCTGCTGCGTACCCTCAGTCTGACAATAAGGGTTGACGATGTGCCTGTGTTTTTCCACCAGAACTGTCAATCCCCGAACCTAAAATAAAATTCATAAGCAATCGTTCTTTGAAAGCGATTTATTCAGCTGAATGACGTGAGTTCTAGCAAGCTGTCTGATAAAAAATAACTCTAGACATTGGTAGGTATACCCTCATCCAGCAACGGTAATTTACTCAACAGTTCAGCTCTTGCGCAAGTCAAACAGTTGTGCATTTATTATATGTGTAACAACTTTTTTCTGGTACTTTGAAAATAATTGTTAAACAATGCACTTTTCCCACTACGGATGCAACATTCAGAATCTTTCCCAAATGCCAGAACGAGAACATCCTATCACTACTCTTCCTAAGCGATCAAGAGATGAACTCTGCTAAGTACCTTTAATTGTTAATCACTGACACTTGAGCATGTAATAGTGTTGCACCAGTGCGTTCATGTGACACAAACAAGATGGAGTTCGAAGGGCAACCTGCAGGCATGAACAGCAGACAGACGTGTTCAGTATACTTAGGGCAGGGGAGAATAAGCAGAGAGCAGAGTGAAGTGAATAGTGACCTGGGCACGGTGGGTATACAGTGTAAACTGTGACCTGGGCAAGGGATTAGCGAGGGATGAAAACAGGCCTTAGCAGAGGGAGATGATCTCAACTGGAAGCGAGAAAGGTTGTAGCACCATATAATTCCTCCTGGTTTGAAGGGGACACCATAGTTAAATTCAAATGAATGTTGCAGGTTATTAATGCAAGACGCACACCTTTGGCTCATTTTTATATTCCTGCACCAAAAAACAATAGAAAATGCAAAGAGTGTTTATAAATCCAGCTAAGACATTTGGCCTTCTTCAAGAGCTTATGTAATTATAAATATTATTAAAGGGGTATTATACAGAGTAGAGCTCTGTCGGCTCCCACTTATTACAGCTTGATTGGTGTAGTATCCGGCTGGATACATTCTAGTGATCCACTGCTGATGTAACTCACGCTATTCACCCACCCACCACAGGCGTCACTAGTCAGGTGACCCTGTTCATAAAAGGGGCCGGGTGCACGTGCCCGGGCCCAGTTACTGCACCAGACTACATTGTGTCAGTGTCCGTTACTCCTCACCATGTGGGCCTGAGGCCCAACCCTACAAAGGCGACGAGTGAGTCTTATCCCACGTGTGCGGTAGCTGCCGCTTCCTGGGTCCTGGAGGGGAAAGTGTAGCTTGACCCCACAGCACCTGCCGCTGCAGTGACTGAAGCACCGGGGCTGTGGCTCGCCGGGGCACGCGCCCTCCAGTTTGCCCCTGTGTACGACGGCAGCTGACGCGGTCGCAGCCCACTGTAGTTGCCCAGCAGCGTGAGGTCTGTGGAAGGTGGCAGAGTGCTGATGCCAGCAACAGGGTTGAGGTGCCCGCCTACGATGCAATCGGCGCCGCAGGAGGTAAAACCACACACCGCACAAGCATCGTCCGCCCTCTGACTGTCCGAGTGCCCAGGTAGGAGGAATCTGGAGCGACCCTGCCTCGCTGCCCCCTCTCCGGCGCACGCCTCTTCCCGGACTGAGTGTGAAGGCTGCCCACACCGGCACTCGCTCCCCAGCGCGACTGCTTGTTGCCCCACGAAGCGGACCAACGCCTGTGCAGGGCATCACCCCATGAGCCTTGGATGGCCCTCAGGAAGGGAGAGCGTTATCTCGCTCTGCGGAGACCCTAAGCAACCCCACAAACCGGGGAGAGCCCTGAAGAAGCGGAAAAGGTGTGGCAGCGTGGAGCAAAGGTCTATGCCCTCATACCTGCTCAGGTGCGAAGGATCTCCCTGCCCGCCGCTAGCTGCTCCAGCCAGAAGGGAAGGTGTGAACCCGGCAACAGCTCTGACCTCCTCCAAGCCCCGCAGCTGCGAGACAGACTGCCACGGCCGACAGAGTCAACGCCAGCGGCGCCACCCAGCAACCGGGATCAGCAGCGTGTCTGCCCCAGGAAGGAGCAAAGGGCACTGGCGAGAGTTGCCCTCCATGCGCACACCTCCATGGATGCCTGCTGCGTAGATAACGCTACCGCAGCATCCAGCGACGGAATCGCATCCACCAGCACCGCATCAGCGACCGTTCCTGCCTGAAGATAAGCAGCACCACGCGCCAACACCAAACATGCCCTGCACCAGCCTCTTCAGCGCCCGGAGGCTGCCGCAAACCAGACAAGCCGCCTAGGCCCTCCAAGGTTGCTGTGGCCCGGTGAGAGCAGACTACAACACAACGGCACCAAGGAGAAGTGCTGCACGATCTTAAGCTGCATGCCCAATCGGTGGCATTGACAGAAGCGTGCACAGAGGGAGCTGTCCCCCCCCCTCTCACGCGGCCCGTATTTAAAATAAAAGACTTACCGGGCAAAGACATGAGCAGGGCCGTTTCTAGGTGTTTTGCCGCCCTAGGCGAGAATTGAAAAATGCCGCCCCCTCCCTTTTACTACCATCACTCTCTCCCCCTGTCATCCAGGCTAGCGAGGCACATCCTCTACTGCCGAACCCTTCTATGTTACTCTCATTTACTGTCAGGAAACACGATCACAACAGTCAATCCTGCAAATGACCTCAATGAAAGGCACAGGCCAGACCGTTATGGTAGCCATACACTCACAGAACTATGTACACGGATGCCCAATAGAGCTTTGTGTTTAAATACCACTGAGGCGTCAAGTGCAACTCGTTTTCAAAACCAGAAACAACTTAACCTTCCGCCAAGCACGCATGTAGACATGCAATGCCCACATACGAAACGCAATATTATTTTTGCCTACTGCCAGCAATCCCCCCAATCAAAAGCAAAAAACATTTATTTCCCTATTAAAGTGCCTACCAATTGACACTTCTAGGAGGAGACGCGTTGGGGGTCTCTAACCAAAGAAAAAATAAACATTCGGTGATGTAGAGCGACATTATAAAGAAAACCCCTCTTCTTTCAACATTATTTTTTTTTGTGCAGCGCTTTTTGCAACAGTCCCTTGCTGCAGATAATTAGTAATATAACCCAACTCAGTAGTGTTAATTTTGTCGGCTGAGGAATGACTGGGTTAACTTTATGAAAAATTGCAGAATCTGTATCTGCATATTATCGGGAACTTTTGGGGAAACTGCAAAATTAGGAGGAATTCTGCAAACCCGGCACTTAGTGCTATATTGTGTGCTAAAAATCAGTGCAAAAAACAAATTCCGCAAACAGCGGCTCCTCGCATTCTGGCCCTTCGCGTTGTTCCCAAGCATGCACTCGTGCAAATTAAATGTTTGCGAATTTGGTAGAAGGAAGAACAGTATTAGTGCGGTAATTTAATTACTATCGTAACATGGTCTTATGCGATCCCTCGTAAAGGCACTCTAGCTTACTTTCATTCTTCCAAATATACTCATTCCCACAGACACATTGCACTCATTCAACTCATTCATCCATTAATTCATTCACACGTTAAAAATGCTCGGGTGCTCAATCCTACCCGAGCCTCGTCCCTTGGGGATCCCTTAGCCTTCCTTGCAGGGGGTGCTCCTGAACTATCGCATGTGCAGCTGACCTTTGACCCTTGGTAGGTGACCTTGAACAGATTGTTGAAGTGCTTCTTTTTATGTCTTCTAGACCTCGGCCCAGGACGAGACTTCTGCCTTGATGCAGCTGCACTCTGCCAGCCTCTGTCTTTGCCTCACTCCTCTCTCCTCGTTGAGGGGTCGTCACTCGTGACTGCTGCATGTTGGAGAGTGTGGTGTGTTGTCTTTCAGTTTCGTGTTCCTGCTCTGCTCCCCCGAGGACGTTCTCCTGTGACGTCCTTGTGCGGCCTCGTTTTCCTACATATATGGTCCTGGGCGAGGGTCTCAATCCTGGCCTCATAAATCCCTCCCACAGGTCTCCACTATCTCATGTAGGCACACTGCGCACCACGGAACACACACAGCTTCATATATAGCGCTGTATAAAGCGCTTACTGGTTATATGTCTTCAGAGGCTGTTTATGAATTTATGGTGATGAGAAAAGCCTCTTGTGCCGTGCTCTTTGTTATTATACTACGTCATCTGATTCAATGCTCCCCAAAAGCAGCACGAGGCCACCTACCAAGTATTTTTTTGCAGTTTTATATAGCGTGAACTCCACCCGAAGGCATCAGAGCGCTTTACATAAGCACCGGTTGCATTACAGATGGACACATTCATTTTTAGGCATGGGGAGATTAAGTGACTTGCCCAGAATCACACGGTTTTGCGCATCCCTGCCAAGACTCGAACCCAATACCCCAGCTTTAAAATCAGCCGCCTAGTCATTTAGCCACATCCTCTCAAGGTAACCTGTGAAATGAATGTCTGATGGTGAAATGTGGGTCCCTCACCACTGTTCGGGGCCCTCAATGCTACGTCATGCCACCTTGAGCCTATGACTGGATGTTTAGACTCCGGTGGGAGAAAGCACCCACAGAGGCAGTGTAAAGTATTAGGATGGGAGGTGAGCAGGGCAGGGTCCTGCTGGCCTCTGGTGTGTTAGTTTATTTTATTGTAGCCCTTCCTTGGGAGAGCTCATCCCCCAGCTCGCAAGTGGAGGGTTGTTTTTTTAGCACCATGAGACCCCTGCAGGTCAGTGTGGTGCACATGTGACCTTCTGGACAGCTCTTAGGTCAGGCGCGCAACGCCCATAGCGCTCAAAGGGCTTTCACCATCCCTCCCTCGCAGCGTAGGTAACAGGACACATAAACAAATCAACACCCAGCTCTATATGGGCACTCGGTTTGATGCAGAATCGTGTGTTTAGAAACGTTAAAAATGCGTCTTGTGTTTCCTTGCAAGAGGCAGCGGCCGATGTCCAGAGACAATAGATTCATTATAACTCTTTTTGAGATTATACATCAGTACCTCTTGTTGCTGCAGCTGTTATCACCTCCTTTTTCCATCTTCACACACAAGGCACAAAGAGGGCCTTCCCCACACACACACACACACACACACACACGTCCCTAAACATGTCCACACGCCATTCCATCTCTCTCCCTGTGCAGTCCAATTCTGAAATCCTAAAGCGAAATGATCGGGGGTCTGCATCACGCGTCCTTCCATTCATTCCAAACAAGAGCTCATTCTCGCATCGAGCCACAAAGCCTTCATTTCAGCAGCCACCTCCAGTCTGGCAGCTAAGTCCAGGCCACCTTAAACTAGATGAGTGCCAGTCAGAGCGTGTGGGGAACACTGCTCGATCTCCGACACCTCTGTACTCCCAGAAGATAGGAAAGGGATTGCAGGCACGAGGTACCCGAACTAGCTCCAACTCCTAAAACTGTCACTGACCTTTACAATGAACTTTCATGTGCGAACGAATCCGCAGCATGCTTTTGCAATCGCTCACTTCGGCGTTGAGCATGACGACGAATAGTTCAAGCAGAACATCGTGGCTCGGATGGCTGTCACTTGCCCTGAAGAATCCTAGAGGCTCTTTCCGTGTGATGATCTGGTGGAAGGTGGGCGGCGTGAACATGATTTTTGTACGTGTAACATCAGTAGCGGCTCTTTACTTTCGTAGGTTCAAATAAAAAAAAATCCCCCTTTTGCCGCGCTAGCCCTTTTGCTGCCCTAGGCAGCCGCCTAGACTTGCCTAATGGTAGAAAAGGCCCTGCTTGTAAGATGTGGAGATGCAGGTTCAGTCCTTCTCACTCCGAGGCGAGAGTCAGTAGGCCAACACAGCTAAGCAGTTCAGCAGAGGGAAAGTCCCTTCTGGCAGCACAACAGTCCTCTTTCCTGGCAGGATGTCCTCAGATCCAGAAGTGTACTGAGTTGGTAGTGTCAGGGGTCCAGTGCGTATACTCAGTTGGTCCTTTAATGTGGGGGAAACTTCAAAGAGAGGCCGTTGAAGTCCCCTGCCTTTCCTGCTTTGGCACCAGACTTACTACAGGGAGTTATGCAGCTCTTTGTGTGGGGACAGGCACAGCCCCATTCAGGTACAAGTGTGAGCTCCTCCCTCCAATATAGCTCAGGAAGGCCTGGTGATGGACCCTTTAGATGTCCTGCACTTTAGAAAGACCTTTATTTTTTAAATACATCTTACAGAAAACATGTGAAGATATATTAAAGTATCTTCAACATTAAAAAACATGTATTTCATTAACATGTAGAACCTTTTCTTCTTAGTATATCTGATGATATCTCTGCATTGAGAGGTATATGTCTTTTTATAGGATAGTTTTCAAGCATGAATTTAGAAACATTCATGCTTCCAACGACCATTACAATAATGCCAATATGAACTAAGAGGCAAGTCAGTTGTCATGTGCACCCTCTGGGTGGGCTGGGTTGCTATTATAAATGAAAAACATAATTGTTTATTAAATTAAACACAAGAGAAGAAAAAGGAGGCAACGTGAAAAAAATAACAATTGCCCAGGATCACACAGTTTGGTCAAGTGGGGAAGCTGGGATTGATCACAGGTTTTCTGGTTTTGTTTTGTGCAATTCAGCCTCTATATGTTCCTGCTTTGATTCCTCTACATCCACCTTACAAACCCCATAACACCCAACCGCCATGCATCTGTGCAGCCCTTGGTCACACCTTTATGGCCCCAGGGAATATGTTTCAGGGGGGATGCGCTGAAACTGACCTGGGGCACATTGACCACAGCCCCCAGGAGCCTTTGCTGGTCTTGACACTCCTCCCTGCACCCGGCGGCGCATATCTTCGGCAGGAAAGCCCCACTGCTCGGGACGCACTGAAACTGAGCTGGGGCATGGAAACCATAGCCCCCAGGACCCCTTGCTGGTCTTGACGCTCCTTCCTGTGCCCGGAGGTGCATGTCTTTGGCAGGAAAGCACAGCTGCACGGGACGCGCTGAAACTGACCTGAGGCACGTAAACCACAGCCCCAATGAGCCTTTGTTGGTTTTGACACTCCTTCTTGTGCCCGGAGGCGCATATCTTCATCAGGAAAACCACGCTGCGTGGGAAGAGCTGAAACCGGTCCTAGGATGCTTGTTTCCAGTCCAGGGAGGACCTGGCCTGGCAGTTCGGGCTGGACTGTTCCCATGAGGCACAGGGTCAAGACTGATTTGCATTTGGCTGGGTTCAAACTGGAATGGCATGGTGAGCAAAAAAACGATGGATTTAGGCCCAGATCTCTGTACTGGGGTGAATGTATGACATTGTTCTGCATTTTGTCCATCAACTGTTGTTTTTGCATTTGAAACTGACCTGGGGCAGAGAAACCACAACCCCCAGGAGCCTTTGCTAATCTTGACACTCCTTCCTTTGCCCGGAGGCGCATATCTTCGGCAGAAAATCCCCGCTGCACCGGACGTGCTTAAACTGACTTGGGGCATGGAAACCACAGCCCCCAGGAGCCTTTACTGGTCTTGACGCTCCTTCCTGCGCCCGGAGGCGCATATCTTCGGCAGGAAAGCCCCGCTGCGTGGGATGCGCTGAAACTGACCTGGGGCACCGAAACCACAGCCCCCAGGAGCCTTTGCTGGTCTTGACACGCCTTCCTGCGCCCGGAGGTGCATATCTTTGGCAGGAAAGCCACTCTGCACGGGATGCGATGAAACCGACTTGGGGCATGGAAACTGCAGCCCCCAGGAGTCTTTGCTGGTCTTGACACTCCTCCCTGCACCCGGGGGCCCATATCTTCGTCAGGAAAGCACAGCTGCACGGGACGCGCTGAAACTGACCTGGGGCACTGAAACCACAGCCCCCAGGAGCCTTTGCTGGTCTTGACGCTCCTTCCTGCGCCCGGAGGCGCATATCTTTAGCAGGAAAGCCACTCTGTGCGGAACACGCTGAAACTGACCATGGGCATGGAAACCACAGCCCCCAGGAGCCTTTGCTGGTCCTGACGTTCCTTCCAGGTGCATATCTTTGGCAGGAAAGCCCCACTGTGGGGACGCGCTGAAACTGACCTGGGACATGAAAACTACAGTCCCCAGGAGCCTTTGTTGGTCTTGACGCTCCTTCCTGCGCCCGGAGGTGCATATCTTCAGCAGGAAAGCCCCGCTGCGCAGGGCGGGCTGAACTGACCTGGGACACGGAAACCACCGCCCCCAGGAGCCTTTGCTGGTCTTGATGCTCCTTCCTGCAACCAGAGGTCAATATCTTCGGCAGGAAAGCCCCGCTGCATGGGACGTGCTAAAACTGACTTGGGGCAAGGAAACCACAGCCCCAGGAGCCTTTACTGGTCTTGGTGCTCCTTCCTGCGCCTGGAGGCGCATATCTTCAGCAGGAAATCCAGGCAGTGCGGGACGCACCCGGGCCAAAGGCAGGCCGTCGTTGCCCGTCACTGCCAGGAAGAGGCAGGGCAGGGCCATTTCCCTTGGCTCTGTGGTCCAGGATACTACTAATCGTGAGTTTCCCCAACTTTTATTACTGGTATTTTTTTTTCTCCCACCCCGGTCAGTGAGGATGGATTTTGGACTCGGACCTGGACATTTAGTGTGATTTATCCTTTTCTAGCCCGGCAGCTGCAAGATGCTTGTTGAGCCTCTGTAGACATTGCCACAACACTGACTGTATTGATTGTATTGTCTTTTTTTAAGCAAATTTCTATCCCTATTTTTATCTTCATACTTGTACATCATCAAAAACTCCATAAAAAATGGGCTAAAGAAAACTGGTAACGAGCGAGGGGGGTGGTGGGACTGAAGGGCATTGCCCGAAGGCCGTTAGACGCAAATTGGTTTGTAAACCAGTAGCGAACAATGGTGATTTGGATCGTATTGATAATCTACTGCGGACTTGGCGGCCTGGCGGGCGAACCTGAGGCGGAGTCTCTTGGGCGGCAGCCAGAGCAGTGATCGGCGGACGCGGTAGCACCGAAGTGCTCCGTGTGAAGAAGGGCTGGCTGAGGGTTGTACCAGCTTCTGGAGACGGGCTCGGAGCATGTGCTGCAGCAGAGAAGGTGTCCGTGTGGCTGGGAGGGTTCTGGTGGCAGCCCAGTGAGTGCTCTTCGTTCTCCCCTCCCCCTCTCCTTCATTGTTTCATCTCGGCGGCCATATCGGGCCGTGCGGGGGGGTCCAGAGGACACACCGAGGGACGTAGTCTGGCACAGAGCAGAGAGAGCCCGGGCTGACTGTTGTGCGGCCCCGGAGATTGCGCAGAGCTCCAGCTGGTTGTGTGAAGGGCAGTACTTATGATCATACCCCTTGGCTGCTAAGGCTCGCAGGTCTGCGGCGTGGGGGCCGGCTGAATAGCGGTTGGGCCCCAGGGGCCATTGAAACCTGCTCAGTGGAGGGACGCCCTGGACAACATCTATAATATTAAAATCAGGTGCAGGCCTTGTATGGTACTGCTCTCCCTAACACTGTGGAAAATAGTCTTCGAGGACTATGAGAAATATATGCTGCAGATGGACTAAGGTGCATGTGAGATTGCAAGCGGTGAGCGGAAGGAGGTGGAGAACACCGCGCTGCTCTCCGGTGCCTTTGAACTGCTGCTACCACCGCCAAACCCCTCAAGGGACTTGCGGTGCTCAGCCTAATTTTGCCGCTGGAGGCGGAGGCTTTCTGTTTGCCTTGGCTCCCGCAAACTCGCAGCGACTCGAGGCATCTTGTGGTTTGAGTGAAATCTGCCGGCTGCTGCTGGGGTCTTGGAGCAGCCTGTGCCGCGGCGCAGGGGATTGAGCCTGGTCCCAGGGCTGAGGAGCAGGAGAGGAGAGGAGCCGGGAGGAGCTGGGAGCCGGGAGCTGTATGTACAAGGTGAGGGGGTGCCGTTCCTCTCTTCCCTAACTGCACTGCACCAATATTGGAGTTGGGTGTTTGGTGAATTTGCTGGCACGCTACAAATATAGAAACATTGAAATATTGAAAAGAAAGCAGTGGACTTGGACCCTGTGATTACAACGGGACTGCGAGGACCAGCAGCCCCGTAATTCTGTGCAGCTGTGTGCGTCTTCCCCCGCCCCCACCTACTTCTACTTAATTGCCTACGCATACCACTTCGCGGGACGCGCGCCGGTGAAGCCCGGGCCAAGGGCGGGCCCGTTAGAGCCCGTTAGAGATCGGAGGAGGCCGGGCCGGGGCCCCCTTTTAACAACTATACTATACCTAGGAGGCTTCGTTGCAACGGAAGGTAGGAGAAAGAGAGATATATTCTGCCATAATCTATCGACAAAGATGCTTGCAAACGAAAAAAATGGGAGGAAGGTTCTTGGTGCTGGATATGTGACAGGTACATTGGACCAATTTATTACGAGAGCGTCTAATGTACTTGAACAGGAGATTGCCATAAATGAAAGGCATCTCTCGTTGGATCCAGTATTTAATAAGCGCTCCTCCTTGGGGGGCCTCCTGAGTGTTTTATCTCCCACAAAAGAGACTCGACTGGCCCGCACTACTCCGCCACAAACAATAAGTTGTGGTGACTTGGATGTGCTGAATATTGATGCTAATCCGGTGGGTTCACAGGCTAATTTGATTCCTGTTAATAAAGGCATTGGATCAGATTTGTCTATAGGACCTGTGACTCGGGCTAAGGATATTTCAAAGACTAAACTGATAGCCCCAGAAAACTCGTCTGGAGCAATCCTTAAGAGGAAATGTGGAGGTATTCATCGAAAGGGGAAGAATGGAAAGGTGTACAAATCTGATAAAAGTAATAATGGGGCTATACTGGATTCTTCTGCCAATGAAGTAGCTCAGCATAATAATGTGGCGGTAGGTACATCAAAGGTGGGCGATGCTGACATGAGAACTTCCCAAACAGAGGACTTTAATTGGCAGAGGATCAAGGGTCTCATCACTTTGTCCATGCAGCCACTACTAGAACGACTAACATGCATTGAAAATAAGCTGGACAAAATTGTAGGAACAATGTTGTCGAATGTGGATATTACTAGGAATACTATAGTAAATTTTGATAGGCCAAACGTTCCACTGAAGGAGGGATTTGGGGATGCTGGGGGGTCTGCTGGACCTATCTCTACTCAGAAAGCTCAAGTAATGGCCCCAAGTGTTGTAAGGAAAGTAGGGGTAAATTCGGACAATTCATCTGCACTAGAGCCGATAATCGTGGGGACACAGGAGAGGGACTGTGAGGAGAGCCCCCCTGGGAGTTTTAAGCACTCAAAGAAAGCCAATATCTGGTCAGCAAATCCCGGGTAGGATGGTGGCCAAACCCATTCGGTCCCATTTGGACCTCCCACCAGATTGTGTGCCGTATGTGGTAATACTGACGGGGGTGCCAGAATTGGATAAGGGGAAGTCCGAAACACACGAACAACTTAAATGTAAAATAATTCACTGGCTAAATTCTAATAGACCCCTTCCGGGTGGAGTCTATAGCCAGATACTGTGCGTGAGTCAACTGGGGAGGGAACCAACCTAAAAATGAAGTAGGTGATTGTGTTGTTGTAAATTTTAGGGACCCGAGAGCTGTAAGACATATATGTGCATGGCCGATGAGACCCATTGGCGTAACCATCAGGGCCTTCAATTTAAATCATTTTTATTGCCCTTTTTATCAATCGTCCAACTGTAACCAACAAGAAGAGAATAGGGCTGGATACAACGGCTTACAATTTATGGTGCCACTCAGTAATAGATTTAGTGGTCTAGATCTGGTAGATTGACTGACTCCCATGTCCATTAATAAGTATGTTAGGTTTAAACAAACAACTAGTGGGGCTAAAGGAGGAGGGCTGCCTCTCCAAATTGCCCCACGTGTTGAAGAGGGGCTGGCCTTGGATGGCTGGATAGCCAGGAATGATTCAGGGGATACTGCTAGGGTGAGTGGGGATGGCAATCAGGGGATGGGTGTAGATATTGGACCTCCTTATTTAACAACTCAGGTGGTTGCTAGAGGCACAGTATCCCCAGTGGATGTGGGTAGGTTGACTGCCCATGAGGGAGAAGGGATGGGTCAAACTGCTATTTTAAATATTGCTGAAGAACCCACTGCTGTAGGGGACAATTTTGACCCAGAGCAACCTCAAATTGGGGCGGGTGGGACAAAGGAAACAATAAATATCCTGTCGTGGAATGTGGCTGGGATTAAAAACAAATTGTTGTGCCCAGATTGGGGAGCTTTTGTGGAGGGAAGCGATGTTTGCCTATTCCAGGAAACTTGGGCTTTGGCTGATATATATTGGAGAGGGTATTCTACATTTAGTGTACCAGCAGCCACGAAGGGTAAGGACAGACCATCAGGGGGACTTAGCATCTGGGTTGGTACACATCTGGGGGCCCAGGCCGTCCAGATCCCCACTGGGTCGTTAGATGTACAGTGTGTCTTGCTTACTTTTTCAGAAAATAGACAAACTGCTTTTATAAATATCTATTCACGACCAACTGTGTGTGGGAGGGAATCTGGAACGATTGACCAACTTAGGCAGTTTATTCTAACCTTGAACCCATCAATTATTCTAATTGTGGGCGGTGATTTTAACTGCCAGTATGAGCCACTTACCGATACAACCCAAGATGGTCTAGATGATGAGGACCGGCACTGGCATATTCCGGAAACGCAGATTTCCGGTAGTTAGAGCTTGGACTCCCCTGGTGTTGCAAATTAACTCTTTTACTCTTTTGTCCTCTTTTAGAGCCTGTAACGGGAGGACAAAGTCAGATAGACCGGGCCGTATGACCTTTAATAGGGAAGGCCACAATTCCATCCTGGATTATATCTTGGTCGAATTTAGATCTTGGGGAATGGTTCAGGATTTCATAATATATGATCGGAATGATAGTGATCATAATCCTCTGTTTATGATGTTAAAACCAGAGAGCCTGGGTATGTCAAATCTAATCCCAGATAAAAACTTAATTGGACCTCCGCTCCTATTAACTAATAACAGGCGGAGAGTCACTTGGCCACAAATATTAGGCTCCCCGAATAAACTTGCGGATGTGTATCGAAGGTTTCTGCCTTCCCTGAGTGATATGGGTGAGGTGCAGGATAAAGCTAAGCACACAGGGATTGGCGATGAGCCCTTGAAAATACATCAAGGGCTCATTCAAAATCTCTCTGATGTGTTTTACCCGGAAGGAAGGTCAAAGACAAACCCAGTTGGAGCCCATCACTGGTTCAATGCTCATTGCAGGGAAGCCAAAAAGGACTTGGTCCTTGCGGTCAGGTCAAAGGATAAAACTAAGATTAAGTACTGTCGGTGCTTATATAAGCAGGCTATTCAGAAGGGAAAGAAAGAGTGGGAGGCGGATAACTGGGAAGATCTTAGAGTTGCACTAAAGTCCAAAGATTTTAAATCCTTTTGGACAATTGTTAGTTGTGGGAGTAGGGTAGGTAGATTGGCCAATGAACCAAATATAGCTGCATCAGTCTGGGAATTGCATTTTGAGGCCCTGTATTCCCCACAGAGTAATGATGAATTTGAAACCACTCTCCCATGACTCCACCATGAGTATCGACTGGAGGGGGCCTGGGAGATTACATTGGTGGAGGTAGAGGATGCCATTTTGAAATTAGCTCCAAAAAAGGCCCCTGGACTAGATAAGATACCGGGAGATCTATACCGTTCTGAACCGAAAATATGGGCTCCTTATTTGCGTGTTCTTTTTAATGCCATACTGAATGGTATGGATCCCCCGGAAACATGGCGGGGAGCTGAAATAGTTCCTATCTTTAAAAAAGGTTGCCCCCTTAAACCATCTAATTATAGGCCAATTAGCCTCATAGACGTGACGCAAAAATTGATCGGCAGAATCATTCAAAGTAGAATACAGAGTTGGATGGATCTCCGTTCCAGGCCGGTTTTAGACAGGGCATATCCACGGTGGATCAGTTATTTAGACTGCAGGTCCTACATTGGAAAACTGTAAAGGTAGAGGGTGGCAGCCTCTACATGATCTTTGTTGACCTGCGGTTAGCATTTGACTTGGTGCCTAGAAACAAACTGTGGAGGGTACTACAAGAATTTGCTTTACCACGCTATCTTCTTAATGTTTTAATGAGACTCTATAGTGGCACTTATGCCCAGGTAAGGTGTGGGAAGAATGGGGAATTATCAGGCCGCTTCCCGGTCAATCAAGGGATGCGCCAGGGCTGTGTCCTGGCTCCCACCCTTTTTAGCCTTTATATAAATGGACTGGTTGATCACCTTCTGGGAGCAATGAATATAGATGCCCCGAGGCTAGCCACTGGTCGGGTGCCCGCTTTGATGTTCGCAGACGACACTTTGTTGTTGTCCAAGACATCAACGGGCATCCAACGCATTCTTGATGGTTTTGCCGATTTTTGTGTTTCTAGGGGACTAGAGATAAATCTAGATAAAACCAAGTTCATGATCTTCAACCCGCCGAAGCAGACACGCCCGAATCCCGTCCTAGGTGGAAACCCGCTGGAGAGAGTGAAGACCTTTGAATATCTAGGTATCACCTTGGGAGAACACTTGGAATGGGATTGGCAATTGGCCAAGGCTGCACTCAAGCTAACAAAGGTGCTGGGGGGGGATCCAGAAGCTACATAGAGAGTCCGAATTTAAGCCTGCGGCTCCAGTAATTGAAATTTATAATAGCCAGATCGGCAGCCCTATATGGGGCTGAACTTTGGGGGCACCAAAAATCGCAAAACCTAGCCAAGGTGGAACATGCATTTGTGAGGAATATATTGGGTCTTCCTATAAGTACCCCAATGGTACCATTGCGTATGGACCTAGGGCTACTACCTATTGAGGAGGTTATGCCTTTACGCCCGCTATTATATTGGAAAAGATTGTGGTCCGTACCTGAGCTCGCTTGTTATAGAAACCAATTTAGGGAAATTTGGGGTGCACTGAGAAACAGGAATATCAGGTGGCTGGCCCACATTAAGTTAATTAGCTGCAGGCTAGGCCTAGCTGAGCTTTGAGCAACTCCGGAAGTTGCCTGTCCGGAGATATCGAAAGCTGACCTGAGTCGCTGTTATAAGAATTATAATTTAGCATCCCTGCATGCGAGTTCTGATGGGGGCAGATTGACTACTGAGTTCCTCCAGATTAAAGTAGAGTATAAAAGAGAAGAATCCCTAGACCTAATATTCCCTGCACTAGCACGAAAATTGTATATGCAACTTAGGCTAGGTACTCTCTCGCTTAGAGTGTTTTCTAGCAAGTGGGATAAAACTACGAGCAAGGAGTGCCCTGCCTGTGGTTCTCATTTGGAAAACAAAATTCATGTTTTCTTTTTTTGCCCAGCATATCAGGGTCCACGCAAGCACTGGCTAATTCCAATCTGTAGAAATTTAGGGTTTCTCCAGTGTGCACATGCTCTTAGGGTGTTAAAAAAGGATACCCACCCCCCCCCATAATTTTTGATGTCTCCCGCTTTTTGAATGAAATGTGGCACATACGGAGGAAATTGATTACTGAACCCAGTGCTGTACACGAGTTTCTTGCTCTAAATTAATATAACGCTCGATAATGAATTTCAAGTTTAATCCTTGTTTTAATCGGCGTATAGTATTGTATGTATATGTAAAGTTGTATATGTAACGTATTTTAAATGCTATTTTTATTCATTAATTTAAATTTTGTATTACATGTTTTTTATGAACTTTTATGGTCCTTGGTGGCCGAAATAAAGTTATCGAACGAACGATAATCTACTAGTGTAATGTGAGATCTTAGCTCCCACCACCCCTCCAGCTACACTAGTCACTTTGTACCCCTGAGTCGAGTTTATTGAGTCCAACCAACGCAATTTCAAATTCCAACCCTACTCTAGATCCCAATCCTTCTCCTACCCCTGCGAAATGTGTACACGCCATTTTCAACAAGCGGAACACACGCAGTAACAAAAATCCTCAAGCTAAATGGCATTGAGAAATTAACCATAACTGACGCATTGGAGGGATGGTCCTCCTCCACTACTACTACTGCTATAGATGAAGCCATAGACAACATCGATATCATCACTGATACCAACATTGTCTTAACAAATAGGTTCCTCCCCCTCCAGAACATGGCCTGTGATAAATAAGGTGAAGTGATTGAGTTGGGGAGCACTTCTTCTGTAGGGCATTACCCCAGCTCCAGCAGACGAAAGATTATTTAATCGAAGGGCTATTCCAGATGGGACATTAGTAGGGAGTCAGGATATGGCTGCAATCATACTAGATTTAAGGGCCGAAGTTATTTCACTTAAGGCACTAATTGTAGCCATTACGGACCAGGTTAAGTTTCTCCAAGAAAGAAGCATCCCTACAATACATAATTCTAAGCCGGAAATTGGCTGCTCTCAAGAACCTAGTATTGCCACGAACCCCATAGTTCCCTTAATGTCCATACCTACACGGCCCCTTGTCTCTGCCATTAGAAAGAATGCCTCGCAAAGCTATGATAGAACCCAAGCTGTTAGCAGACAATCCTTAAACTACAGCCAACATCAGGTCCAAAGCCCGGGCAGGAGTACATATATGACAAACGTGCCCAAAATTCCGCCACATATTAAAACATGAAACCAAAGACTCTCTGATTAACAAATCCGTACACTGGATTCGTAATTAGAGGGGGTGCAGATCAGTTATCAGGGGGAACATCCTTTACTACGCAACTTTTACAACACAGTACTTTACAACGCGGCCGTTACAACGACCGCATTGTTATTACGCGTGTCTTTACAATGCAAGTTGTTTCAACGACTTGCTCTTGGGGGCGTGCAACACCAGGGAATATGTTGGATTATAAATCCAACACCTTTCCTGCTGTTGCGCAAACTGGAGTAGGAATAGTAATTACTACTATTCCTAAGTCCAGCGCGCTCCCTAGAGCAAGTAGTTGAAACGACTTGCGTTGTAATGACACACGTGGTAACAACGCAGTCGTTGTAAAGACCTTGTTCTAAAAGCACGCGTTGTAACCTGCTACATTCGTTATCAGGGAGGATATTTCATGGGCTAAAAGATTATTCGACCACTCTCAAACGGACTGCATCGAATTACATTTTAAGGATGGGAACATAGCCCATAACCTGGTAGCTCCAGAGGCAAGATCTTGTTCACCTACTCCCACTAGCATTCAATTAAAATATAGACCCTCTACCTTACCACAGCTACAAACCATTAATCAAAGTGGCATTTTAATGGGGTCTGACTCATCACTTGCCACTGTTGATTGACTGGCATGTAAAAAAGCTAAGCCTCTTATCGACTACAAACTATCACTCCCAAAATGCATAAGTGAAGGGAACCAAGCCCATACACAGACCATCACTGGTATCTTCAAAGAGGGGTTTCTACTATTACGTAAGGCAACTGCAGACATGTGGCCAAGCTGTGTTATGGACGTGATTTACCACTCATGTCACCAAATAGGAGGTCCGGCATCAAAGCTTAGTATCCTATCATGGAATGTTGCCGGAGTGAGACCAAAGGTGGCGCTTGAAAACTGGGTTCAATATATAGAACAATTTGATGTATGTATTCTGCAGGAAACCTGGTCTACTACCCCAGTTATTATTCCTGGGTATGTGACCTTTTGTCGCCCAGCACTTACTAAAAAGCAGGATCGGCCTGACGGGTCTATTTATCTGGGTCAAAATTGAGCTAAATTGCACCATACGGGAGATTCAGATTAATGGTCCAGACATTTTAGCTATTCATATTAGGGGCAGGAATGGTGCAGGACTAGACCTCTCCAATGTTTATGCAAAGGCTCCAAGGATGGTTGTAGGTAATTTACCGTCCAAATGCTAGAAGACTGCCTAGAGGGGAGGGAGTCCGTAGCTCCATTAATAATAGCAGGTGACTTCAACGTCACCTATGAACCCTTAGACGCAGAGGACATAACTGACAGCAGCAAGCTTGATTAGTTATGGCATGACCCTCTCCTTGATTTACCAAATTGATTTAGAAAATGGACATGCACAGCTTTGCCGCTTCATGCAATCACACTTGAATATGGGCTTTGGGCAGCAAAAGGACGTACTAAGTCTGACAGGATGGGGGCGAATACATACAATAGAATAGCTAACATGAGTTGCATTGACTATAATTTATTAGATGTTAAATTGTGGTCTGGCGTGACGGATATGGTGGTTGGAACTACCACCGACTGCGATCATAATCCCCTTGAGTTCACCATGTCTCCACTTTGGGCCACAACTCCCACTGTCTCAAGTACTCCTCTTATAACTAGGGAGATCTGCCCCTCAAATGATAATAGGCGAGTCAGATGGGATCGAGTCGCAACTGATTAGCGAAACTCGAAAATATAAAGTCTAACCTATTAGATAGCTCTAGGGAGTTGGGCAGTTTGCTTGAGCAGCAGGATGGGTTTTCTAAGATCACAGAAAGTCACACAGCCTTTTTCAAACAATTGATGTCCTATTTTAGAATGCCCCAAATACCGGAGGGCAAGCCCAAATCAGCCAAACCATGCTCTTCCTGGTTTAACCAGGAGTGCAGGATCTCAAGATCCAAACTGGCTGCTGCCATCAGAGCAAATGATTTATTAGAAATAAGAGAGACAAGGAGAAATTACAAGTTAGCTCTACTTAAGGCGAAAAGGGCCTGGGACGAAGATTGATGGTTCCAAATCAGCAACGCTTGTATGAGGAAACACTCACAACAGTTCTGGCTTCTAGTGGTGAGGAGGGAGGTAGAAAGAATGAGGCCATCTACTAACAACATTTCCATAGCGACCTGGTATGATCATATTACCACAGTATATACTGGATCAGGGTACTCGGTTTCTGAAGCTCCTATTATTGATCATAGCAGCCACCAGACCCCTAGGCTGTTCTCATTAGCCAAAATTACACTTAGTATAAAATCTACCGTAAGGAACAAAGCTCCAGGGCCTGACTGTATCTCAGGCAATGTCTTTTTAAGTGACAACACCAATTGGTCTAAATACATTTGGGCTCTGGCCAATGGCATTGCTGCAGGGGCTCCCATACCACTCTCATGGAAGGGCCCCGAGGTGATCCCAGTTTTCAAAAAGGATGATCGTTCCCAACCAACTAACTACAGGCCCATCAGCCTGATCGATGGTGCTCAGAAAGTCTCCCGTGCTCTTCTCTTGAACATTACGACCTTGATGGAGGAGAAAAATATCCTATCCTCCTTCCAAGCAGGATTTAGAAGGAAGATCAGCACCATCGATCAGGTCTTTCGTTTTAGGTTACTAGCCTGTAAAACTGTGACCATTGAAACGGGGAGCCTCTACATTGCATTAATTGATTTGAAATCAGCATTTGATCTCGTCCGCAGGTGCAAGCTGTGGTGTGTTTTGCAGGAGCTGGGTCTCCCCCCTGAGTTCCTCGCGTTAGTTGGCCGCCTTCATGAAGACAACTACGCGAGGGTCCGTTGAGGAGACCAGGGCCAGTTGACATAGCAGATCAGTGTCAACAGGGGGGTCGGACAGGGTTGCATGTTGGCCCCCACTTTGTTCTCATTATTTATCAATGGATCCGTCCAATACCTAGCGGAAGTACCAGCTGACGCCCTGTGCTGGGGGATGTCAAAGTAACAACTCTATTGGTCTACAACAGCTCCTGGATCGCTTCGAGGCCTTTTGTGAACTAAAAGGTCTCAAGGTTAACATCTCGAAAACCAGACTTCTGCTAATGAACCCACACAGGACATTTCAAAGTAAAATGCTACTGGGGAGGATCCCTCTTGAGAGAGTAGCCACTTTTGATTATATGGGGGTATCTCTGTCCGAGAAAATGGCATAGAAAGATCATATCACAAAGCAGAATCTCCAGCAGAGGCAGACCATTGGGGCACTGATTAAGGAGCACAGAACCTCTCTAACTAAGCCAACAGCTGCCCCGCTCCAGATCTATGACCACAAGGAAGTGAGTTCAGCTTTGTATGGGGCTGAACTCTGGGGATTTGAAGACTTGGAAGGCCTTTTAGTTACAGAGAATAAATTCCTAAGATCTATATGTTCCCTTCCCCAGAGTACCCCACTTCAACCACTGCGTCTAGATATGGGTAGACGTTCAATTGTGGACAAAGCTAGGCTCCGCCCCTTACTTTTCTGACTGCGACTGAAACTAACCCCGAGCTCTCCCATTATGCCGCAGCACTTGATGAAGTTTCTAAGCTTGACCGCTTTAAGAAGATTGGGTGGTTCAACAAAGTGAGGTTACTACTTTCAGCGATAGGTCTGGGGAGTTCCTGGGCAACCAAAGACGCTAGCCAACTTCCAAGCAAAGAATTGGTTAAAAATCAATACTGGAACTGGGTAGTACAGACTTTTGCTGCTCAATCATTTGTGGGTCGTCTCACACTAGAATTCATGGAATTTAAATTGCTTAGCACTTTCAAACAGTACATGGTGTTTATAACCATTCCACAGGATAGGAAACTCTACATCCAATTTAGATTTGATTCCCTTCCAGTGAACTCCTTTACAGCTGCTTAGCAGCAGCCCTTGCCTACATCACAGCACTGCCCGGGTTGCCCTCTAGTGGTTGAACCAATTGGCCAAATCTTCTTTGCTTGCCCTCTGTAAAACCTCCCGAGACATAAGTGGCAAGCCCCTGTTTGTAGATTGCTGGGAACTCGCTGCCACCAGGAAGTGCTTAGCATCCTAAAAACAGATTGTAGGCCTTCTGTAGCATGTGGAGTTGCAAAGTTCTTTGGAAAAATGTGGATTATCAGAAGATACACATCTAAGACGCGATAGTGTGCATTTTATATTTTTTATTAAATTAATATGTTCAGGTTTTATAATAATATTTCTACGTTTTATCCTTGTAAACTGAGCAAATTCAGATGCTCGGTGGGTTCTTTTTTGTATTACAATGTGGTATATGTTTTTTTTTTTTTTTAAAGAAAAAATTAATAGATTTTAATATTTTAATGTTGTTTTACCATTCTAACAGTGATGACTTAAAATTTTTGGCAATCGATTTGTACTATTTAATGATTCCTTTTCTTTATTTGAATATAATGCTGGATCACTGTACTGTAAGCACTTGCACTTTTATGGACCGAATAAAGTTTATGATTGTTTGATTACCTATGGTCTAGAAGGAATGCGCAAAGTCCAGCTGTCACCCTAGATATGTATTCAGAGACAGGCATAGGCACAGAATGATTAAAGTAAAAAAAAAAATGCCAACTTTCTAAAAGTGGCATTTTCTGACTTGCAACTTAAATGCCAACTTCACCATAAGTTGTGTTTTTAAATTGTGACTCCAGAGACGCCAAACTCCAAACGTCTGTTTTTTCCCAATTGGAAATTGCACTTATAAAATAGTACAAGATAATCCCAATGTTAACCAATGGAAGAGATAGGTCTTGTATTTGTATTTAGATTTTAAAAGCGCATAAAGCTAGCAGGCATCAAAGCTGGTCAGAAACAAACCGCGGGAAACGGAAGCGGCATCAGGAATAATGAGCAAATAACCATGTTTTGAGATGCTTATGGAACACAAGATAAGAATTGAAACTCACAATATGTATAGGGAGCATGCTCAATAACCCAGCCACAGCCACCTAAAACACGCGGCCACCCCACCTAACCTTCTGGAACATGGGGATGATCACCATTCTTATTGCTACGGATCTGAGCTGTCTATTTGGCAATTACCAATTGAAGGGGGCTCTCCAGATACCCAGAGCCCTGCTGGTGGAAAGCCTTGTAGACCATACATAGCACCTTAAAAGTCACCCGCTTCTTAACCGGGAGCTAGTGGAGTGAACACAACCCTTCCTGACCGTCTGATGTTCCGGAACTTCCAGGATCAACCAAGTGGTGCCTAAGAATGCCCTGAAGTTTATTGAGGGAGAATTGATTAGCATTTAGAAAAAAGAGCATTACAGTAGTTAAGACAAGATGTAATAAGAGTGATGACCATTAAATCTTTTAATTCTTCAGGCAGGAAGGGAAAAACCTTCTTCAGAATTCTAATAATGAAGAAGCATGAACTCACCGTCCAATTAACCTGAGCATCGAAGGTGAGGATATTAGCGAAGATCACTCCAACATTTTTAGTGGCTACCGTAGGAGTTGGCAATGGGTCACATGTCTCAGGCCACCAGTGTTTGGACCACACAGTTATCCGCGTCAAAAGCCACAATATCTGTCTTCTCAAAAAAAGATTTAAGCCTGTTATCTTTCATCCGGGTACTGATTTCAGACATACACAACCTGAACTTCTCAGCCACCAAATCTCACTTGTCAGATATCGAGACAATAATTTGGGTTTTGTATACATAGGACAGCACCTGAAACCCAAAAGATCACACCAGTTTCACAAAAGGGGCCACATTAACATTCAACTAGGTGGGACTGTTGGAAGACTTCTGCTGGACACCATAAGGAAGTTGGAATGGCATAACACTGTAGTCTCCACAGCTGACTGCTTGAGTCCTGTTTTCCAAAAAGAATGACAACAGAGCTAATGCAGAGTCCCTCAGTCAACCCTGTTGCAATCTTTGAACCAATCAGGAGGGAGCTATAGTGTTAAAGGCTGCGGACCGGTCAAGCATAACCAGGGTAGCTGAGCCTCCCTGATCCACCTGGCAAAGAATCAGGTCTGCAGCCACAATCCGTGCTGATTAGGTGCTGTGGCCTCTCCGGAACCCATTCTGAGAGGGGTCTAAAAGATTGTGGTCTGCAATAAACTGGGATACTTTTTGATTGATGCATTTCTCAAGAATTTTAGCTGAGGTTGGAATCTGTCACACAAGTGGCTTGAAACTTATGTGAGCATGATTGATGTCACACACAAGCAGCTATGAACTGGTGTGAGCATGAGGAGTACACCACCGGTAATCAGTTTTGATCACAGCACAATGAGGAGAAGTCAGTGCCCAAGAACCCGAATTAGGGTCTCCCTCTAGTAGGACCACTAACCTTCTTTAAATCTGCCTTCGTGGGTGCAATCAGCATCCTTGTTTCTGCGGGGTTCTGTGGGAAACCTTAGGGAGGAGCATCTGCCAGGAGACATGGGAAGACTTCTGTGTACGCCACCTACTGCCCAGCAGTTGCCACATTTTGTCCAATGCCTACAAGGAACACTTGCCTCTGGGCTTCAGAAACACTCTCCTGTCTAAACTGAGCCAGCGCCTCCTGGAGGCAGTTGAGGAACTCAACGCTGATGTTGGCAGTGATTAGAAGAGAACAGTAACTCGTGTGTGAATAAATTGTGCTTTGCCATATACTGCGGGACCTTAGCTCCTACTTAGTTGTGAGGGTAGAGGGGTTGGAGAAAGTGAGGTGGGGAATATTTTATGTGTCATCAGAAATAAGAAATGAGTATGTGGAGTGTTACTCTCCCCATTCTTTTGTAACGTCCCCTGGGGAACTACCAATGAAGTGGAACTAATAGAAAAAAGAATTTCAGAATTATTCCATTGTTTGAGGGCCCAATTTGGTTCTAAAGAGGAAGACTGCACTATTGCAACATTGTCTAGGAGCAGAGGTACACGAAAACCTAGAGCATCTACCTGATATGAGTGCTGAGGAATCCAGAGAGTTAAATGAATACGAAATAAGTGTTAAGAAATAGGATGGTAATTTCCTTCCTCGGATCAATACAATCATGGTGCATTATAATTTTGGGAAGTGCTTACAAAAGGGACAAAAAACAGTTGAGTAATTTGAGTCTGAGTTGTGTAAATTGGCAGCCTCATGTAAGTTTGAAGAAGCAAATGATGAATGGATCAGGGACCAATTTTTGTAAAATTGCAAAATTGAACTGATACAGGAACTTTCGCAAAAAGATGATCCTCCCTTGGAGGATGTGTTGATTGTGGCAAAGCAAGTAGAGCACACGATGAGATGTGTGAAAGAAATTAAGCAAGACACAGACAGTAAGGAAAATGTGCAAATCGTTGAGGATGAGAAAAATGAGGTACAAGTAGCTAAGGGCACTCCTATGACAAAAAGCAGGAGGAATGTCGTGTCTTCAAATGGCAATGCAACAGATCTGGGATGGTTGGCTACATAGCAAACTATAAGGAATGCCCAGCAAAAAAAGCTGTATGTAATAAGTGTCGGAGACAAGGACATTTTATTGCATGCTCTCGATTAGCTCTCGTTGCAAGAAACCTGAGAAACAAGGTGTATCTGAGGTGTGCGAAGAAACTGTACTGGAACCCCAAAGATGTGGTAAGGGCAGAAGATCTCGAGGTTGAGTTCATGTTTGATTCATTCTCTAGACTAAAAATAATCTCAAAGGCGGTATTTAATAAACTGTTGACAGATGCAGCTACACAAAATGGATATACACCCAGGAGGGTATGGTGGCCTGCCAATAAAGATAATAGGATACTTTTTGGGAAAGACGGAGTACAAAAGCAGATATACACTATGCAAAGTTTATGTTTGATGTAAAGAAGATAACACTTTAGTATGTCCAGCACAATAAGACATAAGAGTTTATCTGAATCCCAATACTAAACCTCAAATACTGATTCAGAATGTTAACAAGGATGTTGAGGCGGGTTCTGATTTTGAGAAAGAATATGCTGAAGTATTCACAGAAAAGTATGGCTGCCTCAAGCAATAAGAATTGAAGAGAAAGCAGTTCCAGTGTCAGCTAAAGTATGTAGTCTTACCAGAAGTTTACAGAACGCAGTGAGAGAAGAGTTAGAAAAATTGTGCAAGCTGGATGTAATAGAACCTATGGAAGCAAATGAAGGGTTGACACTCATTGCAGTGGCTAGACAAGCAGACGGCAAGATTTGCCTGCGTGTTGACCTTAGGGCCCTCAACAAAGAGGTAGTTGTTAACAAGTTCCCTTTGTCATACATAATAGAGATGGTTACAACTGTAGCTGGTGCAAAACTCGTCTCAAAATTAGGCAATTGCAATGGTTCGGCACTCATTGCAAAATGGAAATAAATGTTATGCACAATAGTTTTGCACAAGTTCATAATATTCCATGCACAACTTCAATAATTCATATTCTCCAATAGCTGAGGTTTGAAGATAATTCTTTATTCATGTTCACATTCTTCTTCTTTTTTGTAAAAAAAGATAACCACAGTAGCCAACGTGTTTCGTCCTGCTGGACTTCTTCAGAGCTCTATTCAGAAATAAATTCCTATTGAAGATAGTATTCATACGTGGCTAATGATTTTTCATGAAAGGACTTATCCTTTCGAGTACTGTAGTGCACATGCGTTCAAAAATGGTTGATTTGAACTTGGTGCTGACAATGTTGTCCAAGCTCATTGATGGTTTTTTTTCTAGCATTTCTGGGGTTTGAGTGCTCCAGACTGTATACTGGGTAGCAATATGTGCTGAGACAAAAACATTTTAATAATTTTCCTATGGTAAGGTTGGATGTGGTAGTATATTGGCTCAATCTTTCGTAAATTTATTTCAAAATTAGATCTTACATCCGCCATTTACCAGATTCCTACACTGACTCTCAAAAGCACACTGCTTTCATCACGCCCATTAAGGCATACAAATTTAAATGCATGCCATATGGTCTGGTAACGGTGGTGACGGTCTTTCAGCGAGCCATGTCTAATATGCTGTCTGGAATACTGGGGGTGTTCTGTTATCAGGACGATGTGCTGATATTTGGGACTCTCAGGCACAACATAATGAAAGACTTAGGGCCTGATTTAGATCTTGGTGGGACGTTCCAAGTACTCCATCAAACTGACAGCAGTCCGCCTGCCATATTTAGATGTGGCATCAACAGACAGGTTCCTGCCACCGCTGTGGTCTTATCAGCTGGCTAACAGTACTCCATTGCCGTAAAGCCGGCAGTTTAGCGCCAAACGAATTCACATGTTCCAATTGTGCTGGATGTGTCTTGGCGGCAGAGTCCTGAAGGAGTGAGGCCATGGTGGTGTGGAGACAAGTAAGTGCTACTTATCATTATCTTACTACACATATATGTTGTGTATCTGTCAATTTGTAGCTGTAGGTAATGTATAATGCCATTTATTTTCTTATAGAATTGCATACCAACAACATATGCACACTATTGTATGTACACCCATAGTCACCACAAGCACAACACCTACAGTCACCACCAAGTAAATATTTTTCTATGTGTCACTACGGTCTTCCCTACAAGGACCCACTGACATCTAAATACGGCGGGTGGACCACCAAGCTGGCAGGTGGAAAAACCATCTGAAAAGCGACCGTTGGACCAGATCCACCAGCATCTAATCAGGACCTTAGACACATTTTGAACCGATTCAAAGAGTATGGTCTTACTGTAAGGAAAGACAAGAATAAACTTCAGTGTACTGAAATATCTTGGGCATAAATTCACTTCTGCAGGGGTACAAACCAAAGCAGATCTAGTGAACACCATAATGGAATTAGTGGCACCAAAGACTTGCTGAGATCCTTTTCTTAGAAATGATAACATTTTGGAGTAAATTCATTAATATCTTTGCAGCGTATGTGCAAATTGTTAAATAATAGGGTGAGCTTTGAGTGGGATGGACATTGTGAGGGAGAATTTAAAGATGTTAGGAATGCTCTTAACAATGCACCAGACTTGAAGGCGTTTGTTCCAGGGGAAAAAACATAATTTCAACAGATGCCAGTTCAAAAGGGCTATGGGTGGAAAAGGTGAGGAAACCATTGCATTTGTCTCGAATACTTGAGCAATCTGAGGTCAACATAGCACACAAAGACCATCTGGGGATCACAAAAACCAAGCAACGGTTGAGGTCAGACTTTTAGTGACCTAGAATTGATGTACTATGGAAAGAAAGATAGGGAATTGCATAGCCTGCACCAATAATAAGGTAGCAAAAATGCACACACCACTCATGCATTGTCGCACCCTACCTGAAGGTCCTTGGATGGTTGTAGCAATGGATATCATTGGGCTACTGACAGGAGAGAGAAATTCCCCATACATTCTAGCTTATACTCAAGATTGACAGAAATTTAATTTGTCTCTGACATCAGCTTGACCTCAGTCATAAACTTCCTGGTAGGGGGTCTGTACTATAATTCCTTCTTCCTTGTTCTTTCTTGTATTAATGATGCTAATGTGTATTGCATTATAATCACTTGTGTTCTATTACCATGGAGCTGTTTCTCTTCTTAGATCTAAAGACAAACTGGAAGATACTATTCAAGTAAGCATATAGTTTTTTTAATCTACTATACACTACGATGCAGTTTGAACCTCATTCCAAGTTCCTCGAACCTAAAGGAGAGCCTCCTATACCATGGGTCAGATGGAAGGAGGAGTTTAGAACTATCTTAAGGCTATTGATGGAGAAAAATGGGTAGCTGAAAGGAAAAAAAAATATTGTTTTACACTGCTTGGGTTCTGAAGGCCAAGTGGTGTTTCAAACTCTTCCGCAAGCTGAAGAGAGTGGAGACAGGAATGTTTTAGAAGAGGCTATGGTGCGTATTAAGAACAGGTTCAAATCTCCTTCCAGTATTGCGTTGAATAGGTTTAAGTTTTATACAAGGGCTCAAGAGGATGGTGAAACATTTGATGATTTTCGTAATGGATTACGTGCACTTTTTGAAACTGCAGTTTTGGGCCTATTACAGATGAAATGATCAGAGTCCAAATCATTGTTCACGTCAGAAGCAAAAAAGTACATGAACAACTATGGATTATGGGAGATCCTAACTTTCGGGATGTCATCAGTACTGCCAAAGCTATGGAACAATCTGAAAAGTGGATGAAGTCTTTAAATGAGGACAACAAAGGAATAATGGAGAATGTATGCAGTGTAAAATCGGAAAATTCACGTAGTGGACAGAAAGTGTATAGAAGTTTGACAAGGATTTTCATTCTTTTAGGTGTGGGAGTGTAAGTCATGGGGCCTCTTTTCCCAGGTGTCCCGCATTGGGTAAAGAATGTAAGAAATGTGGACGTATCGAGCATTTTGCTGTCATATGCAGAGATTTCAAAGGAAATAGTCAGGCAACATTCAATAAAAGTACAATTTCCTGTGTTAGGAGTGATGAGAATGATGATTATGCGACTACTGTACTGGCATTGTGTTATCCATTAGTGATGTGGAGGAAATAAATAACGATCGGGTGACTTAAAACCACCTAAGTGTACTGTACGAATTCTGAATGTGGAAATAGAACTTATGGCAGATTCTGGGTCACCTTGGACAATAGTTACGGAATATTATTTTCTGAATTGTTTTGCAGGATTGTTGTGTTGAAAAAATTTGAAGAAATCTGACATTGTTGCGAGAGCATTTGATGGGACCAGGATTTACATGGTGGGGTATGAAGAGGTGGACGTTAAATTTAAGGGGCGTATTGCTCATATTAAATTGTATGTGGCAGTCAAAGGAGTGAATGTCTTGGGTTGGAGCGATGAATGGAGTTTAGGAATATTTCGCAATCCTAGGATGAGTGATTCAGTTTTGGTAATTCCGGAAGGCGATAGCAAAAGTGAAATTGTTCATCTGTTCCCCAAAGTGTTTTCTGAAGGACTTGGGAAGCTTAATAGTTTCAGTCATAAGTAAAAACAAAAAGGAGCTATACCTGTCAAACAGAAGCTCAGAAGGGATCCAGTGAATGTGGGAAAAGACCTAAAAATGTATTAAAAGAACTTATGGAGGAAGATATTATTGAAGAGATACAATAATCTGAGTCGGTTTCTCCTATAGTTTTTGCGAGAAAATCAGATGTTTGGACTTGAGGGAGTTGAAAGTGAATTTGGTCGTAGATTGTCACCCTTTGCCTCACATTAATGAAGCTGTTTGCATGTTGGAAGGAGCTAAGGTGTTTTCTACCTTTGATTTTTGTTCGGCCTATCATCAGATAGCATTGACAGATGATTCAGAACACTTTACGGCTTTTCTTACGCAGCAGGGTCTATTTCAATACAAGAGGGTGCATTTTGGTTTGGCCTCTGCGACATCGGTCTTTCAAAGGACAATGTACCATATTTTCAAGGACCTGAACACTTTTATAAAATGTTTTCAAGATGGCAAACTAGTCTTCTCTCACGAACATGAAGAACATATGGTACATGTCATTGAAGTCTGCAAACGCTTGGGTTAACACTTAAGGAGAACAAGTGTAAAATGTTTTGTGAATCTGTTGTATACTTAGGACACACCCTTTCTTGCAATGGGGTGGTTTCCAAAAAATTACTTGCTGATGCCATAGTTAAAGCTCCTGTGCTTGACAACAAGATAAACGTTTGTCATTTGATGGGTTATGCGACTATTACAGTAAATTCACCAAGAATTTTAGAACCAAAATAGAGCCACTTAGAGAGCTCATTAGACATTAAGCTGATTTCTGCTAGACGGAGAGGCAACAGAATGCTTTCTAGCAAATCAAAATGAAATTGTGCAAGCTCCGACATTGAAACCATTTTTTGTGAACAAAATGTGCATTGTTACAGTGGATGCTAGCTTGTATGGAGTGGGTGGAGTTTTGTCACAGAAGTGATAAGGATAAGGCGAGAAGATAGTCTGTGATTGAGGGAGAACTATTAGGATGTGTGTGGGGTGTAGAACACTTCTGTAACTATTTGTGGGGAAGTAGATTCACAGTCAGGACAGATCATAAACCTTTGGTATCGATTTTGTCACCTGAAGGGGATTGGAATGCTACAGCACACATATCTAGACTCACCTCCAAATTGCAAGAGTATAGTTTTTGTGTGGAGTATGTTCGAGGGAGATATAATGTAACTGCAATTGCTTTTCTCGTCTTCCATGTCAGAGTGATAACAACTTCAGAAACGTGTGATAGGGTTGAGATAGTGGCCTCAGTTGGTAACTTTGTGTCAGAAGAGTTTGGCAGCATTTCTGAAGTAAAGAGGAATAACCGTACCAATGAGGATGAGAAATTGAAGTTACTTAAGAGATACCTCATTGAGGTTTGGCCCAATGGAAAAGATGCACCTTCTAATAGAGACCCTTCCAGCAAGATTTTTGTGTGATTTAGAAATGGAAGGAGAGTTGATTTTTAAGGAGGGTGAGTGTGTACCTCCTAAGCATATGCAGGAGGAAATTTTGAGACTTGCACACAAGGATCTTCCTGGCATGTCCTCTATGACAAGACTGGTGAGAGCTAATTTTTGGTGGCCAGGTATGGATAGGATGGTGGACAGAGTTGTGAGGGAGTGTAGTGAGTGCATTAGGAGTGACAATATGTTGAAGCCTTTCCCTGCTCCATTGAAGCATGTGCCGTTGCCACAATTTCCATGGCAGAAAGTAGCATTTGACAATTCTGGTCCTAACTTCTGTTTGCCACAGGATTCACGTTTTGTTTTAGTTGTTATTGATTACCATTCCAAATGGCCAGAAGTTAAGTTGGTTGCCCAGGTCACTTCAAGACTTGTTGTAGAATTTTTTTAAGAAGTCTTTGCTCGTGAAGGCAGCCCTGAGGTTTTAGTAACATACATACAATGGTGTGCAATTGAGTGTTTGTGTTACTAAACATGTTACTACTGCGTTGTATGAACCACAAGGTAATGACCAGGTTGAGAGGTTTAACTGTGTGCTTAAAGATGGGGTGGAATGGGCAAGGAAATAAGGTAGAGAGTGGAAAGGTGTGTTGAGGGAGAGGTTATGGATGTATCGCATTACTCCCCATTCTGTTATGGAATTGAGTCCATTTCGTTAAAAGGAAGAGAGCCTGTGTCTAAGGTATGTCCATCGTGGATAAAAAGGAAACTACCTGAAATTAAGGCCCATGATTTGCAGGATATATCAGTGAGGGTGAATCAAAAACAGGAGAAGCATATGACACCAAGTGGAGAGTGAGAGTACCCAAACCAGGTTGAAGGTTAAAGCAGTTGCAAAATACGGTCATCCTAGTAAAGTGGTGAAAGTTAACATGAGCAGTGTGGTGAATCAGGATGGAACAGTTTGGAATGTGAGGAGAGTTGTTAAGTGCCCTAATTGTACTAGTAATATGGTCAAAAAGTTTGGGATTTGTGATGGTTGCCTTAACTGTGATATCAATAAAGAGTATTCAGGTGGTCGTGTTGATGATGATTCTATCACAGAATCTGTGGCTTCAAGGATTAAGATAGGAGACAGAGCTGTTAACCCTCCTGTGAAAATGGGGGACTATGTTTAAATTATGTTTTGTTTTAAGGGGTAGGATGTGTTATAATTCCTTCTTCCTTGTTCTTTCTTGTATTAATGCTGTTAATGTGTATTGCTTTAAGATCACTTGTGTTCTATTGCCATGGAGCTGTTTCTCTCTAAGTTCCACCTGTGGTCAATTGCCCTAGAGGATTTGCCTGCTGTAGTCCTCTAGTACTGTGCCTCAAACAATAAAGTTTTTTTGTAATATATTATGCCGCTTTAGGATCTTCACAAACTTCTTATGAATGGGACTACCCAAGACCTTTTTAACTGACAATGGTTTTCAGTTTTGCTCCTGAGAAGTGAAGGAATTCATGCAATGCAATGGAATAACACACAGACTTAGTGCCCTGAATCGCCCAGAAACCAATGGGACAGTATAAAGATTTAACAAAACACTCGAAGAGGGTGTTCTGCTGGCAAGAGCAAATGGGTTGAGCAGGAAATAGGTGTGGAGCGTAATAGAGGTTTATCGCTTAACTCCTCATTAGTGAACAGGTATGACTCCCTTTGCATAGTTAAAGAGAAGGATGCTCATGATAGAGCGTCATGATGTTTTGAAAATTGTAGGTGTGCATCATAATCGTGAGTAGTCCGCTCCCATATATAATCAAGTGTGGTACTAAACTGATCATTAGAATTACATAAGTAATGAAATATGTGATTGTCATGGTAGGAAATTAATCCATGCCACCCGAGAAAGTAAAGTGGCATTTAAATGTGATTATATAACTTTGTTGTTCATTGCAAATGCTTAATTAATTGCTCATGTGTAATGTAATGCATTATTTTTAAACATGCACAATATTAAAGTCTGCACGTGTAGGAATGATTACTTATATATTGAATGTAATGAAATATAGTGCTTACAGATGCACCGTTTATTAATGCGTGTAGTTTTTTATGTCTAGAGGCCTAAATGAATGTCCCAGTTTTGCTATGAAAGGCCTACTCGCCTTCCTTATGTTAGCTGAATTGTGCAGGTCGAAGTATACTTTCCTTGGGAAGGCTCTCATTTGGAGGTAGTCAGCGAATTTCATGTGCAGGGAAGGATTTTCTGTTCACATGCTTCTGTTGCAGGTGCAAGGACATCGTCCTCGTTAGCTAAGACTAACGCTTTTGTTTTAGGAGTTAGGTATGGAGGAGAATGGTTACAAGAGTCTCCAGGAATGCTGATAATTGGAAGATGCTACTTTCTGCGCAGAGGGAGCCTGGGACTCAAGGACGTATCAACCGTTGTTGGACGGAGTACAAGTTTAGTGGAAATTTACTTACGAGAGGCTCCTGACCAGAGGAGGTGTTTCAGAGGCGTGTCCTCCAAGATGTGCAATTTGTATTAGGGACAGTGTCCCGAGGGAGGAGTGTCAGATGAGGGTAGATGGAGCAGAGAGCCGTTAGAGGGTAGAAGGAAGAGATCAATACTGCGGAAGGAGACTTAGAGATGAAGTAGTATCTTTGGCTTCTGACCCTTTCAACGTGAGTGTACTTCTTAGGAAGTCTTCCCGCGCTGGCACCTTTTCTTCATTCGTTTGGGAGATGCTAAGTAGGGATGTCACCTTAGCGGTAGAGGAGGGACAGACTAATCAATTTCTTTGTAGGTATCCATGAAGACTGATTTAGATATTGGAGCAGTTATCTTTTGTTTGATATTTTTAGAGTTTCTCAACCTTTTTATGCTTCATCGAATTAGGTTGTTGCATAGACTAAACTTTGTATTCGTGCCCATGTACTTTCTTAACCTCATCATGAGGTGCTTGTATGTTCAGTTATTTTTGTCTTTGTAATAAATCCCCTAAACCTTAACTTAGAGTAAGTGATTCTTCAGCGTCAGAATTGATTAGCTATTGATTCTATCTGAATGGGTTGGTTCTCTCCACTTTACACTTCACATGCAGATAAAAAGATCCAGTCGGCCGAGGATTCTTAAGAGTGGTAAGAGATGGTAAGATAAGATAAGAATCTGGAGTTATCACTCAATTATAGACTGGTACCTGGGTGACGTAATGGCACAAAGGCTGGGTGAGGGTTGATGTTGGCCAACAGTGGAGGAAAAAGGAGTTAGACTTGCAGGCAGCCCTCAACTAGAGGTTTGACAAATTGCTTAAGACTGAGGTTATCAAGTTTAAAGTGGGTGATTGAGTAAGACTGAAAGCTCCAACTTGCAACAAACAATGGTCAAAATTCACTGAACACATGAAAGTCATGAAGATCTTTTGTAATGTGGTCAAGACACTGGATGATACAATATGGAATCTGAGGAGGTTAGTGAAACATTACTGGCCTGGGCACAATGGGGAGACACGTGTCAACAACAGTGAAGCGGAGGAGCCTAGCGCGCAACCAAGATGGACGCGTAGGCACAGGGCTCCCGGGACCCTCGCGGCCTCCCACGTCTATCCTGGCTATAATCCTGTTATTCTGAAGGAATATTACTGGTGAACCGACGCGGAGGTGATTCCCGTTTTCGGGACTTAAATCGGACTTTGGGAACCCGACTTATCCTGTACTCCAGAAAGAGGCCTGCTCCGTGGCGCCACCCCGGACTTGGGTTGGCACTGTCCCCGAGCTCCAATCGAACAACAACGGCACTAGGGTCTTGGGCGGGCGTCCCCCCTAGTTTCACTTTCGTTTTTGACTTTCCTCTACGAGTCTGGTGGCGGGCGCTCGCAGTCGCTTGGCGTTCGGGACCGAGCTGTAGCGGTCGAGTGGCGTTGACAAGGGGGCTGTCCCTCAGTCAGGTGGACTCCCCAGGGTGATTGCTGCGCCTAACAGGTATACTGGATCTGCTCTCCCTGCTGAGTGATGACGACCCGGCTGGACGGCGACAAGCACAAGTCTAGAGCTTCCCGGAGGGGTAGCTACGTGCAAGCAAACAACATGGACCGCTATGCCCAGCAGAAGGGATCTCCCGGATCGAGTGGGCTTTCAGATGCAGCCAAGGAGGGCCCGTCACCCTCGACGGAATTGACACTACAAGACGTCATGGGTGCCATCGACGCCATGAAGGCCTCGGTCGGCCAGCAATTCGACTCGCTGGCCCACAAGCTGGACACCGTGTTGATCGATATCAACTTACTTAAGGCTGATCTGTCGAAAACTAGTGAGAAGGTCAAATCACTCGATCTCACATCATCTGGCCTCAAGACGGATGTCTCGGAACTGCAGACGGAGATCCGTAGTTTGCGGGCCCTCAGCGACCTCTCTGCCAAGAGACTGGAGGATTTTGAAAGCAGGGCCCGGCGGAATAACGTACGCATCATCGGTGTGCCGGAGCGGTCGGAGGATGGGTCGGTCGATCTCTTTGTGGAAGATCTGATCCTGACCAAACTAGCGCCGAAAGGCCTCAGCAAATTGTTTACGGTGGAGCTGGCACACAGAGTGCCGGGGGGCCGGCCGAGGCCTGGGGCCCCACCGCGACCTATCATTGCCAGGATATTCAACTTCAGGGACCGTGACGCAGGCCTCCCGTGTGCATGGCCCGACGAAATATGACAATGCGGATATCAGTTTCTATCCTGATTTTACACAATCGGTGCAAAAACAGCGAATGGGCTTTATGACTGTCAAGCGGCGGCTGAGGGACATGGGCTTGAAGTACTCTATGCTTTTCCCGGCCAAGTTACGCATTGAATTGGAAGAACGGACTCATTTTTTTGACCGGCCCGAGGCGGTTGAGGACTGGCTTGACACCTTGCACCGTCGGCACGGCGGGGAGGAACGAGCTGCGGATGTGGGTGGTGGATCAGCGGACCAAGGGTGAACGAATGACTTGTGGTTCCTTGACAATTTTGTGTTAACCCCCGACTTGGGTTTGATGTACTGGTTTTTCTTTTCTAGGACTGCATTACCCTTCCTTCAACATTGGGAGGCCGCGGGTTATCTGGTGAGACTCTTCCTCCTCGGGGGGTTTCTTTCTTTCTTTCCGTAGAGTAGGTTTATGGTGGGGCGACAGGCACACTGCGAGTTGGGGTGGCTTAATGGTCTTGTGCAGGGGTGCAGGGTGGGGGGGGTTTGTAGTGGCAGTTGGGGGGGTGGCGGTAGGGGTGTTGTTTTTGTGTGGTGTTCGTTTTGTACCAGGCAATCAGTGCGCTGTTTTTAGCTCTCAACGTGGGTGGGGTGTCCGTTGCTGTGGAAATGGGGGGTAGGGGATTGCGCATTTTGACGTGGAATGTCAATGGTTTGGGGGACCGATTGAAACGAGGGGTGGTGCTACAATATTTGAAACATCTCTCTCCTGATGTGGTTCTGTTGCAGGAGACGCATTTGGTGGGACACTCATGCCATGCTATGAATAGAAAGGGCTACCGTCTGGTGGCCCACTCTGGTTTTACAACCGGCTCCAGAGGGGTGGGCATTTTGGTTCGATCCTCTCTCCCGCTGGAAATTGATGAGGTGATACATGATGACCTGGGGCGCTACGTGGTGTTGGTGGGCCGGTGGGAAGGACAGACTTTGTGTTTGGTTTCAGTTTATGTCCCCCCGGGGTTGCAAACCACTACCTTTGCGGACTTGGGAGGGTTGCTGCTTGGGCTCCCGGATGGCCTTTTGCTGGTGGGTGGTGACTTCAATTCTGTGGTGTCGGGTAGAGAGGATCGGCACCCTCCCAGAGACCTCCCCGGGGCGCACTCTTGGCTGGGTGGCTTTATCGACACTATGGACTGTTGGAGGTCAATGCATCCGGGGCTCGCCCAATTTACATTTCACTCTGGCGTCCACGGCTCCTTATCTAGATTGGACTATGTGCTGATGCCGGCCGCCCAAGCCCAAATGATCGGGGAGGTCAGACATCTGGCCCGTGGCATCTCTGACCACTCCCCGGTCCTTCTTCACTTAGATGTGGCCATGGGGGCAGAGGGGAGGGTGGCCCCGATTAATCCCTGGTATTTTCATGACCCCACAACTCGTGCCCTTTTGGTTAAGTCTCTGGACCGTTATTTTGAGGAAAATCAGGGTTCAGTCTCATCGGCTGTAACGTTGTGGGAGGCTTTCAAGGTGGTCATCCGTGGGCAGGCCCTATCTTTGATCTCCCATGCTAAGAGGCGTAAAACTGAGGAGGTGGTCCGCCTGGAGTCGGACATAACTGACTTGGAAGAAGATCTCGGGCGGGGGGTCACACGGGACAAACTCCATACCCTTTGCCTGAAACAAGCGGATTACAGGGCATTGGTTACGGATGCTGCCAAGCTCGCTAGTAGGGAGCAACAGGGGCGCTTGTATGATGTTGGTGACAAGGCTGGAAGGTTGATTGCATGGCTGGAGAGGAGAGAGCGAGCGAGTCGTGTGGTCCCGGTGATTGTGCGTGCTGATGGTGTGAGTGTTACGGATCCGAGGGAGATTGTGAGCTGCTTTGCGGACCATTTGCGGGACGTCTACTCTCCGGTCTCGGAGAGGCCAGAAGACGACTCTTGTCAATTGCTGCGAGATATTGCATTGCCGTGCCTTTCGGTCGATGATAAAGAACTGCTGGACGCGGCGCTTACAAACGATGAGATAGCATCGACGATTCGCTCGGTCCGTTCAGGAAAGGCTCTCGGCCCTAACGGCCTTCCGATCGAGCTTTACAAGCTTCGTCCAGATAGGTTGGCACCACATCTCCGCGAGATGTTTCTTGCATCCCGAGAGGCCGGCGCCCTACCGCGTGATCAACGTCTAGCGACCATTGTGGTGCTCCATAAAGAGGGCAAGCCGCGTGATTGCTGTGCGTCTTATAGGCCCATCTCACTCCTAAACGCTGAACCTAAGATTCTCGCTAAAGTGCTCGCTAATCGTCTGATTAAAGTCATCGGTGACCTGGTACATCCGGATCAGTCTGGTTTTATTCCGCATCGCAACACCGCGCTGAACCTGCGGCGCCTCCATGGAGTCCTCGCGAGAGTTGACTCTATTCGGGAGCCTGCCATTTTGGCGTCACTGGACGCCACGATGGCGTTTGACACGCTGGAATGGCCGTATCTCTGGGCGGCGCTGGCTAGGTTTGGTTTTGGACCTGGGTTCATTGGATGGGTGAAGTTGTTATACGTGGAACCACTGGCGCAGGTGGTGGTGAATGGTAGAGTCTCTGCCCCCTTTTTGCTTGGCAGGGGCACGCGGCTGGGTTGCCCCCTGTCCCCGCTTCTTTTTGCTCTTGCGTTGGAGCCCCTGGCGGCGTGGCTCCGGTGGGAACCCTCCATGACGGGTATTCGGTGGACACCGACGTTTGAGGATCGCGTATCACTCTACGCAGACGATATTGTGCTCTATCTCACCTCCCCGCGGAAATCGTTGATAGTGCTATTTGATGTACTGAACTCCTTTGGTCGCAATTCAGGGCTTGTCATTAATTGGGTGAAATCCTGTGTTTATGTGCTGGTTGGCGACCCCCCTCTTCTCCCGCGTGGCTGTCCAATTCAGATTTCACATTCTGGATTTAAATATCTAGGTATCCACGTGTCCCTCGATCCGGCGGTCCGTTATGCTCTGAATCTGTTGTCCCCGCTCCAGCGGCTGCGGGCCGATGTAGTTCGTTGGCGTAGGCTCCCGCTATCGCCGCTTGGCCGGGCAGCCTTATTCAAAATGATGTCTCTTCCACGCTTTCTGTATGCATTGCAGAATACGCTGGACGTGGTGCCCGCCCGATACTTTAGTGAGGTAGAGAGCTTACAGAGGCAGCTAGTTTGGGATGGGAGGCCGCGCATTGCTCTCGCTAAACTGACCCTACCGTGGTATGACGGTGGCATAGCTCTCCCTGATATTAGACGATATTATTGGGCGTCCCAGTTGGTGGCGGTGAATCATGGGACATAAGGCCCGGCGGTGAACCCCGCGTACGAGATGGATAAGCTGCTGTTGCCGGGCAGAGATTTCAATAGGGCGCTTTATTCTACGAAGGGAAGTACTAAATTGACCGGTCCTACGAAAAATGCGGTGCGCGCCTGCCATTGCGCCACCGCTGCTACGGGATGGACGGGCCGTCTGTCTCGTGCGACTCCACTGTATGCGTCGGATGCGTTGGGAGGTTTATGGCGTTCGAAAGGCTTTGAGAAGTGGGATTTGATCGGAATTAGTCGTGTGGGGGATCTTTGGACGAAGGGCGCTTTTAAATCGTTTGAAGCTCTTCAGACGGAATATAAGCTGAGCGATAGGGAGTTCTTTCGTTATGCGCAGATGCGCCATGCGCTACTTTCCGCTTTCCCGAGTCCTGCAGCTATCCCCGAAGCCTCCCCGTTGGAAGATCGTTTGCTTGATGGTTACCTGCCAGATAGTACTATCTCCCTGATCTACAAAAAACTGATTAATACTCGAGCGGACCTCCTCACACATTTGCGAGAGGTCTGGGTCGCTGATGGCCTAGAGCTGGATGATGAGGACTGGGTCGCGGCCGTAGCCTCACCGAGGGAGGTTGCTATACTGGCTCGCCTTCGATTTGTGCAGTTGAAGATACTACATAGGGTCTATGTCACCGGTCCCCGCTTGCTTCGCATGGGTTACACAGATGATGGTTTATGTCGGCGGGGTTGTGGCTTGCTTGGTACTTTTCTTCATATTCTGTGGGAGTGCCCGAGGGTGATACGTTTCTGGACTGGTGTACATGCAGTGATGGAGGAGGTTACGGGTGTGGCGCTGCTCCCTGAGGCTCGGCGATGTGTGTTGAATGTATGGGAACCGACTGACTACGATGTGGCACAAGAACGCTGGGTGACTTTGGGCAACATGATCGCTAAAAGGGACATTGCGCAGCTCTGGGGGTCCGGTCGGCCCCCCACAGTTACGAAATGGAAAGAAAACATGGATTGGTGCATGTTCCGAGAGAAGACGGTTTACGTGGCGAGAGGCAAACCTAGGGCATGGAGTAAGATGTGGGGTCCCTGGAATTCCTATCGGGGGAATATCTGCGCCCCCCCCCTTGGTGGTCGCACCAGACGTAACGATGTCCCCTTGACTTTGATGTTCCTGGTCGCTTAGCGGGATTGATGACCGATCCTCTCCCGGCCCCCCCTGCCCCTTTTTCACACGAATAACTGTGTAATTGGCTGCGTTGTCGCTGTTGTCCCCCGCCCATGTGAGAGCAAGTCCCTGTTAATGGAGTTCTTTTGCCTGGTATAAGTTTCTTTTTGTGGTTTTTCTTTACAAATAGTTAATAAGAAACCTTGCGGTAGTGCTATGTTCAGCTGTGGGCGGCTGCAGCCGTTATGCGTGCGGCTCGCTCCGGCTCTTATGACTGCTGTATTATTGTCTTCCTCCCTTTTCTCTACATTAGCGGCCGGCCCATGCGGTTGTAGGCCCATGATGTAAATATTCGATGTGTAAATAAAGGTTTTCAAAAAAAACAAAAAAAAAAAACAACAGTGACGCAAGGTCAGAGAATGGACATATGAATGACAGTCCTGTGATACAAAAGGGAAAAACACTACGGTACAAGTCAGATCAAGAGGATGGGTGACTCTGCTGAGTTTCATAAAAGATCACTTAGTCAAGTAATACAGTGACAGTTATTACATTGTTAACTTCCTCTTATCTTTGGATGTCTAATGTGATACTCGTGTCTAATTGTAACTCTTTTAAACCATGAATGAAAATCCTTCCTCATCTTACTCTTATATTCTGCTTCTCTTTTTCAAATACATTATTCACTGTTATGTGTTTCCATGCTTTCTGGGATGGGAATCTGAGCAAAATATCTTTTGTAAAAAAAGGAGATGTGTGGTATTTGTCTGTCACCCATGTCGCTTGCACTGTTGAAAATACCAGAACATTGTGAATAGACCAGAACAGTGAAACCTTGCCGTCATTAAATTATAGAATATAGACTAAGAAGCCTGCATGCATCAGAATTGGCAGTTGGTATCCTGTCACTGAGGTGTATGGAGTAAACCTAATGCTTCTCTTCACTCTTTGGTCTGCTTATTGAGTAACCCTCTTATCTTTCGTTGGACAGTATACTCTCTTGCTTTTTCTCTCTCGCTCTCTCTCTTTTGTCTACTCAAACACATGCACATACTCGCTCGTATTCCTCACAACCATTTCCAATCTCCTACCAGCATTGAGACAAACTGAACCATATTGCCAATCTGGCTTTTCCTCCTCCATGACATGCTTCTCTAATAGCGCACCCACACTGCAAGACATGTATGGGGAGTGCCTGCAGCAGTTTAAGAAGGAACATCTCATAATCCCCTGACCTCCTCCATGGCAGACCCGCACTTGTACACGTAATATGACTGAGCGCAGGACCTGAAGTACAAGATTAGTCACCATGCAGCTTCCATTAAGCCAATTGAGAAGAGGCGCCTTCCATTAGCCCACTTTGGGGTTGGCCTTGGAATGCAGGCCACGTACTGTCGGTCAATCTGCTAGTGAATCCTAAGGTCCACTAGAACACAATGTTTAGCTCAAGGAAGAGGTTGCACAGTGTTCCAAGCTTGTGGTGTAATCTCAACTATCTGATAGGAGGCTCCTGTCTCCTTGAATTGCTGTAAACAGCACTTTTTAGGTCTCGCTGAGCCCAGCGCATGCGCTGGCTCGGAGAGACATTTTGTATGTGAGTTTTCAAAGTGCTGCTGGCTGGCCTAGCGCTTGCGTTCACGCGACCGTGCACACACAAACCGCTAGCCTTCAGCAGCACTTTGAAAACTCGTGCGTCATCGCGATCACTTTCGCTTTCCGAGCGATCGCGATGACGCACGCTTTCAATGCTTGTTTAGCTCCTCTTGTCAAGCTTTAGAGGTGAAGCCCCATAACTTCTGTTTTCACTCTTCACTGAAACAGCTGCATTCTTAATCCAGTCCCCTCTTTTGGCCCCACTCCCATCAGTCACTTCACACTGTCGCTTCAGAGCTATATGAAGAAAGGTAAGACACTGAACCTTTGCATATAACGCGATAAGCACTGTATATTTTTTGCGTGTTTCGTTTACAGGTGACGCAGAGAGCGAGAGAGTCATTTGATGGCACTTTGTCATTTGTCAGTTCAAGAGCACTACCGGGCACTGATGCAACATTGTGCTGATTCGATTTTCAGAATGCATGCTCCTTGTCATGAAGCGCTTGAATGCCTTGTCAGGAGTTGTAAGCGCCATATAAATACAATTACAATGATGCAACACGATAAGGGATTAATAAACAACACAAATGTAACCCCCTAAATATACACCAAACCTAACAGCTCTCAAATTAATGTTGGGGGATGATAATGTGCAACAGCATTCCCTTAAGCCCCCTACCTCTTCACCTCAGGAGTTGTTGCTAATGCTCCGCTGCGATATTTGAAATGAAAAACAAGGGTGATTTTAAATTGTATATGGCACTGTGCAATGTTAAAAAATAAAATGTTTTGCAGAACTATAAGGAATTATTCACTGACATGATGAGGGAAGAAGATGTGGCGTATGGCCAGAGTTGCCGACTTTGTTGTTGGATAACCACGTTCTAATCTCCGCATCGACTCAAAATCCTGTGTTTCTGGGCAAATCAAGACAGTGTGCTATACAAATCTGAATAACATCAAAAATGTACACACAGAGATTAACATGCCATTTACACGTAGATGGACCTATACATGCATACATAGACATACTGACACATCTAGACAGATGTGCATACCCACAAAGAGAGAAATACTACTTCATACATTGAGAATAAGCATTGGCATAGCCAAAAGGTCTCACCTTTGGGACCTTATAAGTATTTAACCATGCAACAGTTCATGTTGTTGCGCCAAGGATATTGTGCTGCATAACTAATACTTAGAAGGTTCCAAAAGCGAGACCTATTGGCTATGCCAATGCTTGTTTGGTTTATCACTCAATCTCCACACACTGATTATTTTGTCTGCCTGTTTTCACTCACAGGGGCTATATCTGTGTGCTATAACCACTCTCCATGTAGATCAGCACTGCCTCACAGTTAAAGACCTAGGACTGAACATCTGGGGCTTGTGCTGTGGTTACATCTACACACCTCTGATAACTTGAAGCTGGCAAAACTTAATTTCTGACAGTTTAACCTTGCATGATTTTCGACATTTTGCATTATAACTGTAATGCAAAATGCCTGAGATTATGCCATTGTATGGGAATAATTTCTGTTGTGGAGCATGGGAAGAGCGTGAACTACCCAAACGCAATAGGCTGTTGTTCACGCCACACACTCTCTTACTCTATTTTTTAGACTTAAAATGCATCCTTCCTTACAAAATGGATGTAAGGACTTATTTTGTGCAAAATAATAGTACAAAATTTCAAAGCCAGCTTTCACTTAATAAAACATAATTTTGTGGGCATTTTGTGCAATTTCTGCAAAGGGAATTATGCAATTTCATCCAGACATACTAAACTTGATTAAGAGGTTTAGCCCTAGCTTAAACTAGAGTAAAGGTAAAATCTTCCTGGCTAAAGAAATCCCTATAATTATATTAATCATTGAACTATCGTTTGCGAAGTAGAGTTAACTGAGGTTTCTTCAAAACAAAGTGTATAGATACTTCAAGAGAATGTCCATCGTCAGCTGGACACCGCCATCTATGAAAGCAGGTAAGGTGAATGCAATGTACTGACCCCACTGCATGGAAAATACAAATATCTTAATATAGGAGCTAGGAACCGCTGTAGACTCCCGAGGGAGAAGGGATACGCAGACTGTTAGACTCTGAACTGTTTTGTCACAAATCGATATGTATTTACAACATATCCACTTGTTTTAATGCCAAATAGTTTGTTTTCTTTTTTTTAGTCTTCAGTCATATAAGTATTGCACCTTTATGATTTTTGTAGGAGATGTATATTTCAGATGGTGATCACAGTTAGTCAATAACATAGGACGCTAATAAACAGCATCGCACGAAAGCTCTCTCCTCTGCTGTGGAGCTAGAGTGCAGATGAGCCTAGGCGGATTATTCTAATACAGAGGTGGCAATTAGAGCCACAAGATTAACAAATATACAATCGTTTCCTCATTAACAAGTCACATAATTGGGATAAGCATGTGCCAATCCTCTGAAGGGGTGGTTTCATGCCTCTTAGTCCTAACGTGACACAGGTAATAAAAGCAAGCAAAGGAGCTTTAGCTGAACCTTGTTATCCTTTGTTTGATACTGACATTTTTGCTTTGATGCATAGTGAGAAGCACAAATCATAGTCACGATATATGCATGCTTACCACAAACTGCATTAAATACCCCAAAAACAATACAATGTGGCTCATGCCAGTAGCAAAGGTGTCAATCACAGCCTGTTAACTGGAAAGTAAGCATGAATAGACAAACGAAATTAGAGCTTTCAATGAAACTAAAAATGTTTGAAAGAAACAAAGGGCAAAGTGTACAAAGCAATTTTGTGTTCAGGAACCTTACGAATGACAAACTCACAGAGATAGCAACCGCTAAATGTATTTTCATTATGTACTAACCAATCGGTGAGTCAGAAAGCCAATTTTGACTTGGGTTTGCAGATACATTTCACAATTAATTAAGAAAAGGGCATGAAAAGGGTGTTACCCTCTCAATTGCAATTCGGAATGCTATATATCAATGGTTGCAAATCAATGAAAAGTTTCTGACTCCTCAAAGGTGGCGATAATAGTTTCACCAAAGGGAAAGCTGTTTTATTTGGACAGCTTCCTCTTAGGGAATGGTGTTGGCGACTGAGAGGGACCAGGCAGTAGCTGGATGTGCTCTCAAATGGGATTTTTTTTTTTTTTTTAAAGCAGCACTGGTTCCTTCAAGAGACCCTATTTGCTTTAAAGAACAGCTTCCATTTTGGGAATGCAAACACAGGAATGGTGGTCTGTTCGTTTGCAGGCCTTCGAAACCCTGGAATGAAAATTTTGGAGGTGACCTATTAAAGCATAGGTCGAATTGTAAAATTAAAGTATGGCCACAAAAAGCTAATGTGCAACTTAGTGCTGCTTCAAAAAATACAAACAACACAAATCCCATTTGAGAACACATCCGACTACTGCCTGGTCCCAAGAACTACTGTCTGCTCTCCTCTCAGTCGCCCATTTATTGTGGTCAGTCTTTTGGTGCATCTGCGCACCCAGATATTATGTTAGGGAAATCATCTAAATTAATAGGATTTTTAATCATTGCAGGAAATAGGTGATACCGGGCAGGAACTTTTTATTGAGCCTAATAAAGAAACGGACGATGGCATGATTTGAAAAACAATCAGTAAACGCTATCCACACAATAATTCTGTTGTTTTTGATACAGAGATGCATTTATTCAGCATTATGCATCAATAAATCACGTGTTGTCACTAACAGCTCTGAGTATGCCAGTCCCAGGTACAGGCCCAGCTTTAGCGCAGGTGGCACCCAGTGCGATAAAGGTTGTTGGCGCCCCCCTGGTGACCACCTCTGCCATGCATTCCCTAACTACCACCCTTTAACAGTGCCCCTCAAGTCTCCATAACCTCTCCATCGCTCAGATGCATTAAATTAGTTGTATAGCGCCACTTATACCAGTGTAGGGTGTCATACCACTTTACATCACACGCACAAAACACAATCAATCATAGGTGTGCAAATCAGTGTATAGGAAATGTTACATAAGACAGAGGACTATAAGGTGTAGGAGTTGCATGTCATCCACACTGGTAGACAGTATAGTTTAAGAGCGCTTGGTCTGGAGAAGCACAAACACAGAATTTAAAACATAACATCATAGTTGGTGGTTCTTTTTAATAATCAGAATTGATTTATATCCAAATTAATCCTTTTTCCAACATTAGAATAATGAAAGACGGGGGAAAAATCATAACGCTCTCATCTATACCTTGCAGGTTGCATGCAACTCTTTGATGACAGTTAATAGCTCACTGTTGTATGCTAGGATGTTAACTTATTAACTGCAAGTAATAAAAGGATCTCAGACAAAAGCAGTGACCTACTGATCTATTTGAATTATATGCACTTTGTGATCTGCTGGTACAGGTTTTTTTGTGATCTGCTGTTACAGGTTCTTTGCAGTAGGCATATTAACCAGCTGCGCTACCCTCAAAGCTTCCACTAGACAAACCTCCGAACTTTCTGTAGGAAGAAAATTAATCACGGAGTTATCTTGACATTTTTATTGACGGCTAAAAACTGCTGGAGGCCAGAATGCTGGCAGAAGGTGCTTTTAAAACTATTATTAACTTGCAAACACGATGTCCCCACCTAAAGTCAGCGCCCGGTGCGGTCGCACCGGTCGCACCGCCCTAAAGCCAGCCCTGCACAGGCATGGTGGATGGACCTCTGATTGTTAGCACCTATTTATTTAATACACTGTAGTCAGAAGTTTTGCTGACAGTATAGTAAGTGTTTACGTGATACTGTAGGTGCTGACAAATACGTTTCAGTCGAAGGAGGGGATCTACTCCAGTGGTCTTCTTCAAGCAATGGAGGAAATTTAAGATTGTAATCTCCTAACATGGCATAAATCAGCTTACAAATGCTTTATATGTGTTAGAAAACACTAATACGAATACGATTGTGAAAATCAGCCTTTCACTCTCACATCTGAATAGGTGTTTATTCCATACTGCATGCAGGTGCTGTTGTTGAAGTTGAGGAGATTCAACGAAAGTAAGAAGACCTGAATATACATACCAGTTATGGGCTGAAAGATGCCTCATTCCGGGTGAATGCAGGAGCAAATCTTAAGGATGAGGAAAGATCATAGAGAAAATTGGATCCAAGTAGAAGTCACACCACTGGGTTCTTTGGGTGAACAAAATTGATCGGAAAAAAAATGAAATATGGGACATCACAGATAAATGCTGTGGTTTGGAGTTAGGCCAACCTCACCAGATGGGTAACATATAAAGGTAAACTCTTGCCCCTAGACTAATCATTTCTGGAGAGTGAAGAAGTATCAGGTGCACCTGAAATTGTCAGTAAGAAACGTTTTGATATACTGCTTGTATTTTTTCACTTCAATCGACACTTCAATTGACACAAAGTTAATCAGCTCCTTTTATTTGAGGTGCTCTTCTTTGAACACTGCTGTGCATATTGAGTCTGGTTCAAACAATGTTAAAAAAGCAAAGAATGGAATGTGCTGGAGGGATAACAACATTAAATTGGAGCGATATTCGTCAGAAGTTAGATTTATGCCAACATGCACATTTACATTACACATATTTACGCACAGGAACATACAACAAGTTCCCAACAGTAACTTGATTGTTGGTCATGCACTGAGGCTGGTGGATGAAAGATGTCTCCCATGTGGTCATGTCATGACTTTCTATATACCCTTGCTGACTACCTCCTAGTAACAATCATGGAGGCTGGGTAATCATGGGTACATCAGTAGTGCTACAAGGACTCTGGCTATAGTGCTACTGGACAGGACAGACACTGGCTACACCTTTCAGAGACACTTGTCATGTATTTAGGGTTTTGATGTTATGCCTATTAGAAGTTCCTTATTGAAGAACATCAGGAACACTCATCTCATGATGAACTCCAAAAACTGTTGTTATGTATTCTTTTGGTCCTTTTTTGTTTGTTATTGATGCCCCTTTTCTCTTTTTGCAGTACCTTCAATGTGTGTACCTCGTATTGCGGAAGCATGCCTTGGTGTTTCCAGGGCAAAATTATTCTGCTGTTCATTGCAAATAAATATCAAGTACAAGGAAATTCAAGTTTTTGCAGACAATAGCAGTACCATGCCCTGTACCAATCAGTACTGGTTAAGATGTCCCTGGTCCAGGCCATGCTGATAGCCAAGGACGTTTTTGTTCATGTCAAAGTTATCACCTGGGAGGTGGACCTCCTTAGTTGAATCTTCCTATTGTTAAAAATAAAACACAACACGCTGGGAATCTCAAAGTCTAACTTCTGTTTAATGCAAAATAGTAAGATGCACAGCAAATAATTAAAAAACAGATGTTATTCACACTGACCAGACCTGAAGCTAGGAAAGGGTCAATTGGGGGCATAATTTAGGACAGTTTATATCGTTTTCTCTCAGTGCAAGTCTATGAAATCTAAAAATGTAGCCAATGAATGGGTGGCAGGCTCGTCTCCCAGAGGAAGCGTAAGACATCCTGAAGAGAAGAGAAGATTCATGAATACAATACTGTACTCATTGGTCTCCTAAAATCCCTCTTCCAGCTGCCAATACTGGAAAAGAAGTTACACTTTACAGAAATGTGTAAATGTACTACTCTGAATAAAATGGTTTCTGGACCTACTAGAGCCATGAAACCTAGTAAGCATTTTTGAGGCTAAATAATACTTCAAATCAATAACAAACAACATCCATATTTGATTATAAAATATATCACTACACACGTCTTCATAAAGATATTTAAAAGAATAACACTGAAATACATAGCAATATATGATCATGTTTTCAGACTATCATCCCATGGTGTCTGCATTGATAATTACATTTCTAGGTAGCTGTGTATTATGTCTTAGTTTTATGCAAGGTTCCTTGATGTGGGGTCTTGAAGGATGGGTTGATTTGTAGCTCGCACACCATCTGGACTTTTGTCCAGATCTCCTCCATATCTAGCAAAGATTCAGAGGAAAAAGATGGTCATTGTGCTGATGATACTTTAAAGGATTCAGATGTCCCATATGTCTTGTGGTAGATCCTGTCTGGTTACTACCATCAGTGCCTAGTCCACCTTAATTTCTTCTTGTATCCTTCAGCTCATGGTTTAGGAGTTTGAGAGAGGGAAGGGCAACAATTATGCATCTCTAGTAAAGGAACTTTGATGGTGCAGTAGTCTCTCACCCATCAACTACACACACCCATGGGTGCCATTTCTGGCTTGGTGACTAACAGAGGTTTAAATTGCTTCATGTTCTCTTTTGAGGATTTTAGACTTCCTGTTCTCACAAGGGTCCAAAGGGGGCAACCTTAAAAGGAAAATGTCTTCCTTTTGGCAACTCTTGTGATTGATCGGGAAGATTTATTGTTTCCTAAATTGTTGGGGCAACTTTTCAAAACTGTGGCACTTCTGTAGATTTTGCAACTGGTCCTGTGACTTCTTCATGGATCTCCTTTTCAGTTATTAGGAAAACAAATAGTTGGTACCATGCAAATAGGCATGAAAACGGCATAGCTAAATTTGCAGAGTATTTTACTGTAAACCTGAATATGTATAAAAGTAAGTAAGTTTTCAATATCTTTGGGAGTTCTTTATCTCTCCAGCCTGGATCAATTTCTTTGTATCCTACTCAGAACAAATGTGTATCTCATGAAGGAATTTCTGAGAAAAAACTCAGGCATTTTGGCTTGCTTTATTTCTATGCAGTTGGAAAAAGGGGTGGGAGGCAAGTTTACCATCTGGAAAATACCCTTTTTTTTTTAAGTGTGGACTGAAATTTAATTGAATTAGACATGGGGTCTAAGTAGTACAGATACCACACAATAACTTACCACAACTAATCTTTGAAAACGTAATTCTCCATAATGAACAAAACAAAAAAGACTCCACCCTCTTTTGCTTAAAGGATATTAGTTCCTCGTTCTTTTAGTTAATACACTAGCAGGGTTAGAAGGAAGGTGATCTACAGGAATCAATAACCTATTCATTTTCACATTGTTCAAACACACACCAATAAGCAGAATCAATGCACAGAGGACATCAAACACAATCGGTCCAAACTCATGCTTCAATCTCTTCTAACCAACAGCATTACTCATTTCATTCCCATAGTAAACCCATGGAAATACCACAGCAATATAACCGTTTCCTATCCAATTACGAGGCAGGTTAAAATAGGCACTCTTACCACGAACCTAATACATTTCTCTAAATACAGCTCATCAACAACACTATAACTTCTTTCCCACTCACTTTCTCCAGCTAATTATAATTAACCAGTGCTTTGAGAATTCTGTCACATCGTACACAACAACCATCATTTCACATGCTCCATTCTTAATCTCGGATGTACATTCAAATTCCTAAATTTCTCTTCGGTTTTTGTTTGCATCCTAGCTTTCTTCCAGTTTCCTCTGAATTTCCACCCTTCATTCATTATACTCCTTAATAAACTCACAGTTTTCTTCACTTAAGCTACACACAAACTTATTTTTGGCTAATAGTTAAGTTAGGTTGTTCAATCAATGTTAAGTGCTTACAACAGGATAACAATTCCCAAAGGCTATAGATTCAGGAAGTTCTTTCAGTGATGCTTTGAACAATATGGAGACAGAAATTCTCTATTATGAAAAACACTAATAAAAACATTGCAGTAAGGCCAATATGAGAGTAGCAATTGCAAATGTTTCACCCTATCCCACTGAGGATAGTAAATATGTAGAAACAAAACAATCCTTATCATTCGTATACTGGTGTACTCCTCTAATAAATTTGAGTATAAGGACTCCCTATAATTACCTATAAATCTATACTTATGTGTTAACTACATGTTTATCATATCACTGTATACAGATATTAATTCAACTTGTGGTGGTAAGAGATATTAGCTGGAAAATCAAACATGTCAATAGGCCAACTAAAATTAGTAACATCAGTACCAATGCTGAGTTTACAAATATTTTTGCAGCACCATTGACTGCAGTTTGCTATCCTTACAGTAAGCAAAAATGAAAAATGAGACAGAAGCCCAACTTCTAAAAAGGTATAAAAAAAGAAATCAAGCTTCATTTACTTCAAATGTTTAGTTCATTAACTCACTCCATAGAATTCAGGGAGCTCTGCTATCTTTGTTTGGCTACCTAAGGTCCTAATATTTTCAGCTCAAAATCTATCAAAACCCTTTTTAAACTCTTCTTTTTTTATTGAGTTCAAAAATGAACTGGCAGCAATTTACTAATTAACAGACTTCCACATCTACTCCATAATATGGGTGGAAACTGAGGCTAAAGAAGTCCTCACAGGTGATGCATACTTTTTGTTTGGTCTTTCTTGTCATTCTTTTAAGTACAGGTGATTAATTTTCTCTGTTCTAAGAATTTACTTCAATTGTCTCTGGCTCTTCTCTGATTGACTCTGACTTCCAGTGCAATATTTTGCTTCTTCACACTGATTCAGCCCAAATGGCTCCTTTTTTCAGTTGGATTTTCAGTCTCATTTTTGTCGCTTGATTTCTAATCCCCTTCAAAAGTGCAGGTGGGTTGCCGCCTGCACTGTGAAAACATGGAGCGGCTGTTAAGCAGCCTCTCCATTTTTCCCAGGAATGCGCTGCCTTTGGGCAGCACGAGTTCGCGACTGCCTTGAGGGCAGTGCATTCATAGTAATAGGGCACATTTTCATTGTTTGCACCCGGTGCACTTTTTTAAAGATGTGCCGGGCGCAAATAATGAAAATGCACATTTACCATAATACATCCCCTGGTCTGTAACAGCAGTAGAACATTTGCTCAATTTGTTAAGCTGTGCACAGGAGCTTTAGGATCTTGATTTTGAAATGCTTACTTCTGTCTGTCTCAACTGAAGAAGACATACTGCATCTATGGATCGGCTCCCTTAATAATAATAGTAAAATCTGCCTGTCAACCAGGTGAATGGTCTCTCAGACATTCCTATGTGACTCATGGTCACTAATGTTTGCTTTCCTTGATTGAATTTCTGAAAAGTAAAAAAACATCTTTGACATAGATCTTGACTACTGTTCAAAACGAGTCATGCCAATATTTTCTAAAAACCCTAACCTTACCATCTCTCTCTACAAGAGTTTGGCCGTGAATTAACTTGGCAATAGCTGGCAGCATGGACTCAGAAAGTACATATTGCTGTTCTGGATTACCATATATAATTATAGTGTTTTGTACAACCAGCTGTTTCCCATCATCATCACAAATTTGCACTCTCAACTTCAAATCCCACAATGCACTACCAAAGTGCCACTGCCACCCTGTCCTACTAATACTCACGCTCCTTTGCCCTGGAGCAGGTCTGGAACACTGCAAGTAATCTAATTTGGCCCTGGCCAAACTTAATCAGGGAATGCAGAGAGATGCAGAATGGAGGAAATGGTATATTAGGGTAGATCAATTACCTTATCTTTAATCTTTAAAGCTGCTATCTTTTGGATAATATTTTTGATTGAAGCATCGATTGTGAGGCCGGGATGATGTTGTCCTCAAGAATAGATGAGGCAACGTATCCATCGAGACAAGATTCAAAACAACATTTCAAAATACAGTCCATAATAAAGACTACCAAAAAAGGGAGTTTGAGATATATACATTGGAAAACCATGAAGATGTATCAAAGTATTAAAGTGTAATACAGAAAGACAAAAATGTAGCAGTCTCAAATAATCAGTTGTGAAGCTCAGAATCAATTGCCATGAAGGCTTTTAGTATTTAACCCATTCGGTGCACGCGTTGCCCAACGGCCGTCGCGAGCACTACCTGTCTAGTGCTGCACACGTCCATTGGCTGACGCGGCCCCGCCCACTCATTAACTCCCGCACCGCGGCAGAATTTGCGCCGCGGTTGACGGGTTAAAAGAGAAGCAACACTGGGCAAAATCTGAAAAATAGACTGTGTTCAAAATGTGCATAAAATCAATTGATAAAGAGACAAAATGCTTAGAAGAGACCCAAAAGATCTGTGTCACCCCCCCCCCCCCCAATATTGAGGGACTTTGATAATAATTTTCCCCATTGAAGGCAATAGAAATTGAACAGTCAGCATGGGGTGAGCAAATGTAGCAATACAATATCGGATCAAAATTCAGTATTCTAAAACATCATATCAGATAATACCACCATTCTAGCACTATCCCTCACATAAACATTGGAAAGATTCATAAGTGAATGGATTTCATTACAAGAACGGAGGCTACATTATGCATATTTTTTTTAATGTAGTCCAAGCAGCCGCATACATCACTATATTAAAAGGTTCCAAAACAGAACATTAGAAACACATAAAAGGCATGAGCAATCAACAATCTGCCTCTTTTAAATGTGGCTCCGAGCAGATAAGTTGACTTTATTTTTACTTCAATATAATGCTCCTTATGCTATCCTTTCTTGGTACCTTTCATCTGGGTTAACCTCACCCCCACCCCCCTCACTCCTGCCTCAATAGCGATCTCCAATTTATGGAGATCTCCTTTGTGTTCTTTCCCTAATGTAGGCACCCTCACCCTTCCTTCTGCTAACTTATATTGTTTTACCCTTTTTACCATGTCACTCTCTTTCCCTCATATCGACGTAAGTATTCGCCGTCTTATCGATTTATGGTACTATCGTATTTATTACATTGTTTAAATGCTCCTTTTGTGAATACCTCTTTCTTCATCATAACCTCAGTTTCGCCCGATCCCCACCATCGAGTACATTTTGACTCCATTTCAATGCAGGGAGCTGCCTCTCCCCTTCCGATGCAGGCCGCCCTCTCCAGCCCGGCCCTGCATCCTGTGAGGGATTAGAGGATGGCTCCTTGGCAACGGGGGTGTCGCTGTCGCGTCCTCCCGTTGCCAGGAGCCTTTCTTCCCCGCTCTCGGAAGTGGCCTCCAGCTGATCGCTTAGACGATCAGCTGGAGGCCCGAAGTCTCCATAGTAACAGGCGATTGCACACGAGCGTCAGTTGCTCGATCTACAAAACGCAATCAGCTACTGCCATCGTGAGTTTACCGCAAGTCCGTTTTTGAGTACTAATTACTGTTGCATTAAAAAAAGGCTCATTTCTAGCCCATTTTAACTCGGCATCTCTATTAGTTATAAAGGGGACCTCCCTTATCTTCTCTACCCCTAAGCAGGTACACCCTGCACTGCCCCCTTTCTGTGGCTTGCCTTTCTCCGTCTAACGCTCAGACTTGAATACTGAGAATTTTATTTATACAGTGTGACATTGTCCAATTCCTCATCTTAAGGTCCCTACTTGCGCCATGTCTGACTCTGAATCAGAAGACGCTACCGCCCGACCCCTAACACAGACAAAGAAGCCTTTAAAAAAATCCTACACAGAGAAATGAGGTCCTGTATGATGGAGACCTTGAGTCGGGTCATGTCCTCCAAAAGGTCACTGCCCACCGAGGAGGACGAGCTCACTGAATTCATCAATGATGATACCATCAAAATAAGGGGTAAAAGAATAAAGAAAATTAAGAACATTAATGAAATAACCCCTAAGAGCATTTTGGGAGGTCCTAGCACCTCATCGAATCCGGGAGGTCTTAGCACCTCAACTAATAATGGAGGTCCCCACACCTCGAGCTCCCTGGGTGACCCTGGCGGCACAACTTATTTGGGTGTCCCTGGTGGCACGAAACATCTGGGTGTCCCTCGCGGCACGAAATATCACAGTGCTCACTACAACATGGGAGATAACGAGTTCAATGAGGATAACTCGTCAGATATACCTGACAAATACGTCCTTGATTTAGACGAGGACGACCAAGAATCCTACAGTCATGAGGAAGAACTCCCATCATCCTCAATGGACAATATCCTTGACCCATTGGGGGAAGAAATGTTTTCGCCATCAAACCTCAAACACCCCAGAAGCTCCGAGTGGTGGCCGCAAGACTATGTTGCCAAGTTCATCAGAAAATGGATATGGAACCTCCTGGAGAGGGACACTCGGAACATTCTTAGAGCCGAGTGCTCAAGACCATCTATTGAGGACAAAACCTGCCACACTCCTAACCTGGACCTGGAGCTGATTAAATTCCTTTTCAATCTCGGACGGGATCCGAGGAAAGGGATGGAAAGATCCCTCAAGGGGTGCCAAGACCGTCTTCTCGACGTCCTGGGACCCCTAGCAAGAATCATAGACTCTGCTGAGGAAAGCCACATCAATGGCACACCACTTAATACTGAGCTAATCAGGGGCTGGAGTCAGAGAGCTCTAATTCTACTAGGTAATGCCAACGCAAGCCTCAATGCCGAGAGACGAAGAGTAGTATTCACAAAAATCAATCCTAAACTCAGCGATATGGTGGACAGAGAGCCTTCACAAAACCCCAAAGGGTTACTTTTCGGGGAGGATCTTATTAAATCATTGGGAAAATATGTATCGACATTTACGGCCTTGGACAAGGCCCAACACAATAGGCGAAAAGTGTTCAACCCCAACCTTTTTGGCCGGGCCGGAAGAAGGGGCCTCTCTTCCGGCCACTTCAATCAAAGGCCCTATGCAAGATGCTGTGGCTACCGCAGGGGATACCAGCAGTACAACATCCCCCAATTCTACCTCCAGAGAGGGAGAGGACCCCGTAACAGAGGATTTAGATCTCGCGGACCATCCAAGAGCAGCAACCCACCAAGTGAGTACTCCTCCTCTCCCCCTCCCTCTTTTTTCCCCCAAAAGCTGGGAAGCAGACTCAAATATTTTTATCGGAATTGGAGACTGATCACTCAAGACCCTTGGGTTCTAAACACCGTCAGGGGATTTATAATAGATTTTATACAAACACTTACGCAAACCTCTTTCCCGAGAGACATGCCTTTCTCTCTAGATCAACAAAAAATAGTAGAGGAGGATATCTCCTCCATGCTTCAGAAAGAAACGATAATAGAGGTCCTCTTAGAAGCGTTAAGATTTATAAGCACACTCTTTCTTGTGGAAAAAAAGGGTTGGAGACCTGTCATAAACTTAAGAGAACTAAACAAATATTTAGTCTACAGGCACTTCAAGATGGACAGCATCCACCTCCTGTGGGATCTACTATTAGAGGGAGGCTGGCTAGTCAAACTGGACCTAAAAGACGCTTACTTCACCATTCCTATGGCCGAAATCCACCAACTCGTTCTTCAATTTGTGTGGAAAAACCACCTATACCAATTTCAGGCACTCCCCTTCGGACTCTCTTCTGCCCCTTGGTGTTTCACCAAGGTCATGAGAGTTATCGCCTTATCCCTAAGAGAAAGGGGCATTCGTCTAATCATATACCTAGACGACATTCTTATAATGTTGCAAGACCTTTCACAAATAGTCCAAGATTAGGAGACTGTAATGGATCTCCTAGAAAGTTTAGGTTTTATCATAAACAAAAAAAATCAATCTTGACTCCTTCAAGAACTCTAGAGTTCCTAGGTTTCACAGTAGATACATCAAGATGTCTCCTTCTACTAGCTTCCAAGAAAATTGACAAAATCAGAAAGGAAATAAGACATGTCCTGAAACACCAAGATTTATCTCTGAGGGAGCTAGCCAGATTACTGGGTCTCCTCTCCTCCTCAATCCAAGCCATCTTGCCTGGCCCCCTAAACTATCAGGCCCCCCAAAGGGTAAAAGCGAGAGCCCTAAGATCTGGCCTCTGGTACGGAGATCGGTTTACGCTGGATCAGGAATTCCAATCAGAACTAGCCTGGTGGCTCGAGAACCTAGACGCGTGGAATGGCAAAGCGATCTTTGGGTCAAAACCAGAATTTGTTTTAGAGTCAGATGCGAGCCTCCATGGCTGGGGAGCTTGCCTTCTCGATCAGAACATGGGTGGTATCTGGTCGCAAGAGAAATCCTCTCACAACAAAAATTACTTGGAGCTAACAGCTGGTCTTGACGCCTTGATGAGCTTCAAACACACTCTCCAGGGCAGGTCAGTCATCTTAAAAATGGACAACATGTCCGCGGTAGCCTATATAAATCGCCTGGGAGGTACCAAATCTGCAGACCTCTCGAATTTAGCCAAGAAACTCTGGATGTTCTGTCTGGAGCACAAGATCGCTCTTAAAGTGAAATACCTCCCGGGGAAAACGAATATCTCTGCGGACTGGAACTCCAGATTCCTGTTAGATCACAGCAATTGGAAGCTCAATGTTTCCGTGTTTAGGACCCTGAAAAGAACTTGGGGTCCCCTAGAGATAGACCTATTTGCAAGCAGACTAACGTTTCAATCGGAAAAATATTTCAGCTGGATCGCCGACCTAGGTGCTCTGGCAGTGAATGCCTTTCTCCAGTCTTGGAAAGGAGTCAAAGCCTACGCCTTAACTCCCTTTGCCATGATCCAAAGAGTTTTACAGAAAGTGAGACAGGACCAGTGCTCCCTTGTTCTAATAACTATCTTCTGGCCATCTCAGGCCTGGTTCCCTACCACTCTGGAACTAGCTTGCAACCCTTCTTAATTCCTACCCAAGAGAATCTTCTAACAGACGTAGGTGGAGGAGGTCACCCCCTAATTCAGACAGGGAGTTTGAACCTTCTTGCTTGGAGAGTGTCAGGAGATCCAGTGAAATCTCAGAGCTTTCGTCAACAGCTGCAACTCTCCTTGGAGAGTCGTGGTCCCCAGGCACTCACTACAGATATAACAACATTTGGAAAAGCTGGGTTCGTTGGTGTATGGAAAGATACTTGGATCCCTTGGAGGCACCTATTGTTGACACTGTAAACTTCTGTGTTGAACAGTTTGAAAGGGGTCTCAGCTATAGATCTATTAATTGCTATAGAATGGCTATTTCTGCTGGCCATGTCCTTGTCAATGGTAAAATGGTAGGTAAAAACGTCATTGTTTGCAGAAAGATGAAAAGTATTCGTTTAAGAAGGCCTCCTAAACCCAAATACGAAAGTCTCTGGGACGTTAAGCTAATTCTAGATCTTTTCAATAACTGGCCGGATAATTCTCTCCTGAATAGGAAAAATCTTTCGATTAAGCTTGCTACTCTGCTATTCCTAATTTCCTGCAGAAGGGTCTCTGATGTCAAAGCCCTGGAGGTTTCAAATAGATCCTATAACATGTTCTGTGTCAAATTTGAGATTTATAAAAGAACAAAGACAATGTCTGATTCAATCTTTTATCCACGTTTTAATTTATGCCCCAAACTTTGTGTAGTGGACCGTATCAGAGAGTATGATCGCAGAATGTTTGGTCTTCGTGCCCAGGGTATGAACCAAGTACTTATATCCTTTGTTAAACCCCATAAAGGTATAACCTCAACATCTATTGCTAGATGGGTTAAAACTGTCATGAGCCTAGGAGGTATTGACTTGAGGAAATTTCAAGCTCACTCTCTTAGAGGTGCTATGGCCAGTAAATCTCTCTGGTCTGGAGGTAAGTTGGATGACATTCTCAAAGCGGCCGACTGGTCGAATGCTGGTTCTTTTGCACAACACTATCGAAAACCTATCGAACACATGTCTGATGTAGTCCTACAAAGCTACCAACATGCATAATGTAGCCTCCGTTCTTGTAATGAGATTGCGATTCTCCTATTACCATGACTAGAGAATCTGGATTTCATTAAAGGATAACGGAGTCTGACATTATCCTACCCATCCCACCCCTTGGATGACTGTGCTTACAGTGAATAAATGTTCATTTAATTAACAGTGCCAGTAATTTCTCTTATCTCACATATTACTATGTGTTAAATTCAGAAGGTATTTACTTCTCTTTCTTTTCAGGTAACCCAACATAAGTGCGAGGTGTCTGGCCCCTGGTTCCTCCTTCGTTTCTCTTTCTCCTTCGAGATGACCACCTGAAGATCGTTTAGAAGTTTAGAAGTTTTAAAATTCATGGACTTATTCTCGTCTCCACATTTAAAAGAGGCAGATTGTTGATGGCTCATGCCTTTTATGGGTTTTTAATATTCTGTTCTGGAACCTTTTAATATTGTGATGTATGCGACTGCTTGGAGTGCATTAAAAGAAATATGCATAACGTCAGCCTCGGTGTCTTTAATGAAATACAGATTCTCTAGTCATGATAATAAGAGAATCGCAATTACAGTGTGCAAGTAAGGAAAGAAGTGCCTTAAAAAGTGCTTAAAAGTTTCTTCTGGAATTCTTATAGAACATGCCATTTCAAAACAAATTGTGCACATTTTGCTGTGTACAGTGTCATTGAGAGATATAAACTCAATGAATATTAGTAAGCAGCAGCCATATTAATACAAAACGGAGTTGAGGCCTAGTTTAGCATACGTCAGGAAAACATTGTTCTGTACATCCTAGCATATTTCTTTTACTTATATTACGTTAATGTTAATATGCACATCAAATTTAAATCAGAAAATAGCTTTATCAAGTGGACAGAGAGTGTGGGGAGGGGCATCAATTCGCCCTGTTTTAATAAAAAAATAGTGTGAAGATAGAACATGAAAGAATATGTGAGGAAAACAATTCTTAAGTGAGCAGAGGATGAGTCCTCAAACTGATAAAAAAGTATTATAAAATTAATTTCCTAAATTAGCATATTTTACACAGTGTATGGAATATGCAAACGTTTAGCTAAGGAAACAGGTTTTTCCTTCTGAAATGTCCTGTTAGGGGGACAGCTTACAAGAACTTAAGTGATTCCAAAGGCTTGCTGGCTTGCCTTCTGTTTTGGAGTCTCAGGGCCATCAAAGACTTCCTTCAACTCTGCTTCAGCTGCTGGACTCTGCCAACTGTTGTAACCTATCAAGAGGTGTTAGTACAGTCCTGGGACTTGCAAGTGGGTTCTGCAGCTCTTCTCTTGAAAAAAACATGCATAATCTGCTTTGCGTCAGTCCCAACTGACGCATTCGCCTTTGACGTCGACTCTGCGTCACTTCCAGGGCATCCCTGCGAGGCTCGACAATGACGTGGGAACCCGACTGTTAAGCTCAATGAAGACGCATCTCTTTCAACACAAAGGAGTTCAACAACAATTCAGGATCCATCTGCAAGACCCGAAAACAATGCATCTACCTGACTGCGCAACTCGGAACCGGCGCATCGTGCTCTCGCAGACTACGCATCCTCTGGAAAGGTACTTATGTCAGTGGGAACTGTGTGTCTCTTGTATCGGAACTGCACTCTTATTGATTATTGTCTCATTTTGGTCGTTTTACTCATAAAAATATTCTTTATTGTTCTAAATTGGTGTGGAGTCTTTTGTGGTGTTTTCACTGTGTGAACGTTTCAGAATGACAACTCACTTAACAGAGTATTCAAAGTAACTCAAAGATTGTAGTAAACTGTAAGTGGGGGAAACCAAAGTAGGAGTGTTCCCTCCCAAATCAACTAAGTGCTATATTGAGTACTAGGTACTATCCGGTTGACACATCAGATTTTACACACACAGGCTTCTGCTGCCTGTTGCCTGGAAGAGCTGAACATAGATCCCTATGGAAATGAGGTCCACAGGTCAGCTTTGATGAAAAAATAAGTTTATTGGATCAGGTCCCCAGCAGCAGCCAGGAAGTGTTGACAAGTCGAGGAATAGAAAACAACAATGGGAGAGTGTCTGTGCCCTGTTAGACAAGGAGCTTGGCCATATGAGGCTCCAAAGAGACCACAGTTGGGAGTTTGATGAGAAGACGGGCAGCCCCAAACACTTGATGAGAAGACGGGCAGCCCCACGAACATACATACTGCAGGACTAGGCAACAGACAAGAGACAGCTAAACTGCGGAACAGAATGTGGCTGCCCTGGGCAAACCTTGTGTGTTTTGTTCTGCGAAAGGGTCTGTAGCTCCCAAAGCCTAAAGACAGCCCCGAAAGACTGATTTTGCGAAGCAGACCAATTGGCCAGTTATAACTTGTCTAGCACTAGTTTTGGTGAAAATTCTTTGTTGGTATTGAAAAGTGAGTGCCAAAGAAAACTTACACTCCCAGTGAGCTGGTATCCAGAAAGAGGAAGGTGAAGACTTAGGTGACAATACCAAGGAATAAACTGGTAACTAAGAAGGATGTGGTACTGTCAGAAATGGGGGTCTCTAGTTGGCAAGGTTTGCACCGTTGTCCAAGTAGGGACCCTTCTTCCTCATTAGGGTAAGGGGGATACACTTCTAAAATAACCACTGCTCACCCCCTTGGTAGCTTTGCACAAGCAGACAGGCTCATCTCAGTGGCAGTGTGTAAAGCATTTGTGAACACATACAGTAATACAGTGAAAACACTGCAAATGGACACCACACCAGTTTAGAAAAATAAGTATCTTTATCTAAACCAAAAAGATCAAAACAACAAAACTCCAGAACACAGTAAAAAAATATGACTTTCAAAAGGTAGAACCAGTTCTCTTCAAAGCAAATTGCAGATGCAACACTGTCAACACAAAGTACCTTGGACGCATCAAAATCAAAAGCAGGAATAGACACTGGGAAGGTGATGTGTCTATTCCTTACGCACAGGAAAAGTGATGCGTTGGTTCCTTACTCCAGGGGAGGTGATGCGTTGGTTCCTTAATGCCACGCAGGGGAGGTGATGCGTCGGTTCCTCATTGAAGGGGAGGTGATGCGTCAGTTTCTTACTGCGGTACCAGCATCCTTGTAGACTTGATGCCTCAGTGTGATGTGTGAGGATCGGGATGCATCGGTTCTCGATGCGGCGGCCGCAACGCCACTTGCGTTGGTTTCTTCAGCCACCGTCCCACAACGCATTGGTTCTTGCAGCCGCACAGCAGGGCATGAGTCGGAATCGGTGCAGTGATCTCAACCTTCGTAGATCGGTGCACTTGATGCGGCGTGTGGTGATTTCTCGAGCCACGGGCAGGCGCTGCATCGGTTTCCTCGGCGATGCGTCAGAAACAGGTACGGATGTGTCGTGCTTCTCCTTGTTGCATTACTTTTCCAGCTACCAACAGCAGAAACAACCTCCAGAGGCCCAGAACAGCAGCATGCACCTCTTGGCAAGTCGGAACTCGCAGCAAGGGAGTTCAGGGGAGCTGGGGGTGAAGTCGTTGTATCCCTGAGACTTCAAAACAGGAGGCAAGCTCTACTTCAAGCCCTAAAATAAGGCCAAAATGACAAAGATATTAGTCCATGCAAACTTAAAGGACCCGATCACAGATGACAAAAGTATTAGCCCATGCAAACTTATAGGTCCCGATTCACAGACAGCATTTTGTAGTATGTAAAATATTACAACATTATTAAAAGTGTTTGTATGTGTAAGCATTAATGTGTGAGTGAAAGTAAAGGTTAAATGGCATATGATGTCACTTCCACCCACCCCAGGCATTTTTGTGAATTGCAATTTATGATCTGCCACACCACAAATTCAAATAAAACTGTAAGAGCTTTAAAGTAAGAGATTGTACATAAACTCTGTATGATAAGTAAGGGCCTGATTTAGAGTTAAGTGGAGGGTCAACTCCATCACAAACATGACAGATGTCCTCTACATCTCAGGACCACAGGATGTACTGCACTTGTAACAAGGCAGACAGGATGTCCACTATGTTTGTGACAGAGTGTCCTGGCTGCCAAACTCTAAATCAGCCCTATGTTGAGACAACCAATAAATCAATGAACCAATAGAATAAAGTGAGAAGTGTCCATTGAAAATGTGGGTCACTTTTTTAAACGCGCACTGCTGAAGTCGCCTGACACCTGAAGATCACGAATACCAGTCCCAGAAAGTCCACAGCAGCCTGCTTTCCTTTTATGGTGGTAAACTGCGGTCACTATTTGGATAACAACGGCACCTATTATATATAGCATATAGAACCACAAAAAAGCACTGGGGCTGCACATTGATATCCAGTTAGGCTTAGAAGTAAAGTGGATCGAATCATTGACCTGACTTGAGGTACCTGATTGTCGAAACGTGGACAGGCATCAGAACAGGAGCATCATACTTGTCAATTATGATGAAAACAATACAAAAAATGTGTGCTATGACAATATATATCAACTGCATATGATGAAAACATTTCTGACTTCTGTGTTTTATACAATTATTGTGATTGAATGGGGTGACTAATATAATACGTCTTTGAATCTACAAAAAAGAAAGAACCAGGTATGGTAGTAGAATACATCATTGTTTGTGTTCAATGGGCCTCTCAGCACTCTGGGCCCCGGTGATACTCTATCTGCTGAGCCAATGGTAGCTAAATGTCCTGTCATGGCCTAAGCCTCTGTGAGGCAGACGTATAAAGCCCGAGCTCCTCCCATCCCCTGGAAAAAACATGTATTACCCTACCTCCAATTATGAAACCGATCTTTACATTTTAAATGTGTATCTCACAATTACTTGCCTAAAGAAAGAGCACAATTGTGTGTTCCTCTGAGAGTGATGCTTTGACTGGAATGGTGCTCGTCGGCCTCCTCCCTTCCCCCAGTCCTGCCCAGCAGCCAATGGTGAGGGGCTGGCACACTAAACAGAGGGAGCCTGCACCAATGACTTGCCCCAAATTTCCAGCGCACCTGTGGGTGATGCATACCGCGTCCTGAGCAATCCCTGCACTGCGGCTGAACTACATCACTGAGGGCACAGCACAAGACTGGTGGGGGACTCCACTAACTGGCTCAAGTTGCTGAGTTCGGCCATTGGGGACAGTGGGTGCCATGTGCATGGGGGCCGGTTCCCCAGGCCCTTGGGTATGCAGCTTGATCTGCCTTTACTCGCTGGGGAACTGGGGAACACGGAATCTGGTCGCCACGGTTAGATCGGAAGAGGCAACCGGGTGGTGTTGCCTTTCCTTGCCCCCTGTTAGTTTGCTTTTGGGTGTACGGAGGACTAACACTAAGTGGACTTCCTCTTCCCACAACACTGTGCCGTCTGGAAGCTGCTGCTCTCACCATCTGCTACTGCTGGTTCCTCTGACCCGGCGGTCAGGTGTTCGAGTCCCTCCCCCACCCGCAGGCTCCTGCCTGTGCCTCTCTGGCGGTCCAATGGTAGAGCGTCACTGCTCTGCAGCTTGACTGCCCTCCTGGCCCTCTTTTCTGCTGTTCCTGTTCATCTTTCTGCTCTTCTTCGTTGCTTTTCTACCTTTGTCTTTTTGTCTTTTTGCTTTGTTTGCCTTTGTTTTTCCTGTGGTTTTTTGCAGTTCCTTTTTCTCTATTCCTCATTGCCGCTGCAATCCCCCTCATCCTTGCCCCCCTCCAGTGTCCTCTCCCACATTTCCCGCCTCCCAGCTGTCCATCCCACCTGCAGCACTACTTAATGGTGGACGGTGTGCTGCCAAGCGCAGTGAGTGTGCCACTGGTGCGCTGAAGTTTACAGCTGGTGCTGTGAACAAAGGCCTCTCGAAGTCGAGGGGATTTAAATCGCTCGAGAAGCCTTTGTTTTTAGTAATTAGAATATTCTGCCCTCTAGGGGCAGAATGTTCTAATAGCTTTAGAGCCTCCTAGCGGGCTCTACCATCCATTAGAGGCCTGGTCCATTGTTACAGGCCCTCGCCTTTGGCTCGGGCATTTAACGCTGGAGAGGGCATTTACTGGCTGGTAGAGCCCGCTAAGTTGGGCTCTGAGGCTATAATAGTCAGGCAGAATTAAATGAATGCATGAAAGCATACATTCTGCTTTGCTTTGGTAATAGGGCCCTTAGCGTGTCTTTAGAGGCAGGAAATTAAAGGGGTTGAAATAAAGATGTACAAAACAGAACATATTGTTTTGTTATACGCTAATATGTTAATCTACTCATGGAACCCCTGAATTAGAGCAGTCAGGTTGGAACATATATATGAACATTGGAAAGTTGAGTGCTCCATAGTAGATAATGGAGTGCTCCGGGGTTCTACAGGACGGTAGAATCCCGGAGAGCAACACTCCAATTTTGTTTTCCTTTCACAGCTCTTGCTGTGAACAAAGGCCTCTCGGAGCCTGAGGGGATTTAAACCCGTTAGGCTCTGAGAGGCCTTTGATTTTACTTATTAGAACATTCTGCTCTCTAGGGGTGGAGTGTTCTAATAGCCATAGCCGGCCATTAAGGGACTGCTCCGTTGTCAAAAGCCCTGGCCTTTGGTTCGAGCCTTTAACGCTGGTGCGGGCCTTTAATGGCCGGTAGAGCCCGCTAGGTCGGGGTCCAAGGCTATAGTGAAGATGTTTAGGGCAGTATCAAGCCTCAGACTAAATAAGGATAAATCAATCTTATTTCCCTTGTGCCCAGAAGAACATTGAGTATACAGAGTAACCAATACTCCGGGATACCATGGAAACTGGAATGGTTTTAGTACTTGGGAATTATAGAGAACTGGATGCATACACTCCACTTAGACTGATGTAAAGTATCCACCGGTATATGGACATCTATGTGACTCCGCTTTTGTTTAATGGGATTGATTTCCAGGATAAAGATGCTTGTGCTACATAGAGCGTTACAACAAACAAATGATGGACAGAATGCTGACAATGCAGACATTCTCCCCCAGTCAAGAGATCTGGGTTAAATCCATCGTTCTTTTGCCCACTACGCCACCCCAGTTCATACATGGTCATATGCAAATCAGTCTTGACCCTGTGCCTCATGGGAACAGTCCAGCCCGAACTGCCAAGCCATGTCTTCCCTGGACCGGAATCAAGCATCCTAGGACCGGTTTCTGGCTATCAGCCGTCATCAGCCAGGATAGCTTGACTCCAGTGGCGTAGTGAGCACGGGTCCCACGTCTGGGAATACACATCCCACTTAGGGCGAAAAGCGTTACAACAAACAAATGATGGACGGAATGCTGACAATGCAGACATTCTCCCCCAGTCAAGAGATCTGGGTTAAATCCATCGTTCTTTTGCCCACTACGCCACCCCAGTTCAGACATGGCCATATGCAAATCAGTCTTGACCCTGTGCCTCATGGGAACAGTCCAGCCCGAACTGCCAAGCCATGTCTTCCCTGGACCGGAATCAAGCATCCTAGGACCGGTTTCTGGCTATCAGCCGTCATCAGCCAGGATAGCTTGACTCCAGTGGCGTAGTGAGCACGGGTCCCACGTCTGGGAATACCATCCCACTTAGGGCGAAAAAGGTTACAACAAACAAATGATGGACGGAATGCTGACAATGCAGACATTCTCCCCCAGTCAAGAGATCTGGGTTAAATCCATCGTTCTTTTGCCCACTACGCCACCCCAGTTCAGACATGGCCATATGCAAATCAGTCTTGACCCTGTGCCTCATGGGAACAGTCCAGCCCGAACTGCCAAGCCATGTCTTCCCTGGACCGGAATCAAGCATCCTAGGACCGGTTTCTGGCTATCAGCCGTCATCAGCCAGGATAGCTTGACTCCAGTGGCGTAGTGAGCACGGGTCCCACGTCTGGGAATACCCATCCCACTTAGGGCGAAAAGCGTTACAACAAACAAATGATGGACGAAATGCTGACAATGCAGACATTCTCCCCCAGTCAAGAGATCTGGGTTAAATCCATCGTTCTTTTGCCCACTACGCCACCCCAGTTCAGACATGGCCATATGCAAATCAGTCTTGACCCTGTGCCTCATGGGAACAGTCCAGCCCGAACTGCCAAGCCATGTCTTCCCTGGACCGGAATCAAGCATCCTAGGACCGGTTTCTGGCTATCAGCCGTCATCAGCCAGGATAGCTTGACTCCAGTGGCGTAGTGAGCACGGGTCCCACGTCTGGGAATACCCATCCCACTTAGGGCGAAAAGCGTTACAACAAACAAATGATGGACGGAATGCTGACAATGCAGACATTCTCCCCCAGTCAAGAGATCTGGGTTAAATCCATCGTTCTTTTGCCCACTACGCCACCCCAGTTCAGACATGGCCATATGCAAATCAGTCTTGACCCTGTGCCTCATGGGAACAGTCCAGCCCGAACTGCCAAGCCATGTCTTCCCTGGACCGGAATTAAGCATCCTAGGACCGGTTTCTGGCTATCAGCCGTCATCAGCCAGGATAGCTTGACTCCAGTGGCGTAGTGAGCACGGGTCCCACGTCTGGGAATACCCATCCCACTTAGGGCGAAAAGCGTTACAACAAACAAATGATGGACGGAATGCTGACAATGCAGACATTCTCCCCCAGTCAAGAGATCTGGGTTAAATCCATCGTTCTTTTGCCCACTACGCCACCCCAGTTCAGACATGGCCATATGCAAATCAGTCTTGACCCTGTGCCTCATGGGAACAGTCCAGCCCGAACTGCCAAGCCATGTCTTCCCTGGACCGGAATCAAGCATCCTAGGACCGGTTTCTGGCTATCAGCCGTCATCAGCCAGGATAGCTTGACTCCAGTGGCGTAGTGAGCACGGGTCCCACGTCTGGGAATACCATCCCACTTAGGGCGAAAAAGGTTACAACAAACAAATGATGGACGGAATGCTGACAATGCAGACATTCTCCCCCAGTCAAGAGATCTGGGTTAAATCCATCGTTCTTTTGCCCACTACGCCACCCCAGTTCAGACATGGCCATATGCAAATCAGTCTTGACCCTGTGCCTCATGGGAACAGTCCAGCCCGAACTGCCAAGCCATGTCTTCCCTGGACCGGAATCAAGCATCCTAGGACCGGTTTCTGGCTATCAGCCGTCATCAGCCAGGATAGCTTGACTCCAGTGGCGTAGTGAGCACGGGTCCCACGTCTGGGAATACCCATCCCACTTAGGGCGAAAAGCGTTACAACAAACAAATGATGGACGAAATGCTGACAATGCAGACATTCTCCCCCAGTCAAGAGATCTGGGTTAAATCCATCGTTCTTTTGCCCACTACGCCACCCCAGTTCAGACATGGCCATATGCAAATCAGTCTTGACCCTGTGCCTCATGGGAACAGTCCAGCCCGAACTGCCAAGCCATGTCTTCCCTGGACCGGAATCAAGCATCCTAGGACCGGTTTCTGGCTATCAGCCGTCATCAGCCAGGATAGCTTGACTCCAGTGGCGTAGTGAGCACGGGTCCCACGTCTGGGAATACCCATCCCACTTAGGGCGAAAAGCGTTACAACAAACAAATGATGGACGGAATGCTGACAATGCAGACATTCTCCCCCAGTCAAGAGATCTGGGTTAAATCCATCGTTCTTTTGCCCACTACGCCACCCCAGTTCAGACATGGCCATATGCAAATCAGTCTTGACCCTGTGCCTCATGGGAACAGTCCAGCCCGAACTGCCAAGCCATGTCTTCCCTGGACCGGAATTAAGCATCCTAGGACCGGTTTCTGGCTATCAGCCGTCATCAGCCAGGATAGCTTGACTCCAGTGGCGTAGTGAGCACGGGTCCCACGTCTGGGAATACCCATCCCACTTAGGGCGAAAAGCGTTACAACAAACAAATGATGGACGGAATGCTGACAATGCAGACATTCTCCCCCAGTCAAGAGATCTGGGTTAAATCCATCGTTCTTTTGCCCACTACGCCACCCCAGTTCAGACATGGCCATATGCAAATCAGTCTTGACCCTGTGCCTCATGGGAACAGTCCAGCCCGAACTGCCAAGCCATGTCTTCCCTGGACCGGAATCAAGCATCCTAGGACCGGTTTCTGGCTATCAGCCGTCATCAGCCAGGATAGCTTGACTCCAGTGGCGTAGTGAGCACGGGTCCCACGTCTGGGAATACCCATCCCACTTAGGGCGAAAAGCGTTACAACAAACAAATGATGGACGGAATGCTGACAATGCAGACATTCTCCCCCAGTCAAGAGATCTGGGTTAAATCCATCGTTCTTTTGCCCACTACGCCACCCCAGTTCATACATGGTCATATGCAAATCAGTCTTGACCCTGTGCCTCATGGGAACAGTCCAGCCCGAACTGCCAAGCCATGTCTTCCCTGGACCGGAATCAAGCATCCTAGGACCGGTTTCTGGCTATCAGCCGTCATCAGCCAGGATAGCTTGACTCCAGTGGCGTAGTGAGCACGGGTCCCACGTCTGGGAATACACATCCCACTTAGGGCGAAAAGCGTTACAACAAACAAATGATGGACGGAATGCTGACAATGCAGACATTCTCCCCCAGTCAAGAGATCTGGGTTAAATCCATCGTTCTTTTGCCCACTACGCCACCCCAGTTCAGACATGGCCATATGCAAATCAGTCTTGACCCTGTGCCTCATGGGAACAGTCCAGCCCAAACTGCCAAGCCATGTCTTCCCTGGACCGGAATCAAGCATCCTAGGACCGGTTTCTGGCTATCAGCCGTCATCAGCCAGGATAGCTTGACTCTAGTGGCGTAGTGAGCACGGGTCCCACGTCTGGGAATACCCATCCCACTTAGGGCGAAAAGCGTTACAACAAACAAATGATGGACGGAATGCTGACAATGCAGACATTCTCCCCCAGTCAAGAGATCTGGGTTAAATCCATCGTTCTTTTGCCCACTACGCCACCCCAGTTCAGACATGGCCATATGCAAATCAGTCTTGACCCTGTGCCTCATGGGAACAGTCCAGCCCGAACTGCCAAGCCATGTCTTCCCTGGACCGGAATCAAGCATCCTAGGACCGGTTTCTGGCTATCAGCCGTCATCAGCCAGGATAGCTTGACTCCAGTGGCGTAGTGAGCACGGGTCCCACGTCTGGGAATACCCATCCCACTTAGGGCGAAAAGCGTTACAACAAACAAATGATGGACTGAATGCTGACAATGCAGACATTCTCCCCCAGTCAAGAGATCTGGGTTAAATCCATCGTTCTTTTGCCCACTACGCCACCCCAGTTCAGACATGGCCATATGCAAATCAGTCTTGACCCTGTGCCTCATGGGAACAGTCCAGCCCGAACTGCCAAGCCATGTCTTCCCTGGACCGGAATCAAGCATCCTAGGACCGGTTTCTGGCTATCAGCCGTCATCAGCCAGGATAGCTTGACTCCAGTGGCGTAGTGAGCACGGGTCCCACGTCTGGGAATACCCATCCCACTTAGGGCGAAAAGTGTTACAACAAACAAATGATGGACGGAATGCTGACAATGCAGACATTCTCCCCCAGTCAAGAGATCTGGTTTAAATCCATCGTTCTTTTGCCCACTACGCCACCACAGTTCAGACATGGCCATATGCAAATCAGTCTTGACCCTGTGCCTCATGGGAACAGTCCAGCCCGAACTGCCAAGCCATGTCTTCCCTGGACCGGAATTAAGCATCCTAGGACCGGTTTCTGGCTATCAGCCGTCATCAGCCAGGATAGCTTGACTCCAGTGGCGTAGTGAGCACGGGTCCCACGTCTGGGAATACCCATCCCACTTAGGGCGAAAAGCGTTACAACAAACAAATGATGGACGGAATGCTGACAATGCAGACATTCTCCCCCAGTCAAGAGATCTGGGTTAAATCCATCGTTCTTTTGCCCACTACGCCACCCCAGTTCAGACATGGCCATAGGCAAATCAGTCTTGACCCTGTGCCTCATGGGAACAGTCCAGCCCGAACTGCCAAGCCATGTCTTCCCTGGACCGGAATCAAGCATCCTAGGACCGGTTTCTGGCTATCAGCCGTCATCAGCCAGGATAGCTTGACTCCAGTGGCGTAGTGAGCACGGGTCCCACGTCTGGGAATACCCATCCCACTTAGGGCGAAAAGCGTTACAACAAACAAATGATGGACGGAATGCTGACAATGCAGACATTCTCCCCCAGTCAAGAGATCTGGGTTAAATCCATCGTTCTTTTGCCCACTACGCCACCCCAGTTCAGACATGGCCAAATGCAAATCAGTCTTGACCCTGTGCCTCATGGGAACAGTCCAGCCCGAACTGCCAAGCCATGTCTTCCCTGGACCGGAATCAAGCATCCTAGGACCGGTTTCTGGCTATCAGCCGTCATCAGCCAGGATAGCTTGACTCCAGTGGCGTAGTGAGCACGGGTCCCACGTCTGGGAATACCCATCCCACTTAGGGCGAAAAGCGTTACAACAAACAAATGATGGACGGAATGCTGACAATGCAGACATTCTCCCCCAGTCAAGAGATCTGGGTTAAATCCATCGTTCTTTTGCCCACTACGCCACCCCAGTTCAGACATGGCCATATGCAAATCAGTCTTGACCCTGTGCCTCATGGGAACAGTCCAGCCCGAACTGCCAAGCCATGTCTTCCCTGGACCGGAATCAAGCATCCTAGGACTGGTTTCTGGCTATCAGCCGTCATCAGCCAGGATAGCTTGACTCCAGTGTCGTAGTGAGCACGGGTCCCATGTCTGGGAATACCCATCCCACTTAGGGCGAAAAGCGTTACAACAAACAAATGATGGACGGAATGCTGACAATGCAGACATTCTCCCCCAGTCAAGAGATCTGGGTTAAATCCATCGTTCTTTTGCCCACTACGCCACCCCAGTTCAGACATGGCCATATGCAAATCAGTCTTGACCCTGTGCCTCATGGGAACAGTCCAGCCCGAACTGCCAAGCCATGTCTTCCCTGGACCGGAATCAAGCATCCTAGGACCGGTTTCTGGCTATCAGCCGTCATCAGCCAGGATAGCTTGACTCCAGTGGCATAGTGAGCACGGGTCCCACGTCTGGGAATACCCATCCCACTTAGGGCGAAAAGCGTTACAACAAACAAATGATGGAAGGAATGCTGACAATGCAGACATTCTCCCCCAGTCAAGAGATCTGGGTTAAATCCATCGTTCTTTTGCCCACTACGCCACCCCAGTTCAGACATGGCCATATGCAAATCAGTCTTGAGCCTGTGCCTCATGGGAACTGTCCAGCCCGAACTGCCAAGCCATGTCTTCCCTGGACCGGAATCAAGCATCCTAGGACCGGTTTCTGGCTATCAGCCGTCATCAGCCAGGATAGCTTGACTCCAGTGGCGTAGTGAGCACGGGTCCCACGTCTGGGAATACCCATCCCACTTAGGGCGAAAAGCGTTACAACAAACAAATGATGGACGGAATGCTGACAATGCAGACATTCTCCCCCAGTCAAGAGATCTGGGTTAAATCCATCGTTCTTTTGCCCACTACGCCACCCCAGTTCAGACATGGCCATATGCAAATCAGTCTTGACCCTGTGCCTCATGGGAACAGTCCAGCCCGAACTGCCAAGCCATGTCTTCCCTGGACCGGAATCAAGCATCCTAGGACCGGTTTCTGGCTATCAGCCGTCATCAGCCAGGATAGCTTGACTCCAGTGGCGTAGTGAGCACGGGTCCCACGTCTGGGAATACCCATCCCACTTAGGGCGAAAAGCGTTACAACAAACAAATGATGGACGGAATGCTGACAATGCAGACATTCTCCCCCAGTCAAGAGATCTGGGTTAAATCCATCGTTCTTTTGCCCACTACGCCACCCCAGTTCAGACATGGCCATATGCAAATCAGTCTTGACCCTGTGCCTCATGGGAACAGTCCAGCCCGAACTGCCAAGCCATGTCTTCCCTGGACCGGAATCAAGCATCCTAGGACCGGTTTCTGGCTATCAGCCGTCATCAGCCAGGATAGCTTGACTCCAGTGGCGTAGTGAGCACGGGTCCCACGTCTGGGAATACCCATCCCACTTAGGGCGAAAAGCGTTACAACAAACAAATGATGGACGGAATGCTGACAATGCAGACATTCTCCCCCAGTCAAGAGATCTGGGTTAAATCCATCGTTCTTTTGCCCACTACGCCACCCCAGTTCAGACATGGCCATATGCAAATCAGTCTTGACCCTGTGCCTCATGGGAACAGTCCAGCCCGAACTGCCAAGCCATGTCTTCCCTGGACCGGAATCAAGCATCCTAGGACCGGTTTCTGGCTATCAGCCGTCATCAGCCAGGATAGCTTGACTCCAGTGGCGTAGTGAGCACGGGTCCCACGTCTGGGAATACCCATCCCACTTAGGGCGAAAAGCGTTACAACAAACAAATGATGGACGGAATGCTGACAATGCAGACATTCTCCCCCAGTCAAGAGATCTGGGTTAAATCCATCGTTCTTTTGCCCACTACGCCATCCCAGTTCATACATGGTCATATGCAAATCAGTCTTGACCCTGTGCCTCATGGGAACAGTCCAGCCCGAACTGCCAAGCCATGTCTTCCCTGGACCGGAATCAAGCATCCTAGGACCGGTTTCTGGCTATCAGCCGTCATCAGCCAGGATAGCTTGACTCCAGTGGCGTAGTGAGCACGGGTCCCACGTCTGGGAATACACATCCCACTTAGGGCGAAAAGCGTTACAACAAACAAATGATGGACGGAATGCTGACAATGCAGACATTCTCCCCCAGTCAAGAGATCTGGGTTAAATCCATCGTTCTTTTGCCCACTACGCCACCCCAGTTCAGACATGGCCATATGCAAATCAGTCTTGACCCTGTGCCTCATGGGAACAGTCCAGCCCGAACTGCCAAGCCATGTCTTCCCTGGACCGGAATCAAGCATCCTAGGACCGGTTTCTGGCTATCAGCCGTCATCAGCCAGGATAGCTTGACTCCAGTGGCGTAGTGAGCACGGGTCCCACGTCTGGGAATACCCATCCCACTTAGGGCGAAAAGCGTTACAACAAACAAATGATGGACGGAATGCTGACAATGCAGACATTCTCCCCCAGTCAAGAGATCTGGGTTAAATCCATCGTTCTTTTGCCCACTACGCCACCCCAGTTCAGACATGGCCATATGCAAATCAGTCTTGACCCTGTGCCTCATGGGAACAGTCCAGCCCGAACTGCCAAGCCATGTCTTCCCTGGACCGGAATCAAGCATCCTAGGACCGGTTTCTGGCTATCAGCCGTCATCAGCCAGGATAGCTTGACTCCAGTGGCGTAGTGAGCACGGGTCCCACGTCTGGGAATACCCATCCCACTTAGGGCGAAAAGTGTTACAACAAACAAATGATGGACGGAATGCTGACAATGCAGACATTCTCCCCCAGTCAAGAGATCTGGGTTAAATCCATCGTTCTTTTGCCCACTACGCCACCCCAGTTCAGACATGGCCATATGCAAATCAGTCTTGACCCTGTGCCTCATGGGAACAGTCCAGCCCGAACTGCCAAGCCATGTCTTCCCTGGACCGGAATTAAGCATCCTAGGACCGGTTTCTGGCTATCAGCCGTCATCAGCCAGGATAGCTTGACTCCAGTGGCGTAGTGAGCACGGGTCCCACGTCTGGGAATACCCATCCCACTTAGGGCGAAAAGCGTTACAACAAACAAATGATGGACGGAATGCTGACAATGCAGACATTCTCCCCCAGTCAAGAGATCTGGGTTAAATCCATCGTTCTTTTGCCCACTACGCCACCCCAGTTCAGACATGGCCATATGCAAATCAGTCTTGACCCTGTGCCTCATGGGAACAGTCCAGCCCGAACTGCCAAGCCATGTCTTCCCTGGACCAGAATCAAGCATCCTAGGACCGGTTTCTGGCTATCAGCCGTCATCAGCCAGGATAGCTTGACTCCAGTGGCGTAGTGAGCACGGGTCCCACGTCTGGGAATACCCATCCCACTTAGGGCGAAAAGCGTTACAACAAACAAATGATGGACGGAATGCTGACAATGCAGACATTCTCCCCCAGTCAAGAGATCTGGGTTAAATCCATCGTTCTTTTGCCCACTACGCCACCCCAGTTCATACATGGTCATATGCAAATCGGTCTTGACCCTGTGCCTCATGGGAACAGTCCAGCCCGAACTGCCAAGCCATGTCTTCCCTGGACCGGAATCAAGCATCCTAGGACCGGTTTCTGGCTATCAGCCGTCATCAGCCAGGATAGCTTGACTCCAGTGGCGTAGTGAGCACGGGTCCCACGTCTGGGAATACACATCCCACTTAGGGCGAAAAGCGTTACAACAAACAAATGATGGACGGAATGCTGACAATGCAGACATTCTCCCCCAGTCAAGAGATCTGGGTTAAATCCATCGTTCTTTTGCCCACTACGCCACCCCAGTTCAGACATGGCCATATGCAAATCAGTCTTGACCCTGTGCCTCATGGGAACAGTCCAGCCCGAACTGCCAAGCCATGTCTTCCCTGGACCGGAATCAAGCATCGTAGGACCGGTTTCTGGCTATCAGCCGTCATCAGCCAGGATAGCTTGACTCCAGTGGCGTAGTGAGCACGGGTTCCACGTCTGGGAATACCCATCCCACTTAGGGCGAAAAGCGTTACAACAAACAAATGATGGACGGAATGCTGACAATGCAGACATTCTCCCCCAGTGAAGAGATCTGGGTTAAATCCATCGTTCTTTTGCCCACTACGCCACCCCAGTTCAGACATGGCCATATGCAAATCAGTCTTGACCCTGTGCCTCATGGGAACAGACCAGCCCGAACTGCCAAGCCATGTCTTCCCTGGACCGGAATCAAGCATCCTAGGACCGGTTTCTGGATATCAGCCGTCATCAGCCAGGATAGCTTGACTCCAGTGGCGTAGTGAGCACGGGTCCCACGTCTGGGAATACCCATCCCACTTAGGGCGAAAAGCGTTACAACAAACAAATGATGGACGGAATGCTGACAATGCAGACATTCTCCCCCAGTCAAGAGATCTGGGTTAAATCCATCGTTCTTTTGCCCACTACGCCACCCCAGTTCAGACATGGCCATATGCAAATCAGTCTTGACCCTGTGCCTCATGGGAACAGTCCAGCCCGAACTGCCAAGCCATGTCTTCCCTGGACCGGAATCAAGCATCCTAGGACCGGTTTCTGGCTATCAGCCGTCATCAGCCAGGATAGCTTGACTCCAGTGGCGTAGTGAGCACGGGTCCCACGTCTGGGAATACCCATCCCACTTAGGGCGAAAAGCGTTACAACAAACAAATGATGGACGGAATGCTGACAATGCAGACATTCTCCCCCAGTCAAGAGATCTGGGTTAAATCCATCGTTCTTTTGCCCACTACGACACCCCAGTTCAGACATGGCCATATGCAAATCAGTCTTGACCCTGTGCCTCATGGGAACAGTCCAGCCCGAACTGCCAAGCCATGTCTTCCCTGGACCGGAATCAAGCATCCTAGGACCGGTTTCTGGCTATCAGCCGTCATCAGCCAGGATAGCTTGACTCCAGTGGCGTAGTGAGCACGGGTCCCACGTTTGGGAATACACATCCCACTTAGGGCGAAAAGCGTTACAACAAACAAATGATGGACAGAATGCTGACAATGCAGACATTCTCCCCCAGTCAAGAGATCTGGGTTAAATCCATCGTTCTTTTGCCCACTACGCCACCCCAGTTCAGACATGGCCATATGCAAATCAGTCTTGACCCTGTGCCTCATGGGAACAGTCCAGCCCGAACTGCCAAGCCATGTCTTCCCTGGACCGGAATCAAGCATCCTAGGACCGGTTTCTGGCTATCAGCCGTCATCAGCCAGGATAGCTTGACTCCAGTGGCGTAGTGAGCACGGGTCCCACGTCTGGGAATACCCATCCCACTTAGGGCGAAAAGCGTTACAACAAACAAATGATGGACGGAATGCTGACAATGCAGACATTCTCCCCCAGTCAAGAGATCTGGGTTAAATCCATCGTTCTTTTGCCCACTACGCCACCCAGTTCAGACATGGCCATATGCAAATCAGTCTTGACCCTGTGCCTCATGGGAACAGTCCAGCCCGAACTGCCAAGCCATGTCTTCCCTGGACCGGAATCAAGCATCCTAGGACCGGTTTCTGGCTATCAGCCGTCATCAGCCAGGATAGCTTGACTCCAGTGGCGTAGTGAGCACGGGTCCCACGTCTGGGAATACCCATCCCACTTAGGGCGAAAAGCGTTACAACAAACAAATGATGGACGGAATGCTGACAATGCAGACATTCTCCCCCAGTCAAGAGATCTGGGTTAAATCCATCGTTCTTTTGCCCACTACGCCACCCCAGTTCAGACATGGCCATATGCAAATCAGTCTTGACCCTGTGCCTCATGGGAACAGTCCAGCCCGAACTGCCAAGCCATGTCTTCCCTGGACCGGAATCAAGCATCCTAGGACCGGTTTCTGGCTATCAGCCGTCATCAGCCAGGATAGCTTGACTCCAGTGGCGTAGTGAGCACGGGTCCCACGTCTGGGAATACCCATCCCACTTAGGGCGAAAAGCGTTACAACAAACAAATGATGGACGGAATGCTGACAATGCAGACATTCTCCCCCAGTCAAGAGATCTGGGTTAAATCCATCGTTCTTTTGCCCACTACGCCACCCCAGTTCAGACATGGCCATATGCAAATCAGTCTTGACCCTGTGCCTCATGGGAACAGTCCAGCCCGAACTGCCAAGCCATGTCTTCCCTGGACCGGAATCAAGCATCCTAGGACCGGTTTCTGGCTATCAGCCGTCATCAGCCAGGATAGCTTGACTCCAGTGGCGTAGTGAGCACGGGTCCCACGTCTGGGAATACCCATCCCACTTAGGGCGAAAAGCGTTACAACAAACAAATGATGGACGGAATGCTGACAATGCAGACATTCTCCCCCAGTCAAGAGATCTGGGTTAAATCCATCGTTCTTTTGCCCACTACGCCATCCCAGTTCATACATGGTCATATGCAAATCAGTCTTGACCCTGTGCCTCATGGGAACAGTCCAGCCCGAACTGCCAAGCCATGTCTTCCCTGGACCGGAATCAAGCATCCTAGGACCGGTTTCTGGCTATCAGCCGTCATCAGCCAGGATAGCTTGACTCCAGTGGCGTAGTGAGCACGGGTCCCACGTCTGGGAATACACATCCCACTTAGGGCGAAAAGCGTTACAACAAACAAATGATGGACGGAATGCTGACAATGCAGACATTCTCCCCCAGTCAAGAGATCTGGGTTAAATCCATCGTTCTTTTGCCCACTACGCCACCCCAGTTCAGACATGGCCATATGCAAATCAGTCTTGACCCTGTGCCTCATGGGAACAGTCCAGCCCGAACTGCCAAGCCATGTCTTCCCTGGACCGGAATCAAGCATCCTAGGACCGGTTTCTGGCTATCAGCCGTCATCAGCCAGGATAGCTTGACTCCAGTGGCGTAGTGAGCACGGGTCCCACGTCTGGGAATACACATCCCACTTAGGGCGAAAAGCGTTACAACAAACAAATGATGGACGGAATGCTGACAATGCAGACATTCTCCCCCAGTCAAGAGATCTGGGTTAAATCCATTGTTCTTTTGCCCACTACGCCACCCCAGTTCAGACATGGCCATATGCAAATCAGTCTTGACCCTGTGCCTCATGGGAACAGTCCAGCCCGAACTGCCAAGCCATGTCTCCCCTGGACCGGAATCAAGCATCCTAGGACCGGTTTCTAGCTATCAGCCGTCATCAGCCAGGATAGCTTGACTCCAGTGGCGTAGTGAGCACGGGTCCCACGTCTGGGAATACCCATCCCACTTAGGGCGAAAAGCGTTACAACAAACAAATGATGGACGGAATGCTGACAATGCAGACATTCTCCCCCAGTCAAGAGATCTGGGTTAAATCCATCGTTCTTTTGCCCACTACGCCACCCCAGTTCAGACATGGCCATATGCAAATCAGTCTTGACCCTGTGCCTCATGGGAACAGTCCAGCCCGAACTGCCAAGCCATGTCTTCCCTGGACCGGAATCAAGCATCCTAGGACCGGTTTCTGGCTATCAGCCGTCATCAGCCAGGATAGCTTGACTCCAGTGGCGTAGTGAGCACGGGTCCCACGTCTGGGAATACCCATCCCACTTAGGGCGAAAAGCGTTACAACAAACAAATGATGGACGGAATGCTGACAATGCAGACATTCTCCCCCAGTCAAGAGATCTGGGTTAAATCCATCGTTCTTTTGCCCACTACGCCACCCCAGTTCAGACATGGCCATATGCAAATCAGTCTTGACCCTGTGCCTCATGGGAACAGTCCAGTCCGAACTGCCAAGCCATGTCTTCCCTGGACCGGAATCAAGCATCCTAGGACCGGTTTCTGGCTATCAGCCGTCATCAGCCAGGATAGCTTGACTCCAGTGGCGTAGTGAGCACAGGTCCCACGTCTGGGAATACCCATCCCACTTAGGGCGAAAAGCGTTACAACAAACAAATGATGGACGGAATGCTGACAATGCAGACATTCTCCCCCAGTCAAGAGATCTGGGTTAAATCCATCGTTCTTTTGCCCACTACGCCACCCCAGTTCAGACATGGCCATATGCAAATCAGTCTTGACCCTGTGCCTCATGGGAACAGTCCAGCCCGAACTGCCAAGCCATGTCTTCCCTGGACCGGAATCAAGCATCCTAGGACCTGTTTCTGGCTATCAGCCGTCATCAGCCAGGATAGCTTGACTCCAGTGGCGTAGTGAGCACGGGTCCCACGTCTGGGAATACCCATCCCACTTAGGCCGAAAAGCGTTACAACAAACAAATGATGGACGGAATGCTGACAATGCAGACATTCTCCCCCAGTCAAGAGATCTGGGTTAAATCCATTGTTCTTTTGCCCACTACGCCACCCCAGTTCAGACATGGCCATATGCAAATCAGTCTTGACCCTGTGCCTCATGGGAACAGTCCAGCCAGAACTGCCAAGCCATGTCTTCCCTGGACCGGAATCAAGCATCCTAGGACCGGTTTCTGGCTATCAGCCGTCATCAGCCAGGATAGCTTGACTCCAGTGGCGTAGTGAGCACGGGTCCCACGTCTGGGAATACCCATCCCACTTAGGGCGAAAAGCGTTACAACAAACAAATGATGGACGGAATGCTGACAATGCAGACATTCTCCCCCAGTCAAGAGATCTGGGTTAAATCCATCGTTCTTTTGCCCACTACGCCACCCCAGTTCAGACATGGCCATATGCAAATCAGTCTTGACCCTGTGCCTCATGGGAACAGTCCAGCCCGAACTGCCAAGCCATGTCTTCCCTGGACCGGAATTAAGCATCCTAGGACCGGTTTCTGGCTATCAGCCGTCATCAGCCAGGATAGCTTGACTCCAGTGGCGTAGTGAGCACGGGTCCCACGTCTGGGAATACCCATCCCACTTAGGGCGAAAAGCGTTACAACAAACAAATGATGGACGGAATGCTGACAATGCAGACATTCTCCCCCAGTCAAGAGATCTGGGTTAAATCCATCGTTCTTTTGCCCACTACGCCACCCCAGTTCAGACGTGGCCATATGCAAATCAGTCTTGACCCTGTGCCTCATGGGAACAGTCCAGCCCGAACTGCCAAGCCATGTCTTCCCTGGACCGGAATCAAGCATCCTAGGACCGGTTTCTGGCTATCAGCCGTCATCAGCCAGGATAGCTTGACTCCAGTGGCGTAGTGAGCACGGGTTCCACGTCTGGGAATACCCATCCCACTTAGGGCAAAAAGCGTTACAACAAACAAATGATGGACGGAATGCTGACAATGCAGACATTCTCCCCCAGTCAAGTGATCTGGGTTAAATCCATCGTTCTTTTGCCCACTACGCCACCCCAGTTCAGACATGGCCATATGCAAATCAGTCTTCACCCTGTGCCTCATGGGAACAGTCCAGCCCGAACTGCCAAGCCATGTCTTCCCTGGACCGGAATCAAGCATCCTAGGACCGGTTTCTGGCTATCAGCCGTCATCAGCCAGGATAGCTTGACTCCAGTGGCGTAGTGAGCACGGGTCCCACGTCTGGGAATACCCATCCCACTTAGGGCGAAAAGCGTTACAACAAACAAATGATGGACGGAATGCTGACAATGCCGACATTCTCCCCCAGTGAAGAGATCTGGGTTAAATCCATCGTTCTTTTGCCCACTACGCCACCCCAGTTCAGACATGGCCATATGCAAATCAGTCTTGACCCTGTGCCTCATGGGAATAGTCCAGCCCGAACTGCCAAGCCATGTCTTCCCTGGACCGGAATCAAGCATCCTAGGACCGGTTTCTGGCTATCAGCCGTCATCAGCCAGGATAGCTTGACTCCAGTGGCGTAGTGAGCACGGGTCCCACGTCTGGGAATACCCATCCCACTTAGGGCGAAAAGCGTTACAACAAACAAATGATGGACGGAATGCTGACAATGCAGACATTCTCCCCCAGTCAAGAGATCTGGGTTAAATCCATCGTTCTTTTGCCCACTACGCCACCCCAGTTCAGACATGGCCATATGCAAATCAGTCTTGACCCTGTGCCTCATGGGAACAGTCCAGCCCGAACTGCCAAGCCATGTCTTCCCTGGACCGGAATCAAGCATCCTAGGACCGGTTTCTGGCTATCAGCCGTCATCAGCCAGGATAGCTTGACTCCAGTGGCGTAGTGAGCACGGGTCCCACGTCTGGGAATACCCATCCCACTTAGGGCGAAAAGCGTTACAACAAACAAATGATGGACGGAATGCTGACAATGCAGACATTCTCCCCCAGTCAAGAGATCTGGGTTAAATCCATCGTTCTTTTGCCCACTACGCCACCCCAGTTCAGACATGGCCATATGCAAATCAGTCTTGACCCTGTGCCTCATGGGAACAGTCCAGCCCGAACTGCCAAGCCATGTCTTCCCTGGACCGGAATCAAGCATCCTAGGACCGGTTTCTGGCTATCAGCCGTCATCAGCCAGGATAGCTTGACTCCAGTGGCGTAGTGAGCACGGGTCCCACGTTTGGGAATACACATCCCACTTAGGGCGAAAAGCGTTACAACAAACAAATGATGGACGGAATGCTGACAATGCAGACATTCTCCCCCAGTCAAGAGATCTGGGTTAAATCCATCGTTCTTTTGCCCACTACGCCACCCCAGTTCAGACATGGCCATATGCAAATCAGTCTTGACCCTGTGCCTCATGGGAACAGTCCAGCCCGAACTGCCAAGCCATGTCTTCCCTGGACCGGAATCAAGCATCCTAGGACCGGTTTCTGGCTATCAGCCGTCATCAGCCAGGATAGCTTGACTCCAGTGGCGTAGTGAGCACGGGTCCCACGTCTGGGAATACCCATCCCACTTAGGGCGAAAAGCGTTACAACAAACAAATGATGGACGGAATGCTGACAATGCAGACATTCTCCCCCAGTCAAGAGATCTGGGTTAAATCCATCGTTCTTTTGCCCACTACGCCACCCCAGTTCAGACATGGCCATATGCAAATCAGTCTTGACCCTGTGCCTCATGGGAACAGTCCAGCCCGAACTGCCAAGCCATGTCTTCCCTGGACCGGAATCAAGCATCCTAGGACCGGTTTCTGGCTATCAGCCGTCATCAGCCAGGATAGCTTGACTCCAGTGGCGTAGTGAGCACGGGTCCCACGTCTGGGAATACCCATCCCACTTAGGGCGAAAAGCGTTACAACAAACAAATGATGGATGGAATGCTGACAATGCAGACATTCTCCCCCAGTCAAGAGATCTGGGTTAAATCCATCGTTCTTTTGCCCACTACGCCACCCCAGTTCAGACATGGCCATATGCAAATCAGTCTTGACCCTGTGCCTCATGGGAACAGTCCAGCCCGAACTGCCAAGCCATGTCTTCCCTGGACCGGAATCAAGCATCCTAGGACCGGTTTCTGGCTATCAGCCGTCATCAGCCAGGATAGCTTGACTCCAGTGGAGTAGTGAGCACGGGTCCCACGTCTGGGAATACCCATCCCACTTAGGGCGAAAAGCGTTACAACAAACAAATGATGGACGGAATGCTGACAATGCAGACATTCTCCCCCAGTCAAGAGATCTGGGTTAAATCCATCGTTCTTTTGCCCACTACGCCACCCCAGTTCAGACATGGCCATATGCAAATCAGTCTTGACCCTGTGCCTCATGGGAACAGTCCAGCCCGAACTGCCAAGCCATGTCTTCCCTGGACCGGAATTAAGCATCCTAGGACCGGTTTCTGGCTATCAGCCGTCATCAGCCAGGATAGCTTGACTCCAGTGGCGTAGTGAGCACGGGTCCCACGTCTGGGAATACCCATCCCACTTAGGGCGAAAAGCGTTACAACAAACAAATGATGGACGGAATGCTGACAATGCAGACATTCTCCCCCAGTCAAGAGATCTGGGTTAAATCCATCGTTCTTTTGCCCACTACGCCACCCCAGTTCAGACATGGCCATATGCAAATCAGTCTTGACCCTGTGCCTCATGGGAACAGTCCAGCCCGAACTGCCAAGCCATGTCTTCCCTGGACCGGAATCAAGCATCCCTGGACCGGTTTCTGGCTATCAGCCGTCATCAGCCAGGATAGCTTGACTCCAGTGGCGTAGTGAGCACGTGTCCCACGTCTGGGAATACCCAACCCACTTAGGGCGAAAAGCGTTACAACAAACAAATGATGGACGGAATGCTGACAATGCAGACATTCTCCCCCAGTCAAGAGATCTGGGTTAAATCCATCGTTCTTTTGCCCACTACGCCACCCCAGTTCAGACATGGCCATATGCAAATCAGTCTTGACCCTGTGCCTCATGGGAACAGTCCAGCCCGAACTGCCAAGCCATGTCTTCCCTGGACCGGAATCAAGCATCCTAGGACCGGTTTCTGGCTATCAGCCGTCATCAGCCAGGATAGCTCGACTCCAGTGGCGTAGTGAGCACGGGTCCCACGTCTGGGAATACACATCCCACTTAGGGCGAAAAGCGTTACAACAAACAAATGATGGACGGAATGCTGACAATGCAGACATTCTCCCCCAGTCAAGAGATCTGGGTTAAATCCATCGTTCTTTTGCCCACTACGCCACCCCAGTTCAGACATGGCCATATGCAAATCAGTCTTGACCCTGTGCCTTATGGGAACAGTCCAGCCCGAACTGCCAAGCCATGTCTTCCCTGGACCGGAATCAAGCATCCTAGGACCGGTTTCTGGCTATCAGCCATCATCAGCCAGGATAGCTTGACTCCAGTGGCGTAGTGAGCACGGGTCCCACGTCTGGGAATACCCATCCCACTTAGGGCGAAAAGCGTTACAACAAACAAATGATGGACGGAATGCTGACAATGCAGACATTCTCCCCCAGTCAAGAGATCTGGGTTAAATCCATCGTTCTTTTGCCCACTACGCCACCCCAGTTCAGACATGGCCATATGCAAATCACTCTTGACCCTGTGCCTCATGGGAACAGTCCAGCCCGAACTGCCAAGCCATGTCTTCCCTGGACCGGAATCAAGCATCCTAGGACCGGTTTCTGGCTATCAGCCGTCATCAGCCAGGATAGCTTGACTCCAGTGGCGTAGTGAGCACGGGTCCCACGTCTGGGAATACCCATCCCACTTAGGGCGAAAAGCGTTACAACAAACAAATGATGGACGGAATGCTGACAATGCAGACATTCTCCCCCAGTCAAGAGATCTGGGTTAAATCCATCGTTCTTTTGCCCACTACGCCACCCCAGTTCAGACATGGCCATATGCAAATCAGTCTTGACCCTGTGCCTCATGGGAACAGTCCAGCCAGAACTGCCAAGCCATGTCTTCCCTGGACCGGAATCAAGCATCCTAGGACCGGTTTCTGGCTATCAGCCGTCATCAGCCAGGATAGCTTGACTCCAGTGGCGTAGTGAGCACGGGTCCCACGTCTGGGAATACCCATCCCACTTAGGGCGAAAAGCGTTACAACAAACAAATGATGGACGGAATGCTGACAATGCAGACATTCTCCCCCAGTCAAGAGATCTGGGTTAAATCCATCGTTCTTTTGCCCACTACGCCACCCCAGTTCAGACATGGCCATATGCAAATCAGTCTTGACCCTGTGCCTCATGGGAACAGTCCAGCCCGAACTGCCAAGCCATGTCTTCCCTGGACCGGAATCAAGCATCCTAGGACCGGTTTCTGGCTATCAGCCGTCATCAGCCAGGATAGCTTGACTCCAGTGGCGTAGTGAGCACGGGTCCCACGTCTGGGAATACCCATCCCACTTAGGGCGAAAAGCGTTACAACAAACAAATGATGGACGGAATGCTGACAATGCAGACATTCTCCCCCAGTCAAGAGATCTGGGTTAAATCCATCGTTCTTTTGCCCACTACGCCACCCCAGTTCAGACATGGCCATATGCAAATCAGTCTTGACCCTGTGCCTCATGGGAACAGTCCAGCCCGAACTGCCAAGCCATGTCTTCCCTGGACCGGAATCAAGCATCCTAGGACCGGTTTCTGGCTATCAGCCGTCATCAGCCAGGATAGCTTGACTCCAGTGGCGTAGTGAGCACGGGTCCCACGTCTGGGAATACCCATCCCACTTAGGGCGAAAAGCGTTACAACAAACAAATGATGGACGGAATGCTGACAATGCAGACATTCTCCCCCAGTCAAGAGATCGGGGTTAAATCCATCGTTCTTTTGCCCACTACGCCACCCCAGTTCAGACATGGCCATATGCAAGTCAGTCTTGACCCTGTGCCTCATGGGAACAGTCCAGCCCGAACTGCCAAGTCATGTCTTCCCTGGACAGGAATCAAGCATCCTAGGACCGGTTTCTGGCTATCAGCCGTCATCAGCCAGGATAGCTTGACTCCAGTGGCGTAGTGAGCACGGGTCCCACGTCTGGGAATACCCATCCCACTTAGGGCGAAAAGCGTTACAACAAACAAATGATGGACGGAATGCTGACAATGCAGACATTCTCCCCCAGTCAAGAGATCTGGGTTAAATCCATCGTTCTTTTGCCCACTACGCAACCCCAGTTCAGACATGGCCATATGCAAATCAGTCTTGACCCTATGCCTCATGGGAACAGTCCAGCCCGAACTGCCAAGCCATGTCTTCCCTGGACCGGAATCAAGCATCCTAGGACCGGTTTCTGGCTATCAGCCGTCATCAGCAAGGATAGCTTGACTCCAGTGGCGTAGTGAGCACGGGTCCCACGTCTGGGAATACCCATCCCACTTAGGGCGAAAAGCGTTACAACAAACAAATGATGGACGGAATGCTGACAATGCAGACATTCTCCCCCAGTCAAGAGATCTGGGTTAAATCCATCGTTCTTTTGCCCACTACGCCACCCCAGTTCAGACATGGCCATATGCAAATCAGTCTTGACCCTGTGCCTCATGGGAACAGTCCAGCCCGAACTGCCAAGCCATGTCTTCCCTGGACCGGAATCAAGCATCCTAGGACCGGTTTCTGGCTATCAGCCGTCATCAGCCAGGATAGCTTGACTCCAGTGGCGTAGTGAGCACGGGTCCCACATCTGGGAATACCCATCCCACTTAGGGCGAAAAGCGTTACAACAAACAAATGATGGACGGAATGCTGACAATGCAGACATTCTCCCCCAGTCAAAAGATCTGGGTTAAATCCATCGTTCTTTTGCCCACTACGCCACCCCAGTTCAGACATGGCCATATGCAAATCAGTCTTGACCCTGTGCCTCATGGGAACAGTCCAGCCCTAACTGCCAAGCCATGTCTTCCCTGGACCGGAATCAAGCATCCTAGGACCGGTTTCTGGCTATCAGCCGTCATCAGCCAGGATAGCTTGACTCCAGTGGCGTAGTGAGCACGGGTCCCACGTCTGGGAATACCCATCCCACTTAGGGCGAAAAGCGTTACAACAAACAAATGATGGACGGAATGCTGACAATGCAGACATTCTCCCCCAGTCAAGAGATCTGGGTTAAATCCATCGTTCTTTTGCCCACTACGCCACCCCAGTTCAGACATGGCCATATGCAAATCAGTCTTGACCCTGTGCCTCATGGGAACAGTCCAGCCCGAACTGCCAAGCCATGTCTTCCCTGGACCGGAATCAAGCATCCTAGGACCGGTTTCTGGCTATCAGCCGTCATCAGCCAGGATAGCTTGACTCCAGTGGCGTAGTGAGCACGGGTCCCACGTCTGGGAATACCCATCCCACTTAGAGCGAAAAGCGTTACAACAAACAAATGATGGACGGAATGCTGACAATGCAGACATTCTCCCCCAGTCAAGAGATCTGGGTTAAATCCATCGTTCTTTTGCCCACTACGCCACCCCAGTTCAGACATGGCCATATGCAAATCAGTCTTGACCCTGTGACTCATGGGAACAGTCCAGCCCGAACTGCCAAGCCATGTCTTCCCTGGACCGGAATCAAGCATCCTAGGACCGGTTTCTGGCTATCAGCCGTCATCAGCCAGGATAGCTTGACTCCAGTGGCGTAGTGAGCACGGGTCCCACGTCTGGGAATACCCATCCCACTTAGGGCGAAAAGCGTTACAACAAACAAATGATGGACGGAATGCTGACAATGCAGACATTCTCCCCCAGTCAAGAGATCTGGGTTAAATCCATCGTTCTTTTGCCCACTACGCCACCCCAGTTCAGACATGGCCATATGCAAATCAGTCTTGACCCTGTGCCTCATGGGAACAGTCCAGCCCGAACTGCCAAGCCATGTCTTCCCTGGACCGGAATCAAGCATCCTAGGACCGGTTTCTGGCTATCAGCCGTCATCAGCCAGGATAGCTTGACTCCAGTGGCGTAGTGAGCACGGGTCCCACGTCTGGGAATACCCATCCCACTTAGGGCGAAAAGCGTTACAACAAACAAATGATGGACGGAATGCTGACAATGCAGACATTCTCCCCCAGTCAAGAGATCTGGGTTAAATCTATCGTTCTTTTGCCCACTACGTCACCCCAGTTCAGACATGGCCATATGCAAATCAGTCTTGACCCTGTGCCTCATGGGAACAGTCCAGCCCGAACTGCCAAGCCATGTCTTCCCTGGACCGGAATCAAGCATCCTAGGACCGGTTTCTGGCTATCAGCCGTCATCAGCCAGGATAGCTTGACTCCAGTGGCGTAGTGAGCACGGGTCCCACGTCTGGGAATACAGATCCCACTTAGGGCGAAAAGCGTTACAACAAACAAATGATGGACGGAATGCTGACAATGCAGACATTCTCCCCCAGTCAAGAGATCTGGGTTAAATCCATCGTTCTTTTGCCCACTACGCCACCCCAGTTCAGACATGGCCATATGCAAATCAGTCTTGACCCTGTGCCTCATGGGAACAGTCCAGCCCGAACTGCCAAGCCATGTCTTCCCTGGACCGGAATCAAGCATCCTAGGACCGGTTTCTGGCTATCAGCCGTCATCAGCCAGGATAGCTTGACTCCAGTGGCGTAGTGAGCACGGGTCCCACGTCTGGGAATACCCATCCCACTTAGGGCGAAAAGCGTTACAACAAACAAATGATGGACGGAATGCTGACAATGCAGACATTCTCCCCCAGTCAACAGATCTGGGTTAAATCCATCGTTCTTTTGCCCACTACGCCACCCCAGTTCAGACATGGCCATATGCAAATCAGTCTTGACCCTGTGCCTCATGGGAGCAGTCCAGCCCGAACTGCCAAGCCATGTCTTCCCTGGACCGGAATTAAGCATCCTAGGACCGGTTTCTGGCTATCAGCCGTCATCAGCCAGGATAGCTTGACTCCAGTGGCGTAGTGAGCACGGGTCCCACGTCTGGGAATAGCCATCCCACTTAGGGTGAAAAGCGTTACAACAAACAAATGATGGACAGAATGCTGACAATGCAGACATTCTCCCCCAGTCAAGAGATCTGGGTTAAATCCATCGTTCTTTTGCCCACTACGCCACCCCAGTTCAGACGTGGCCATATGCAAATCAGTCTTGACCCTGTGCCTCATGGGAACAGTCCAGCCCGAACTGCCAAGCCATGTCTTCCCTGGACCGGAATCAAGCATCCTAGGACCGGTTTCTGGCTATCAGCCGTCATCAGCCAGGATAGCTTGACTCCAGTGGCGTAGTGAGCACGGGTTCCACGTCTGGGAATACCCATCCCACTTAGGGCAAAAAGCGTTACAACAAACAAATGATGGACGGAATGCTGACAATGCAGACATTCTGCCCCAGTCAAGAGATCTGGGTTAAATCCATCGTTCTTTTGCCCACTACGCCACCCCAGTTCAGACATGGCCATATGCAAATCAGTCTTGACCCTGTGCCTCATGGGAACAGTCCAGCCCGAACTGCCAAGCCATGTCTTCCCTGGACCGGAATCAAGCATCCTAGGACCGGTTTCTGGCTATCAGCCGTCATCAGCCAGGATAGCTTGACTCCAGTGGCGTAGTGAGCACGGGTCCCACGTCTGGGAATACCCATCCCACTTAGGGCGAAAAGCGTTACAACAAACAAATGATGGACGGAATGCTGACAATGCAGACATTCTCCCCCAGTGAAGAGATCTGGGTTAAATCCATCGTTCTTTTGCCCACTACGCCACCCCAGTTCAGACATGGCCATATGCAAATCAGTCTTGACCCTGTGCCTCATGGGAACAGTCCAGCCCGAACTGCCAAGCCATGTCTTCCCTGGACCGGAATCAAGCATCCTAGGACCGGTTTCTGGATATCAGCCGTCATCAGCCAGGATAGCTTGACTCCAGTGGCGTAGTGAGCACGGGTCCCACGTCTGGGAATACCCATCCCACTTAGGGCGAAAAGCGTTACAACAAACAAATGATGGACGGAATGCTGACAATGCAGACATTCTCCCCCAGTCAAGAGATCTGGGTTAAATCCATCGTTCTTTTGCCCACTACGCCACCCCAGTTCAGACATGGCCATATGCAAATCAGTCTTGACCCTGTGCCTCATGGGAACAGTCCAGCCCGAACTGCCAAGCCATGTCTTCCCTGGACCGGAATCAAGCATCCTAGGACCGGTTTCTGGCTATCAGCCGTCATCAGCCAGGATAGCTTGACTCCAGTGGCGTAGTGAGCACGGGTCCCACGTCTGGGAATACCCATCCCACTTAGGGCGAAAAGCGTTACAACAAACAAATGATGGACGGAATGCTGACAATGCATACATTCTCCCCCAGTCAAGAGATCTGGGTTAAATCCATCGTTCTTTTGCCCACTACGCCACCCCAGTTCAGACATGGCCATATGCAAATCAGTCTTGACCCTGTGCCTCATGGGAACAGTCCAGCCCGAACTGCCAAGCCATGTCTTCCCTGGACCGGAATCAAGCATCCTAGGACCGGTTTCTGGCTATCAGCCGTCATCAGCCAGGATAGCTTGACTCCAGTGGCGTAGTGAGCACGGGTCCCACGTTTGGGAATACACATCCCACTTAGGGCGAAAAGCGTTACAACAAACAAATGATGGACGGAATGCTGACAATGCAGACATTCTCCCCCAGTCAAGAGATCTGGGTTAAATCCATCGTTCTTTTGCCCACTACGCCACCCCAGTTCAGACATGGCCATATGCAAATCAGTCTTGACCCTGTGCCTCATGGGAACAGTCCAGCCCGAACTGCCAAGCCATGTCTTCCCTGGACCGGAATCAAGCATCCTAGGACCGGTTTCTGGCTATCAGCCGTCATCAGCCAGGATAGCTTGACTCCAGTGGCGTAGTGAGCACGGGTCCCACGTCTGGGAATACCCATCCCACTTAGGGCGAAAAGCGTTACAACAAACAAATGATGGACGGAATGCTGACAATGCAGACATTCTCCCCAGTCAAGAGATCTGGGTTAAATCCATCGTTCTTTTGCCCACTACGCCACCCCAGTTCAGACATGGCCATATGCAAATCAGTCTTGACCCTGTGCCTCATGGGAACAGTCCAGCCCGAACTGCCAAGCCATGTCTTCCCTGGACCGGAATCAAGCATCCTAGGACCGGTTTCTGGCTATCAGCCGTCATCAGCCAGGATAGCTTGACTCCAGTGGCGTAGTGAGCACGGGTCCCACGTCTGGGAATACCCATCCCACTTAGGGCGAAAAGCGTTACAACAAACAAATGATGGACGGAATGCTGACAATGCAGACATTCTCCCCCAGTCAAGAGATCTGGGTTAAATCCATCGTTCTTTTGCCCACTACGCCACCCCAGTTCAGACATGGCCATATGCAAATCAGTCTTGACCCTGTGCCTCATGGGAACAGTCCAGCCCGAACTGCCAAGCCATGTCTTCCCTGGACCGGAATCAAGCATCCTAGGACCGGTTTCTGGCTATCAGCCGTCATCAGCCAGGATAGCTTGACTCCAGTGGCGTAGTGAGCACGGGTCCCACGTCTGGGAATACCCATCCCACTTAGGGCGAAAAGCGTTACAACAAACAAATGATGGACGGAATGCTGACAATGCAGACATTCTCCCCCAGTCAAGAGATCTGGGTTAAATCCATCGTTCTTTTGCCCACTACGCCACCCCAGTTCATACATGGTCATATGCAAATCAGTCTTGACCCTGTGCCTCATGGGAACAGTCCAGCCCGAACTGCCAAGCCATGTCTTCCCTGGACCGGAATCAAGCATCCTAGGACCGGTTTCTGGCTATCAGCCGTCATCAGCCAGGATAGCTTGACTCCAGTGGCGTAGTGAGCACGGGTCCCACGTCTGGGAATACACATCCCACTTAGGGCGAAAAGCGTTACAACAAACAAATGATGGACGGAATGCTGACAATGCAGACATTCTCCCCCAGTCAAGAGATCTGGGTTAAATCCATCGTTCTTTTGCCCACTACGCCACCCCAGTTCAGACATGGCCATATGCAAATCAGTCTTGACCCTGTGCCTCATGGGAACAGTCCAGCCCGAACTGCCAAGCCATGTCTCCCCTGGACCGGAATCAAGCATCCTAGGACCGGTTTCTAGCTATCAGCCGTCATCAGCCAGGATAGCTTGACTCCAGTGGCGTAGTGAGCACGGGTCCCACGTCTGGGAATACCCATCCCACTTAGGGCGAAAAGCGTTACAACAAACAAATGATGGACGGAATGCTGACAATGCAGACATTCTCCCCCAGTCAAGAGATCTGGGTTAAATCCATCGTTCTTTTGCCCACTACGCCACCCCAGTTCAGACATGGCCATATGCAAATCAGTCTTGACCCTGTGCCTCATGGGAACAGTCCAGCCCGAACTGCCAAGCCATGTCTTCCCTGGACCGGAATCAAGCATCCTAGGACCGGTTTCTGGCTATCAGCCGTCATCAGCCAGGATAGCTTGACTCCAGTGGCGTAGTGAGCACGGGTCCCACGTCTGGGAATACCCATCCCACTTAGGGCGAAAAGCGTTACAACAAACAAATGATGGACGGAATGCTGACAATGCAGACATTCTCCCCCAGTCAAGAGATCTGGGTTAAATCCATCGTTCTTTTGCCCACTACGCCACCCCAGTTCAGACATGGCCATATGCAAATCAGTCTTGACCCTGTGCCTCATGGGAACAGTCCAGTCCGAACTGCCAAGCCATGTCTTCCCTGGACCGGAATCAAGCATCCTAGGACCGGTTTCTGGCTATCAGCCGTCATCAGCCAGGATAGCTTGACTCCAGTGGCGTAGTGAGCACAGGTCCCACGTCTGGGAATACCCATCCCACTTAGGGCGAAAAGCGTTACAACAAACAAATGATGGACGGAATGCTGACAATGCAGACATTCTCCCCCAGTCAAGAGATCTGGGTTAAATCCATCGTTCTTTTGCCCACTACGCCACCCCAGTTCAGACATGGCCATATGCAAATCAGTCTTGACCCTGTGCCTCATGGGAACAGTCCAGCCCGAACTGCCAAGCCATGTCTTCCCTGGACCGGAATCAAGCATCCTAGGACCTGTTTCTGGCTATCAGCCGTCATCAGCCAGGATAGCTTGACTCCAGTGGCGTAGTGAGCACGGGTCCCACGTCTGGGAATACCCATCCCACTTAGGCCGAAAAGCGTTACAACAAACAAATGATGGACGGAATGCTGACAATGCAGACATTCTCCCCCAGTCAAGAGATCTGGGTTAAATCCATCGTTCTTTTGCCCACTACGCCACCCCAGTTCAGACATGGCCATATGCAAATCAGTCTTGACCCTGTGCCTCATGGGAACAGTCCAGCCAGAACTGCCAAGCCATGTCTTCCCTGGACCGGAATCAAGCATCCTAGGACCGGTTTCTGGCTATCAGCTGTCATCAGCCAGGATAGCTTGACTCCAGTGGCGTAGTGAGCACGGGTCCCACGTCTGGGAATACCCATCCCACTTAGGGCGAAAAGCGTTACAACAAACAAATGATGGACGGAATGCTGACAATGCAGACATTCTCCCCCAGTCAAGTGATCTGGGTTAAATCCATCGTTCTTTTGCCCACTACGCCACCCCAGTTCAGACATGGCCATATGCAAATCAGTCTTCACCCTGTGCCTCATGGGAACAGTCCAGCCCGAACTGCCAAGCCATGTCTTCCCTGGACCGGAATCAAGCATCCTAGGACCGGTTTCTGGCTATCAGCCGTCATCAGCCAGGATAGCTTGACTCCAGTGGCGTAGTGAGCACGGGTCCCACGTCTGGGAATACCCATCCCACTTAGGGCGAAAAGCGTTACAACAAACAAATGATGGACGGAATGCTGACAATGCCGACATTCTCCCCCAGTGAAGAGATCTGGGTTAAATCCATCATTCTTTTGCCCACTACGCCACCCCAGTTCAGACATGGCCATATGCAAATCAGTCTTGACCCTGTGCCTCATGGGAACAGTCCAGCCCGAACTGCCAAGCCATGTCTTCCCTGGACCGGAATCAAGCATCCTAGGACCGGTTTCTGGCTATCAGCCGTCATCAGCCAGGATAGCTTGACTCCAGTGGCGTAGTGAGCACGGGTCCCACGTCTGGGAATACCCATCCCACTTAGGGCGAAAAGCGTTACAACAAACAAATGATGGACGGAATGCTGACAATGCAGACATTCTCCCCCAGTCAAGAGATCTGGGTTAAATCCATCGTTCTTTTGCCCACTACGCCACCCCAGTTCAGACATGGCCATATGCAAATCAGTCTTGACCCTGTGCCTCATGGGAACAGTCCAGCCCGAACTGCCAAGCCATGTCTTCCCTGGACCGGAATCAAGCATCCTAGGACCGGTTTCTGGCTATCAGCCGTCATCAGCCAGGATAGCTTGACTCCAGTGGCGTAGTGAGCACGGGTCCCACGTCTGGGAATACCCATCCCACTTAGGGCGAAAAGCGTTACAACAAACAAATGATGGACGGAATGCTGACAATGCAGACATTCTCCCCCAGTCAAGAGATCTGGCTTAAATCCATCGTTCTTTTGCCCACTACGCCACCCCAGTTCAGACATGGCCATATGCAAATCAGTCTTGACCCTGTGCCTCATGGGAACAGTCCAGCCCGAACTGCCAAGCCATGTCTTCCCTGGACCGGAATCAAGCATCCTAGGACCGGTTTCTGGCTATCAGCCGTCATCAGCCAGGATAGCTTGACTCCAGTGGCGTAGTGAGCACGGGTCCCACGTTTGGGAATACACATCCCACTTAGGGCGAAAAGCGTTACAACAAACAAATGATGGACGGAATGCTGACAATGCAGACATTCTCCCCCAGTCAAGAGATCTGGGTTAAATCCATCGTTCTTTTGCCCACTACGCCACCCCAGTTCAGACATGGCCATATGCAAATCAGTCTTGACCCTGTGCCTCATGGGAACAGTCCAGCCCGAACTGCCAAGCCATGTCTTCCCTGGACCGGAATCAAGCATCCTAGGACCGGTTTCTGGCTATCAGCCGTCATCAGCCAGGATAGCTTGACTCCAGTGGCGTAGTGAGCACGGGTCCCACGTCTGGGAATACCCATCCCACTTAGGGCGAAAAGCGTTACAACAAAAAATGATGGACGGAATGCTGACAATGCAGACATTCTCCCCCAGTCAAGAGATCTGGGTTAAATCCATCGTTCTTTTGCCCACTACGCCACCCCAGTTCAGACATGGCCATATGCAAATCAGTCTTGACCCTGTGCCTCATGGGAACAGTCCAGCCCGAACTGCCAAGCCATGTCTTCCCTGGACCGGAATCAAGCATCCTAGGACCGGTTTCTGGCTATCAGCCGTCATCAGCCAGGATAGCTTGACTCCAGTGGCGTAGTGAGCACGGGTCCCACGTCTGGGAATACCCATCCCACTTAGGGCGAAAAGCGTTACAACAAACAAATGATGGACGGAATGCTGACAATGCAGACATTCTCCCCCAGTCAAGAGATCTGGGTTAAATCCATCGTTCTTTTGCCCACTACGCCACCCCAGTTCAGACATGGCCATATGCAAATCAGTCTTGACCCTGTGCCTCATGGGAACAGTCCAGCCCGAACTGCCAAGCCATGTCTTCCCTGGACCGGAATCAAGCATCCTAGGACCGGTTTCTGGCTATCAGCCGTCATCAGCCAGGATAGCTTGACTCCAGTGGAGTAGTGAGCACGGGTCCCAAGGCTGGGAATACCCATCCCACTTAGGGCGAAAAGCGTTACAACAAACAAATGATGGACGGAATGCTGACAATGCAGACATTCTCCCCCAGTCAAGAGATCTGGGTTAAATCCATCGTTCTTTTGCCCACTACGCCACCCCAGTTCAGACATGGCCATATGCAAATCAGTCTTGACCCTGTGCCTCATGGGAACAGTCCAGCCCGAACTGCCAAGCCATGTCTTCCCTGGACCGGAATTAAGCATCCTAGGACCGGTTTCTGGCTATCAGCCGTCATCAGCCAGGATAGCTTGACTCCAGTGGCGTAGTGAGCACGGGTCCCACGTCTGGGAATACCCATCCCACTTAGGGCGAAAAGCGTTACAACAAACAAATGATGGACGGAATGCTGACAATGCAGACATTCTCCCCCAGTCAAGAGATCTGGGTTAAATCCATCGTTCTTTTGCCCACTACGCCACCCCAGTTCAGACATGGCCATATGCAAATCAGTCTTGACCCTGTGCCTCATGGGAACAGTCCAGCCCGAACTGCCAAGCCATGTCTTCCCTGGACCGGAATCAAGCATCCTAGGACCGGTTTCTGGCTATCAGCCGTCATCAGCCAGGATAGCTTGACTCCAGTGGCGTAGTGAGCACGTGTCCCACGTCTGGGAATACCCAACCCACTTAGGGCGAAAAGCGTTACAACAAACAAATGATGGACGGAATGCTGACAATGCAGACATTCTCCCCCAGTCAAGAGATCTGGGTTAAATCCATTGTTCTTTTGCCCACTACGCCACCCCAGTTCAGACATGGCCATATGCAAATCAGTCTTGACCCTGTGCCTCATGGGAACAGTCCAGCCCGAACTGCCAAGCCATGTCTTCCCTGGACCGGAATCAAGCATCCTAGGACCGGTTTCTGGCTATCAGCCGTCATCAGCCAGGATAGCTTGACTCCAGTGGCGTAGTGAGCACGGGTCCCACGTCTGGGAATACACATCCCACTTAGGGCGAAAAGCGTTACAACAAACAAATGATGGACGGAATGCTGACAATGCAGACATTCTCCCCCAGTCAAGAGATCTGGGTTAAATCCATCGTTCTTTTGCCCACTACGCCACCCCAGTTCAGACATGGCCATATGCAAATCAGTCTTGACCCTGTGCCTTATGGGAACAGTCCAGCCCGAACTGCCAAGCCATTTCTTCCCTGGACCGGAATCAAGCATCCTAGGACCGGTTTCTGGCTATCAGCCGTCATCAGCCAGGATAGCTTGACTCCAGTGGCGTAGTGAGCACGGGTCCCACGTCTGGGAATACCCATCCCACTTAGGGCGAAAAGCGTTACAACAAACAAATGATGGACGGAATGCTGACAATGCAGACATTCTCCCCCAGTCAAGAGATCTGGGTTAAATCCATCGTTCTTTTGCCCACTACGCCACCCCAGTTCAGACATGGCCATATGCAAATCACTCTTGACCCTGTGCCTCATGGGAACAGTCCAGCCCGAACTGCCAAGCCATGTCTTCCCTGGACCGGAATCAAGCATCCTAGGACCGGTTTCTGGCTATCAGCCGTCATCAGCCAGGATAGCTTGACTCCAGTGGCGTAGTGAGCACGGGTCCCACGTCTGGGAATACCCATCCCACTTAGGGCGAAAAGCGTTACAACAAACAAATGATGGACGGAATGCTGACAATGCAGACATTCTCCCCCAGTCAAGAGATCTGGGTTAAATCCATCGTTCTTTTGCCCACTACGCCACCCCAGTTCAGACATGGCCATATGCAAATCAGTCTTGACCCTGTGCCTCATGGGAACAGTCCAGCCAGAACTGCCAAGCCATGTCTTCCCTGGACCGGAATCAAGCATCCTAGGACCGGTTTCTGGCTATCAGCCGTCATCAGCCAGGATAGCTTGACTCCAGTGGCGTAGTGAGCACGGGTCCCACGTCTGGGAATACCCATCCCACTTAGGGCGAAAAGCGTTACAACAAACAAATGATGGACGGAATGCTGACAATGCAGACATTCTCCCCCAGTCAAGAGATCTGGGTTAAATCCATCGTTCTTTTGCCCACTACGCCACCCCAGTTCAGACATGGCCATATGCAAATCAGTCTTGACCCTGTGCCTCATGGGAACAGTCCAGCCCGAACTGCCAAGCCATGTCTTCCCTGGACCGGAATCAAGCATCCTAGGACCGGTTTCTGGCTATCAGCCGTCATCAGCCAGGATAGCTTGACTCCAGTGGCGTAGTGAGCACGGGTCCCACGTCTGGGAATACCCATCCCACTTAGGGCGAAAAGCGTTACAACAAACAAATGATGGACGGAATGCTGACAATGCAGACATTCTCCCCCAGTCAAGAGATCTGGGTTAAATCCATCGTTCTTTTGCCCACTACGCCACCCCAGTTCAGACATGGCCATATGCAAATCAGTCTTGACCCTGTGCCTCATGGGAACAGTCCAGCCCGAACTGCCAAGCCATGTCTTCCCTGGACCGGAATCAAGCATCCTAGGACCGGTTTCTGGCTATCAGCCGTCATCAGCCAGGATAGCTTGACTCCAGTGGCGTAGTGAGCACGGGTCCCACGTCTGGGAATACCCATCCCACTTAGGGCGAAAAGCGTTACAACAAACAAATGATGGACGGAATGCTGACAATGCAGACATTCTCCCCCAGTCAAGAGATCGGGGTTAAATCCATCGTTCTTTTGCCCACTACGCCACCCCAGTTCAGACATGGCCATATGCAAATCAGTCTTGACCCTGTGCCTCATGGGAACAGTCCAGCCCGAACTGCCAAGTCATGTCTTCCCTGGACAGGAATCAAGCATCCTAGGACCGGTTTCTGGCTATCAGCCGTCATCAGCCAGGATAGCTTGACTCCAGTGGCGTAGTGAGCACGGGTCCCACGTCTGGGAATACCCATCCCACTTAGGGCGAAAAGCGTTACAACAAACAAATGATGGACGGAATGCTGACAATGCAGACATTCTCCCCCAGTCAAGAGATCTGGGTTAAATCCATCGTTCTTTTGCCCACTACGCAACCCCAGTTCAGACATGGCCATATGCAAATCAGTCTTGACCCTATGCCTCATGGGAACAGTCCAGCCCGAACTGCCAAGCCATGTCTTCCCTGGACCGGAATCAAGCATCCTAGGACCGGTTTCTGGCTATCAGCCGTCATCAGCAAGGATAGCTTGACTCCAGTGGCGTAGTGAGCACGGGTCCCACGTCTGGGAATACCCATCCCACTTAGGGCGAAAAGCGTTACAACAAACAAATGATGGACGGAATGCTGACAATGCAGACATTCTCCCCCAGTCAAGAGATCTGGGTTAAATCCATCGTTCTTTTGCCCACTACGCCACCCCAGTTCAGACATGGCCATATGCAAATCAGTCTTGACCCTGTGCCTCATGGGAACAGTCCAGCCCGAACTGCCAAGCCATGTCTTCCCTGGACCGGAATCAAGCATCCTAGGACCGGTTTCTGGCTATCAGCCGTCATCAGCCAGGATAGCTTGACTCCAGTGGCGTAGTGAGCACGGGTCCCACGTCTGGGAATACCCATCCCACTTAGGGCGAAAAGCGTTACAACAAACAAATGATGGACGGAATGCTGACAATGCAGACATTCTCCCCCAGTCAAAAGATCTGGGTTAAATCCATCGTTCTTTTGCCCACTACGCCACCCCAGTTCAGACATGGCCATATGCAAATCAGTCTTGACCCTGTGCCTCATGGGAACAGTCCAGCCCTAACTGCCAAGCCATGTCTTCCCTGGACCGGAATCAAGCATCCTAGGACCGGTTTCTGGCTATCAGCCGTCATCAGCCAGGATAGCTTGACTCCAGTGGCGTAGTGAGCACGGGTCCCACGTCTGGGAATACCCATCCCACTTAGGGCGAAAAGCGTTACAACAAACAAATGATGGACGGAATGCTGACAATGCAGACATTCTCCCCCAGTCAAGAGATCTGGGTTAAATCCATCGTTCTTTTGCCCACTACGCCACCCCAGTTCAGACATGGCCATATGCAAATCAGTCTTGACCCTGTGCCTCATGGGAACAGTCCAGCCCGAACTGCCAAGCCATGTCTTCCCTGGACCGGAATCAAGCATCCTAGGACCGGTTTCTGGCTATCAGCCGTCATCAGCCAGGATAGCTTGACTCCAGTGGCGTAGTGAGCACGGGTCCCACGTCTGGGAATACCCATCACACTTAGAGCGAAAAGCGTTACAACAAACAAATGATGGACGGAATGCTGACAATGCAGACATTCTCCCCCAGTCAAGAGATCTGGGTTAAATCCATCGTTCTTTTGCCCACTACGCCACCCCAGTTCAGACATGGCCATATGCAAATCAGTCTTGACCCTGTGACTCATGGGAACAGTCCAGCCCGAACTGCCAAGCCATGTCTTCCCTGGACCGGAATCAAGCATCCTAGGACCGGTTTCTGGCTATCAGCCGTCATCAGCCAGGATAGCTTGACTCCAGTGGCGTAGTGAGCACGGGTCCCACGTCTGGGAATACCCATCCCACTTAGGGCGAAAAGCGTTACAACAAACAAATGATGGACGGAATGCTGACAATGCAGACATTCTCCCCCAGTCAAGAGATCTGGGTTAAATCCATCGTTCTTTTGCCCACTACGCCACCCCAGTTCAGACATGGCCATATGCAAATCAGTCTTGACCCTGTGCCTCATGGGAACAGTCTAGCCCGAACTGCCAAGCCATGTCTTCCCTGGACCGGAATCAAGCATCCTAGGACCGGTTTCTGGCTATCAGCCGTCATCAGCCAGGATAGCTTGACTCCAGTGGCGTAGTGAGCACGGGTCCCACGTCTGGGAATACCCATCCCACTTAGGGCGAAAAGCGTTACAACAAACAAATGATGGACGGAATGCTGACAATGCAGACATTCTCCCCCAGTCAAGAGATCTGGGTTAAATCTATCGTTCTTTTGCCCACTACGCCACCCCAGTTCAGACATGGCCATATGCAAATCAGTCTTGACCCTGTGCCTCATGGGAACAGTCCAGCCCGAACTGCCAAGCCATGTCTTCCCTGGACCGGAATCAAGCATCCTAGGACCGGTTTCTGGCTATCAGCCGTCATCAGCCAGGATAGCTTGACTCCAGTGGCGTAGTGAGCACAGGTCCCACGTCTGGGAATACCCATCCCACTTAGGGCGAAAAGCGTTACAACAAAAAAATGATGGATGGAATGCTGACAATGCAGACATTCTCCCCCAGTCAAGAGATCTGGGTTAAATCCATCGATCTTTTGCCCACTACGCCACCCCAGTTCAGACATGGCCATATGCAAATCAGTCTTGACCCTGTGCCTCATGGGAACAGTCCAGCCCGAACTGCCAAGCCATGTCTTCCCTGGACCGGAATCAAGCATCCTAGGACCGGTTTCTGGCTATCAGCCGTCATCAGCAAGGATAGCTTGACTCCAGTGGCGTAGTGAGCACGGGTCCCACGTCTGGGAATACCCATCCCACTTAGGGCGAAAAGCGTTACAACAAACAAATGATGGACGGAATGCTGACAATGCAGACATTCTCCCCCAGTCAAGAGATCTGGGTTAAATCCATCGTTCTTTTGCCCACTACGCCACCCCAGTTCAGACATGGCCATATGCAAATCAGTCTTGACCCTGTGCCTCATGGGAACAGTCCAGCCCGAACTGCCAAGCCATGTCTTCCCTGGACCGGAATCAAGCATCCTAGGACCGGTTTCTGGCTATCAGCCGTCATCAGCCAGGATAGCTTGACTCCAGTGGCGTAGTGAGCACGGGTCCCACGTCTGGGAATACCCATCCCACTTAGGGCGAAAAGCGTTACAACAAACAAATGATGGACGGAATGCTGACAATGCAGACATTCTCCCCCAGTCAAAAGATCTGGATTAAATCCATCGTTCTTTTGCCCACTACGCCACCCCAGTTCAGACATGGCCATATGCAATCAGTCTTGACCCTGTGCCTCATGGGAACAGTCCAGCCCTAACTGCCAAGCCATGTCTTCCCTGGACCGGAATCAAGCATCCTAGGACCGGTTTCTGGCTATCAGCCGTCATCAGCCAGGATAGCTTGACTCCAGTGGCGTAGTGAGCACGGGTCCCACGTCTGGGAATACCCATCCCACCTAGGGCGAAAAGCATTACAACTAACAAATGATGGACGGAATGCTGACAATGCAGACATTCTCCCCCAGTCAAGAGATCTGGGTTAAATCCATCGTTCTTTTGCCCACTACGCCACCCCAGTTCAGACATGGCCATATGCAAATCAGTCTTGACCCTGTGCCTCATGGGAACAGTCCAGCCCGAACTGCCAAGCCATGTCTTCCCTGGACCGGAATCAAGCATCCTAGGACCGGTTTCTGGCTATCAGCCGTCATCAGCCAGGATAGCTTGACTCCAGTGGCGTAGTGAGCACGGGTCCCACGTCTGGGAATACCCATCCCACTTAGAGCGAAAAGCGTTACAACAAACAAATGATGGACGGAATGCTGACAATGCAGACATTCTCCCCCAGTCAAGAGATCTGGGTTAAATCCATCGTTCTTTTGCCCACTACGCCACCCCAGTTCAGACATGGCCATATGCAAATCAGTCTTGACCCTGTGCCTCATGGGAACAGTCCAGCCCGAACTGCCAAGCCATGTCTTCCCTGGACCGGAATCAAGCATCCTAGGACCGGTTTCTGGCTATCAGCCGTCATCAGCCAGGATAGCTTGACTCCAGTGGCGTAGTGAGCACGGGTCCCACGTCTGGGAATACCCATCCCACTTAGGGCGAAAAGCGTTACAACAAACAAATGATGGACGGAATGCTGACAATGCAGACATTCTCCCCCAGTCAAGAGATCTGGGTTAAATCCATCGTTCTTTTGCCCACTACGCCACCCCAGTTCAGACATGGCCATATGCAAATCAGTCTTGACCCTGTGCCTCATGGGAACAGTCCAGCCCGAACTGCCAAGCCATGTCTTCCCTGGACCGGAATCAAGCATCCTAGGACCGGTTTCTGGCTATCAGCCGTCATCAGCCAGGATAGCTTGACTCCAGTGGAGTAGTGAGCACGGGTCCCAAGGCTGGGAATACCCATCCCACTTAGGGCGAAAAGCGTTACAACAAACAAATGATGGACGGAATGCTGACAATGCAGACATTCTCCCCCAGTCAAGAGATCTGGGTTAAATCCATCGTTCTTTTGCCCACTACGCCACCCCAGTTCAGACATGGCCATATGCAAATCAGTCTTGACCCTGTGCCTCATGGGAACAGTCCAGCCCGAACTGCCAAGCCATGTCTTCCCTGGACCGGAATTAAGCATCCTAGGACCGGTTTCTGGCTATCAGCCGTCATCAGCCAGGATAGCTTGACTCCAGTGGCGTAGTGAGCACGGGTCCCACGTCTGGGAATACCCATCCCACTTAGGGCGAAAAGCGTTACAACAAACAAATGATGGACGGAATGCTGACAATGCAGACATTCTCCCCCAGTCAAGAGATCTGGGTTAAATCCATCGTTCTTTTGCCCACTACGCCACCCCAGTTCAGACATGGCCATATGCAAATCAGTCTTGACCCTGTGCCTCATGGGAACAGTCCAGCCCGAACTGCCAAGCCATGTCTTCCCTGGACCGGAATCAAGCATCCTAGGACCGGTTTCTGGCTATCAGCCGTCATCAGCCAGGATAGCTTGACTCCAGTGGCGTAGTGAGCACGTGTCCCACGTCTGGGAATACCCAACCCACTTAGGGCGAAAAGCGTTACAAAAAACAAATGATGGACGGAATGCTGACAATGCAGACATTCTCCCCCAGTCAAGAGATCTGTTTTAAATCCATTGTTCTTTTGCCCACTACGCCACCCCAGTTCAGACATGGCCATATGCAAATCAGTCTTGACCCTGTGCCTCATGGGAACAGTCCAGCCCGAACTGCCAAGCCATGTCTTCCCTGGACCGGAATCAAGCATCCTAGGACCGGTTTCTGGCTATCAGCCGTCATCAGCCAGGATAGCTTGACTCCAGTGGCGTAGTGAGCACGGGTCCCACGTCTGGGAATACACATCCCACTTAGGGCGAAAAGCGTTACAACAAACAAATGATGGACGGAATGCTGACAATGCAGACATTCTCCCCCAGTCAAGAGATCTGGGTTAAATCCATCGTTCTTTTGCCCACTACGCCACCCCAGTTCAGACATGGCCATATGCAAATCAGTCTTGACCCTGTGCCTTATGGGAACAGTCCAGCCCGAACTGCCAAGCCATGTCTTCCCTGGACCGGAATCAAGCATCCTAGGACCGGTTTCTGGCTATCAGCCGTCATCAGCCAGGATAGCTTGACTCCAGTGGCGTAGTGAGCACGGGTCCCACGTCTGGGAATACCCATCCCACTTAGGGCGAAAAGCGTTACAACAAAAAAATGATGGATGGAATGCTGACAATGCAGACATTCTCCCCCAGTCAAGAGATCTGGGTTAAATCCATCGATCTTTTGCCCACTACGCCACCCCAGTTCAGACATGGCCATATGCAAATCAGTCTTGACCCTGTGCCTCATGGGAACAGTCCAGCCCGAACTGCCAAGCCATGTCTTCCCTGGACCGGAATCAAGCATCCTAGGACCGGTTTCTGGCTATCAGCCGTCATCAGCAAGGATAGCTTGACTCCAGTGGCGTAGTGAGCACGGGTCCCACGTCTGGGAATACCCATCCCACTTAGGGCGAAAAGCGTTACAACAAACAAATGATGGACGGAATGCTGACAATGCAGACATTCTCCCCCAGTCAAGAGATCTGGGTTAAATCCATCGTTCTTTTGCCCACTACGCCACCCCAGTTCAGACATGGCCATATGCAAATCAGTCTTGACCCTGTGCCTCATGGGAACAGTCCAGCCCGAACTGCCAAGCCATGTCTTCCCTGGACCGGAATCAAGCATCCTAGGACCGGTTTCTGGCTATCAGCCGTCATCAGCCAGGATAGCTTGACTCCAGTGGCGTAGTGAGCACGGGTCCCACGTCTGGGAATACCCATCCCACTTAGGGCGAAAAGCGTTACAACAAACAAATGATGGACGGAATGCTGACAATGCAGACATTCTCCCCCAGTCAAAAGATCTGGATTAAATCCATCGTTCTTTTGCCCACTACGCCACCCCAGTTCAGACATGGCCATATGCAATCAGTCTTGACCCTGTGCCTCATGGGAACAGTCCAGCCCTAACTGCCAAGCCATGTCTTCCCTGGACCGGAATCAAGCATCCTAGGACCGGTTTCTGGCTATCAGCCGTCATCAGCCAGGATAGCTTGACTCCAGTGGCGTAGTGAGCACGGGTCCCACGTCTGGGAATACCCATCCCACCTAGGGCGAAAAGCATTACAACTAACAAATGATGGACGGAATGCTGACAATGCAGACATTCTCCCCCAGTCAAGAGATCTGGGTTAAATCCATCGTTCTTTTGCCCACTACGCCACCCCAGTTCAGACATGGCCATATGCAAATCAGTCTTGACCCTGTGCCTCATGGGAACAGTCCAGCCCGAACTGCCAAGCCATGTCTTCCCTGGACCGGAATCAAGCATCCTAGGACCGGTTTCTGGCTATCAGCCGTCATCAGCCAGGATAGCTTGACTCCAGTGGCGTAGTGAGCACGGGTCCCACGTCTGGGAATACCCATCCCACTTAGAGCGAAAAGCGTTACAACAAACAAATGATGGACGGAATGCTGACAATGCAGACATTCTCCCCCAGTCAAGAGATCTGGGTTAAATCCATCGTTCTTTTGCCCACTACGCCACCCCAGTTCAGACATGGCCATATGCAAATCAGTCTTGACCCTGTGCCTCATGGGAACAGTCCAGCCCGAACTGCCAAGCCATGTCTTCCCTGGACCGGAATCAAGCATCCTAGGACCGGTTTCTGGCTATCAGCCGTCATCAGCCAGGATAGCTTGACTCCAGTGGCGTAGTGAGCACGGGTCCCACGTCTGGGAATACCCATCCCACTTAGGGCGAAAAGCGTTACAACAAACAAATGATGGACGGAATGCTGACAATGCAGACATTCTCCCCCAGTCAAGAGATCTGGGTTAAATCCATCGTTCTTTTGCCCACTACGCCACCCCAGTTCAGACATGGCCATATGCAAATCAGTCTTGACCCTGTGCCTCATGGGAACAGTCCAGCCCGAACTGCCAAGCCATGTCTTCCCTGGACCGGAATCAAGCATCCTAGGACCGGTTTCTGGCTATCAGCCGTCATCAGCCAGGATAGCTTGACTCCAGTGGAGTAGTGAGCACGGGTCCCAAGGCTGGGAATACCCATCCCACTTAGGGCGAAAAGCGTTACAACAAACAAATGATGGACGGAATGCTGACAATGCAGACATTCTCCCCCAGTCAAGAGATCTGGGTTAAATCCATCGTTCTTTTGCCCACTACGCCACCCCAGTTCAGACATGGCCATATGCAAATCAGTCTTGACCCTGTGCCTCATGGGAACAGTCCAGCCCGAACTGCCAAGCCATGTCTTCCCTGGACCGGAATTAAGCATCCTAGGACCGGTTTCTGGCTATCAGCCGTCATCAGCCAGGATAGCTTGACTCCAGTGGCGTAGTGAGCACGGGTCCCACGTCTGGGAATACCCATCCCACTTAGGGCGAAAAGCGTTACAACAAACAAATGATGGACGGAATGCTGACAATGCAGACATTCTCCCCCAGTCAAGAGATCTGGGTTAAATCCATCGTTCTTTTGCCCACTACGCCACCCCAGTTCAGACATGGCCATATGCAAATCAGTCTTGACCCTGTGCCTCATGGGAACAGTCCAGCCCGAACTGCCAAGCCATGTCTTCCCTGGACCGGAATCAAGCATCCTAGGACCGGTTTCTGGCTATCAGCCGTCATCAGCCAGGATAGCTTGACTCCAGTGGCGTAGTGAGCACGTGTCCCACGTCTGGGAATACCCAACCCACTTAGGGCGAAAAGCGTTACAAAAAACAAATGATGGACGGAATGCTGACAATGCAGACATTCTCCCCCAGTCAAGAGATCTGTTTTAAATCCATTGTTCTTTTGCCCACTACGCCACCCCAGTTCAGACATGGCCATATGCAAATCAGTCTTGACCCTGTGCCTCATGGGAACAGTCCAGCCCGAACTGCCAAGCCATGTCTTCCCTGGACCGGAATCAAGCATCCTAGGACCGGTTTCTGGCTATCAGCCGTCATCAGCCAGGATAGCTTGACTCCAGTGGCGTAGTGAGCACGGGTCCCACGTCTGGGAATACACATCCCACTTAGGGCGAAAAGCGTTACAACAAACAAATGATGGACGGAATGCTGACAATGCAGACATTCTCCCCCAGTCAAGAGATCTGGGTTAAATCCATCGTTCTTTTGCCCACTACGCCACCCCAGTTCAGACATGGCCATATGCAAATCAGTCTTGACCCTGTGCCTTATGGGAACAGTCCAGCCCGAACTGCCAAGCCATGTCTTCCCTGGACCGGAATCAAGCATCCTAGGACCGGTTTCTGGCTATCAGCCGTCATCAGCCAGGATAGCTTGACTCCAGTGGCGTAGTGAGCACGGGTCCCACGTCTGGGAATACCCATCCCACTTAGGGCGAAAAGCGTTACAACAAACAAATGATGGACGGAATGCTGACAATGCAGACATTCTCCCCCAGTCAAGAGATCTGGGTTAAATCCATCGTTCTTTTGCCCACTACGCCACCCCAGTTCAGACATGGCCATATGCAAATCACTCTTGACCCTGTGCCTCATGGGAACAGTCCAGCCCGAACTGCCAAGCCATGTCTTCCCTGGACCGGAATCAAGCATCCTAGGACCGGTTTCTGGCTATCAGCCGTCATCAGCCAGGATAGCTTGACTCCAGTGGCGTAGTGAGCACGGGTCCCACGTCTGGGAATACCCATCCCACTTAGGGCGAAAAGCGTTACAACAAACAAATGATGGACGGAATGCTGACAATGCAGACATTCTCCCCCAGTCAAGAGATCTGGGTTAAATCCATCGTTCTTTTGCCCACTACGCCACCCCAGTTCAGACATGGCCATATGCAAATCAGTCTTGACCCTGTGCCTCATGGGAACAGTCCAGCCAGAACTGCCAAGCCATGTCTTCCCTGGACCGGAATCAAGCATCCTAGGACCGGTTTCTGGCTATCAGCCGTCATCAGCCAGGATAGCTTGACTCCAGTGGCGTAGTGAGCACGGGTCCCACGTCTGGGAATACCCATCCCACTTAGGGCGAAAAGCGTTACAACAAACAAATGATGGACGGAATGCTGACAATGCAGACATTCTCCCCCAGTCAAGAGATCTGGGTTAAATCCATCGTTCTTTTGCCCACTACGCCACCCCAGTTCAGACATGGCCATATGCAAATCAGTCTTGACCCTGTGCCTCATGGGAACAGTCCAGCCCGAACTGCCAAGCCATGTCTTCCCTGGACCGGAATCAAGCATCCTAGGACCGGTTTCTGGCTATCAGCCGTCATCAGCCAGGATAGCTTGACTCCAGTGGCGTAGTGAGCACGGGTCCCACGTCTGGGAATACCCATCCCACTTAGGGCGAAAAGCGTTACAACAAACAAATGATGGACGGAATGCTGACAATGCAGACATTCTCCCCCAGTCAAGAGATCTGGGTTAAATCCATCGTTCTTTTGCCCACTACGCCACCCCAGTTCAGACATGGCCATATGCAAATCAGTCTTGACCCTGTGCCTCATGGGAACAGTCCAGCCCGAACTGCCAAGCCATGTCTTCCCTGGACCGGAATCAAGCATCCTAGGACCGGTTTCTGGCTATCAGCCGTCATCAGCCAGGATAGCTTGACTCCAGTGGCGTAGTGAGCACGGGTCCCACGTCTGGGAATACCCATCCCACTTAGGGCGAAAAGCGTTACAACAAACAAATGATGGACGGAATGCTGACAATGCAGACATTCTCCCCCAGTCAAGAGATCGGGGTTAAATCCATCGTTCTTTTGCCCACTACGCCACCCCAGTTCAGACATGGCCATATGCAAATCAGTCTTGACCCTGTGCCTCATGGGAACAGTCCAGCCCGAACTGCCAAGTCATGTCTTCCCTGGACAGGAATCAAGCATCCTAGGACCGGTTTCTGGCTATCAGCCGTCATCAGCCAGGATAGCTTGACTCCAGTGGCGTAGTGAGCACGGGTCCCACGTCTGGGAATACCCATCCCACTTAGGGCGAAAAGCGTTACAACAAACAAATGATGGACGGAATGCTGACAATGCAGACATTCTCCCCCAGTCAAGAGATCTGGGTTAAATCCATCGTTCTTTTGCCCACTACGCAACCCCAGTTCAGACATGGCCATATGCAAATCAGTCTTGACCCTATGCCTCATGGGAACAGTCCAGCCCGAACTGCCAAGCCATGTCTTCCCTGGACCGGAATCAAGCATCCTAGGACCGGTTTCTGGCTATCAGCCGTCATCAGCAAGGATAGCTTGACTCCAGTGGCGTAGTGAGCACGGGTCCCACGTCTGGGAATACCCATCCCACTTAGGGCGAAAAGCGTTACAACAAACAAATGATGGACGGAATGCTGACAATGCAGACATTCTCCCCCAGTCAAGAGATCTGGGTTAAATCCATCGTTCTTTTGCCCACTACGCCACCCCAGTTCAGACATGGCCATATGCAAATCAGTCTTGACCCTGTGCCTCATGGGAACAGTCCAGCCCGAACTGCCAAGCCATGTCTTCCCTGGACCGGAATCAAGCATCCTAGGACCGGTTTCTGGCTATCAGCCGTCATCAGCCAGGATAGCTTGACTCCAGTGGCGTAGTGAGCACGGGTCCCACGTCTGGGAATACCCATCCCACTTAGGGCGAAAAGCGTTACAACAAACAAATGATGGACGGAATGCTGACAATGCAGACATTCTCCCCCAGTCAAAAGATCTGGGTTAAATCCATCGTTCTTTTGCCCACTACGCCACCCCAGTTCAGACATGGCCATATGCAAATCAGTCTTGACCCTGTGCCTCATGGGAACAGTCCAGCCCTAACTGCCAAGCCATGTCTTCCCTGGACCGGAATCAAGCATCCTAGGACCGGTTTCTGGCTATCAGCCGTCATCAGCCAGGATAGCTTGACTCCAGTGGCGTAGTGAGCACGGGTCCCACGTCTGGGAATACCCATCCCACTTAGGGCGAAAAGCGTTACAACAAACAAATGATGGACGGAATGCTGACAATGCAGACATTCTCCCCCAGTCAAGAGATCTGGGTTAAATCCATCGTTCTTTTGCCCACTACGCCACCCCAGTTCAGACATGGCCATATGCAAATCAGTCTTGACCCTGTGCCTCATGGGAACAGTCCAGCCCGAACTGCCAAGCCATGTCTTCCCTGGACCGGAATCAAGCATCCTAGGACCGGTTTCTGGCTATCAGCCGTCATCAGCCAGGATAGCTTGACTCCAGTGGCGTAGTGAGCACGGGTCCCACGTCTGGGAATACCCATCACACTTAGAGCGAAAAGCGTTACAACAAACAAATGATGGACGGAATGCTGACAATGCAGACATTCTCCCCCAGTCAAGAGATCTGGGTTAAATCCATCGTTCTTTTGCCCACTACGCCACCCCAGTTCAGACATGGCCATATGCAAATCAGTCTTGACCCTGTGACTCATGGGAACAGTCCAGCCCGAACTGCCAAGCCATGTCTTCCCTGGACCGGAATCAAGCATCCTAGGACCGGTTTCTGGCTATCAGCCGTCATCAGCCAGGATAGCTTGACTCCAGTGGCGTAGTGAGCACGGGTCCCACGTCTGGGAATACCCATCCCACTTAGGGCGAAAAGCGTTACAACAAACAAATGATGGACGGAATGCTGACAATGCAGACATTCTCCCCCAGTCAAGAGATCTGGGTTAAATCCATCGTTCTTTTGCCCACTACGCCACCCCAGTTCAGACATGGCCATATGCAAATCAGTCTTGACCCTGTGCCTCATGGGAACAGTCTAGCCCGAACTGCCAAGCCATGTCTTCCCTGGACCGGAATCAAGCATCCTAGGACCGGTTTCTGGCTATCAGCCGTCATCAGCCAGGATAGCTTGACTCCAGTGGCGTAGTGAGCACGGGTCCCACGTCTGGGAATACCCATCCCACTTAGGGCGAAAAGCGTTACAACAAACAAATGATGGACGGAATGCTGACAATGCAGACATTCTCCCCCAGTCAAGAGATCTGGGTTAAATCTATCGTTCTTTTGCCCACTACGCCACCCCAGTTCAGACATGGCCATATGCAAATCAGTCTTGACCCTGTGCCTCATGGGAACAGTCCAGCCCGAACTGCCAAGCCATGTCTTCCCTGGACCGGAATCAAGCATCCTAGGACCGGTTTCTGGCTATCAGCCGTCATCAGCCAGGATAGCTTGACTCCAGTGGCGTAGTGAGCACAGGTCCCACGTCTGGGAATACCCATCCCACTTAGGGCGAAAAGCGTTACAACAAAAAAATGATGGATGGAATGCTGACAATGCAGACATTCTCCCCCAGTCAAGAGATCTGGGTTAAATCCATCGATCTTTTGCCCACTACGCCACCCCAGTTCAGACATGGCCATATGCAAATCAGTCTTGACCCTGTGCCTCATGGGAACAGTCCAGCCCGAACTGCCAAGCCATGTCTTCCCTGGACCGGAATCAAGCATCCTAGGACCGGTTTCTGGCTATCAGCCGTCATCAGCAAGGATAGCTTGACTCCAGTGGCGTAGTGAGCACGGGTCCCACGTCTGGGAATACCCATCCCACTTAGGGCGAAAAGCGTTACAACAAACAAATGATGGACGGAATGCTGACAATGCAGACATTCTCCCCCAGTCAAGAGATCTGGGTTAAATCCATCGTTCTTTTGCCCACTACGCCACCCCAGTTCAGACATGGCCATATGCAAATCAGTCTTGACCCTGTGCCTCATGGGAACAGTCCAGCCCGAACTGCCAAGCCATGTCTTCCCTGGACCGGAATCAAGCATCCTAGGACCGGTTTCTGGCTATCAGCCGTCATCAGCCAGGATAGCTTGACTCCAGTGGCGTAGTGAGCACGGGTCCCACGTCTGGGAATACCCATCCCACTTAGGGCGAAAAGCGTTACAACAAACAAATGATGGACGGAATGCTGACAATGCAGACATTCTCCCCCAGTCAAAAGATCTGGATTAAATCCATCGTTCTTTTGCCCACTACGCCACCCCAGTTCAGACATGGCCATATGCAATCAGTCTTGACCCTGTGCCTCATGGGAACAGTCCAGCCCTAACTGCCAAGCCATGTCTTCCCTGGACCGGAATCAAGCATCCTAGGACCGGTTTCTGGCTATCAGCCGTCATCAGCCAGGATAGCTTGACTCCAGTGGCGTAGTGAGCACGGGTCCCACGTCTGGGAATACCCATCCCACCTAGGGCGAAAAGCATTACAACTAACAAATGATGGACGGAATGCTGACAATGCAGACATTCTCCCCCAGTCAAGAGATCTGGGTTAAATCCATCGTTCTTTTGCCCACTACGCCACCCCAGTTCAGACATGGCCATATGCAAATCAGTCTTGACCCTGTGCCTCATGGGAACAGTCCAGCCCGAACTGCCAAGCCATGTCTTCCCTGGACCGGAATCAAGCATCCTAGGACCGGTTTCTGGCTATCAGCCGTCATCAGCCAGGATAGCTTGACTCCAGTGGCGTAGTGAGCACGGGTCCCACGTCTGGGAATACCCATCCCACTTAGAGCGAAAAGCGTTACAACAAACAAATGATGGACGGAATGCTGACAATGCAGACATTCTCCCCCAGTCAAGAGATCTGGGTTAAATCCATCGTTCTTTTGCCCACTACGCCACCCCAGTTCAGACATGACCATATGCAAATCAGTCTTGACCCTGTGCCTCATGGGAACAGTCCAGCCCGAACTGCCAAGCCATGTCTTCCCTGGACCGGAATCAAGCATCCTAGGACCGGTTTCTGGCTATCAGCCGTCATCAGCCAAGATAGCTTGACTCCAGTGGCGTAGTGAGCACGGGTCCCACGTCTGGGAATACCCATCCCACTTAGGGCGAAAAGCGTTACAACAAACAAATGATGGACGGAATGCTGACAATGCAGACATTCTCCCCCAGTCAAGAGATCTGGGTTAAATCCATCGTTCTTTTGCCCACTACGCCACCCCAGTTCAGACATGGCCATATGCAAATCAGTCTTGACCCTGTGCCTCATGGGAACAGTCCAGCCCGAACTGCCAAGCCATGTCTTCCCTGGACCGGAATCAAGCATCCTAGGACCGGTTTCTGGCTATCAGCCGTCATCAGCCAGGATAGCTTGACTCCAGTGGCGTAGTGAGCACGGGTTCCACGTCTGGGAATACCCATCCCACTTAGGGCGAAAAGCGTTACAACAAACAAATGATGGACGGAATGCTGACAATGCAGACATTCTCCCCCAGTCAAGAGATCTGGGTTAAATCTATCGTTCTTTTGCCCACTACGCCACCCCAGTTCAGACATGGCCATATGCAAATCAGTCTTGACCCTGTGCCTCATGGGAACAGTCCAGCCCGAACTGCCAAGCCATGTCTTCCCTGGACCCGAATCAAGCATCCTAGGACCGGTTTCTGGCTATCAGCCGTCATCAGCCAGGATAGCTTGACTCCAGTGGCGTAGTGAGCACAGGTCCCACGTCTGGGAATACCCATCCCACTTAGGGCGAAAAGCGTTACAACAAAAAAATGATGGATGGAATGCTGACAATGCAGACATTCTCCCCCAGTCAAGAGATCTGGGTTAAATCCATCGATCTTTTGCCCACTACGCCACCCCAGTTCAGACATGGCCATATGCAAATCAGTCTTGACCCTGTGCCTCATGGGAACAGTCCAGCCCGAACTGCCAAGCCATGTCTTCCCTGGACTGGAATCAAGCATCCTAGGACCGGTTTCTGGCTATCAGAAGTCATCAGCCAGGATAGCTTGACTCCAGTGGCGTAGTGAGCACGGGTCCCACGTCTGGGAATACCGTCTAGGACATTCTCCCCCAGTCAAGAGATCTGGGTTAAATCCATCGTTCTTTTGCCCACTACGCCACCTTAGTGGCAGTTCGGGCTGGACTGTTCCCATGAGGCACAGGGTCAAGACTGATTTGCATATGGCCATGTCTAAACTGGGGTGGTGTAGTGGGCAAAAGAACGATGGATTTAACCCAGATCTCTTGACTGGGGGAGAATGTATGCATTGTCAGCATTCCGTCCATCATTTGTTTGTTGTAACGCTTTTCGCCCTAAGTGTGATGGGTATTCCCAGACGTGGGACCCGTGCTCACTACGCCACTGGAGTCAAGCTATCCTGGCTGAGGACGGCTGATAGCCAGAAACCGGTCCTAGGATGCTTGATTCCGGTCCAGGGAAGACATGGCTTGGCAGTTCGGGCTGGACTGTTCCCATGAGGCACAGGGTCAAGACTGATTTGCATATGGCCATGTCTAAACTGGGGTGGTGTAGTGGGCAAAAGAACGATGGATTTAACCCAGATCTCTTGACTGGGGGAGAATGTATGCATTGTCAGCATTCCATCCATCATTTGTTTGTTGTAACGCTTTTCGCCCTAAGTGGGATGGGTATTCCCAGACGTGGGACCCGTGCTCACTACGCCACTGGAGTCAAGCTATCCTGGCTGATGACGGCTGATAGCCAGAAACCGGTCCTAGGATGCTTGATTCCGGTCCAGGGAAGACATGGCTTGGCAGTTCGGGCTGGACTGTTCCCATGAGGCACAGGGTCAAGACTGATTTGCATATGGCCATGTCTGAACTGGGGTGGCGTAGTGGGCAAAAGAACGATGGATTTAACCCAGATCTCTTGACTGGGGGAGAATGTCTGCATTGTCAGCATTCCGTCCATCATTTGTTTGTTGTAACGCTTTTCGCCCTAAGTGGGATGGGTATTCCCAGACGTGGGACCCGTGCTCACTACGCCACTGGAGTCAAGCTATCCTGGCTGATGACGGCTGATAGCCAGAAACCGGTCCTAGGATGCTTGATTCCGGTCCAGGGAAGACATGGCTTGGCAGTTCGGGCTGGACTGTTCCCATGAGGCACAGGGTCAAGACTGATTTGCATATGGCCATGTCTAAACTGGGGTGGTGTAGTGGGCAAAAGAACGATGGATTTAACCCAGATCTCTTGACTGGGGGAGAATGTATGCATTGTCAGCATTCCGTCCATCATTTGTTTGTTGTAACGCTTTTCGCCCTAAGTGGGATGGGTATTCCCAGACGTGGGACCCGTGCTCACTACGCCACTGGAGTCAAGCTATCCTGGCTTATGACGGCTGATAGCCAGAAACCGGTCCTAGGATGCTTGATTCCGGTCCAGGGAAGACATGGCTTGGCAGTTCGGGCTGGACTGTTCCCATGAGGCACAGGGTCAAGACTGATTTGCATATGGCCATGTCTAAACTGGGGTGGTGTAGTGGGCAAAAGAACGATGGATTTAACCCAGATCTCTTGACTGGGGGAGAATGTATGCATTGTCTGCATTCCGTCCATCATTTGTTTGTTGTAACGCTTTTCGCCCTAAGTGGGATGGGTATTCCCAGACGTGGGACCCGTGCTCACTACGCCACTGGAGTCAAGCTATCCTGGCTGATGACGGCTGATAGCCAGAAACCGGTCCTAGGATGCTTGATTCCGGTCCAGGGAAGACATGGCTTGGCAGTTCGGGCTGGACTGTTCCCATGAGGCACAGGGTCAAGACTGATTTGCATATGGCCATGTCTAAACTGGGGTGGTGTAGTGGGCAAAAGAACGATGGATTTAACCCAGATCTCTTGACTGGGGGAGAATGTATGCATTGTCAGCATTCCGTCCATCATTTGTTTGTTGTAACGCTTTTCGCCCTGAGTGGGATGGGTATTCCCAGACGTGGGACCCGTGCTCACTACGCCACTGGAGTCAAGCTATCCTGGCTGATGACGGCTGATAGCCAGAAACCGGTCCTAGGATGCTTGATTCCGGTCCAGGGAAGACATGGCTTGGCAGTTCGGGCTGGACTGTTCCCATGAGGCACAGGGTCAAGACTGATTTGCATATGGCCATGTCTAAACTGGGGTGGTGTAGTGGGCAAAAGAACGATGGATTTAACCCAGATCTCTTGACTGGGGGAGATTGTATGCATTGTCAGCATTCCGTCCATCATTTGTTTGTTGTAACGCTTTTCGCCCTAAGTGGGATGGGTATTCCCAGACGTGGGACCCGTGCTCACTACGCCTCTGGAGTCAAGCTATCCTGGCTGATGACGGCTGATAGCCAGAAACCGGTCCTAGGATGCTTGATTCCGGTCCAGGGAAGACATGGCTTGGCAGTTCGGGCTGGACTGTTCCCATGAGGCACAGGGTCAAGACTGATTTGCATATGGCCATGTCTAAACTGGGGTGGTGTAGTGGGCAAAAGAACGATGGATTTAACCAAGATCTCTTGACTGGGGGAGAATGTATGCATTGTCAGCATTCCATCCATCATTTGTTTGTTGTAACGCTTTTCGCCCTAAGTGGGATGGGTATTCCCAGACGTGGGACCCGTGCTCACTACGCCACTGGAGTCAAGCTATCCTGGCTGATGACGGCTGATAGCCAGAAACCGGTCCTAGGATGCTTGATTCCGGTCCAGGGAAGACATGGCTTGGCAGTTCGGGCTGGACTGTTCCCATGAGGCACAGGGTCAAGACTGATTTGCATATGGCCATGTCTAAACTGGGGTGGTGTAGTGGGCAAAAGAACGATGGATTTAACCCAGATCTCTTGACTGGGGGAGAATGTATGCATTGTCAGCATTCCGTCCATCATTTGTTTGTTGTAACGCTTTTCGCCCTAAGTGCGATGGGTATTCCCAGACGTGGGACCCGTGCTCACTACGCCACTGGAGTCAAGCTATCCTGGCTGATGACGGCTGATAGCCAGAAACCGGTCCTAGGATGCTTGATTCCGGTCCAGGGAAGACATGGCTTGGCAGTTCGGGCCGGACTGTTCCCATGAGGCACAGGGTCAAGACTGATTTGCATATGGCCATGTCTAAACTGGGGTGGTGTAGTGGGCAAAAGAACGATGGATTTAACCAAGATCTCTTGACTGGGGGAGAATGTATGCATTGTCAGCATTCCGTCCATCATTTGTTTGTTGTAACGCTTTTCGCCCTAAGTGGGATGGGTATTCCCAGACGTGGGACCCGTGCTCACTACGCCACTGGAGTCAAGCTATCCTGGCTGATGACGGCTGATAGCCAGAAACCGGTCCTAGGACGCTTGATTCCGGTCCAGGGAAGACATGGCTTGGCAGTTCGGGCTGGACTGTTCCCATGAGGCACAGGGTCAAGACTGATTTGCATATGGCCATGTCTAAACTGGGGTGGTGTAGTGGGCAAAAGAACGATGGATTTAACCCAGATCTCTTGACTGGGGGAGAATGTATGCATTGTCAGCATTCCATCCATCATTTGTTTGTTGTAACGCTTTTCGCCCTAAGTGGGATGGGTATTCCCAGACGTGGGACCCGTGCTCACTACGCCACTGGAGTCAAGCTATCCTGGCTGATGACGGCTGATAGCCAGAAACCGGTCCTAGGATGCTTGATTCCGGTCCAGGGAAGACATGGCTTGGCAGTTCGGGCTGGACTGTTCCCATGAGGCACAGGGTCAAGACTGATTTGCATATGGCCATGTCTGAACTGGGGTGGCGTAGTGGGCAAAAGAACGATGGATTTAACCCAGATCTCTTGACTGGGGGAGAATGTCTGCATTGTCAGCATTCCGTCCATCATTTGTTTGTTGTAACGCTTTTCGCCCTAAGTGGGATGGGTATTCCCAGACGTGGGACCCGTGCTCACTACGCCACTGGAGTCAAGCTATCCTGGCTGATGACGGCTGATAGCCAGAAACCGGTCATAGGATGCTTGATTCCGGTCCAGGGAAGACATGGCTTGGCAGTTCGGGCTGGACTGTTCCCATGAGGCACAGGGTCAAGACTGATTTGCATATGGCCATGTCTAAACTGGGGTGGTGTAGTGGGCAAAAGAACGATGGATTTAACCCAGATCTCTTGACTGGGGGAGAATGTATGCATTGTCAGCATTCCGTCCATCATTTGTTTGTTGTAACGCTTTTCGCCCTAAGTGGGATGGGTATTCCCAGACGTGGGACCCGTGCTCACTACGCCACTGGAGTCAAGCTATCCTGGCTGATGACGGCTGATAGCCAGAAACCGGTCCTAGGATGCTTGATTCCGGTCCAGGGAAGACATGGCTTGGCAGTTCGGGCTGGACTGTTCCCATGAGGCACAGGGTCAAGACTGATTTGCATATGGCCATGTCTAAACTGGGGTGGTGTAGTGGGCAAAAGAACGATGGATTTAACCCAGATCTCTTGACTGGGGGAGAATGTATGCATTGTCAGCATTCCGTCCATCATTTGTTTGTTGTAACGCTTTTCGCCCTAAGTGGGATGGGTATTCCCAGACGTGGGACCCGTGCTCACTACGCCACTGGAGTCAAGCTATCCTGGCTGATGACGGCTGATAGCCAGAAACCGGTCCTAGGATGCTTGATTCCGGTCCAGGGAAGACATGGCTTGGCAGTTCGGGCTGGACTGTTCCCATGAGGCACAGGGTCAAGACTGATTTGCATATGGCCATGTCTAAACTGGGGTGGTGTAGTGGGCAAAAGAACGATGGATTTAACCCAGATCTCTTGACTGGGGGAGAATGTATGCATTGTCAGCATTCCGTCCATCATTTGTTTGTTGTAACGCTTTTCGCCCTGAGTGGGATGGGTATTCCCAGACGTGGGACCCGTGCTCACTACGCCACTGGAGTCAAGCTATCCTGGCTGATGACGGCTGATAGCCAGAAACCGGTCCTAGGATGCTTGATTCCGGTCCAGGGAAGACATGGCTTGGCAGTTCGGGCTGGACTGTTCCCATGAGGCACAGGGTCAAGACTGATTTGCATATGGCCATGTCTAAACCCGGGTGGTGTAGTGGGCAAAAGAACGATGGATTTAACCCAGATCTCTTGACTGGGGGAGATTGTATGCATTGTCAGCATTCCGTCCATCATTTGTTTGTTGTAACGCTTTTCGCCCTAAGTGGGATGGGTATTCCCAGACGTGGGACCCGTGCTCACTACGCCTCTGGAGTCAAGCTATCCTGGCTGATGACGGCTGATAGCCAGAAACCGGTCCTAGGATGCTTGATTCCGGTCCAGGGAAGACATGGCTTGGCAGTTCGGGCTGGACTGTTCCCATGAGGCACAGGGTCAAGACTCATTTGCATATGGCCATGTCTAAACTGGGGTGGTGTAGTGGGCAAAAGAACGATGGATTTAACCCAGATCTCTTGACTGGGGGAGAATGTATGCATTGTCAGCATTCCGTCCATCATTTGTTTGTTGTAACGCTTTTCGCCCTAAGTGGGATGGGTATTCCCAGACGTGGGACCCGTGCTCACTACGCCACTGGAGTCAAGCTATCCTGGCTGATGACGGCTGATAGCCAGAAACCGGTCCTAGGATGCTTGATTCCGGTCCAGGGAAGACATGGCTTGGCAGTTCGGGCTGGACTGTTCCCATGAGGCACAGGGTCAAGACTGATTTGCATATGGCCATGTCTAAACTGGGGTGGTGTAGTGGGCAAAAGAACGATGGATTTAACCCAGATCTCTTGACTGGGGGAGAATGTATGCATTGTCAGCATTCCGTTCATCATTTGTTTGTTGTAACGCTTTTCGCCCTAAGTGGGATGGGTATTCCCAGACGTGGGACTCGTGCTCACTACGCCACTGGAGTCAAGCTATCCTGGCTGATGACGGCTGATAGCCAGAAACCGGTCCTAGGATGCTTGATTCCGGTCCAGGGAAGACATGGCTTGGCAGTTCGGGCTGGACTGTTCCCATGAGGCACAGGGTCAAGACTGATTTGCATATGGATATTGTCTAAACTGGGGTGGTGTAGTGGGCAAAAGAACGATGGATTTAACCCAGATCTCTTGACTGGGGGAGAATGTATGCATTGTCAGCATTCCGTCCATCATTTGTTTGTTGTAACGCTTTTCGCCCTAAGTGGGATGGGTATTCCCAGACGTGGGACCCGTGCTCACTACGCCACTGGAGTCAAGCTATCCTGGCTGATGACGGCTGATAGCCAAAAAACCGGTCCTAGGATGCTTGATTCCGGTCCAGGGAAGACATGGCTTGGCAGTTCGGGCTGGACTGTTCCCATGAGGCACAGGGTCAAGACTGATTTGCATATGGCCATGTCTAAACTGGGGTGGTGTAGTGGGCAAAAGAACGATGGATTTAACCCAGATCTCTTGACTGGGGGAGAATGTATGCATTGTCAGCATTCCGTCCATCATTTGTTTGTTGTAACGCTTTTCGCCCTAAGTGGGATGGGTATTCTCAGACGTGGGACCCGTGCTCACTACGCCACTGGAGTCAAGCTATCCTGGCTGATGACGGCTGATAGCCAGAAACCGGTCCTAGGATGCTTGATTCCGGTCCAGGGAAGACATGGCTTGGCAGTTCGGGCTGGACTGTTCCCATGAGGCACAGGGTCAAGACTGATTTGCATATGGCCATGTCTAAACTGGGGTGGTGTAGTGGGCAAAAGAACGATGGATTTAACCCAGATCTCTTGACTGGGGGAGAATGTATGCATTGTCAGCATTCCGTCCATCATTTGTTTGTTGTAACGCTTTTCGCCCTAAGTGGGATGGGTATTCCCAGACGTGGGACCCGTGCTCACTACGCCACTGGAGTCAAGCTATCCTGTCTGATGACGGCTGATAGCCAGAAACCGGTCCTAGGACGCTTGATTCCGGTCCAGGGAAGACATGGCTTGGCAGTTCGGGCTGGACTGTTCCCATGAGGCACAGGGTCAAGACTGATTTGCATATGGCCATGTCTAAACTGGGGTGGTGTAGTGGGCAAAAGAACGATGGATTTAACCCAGATCTCTTGAATGGGGGAGAATGTATGCATTGTCAGCATTCCGTCCATCATTTGTTTGTTGTAACGCTTTTCGCCCTAAGTGGGATGGGTATTCCCAGACGTGGGACCCGTGCTCACTACGACACTGGAGTCAAGCTATCCTGGCTGATGACGGCTGATAGCCAGAAACCGGTCATAGGATGCTTGATTCCGGTCCAGGGAAGACATGGCTTGGCAGTTCGGGCTGGACTGTTCCCATGAGGCACAGGGTCAAGACTGATTTGCATATGGCCATGTCTAAACTGGGGTGGTGTAGTGGGCAAAAGAACGATGGATTTAACCCAGATCTCTTGACTGGGGGAGAATGTATGCATTGTCAGCATTCCGTCCATCATTTGTTTGTTGTAACGCTTTTTGCCCTAAGTGGGATGGGTATTCTCAGACGTGGGACCCGTGCTCACTACGCCTCTGGAGTCAAGCTATCCTGGCTGATGACGGCTGATAGCCAGAAACCGGTCCTAGGATGCTTGATTCCGGTCCAGGGAAGACATGGCTTGGCAGTTCGGGCTGGACTGTTCCCATGAGGCACAGGGTCAAGACTCATTTGCATATGGCCATGTCTAAACTGGGGTGGTGTAGTGGGCAAAAGAACGATGGATTTAACCCAGATCTCTTGACTGGGGGAGAATGTATGCATTGTCAGCATTCCGTCCATCATTTGTTTGTTGTAACGCTTTTCGCCCTAAGTGGGATGGGTATTCCCAGACGTGGGACCCGTGCTCACTACGCCACTGGAGTCAAGCTATCCTGGCTGATGACGGCTGATAGCCAGAAACCGGTCCTAGGATGCTTGATTCCGGTCCAGGGAAGACATGGCTTGGCAGTTCGGGCTGGACTGTTCCCATGAGGCACAGGGTCAAGACTGATTTGCATATGGCCATGTCTAAACTGGGGTGGTGTAGTGGGCAAAAGAACGATGGATTTAACCCAGATCTCTTGACTGGGGGAGAATGTATGCATTGTCAGCATTCCGTTCATCATTTGTTTGTTGTAACGCTTTTCGCCCTAAGTGGGATGGGTATTCCCAGACGTGGGACTCGTGCTCACTACGCCACTGGAGTCAAGCTATCCTGGCTGATGACGGCTGATAGCCAGAAACCGGTCCTAGGATGCTTGATTCCGGTCCAGGGAAGACATGGCTTGGCAGTTCGGGCTGGACTGTTCCCATGAGGCACAGGGTCAAGACTGATTTGCATATGGCCATGTCTAAACTGGGGTGGTGTAGTGGGCAAAAGAACGATGGATTTAACCCAGATCTCTTGACTGGGGGAGAATGTATGCATTGTCAGCATTCCGTCCATCATTTGTTTGTTGTAACGCTTTTCGCCCTAAGTGGGATGGGTATTCCCAGACGTGGGACCCGTGCTCACTACGCCACTGGAGTCAAGCTATCCTGGCTGATGACGGCTGATAGCCAAAAAACCGGTCCTAGGATGCTTGATTCCGGTCCAGGGAAGACATGGCTTGGCAGTTCGGGCTGGACTGTTCCCATGAGGCACAGGGTCAAGACTGATTTGCATATGGCCATGTCTAAACTGGGGTGGTGTAGTGGGCAAAAGAACGATGGATTTAACCCAGATCTCTTGACTGGGGGAGAATGTATGCATTGTCAGCATTCCGTCCATCATTTGTTTGTTGTAACGCTTTTCGCCCTAAGTGGGATGGGTATTCTCAGACGTGGGACCCGTGCTCACTACGCCACTGGAGTCAAGCTATCCTGGCTGATGACGGCTGATAGCCAGAAACCGGTCCTAGGATGCTTGATTCCGGTCCAGGGAAGACATGGCTTGGCAGTTCGGGCTGGACTGTTCCCATGAGGCACAGGGTCAAGACTGATTTGCATATGGCCATGTCTAAACTGGGGTGGTGTAGTGGGCAAAAGAACGATGGATTTAACCCAGATCTCTTGACTGGGGGAGAATGTATGCATTGTCAGCATTCCGTCCATCATTTGTTTGTTGTAACGCTTTTCGCCCTAAGTGGGATGGGTATTCCCAGACGTGGGACCCGTGCTCACTACGCCACTGGAGTCAAGCTATCCTGTCTGATGACGGCTGATAGCCAGAAACCGGTCCTAGGACGCTTGATTCCGGTCCAGGGAAGACATGGCTTGGCAGTTCGGGCTGGACTGTTCCCATGAGGCACAGGGTCAAGACTGATTTGCATATGGCCATGTCTAAACTGGGGTGGTGTAGTGGGCAAAAGAACGATGGATTTAACCCAGATCTCTTGAATGGGGGAGAATGTATGCATTGTCAGCATTCCGTCCATCATTTGTTTGTTGTAACGCTTTTCGCCCTAAGTGGGATGGGTATTCCCAGACGTGGGACCCGTGCTCACTACGACACTGGAGTCAAGCTATCCTGGCTGATGACGGCTGATAGCCAGAAACCGGTCATAGGATGCTTGATTCCGGTCCAGGGAAGACATGGCTTGGCAGTTCGGGCTGGACTGTTCCCATGAGGCACAGGGTCAAGACTGATTTGCATATGGCCATGTCTAAACTGGGGTGGTGTAGTGGGCAAAAGAACGATGGATTTAACCCAGATCTCTTGACTGGGGGAGAATGTATGCATTGTCAGCATTCCGTCCATCATTTGTTTGTTGTAACGCTTTTTGCCCTAAGTGGGATGGGTATTCTCAGACGTGGGACCCGTGCTCACTACGCCACTGGAGTCAAGCTATCCTGGCTGATGACGGCTGATAGCCAGAAACCGGTCCTAGGATGCTTGATTCCGGTCCAGGGAAGACATGGCTTGGCAGTTCGGGCTGGACTGTTCCCATGAGGCACAGGGTCAAGACTGATTTGCATATGGCCATGTCTAAACTGGGGTGGTGTAGTGGGCAAAAGAACGATGGATTTAACCCAGATCTCTTGACTGGGGGAGAATGTATGCATTGTCAGCATTCCGTCCATCATTTGTTTGTTGTAACGCTTTTCGCCCTAAGTGGGATGGGTATTCCCAGACGTGGGACCCGTGCTCACTACGCCACTGGAGTCAAGCTATCCTGGCTGATGACGGCTGATAGCCAGAAACCGGTCCTAGGATGCTTGATTCCGGTCCAGGGAAGACATGGCTTGGCAGTTCGGGCTGGACTGTTCCCATGAGGCACAGGGTCAAGACTGATTTTCATATGGCCATGTCTAATCTGGGGTGGTGTAGTGGGCAAAAGAATGATGGATTTAACCCAGATCTCTTGACTGGGGGAGAATGTATGCATTGTCAGCATTCCGTCCATCATTTGTTTGTTGTAACGCTTTTCGCCCTAAGTGGGATGGGTATTCCCAGACGTGGGACCCGTGCTCACTACGCCACTGGAGTCAAGCTATCCTGGCTGATGACAGCTGATAGCCAGAAACCGGTCATAGGATGCTTGATTCCGGTCCAGGGAAGACATGGCTTGGCAGTTCGGGCTGGACTGTTCCCATGAGGCACAGGGTCAAGACTGATTTGCATATGGCCATGTCTAAACTGGGGTGGTGTAGTGGGCAAAAGAACGATGGATTTAACCCAGATCTCTTGACTGGGGGAGAATGTATGCATTGTCAGCATTCCGTCCATCATTTGTTTGTTGTAACGCTTTTCGCCCTAAGTGGGATGGGTATTCCCAGACGTGGTACCCGTGCTCACTACGCCACTGGAGTCAAGCTATCCTGGCTGATGACGGCTGATAGCCAGAAACCAGTCCTAGGATGCTTGATTCCGGTCCAGGGAAGACATGGCTTGGCAGTTCGGGCTGGACTGTTCCCATGAGGCTCAGGGTCAAGAATGATTTGCATATGGCCATGTTTGAACTGGGGTGGCGTAGTGGGCAAAAGAACGATGGATTTAACCCAGATCTCTTGACTGGGGGAGAATGTCTGCATTGTCAGCATTCCGTCCATCATTTGTTTGTTGTAACGCTTTTCGCCCTAAGTGGGATGGGTATTCTCAGACGTGGGACCCGTGCTCACTACGCCACTGGAGTCAAGCTATCCTGGCTGATGACGGCTGATAGCCAGAAACCGGTCCTAGGATGCTTGATTCCGTTCCAGGGAAGACATGGCTTGGCAGTTCGGGCTTTACTGTTCCCATGAGGCACAGGGTCAAGACTGATTTGCATATGGCCATGTCTAAACTGGGGTGGTGTAGTGGGCAAAAGAACGATGGATTTAACCCAGATCTCTTGACTGGGGGAGAATGTATGCATTGTCAGCATTCCGTCCATCATTTGTTTGTTGTTGTGCTACATAGATGCCTATACATCGCCCAGGGGTACATGGGTATACTTATTATGGAGGCGTTCCTATACTAGACGTCCTGATGAGATGGCTCGTGGGGAGAAGTTAGGAAAAGGATGAAAATTGAGACACTGCAAAGGGAGGGCCCAACATCCTGCACCTGAAGGGTACGATTTAGTGATGAATTTGCAGTCTGTGATTAGCTGGTTTCATGATCTAAAAAAAAACACAGCACACCCCTCCAATTTCGTATCTTTATTGAACACAAGATATACAGGTGTGTTTACTTTACATTGATTTGATAGGAGAGGTGGATGAATGTGAACACACTGAAAGTACAGAAACTTTACCTAGAGCGGTGTATCAGTAGCAAAGTCAGTGCGCAACTGTTTTTTTGGCAAAGTATTTTTTGAGTTTAATATTGCACAGAGGCATAATGTCATTTAAACATTTACACAGCACACAACACAGTATGCATTGCATAAAGTCACTCAGATCCTTCTTACATTGACAACACTTAAAATATGGTACGAAATGCTATGCAATTAATGTTCTAGTACACCATCTTCAGTTCATAACTAGGCTTCCACAAAAACAGAATGCGGATTAGCGTTTCCGATCACTTGACTCTTTGCATACATGAATCTGATTAGTGTAACCATTTTGGGCCATCAAATCAATGTGCTGGTAGGTATTCTCTGCATCTTATTATAGTCTTTGCTTCTTTTCTAGACCAGCTTTTGCTTTGCGCTTCCTGTCTTGATGGTTACATTTGTCATCCAGTTCCTACATTTACTTGTAGCTTTTTCAAGAGCTGCACCTAACAGATAATGACTACCTCCAGTCAATGATGTGCTTCTCATGCATTCAATAGTAGACATCTTTAGACATTTGGCTTAAGACAGATATGTCCACTGTAGACCCATGTGGACCAGAACAGTGACAAAATGTCAGAACTGCCACATATCATAAGTATAAACACCAAACACAATGAATTTAATAGAACTAAGTAAATAGTCGATGCGCTGCCTCAAAACCTGGAATGGATAGAGCCCTTCAGGAACTATGTTGGACACCCCTGGTTTACCTTGTTCTGACACCTGTGAAAGAAGGGCTACAGCAGACAGCTAAGAGACTACTTTCTGATCCATTTCGATTTGCGTTTCAAAGCTAACTTCCTTTTTCATACTTTTTTCACCTTGAACAGATCTTAATCTTTAGAGGCACATAAGAGAAAACAAGTGAAAGGGTTGTTTCTGAAATATCCATCTGCTTCTACAAGCAATTGATCTTCCCTGCTTTACTTAGTCAGAAACTCAGCTAATGGTAATTTGTAAAAAAGTAGACTAAATAAACATAAAAAGCAGAAATATATATTCCACAATATCAACTACCACCAATGGGGACCATGTCTAAAATACCCCCACTACAATTTTGGCATATGCCTAAACCCACTCACTCTCAGATATGCTACGCCTGGAGGTATACATGTGATTTACTCCAGTCCTGCAACAGGCAGAAATTAAGTTTGGCTGAACTTTGGAATGTAAATAAGGTTGACATTTCAGGAAGGAGAAATTTCTATATGGTCTATATTTTGGCGACCTATATTTTTGAGCCTGTGTTTGTATAGCCTATGCTTTATTAGTCTTGATGTTTACATGGGTCCTTCTGGGATCTTTTGTGGCTGATTCACTGCCATTTTTTCAACGTGGGATGGCCTCTCAATCTACTTTCTTGTGCCGTGGACGGGCTGTCGAGAGACTAGTATGGAAAATGTGTCCACTGCTACACAGTAGGGTTCTTCACCTGAAACTATAAGTGCAGTGAACTCGTGTCTCCCATTGTCTCCTCCAGCCTCGACAGATGCCACCTTCTTGCTGCGGACTCACTGCTCGATTCTTAACTAAGCCCTGCATTTAGTGTGAATGTATTCATGCTGCTTATTTTGTGATCACTACATGTTCTGCTGCCATAACACCGTGTAGCAGCCAGGAATGATTTACCTCAATCTCAGAGATCATGGATTAGTTGTAGTTGTAATTTATGTTTGCATGTGATTGTCATGACACCTGCAGTACTTAAAGAATAAAAAACACAAAGTATGCATTCACCAGTAAAAGAAAAAAAAATAAAGATTTCTGCAGTGTGTCATACACTATTTTACAACTGGTCTGACCATAGTTGTGTGTTGCTGATACAGTGAAGGTTTCCTCTCTGAGAGAAATATTATTTGTTCCAATCACAATGGCGCCCAGAAACTAAATGTACCTCTTCAAACTGGGACATGGACTGAGATTCACAGTTTGCCAAATTTCAATAAGAAATTGCCACGAAACACAAACACTTTTATACAATGCTGTCAAGAAAGTATTTAAATTGGTGACCTCTAGCATAAAACAAAGTTGTATAACCATGTGCCAAACAAACGAAGTATTAATCTTTGGTAATGCTCTTTTTGGTGAATACCCTTTCTAACCACTGATTCCTCCCCATTTGAATACTACCAGTCATCAGACTGGACCAAAATATTTTCAAGCAGTACCCACTGTGCGCCGGTAGATGGCATCATGTAGCTCTGCACCAATATCCTCCTGTTCCAGAAGTGACATGTGGAACAGCATATAAGCCCCACCCATGTGCCCTGACGTCAGTTGCTTTCGAAACTGTCCACGCCCACAATCGCAGAGCACAACAGATTGGGCCAGACCAGAGTCCAGTTCACCAAATGGGGATGAGGGAGGGCCAGTGAGGAATCTGTAGTTAGATATGCACCAGAAAAAGCGTTATAGAAGGTAAGTAACTTGCTCCTCTGATGGATACTTTTAAACACAGATTACTCACCTTTTGAATAAATACTAAAGCAGTTCCTCCTTGGGGTTCGGTCTGTAAACTGGCTCAGACCAAAAAGCCCTTTCCGTCAGACCTGGCTGTCCAGACAGAAGTGCTTTGGGAATGTATGAAGTGACGCCCATGTTGCAGCATGACAAATGTCCAGGATAGGCACCCTGCATGCCAGCACAGTCGGAGCAGCCTTGACTCTGGTAGAATGAGCACACAGTCAGTGCAGAGCAGATTTTGATGCAGAAAAAATTCCAGCAAAAAATGGCCCTCTTCTGTACTGCTTTAGCCCTTTTAGCTCCAGCGAACACAACAAATTGCTGATTGTCCACATGATGATCCCTGGTACGATCAATGTAGATGTTGAGAGCTCTTTAGGGATCCAGCTGATTAAGTCTCTCCTCCTTAGAGGGGTGAGGTGGAACGAAGAATGCTGGGAGGGTGACGTTTTGCCCAACATGAAAAGGAGTAACCACTTTTGGGATAAAGGATGCTCTGGTGCGCAACACCAGCTTGTCTGAAAAGAATATTGTTGATGGGATGGGTGGGGGTTCAGGGAGGGCATGTAGCTCACTCACGCACCAAGCCAATGTTATGTTGATGAGGAAGACTGTCTTTAGAGTGAGGAGCCACAACAGACAGCTATGCAGCAGATTCAAGGGAGTGAACATTAGGAATGTGAGAACTTGGCTCATGACTCACTGAAGCATAAAGAAAGGTGTGGGCAGAAACAGATGCTACAAACCTTTAAAAAAACGGATCACAAGAAGTGAATTAAAATAAGGGCTAGCCTGGCAACAGCAAAAAAGCAGACCGACAACAAATAACCTTTAACTGTGCCTAAAGCATGTCCATGATGGTTTAGGGACAACACAAAAAGCAACATTTCAGATAGTTTGGGCTAAAATGGGCCAATCTGCAGAGTACTGCACCAAACCACAAACTTGTCCCGACGGGAGGCATATGCCGATTTCGTGAAAGGATGCCTGGCTGCCAGATTGATGACAATGACTTCAGAAGGGAAGTTAAATGAAGTCAACTGCCACCACTGATTCTCAAAGCATGGAGATGAAGATTGTGTAGGCCCGGGTGCAGGACCGTGCCCTGCTGTTGCAACAGACCATCCTCCCAAAGCAGCAGTCTGATCAGAAGACAAATATTCATGCCCATGAGTTTCATGTACCACACTCTCCTTGCACAATCTGATGCTACTAGGATGATTTGGGGCCAGTCGGCCCTGATCTTCAGATCCTGGGGCACGAGAGATAGCAATGGAAAGTGGTAAAGGAGTCCAGAATACCACTGTAGATGTAATCAGTGCTTAATCTGTAAAAAGAATAAGTGCTATGAACCTCGCCAGAAGGCCACTGCAGCTTGCACCACTCATTACCCTTGCAAGTGCTGCCAATGACAGTAGCACAACTACTCACCATCACACTTCTAAAATTGTGGCAATTCAGATTATTCAAGCTCCCATGGCCATAAGAATAACCTAGGCGGTAGGTATCAGTCACTTTTAATGTATATTGAACTAAAAACATCTATTCTTGTGCTCATTTTGACAGTAGCCAAACACCGCAACCATGTGGCAGACTGTAATAAGTGCAGGTGCTGACTAACCCTGGGCGGTGAACTCTGCTCCGCTTGCGGAGTATGCGGAGTTTCCCACACTCTGCAATACATGGAGCTGGCAGAGTTCCGAAAAACTCCGCTTCGCACAGCGGAGCGGAGTTTTTTTCCTCGCTCGCATTTACCAACGTCAAGTTGGCAAGCGCAAGCATTGAAAAATCCACCTCCCGGCGAGATTTTTCCTCGCTCGCGATCACCAGCATCAAGTTGGCGAGCTCGAGCATGGAAAATAAACCTCCCGGCGAGATTTCTCAATGCTGGGGGGTCAGGTTTCTCATTGCGAGCGGTCGCGAATGCTCGCGACCGCTCGCATTGGGAAACTGCTCGTTCGCGTTGAGAAAGCTGCCACTCGAGTAAAAATTTATTCGAGCGTCAGAAAAGGTAAGCTTGCGCTGTGCATGGTGCTGTTCGCAATGATTGTACAGTGCGGACAAGCATCCGGCACTGTGCAATCACCGCGAACGGCATTTTTCTAACATACTCCGCCACTCGCGGAGCTCCGTGTGGTGCGGCGGAGTATTTTTGCGTAGCTTCGTGTAGAGCAACCCGCAACTTCTGCCCAGGGTTAGTACTGACAATTAAGTACCAGTGCCGAGCACTAGAAAACAAACGGCTTAAATTAAGCTCTGGAAGGAATGCTCCTCCAAGAGAGAGCCGTTTTGGGAACTCCAATGTGCAAAAATGCTGACATTGCGCATTCTCCACGGTGACGAAAAAATCAAAAAAAGATTCTCCCTGTTCGTGGAAGAGAGCCTACACCACATCCAGGTGTAGGGTACGTTCGTAATTCACTAGGCGTTGGCGGCTGAGTTTGTGCACCATGACATTCAAAGATCCCACTGGAAAATCCCATAGTGATCCCATCACTTCTAGCGATGTAGTCCTCCTGACACAGTGTCCATGACCCCACCTGCCCAGTATGTAGTAGTACCACATTACATGGTGCTGGTGTGGTCTGTGACGACCTTCACCAGCCTCCCTTTCAAGGAGGCAGGAAGGCTTCCAACGCCCAGCTGATGGCACACAGTATCAGCAGACTGATCTGGAGCTACATCTCTACTGGAGACCAGATGCTTCTGATCTCTACCTCTTGCATAATGTGTCTGTCAGCACTCTTAGCTCCGGGTGTGGCAAAGAGATGGTTCTGCCGTTGACTAAATCGCAGTCCACCAGCCATCACTGCAGGTCCTTTGCAGTCTCCTCTGAAATCTGGATCTAATTGGACAGATTCCCCTTGCTGCTGTGCCCACTGGGACCTCAGATCCCACTGTAGAGCGAGCACATGCCATTTGGCATGGTTCACCAGCAGGATGCAGGAGGCTAGAAGGCCCAGCCCCCTCAGAGTCACTCTCACTGAGATCCAGGACAAAGGCTGTAACATCAGGATCATATCCCAAATGTACTGGACACTGTCTCAGGGGTAAGGCGTAAACTGTCCCATGTCCACAATAGCTCCTATGAAGGGAAGCATCTGCAAAGGAGTCAGGTGTAACTACAGGACATTGATAGTAAACCCCAACAATGTTAGGAGGTTTACACAGTTGCGGCCGGCAGTAATCTCTGGTGGTGGGGAGGGGAGTAGCATGGGGAGGATCGCGTGGGGAGTAGGGGGGGGTTAATTCAATATATTTTTTTTAACGTACCTGTCCCCGGCCGTGTCCCGCGTTTTCTCGGCACCCGCTCATGCTCTCCTTCCTCCGGCAGGAACAGGAAGCAGGCAGACTCCCTCCCCTCCCCTAAGCTAATCAAAACACTGGAATGGCAGCGTTGTGATTTGGTGGGGATGCCGCCCAGCCAGGGGCTTACTGGGAGGCTATTTTCTCCATGTAGGCTGAATTGCAGCCTACATGGAGAAAGGCCAGAGTGCGCATGTTGGAAATGGCCCTTTTTGCAGGGTTATCCCCAAACTTTTTGCTTCTTCCTCCTTTATTTTTTCTGACCCGTGGTTGTTGGCAATAGGACTCTGGGCACTTTACCACTGCTGATCAGTGCTAAAGTGCATATGCTCTCTGTATAAATTGTTATTGTAATTGGTTATCCATGATTGACATATTTGTTTCACCCGTCAGCCCCTAGTAAAGTGCACTGAGTGTGCCAGGGCTGGTGATTCAAATGCTACTAGTGGGCTTGCAGCACTGATTGTGCCACCCACATGAGTAGCCCTAAAATTATGTCTTAGGCCTGCTTGCAGTGCCTATGTGCAGTCCAGGACTGCCATGTCGACCTGGCCAGTGCAACCACTGACCAGACCTTATCCTTCCCTTTCTGTACATGTCAGGCATCCCTATGGTGGCCCTAGGTACCCCCCTGGGCTGGGTGCAGTGTATCTGAAAGGTAGGGCATGTACTGAGGTGTGTAACATGCCCTGGTAGTGAATTACAGCCATTTTCATTTTTTCACTGCTGAGAGGCTATCTTGCCCATAGGACAGAATGGGGGAGGCTGTTTACATGCCTATCTTCCCATAAGGGCAAGATAGAAAATCCAAGTTTGGTATCTTTGTGTTCAGAATTTAATTATACATCTTTTTAGCAAGATGGTTTTTAAATTCACTGTGTGAGAATAGCACTTTTTAGAAAATAGCTATTCTCCTGTCTAACCTTCCTGTGTGCTGGTTGGCTGACTGGTGTCATGTGATGGGCTAGGTGGCTCCAGGAGTCTGGATGAGTCAGCAGCAGGGTGAATAGGGAGATCTGCTTTAGATGGGTGGGAGGAGTAGCCCCTGGGTTTGAGTAGGGCTGCCTCTGCCAGCACAATGCTGGCTCCACCCCCTGCTGGCCAGGCTGACGACTCTGCCTCTGCCAGCACAAAGAAGGCTCCACCTCCTGCTGAGCGTCTAGCAACCCTGCCCCTCACTCTGAAAGGAACCAGGTGCTCCAGGGCAGAGCACACCCAGGAACCGGTTTGAGCAGGGGAATCCCCCCACTGAAACAAAGAGAGACAAAGACTTGGAGGGGTATAAGAAGAGGACCCCAGACACCTAAACTTTAGATCACTTTGGAACTAAGAAGAAACCTCTGCCAAGGAGAAAGCTGAAAAGAACTGAAGAGGAGAAGACTGCCTGCTTGCTGTTTTGCTTTGCTGCCAAGGAGAGGGGAAGGACTTTGCTGTGTCCCCTTCTTTTGATTCTGATCTCCAAGGGCCTGAGAAGAGCTGGCTCCCTGTTAAGAAGTCCTAGGAACAAAAGGACTTCACCACCAGCTCCCCTGGAACTCTGATGAGGGAGTTCTGACCTGCCTTGGAGTGCTTGCCCAGTCTTGGGGCCTCAGGAGGTCGTTTGCTGTGTTTGGGAGCTGGGAAGCAGAAGCGTGAAAAAGAGTAACTGGTACCCAACGCATCATCCGATTGCGTGTCGCAAGAACGAGAGTGCGAGGAGAATTTCATCGTGGCGTCATCGCAGCACCCGGAGTCCCCGCATCGCCGAGTGCATCGAGCATCGTTCCGGTGCGAGAAGATTCCTGACGCTGCGAGGGTCGTCGCAGAACCAGTTTGTGGGCCGCACCACTGCCGGTGCGTGAAAGTATCCAGTCGCTGCGTGTGTCGACGCAGAGTCCCGTCCCGTGACGCATCGAAGGTTGCAGCGCCAGAAGTCCGCGCTGCACCGCGCATCGCGCCGCACCGAAGATCGTCGCATCGTACCTGTGCGTGAAGCTTCCCCCTAAGAAACCTACGCAACGAAAGCCAAAGTCATCGCATCCTCCCCCTACAGATCGGAGCCGGCGCATCCACCTCTGCTGCGTGAAGCAGGGCTGCTGCAAAGCCTCCCCAAGATCTCAGGAGTATCGCATCGCCTTTGCCATCTTCCTTGTTATAGCTTTTGGGGAACCTTATCGCAACTACAGGTACTGTTGGGCACGAGAGTGTCGCATTTTGTGCATTGAGAGTCGCATTGTGCAGGACACTGACTTTTACATCCTGGAGTACTTTCTGCAAACTCTTGAACTATCTTTAAAGTAATCTTTTTAATTGTATGTTGGTTTTTCTGTAGTATTTGGTCTTGTGAAGCTTTTAGTAAAGATACCTTATTTTTCTAAAACTGGTGTGGAGTAAATCTGTGGTGTTTTCACTGTGTTACTGTGAGTGTTGGTACAAATACTTTACACATTGCCTTTGATAGCCTAGACTGCTCAGGCCAAGCTACCTAGAGGGTGAGCAGGGGTTATCTTAACAGTGTATCCCCCTTTCCCTGACTAGAAGCAAGGGTCCCTACTTGGACAGAGGTACCTACCCTGCCAACTAGAGACCCCCAGATCTAACATTGGCGGTCAGCGGTGAGGATTGAACTTGTATTTGTACTTGACCCACAGTAATTGGTGTACATCACTAGTTTAAGTGCAGACCAATACGCAACCACATACTGTATTTTTGATTCTATTTTTGAGTAACTCTTCAAGAGCATCATGTCTCAGGTGGCAACAAGTGAGAGGGCAGGATTGGAGTTTTCCATTGAGGATCTGTATTCGTACAGGGTTGAGGAGCTCAAGCAATTCTGCAAAGACCTTGGTTGCCCGGTGAAAAGCGGAACTAGAAAAGATGTGCTACAAAGAGTCTTGAAGGCCTGGTGGGAGGCCCAAGAGGAAGATGATGAAGAGAATGGTTTTATTCCCCAAGATCTGCCCGTGGTCGGACCAGTCTCAAGGGCTGGCAGCTCCCATTCCAGTAGGAGTCTCACTCCAGAGGAGTTGGAGGAAAATCAAAGGGTTAGAGATCATGAGTTAGAAGTCATGAGGCTTGAGTTGAAGCTGATGGAAATAGAAACCCAGAACAAAGTAGAAGAGAGCAGCAAGAAGATGTATGCCTTGGAAGAATTTAAATTGACCTTGGCACATGAACAAAGGATGAGGGAGCTTGATTTGGAGCTCGAGAGGCTTGAGGCCATGAGTGTCTCAGCTGAAGAAAAAAAATGGGTAGCTCAAGAAGTGAGCTTTGCTGAGTTGGAGGTGGAGTCCAGCTCAGATGGTGGCAGCAAGATTGTAGCTTCTAGTGCTGAGAGAAAGGTACAAACACCCAGAGATGTGGCACCTGACTTGAAGGAGGGGGTTGACATACACCAGGGGGTTCAGGTTTATGATGTAGTTCCAGTGGAGTGCAGTGTCCCTGAAGTAGATTGGGGAACTGGCACAGGGGACCAAATTCCTAGTGGTGGGAGGGACACTCTACTGACCCTAGATGAGAGGTACAGGGAGAGGGGTTCCCCCATGGTAGAAACCTTGGTGTGTGAGTGTGAAGACCGCCCAGAAGAGTGTGAGTTGTGTGACAGAGACAGTCAGGTACTGTCTTGCCAATCTCAGGAGAGTGGTGTGGGGTACTTGTGTGAGGCACTGGAGGGTGAAGCAAAGGTTAGCTTGGTTAACAACTGTGGGGGGCTGTGTGATTCATTTGTTGGAGAGCATATTTTAAGTCCCTGTTTTCCAGAGCTATGCCAACACCCGGTGGAGAGTGAGTTCTCTGGTTCCAGGGAGCTTGCGTTGGAGGCAGACCTCTGGTTGGATGCCAGAGGGTCTGAAGAGGCATTGGGGAGTGATCCCAAAAGGAGTGGCACAGATATCTTCCAGACCTGTGAGGTGGAAGAGGTTCAGTGTAGCCCAGTTAGGTCCCAGTGTAGTGGGAGGGGTGTAGGGACTCACGTCCTGTCTCAGTGGAGAAGGGGTGAGTGTGGGACTGTGGGTCCCAAGGTGTCCGAAACCCAGTCTCAGGGCCTGGTGGGTTCCTTAAGGGAACACCAGGTTGGGGGCCTAGACAGTGCTAGTAGGCCATTTGAGGAGGATCTCCTAGTGTCAGGAGAACCTGGAGCCTCTGTAAACAGAGCTCCAGTGGTTCTGGTGTCTGGCGGTACCGCTCCAGTTGGGAGGGTGCAGAAGTCCAGACTGAGGGGTGAGAGGGGGATGTGTTCCCCAGTGGGAGAACCAGTGGGTCAGGGACCAGCCAGAAGGGCTGAGTCCCCTAGGAGTGACCATGGTGACACCACTTCTGTCCTGGGGGATCTTCGCGCACTGTCACATGGACAGAGGCTGGGAGATCCGCGCCAGGCAGACTGTCACGAGACACATGAGTCATGTGTCACCCTCGGGGAGATACTGTGTGAGTCCCCAGAAGTCCTGGCATGCCAGGCGGGTGTGCAACCGCAGGGTTTAGTCCCTGGGTTGGGAGGCCAGGTTCAGGATGTGCCTGACCTGGAGGGAAGGACATCTGTAAGCTGTGTCCTGACCGGTTTTGCCTCCAGGGGTACCACTCCAGTGGGGAGGGTGCAGCACTCTGGAAGGGGGTGCAGAGGGAGAGAGTCCTCGCCTCTGACCCAGGTGCAACCTGAGGGTTTAGACCCTAGGTTGGGAGACCAGTTGCTGGAGAGAGGTCCTGAACTGGTGGGTGAGTTGTGTTCTGAGGGTGACTCTCCGGGGAGGAGAGGGCAGGACCCCAGAAGGAGAGGTAGGGGGAGGAGAGCCTCGCCCATGACCTCTGGTCAGCCTGAGGGTACAGACCCTGGGCTGGCGGGCCAGTGTCAGGATGCCCTACCTGACTTGGCAGGAGGGAGAGTGGAGGAAAGGTGCCAGGCACCTGGGGCTACTGCCCCCCACTTTCTGACGCCACAGAGGTTAGAGAGGCCTGACAGGCATTAGGCCTGGCTCTCATCACTGACAGTTGTCAGTGGCCCCTGTGGATGGTTGTCCTGGTGGACAGGGTTGCCCCTGGAAGGGGGGCAGGAGTCACACCCTGGGGGTGGACTGGGCCACACCGTTGTGTTGGACAGGTGGGTGCTGTCTACCAGTGTGGACACATCTGTGAGTGAAGTCCTGGTGCGCTGGGCAAGTGTTCAACCGCAGGGGTTGGTCCCTGGGGTGGGAAGCCAGGTGCAGGTGTTTCCTGACCTGGAGGGAGGGACATCTGTAAGCAGTGTCTCTACCAGTTTGTCTTTGAGGTGTACCACTCCGAGTGGGAGGGTGCAGAATTCTGGAAAGGGGTGCAGAGGGAGGGAGTCCTCGCCTCTGACCCCGGTTCACCTGGAGGGTTTAGACCCTAGGTTGGAGGGCCAGGTCCGGGGTGTCCCCCCTGACCTGGAATCCCAGTTGCAGGATAGAACCCCTGAACTGGTGGGCGAATGGTGCAGGACACCTGCCACAGGTGCCCTGACTATTCTAGAAGGGGGTACCGCTCCAGGTGGGAGGGTACAGAGCCCCAAGGAAGAGGAGGACCGGGTATGGAACAGCCCACCCCAGCCTCCTGTCCAGCCATCGGATACAGGCCCGGGGCTGGTGGGTCAGTGCAAGGTTGTCAGACCCGACCTGACAGGAAAGGAAGTGGATAAAGGGTGCCAAGCACCTGGGGCTATTGCCCCCCACCTTCTGATGCCACATGGGTTTGAGGGCCCTGAGAGGAATAAGGCCTGGGTCTCATCCCTGACCACTGTCAGTGGTCACTGCGGCTTGCTGTCTGTCTGTTGGGACACACCTGTGAGCAAATTAAGGCTAGGTGCTGCACAGGTGGTGTCCACAGGTGAGGAGAAGGGTTCCACATGGGTTGGCTTGGTGGACCCTGAGAGTGTGGATGGAGAGATCCAACCGGGTTCAGGAAGGCGTAGAACAGGAATAGTGCCCTGCTGTTTGGGCCAGTTTCCGGGTTCTATCGCCCTAAGCAGGGAATCCCATCGAGGTATCGCTTGGTCTACCCTGGCTTTAGGCTGGAAGGGGGTTGTGTTGGAAATGGCCCTTTTTGCAGGGTTATCCCCAAACTTTTTGCTTCTTCCTCCTTTATTTTTTCTGACCCGTGGTTGTTGGCAATAGGACTCTGGGCACTTTACCACTGCTGATCAGTGCTAAAGTGCATATGCTCTCTGTATAAATTGTTATTGTAATTGGTTATCCATGATTGACATATTTGTTTCACCTGTCAGCCCCTAGTAAAGTGCACTGAGTGTGCCAGGGCTGGTGATTCAAATGCTACTAGTGGGCTTGCTGCACTGATTGTGCCACCCACATGAGTAGCCCTAAAATGATGTCTTAGGCCTGCTTGCAGTGCCTATGTGCAGTCCAGGACTGCCATGTCGACCTGGCCAGTGCAACCACTGACCAGGCCTTATCCTTCCCTTTCTGTACATGTCAGGCATCCCTATGGTGGCCCTAGGTACCCCCCCTCGGCTGGGTGCAGTGTATCTGAAAGGTAGGGCATGTACTGAGGTGTGTAACATGCCCTGGTAGTGAATTACAGCCATTTTCGTTTTTCACTGCTGAGAGGCTATCTTGCCCATAGGACAGAATGGGGGAGGCTGTTTACATGCCTATCTTCCCATAAGGGCAAGATTGAAAATCCAAGTTTGGTATCTTTGTGTTCAGAATTTAATTATACATCTTTTTAGCAAGATGGTTTTTAAATTCACTGTGTGAGAATAGCACTTTTTAGATAGCAGCTATTCTCCGGTCTAACCTTCCTGTGTGCTGGTTGGCTGACTGGTGTCATGTGATGGGCTAGGTGGCTCCAGGAGTCTGGATGAGTCAGCAGCAGGGTGAATAGGGAGATCTGCTTTAGATGGGTGGGAGGAGTAGCCCCTGGGTTTGAGTAGGGCTGCCTCTGCCAGCACAATGCTGGCTCCACCCCCTGCTGGCCAGGCTGAGGACTCTGCCTCTGTCAGCACAAAGAAGGCTCCACCTCCTGCTGAGCGTCTAACAACCCTGCCCCTCACTCTGAAATGAACCAGGTGCTCCAGGGCAGAGCACACCCAGGAACCGGTTTGAGCAGGGGAATCCCCCCACTGAAACAAAGAGACAAAGACTTGGAGGGGTATAAGAAGAGGACCCCAGACACCTAAACTTTAGATCACTTTGGAACTAAGAAGAAACCTCTGCCAAGGAGAAAGCTGAAAAGAACTGAAGAGGAGAAGACTGCCTGCTTGCTGTTTTGCTTTGCTGCCAAGGAGAGAAGAAGGACTTTGCTGTGTCCCCTTCTTTTGATTCTGATCTCCAAGGGCCTGAGAAGAGCTGGCTCCCTGTTAAGAAGTCCCAGGAACAAAAGGACTTCACCACCAGCTCCCCTGGAACTCTGCTGAGGGAGTTCTGACCTGCCTTGGAGTGCTTGCCCAGTCTTGGGGCCTCAGGAGGTCGTTTGCTGTGTTTGGGAGCTGGGAAGCAGAAGCGTGAAAAAGAGTAACTGGTACCCAACGCATCATCCGATTGCGTGTCGCAAGAACGAGAGTGCGAGGAGAATTTCATCGCGGCGTCATCGCAGCACCCGGAGTCCCCGCATCGCCGAGTGCGTCGAGCATCGTTTCGGTGCGAGAAGATTCCTGATGCTGCGAGGGTCGTCGCAGAACCAGTTTGCGGGCCGCACCACTGCCGGTGCGTGAAAGTATCCAGTCGCTGCGTGTGTCGATGCAGAGTCCCGTCCCGTGACGCATCGAGGGTTGCGGCGCCAGAAGTCAACGCCGCGCCGCGCACCGCGACGCATCGAAGGTTGCAGCGCCAGAAGTCCGCGCTGCGCCGTGCATCGCGCCGCACCGAAGATCGTCGCATCGTACCTGTGCGTGAAGCTTCCCCCTAAGAAACCTACGCAACGAAAGCCAAAGTCATCGCATCCTCCCCCTACAGATCGGAGCCGGCGCATCCACCTCTGCTGCGTGAAGCAGGGCTGTTGCAAAGCCTCCCCAAGATCTCAGGAGTATCGCATCGCCTTTGCCATCTTCCTTGTTATAGCTTTGGGGAACCTTATCGCAACTACAGGTACTGTTGGGCACGAGAGTGTCACATTTTGTGCATTGAGAGTCGCATTGTGCAGGACACTGACTTTTACATCCTGGAGTACTTTCTGCAAACTCTTGAACTATCTTTAAAGTAATCTTTTAAATTGTATGTTGGTTTTTCTGTAGTATTTGGTCTTGTGAAGCTTTTAGTAAAGATACCTTATTTTTCTAAAACTGGGGTGGAGTAAATCTGTGGTGTTTTCACTGTGTTACTGTGAGTGTTGGTACAAATACTTTACACATTGCCTTTGATAGCCTAGACTGCTCAGGCCAAGCTACCTAGAGGGTGAGCAGGGGTTATCTTAACAGTGTATCCCCCTTTCCCTGACTAGAAGCAAGGGTCCCTACTTGGACAGAGGTACCTACCCTGCCAACTAGAGACCCCCAGATCTAACATTGGCGGTCAGCGGTGAGGATTGAACTTGTATTTGTACTTGACCCACAGTAATTGGTGTACATCACTAGTTTAAGTGCAGACCAATACGCAACCACATACTGTATTTTTGATTCTATTTTTGAGTAACTCTTCAAGAGCATCATGTCTCAGGTGGCAACAAGTGAGAGGGCAGGATTGGAGTTTTCCATTGAGGATCTGTATTCGTACAGGGTTGAGGAGCTCAAGCAATTCTGCAAAGACCTTGGTTGCCCGGTGAAAAGCGGAACTAGAAAAGATGTGCTACAAAGAGTCTTGAAGGCCTGGTGGGAGGCCCAAGAGGAAGATGATGCAGATGAAGAGAATGGTTTTATTCCCCAAGATCTGCCCGTGGTCGGACCAGTCTCAAGGGCTGGCAGCTCCCATTCCAGTAGGAGTCTCACTCCAGAGGAGTTGGAGGAAAATCAAAGGGTTAGAGATCATGAGTTAGAAGTCATGAGGCTTGAGTTGAAGCTGATGGAAATAGAAACCCAGAACAAAGTAGAAGAGAGCAAGAAGATGTATGCCTTGGAAGAATTTAAATTGACCTTGGCACATGAACAAAGGATGAGGGAGCTTGATTTGGAGCTCGAGAGGCTTGAGGCCATGAGTGTCTCAGCTGAAGAAAAAAAATGGGTAGCTCAAGAAGTGAGCTTTGCTGAGTTGGAGGTGGAGTCCAGCTCAGATGGTGGCAGCAAGATTGTAGCTTCTAGTGCTGAGAGAAAGGTACAAACACCCAGAGATGTGGCACCTGACTTGAAGGAGGGGGTTGACATACACCAGGGGGTTCAGGTTTATGATGTAGTTCCAGTGGAGTGCAGTGTCCCTGAAGTAGATTGGGGAACTGGCACAGGGGACCAAATTCCTAGTGGTGGGAGGGACACTCTACTGACCCTAGATGAGAGGTACAGGGAGAGGGGTTCCCCCATGGTAGAAACCTTGGTGTGTGAGTGTGAAGACCGCCCAGAAGAGTGTGAGTTGTGTGACAGAGACAGTCAGGTACTGTCTTGCCAATCTCAGGAGAGTGGTGTGGGGTACTTGTGTGAGGCACTGGAGGGTGAAGCAAAGGTTAGCTTGGTTAACAACTGTGGGGGGCTGTGTGATTCATTTGTTGGAGAGCATATTTTAAGTCCCTGTTTTCCAGAGCTATGCCAACACCCGGTGGAGAGTGAGTTCTCTGGTTCCAGGGAGCTTGCGTTGGAGGCAGACCTCTGGTTGGATGCCAGAGGGTCTGAAGAGGCATTGGGGAGTGATCCCAAAAGGAGTGGCACAGATATCTTCCAGACCTGTGAGGTGGAAGAGGTTCAGTGTAGCCCAGTTAGGTCCCAGTGTAGTGGGAGGGGTGTAGGGACTCACGTCCTGTCTCAGTGGAGAAGGGGTGAGTGTGGGACTGTGGGTCCCAAGGTGTCCGAAACCCAGTCTCAGGGCCTGGTGGGTTCCTTAAGGGAACACCAGGTTGGGGGCCTAGACAGTGCTAGTAGGCCATTTGAGGAGGATCTCCTAGTGTCAGGAGAACCTGGAGCCTCTGTAAACAGAGCTCCAGTGGTTCTGGTGTCTGGCGGTACCGCTCCAGTTGGGAGGGTGCAGAAGTCCAGACTGAGGGGTGAGAGGGGGATGTGTTCCCCAGTGGGAGAACCAGTGGGTCAGGGACCAGCCAGAAGGGCTGAGTCCCCTAGGAGTGACCATGGTGACACCACTTCTGTCCTGGGGGATCTTCGCGCACTGTCACATGGACAGAGGCTGGGAGATCCGCGCCAGGCAGACTGTCACGAGACACATGAGTCATGTGTCACCCTCGGGGAGATACTGTGTGAGTCCCCAGAAGTCCTGGCATGCCAGGCGGGTGTGCAACCGCAGGGTTTAGTCCCTGGGTTGGGAGGCCAGGTTCAGGATGTGCCTGACCTGGAGGGAAGGACATCTGTAAGCTGTGTCCTGACCGGTTTTGCCTCCAGGGGTACCACTCCAGTGGGGAGGGTGCAGCACTCTGGAAGGGGGTGCAGAGGGAGAGAGTCCTCGCCTCTGACCCAGGTGCAACCTGAGGGTTTAGACCCTAGGTTGGGAGACCAGTTGCTGGAGAGAGGTCCTGAACTGGTGGGTGAGTTGTGTTCTGAGGGTGACTCTCCGGGGAGGAGAGGGCAGGACCCCAGAAGGAGAGGTAGGGGGAGGAGAGCCTCGCCCATGACCTCTGGTCAGCCTGAGGGTACAGACCCTGGGCTGGCGGGCCAGTGTCAGGATGCCCTACCTGACTTGGCAGGAGGGAGAGTGGAGGAAAGGTGCCAGGCACCTGGGGCTACTGCCCCCCACTTTCTGACGCCACAGAGGTTAGAGAGGCCTGACAGGCATTAGGCCTGGCTCTCATCACTGACAGTTGTCAGTGGCCCCTGTGGATGGTTGTCCTGGTGGACAGGGTTGCCCCTGGAAGGGGGGCAGGAGTCACACCCTGGGGGTGGACTGGGCCACACCGTTGTGTTGGACAGGTGGGTGCTGTCTACCAGTGTGGACACATCTGTGAGTGAAGTCCTGGTGCGCTGGGCAAGTGTTCAACCGCAGGGGTTGGTCCCTGGGGTGGGAAGCCAGGTGCAGGTGTTTCCTGACCTGGAGGGAGGGACATCTGTAAGCAGTGTCTCTACCAGTTTGTCTTTGAGGTGTACCACTCCGAGTGGGAGGGTGCAGAATTCTGGAAAGGGGTGCAGAGGGAGGGAGTCCTCGCCTCTGACCCCGGTTCACCTGGAGGGTTTAGACCCTAGGTTGGAGGGCCAGGTCCGGGGTGTCCCCCCTGACCTGGAATCCCAGTTGCAGGATAGAACCCCTGAACTGGTGGGCGAATGGTGCAGGACACCTGCCACAGGTGCCCTGACTATTCTAGAAGGGGGTACCGCTCCAGGTGGGAGGGTACAGAGCCCCAAGGAAGAGGAGGACCGGGTATGGAACAGCCCACCCCAGCCTCCTGTCCAGCCATCGGATACAGGCCCGGGGCTGGTGGGTCAGTGCAAGGTTGTCAGACCCGACCTGACAGGAAAGGAAGTGGATAAAGGGTGCCAAGCACCTGGGGCTACTGCCCCCCACCTTCTGATGCCACATGGGTTTGAGGGCCCTGAGAGGAATAAGGCCTGGGTCTCATCCCTGACCACTGTCAGTGGTCACTGCAGCTTGCTGTCTGTCTGTTGGGACACACCTGTGAGCAAATTAAGGCTAGGTGCTGCACAGGTGGTGTCCACAGGTGAGGAGAAGGGTTCCACATGGGTTGGCTTGGTGGACCCTGAGAGTATGGATGGAGAGATCCAACCGGGTTCAGGAAGGCGTAGAACAGGAATAGTGCCCTGCTGTTTGGGCCAGTTTCCGGGTTCTATCGCCCTAAGCAGGGAATCCCATCGAGGTATCGCTTGGTCTACCCTGGCTTTAGGCTGGAAGGGGGTTGTGTTGGAAATGGCCCTTTTTGCAGGGTTATCCCCAAACTTTTTGCTTCTTCCTCCTTTATTTTTTCTGACCCGTGGTTGTTGGCAATAGGACTCTGGGCACTTTACCACTGCTGATCAGTGCTAAAGTGCATATGCTCTCTGTATAAATTGTTATTGTAATTGGTTATCCATGATTGACATATTTGTTTCACCTGTCAGCCCCTAGTAAAGTGCACTGAGTGTGCCAGGGCTGGTGATTCAAATGCTACTAGTGGGCTTGCTGCACTGATTGTGCCACCCACATGAGTAGCCCTAAAATGATGTCTTAGGCCTGCTTGCAGTGCCTATGTGCAGTCCAGGACTGCCATGTCGACCTGGCCAGTGCAACCACTGACCAGGCCTTATCCTTCCCTTTCTGTACATGTCAGGCATCCCTATGGTGGCCCTAGGTACCCCCCCTCGGCTGGGTGCAGTGTATCTGAAAGGTAGGGCATGTACTGAGGTGTGTAACATGCCCTGGTAGTGAATTACAGCCATTTTCGTTTTTCACTGCTGAGAGGCTATCTTGCCCATAGGACAGAATGGGGGAGGCTGTTTACATGCCTATCTTCCCATAAGGGCAAGATTGAAAATCCAAGTTTGGTATCTTTGTGTTCAGAATTTAATTATACATCTTTTTAGCAAGATGGTTTTTAAATTCACTGTGTGAGAATAGCACTTTTTAGATAGCAGCTATTCTCCGGTCTAACCTTCCTGTGTGCTGGTTGGCTGACTGGTGTCATGTGATGGGCTAGGTGGCTCCAGGAGTCTGGATGAGTCAGCAGCAGGGTGAATAGGGAGATCTGCTTTAGATGGGTGGGAGGAGTAGCCCCTGGGTTTGAGTAGGGCTGCCTCTGCCAGCACAATGCTGGCTCCACCCCCTGCTGGCCAGGCTGAGGACTCTGCCTCTGTCAGCACAAAGAAGGCTCCACCTCCTGCTGAGCGTCTAACAACCCTGCCCCTCACTCTGAAATGAACCAGGTGCTCCAGGGCAGAGCACACCCAGGAACCGGTTTGAGCAGGGGAATCCCCCCACTGAAACAAAGAGACAAAGACTTGGAGGGGTATAAGAAGAGGACCCCAGACACCTAAACTTTAGATCACTTTGGAACTAAGAAGAAACCTCTGCCAAGGAGAAAGCTGAAAAGAACTGAAGAGGAGAAGACTGCCTGCTTGCTGTTTTGCTTTGCTGCCAAGGAGAGAAGAAGGACTTTGCTGTGTCCCCTTCTTTTGATTCTGATCTCCAAGGGCCTGAGAAGAGCTGGCTCCCTGTTAAGAAGTCCCAGGAACAAAAGGACTTCACCACCAGCTCCCCTGGAACTCTGCTGAGGGAGTTCTGACCTGCCTTGGAGTGCTTGCCCAGTCTTGGGGCCTCAGGAGGTCGTTTGCTGTGTTTGGGAGCTGGGAAGCAGAAGCGTGAAAAAGAGTAACTGGTACCCAACGCATCATCCGATTGCGTGTCGCAAGAACGAGAGTGCGAGGAGAATTTCATCGCGGCGTCATCGCAGCACCCGGAGTCCCCGCATCGCCGAGTGCGTCGAGCATCGTTTCGGTGCGAGAAGATTCCTGATGCTGCGAGGGACGTCGCAGAACCAGTTTGCGGGCCGCACCACTGCCGGTGCGTGAAAGTATCCAGTCGCTGCGTGTGTCGATGCAGAGTCCCGTCCCGTGACGCATCGAGGGTTGCGGCGCCAGAAGTCAACGCCGCGCCGCGCACCGCGACGCATCGAAGGTTGCAGCGCCAGAAGTCCGCGCTGCGCCGTGCATCGCGCCGCACCGAAGATCGTCGCATCGTACCTGTGCGTGAAGCTTCCCCCTAAGAAACCTACGCAACGAAAGCCAAAGTCATCGCATCCTCCCCCTACAGATCGGAGCCGGCGCATCCACCTCTGCTGCGTGAAGCAGGGCTGCTGCAAAGCCTCCCCAAGATCTCAGGAGTATCGCATCGCCTTTGCCATCTTCCTTGTTATAGCTTTGGGGAACCTTATCGCAACTACAGGTACTGTTGGGCACGAGAGTGTCGCATTTTGTGCATTGAGAGTCGCATTGTGCAGGACACTGACTTTTACATCCTGGAGTACTTTCTGCAAACTCTTGAACTATCTTTAAAGTAATCTTTTAAATTGTATGTTGGTTTTTCTGTAGTATTTGGTCTTGTGAAGCTTTTAGTAAAGATACCTTATTTTTCTAAAACTGGGGTGGAGTAAATCTGTGGTGTTTTCACTGTGTTACTGTGAGTGTTGGTACAAATACTTTACACATTGCCTTTGATAGCCTAGACTGCTCAGGCCAAGCTACCTAGAGGGTGAGCAGGGGTTATCTTAACAGTGTATCCCCCTTTCCCTGACTAGAAGCAAGGGTCCCTACTTGGACAGAGGTACCTACCCTGCCAACTAGAGAGCCCCAGATCTAACAGCGCATCACTGGTTTGGGTGGCCCCAGAGGGCCGATCAGTCATTGTGGCCTCAGGAGTGGGCACACCACTTCTCCCCTCCTTCCCAGCCCTGCTCAGAGCAGCCCCGAGCAAACCAACCCCTTCTGCTTTTTGCAGTGCGAGAAGCAGAAACATAAAATGCTGCATCATGCATCCAGCAGGGTGGTTTTATGCCTGGAAGGATACACTAATGTGGGTTTGTTGCTGCAGAAGCTGGAAGTGCAGGGTCTAGGCTGCATGCTGCCCCAGATGTCCACGATGTCTGTGGGATCCGCGGTCTCAACCCTCAAAGGGCTGGGAAGCCTGGTGGAGCAATTGTGCCTGCTCTTGATAGTATTGGAAGCTCCTTCCAAACCCTTGGAGGGGGTGAAATTGCTGGTGAAACTGGCAGAAAGACCTATGAAGTGTGCTGTGGCCCTACTGTCATCAAATCACTCAAGGGGCAAGTCTGCCTTCCCGCAAATAGGTGAGAGCTGTCAAAGGTCCTATATATCAAAGTAGACTAGACATCTCCGGAGAAGCTTGTAGACCTCATCTAGACATATCTTCAGAGTGCCACACTGGTGCCTACTGCTCTGGTGAGGCAGTCAGTGGTGTTGAGTACACATTGTATTGTGAATTTGGTTGCATCACAACCATTCTGAATAGCCTGTGTGATGGAAGGTCTGATGTCTTCAGGGACAGCAGGTAGGACCTGGACCACAGAGTCCCACAGAGCATTGGAACAGCTGCCAAGTAGGCAACCTATATTAACTGAGCACAGGGCAAGGCTAGCAGAAGAGAACATACCTTTATCAAACCCCTCAATGGGCATAGATTTACGGTCCGGTGGAGTAGTGGAGAATGTGTCTGGGTTGACCCTACAGGTGTATGCCTGCACCACTCAGATTTCTAGCATTGGATGCTGAGTTAGAAAAGCCAGATCCAATGGAACAAGGCGATGGTGCTGGGCAAGATGCTGACTAACAGGGAGTCCAGAGCACGCTTCGGCCATGGTCTCAGTGGGGTATCCATTTGGCCTCCATTAAAAGGAAGCAGAAGTGCTTGCCCGGCTGAAGAACGTCAGTCAAAACATTTCTTTTTTCCCTCATGGTTGGTAACTGGAGGTCTAACACCTCTGCAGTGATTCATATTACCACAGCGAAGGAGGCACTTTCTTCAGTGGAAGGGCCAGCAGGAGAGCTGAATCCAGATACTGGCATCCATAGGCATCCTGCAAATTCTCATACCAATGGTCTTCAGTGGATGGGGGCTCCATATATCCCCCATCATCATGTTGGTCCTTATCTGAGTCCATGCCAAAGAAATTATAAAGAACCTGTGCTCGGTATTGGGAATAAGGCAATATGTCAGGTTTTGATGGGTTGCCAGGGCTGGAGCCTGGAGGGACCAGCTAGCAGCGTCAGCCGAGGTCTAGGTGAGTTTGGGTCAGAATCCAACAACACTATGTATAGTGCTTCATCATGTGACATTGATGGCTTCAGCATCTGTGTCGATGCTTAAGGGCCCAGTAAGGATGGTGGCGTCAGGACCAAAGTCAGCACTGGAACCTGTGTGAAACCTGCAGCGGGTCCAACTAGCACCAAGGGAGGGCCAGCCCGCAAAGTCCCAGTTGGAGGTATTCATGGTTCCTTGGGTTCCGGAGGCAAACCAGAGGAAGCCAGTAGTGACAAATATATGCAGCATGGCTTCAATGAACTGTTTTATCAGCTACAAGGCTGCTGATGATCCTGGAAAGTAAATGAACACCGGGACTCATTCCAAAGCCATCTATGAAGGAGATCGAGTTTAGGAGAGAGACCGGGAAGAATGGGGAATAACATTTACCGATGCCCTCCCTGCGTCGCATACCCGACGTCACACTAGATCATTCACACACAATCATTGGTGGGGCCCATAACACCAACACTCATACGTCTCTCCCACGAGTCTGCACACACAGGAGGGATGAGTAATTCAAGCGCTGGACATGGTGGGGGAATACCTTATATAACCTATAGGCAGAAAAATTTATTTTACAAAATATACATCATTATCCTTCGCCTATAGATCCCTAATCTCAAACATCAAGGCACTCCACCCACTTGGTCAATGGACCATTTTAGTTGGATTGGTTGATGGTGATTTAGAACCAGCTAAAACACAATTTAAGACTCAGGATCCTTATTTCCCTTAATGAAACCACAAACTCATATTTCTTGTTAATCAATATTTGTTTATCTAAATTTTCATAATGATTATTCTTTGCATTTGTCTCGTCAAAGTTTAGAGTTTTAGATCAATTCAAATAAAATCGCAGAACATCATATTTACCTAATCTGGCTATTTGAAGTCCTCTAATTCATTGGCTCTGCATAACCAAAATTTGTCGTAAATTGTCCGAAAAGGCAGGCCAAAGCTCAACGTCCTCTACTCAACATGCTACAGTACCAATTTATCAAAGGACCAGAAGTCGTGCAAGCACATATCTTAGCCCGTGGATTTTTAGAAAAAGTTTGTAGTCATCAAGCAGTCGGGCAGCATCTGGATCTTCGGGAAAGGCGCCACAACGAACGTGGAAAAATGATGAATGGAAAAAGAAAAAGCCGCTATACTTCCCTATTCTACTACCCTCTTTTATAATAGATTATGTCAAACAAGATACAATATTCAAATTTAGAACAGTCGTGATTGGCTGGTTGAGATCGTACGACCACTATCCCAAGATTTTCAGTACAGTTCGAGGGGCGAGGTCATTGGTTAACAAAGTATCGGCTTGTTCCGGTTTACTGTAAGGTTGATTGTTCCCGTATCTTGGCGAGTATCCCGTTTAGTCTCCTTGACCGGGGAAAGTCTGTGCAAAGGTCGCTACGAGGTTTAGGAGATTTCTTGCACATGCGCAGCTCACTTCGCGCCTCATGAGACAGTGGACACTTCAGCGTGTGGTGTCAGCGGCCATCTTGGATTTAGGCCCAATGCCAACTTAAGCGAAACAAACACAAAAGAATAATTAATTCATGGAATTGGTCATCCTAATGTTAACCCTTGCTAATCCCTCTATGTGCTTGTATTTATCTAGCATATAGCGACATTTAAAGCCATTATATTCACCTTTTCGATCCAATCAGGAACGCAAACATCACAAAAGCAACATATATCATGCAATATTCTATTACCACATATGCTATTGTTAATATGTGTACAGATTTTAGTTATAAGAGTTATTTAGCCATGCAAATCCCATGTGTAGTTCAAGTTTTAATAATGTTGATTAGTATACTTGCAATACTCGTTTAATAATATTATAGTTAATAGATTATATAATTAGTATTTTTATGCAAAAATAGAGGAGGTATACAAAATTTTGCAATACCTGCTCCATCACCCACACAGCTTCTCTGGAGTTCAAGAGTGGCTGGAACTTCTTGTGTTTCTTTTGTGATAAACCTGAAGACTTCAACTGTGACAATAATCTGCCATAGGAACGAGAGCAGAAACAGGACCTTCCTTTCAACCTCGACCAACATGGAGTTTTCTGGTGTTTGGTGATGTACAACTTCGCTTCACAATCCTATATGGCTTTTGGGTTCATCTAGGTACATGGTTGCCGGCACTGGCGTCGTGCCCCAATCCCAAGCCCCATACATACTTGGTGGGGTTACGTCACATGCGTCTGTTTTTGACAGTCCCTATAAGGATTAACCTCTGTAGTTTTCGGAGGTGACATTTTCCGTTGAACACTGATTAAAAAAAAATTGGTTAGGAAAGAATCTGGTAGTGTGGAAAGAAAGGAACTGACATTAGCATGCAAGGTTGACGCTTATATGCAACTCTGCACATCACTGCCGGAGCGCAACGATGTTGGAATGGAGCAGCATGATGCAATGTACCAGTGCTCAGGGTGTACTGCTTGAAACTTTGCAGATTGTGTCTGGTGAGGAATCTACAGCTAGAAGTATCTATCAAAATATGAAATTATCAACCATCTAGTGCTCTGATGGCCAATGCATTTCGTACTTTGCATACTTCTTTTCTTAGATACATCCAAGAAATTTCTGTAAAGTACTGCCGTCCTCCTTAAAGAGGATGCAGTTCACTCTAATAGATCATGATATTGTGAGTCTTCGCAGGAAGAAACTAAGCCTCTTTGAGTAAAAAGTTTAAAACTAAATAAGGAAATAATAAAATATTTGAGCTAGTTGTGAATCAGGTTTGACCCATGCTCTAATCTCCCTGCCCTAGTCTGAAAATAGCATTAAGCACGCCTCTCCAAAAGTTTATTTTTAATAACAGGGACCCGAGCCTAGAAATATAGACTGCATTAAAAGCTGGATTTGAGAGAAACGGACAAGGCTGGTTAAGAGCAGTAGGACCATCAGCTTTTACCATCCCAAAAACCGTCAGGAGGGAGCAAGGCAGAATGTTTGTGTAGGCACATAAGAATATAAGCTGTGCTGTCAAATAAATAGTGCTACGCTATGAATTTTGTGGTATCTGTATAGCACTAACTTAGCCAAAAGGCAGTGGGGCGCTGTACTGGGTCAAATTCACCAATGCCCTAAAGGGGTGATAAGAGGGAATTCTGTGGGGAAGTGGAGGACTGTTGGTATCCAGTGCTTCCACCCCTATCCCAGCCTCACTTCTGCTGAATTCTATCAATGGGGTTAGTAAAAGTGACACTCCCAGACTTGGCAGAACAACAATATGTTCCTCTGAGTTACAACCCATTCATTTTGCTTCCAAACCTGGCAATTAAAGAGGGCTCTTGTGTGAGGACTTGGAATGTGCATGTCATCTTCATGAGACATCTGTGGGTCAATTATTTAAATTGCCTTAAAGAGCTGGGAAGAATTTGACCTTACTATGACCGTGTGCAATGACGTTAATCTCGTCCATTTGCACTCCTACAAAAGAGACATACCAGCTTTTAGGTGTTAGAACTAGTCCATACAGAATCCAACGATGCTGTGTCACACTTCTCCGTGCACCTTGTTTGCCAGGCTATATGTGTATGTGGTATGACTTTAACCAGGTTGTGGCTGGACATGTAGACAATGCTTATCTCAACTTGTGTTTGAGATCTCTTTCTACAACACTTGTTTAATGGGTTTGACCCTCAGCGACCTTATATGTGCGATAAAAACTGAAACATTAGACCCAGGCAGAGAGCTACACGGCCCTGTTCAGTTTCAGAGTACAGTTGTGAAACGACATGGGGGTGAGCAGAGGGTTTCAAATGAACTTTCAAATGCTGGGCCTGCACAGAAGTGTGTCTCTTGTTATGTTTCAATTGAAAGTACGCAGCAACGGGTCTCTGGTGAACAAACTCGGTGCGTAATGTCCCTCAGGTTGCTTGGAGTCTTCCTTTGCAGGGACTTCTCAGACGGGAGGCAACCTTCTGGAACTCGGAGTAGAACTGGCGGTTCACAGTGGCATAAATGAAGGGGTTCAGGGCGGCCGGCACGCAGGTCAGAGCCACGGCGAACGTCTGCAGCTCCAAGATTAGCGCGTTCTGCAGGAAAGACACAAAGAAACGACTGAGCATGCGGATAATGTGATGCTCTTCCTCCAGGCTGCTACTAGAGCATGCCATGCTTACTAACTGTGCTGTCTTTAGGGCACAAAATACAAGATTTCAGTCAGTCAGTCAGATTTTCTTTATTCGATGTGCAATAGCAGTCATGAAAGCACAGTATAAATAATTAAAAGAGCTAAAAATCTTTGCAAATACATGCGCTGTCCATAGGCTACAAATTCATAAATAAGCATAAAATTCCCCTTCTAAAAATCTATCTGAATAGCAGCATACATTAAAATTATCTTAAAATAGAAACATGAGAAATATCTAATAATACGACACAAGTGGTTGTAGGTGAACTGTAAGGAGGCTCATCCTAATAAAACCTGACAAAAAACAACTCAATGTTAGGGTCCGCTTTGTTGGTAGGAAATAAAGGGGCCACCTAGATCCATTAATCTAATCATCATCATCATAAAAATCTTTATACAATTTACGTAAATAATCTTGAAGGGCATAGTATTAAGAAAACATATTATTAAAATAACATTGTAACACAGAATTAATAATATTATCACAAATTAGCAGAGTACACCCCTGTCAGAAACTGAGATGTAATAATATTGAACAAAAGCACCAGCATAAAACAGAAAGAACTTCCTGAACAATTTAGTTATTGTTTAAGTATTTGTATCAGGCATTTATATGTTTTAGCTTGTGTCACGTATAGTGTTATAAAATACAGAATCAATGCAGGACAAAGTTTTACAAAGCATGTTATATTTCTTATAAAATAAAGTAATTCTCTGCTGAGTGCAGAAACCTGGAGAACTGGCCATTCCAACACGTGGAAATTGATTAACTATAATATGCTCTGTTAAAACACATGGACATTGAATGACTCTAATATTGTCTGGGCACTACATCTAATAATGAACATCGGCTTCATTTGAATGGGGTGTTGCACCTCACTTGAAAAGACTGTACTGCCAATGCAAAAAGGTTGGGCAACCTTGCTTGTTCAGTGATCACAAAAGACACACCCTTGATGTCAACCAGGCCTTGAGCCGAGGGTCGACACGTTCTACCCACTATTGTCAAAGGGTAGGCACTGTCGACTCTGCAGCAAAGCTGGCCACTTTCTAGCAGAGTGCCAGATTCCTTTCCTACTTCTCCCGGAATTCACAGAAATATGCTGAACTCATCCAGTGTTATTTTCTGACACCAGGACACTTTCAGCAGCGCCTGCACATTGGCTGCTTTTGTTCCAAGCAGCAATGTGCATGCGGGGAAGGGACTTATCAGATCCCAGCTTAGCCCATAAGAAAAGTTGGAGTTAAGGGACCATTAGGCCTCTTTATGTTTCAAGATGGAAGGTATCCACCTCCTTCCACCTCCTGAATGGGAGCTATTGGGAACCTCACACCTAGATGCAAAGGAGGGGAAACAAAGGCTGACATCTTATCACTTCACAGACACTTAAGAGAGAAATGCTTTTGACTTTGTTTAATCCCTGTATATAAGAGATATGCATACACTGTAAGAATGTAAGATGTGGCGGTCGCCTCTGCATTTACACAAATTACAATTTAAATACCACTATTTTGTTTTATATATTGTATAGCACTTTAGCACTACCCATCCTAATGCAGGTTGTCAGTGCCTTACATCACACGTACAGATTATACATTGACAAGACATTATATGTATGTAAATCAATGTGTAGGATGTATTACATAAGACAGTGAGGGTTACAAGGTGTAGGAGCCACATGTCCTTCATACTCACTGTGCTATATTAGAAGGATTACAATGTATGAACTGCAAATTACAAAATGATCTCTGTTTTACAAGCACTAACCCACTTACCTATTAATATAAAATTTAAATCTGTCATCTGCGTGTTACATAATGTGCTTTGCAGGAGACATAATAACCCTCAATGGTACTTTGATTCAAAACTAGGACTAGGCAAAACAGAGATCTCGCCAGCAATTACGTTATCCTTATTATTCTTTGAGATTTATATGACAAACAAAGATCTCTTCTGTAGGTGCGTTAACTCCATAAAATATTTTAAGATATAGACATTGCAACCAATTAAGCAAAACAGTTTTACTGCCATATTTCCCCTTATTGCCAATTTCTTTGTTGCAGGGTTTGAAAGTGTCAATGTATAAATTGAGGCTTAGATTTTGCGTCAGGTTGCATCAATATTTTGGCACAACCCCAATGCAAAATCTCATTTGTCAAATATTGTAATGCGCTCAAATATAGTCATGACAGACCTGCTAATCATATGTGAGGTCTTAAGATCTGATGTCACTTCCTGCAAGCTCATGTGTTTGGATGCCACTTACTGTGTTGCCTCATACGATGTCACTTCCTGTGATGCCACATGCAATGTCACACGCGTTGATGCCAAATGCGATGTCACGCGCGGTGATGCCACGTGCGGTGATGTCACACAGATTCTGCCTAACTTGGTTGTGGAAATGTGTAATATTTTACTTAGCATAAGCAACAGCCATTTTGGCTGTGGTGTCCATTTCATTTCCTTCGTTATTCTCCCGTCCTCTGCTGCTCGTCTTTTCACTCTGCTTGTGTTATCTATTTTAGTTGACTTCCTGACTGAGCTAAAAGTAATGTATGTGCTGAGAGTTTGTATCTGCCAGTGCACCTGGTCTTAGATGTTAACTGTCGACCATTTACTGCTGCCATAAGCGTTACTGCTCCCCCTCCTACTTTGCTGACCATGTAGTTATTCATCTGCCCTTGTTTGATGATCATTTCAACGGACCAGTTCCCTGGCACCTCGTTGGCTAGGACCGTAACAAGTCCTTCTGGCTACCAGAACTGCAGTGTGAGTGACCAACCAGAAGAATTGGGTGCATGCCACCCATTGTCGAAAAGTCCTGCATGCCCTCGTGAGCCCAGCTGTGTTGACAGACCACCGCGACATCCTGGTCACCGAGAAAGGACGAGCTGTGTCACCTGAAAGACCTAAGGAAGTCTTCCTGGACCACACGATCCCTGGTACATTAGATATCTGCTTCGATCTAGGAAGAAAGACATTTCATCGCAGAAAGAGACTGTTTGAGCCACTGTCCTGGACGGTTAAAGACTGACTACAAAGGGGGGTAGCCTATTAGTGACTACTCGTCTCAGCGTTAGTGAAGAAACCAATGCCTGCTCAGGACTTAAGGGCACCATCTGTCTTGTTGTTTACCGATGAAATGAACATGCCGGAGGAGAAGAAATCGAACGCTGCAAAAGTCTGAAGTAAAAATATGATGTTCGCTATTGAACTTACTTTGTCATCATTGCTGTAATAATGTGGGTTGTAGAGGAAGTAGCTCCGGCTCGAAACTTATTGACTGCTACTACTCCTGTCCCCACCGAACATTATTATTTTACTCTTCCCTATCATGAACAGAAGCACCGAATGTCGTATCTCAATAACACTTTCATACAAATGTTGCATCATACTCATAATGCTACGAACATTACCGACTGCTGGGTATATGGAATGATGCCAGCTCATCAGAAGACGGGAGGAAAGCCTTTAATTCCCTTGCCATTCTCGCATAATGGCTCCGGTAGAGCCTGGTTTGCACTGTTGTGGGCCTCCGAAATTGCTAATATTACTCTAGCTGATGTAGGAGGACTTAATGCAAAACTTAATCATAATTATTGCAATTCTCTTCTCTTGTTGTTTATGTATCCAATGCGGGCCAATGCTTTGTTCTCTCTGTATTTCCACTTCTACTACTTGTCTACCATCTTAAAACAAATGTCCAAAATGTAAATGCCCGTTTAGCAATAGACCGACAAGTCAGCGATATAATGCTAATTGATATACATGATGTTTATCGTACCCCTTTTAAAGCATAAGAAAATGTCTTAGCTTATGCTAAAAGGGTCGTCTGTGGAAATGACCAACTCCGAAAGGAGACTACTAAGAGCCACAGAAAGACACTGGTGGAATAACCCTTCTACTACCCTCCGCGAACAACTCAGAACAGCCCGCAGGAAGTACAACAATCATATCAAGATCAAAAAATCCACGTTTTTTCGCTCTGCGCTGGACAGTGCAAAAATAGACCCAAGGAGCTCTATAACATTATCAGGCAACAAACCTCCAAGCCCGCTACATCCTCAATACAGGCGTCCAAAGAACTTTGCAACAACTTCGCCAACTTCCTTAATGACAAGATCAGCAAGATCGAACTCTCACTGGACACCAGCAGCACCCCCCACAAAGAGCAGCATGGTGCGGGCATTTGATAATGCTCCCATACCCACTAACAAATCCTGGCTAATCTTCCACCCCATTCAAGAAGCTGAGATAGTCAAACTTATCTCCACCTGCAAACCCTCTTCTCACGCCCTAGACCCTATACCCCCCAACTGACCAAAAAACTGAAACTCTCCCTAGCACCGCACGGTGCACGATCATAAACACCTCCTTGAAAAATGGAGTTGTTCCAGATTGCCGTAAAGTGGGGCAAGTCACGCCACTGCTGAAAGAAACCGGCCCGGAAAAAAAGGATTTGAACAACTTTAGACCCGTCTCCAACCTTCCTCTTCTATCCAAAATCCTAGAAAGATGCGTACTCCAACAACTAACCCAACACCTGAACAACATCGACCTCCTTGACTCCCATTAGTCTGGCTTTAGAAAAGGATACAGCATTGAAACTGCGATCCTCAACATCATCGACGATATCCACAAACCACTCGACCATTGCTGCCTCCTCATTCTCCTAGACCTATCGGCAGCTTTCGACACGGTAGACCACAAACTTCTTATTAAGGCTCTCCAAGAAAGAGCCAGACTTGGCGAGGTGGTCCTCAAATGGTTCTCATACTTCCTACACAACCGCACCCAAAGAATCAAAATCAAAAACTTTGCATCCGACCTGCATCCAGTCAACAAGGGAGTCCCGCAAGGTTCAGTGCCCTCCCCGCAACTTTTCAACATTTACATGGAACCCCTCACCAAACTACTCAAAAAAGCCAACATCCACTTCCATCTTTATGCAGACAATACGCAGATCTACCTGGAAACCTCCTCCATCAAGGACATCCAAAGACTCAATGACATACTGAGAGACGTCCAACACTGGCTGTCTAGAAACCACCGTAAACTACATCCTGATAAAACCGAAATTCCCCTCATCTCGAACAAAGAGGAGAACCTCCAAATTGCTGAATGGCTCAAAGCTATCGATGAGCTCAACGGGAACCTCACCCTGGCTTACTCTGTCAAATCACTAGGTATCACACTAGACTCGAAACTGGAAATGACCTCACACATCAAGAACTCAGCTAAGAGTGCCTTCCTTAACCTAAAACTACTGAACAAAATAAAACCTTTCATCCCACCCAATGATCTCAAACAGGCCACCCAAGCATTGGTGTTGTCAAGAATAGACTATGGAAATGCAGTCCTCTCAGGATTAGCAAAATCACATCTTGCTCCCCTCAAAACAACGCTCAACGCTGCAGCCAGAATGGTCACCGGAATCAAGAAATTTGATCCCATTTCTCTGACACTTAGAGAACTTAAGTGGCTCCCAGTGGAAATGCGGGCTAGCTTCAGAACAGCCTGCCTCACACACAAAGCCTTGCACACCGGCAAACTCGAATATTTGGCAGCCAAACTAAAAAAAGCCGGTCAGACCAGGAACCTCAGGAGCTCGAACTTTCTTCTACTTATTCTGCTAAAAACTCTAAAACCAAAAACTGCTGCTCGATCCTTTGCCGGGAGCGCGCCCAAAATCTGGAACTCTATATCCCCCCCACACCAGAACTACTCCCTCTTTTGCAAAATTCAAAAGCCAGCTCAAAGTCCTGTTCCTCGACCCCTCCCTAGAGAACCGATAGGAGCAGCCGGAGAGTGGAAGCAGACACCTCTCACAGCTTCAACTCTATGTCCGCAAGCCTCATACCTGAAGTCGCCGCCAATTGACCTACACTATTACTGTATTTTGTGATTCTTTGCATTGTAACTGTTGTAAAGCGCTCCGATACCCTCGGGTCAGGCCAGCGCTATATAAAACTTCTTAAATAAAAAAATATAAATGTGTAATATTTTACTCAGCATAAGCGACAGCCATTTTGGCTGTGGTGTCCATTTCATTTCCTTCGTAATTCTCCCGTCCTCTGCTGCTCGTGTTATCTATTTTAGTTGACTTCCTGACTCAGCTAAAAGTAATGTATGTGCTGAGAGTTTGTAGCTGCCTGTGCACCTGGTCTTAGATGTTACCTGTCGACCATTTACTGCTGCCATAAGTATTCCTGCTTCCCCCTCCCACTTTGCTGATCTATTCATCTGCCCTTGTTTGCTGATAACTATTTCTAAAACTTGTTCTTCCTATTTCTGTTCACATGCTTACATTGCAGAAAACCGGTATAAAAGGGACACAGTTTGTGAATTCAGTGTACTACCTCCTGCAGCACTTGAGAGTGTTGTGTGGATGTGGTCCCACTCATGAGTGATTAATAAACTTGTTATTTATTCCAACTTCGGTGCCGATCTCTATTTTGTTCGTCTCTGGACCCGTGGACAAGAAGGTGACCCTGGACCAGTGTACCCACTTTTAGGCATATTTCCCCATGGTGAGTCCCCCCACTTCTGTTTTTTTAGGACATGAGGCCTGATGTCTCCCAAACATGGTATTACTTCTCATGCACGTGCCATTTCCTTTGAATGGCCAAATCTGTTTTAAAACTGTTTGTTTGATTTTTCTACATACAAATAACAATACCTGAACAAGCATGGTGCGCAAATTACCTTCACACTCACATCTGCAGGTTTTAGGCATTGTGAAGCTAATACTGCAGTGAAAGTCTTCTGCCTCTAGAACAATCGGGCTGGCATCTTACACTAGCACAGAGGCCACAAATTAAAATCTCCCTTGTGCGCTCACGTAACTCTAGTTCTGACTCTTCAGGAGTTTGTTACCCTCTCTAGTGAGACTACCATTAGCGGTGTTCATTTCTGGAGCTAAGAGGCACTGGAGAGCTCCCCACAGCTTGGGTGAGGATTCATTGTTTTGAATTTTGGAATAAAGATTCATCATTTTGCATTTTAGAACTCTGGGATTGCTTTGAAGCCACAAAGCAAGTACCCAGGGGAGAAGGTGAATCCCTTTGTGGAAGACTGGGAAAGGAATCCTGGGAAATCTATTAAGATGTATTAAATCTCACCACCAATTACTGACTGGTTCGCCTTAGAAAACACCCTGCTTGGCCTACTCAAAGTAGAGAATCTGTCAGCAACAGAAATGGAAAATAGATTTCTCGGTCTGTTTATTTCACAGAAGCATTCCTGCCTGCCTAACAGATTTTATTGGAGAGATTTGCCTTGTGGTTTGCCAAATTTCTGCTTCCTCCATTTTGCCCCGGGACTGGTGACACCGGGTCTTTCCAGTGAATGCTGTTGGCAGCTGTCAAACATTCTTCCTGAAGGTAAATGGAGGGGAAGGTCCTAAGACAAAGGAAGATGTTACTTACTTGATCGAATTCCAGCTGACCAGCAAGGACATTTCTTGGGGACCTAGAAATTGTATTGTCATGACCACTTCAATTGAGTGTAATGGAGCGAAGTAGCTCTAAGTAGCTGACCATTTTTCATTTAAGTACCAGAGCTGCCAGAACCTGTAGAAAAACTCTACACTTTGTAACAAAAGATAAGTTACAGCAGAAGACCAAGGGCAAAATACAAATACTCTCTGAAAAAAGCTGGATTCTTTATGAAAGCCAGGTTTCCTTCCTGGCTGTGATTGTTTGTGCCCTGTGGAAGCTCTGAATCGCACGGTTTCACAATGAGAACCAAGCATAGCATTCACAATGGTTTTGTTCAACACTTCAATGACCTGCGTGAGGTTTTAGGCTGTGGTGGGATTTCCTGAACATTGTATTCACTTCTTGGATACCTCACCAGGCACAGTCTTCAGATTTGTTCCACTGGCAAGATTTTACTTTTACATATACCAGGAATTCCTCATATAGGCCAGGTTACCACTGCTGGTGATTACTGTTTTTAGCCTGTGGGAGTTCTGTCACAGGTCACATGAAGACTGTGGCCTGATAAATTGTATCCTAACATGCTGACTTCCTACTCCTAGGCTACATAATCAGACTGTTCAACAATGGGACAGCGTAGTAGATCACGATTATTATTCAGAATCTTCTTGCAGTGGAATACTATTTGCATGCATGCCAGGTTTTATCATTTAATTTTCAAATACAATAAATGTAGAACCCAAACCCCCGACAATCACCCTGCTTTCCTCCGCCCTGGCTGTTTCGCTGACAATTTTCTAACCCTAACTGCTAATCTGGTATCGACAATTTGAACCAATTATCTGTTTATGCACATGCCATACAGTTCCAATCAACAACGCAATATTTTGTATGTTATAACAATGAAATCTACAACTTGTAATGTCCAAAACTAGTTTTCAATAGGAACATCTGGGATTCAGCCTCTTCCTAGTCGCCTGGTTCCATATGGAAACAAAAAGGACAAAACCGCATTTCGCAGAATACATAGTTTGCCAGAATTTTGACCTTAAATAAAACTTCCCTTCAAAATGTTCAATCAATAATTAATTCCCAAATACAGCCAAACCCTACCCCCTGCAGATTTTAGGACTGGGATGATCCTAATTCCATTCCTGGAATATAAGGGTCAGGTTATCCTGGAATATCTGGGGTCATGTGATTGGCAGTGGGAAACATGCAGATCTTACTTTTTTTCAGCGAGATATTTATGTAAGGTCAAGATTTTAGTGGCCTATGTGTTGCAGCGTATATTTGTCAAAAGGTGTTTTTGCTGTCAGTGTTGTTGCCTCTGTCAGGCATCTATAATTGATCGTGAGAGAAGAGTACTCCTGAAAGAAACTGGCAACTGATAATCATTAAATTGAACACACTCTCTTCCTTTTGGGAAAGTGCGTTAATTAGAGGAAGCAGCATGTGGTGCGTGCTATTTCACTGTGTTAAAGAAACAAAATGTAAGCAACGCCCAGCAAGCCGCCTAATGGAAATTAACGACGTGAACCTAGTAGATAATATTGGATGACGTAATTTTAATAAACCCAAAGGCGGATACTCCCACGGGGCAGCCCAATTACCCAATTACGCTACAGCCCAATTACCCAATTACGCTACAAACGATACCTGACACGCAATGCTCATCATGTCTCTTTGGTGACTGCGCGTCAACCAGCTTGCGACAAAAAGCCACAATTGTAATTACATGTGAAAGTACCGAATATTCATTGAACTAATTCGATGGCTTGCGTAAGTGTTTACTCTCATTTCATTTATTATTGGTGACGTCTACGGTGTCTAGAGGTAGTAAAGATGCACCCTAAAACTCATGGTAAACAAGCAGAAATGATCGTCTTACACACTTTCTCCCTAATGCTCTTTATATAAAACCTCTATCAAAGAAATTATCACATTCTTTCATAGTTTCAAAAAGTTTTTAATTTTGATTAAAAGCAGTTACATGTTTACAAACATTAATCCTAAAAGATTGGTTAAATTAATTCCTACAGCTCATGGAAGCATCATTAGGTTTAATTTGCTGGTTTTTGGCATGAATACAGAACTACTCCTTGACAAAAAGGCATGGTGTGAGTAATGGGGGTGGGCGTGTCCCCAGACAACACACAGGGACCCTATCTTCGGCATGTGCACTGGCTCAGCATAGAACCGAGCTACTGTTTTTTTTACATCTAAGGCGTGTAAAGTTCATACATATAACTCAGAATTTCTTGAACTTTAAACAGAAGAATTTGGAAACAGTGAGCAGAGATGCAATATTCCCTCATCCAAAGAGTACAACACTGGGTAAAAGGTAGAGAGCACAGATAAATGAACAGTACGACACTTCCAGAGCAAGATTTTCTCACATACAAAGAGTAGGTATACCATGAGCTGCCACAGGAGTGAAAATATCAGTGGCAGCTGCCATGGAATAGTACAGGTGAGGCGTCAGAGGGTAGAAAAACAAATTCACCTACCTGGCTGCCGACCGCCGCCTCTATTCAATCCTCTTTTGTTGACGCATGACGCTGCTGTCACCAGCATGACAGCAGCGTCATGATTGGTCTGAGTGACCTGGTTTGGAGCTCCGACAGGCAGTGGGAGCCTGTGCATGTTGTAGGAAGCTGGCTATGTACATACTACTATACGAAAGTAAGGTGTAGTGTACACAGAGTTCAGTGGATCCGCAGAGGTATAGCGGAGGCTAAATTAGATAATAACTAACAGCTCTATTGGTGGTAGTATGGTCGAGCAGTTATGGTTATCAGAGGGTGTGTTAAGCATTTATTGTATTCACTCAGGCAAGAAATGATGGTACGCACCCAGACAAAATCCAGACCAATTAGGTAAGTATAAAAAAGGTATACTTATGTTTATTTCTAAAACCAAGCAGGACTTGGCACAGGTAGGTAAAATATACTTTCAAATGCAAAACTACACACATAAATGCAATTGTTGTTGACATTGGTATTGTTAAAGGTTTGTATTTGCTTTAAAAACAGTTTGGAATATTTGAAAATACTCTGGATTACTTTGGCATTACTTTGACTACTCGGGGGATATACCTAGATATCACATTGTGGGTCCTACAATACAAAAGGTAAGTAAGACAATTTACGTTTCAAAGTACAGTTACTTTTGTTCCATTCAGAAAACAGGTCAACATAGAACATTTCAGAGAAAAACCATAACATGGGTTCCTTTGGAGAAAAAGAATGTTATCGGTTTGCAGGTAAGTAAACGACTTACAAGGCTGGGTGTCTGGGGTTAGAATCAATGTTTCTCAAGGTGCAAGGAAGCACTTGAGTCGCACCACCAGTGGCACTAGGACGGCGGGGTAAGAGAGCTAAAGCCCAATGGTAGCCAATGGTGCTAGGGCTATGGACTGCTCACGAGCAGGCCACTTGGTTGTGGGAGCAAAGCTCCTGGGGTTAAGATAAGCACTGCATGGGCCAACAATGAGCACAGGAGCTGCACCACCAGCAGCACGGGGGCAGCGAATGCAGGGTGCCAAGGAGCTGCGGGAGCCCTGTTGATTCCAAAGGGGATCTCCAGTTCGGAAGAAAGGTTGCGGGCTCGGTCAAGGAGGTTTCTTACGGCGACCATCAGCAGGAGAGGTAAGTTGGGTTGATGGGGATGAATGGGCACCATCAGTTGGGCCACCCAAGGCAATGGGGCGTCACGTGCAGGGGTGTTTGGAGGTGTCTGGTCTTCTTGGTGAGAAGTCATGGTTGGGGGGATCCCTCAGGTTGAGGGTTCAGGCATCGGGTAGAAGGTCAAGAAAGGTCAGGGATCACCAGAAGCCAGGTCCGGATCGTCGGGAAGACCTCCTCATGGTGTTGGATCTCTCAGGCTGTGGGCGTTTGGTGCAGAGTGGTGCAAGACCGCGGATCCAGCTGGGTTCAGGATCTGTGTTGGAGTCTTTGGTTGAGCAAATCCAAGTCTCACTGGAGACAGAGTCTTTTTGGTGAAGGAAAGGGAGGTCTTCTGAGTTCTGGATGGCTGCTGGACACACCAGTGTTTCGCTGGGTGCAGGTGAAAGTTGGAACAGACCAGTAGGGCTGGGGCAAAACCACTTGTTGTCCTCTTCTCACTTGTTCAGCTCAGCTCTTCGGTCCTTCTTTTTTCTTCTTCTCGTATCTGAGGAGGCAAGGCTCAGGGTCGCCCCTAAATACTAAAGGGTGTTTAAAGGGGAGGGCAGGTTGGGACCAATGGGTCCCTTCCTTGGGGTGAGTACACTCTCTATTATGCCACCCTCCAGTGGGAGTGGGGCATGAGCCTCTCTTTGATTGACTTTGTCCCGTCATCTTCAAGATGGAGGGGACTGAGATGTGTGCTTAACCTCACCTCCCCCACCTGAGGGGTGGGGTTGGCAAAGGTGGGCACACCTCTGCCCCTAACTTAGGGGAAGAACAGTTCTGGGTTTTGACTTAATGGCAGCAAGGCCAAGTCGACTAATAAGTACCAAACAAAATGCCAATGCTGCACAAGGCTTTTGCCTAACCTTTTTCGTGTGTATTGACTGAAACAATCACATTATTGACTGCTTTTTCGGTCAGAAGTAACTCAATTACATTACATTTTCATTTTTCAACATCTAATATTTCATAGTCCTAAACTGCACTGTGATTTCCACAATACCCTTGTTTTTCAATTTATATATAACAGTTTTATAAGTTTTTGACACCTTCTAAAAATACAAAACTTGGCAAAAAAACATTCAACTCTTCAGCATTCATACGCACTCCCACCCATTCATATTATTCATTATATACAAAACAAACTAAGTGAAAACGTGTCAATGACACGTGTAGGCCATCCAGAAAAATTTGTACTCTCGTTGTATAAACTCTTTCTTTCTTTAGAAAAAAGTCTTTTTGACAATTGGTTGGCCTTAACTCGTAAGGTCTACGCGTTTCGGAACCCTTTTCTTGCTGGGATCCTCGTCAGGACCAATGTACTGAAATAAATGAACAAAAGATTTTTTAACCAATGTCCTGTCTCTATATGTCTCTGGTGACTGCGCTATGTTTAAAATTCTCACCTGCAATTTAAATGCAGTCTGTGCCTCGCAGGGGAAGGAGATGTGCTAAACGTCTACCTCTGTCTGCCAAGCCAAAAAATTCTGCCTGTCAAGCCAAACGGATACAAGAAATACAATCAACTACTGCCGTCCTCTCAAGACAACAAAGGTTTCAATTCTCTTAAAGTCAAAGTCTGTCTGTTTTATTGTTTGGCGCTTACTTTTGGTGTGCGTCGAGGTGCAGAGTCTCTGAAGTCACGGTTCCAATTACATCCGACTCCTCGATGTAAATGATGCTGACACCGCCCGTGTGTTAAATGGCTTCAAAGTTGCCAGTTGTATTCGTTACACTACGTATCAAAAAATGAAAACAACACTCGTAAACGATGTGTCTAAAACCCAGTTGGAAGTTCTGTGCACAGAATCGCGGTTGGTTATTGCCTTACCTCAATGAAACGAAATTCCCGCGTCTCGGTGGGGTTCTCTCACGTAGCTGCTATGCTCTGTTTCTACTTCCGTCAAGGTTCGTTCTTGAGTGTTTGTCGCGTCACGTGAGGTCATGACGTTGGGGTGGTGGCTTCTGGGAAATGTGGTTCTTAGATGACACTGACCTCTTTTTTCACGCAAAACTACTTTATTTAGTCTATCAAGTGGACAACAGTAAAAGACGTTATGATGTATGTTATACAGATCGCTACTGCGTTCTTGGCGTGACCTTTTGATCTCTAATGTAATGAAGACGCCACTTGTCTTATTGAACCCGTTTTAAACTGAGAGAAAGACTTTTTTATTTTATTGTCCAAATATGTGAGCGTGTTTCCACTGAGCTGTAGTCGGCACCTTTGTGAAACTGTGGTTCATGTTCCTGTCGGTCTTTTTAGTTCCTTTTTGTCTAGTCCAACTGTTGTCCATAATTTTTCAGTTCTCTGAACAGATAATGTAGATCTGATGCGAAGCAATTAACACCATGTTGGAATTCTCTGCTTTGGTGTTGGTTCACTTTTTGATCTCCTAACCTAGTGAAGGTTTTTTGGTGAATATTTTATTATATTGGCATATTGCTGTATGGGCGCTCCCATGGGTGATGTCAAATGACTGTCAGCTTCCTTTCTTCTAACTGTTCTTATAAGTTGAAAATTTCTGAAAGTTCATTGAGCCCATCAACTGAAGTGTTGAATTTAATAATCGACATTGCTTCCCGTCTCAATAGTTTTGAGACCAGATCCCCACCTCTGGCGTCTTTTTCGACTTTGGAAATAATTGTCCATTTCAGATCTCTTTCTGTATGGTTTTTTAAGGACCAGTGGTTGACCAAGGGTGCGTTTTGGATTTGTTTCCGAATTCTTGATTTGTGTTGCTGAATCCTGTGTCTAATTTCTTGATTGGTCTTGCCAATGTACAACTTTGTGCAGGGGCACAATATTCCATAAACCACAAATTTAGATTTGCAATTTGAAAACGTGTCATGTTTCCAGTGGATCCCGTTGTGCGAAAAGAAGTCGCCTTCTATAGTTGACTCGCAGCATGTGCAAGTACCGCATTTGTGATGACCTTGGATGGGCGGTAGGTTCAGGAAGCTTCTGATTGTGGCATTCTTCGTTTTGGGCATGGCTGCCCGTACAATCTGGTTGGCAATGCTTTTGTCCTTTTTGAAGGCAAACAGAGGAGCTTCTTTGAATAATGGATCCAACTGTCTAACTAAGTGACAATTTTGGTTGATTGTTTTTTTCAGCCAGTTTGATGTGGGGCCGAATGTGGTCACACAGACAATTCTGTCAGTCTTTGTTGTCTTTTTCTTCTCTAACAGTGTCTCTCGCGGGGTCCACCAAGCTCTTTTTATGGCTCTTTTTAGAAGTTTTTTGGGATAACCTCGCACCAAAAGGTTGTTCTTAAGGGCCTCTGCATGGGAAAAATATTCATCCTTAAAAGTGCAATTGCGGCGAATGCGCAAAAATTGCCCATAGGGTAAATTTTCTTTGAGGCTTCTTGGATGGTTGCTAGAGAAATGTAGAGCTTTGTTCCTGTCAGTTTTTTTCTTAAACAATGTAGTGGCTAAAAAGCCGTCCGTGGTATAAACTTCAACGTCTAGGAATGACATTTTCGATTTAGAATGGTTCATACTGAATTTTATATCCTCTGTGCGGTTGTTGAGCCACATGAAAAAGGACTGTAATTGTTCTTCTTCCCCAGTCCAAATCATGAAAATATCGTCTTTGTAGCGCACCCAGCTCCCGATGTACTCTACAAAGGGATTGTTGCTGTAAATGAAAGCTTCTTCATACTTCGACATGAATAAGACCGCTAATTCTGGGGCACAAGGACAGCCCATAGCCACGCCTTTTATTTGGAAGAAGAACTCTTCTTTGAAGCTAAAATAGTTGTTTTTTAGTGCGAATGTTGCTAGTTCCATAATGAATTGAGAGGGAACTTTCTCTGGTTTTGGTCTGGTGTTGAGAAAACTGTCCAGTACTGCCAAACCCTCATCTTGGGGTATCTCTGTGTATAATGATACTACATCTAGCGTCACTAGGAAATTAGTATCTTTTTCAAATGTCATCAGTTCCAATTTTTTGAGAAAGTCTGTGGTGTCTCGAAGAAATGATTTTACTTCCTCCATAAACGGTTTGAGAAAAAAATCTACAAACTTTGAAATTGGTTCAAGCAATGACTCACAGCCCGAGACAATTGGTCTGCCTGGAGGGCACGTGGAATCTTTGTGTACTTTGGGTAACACATAAAACACTGGAATACGTGGATGTTTGTTTCTCAAGTACTCATATTCGCGTTTTCCTAAAAAACCTTGATCAAAGCCTTTTTGGAGTATGTTGAAAAGCTTTCCTTGTAGTTCAAAAGTCGGGTCGTATGATATCTTTTTATAACACCGTTCATTGTTGAGTTGTTTATTCACCTCTGCCGTGTAGCGGTCTGTCCCCCATACCACAATTGAACCGCCCTTGTCTGCTTGCTTTATTGTTATTGATGGATCATTTTTTAGTTCCGTTAAGGCTTCTCTTTGGATTTTGGTAATATTTGATTTTGTATGTCGTTTCCGCTTTTTTTCAACATCTGTTATGGCAGATAATACGACTTTCTCAAACAAGATGACCTCTTTCGGAATTTTTCCTGGTGGAGGGCAGAATGTGGATTTTTTCTTAAGACCTGTGGATTCGACATTGGTGATGGCCGGGTTGTCTTTGAAAAAGGTGGTCAAACGAATTTTTCTGCAGAATTCAATGAATTCGGTTTTGATTTGGATAAAGTTAGTGTCTCTTGAAGGAACAAAAGTCAAACCTTTTTCAAGAACACTCAGTTCCGCGTGTGTTAAAATCTTGTCTGATAGATTGTAAATCAGCGATTTGTCTAATTTTTGTAATTGTGTCTCCTTGTTGACATTTCCCACGGTTGATTGCTGTATCGCATCCTGCCTCGTGGTTTTTGGCGGCCCCTTCCTAAAAAAGACGGTTGTTGTTGGAAGTTTTGTTGGTAGTTTCCTCGTCTGTTATACTCTGGACGATTATTTGGGGTTTCTGTCTCACTTCCACTTGATGACGTCGTGTCAGAAAAAGTTATAAAATTGTTTCTTGATCTACCTTGAAATTCAGGCAGGAACTTGCGTGCTTCTGATTGAAGATAGGGGTAAGTTTTCTCAATTGAGAAGTTGTTCCTGTCTTTTTCAAACTTAACTCCCTTTTGATTAATTGAAAAGTCTTTAAATTCCAAGATTTCTTTATCTACTTTTTCCAGGAGCGATTTTGAATCCGTAATAAGTTGGTTTGTTTTGATCTCTGATTCTAAGACAGCTATCTCTTCTAGTTGTTGTTTGGATAGTCTTTGTGCTGTTTCTACAGTAAGGACCATTAGGTCCCTGCTGCATTTTGTTTCAATAAGGCTGTAGCCCTTTTTATAGGTCGGATCCTCTGTGAAGATTACCGGTACATTGCGTATCTGTAAGCCTCCGGGTATTGTTCCTGCCTTTAGATGTTCCACAAGGAAGTGGCCGTGGAGGTGTGTTCTGATTTGTTTCTTTTTTAGTCTTATGGGCCGATCCGATTCATTTGTGATTTTGGCTGTAGCGCTTAATGTCACCGAAGCGAAAAGAGGAGGGTCATTGATCAATTTTGCAATATGTTCTTCGCTATACGCGAAGGTGTCCCCGTCCATCATGGTCGTGCGGGATCTAGTTATATTGGTCTGTACATAAAACTCTTCTAGTCGTCTTCCCAAGACTAATGAACACCCAAATACAAAAAACTCTGTGAAAAAAACTCTGTGAAACAATTCCTATTTGTAGGGTTGTCTTTCCTCCCTTGTACAACCTCGCGGGTGTGCACCCGCTACTAAACTGAAAGAACAGTTCTGGGTTTTGACTTAATGGCAGCAAGGCCAAGTCGACTAATAAGTACCAAACAAAATGCCAATGCTGCACAAGGCTTTTGCCTAACCTTTTTCCTGTGTATTGACTGAAACAATCACATTATTGACTGCTTTTTCGGTCAGATTTAATCAAACAGAAGTAACTCAATTACATTACATTTTCATTTTTCAACATCTAATATTTCATAGTCCTAAACTGCACCGTGATTTCCACAATACCCTTGTTTTACAATTTATATACAACAGTTTTATAAGTTTTTGACACCTTCGAAAAAATACAAAACTTGGCAAAAAAACATTCAACTCTTCAGCATTCATACCCACTCACACCCATTCATATTATTCATTATATACAAAACAAACTAAGTGAAAACGTGTCAATGACACGTGTAGGCCATCCAGAAAAATTTGTACTCTCGTTGTATAAACTCTTTCTTTCTTTAGAAAAAAGTCTTTTTGACAATTGGTTGGCCTTAACTCGTAAGGTCTACGCGTTTCGGAACCCTTTTCTTGCTGGGATCCTCGTCAGGACCAATGTACTGAAATAAATGAACAAAATATTGTTTAACCAATGTCCTGTCTCTTTATGTCTCTGGTGACTGCGCTATGTTTAAAATTCTCACCTGCAATTTACATGCAGTCTGTGCCTCGCAGGGGAAGGAGATGTGCTAAACGTCTACCTCTGTCTGCCAAGCCAAAAAATTCTGCCTGTCAAGCCAAACGGATACAAGAAATACAATCAACTACTGCCGTCCTCTCAAGACAACAAAGGTTTCAATTCTCTTAAAGTCAAAGTCTGTCTGTTTTATTGTTTGGCGCTTACTTTTGGTGTGCGTCGAGGTGCAGAGTCTCTGAAGTCACGGTTCCAATTACATCCGACTCCTCGATGTAAATGATGCTGACACCGCCCGTGTGTTAAAATGGCTTCAAAGTTGCCAGTTGTATTCGTTACACTACGTATCAAAAAATGAAAACAACACTCGTAAACAATGTGTCTAAAACCCAGTTGGAAGTTCTGTGCACAGAATCGCGGTTGGTTATTGCCTTACCTCAATGAAACTAAATTCCCGCGTCTCGGTGGGGTTCTCTCACGTAGCTGCTATGCTCTGTTTCTACTTCCGTCAAGGTTCGTTCTTGAGTGTTTGTCGCGTCACGTGAGGGCATGACGTTGGGGTGGTGGCTTCTGGGAAATGTGGTTCTTAGATGACACTGACCTCTTTTTTAACGCAAAACTACTTTATTTAGTCTATCAAGTGGACAACAGTAAAAGACGTTATGATGTATGTTATACAGATCGCTACTGCGTTCTTGGCGTGACCTTTTGATCTCTAATGTAATGAAGACGCCACTTGTCTTATTGAACCCGTTTTAAACTGAGAGAAAGACTTTTTTATTTTATTGTCCAAATATGTGAGCGTGTTTCCACTGAGCTGTAGTCGGCACCTTTGTGAAACTGTGGTTCATGTTCCTGTCGGTCTTTTTAGTTCCTTTTTGTCTAGTCCAACTGTTGTCCATAATTTTTCAGTTCTCTGAACAGATAATGTAGATCTGATGCGAAGCAATTAACACCATGTTGGAATTCTCTGCTTTGGTGTTGGTTCACTTTTTGATCTCCTAACCTAGTGAAGGTTTTTTGGTGAATATTTTATTATATTGGCATATTGCTGTATGGGCGCTCCCATGGGTGATGTCAAATGACTGTCAGCTTCCTTTCTTCTAACTGTTCTTATAAGTTGAACATTTCTGAAAGTTCATTGAGCCCATCAACTGAAGTGTTGAATTTAATAATCAACATTGCTTCCCGTCTCAATAGTTTTGAGTCCAGATCCCCACCTCTGGCGTCTTTTTCGACTTTGGAAATAATTGTCCATTTCAGATCTCTTTCTGTATGGTTTTTTAAGGACTAGTGGTTGACCAAGGGTGCGTTTTGGATTTGTTTCCGAATTCTTGATTTGTGTTGCTGAATCCTGTGTCTAATTTCTTGATTGGTCTTGCCAATGTACAACTTTGTGCAGGGGCACAATATTCCATAAACCACAAATTTAGATTTGCAATTTGAAAACGTGTCATGTTTCCAGTGGATCCCGTTGTGCGAAAAGAAGTCGCCTTCTATAGTTGACTCGCAGCATGTGCAAGTACCGCATTTGTGATGACCTTGGATGGGCGGTAGGTTCAGGAAGCTTCTGATTGTGGCATTCTTCGTTTTGGGCATGGCTGCCCGTACAATCTGGTTGGCAATGCTTTTGTCCTTTTTGAAGGCAAACAGAGGAGCTTCTTTGAATAATGGATCCAACTGTCTAACTAAGTGCCAATTTTGGTTGATTGTTTTTTTCAGCCAGTTTGATGTGGGGCCGAATGTGGTCACACAGACAATTCTGTCAGTCTTTTTTGTCTTTTTCTTCTCTAACAGTGTCTCTCACGGGGTCCACCAAGCTCTTTTTATGGCTCTTTTTAGAAGTTTTTTGGGATAACCTCGCACCAAAAGGTTGTTCTTAAGGGCCTCTGCATGGGAAAAATATTCATCCTTAAAAGTGCAATTGCGGCGAATGCGCAAAAATTGCCCATAGGGTAAATTTTCTTTGAGGCTTCTTGGATGGTTGCTAGAGAAATGTAGAGCTTTGTTCCTGTCAGTTTTTTTCTTAAACAATGTAGTGGCTAAAAAGCCGTCCGTGGTATAAACTTCAACGTCTAGGAATGACATTTTTGATTTAGAATGGTTCATACTGAATTTTATATCCTCTGTGCGGTTGTTGAGCCACATGAAAAAGGACTGTAATTGTTCTTCTTCCCCAGTCCAAATCATGAAAATATCGTCTATGTAGCGCACCCAGCTCCCGATGTACTCTACAAAGGGATTGTTGCTGTAAATGAAAGCTTCTTCATACTTCGACATGAATAAGACCGCTAATTCTGGGGCACAAGGACAGCCCATAGCCACGCCTTTTATTTGGAAGAAGAACTCTTCTTTGAAGCTAAAATAGTTGTTTTTTAGTGCGAATGTGGCTAGTTCCATAATGAATTGAGAGGGAACTTTCTCTGGTTTTGGTCTGGTGTTGAGAAAACTGTCCAGTACTGCCAAACCCTCATCTTGGGGTATCTCTGTGTATAATGATACTACATCTAGCGTCACTAGGAAATTAGTATCTTTTTCAAATGTCATCAGTTCCAATTTTTTGAGAAAGTCTGTGGTGTCTCGAAGAAATGATTTTACTTCCTCCATAAACGGTTTGAGAAAAAAATCTACAAACTTTGAAATTGGTTCAAGCAATGACTCACAGCCCGAGACAATTGGTCTGCCTGGAGGGCACGTGGAATCTTTGTGTCCTTTGGGTAACACATAAAACACTGGAATACGTGGATGTTTGTTTCTCAAGTACTCATATTCGCGTTTTCCTAAAAAACCTTGATCAAAGCCTTTTTGGAGTATGTTGAAAAGCTTTCCTTGTAGTTCAAAAGTCGGGTCGTATGATATCTTTTTATAACACCGTTCATTGTTGAGTTGTTTATTCACCTCTGCCGTGTAGCGGTCTGTCCCCATACCACAATTGAACCGCCCTTGTCTGCTTGCTTTATTGTTATTGATGGATCATTTTTTAGTTCCGTTAAGGCTTCTCTTTGGATTTTGGTAATATTTGATTTTGTATGTCGTTTCCGCTTTTTTTCAGCATCTGTTATGGCAGATAATACGACTTTCTCAAACAAGATGACCTCTTTCGGAATTTTTCCTGGTGGAGGGCAGAATGTGGATTTTTTCTTAAGACCTGTGGATTCGACATTGGTGATGGCCGGGTTGTCTTTGAAAAAGGTGGTCAAACGAATTTTTCTGCAGAATTCAATGAATTCGGTTTTGATTTGGATAAAGTTAGTGTCTCTTGAAGGAACAAAAGTCAAGCCTTTTTCAAGAACACTCAGTTCCGCGTGTGTTAAAATCTTGTCTGATAGATTGTAAATCAGCGATTTGTCTAATTTTTGTAATTGTGTCTCCTTGTTGACATTTCCCACGGTTGATTGCTGTATCGCATCCTGCCTCGTGGTTTTTGGCGGCCCCTTCCTAAAAAAGACGGTTGTTGTTGGAAGTTTTGTTGGTAGTTTCCTCGTCTGTTATACTCTGGACGATTATTTGGGGTTTCTGTCTCACTTCCACTTGATGACGTCGTGTCAGAAAAAGTTATAAAATTGTTTCTTGATCTACCTTGAAATTCAGGCAGGAACTTGCGTGCTTCTGATTGAAGATAGGGGTAAGTTTTCTCAATTGAGAAGTTGTTCCTGTCTTTTTCAAACTTAACTCCCTTTTGATTAATTGAAAAGACTTTAAATTCCAAGATTTCTTTATCTACTTTTTCCAGGAGCGATTTTGAATCCGTAATAAGTTGGTTTGTTTTGATCTCTGATTCTAAGACAGCTATCTCTTCTAGTTGTTGTTTGGATAGTCTTTGTGCTGTTTCTACAGTAAGGACCATTAGGTCCCTGCTGCATTTTGTTTCAATAAGGCTGTAGCCCTTTTTATAGGTCGGATCCTCTGTGAAGATTACCGGTACATTGCGTATCTGTAAGCCTCCGGGTATTGTTCCTGCCTTTAGATGTTCCACAAGGAAGTGGCCGTGGAGGTCTGTTCTGATTTGTTTCTTTTTTAGTCTTATGAGCCGATCCGATTCATTTGTGATTTTGGCTGTAGCGCTTAATGTCACCGAAGCGAAAAGAGGAGGGTCATTGATCAATTTTGCAATATGTTCTTCGCTATACGCGAAGGTGTCCCCGTCCATCATGGTCGTGCGGGATCTAGTTATATTGGTCTGTACATAAAACTCTTCTAGTCGTCTTCCCAAGACTAATGAACACCCAAATACAAAAAACTCTGTGAAAAAAACTCTGTGAAACAATTCCTATTTGTAGGGTTGTCTTTCCTCCCTTGTACAACCTCGCGGGTGTGCACCCGCTACTAAACTGAAAGAACAGTTCTGGGTTTTGACTTAATGGCAGCAAGGCCAAGTCGACTAATAAGTACCAAACAAAATGCCAATGCTGCACAAGGCTTTTGCCTAACCTTTTTCCTGTGTATTGACTGAAACAACCACATTATTGACTGCTTTTTCGGTCAGATTTAATCAAACAGAAGTAACTCAATTACATTACATTTTTCAACATCTAATATTTCATAGTCCTAAACTACACCGTGATTTCCACAATACCCTTGTTTTACAATTTATATACAACAGTTTTATAAGTTTTTGACACCTTCGAAAAAATACAAAACTTGGCAAAAAAACATTCAACTCTTCAGCATTCATACCCACTCACACCCATTCATATTATTCATTATATACAAAACAAACTAAGTGAAAACGTGTCAATGACACGTGTAGGCCATCCAGAAAAATTTGTACTCTCGTTGTATAAACTCTTTCTTTCTTTAGAAAAAAGTCTTTTTGACAATTGGTTGGCCTTAACTCGTAAGGTCTACGCGTTTCGGAACCCTTTTCTTGCTGGGATCCTCGTCAGGACCAATGTACTGAAATAAATGAACAAAATATTGTTTAACCAATGTCCTGTCTCTTTATGTCTCTGGTGACTGCGCTATGTTTAAAATTCTCACCTGCAATTTACATGCAGTCTGTGCCTCGCAGGGGAAGGAGATGTGCTAAACGTCTACCTCTGTCTGCCAAGCCAAAAAATTCTGCCTGTCAAGCCAAACGGATACAAGAAATACAATCAACTACTGCCGTCCTCTCAAGACAACAAAGGTTTCAATTCTCTTAAAGTCAAAGTCTGTCTGTTTTATTGTTTGGCGCTTACTTTTGGTGTGCGTCGAGGTGCAGAGTCTCTGAAGTCACGGTTCCAATTACATCCGACTCCTCGATGTAAATGATGCTGACACCGCCCGTGTGTTAAAATGGCTTCAAAGTTGCCAGTTGTATTCGTTACACTACGTATCCAAAAATGAAAACAACACTCGTAAACAATGTGTCTAAAACCCAGTTGGAAGTTCTGTGCACAGAATCGCGGTTGGTTATTGCCTTACCTCAATGAAACTAAATTCCCGCGTCTCGGTGGGGTTCTCTCACGTAGCTGCTATGCTCTGTTTCTACTTCCGTCAAGGTTCGTTCTTGAGTGTTTGTCGCGTCACGTGAGGGCATGACGTTGGGGTGGTGGCTTCTGGGAAATGTGGTTCTTAGATGACACTGACCTCTTTTTTCACGCAAAACTACTTTATTTAGTCTATCAAGTGGACAACAGTAAAAGACGTTATGATGTATGTTATACAGATCGCTACTGCGTTCTTGGCGTGACCTTTTGATCTCTAATGTAATGAAGACGCCACTTGTCTTATTGAACCTGTTTTAAACTGAGAGAAAGACTTTTTTATTTTATTGTCCAAATATGTGAGCGTGTTTCCACTGAGCTGTAGTCGGCACCTTTGTGAAACTGTGGTTCATGTTCCTGTCGGTCTTTTTAGTTCCTTTTTGTCTAGTCCAACTGTTGTCCATAATTTTTCAGTTCTCTGAACAGATAATGTAGATCTGATGCGAAGCAATTAACACCATGTTGGAATTCTCTGCTTTGGTGTTGGTTCACTTTTTGATCTCCTAACCTAGTGAAGGTTTTTTGGTGAATATTTTATTATATTGGCATATTGCTGTATGGGCGCTCCCATGGGTGATGTCAAATGACTGTCAGCTTCCTTTCTTCTAACTGTTCTTATAAGTTGAAAATTTCTGAAAGTTCATTGAGCCCATCAACTGAAGTGTTGAATTTAATAATCAACATTGCTTCCCGTCTCAATAGTTTTGAGTCCAGATCCCCACCTCTGGCGTCTTTTTCGACTTTGGAAATAATTGTCCATTTCAGATCTCTTTCTGTATGGTTTTTTAAGGACCAGTGGTTGACCAAGGGTGCGTTTTGGATTTGTTTCCGAATTCTTGATTTGTGTTGCTGAATCCTGTGTCTAATTTCTTGATTGGTCTTGCCAATGTACAACTTTGTGCAGGGGCACAATATTCCATAAACCACAAATTTAGATTTGCAATTTGAAAACGTGTCATGTTTCCAGTGGATCCCGTTGTGCGAAAAGAAGTCGCCTTCTATAGTTGACTCGCAGCATGTGCAAGTATCGCATTTGTGATGACCTTGGATGGGCGGTAGGTTCAGGAAGCTTCTGATTGTGGCATTCTTCGTTTTGGGCATGGCTGCCCGTACAATCTGGTTGGCAATGCTTTTGTCCTTTTTGAAGGCAAACAGAGGAGCTTCTTTGAATAATGGATCCAACTGTCTAACTAAGTGCCAATTTTGGTTGATTGTTTTTTTCAGCCAGTTTGATGTGGGGCCGAATGTGGTCACACAGACAATTCTGTCAGTCTTTGTTGTCTTTTTCTTCTCTAACAGTGTCTCTCACGGGGTCCACCAAGCTCTTTTTATGGCTCTTTTTAGAAGTTTTTTGGGATAACCTCGCACCAAAAGGTTGTTCTTAAGGGCCTCTGCATGGGAAAAATATTCATCCTTAAAAGTGCAATTGCGGCGAATGCGCAAAAATTGCCCATAGGGTACATTTTCTTTGAGGCTTCTTGGATGGTTGCTAGAGAAATGTAGAGCTTTGTTCCTGTCAGTTTTTTTCTTAAACAATGTAGTGGCTAAAAAGCCGTCCGTGGTATAAACTTCAACGTCTAGGAATGACATTTTTGATTTAGAATGGTTCATACTGAATTTTATATCCTCTGTGCGGTTGTTGAGCCACATGAAAAAGGACTGTAATTGTTCTTCTTCCCCAGTCCAAATCATGAAAATATCGTCTATGTAGCGCACCCAGCTCCCGATGTACTCTACAAAGGGATTGTTGCTGTAAATGAAAGCTTCTTCATACTTCGACATGAATAAGACCGCTAATTCTGGGGCACAAGGACAGCCCATAGCCACGCCTTTTATTTGGAAGAAGAACTCTTCTTTGAAGCTAAAATAGTTGTTTTTTAGTGCGAATGTTGCTAGTTCCATAATGAATTGAGAGGGAACTTTCTCTGGTTTTGGTCTGGTGTTGAGAAAACTGTCCAGTACTGCCAAACCCTCATCTTGGGGTATCTCTGTGTATAATGATACTACATCTAGCGTCACTAGGAAATTAGTATCTTTTTCAAATGTCATCAGTTCCAATTTTTTGAGAAAGTCTGTGGTGTCTCGAAGAAATGATTTTACTTCCTCCATAAACGGTTTGAGAAAAAAATCTACAAACTTTGAAATTGGTTCAAGCAATGACTCACAGCCCGAGACAATTGGTCTGCCTGGAGGGCACGTGGAATCTTTGTGTACTTTGGGTAACACATAAAACACTGGAATACGTGGATGTTTGTTTCTCAAGTACTCATATTCGCGTTTTCCTAAAAAACCTTGATCAAAGCCTTTTTGGAGTATGTTGAAAAGCTTTCTTTGTAGTTCAAAAGTCGGGTCGTATGATATCTTTTTATAACACCGTTCATTGTTGAGTTGTTTATTCACCTCTGCCGTGTAGCGGTCTGTCCCCCATACCACAATTGAACCGCCCTTGTCTGCTTGCTTTATTGTTATTGATGGATCATTTTTTAGTTCCGTTAAGGCTTCTCTTTGGATTTTGGTAATATTTGATTTTGTATGTCGTTTCCGCTTTTTTTCAACATCTGTTATGGCAGATAATACGACTTTCTCAAACAAGATGACCTCTTTCGGAATTTTTCCTGGTGGAGGGCAGAATGTGGATTTTTTCTTAAGACCTGTGGATTCGACATTGGTGATGGCCGGGTTGTCTTTGAAAAAGGTGGTCAAACGAATTTTTCTGCAGAATTCAATGAATTCGGTTTTGATTTGGATAAAGTTAGTGTCTCTTGAAGGAACAAAAGTCAAGCCTTTTTCAAGAACACTCAGTTCCGCGTGTGTTAAAATCTTGTCTGATAGATTGTAAATCAGCGATTTGTCTAATTTTTGTAATTGTGTCTCCTTGTTGACATTTCCCACGGTTGATTGCTGTATCGCATCCTGCCTCGTGGTTTTTGGCGGCCCCTTCCTAAAAAAGACGGTTGTTGTTGGAAGTTTTGTTGGTAGTTTCCTCGTCTGTTATACTCTGGACGATTATTTGGGGTTTCTGTCTCACTTCCACTTGATGACGTCGTGTCAGAAAAAGTTATAAAATTGTTTCTTGATCTACCTTGAAATTCAGGCAGGAACTTGCGTGCTTCTGATTGAAGATAGGGGTAAGTTTTCTCAATTGAGAAGTTGTTCCTGTCTTTTTCAAACTTAACTCCCTTTTGATTAATTGAAAAGTCTTTAAATTCCAAGATTTCTTTATCTACTTTTTCCAGGAGCGATTTTGAATCCGTAATAAGTTGGTTTGTTTTGATCTCTGATTCTAAGACAGCTATCTCTTCTAGTTGTTGTTTGGATAGTCTTTGTGCTGTTTCTACAGTAAGGACCATTAGGTCCCTGCTGCATTTTGTTTCAATAAGGCTATAGCCCTTTTTATAGGTCGGATCCTCTGTGAAGATTACCGGTACATTGCGTATCTGTAAGCCTCCGGGTATTGTTCCTGCCTTTAGATGTTCCACAAGGAAGTGGCCGTGGAGGTCTGTTCTGATTTGTTTCTTTTTTAGTCTTATGAGCCGATCCGATTCATTTGTGATTTTGGCTGTAGCGCTTAATGTCACCGAAGCGAAAAGAGGAGGGTCATTGATCAATTTTGCAATATGTTCTTCGCTATACGCGAAGGTGTCCCCGTCCATCATGGTCGTGCGGGATCTAGTTATATTGGTCTGTACATAAAACTCTTCTAGTCGTCTTCCCAAGACTAATGAACACCCAAATACAAAAAACTCTGTGAAAAAAACTCTGTGAAACAATTCCTATTTGTAGGGTTGTCTTTCCTCCCTTGTACAACCTCGCGGGTGTGCACCCGCTACTAAACTGAAAGAACAGTTCTGGGTTTTGACTTAATGGCAGCAAGGCCAAGTCGACTAATAAGTACCAAACAAAATGCCAATGCTGCACAAGGCTTTTGCCTAACCTTTTTCCTGTGTATTGACTGAAACAACCACATTATTGACTGCTTTTTCGGTCAGATTTAATCAAACAGAAGTAACTCAATTACATTACATTTTTCAACATCTAATATTTCATAGTCCTAAACTGCACCGTGATTTCCACAATACCCTTGTTTTACAATTTATATACAACAGTTTTATAAGTTTTTGACACCTTCGAAAAAATACAAAACTTGGCAAAAAAACATTCAACTCTTCAGCATTCATACCCACTCACACCCATTCATATTATTCATTATATACAAAACAAACTAAGTGAAAACGTGTCAATGACACGTGTAGGCCATCCAGAAAAATTTGTACTCTCGTTGTATAAACTCTTTCTTTCTTTAGAAAAAAGTCTTTTTGACAATTGGTTGGCCTTAACTCGTAAGGTCTACGCGTTTCGGAACCCTTTTCTTGCTGGGATCCTCGTCAGGACCAATGTACTGAAATAAATGAACAAAATATTGTTTAACCAATGTCCTGTCTCTTTATGTCTCTGGTGACTGCGCTATGTTTAAAATTCTCACCTGCAATTTACATGCAGTCTGTGCCTCGCAGGGGAAGGAGATGTGCTAAACGTCTACCTCTGTCTGCCAAGCCAAAAAATTCTGCCTGTCAAGCCAAACGGATACAAGAAATACAATCAACTACTGCCGTCCTCTCAAGACAACAAAGGTTTCAATTCTCTTAAAGTCAAAGTCTGTCTGTTTTATTGTTTGGCGCTTACTTTTGGTGTGCGTCGAGGTGCAGAGTCTCTGAAGTCACGGTTCCAATTACATCCGACTCCTCGATGTAAATGATGCTGACACCGCCCGTGTGTTAAAATGGCTTCAAAGTTGCCAGTTGTATTCGTTACACTACGTATCCAAAAATGAAAACAACACTCGTAAACAATGTGTCTAAAACCCAGTTGGAAGTTCTGTGCACAGAATCGCGGTTGGTTATTGCCTTACCTCAATGAAACTAAATTCCCGCGTCTCGGTGGGGTTCTCTCACGTAGCTGCTATGCTCTGTTTCTACTTCCGTCAAGGTTCGTTCTTGAGTGTTTGTCGCGTCACGTGAGGGCATGACGTTGGGGTGGTGGCTTCTGGGAAATGTGGTTCTTAGATGACACTGACCTCTTTTTTCACGCAAAACTACTTTATTTAGTCTATCAAGTGGACAATCAATCAATGACACTTATAAAGCGCGCTACATACCCGTAGGGTCTCAAGGCGCTGGGGGGGGGGGGGGGGGTGCCGCTACTGCTCAAACAGCCAGGTCTTCAGCTTCTTTCTGAAGGAGAGGTGGTCTTGGGTCAGGCGCAGGTCGGGAGGGAGGGAGTTCCAGGTCTTGGCGGCCAGGTAGGAGAAGGACCTTCCTCCTGTAGTCGCTCTTCGGATGCGGGGGACGGCGGCGAGGGAGTGGTTGGCTGATCGGAGGTGGCGTTTGGGAGCGTAGAAGTTGACTCGGCTGTTGAGGTAGCTCGGGCCTTGGTCGTGTAGGGCTTTGTGTGCGTGGGTGAGGAGGCGGAAGGTGATTCTTTTGTTTACGGGGAGCCAGTGAAGGTCTCTCAGATGTCCGGAGATGTGGCTGGTTCGTGGGATGTCGAGGATGAGTCTGGCTGAGGCGTTCTGGATCCGCTGGAGTCTCTTCTGGAGCTTGGCGGTGGTACCGGCGTAGAGGGCGTTGCCGTAGTCCAGTCGGCTGGTGACGAGGGCCTGGGTGACGGTTTTCCTGGTCTCGGTGGGGATCCACCAGAAGATCTTCCGTAGCATGCGTAGGATGTTGAAGCACGCCGAGGAGACGTTGTTGACTTGCCTGGTTATGGAGAGGGAGGAGTCCAGGATGAAGCCCAGGTTGCGTGCATGGTCTGTCGGTTTGGGTGCGGTGCCCAGGGCGGGAGGCCACCAGGAGTCGTCCCAGGCGGAGGGTGAGGGGCCCAGGATGAGGACCTCCGTCTTGTCCGAGTTCAGTTTCAGGCGGCTGGTCGTCATCCACTCGGCTACCTCTTTCATCCCTTCGTGCAGGTTGGCTCTGGCGGCGGTGGGGTCGTTGGTCAGGGAGAGGATCAGCTGGGTGTCGTCGGCGTAGGAGATTATGCTGAGGTTGTGTTTGCGTACGATGGCCGCGAGGGGGCTCATGTAGACGTTGAAGAGGGTGGGGCTCAGAGATGATCCTTGAGGGACGCCGCAGATGACTTCGGAGGCCTCTGACTTGTACGGTGGTAGGCGGACTCTCTGTGTTCTTCCGTCGAGGAAGGAGATGATCCATTCCAGCGCCTTGTCCTGGATTCCGATGTTGCTGAGGCGCCGTACTAGGGTGCGGTGGCAGACCGTGTCGAATGCCGCGGAGAGGTCTAGGAGGATGAGGGCCGCTGTTTCTCCATTGTCCATCAGGGCTCGGATGTCATCGGTGGCGGCGATGAGGGCGGTCTCGGTGCTGTGATTGGCTCGGAAGCCGGACTGTGAGGGGTCGAGGGATCCGTTCGTCTCGAGGAAGGCGGCCATCTGCTTGTTGACGGTCTTCTCGATGACTTTGGCTGGAAACGGGAGGAGCGAGATGGGGCGGTAGTTTTTGAGGTCGGTGGGGTCCGCTGTTGGTTTCTTGAGTAGAGCGCTGAGTTCAGCGTGTTTCCAGCTCTCAGGGAAGATGGTGGTGTCGAAGGATGTGTTGATGATGTCTCGCAGGTGGGGTGCGATGACAGCGTCGGCCTTGTTGAAGACGTGGTGAGGGCAGGGGTCGATCGGTGATCCGGAGTGGATGGAGTTCATCGTGCGGATGGTGTCTTCGGTGCTGATCGGGGTCCAGGCGTGGAGGGTGGTGGTGGGGGGTGGTTGTTCGGTCATGGTGTGCGTTGGTTGGTTGCAGAAGCTGTTGTGTATGTCCGCGATCTTGTTGTGGAAGTATGAAGCGAGGGAGTTGCAGAGGTCTTGCGATGGGGTGATGTCGTTGTTTCCTGCGCTGGGGTTGGAAAGCTCTTTCACGATGTTGAAGAGTTCCTTGCAGTTGTGTGCGTTGTTGTCCAACCGGTCCTTGTATGCTGTTTTCTTGGGGGCGCGGATCAGCTGGTGGTGTTTCCGGGTGGCAAGTTTGAAGGAGGTCCTGTTGTCCGGTGTCGGTTCCTTTCTCCAGACTTTCTCGAGGGCTCGGCAGTTCTTCTTGGAGCTCTTGAGTTCGTCGGTGAACCATGGAGCCTTCTTGCTGCCGGGTCTGCTAGGCGGGGTCCTCAGTGGGGCGAGTTCGTCCGCGCAGTTGCTGATCCACTTCGTGAGGTTGTCGGCGGCCTGGCTGGGGTTCGCTGAGCTGGCAGGAGGGTGCTGGCTCAGGGAGGTGGCGAGCTGGTCTGCTGTGATCTTGTTCCAGCTTCTGTGGGCGGCCTGTTGCTGGTGTTGGTGGGTCGTCATTCTCTTGAAGGTGAAGTGGACGCAGCTGTGGTCCGTCCATTGAAGCTCTGTGGCGTGGCTGAAGTCGATGTCTGTGCTGGAAGAGAAGACTGCGTCGAGTGTGTGTCCGGCGAGGTGGGTGGGGGTGGACACCAGTTGCTTGAGTCCCAGGTTGGGGAGGTTGTCGAGCAGGGTGCTGGTGTTGCGGTCGTTGTTGTTCTCTAGATGGAAGTTGAGGTCTCCCAGGAGGATGTAGTCAGCGGAGGGGAGGGCATGCGGGCTGACAAAGTCGGCGATGTCCTCGCTGAATTGTGTGCGTGGTCCAGGGGGTCGGTAGATCAGGGTGCCTCTGAGGGTGGTGTTCGGGTTGGTGTGGATCTGGAAATGCAGGTGTTCGGCGCTGGTCAGGGTGTTGTCGGTGCTGGTCGTGAGACGGATGGTGTTCCTGTGGATGATGGCGATGCCTCCTCCCATTTGGTTGGCGTTTCGGTCCCTCCGGACGATCTTGTAGCCCTCTGGGATAGCGATGGCGATGTCGGGAGCTGAAGAGGCGTTCATCCAGGTCTCCGTGAGGAAGGCAACGTCAGGGGCTGTGGCGTCTAGAAGGTTCCAGAGTTCGATGGCGTGTCTGTGGACGGAGCGGGTGTTGAGCAGGATGCACTTGAGGTGGGTGCTGCTGGTGTTCGACTTGGCGGGTGCTGGTGCGAGGCTGGTCCGGATGCAGGAGAACTTGCAGGCGTGGCAGCTGAAAGGTCCGTGGGTACGTCGTGGAGTGGCTTGATGGCATTCTGGGAGTCGGCCGGTGTTGAGTGCGGTGAGGGTGGCGGAGGAGTACGACAGGCGGGTCGCTCGTGGTCTTCGTAAACAGTAAAAGACGTTATGATGTATGTTATACAGATCGCTACTGTGTTCTTGGCGTGACCTTTTGATCTCTAATGTAATGAAGACGCCACTTGTCTTATTGAACCCATTTTAAACTGAGAGAAAGACTTTTTTATTTTATTGTCCAAATATGTGAGCGTGTTTCCACTGAGCTGTAGTCGGCACCTTTGTGAAACTGTGGTTCATGTTCCTGTCGGTCTTTTTAGTTCCTTTTTGTCTAGTCCAACTGTTGTCCATAATTTTTCAGTTCTCTGAACAGATAATGTAGATCTGATGCGAAGCAATTAACACCATGTTGGAATTCTCTGCTTTGGTGTTGGTTCACTTTTTGATCTCCTAACCTAGTGAAGGTTTTTTGGTGAATATTTTATTATATTGGCATATTGCTGTATGGGCGCTCCCATGGGTGATGTCAAATGACTGTCAGCTTCCTTTCTTCTAACTGTTCTTATAAGTTGAAAATTTCTGAAAGTTCATTGAGCCCATCAACTGAAGTGTTGAATTTAATAATCAACATTGCTTCCCGTCTCAATAGTTTTGAGTCCAGATCCCCACCTCTGGCGTCTTTTTCGACTTTGGAAATAATTGTCCATTTCAGATCTCTTTCTGTATGGTTTTTTAAGGACCAGTGGTTGACCAAGGGTGCGTTTTGGATTTGTTTCCGAATTCTTGATTTGTGTTGCTGAATCCTGTGTCTAATTTCTTGATTGGTCTTGCCAATGTACAACTTTGTGCAGGGGCACAATATTCCATAAACCACAAATTTAGATTTGCAATTTGAAAACGTGTCATGTTTCCAGTGGATCCCGTTGTGCGAAAAGAAGTCGCCTTCTATAGTTGACTCGCAGCATGTGCAAGTACCGCATTTGTGATGACCTTGGATGGGCGGTAGGTTCAGGAAGCTTCTGATTGTGGCATTCTTCGTTTTGGGCATGGCTGCCCGTACAATCTGGTTGGCAATGCTTTTGTCCTTTTTGAAGGCAAACAGAGGAGCTTCTTTGAATAATGGATCCAACTGTCTAACTAAGTGCCAATTTTGGTTGATTGTTTTTTTCAGCCAGTTTGATGTGGGGCCGAATGTGGTCACACAGACAATTCTGTCAGTCTTTGTTGTCTTTTTCTTCTCTAACAGTGTCTCTCACGGGGTCCACCAAGCTCTTTTTATGGCTCTTTTTAGAAGTTTTTTGGGATAACCTCGCACCAAAAGGTTGTTCTTAAGGGCCTCTGCATGGGAAAAATATTCATCCTTAAAAGTGCAATTGCGGCGAATGCGCAAAAATTGCCCATAGGGTAAATTTTCCTTGAGGCTTCTTGGATGGTTGCTAGAGAAATGTAGAGCTTTGTTCCTGTCAGTTTTTTTCTTAAACAATGTAGTGGCTAAAAAGCCGTCCGTGGTATAAACTTCAACGTCTAGGAATGACATTTTTGATTTAGAATGGTTCATACTGAATTTTATATCCTCTGTGCGGTTGTTGAGCCACATGAAAAAGGACTGTAATTGTTCTTCTTCCCCAGTCCAAATCATGAAAATATCGTCTATGTAGCGCACCCAGCTCCCGATGTACTCTACAAAGGGATTGTTGCTGTAAATGAAAGCTTCTTCATACTTCGACATGAATAAGACCGCTAATTCTGGGGCACAAGGACAGCCCATAGCCACGCCTTTTATTTGGAAGAAGAACTCTTCTTTGAAGCTAAAATAGTTGTTTTTTAGTGCGAATGTTGCTAGTTCCATAATGAATTGAGAGGGAACTTTCTCTGGTTTTGGTCTGGTGTTGAGAAAACTGTCCAGTACTGCCAAACCCTCATCTTGGGGTATCTCTGTGTATAATGATACTACATCTAGCGTCACTAGGAAATTAGTATCTTTTTCAAATGTCATCAGTTCCAATTTTTTGAGAAAGTCTGTGGTGTCTCGAAGAAATGATTTTACTTCCTCCATAAACGGTTTGAGAAAAAAATCTACAAACTTTGAAATTGGTTCAAGCAATGACTCACAGCCCGAGACAATTGGTCTGCCTGGAGGGCACGTGGAATCTTTGTGTACTTTGGGTAACACATAAAACACTGGAATACGTGGATGTTTGTTTCTCAAGTACTCATATTCGCGTTTTCCTAAAAAACCTTGATCAAAGCCTTTTTGGAGTATGTTGAAAAGCTTTCCTTGTAGTTCAAAAGTGGGGTCGTATGATATCTTTTTATAACACCGTTCATTGTTGAGTTGTTTATTCACCTCTGCCGTGTAGCGGTCTGTCCCCCATACCACAATTGAACCGCCCTTGTCTGCTTGCTTTATTGTTATTGATGGATCATTTTTTAGTTCCGTTAAGGCTTCTCTTTGGATTTTGGTAATATTTGATTTTGTATGTCGTTTCCGCTTTTTTTCAACATCTGTTATGGCAGATAATACGACTTTCTCAAACAAGATGACCTCTTTCGGAATTTTTCCTGGTGGAGGGCAGAATGTGGATTTTTTCTTAAGACCTGTGGATTCGACATTGGTGATGGCCGGGTTGTCTTTGAAAAAGGTGGTCAAACGAATTTTTCTGCAGAATTCAATGAATTCGGTTTTGATTTGGATAAAGTTAGTGTCTCTTGAAGGAACAAAAGTCAAGCCTTTTTCAAGAACACTCAGTTCCGCGTGTGTTAAAATCTTGTCTGATAGATTGTAAATCAGCGATTTGTCAAATTTTTGTAATTGTGTCTCCTTGTTGACATTTCCCACGATTGATTGCTGTATCGCATCCTGCCTCGTGGTTTTTGGCGGCCCCTTCCTAAAAAAGACGGTTGTTGTTGGAAGTTTTGTTGGTAGTTTCCTCGTCTGTTATACTCTGGACGATTATTTGGGGTTTCTGTCTCACTTCCACTTGATGACGTCGTGTCCGAAAAAGTTATAAAATTGTTTCTTGATCTACCTTGAAATTCAGGCAGGAACTTGCGTGCTTCTGATTGAAGACAGGGGTACGTTTTCTCAATTGAGAAGTTGTTCCTGTCTTTTTCAAACTTAACTCCCTTTTGATTAATTGAAAAGTCTTTAAATTCCAAGATTTCTTTATCTACTTTTTCCAGGAGCGATTTTGAATCCGTAATAAGTTGGTTTGTTTTGATCTCTGATTCTAAGACAGCTATCTCTTCTAGTTGTTGTTTGGATAGTCTTTGTGCTGTTTCTACAGTAAGGACCATTAGGTCCCTGCTGCATTTTGTTTCAATAAGGCTGTAGCCCTTTTTATAGGTCGGATCCTCTGTGAAGATTACCGGTACATTGCGTATCTGTAAGCCTCCGGGTATTGTTCCTGCCTTTAGATGTTCCACAAGGAAGTGGCCGTGGAGGTCTGTTCTGATTTGTTTCTTTTTTAGTCTTATGAGCCGATCCGATTCATTTGTGATTTTGGCTGTAGCGCTTAATGTCACCGAAGCGAAAAGAGGAGGGTCATTGATCAATTTTGAAATATGTTCTTCGCTATACGCGAAGGTGTCCCCGTCCATCATGGTCGTGCGGGATCTAGTTATATTGGTCTGTACATAAAACTCTTCTAGTCGTCTTCCCAAGACTAATGAACACCCAAATACAAAAAACTGTGAAAAAAACTCTGTGAAACAATTCCTATTTGTAGGGTTGTCTTTCCTCCCTTGTACAACCTCGCGGGTGTGCACCCGCTACTAAACTGAAAGAACAGTTCTGGGTTTTGACTTAATGGCAGCAAGGCCAAGTCGACTAATAAGTACCAAACAAAATGCCAATGCTGCACAAGGCTTTTGCCTAACCTTTTTCCTGTGTATTGACTGAAACAATCACATTATTGACTGCTTTTTCGGTCAGATTTAATCAAACAGAAGTAACTCAATTACATTACATTTTCATTTTTCAACATCTAATATTTCATAGTCCTAAACTGCACCGTGATTTCCACAATACCCTTGTTTTACAATTTATATACAACAGTTTTATAAGTTTTTGACACCTTCGAAAAAATACAAAACTTGGCAAAAAAACATTCAACTCTTCAGCATTCATACCCACTCACACCCATTCATATTATTCATTATATACAAAACAAACTAAGTGAAAACGTGTCAATGACACGTGTAGGCCATCCAGAAAAATGTGTACTCTCGTTGTATAAACTCTTTCTTTCTTTAGAAAAAAGTCTTTTTGACAATTGGTTGGCCTTAACTCGTAAGGTCTACGCGTTTCGGAACCCTTTTCTTGCTGGGATCCTCGTCAGGACCAATGTACTGAAATAAATGAACAAAATATTGTTTAACCAATGTCCTGTCTCTTTATGTCTCTGGTGACTGCGCTATGTTTAAAATTCTCACCTGCAATTTACATGCAGTCTGTGCCTCGCAGGGGAAGGAGATGTGCTAAACGTCTACCTCTGTCTGCCAAGCCAAAAAATTCTGCCTGTCAAGCCAAACGGATACAAGAAATACAATCAACTACTGCCGTCCTCTCAAGACAACAAAGGTTTCAATTCTCTTAAAGTCAAAGTCTGTCTGTTTTATTGTTTGGTGCTTACTTTTGGTGTGCGTCGAGGTGCAGAGTCTCTGAAGTCACGGTTCCAATTACATCCGACTCCTCGATGTAAATGATGCTGACACCGCCCGTGTGTTAAAATGGCTTCAAAGTTGCCAGTTGTATTCGTTACACTACGTATCCAAAAATGAAAACAACACACGTAAACAATGTGTCTAAAACCCAGTTGGAAGTTCTGTGCACAGAATCGCGGTTGGTTATTGCCTTACCTCAATGAAACTAAATTCCCGCGTCTCGGTGGGGTTCTCTCACGTAGCTGCTATGCTCTGTTTCTACTTCCGTCAAGGTTCGTTCTTGAGTGTTTGTCGCGTCACGTGAGGGCATGACGTTGGGGTGGTGGCTTCTGGGAAATGTGGTTCTTAGATGACACTGACCTCTTTTTTCACGCAAAACTACTTTATTTAGTCTATCAAGTGGACAACAGTAAAAGACGTTATGATGTATGTTATACAGATCGCTACTGCGTTCTTGGCGTGACCTTTTGATCTCTAATGTAATGAAGACGCCACTTGTCTTATTGAACCCGTTTTAAACTGAGAGAAAGACTTTTTTATTTTATTGTCCAAATATGTGAGCGTGTTTCCACTGAGCTGTAGTCGGCACCTTTGTGAAACTGTGGTTCATGTTCCTGTCGGTCTTTTTAGTTCCTTTTTGTCTAGTCCAACTGTTGTCCATAATTTTTCAGTTCTCTGAACAGATAATGTAGATCTGATGCGAAGCAATTAACACCATGTTGGAATTCTCTGCTTTGGTGTTGGTTCACTTTTTGATCTCCTAACCTAGTGAAGGTTTTTTGGTGAATATTTTATTATATTGGCATATTGCTGTATGGGCGCTCCCATGGGTGATGTCAAATGACTGTCAGCTTCCTTTCTTCTAACTGTTCTTATAAGTTGAACATTTCTAAAATTTCATTGAGCCCATCAACTGAAGTGTTGAATTTAATAATCAACATTGCTTCCCGTCTCAATAGTTTTGAGTCCAGATCCCCACCTCTGGCGTCTTTTTCGACTTTGGAAATAATTGTCCATTTCAGATCTCTTTCTGTATGGTTTTTTAAGGACCAGTGGTTGACCAAGGGTGCGTTTTGGATTTGTTTCCGAATTCTTGATTTGTGTTGCTGAATCCTGTGTCTAATTTCTTGATTGGTCTTGCCAATGTACAACTTTGTGCAGGGGCACAATATTCCATAAACCACAAATTTAGATTTGCAATTTGAAAACGTGTCATGTTTCCAGTGGATCCCGTTGTGCGAAAAGAAGTCGCCTTCTATAGTTGACTCGCAGCATGTGCAAGTACCGCATTTGTGATGACCTTGGATGGGCGGTAGGTTCAGGAAGCTTCTGATTGTGGCATTCTTCGTTTTGGGCATGGCTGCCCGTACAATCTGGTTGGCAATGCTTTTGTCCTTTTTGAAGGCAAACAGAGGAGCTTCTTTGAATAATGGATCCAACTGTCTAACTAAGTGCCAATTTTGGTTGATTGTTTTTTTCAGCCAGTTTGATGTGTGGCCGAATGTGGTCACACAGACAATTCTGTCAGTCTTTGTTGTCTTTTTCTTCTCTAACAGTGTCTCTCGCGGGGTCCACCAAGCTCTTTTTATGGCTCTTTTTAGAAGTTTTTTGGGATAACCTCGCACCAAAAGGTTGTTCTTAAGGGCCTCTGCATGGGAAAAATATTCATCCTTAAAAGTGCAATTGCGGCGAATGCGCAAAAATTGCCCATAGGGTAAATTTTCTTTGAGGCTTCTTGGATGGTTGCTAGAGAAATGTAGAGCTTTGTTCCTGTCAGTTTTTTTCTTAAACAATGTAGTGGCTAAAAAGCAGTCCGTGGTATAAACTTCAACGTCTAGGAATGACATTTTTGATTTAGAATGGTTCATACTGAATTTTATATCCTCTGTGCGGTTGTTGAGCCACATGAAAAAGGACTGTAATTGTTCTTCTTCCCCAGTCCAAATCATGAAAATATCGTCTATGTAGCGCACCCAGCTCCCGATGTACTCTACAAAGGGATTGTTGTTGTAAATGAAAGCTTCTTCATACTTCGACATGAATAAGACCGCTAATTCTGGGGCAAAAGGACAGCCCATAGCCACGCCTTTTATTTGGAAGAAGAACTCTTCTTTGAAGCTAAAATAGTTGTTTTTTAGTGCGAATGTTGCTAGTTCCATAATGAATTGAGAGGGAACTTTCTCTGGTTTTGGTCTGGTGTTGAGAAAACTGTCCAGTACTGCCAAACCCTCATCTTGGGGTATCTCTGTGTATAATGATACTACATCTAGCGTCACTAGGAAATTAGTATCTTTTTCAAATGTCATCAGTTCCAATTTTTTGAGAAAGTCTGTGGTGTCTCGAAGAAATGATTTTACTTCCTCCATAAACGGTTTGAGAAAAAAATCTACAAACTTTGAAATTGGTTCAAGCAATGACTCACAGCCCGAGACAATTGGTCTGCCTGGAGGGCACGTGGAATCTTTGTGTACTTTGGGTAACACATAAAACACTGGATTACGTGGATGTTTGTTTCTCAAGTACTCATATTCGCGTTTTCCTAAAAAACCTTGATCCTTGGAGTATGTTGAAAAGCTTTCCTTGTAGTTCAAAAGTCGGGTCGTATGATATCTTTTTATAACACCGTTCATTGTTGAGTTGTTTATTCACCTCTGCCGTGTAGCGGTCTGTCCCCCATACCACAATTGAACCGCCCTTTTCTGCTTGCTTTATTGTTAAAATGATCCATCAATAACAATAAAGCAAGCAGACAAGGAAAGCTTTTCAACATACTACAAAAGCGAGCCTACCAAAAATTCTCATTCGGCTTAAAACAAAGAGAATCACCGACTCCAAGATCATCAAAAAGGCAATTGTTAGACCAATATCTAAATTGGGAATCATTAGTCAAGGAAGGAAAAACGTTAATCTGTCCCTACACTAACTCTAAGGTGACATCCCTACTTAGCATTCCCATCCCAGGCAAAAGAATCAAGAAAAAGGTGTCAGAAGTGAAGACTCCCTTAAGAAGTACATTCACTTAGTCAGAGCTCTTTCTAAGATGCTCCTTCTAGCTTCCCACCCAAGTCTCATCTGCTCAACCCACGGGGCACTGTCCCTAATACAAAACCCCTACATCGCAGAACACGCCCTCAGCATACCTCTTCGGCCAGGTCTCCCTTCGGTAGTTTTCCATCAAAGTTGTCTGTCGTCCAATGTCCGTTAGCTTGACCTTGGGTCCCAGGCACCTTGCGCAGCAAAAGTAACTATCTCACATTCCAATGCACTCCCCTGTTGGCTTCTCACAGCATCCTAACTCCTAAAACAAAGATCTATTCTCACTAACAAGCTAAATGTCCTTGCACCTGCAACAGAAACATGGGAACAAAAAGAACACTTCACGTACTAAGATTTTACATTTCCCTGTAACCCAAAGCCTTTACCAAGGGAATCATTTTCGGCCTACAACCTTAGCTAACATAAGGAATAAACAGGCCTTCTCTTTTGACGTATATGTGATCAGGCCTTTACAAAAATTAAACACACTATTAAACTACACTCTAAGCATTAGTTCATTATTTTCATATGCGTGAATAAGCAACCTACACGTAGAACTTTAACATGACACATGTTTAGCCTATTACATTGCATTGTACGAAAACTAATGATTATTCGTTTTATTGAATACATTCACGATAACTTGCAACGCTGATCCTCACAAAGCATTATTACATTTCTAATCACCTCTAGGTTAAACGATTACATCAATACATTTCTATGGCACTTCTAAACATACATTGATTAATATGCGGGTGCTGGCTAAAGGTGAATATGATGCACCCCAACAAATTTCAGAATCTTATGGCGCTCTCAGTTCCCCCCTTTGATGACAAATGTCATCATGCCATCACAACCTCATTCCCTTGGAGAAAGAACCGACCTAAACAGTGCTTGTTGCCATTCTACTCTGTCGGAACCTCTCCATTCTCTTCCGATTCTGGTATTGACTGTCCTGCAGTCTAGCCATTCGCCTCTCACTCGCTCTAAGAGCTCTTTCAACTCTGTTTCCTCTGTACCACTTAACGGCTCTGATGAGACCCCACAAGCAGATCACACAAACCATAACAATAATAAGAGGCTTCAACACAAATCCAAGGAATCCTTTTCCCAAGCTTGCAAACCAACTTCCCACACGACCGAATCCTTTACCAATCTTCTCCCACACACCCTCTTCAGTCAAATCCGCAATCTCTTGATGAATCATAGTAATGTTGTCTATATATTTCTCCAAATACTTGCTGTTATCTGGAATATACGTGCAACATTCCTGAACTTTCAACAATTTACAGACTCCACCCTCCTTTGCCAATAATACGTCTAAAGCAAGACGATTTTGAAAAACCATAGTCCTTATCGACAACATCTCTCCATCATACAACAACAAAGACCTCGCAGTATTCATTGACAATTCATCAACCACAGTCGCCAACTTTCTTATCTTCACATCATTCAAAACCACACCCAAACTTGGTATCATTGCTCCAAAGATATCACCAATCACGGCTCCTGCACTTGCAGCTCTCCGCACTTTAGAATGATGTCCTGTCTCCAAAAGATTCAAATCTTCCGCATGATAAATCTTCGGGAAAATAATAGCCAAGTAACATGTACCATACCAATTCGCAGGCAACCTCACATAGGCATTCCTTCCACACACAAAATACACAGTTGGAATCACTTGCACCGGACCTTGCAAAAAGTTCTTAGCAGAGTCCTCCATAGTAAAGGTATGGTCGCACGTACTCTGTCCTACCGAGACCTTTTCATAATAGGTCTGAGGACATCTCACACACAACTTCCCCTTCTGCGTCTGGTCTAGCGCTATGGGTCCATAACTCCCCTTAGATCTGTGCACTCTCTCCTCATCAGCCCAATCAACTGGACTCTCTCCTGTATTTCGTGTCTGTGTTAGTTTTCTATATCTATCCTCTATCTGACCAATAAACTTCTTCTCAGTTTCCGACAATAAACATGTTAAATTATGTCGGTGAGCATAAGCCGTATCCAAACTCAAAGTCGGTGTGAAATACTTCTGAAGTCTGTCCTCTGACTTATAATAGTCATACTTATTCAAATGCTTATAGGCCGGTACTTCAGGAAGTACTACATCGTAATGGGAAAAGAAATACTCAAACTGTCTTCTCTCATAAAAGATGCTAAGCAATAAGCTGCAAGAAATCCCATAGGTTAGTGGAAGGTGATGGTATCTAATACCCTCATCTACGGAAGAAGGTAGCTGCATGCACACATAGCAATCTTTCACATCCATTGCATCAACATACTCATACAACAGCTTCACATAAGCAGTAAGCTTAAAGTCGCTTCTAGACAGATCTATGTGAAACCTACGACTCTCTTCAAGTATCAAAGCTCTTTGAGCTCCTATAGTAACCTCTTTCTGGCTAGAGGTGGTAGGTGAAGGTGTCCCCTGTACCTCCCCCTCCTGCTCATGTGAGACCATATATGAGGCTACAACTATAGCAACTATAGCAATTAGCACTACCCCTAAAAGTGTACCTATCACTAATTTAGCTCTACGGTGGGTATTTCCAGCATTTGCCATCTTTGCAAAAATTCTCAGAGTTTCAGTTCAACAGCAACATGTGAAAAGTCTCTTTCTCATCCGAATATTGCTTGTCAAACCCAGTTCACACAACGCCTTGAAGCTGGAAGTCCCCTAACAATTTTCAGTTCCTTATTTACACAGTCCACGAGAAGACTTTCCTAGCCCTCTTTCAGTACCTTGACGGAAAGTCCCTAAATGTATTCTTCTTTCACTCTGACCTAGGTTATCTTCTTCTTTTGGACCTTTATGTACAACAAAGGGTTTACCTTCAGTCCAGAACGATATGCGCTCCCAACAGCTCTAAAACCCCTTGCAAAATTTCAAGATGAAGTATCACCAACTCCTGGTGTGGTGGTACAATAGCAAAAGTCGGAAAAACCAGCGTCTCCAGAATCAGCTCACAAACTTTACTCAGAAGCGGTGGATTCGGAATATTGAGGGTCAGTATTCCTTCGATTTCCAATCCCGGAACTCTCAGCAACACTTCTATTTTCAAGTTCGGAGAATTGCTGATCAACGTCAGGGATCTCAGCCTCCCTGTGCTCGGTATGCCTGGGATCAGTCACAGCGTATATCCACTCTGGTGAGGCGTACCTTTGACACGGTACTCTCGCTCTCCTTGACCTTCTCAGGTTAACTCGAGCTTGCTCTTCGTCACTTTGCTCAGATTCAGACGTTTCGGAAACTGGGGCAAGATCTCTTCCAGGTGCCAATCTCAAGTTTACCCGTCTCTGGTTCCCGGGCCAAACTCTCTCTGCTTCTGTGGCACTTCTGCTCTCCCTTCGAGTACCCTGTGCACTACTTCCTTCTTCAGCAGAATTTGACTCTACTCCACCCACAGCAACACTTTCTCCGTCTGAGTCAAATTCGGGGCTTCAATTTGCACAACCCCTTTCAGCTTGATCTCGTGCACAACCAACTGCATCAGCAACCCTCACAGCTTGGCTTGCCCTCTCAGATGGCTCTGCCACCTCAGCTGGATTTTCATTCACGAGAGGGGTTATATCTTCCAAGGGTGCTGGAACTCTGCGGGTATGGGAGGCAGTCCCCCACACTTCACTGCTGTGTTCGTAACCAGTATTACCTGGTACGGACCACGCCAACGAGCATCCAGGCAACTCTTCCTCACGTGTTTACGCACAAGTACCCAATCCCCTGGGCATAAGTCATGGCACAGGTCACTCGCGGCTGGAACAACTGCTGCTTGCACCTGCTGAGACACAGAATGGACTACGTCAGCCAGGCCCTTACAGTAGTCGAGAATCAAGTCATCAGTGATGTTAATCAAAGCAGTAGCAGGTATTGCTGGTAATCGCATCGTTCTCCCCATGAGTATCTCATGAGGTGACAACCCAGTCCTCCTATCGGGAACACTACGGAGGCTCATGAGAACTAAGGGTAGTGCGTCAGGCCATTTCAGTGATGTCGAAGAACACACTTTTGCCATCTGTGCTTTCAAAGTCCCATTAACTTGTTCCACAATTCCAGAAGCTTCTGGTCGATAACTGCAATGCAATCTCTGATCCACATTTAAGGCCACACAGAGCAATTTCATGATCTCACTATGGAAATGTGTCCCTCTGTCTGACTCCAAAGAGGTCAGAAAACCGAACCTCGGGATTAGCTCTCTCAGTAACAACTTAGCTACAGTGAGTGTGTCACATCTACGTGTTGGGTAAGCCTCCACCCATCTTGAAAAGACACATACCACAACTAAGATGTACCTCAACCCATTGCACTTTGGCATCTCAATGAAATCCAACTGCATCCTATTGAAAGGCCCTTCTGATCTCCCAATGTGGCTCAAAGTCACAGCAGTTCTCTTTCCTGCATTCATCTGCTGGCATGTAACACACCTTTGACACACAGTTTCAGCTACTGCACGAAACCTCGGATTGTACCAGGTCTGTCGAAACACTCGCATCATCGCATCTCTACCAAGATGTACAGCACCATGTATCAATCGTGCCATTGGGTTCAACAGACATTCTGGCAACACAGCTCGTCCATCGTTCGAAATCCATACATCCACATCTCCCTTCTCACATCCACCTCGTATCCAACTGTCCCGCTCCTGATCAGTAACTTCATCCTGCACCCGTTTTAGCTCCTCCCATGTATCAGCCATGGTCAACATCATGCTGAGATCGGTTCTTTCTTGGCTCTTTTCTACATGCCGTTCAGTAAATATACATTCATGTTCTGCACAAAACCGGGCCACTTCATCCGCGTAGCTATTACCCCACGACACAAAATCATTCCCCCTGCTGTGCGCAGAACATTTGACAACCGCGATTTCCTCTGGACATTGCAATGCTTCCAACAATTGTCTCACATATTCCCCATTTCTGATGGGTGAACCAGAAGATGTCATGAACCCTCTCTGTGACCATAACTGTTCAAAGTCATGAACGACACCAAACCCGTACTGACTATCGGTATAGATCGTTACCCGAATCTGGTCAGCAGTCAAACAGGCAAGGGTCAAAGCAATGAGTTCAGCCACCTTTGCGGAGTATACTCCTTCTAAACAAGAGGCTTCAACCACTCCTGTGATGGTACATACAGCAAACGCTGCTCTCAGTCGACCAGCACTGTCTCTTAAACATGAACCGTCCACGAAGAAAATTTCATCAGAGTCTGGGAGCGGCTCATCAACAATGTCTGGTCTTGGTTTGGTGCACAATTCAGTCACATCGAGACAATCATGGTCCTCACAATCTTCATCATCTATATTTGGAATAGGCAACAATGTGGCAGGATTTAAAACAGAACACCTCTTCAAGGTCACATTTTCTGTAGCAAGTATAACTTGCGCATAGCGAGTCAATCGATTGTTTGTGAGGTGCTGTGTTTTAGTCCTTGTCATCAACAGTTCAACAGAATGTGGCACATAGACTGTAAGCGGATGAACCATTACAATGATCTCACACCTTTCAATACTGACACCTGTTGCAGCAACGGATTTGAGACATCGGGCAACGCAGAAGCTACTGGATCTAAAGTAGCTGAGAAGTAGGCAACTGGTCTACGGACACCTCCGTGGCTCTGAGTCAAGACTGCCAAAGCGCAACCTTCCCTTTCGCAGCAGAATAGGGCGAATGCCTTATTGTAATCAGGCATACCCAAAGCTGGAGCACAACACAAGGCTTCTCTCAGCCTCAAAAATGATCTCAAAGTCTTCGTCCCATGGTACCGGATCACTCACATCCTTACGCGTCAGCCGTTGTAAAGGATTCGCTTCAAAGGAGAAATTGGTAATCCATTGGCGACGGTAGCCAACTATCCCCAAGAACATTCTGACTTCTCTTTGAGTGGTAGGCACAGGCATATTCATAATAGCCTCAATTCGATCTGGTGACACCTTTCTCTTGCCCTTCTCAATTCTGTTACCCAAATACTGCACTTCACTCAGGCAGTACTGCAGTTTGCTCGGAGACACTTTGTGTCCATTCTCTGCAGGATAATTCAGTAGGGCAATGGTATCGATACTACAAGCGTCTTCGGTCTCTGACGCAATGAGCAGATCGTCGATGCATTGCACCAGAACAGAGTTCTGCGGCAACACAAGACCTTCAAGATTCTTTTTCAAGATCTGATTGAAGATAGACGGGCTCTCTGTATACCCCTGTGGGATATGACACCACGTTAACACACGATTCTCCAGCCGAAAAGCAAAAAGAAATTGGCTCTCCTCATGGAGTGGGATTGAAAAGAATGCTTGACACAAGTCAATCACTGTGAACCATTCAGCTTCACATGGGATTTGAAACAAGATCACAGAAGGAGTCGGTACCACTGGACAACATGGAAAGACTATCTCGTAAATTTTTCGCAGATCTTGTACGATCCTGAACTTCCCACTAGGTTTCTGTAGTCCAATGATGGGCGAATTACATGGGCTACCCATGATCTCCTTCAGGATCCCCTGCCTGATCATAGACTCAATTACAGGCTTGATTCCTGCAATCGTTTCAGGTGACAAATTATATTGGGGCGTCCTAGGGAATTCCACATTCGGTTTAATCTGGATTTTCATTGGGTCTACGCCCTTGATCAATCCGATTTCTTTTCCTCTAAGGTCCCACACATCAATTGACACGGAATCCCTCAGATCGAGCGGAAGTTCTTCCACTGTCAATGCTGGATACATCTCTATGCACACACGCTGATTCGCAACCTTAAAGGACGCATCATCATCTCTCGTCTGCACTTCTACTCCCTTTGGGGTACAATAAATGGTGCAATTCAGCTTGCACAACAGATCTCTACCTAACAGGCAAACTGGACTAGAATCGCACACCACAAACTGGTGCCGATCTCTGAAATTTCCGATCTTCACCGGAATTGGCTCCGTCAATGGACTAGTCAGTTTCTTGTTCGCTACACCAACGACTTGGATTGACTGTTCCGAAAGGGGCAGGTCAGGGACTACTGCAGATCGTACAGTAGACCGAGTAGCGCCAGTGTCAACCAAAAAGGTTGTAGGGTGCCCATCAATGTCTGCTTCCGCAAAGGGTCCCCTCTGATCTACCTCTAAGACTGCTCCAAGCGTGCAGTTCTCTTCCCCTCTCGAGCACGGTCGTGCCAACGGGTCTGGACCATATTCCTCACTCCCTTCAAACATGGGCATCTGTAGGTAAGTTCGGATTCCCTGTTGCATATTCTGTATCCTAGGTGGTTGAGGAACCTGCACCTGCGGAACACCAGACCCCCTTTTGACCATCTTCTGTTGAGTCACTGTAGGGACCATGTCCGCCACAGGAACCTGAACTATCTCTCCTTCTTGCTGTATCTGATTCAACAGGTTCAAAGGACACTCGCGTTTCCAGTGTCCAACCTGGTGACAAAGATGACACGCAGTGTTCTTTTTCAATGTCGCCACATCCATTCCTGTCTTAGGATCAATTGACTTTGGTCTTCCCTGACCTTGAGCATTCTGGTTTCCCCCTTGATTATTTCCCTGTTTTCTTCCTAAAGTCCCTCCATTAGGCTGTCCCTGAGCTGTTTGCATCTAGACAAGCATCAATTTGTCTTTCAACTTCCTGTGCTTCGATTCTATCTCATCACTACAGTACCTAGCATACCGTAAAATCTCATCCACTGGCTTATTCTGCCAACAAATCAAATGCTGCTGTATCATGAGACTAACCTCTGGCCTCAATCCCAGTACGAACTTCGAAACAAACTGTCCCATGTCCTTCGTGTCTAACACGTCTAATCCACTGTACTGTTTAAACGCCTGCAAAAGTCTCTCATAAAACTAATGCACCGTCTCTTTTGGCTCTTGCACTGTCCGATCTATCTTCACCCAATCAATATCCTGAGGTGAAATTTTCGACTTCAACCATGTGATCACCTGCTCAAACTTCTTCATTACTATGGGCGATGGACCATTCGAGATTGGGTCCCTGTCAGGCTCTAAGGTTGGCCACTCAACAGCAATTTTACATGCCGACCACAAATCACTCGGAACCACAATGTCAAATAATGTGTTCAAATCAACCCACAACACCTTCGAGATTTTGACAAACCGATCAACTTGCTTGTACCATTCCACGGGCTTTTCCCTTAATCGGGGAAAATCATTTGTAAATGCAGCCAAATCACCCCTACTCCAAGGTACATGCACATATCCTCCCTTCTGCACCTCTTGTAATGGGAAATTCCCTACCTCCGTCATCCCTCCACCTGGGGGTGGCGTCTCTCCTATCGTTCTCCTCGAACTTTTCTTCTTGGACCATCTTCCTTCCCACTTATCAAGCATGATCCATACACGCATTGCTATGATCAAGTCCTTGATATGAGTTCTCAAACCCTTGACTCTCTTTTCTTCCAATTCCTGATCACTGTACTGAAATCTATGACTTCCTTGCAATGATTTCGTGTTGGACAAGTCCACATCATACCTTTTTGCCAATTCCGACAACTTCTCATGTGCAGTTCGTGCCTTGCGAGTCACATCCTTCGCTACAAAGAGTAACTTATCTTGTTCGTACATATAGGTCCTCTCAAGAGGCAAATTTCCACTTATGATCTCATCTACCTCTGCCTTTAGCCTCACAACATCTAACACTTTCCCTATCAGGGCTCCCTTCAGTACTTCCCTACAAGCTGCACCATCCCTTTCATCATAATCACATTCCCGTTCCTGAGATCTACTCTCTTCTGACATACTCATAGGAACTGAACGATTCACTATTGTGCCTCGTTCGCTTTCTGATTCTGATTCCTCACCGGTGGTGCCCACATCCGCAAATCTGATCTTGACTCGGCCAAAGACCTCGGCCTCACTGGTCTCGCCTCTGTCTGTCCCCTAGAGGAGTCTGCTGTGGCTGGCAATGGCGTACTCCATTCTATAGCTTTGGAGTTTGATCCATTCCAATCACTGATCCATTTCCCTCGGCCACGCTCCTCGCTCCTACAACCGACTGCACTGAACTTCCAACCTTCTCTTGGTCTGGGTAATAAACAGAAACAATAGGTCCAATGGTGACCGGTACCTTTAGCGCATCCGGTAACCGCGCACCTCTCCCAACCTCTGTGTTGGCTACCGGCTGGTTTCTAGTACCCTCAGCTCCTGTCGAGATTTTCCCTTCTATTCTCACTTCCGACTGAGTCGGTACTCCACTATTCCCTTCTGACTGAGCCGGTTTTCCCTTGCAAAGATTGGGATTGTATGGAGGTGGTCTCTCGGACAACAACATCTCCAATAGGCTATCGTCTGTATCACTGTCATCATCATCATCATCACTCTTTATTTTTGAGCCATCAGTTTTTACCAATAAGGGATACAACCTGTCTCCCTCTATTGATTGCACTCTCCACCTTTTCTCTTCTGCGTCCCATCTTCCATTCTGAAATGCCTTAATCGACTTTTTCACCCTCTCCTGACTTCGATCTCTCTTCCTGTCATGTGCTGCTCTAATCCATGCATGCAATGCTTCAAACTGAGTTGGTCTCGGCAAAGGTCGTAATGCCGCCATCACAGATTTCAACTGATACAACACTTCCAATCTAAATGAGCCATATCGCGGGAAAGCTAACTTCACTCTGGGTCATCTTATGCCAATTTTCAAGACAAATTATAGTAAGCAACCCTACATTTCTTGCCATATAATGCGCCGGAGTATCCTCGGGAGGGGCCTCTTCTCCCCCACAAGTAACCACATGTTGGTCACCTCTACACAATTCTCAGAAAACTTTAAAACATTTCATGATGAACATTTTCGATCGCACACAATATTCTCGTCCACTTCCTGATGTCAACCCCACCAATAGCAGCGCGACTCACACCAACCGACCTATCGCAGCGCGACACCTTCTGACGTCACTCTTCCTCCGCTCGCAGCAGTTCCCCTCCTTCACAACTCACGTCTCACCCTTGTATTCGTCCCATTCATACACTGAAATAACCGTTTGTCCCAAACAAGTTACTTCTCTGACTGTCCGTCCACAGTCTCTCGAAATTGTCGAACTCGGTTGGCAAATGTCTGTCCACGTCCGACCATACAATCACCTCTGATAGGTTACAAATACTCAAATTCCACGTTCAACAACCCACGACCAGCGTCGGTTTCTCATGCACTCTCACATTTGCTCCCCCTATCTCAGGCCAGGTGATTGATGACGTCTCACCATCCCCTTTCGGTGGTCAACAAAATCTACCTTGGGTATCTTCTACACCACAATCGCTTAAGCTACTCGTCGAGCCTAAGACTTTCCCGGGCTATGCGCGCTCACAGCCTGATCTCACAATCACTCAACACTCACTCCAACTCCGCAAGACATCACACTATTAAACCACACTCTAAGCATTAGTTCATTATTTTCATATGCGTGAATAAGCAACCTACACGTAGAACTTTAACATGACACACGTTTAGCCTATTACATTGCATTGTATGAAAACTAATGATTATTCGTTTTATTGAATACATTCATGATAACTTGCAACACTGATCCTCACAAAGCATTATTACATTTCTAATCACCTCTAGGTTAAACGATTACATCAATACATTTCTATGGCACTTCTAAACATACATTGATTAATATGCGGGTGCTGGCTAACGGTGAATATGATGCACCCCTACAAATTTCAGAATCTTATGGTGCTCTATCACCCACATAACAGTAATGGCAAAAGTGCAAGATTCTTTTGGCCTGAAGTGCTTTAGAGTAATCATTTTGAGTGCTCTCATAGCAGGAAATTGAATATGGCACAACTATGGGCAATCATGGGAAATTTTGATGTGAAGAGGGAGTAGAACAAGCTCTCGTAGAGACAATAGGTCCCACCTATGCGAGATCTATCGGCTTTGTCAATGTTTTTGTAGCCATTTTGTACAACAGCGTTGCTGCCGTGCAGCATTGTTGTATATATATACATATTTTTTTTTAAAGTGCTTAAAGCCATCATGCACAGTAGCCATCTCCTGTACAACATGGCTAAAAAAAACTTTGACAAAGCCAATAGATTTCACATTGGTGAAACCTACTGGCTTTGCCAAAGTTTTGTAATGCTGAATTTCCTCTTCGCGCCTTGTGTAAGACGGTGGCATAGTTTCCATGGTCTTGTTCTACTGTGACTGTAATCGGTGTTCTGGCACCATATGTTTAGAAGGACATACGTCATTTGTATATAATGCGGGCCACTCAGTACATGTACAAAGTGAATAGTCTTGATAAGAAAGATGCCCCAATGGGGACCACTCAGGTCATGTGTCAGTTACTAACATCGAGGGTGTATGACATGATTACATACCTTGTAAACATACAGTTCATAAGAGGGTTGTTGAGCCTATAGAAGCCTTACACATATATAGTTCCCTCCTAGACTTCCTTTCAATCACCCTCTCTCAAACCCATGCTCTGTCCTGCAGCTTATAGCTAACAAGGTAGCAAGTGCTGCAGGACCACACTAATTGTAGAACGCACTACAAGCAGCAATGACCTTGTACGTCAGCACGTGCTAAAGTAGGTGGATGCGTTCTGCTGTCATGCTGCTGAAAAGTTCAGTGGTTCTTGCTGCTGGTTGACCCTCATCCAAGGCTCTCAGTTTAGTTTTTCGCCTAAAGCCAATCTAAAACCCCATTACCATGAGTGTAGCTGTTTCCATTGCATGTGACCGGCCCTGGGTGGTCGGGGAGTCAGTGGTTTAAATAGACAAGTAATCACTGGTCCTGAGTACAGGCACTTAATAATTTTTTCCGTTTGAGTAGCGGAACTTCTCTTCTGAAGAGGGTGCCAGTACTCATAGGAGCAGCAGGATCAGTGGAGCTGGAATGTTCTGTAGGTGCGCTCAACTGCTACTGATGAGGTTGACAGACGGAAACGTTCAAGCGGCACACTAACAGCTGAGTGCTTGTGCAGCCCTATGGTGTCTAATTGTGCGCACATCTTATCTGCCGCTCACCCCCGGCAGATGCACCCGCCCATCTGGTCCTTAGTGGTGACCAAAGTGTGAAGCAAGTTGCATTTCTGGCAGTCAATAATGATACAAAAAGCGCATCTGCTCAGGAAAATGCACTACACACCTCTCCCTTATAGACTCAGCAGTGTAGGTGTGCAGTGCTTTTTACACTAATATGGCCTACTACCTCTCTAATCACTCAGCCGTGGTACTCGAATAATTGGATCTCCAAACTTGACTTGACACGTCTACCGTGGTGTATTTAGTAAACTGATTTGCAATTACCAGCATTCTGTAGAGACATTATAGACCAAGTGCAGGCAACGTCAGCCAGGTAACGGCAGTACCTGCACCATGCAGTCCACTGTGGTTTCCAAGGTTCTTTTGAGTAGTACCCAGGGGTTGCTCATCCTCGGGAGTGGAGGAGCGTCGCCCGGTCTGCTGCAGGTGCAGCAGGCAAACACAATAAAATAAAACGGCATGTCAATGCCACTTTATTTATTTGCCACCACACCAGCTAATGCCGTGTACAGCGCGAGGGTGAGGGCGGGGCTGAATCCTGCAAATGCAGGGTGGCAGCACTGGTCTACAGTGAGCATGTCGGATTGGCCGGCGTTCTACAGCCATCCTAGCCGACATGCGCACTGTAGACCCAGCAATCCAAAGGCTGTGAAACAGCCTGGGGATTAATGGCACATGCCCCCAGCCTCCAAATGAGCGCTGGGTGAGCCTGTGCCTACCAATCCTGGAGCTGCTTTCCAGCATGAAAGGAGCTCCAGGATTGGTTGGGGATGCGTTCCACCAGCAGGAAGGAAGTCCTTCCTTTTCCTGCTGTGGAAAGTGAAGATGAGTACCACTAGTTGTGCTACTGAATTTACAGTGAGTCGAGCACCTGATGAATTGTGTACTTTTCTCTACGATGTAGCATGTGGTCCAAGTGCGATGGCTGGCGGCTGTTCATGTAAGCTGCAGGTGAGGGAGATAGGTGACCCTTCTGGGGTTGAAGGCATAGAGCTGTACATCCCTGCTGATATTTGCTTTAACTCAGAGACGGCTCACCGAGGGAGTGCTGCGTGGCGGTGGGGCGGGGCGGGGGAGGGGCAGGGTGAGGTGTAATGGACTCCGACATACGATGAAACGGAGTGAAGTAAATAAAACAATTTACATTGCGCGCGCTGCATTGCCAACTCGGCTATGCAGTGCGCGCAATGTACATTGTTTTATTTATTTATTTACGTACTTAACTCCGTTTCGCCGTATGCCGGAATCCACTACCACCCCACCCTGCCCCTCCCATGCCTTACCCCACCGCCCGCAGCACTCCCTCGGCGAGCCACCACTGCTCTAACTATTCCTTTTTTAAGATTCTTGACCAACCATATGTCTGTGTAACAGTTCTGCACTACTTTATTCTGCTGCACTTATGCACACAAAATTATGTGAGTGGAGTGTAAGAAGCGTCCAAATTAAGTTGCTAGAACAGCAGGTCTACCTGCTGGTATCATAGCGCTGTTTTTACACCTCTTGTTGCCTGATCAGGAATGCTGCTTGTGAGGCCAAGGAAACCCATCCTGAAGATGTCGAATTCTGGAAAGAAGAGCTATGGATGCATGGGCCGGCCCGTTGGTGTGTCAGGGATTTGTGGAATTTCAAATAGAAGGTTTGGGGCCTGGAGAGAGAATGCAGTTCACACAGATGAAACATGTGTCAGCTCATCAGGAGTTGCGCAAAAAGTGGGTCACAGCCAATCAATCAGTCAATCAAACAGGATTTGTAAAGCGTTGCTATTCACCCTCAAGGGTATCCAGGCACTGGGAGATGTTCTGCTCAGGTGGACTCAGTTGAAAAATCAGGTCTTGAATTCCTGTAGAGTGGGTAAGGTCCGGAGGGGGGGCTCTTCCAGGACTTTGCAGTAAGGTGGGAGAAGGAGCATCCTCCACTGTTGCTTTGGAGGATGCGGGGGTGTGAGCGAGGGAGTGGGAGGCCTCTGCAGGTGTCTCGTGGGTTGATGGAAGCTTAGGCTGTGGTTGATGTATGACGGTCCTTGATTGTGCAGAGCTTTGTAGGCATGGGTCAGCATCCTAAATTGACATCTCTTGTGGACGGGAAGCATTTGAGTTTCTTGAAGTCTGGGGTGATGTGGGACCATCTGGGGAGGTTGAGGATGAGTCTGGCGGCCAAGTTCTGTATGGTCTGCAATCCCTTTAGGAAACTGGTGATGATTCCTGCATAGAGCGTGTTGCCGAAGTCCAAGCGGCTAGTGAAGAGGGCTCGAGTGATGGTACGTCTGGTGCTAAATGGGAGCCATTTGAAGATCTTACAGAGCATGCAAAGGGTGAGGAATCAAGCAGAGGAGGCTCCATTGGTCTGGTTTTTCATGGTGTTGTCCAGGCATGGTCTGTAGGAGTGAGTGAGGATCATAGTTCAGTAGGCCAACAGGAGTCAGTCCACAGGGAGGTGTTGTTCCTGAAGATGAGTACTCCTGTTGCTTTGCATCCAGTCGGCGACGCTGGTCATGCACTGGCGGAAGTTGGACCTCGTGGTGGTGGGTTCTTCTGACAGAGAGAGGATCAGTTGGTTATCATGTGCATAGGATAGGATGTTCAGTCTATGGGTTCTGGCGATGTTGGCCAGGTGGGCCATGTAGGCCATAAACAGAGAAGGGCTGACTTAAAGTAGACTATGTTCTGTCCAATAAAACATGCCATCAATTCTTCATATGCTTCAATGGAGCATTGGGAGCTTTTTAGGGCATTATCCACTAACCCAACTGATGACAGATGATAAAATGGTGATACGGGTGAAGAATGCTACCCCCATCATGGCCTCAATGGTGCATTCCTGTGCGCAAGACTTCAGCTCCTGAGAAGCTTGTATTGACCGCTCGTACGTGTATACATTGTTGTGTAATGTAGTAGCATTTGTAGAAGCTTCAGTTGCAGTGCATTATAATACAATAAGTGGTACAGAATATGAGGAGGGTACAGGGAGGATGTCACAAGTTGTGGGGAAGAACCATGAGGGCTCGAAAAATCATAAAATTGTTACTAGACCTATAGGTCTAATAACATAAAAAATCCACTCGACATACCTGTAATGCACTTACCCTCTGCCTCTGGAAGTGGAGCAAATGTGACAAGTTAACAAGATTTAAAGGAATTTTTATTGCTCGTTCACTTTGTGAGCAAGAAAGATGCTTTTAAATCTAGCTATCTTGTCACATTTGCTCTGCTTTCAGAGACAGAGGTCAAAAGTCAGTTTGTCTTCCTACTCGAAATAAAAGGGTGAGTAGGACCCAAAAATAGTTCGTCCTAATTAAATCTGGTTCGCAAATGTGAGCGGGCGAGTGGATTTTTCGAGCCCTGAATGATACATATGATTTTGTAGAAACCTCATGATTAAGCAGCAAACAGAACAATATTTCCACCCAGTGTTTAGTTACTAATAGGTAGGCCCAATGTAGTGTAAATCCTTGTTTTGAAGGAGCCTTCAGTCTGTCTGTCTTCTGGACAAGGGGCCAAATCGCACCCTCAAAGGGCCTCGAAAACAGGTGCAAACCGGATTGGACCGTTCAAGGTCAGCGGCCCAACAGTGGCTGCATCATTTTACTTTTTGTGGGTTTCCCGCTGGCTGCAGCGATTAGTTGCCTGAGGAGCAGCGGAGTCACCTGGACAGTCAACAGGGGCAGCAGTACAGGTTAAAAAGGGGCAAACTTAGCCTATCAAACACCTTTTGCCTGCCTGCCCCTGAGGACTGGCGATGCTCGTTGCCCCTGATTCCAGAGGAAATTTTCTTTGCCTGATGGCCTTGTTGCTTACCCTGTCACCAGCTCTGCCCTGGGACTGCTCTTGCCCTGGCTGGAATTTATTTCCCTGCACCCGTGAATTTGCAGGATGGTGGCCTCCGCTTAGGGACTCCTGCTGCAGTGGCAGGGAGATCTTTGTGCACAGCAGGTCCCATTGTAGGAATCCTCAAGTGTGAGGCTGCTATGCAAGGAAGAAAGTTAAGGTGAGGCGGAACGGGGAAGCAGGCGCAGCTCTCAGTCCAGTAATTGGGCTAGTTTCGGTGGGAGAGGAGAGAGTGGAGACTTCTCCTACAGGTGTAATTTTTTACTATCCTGCTGCATATCGGCCACCGGAAGTCGGGCGCTCAGGATAATTGCTGAAATCGTTTGCATTTTTGGGAGGTATTTCCTGTATTTAGGCAGCACGTGAAACTGTGCACTGCAAATCCGTTTTAATTGGAAATCTCTGCTCTTTTTTTATGTACTCAGCTTACTTTTTCAAGTTTTGCTGGGGCTAATCTACCAGCATAATTGTTGTTTGGCGTTGCTCATCTAGGGATTGAATGTCACTAACGCTCAGTCTCTAATCAGTGGGGGGATTAATTATCTTGTGTAACATTCTTGTTCCTTCCTGTTCTGTTGGGAATCCTTTTATAAAGTGAGCTTGCTCACTTAAATTGAGACATTTGGGTTATCTGAATATTTTGGAGTCTCATCACCTGGGTTAAAAATACCCCTGAAGGAGTTGAAAGGGAAATCGAGCATGGAAGTGGTAATGGGGTGGGTGGACGCCATAGACCAGGTACTAGCCTTACTCCAATCTGCACTGACCTCCCTTGTTCAGAAAGAAGCCAGTCTATGACTGGGGCCAAGTGGAGAAGTACCCACTGTTCCAGTATCAGTTGGTGAGGAGTGCCAGTTGGCAGAGATCCTCCCGAAAACAGCATTCCCACCAGTGCCAAAGCAGACAGGGAAGGGAGCAATGAAGGGCGGGGAGGCAACGGTAGCAGAGCAGACACCCCCAAGGGGATCTTGCACTCCCAGTCAGGGTCCAACTGAGGTCATGTTGGTAGGGGGCAAAAGGAGAGGAGTTCAGGTAGTTCAGGAAGTGACCTGGTATGAGTTTAGCTAGGGTGGTACCGCGGCTTTCACATCTGGGCAATCAAGACCCGGTGTTGCCAGCTACGGAGGCGGCGGCATTCGCAACAGCAAAAAGCCTAGTGGAAGGAAACTCACCTGTTAAGCCTGTGGCAGGGCAGGCACCAAGAGTATATCCAGCACTTCTACCCAACAACTAGGGCCAATAATTACTCAAACTGGGACGACCAGGCCAGTCTCCGCCTCCACACCTTCGACCGGGGCAGCAACCACAAATGTTGGGTCTGCAGAAGGGACTAAATGTGAGGAGATGACAAACATTAGTGGTGCCCATGATCAGGTGATATCTTCTACAGATCAATTAGGCCTACACCTATCAGAGTACATGAAGGCTAAAATAAAGAAAAGGACACATATTGAGTTGCTTGAACTCACTGTGGTTAAACCGCCACATGAGGACATGAAGGAATTCAAAGACTGTTCACATAAATTGAAGAAACCAAAGGTGGAGAAAACAATATTAAATTGGATTAAGGGTTTCACTATTTATCAGTCGGTACCCCTTGAGAAATTTCCCAAGTGGGGCCCACAGACATCCTACTATGTGAACAAACTAATGGGCATCTATGAGGAGTTTGGTGGGTCCTGCAGGAAGGAATAGCATAAAGAATTCAGGGAAAGGAAAGCCATAAATCCAGGGATGTTTTGGGATCAAACAGATGTCAATACATGGTTACATTGTATGATGTTGAAGAAGCCAGAGGGCAATGGCCAGAAAGCCTTTAGCCTGGCTACTTTGGGGGGTGTAGGGTCCAGGAAAGGGGCATGTTGGTCATATAATAAGAAAGCATGTTCCAGACCACAAGGGACTTGCAAATTTAAGTGGAGTTGTTCCATTTGTGGGATGGCAAGGCACCCAGAGTTTAAATGTTTTAAGAAATCCAGAGGAAAAAAGTGTCCAGAAATGAGGGTGTCCTGTCCCCTGTGTTCGGTACTCCCTTCCCGGTCTAATTACTGGTTTTGAACCCCTGGTAAAGATGTACCCACAGCTGGAAGCTGCTCATCAATTGTATTCTGCTCTTCACTTTGGTTTCAGAATACCTGCAGTAGGGCTACAGGGATCAAAATATTGCAAGAACCAATAATCTTTGATTCTGGGTATTGAGGTGGCAAATAGAAAGATTGGCAAAAAACTGAAATTAGGAAGGGTGGCTGAGCCCTTTGATAGTCCACCACTTCCAGGCTTTCTCTGCTCTCCCCTGCGATTGGTACTTAATAAAGACCAGGGGAAAGTTAGGTTGATCCACAATCTTTCAGCTCCTAGAGGGGCTTCTGTTAAAGAAGTGAGTGAAGTGAGCTAAAGAACGATGATGGATTCAACACAGATCTGTGACTGGTGGCGAGTGTCTGAAAAGTTTCAGCGCTCAGTCCATCATTTCCTTGTGTTTTTGTATTGTTCGCCCTAAGTTGGCAGGGTATGCCCAGACATGGGTCCTTTGCTCATGTTGACACTGGATTCAAGTTAGCCTGGCTGATGAGGGGTGTTACCCTGTAACCAGTCCCAGGATGCTTGTTTCCAGTCCAGGGAAGACCTGGCTAGGCAGTTCGGGCTGGACTGTTCCCATGAGGAACAGGGTCAAGACTGATTTGCATATGGTTGTGTCTCAGCTGGGGTGGCGAAGTGAGCTAAAGAACGATGATGGATTCAACCCAGATCTGTGAATGGGGGGGGTGAGTGTCTGAAAAGCTTCAGTGCTCCGCCCATCATTTCCTTGAGTTTTCTTCTGTTAATGATGCCATCAACCCTTCCCGTTGCTCTGTCAAATATTCCCTGGAACTACTAGCACAGCTAGGTCCAGGGGCCCTGTTAGCAAAAGCTGATATTGAGTCAGCATTTCATTTATTGCCAGTCCACGCTGATGACTATCATTTGTTGGGTTTTCTGTTCCCAGGGAAGTCTACTATGACAGGCATATGTCAATGGGCTGCTCAGTTTCCTGTGCCTTTTTGAACAGTTCAGCATCTACTTGGAATGGGTCTTTAATCAGGTATCTGGATCTGCTTTTGTCATTCACTATTTGGATGACTTCTTCTTCCTAGGACAGGGTAATTCTGACCATTGTGCTAAGCCCCTAAATCAGATTTTGTGGTTGCCTGCAAATGAAAAAGCTGCATGGCTAGTATAAACCTTGGTTTGCCTAGGGATTGAAATGTATTCGATTATGGGGGATCCTAGACTGCCATTGGAAAAAGTGTATGCCTTCAGAGTTTCACTAGAGTCCTGTCTGTGGGCACGAAAGGTCACCTTAAATCAGTACAAGTACTTGTGGAGCAGCTCAATTTTGCTCAATGTACAATACCGATGGGTAGTCCTCTCTCACGTTCCATAGAACAGACTATGCCTGGTTTGAAAGAAAAGCATTATAGAACAAGCCTTTCGGCAGACCTAAAACAGGATTTGAGGATTTGGTTGTTATTTTTCTGAAGTTTTATTGGTTCCAGGGTATGGCAGGCTACTTTGCGTTCAAGTCATGTTTTTGGGTTGTTCATGGACGCAGCAGGCAGCATTGGTTTCGGTTCTATATTGGGCAAAAAGTGGTGTGCACAGGCCTGGCCCCAGGCTTGGTTTGTGTCAGGGTTGAAGAGGAACATAACTTTTTTTAGAACTTTTTTCCAATCCTGGTGACGGTGCACACCTGGATCGACCAATTCCGTATTCAATCTGTGACATTCTGGTCTGATAACATGGCTGTAGTATTAAAAAATGCACAAAAGTGCTCATGTTGTTAAAAGAGTTGGTCTTGATTTGTCTGAAGAATAGCATTCTGTTTAAAGTAAAGCATGTGCCCCGGTGCTTTGAATAACTATGTCGAAGCAGGATTTTTTGGTGCTTCCATCCATAGGCAGAGGCGGAACCCAGACACTTCCCGGCATATCTTTGGAACATTGGAACCCAACTATCCCTGGTCTGATTGCAGCCAGCCACACACCTAATGTGAAAAACGTGTAATATTTTACTTGGCATAAGCTGCAGCCATTTTGGCTGTGGTGTCCATTTAAGTTTCCTTTGTAATTCTTTCGTCTTTTCACCTTGCCTGTGCTATCTATTTTAGTTGACATCCTGAATCAGCTAAAAGCAACGTACGTGCTGAGAGTTTGCAGCTGCCAGTACAACTGTTAACTGTCAATCATTTCTGCTGCCATAAGCACTCCTGCTCCCCCTCCCACTTTGCTGACCAAGTGGTTATTCATCTGCCCTTGTTTGTTGAAAACTATTTCAAAAACTTGTCCTTCCTATTTCTGTTCACATGCTTACACTGCAGAAAAACTGTATAAAAGCCCTGTGTTCTGTGACTTCAGTGTACTAGCTCCTCCAGCACTTGAGAGTGCTGTGCGGACGTGGTCCCACTCATGAGTGATTAATAAACTTGTTATTTATTCCTACTCCAGCGCTGATCTCTACTTTGTTGGTTTTTGAACCCGTGGACAAAAGGGTGACCCTGCACCAGTGTACCCCTAAAAAGGTATATTTCCACACTAGGACCATGAGAGTCTACAAAAGGGCAATTCATTGCTACATTGCATACAGCGCACGCAATCCTCAAGGGCAGCTCTTTGGTTTAGATAATTGGCTGTGTTTTTTGGAGCACATAGGGGTATGGATTATTTTAGGGGGCACTTAGTTGCAATCGTTTTCTTTGCAAAAGTGGGGGAGGCTTGGACCATTTGCATTCCTTTTTGAATAAGCAGGTCTTGAAAGGATGGGAAAGGTTGGAAGGGTCCAACCCGGGCCAAATGTGCCCCATAGACCTAGATAAACTGGAAAGGATCATAAAGGTGTTGGGCAGGGTATGCATGTTTGGCTATAAGGTAACCTGGTTTACAGCTGCCTTTTCTCTCGCATTCTATGGGATCTTTAGGGTCTCTGAAACGGTGGCAAGATCTAAGCAAGACATCCACAGTGGAATTTTACTCAGCTAAATTTGTTGGCTAGGCGACAATTTAGTTGTCACCATACAATGCTCCAAGACAGACAAACTAGGGAGAGGGCATCAAGTGATCTTGAAGACAGTGGGTGGTTTTTTGGGGTGTCCAGTTGCGGCAGTGTATGCATTCTTGCCTATACATCCTAGGGTGGCATCTGCCTCACTATTGGTACATTATACAGTGGTCCCACTTACAAAGTACCAGTTCATTTAGGTTATGCTCAAAACTCTGGCAGCAGGCATCCAGGATACTTTTTTTAGAGCACATTTCTTTAGGATAGGAGCAGCAACATCCACCGCAGGAGCAGGGCTTAACACAGACGTGGTCAAGAGGATTGGCAGGTGGAAGTTGGACTGCTATAAACGCTATATGCATCTCAATATGATATAGACACAGGGGTTCTCATGGGACTAGTTAAGTAATGACAATGTTTATTTATCCATTATCTTTACATTGGGTCCTTGGTCCTGCTTTTGTGTGTCGTGTGAACTCAACTTTCCCCCGGTGTCATATATGCAGATGTTCAGCCTACACAGATCTTCAGTTTCTCTGGGTTGGCAGGGTCGGTCTCCGTTTGGATGGCCTACGCCAGCTCATCAAGGAGGTAACATCCCAGGGGCGACAGACACCAGCACTCATCATTTTTTATTTTTTTTAACTTTATTTTCATTTTATCAAAGATTACATTACAGCATGGTTATTCACTGCGATCCTGAAGTAGCGATAAAGGAAACCCACCACATTTGCAAATCAATTGTGCACAAGTGTACAACAGACCAATGTCTCAGGGTAGTAGGTACATCATACTTTGTAATGACCGCATTTAACCCACCAGGAACAGCCAGCTTACTTCAGCAGTCAAGCACAGACCTCCCAGTAGATGCAACAATAAAACAGTGGAATATGAAAAAGTGGAATGCGTTTCAAATTACCCCACACCAGTGGGGACTGTCCCATTGGGTTGTTGCGAAGCAGGGGTGGCGCTGATTTCTAATAAATAAGCTTTAAGAGGCTCCCAGATATCTTTTGGTCGGGAGGCAAGGGTTGAGTCCTAGCATACAGATTACAGTTAGTACTGAAATATGTGAGACTATGGAGCCAGTCCTTTACCGTGGGAGAGGATCTACTACCCCATTTGAGTGCTATTTCCCTCTTAGCAAGCAGAAGAGCAATGGCAGTGAATTTACGCATCTGCTTCGGAAGCTCCCCCACATAACCCAACAAGCCGATTTCAGGCATAGGAGCCACCTCCAGACGTATCATTTGTGTTATTGTCCTAAAGACAGATCTCCAAAAGTCTCTAATCTTGGTACAATTCCACATCAGGTGGGCAAAATTGTCTTGCGGGCAACCGCACTTAAGACAGTAGTGCAGACAAATCGAGTCAATGGCATGTAGCCTAGCCGGGGTCATATAGACCCTCCACAAATATTTAAAGTGTATAACCTTATGTCTGCTATTTAAAGAGGCGTGGTTTGGAGTGTGGAGAAGATGGCGGCTTATCCCTGCGTCTCCTCCAATGGATGAGCCTTTCGAAGCATTTTAATATGCTTATTGCTGTGTTTAAGGACTCACCTCTCACCAAAATCTCTGCTGAAAGTCTGGGGAATCGAGCGGCATCGATACTTTCGAGATCCACCCACCGGCTGCGCAGCGACCCGTTCTCTACCAGACCTACCATCACGCATTGTACCTCCGAGGCCACGGCGCGCGTCCTGTGCAGGCCTCTTGTGGCAATCGTTATTGCAGCATTGTGACAACTCTGCGACCAGGCAGCATCTTAACGACACGTGCTGGATGAGGAAAGCTGTGAATGCGGGTGATGTGAGCTCTTCAGCCACAAAGAAGTAAGAGCAAGCACGCTTAATCCCACGCACTCGGTCTGCCTGACTTTAAAATGGCTACCGCAATGAGGGTCTCTTACAAGATTCCCTGCTGAACCTGCAAAACTTGCTATCACTACAACCGGCTACCTGCAATCACATATATAGCCCAGTGTTCTTACAAGATCAGGCTACTCTTCCACGGTGCCACAGCGAAAATAGTGCCCGCTATGGCCCCTATCATGGTAACTTCTCACAATGTGCCTTGGACAATTTGCTAATCGGCTAATGTATCACTCCGGCATTTATGATGCCTGTAGTACTTGTTCTATGAAATACCACATCTCTGTCAACAGCAAGGTGTATATAAACCGCGACCACATGCAGCCAATACAGTCTCCCTGCGATAGCCTGACCTCCTTGCCTGGCTTTAATATGGTGAGTTTGTGCATGTTCTAAGAACATTCCAGAAAGATCTTTTCCAGTGGCATGATAGCCCATGACAGCACAAAGTGTGTTTTGCCTCCTCTACTCAGGCTACCTTTCTGAAAAAAAGAATTGCAACGCCTTTCCAGCAAAGGTCTATTACGAACCTATTGTTAATGGCTGGTGTTCTGTGTGCCACGCCGTCAATATCAACAGTGCTACAGTGCTACAAACGTCAACACTGGTAACACTGGTACACTCATTGTCACTGGTACACTCATTCCACAGCATCATTGTGCCAACCAACCAGTGTGAAGGCACTGCACAGTCAGCTGTTCAGTGCAAAGGCATTAAAGGTTTAGAGGGGACAGCCAGATCCTCTCAGATCTTTTCACTGTAGAAGCATTGGAGACATTGAAGGGGCACTGAAGGGGTAACCAGACCCCCTCGGTGTCAACGGTTTCACCGGTACCCTGAAGAAGTACGTCGTTGCACAAAAAAGGTAGACAAAGAGAACAAGGCTGATCCGCCTAACCCAGACTCACCCACTAAAAGAAAGCAAGACATAAGTACCACTATGGAATCCATCCTAAATACATTAGCGGATGTTCACAAACTCGCTAAATCCACAAATGAAAACACTGATAGAATGCAAACCGAGATTTCAGCGATCTGACAAGACATCAGAGATACCAATGTTAGGATCACAGAAACAGAAAGCAGAATTAGCCTAACTATTACAACTGACTAGCTCACTAAACGACTATCAGGCCTAGAAGACAGGAACAGAAGGGGGAATCTGCGAATATTTGGGATAACAGAAGGAGAGGAAGACCCGTCCGGATCATGCATCTTTTTCCTGGAAAAATGGTTTACTCAAGCCACAAATCTGACTTTCAGTAAAACCCTGGAGTTCAACAGGGCTCACAGGGTACCAACAAGAATACTCCCGAGTCCGAAATCACAGAGACCAATAGTGTGCAAACCTCTCCATTATCAACATGTTGAGCTGATCCTCGCCTTCATGCGGAAAAAAATAACCACACCCCTTGGAAAAACAATAAAATCTATATCTTGCAGGATTTTAGTAAAGAAACTGTTGACACAAGAAAAGGTTTCCTGGCACTTCGCACCATATTAAAGGCCATGAGCTACCAGCTCACCTTTGCAGGCCCAGCCAAATATCGCGTCACAGTTCAGGAGACTCCACACTTCTTCACCGATCATCTAGCACTGAAAAAATTGCTCTGTGGGAAAGAAGAAGCTCTTATGGACATCTCGGCTCCTGGTTCTTCTGTTGCTAGATCTTGAGTTATCACAGTATTGACAAGAGTCCAACGTTGAATCTTCTGATCTTTGTGTAAGCTAGTAATTTTAGGTTTGGTGGTTGTCTTGCCATACGAAATCCTTCGACAAAACCCAAAAAAGAGATCTCCAACGTAATCTCGTTAAGTGAGCGTTTGCTAAATTGCTAAGTGAAACATTTGCTAAACTAGGAAATCTCCGACGTAATCCAGTTAAGTGAACATTTGAAAAGTTGCTAAGTGAAAAACTTGCTAAGTTAGTCGGTCTGTGGTTAGTAGCTCATACACACTGACATACACTGACACACATTATTACTCTGCCATATGTATGTATGCCAAATGTATGTAAATTGATCTGACTCTATCACATCGTAGCAATGTTATGATTATGACTGACCATTCTGACAGGCTGATTTTGTCACATCATTGTTTCGTTAATGTTATGAAATGTACTGTCCACTATCAGCTTTAGGTCTTCATACTATCTTCACACTACACATTACTCACGGCCACTGTTAGAACCTTCATTGTCTAAATAGTTGCATAGTCTTCTTCAGCAGTCGACTGAATAGCCGCATGAAAGCTACACATTATTTGGATATTTGCTACAGCTCGCATGTAGTGGGTCTAATCAAATAAGTTCTGACCCTCATACTACATGCCTCATGCTCTAATATATACTTCATACAGTGCCACTTAACTATGCAGACGATTCATTGTCTGAGTAATTACTCACCTAGGCTCATAACACTATACAAATGGTAATATCGACTTATTTGTTCCAACTTGCTCATACATTTAAACAAGCAGTTAGTTTATCTCTAGCATAGACTTTTATCTTTATCTTATTACTGTTGAACATGCCTTAGGGCATAGGTTGGTCTTATGCGTTCAGATTACTCTAATATGTCTTTTTTTTTTTCTCCATAGGAAGGGAGCTCTCTTCCCCTGTCTCCATGCCAGTTCAATACTTTGGGAGTGGAGAGGGAGGGTTTGGGGGATGGGGGGGAGGGGGAGGGTTTTTGATCTTGTTTTTCCTGATGTACTTGTTTTGTTTTTCTCTGTTTGTTGCTGTTATTATCATTATCATTACTATTGTGTTTTTTATTCTGACGTCAGGAATTGCTGTAATACCCATGTACACACAGGCGGCCCCTCAATGAGAAGAATGCCCTATATGTTCACAAATCTACTCAAGGTACCCCCAATACTCATAATGAGCCTATTGTTTATTCAAAAAGGAAGAATACTCCTTACCCATAGCGCGAGAAACAGATCCAACAGGATACCCCTATGTAGAGAAACGCACACTATGACCTTATCAAAACCCTCATGTCTCAGTCCCTACTGATAGCTATGGCCCAAAAAACATTAAGATAGTCTCACTGAATGTTAAAGGCATAAACCACCCAATAAAAGGAAGGAAGAGTCTTGACTATCTTCAAAAGCAGAGGAGTGACACCATCTTGTTACAAGAAACTAAAATCGACTACAAACAATTCAACTCACTTAGAAATATGTCATACAGCGATGTTGCGGGTTCAGATGCAATAGGTAAAAAAACACGGTGTCCTCACCTTAATAGCCAAAAAAGCCAACATTGACCTGGTATCAAGCTCAGCAGACACACAGGGTAGGTGGGTCACAACGAAACTGGCGAAACATAACTCGGAATTCTACATCACAAACATTTATGCTCCCAACAAAGACGATGTGGCTTTCTGGGAAGATCTTACTAAACAAAATAAAACAATTCCAGACACTGCCATGCACATACCTGCGGGAGATTTTAACCTTCCCTCAGATCCAGCCTTAGATAGGAACTTACGCTGTCCCTTTCGTGCCAATAAATCACACAAAGCTCTTAACAATTTATGTACGTGTTTTAATATGATTGACACTTGGAGATTACAGAATCCCACAGGTAGAGAGTACACCTTTTATTCATCTCCCCATAACTCTTATTCACGCATTGACTATCTACTTATCTCTGGCAACGCTGTAAACAGGATAGATCAAACTTCCATTGAGCCAAGAATGATCTTAGACCACTCTTGTATCACTTTATCCATTTCTGACCCGAGTCCTTTTAAAAAACAAGTCTTCTGGAGATTCAACAATGAAGTATTAGACTTAGAATCAAACAGGCAAAGCATTGACTGTGCGATCCATAACTACCTCACTGAAAATAAAATTGGAGACACCTCGGACCTCATGAGATGGGAAGCACTAAAAAGTACTTTAAGCGGTGAGATCATCAAAATTAGGTCCACCGTGAATAGGGAAACGAACAGCAACCTTTAAAAACTAGAAAAAGAGATATCAACACTGGAAGGGAAACACATTGCCTCCAGAGATACCTTTGTCTTGAATAAATTGGTGGAAAAGAAATATGAGTATAATAAATTAGTAAGTAATAGGGCAGGGATTCGGATTAATAAACAAAAGAGCATTAGGCTCTGCGAATCCATTAAGGCCGGGAAGAGCTTAGTTTCCTACTTGAAGTAGGAAGTGTCTCGGCGACACTTCCTACTTAAAATTCAAACTGCAAAAAAATACGATTAAGACCCTACTAGACCTGAAGGGCGACGCTCACTCTGATCCTGACAAAATAGCAGAAATATTTAAGAATTTCTACAGTACACTGTATAGTAAAAACCATGACCTAAGCACCACTAAAGCCCAAAACTACTTAACCAATTGTGACCTACCTGCTCTCTCGGAACAGAACAAGGAAGAAATCAATGGCCCAATAACCGCAAACGAAATTGAGGACATGATTAAATACCTAAAAATAGGGAAAGCACCTGGCCCGACAGGTTCAGTGCAAAATTCGCAACTGTTCTGATTCCCCCTCTCCTAAACATGTTCAACCAATTTATTGAATCGGGCCAGATAAATGGTACCCCTGCAGAGGCTATCATATCGGTGATACCCAAGGATGGGAAGGACCCATCACCACCTAAAAACTACAGGCCTATATCCTGATAAACATAGATTGCAAAATGTATGCCACGATCCTTGCTAAGCGTCTCGCAATATATATTTCCAAACTCATCCACCCCTCACAAGTGGGATTTCTAAAAAACAGACTTTCTAGTGATAACACTCAAATTTTATGTCATGCCATGAAGAAAGCCAAACTAACAGACTCCCCCCACAGTGGCAATAATGTTGGATGCCGAAAAGGCTTTCGACAAAATAGACTGGCCCTATCTTAAAACGACACTCGAAAAATTCAATTTGGGGACAATTTGTTTTGAAAGGTAATGGCATTGTATTTTAACCCTTCCGCCAAAGTAAGAGCAGGTGGTAGCCTCTCCTCATCTTTTAAACTAGAGCAGGGAACCAGACAGGGATGCCCATTGTCACCTTCCTTGTTCCTATTAGCAATAGAACCGTTCCTCTATCAACTACGGAACAACAAAGAGATCACAGGTATACGATACAACAAGAACACGGTTAAAATAACGGCTTACGCAGACGATGTATTAGTCATCTCCGAAAATGCTGAGTCTGCTATAACAGCCTTAATGTCCTCAATTGCTGACTTTTTCACAGTATCGGGATACAAGCTCAATAAAGATAAGACTGAGGTAAAACTGCTCAACAATCTCGGTGACAAAGAAATAATTGGCAGATCGAGCCTTACATGGCAAACAAATAGTATCAAATACCTAGGCTTGGACTTCACTAGAGACCTAATTACCACCCTACAGGCCAATGAGAATGCTTCCTCAAAAAAAAATCCACGCTACTAGATAGTTGGTTGCCAACATTTTTATCCTGGTGGGGAAGAGCAGAGACATTAAAAATTATGATCACCCCATTAGTCAATTAAATGGCCAGTATGCTACCTATGACACTCTCTAATGAGTTCTCGACCAAGATAATCAAGATCTTTAACTCGTTCCTCTGGCAAGGCAAGAGACCCAGAATTTCCCTGAAAAAGCTACAACTATCCAAAAAAAAGGGGGCTTGGGCGTTCCAAATTTTAGGAATTATCAAACTGCATACCTTTGCAAGCAAGGGTCCAATTGGCTGTTAACCGACCCTGGCTATATCCCAGTGTGGGTGGACATAGAAAGGTCACTCATCAATGAAATCCCTCAGCCTGCTCGCCTAACCATGGATATCTCTATCATCCCTCAATCTAAATATATTATTCAAAATACTACTACTGCGCCTGGAGCAAATGTCAGCGGTAAAAATAAACAAATCCAACTTAGCTTCTCAATGATGCAACCCTTACCTGAAGGTGGACAGAGAAAGGTTATTCCAGGAAAATTGGTAAAAAAATAGCATAAACCTAGTCAAAGACCCCTTTACAAGGAAACTCTCTCTTTTCCGAACTACAATCATGGTATGGCCTGGAACCTTTAGATTTTTATAAATTTCTGAAACTAAAGGCACAGCTCACGTCACACTCAATACTACCCACCAATCCGTCGATCCTTCCAATGATATCCCAGCAACTAAAATCAGGACACACTGTGTCTAAAATCTACAAACTATTGATTCCAAAACCACGCAAATTGCACTTGAGTAATGAGATAAAATGGGAATCTGAATCTAACACTAGAAATATTCCCTTTGACTGGTGTAAGATACATAAAAACCCTTTTCAAATAAAATCCCTCCCGTACTATCCCAAAAGAAACTCATGCTAATAAATAGAACATATTGGACCCTTGAAAGGATCTTCAAGGTTAACCTAAGTCAGAGTCCTACATTTTGGAATTGCACAGCATATGTAGGTGATTCAGCTCACATGCTCTTCCATTGCCCCATCTTACAAACATACTGGGATAAAATATACAAGTGTATAAACAAAACATTCAACATCGACCCCGCTAGGGAATTCTCCTACATCCTTCTGTGATTTTTAGACACAACGCTGTTGTCTGAGACTGCCGCTATCTGTTGGACCTAATGCTTACACTTGCCTGCAAAATAGTACTCAATAAGTGGAAGAACTCAAAAGAAGTCTCCTTCAGAAAATGGAAAGAATGGTTGTCCTTTCTCGGAGGGGCGGATAATATCTCTCTACACTCTTCGCCCTGGCGTCCTTCAAATAGGAAGCTATGGAAGTCCCTTGATGTCTTTTCCTTCAAGTATGATCCTCCTTGAACCAAATGACTTCATGATAAAATTAATACATACATTTTATTGTACCCCTTGATGACAACCATTGCACATCCACCCGAAATAGGACATTCTCCCTAAGGGTCACTATCACGATCGTGAACCCTCTCACATGCCCACCCCCCCCACATAGGGACTGTTTCACATAAGACAAACTTCACACTAGCCTCATTATGCCTTTATCATGATACCGACAGACACGATGTGGGAGGATATGTGAAAGTTACTTGTTACCTGCTGTTTTGACATTAAGACTGTACACAGGATATGTGACTCTTATTACTATATTACGGTAAAGGATGTTCTAACATGTTATCCTTATAGTGCATCGTATACAAATTTTTATGTCTTCGACTATATGCTTACCATGTGACCTTACGGTCGATCTATATAAAAATGTCAAAAACGAAGACCGTCCGTGATTAACATAACCGCAATTCCAACTGCCACTTAATTTGTAACCTCTTTGCAATTCCTTCATCTTTTGTATTTTTTTCTTTTTATTATAATTGTTATTATCATTTATAATCACATTTGTAGCTGTACTTCAACTCATGCCAATTTGTAATTTTCTTTATTTGCATATATGTTCTTGTTTTTTCTTGAAAACCCAATAAAAATTATTTGAGAAAAAGAGACCTCCTTAGTTTGCTCACAGCAGAAGGACCAGTGCGAATCCTGAATTTGATTCCCTAAGATCCCGCTCCCATGCCTCCCTTATTTTGGTGTCCCTGCTAGGGATTAATGCAATACAAGCTTTATATAACTTTGAAATTAGGTGTTCTCCCCCGGGAATTGTAATTAGAAGAGTAAGCGGAGGGAAGGACTCAGGCTCCAACGGGTACTCCGAAATCTTAGATCTGAGTGCCCTTCGTAGTCGAGTAAAGACAAATTGATCCATAAATGAGGCCTCACTAAACTGCCCGCCCTCTGTGCTAGAAAATACATGTCCCCCTCGGAACAAATCCCCAACCTTAGTCATTGAATATGCTGCAAGCGTACACTGCACCAATTTTTCCTCCGTAATGGGAAGCCAAGGGTTATTAGCCACAGGGATCTCCGATGAATATAAAGCACCTCCTCCCGTCACTATAGTCAGCTTACGCCAGGCCAACTAGTAGCACTCATCAGTCTTCATATGGGCAGCAATGATTTGGCTGCAGTGGGCAGAAGGACTCTATTCGAGACCTTGCTGGTTTAAATTACTTGGTTGGCTAACAGATGTCCATGCGCAGTCATTGCATGGTCCCATATCATCTTGAAGAAGGTCTCAAAGCTTGGGTGGTCGTCGAAGGGTCTCTAGTCAGTCAGGAGTTTGAACAGCAGGTTAAACAAATGCTCAACAGAGCATGACTAAAGACAATTTCCTATGGTTGCCTTCGGGGGAGGGACTATTTCACAAGCATGGGGTCCATCTGTCTGCTCAGGATAATGAGTTGTTCATGGAGAACTTTGTGGCCTTTGCAGCATTTCTTACATCGTTAGGTGATGGCACCTAAGGGGGAGTAATGGTTGTTTGGGGAACCAGCCATTTCCGTGGCAGTTAGGGAGTCATGTTTGAGCAAAACCAGGTTGATAATGTTGGGCATCACAGATCTAAGTGCAAGTGAATTCAAGATGCAATTGTTTTTTTGGATTAACCCGGGGCAGGAGTGCCACAGTTACTAGTGAAGGGCTGGTAACATTTGCTACGGTGATTGTCCATTACCCTATAAGGTACTCCATTATACGCCCCTAGGTATGTGGGGATGATGGCTGGTATTGCCCGGTTGCCCAGGCTCATTCCCTTATTAGGTGCCAGAGAGTATTGCTTTATTGGGTTACTCTGGCATGGTTCTTTTGGGGGGCCAGCTACTATGCTGGCCCTAGCTCTCTCTATCCTGAGTGAGCGTAATTTTCAACTTGTAAATGACAATTTGTTGAGGGACCTACAACAATTACCCGGGCCCAAGTCAACTGAATTAAGAGATGCCACAAGGACCTGAGGGCTGGTCTACCATGACTTCTAATGGAATGAGAGAATATGTTGGTAGGAAAGTTTTAGTATTGGTCGAAAATTAAGACCATATGAAATTTGCATATACTGTATCAATGAAGATAATGGTGGAATTCTGATGTACAGAACATTTGAACATTCTCTGATGCAAGAATGGTGACTGTTATTGCATCATTTAGTAGGATACTGATTCGCTTTTGTTTTAATGAGTACAATCTCTGTCTTCATTCCCAGCCGACCGGTCTCACTAAGGTTACTCACCTGTCACTTCTTCAAGCCATGATTCCACTCTGGTTTATCCACCCGCTTAGTAAGAGAAGTCTAGTGTACCACCCAGCACAAGATTCTGCATTGGTCATGTCACACCTAGAGCTGTTGATGAATGAACTGCAGTCTACAAAGGCAATTTGCTGAACAAGCTGCTCTCACAGAACTTGACTAGGTTTGCCACATTCCTGTGCAGCACTTCAAGCTCGCAGCACTGTTACACATTCTTTCTTTACTCAAAATAATGATCAAGAAAGATGGGGGAGGGGGAAGCAACGACGACGGAGCAAGCAACAACACAGGAGGGGGAAGCAACATTGGGAAAGCAACGACAAGGGAAGGTGGATGGGGGACCAAGCAACAACAATGATGGAGGATAAACAAAAAGAAAATACCTCAATCACAGTGTATGCAGTGTAAGGACACTAATCAAAAGCGAAGAAATCAATACTTGGAATATGCTCCACGGAAGGAGGAAAAAAAGAAGAATATGTGCAACCAGCATACGCTGACCAATCAGTATCCAGCAAATTAGCAAACAAATGTTAAGCAATGGGCTTGCTCCAAGCCTTTTTTAGTTAACAAAATGTCTGTCTCAGGCGAGTCGTAAAAAGGACCCTGACTTACCACTAAACAGTGTTCCAATTGCTGGCCTAATTTGGCGTATTGGTTCTGAAAGCATCATTTGGTATTTGTATCGAAGTCTGGAGGTGGAAGTGTTCTGTTCTTTTCTGATGGATTTACCTAGAGCAGTGGTTCATAACTTTTTGACTTCTATAGATCCCCCAGTGAGTAACTTCTAGAACCCGGGGACCCAGGCCTAAGCAATTTCTGTATGAAGCTCAAAACAATGCATGAAAAATCGGAAATAAGTATACCTCAAAAATACACAAATTATGAAATATTTAATGTACAAACATAAATCGACATTTCATTTTTAATGGGGGAGTTTGACTTTATTTCTAAAAGACGAAGTGAAGTTCCCTTGTTTTGTCAGCACGTGGCAGTGCTTTAACTGAGGCCACAATGTCTCTATATTAGATCCTGTTTGCTGTACTTATGCTGCTCCACCAATCAGACCAAGGCTAACAACTTAATTTGTAGCGTTCAATTTTAAATTCCTTCATATTTATACAGCATTTTAACATTTTAATCTTACATTTTGCTGTTTTTATGCATGTATACTTATCTGTTAATAGTATTTAATTTTCTACACAGTTTCAGATCCCCTGAGTAGTGAATGTGGACTCCCAGTTGTCTAAGGGGCTTTGCTTAACAATCATTTTCAAAGCAATAGGTCTTGCATTTGCAAGAGTTTGAGCTATTGGCATTGTAAATGACAATGGCTTTTACTTACGTGTTTTTAAAAGCAATTTCAAAAATAAAATTCTAATGCCAATAGCTCAAGCTCTCTCAAATGCAAGGCCACTTTATTGGTGGCAGCGCCCCTTTTTTTAGACGCTGCTCGACGTATTCAGGTTACAGTGAGCAACGTCTAAAGAAAGGGGCGCGGCCAACATTAAAGTGTAAGCATCTGTAACTCAGCAGCGCAAGTGAAAGCAGACCGCACTGTAAATTGAATATAGACATAAGCGCAGCAGCTAAAGTGAAAGCGGACCGCGCTATAAATTAAATAAATAAATAAGTGCAGCTGCTAAAGTGAAAGCGGACCGCGCTGTAAATTAAATAAATAAGTAAGCACGGCCGCTGTAGTTTAAGCAGACTGCCCTGTAAATTAAATAACTACATTACTAATAACAATATAAAAGCGGGCGGCATCCTGCGACGTCGTGGGTGGAATAGGGGAAGATCACTAAAGAAAATAGTGTTCACCGACTACATAAAGCAGACCGTATAACAAAACAAGTAAAATGTCCAGCCCTTAAGGGAAGTTACAAATGCAGACAAGGTGGTACCAAGGAGGGACTACTAAGCCTATTCACGAATGAAAAGCAACGATTTTGAAAGGACAGTAACAAGAGTCAATTGAAAAGATGGGCTGGAAATGGGCAGTGTTTCTATTCCATACCTCAATACAGCAAGCCTCGCAGAGCAACACATGTGCTGCCCAGGCTCAGCCTAAAAATCAATGTTCTTGAGAGTTGTGTCCACATCAAAGTGTAGGTCTCATCTGGGATATTGTGTCCACATTTGAAGGCCATTTGTGTATGACCTAGATGATAAACTAAAACGCAGAAACTTGTTCGCTTGTGTTGAAGGGTGCATTGAAATCCCCCCCTTTTCAGTCTTGTGGATGGTGGGTATTAAAACAAAAAGTTGTATAACCCACCCTTACACAATTTTAATGGTGGCCTAATGATTTACAATGGTACCCTACATTCCTCGTGGTATGATATGTAATAGTGATGGGATATGTTCTTGTAGACAGGCTGCAACATTGGCATATTTGATGCGACAGATAAGAAGGGCTAGGAATTAGATACATCCTATCAAACACCAATTTGGTTTGCTATCCAGTTGGGTTGAACCATGAAAACAAAATATTCAAGAGAAAAGCGTTAGCACTGGAAATTTTCCTTAAAAGTATGTATGCGCTGCTTTGTGCTACTCTGTATCGGGGGGGGGGGGGGGCATTTCATGAATGGTACTTTGGCATACCAACACCATCTCTCATGCTTTTTGTTGCAAAGCTGGAGCTATAGATTGTCAAGCTTTGCGTCAAATAAATAACACCTCCGTGAGGCAGGCGCAAAATTGGAGAATTTTTTATTTGTCCAAACATTTCAGTCATTGCATGTGTGCTGCACTGTACGTTTCATTCATCCAATGACTAAAAGGTTTAAAAAGTGTCTAACTCAGCGTCAGTTTTACTTACTTCCGGAACAATAACACCTCATGTGAAGGGCCAAGAGATCACTCAGTTTGTGGTGGGGAAATGGGGATGGTATGAACGTTCAACAATATAATTCCGTGATTTGCGCAGCTGGCCGGAGTGCTGCACATCTGTGCTGGCGGTGCACCAGCCCCTGGTCCAGACCTTAGACGCCCACCTTTGAAGCTGCGTCATGCCTGAGCCCCCGCCAGGCAGGGGGGTTCAGAAGTACATCGACGCTCCGAGCTGAGGGTGGCCCCTCTAATTATCATTTGGATGTGCGGTCCGGGGAGACAGGGCCTCTCAGCGTCGAGAAGAGAAAGCGTTTGTGCAGGTTAGAAATGAGGTGTCGGTGAGATTCTTGAGGGAGTGGCCTGTTGCTAAAAGAATTCACACTTGAGATTGCTTCTTCGGTGCTTGTGCGGGTAGGTTGTGTCCTTAGTACTATATCGGTGGATGTTGTTTCCCTGTGTTACCTTCAAAGTGTTTTCATGTGTTCTTTGCCGCCTTGGTGCTGCCCTGGGTGGGCTGCTTCATTGGTGCTGCCCTGTGTGGATTACTTCCTTGGTTCTACCCTGGGTGGGTTGCTTCCTTGGTTCTGCCCTGGGTAGGGTTGCATTATTGGTGTTGCTGTGGGGGGGTTGCTTCCTTGGTGCTACCCTGGGTGTGTTGCTTCCTTGGTTCTGCCCTGGGTGGGTTGCTTCTTTGGTACTTTACCTGGTGGTTTGTGGCCTTGGTTCTGCCGTGGGTGGGTTGCTACCTTGGTGCTGCCCTGGGTGGGTTGCTTCCTTGGTGCTCCCCTGGGTGGGTTGCTTCCATGGTGCTGCCCTGGGTAGGTTGCTTCCATGGTGCTGCCCTGGGTAGGTTGCTTTCTTGATTCTGCACTGGGTGGGTTATGGCCTTGGTTCTGCCCTAGGTGGGTTGCTTCCTTGGTTCTGACCTGGGTGGGTTGCTTCCTTGGTTCTGACCTGGGTGGGTTGTGGCCTTTGTTCTGCCCTGAGTGGGTGGGTGCCTTGGTGCTGCCCTGGGTGGGTTGCTTCCTTGGTTCTGACGACCTGGGTGGGTTGCTTCCTTTGTTCTGCCCTGAGTGGATTGTGGCCTTGGTTCTGCCCTGGGTGGGTTGCTTCCTTGGGTCTGTCCTGGGTGGGTTGCTGACTCGATGCTGCCCTGGGTGGGTTCCTTCCATTGTTCTGCCCTGGGTAGGTTGCTTCCTTGGTTCTGCCGTGAGTGGGTGGGTTGCTTACTTGGTTCTGCCCTGGGTGGATTGCTTCCTTGGTTCTGCCCTGGGTGGGTTGCAGTGCTTAATTTGAGCCTGTGTTTTCAGGGTGCTGGGCACCAGCACGTAATTGTCAGCACCGCTGCTTGTGACAGCCTGCCACAAGATGGCGCTCTCTAGCTCTAATTTAGAGATAACCATAACAACAGTTAATTATTAATGCTATATTCATTCAAAAGTACTAATATCTGCCACCCAAGCCATTCTTCTAGCTTTGGGGGCATCAAATAGTCCGAATTGTCACACTTGTAGGAGTGTAACGGCTAGTAGTTTTGTTGTTACGATCATTTGCAGCATAGCAGGACAATGTGTGGTGGAAGCTGCAGTGGCCTCCTGACGAGAGCCCCGGCACTTCGTATTTTACAAATTAAGCACTGGTCACGTTAGCAGTTATATATTCTGAGTATTCTAGTCCCTATCAGCTCAACAAAAAAGATCCGTAGGAGGACCAACGACATGGTATTAGAGAGTAAAGAATAAAGTAGAGTAGTCATGATTCAAGCCAATGACGCCAACCTACATTCATTTGAAACCATATTTCCTATACTACAGAACCCCATTACTCATTCGCACAATTCACCCTCCCCTAACCAACCTCCCCCAGAGGTCACAACACACAAAAAACTCACGAGTCAGAATAAAAAGGTTAACTCTACCCCTTCCTCCGCCACTCTCTCTGCTCCCCCCCTCAGTGAACACGGTACCTCATACCCACTGTACCACACCACTACCCCTCACTCCCACATTAAGAATGTGTTAGCCAGACCAGCACAGATCAACTTCACTAATTCAACTCCCCAACCCTCCGAAGACCTTCCCCCAATCCATCCTATCACCCAATCCTCTTCCCGCCCAGGCCGTTTGTGAGGGTGACCTATCAATAAATGCACCGGACTCTCACAACCTGCCATCAGCACTCACCAATCTGCTGACGGAAACAATAAAATGGTGCCCAAGTCCCATACCAACTCCCTACTATACCCATCATTAAAAATATTGAAACTAATGACATCGTGAGTTACACACTTTCTGTCAGACACTCTCCCTCTCTGGATGGCTTCACATGTAACAGTTTGAAACTAAACATCTCTATCGCCTCCACTGAATATTAATCAGAGACTTTCTCTTATGGAAAGCCAATTAGAGAAAGTAGTATAGGGTATAAGTAACATCTTAATGATATTCTACATGTATCCGGAGCGTGCCCAAGACTCACACCACCCACTCTCTTGCATCAACAATCAAAACCCTAGACATTCCTAGACACAGCCACACAGCTGAAACACAATGCCTTTTAAGAACTAATCTCAGAGGCTGAAAAGAACAAGCGCCATATTGTCTCTGAGTGAGGTGACGGATCTTGCCAAATCATATGACTAGTCATCAACCAGAGACAACCTCACCTCCAAAATTCAGATTATTACTGGATTTGAGAGAGACCACATCCCACCTAGAACGACAAGGCCACCAGCTCACCACATCAATATACCCATGGCACCGCCCCATAAGAAACATAACAACAACGGATTGACCAACTGCATGCTTATAAACTGCAGATCAGCAACCAAATACGCAAAAGAACTGATGGAAACCATCCTGAACCACGACATTGATATCATATTCATCGCAGAAACATGGCTGAGTGAGTCCTCCTACCAAATCATTGACATGCTATTGCCCCCCGCGTTTTCAATCATCAAAAAAGACAGAGAGAACCACTGCGGTGGTGGCATTGCAATCATCCACAAGAACAGTATTGTGATAGCTGGAATAGAGCACAATGATGAAGGAAAACAAAACGCTGAACAGTCACCTCCTCTACCACCCTCAAGGCAACACACACACCTCCAAGGAACACTTATCTGACCTGATAATACACTGCTCACTCTCGAGCTTCAATAACATAATCCTAAATTACCTCAACCTTCATTGGAACAACGAGAACAATACTCTAATCTAAACCTTAAACTAAATTTTACTTAGTAATGACCCTATCCAGCACTGCAAAGTCAAACTCACAACTGAGGTTTAATCCTTGACAACCATAATAGCTCATGAAGAAACAGTAACTATTGACAACACCCCTCCTGTTGACTGGTCGCATCGCTATATCATTCTGTTTCTCATTAACCAAATGAATCTTCACCTAACCCATACACAGAACTCCCTCCATTGGACGAGAAAGACATATTCCCCTAGCTAATCTTGAAAAAAGAATGGTGTCACTATCACCCTGCACTTCAGATAACCTCACTATAACCAAACTTACAACACACTACAATGCAACAACGACAGCCATTCTAGACCAAGTAGCCCCTCCTAGCAAAAATGGGTCAGAAACACCCCATCGAGATCCTGGTTCAATAAAGACCTCAACTCAGAAAGAAGACAACTCAGAGCTGCTAAAAGACTTTGGAGAACATATTCATCCATAAACCCCCTTGGCCAGCTCAAAAAAGGAAAGCAGGAAATTTAAAAAACACATCAGGGATGAAAAAGCTGCATTCTTCTGCAGCGCAGTAGACAATGCCGAAAACCACCCCAAAGAGCTTCTCAATATTATTAAACAACAAACCTCCAAGCCACGTATAAAAACAATGCAGGTCTCCAAAGAACTTTGTGACAATTTTGCTAATTTCTTAGATGATAAAATCACCAAGATCGAGCTCTCCCTCGACGGTCACACCCAGTCATCCAATGAAAGCCCTCCTTCCAGTAATGAAGGAAACAACTCCCCCACACGCTCCTCGAACACACAAGGATGGATCTCCCGATGGGAAGGGCAAACATCAGTCTCTCTACCCCAAAAATCACCGAATGCAACCAACTCCAAGGAAGTTGTTCAACCCCCTCTCGGAGGCAGATATCACTGAAATGATTAATTTGCCCAAGCCCCCTTCCCACTTAGCGGACCCCATTCCAGCCCACCTGGCAAAAAAGCAGAATCACGCCCTGGCTCCTCGCTGGACCAAGATTGTAAACAGCTTCCTGAGGACCAGAGTTATGCCAGACTGCTTTAAACTCGGGCAAGTCATGCCAAAAATACGGGCACGGACCAGAATTACCCCAATAACTTCAGGCCTGTTTCCAACCTCCTCTTCTTAGCCAAAGTCTTCGAAAAATGTGTTCTCCTACAACTCAATCAACACAATGACAGCAACAACCTCCTAAACCCTCACCAATCTGTTTTTTGAAAGGGATGCAGCTATCCTGAATGTTATAGGTGGCATTTACAAATCCCTCGATGTAGACCGATGCTGCCTATTCGTACTCCTTGACCTATCGGTAGCCTTCGACTCAGTCGACCATAAACTTCTGACCTCCCTCCAAGAAAGGATCAAGGCAGACGGGGGGGGGGTTCTACAATGGTTCACATCCTTTCTAGAAAACCGCTCACAACAAATAAATATAAACAATTCAACTTCTGACATATTTCTTATTTCCCGAGGAGTCCCACAAGGCTCTGTTCACTACCCCTCACTGTTCAACATCTACATAGAGCCCCTCACAGTCATACTCAGAAAAAGCAAACATCCCCTTCCACCACTATGCTGACGACACCCAGCTCTATCTGGAAACATCCTCAGTAGATGACATACACAGACAAAATGCAACTATCAGAGAAGTACCACCTAAAACTCGACCAAGCTAAGACTAAAATCCTTCTCATATCTAACAATGAACAGACCCCCCCCCCACCCAAGATTAAAGAATGGCTAAATACCATTGATGCTGTAAACTGCAATCTAAGCCTGGCTGACTCCGCAGAATCCCTGATAATCACTCTGGACCCACGATTGAACTGGAGCAAACACATAAAGAACACTGCGAAGAGCGCCTTCTACAACCTAAAACTCCTCAAGAAAATCCAACACTTCCTCATTCCTAATGATCTTAAATATGCCATGCAATCTCTGGTTCTGTCCACATTGGACTATTGGAATGCGGACCTCACAGGCACGGCAAAATCACACTTAGACCCCCTCAGAACCATTCCGAATGCAGCAGCTAGGATGGTCACTGGGGTAAAAAAATACAGACACACATTACCCTCTCTGAAAGAATTAAAATACTCCTGATTGAAGCTCGCTCTAACTTCAGAACTGCATGTTTCACCCATAAAGTCCTTCACACCGACATACCAGCTTACCTTGCGTCCAAACTCAAAAAGGCAGCCAGACTAGAAACCTAAGAGGCACAGACACGCTACTTAGCATTCCGCCCAGAAACTTGCAAACAAAAATCCTTGGCATCTCAGTCCATATCAGGACTAACCATTCCTTCATAAACTTCAAAAGACAGCTTAAGGATCTCCTCCTCAATCGACACCTTAACCAACCAGATAGCATCTACCCAGTGCGATAGGGTGTCTCTGCAACAGATGATTAACAATCACCCAACGCAGGAGGGCTTCTACACCATGTGGCTTTTGAATCCCCTTCTATGTTCCTCTCCAGGCCTTCACTTTATTCAACTCACGACACTACTCTTTGATGAACTAATGTTTGTCTGTTATCGTCATGATATTTGTAAAGAGCTCCACTACCTTCTGGTCTGGCCAGCGCTATATAAAACTCAAATAAATAAAAAATTGACATACTTGGAACTCTCACCACCTTACATTCTACAAGTTCTGACATCATAACACATCCCCTTCCTGTCAACCAATAACAAAATATAACAAAGCATTCAAAGGAAAATGTAACATAACAGTAAAAGCAAAACAAATAAACTTAAACTGAAATCTCCCTACCATTACAAGAAAATATGTTGAAAATAAGATGAAATATAATGAAATACTAGAGAATAAATAACATTACATACTAGATTCCTGACAGCAATTATGATCTCACACAGTCCCCAAGATAAGAGGATGATCTGCAAACTCCTGCCTCCCTAGAAACTCTTGAATAACAAATGTCATTAGTAGTGGATCCCCCTAATTCCCCTACTACTCATTTCTTCATCCCTCAGCAACATAACACCTGAACATCCATTATCTCCTTTTCTCACACACCTCCTTTTTGATAACACCACATTTCTCAAATTCCACCTTTCACCTCCTTCGACAATTACAAAAAAATGATTGACCATTTCAACACGGAAAGGACCCTTGAATTTAAAAAGTCTATCCTTCACCCGTCCAACTTTTATTTTTACCCAATCGCCAATTTCCACTTTGGAGTCCCAACAGTTCCTCTATCACCTGAATCGACTCATTCTTTCAACCAGGTAGGAATTAATTTGGTACCTGGCAAACATCCTCCCATCTCCTGAAAGGACATTTCTGTGTGACACTAAGGGGTCTATTAGAATGTCGGGCGGACATTCTCCTTCGCCCGCATGCCATTTCCCCCGCCATATTAGTATGGCGGGGGAGACCTCGGCGGACGGAAAGACCGTCCGCCGGTTTTCCGCTGGTCACACAGGTGACCAGGCGGAAAAGGGGCCTGATATGGTGGCGGTGTCTGCTAGACACCGCCATCCATATTATGATGGCAGCGGGAAGCAGCCTTTCCGTTGTGGCAACGGTTTCCGTTTGGGGCCCCCAGCATGTTGGGGGATGTTGGGGGGCACATAGGTGGTACCTATGGTACCCCCCTGCATTTGCATGGATGACACGGCAGACACCGCGCGGTGCCTGCCACGTAGTGCATGCAAATGCGCACATGCCTTTTTTGTATTGCGGCGGGTGCTGCTGACAGCACCGCCTGCCGCAATGCAAAAAATGCGGGATGCGCCTGCCAGTGTGGCGGGTGTATCCTAATTGCCCATGCGGGACCGCCGCACCCTTAGCTGTCCGCCCGCCATCATAATAGACCCCTAAGAGTAGTTGTACGAAATACTCAATCCATATCACATATATTTTTTTTTACATTCTGCAATGCCATTTGAATGGTACATTTGACAAATCTGTTGGCCTGTTCCACCATACCATTGACCTGGGCAAGGTACAGTGAAGAGCGAGAAAGTTTGTCCCACAATGTTCAAGAAATCTGACCATTTCATTGGATGTTAACTGGATGCCGTGATCCATTATAAGTACAAAAGGCACTCCATTAAAAATTTCTTTTAATATCGCTTTGGTCGTTTTTGTGGTAACCTCTTTTATAAATTTCAAAATTAACCATTTTGTACATGTTAACAATCACAACTGTAAACCTCAACTCAAGTAGCAATTCGGACATGAGACCTATAAAATCGAAACATACAGTGTACCCTCCTTCATATTTGTTTCCAACTCTGTCTTTTTTCACTTTCTTTGCAAATCACAAACTTCTCCACCTACCCACTAACTTTATCATCCAGGCCAGGCCACCAAAATTCACTCTTAAGTCTGTTATGTTTTGTCAAACATTGACCTAAATGACCCTCATGTGCCAAGTTGAACAACTTAAACCTCAAAGCCCCAGGAGGTACAAAACGATCACCTCCCATGATGTTGTTTTGACCATACACAAAGAGTTCATCAAGAATCCTAAAAAACTGTCTGGCAGATATACAAACCACACTCTCCCACACCACTCCATCACAAATCATCTTCAATACATCCTTCAAAACCACATCAGATTTCATTTCTTCTTCCCAGTCCTGCATAGTGAAAGCTCCTAATCCACTGTGCACTACATCTTGAATAGATGCTACTGTTGCCTCTGCTTCAAAATTACTGCTGGACCATCAGCACTTTTCCAATGCAATGACATCCTAGACAGGCAATCCACCTGCACATTCTTCCACCTCTCAACAAATTCTATTTTATACAAGTATTCCTCTAGTCTGGCTGCCAATCTGGCTAGTCTCGCTGAACCTTTCCCAGATAAAATGTAATAAAGTGTAATGGAATTTTAATTAAGGGCTTGTGATCAGTTAGCAAAATGAATCGAGAGCCCTACAAATACACTAAAATATCTTCAGCACCCAAAGCAGCAGATAATGCCTCATGTTCTATTACAGAATAATTTATTTTGGAGTGCATCCGGGTGCATGATGCAAACGCAACCATTTTCTCCTTTTTCCCATGAACTTGAGACAAAATAGCTCCTAACAAATTTTCACTAGAATCTACAGTAAGTACAGACTTTAATTTAGCATTGTAAGCTGTCAAAATACACACATCACAAATTTTCTCTTTAGCGTTTTAAAACATTTTTGTTGTTCAGCCTCCCACTCAAATTTTACTTCCCTTTCGAAACAAAGTTCTTAAAATTTCAGTTTTGTCTGCAAATTTCTCCACAAATTTAGCAAAATACTCTATAAGACCTAAAAATGATCTCAATTAATATGTGTCTTTAAATAAGGGATACAATTTAATTGCTTACCTAAGTTAGAGGTCTTCCAACCTTTTGATGTCAAGACCCCCTTGTCAAAACTTTTTAAGCATAAGGAACCCCTCCTGACAAACATTTCTAGCATCTGATACTCCTCATCATCGACAACCATCAACAACCATAAATGCCCCCAATTCTCATGGCAAATCCTTTTTACGTGGGGAAATAAAATTAAACAGTGTTTCCAAACCAAAGGTTTGTGAGTGACTGTGGTTCAGTGTCAGAGGCTTACTACACAGTTCAAACAAAAAGTCTCCAAAACAAATTACCCAAAAATTCACAATGGTACTTTATTTTTCACAGACAAAACATAATTTGACAAAACTTATTTGGATGATAACACCTTTCTGAACTGATGTGATAGGTGTGCCTGTTTTTCTCCAGAGAAACGGTCAATCTGTGGTTGCACCTTATTAGTACCAGTTTAGCAATAAGCAACAAAAAGGTGACCAGTCCAGCTTTGAAAAGGGCCTTCTACTGCAAAGCAACATGTGTCGCTCATTTTTAATAACTTTTGAACCGTTTGAGTAATAATTTTTATAAAATCAGATTATGTTGCAGATTATGGATTATGTGGCAAATGCAGCAAATCTATAATTATCTTAAAATCGCCATGACCACACAATCGCATAATTCCATTGGCCCTGGGTATAATGATTGTAATCCATGGGCTGCAATTTTAGTGCACGGCATCCAAGGAGAACAATACTATGTTTCATGGGATGCTTTTACAGCTGCATGGTACTGGAGGTTGCTGAACATCATTCATCATAATTAAAACATATCATTTACAATCATTAATGATGAACTGTAAGGTCCAAGTAGTAAGCTTTCTTTAAACCCAGGGGAGCAAGTGGTCCCTTTATCTTCTTTCATACCGTTTTTCTAAAAAAGTTTTTTATTTTTAACATTATGAAAACAGACGCTTCTATTGTAGAAAACCTGACTCCTGGTTATTTTAATTTGATGTTGTTGTGGATTTCAGTCATGTTTTGGGGGGTGGAGAGCCTTGAGCGTCTGAACATGGAGGCGGGGTCTAAGGTGTGGCTAAAACAAAATATTCTATTAGTTTTTTTAGGTCTTTCACCGTCAGGTCTCTATATTTAATAACGGGTAGCTTTAATGAATAATAAATACATTTTAAACGTTGTTACTAGTGGGAAATGCAATATAGTACATTATGAAACCTCTATTAGTTAATGCACTGCAAAGGTATGTGTGTAACCAGAGAGCCACAGAATTAAATTTTATTTGGTGCAGTGGATATTAGTGACTTGTGTATCTTTAGTGCTATGAGGTCGCTGCCTGTGACAGAAAGAACTGTGAATATGCAAGTCGTTATAATCTACTTGCATTACACACAGTATAAGATAGACTACTACAAAATGTGCAAAACAATTCACAATAAAATGGTGCTTCCAAAATATAGGGGTTTATTTACAAGCCTCTTGCATCAACGGAGAGTCACTTTTTATGACGCTTCGGTGGAGCAAACTGCAGACCCATATCTACAAGTCCACGCAAAGCCACTTTGCGTACCTTTTCATGGCCTCATAGATATTGTGTAAGGCAATGCAGCACAAGAAAATGTGTTGCTTTACACTGCATCAGGGGATGTTCCGTGGGCGTTGCATTGGGTTTTCCCTCGCAGCTCCCATGGGTTTTGGCACATTCCCAGATTTACAAGGATCTATAAACCTGGGAATATATCAAAACCATGACCCTCCCCAGGAGAGGCATAATGAGGAGAAATATCCGCCTTGTTGTTTCCTCGTTCTATGTTTGCTTCATTCTTCAGCACAGATAGAAATAGGAAAAGGCCTCCATGGGTTGTTTTTGTTAAGGAAGGTGCTCCTTCCTGCACATAAACAATCCTGCCAGCAACGCAGACACTCTTGCACCATGATGCAAGGGTGCCCGCATTGGCGCTAGGCACCAAATTGCTCGCCCGCGCAGACAGAAAGGTCAGGAATGCACCGTATCTTGTAAATACAGTGCATTCCTGCCCTTTCGGATTGGTCTAGGGCAGCACACCAAAAATACTTGTGGTGCTGCCCTACGTCAATTCATTCTGAATGAAGCCCATAGATTTTAGTAATTCCCAGACCGTATGCCGTATGTAATGCAATTTTTTTTACATAACTGTCCCTTCAACACCTCCTCAGGGATGGTAAGCGCTATATAAATACAATGACAATTAACTTCACAGATCAGTTGTTAATTCTTTGCACTACCACGCAAAAATAATACATTTTTGTCATCACAAATCTTCAAGTTATTCAATAGGCTCCTAAGCTTCCTTTACATTTGCAGATTAACTCGTTGCACACATATGCATTTCTTTCAGGCCAGCAGCACACTGGTGTTTAGCTCAATGCCTGGCTTCAGTTTCATAGCATAGGACACACCTTGAATGACACTTCAGCTGAAGCGTTTCAACTATCGCAATTAACTGAAAGTCAAACTAGCTTCTCCCAACTTCTTTAACACCATTTTCAGAATGATATTGTGTTGTTTCACCGTTTCTCTGACACCAGTATATCATCTTGAAACCAGACAACATTTCTCATACCCTAAACATTTGCACAATCATCCGCTGAAACACACTTGCAGCCGACGGCAAGCCAAACAGCTTGCGAGTGAATTGGAATGTGCCTTCTGTCATTATAAAAGCTGTTAAGGACTTAGAATCTTCATGTAACCAAGTCTAACTTTGAAAAAGACTTACTACCTTTGACTGAGAATAAAAATGTATTAATATTTGGGAGTGGAAACATATCAACAACAATGTCATGGTTTAATGATCTCAGATCCCCTCAAAACCTCAAACAACAATCTGATTTTTGAGTAATTACCACCAGAGAAATCCATGGAGAGGCTACCACCGGTTCTATGATGCCGATGCCCACCCCCCCTAAATCTCTTGCTTTTCATCCTTGTGGTAGCCTGTAACTTGAGATATACAAGGAGAAAAACATTATCTCAATCAACTTGGCAAATATGCGTTTTCTTCGCATCCTAGTACTTGTAGTCCTACATTTATGGTGAGGAAAAACAAGACTTCAAGTACTAGAATGCAAAGAGAAACAGTAGAACTAAATATATATATATATATATATATATATATATATATATATCACTGAAAAAACCATAGGTTTCACACATGTTATAGTTAGGGATTAGCATTAAAAAAACCTTGCAAATTCACTGAAAAAACCATAGGTTTCACACATGTTATAGTTAGGAATTAGCATTTAAAAAACCTTGCAAATTCAGTGAAAAAACCATAGGTTTCACACATGTTATAGTTAGCTGGACATTTCACTCGTAAAAAACCAATGAAATTTTCCCGTTATAGTTAGTTCAGCTAACTATAACTCGCGCGCCCGCAATGCACTGCTGATCACGTCACATATTACATCACTCATGACATGGTCAGTGACATCACTCATGACATCACTGATGACATCTCAAATGACATCACTGATGACATCACTGATGACATCATCCAGTGAATGTGTGTTTTTCTGAAAATTAAATATGTTTTATATATGTATATCTCAAGGTCGATGGAAGAATAAATGGGTATATAAGTGTCTAAATGGATGATTTGTTTTTGAAAAATTGATTGTGTAACTGACTGATTAAGTGTATCTTAGTGAATACATGGCTTAGTGAGTAATGTTTAAATATGTAAATATCTGTATCAGTCTCTCACTTTGTGTATAAGTGGCTGCATGGGTTGGTGAGTAGCTACATGAGTGTCTATATAGGTTATTAGTTGGTTTTTTGAGTATCAGTGTCTATATGGTTCGGTGGGGGGTATTACGTAGTGCATAGGTGCATGAATGAGTGACTCACTGTTTGTATGTGTTGAAGACAGCATATGTGCAGGACTGTATGGGTGGAAGAGTGTGTGTATGGGTGTGTTAGTGAGTGAATGGCTGTCTCAATAGTGTCTTTATGAGTAACTACATATGTTTTAAACTAGTATATGTGACTATTGGTGTATATAAGTGAGTATATGTGAGAGTGAGAGATTGAAAGAGTTCCTGTATGAATAAGTATGTGTTTCTATAAGTGTTTGTTTAAAAGACTAAGTATGTGTAAGTTTCTGTAGAAGTAAGTGTGGTGGTGTGTGTATAACTGTATATGCAAGTAAATGTATGTTTCTTTCTTTTTTTCATGAGTGACTATATGTGTCAGTAACTCTGTGGATGAGTGGCATTGAGTAACAGGATGTATTGGTGTATGAGTACATATGATGTGTGAGTACACGAATGAGTGACTGTACAGGACTGTTGGTGAATGAGTGGATGTGTATGTGGTTCTTAGAATTATTGAAGAGGTTGTTGTAATTGGTATTGGTATGTCCATTTTTTTGAAAATTTCAGTCTCTATTTTTGAATGTGTGTATCAAAGGTTATATTAGGGTGAGAGGTGGTCTGCCACTCTATCACAAGGATGATGTCATCAGTGATGTCATCAGTGATGTCATTTGAGATGTCATCAGTGATGTCATGAGTGATGTCACTGACCATGTCATGAGTGATGTAATATGTGACGTGATCAGCAGTGCATTGCGGGCGCGCGAGGTATAGTTAGCTGAACTAACTATAACGGGAAAATTTCATTGGTTTTTTACGAGTGAAATGTCCAGCTAACTATAACATGTGTGAAACCTATGGTTTTTTCACTGAATTTGCAAGGTTTTTTAAATGCTAATTCCTAACTATAACATGTGTGAAACCTATGGTTTTTTCAGTGAATTTGCAAGTTTTTTTAATGCTAATCCCTAACTATAACATGTGTGAAACCTATGGTTTTTTCAGTGAATTTGCAAGGTTTTTTAAATGCTAATTTCTAACTATAACATATGTGATTCCCATGGTTTTTTCAGTGAATTTGTATAGTTTTTTAAATGCTAATTCTTACCTATAACATATGTGATTCCCATATTTTTTTTTATTGATTTTGTATGATTTTTTTATTATAAATTCTTATCTTAAATGTGTTTTTTTTTAAAAAACAAGTTTTTTAAAACTTTTTATTCTCTTAAAACACTATGTTTTTTTAAAAAAAAAATATGCAATATATCAAGTTTTCTCTTTTTTTTTTTACCAAACAGGTAAGATATATTAGTATAACATAGAATTTTTTTTTTTTATTTACGCGTACGGTAAGCGTACGGTAAGCGTACGGTTTACGCAATGTTTGTAATTTATCTACTCTGTTTGCGTATAGTTACGCAATTTGCGTAGCCGCGCGTACTGTGCGTGGGATGCGTAGGCGTGTACGCTACACGCGCACGTTACGCGGAAGTGTTGTAGAGTGACTGTTTTGCGCATGCGCGCGAGCGCGTGTCTTTTTTACGCGCATGCGCACTTTTACCGTAAGCGCACCGTAAGCGCACCGTAAGCGTAACGTAAGCGTAACGTACGCGCACTGTGGGTCATGTGATCATGAAACACAACTTTTGATTGGTTGAAACTACTTTCAGTTCTAGAACTCTCCTACACCACACCCATTCCCCTCATTTCTGCTTGTGATCCCTTAGGAGAAGGAGCTGACTTGTCTTTGTGATACGATGGCAGAACAGCACTCTTCTGCTGAGAGTGAGGCTAGCAGCACCACCATCAGGCAGAGAAGGAGGAAACAGAAGGGCTCTTTCATATGGGAGTATTTTACTTTTCCTGAGGGTGAGAAAAAAGTCAATGCTGCCTTGGTGACTTGCAAGCTGTGCCAGCGTGCACTTTCGCGAGGTAATCCCAACAAGAAGTATTCCTTCGGGAATCACACTATGTTGAGACACCTTGAGGATGTACATCCCAGGACACATGCTAGACATACTAGGGGCAACCCTTCAGTAAGTCAACCAAGCACATCCACAGCAGCTCAGCCGAGTCCTTCTTCGGAAGCTCAGCAGAGCCCTTCATCTGTGGGGGCACATTCACCTTTTTCTGAACCTCTGGAAATTAACCCTCGGTTTGGTAGGGTTACTATGCGGTGTTCATTTTGCCATGATCTAATTGTTCATAGGGAGACTAGTGTTTCCCTCATTAACAACAGAATAGATCAGCACAAATGTCCAACCAGCTAATGTTCCCATACTTCCTTTCCTCTGTCCCTGCATGAACACAACGGCTCTTTTAAGAGCCAACCTTACCTCTCAACTTTTTTTTATTTTTTCTTTAAAACTTTTTTTTTTTTTTTTTACCGTACACGTACGGTAAGCGTATTTTTTTTTATTTTTTTTAAAAACACTAAAAATCAATTACCACATCTCAAGATCCTTGAGGAATTAATAACTAAATACTAAAAATCTTTTTGAGATAAAGAGGAAGAAAAGGACCATCTAATTTCTCACTTACCTGACCCACCCAACAATTTAATTTTTAATTAAAATGTAATTGAAATTACTTGAAAAAATGGTTGGTTTTTTTTGAAAATTTTCTTTCACAATCTGAAAAAAAAGAAAAAAGTATTAATATTTAATAAATCAATATATTACACAGTACACGTATTTACATGTTTTTCCCCCAAAATTTTTTGCCTTTTTTTTGCTGTTTTCAGAATATATTGCATTTCACTATAAATTGTGAAAGCAATTGCATTCATCATTTAACAGCCGGCAAAAAAAAAATAACAATCTCAAAGATTGTATAAAAAAAGCCCAGAATCTCTTTTAACTTAAACACAACATTATAGAAATGCATAATATTCTAAAAAAAATATCAACTAATATCAAAACTTATTTCTTTAAAATACCGTCTGACATTTTTGTTTCAGAAGTATAATCACAAAAATATATCTCAAATAACTCAACAATACATCTGGTTCCATTTCCTTTAGGCCAAATAGTAATTTTAAAATTCTTTTTTGTTTAAATTTCCAATGGTAATCCAATAAAATTCTAAAGTTTAAATTGTACAGATCTCACCGATTCTCTGTAACATTTTGGTTTCCGAAAGATTAATTAATAATTAAATAAGTCCACAATACAATTGGTTACCTTTCCTCATGGCCAAATAGTAATTTTAAAAATCTTTTTTGAATAAATTTCCAATGGCAATCCAATAACATTCCAAAATTTAAATTGTGCAGATGTTACCAATTTTGTCTAAATTTTTGGTTTTCCAAAGTTTCATTAAAAATTTAAAGAGTCCACATTACAATTGGTTATCTTTCCATTAGGCCAAATGATAATTTGAAAAATCATTTTTTTTGAAAATTCCAATGGTAATCCAATAAAATGGTAAAATTGTTTTGTACACATCTTGCCAAGTCTCTATAAAATTTAGGTTTCAGGAAGATTAGATAGGAATTTGCTAAATCAAAAGGCAAACGTTGCTTGAAAATCAATTGGGAATCATTACACAGTGTCCAGCCTTTTTCACATTTAAGATAAACTGTGTAATGTCCAGAAGTAACAGTAGGTCCTTCATGGAAAATTATTGCAACAGTTACAAAAGTTTTTCCTGAAATTGATAATTGCTGTCCTGTAAACTTCTTTATTAAAGTATCCAATTTTGAACCATCAGCTTTACATCGTTGCATCATTAAAATTACATATTGTCCGTATTCCTTTAAAAGTAACGTTGAAAACATTTCAGATTGACACTCACTGCATTCCATGTTATGATTAGCATCTTTAACTAATTTAGCAAAAGTGACTGTTTTACTTTCTGGCAATGTTAAATAAATAAACCTTTCAGAATCAACATAAGAGCCACATGTATTATAACAGTTTTCACAACTATGTTCCCATTTATAAGAGAGACCAAATACATTTTCAATGGGAACCCCTTCTTCTTCCAGTACCTGAAGAAAAAACATCAAGAATTCCTGTGCGTCTTGCTGTACATTTTGAGAAAACTGTGTTCGTCCTGAACATACATCTAAAAGTTTTCTAATTTCAGTAGCACTTTCTATTTGAGTTTTATCATTACTCAGCTTTTGAAAAAGGAGACTCAACTCAGAACAGAATCTTTTTCTCTGATTTACTATTATCTGCTCTTGCACACTTTCCAGATAAAATGCAACATTCAGCACTACATTAGCGTAGCAGTTGACACCAGAGCTATTTTCAAAATGACATCCTACAACCTCTTCTTCATTTTCCTTTTTCTTTTTGCTTGCAATTACATCACTCCTCTTTTTTTTCCTCCTCTCTACATCTTCATTACAGATATTCTCATTTCTCCTTTTACGAGAAACTACACGTTTCTCCAACACAGGATACTGACCTAAATGAGGAGCATAGGTTCTTCTTAATCTATTATACTCCTTTACACAATTTGTATCAGCACTAACTTTTGAGTCATCAAAGTCTATCATGAATAAACCAGATAATGTTTTCACTCGTGACAAAGCTACATAAGCCATACCTTCTTTGAACACAGTTGAACCAATGTTCACAAAAGCACAATCTACAGTCAATCCTTGAGACTTGTGAATAGTTACAGCATATGCTAGCGAAAAAGGAAACTGCTTCCTACGTACATATAAGTCTTTCACAAGCATGAAACGAACTGAACAACGACAAATGTCTTTAACTTCTTCTATCTGATCAAATTTTATTTTTAAACATTCAATTCCATCTTTTTTCTGATAATTAATAAAACCCACAACTCTTCCCATAGCTCCATTAACTAAACCTTTTTCAACATCCAAATTTCTCCTTAAAAATACTCTACAGTTCATGCAAACATACAGATTTTTTTCTAATCCAGCTGTTTTGGAAATGTTCTTCTCTAGTGAATCCAATTTATTTTTCAGTGTGCCTGTTAATGTGATAATAATTCTTCCATCCTCAATTTTGTCCACTGCTTCCAATTTCCTGATATCTTCCTTTTCCAATTTTAAAAGCTCCTCATTGAATATTGAGCATTCACGTAGAGTTGGCATTAAGCAAATGACACTTTTCTTTTCTGCAATGTTCTTGTATATCTTCTCTGCAACTATTTCTTCCTTTGGAAATAAATTATGTAGCAGCCGACTCTGTAATGCTTTTTTGCCAACTTCTGTGAGTAGTCCAATCCTGATATCTTTCAGAATACTTCCATATTCTTCATCGTTTGCTTGCCTCATATTAGTAGTAAGTTCCTTGTACTCAAAGAAGGACCAAATATTTGCATTACCGATGCTTCCCAATGACTTCTTCGTGTCTTCATGTGTCACAGTATTAAACACTGGTTGTCCTTTAACTGGAGTAAGCTGTAGAAGATCCCCAAAAACTATGACATGTTTTCCACCAAATAACACGTCATAGTCTGTCCTTAGAATTTGCTGCATTCTTAAATGCACAAAGGCAAGCATTAAGTTTGATACCATGCTCACCTCATCAATAATGAGAACTTGCATCTTCTTCAATATTCTTGAAACTTCCAAGCATGCTTCTCCAGTTAGCTTGTTGTATTGTATTTTGTTCTCACGCTCCACTGGTAACATTAGCAAACGATGTAAAGTGATTCCTTTTATGTTATATGCTGCTAACCCAGTTGGAGCAGTAACCACACAAGACAAAGTAGAATCCGTTTTTTGCTGTAGGTAGCTTCTGATGACTTTTATAAGGAAACTTTTTCCAGTTCCAGCTTGTCCGCTTACATACATCCTGATTGGATGAAATGATGTGCATGAACACTCATTTTTTTCATGTAGAAATCCGTGATCAATTTTGTTTCTGATCTCTTCATAAATTTGTTGCTGCTCTTCGTTCAGTTGTCTTTCCAAATTTTGTAAGTCTATAAATTCTTCTTGAGCTTGATTCATAGCCGTTTCCACTTCATTCATGGCTATTGATGCTTCCTTTTCAACGATTGGTTGTCCTAGGGGATCTTGACTGAGTGTTCCTGAACTTTGGCTGTCCTGAGAACTGTCTCTAGCTACTTCTGCTGCAATTGTAGTTTCCTGTTCAATTTCTTCATTTAACATTTGCAGATAAGTTGTGAATGTATTGCATTGTATGCTGTCTTTGCAAGCATTAAATGAATCTTCATAGCTTTGAAATTCTCCCAGTAGTTCATCCTCTGTACGCCAGGGTTTAAATAGCTGTAAAAGAGCCAAGTAGTAAAATTCCTTTTTGTCAGTAGTGTCGCAACTCAGCTTCCTGTGATTTATCAAACTTCCTTTTGTTTGCTTCACCAAACATCCTTCCTCACCAATGACTTTATATTTTCCATTGTTGATGTCTTCTGCGGCTTTCCGTGAATAAATGTAGTTCTGCAGCACTTCATAGAGACACATGTTCTCCAGATGTTGACTTCTCTTGGGATAATATGTGTCCAACATGTTTGATTTCAAAATATCTGTACTTTCTGGGTCATTCTCGGCCAAATATTCAATTTCTCCAACAGATTTCAGTACCCGATTTCTCATTGCTGCAAGGCCTAAACTTGCCCAAATTATTCTTCTTGATTTCGAGTAGAGACTTGCAGAAGATAACCTATCTGAACATTCGGAGGATCCAATTTCTCGATGCGATAACATCTTTAAACTGAAACTGTACAGCTTCTTACTGACAGTCTTCTCGTGAGAAATCTCTTCCCACATTTCTTTCAATTCAGTTTTTTCAGATTTAGTAATGTAAGACGTTACATATCGAGCAACAGCAATGGAATTGTCAGCTACATACTGTATATCCATGTTAGCATTCCACATGGATAAAATGACTGGGTTGTAGTCATTTATATTTTTTGATTCTTCTTTTCTTTTTAGGTTGTAGGTATTCTTAGGTGATTTTCTTGTGATAGTATGTCTCACAGATGACATAAAACTGTTTACTCTTCCATTTGAAAGAACAGGTCTAGGAAATCCAAATCGACATTTAGTGTAGTATTTTTCTTTGCTCTTGTATTTCCGTCGACAGTATTTTCCACACCGATGACTTTGGAAACGTAAAACTTGCTCCTTTAACTTTTTCTCTTCTGTGCTTTTTGGTATAGCACATGTTGCATATTCTTCAATGTAAGATAACACTGCTTCATCAGTATCTGTTCCAAACTTTGGGGCATCCTTGATCCACAACAGCATATGAATATGAGGAGCACCTCTTGCCTGGTACTCTTTTCTCCAAAAGAAATCCACTACTTCTCCAAGAGGTGGATTTTTTTTATTGCAGATGAAGGACATCATAGCCTCAAATCTATGATTGAAATATCTGCAAACATTAACCGGATCCAATGAGCACAGTTCTCCTGCTGTCTTGTATTCGATGTTTTTAATGTTTGAATTTGCCTCTCGTAGAAAATCCAGTAAATCATCCCAAGCGTACTCAGCACAGCTTAGGGTAACGAACCATGTTGGTGTTCCTAAATTCCGTAACATGCATTTTAATTCACCATGGCGTCGGTACCAATATTCATTTATCCCACGCTGACAAGCCATCAGATTGATCAGTTGTGTTTCCAAATGATCATCTCGGTGCTGCACTTTCTCCATAAAATCCTTAGCAGACACATTTTGTAAATGTACTCCACTTTTTAAAATGTGATTTACTGCATAAGACAGTGCAGACAAGTCGCTTTCAAATAAAAGATGGAACAAATAAGGAATACTTTGTCGAAATCTGGGATCTTCAGCATATAGTCTTGTAGTCCGATACTCAGAAGCTGGAATCTGTTCTGGACGTTCATCGTATCGTCCTCCTTTTCCTGTAGGAAACAGCTGGGGAAAACATCGAGCTTCCAAGCTCTCGTCCCATACACTCACAGGAGTTCCTTTTGCTTTCTTCATCTGAAACAGATCAATATTGTCTCCCATAACTTCTTTTGAATGAAGAGGATGTATGCTAAAATGTTCATAAATTTCTTCTTCCTTTGACTTGTCCACTTTTTCAATTTGTCCAGTTGGTGTTTCTGTGTCTTCTTGTAAATCTTCTTCTTCTTCTTCTATATAAATTGATTCATACCATTTGTTATTCCTTTTCAAATACAAATTTGCTCTTTGTACTTTCCGTACATCTACCAGCTCCTGCCAAATCTTCTTATTCTTTGTAGGTACACCATTAACCAGAATAACTAATGGTTCAGTTTCCAAAGTATCCGCATCAATAGTTTCCATATTTTTTTTCAAATCCAAGGGCAAATACACCACTCTACCTTTTAAACCTCTCAGTAAATCTGAAGGAGGTAATTTACCAGTTTTAGGCTCCATACGTACTATGGTCTGGAAGGATGAACACATTGAATAAGTATAGACTCGTATGTATTTAACTCAGAAAGTTCAGCAGGAATAGCATCCAATTCTAAATTATTATGTACAGCTCTGGTCGGCATTCTATTTTCCTCTAACTTGTTGTAACAGTATTTACAAATACGCTGATCTTCACCCAATTCAAAACAATTTTCTAGAAATATATATGTGGCAAAATCTTTCCACTTATAATTATCTTCATTTTCACTCTTTCTGTAGAGATCAACATTCCTAGTTTGTTTTCTATAATGAGTTCTGCGGCAACAAATACAAATAATATTTGGTCTTTCATTAGAGATTTTTTCAAATTTTGTTATGTGATCATTAAATGTCTTACTTACAGAGGGTTCTACATTCTCTTCCACTTCTTCCTCATTTACTGTGTCCTTTTCTGCACTGTTTTGTTCAGGACCAAAGTAACAAAACTGAATTTCATCAACAACCTTCTCTACATCTGATACCGATCCAAGGAACAGAGCCCTATTCAATTCATCTAACTTTATTGCTGGACTTTTAGCAAAATACAACCGTCTCACAAACTTTCTCATTTCAGTATGATGAACAGCCAGCATCCTAAAATGATGGAAAACACTATTACATACTTTTCTAGATAGACAAGCCAGAGAATGACCCTGCAAACCAGCATTCTCTCTCACTCTGCATGGATCTAGACTTTGAAGCACCTTAATCTTCTGTTTTACACTTTTTTTACTATATTCTGTTAGAAACTCATGAAATTTATCAATAGATTCCTGACGCACAGTGCAAATACTACTACAATTCCAAGTGTACACTGGGGCTTTAGGACGTCTCCCCATAGCCTCATCCGCCATCACTTGTACCTCATCTCTTGGAACCATTATCTCCTTCTCCATTATGCAACCATTTTTCACTTCATAAGCACGACCTCTGGTGTCAACTGCATGCAGCAAACTATTACTTTGAAAATAACTCTCTTCATTAAAAAAAGGTTCACTACTTGAACTATGCATCCACTTTCCTAAAAACACTTTACAAAAGTTTGTTCTGTTCACTACTCTTTTCCTTTTGCTTTGTGATTTCAGTACATTAACCATTTTATCTAATGTACGCATCCAATTCAAAATTAAAATGAATAGTTTCCTTTTTAATTCTAATGCCTTTGCTGCAATGGCTTCAATTTCTTCTTTTCTCTTGTAATATTTTGCCTTTTGCTTATATTTCTTCACATCCTTTATCAAATTGGACATAACTCTTCTCTGAAACATTTTTCTACGTATCTCTTTAAACGCTGTTTTTCTGTTTAAGTTAATCTTTGTTATTGCAGAAGGTATATTTGCATTAACTAAATTCTCAATTTTTTCCAGTTTTTTTCTATTGAAAACATTCTTTCCAGTACAGACATTTTGTAAATTTTTCCTTTTTTTGAAGATGTTCTTTAAAAAATCTTTTGTCTGCTTACCAGAAGATTTGTTCTTTTTCCCAACATGAGCATCTCCAACTAACTTAGGTCCTCCAGTTGTCTTCAAATATAGATTTTTTTTGTGGTCTTTTCTTAGTCTGGATTTTGTAGGCATCTTAAATTTTGTTCACTGCTCTTCAGCAATACCTGAAAAAAACTAAAAAAAAAAATCCTTTATTTTATTTAAATATATTACTACATTTTTTATGATCTTTTCAAATCTTAAAATACTATGTACCCCTTTCCTACAAGTGAAAATCACAATAACACCATCACAAATTAAATATCTAAAAACAATTCCTGTGTGCACACAGAGTCATGGTTTGAAATTAGGCAGAAAACGAAATTTCTTTGCCAATTGCAAAGCATACTTTCTACTACTTTTTTGGCAAGTGATAAGTACTTTTACAGTCTGACACATTTTGAATCCACTTTTCAGATTATGAAAACAGCACATGTCCAAACAGCTTTTTCAGACCAGCAACATGTGTAACCTGGGTGACTGACTACACTCCACCAAGGGCAACCAGCCTTAGTGATGCTGAATGTATTTGCATTACTGACTGAAACCTCAAACCCCACTCGGTTGTGAATACTGTGCATGATTCCACAGGATAACCAGCTGGCTGTGTGCTAAGAGTCTGCTACTGCATACAATAAAATGGCTCCCCCTTTCCATCCAATGCAAATGTAAAATCACCAGAGCAATACGCAATAAATCTCTGCCTGTAATTCCTATTTACACACAGAATCATGTTTTCACATTAGCCATAAAACGAAATTTCTTTGCCAATTTGAAAGCACACTTACTACTCTTTTTTTTGGCAAGTGATAAACACTTTTACAGACTGACACATTATGAATCCACTTTTCAGATTCTGATAAAAGCACATGTCCAAACTGCTTTTTCAGACCAGCACCATGTGTAACCTGGGTGACTGACTACACTCCAGCAAGGGCAACCAGCCTTAGTGATGCTGAATGTATTTGCATTACTGACTGAAACCTCAAACCCCACTCGGTTGTAAATACTATGCATGATTCCACAGGATAACCAGCTGGCTGTGTGCTAAGAGTCTGCTACTGCATACAAAAAAATGGCTCCCCCTTTCCATCCAATGCAAATGTAAAATCACCAGAGCAATACGCAATAAATCTCTGCCTGTAATTCCTATTTACACACAGAGTCATGTTTTCACATTAGTCACAAAACGAAATTTCTTTGCCAATTTGAAAGCACACTTACTACTCTTTTTTTTGGCAAGTGATAAACACTTTTACAGACTGACACATTATGAATCCACTTTTCAGATTCTGATAAAAGCACATGTCCAAACTGCTTTTTCAGACCAGCACCATGTGTAACCTGGGTGACTGACTACACTCCAGCAAGGGCAACCAGCCTTAGTGATGCTGAATGTATTTGCATTACTGACTGAAACCTCAAACCCCACTCGGTTGTGAATACTGTGCATGATTCCACAGGATAAGCAGCTGGCTGTGTGCTAAGAGTCTGCTTCTGCATACAAAAAAATGGCTCCCCCTTTACATCTAATGCAAATGTAAAATCACCAGAGCAATATGCAATAAATCTCTGCCTGTAATTCCTATTTACACACAGAGTCATGTTTTCATATTAGCCACAAAACGAAATTTCTTTGCCAATTTGAAAGCACACTTACTACTCTTTTTTTTGTCAAGTGATAAACACTTTTACAGACTGACACATTATGAATCCACTTTTCAGATTCTGATAAAAGCACATGTCCAAACTGCTTTTTCAGACCAGCACCATGTGTAACCTGGGTGACTGACTACACTCCAGCAAGGGCAACCAGCCTTAGTGATGCTGAATGTATTTGCATTACTGACTGAAACCTCAAACCCCACTCGGTTGTGAATACTGTGCATGATTCCACAGGATAACCAGCTTGCTGTGTGCTAAGAGTCTGCTTCTGCATACAAAAAAATGGCTCCCCCTTTACATCTAATGCAAATGTAAAATCACCAGAGCAATACGCAATAAATCTCTGCCTGTAATTCCTATTTACACACAGAGTCATGTTTCCACATTAGTCACAAAACGAAATTTCTTTGGCAATTTGAAAGCACACTTACTACTCTTTTTTTGGCAAGTGATAAACACTTTTACAGACTGACACATTATGAATCCACTTTTCAGATTCTGATAAAAGCACATGTCCAAACTGCTTTTTCAGACCAGCACCATGTGTAACCTGGGTGACTGACTACACTCCACCAAGGGCAACCAGCGTTAGTAATGCTGAATGTATTTGCATTACTGACTGAAACCTCAAACCCCACTCGGTTGTGAATACTGTGCATGATTCCACAGGATAACCAGCTGGCTGTGTGCTAAGAGTCTGCTTCTGCATACAAAAAAATGGCTCCCCCTTTCCATCTAATGCAAATGTAAAATCACCAGAGCAATACGCAATAAATCTCTGTCTGTAATTCCTATTTACACACAGAGTCATGTTTTCACATTAGTCACAAAACGAAATTTCTTTGCCAATTTGAAAGCACACTTACTACTCTTTTTTTTGGCAAGTGATAAACACTTTTACAGACTGACACATTATGAATCCACTTTTCAGATTCTGATAAAAGCACATGTCCAAACTGCTTTTTCAGACCAGCACCATGTGTAACCTGGGTGACTGACTACACTCCAGCAAGGGCAACCAGCCTTAGTGATGCTGAATGTATTTGCATTACTGACTGAAACCTCAAACCCCACTCGGTTGTGAATACTGTGCATGATTCCACAGGATAAGCAGCTGGCTGTGTGCTAAGAGTCTGCTTCTGCATACAAAAAAATGGCTCCCCCTTTACATCTAATGCAAATGTAAAATCACCAGAGCAATACGCAATAAATCTCTGCCTGTAATTCCTAGTTACACACAGAGTCATGTTTTCATATTAGCCACAAAACGAAATTTCTTTGCCAATTTGAAAGCACACTTACTACTCTTTTTTTTGGAAAGTGATAAACACTTTTACAGACTGACACATTATGAATCCACTTTTCAGATTCTGATAAAAGCACATGTCCAAACTGCTTTTTCAGACCAGCACCATGTGTAACCTGGGTGACTGACTACACTCCAGCAAGGGCAACCAGCCTTAGTGATGCTGAATGTATTTGCATTACTGACTGAAACCTCAAACCCCACTCGGTTGTGAATACTGTGCATGATTCCACAGGATAACCAGCTGGCTGTGTGCTAAGAGTCTGCTTCTGCATACAAAAAAATGGCTCCCCCTTTACATCTAATGCAAATGTAAAATCACCAGAGCAATACGCAATAAATCTCTGCCTGTAATTCCTATTTACACACAGAGTCATGTTTCCACATTAGTCACAAAACGAAATTTCTTTGCCAATTTGAAAGCACACTTACTACTCTTTTTTTTGGCAAGTGATAAACACTTTTACAGACTGACACATTATTAATCCACTTTTCAGATTCTGATAAAAGCACATGTCCAAACTGCTTTTTCAGACCAGCACCATGTGTAACCTGGGTGACTGACTACACTCCACCAAGGGCAACCAGCCTTAGTAATGCTGAATATATTTGCATTACTGACTGAAACCTCAAACCCCACTCGGTTGTGAATACTGTGCATGATTCCACAGGATAACCAGCTGGCTGTGTGCTAAGAGTCTGCTTCTGCATACAAAAAAATGGCTCCCCCTTTCCATCTAATGCAAATGTAAAATCACCAGAGCAATACCAAACAGCTTTCTTAGACCAGCAACATGTGTAACCTGGGTGACTCACTACACTCCAGCAAGGGCAACCAGCCTCACTGATGCTGAATGTATTTGCATTACTGAGTGCAACCTCAAACCCCTAAAGTATTCCTTATTTTTACCAGTACACCTTAAATTTTCGTGAAAACATAGTCCATATTATTTTACATGTTCCTCACATTTAAATTTCTCCCAAAACAGAAAATAATAAACACAACTTCAACAAAAGGAATTCCAATTCTATTATTCATTTCTTAATTTACCATATACATCCCCTCTCAAACTCTAAACTCACCTTTAAAATTAGTTAGTTGTGAAAGAAATGTGGCACTCAAACAGCAGATTATCAGAGCCAGGATCTCTGTTCTCTACACCTCTCTCCTCTCAGCAGAACCAGATAATGGCAAAGTTTCCCTCTATTTTTCCACACATATACATGTAAGTTTCAAATCTCAGTGCTTCCCACTTTTTTTCAAATGTAATCACACATTTCTATTGGTTAAAAACCAACCCTTTTCCAAAAGTACCCTTCCCCCAACTTGACTTCTGCCTAGTACCCTTCCCCCAACTTGACTTCTGCCTGCTACCATAGCAACAGCTCATGGAACACTGCTGTGTAGAGTCAGGTCAGAAGTTCACCAAACAATGTTTCATTTCCAAAGAGCAGGAGTGCTTGACTTTTCAAACCGAACAGCAAATCCATAGTACTGTTCTTTGGTAACACATTTTTCTGTACCAATACAAAACATGCTTCTATAAATTTACACATACAGCCTAGTTTTTATTCTAGAATGGTATGAAACAGCCAATCAGTTTTTAAAAAAAAAAAAAAATATATGTTTGCCTCCATTTCCAAACTGTCTTTCATTTCTTTTTTCCATTCTACTGAATTACACCTCCTGAGTGCATCCAGTTCTCCTTTGAAGATGTTCACAGTGTGGATTGTAGGGCACAGCTATGTCTTCTGGAGTGAAAAGTATGCAGAGAAAACAGATATGGTGAGAGACCTTGCTTTGCCAAATGCAGACATTAAATGGATTGGTCAGAGAGGGTTAAAGTGGCACCAATTGATGCCATTGGTGAAATCCTTCATGCAAAACCAACACCCTGACCTCATAATAGAGCACTGTGGTGGCAATGACCTAGGCACTTTGACTGGGGTAGGTCTGGAAATGCTTATGAAGGAGACCTTTGCACAACTGTTTTCACTTTTCCCTAAAACTGCCTTTGTGTTTTCTAACATATGCCAAAGGCAAAAATGGAACTGGTCCAATCATTTCTGTCCACAGATTGACAAAGCAAGAAAACACGTCAACAAATCTGTTTCTGCTTTCCTCCGAGACTATGGTATGGGATCCATTTACCACAACAACTTGCGTTACGACATGCAAGACATTTATAGAGGAGATGGTGTGCACTTCAATGATGAAGGGAACAGAGTCTTCCTCTTGAACCTTAGACTCTGCATCGGTACTTACTTGTAGGTACCACTAAAAAATCACTTCATAAACACAACGGCTCTTTTTAGAGCCCCCTAATATCTAAACACTTAAATCTGAATTTTATTTTATTTTTATTTTTTTTTTCTACCGTATGCGTACGGTAAGCTTACCGTAAGCTTACCGTACGCGTACCCCGCGATTTTTTTTAAAAATCAATAAATGTTTTTTTTGTACTTTTCTGTCCTTCTTTGACCCCCTTTCAAATGTTAGGGGGTCTGTAACTCTCTTCCTTGCCCCCTTTTCAAATTATCACCCTTTTTTTTCTGTGTGAAACACACAAAATGGCGGCCGCCGCTTCCTGGTTTCGACCGATTCGAATGTTTACTAAGATCTAACAGCCAATCAGAATCGCGCTCGCGCACGCCACCGTACGCGTACGGTAAGCGCACCGTAAGCGCACCGTAAGCTGTCACAGATATATATATTGATTTAAATGCTATTTTCTCAGAATCTACTGAACAGATTTACACCAAACCTACAAAAGGCACTTCCTTGACCTGAGGACTACCTCTCTGCCAAATTTCTAGTAATTCTGTTCAGCCGTTCGGGCTGTAGCTGTGTCTAAAGGTCCTATGGAAAAATGCATGGGAAAAACGCGTTTTGGGACCCCCCTTTTATCTCAGCCCCTGCTTGACGAATCCCCCCGAGACTTTCAGGGTAGGAGCGGAGCGTAGCGCCCCACCTATTTTGAAAAATTTGTGAGGATTCGTTGACCGGCGCCAAAGTTATTCAAAATAGAATGTTGCGGATTTCCTATGGAAACGTGGTCCTAACTATAACTACCTACTGGCGACCGCCAGTAGGTAATATATATATATTTTCACTTACAAAACCATAGGTTTCACACACGTTATAGTTAGGAATTAGCATTTAAAAAACCTTGCAAATTCAGTGAAAAAAACATAGGTTTCACACATGTTATAGTTAGCTGGACATTTCACTCGTAAAAAACCATTGAAATTCCCCCGTTATAGTTAGTTCAGCTAACTATAACTCGCGCGACCGCAATCCACTGCTGATGACGTCACATATTACATCACTGTATTCACTAAGATACTGTTAATAAGTCAGTTATACAATTAATTTTACAAAAAAAACATCCATTTAGACACTTATTTACCCATTTATTCTTCCATTAACCTTTAGATATACATATATAAAACATTTATTTTTCAGAAAGACACATATTCACTGGATGATGTCATCAGTGATGTCATCAGTGATGTCATTTGAGATGTCATCAGTGATGTCATGAGTGATGTCACTGACCATGTCATGAGTGATGTAATATGTGACGTCATCACCAGTGGATTGCGGTCGCGCGAGTTATAGTTAGCTGAACTAACTATAACGGGGGAATTTCAATGGTTTTTTACGAGTGAAATGTCCAGCTAACTATAACATATGTGAAACCTATGGTTTTTTCAGTGAATTTGCAAGGTTTTTTAAATGCTAATTCCTAACTATAACGTGTGTGAAACCTATGGTTTTTTAAGTGAGTTTGCAAGGTTTTTTAAATGCTAATTTCTAACTATAACGTGTGTGAAACCTATGGTATTTTTAGTGAATTTGTAAGGTTTTTTAAATGCTAATTTATGTATGTATTATTATATTTTTTATATATTTATTTTACAATAAACTACCTATGTATATAGTTATAGATTGACTGTATCCTGTAATATGGAATGGCTCAGCTCTTTTTTTTTTATTTGGATAAAGTTGAACAGCATAGTTAATATCTTCTATAAACTTATAAACAGTTTAAGTTTAGTTTTTTTAAGGGTTTTGCACCGTGCGCGCACCGAGCGCGCACCCCGTGATTTTTGGAAAAAAAATGTTTTTTTCACCCTTTGGGGTCCTTCAGAGACCCCCTGACAAAGGCTAGGGGGTCAGGAACTCTCTACCCTGCCCCCTTTTCACGTTCTCCACCTTTCTTTTTCACTGTCACACATAAAATGGCGTCCAACACTTCCTGATTTCGACCGATTCGAATGTTGACTGACATCTAACCACCAATCAGAATTACGCTCGCGGACATTTGGTGCGCGCACCGTGCGCGCACGGTGCGCGCATATAGATATTTCACACCAATCTCTTCACCCCAAATGAAAGAGTGTGACCAACTCCGGAGGTACAAAAACCAGCTTTATTTTCGTAGGTTAGCAGTTGGTCCCTGAAACGCTAGGCAGACGCGTTTCAGACATAGATTGTCTTTCTTCAGTGCCCGTCTCAGATGTGTCCTTCTTGTTAACGGGGGTCCGTTACTCGATGTTTAAAAGCATTGGCCACTCCTTGTCACGTGACCACTCACCCTTCCTACGCCTCACAGGTGTAAGGCACCTCGCACTACTCCTGCTGCACAGCTGCATGCTGGGCGCTGTAGTTCACTGATTGTGCTCATCCAGTGTAGAGTCCTCAAAAACAGCCAGTGCTGCCAACAGTGATTCCAGGCCGTCCCCGCAGTCACGCAGTAGGTAAAAGCAGCCTTTTGTGCTCCTTATCAGACAGATCGATTCTGCCTCCTCTCTCCCCATGCGCCTCTCATCACCATATGGGAATCCAGCACCGGGGGAGCGACGCAATTGCAGTTCATGCAGACACCAAAAGATGCAGGTTTAATGCGTAGCTCCTGAACGAGAGGGCGGTCACAATGCCAGTGCCTGCTTTGCTGGCGATACAACACACCAATCTCTTCACCCCAAATGAAAGAGTGTGACCAACTCCGGAGGTACAAAAACCAGCTTTATTTTCGTAGGTGAGCAGAAGGTCCCTGAAACGCTAGGCAGACGCGTTTCAGACGTAGATTGTCTTTCTTCAGTGCCCGTCTCAGATGTGTCCTTCTTGTTAACGGGGGTTCGTTACTCGATGTTTTAAAGCATTGGCCACTCCTTGTCACGTGACCACTCGCCCCTCCTTCACCTCACAGGTGTAAGGCACCTCGCACTACTCCTGCTGCACAGCTGCATGCTGGGCGCTGTAGTTCACTGATTGTGCTCATCCAGTGTAGAGTCCTCAAAAACAGCCAGTGCTGCCAACAGTGATTCTAGGCCGTCCCCGCAGTCACGCAGTAGGTAAAAGCAGCCTTTTGTCCTCCTTATCAGGCAGATCGATTCTGCCTCCTCTCTCCCCATGCGCCTCTCATCACCATATGGGAATCCAGCACCGGGGGGGGGCGACGCAATTGCAGTTCATGCAGACACCAAAAGATGCAGGTTTAATGCGTAGCTCCTGAACGAGAGGGCGGTCACAATGCCAGTGCCTGCTTTGCTGGCGATACAACACACCAATCTCTTCACCCCAAATGAAAGAGTGTACTTTATGTACTTTTAACTGCAATTTTCTCAGGAACTACTGAACAGATTGACACCATATATGCAAAAGGCACATGCCTGACCTGGGACTACCTCTTTGCCAAATTTCAAGTAATTCTGTTCAGCCGTTCGGGCTGTACCTTCGACTAAAGGTCCTATGGAAAAATGCATGGGGAAAATGCGTTTTAGGACCCCCCTTTTTTCTCAGCCCCCGCTTGAAGAATCACCCCGAGACTTTCAGGGTAGGAGCTGAGCGGAGCGCCCCATTAGTTTTGAAAATTTCACAAAGATAAGTCAACCGGCGCCAAAGTTATTCAAAATAGAATTTTCAGATTTCCTAGGGGAACTCGGTCCTAACTATAACAATCTACTGGCGACCGCCAGTAGATAATATATATATATATATATATATATATATATATATATATATATCAAAGCTCACATGTTTGTAAAAACACACTGCACTCCTGGGGTGTAAGTTCATTTGATTTATTACGAAGACGCGTTTCGGCGTGACTGCCTTCTTCCAGCTCGTGTTTCAAAAGCAGTCAACACAGCGTAAGGGTGCTTTTAAATACAGAGATGGATTCTCATTGGACACTAGCGCAACAAGGGAAGAGATTGGTCAGTTCTTTTGTCGTTCATGTCAATACAAAAGTTCCACACATGCTCGGTCAGTTCATTGCAGGATGTTATAAATCTGGATGACACATTGTATCCCGCCACAGAATGGGCATTCTCACGAGTATTGGAAACATATACTGATTTTCCCCTGTTGCGAAGCAATTCAAAAGTACCTCTCACACTGATGGTGTGGCTGCTGAACACCCCTGCGTCCAACCATACGGCACTGCGGTTCACGGAGCAGGGGACGGCATATATCCGTTGTCCCTTCAATCTGCATGATTAACGACGATGTCGACTCCATTACCCAGAATGCCACACTGGCGGTGCAAAGCGTCTATATTAAATACACAGCTCCAAGTCCACCAAAAGACGCATGCTGCACTCTTCAGGACGGGTGCAGTTAAATGGTGGTGGGTCCATTTGACATAGCAAAGCTCACGTGTTCGTAAAAACACACTGCACTCCTGGGGTGTAAGTTCATTTGATTTATTACGAGGACGCGTTTCGGCCTGTCTGCCTTCTTCCAGCTCGTGTTTCAAAAGCAGTCAACACAGCGTAAGGGTGCTTTTAAATACAGAGATGGATTCTCATTGGACACTAGCGCAACAAGGGAAGAGATTGGTCAGTTCTTTTGTCGTTCATGTCAGTACAAAAGTTCCACACATGCTCGGTCAGTTCATTGCAAGATGTTATAAATCTGGATGGCACATTGTATCCCGCCACAGAATGGGCATTCTCACGAGTATTGGAAACATATACTGATTTTCCCCTGTTGCGAAGCAATTCAAAAGTACCTCTCACACTGATGGTGTGGCTGCTGAACACCCCTGCGTCCAACCATACGGCACTGCGGTTCACGGAGCAGGGGACGGCATATATCCGTTGTCCCTTCAATCTGCATGATTAACGACGATGTCGACTCCATTACCCAGAATGCCACACTGGCGGTGCAAAGCGTCTATATTAAATACACAGCTCCAAGTCCACCAAAAGACGCATGCTGCACTCTTCAGGACGGGTGCAGTTAAATGGTGGTGGGTCCATTTGACATAACAAAGCTCACGTGTTCGTAAAAACACACTGCACTCCTGGGGTGTACGTTAATTTGATTTATTACGAGGACGCGTTTCGGCGTGTCTGCCTTCTTCCAGCTCGTGTTTCAAAAGCAGTCAACACAGCGTAAGGGTGCTTTTAAATACAGAGATGGATTCTCATTGGACACTAGTGCAACAAGGGAAGAGATTGGTCAGTTCTTTTGTCGTTCATGTCAATACAAAAGTTCCACACATGCTCGGTCAGTTCATTGCAAGATGTTATAAATCTGGATGACACATTGTATCCCGCCACAGAATGGGCATTCTCACGAGTATTGGAAACATATACGGATTTTCCCCTGTTGCGAAGCAATTTAAAAGTACCTCTCACACTGATGGTGTGGATGCTGAACACCCCTGCGTCCAACTATACGGCACTGCGGTTCACGGAGCAGGGGACGGCATATATCCGTTGTCCCTTCAATCTGCATGATTAACGACGATGTCGACTCCATTACCCAGAATGCCACACTGGCGGTGCAAAGCGTCTATATTAAATACACAGCTCCAAGTCCACCAAAAGACGCATGCTGCACTCTTCAGGACGGGTGCAGTTAAATGGTGGTGGGTACATTTGACATAACAAAGCTCACGTGTTCGTAAAAACACACTGCACTCCTGGGGTGTAAGTTCAATTGATTTATTACGAAGACGCGTTTCGGCGTGTCTGCCTTCTTCCAGCTCGTGTTTCAAAAGCAGTCAACACAGCGTAAGGGTGCTTTTAAATACAGAGATGGATTCTCATTGGACACTAGCGCAAAAAGGGAAGAGATTGGTCAGTTCTTTTGTCCTTCATCTCAATACAAAAGTTCCACACATGCTCGGTCAGTTCATTGCAAGATGTTATAAATCTGGATGACACATTGTATCCCGCCACAGAATGGGCATTCTCACGAGTATTGGAAACATATTCTGATTTTCCCCTGTTGCGAAGCAATTCAAAAGTACCTCTCACACTGATGGTGTGGCTGCTGAACACCCCTGCGTCCAACCATACGGCACTGCGGTTCACGGAGCAGGGGACGGCATATATCCGTTGTCCCTTCAATCTGCATGATTAACGACGATGTCGACTCAATATCCAGAATGCCACACTGGCGGTGCAAAGCGTCTATATTAAATACATAGCTCCAAGTTTTTACGAACACGTGAGCTTTGTTATGTCAAATGGACCCACCACCATTTAACTGCACCCGTCCTGAAGAGTGCAGCATGCGTCTTTTGGTGGACTTGGAGCTGTGTATTTAATATAGACGCTTTGCACCGCCAGTGTGGCATTCTGGGTAATGGAGTCGACATCGTCGTTAATAATGCAGATTGAAGGGACAACGGATATATGCCGTCCCCTGCTCCGTGACCTGCAGTGCCGTATGGTTGGACGCAGGGGTGTTCAGCAGCCACACCATCAGTGTGAGAGGTACTTTTGAATTGCTTCGCAACAGGGGAAAATCAGTATATGTTTCCAATACTCGTGAGAATGCCCATTCTGTGGCGGGATACAATGTGTCATACAGATTTATAACATCTTGCAATGAACTGACCGAGCATGTGTGGAACTTTTGTATTGACATGAACAACAAAAGAACTGACCAATCTCTTCCCTTGTTGCGCTAGTGTCCAATGAGAATCCATCTCTGTATTTAAAAGCACCCTTACGCTGTGTTGACTGCTTTTGAAACACGAGCTGGAAGAAGGCACTCACGCCGAAACGCGTCCTCGTAATAAATCAAATGAACTTACACCCCAGAAGTGCAGTGTGTTTTTACGAACACATGAGCTTTGTTATGTCAAATGGACCCACCACCATTTAACTGCACCCGTCCTGAAGAGTGCAGCATGCGTCTTTTGGTGGACTTGGAGCTGTGTATTTAATATAGACGCTTTGCACCGCCAGTGTGGCATTCTGGGTAATGGAGTCGACATCGTCGTTAATCATGCAGATTGAAGGGACAACGGATATATGCCGTCCCCTGCTCCGTGAACCGCAGTGCTGTATGGTTGGATGCAGGGGTGTTCAGCAGCCACACCATCAGTGTGAGAGGTACTTTTGAATTGCTTCGCGACAGGGGAAAATCAGTATATGTTTCCAATACTGGTGAGAATGCCCATTCTGTGGCGGGATACAATGTGTCATCCAGATTTATAACATCTTGCAATGAACTGACCAAGCATGTGTGGAACTTTTGTATTGACATGAACGACAAAAGAACTGACCAATCTCTTCCCTTGTTGCGCTAGTGTCCAATGAGAATCCATCTCTGTATTTAAAAGCACCCTTACGCTGTGTTGACTGCTTTTGAAACACGAGCTGGAAGAAGGCAGACACGCCGAAACGCGTCCTCGTAATAAATCAAATGAACTTACACCCCAGGAGTGCAGTGTGTTTTTATGAACACGTGAGCTTTGTTATGTCAAATGGACCCACCACCATTTAACTGCACCCGTCCTGAAGAGTGCAGCATGCGTCTTTTGGAGGACTTGGAGCTGTATATATATATATATATATAGATATATATATGTATAGAGAGAGAGAGAGAGAGAGAGAGAGAGAGAGAGAGAGAGAGAGAGAGAGAGAGAGATTATTATTATTATTTTTTTCTGGACAAATCATTCAAGCTTCAATGAGTCTGACCTTGCATAATGTAACTGGCGCTCATGCAAAAGTTAGCAAAGTCGGCCCTTTACATGAGCACCGGTTACATTAGGCAAGGTCAGATTCATTGAAGCTTGGATGATTTGTCCAGAATCACAAGATGTTGCTGGGACTCGAACCTGGTTCACTTTTTGTGATGCACTGGCAGCGCATTTTTCTGCATCATATTAACAAGTACAGGAAAAGCCACCCTTTACACACAGCACTTTGGGTGAAAGGGACGTTCCATCTGTGTTGCTGTGGGTGTTCCCACACAACACCCATGGAACCAGACATATTTCAAGATTTGCAAGAAATCGTAAATCTGGAAATGCGTCTGAATGCTACCCCTTGGGGAGGCGTAGGGAGGCGCAACCAGGAGAAATGTATTTATTTCTCCTCATTGTTTTCCACCTTCTATGGGTGCTGCATTCTGCAGCACACATAGAATGAGGAAATAACCTCTAATGATTGTTTATGTGGAGGAAGGGAACCTTTCCGGCCCATAAACAATCATCCCAGTGACGCTGGCATCCTTGCACCATGGTACAAGCTATCTGCTGTCATGTAAAGCACTTTCTTCCTTTCTGTTGCTACTAAGTACAATTTGTCAGGGAGGGGAGCCTGGTGAGTATTGTATTCAGGGCTCCCCTATTTTCACATGAATCACCCTCAGCTCAGCTTCTTCCTCCCAGTGCTTCATTGTATATGAGGAGGGGTAGAGGCTGTTATAGAGATGGAGGACAAGAGGATTTTCATGAGGCGCCAGCAGCCTGTACAAGAAAAAAGCACGATTAAACACAGTGTGACTGGGGGCGTGGCCACACTACGTAGCGAGATGGCCGCTTAAGCCAAAAGCTCCGTCCTCACTGTCTTCCCCACGACTATCCGGCCCATATATCTGACACCGAAGACAAGGAATGCCGATCGGAGAGTGTTCGGAACCCCACCCCGGCACTCCCGTGTCCCGCAGTCATCCATAGCCGGAGTTACGAGTCCCGGTAATTTGTGGCCTGTACCGCCGCCCGAGCCAGGACCTGGCGTGCCAGCTGGGGCCGGGGACCAAGAGCGGAGGAGAAGCCATAATCCACAGCGAGACCGGGGTCTCGGTCGGCCCACTCGGCAGTGACGACACCGCAACTTGTGGCACTCGGCGGACCTGCAACACACCTTGGTGGCATATAAAGTGACACAGCCAGCGTCACAAGAGGAACCCCCATCGGTGCCAGACAGCCGGGTGGATAGAGAGAGAGGCCCGTGAACTACTGCGGTGGTGCTTGATCCTCCAGCTCGGCTCTAAAGGTGGTGAGGAGGGACTGGGGGCCGGTGTTGGAGTTGGGAGGCGGCGCTTCTCCCCCTCCCCCCTTGTTTCCTGACTTCTCCGCCTCCATCCACATCAGGGCAGCAGAGGAGCTGGTAAAGGACCCCCCCCCGTGTGGCGGCGCCCGGTGGCATAAGACTGAGCTCATAGCGGCTGAGAGACCCTGGCAGACGACCGAGGGTGACCAGAACTCAAGTGGCTCTGACAACGAACCTCCGGGGGTGTGGGGCTAAGACATCCTAACGCACCGCTGTGGGTGACTGCGTGGATCAGCTCTGTGGGGCTCCCATCTGCTGCCTGAGACTGTCCACTAACCTAGAGAGCGCACACTCGAGGGGCAGCAACTCGTGCCCTCCCCTCCTATTGTTCCTTCACTCCACGGCCTTGCTCAACTATGTCCTCGCCCGTGCCACTTGCGGGTGACCGCTCGACTTCAACCCGTACCACACGCCAGGAGTTTAAAGGGGTGAAGGGATTGCGCCGCCACGGCCTTGGCCCACTGGGAAGCGAATATGGAGAAGACCAAGACAACAGTTGCGAAGGGCCCCAAAGCTGTCCAAACAAATAAATTAGACCGTTATGCATTCCCAAAAGAAACGCTGCAAGACTTACACGCCAGGGGAAAATCCATAGGTGACCCAGGAGGGGAGAGCCAGTAGCTTATGTTGAAAGATGTTATGGAGGCGATAACTGGGGTCAAGACCTCATTGGAGCACAAGATGTATACAATCTCGATTGAAGTGAATTTAATTCGGACTGACTTCATCAAAATCAATGAGAAGGTTAAACAGGTGTAGATCACCACGGCAAGTCTAGTGGATGACTCCAAGGAAAATTCATGACCTACAAACTTTCCGTAAGTTTGTTGAACACAAACTGGACGATTATGAAGGGCGCTTCCGGAGAAATAACATACGTATGCTGGGGGTAAGCAGAGGGGTAAGCGCCGGACCGCTTTGTAGAAGAACTTATCCTGAATCATCTACAGCCTAAAGGCCTCAGCAAATTCTTTGTAGTAGAGAGGGCGCACAGAGCCCCGGGAGGTGGGCCGAAGCCGGGGGCTCCCCCATGCCTGATGCTAGCAAGAGTGCTGAATTTCAGGGACAGAGATATGATCCTCCAAAACGCCAGAATGGCTCCCCCTCTTCGCTACGACAATGCCGAAATTACCTTTTTTTCAGACTTCACACAGATTGTACAGAGGCAGAGGACATCATTTCTGATGGTCAAAAAGAAACTCAGAGAGAGAGGGTTTAAATATGTGATGCTCTTCCCGGCAAGACTTTGAGTGGAGTCAGGGGGACGGGCTTGGTTCTTTGAACAACCAGAAACAGCTTCTGAATGGCTTGAAAACCGGACAGACCAAGGCCCTGACCACAACGATCATGGCGGCATGCCGGACACCCAGCAAAAAGGATGAGGGGGGCCTGGATGGGCGACGGATCCACATTCGTCTGTGCTGAGTCCTCACCTGTGTGGGGAAAACTCCTGGGACCAATGATTGCCTGGATCTGACGAGAGTCTTTTCCCAGCGATTAAAACTTGGACCAGTAGGGTATGACTTTCTTGGGTACTACAAAGCAGAGAACGAGAGGGGGGGAACAGGGGGGTGCATTGTTGCACCCCATATTTTTCTTCTTTTAGTTCACTTGCTGGGAGACAGGCACTCTGCAAGTTCTAAATGGGTAGTTCTACGCCCAGAGTGCAGGGGAGCAGGGTGGGGGGTGGTTGGGCTCGGGGTTTGCAGTTGTTTATCGTTTTGGTTTTAACATCGACAAGACTAGTTAACATTGATGCAGAGGTAGCGAAGACCTATTCTAGTCTCAATGAGTGCACAGTGGGACAAAAGTGGTAAAATACTGAGATGGAACGTCAACGGGCTCGGAGATAAGGTCAAACGCAGCGTTGTCTTACAATATATTAAACGGCTGGCCCCTGACGTTATCATGCTTCAGGAAACACACTTGGTAGGAAATTCCTGTAAGGTGCTACATAGATGGGGATACAAAATGGTGGCACATGAGGGTTTCATGACCAGCTCACGGGGTGTTGGCATTATGATGAGAAACTCCGTCCCCCTCGATGTGAGTTCCACATGGGCAGATATATAGGTGTCACGGGTCTGTGGGAGGGGCATAGTATAACACTCATGTCAGTCTACATGCCACCTGGCCTGCCATAGAAAATTACTTTCAAGAAAACGAGGGAACGGTGGACTCCTCACAGACCCTCAGGGAGGGCTTTAAGACGGTAATACAGGGACAAGCCCTGTCACTAATAGCTGGGATGAAAAAAGATAGACAGAAAGAAATCTCGGAAGCCGAGGCAGAGAACTACCGGCTAGAAAGGGAATTGGAAACTGAGATCACACTGGAGAAACTACACTTACTCCGTCTCAAACAACACGACTACAGAGCGCTGGCGACTGACAGGGCCAAAAGTTTGGGGAGGGAAAAACTGCGCAGACTTTATGACCTGGGAGACAAAGCAGGGAAGCTAATCGCCTGGCTCGATAAAAAAGAGTGGGCAAGTATGCTGGTCCCGGAACTCAGAACAATGAGTGACACACCCATAACAGACGACTTTTTAGACAGAGCTTTGACGCCAGACGAAATAGCACAGGCCATTAGATCACTGCGCTCAGGGAAGGCCCTCGGCTCCAACGGTATTCCCATTGAACTATACAAACTCAGGCCTGACAAATTGGCCCCATATCTGAAAGCCATGTTTGATAAAAGCAAGGAGCTGGGGATGTTACCAGAGGACCAAAGGGTAGCTACAATAGTCACCATCCATAAGGAGGGTAAACCGAAGACTGACTGTGCCTCCTACAGGCCGATTTCCCAGCTGAATGCAGAACCCAAAATTCTAGCCAAGCACCTTGCCAATCGCATAGTTAAAATGATTGGGAGTCTTTTGGATCCTGACCAATCCGGCTTTATGCCACACCGTAACACGGCGCTGAATTTGCGCAGAGTCCATGGGGTTATAGGGAGAGTAGCCACGATTCAAGAACCAGCTATAATTGTGTGGCTAGATGCAACTATGGCATTCGATACTATCGAATGGACATATCTCTTAGCAGTGCTTGTAAAGATGGGGTTTGGCCCAGGCTTCATTCAGTGGGTGCGCCTCCTGTATTCAGAGCCCATGGCGCAAGTCGGGGTCAATAATAAAAAGTCGACAGGGATGTCCTCTTTCCCCCCTCCTGTTTGCCTGTTTGCCCTAGCCCTGGAACCGTTGGCGGCATGGATTCGGAGGGACCCAGTAATATGAGGTCTACGTTGGTGCCCTGAATGCGAGGACCGTATTTCATTATAGGCAGATGATATCATATTGTACCTGGCCTTTCCCAGGACATCCCTGGTGGCAGTCCTAGACATCATGGCAACATGTGGCAGATACTCTGGATTCTCCGTCAACTGGAATAAGTCTCTCCTGTACGTCCTCCAGAGGGATCCCCGCCCCCTCCACCACGAAACTGCCCAATCCAAATGAGCTCAACAGGTTTCAGAAATCTTTATCTCCTTGGACTTGGACCAAACGCTTTGTTTTAACCACAATCTTCTCCCGCCATTACAGAAACTTAAACGCGATATAGCAAGTTGGAAAACACTTCCCCTTTTGCTATTGGGCAAAGCGACCCTTTTTAAGATGATGTAATTACCCCAGTTTTGGTATGCCTTGCAAAATTCACTAGACCCTTGTTCCAATTACCTATTTTAAAGAAATTTAAGGCCTCCAGAGGGACCTGATGTGGGACGGGAAGCCTTGCATCGCCTTAAATAAGCTCATGCTGCATTGGTATGATGGGGGAATTAGCCTCCCAGACATCTAGAAATACTACTGGGCGGCTCATCTTGCGGCCATCAATCATGGTACTTATGGCTGTCCTGATGATCCAGGGTATAGCATGGATAGATGGCTTCTACCGGGAGAGAACTACAACAGGGCACTCTATTCCAAGCCTAACCGAGATCACTTGACGGGCCCTACTGGGCATTCAGTCCGCATTTGGCATGCAGTCACTAAATCTTGAGGTTGGGGACAAAAACTCAAGTTGGCAATTCCACTATGGGACTCCGAACAGCTGGGTAATCTATGGAAGTGTAAGGGATTCGATAGGTGGGAACTCATCAGGATCTCACAAATTAAAGATCTGTGGAAGAAGATCGAAGTGAAGGCATTTGCCTCTTTACAGTAACAATACGAGTTAGTGGACTCAGAGCGCTACAGATATACACAGGTCCGCAACGCACTGCAATCACACCTCCCTAAAGGCACATCCCCCACTGAATCCTCCCCGTTGGAAGATCAGTTGCTAGATGGTCACCTACCTGAGAAAACCATATCATTAACATATAAGAAACTGATCAATAACAATGCAGACCCCCTCCACTCCCTACGGGAGAAATTGGTGAGAGATGGCATCGAACTAGAAGATGAAGAGTGGCAGGAGGCGGTATCCTCCCCGAGGGTGGTGGCGATCTCTGCGAGACTCAGACTAGTGCAACTCAAAATTCTCCATAGGGTGTATGACACAGTGCCTCGTTTGGTGCAAATGGGTAGAGCTGGGGAGGAGAGTGTAGGCGGGGATGCGGCGTAGAGGGTACGTTTATGCACATAATCTGGGAATGAGAACATGTACGATCCTATTGGCAGAAAATACACAATGTTTTAAGTGAAGTACTCACACTAGTCCTCCGCCCGAAGCGCGTAGATGCCTTTTGAATATATGGGAACCTACTGATTTGAATAACTACCACAAGCAGTGGGTTACGCTGGGATTAATGCTGGCAAAGAGGAACATTGCACGATTGTGGGGAGCGGCGCAACCTCCTTTGGTGCAGGCCTGGGAAACAGATCTTGAATAGTGTATGTATAGGGAAACGACCATCTATACAGCCCGCGGTTGCACCCAAAAGTGGTCTTCAATTTGGAGCTTGTGGAACTCCTATCGAGGAGATATCTGCACCCCCCATGTAGCGTTGACCAGGATGATTCCCCTACCCCGTAGCCTGACTTCGTAAAGTAATGTAGCAAAGAACTGTTGCCCATTGTCTCCGTTATTTGTAAATGTATTGCTTCCTCTGTACTGCATATTTCATGTCGATGAATGTTAATTAAAAAGAATGATATAAAAAAAATAAACCAGTGTTGCTGAATTGTTGGAGTCATTTGAGAGAGTGAGTGCTGTATAATCCTCATTTAAACAGTTCATTGTGCCTCCTACGAATGTCAACGCCCCTGGGTGTAAGCCTAACTCGTCAATGTTAAAGGCCAGCCCTGCCTTCCTGTTAGCTCAAACTACAGTGTCGGCCTTGTTATTGGTTACAATAGCAGGGCCCTGAATGCCTCCACTACATTGGCAATGAGCTGCTGGGATGCATTCCCACCCCATCGCCTCTGTTAACATAATCCAGCCTTCCAGTGCACTAGCTGCATCGCAGATGCTGTACATACATCTGCAGGGGCTGTACCTACTGCGCCGGCCCGTACTGGTACGCAACCATGCCGGCCATACCCTGCTATCCACCACCAGGGGGCAGCGCACAGAGTCATGACATCCATGCTAAAGGCCCCAAGTGTAAGGCATCAAAACACAAGTAAGGTTAATCACCATGGGGTGTCAATAATTGTTTAAAATAACCTGATTTAGGGGTCGCCAGGGGAGCAGCTGCGACCCCTGGCTTGCCCTTTGCGACCTCTAGCACTGCCTTTGCAACCCTGGCCTAGGAGGAAGCAATAATCAGTGCCAAAAAGACTGAGGCAGCTCTTCTTATGGGCTTCGGTGCTCCACCCTTCTTCTTCCTCCATTTTTTATTACACTAATTGTAAATAATAGCTTATTATTCACAATAAGTGAGCTAAAGAACAAAGCACCGGGAGCTGGAAGGAGATTTCTAGTGGCAGATGATGCAAGTAAAAAAAGTTTTTTTAAATGTATGTTGTGTGCGTGCTACTGGGTAAGAGTGTATTTGTGTGCAAGAGAGTGTGTATTTAGGAGAGCAAGTATATGTAGATGTCAGCATATGCATGTGAAAGTGAGCATGAATCAGTGATAGGTAGGGAGTGAGAGTCATTGACAAGTTGTGAGTGAGATTGTAAGTGAGTATGAGTGAGTCAGTGAGTGAGTAAGGGCGAGTCCAAGATAATGAATAAAAGTGAATGAGTGGTGGTAAGTGAGAACGATTAAGGGAGTGTGTGCGAGTGAGAATGAGTGTGAGTGAGTAAATGTAAGTGAGTGTTGGTAAGAATGTGGTGTTTTGCTTGCGCGTCAGCCATTGGCCTGTGCACACTGGCTGTAATTCTTGGCTTATAAAATCATCCATAGAAAAATATTGCTTCTGCCTTACTGGAGACAATCAGCATGGCAGGCACAGGTGATACAATAGTGGCATGCTGGAGTTCATTCTTGGCGTAATGGTAACCCTTGGTAAAATACTGGTACTGGCATACCAGAGGCAAATTGTGGCATACAGGGCACCGACTGAAATATTCTGGCATTGGCATACTTGAGGAAATGTTTGACATGGGGGCACCTATGGTAAAAAGCTGACACTAGGTCATTTGAGATATTTCTTGACCCAAGGGATGAAAACAATGGTATATGGGAGGGGGCAATCATGACACAAAACTGGGACTGACACCAACACTGGCAGATTGTAGGTAATTTTGGCATGCTGGCCATGGACAATGGAGGTATTTTTTTAAATACATTGCACATTGTTAAAACAATGGGGGCAACTCCTTGGGAGCATCAGGTTTAATTTGCTTGGCACCCCATGAAAGGACTTGAAAGCCTGTGGATTTTTAGCAAATTTGAGGGAACATTGTGCTTTTAAATACACTAATTGACCACTTTTTCTACATTTTCTCAGGGAGATTACCCCCTAGCTCTCCTCGAAGAGGTCTGCCTTCAGGGTAAGTATTACTTCCTGCCACTTCCCCTAATGTATGTGGTTTATAAAATGGGCATTTGTCTGTTTTGCATTATATTAATCATGAAGTTATGGAACTGTAGCAATATCAATTATTGTGATATCTTCATGGTTAATCTCAAACCCTTTCATAGACCGGATGATATTCTGGCGTAGGTATATTGATGACATCCTATTAATCTGGGAAGACACGCAAGAAACGCTAGTGGATTTCATGACCTGGATTAATACGAGAGATGAGTGCCTCAAGTTCACTTACTCCTCAAACAATAAGAGAATAGACTTTCTGGACGTTACGATCTTCTCTGAGAACAACACCTTACAAACAAAAACTTTCTACAAACCAACAGCTAGAAACAGTATCCTGTCTTACAACAGCTTCCATCCCCGACCGCTGAGGGAAAATTTACCCTACAGCCAATTCTTACGATTGAAATGGAACTGCAGTAAACTAACAGATTATAAGATCCAAGCAGCAACTCTAGAACACAAATTAGAACTCAGAGACTACCCCATGAAGATCATCAAAAAGTGGCAAAAGAGGGCAAGGAACCAGCCCAGAGAGAGTTTACTTGAATCAGCTCAACGAGAAGATCCAGCAGACTTGCTGACATGTGTAACCACTTATTGCACATCCACAAATACTGTCAAGAAAATAATCAACAAAAATTGGAGAATTCTAACATCTAATAATCTACATTGGCCCAAACCACGTTTTGCCAATAGACGAACGCAGAATATTAAAGACATCCTTGTGCACACAAGACCCACAATCACCACAAAGGATGGAACTTTAACAACCCTCTGGAACCTCGACCCTGTAGTAGGACACTACCCATGCGGATCGTGCTCAGTCTGCAAACTTACAAAAACGATGAAAACACTACAACTTTTACCCAATTTCACCTGGACGTTACGTCACCATACGAACTGCAACACTACACATGTAATTTACATGATTGTATGTCCTTGTGGTCTCAAATATATAGGGATGACGTGCCGAAAAGTGAAGGTCCGAATCTGCGAACACAGGAGCAACATAACCTGTAAACGCATTACTACTAAAATGAGCAAACATTACATTGAACAAAATTATGATCCTGATGACCTAAGTTGGGTAGTCCTGGAGACTCTGAAAACCAAATCGTATAATGCAGAGAAGATTCTTTATGAAAAAGAACAACGTTGGATTTATCGCCTCCACACAGATACAGGAGGGATGAACGATAATATCCCGTGGCACACTCTTTCTTGAAACCTTGAACCCAGATTTCTAAAGCAGAATTAACTCTATTCTAAAAGTTACTATCCTCACTGACGTAGTCATTTAACGTATGTGACCCAAGGATTTAATTTAATTTTGAGCTATTTAGAATGTCCATCAAAGGGAGTCATATGGGACAAAAACAATTTGGCTCTCACCTTACAAGACGGCTCTGACTACACCCGTCTTACCCACTAACAAACCGTGTAATATTGGCCAGGCTCATCAAGAATTTAATTGAACCCAAACATGATTTACGAGAGAACATCACTAACTACTTCACAATAAGTAGCATTCTCCTCACACCTTAACGTGAACTTTACAATTTTTCTCTAACAGGATGCGTACAATATATATATTTTTTTCAATAATATATACTGAAGTCTTGAGTTCATAAAAAAAAAAAAATATATATATATAAGTAAAACTGAAGACTAGAGAGGAACTCCTGGAACCACAAATTGCCAAAGTCCAAGGAGCAGATACTGATGATTCTGAACCAAGATTGATTATGACTTTCAATCAACAAGAGAAAAAAATCAAGGCAATTCTCAAACGCAATTGGCCCATAATCTTGACAGATGCGGTATTGGCACCACAACTGTCTGATAATCCCACAATCACATTTAGGAAAGGTTTTTCCATGAAATCGCAGTTGGTCAAAAATAGCCCAGAGATCAACTTAGATAACAAAATGTGGTTACAACCAAAACAGGGATTCTTTAAATGCTCAAGTTGTAGAGCTTGTAAATTTGGAATCAACACCAGTAGCTATGTTATTCCTTTCAACACTAAATCCAAACAGATTGTGGGCCACTATAATTGTAAGACTGAGTTTGCCGTTTATGTTTTGGCGTGCACCTGTGGTTTAAGATATGTGGGCAGTACAAAGCTACAGGTGCACGTCAGAATACTGCAACATATCCGAGCAATCGTGAACAACGATGATGCTTACCCAGTCGCCAGACACTTCAAAGCATGTCATAACAACAATTTGAGTTTTTTAAGTTACTTTGTAATCAGCTCAGTATTAAAATCCCGCAGAGGCGGCAACAGAGAACGACAGCTGCGCCAATTAGAATCGCGGTTTATTATTGAGCTAGATAGCAAATACCCGAAAGGTCTAAACAACACAGAAGATCTTCACAATGTTCTATAATTACAACTCATTGCGTAAGTAGGTGTCTGGCTATTGCAAGGGCAATTAAAAACAAAACAAATAAAAAAAAGGTATTTACTCATTTTTCCAACTCAGTTTCACTAGTCTTGTACAGGTGTGCACAACAACTGGCCTGTTTTTTAAGTCTAAATTCAAGACATTATGCAATGAAGATAGTCCAATGATAAATGTACTTACCCTTATTCTGATTATTCTGTAAAATAGTTTCTATTTGTCTCACTAAACAATTGATAAGAAGACAATTACAAAATTCTGTTTTCGGTTATTTATAACGTTGAAGACACAATACGTATGAACAGCTCATCGAAGCCACAACTTCCCTTTATTTTTTCTCAACATATTTTCTTTTCTATTTTTTCATAAATTATGCACCTAGAAACCTTGATTTTAAGCACTAGCACTTTAAAAAGCACTATGGGAACACTCAGCACTTTACATTGCACTATCGACCGTACCAACTAAAACAGTATACAAATGTCAACTAGCGACATACAAGCACAATTTATGTGTGGTCAAACCTTGTTATGAGCAACTGAATAACATACTAGGTATAGATCTGTGTGTAACTCATTGAAAATCCATAGAGATTTTAAGCATTTATGCAGCAATAGGCACAATGTGCACTTTATGTGTTTACACAATTTTAAACACAAAAGTATATCTTAACAAATCTGTTTTTTTACATATTTTGAAATTTATATTAATATGTATTTATAATATTTAATTTTTGGGTTTTAACCATCCAGAATTCTAACAGACAGCTTTTATTCATATTCAAACGTTTATGAGTGATTTAAGTATACAAATAAGTTTCATCCATGCAAATGTATGTTTATGACCACATTACACATGCAGTGTGCATTCGTCTTTTGGTCACCATTTAAATACCGAGGTGACAAGAAAAAGAGTTGTTAAGTTCAATGATGTAGAACTTTTGGTATGAGATCGTGTTAGTAAGTGTTTCTTTTATGTTTAACACAGGTGATTTGCAAATTCAAGTATAAAAATAGAAAGCGGACTGCGTTTCCGCATGTGATCAAGGGTACGTTGTATACCCGAAACGCGTCATAAGGCTTAAATAATAAAAAGAGTTCCAGCCACGAAACCTTGGGTCCGTGATTCTATATTCAATATCCAGGAGTCATTTATGATTATATATATATATATATATATATTCCACTGACGATCTCCGTCTTTTCATATGATATTAATTTCTACTTCTTAACATCAATACTGCAGTATAGAGTCCTTTTTTCTAAAACCACCAACATTACGCCAACCGTCAATGCCAACCAACTACACAGAAGTCCTTTTTTACTTTTCACCATGACCGGGAATATAATCGAACCGTGACCGGCACCCGCGTCATTCGGAGCACCGTAGCAAGAGGCAGCACAAGTGGATTACGAAGAAGTAACGGGTGAGAACCACGAACAAACAGACCCCTCTGCCGACTCTAAAGTTCCAAGCAAGATACGATAATGTCTATTCTTTCCCTTAGAATGGACTTAACATTCTAAAGCCTGCTGGTGACTCCATGAATGACTGAACGCTTATAAGGTAAAGAGTACTGTAAAACTGCATGACTAAATAGTACATCTGTGTGTCTCCAAGAATTCTCGGGAGTCTGTTTGTCGATAATTCTTCATTTAATTCAATTTAATTTTGTTAATATAATCTATGCACATAGACAACGCACACTCGTAAACGCACACAGAGAATAACATCTCTCCTCAGAAGAGGTGGTTTTTTAAGAAGGAATCTCTTCTCTTTGAACATCATCACAACAAAAAGCGCGCCACCTAAGTATATATGCTATACCGTAGATGTTTTATTAACAACCACGCGCGCCCACAAATGATTCTCAATGACAATGATGTTTTTTAAGAATGACTGTTTAAACTTACTCTCGCATTCAACGCGCGAAACCTTTTACTTTTGTGTTTATGAGTTACTAACTGCCCATTACCCTCGATGACTCAGATATTCGAGCGACCTTTATGAGATATGATATATATGCCAAAAACACGCAACCTCAGATATTGGCCTTTCAGTGACATCGGTAAACCAATTGATGCAAAATAAATGACTGTGTATGATTTGATACATGCGCGCATCACCACCTATGTAATCATTCTGATATAGCTTGATGCACACTTCTGTAAATTTAAACTGTATTGCCATGTCAACTTACCTCTTTGACGACTAATACAAATGCACAATGTTGCGCTATACTCATTCCCAATGTGGATGTCTGAGTAACACTGTTCCAGCAGTCTTCAAATTGAAACACTACATGTTTTTAGATTTCATGTACCACTGCAACGTCTATGTTTTCTTCTATTTTTTCTTTTCCTTTTAGGCACAGATACAATTGATCTGACCTCTCAAATTTCAGAGTGGTGAGTACACCATTCCATGTAGAACAAAAGAGTTTCTACACACACAATCGGTCCTGACGAAAGCCCCAAGAATGCACAGAGGGCTGAAACATGTTGACCAACAAGAAGTGCGTACGATAAGTCACTCATTCTAAACGCACGACTCTATTTTAACCTCCCACTCACTGCCTCCTAATAAATTATTGAGGTTAAAAGTGACTTAGGGATTTTATCATTTAAATTCTCTCACTTCATCACGAGCACATATTCACCTTTATTTCTGACCACTACTGTCAGTACCAGAAGGTCTTCCTCCAGGTGGAGGTCAGCATTTTACAAAAAATGACCCTATGATGATGCTGAAACAGTACACTAATGGCGGAAAATGAAAATATACCGCCCTCGACCTGTGTAGATGTATGAGGGTCTTTTTATGACGGAAACAACCGACAAGACCTTGGTAACACAGGACAAGTGGTCCATTTCTACTTGATTCATAACTAACCATTGGAAGCCGGATGGACCACAGCTTCTTTTTCCCTCTATTTGATTATGATATAATCTCAAGTTACTCCACTTCCTGGGGATATTCAGGGTCAAATGTCATATATCACATCACTTCCTTTAACATCATTTAGATGAAAGGATGTGTGAGGTCACTTCTGCTTCCCCATGCATTTTGATGAATCAACACCCATGATTGTCAGACCTGCTCCATTTCACGGGTGATTCAATTATTCTGGGGACAAAATTCAACAAACTGCAATACAGTGCACTAAGTGTGTATCAGCCTCTATGTTCACTGACAAAAGACGTGTGCATGCACCATTTGCTGGCCCAAACCATCTTATTAACTTCTCCATGTGCAGTTATTAATTAGTGCCTGGAATTCGCAGACCGAAAAGTGACAGTGTCACACCACCTAAATCATAAACAATGCCTCGCAAGAAGAGGCGGCAGTAGTCCCTAATCTTCTACAAACACTCCCTCTCATGGGACCCACCCCTGTAGCACAAGAATGGATCAGACTCTCGCACTCTATAGATGATGTATGTTGCAAACCCACTGCCACTGTTTAGTGAACTCAGTAACCCAGCAACTGTGGTGCCTCATAGGAGCATATCGGTGGTGCACCTAAACAACGAATTCATAGCCACCAAAGAAATGGATAGTGAAATAAAAAGGTCATTACTGCTTCTCTAGTCAGGAGAAGACATTTTCAAACTCTCCAAGATTTTGTTCACCACACGTGGTGATGATGACTATGATCGGGTTGTCACTTCCCTTGACACATACTTTGATTCCCCACATAACCCTAATTTCGAGTTTTACAAGCTTCGTTAGGCTCACCAAAGAGAGGGGCAATCCACTGGTGTTTTTTATGCATGATTATGTGAACTTCCACTATTTGTACAGATTAGGACCTTCTAAAATAAATAAGGTCACAACGACAACCTCGAGAGCAAGGGGCAGCACAAGGCATCAAACAGTGCATGCCATTGTGGACAATAGCAATCAGATGAAGTATTCATGGAACACATCCATACTTAATGCATTTCATCACCTCTTCAAGTAACCAGGCTGCCTGTGAACTCCCTTGGTGTCTCTGCACATTGATAAGACTATTAAACCTGTTGCTCTTCGGCACCAACAGATCTGGATATAATTTTATGCTTATTTTACTTTGGGACTTTTTATATCGATTACGTATCTTTACCACCTTGTGCATGTCTCTACATTGGTTCTGACCAAAAGGTATATCACCTGTCACCCATGATTAGACTCTTTTCTTGGAGTATATGTACACCTGATTGTGTGTAAGGTGGTACATTCTCTTGTTTTATTTGTTTTTGTGCAGCCTTGATAAAGTTGCAGGACGATTTCCCATGTATGCGACGAAACACGTGTCAGCTGTTTGAAGACCCTGAGATTAAAGAAACAAGAAAAAAGACTCACTTGTATAATATTTGTGCTTACACTGTGCATTTAAAAAATATTTAAGACACCATCGACACGTGCTGAGGATCTCTATGTTTATGTATTTAGTTGACTTAGGTCTCTAGCTTTGGGGAGGTTAGTGGTTCTCCTCACCTTGCAGCACCGTCACAGATAAATAGAAGGCTTTGAGAAAAAATACAAGTGCTATTCTCCTGTGTGGCGCCATCTTTCCTAAATAACTATACCACGGACCATTAATCCTCCCAGATACTGAGAATTTCGGGCAGCCACCCGCAAACTGGAAAGTTGCAGCCTGCGGGTCGAGAACAAGCATCAAGACCTGCCCTCGACCTGTCCCACGGACTCAGGAGGATGCTGAGAGGACATTGTCACATAGCTAGGACCAGATCGTGAGTACCAGGAACACCTCCTTCCCCCCATTTGGCGAACCACTGAACTTACTGTGCCGACAAAAGCCCAGGAGCACCTCCAATCGCTGTTGGAGCCAGCCTCACAGCTGACGGAGAGAGCCAAAGCCAGCCAGGTGCTGCTGCATGTGTAAACTGACTCTACCGAGCAGGAATGGAGCATTGCAAGTGCTTGCTGTCGGGGAACCCGTTGAGAGGCTGAACACTTCCTCATTGCTGGAGCCTGTAAGTCTTGTTGTGGGCCTACTGGGCCCTGGGGGACTCGCTGCTAAAGGTACTGTGGCACTATAGACACTTTTGACTGTTTTTTAAGAGTCAGAGTGGACTCTTGAGTAAGGCCTACTAGTGAGCATTCCCTGGATTCGGCCACCAGTGAAGGGGGAAACATGCCAACCATATTACAAAGATAAATTATCCCCAGCACACGTAAACAGTCATTTAAGCTAGTAAAATGCACATTGTGAGCAACAATTAAACAGAGTTGAGTAAAGTCTCGTGATTTTCTTTCTTTTATTGTCAAGTTCTTCCGACAGCCGACACGTGTTTCGTCATCCAAATACGTCCCCGATATCAGGATTGCTGCATCCGGTATGATGAGTGTTCCTATTCTAGATGTTGCTCCTCGTGTATACCTGAGTACAGGGCACGTATTTGGATTCCTCAGTCTTTCCCCAACATAGTGAGACGTCGCGAGTAACCGTACCCTCTTTGTGGGTTGGAATTATCACCACGAAACAAATTCCTTTCAAGAAAGACATAGCCTTGATAAAGTCGCGGGAGATTGCCCCTTTAGCGACGAAACACGTGTCGGCTGTCGGAAGAACTTGACAATATATTGTTGCTCACAACGTGCATTTTACTAGCTTAAATGACTGTTTACGTGTGCTGGGGATAATTTAACTTTGTGTTCGTTGGCTAAGGCCGATATCTAGGGGGGATCAGTGGTGCTCCTCACCCTACAGCACCGTTACCAATAATAACAAATTTGCATACTTATATAATAATCTCCTGAGAGGCGCCATTATTCCTATACCCAACCACTGCTCTGCAATTGTCATATTACAAAGAGCAGGCGTGACAGGGATTTGCTAATGAGACACTAGAGCACTGTCCTCACCGGGATTTTGTTATTGCTTATGAATGTCGTAATACTTCTTTGAATGTGTAGAGTTAGAAATAAAATACTTCTTTTTAATATAAAAATAAGTATTTGATTGGGCACTGATTTATTAGCATTGCTATGCGCACTTTAAGTTACGAGTCTTGTTCACTAACCTGAAGCTACACTTCCAATTCCACCTTCGCCCCAGTAGGGAGCCTTTAACTGCCCATCCACAGCTGCCACTAAGAATCAAGCGCAGTAGGGGCAACTTGGCCCAGTTGCTCAGGATCTAAAGAAGGTTGAGCCCCAGTACGTAAGAAGTAAAAGGACTCAATCACCACAGTTGAGCCCATTAGCCCCTGTGTGCCCGGTGGCCGTCTAAAAGGGGTTCTGACAGCCTGAGAATATTTCCATCTGCATCAACATGATCTTGCTGAATAAAGCTATCAAGGGAAGACCCCAACAATAGATGACCTTATCAATGATCTAACAGGAACTTGCTGTTTTTCCAAGCTGGATCTCAACTCAGGATACTACCAGCTGATGCTCCATGAAGACTGTTGTGACATAACGACTTTATCAACTCGAGTTGGCCTCATAAGATAACCCTGCAGTAATTTTGGCACCTCCTCGGTGGCTGAAGTTTTTTAAAATGCCCTTCGGGAAGCCCTGGTAGAGCTTGAGTGTATCATCAATGTCAGCGATGACACTCTGAAATATGCGCCCACAATCTTGGACCACCAGAAGAAACTTGTTGCTGCCCTCCAGAGAATCAGTGACATGGGACTAACACTAAATAGAAAGAAATGTCCGTTTTTACAACATGAAATGCAATTGTCTGGCTTCATAATCTCCAGCCAGGCATCATTGTAGGCTCTGCTATATGGGCAGATATTAGAGACACAGACCTGTGGAAAACGTGTAATATTTAATTTGGCATAAGCAGCAACCATTTTGGCTGAGGTATTCATTTCCTTTCCTTCGTAATTCTCCCGTCCTCTGCTGCTCGTCTTTTCCTGCCTGTGCTATCTATTTTAGTTGATGTCCTAACTCAGCAAAAAGCAATGTATATGCTGAGAGTTTGGAGCTGCTAGTACATCTGTTGGCTGTCAATCATTTGTTGCTGCCATAAGCATTTCTGCTCCCCTTCCCACTTTTCTGACCATGTAGTTTTATCTGCCCTTGTTTGTTGATAACTATTTCCAAAACTTGCTCTTCCTATTTCTGTTCACGTGTTTACACTGCAGAAAAACTGTATAAAAGCTCTGTGTTCTGTGACTTCAGTGTACTACATCCTCCAGCACTTGAGAGTGCTGTGTGGACGTGGTCCTACTCATGAGTGATTAATAAACTTGTCATGTATTCCTACTTCAGTGCTGATCTCTAGTTTGTTGGTTTTTGAACCCATGGACAAAAGGGGGACCCTGCACCAGTGCACCCCTAAAAACATATATTTCCACAGACCCATCCCAATCATTGTCTCAAGTTAAACGTTTTTCAGGTCTAGCCACATACTATGGGCAATTTATCTCCAACTTAGCGATACTTGCAGGGCCACTGCGAAACCTCACAAATTTATCAACGTTATGGAACTGAGGACTAAAAGAGGAGAAAACATTCTAAACCATCAAAGAGGTGCTGTTGCAGGATACGATGATGTCATATTTTGATCCTGTCAAGGAATCTGAATTTATTGTTGACACCAGCCCTACAGGTCTCGGCACCGTTTTAATGCAACAAGTAGGCGAGGATCACTAGATGTCAATTGCCTTCATGATTAAAGCACTCACATACACAGAGAAGAGGTGGACACATCTAAAAAAGAAGCACTTGCGATCAAATAGGGCTGCACCCATTTCCATCTCTACTTTATGGGCAATCCTTCGATGTCACCACTGACCAAAAACCGCTTATATCGCTGCTCCCAGGAACAGCGCTACATCTTTTTGCCCCCCCCCCCATATTAAAATGCCAATTGCAAAAATAACGACTCACACAGAGCTACAAACCTGGTTTCACCTTTCCAGCTGGCGGTCTCTCCAGACACCCCAGACCATGGCAACCCACCAAACTTGGCCAGAAGATAACGGCCGACGAATACATTGAATGGGCTACGGCCATCAACTGTCCCTTAACAGTCCACCTCCAAGATATCACCGACATGACTAAATCAGTTCCCGGGTTTCTAGAGAGCATACTTAGCCACCCTGTCCAAGTAGTGGAAAGAGTTCCTTTGCAATGTCAGGACACTTGATGATGAAAGTAGGCAGGAACTGAAAGAACAATGGAACATGCGAGGACGCCAAATTGTCATCCTCCTTTCACTGCATCAATTAATGCTGCATCTGGCTTACACTGGTTATAAAGCATTGACAAAGATGTAAGCCAGGCTGTGGAGGAAAGTTTGGTTTCCGGCTCTCCACATGAGCATCAACAAATTATTTACCAGCTGCCTATGGTGGCAAACCATCAAGGTACCAGATAGACTGACACCAGTTATTACTGAAGACCCTACTGAACGACCATGATTGGATGCGAGTGTAGATTTTGGCTCCCTGCCTGATAGTCACCACATGCTGTTTGTAATAAGATGCGTATTTGAAATTTTGCATTGCTGAGGTAGAGACCAGTACCAACTTCAAACAAGCAATCTTTGTCATGTTCAGCCTACTGAAGACATTGAAAAGTATAAATGGGCCACTGTGCCAAGGGAATGAGTTTAGGGAATATCTAGATTCCTGCGTATCACTCACAGAAATATTACGCCTTAGAGGCCTCAGACGAACACAGCTCATAGCACCACACGTATGTCCCTTGCCGATGGTATGTTTGGATGAGCTATGAGGGATGTTATTTCCCATGCAGACTCATAGTTTCCTACACCTCCGGATGTAAGTGCTTGCCAGTGGAAGCAAACAAAGAACAATGCCTGTGTTAAAGTGGCCAGAAGAACAAGATGCTCATCTATATAAGGAAGGACGAGTAGGATTTCGGTCACGCATTCAGTCTCCTCTAATCTTGAGCCATCAAACAAGGGGTATAATGTTCCACTATGACTATGGCAGCCACTCAGTGGAGTCGGTATGTAGTCATTGGGAGCATGCACGCTTTTGAGCAAGTGCCCTCACACACCTGAAGGTGGCATGCTTCATCACTGGGCTTGCTCCTCGTCAGGCTGTAGGTACATTACCCTATGGACCTTACGAGAGGGCTCTTTGTCGGAGATCTTTTATTCGCCAATGGGTTGCTGGGGATGGGAGTGTTTCTCCAGTCAGTGAGTGAGAAGATTGGTAAATAAATGTTGCTAAAATTGACTTATAGACCAAATGAGCTATATTTGGCTTAATTCAATCCTGACAAAATGCCTAGTGATCATTATCCTGACACCATAAAGGTGTGAAACATATCGACCAAGAACTGAGATCCAAACACACCTACTTGATCTCATACCGCATAACATACTTACACTTAAGAGATTAGGACCATTATGTTCAAGAATCTCTCATTTTGTTTTTACCAAGATGTAGACTCAGATCCCTATTAGAGAGATAAGTCGATTTTAGAACATTTTTTTCCCAGTCTTCTCACTCACTGATTGAAGATACACTCACACCCACAGTCACCCATTGCCGATTAAACGATTTCTAACAAAGAGCCCTTTCGTGAGACCCTGCGCGGCTGAATCTGTGCATTTGGATCATGATTCTTAATTTCTGGCCCTCGCATCACAATTGAATGTGTGCAAGGTCCTCGGTCCATCTCGGACTATGAGAAGGTTCTGTATAGCCATGTGACTTGGAGGCCCTACCAAGCATACCCTCATCTGTTGACAGTGGACTAGATTCCTTTTCATCAGTTTAGCATGTAGAGCAACAATGGCAGAATACAGTCTTGAGGGGCAATAGTGTGACCGGACCTTTTTATATGAGTCACTGGAGTGATGGCCTACTGGTCCACTCATGTAAAGATCCACTTTTTTTTACTTTAGTTTTATATAGCGCTGGCTAGACCCGGAGGTATCAGAGCGCTTTACATGAGGAGAGTTTCATAGGTTACAAGTTACATATTGTTACAGAAGGTACACCAATTGCAAGCTACATCCGTTGAGTTCATGGCATGTAGAAGGGTAAGGGGGTAATGTAAAAGGGCGACGGGGAGGGAGATTAAGCAGAGTATAGGCACAAGGATAAACAAAGCAGGCAGGGGACGAGAGATTCAGAGGAGAGAGGAAAGGAATTGGGGAGGCAAGCAAAGAATGAAGGAGGGAAGAGGTGGGGGAGGGGGTAGGAGACACAGCGAGGAGACAAGGAAGTAACTGTGTCTGAAGTCCGGCTGGGTGGGAGACCACTCCCCGCGGTAAAGGGAACATTTCCAGTCTTTCATTTTGTGTGAATTCCTTGTCGCGGTGGACTCTCTCAGCGGGGTCGCTTCAGTGCTCTTACTCAGTCCTTTGGGCTAACACCCTTAGAGCATGTTAAGCATGTTGATGTGTGTTGCCTGCCTGGTACATGCAAGTTGTGTGAGAGAATCACAGTAATAGAGGCAAGTGGGATCCATTTTGGAGGTGAGGACTGTTCTTCTAGACAGTGGAAGTGTATTGCTCACATTACTATAGTGGTGGGAAGAGACCTAGACACCAAAGTGAGGGGGGAGAGAGAGGACTTCTTTAGATTTTCTATGAGGCCTACTGTTAGCAAGGAACTGCTGATTAGCTGACTGCCCTTTGGAGGGTGGTAATGGAGAAGAGAGGGACTGCCGACTCTTTCGTGAAAGGTGGAAAAACTTTAGGTGAGGCCCTCCCAATTGCCTACCCTTATTACTCCTTTAGTTAAGCTGATAATGGCCAGAGTCACACCACTTTGTGACTGCTGCTGGTGCTGCAGTATGGAGATGGCCCTGCACTGATGAGCATCACAGACTGGGAAGGACACTTGAAAGGAGAAGCACCCTAAACTGACTCTACAGCTTCAGACAGTGGATCCAAATCTCTTGTCTGTCAGTTGTGTATAAAAGTGGAACTCACTACCCCACTTTATTGTTCCAGTTCCATGTACTCAATGACCAAAGAAGGTCGTGCTCTGCAGGGTACTCAGAGGGCTTCTGTGAAACCAGGGCTAGTGTATGTCTCATATCCAGCCTAAAAGAAATAAGGAGCCATCACCTGAAGTCTGGATCTCCAGCTGAAGAAACTATAGACCTGTCTTGAGGTGCCTAGAAGCCTGTTTTCCAACTAACAGTGGGAAGGAGCCTACCTTCCCTGCAAGAGTACAGACTGTTTAGGATGGAGTGAGTTGCAGCAAGCCCCCAGTGGCTGGAAGGTGCCCAAAATAGCAGTCTGCTGGGGAGCAACCTAAGACACAAGTATCAGAGAGCCCCACCATCCAAGAATCTCCTGATGGTACCAGTCAGCAAACGCAACTCCACAAGGACAAGACTGACGAGGTTCAAACAAGGCTGTGATTGCATGTTGCCACTCGGTCCATGTAAAGGCTGTATCTACCTAAACGTGTCTGACTCATTCGGGCTGCAGCTACTAAATGCCTCGCTTAGATGCAACTATAGAAGTTGTGACCAGCCAATATGTAGCTCCAACTATAGAAGCTGTAACCGACCAATGCGTGGCTCCAGCTGCTGAAGGTAGCGCCAGCCTGTGCAGGGCTGCTACTGCCAAGTGTTGCGAGGCTCTGTTGAGGGCTTTGTCTATCATCAAAGCAGCACCTTCATGGGTTCGAGCTACTATCCTGAAAGGCCCAAGGGACAACACTCACCACCCATTCCAGGTGGGACTCCACCATCTCACAACTGCTGCTTCCTGCAACTACATCAAAGAAACAGCCAGTTCTGCCCAGTTCTGTCAAGTTCTGCCCAGTGATCAGGGGCTGACTGGGAACACAAACCAGCCCTAGCAATTGAGTTGGACCGGCCTATCGGGGGGCTGCTAGTGAGAAGCACTGCAGCTGCTTTTGTTACAGGGGGCCAATATTGCAGCACTGCTGCAGAACCGGGCCCCAGTGACAAAATAGGCCCCCACTACACAAAAACCTGCCACCATCATTCCAGTCCACTGGGACTACGCATGGTGCCCCCTACAACCAGTTCTGCCCTGCCAGTGCCCAAGGTAAAAGATACTTAAGAACTGCGTTCCGGTGTGGCACTGTCCCTTGGAGTGAGCGAGCATGCTCCAGACTACTGGGCAGACGAGCAGAACCCTGAGCAGCACGCATTGCAGGACAGCCTGAGCTCCCTCAAAGGCTGTCAAGCAAGGGGGAAGACTATTTTCAATTGCAAATCTTCCGCTGCAATATGAAGTAAAAGTACAGCTGCAGAGAATATACTGAGCTGACCAGACATACACAGGGCTTAAGTGCATGGACCAGCCAAAATGCCCAAGCAGAGATTGAACTAAAATCCAAAGGGGGCAGGCGCTTGGCAGCAGACTTCATTGAAGCAATGAGCCGCTACACATCCAAAGTTGAAAGATCACAAAATACACTACTTTGAAGCTGGTCCAATCAAAGATCAGTACTAATTAGAAAGTCCTTCAGTTAGAATTTCTATGAAATCAAAGTGTTGAAGCTTTTCTTGTTAAAAGTAATCATGCAGGGGTACATCCCATCCTCGCCACCAATGTGAAGGTGTGGAAATCTTTCAATAAGTCCCAGACCAAAAAAGATAAGTTAAGGTATTTTATTCTGAACCTCAATCTGGTCCCAGATCTGAACTAACAGCATGTCATTCAAGTCATAACATTCCAATTCCACATAGAGCTCCCAGAATACAAAGAAAGAGGAAACAATTCAGAACACTATATATTAAACCCAAGTAACACGTACCACACCCTGATTCACCCATAAACAGGTAAGAGATTTAGAGTTACGTGGACAGGGCATTCTGTCCCAAATGCAGCACAGTGCCTGGCGCACTAAACTCTTGGTCCGCCTGACTCATTTAGAGAGGGATGGACTTTGGTGCATGCACTGCCAGGAAAAGCCTGGTAGTGAGGGACAGAAACAATTAATAACGACCTCCACACTGTGTGAAAAAAACTCTTAGGGTGCGAGCATCATTAGTTTTTTGTTTCGGAAGCAAACTCTTTCTCTGGTACTTTGTTTTTGAAAAACAAAAAAAGTAAACACAGTAGTGATAGCCCATCAAAACCAATGGCGGCAGTCCAACAAAACTGTTGTACTTTGCAAGGAACCACTGTGATGGTGGTGACGCTCAAGGTACAGAGATTACCCTTGGATGGGGCTCGTGTCTAAATTTGATGGACGGAGTATTGTCAAGATGATGGACTTTATGTCCTTTGGCATCCGAAAGACGCTACTCCAACCCCACCCTACAGTAGCACCTGTTTGCCGCATGAACCAAAAATAAAAATAGGGTCTGACTCTCAGCTTTCACGTTGGGCCAAATTCTGTGATATTTGGTAAAAAAACTTTATGCCTCAGTACTTTAGTGTCCTTAACAGGGAAAAATGAGGAGCGCCAATGAGTAAATCAGCCAAGGCTTATATCTATACAAAAAAACATTATTGATATGTCATTTAATAGACTGTAATGCTGCTCTATCTTTAATGGTATTCGACCCATTTTAAGGGCACACAATTATGGAACGGCCACTTGACTCAATCAAAGAAATTCATCCAGCAAATTCTTCCTAAATCTTTCCAAATTTATGGCTAGAAAATATTAATTTTAATAAATGCCACTCAATGCAGGAGTTTATTATGAATCACCAAAAATAAAGAACTGTATATTTCTTATATTATGTAGTCTTGTTACATTTTTACATGTTATATTATATGTAATTTACACGACAGATCTATGATGGTTTGGCATATGCTTGGAGCCAAACCAATCGCCTTGCTCACATTTCCTTTTATAAAGGGAGCGTTGGCCCCCTCAAGTGATGCTCTCATGACATCACCTCTTTTAGGCCAAATGTGCTACACAACTACCCCCAGGTCACTCAGCTTATTTTGGACCAGGCAGACACAAACCCTGAAGTCTCGATTGATGGCCACCATTTTGGTTGAGTCCCCGACCAATGCTGGTTTTAAGTCTGAAAATGTTGCAGGCTGAGCTAATAAATCCAAGCCTCATTTGGCTAATTACAAACTAGATCAAAATGCCCAGGACGTCAGGATGAAGCTACCACGTAAAACTGCTTCTTGTTACTCCACAATGTGTAGATCCACTTGATGGTACAGCCTTAAATTGGCACTATTTCAGCGGAGAAATATGGACCGGTTTCACATTTACATATAAGTGAATTATAAAATCATATCTGATTCATCTAAGGTTCTCATTACGAGTAGCCCAGAGTTTAGTAGGGGCCGGTAACTCAGCACTGGATGTTATTGGGGTATTGTTAATACTAGGCCTAACTACTAAAGGGAAATCACAGGTTGATCCCCTATATCTCAGTGCAAAAGGGAGCATCATCTAAGGCCCAAACTGATGGTTTTGTACCAGTGACAAATCCCTGAAAGATTTGCCCATGTAACACATGCAGCCTTACGGTAGCAGGAGATTAGGGGTACGGTACTTCTTAGGCCTGGGCGAAAATTCCGTTCCGCTCGTGGAAATTGCGATAATTTGACATTTTCGCGTTCCGCGGAGAGCGCGAAAATGTCAAAATTTCCGCATTCCGCAGCTTAGCGATAATTTGTTTCTTGCTTGCGCTGTAAAATAATAAATTCTCGCGCGCGCACGTTCGCCTTACCTGAATCCCCGCATTCGCCGACAAGTTTTCCCGATCCGGTCGCGTTCTCCACGAGATGTTGGATTGTTGGTAGCCATTTGCGCTGTCTCGCGACAGTTCGCGCCCGCAGTAATGTCATTGGTCGCGCGATCACGTCTTTCTTCTCGCGATCATGCACTGCGAGAAGAGTGAAAACAAGATGGCCACGCCCGTGAGCAACCGCATGGGTAAGTTGGCGAGCCGCGACCACGCAGAAAATACCGCGAACGGGCGGGAAAAAAACTTCCACATCTTCGCGATATTTCCGCGTGTTTGCGGAGATTTTAAACATTTTCGCGATAATTTGCGAAAGTCACTTTCGCAAATTCCGCCCACCCCTACTTCTGCATCACGTATGGTTTCTGCTGGGTCGGTAACTCCTCTTACTGGCCACGCCTGAAACTACTGGGCACTCATAGTGAAGGCCTAAACATCTTCATGGCGTAGAGTGGTAATGATTAGTCTAAAAATGTATTGTTCAGTAGGATCCAGCTACAGCTCTTTATGCTGCGGACCAATTGGTGCCTCTGAGCTCTTAAGGCAGCAGAGGGTCATGCGTCTGTTGCTTAAAACCCCCTCAGATTCCAGTCGTAGGATGCAGTGCGGGCAAGGCGGACTTAAGTCTTTCATTGTATTTATTTTTTATAGCCAGCAGACCGGAGAGCATCATTACACTGCACAAGAACAAGACTGGGCAGAGAAGAACATCTCTTGGGAGATTAAGGGGTGAGGGGGGGCAAGCCGACACTAGACCACTTTTATTGTGTGTGAAAAAGGCCGCTTTATTGAAACAGGTGCATATCACAATTTTGACTCCTTGGCCACTGCTTTACAAAACTAACAACTCGCTATACAATAATTTCCTGACCCCTTGTTCCTTCCCCCACCCCTACGATCCCCACATCAGTTCCCCCATCCCCCAAAATACAACATAACATTCCATAACCAACATATAACCCAATCCTACACCATGTAGCCTTTCCAACTCCCAAACTCCCCTGACCGTAACCCCTACCTGCCTTCTGTGCAACTGTAACTATCCAACCTCTAATCTAAATTTATCCAACCTGGTTACCCTTTCCCTGTTCCTGGACCCAAATTACCAAACCTATAACAACAAACTCTAGCCAATCCCGGCCAACTGTCAACCACCCCGCCACCCAGAAGAAAAGGGGGAAGTGTCGGCGGATACGGCTCTTCCTCCCTTTTTTCTGCCCCCCCCCCCAAAACCCCACGGGACCGCATGAACACTTAACGCCTGTACACCCCTAGCAACCGTGCCAAGACCACCCGAAACTCCAAAAGATACAGGTCCATCCCCATCCGCGACAAGTGCACCCCATCATCCCTGAACATCTCCTGCGCATCATAACGGATGTCCCGATGTGCCAAGCGCCCCATCCCCAAATGACGGCAAAACCTCACCATCTCCGTATTGAGCTTTCTCCTCGCCTTATCCACTGCCCCAGTGTTTACAGCCCCCCTCCAACTCCTCCGGGGGACAAATTCAGTCCAAACAATTGAACAACCAGCCCATCTCTCTTTGATCAACACCAAGTCCTTCTTCATAGCCCGCATCAGCGCCAAACCCGTCTCCCTGACCATGTCATTTTCCCCCAAATGTAAAACCAACACATCCGGGCACCGACCCGCCCTTAAAATCCCGTTCAACACCGGCACTAATTCCTTCCAGCGCATACCGCCCCTACCCCTCCATCCCACAGAGGACAAACCTTTATTGAACCCCAAACTTTCCCCAAAATAGCTCTCCTGTGCCTGGACCTGCGCCCGTCTCACAAAAGAATGCCCCACAATCCAAATGGACATCTCCCTGGCGAGGTGTCCCATAACCGAACCTGAAAAGAAAAACAAGAATGAAAACCAGGAAAACCCCAACTAAAAGCCCATGTCATTGCTTCTTACAGCACCCCACCCCCTGTCTCGCTGCGCACATACCGCTGATAGCAATTCGAAGACCACCTCCCCAACTTCATTATGTCCCCGTGGTCCCAACCCCTGGCATGCGCCTCCGACGCTGCCCCAATCCGGAAGGAATGCGTGCCAAAACCTTTCTCCTCGACACCCAGTCTCCTCAGCGCTTTACGCAGCACTGCCAGCAATTGCGACGACTTAACTCCCCGCCCCGCCCGATGGGAAAAGACCAGGTCCCCCAACCCTCCAGAACATGCTTTCCACCGCAAACCCCACCGAAAAGGACAAACCGACGGCGAGCGCCCCTTCTTCAAGGCAACCCATTTTCCCCGACACTTTTGATCCGTTTTCGCCTTCCGGAGCCAAATACTAACCGTCCGCTCCCCAAAAGAGACCTCGCCCCAAGCCAGGCCCCGCTCCCCTTTTGATCCCAACAATTCTGACACCCGAAAGACCCCGAAAAACATCCAGCACATGAGTGTGGAAAAAAGAATGGCCTCCCATTCATCCAAACACACCCCGGGCAAAACCCCCATCACCCCTCTTAACAGCTCCCAAGACAGTGGTTTCTGCACCCGGGCGATGCTCCCACATTCCCGCGCCCAGCCTTCCAAAATCTGAGCCCGCAGTTCCCCCGCGGAGGGGGCGTAGCCCCACAACAATTTCCCGACGAAAGCGACCCCCGCCAACTTGCCCACTATCATCACCTTTGTTAGCCCTTTTTCAACCAAGTCCAGAATGAACTGAACGAAATCTTCCCATCTCGCCACCTCGGAAGCCCGCCACCGCGCCCCTGAACGGACAAACTCTTCCCACGCCGCCCGGTATGCCAACCTCGTAGAGTGTGCTAAAGAGCCTAGAACCAATTGTAGCATCCTGTGTTGCTTACTTCCCAGAGTTGGTTCGGCATTCTGGTCGGGTTCTAGTCCGCGTCCTTGGCGAGCCCACGGAATCTCCCCCACTGTGAACGAGACAAGGCATCCGCAATGTCATTGTCCACACCTGGCACATGCACCGCGCGAAATGCCATATCATGTCTCAAACACCCCAGCACAAAAACCCTCAACAACTTGAGCACTTGCTCGTCCCGAGCCGACTGCCTGTTGACCACCTGCACCACCGACATGTTGTCAATCCTGACAGCTGGGCTTCTTGTGGGCTAACAAAACCCCCCACAGCGTGACCGCCACCACCAAGAGGAAGAATTCCAAGAAAGCAATGCTCCTGCCTCCCTCCAACCATTCAGCGGGCCAGGGCTCTGCGCACCACCTCCCCTGCCAGTACAGCCCAAACCCCTTGCTCCCCGCTGCATCCGAGAAGATCTGCACGTCCCACACCATGTCCACTTCTCTCATCAAAGGCACCCTGTTAAACTGTTGCAGGAAAAACTGCCACATACTCAAGTCTTCCCACACCCCGGCTGACAGCCAAACATGATGGTGTGGAGGCCTCTGCCCCTCCAATGCTCTCCCTAGTCGCCTACAGAACGTCCGCCCTACTCTGACCACCCTACAGGCAAAATTGAGATGTCCCAGCAACACTTGGATGTCCCTAACCATCACCTTCTGTCATGCCAACACACTTGTCAGTAGCCCCAACATGTTTTGCTTTTTATCCGCCGGGAGGCGTGCCTCCATCAGCACAAAGTCCAGTTCAATGCCTAGAAAGGCCAGTGCCGTACTGGGCCCCTGTGTTTTCTCTGGGCCCAGGGGCACGCCCATGTCCCACCATGATCTCGTGGAAACTGTCCAGGGCCTTCTGGCAGTCCGCGGAGTCTGAGGTGCCGACAAAAAAGAAGTCATCCAAGTAATGCGTCACGCCTTGGTGACCCGTCCGTTCCGTAAACAACCATTGTAGGAACGTGCTGAAGCATTCAAAAAGTGCGCAAGACATGGAGCAGCCCATCGGCAATGCTTTGTCCACATACCATTGACCGCCGAATTGTATGCCCAACAGATCCCAGTCATCTGGATGAACTGGCAGCAGCCAGAAAGCTGACTTTATGTCGCACTTTGCCATCTGCGCTGTTGCGCCCGCGGTCACCACCAGTGACATAGCCACGTCAACAGATGAGTAAGACACAGTGGACGCACTTTCTGCAATAAAGTCGTTGACCGACCCACCTTCCGGCCATGACAAATGCTGTATCAGGCGAAACTGTCCCTGCTCTTTTTTGGGCACCACTCCAATGGGTGACACGATCAAATTAGGCAACGGCCAATCCTGAAAGGGTCCCGCCATGCGGCCCTCTGTACCTCCTTATCCAATTTCACTTGTACCACCTGTGGGTGCTCCCGTGCCGATCTCAGATTGTCCGCCCACCTCCTGACCCTTGGACCCTCATACCCCAACTTGAACCCAGCCAGAAACCCCACCCGCAGCTGCTCCGCCGCCTCCCTGTCCGGATATCCCCCGAGAGCCCCCACCAAATTCTCCACCTTAACCGGAGTATGAGCCCTTTGGCCCAGGCCCCTTAGCCCCCCTCCCCCCTCCCATCTGCTGTGACTGCTGCTGGCCCCCAGCCTTGAAGGCTCCGGACTGCCACTGCGACTGACCCTGAGCCCCCCAACACTTGACCAACGCATGTCTCTTGCCGCAGCCCGAACATTAGTGCCGGAAACGGCAATACTCCCGCATGCATAGTCCTTTGTTATAGTCCCAGCATGCACCCTTCTCTCCTGCCATCCCCCTGCCTGCACCTCCCACCCCCCTTGGGTGGGACCCCCTCGAAAGGGCTGATATACGAGCGGTAGCCCGCTGGCCGTAAAAATAGTCTTCCCCGACCCCGCGAGCCCCATCGTATGCTGCCACAGGTCCGTGTGCAGCTCTCCCCACTTCGCCTCTGTATCCCACACCATGCGCGCCCGGAACTCTTCATCATACTGTGCCCAGGCATATCCACCCCCTGTAATTTGCGCTTTCCGAATGACGTCCATGTATATAAACATGGCCACTGACCTCTCCAGAACCTTCTCACAGTACACACTGGCGTAAATGAGGAAAGCCGCTGACCAGTTTTCTATCATCAAAGGTACCTTAGGCCCCTTAGCCAACTCAAATTCCTCCTCCTTGGAGCCCTCCTTTGCCCTGACCTCCCTGTGCAGGAGTTTGAGCATCTCCAGATATTCCCCTTTCCAAATCCTCTCTTTTGTTGCCAACATCAAATGCGCCCCCAAGGGCTTCGTTACCCCCATATACGGTAACCATTTGATCTTCAATTCCTTACTTTCCAATTTAGTCTCCCCCTCCCCTGTCTTTGCGTCACCTGTCTCGTTCCTGTCCGTCCCACTCTCGGTGATCTTACCTTCGTCCCCCTTTCCTGTCCATTCCGTGCCCACTGCCACATCCACCACGTACGCTCCCTTGCGCAACCTCCCCCCGACCCCCCCCTCCTCCCCAGACCCCCCCACCCCTCTTGAAACCATCACTGGGCGCCCAAGCAAATGTTTATTACCTGGCGCCAGTGCCTCTGTCCGCCGCTCCTCCCGGCGTCCTGTCCTGGGGCCGAGCTGGTCTCCCACCTCGATGTCCGACCCGTGGGCCTTGCCTGGCGTCGTGACACCTGCAAAAAACTAGCCACAACATTACTCGGCCCCCCGTCCCTGTCGTCCCCTACATCACGCAGCTCCCCTTCTTCCATGCTCTCCTCCTCATAATCCACTTCTTCCTGTCCTACACCCCCAGCGCTCCCCGCTGGTGGCGCCAACTGCCTGAATGGTAAACAAACATCCTCCGCTGTGGTGCTCCTCTTTCGATGCCCCCCGGGGCGCTGCGACCCCGTGGGTGTTGGGGCTGGCAAGCCCGTACCGGGCCTACTTATGCCAGCCGCGCCGGGATCCCTCGCCGGTACAGGATACGCCGCCCAAGGCTCCACCCTGCCTTCTCCTTGGTGCCATCGAGCCGCTCCCAGCCCTACCAAGTCCGGCACCCCGCGACGGTCAAACTGTCGGTCCACCTCCTGAAAAGAAAAGGAATGCTCTGGTGTGCTGGGCCTACCTCCTTTCCGACTACCATCCCATCCCCGCTTACCTGCCCCCAACGCCCCCGCTACCCACGCCTTGCCCACCGCGCTCAAATCCACGACCTCCCCCTCCTCCCCGTCCCCGTCCTCTCCGTCGCTCCACTCCCCCTCACCTAACCCCCCCCCCACCCCCTGCCCGCTCGGCCCAGCCCCCTCCGCGTTCCCCGCCCAACCCCCGGACCGCTGTCCCGCCGTCGCCCCACCGCTCCCCGCACCACCCCACCCCGCCCTCTCCCCCGGCACCGCGCCCCCTGGCCCTTCGCCTCCCTCCCCTGCCCCGGACTCCCCCCCAACCCCTCCGCCCAGGACTCAAAGATGTCCAGGCCTTCCCAGTCCCTCTCGCTACCCTCCGATTCAAACAGCATCGGGGATTCCCCCCCTGCTGCACCCCCTTCCTTCCCGTCGTCGCCTGACCCCCCCCGACGTGGGCTAGCAACCCCTCGCCCGCACGCTCCAGTTCAAATCCTCCCGAACCGTGCGCCCCCCCACCCACCCCTTTCCCATGCACGCCCCCGTCCGCTCATGCTCAATTCCCCACTGGGGCCCGCACCACTGCTACACGCGTGGCCCCTGTCTGCCTTCCGCCCCATCTGTGAGCCCCGCCGCGTGCCCCTCTCGGGTATGCACACCCCCGAGTTTCGTGCCATCTTGCCACTGTCCCCTGAACCCTCCCCTTGCGCACCAAACAGCGCGGCAGCGCTCCTCTGCCCCGCGCTGCCCCGAGATAACTCCGCCGGCAAAAATCCCTTCCCGGGCTCTCCCCCCTCGACTCCGACCGTCCCCGGCCGTTCTGACAGCTCCAGCGCTCCCAGGGCCGCTCCCCGGTCGGAAGCGCGGCCCTCCCACGAGCGTCCTCACGCTCCCGCAGTCGGCCTCCCAACGGCCGCTCCCCTGCTTGAGGGGCGGCCTTCACATGACTTCGGCGGGGGGGCACCCGACGCTCTCCCCCGCCGAGGCGCTCTTCCCCGCCCACGCTCTGCCCCTGCCCTTCCCGCGCCCGCACCCGCCGCCTTCCCAGGGGCCGCGCTTCTCACATACGCGCAGCCCCTGCCACTCACCGTTCCGCCCACCGTCCTCCCGGGGGGCGAACATGCCGCGACGGCGGCCGCCACCCCCGCAGACGCGCGCCTCACGGGGCGCCCCGTCCACGTCGCATCCGGGATGAGGAGATCCATCCTCCCCGCTTCACGCAAGAGTCGTATCGCCTCCAGCACCCTGTAATCCCCGCCTGCCATTACCTCAGGTACGATCGCTACCGCCACACAAATCTAACGCCTACAAAAGAAAATTCTTTTCAACTAGCGCTCCCAGCCACCAGGTCACCAAGCCTAAAATCGTGGCTGGGATAGCGCGAAAACAGCCTAAATACCCCTTGGGCTACTTTTCTGAAATTGGGCTACATTTGGGCTATTCCCAAATGTAGTCCAAAATTTTACAAAATGGCCGCTCCGGCCACACCCCCCCTCCCCCCTCCCAATCTGCCCGGAGGGCAGACCTCGCTGTGCTCGGCTGCCCCCCAGGCTCCCATTCTACGCAAGAAGATCACTGCGAACAGTCTACAACGATAAACAACGGGCAGAGGTGAACAAGGAAATGAGAGAAACAAGAGGGCAAGTTGAACAGAAGTAGAATATTCACAAAGGTGGTTAAAGATTGATTACAGATCAAAGGCTGATCACAGGAGTTGGATAGTATCAATTATAAATATTCTTAAAGATGATTAGTGACACACATTGTTTTTTCTAAATAATTGTTATTCACGTTTCCTGGTCCTATTTGCAGAGACATCGTTCTGAACCCTTTAATGTCAGGTTCTGAGAATACACCATGGTCCTTTCTTCCCTACCTGTCGGGGTATTTTTGTTAAGTACTGAAAATCTGTATGTTCGAATAGTTCGGACCCGGCTGTGGCGTTATCTGCTGAAGGTTTGTTCAGCCGTAGTAGTGCCTGACGGCGGCTATAATGTGCATAAAACACAACACAAATGGCAAACAAATATACATAAATGCAAGAAGAATGCTGGTGGGCAGGGCACAAGTCCTAAAAAAAGAAGTGGGGTGACTAACCTTGTTGATCAGAATGCAAGTAGCATCACGGCGCGTGACATCGCAGCATGACATCACGGCACGAGACATCACAGGAAGAGGCATCATAAGAAGTGAAATCAGATCTTAAGCCCTCACATATATTTTATCATGAGTACATTGGAGCACATTTCGAGTATATAGGGAACCCCTCCTGATTTAGGCAGAAGATTCACACTTTTGTAAGCTACACATAAATAAAACAATGTTGTCTTTTGTCAGCGTTAACGTCCTCTACCCATAGTGCTTTAAAAGAATAAAAAATGGTTCTTAAATTATTTCAACTCCTCCTCAGGGTTAGTAAGCACTATATAAATTACATTTATTTTGTGTAAATACTGGGAAAGACCAGCACATGTGACCTTCTTACAGCACATGCATATGGAGCTAAACAGAGTCCGAACAAAGTGAAAAGCTGCCTCTCTTAAGTATGTGTGAAGCGCTAACAAGGTGTGAGCCTTTGTTTCCCCTCTGTTGCATTTGCTTCTAGGCAGGGCTTTAGTTGGGATGAAAAAACTGGGGGTGGTCTCTTAAAGGGACGTGGCACATGTAATTAAGGGCATGCCTTAAAAACACATAAGCTAAAAATCTGTGTTTAGCATAGTGTGCTGCCTGACTTGTATTTTGCCGTTTCTGTCATTGCATCCATATATATGATACAACAAGCAGGCGCGCAACGCCCATGGGGCTCAAAGGGCTTCAGCCACCCCACCGTCGTGTGTGTCAGCCGGGCTGAGACATCTTCCAGGGCACACACACAGACAGTTTTTGAGCTTATCCCAGCTGCACCAGAGTACTTCACAAGTCTTTAAAAAAACATTTACGTGTTAACGAGGCTTTGTTGTTTTTTCACCCTTTCATCTCCACTCAGCCTACTGCTGGATGAATTAGCCCCCCCCCCCGAAATGTTTAGTACCACCCCCTGAAATTTGGCTCTAGTTGCGCCTCTGACAACATGTAACATCATACCTATAACTAGTCAGGACTATTGGCTTTGTCAATGGTTGTTGGTTGCATAAGATAAATAAGCAGCAACTATGGCTTGTATATAATATTGAAAAAGCTTCCACGTAAAGCCCTGGTGACACCACGACAATGTTGCTGCTCCTGAGTTTCAAAAAGAGAAAGGAAATCCAGAGAGAAAATTACTCTTTAATGGATTTCCATTACCCTACAAGGCTCACCTGGCATGACGTTATGACGTAACTTCCATGTGCCTGCCGTCACTGCAGTCTAGGAAAAAACAGACCGTCTGTGCCAGGGCACAAAACCGAGCCCGATAGAGACCCGTTTCAAGGCCCCCTTCAAAAAACTGCCGGTGCTCAGCACCGGTGAGGCCTGGCCCACTTAAAGCCCTGCTTCTAGGTGCGAGGCTCCTGACTGCTGCCAGCCAGGAGACTCAAACAAAAGGAGGCCTGATGACCCCTCAGATTCGGCCTTTGTTATGGACCCAGCAGGAGTCTGAAATAAGAAAGCCCCCTCCCGCCTGCACCTTGTTGCAGATCGAAAGCAGACAATGTGCAGGCACTGCTGAATGTGTCCCGGTGTTTGCAAATTACACCGATTCGAATTCAGCATCTTTTTCAGTGGGGCCCAACTTCTTGGCAGGGTGGGCGGCGTCCACCCTGTGAAAATAGTGGGTGGATGCCGTCCACCCGCGTGTACCCCAGACTTGTGCCCTGCTCGCGGGCTTAGAATAGGCAGCGGAATACATACTGTCCAACCTTCCAGCACCCTAGCACAAGACGGCTGGAAGGAGAACCTGAAGTCACCCTTGGAAGCAGGAAGAAGAACCGGGGACAAGTGTAGGTGCAGGATGCGTGGCGTGGGTCATAGGTAGTGTAGTGCAAAGGGCAGCAGAGGCTTCCGAATGGAGTGAGCATAAGAGACAGAGGTGATGCTTGGTTACAGAAGGACAGGTGGAGAGACACGGGCCATGCTGCAGTCCCACCCCTCCAAGTAAGGGAATCAGGAGTGTGGCTTAATTTGTAAAAGCATAAGAGCGGGTGCCCAAAGTTAGACTCAAAGTCTGATGAGGAAAAAGAAGTGCTGATATCCAAAAATAAGTGCCGGTGGACTCCAGCTGCAACCACCTGTTCAAATTAAGCAGGGACATCCCCCCTCTCCACATAGGGCCTCGATAGAATAATGGGTGCTGTGCAGAGGGAGTGAAGGTGGGATCAATCAGGAGGGTGATGAACAGGGTGTGACTGAGGTATCCCCGTGGGCTGAAAGGACGCGCGGCAAGGGTACTAGCGTAGCCTCTGAATTCACAGTGCATGCACCACTGTATTGTAGGCACATAATTAGACTCATGATGGCCACGTATTTAGCACATTACTCCAGAATATTCGTTTCTACTGCTTAGCAACCACTGATAATTACAAAAGAGTAAATTGTAGTCATTTTATGGCCTTCAAAAGAATGAGTAAGGTCTGTAAGGGATCCAAAAATGATCTGCACATCACGTGCGCTGGGGGTGGTGCGTATAATCTCTTGAGCTATTTTACAGAGAGAAATGTCTGACCTGCAGGTTACACCTGAATTTCTGTATTAACTGCTTGAACATACTAAACTCTCGTATTGAATCACATGGAGATTACATGCAATGCCCTTTCGAAGAAGTGAGGTATTTAAACACTAGTGGGTGCTGAAGCTTCCTGGATTCACGCAGTTCTGTGCAGAGTGCACTGACTAACAGATTTAGACATTATTAATCCCCGGATTACAAATTGTTCGCTATAGGATATGGTATTTCCCACAGCCAGTAAACACCATTGCAGCTGGTGAGGTATTTATTGAGTGCGGTAAATACCTTTTACTCAAAATGTTCAACTTAGAAAACTGGCATACGATCCAGAATTGGTAGTTAACACACTAAATTCTGCATATTTAGCCTTTTCCCCCATGCCTTTCCTCCGATAAATTTCATTATCGGCAGGTATAAACTGCAAAGACTATGAAGGTGTTATAATTATTCCTTAATATGTGTACAGCTTATTACACAAAGGTTTTCTTTGTTCTTTTGGAGCTTATTGATCAGTTGAAATATTGATATAGATGACTGACATCATAATCTACTTTGTTAATTTGTTTCACACACTGAATTTCTTTTGTGAAAATTACAAAGTGTCACTTCATCTAAACATTCATTGGCCTCGCCATATTAAAATCCACATCACTTTGCTAGTGTTAAAAAACAAATGAACGTGTGGTAGATTCTGCTATTCCGCTGTGATGTCAGCAGTTTCCTTTTCCGAACTTCAACAACACAGGTTTTACTCCACCATGGAGCATTTCTAAGACTGCATGTGTGACTAGGTTTCATAGGGAAGTGAACAGGATCGAAAAAACAATATAATGCGTGTGTTTCTAGACCACAGATTCAATAATGCGTATCTGTATTAGTGAAAACGGATCAACTAATATCTTAATTGTGGAACTCGAGCAAAAGTTAGTTTGTTTCACACTAGTGATATAAGTCACCAATTATCCTACAGAACCGCTCTACGTTATCCTATTAAGCTACGTGTTAACTATACAGAGTACGTATATAAACCATGACTGTGGTTGTTCTGGAAGGGCATCTATGGGGAAGGTGTAACATCACTTATGTACATGTATTTGAGAGGGCGGATCTCATTATTATGGTACCATTAGTAAGGGAGAGTGGCTTTGTCACATACTAATGCAAGGTTCTTAAATCTAATGTTATCTGAATCCGCTATCTCATCCAAGGCTGATAAAATGAGAGCCACTAAGTTGGGTGGTAAGACCAATACTAACCATGCAACATAATTGCATGACTGTGGCAAAAACTAAACCAAAATCTAAAGCTATAGACTATAAAAGACCAAATCTAATACATATGCAAATACTTGCTTTCGGCAATTCTTGGCACTGTGACACTGATATGCAAAATCTTCCGCTGAATATATGTGCAAGGCAAGTGGAATTCAGTAGTTTGAGTGCTGGACGCAAGTGCCTAGTTAGTCTTGCCAAAGTCCAACAAAGTAGAGCCAAACCAGGCGCTGCACCCTGCCTCTCACGTCGCAGCCAATGCCCAATGACCTGCATTGTGGCACACAACACTAATTCACCAGTCACTATTGACTACTTATAGGTGAGAAACTATCAAACAATGTCTATTTCAATAGCCCAATGCCTGTTCTGGTGATCAGGGGTGGTTCAAATGTGTCTCAACTGTATCTTTGGTCTGTGAAAGTGCTTAGTGGTGCGTCATTTTGATTGCCACTTTACAAACAACCCAAATATAAAATACAAATGCAATAAAACACTGCCTATTAGGTTAAAAACTAGTGGATCAAGTAAATGCACACAAGAATGGCCTTCTGTACAACAGGGGGATTTGATGACTGAGACATACCATGAAACTGTCCTTCTTCAGGAGGAAATTCAGGAAGAGGATAACCACCAGTGGGATCCAGAATGCTAAGAAAGTTATGAAAATGTATCCAAATCTTTTGGCAACTTTCTCTTCCATTCTGTTTCGGGCATGTTCTTTGGATTTCACAGAGAGGAGGCATACGGCACCAGCTATTTCAGGGATGTCTTGAGGGAGGTGGATCAGCGGCATAGCTGGCAGGCTTCCAGGGGAGCATATGGAAACAGAAAATGGGATATCCTTATCGTTCTCCTCTTCACTTTCAGTCATCACGATAGCCGTCGGGCAGTAGGGCACTTGAGCAGTAGGCTGGCTTTGGCACTGTAGGCTGTTCGCCTTGGAGAACTTGACACAAGACTTTCCAGCCATTTGTGTGGCCGGTTTCAGAAGTATTCCACTGTCGAAGATCTTATTGGAGTGCTTCTTCACGACAAAAAAGATCCTCAGGTAGTGGAGTACAATGAGAGCCAGGCTGATGATCCAGATGGGAATCAGAATGCAAACCCCAAAGGGGTCAAAGTAGTTCTGAACATTTATCGGCTGGTGTCGGCAGGTCAGGTACACAGGAGTGTGTTTTGCAAATGTTATGGACATAATCGGCACCAGGAACCCTGCGGCCCAGATCATGAAGATCCATCGCTTGATGCGGACTGTCCTTTGCTGTATTTCAAATGGGAAAGCAATGGCTTGGAACCTCTCGGCGCTAATGATGACCAAGGTCAACAACTGGACGCAGCTGCTGAGCAAGTACGAAAACTGCTGGATGGTGCACACTGTCTCCCCCAAATCCTCACGGCTCACGGCAACGGTCAGCAGCAGCAGAGGGATGTCAAGGGAGCACTTCAAGAGGTCTATGACCGCCAGATTGACCAGGAGAGCGTTGTTAGCCGTTTGCAAGGACTTGATGCTGTACACAACCCAGCAGACAAGGATGTTCCCAATGACACCTGTAATGAAGGTGAACCCCAGCACTAAGCTGGACGCAGCCAGGGACATTGTGTGGAGAGATAAAGCCATCTTTCCAGTGGCGTTGGCCTCTCTTTCAATTTCTCCCATTCTTGTCGAAATCTCGCTGGAAAAGCCGGCAAACCGAGCCTGAAAGATGCACGGGAACGCAGCCTTCTCAGTAAGTTGATAACAGGCAAATAAAGCAGTAGATCCCGAAGGCAGAGAGGCGGTGCGACTTACTCCCCCTGATCAGCAGCATTTCCTTAGAGACACCTGCTTCGCCAGGCTTCAGTTTCCCTGGACACATGAGCCTCTTCTGAGGGCAGCTCATTGAATTACAGAACTCCTTGAATTAAGGGGCAGGCACTTGGGCGCTGAACATCCTCCGCGCGCTCTGCTTGGAATTGAATTGATTTTCTTTTCGTCGGCGTCTTTCTGACCAACCCACAGAGGCTCCTGCGCCGAAACTGCTTTTCAAGTCAGGGGAGCGCCAGTTTTTGGCGCGCGGCGCGTCGATGGGCGGACGCGGTTCTGGGGAACGGTTGAGAGGCGCCGTGATGAGCCCGCTAATGACTTCCAGTTCCACTATTTCCACGGAGAAAAAAACACATAACAACACAGCCGGGGCTTGCAGGATGTCGGATTCTGATTTGTAATCAAGACCCCTACGCTTTCCTTTTTTCCTAATTTCCATTTCGCTCCTGGAGTCGAAAATTAGTTTTTGGCGCGATGAAGAGGTGTTGCGTCGAGGATGAAAGGAGGTCAGGTCTTCAAAACACAGGCTAAAAAAAAAATTCGGCTGAAAGGGGTGAGAGCCGGGGTGCCTCGAAATTAAATACCCTCTGGTATAGTCCAGTAAAATCATGAACGTCACTGTAAATGCAGCTGAGCCAAAGCGCAGTACATAGCTTATGTGGCTTCCAGGTACTTTGGAGACGGCAAGGGCGGCGACGTTACTTTCTCCTACCCAACCTTAAATGCGGTGAAAGGAACAAAGGTTAGACATAAGGCAAACAAGCATTGGCAAGACCAATAGGCCTCGACAATGCTCAAGCTATTGGAATTGTCAATGTGAATATATTTTAGATAATTTTCTGTAGTAGCTTGTAAAATTGCGAGGCAAGCTTCGATGTGGTAGGCAGCTGACAAAAGTGTGTACAGCTAATACTGAATGTAGTGCATAATTTGTAAAATTGTAATTTGTAAAAAAAAAAAAAAGTGCCAGGGCTCTCGTCAGGAGGCCACTGCAGTTTGCACCTCACATTGCCTCACATATGCAGCCAATGATAGTAAAAGCACAACTACTAACCATCACACTCTTACAAGTGTGACAGTTCGGGGTGTTTCAGGTCCCCAAAACGATAAGAATGGCTTGGGCGTCCCATAATAATATTTTTTAATGTATAGTGAATTAATAATTAACTGTTGTTGTGGTAATCTCTAAATTACCCAAACAGCACCACCTTGTGGCAGACTGTCAAGCTCCGATGTTGACAATTAAGTGCAAGCATTGGAAACCACGGGCTCAAATTAAGCACGGGGCAATCTATGACTGGAAAGATTTTCCAGGATGCTTGTTTCCGGTACAGGGAGGACCTAGCTTGGCAGTTCGCGCTGGACTGTTCCCTTGAGGCACAGGGTCAAGGCTGACTCGCATATGGCTGGGTCCAAAGTGGGGTGGCGTGGTGAGCAAAAGAACGATGGATTAAACCCAGATCTTTGTGACTGCGGGTGAACGTTTGCATTGTTCAGCATTCAATCCATCATTTGCCCCTTTTGCTTTTGGAAAGATTTTCCATTCATATGAAAGAACTACGTGATTGACAACCAAAGATTATAACCAGTACACATTTGGTACTAAGGAAAAAAGTAGTGAGGTAATAATTATATATCATTGCTGAGAGATATAACACTCCAATAAACAGCGTCTAGCAGTGGGGGCGAGTGGGAGGAGGAAAGAGGCACTTGTCCATACAGCATCAACTGCAGGGGCAAATTACAAACTTTTGAGCAACGAGAAGCTCTAAAAATATGTTGAAACAAATGCAAAACTCCTGAAATGAAAGGTCCTTAATTTATAGCCTCTTTCTAAGATTACTGTACTATAAAACAATTTTGGCATCATCATTCATCACAATTAAGAAACACTATGAGGAAGTTCTCAGGGGGTCTGTTGCGCCATATCCTTAGCACTACAATACATCAATCTTGGATCAACACTTTAATAGACACAGAGTAAGTTGTAGAGACCAGTGTGTTTCAAAATTAAAATGAAATTAAGAATAACTTGCCTTTGGTTATCAGTACCATATGGATGAAACTGGAAGTACAGTCTAGTAGGTTTATGCACATGCTGCAGAATTGAGTGAACTTCAGTGCAGTACACGCCTGACTAGACGGATGAGCACTTACCCCGAGTGTCTTCCACATTCTTTAGCTGGGTTGGGCAGATGGGCCCCCAGGCTGCAGCAGCAGTCATTGATGATTTATGTGAGTAGAAGAGCTGAGGACGGTCCAATCTTGAGCTGTCAGAAAACTCACCTGTGTCTGTCAGCCAGACCTGAGAGGAAATAACTCCCAACCAACCCTGGACTGGGACAGAAAATAAGCCCTGGCATCAAAATAAAAGTGGCCCCTATTAGCAAATCAGATGGCTAAAAGAGTAGCCCACATTTGCAAATAGTGGCAATTTTGAACTTATGAAGAAACGCTATGTAGTCAATTTTAAAGGAATGTGAGACTGCATGAATTTGTGCTTGCTGCAGCACAGGGTTTGCAGTAATACAATGGAAATCAACAGTAAAATCCAGCACCTGACTCAAGGCAGACAAACAGCCTAAAAATCAGGCAGCTCACTGACCTGTCACACCTACCCTTCGGTAACAGTACTGGCAGTGGCATAGGCAAGGAAAAAGAAAGCTCTTAGCTGCAGCCTGCCACTTAACACGCTGTATGCGTTTAGCACGGTATGGGTGACTGTGTTTATTTAAGGAGACTTCACGTAAGGTTTGTTGTGTTATACGCAAATCACTAGTAAAACCCAGAGCACCAGACCAAACAGGTCTACAAACACCCAAAATAAATTAGCCTTCACAGCTTCCCCTCGGGACTCTACTGCACAGGGGGAAACAGCCTTTACCACGAAGCATTTTCTACGCGCTACGTTTACAACGGTACACTTACCTCGTAAACGTCTTCACAACGCGTATTGCTTCAACGACGTCTTCACCACGCAAGCAACGTCATCACAGAAAAACGTCTTCCTGGTCGGAAAAAAAAGCGTCAGTCTTTCTTTAGTGTCGGCGAAGACCTATGAAAAAGGGAAAAACAAGGAGAAAGGGGGCTTGGGGGGGTCTCCCCCCCAAAAAAGAAAAAGCGGCGTAAAGGCGAAATCGAGGTAAGGGCAATGCGAAGAAAAAACATTCCGTTGTAACGCATGCGTGGTAAAGGCATGCGTTGCAACGGAGTGCGTAGTAACAACATATATTCCTGCACAGGCAGTGGGCCAGCAATGAAAAAGGAAGCTGCCGCCCGCCATAACATACCCTTTATGAATGTTTCCAAGGTATGGGAGATGTCGATTCTGCATTTAAACTTTCTGCTGCAAGGTTTGTATAGCAGAGAAATCAGCAGTGAGTAAAACACAACGAACCTGTCAATCATAGCCTTAGGAGACATTATTGGCAGCGGTAGAGAAACACACAATTAATGTTTCCTTGTGTAATGTAACTGGCACTCATGAAAAGCGCTCAAATACATTTGGGTCGAGTTCGCGCTATATACAACTGTGTAAAAAAACAAAACAAATTTCTGTTCCAGGACTACTATCCCTGGAAGGTAGCGACAAGGTTTGGCTCACATCTATCTCCGCCTGAGTTCAGACCCTATCAGAGTCCAATGAGTGAGCCATTCACAAACTTAGTACAGAGCTCTGCGTTCCAAGTGTCGCTCTGAGGCAGACATATAATGTGTTGAGGGTTCATTTCGGTAGTGTAGTAACCAGACTGTTGAAATCGGTTGTAGTGAGCTCCATTAAAGCATTTCGATGATACAGAGAATACCTCTCTCTTTAGTGTACCCAGGTGTTGCTCGTTGAAGATTTTATTGCACTTGCGTTTCAAGACTCGCATTGGCAGTGCTTCCGAGGTCCCATCAGTGCACCCGATGTGACGTCACACATGAGCTCTCATTCCTTTAGAGGAGTGGGTATCCTTTGTTCTTTGTATAGCATCTCTACCGGCACATGGCGCTAGAGAGACTCAGGGGTAGGGTAGAAAGAAGAGAGGGGTGGATGATGACCCTTTCATTGAATGTGCATATAATAGCACAGATCTGCCCATATAGTACCATTGGTGCAGATCAGAGCTTCCGAATCCCCTCTACTTCCACGGACGGAGTGATCTCACAGTCACACGCGCACACACACATCACACGCTGGTGGGGCCCATATCACCAACATTCATCCTACCACTCTATCCGTGCCATGTATAAGGGGAAACACCTTTCCTTTACCTATTCCAATCTGCATATACCTTGAGGTCAATGGCATCAACTAGTTGCTATAGATTTGGTGAAAAACATCATATTACACTCAATATTCAAATATCATGACAATAAAATAACCACCCGACACAGTTATTCAAACAGAATTTTGTTTATCTAAAATTGTAAGAAAAGCCAATAAAATGCAAGTTCATTTCTCTCATATTTACCTATTCTGGCTAAAAGTCAGATCCTAAGTCAGAACCGGTCCTCAGCAAAATAGTTAGAGTTTCTAGCCGTCATGTAGAGTCACCGTCCTCTCCGTCAGCATCGGGACCTCTGATCATCAGTTCGGGAAGAAGTGGCGTTAGACCTCTCTAGTCTACTAATATTTATACTAAAATTACATTCCAAATGTTGCAATCATATCTTACAAAACAGTCGAATGGCGGAAATTATGTCGTCTTGGTACATTGAGATACAACAGTAGATTTTCACACGCATTGATAGTCTCAAATAATGAATAGAAATTAGGTGTCCATAACTAATTCGTTACTTCTACGGATGTCTCTTTAGGGTAAATTGTATCTCCTTCGTGAGACCACTATAAGTTCATCATGTCGGCATTTGGATTTGTATCGAATCTTCACATTCAGGGGCATTTGGCATCTCTCCCGGATTTGTCGTCATGATGATTGGCTTTTCGGTTCAGCAGGAGGGCAAGGTCGCAGTCAGTGCGAAGCCTCCTTTCAATTATTCATCTACACAAATGCAGGCTGCGGGTGGTAGCCATATTTTAGCAGGCCACAATGGTCAACCTAAGTAAAAAGAAACACAAAACATAATTACTGCATAGAAATGATTATACAGTGTTATTCCCCTGCTAATACCCTTATGTGTATGCATTTACCTAGCTATTTGCGACATCAAAAGCCATTAATGCGTATTAATTATAAGCGCAAAACAACATAACATCACATAAGCAACATCTATTTCTGTCAGTTTGCTCACCAACTTAGTTCACTTATTATTTTAGCCATGCAATAGCATTCCCACGTGTAATTCTTCTGTTAAAAGGTTGATTAGACCAGACTCGACAAATCTTTAGTGATTAATAATTAATCAGTAGTACTTTTAATTATAACATGCGAAAATGAAACAGGTATTTGGGTTTAAAGTAAAAACCCTGCTCCATCAATCCCCCCTTTGGTGATATCTTATCACCACAAAAATCAAAACCCAAAAAATCAATTTAATTTTCCCCTTTTGAAGAAATTCAAAATGTCTTCTTGTTTAATTTTAAACTCTTGTTTCCATATCATCTTCCCTCTTAGTTTCTATATACATGCTTTCCCTCAATTCTTCTAATTCTATTTCTTGTGGATCTCTTTCTGGTTTCTTTTGTCTCTTTTTAACATTTTCTCTTGTTATTATCTTTTTATTTCTTCTATATCTCCAACACATACACTCTAATCTAAGAACCAATAAAGCAACAATTACACACGTTAATGGAAATAATATCTTACCAAAAATGGTACTGTGGAAATTTAGCTTGCAAACTGAACATTATCTGTGCCATCTTGTCTCTCCCCAGCGCGACACACCGGAAAGCGCACGGCAGCCATTTTAGGCACCCTGGTCTCTCCCTGCTCATTGCCGATCGCCAGCACGTCCCCCTGGCGCTGCAAGCATCCCCCGCGCCGGCCACCCCCGCTCTCTCGTACACGGGCCATAAACCCTCTCCTTCTGCGCGACCCTGCCATGGAACCACGTCCCACGCCTGACCGACATCCCATACATGGTCATGCATCTCTTTGATAACCCCCTTCCTCTGCGCCCCATTGTCCGAACCGAACCCAGGCCATCACCTAGCCCTGCGGATGCAGTGTATTGCCCCTACTGTAAGGGAAACACCCCACATCAAAGGGATTACAGTAGATCAAAGCCCCTACCCCCTGAGACCCGGCCGGTCGCACACACCCCCGGGAATTGGCGGAATGTCCAGCTGTGTGATAGCCATCTCCTACTGTGGATGGGGTGGGGACTTCCACTGTAGATATGTGTGGGAACGAGCTCGAAGTGGGGATTCCGAGGATGTTCTTTCATGTTCCAAGACAATCTCAAGAATGTGCCATGTATGATAACTCTGCAATAAAGTCATAAACCTGTGTATAAGAGGCCAGGCCTCAGAGATGCAGTTAGAGCACCTCGTGACGATACCTTGCTGTCTGATCTGATGTGTTCTGCTCCGACGGAATAAAACTTTGTTTCCTGCCTTCCAGTCTCCGGCGCCTGCCTCTTTATTGGTTTAACATCGAATGGTATAAGAGGCGATTACCGCCGGGCAATACTTGAAAGGTTATCGACTGAAACTACCGCTACCGTTTAACAATTGGCGTCCCAAGCGTGGGGCCCATCAGCGACACATGGATCCAGTGGGAGAGGTCCTGACGACAGAGTGAACGACTGCAACGATCGGGAGAGCTCCTGCCCGATAGACCCTCGTCTGGCAGCCGATCATCCGAACTTCACTGGTTCCGAGCAGACCTCTCTCGAGTGATCTACGGTCCTGACTGGGAACCATCAGGAGTGCCGCGGCAAATACGGAGAGTAGAGGACGATCGGGCGCTGGAGGCGGAAGACGAGAAACTGTCCACGCGGTCCGGGTAAGGTCGTGAAACACGACAAATTGCGAAACGATTGATTGATTGTTTGAAATACTAGTATTGCTTATTGATTGTTCTCTTTGAGATATTCGCTGTCTACAAACGGGAAGGAGTAGAAATACTCTCTCTCTCTCCCTTTGCAGATAGTGAAGGGTAGGTAATGCAGACTTTTGTCCCCGTTGTAACCCGTCGTGCCTATCTTTATCTCCCCACTGATTGATTGTCCGAACATTGATTGTTTTGAAGAATAGTGCTCTTTGAGATATTCTCTGTTTGCAAATAACGTAGAATAGAAATATTCTGTCTAGCCTTTGCAAATAGTGAAGGGTAGGTAACGCAGACTTTTGTCCCCCTTGTAACCCGTCGTGCCTATCTTTATCTCCCCATTGATTGATTGATTGTCCGAACACTAGTTGTTCGATATTGGTTCTTTGGAGGTATTCTCTGCTTACAAATAACGAGGAATAGAGATATTCTGTCTAGTCTTTGCAAGCAGTGAAAAGATAGGTAGTGCTGACTTTTGTCCCCGTTGAAACCCGTCATGCCTATCTTCTCCCCACTGATTGGTAGTTGGTTCTGCCCGGACCGCTTAATAGAGGTGGACCATCCGGCTCCACTGGAAGGCACCCCTAATAAGGACATGTTCACTAAATATGGACTAGTCGCCGTAGCTTATAGCAAGCTATGGCATAAATATACAAGGAAGGACCCCGAGAGTCAGTGGCCACTGATGGGATCCTTCGACGACCATAAGATAGAAATGCTAGAAATAGCTCTGCGTAGCAATAAGACGACGCCTACTATGCTTGACAGTATTGGCATGTGGCGCAAAGAAGCAACACAACGGAAAAAGAGGGAAGAGGTAAAAGCAGAAAAGGAATTACGAAAGGCAGCTCACCTTGCCGCTAGAAAGTTAGAAGAAGAAATAAAGGAGAGAAGGGAAACTAAACTAAGACAGGAGCCCGAAACATCAGGCCAGTACGCTATTAGGACCCCCTCTATGCTCTACCCTGAGTTGTCCTCTAAGCAACGGACGAATGATGAATTACTATTAGGTCCCCCGATCATTTACATGCCCCCTCCATACGCACCCTCCCAATCGGTAGTGCAACACCCACAACCCCCAAGCACAAGCGAAAGCAGTACAGGGGCCTCGGTCCTCACGGCCTCCGCGCCGGCCGAGCCTCTTGTACTGAACACAACGTCGGCAATAACGTTGGATGACCCTGAGATGAGAAAGAAAGATTCCACCAGAATGAATGGACTAACAAGGGATGAACGAGCAGGAATCGACAAGATAGTAGGGACACTGGTGGAGCGAAAGGAAAGTGAGGAGTATATAACAGACGTGTATAACTCATATGCCGACAGCCGCAGACGACACTTTGTCGTACGACTTTGTTATCACGCCCTGAATACATATGAGGATAGGTACCACGATAAAGGTCCCGAAGGCTTAGCAGCCCTATATAGGAAGGTAGACATTGGGGAAGAAGGAGAGGGCGATGTGACGAACCTCTTCACTCGTACACTCGAGGTCTATCGACACCTTAAAGAACACAGACAGGCCACCAAAGCAGAAACCCCCATAGCGACTAAGCCCCAGGAAGGAAGGACTGATACCATGATGCCCATCAAAGAGGCCGCCCCCTACTGGGTCCCCCCACGAGGTCAGGGAACACATGACGACATCAACCACCAAGATGCGAAGGGAAGGGTTGTATATAATTGGGTCTACCAGCCATGGGACCGACAAGATATTTTGACCTTTAGAAAAACTCTACCCGACTTAAGAAAGAACCCGACTGCCTTCTACACCGAACTAGGTACAGCCTTAGGCTCAACAATAATGACTTTAGCAGATATCGACTTGTTCTTCGGATTATGTCTGCCGGCTGATGTGTGGAAGCAAATCCGGAAAGTTGACCACGCTGAGCCGTTCGGATATACCTGGGTACAACTCGATACCATAGATAAACAGCGAGAACCGGGACAGAAACCCCCAAAAGCCATATTGGAGCTTCCAGACAAGATTGTACAGAAATTGAAAACTCTAATCCCAGAAAGAAAGGTAGACTGGTCGATAGTGACGGCTTGTCACCAGAAACCCCAGGAGGATGTGTCTGAATACTTCTCTCGATTCGAGACTGTGTTTTCCGATTATAGTGGCCAGGACATGACCACTGCAACCGGACATCACCTCTTTGTCCAGAATTATGTGAAGGGTCTGTCACAAGAAGTCTCCCAGAAGCTACAGACCAGCGAGAGTAGTTGGGCAGCCTCCAAACCCGCAGCAATCCTCCAGATGGCCCAATACTACGAAAACCAAAAGAATGAGACCGATAGGGCGTCAGAGAGGAAGAAAAAGGAACTGAAGGAGAGGGTAATGATAGCACAGTTGCAAGGGGTGACCATAGGAAGGGAACCCCCGAAAGGGAATTACCAACCAACCGCCCCTAGAAAGCTACCCCCTAGAGACCATACCCCTGCACCCTACAACGGACGGAGAGACTTAGATGGGAACCAATGTGCGTTCTGTAGAGGGTTCGGACACTGGAAATCCCAGTGCCCGGTCCTTCTAGAATTGAACAAAAATAGGGACCCCAGAGACACAGCATATGACCCCAGAAATAGAGGACAGGGACGAGGGTACACGAACGACGCCATCAACGACAGGCCAGGCAGACCAAACACCTTTGATCGCCCCCGACAAAACCAGTGTCAGCAGTCCAACTACGAAAGCACCCATGACTTCGCATAGGACCGCCAGGGGCAAGGGAGGGATCCAGTCGAACTCCGTGTTGACCAGCAAGGTCCTTACGTCACTGCTAAGGTCTTGGGCACCAAGTCTCCATTCCTGGTAGATACTGGGGCGACACGTAGTGCGTTATCTAAACGACTGATTCCTAGGGCACCCTTGTCTGGCTCACACGTAACCTCAATAGGCTTCGATGGAACGCCCTCCACTAACCCCTTATCAGCACCAATCTCCTTTGACTTAGAAGATAACGTCACTGACACGACCTTTCTACTCTCCTCCAACACCCCCGATGCTATTATGGGACTTGATTTGCTAAAACATTTTCGAGCTACCATCAGATGCTCCCCAGACGGAGTTCGAGTCATCCTGCACGATAACCCAGATCTGTTCAGACCTTGTCACACACGGCGTATGCTCTCTATAACCGATGCTGACCTGTCCCTACTCGACACGTTACCTTCACATCTATGGGCTAAAACCGACTCAGATGTAGGGCGCATGGTGATCGACCCAGTACACATAACCGTCCGACCGGACGCAGTGCTCCCAAAGCTTCCACAGTATCGGATATCGCCCGAAGGCGAGAAGGCATTGGTGGAAATCATCGAGTCCCTAGTCGATGCAGGAGTGGTAGAAGAAGTAGTCAGTAATGTTTGCAACAGCCCTATCCTACCCATTGTAAAAAAGCAAGGCGAGGGAGACGAGAAAGCATACCGCTTTATTGTTGACTTACGAGAAGTTAACAAAGTAGTCATACCTCAGTACCCCGTGGTCTCAGACATCACCACCATCCTCACCCTGATTCCGTCCACTGCCACCACTTTTACCGTTATTGATCTCAAGAACGCATTCTTTTCCATCCCCATCCACCCAGACAGCCGCTACCTGTTCGGCTTCACTTTAAAAGCCCGTTCGTACAGATTCTGTAGGGCACCCCAAGGCTACACTGAGAGTCCCAGCATTTATAGCCAAGCCCTCAAGAGACAACTAGATGCAGTCCAACTACCCGATGGAGTGGTGTTAATACAGTACGTCGATGACATTTACATTCTTTTGGCGGCCGACACCACTCCACTTGCCGTCACAGCCACCATTCACCTCCTCCACTTCCTCGCGGAAAACGGTCACAAGGTCTCCAGGAAGAAGTTGCAATTCTGCCAACCCCAAGTGACATATCTAGGCCACCTACTATCCAAAGACGGGAGGAAACTTACCCCTGACCGAATTCAGACCATCCTAGAAACCCCTGTTCCCAAAACTCAGAAGCAAGTGCGGTCTCTAGTAGGCCTCACCTCCTTTTGTCGACAATGGTTGCCCAACTTCAGTCTTATTGTAAAACCTCTGCTTTCCCTGCTGGCTAAAGATGTCCCCTTCCCCCTCCCCTGGACACCCGAATGCCAATCCTCCTTCAAAGAATTACGAGACGCCCTCTGCTCGGCCCCAGTCCTAGGAACCCCAGACTACACTAAACCTTTCTCCCTCTACACCCACGAAAGGGAGGGATGTGCGTTGTCTTTTCTAACCCAGTCCATAGGCCCTAAACAACGCCCTTGTGCCTACTTCTCTGCCACTCTTGACCCTGTAGCCAGAGCTTTGCCCGCCTGCCTTCGAGCAGTAGCCGCCGCTGCTGTCTCTATCCGGCAAAGTGAGGGGATCGTGCTCTCGAACCCCCTCACAGTATTGGTACCCCATGCGGTTGACACCCTCCTGAACCAAACCAAGACCCAACACCTGACTAGCGCACGACTGACTGGTTACGAACTAACTCTGCTTGCACCCCACATCACATTGAAACGATGCACCACTCTGAATCCAGCTACTCTACTACCTCTCCCTGACGCTGACCCCAATGCGTTCCCTATACATGACTGCGTGACCCTCACCGACGAACAGACCAAGAGTAGGGTTGACCTCCGGGATACTGCCTTCCCGGACCCTGACGGAGAACTGTGGGTGGATGGCTCATGTATCAAGCTCCCCGATGGCACCACCTCAGCTGCCTATGCAGTCACCACAGCCCGAACAATTGTTGAGACAGCCCGCATCACACAGCGATCCGCACAGGCAGCGGAACTAATTGCTCTCACACGAGCATGCATCCTGGCAGCAGGGACAACCGCAAACATTTACACAGACAGTCAGTACGCCTTCGGGGTAGTTCACCACTTTGGGCTCTTATGGAAAGAGAGGGGATTCTTGACTTCCCATGGCACACCCATCCTGCATGGAGATCTAGTCTCTGCCCTGACCGAAGCAGTCCTCCTCCCCACACGGCTGGCTGTGATCAAATGCCAGGCACACAAGAAGGTGACAGACATTATAGGACAGGGAAATGCACTAGCTGACATTACTGCCCGAACCACAGCCGAGAATAGGTCCACGACCCATATGTACGTGATCAGGTCACAAACTGAGAAATGGAAGGATGCTAGGGAAACGATTAGGGATATCCAACTAGCCAGCACACCACACGACGGAGACACTTGAGCTAGTGAAATATCCCGATCCCACCGTGCCATCCAAGGAAGGGTATAACTTGCGACGAAAGGAGAGAACTTCGGCTAAGCAGACCACAAACTAAGTGGAAATCTCAGAGCGGTAGCCTAGTCACCTCAAAGGCCACCAGGAGAGAAACTAAACAAAGTCTGTGGTTCTGCCCGCTACCGAGTCTCTTGAAGGTGATGGAAGCGCCCGACATGAAGATGATGGAAGCAACCGGACGTCCGAAGATCCACTACAAAAACCCAAAGACTGACAGAATGCACAGCTCAAAGACTATTGCACTTTTCATTACCCTTCTCTTTTGCCTTCTCCTCATGGTCACCTTCTGGATCATGGAGGAGAGCACACCCGCTCATAAGACATTGCTGACCACCGTTCAACCTACCACCATGAAAGAACACCATCTGATCTCACTTTCACCCCAACTCCGAGAAAGGCGTAAGGAGTTCTGGAATAACTCTTTTGTGCAGTTGCTCCACCAACACAATCTTGCCGCCAACGCCACTAATTGCTGGATCTGTGGATTGCTACCACATGCCACTGGACACTCTATCCCTTTCATCCCTTCACCTTTTTCTGTCCATGGTTCCTGCCTCGCCTGGCTAATCCTCCTGCAAGAAAGCTACAAGGACAATGCCACTTCCGGCAGAACTATGTCACACTTCTACCATGGGTTCTGGCTGAACAAAACTGGAAGAACTTCTGCCCCCTTCTGTCCTCTGAGATCAAACACTTCCTTTCACATGGACATCCCTGCCAAAGAACGAGTTGAAATGCAAGTGTTCAACAACCCAGCCAGACCCACCTTCTCTTACCTCCGGAAACGGACGGCCGCCACCCTAACAGTGGCCCTATCCGTCATCAACATCACTGGATTTGTGTGCCTCGAAGGCCTAGGGGCGCAGCTGGTGGGCCACAGCTCCTGCCTCATCACCCGAACATTGGACTCAGTTGATCCACCCTCCTTTGTTGCCTCCCCGAATATGTACTTCATCTGTGGTACTAAGGCCTACACCTGGCTCCCGAAAGGTTGGGGAGGCACCTGCTACATCGCTTTTGTCCTTCCTCCGACATATGTGGCTCCAGCAAACCATCACCGACAGAAACGTGCCAAAGACCTTGTACAAGCCGACTCTGCCGGGGCACAGTTCCTGGATGCAGTAAAGGGACTTGTTCCACTCTGGGGTCCAATGGCAAACAGCCGTGCCATCCGCCACTTAACTCAGGCAGTCGAGACGGCGATGAACATTACGGCTGGCATCCTCGCCAACAACACCGCCGAGCTTCAGGCCGTCCGCCTGGTGGCTCTTCAGAACCGCCTCTTTCTAGATGTGGTTCTGGCTGATCGTGGAGGAGCATGCTGCATCATTGGGTCCAGCTGTTGTACCTACGTACCGGATAACTCACCCTCAGTCTACAAAGCAATTGAACACCTCCACAGACTTTCCGCAGAGGTTCATCAGGAGCAAGAAGAATGGTCCCTTGGGAGTTGGTTTTGGGACACTATTAAAAGTTGGGGATGGAGGCTGTTTTCATTTATCCTAATACCGATTGTGATACTATGTGGATGTTGCTTGGGGATTCAGTGTCTGCCACCTTTATGTTCGCTTTTTATGAACTGCATCTGCCCTAAGACTTTGAACTTTGAAGCGGAACGAATGAAAGCTCTGTATGAGATTGAAGTTCGTAGTATTATGGGGATAGATCCGAACTAGACAAGCTGGCGAGACATGTTAAAAGGGAGGACTGTGGAAATTTAGCTTGCAAACTGAACATTATCTGCGCCATCTTGTCTCTCCCCAGCGCGACACACCGGAAAGCGCACGGCAGCCATTTTAGGCACCCTGGTCTCTCCCTGCTCATTGCCGATCGCCAGCGCATCCCCTTAGCGCTGCAAGCATCCCCCGCGCGCCGGCCACCCCCGCTCTCTCGTACACGGGCCATAAACCCTCTCCTTCTGCGCGACCCTGCCATGGAACCACGTCCCACGCCTGACCGACATCCCATACATGGTCATGCATCTCTTTGATAACCCCCTTCCTCTGCGCCCCATTGTCCGAACCGATCCCAGGCCATCACCTAGCCCTGCGGATGCAGTTTATTGCCCCTACTGTAAGGGAAACACCCCACATCAAAGGGATTACAGTAGATCAAAGCCCCTACCCCCTGAGACCCGGCCGGTCGCACACACCCCCGGGAATTGGCGGAATGTCCAGCTGTGTGATAGCCATCTCCTACTGTGGATGGGGTGGGGACTTCCACTGTAGATATGTGTGGGAACGAGCTCGAAGTGGGGATTCCGAGGATGTTCTTTCATGTTCCAAGACAATCTCAAGAATGTGCCATGTATGATAACTCTGCAATAAAGTCATAAACCTGTGTATAAGAGGCCAGGCCTCAGAGATGCAGTTAGAGCACCTCGTGACGATACCTTGCTGTCTGATCTGATGTGTTCTGCTCCGACGGAATAAAACTTTGTTTCCTGCCTTCCAGTCTCCGGCACCTGCCTCTTTATTGGTTTAACATCGAATGGTATAAGAGGCGATTACCGCCGGGCCATACTTGAAAGGTTATCGACTGAAACTGCCGCTACCGTTTAACAGTACTACCTATTTTAGCTACAAAATTCTTAATAGCAATCATCTTATTAGCCATTTTAGTCCAGATACTTTCAGCTTCCAGTGGTACTAATTCTTCATGTAAATCAGTAATATTTTTGATATAGACTTTTAGATCTTTGCTTTCGTCAGGAATGTAAGTGCAACAATGTTGAACTTTCAGCATTCCACAGACTCCACCCTCTTTTGCCAAAAGAATGTCGAGGGCAAGTCGATTTTGCATCGCCATAGCGCGTAAAGCAACCATTTCAGTATTTACCAAAAGAAAGCCTCCAGCGGTGCTTGTTGACAAGCGATCTACCACTGTTGACAGCTTCCGAATGCCAAATGCATTCAAAGAAATTCCCACTGCTGGAATTAAAGTTCCAAAAATATCTCCTACAATTTCTGTCCATGTTTCTCTTCTATAGCGTGTTAAGGGATTAGTATGTTCAGGATTGTCTACTCTATCCATGTGAAAAATCTTTGTAAAGACCAGGCCAACATAACATGTGCCAAACCAATGGTCAGGCAAACGGTAATAAGCCTTGTTCCCACAAATATAATACACTCCCGGAAAAACGGGATCTTCTCCTCCTCTAAAACCCCATCCGGTTGCAATAAAGTATGTATCATGGCACTCACTAGTCCCTATGAAATAATAATCATACTGGGATCTCTTCCTGGTAATGCATAATTTGCCTTTCTGTGGTGCATCTATAGCCATAGTTGGACTGGCTCCATTTTTCAACTCTTTTGCTTTCTCAATATCACACATTGTTTCACTCATTTTATGCCCTTCTGCTTTCTTGTGCATGTTCAACCTTCTAATCTCCACCATGTCTAGAAAAGTTTTCTCTTCTTCTTTCAAACTGCAAGTTAAATTATTTCTAAAAACATATTCTAATGTTAATTCTCTGGTTTCTAAAAAAATCTCTCCTAAAGTGTTAGCTTCTTTTGCTGGATTCAGTTCTTTATTCATAGGCAGTTGCCCAAGAATATTATCTACATTAGACATGTTATAATCTAATATCCCTAATTGATAAAATATACTAATCAACACACTACATGAAATTCCATACGTAGCCGGAAGATGATGATAAGTCACTCCTTCCGAAACAGAAGCAGGTAATTGCATACAGACGTAGCAATCCCTTACATCCATTGTCTTTACGTATTCATACAGCAATTTTGAAAATACATTACTAGAAAAATCATTAATTGACCTATCCTTATGTATATATACATTGCTAGTTCTAGTTGGAACTATCTTCTGTGAACTCTTCCCTATGTTAGTCCTGTTCTCTGTATGTCCTTCTAAAGTGTCTATTGTTACTCTAAAAGAGATCAGTAGAGCAAGCACGCTCCAAAGCAGCATTAATAATCCTGTACAGCAGCAGCACATCTTGCACCATCTTTTCAAGAAGGTACATCTACTTTTATTATTTTCAGTGTTAGCCATCTTGTTAATTTGACCGTGTCTTTTGACTTAGCCTCTTCTACTCCACTACCGAACTTTTAGGGCAGCAAGTACCCAACAGATTATTACAATCTACTAGTTTTAATTTTACTTCTTCTCCTTTCTTCTCCAAATGATTTCTTTGGATTTATTCAATTTGGATTTTCATCACTTTTCACTGTTTCTTCATCATCATCAAACTGTATTAGGTCCTGAACATCCGTCTCTTCTCCAATGTCGGACAAGATAACTCTCAGGATTCCCACTGCTTCTTCTTCATCAACCACTTTCAGTAAAGCCTCCTCTGGACTTCCTTGACTGTCTGCCTCTTCTCCTTGTTCAGGCAGTGCCACATATGTCCATTCTGGTGACTTATACTTCTGGTTTGGTTTTCTGATTCTTTTAGTTCCTTCAGATATCTTTGTTTCTTCTTCTTTTGTTGGGTTTTGACTTGACACTTCGTTCACTTGTTCAGCTTTCGAAGAGTTAACTCGTGTCAGTCGATACCTCAGTCTCTTTATCTTGTTGGGCCAAAGCTCTCCTTTAGCATTTCTCTTTTGTCTTCCTTCTTTATAGTTTCTTTCTCCAATCCAAGTTGTCTTTCTCAGAACTCGTCCTCCATGTATCTCATTTTCACTTTCATCAGATTCTGTCTCAGTTGCCTCTTGTTCATCAACAGTTTTCTTTTCACCAACAGCTTCCTTTTCTCCAACAGTCTCTTTTTCCACCACTTGAGATTTCCCTACTTCTGTCCCTCCTCGGGTCTCCGACACGCAATCTTCTTGCTGTCTACTTGTCCCTTCACCTAGCTTGTTGTTGATGTTCCCTACACCTCCTCAGGGTTTTTCCGCAATCTGTCCCTCTCTTTCTTTTTCTGTCCCTTCTTCTTCAAGAATTATCTCAGGTGGGACCTGTCCAATTATCTCATTTGATTCAGGTGTCACTTCTGTTGGAATGTTCTTTTCTTTTCTTTCTTTCTTTTTGTGTTTGTCACTGTCAGTTGGAACTTCAGGCACTTCTTCAGAATCTGGACTCGTCTCAGGAGTTTGCAATGTTCTTTTTAGAACTTCCTCTGGTGGGATGAAAATTTCTCTTGACTCACTCTCCCCACTTTCAGGATTCTTTTTCCGTTTTACTGCCTCACTGTCTGCATCATCACTGGAATCTGATTCTTCAAAGTATTCTTTTCCAGTACCGTCTCTTGGATTTGGAACTCTCAGTGTGTGACTTGCATGTATCCAATTTTTCACTCCAGCACACTTCACAGCAGTTGTTGTGGTCAGAATGACTTGTCTTGGCCTTCCCCACCTTGGAACCAGGCAATTCCTTCTTCTGTGGACTTTTATTCTTACCCAGTCCCCTGGGCTCAGATAATGGGCTGGTTTCTTTTCGAGCGTGGTGGCGTCTTCTCCAACCTGGTGAAACACAGAATGAACTGCGTCAGCCAGGCCCTTACAGTAATCCAAAATCATGTCATCAGTTATAGTCATCAGCTTGTTGACTGGTACAAAGGCATGTCTCATAGCACGTCCCATGATAATTTCATGTGGACTCAAACCTGTGGTTCTGTCTGGAGTAGACCTAATTGTCATCAGGACTAGAGGCAAGACATTAGGCCATTTCATTCCTGTGGCTAGGCACATTTTGCCAATTCTGTTTTTGATGGTACCATTCATTTGTTCAACCACATCAGAAGCCTCTGCTCGGTAAGCACAATGTAGCTTCTGCTGTACACTCAATGCTTCACAGATCAAACCCATGATTTCGTTATAAAAATGTCCTCCTCTGTCTGATTCAATGGTCACTGGGAACCCATACCTTGGAATGAATTCTCCTAACAGTAGCTTGGCCACTGTTATCCCATCATTTCTTCTTGTTGGATATGCCTCCACCCACCTGGAGAACAAACAGACCACCACCAGGACATACCTCAATCTGTTGACTTGGGGCAGTTTGATGAAATCTATCTGCATTCTTGTGAAGGGTCCTCCCTCCCTGCCTATGGTTCCTAGGCTCACCACTGTTCTCTTTCCAGGATTGAATTGCTGACATATCAGACATCTCTGACAGAGACTCTCTGCTATCAGCCTGAATTTTGGACTGTACCAGGTCTGCTTAAAGGCCCTTATCATAGCATCCCTCCCCAGGTGTCCTTGGCCATGATACATCCTTGCCATTGTTGACAACATGCTATTGGGCATAACTGGTCTTCCATCCCTATAGACCCACACATGGTCTTTTTCCCTTGGTGCACAACCTGCTTTCACCCAATCTTTCATTTCCTCATCTCCTGCCTCATCCTGCAACTGCTTCACTTCCTCCCATGTTCCCACCGCATTAGTAAACATTAAGGAACAAGAAGACATTTCTCTTTCTTTACTCCGATTAATGGAATGATTATTCCTTGCACAGTATTGTGCTATGTCATTGGCAAATTTGTTCCCAACAGTGACAAAATCATCACCTTGACCATGAGCAGCACATTTTACAACTGCTAGTTCTTTAGGCAGCTGTATCGCCTCTAGCAGTTTTCTAACCACTTGAGCATTCTTTATGGGAGTTCCACTTGAGGTCAGGAAACCTCTTTGTAGCCATAGCTGGCCAAAATCATGGACCACTCCGAAGCCATACTGGCTGTCAGTCATCACAGTCACTCTCACATTTCTTCCAATCTTGCAAGCTTTTGTTAGGGCCACCAATTCTGCCACCTGAGCGGATTTAACTCCTTTCAAAGGTGATGCTTCCACAACTCCTGAAACTGTACACACAGCATATGCAGCACTCAGTGTTCCTTCATCCGTTCTCAAGCAAGATCCATCCACAAACAACACATGATCACTCTCAGGCAGTGGCAGATCTCTTATGCCTGGTCTTGGTTTTGTACAGTAATCAAGCACATCCAGGCAGTCATGATCAACTTCATTCCTCACTCCCACACATTCAGCATCAGGCAACGGTGTCGCTGGATTCACATTCACACATCTCTCAAGGCTCACATTTGTTGCACCAAGAATGACTTTCTCATATTTAGTCAGCCGACTATGAGACATGAACTGTGTCCGGCTCCTTGTTAAAAGGAATGCCACATCATGAGGTACGAATACCCGTACAGGATATCCCATTATGATTCCTTCACTTTGTTCCAGACTTCTGCATGTAGCAGCTACTGCTTTCAGGCAACCTGGTAAACCCACAGCTACTGGGTCAAGTGTTGATGAGAAGTATGCAATTGGCCTTCTCAGACGTCCATGTTTCTGGATTAACACTGAAAGTGCACATCCATTCCTCTCACTACAGTACAGCTCAAATTCTTTTTCGTAATCTGGCATTCCTAGGGCAGGAGCTTCACATAGTCTGTTCTTTAACTCTTTAAATGCTGCCATTTCTTCTGGGTTTAATTCCAATGGGTCTTTCACCTCACTTTTTGTCAATTTAATCAGTGGCTTGGCAATCAGGGAAAAGTTACTTATCCACTGACGACAGTAACCAACCATTCCCAGGAACATTCTCACTTCTCTTTGTGTCATTGGGGCTCTCATCCCTCTAATGATTTTAATCCTGTCAATAGTCACTTTTCTCAGGCCTTTCTCAATGTTATGTCCCAGATACTGGACTTCTTTTTTGCAGAATTGCAATTTGGCTGGAGATAACTTTAATCCTCCATCTGCCAAGTGATTCAGTAGAGCAATGGTGTCTACTTCACAGGCTTCTCATGTTTTTGATGCCACAAGCAGGTCATCAATGTATTGGACCAAAACTGAATTTTCAGGCATTGTTAGACTCTCCAGAGATTTCTTCAGCAATTGATTAAATATTGAAGGGCTCTCTGTATACCCTTGTGGAATTCGGCACCATGCCAAAATTCGCTCTCCAAATCTAAATGAAAAAATTGGCTGGCTGTCATGATGCAACGGGATTGAAAAGAAAGCATGGCACAAATCAATTACTGTATACCATTCTGCATCATGGGGAATCTGATACAAGATCACTGATGGATTTGGCACAATGGGACAGCATGACACAACAATCTTGTTAATTTTTCTCAAATCCTGTACTATTCTGAACTTTCCATTAGGTTTCTTCAGTCCCATTATTGGTGAATTACATGGACTGCTCAATATTTCTCTTAACACCCCCTGCTGGATCATTTTCTCAATTATGGGTGTTATTCCTTCAATTATTTCAGGTGTCAGTCTGTATTGTGGAATGTTTGGGTAAACTACTCCCTCTTTTACGGTAATTTTTACTGGATCTACATTTCTCATCAGACCCACATCCTCTCCAGTTAAATCCCAAACTGCTGCTTTTACTGTCTGCTTTAATTCTGGGGGTAATGCATCTGGATTAAACACAGCATATGTTCCCATAGCCTCACATTCCCTGTTATCCATGGTCATTCTGTATAAGACATCCTCATCTGGTGTTTCAAAGGTTATTCCATCTGGAGTACAGAAAATAGTGCAATTCATCTTGCACAGTAGGTCCCTGCCTAGCAAGTTCACTGGACTAGTGTCACACACCACAAATCGGTGCATTTCTGAAAAATTCCCTATTCTAACTCTTACTGGTTCAGTAAGATGAGTTTTGATCTGTGTGTTGGACACACCAACAACTTGGATTGCTTCATCCGAGAGAGGAAGATTCTTTATATCAGCTGATCTAACAGTTGATCTCGTGGCTCCTGTGTCAACTAGAAAAGTAACACTTTCACCATTGATTTTTCGATCTACAAATGGTCCTGCCTGGTCTATTTCTAGAGTTGCGCCAAGTACGCACTCCTCCTCCTCTCTTCGGCACCGTCAGAATTCTCCCTCAGAATCACTTCCCTCATTCCTTAGCCAATATTGTGACACAGCCCTTGCGCGTTTTGGCTTGTTTACCTGCTCTTCATCGTAGAACCCCGAATCTTGGCTGTACTTCTGGGATCCTCTTCTTTGTGGCAAGGGTGGTTTTGGCACCCGATTCTGCTGCTTAACAGCCTTCTGCTGTTGCTGATGCTGACCACACCCCTCACTCTGCACCTGTGAATTCAATGATGGATTGTCATCAATAGTAGACGGTGGATTCTTACACTCGGATTTCCAGTGCGCTAATTTTCCACAGTTGTGGCAAGGAAACCTTTTCTTTGCTTCCTCAATATTACCTTTCCCTTTTCCTGGGCCAAATCTGGGTTTATTTCCTGGGTTATTTGCTTGATCAACCAACTGAGCTTCCTGTCTTTCTGCAACCTTCACCTGTGCCCACATTGCCTTTTCCTTCAGTTTCCTTTGCTTTGCCTCAATTTCATCACTGAAGTATTTTGCATGTCTCAGGATCTCATCAATCTTTTTGCTCTGCCAGTCTACGGTATGCTGCCTTATCATTTCACTGATTTCAGGTCGCAAGCCATACACAAATCTATATACAAAATGGCTCAGATCTTTGTCACCCAGATGTTCCTCTCCACTGAAATGTTTGAAAGCCAGTATTAGCCTTTCATAGTAAGCATGGACTGATTATTTCACTTCCTGATGTGTTCGATCTATTTTAACCCAGTCCGTTTCCTTGGGGGGTATCTTATTTTTCAGGAACGCCATAACCTGTTCATACTTTTTCATGACCTCCGGGTCTGGAGCTCCTGTCTTTGGATCTCCTGGGTATTCTTTAGTGGGCCAGTCTATGACTATTTTACATTCAGCCCACAGGTCTGCTGGTACAATTATATCAAACAGACTATTCAGGTCGATCCACAGCACTTTGGACAACTTCACAAACCTGTCAACCTGTCTATACCACTCGACGGGCTTCTCCCTTAGCCGAGGGAAATCATTTGTAAATGACAAAATATCTTGTCTGGTCCATGGGACATGTACGTACCCTCCTCCTGGAACTCCCTCATGGGATAAGCTGTCCCTGCTTTCTCCTTTTCTTTTAGGGGAAATGTTGAGTAAGTTCTGTCGGCTGCATCCTCTCGCTTTCTATACCATCTATCTTTCCATCTTTCCACATCTCCCCATTTTCTCAGCAAAGCAATCATCTCCTTAATCTGTCCTGTTCGGCCTGCATTGTTCAGATTCTCAATGTCTTTATCTGTAAAATCCACTCGGTAAGGCTTTTGTAAAGCTTTTACCTTCTCCATGTCGATCCCCATTTCACTGGCTATTCCTTTCAACCTGTCATGTATGTTCTTTGCTCTCCACGTGATACTCTTGCACAGGAATAAAATCTCCCCTTCCTGATAATTTTTCAGCGTTTCTGTAGGGATTGTTCCTACAATCAGCTCCTCCATTTCCATACGTATTCTAGCTACATCAATTCCCTGGGATTCCTTTTCTTTCCTCTGCAAAGCTTTCAGCCAATCATTCAAATCTTCCGCAGTTATCCCTGCGGATTTTTCTGCACCCCCTGGTTCTGTCACTCTTTGTGGTTCTAAGATCGATCCTCCAATCATTCTGTTCCCTTCCACACAACCGGAATTCAAACCTGTGTCAGTCTGCACATTCAACTCTCCTCCACATATGGTATGTCTCCACTGATTTTCTCCTGTTCTCCACTGATTTTCTCCCGTTCTCATTTCTGCCTGCTCTGGAGGAACAATCAACCTGTTGGCTACATATGGAACTGTCAAACCACTTTCGCCAACCCTCTGCTTGTCGAAAATCGGCATAACCGGACCTATTGTCACAGGCACCGTAACTGCTTCAAGATTTTTAGTCAGTTCTCTGATTTTCTCTGTCAATTCAAATGTGGTCCTTGCTAGTTCTCTGGTCTTCTCATCCTCAATTTCATTCTCCCTTTCTCTTTCTCTCTCTTTCTCTCTCTCTCTCTCTCTGCGAGGGAATTGCTGCTTTTTAACTCAGGGGTCATAACCTCTGTCTTTATAATCCGCAGGGTGTCTCTCATTGGGGTAACTGCTGTTCCTACCTCTGGTTCTCGTCTATACGGGGGTGGTCTTTTGTAGAACATGTCATCTAAGACATCGTCATCAGACTCATTCGCCCCATACCTCCTTGTCTCTACATGATGTTCTCCTTCTGTACACTTTCTCCCTTCTGTCTCCTCTGCAGTTCTCACAGGATATAATCCCTCAGTCATGCTGGCATCTCGCCATCTTCTCATCCGATCATGATGAGTTTCACGATCATACTTTTGCCCAAACATGTACCTGTAATTTCCTCCACTCCTCTGCTTTTCTCGCTCATGCACTTCATCTTCCCATTCGGTCAATGCCTCGAACTGCGTTGGCCTAGGCTGAGGCTCTAGGCCCATCATCCTCTCCCGTAAGTTCCTCATTATGGCCAGATTAAATGAGCCATGCTCTGGGAACGCTAAAACCCCATCATCTTTAGTATACTTTACCCAGTTGTCTAACCAAATACAGGTATGATACCCATATTTCGCAACCATGAAGGATGCGGGGGTTCTTATCGGAGGAAGTAACTGTCCTTCCCTAGTCACAATATCCTTATCCTTGTCAAACCACTTCTTAACCTTACTAAACAAGGATTTCTTTTTCTTTTCCTCAGCGTGGTAATACATTTTGTTATTTTCCACAACCCTTTTGTCTTTCTACAACTGTACGATCTCCTGTCCAATTGCAGCGCAACTTACACTAACGCACCAATCCTGGAGCGTCTACGTCACTGACTCAGTCCACTAATCCCAGCGCGACTCACACCAACGCACCAATCCTGGAGCGTCTACGTCACCCTGTATGTCTCCCAATCGTTGCGCGGCGTACACTAGCACACCAATCACAGTGCTTCCACCGTTCTAACCCTCCGTCCAATCACAGCGCGGTCTTCCTGACGTCAGTAGTCGCTGGAGCAGCTTCTGCTCCTGTCTCCTTTCTCTCTCGTCTACCCCTCCTTTACAAAACTACTCGGTAGACTTTGTTTCAACTTCTACGAGTCGGTTAGTTACAACATACAAACATCTCCATTGTCTGCTTCGCTAACCACAGAACAGCAAAAGACCTTTCCCACGAGAATTCTGCCTTTCCCGAGAGCAGCGCTTACCTCTGCCCTACTACAGAATCGTTACTTCCGTTGATAAAGTAGCACATCCCTCTACTCTACCCTTCTAACAAGCACCAATTAACTGTTTTCTCCGGAATGCTCCTAAGAGTTTCACAATTAACCAGAATGCCTTCTCATTCATGCACTTTCACACCAGAAAATGTAGTACATTCACACAGAATTCTGTCTTTCCCGAGAACAGCGAACAGTCTGTCCTACTACAGAATTATATCACACGTTAACAAAGCAGCGCTTACCTCTGCTCTGTCCTTCTAACAAGCTCAGAGAATACCTATTACCTTCCCAGTGATAAGCGTTAACGGAATGCCATAAGGATCCCTGATACCTAAAACCAGAACTTCACAGATAACCTTCGCTATCATATACACTTCGCTCACACAGAAAATACGTTTCTAATGGTAACACACGGCGATGCTACCTCATCGAACCCAGACAATGCGACGCGCAACATCAATTGTCACACGTTTTCCCCTGTCTACATACAGGGCTCACAATCCTGCCTTTTTCCGAGAGAAGCACTCCCTCTGCCCTACTACGGAACTGTCACCGACTTCCTACGTCCCAGAAGCCGTACACACTACACTAAACAAACAGAATTTTGTTTATCTAAAATTGTAAGAAAAGCCAATAAAATGCAAGTTCATTTCTCTCATATTTACCTATTCTGGCTAAAAGTCAGATCCTAAGTCAGAACCGGTCCTCAGCAAAATAGTTAGAGTTTCTAGCCGTCATGTAGAGTCACCGTTCTCTCCATCAGCATCGGGACCTCTGATCATCAGTTCGGGAAGAAGTGGCACTAGACCTCTCTAGTCTACTAATATTTATACTAAAATTACATTCCAAATGTTGCAATCATATCTTACAAAACAGTCGAATGGCGGAAATTATGTCGTCTTGGTACATTGAGATACAACGGTAGATTTTCACACGCATTGATAGTCTCAAATAATGAATAGAAATTAGGAGTCCATAACTAATTCGTTACTTCTACGGATGTCTCTTTAGGGTAAATTGTATCTCTTTCGTGAGACCACTATAAGTTCATCATGTCGGCATTTGGATTTGTATCAAATCTTCACATTCAGGGGCATTTGGCATCTCTCCCGGATTTGTCGTCATGATGATTGGCCTTTCGGTTCAGCAGGAGGGCAAGGTCGCAGTCAGCGCGAAGCCTCCTTTCAATTATTCATCTACTCAAATGCAGGCTGCGGGTGGTAGCCATATTTTAGCAGGTCACAATGGTCAACTTAAGTAAAAAGAAACACATACATAATTACTGCATAGAAATGATTATACAGTGTTATTCCCCTGCTAATACCCTTATGTGTATGCATTTACCTAGCTATTTGCGACATCAAAAGCCATTAATGCGTATTAATTATAAGCGCAAAACAACATAACATCACATAAGCAACATCTATTTCTGTCAGTTTGCTCACCAACTTAGTTCACTTATTATTTTACCATGCAATAGCATTCCCACGTGTAATTCTTCTGTTAAAAGGTTGATTAGACCAGACTCGACAAATCTTTAGTGATTAATAATTAATCAGTAGTACTTTTAATTATAACATGCAAAAATGAAACAGGTATTTGTGTTTAAAGTAAAAACCCTGCTCCATCACCATACTATATGACGTCTGAGTCCCTAGGGTCAGCCCCTTGCTGACGTGAGCATATAGTGACCCCATAAGGTGAGCATGTATTGCCTAGCCACAGACATCAGCGTGTAGTATCAGTTTGTGAGTGTCTGCTTCTAAAGAGCCCAACATTTTTAAGATAAGTGTTTTAGCTAGATTTAACATGAGAATATAGTTCCTGCTGTAATATGAGCTTCTGGTGTCCTCCCATAGCTCAGGTATGGAGTGTACCTAACTAATGTGTGTATATAGAGCCTGCCCCTAATTTGCACATGCTGTAGCTTACCCTAACATGAGTTAATGTTCGAGCAGGCGAAAAGAATAATGAGGTGGCAAGAGTAGAAAGTAGCACTGTGAAAAGAGCTCTTAAAGTAATAAAAAAAAGTAGTCCTGAAACAATGCCTTAAAATGACCGTTGCGTATGTGTAGCAGTAATTTGTTGCTTCTCTCGGGGAGGGCTAAAGACAGGAAGAGGCATGATGCATGCATGCCAGGGGCAAATGGGGAGAACAAGTAATGGAGCGACAAGGGAGGCAGCAAATGGCAAGCCTATGGGTGGGCTGAAGCCCCCAACGTACATACAACAGATCTCTTTTCAAGACAGCGCATGCATGCCATCTAGAGACGAGACCTAAAAAGTATGTTGTACAAGGTCAGGAACATCAAACCAGTTTGTTCGTGGTTACGAAAATACAGCAATTACAGATATCTCTATGCCCTAAAAATGCTTTTGCGAAATACTAGAAGCACTGTGATCTAATCAGTTTAACTGTTGAATTTCATTTAGGACCATTTATCATGGGATGATCATATCTGAAAACATTAACAGAAATAAAACACAACCTTTATCATGCTATGATTTTCAACGTATATCAGATTTTGTCACAGAGTTAACCCCTTCTCCTTACAAAAATATTATTTCCCCACAAATATATATATTGACATATCTTGTGTAACACTGACCCTTATCAATACTTATCCATAATGCTGACTTGTCATTTTGCAAATAATACCTGCCACGGTGAACCTATGGGTAAGGGAACATTCAGCCTCAATTAAGCCTCACTGCGACCACAGGTCTTGTGGGTAATGGAAGGGGGGGTGGGGGGGACCATGCATGCATACAATACAGTCCTATGTAAGTTAATGGAATGAAAAGTCAGACTTGTATTCACAGCAACAATACAGTCTCTACTATAATCATAATTTCAGAGTAGAGGTTTTTTGCATAGCTACGTTATTTTATGCACTTTTTTAGGTCGAGCATCAGCGGCATGCGCTATCTGCTAGACCTGCTGTCATCAATAAGACCACTCTATTCCCACCTCCAGCTAACTGTTCGTTTATTCCAGCATCATTCTTCTTTGCAGCTCCCTGTTTTGTTCTGGCAGCTGATACATCACTTCCTTTCAGCTGAGGAGCACTGGTAAAGTACAGTGTACACATGCATGCCTTCTTTATCTCCTGTTTGGGAGAACTCTTTGTTTTAATTGATTCTTCCGTCCTTACTATTTTCCTTTGTTTCTCCCTACCCCCAATACTCAGAGTTTTTTTATTGAAATTAGTAGATCCTGTAATTTGTGTATTTAAATTAGTAGATTAAGGGATTTTCTAAGAATCACAGACTGTTGAACCAACAATGAGGCTCGAACACTGGTCTCCTGCTCCCTAGCCTGCAGCTCTGACCGCTGAGCCACATCCTCTCCCTCCAGGGACAGCACAATATCATATATATTTGCCGGTTATGTAAACACGTTCCGTTAGGAACTACACACAGGCAATTACAATGAAGAAATGTTATTAACCAAAGCTAGAAAACACATGAAGGCATTCTTGCGTTGTTATTAACATTTCTCCATTGTAATTTGCCCCTGTGTAGTTTCTATTGGAACATGTTTGCATAACAAGCAAATATATATATTGTGCAAATTAGTATTTACTAAATGCCTACTACTTCATAAAATTGGGAAAATATATCTTACAAGCTCAAGTGCAGTGAGAATATATTTTATGTTTGCCTTTTCAAAATGGCCGACAGATTTACCCATACAAAGGATGACTGCAATTAAACTTGGCTACCATTATCTTGTGGGAGGTGTGGTCACATGACAGTGCTCGCATGCCCGGTAAAGATGACCGCCAACATTCTGTTAAAAGGGGGCAAGTGTCAGAACCTAACAGCATGGCTACAGTAGCATCCGTTTGTAACTTCTAAGACCGGGAGTGTGGTGCTTGCAGCTTGGGAGGGTAGTCTGAGAATAGCACCTGTGGCTCGGCTGCAGGGAATCCTGCCACGGACATTCATTATGCTTGACCCTGGCTGTACATATTTATTACACACTGCTCAGGCTCTACCACTTCTGTTAGAGCGTACGTTTATTTTTATTCTGTTGTTCTCTATAACACAGACAGGTGTTAAAATGCTTATCTCTCCTGCTGCACCGGAAGAGATAATACTGTTCAGGTCACTCAGGCCCATGTAAGCCACAGGGTGGTCCCATGCATTAAAAAAAACCACAAAAGTGTCTCCTTTTATAGGTCTTGGCCTGACGTAAGCAGCGCATGCGCTGCACTCGTCATACGAGGCTTCTTGGAATCAATACGATTCCAGAAGCCTCGTCCCAGCTCCGCCTTCAGCTTTCATTCGTGCGCGTCGTTTGGCGTCACAAATTATGCCAAAGGCAGTGCAATGATTGCACTGAAGGCATGTCAATCCTTCCTTGTTGCCACCCTGTCTCCTTTTAGGCACGCCCACCGGGATTGGATCTTTTACCCGCGGCGTTACACTATTGCCTTTAATTACTGGGGAAGCACTAATTGTTTCCCCTTCCAGCTGTTTATCTCAGAGACACGTTGCTTAAATGTTGCTGTCTACCAGAATACCAATCTCTCGCCCCGTTTCCAGCTTCTTGCGATTTCGCCTCTTTTCCTTTCAGTTCTTGTCACGCTGTAATGTCGTCTATCCCCCTTCCCTCCACATAAGTCCCACAAACGGTTATTTTATTAATGTGTGGTATGCATTTTTTTTTATTTAACAGTTCAGTGCTCTCTGAGGCATTTCCTGTTGCTGACCAGACCGGGAGTTGGTTGCCGTGTCAATAATGTGGTTACAAATGTACATAGCGCTAGTGCACATAAAGGTACCGGTGTGGGACTTGTTCGTGTTTACTCCCGAGCCGCGTCATTCGACATAAACCCCAGCCGAGGCAAAGTTGTGCTCAGTGGAAGAATAGCCAGCCCCCCCATCTCCTCCCCCATCCATTAAGCAACCCTGCCCCTCCCTTTATTGGCCTCGCTGTGCTTTCACTTCCGCTCTTTTCTTTTAGAGCTGCTGCAATGGGGCAGTGACACACAGATTTCCCTCAGAAACAGAGGCATGGTTTCATCTTCAGAGCCTGTCTCTATCTACCTCTCTAACTCGCTAGCTCTCTCTACTACTCACTCTCTACTACTCACTCTACTACTCTCTCTACTATTCACTCTCTACTACTCTTCTACTCACTCTCTACTACTCACTCTCTACTACACTAATCTCTACTACTACTCTCTCTCTACTACTCTCTACTCACTCTCTACTACTACTCTCTCTCTACTACTCTCTACTCACTCTCTACTACTCTCTACTACTCACTCTCTACTACTCACTCTCTACTATTCTCTACTACTCACTCTCTACTACTCTCTACTACTCACTTTCTACTACTAACTCTCTACTTCTCTTCTACTCACTCTCTACTACTCTTCTACTCACTCTACTACTCTTCTACTCACTCTCTACTACTCACTCTCTAAAAACTCACTACTACTCACTCTCTATTACTCTCTACTCTCTACTACTCTACTCTCTACTACTCTCTACTACTACTCTCTCTCTACTACCCTCTACTCACTCTCTACTGCTCACTCTCTACTCACTCTCTACTACTCTCTACTACCCACTCTCTACTGCTCTCTTCTACTCTCTCTCTACTACTCACTCTCTACTACTCTCTGCTACTCACTCTCTACTACTCTCTTCTACTCACTCTCTACTACTCACTCTCTACTACTCTACTACTCACTCTTACTCTTTACTACTCACTACTACTCTTTACTCTCTACTACTCTCTACTCTCTACTACTCTCTCTCTACTACTCTACTCTACTACTCACTCTCTACTACTCACTCAATCAGTCAATAAAGCTTTATTATCGGCTAAAAACAATAAAAGCAGTGTACACAAGAAAATAAAAATACAACATTTCCAACATCCCACAGCACAAAGAATTCATAAAAAGATAAAATACTCCTAAGGTAATTAAAAGTGGATAGGACCAAATAATAATCCTATACAATAAAAACATAAGATGTACAGAATAAAATCAATCCTTAGTTATGCTGTGTCTATGGTGACACAGATAAAGCAAATAATTGCTGTTTAATTTTAGCACCTCTAACGCACCACATAGCCCAAAGGTATCTAGAAGTCGCGTAAACATTTAGGGGTGTAGTGTCAAATTTTAGTATTCTGAAGGCTTCCCTGTAATCTCTAAAACCCAATAGTTTACAGAGCGGGATAATCCATTTAGCTCTAGCCCTAGCGTAGAAGGAGCAAAAGAGCAGAACATGCAGATCCGTCTCTTCACAACCTTCACAACCTACGCATGAGCTAGAAACCATAGGGGCGACTGACCACTTGTTTATCGCAGCCCGCAGAGGAAGTGTCCCGTGTCTCAATTGAACATACAGCTTCTTTGCCAGTGCGGGTTGAATATCGTCCAAACATTTCTCGAAACAATAGTGGTCCTTCGCCTCCAAAAACCTGTTAGTCAGCCTGCCCAATGACGGATTAGTAAGAGCAAGATCCAATCGATACTTGTTAAGTAAAATGACCAACTCTCTCCTAGGTAACAAGGGACACATCTGCTCTGGAACGAGCCAGATGTCTCCCCTACCCAGTGTCTGGCACGCATGCCTAACATATTTTAACCAGGGAATTTTCCCAGCCCCCCTTAAGGACAGTAGATCCCTTAGATCATCCCTATAACTTAGCAACTCCGGGGTTGACCAGAGCCGCCTCCAGTACAACACGGGACGATTCGAGCTAACCCCCTGTATGGGGGCTAAACCCAAGTCTAATCGTAAGGGGAGTAATGGTGTACTCTGTGGAAGACTCAATAGGTGCCTAATAAAAAGGTTCTCAGTAATCGTCAAGGAAGTGGCGCTCAAATGGCCCCATAGCTCCACCCCATAGAGCGCCCCACCTCTCACCTGGGACTTATATATTTCTAAGGGCGGTCCCAGGGATTTGAGTGGAGACTCACTGTGAACTTTTAGAATGCCACCAGAAGATTGGGCCAGCTTCGTGTTTGCCTTAGCTACCTGAGGCCCCCACCCCATCTTATTGTTAAGTGTTACACCTAGATAATCAAAGGTGGAGACTCTTTCCAACGCCACTCCATCCAAGTGGGGGTGCGAACAACTAGATATTTTTGCGTTGAAAGCCATAAATTTGGTTTTGGCCAAATTGATCTCCAAGTTCCTTGACTTACAAAATAGGCAGAACGCCTCCAGTGTTCGCTGTATACCCATAGAAGTTTTTGATAGCGAAAGGGTATCGTCAGCGATCATCAGGGCTGGGATCTTCCGAGCTGCCAAACTGGGGGAATCCAGATCCCTCGCCCCCAGAAGATGGTTAATTAATCCATTAAGGAACAGAGATAAAAGAGTGGGGGCAAACACAGGCAGAGAGCTCCCCGTTTCTCCCATACCTCACCCTCGAGAAGGTGCCTTGATGTAACCGTTTAAATAATTGACACAAGTATGTTGGAGCTCCCATCTCCCTCAAAATGGCCCAGAGCTTATCCCTCTGGACCAGATCGAATGCAGATCGGAGATCAACAAAGATCAAATACAGGCTACCAGTCCCCAAAGTAACCGTTTTCCAGAAGACCAATTGAAGTCTAAACAGTTGGTCGATGGTAGAGACCTTACAACGAAAGCCCGCTTGAAGGGAAGTCAGGATGTGTTGGTCATCAATCCAACTCTGCAACCTTGTTAGTAAAGTGCGAGCAAACAGTTTCTGCAGGACATCAATAAGGCTAATGGGACGGTAATTAGCCGGGTCAAGAGGGGAGGCCTTTTTGTAAATAGGAATAATCTCGGCCCCCAACCAGGTTCCGGGAATTTCCATACCATGTAGAATAGCATTGAAGAGTAACCAAATATAGGGAACCCAGACCTGCTGCTCGCTCGAAAATAAATCTCCCGGGATTATATCCAATCCTGGGGCTTTCCCCAAGCCAAACTTTTAAGGGCCACTTTAATTTCTTGGATGGAAAAGGATGGGCACTCATCCTCCTCCAACAATGCTAGAGACAATAGGCTCCTAGCAGGGAGGCCTGGGTCTGCCACCGAAGCAACATTCGAGAGGGAGTACAATGGCTTAAAATGGGCTAACCAAACCTCTTCACTCAGGTTCGCTGTAAAAGCGGGAATCCCTTCTGGCGATCCTGATCTCACTAGATTCCAGAACTCTGTATAATCATGCCTGTCCAAGGCTTCTTTTATGTTAGCCCATCTTGGTTCCTCCCACTCTAACTTAGCCGCCACTGTTATGGCTTTATATGCAGTTCTTGCCACTCTAATGCTCTGAACAAGGCCAGTTTTAACCTCGCTGACCAGTACTCTTTTCGCCTGTCTACAGGCTTTATTATACCATTGGGCCTGTTTTTTTGCTCGTGACCTGATATTTGCTGGGATGTAGAAGTAATCTGCTAATTTACTAGTTAGACTAGAGTGGATGCGGTCCAATTCTTGAAAGTAGGAAGGATCGTAATTCTCAATTGGGAGATCGAAAGCCTCCGCTAATTTGCACGCTACACATGAATAGAGCTCGGCCACTTTTCCAGAAGCTAACACGAACCTAGCCCATCTAATGCGTCTACCACCCGCTACTGAGATCAGGTTCGTGTCAGCAAAGGTCTCCATCTCCCCCCTTCCATGTGAGTGGCCCAATTTATGTTTTAGTTCTAGAGAGAGAAGGTTGTGATCACTGTCAACGCTCTGGATAACATGAAAAACCCTTATTTGGGACCAAAGTTCTACATTGACTATGATGTAGTCAATAGTAGAACTCTTCCCCACTCTGTTAAATGTAATATTCCCTGGAACGTCAGGAGGGATTCTACCATTACAGGCCCTGAGAGAGTGGGCTACCAAAAGCTTATTAATCTGCAAAGCCACTGGCGATAAACCCCTGGCTGGATACACCAAGCACTCCTGGATGTGCCAGATGGAATCCTCATCCAAGGTTACCGAAGGGATCCCTACCAGGGGTTCAAAGTGGCAATTGAAATCACCCCCAATGATTCTATGGGAGGATGGTAAAGTAGATGATAGAAGCTCATCAAGAGCCTCTAACATAGATAACCCCAACTCATTAAGGGAGCAACGCAGATATAAGTTAATAACCAACACTGATGAGCCATCCAGAAATTTAAGAACAACTGAAAGAAGATCTGGGGAGTGAGAATCAACTACTTTCACCGAACACCCCAGGGACAAAGATACCCAAATACACAGTCCCCCTGAGGGTCTTCCTCGAGGACCCTGAACCGCCGGTAGATAAAATGTTGCGAATCCCACCCTGTTGGGCGGATGCAACATCCAAGTTTCTTGGAACACGCACAAGTCGTATTGGTCCACCAGCTCCCCCCAATCTGGTTCACATAACTTAGAATTCAGCCCTGCTACATTCCAGGAACCCACTAATGGGCCTGGAGAGGCCACTAGTTGGGGGCTGGGCAGGACAGAAAGGGGCATATAGATTAGGCCTGGGCAAAAATTTCGTTCCGTTCGCGGAAATTGCGATAATTTGACATTTTTGCGTTCCGCGGAGAGCGCGAAAATGTCAAAAATTCCGGTTTCCGCAGCTTGGCGATAATTTGTTTCTTGCTCGCGCTGTAAAATGATACATTCTCGCGCGCGCGCGATCGCCTTACCTGAATCCCTGCGTTCGCCGACAAGTTTTCTTGATCAGGTCGCGTTCTCCATGAGATGTTGTATTGTTTTTAGCCATTTGCGCTGTCTCGCGACAGTTCGCGCCCGCAGTGACGTCATGCGTCGCGCGATCACGTCTTTCTTCTCGCGATCATGCACCGCGAGAACAACTCAAAACAAGATGGCCGCGCCCGCAAGCAACCACATGGGTAAGTTGGCGACCCGCAACCATGCAGAAAATCTCGCGAACATGCCGGAAAAAAACTTCCGCATCTTCGCGATATTTCTGCTTGTTTGCGATAATTTTAAACATTCTCGCGATAATTTGCGAAGGTTAATTCCGCAAATTCCGCCCACCCCTAATATAGATGGGTAAAGACTCTGCGGAATTAACCAATTCGAGTCCCTCCAACGACAAGCTTGTGATTAAGTTTGCACCAGTATTTAAGGAAGGGACTAATCCCGTACCTTCTTCCAAGGCCACTGTAGCCTCCACAAGGCCCCCCGAAGCATGAAAGGCAGATATGTTAAGCCCTGATAATTGTGAAGTCAATCTACACAACTCAGGGCACTATATCGGTTGGCTATAGGTACATGGTATTCGCCCTCCAGAGTGTCCTTATAGTGGCGATTTGGTCTAAGTCCCCCAGATGTGGTATCCCTAGTATAAAAATACCCCAAAGGAAGTGGAATAATCTCGCCCGTTTCACCACAGCCACCCCAATCAAGAATGTACTTAACCACTCCAGGGTCCCTAAATGTAACAATCACGCACTCCCCTCCGATTTGGTCCCCAACCAAGTAACTCTTCTAACAAGGAGAATTTCCCCCTGTCCCGATCTCATTAATGGTCTATGACGATTTAGCCAAAAGATTATTTTATTCTTTAACTCACTATGTGATTCACCTCGATCGCCCATCAGCGGGGGGACACCCGTTAATACCACCACATACGGAGAAGCCTCGGGGAGTAACTGAGGATATAATGTTGATCGGCACTCTCCATCCTTTGGGAAGTTGATGTTTGTTTTTTGGAGCGCCCGGCCCCCCACCCTCTGCGGGTTACTATTAGGTTTGTGAGATGGAAGTGGAGCCAGAATAGATAGAGTGGCGTTTATCGGGAGTGCCCTGGAACTGATATCAGGACCGGGATTTAAATTATTAGGGGGACATCCAGGCATGTTCGTTAATAGCGGACCTGATGCCTGGTTAACAATACATGACCCTTGACTAAGACTCGGATCGAGTGCCAGATGATCAGTATTTCCTACAGCCACTATTTGTGGATTGTTCCTACATAATGATGGCAAATGTTCACCCCCATGGCTCTTATTATTAATCAAAGAAATAATTTTATCAATTCTACTTGATAGAGTTTTAAACTGCGAATTGATAATCTGTTCCATTTGTACTTGCAAATCGATAAATAGATGAGTAACCCAGATCGGGGGTGCTAAAGATGAAAAGGGGGTGCCTAACTCATCCTGGGCGGTATCTTATGCTGGAGTAGTAACCTTAGCTGAATTTTTTTTCAATTTAAGTTTCTTATTTCTAGGGCAGGACTTATAGCCCTTTTTAGTCATTTTGGGACCTGATTCAGTAACCATTTTGGCATAATTTGGCCAGAAACTTGTCCTGTCTGAGCGCAAGGAAGCTCAGCAAAGGAGGGAACTAGCAGTGAATCAGATGAGAAACACAAGTGCCTAAAGATACATTTCCAGGTAGCAATACCGGGGGTATAACTGGAGTGATAGAGAGACGTCTTTCAGTATTCTCAATAGCTGAGGCTACTACCCCTATGGTTTTTTGCAACATTTTGTCAATGGCAGTTAAGCTTGGAATTTGCGCTACTGAGGCTGTATTTTGTCTGGTACTCGGGCGAGAAGTAGAATGATTTGTTTTACCCATATTGTGACAACTGCAAACTTAATAATTAGAAGCTTAATAACCCCATAGTTCACAGCTTACGGTAATACCTTTACAAACTTCAATACCAAATAACAATAATCTAAAAACGTATCTATAACACCTAGCTCAGACTGAACAAAAATATAGCAGTTTAGTTAGATAGTACCAAAGTAAAATCCCAATTCTGAATCGTTGGGAACCATCAAGGGAGTCAGCCCGGCCGCCACAGACGGGCCGCCCTTTGCCCGGGCTTCGCCCGCCGCACGCCTGCGGGCGTCCCGCGCCGCGGGAGCGGCGAGTCGCTTTTGAATCCCTTGATGGAACACAGGTGCGGCAGCTTAGCAGTCCCGCTAAGGATCCTGGGCACAGTAGTCCTCTAACACGCTGAGTGCAGGTACTGGCTGAACAAAATTAGAACGACGCGGCTCCTGCGCAGCGGGAGCGGCGAGGCGCTTTTGAAGCCCTTGATGGAACACAGGTGCGGCAGCTTAGCAGTCCCGCTAAGGATACTGGGCACAGTAGTCCTCTAACACTCTGAGTGCAGGTACTGGCTGAACAAAATTAGAATGGTGCGGCTCCCGCACAGCGGGAGCGGCGAGGTGCTTTTGAAGCCCTTGATGGAACACAGGTGCGGCAGCTTAGCAGTCCCGCTAAGGATCCTGGGCACAGTAGTCCTCTAACACGCTGAGTGCAGGTACTGGGTGAACAAAACTAGAACGATGCGGCTCCCGCGCAGCGGGAGCGGCGAGGCGCTTTTGAAGCCCTTGATGGAACACAGGTGCGGCAGCTTAGCAGTCCCGCTAACGACCCTGGGCACAGTAGTCCTCTAACACGCTGAGTGCAGGTACTGGCTGAACAGAATTAGAACGATGCGGCTCCCGCTCAGCGGGAGCGGCAAGGCGCTTTTGAAGCCCTTGATGGAACACAGGTTCGGCAGCTTAGCAGTCCCGCTAAGGATCCTGGGCACAGGAGTCCTCTAACACGCTGAGTGCACGTACTGGCTGAACAAAATTAGAACGATGCGACTCACTCTCTACTACTCTACTCTCTACTATCTACTACTCACTCTCTACTACTCACTCCCTACTACTCTCTACTACTCACTCTCTACTACTCTACTATCTACTACTCATTCTCTACTACTACTCTCTACTACTCACTCTCTATTACTCTCTACTAATACTCTCTACTACTCACTCTCTAATACCTCTCTACTAATACTCTCTACTACTACTCACTCTCTACTACTCACTCTCTACTACTCACTCTCTACTCACTCTCTACTACTCTTTTCTACTCACTCTCTACTATTCTACTCACTCTCTACTACTCTTTACTCTCTACCACTCTCTACTCTCTACTACTCACTCTCTACTACTCTACTCTACTACTCACTCTCTACTACTCACCCTCTACTACTCTCTTCTACTCACTCACTACTACTCTCTTAAACTCACTCTCTACTACTCTCTTCTACTCACTCTCTACTACTCACTCTCTACTACTCTCTTCTACTCACTCTCTACTACTCACTCTCTACTACTCTCCACTACTCACTCTCTACTCTCTACTACTCACTCTCTACTCTCTACTACTCACTCTCTACTACTCACTCTCTCTCTACTACTCACTCTCTCTCTACTATGCTCTACTCTCTCTCTACTACTCTCTCTCTCTACTAATCTCTACTACTCTACTCACTCTCTACTACTCACTCTCTACTACTCACTCTCTCTCTACTACTCACTCTCTCTCTACTATGCTCTACTCTCTCTCTACTACTCTCTCTACTACTCTCTACTACTCTACTCACTCTCTACTACTCACTCTCTACTACTCTACTCTCTACTACTCTACTACTCTCTACTACTCTCTACTCTCTACTACTCTCTCTACTACTCACTCTATACTACTCGCTACTACTCACTCTCTACTACTCTCTACTACTCATTCTCTACTACTCATTCTCTACTAACTCTCTACTACTCACTCTCTACTACTCTCTACCTACTACTCACTCTCTACTACTTTCTACTCTCTCTCTACTAACTCTACTACTCACTCTCTAGTACTCACTCTGTACTACTCTACTCCTCACTCTCTACTACTCTCTACTCCTCACTCTCTACTACTCTCTACTCCTCACTCTCTCCTACTCTCTACTGCTCACTCTACTCTCTACTACTCACTCTCTACTTCTCACTCTCTAATACACACTCTCTACCTCTCTCTCTACTACTCTCTACGCGCACACATATATAGATATATATATATGCATATGCATTTATATATATGTATGTGTATATTTATATACACATACATATATAAACATATATATACATCTGCATATCTATATAAATACACATATAAATGCATGCATACATATACATATATGCATACATATGCATGTTATGTACATGAACATTTGAAAAACACTAATAAAAGCAAAGCTAAAAACCCACCTAATTGCAAGCAGAATTGCTTTGACTTAAACGAGGGCGAGACCTATTGCATTTTCAATGCTTGTTTTCTTTTACTTTTACAGCATCTCCCTTGCTGTAACAAGAGACAACAACACTGCTCCGGGTGACATTACACAGCCATGGGCCAAAGCATCATTTATCCATAGTCTTACCTTTTAACTTAGATTCTGCAAATAGAAGGTTCACTCTTTGCTTCCTGCCTCAATGACCTATTCACAGCTGAAGCTACACAGGAGGCTGCTCAGAAAAGAAGCATTTGCAATGCAATAGGTCTCGTATTTGTCAAAATGTGAGCTATTGGCGTTGCAGATGCAAATGTTTTTTTTCCGTTTCATATTATGCCAGCAGTAACATAATAAGCAAAGACATTTCTTTCACGGAGGAAAGGGCGCAGTACCACAGGCTATTACTAGGTGTCCTTAAAACACCTAGTAAAGAAATTCCTTTAATGAAGGAAAGGGTGCAGTACCACAGGCTGTTACTAGGTGCTCCTAGAATTTTTGTTATAGGTGTCCCAGGGGCACCCAGTAACAGTCTGTGGTACTGCACCCTTTTCTTCATGAAATTTATGTATTTGCTCATTATGCTACTGCTGGCATAATTTGAAGTGAAAAAAAACTAATAGGATCTGCAATGACAATAGCTCACATTTAGATTAATGCAAGACCTATTGCATTGCAAATGCTTTTTCTCTTTTGGAGACATGAAGATAAAACATGCCCTTGCCTTCCCTGCTGTTGCTTGTACATCGTGAAGAGGCACACTTTTTATTCTCAACTTTAACTAGCAAAGACTTCCTTTCCACGCTGAATGTAGCAAGTAGTTGTCTCGATTGTCTTTGTAAGCAGGTCAGTGTAAGAAAGAAAACATCTACTTTTCTTTGTCTCTATTTCTGCTTTTAGGCTTAGGCTTTAAATTCCTTCCTTCCTTTGACTGTTGTTTGCTGTCCCCTAGACTCTGTTCAATCCTGTAGTCAACGAGTTAGTGTTTGGTGAGAGTCTATTTTTTTTTTTCTTCCTCTAAACATATTTTGCTTCTGCAGGGCCAACCCTTTGCCTTGGTGATCAGTGTCTGTGTAGCTTGTACGCTTGGCCAGGTGCTTCTCCCACTCCACTGAGTAGCAGACTTTTTATGTCATCCGGCAATTCCTCTTCCTCGCTGTTGATTTCTAGGTTAGGACACTGGGGAGCTGCTGTATTGGGCTCAGGGTTCTGTCTGACGATCATGTCAGTCAGCATGACGTCGGACCGTCCACCCTCTCCAGAGTCTGAAGGGGGTGGGCGGTCCTGCGTCATGTTGACTGACATGATTGTCAGACGTCACCAGGGGCATGCAGCAGCACAATGCACAAGTGCGCATGACTGGGCAAGGTCGGCAAATTTTCCACCATGCCCAGTCATGCGCACTAATGTCTGCTGTGGCTGGCACATGCCCATTAGGAGAGCGGGGAATGAGCAAAGGCTCAAACCTCGGTCTCCTAATGGACAGGCGGGCGGTGAGTAACCCTGCTCTAAGCGAATCCTGGCGCTGCTGGCTGAGAGGGGTTGCCACTCCAGTCTCCAGTGACACGGCTGCTGTTCCTGTAGAAAGTGTTGAAAGCGCCGCGCCAACGCACGACCCGGTCAGCTAAGTTTTCTTTATTTTATTTTTTGTTATCTCCCCCGGATCCCCCCCCCCCACACCCCACGCGACCCCTGTTGTTCTGCGTCAAGCTGTTGTTTATTGACTTGCAGAAGCTGTGAAGGGCACTGTTTCCGACAGGGTTATGAATCTGTAATTTCAGAACATTCAAGAATGTTCACATTACTCGGAGCATTCAGGGCCGTCACTAAAATTAACTGCATACAGGGCATGGAAGCCAAAAACCTTTGTCAGAACGCACACAAAGGGATGACGAAGACAGCTGGGTTTTTAAAAGCGACTGCCCACATTACAGCTGACACAAAGCACCTGCCACAGGTAAGCGTCAGACACGCGTTAGTGTGAGTCGCAGTTCCGAGGTCACCTGTCGTAGGTCAGTTACATGCAGCATGGATGTTAAAAGTCGGAATGCAAGCCAGCTCCCACAAGGTCTATCTTGGTCAAAGGAGCAGATTTAGCTCTACTATTCACGCAGTTCAAATATGACTCTACAGGCCAGAAGGGCAACCCTGAGCCCTGTCTGCCTGATACCACAAGGGAATATGCGAGGTTACAAGTAAAGTGCAGATCCGTGACCACCTCTCTCTGGAACTAGCCTGGAGCGTTTCTTGAGCATGTAGGCATGTGGCAAAGTATATGCTTCCATGCTGCCACAAAGGAGCCATATCTGTGCCAGGTTTCGAGTTGTTCCCTTACATCTTGCTCCTGCGGCTAACTCTTATGACTGTTCTTAATGCTTGCTAATTTAGATTATTTTTATTTTTTATCTATACCCTTCACAATTCAGTGATGAAACAAGTGTATCTTAAAATTGGCAGAGGGCAGAATAGATGTGAGCGAGATTGTGCTGAGGTAAAGTGCCAGCAAGCTTTTATGCCATCCTGGTGATGCTGGTGCAGCAGCGCCCACCCACTGGGGGAAACACTACACTTTCCCATGGTGCAAAATGCATCTGTGCACTGCAGTATTGCAGTGCACAGATACATTTTGCACCATGGGAAAGTGTAGTTTTCTGCGCCGAGCATTAACAAATATCTTTGGCGGTGTTTATGCATGATGAATAGCTTATATGTGAAGTTATAATATGATTTACTGGCTGCTGGGTAGAGCTTAAAAAAATTAGAAGCCATTTTAACATTTGGTGCTTAAGTCTGTAATGTTGTACTATGGCTGTTACACTGCAGTGGCAGAAATGACGTTTCTTATTTAGATAACCTAGAGTAGAGTTCACATGGAATGTTTGCTAAATATCAAATATGTCCACGGCACGTGTTGACTTTTCGGGAAAAGCACGGCAAAACCGACCAAGAACTAGCATGGCTTGTACACACAGTCCAGCTCTCTCGGAAGATAAGATGTGTGTGATCTTGGGCAAATCCTTATTCCACTGGTTCTTGTTTCTCGTGACTTGAAAATATGAGTTGCTAGAAACTACAAAGCAGTCTAGTACATTTCGAACCTGGTATATAAACGTTTACCGCTTGTATGTAACTAACGAAAATGTAAAAGGAAGGTGACAATAACTATTTGGTACAGGGAATGTTAAGTTGTTTCTATGCTTTTGTACTGAAATCAGCTCTGTACGTCTCACTTATGCCAATTTCTAAATATTCTGGCCTTTTCAAAATAACGGAGTCACAAGGAATTGAGTTCTGCTCAAGATCACACACCATGTTCATGCGCGGAAGCAGGTATTAGAACTCCGGCCTCACAGTTTTATAGGAGGACACATAACCGCTATACATAGCAACTTCAGAAACCTTTTACTTAAATCTTCACAAATGTAGTGATGTTCAAAGCTTGGGTGGGACATTTAAAGAATGCTGTGAAAGGACTGAAGTAGTGTAAACCCCGGCGCACAATAGCTAACTTTAATTCTATTAAACATTGTCCAGGTTGTTGTGCCTGTGTCTTTCTGTGCTGAGGTAATTTGTTGCGTGTTTTCTTGTGACTGGCGTCTCACGGAGCATGTACGTGTCTCCATCCACTTTTTAAAATGTTATTGCCATAGCTCCTTAGAGTGAGTTTGTTGAGATAATTCACAAGAACATTTTAAGTGATTCTTTTTTTGTCCTTTTAACCCAAATCTGTTCTGTGCAGTCAGTTAGCAAAAGGAACGATATAACCATAAACAGGCAATTCAAACATACCACGGCACCGTTTTACACCCGTTCCTTATTCTGAAGTAGTTTTAGGCCTATTGTTGGACACAATACAGCGGGAGTTTACTTCCCCATGTTTAGATTTGTTTTTGTGTTTCATTGCATTATGGCACATTTTTTAATACAAACAGTTGTTGAACTGTAATGCAGCTGGGCTTAATTGTGTGCAATATTCAGAGCAGACACTGTTGGAGAAGAGGCCACTGGTTTAAAGAGCACTCATGCTGTTTATGATGGCTCCGGTAACAGCTGCGTGGAAAGTGACTTGCAACCGAAAACAGATTGACAATAGAAATTATACAGAGGGTAAAGTGTGACCTAAGTGCATGCATGCTTTTAAATTACATGTTTACTTGATCTTGCATTCCCCACGAGTTAGCTATTTTATAATGTTGTTGTTTATCTGTATTTTTTTCTGTCTGCACATACTTTGAGGCTTGAGCCATGCCAGGTGTTTATGAGGGGATTTAAAGGGCTTTGAGGGGCCAAGCAAAGTGCCTGTCAGTGGGTTGGCCTCTGCTGAGCACACAGAACAATATTTGTGTATTCCATTTGCAACTGAAATACTGTGGAAATGTGTGTGAAGGAGGTACACTGATGTAAAAAATATTTGTAAGTGAAATGAAAGTGCTTATATTTGAGGGAGTGCAGTGCATGTTGGGGGCAGTGAAGTGACAGATGTGAGGAAGGGCATTCGGGGAAGAGTGAAAAGAGGATGCTGAAGAGGAAAGAGAGGGGGTTGAAGATGTGCAGATGGACAAGATATGCAGAGAAAAAGAGGATACATATCTAACATAAAGCACACATAATTGAAGGCCAAAACTTCTTCCAAGGCCTCAATGCTATTTAATTCACAGACTCACTATTTTAGAATTTCAGAATTTAAACATTTTTAATGTTAATTATTTATAAAAAATAATTGTTGTTACTCATTTATCTTAAAGAGCTAACACCCAATGACAAAGCCAATCATACTGACAGGCTTTAGGCGTATGTCAGTTGCTGTGCCATTTATCTGGATAAAATGACATCTCAGAGAGAAACCAACATACCAGTCTGATGGCACACTATGGGAATCACAGACATGTATTTGGCATGTTCCTTTATAGGGAGCACCCACTTTTTTCATCTCACTTAAAGGCCTGTCTGCACTTATTTCTATATTACTTGTTACATCCAGCAGCTGTGGGTGCTTCCCGAAGTCTGGTTAGAGCATATTTTCCAAAGTTAATGCTGCATGCAGTGCAAGACACTGGGCAAGCATACATTTTAAAGGGCCAAAGTTGTTGTCATGCAGAACAATTTACATATTACAGTAACTGTTGAACAAATTAATGCAAGAAGATACGGGGCAGTTTTTAATGTGTTTAATATTTCAAGACTATACGTTCCCACTGCTTAATAAGCCTTGCTTTATCGCTGCATTCATTTGCTTTAAAATGCACCATTTGCCAATCTTTTTTACATTTCTTTCTCAGGAGAGGAACTCTCCCTAGACCCCAGGTGTGTCCATTGAACTTGTTCACATCGCTAACTAGTGTTTTCTATTGGAAAGGGTAGAGACAAAGCAGTCTTAGTACCCTAGTCCCCTTCAGATGTCAGACTTGCTTGGCAACCTAGAAATTCTCTGCAATAATGTATGAGTTTTCTTTTATGAATGCCTAGAAGAACTGAATTTCTAGTCCATTTATCACAGAAATAGTGCTGAAAATCGCACCAAAAAGATGCCAATTTTAAAAAAAATTCTTCACGTGGAGAGGGGTTCGGGGGGCCGAACCCCTCTTATTGTTGTTGGCTCGCTCGTTAAGTGCGCACGCATACATTGATTCATTCTGCTTACGCCTCACCAGTTTCAAATTCCACCAGCCGCCTGAACAATTCTGCCACTTTCAGAGCCAGGATTTAGGCAGTTTGCGTGCAGATGCGGTGCCTATTTACTGAGCAAGAGCGGCAGGTTTACTAAGAGAAGATTTGTTCTATTGTTCGGTGTCGTAAACTTCCGAAGCTAGACTACATTTTAAGCAAGTTAAGTTAGCCTGTCTGCCTTTGGTCCACATTCAGCATGTCATTATCTTTTGCCGTACTCATGAATGGTGACTCAAGTCTGCGACAAACCCCATGATATCTACACTTCAAGGTCTGACAGTGGATGTGTGAAATAACCATGTAGCCCATGTTGACATATTTTGATCATGCTGGTTCATCCCGTTTATGACTCAGATTAATGGATATCCCCCAGAATGTAGGGTATTAGTCAGTGTTCACACCTATGTATTAACCACTGAATTGGAGAGGCATTAATTCCAGGTTATTATGAGACATCCTGCCAGGTTGCTCCAGTATCCACTCCTATGCTGAGAGTCCATACAGAGAGGAGGAAAGCTAAGCCTAGCTGATGTCTATTTCCCTTCCAAGGGAAAACACTCTCCCAGCTCAAGTCTGATAATCATAGTTGATTCGCTGTGAGCAGGTATGCAAAGTGCTGAGCCCCAAGAAACTCTAGAGGCAAGTAGGCTACTCCATGCTCTCCTAGTGTAGCGCACAGGATTAGTCTTTAGGTAGTTAAGTTACTAGAAACATTTGAATCACTGTTCATATTATTGCTGCTGTCATAAACATGCATTGGTGCTGTTTTTCTAATTATATTTTGTACAGTTATTACTCATATACTAGGCAACAGGATGTGACTGTTGAAATAAAACACTTTGAAACATATATAGTGTCTTGTCTTAGTGCAGTGCTTGAGTGTGCTAGCCTAAGGAATTCTATTGGGTTTGAATTACCACTTTGTCCCTGACCCTTTTACTGGACCATTATTAAACCAGAAAGCACAGGCAGCAGCCAGTAGGTATGTTCAGTGGGGTTGTGTGGGGCTGCAATAACCTGGACTTCCCCGCTTAATTGATGATGCACTAAACTCAGTCCATTATATCTGACAAGGGGACTAATTCAGTTGAGGAGCGCAGGGGTTGGGATTCAATAAACAAGTTACATGAGCAAGATTACCCCTACGACCATGAATTCAATAAATTCAACTAATAACCAGGTGCTTCAAACAATTCTAATTCTGTGACTCTGTGGGCAAACAAGCAAAAACAATAAATTGAAACTCTTCAAAGCAAATAAATGTACTTTAATACACAAATATTATAAATATGTATATATTCATTATATTCACACTCTCTTTTTTTTATTTGTATTTTTTAACAAAGATCCATCCTAAATTCATCCTAATAAATCTTCTTACAATTTATGTACATTGTTTATAAACTCTCCGTCAATATACAATCAGAGTTGCTTTAAATCTGTACATAGAACACAATTTCTCACATCTTCTTGGTCCTAATTATTATTTACAAAGTACAGTAGCGTATGACGGGAAAATATTATTACATTATTCCACAAACATCTCTCAATACATGGTCCAATGAAAAAATAGACGGGTCAGAGTCCACAATAATATAACGTGTATCACAGTGAACCTCAGTCAGTAAGTTTGCCTACACATTTGGGGGTCGATTCCGATCCTGTTTTTTTTTTTCCCGTACGACTCGTATCCGTATTTTTTTACGTACGAATCGTACAAGTCCCGTACAAACGGTGAAGTACGATTCGTACGTGAAAATTACATACGAATCGCCTCGGTAAAAGTCTATGAGACGTCCCCGGACAGTTTTACATACAAATCGTAAAACTGAAGTCCGAGCGTGCAAGTACGATCCGTACCGCCTGTCCGAAAACACAAGCACATGGAAAAGGCTCCGTACGGAGCGACCTTTGTATGAGCCCTACCCCAAGTACACTTGTGCCCGGGGTACGAGTCGTACGGCCCCCCCCAGCCTCCCACCCCTCCCGCGTACGTCCGCACCGTACCCCCCACCCCCGTATGTACGGCGCGTACCCCCCAACCACCGTATGTACGGTGCGTACCCCCCACCCCCATATGTATGGCGCGTACCCCCCACCCCCGTATGTATGGCGCGTACCCCCACCCACGTATGTTCGCACCGTACCCCAGGCGTACCCCCCACCCGCGTATGTTCGCAACGTACCCAAGGCGTACCCCCCACCCGTGTATGTTCACACCGTACCCCAGGCGTACCCCCACCCGCATATGTTCGCACCGTACCCTAGGCGTACTCCAATCCTCGCGTATGTACGGTGCGGACATACGCGGGTGGGGCGTACGCCTGGGGTACGGTGCGGACATACGCGGGTGGGGGTACGCGCCGTACATACGGGGGGTGGGGGGTACGGGCCATACATATGCCATGTTGGGGTACGCACCGTAAATGATGACACGTGCGATGTGGGTGATGGCGTGTACGTCGCGTAGTGGGCCCCATTTCCTCGTGCATCGCAGCGTACTTAGCTTTTCCGGCACTTTTTGGCTCCCATAAAAATATAGCCGTGCGGAGTGCTGTAGGTACGAATCGTACTTGCTGGTCCGTAAAATGCTGCCTGACTCCGTGCGGACGTCACGTACGCGCTGTCCAGGATCGGAATTGTATGTATTTTTTAGCCGTACGGTGTTTTTTACAGTTCGTACGGAAATGGTATTTCTGTACGAATCGTACTTGCTGATTTGTACGGTGGAATTCCCGGGTACGAGTCGTACGGAGAAAACGCTCCATACGACCATTTGTACCCGGGTTTTACAGGATCGGAATTGGCACCTTAATTTTATCTTCAACCAATTATAGCATGTTGGAACTCTTGACCATGTGCTGGGAAAGAGAATTAAGTGAGGGAAGGGGTTTTTTTGCCGACGCGTTTCGACCTTCAGATGAGTAGGAAGGGCACCCCTGGGTCCAGGCACCCCTGGGTGGGAAAATGAAGCCTTGTAGACCTAAGCCAGAGACCTAGATAGCACAAGATTATGACGCTTGTATCCTCGTTCAGAGAGGACCGGGCTTGGCAGTTTGGGCTATATCGTTTCTATTAGGCAGACTTACATATGGGTCGTCATATCTGAGGTGGAATGGTGCACAAAAAAATTATGAAGTGGGATGCTGCCCAAATAAAGACCAGTGGCTGAGATTAATTCAAGCACCCCACCCAACACTTATATGTTTACTTCATGGAAACATGTCAGGCATTGGTCAGCAGGCGCTAGTGGATCTTTGTGATTACATTTGTCAAGGTTTGGAGCTAAATGATTGGAGGGTGTTCTTATTGTTTGGTGGTCTGGGCTACAGATGCTTGGATGGAGGTGCTAGAAAAAGGTTATCAGTGGATGATCAATCATGTTTTGCTTAGTGAGAGATATCTGTTATCTGTGAAGGCTTTAAAATTTAACAAGCTGTCTTTTGTGTTATCTGTCTAGGATCATGAGTTTAGTGACCCCGGGTTCTGTGGTAAGGTTGGGGTGATGAGCAGATGAAGAGTTTGCTAACCCCATGGATTGTGGTAGGGTTAGCGGTGGTGAGCTGATGTAGCTCGAGGGTAGGTCTGAAAAGAGAAGGATGCTTTTATCATTTTGTAGTAGGAGTTCTAGAAAGAATTTCTTCTTTGGGTTCTGTAGTGCAGTCTAAGGTGCTATGGGATGTTTCCAGGAAATTCCCATGTGTGAAGACTAAATGTTCTCAGTGGAGTTAGTGTGTCTCTTTTGTGGCTGTATATAGGTTTTGGAAAGGCTTGGTAAAAAGATAATGCACAAAATGAGGTGGAGCAGGGCTAAAAAGGGAATCGGGGGTTGTAAGTCAAGAGTCAGAATTTGTTAGCATATGGGAGTACCATTGCATGATTGTCATTAATCAGGTGTGCAGTTTGAAGGAGGTATAAGTGAATGGATTTTCTGGAAGTACCTATAGTAGTGTAATAATCAAATGTAGACAGCAGTCAGTGATGAGAGGTAGTGAAATGTTTAAGGGAGGAAGCAGAAGAGTTTATGTTCATATTATCATTCTTTGCTACTAAAGCACTTTTAGAATTGCTTAGTTGCTTAAATTGCTTTGACAATTGTTTTTAATGTGGGATGCGGCCTGTGCCTCCTCCCTCTTAAGGCATAATTGGTGGATGAAAGCGATTATATTGGGGGGTTATGGGGCCGTTTTTGTAGGGGTAGAGCACTTAAGATTGAAGGTGGCAGAGTTGGTTGTGTCAGAGTTTATGTTGGATAAGGTTCAGGGGGTTGTTGGGTTTGGGTGAGGGTAAGTATTGTGTTGTAACCTGATTGTTTCTTTTTGAGCAATGTCTAGGTTTGCTTTTCCACTGTGTTGGCCTGTTAGGGATGACCTTTTCTAAGGGGAAATGCCATGTTACATGTCTGAGGAGTTAGATTATGAGACAGAAATATTTATATACATATAATAGATTTGAGAGAGGAAGTACGGGTAGTGGGTGTCTGGACCTTTGCTGTGCTTTGCTGCAACAATTGTTGACAAGGTTGTTAGTAGATGCATATGATTGGGCCTACATGTGAGCTAGTGTGGTGATCATGAATGATCTAAGTGTGACTAGTTCAGGTAGGAGCATTTTACCTTTATCCCACTAGCAGGTACACTAACCAATGAGAATTGTCGTATATCTCGAACATGAGGATCAGATTTCCGGTGTGTTACAGGCAAGATTTGTAAAAACCGATAAACAGAGAAGACACTTCAACAATACACCACTGGGCAACAGGTTTTATTCAACTGCAGTTTGTGCCTCTCATTCTGGATGTACTTCACTTGCGCCCCTGTAAGCGGATGAAGGACTATGATGCTCCGCTTGATGTCACATACCTATTTCCCTATCCTTCGTGCATTTTTGGTGTGCCACTTGATATTGATTTGACTATCTACCCCTGAACAGGTCAAAGGGTGTGCAAGAGTAGTCGGATTTCAGGGATCTTTCATTCTATCTAATGTCCAAATCACTGCAGTGAAGTCTTTCACAAATGGTATCTTCTTGATTCAATGTAGAGGTTTCTGCCTCGGTGTTGGTGACAGTGTCCCACTGCCAATGTCATTCTCACTTCAGGCTCTGAATCATTTCCATATGGTGTGCATGCCTTCTTGTGTCTCCATACACAGTGTTGAAGTGAAATGTTATGATCTGTGAAGAATGAGTTACTTACTCTCAGTAACAATCTTTCTGGTAGATATTCTATCTAACCGCAGTTTCTTCACCTTGCGAATATTCCCTAGGGGTCAGACTGGATTTGGAAACTTCAAAACAGCACTCTTGCGTGCTGATAGGTGGCATTGTGCGGCTTTGTGCTCACGTGCAGCTCCAGAAGCGACAAGCGGAGCTGTATATACATGCCACACAGGGGTGCTAATGTCAGTTCCTATTGTAGGCTATCCACGTACTCGTATGCAGAGCCTATTGCACACTGGTAAGACCATTGAGTAGATCACCAAATTGGGATCTTTTTAGATGAAAATAGGAGACCTGTCCACTGAACGGGATGGGGGGGGGGTTGGGAGGGATCTGCAGTTACACAGATTATCCACCAGAAAGATAATTACTGAAGGTAAGTAACCTGTGTTTCTGATGGTTAACTCTAACCGCAGATTCCTCACCTTGTGAATAGATACCATAGAAGTACCTCCCCAGGTGGTAGATATATGAACTGATTTGGACCAAAAAGTCCTACAGGACTGAGCAGGAAAAATTACCTCCTCCGCGGACCTGACTGTCCGAGGCAATAGTGCTTCATGAACATAAGTACCAACACCAATTTAGCCGCCTAACAAATATCCAGGACAGGCACTCCTCATACCAGCACAGTGGTAGCAGGTTTGGTTGTGGTGGTATGAGTCTGCTTCTGAGCCAGTGTATATCTTTATACAGAGAAAAATTTATTGGGAGATCATCCACTTTTGTACTGCCTTGACCTGCTTTGCCGTGGAGAACCCCACAAAGAGTTGATCATCCAAACAATGTTCTTTGGTGCAATCCAAATAAAACATTAGTGCTCTCTTAGGGTCCAAATGATGGAGTCTCTCTTCCTCCTTAGAGGGATGAGAAGGAGCAAAGAATGCCATAAGGGTGCTAGCATGCTCAACATAAAATGGAGTGACCAATTATAGCAGAAAAGAAGGTTGTGTCCTCAAGACCACCTTATCTGGAAAGAATGTAGTATAAGGTGTGTTGACAGAAGAAGCCTGCAGCTAGCTCACATGCCTAGATGATAAATGGCAATGAGAAAGACTGTTTTTAACGTCAAGTGTTTATGGGGAACTGTGCAAAGGCTTAAAAGGGCTGCATATCAAATCAGTGAGACCTAAAGTCCACTGTGGCATTACAAAGGGTTTTGGTGGAAACCAGTGTTACAAACCTTTCAAAGATCTCATCACAGCAGGAAATTTAAATAAAGGTTGATTCCTCTACAATAAAAAAAAGGGAGACAAATAGCTGTTAACCATGCCCAAAGCAAGTCCTTGCTTGGCCAATGACAAAACAAACCACAAACCTTCAGGTCATTTGGTTTGTAATGGGACAGTTTGGAAGGTGCCGCACCAAGCCACAAATTTGTCCAAAGGACTGGTGGACACTAATTTGGTAGTCAGACAGGTCAAGGCCAAGATGACATCAATGTCCTCAGGAGGAAGGTCAGATACAGTCAACTGCTACCACTCCATCTCCACACATGGAGATGCAGATAGTGCAGGCCCAGGTGCAGCACCCTGAAAACAGATGCTCATGCCTAGGTGTTCTTGATACCACACTCTCCTGGCTAAATCTGTTACTGCCAGGATGACTATGACCCAGTCGTTCCTAATCCTCTTCAGGACTCGGGCAGTAGAAGCAGCTACAGGAAGTCATAAAGGAGTCTTGAGCTCCACTCTAAGTAGAATACATCTCTGAAATAGACAGAGCCTCTTTCGGAACTCCAACGCACAAATGTCCTGCCACTGCTCGCTACTGTCAGTGGCAAAAAGACTGAAATAGGATTCCCCCCACTTGGGAAAGTGACCTGCACTACCTCTGGCTTGAACTGCCATTGAAGGGCAGCTAGGTGTCGACATCTGAGTTTATCCACCCTGGCATTCAAAGATTTCGCAACCAGCAAAATTCCCTGACAGTCCAGCCACTTCCAGAGTTGTAGGGCCTCACGGCACAGGACCAATGTTCCCACCCTGCCCTCCTTGTACTACCACATGGCGGTGGTGTTGTCCGGGAGCACCTGCATCAGCCTCTCTCTGATGTGTATGAAGGCTTTCATTGCCAATTAAATTGCCTTTAATTCCAACCAATTGATGTGGAGTTGAGCTTCTGCTGTAGACCAGAGGCCTCTGATCTCCACCTTTACCAGATGTCCTTTCAAACCCAGAAGCCATGAGTCTACCACCACTGTAAAATCTGAGTGGTGTACTCACTGCCACAGACCCAATCACGATCAGCAGCCACCACTGTAGGTCTTTTACAGTCTCCTCCTAAATCTAGCTACAATCACTTGTCCTGGTGTTGTGGTTCCGCTGCAGAGCCCGCATATGCCACCAGTCATATTTCACCAGCCGGATGCAAGAGGCTAACAATCCCAGCAACCTCAGAGTCATCCACACTGAGATCCAGGACAGATGCTGAAAGATTGCTCACATTTCATAGCCGGATGTCATGGACTCTCTGCTCTGTGGGAAAGGCACAAAACCACACCATATACAAAATCGCTCCGATAAAAGAGAGCATCTGTGAGGATTTGGGTGGGACTTTGGCACGTTGATAGTGAACCCCAACTTGAGATTTGCCGTTGCCTGGGGTGAACCTGCCTTCAACAGCCAGTCGTTGAGGTAGGGGAAGACTGGTACTCCCAAACTCTGAAGGCGTACTGTGACCACCATCATCACTTTAGTGAACACCTGAGGGGCAGTGGTGAGGCCAAAAAGGAGCACTGTGATCTGAAAATGCTCCTGGCACTCCACAGGTAGGGTTTGTGGGCCTGAAGGACAGGGGTATAGAAATAAGCGTCCTGCAGGTCCCAAGCCAAAACCAGTCTCCTGGGTCTAGGGCCAACAGGACTTGGGCCATCATACACATCTTGAATTTGTCCTTCTGCAGTGACGTTGAGAGGGCCAGTATCCACTCTTCTTCATGGTGTGTACTCCCTAGCTTCTAATATCACAGCATCAAAAGGGAGGATGAGATGGCACTAAAGCGTGCAGCTTGTTTTTGAAATGTCGCTTTTTTCTAATGTGTCCAACCTCAAGTTTACCATGGGCAATGAAAGAATGCCAGCAAGCATACAGAACAAATTATGTATGTTATTTCCATAGAGTATAATTAGTATATAACCAAAAATAATTCAGGTATGTGGAATTCCTATAGCCCAACGCCCAGGACATATTGTGTGGGGTCAAGGGCAACAAGTTTTCATGTGTATTTTGTCCTTGGGACAAGTAGAGAACAAAATAGGTCCCTAACAACAGTGATGGGTAATCTCACGCTTAAACAATGCTGATGGTCAGAGAGCTACCAATTTGAGAAGACATTACAATTAAACAGTATCATAAAGTCAACATTACAATTAATTTTTTTTTAAAGGAATTCAAAAAGATCAAATACAAAAGGTCATATATTGGCATTGGGTATTTATTAAATACAATTATATATACAATATCATATAAAAACATTTCATTAAAAAATAAATCATTATGAGAGAACAGTTGTCGAGGCAGCGTTTCGGTGAGTACGTGAATAAACACCTTCTTCAGGACAGTTTTCTAACCACAGTGAAGATGATGTTAGACTTCAATTTGACTAAACCACACTCCCACTCTGACAGGGTGGTGGTGGACTCCCCGAACACACTGTGGTAGCTTGGCTCGAGTGGTCAGGAAACAGGCGCAGTGCTAAGCATACAATATACCCATACAAGAACCATGCGTGCATCCGTTCCAAAAACGACTCTACACCGTAAAAATTATGAAAATATTCTTTCTTTATCTTTTTCTCTTAGTTGCTGATTGGAAAAATAAATAGGTCAATCACAATATACAAATTTCAATTAGTGCAGGTCAAATAAATATTGGCTGTTTGATGAAATAAATAGGGGTGATCATAAATAACAGGGCATAAATACAAGTGCAATATATACAGACAATTAAATACTTTGAGGCAATAAATACTGTACCAATAAATATTGTACACCAACAAGTCCTGTGGACCTATAAATATAGTGCAGCAATAAATAGGTAAAAACTCAATAAATACAGTATCCCCAATAAATAATTAAAAGTATACCGCAACCCTCATATAATCAGATGACACTTCAATTCTTAAGGGCTGATATGGCCCAGGCACAGCTTGTAGGGTTGTGGAAGGCTTGAGGGGGGCTACTCCCTGGCTGGGACAAGGCTGAGGCCTAATCTGAGGTAGATCCAAGGGGGGTATACCAGTGCCCTGGCTTTCTCTCTCCACACAACCTCTCTAGGTTAGTCCCAGTTCACCCCAGGCACAGTCAGGTGGGTTTCAGCACCTCCCTAGCCCCTTAGAGCAGTCTCTCAGGTCTCCACAGGGCCTTAGGCGCCCTCTACTCCACTTACTGCCCTTTTTCTGATGTTCCGACGCCGCTGGAGTCGTGTCGACGCCGTGAGGCGGTTCCGGTTCGGTCTCGGCGGCCTCGGCACAATGTCAGTTCTTTGACGACGCCGGCAGGCGGTTCCGGTCCGATGTCGGTGGCCTCGGTTCGATCTCGACCTCCGATTCGACGGCGTCGGGCAGTCTCTTCACGATGTCGACTTCGGGCGGCTCCGGTCCGATGGCGCTCTCGGCTCCGATGACGTCGGCCGGCCTGGCCTCGATGTCGACTTCCGGCGACTCCGGGGTGCGATCCTCACCCCCGACCTCCGGTGCTCCTCCTCACAGGCTCCGGGCGACTCCGGAGTGCGATCCTCACTCCCGACCTCCGGTGCTCCTCTACCTCGGTCTCCAACGACTCCGGAGGGCGGACTTCACTCCTCCGATGACGCCGCTCGCTCGACCTCGGTTCACTTCCTCCTCGACCTCTGGTATTCCTCACGACCTCCGTCGGCGCCCTCTCACGACCTCAGGCGGCTCCGGGTACGACGTCTGCTACTTCAGTCAGCGCCGCTTCTCCACCTCGGGCTCCAGGTCTTCAGGCTACTCGACGCCGGACTCCAGGGAAACCAGTTCTCAGGTCAGAATCTTGCTGTTTTCTTGGTTCTAAGGCCTGTTCCTGCTGTCCAGGTCCTTAGGATAAGTTTCTTCTGTCTTCTTCCCACACAGGGCTATAGGCTGGGATCCATCAGTAGGGACAAGTATCAAGGGTGGGTTTATGGACCCCACTCCAGGCACAAGTTTCCACCCCTGCTGCTTCACTCCTTCCTCCTTCACGGTTGTGCTCCTCTCTCTTCACCAGTCAGGTGCCAACTGCCAGCTCCAACTGCCAACTGCCTCTCTTATCCTCCCAACATTCTAAACCGCCTCCAACGGTCACAGGGTTCTGGAATCTCCTGGAATGTTCTGGAAGGTGCTGGTAGGTTCCAGTGGATGCTGGTGATGTCACAGGTGGCCACCATTTTGTGCTTCAGGCCCTCAGACAGAAGTTTCAGGGGTAGCTAAAATGGTTCCCTGAATCTGTAGCAACACTAAAAAGTCTGGTGGTTCCCAAAAAGGAAAAATTCACACAGGGTTTGAGGCAAAAGTGGGACAAAATAAATAATGATGAGGAGGGACCACCCAAAGGGCTGACAGGTCTAACACGCGTCCCCCCCAGCTGAAAGTGGGGAGAGCTACCCAACCCCTTGGGAGTTCTCATCACTAAGGCGGAAATACCTTGAGAGACCGTCTGCATTGGCGTGGTCCACTCCAGGCCGATGTTCCACCTGAAAGTCCATCCCCTGTAGGGAAATAGACCACCTCAACAACTTGGGATTCTCCCCCTTCATCTGCATCAGCCAGCGAAGGGGTCTGTGGTCGGTCTGAACCAGGAAGTGCGATCCAAACAGGTATGGCCGCAACTTCTTCAGAGCCCATACCACTGCAAAGGCTTCACGCTCTATTGCACTCCACTTCTGTTCCCTGGGAAGTAGTCTCCGGGATAGGAAGACCACGGGTTGATCCAGACCCTCTTCGTTGAGTTGCGATAACACTGCCCCAATGCCATGTTCTGATGCATCTGTCTGGACAATGAACTTCTTGGAAAAGTCTGGGGCCCTTAAGACCGGGGCCTCGCACATGGCTTTCTTCAATCTCTCAAAGGCTTGCTGACAAGCCTCCGTCCAGACTACCCGTCGAGGTTGTTTCTTGGACGTGAGCTCCGTGAGAGGGGCTACGATGGTACCGTACCCCTTCACGAAGCGGCGATAATATCCCGTGAGGCCCAAAAATGCTCGGACCTCAGTCTGTGTCTTGGGGGGTTCCCAGGCCATGATGGCCTCGATCTTCGCCTGGAGGGGTTGCACCGCTCCCCTACCCACCAAGTGTCCAAGGTACACTACCGACCCCTGCCCGATCTGGCACTTGCTGGCCTTGATCGTCAATCCAGCTTGTCTCAGGGCCTGGAGAACAGCTTGCAGGTGACGCAAGTGATCCTCCCAGCTGTTACTGAAGACGGCTATGTCATCCAGATAAGCAGCAGAGAAACTCTCCATTCCGGTGAGGATCTGGTTTACCAGGCGCTGAAACGTGGCAGGTGCGTTCTTGAGCCCAAAGGGCATCACACAGAACTGGTAGTGGCCATTGGGCGTGGAGAAGGCTGACCTTTCCCTTGCTCCATCAGTCAACGAGATCTGCCAGTACCCTGAAGTAAGGTCAAAGGTACTTAGATATTGGGCAGCTCCCAGCCGGTCAATCAATTCATCCGCCCTAGGGATCGGATGTGCATCAGTCTTTGTCACTGAATTCAGTCCCCGGTAGTCCACACAGAACCTCAGTTCTGGTTGGGCACCCGGTGGTGCAGCTTTCGGTACTAACACCACCGGACTAGACCAGGGGCTGCTAGAAGGTTCAATCACTCCTAGCTCCAGCATCTTAGTGACTTCACTATGAATGCTGGCCTTCACCTTGTCTGACATCCGGTAGATCTTGGACTTCACAGGTGGGCTGTCCCCTGTGTCCACGTCATGGACGCACAGGTGAGTCCTACCCGGGACAAGGGAGAACAACGAAGAGTACTGCCCCAGGACCTGGCGACAGTCCTCCTGCTGTTCAGGAGTTAGAGATGGGGAGAGAATCACTCCCTCCACCGACCCATCCTTTTCCTGAGACGCAAACAGATCAGGGAGAGGCTCGCTTTCCACGTCCTCTCCTCCGTCAGTCACCATCATCAAGATGACTTCGGGCCTCTCGTGGTGGGGTTTGAGGCGGTTGGCATGCAGCACCCGCAGGGGCTGACGAGGGGTCTTCAGGTCCACCAAGTAGGTAGCCTTACCCTTCTTCTCCAACACCTCAAAGGGTCCTGACCAGCGATCCTGGAGGGCACTAAGCTCTCCGGGTTCGATCACCCACACCTTCTGGCCAGGCTCCAACTCCACCGGGTGAGCGTTGTGGTCATACCACGCCTTCATCACTGCTTGGCTGGCTTCCAGGTTGTCAGAAGCTTGCTTCCACAACTTAGCCATTTGGCTCCGGAAGGCCAGCATGTAGCTCACCACATCCTGGGGGAGCTTTCTGGGAGTTCTTTCCCATCCGTCTCTCACCAGGTTAAGAGGTCCACGTACAGGGTGCCCATACAGAAGCTCGAAGGGGCTGAAGCCCACTCCCTTCTGTGGCACTTCCCTGTATGAAAAGAGTAAACAGGGTAGGAGGACGTCCCATTTCCTCCGCAGGCTTTCAGGCAGACTTCTGATCATGCCTTTTAAGGTTTTGTTAAACCTTTCCACCAGACCATTTGTCTGGGGGTGGTAAGGAGTGGTGAACCGGTATGTCACTCCACACTCCTTCCACATTGCCCGCATATATGCTGACATGAAGTTGGTCCCCCTGTCGGACACAACTTCCTTGGGAAAACCCACTCGGGTAAAGATTCCCATCAGGGCCCTAGCCACAACAGGTGCTGTTATGGTCCTCAGAGGTATTGCCTCTGGGTACCGTGTGGCATGATCCACCAGAACCAGGATAAACCTGTGAACAGCTGTAGTCGGTGGATCTAATGGACCCACAATGTCGATGCCCACCCTTTCAAAGGGGGTGCTAACGACAGGAAGTGGTTCCAGGGGAGCTTTCAGCTTCACCCCTGTTTTCCCACTGGCTTGGCAAGACACACATGTCCGGCAGTAGGTATCGGACGACACTTTCATCTGAGGCCAATAAAAGTGTGGGACAAGACGGGCGAAGGTCTTGTCTTGCCCCAGGTGTCCTGCCAATGGTATCTCGTGAGCCAACTCCAGAAGGAAGGCTCGATAACGTTGAGGAACTACCAAGGCTCGTGACGATCCATGTAGGGGTGCCTTGGGTTCACTGTAGAGGAGGCCATCCTCCCAGTAAACACTGTAGTTCCCTTCAACGTTCCCTGCTGCCTGGGCTTCGGCCTGTCGCCTCAGCCCCTCAAGGGTAGGGCACTCCCTCTGGCCCTGGCAGAATTCCTCCCTGGACGGGCCTCCCTCCACGTGCCACTCGGCCGGGATGGGTAGGTCCTCCAGGTTGGTAACGTCCCCCTCCGCAGACTCCTGGTCCACCACCTCCGGTGGCCTATCCGTCCTACGGGGTGGAGACGCCGAGGCAGGCTCCTCCTGTCCTCGGTTCTTCCCTTGACTGGCAGCTGGCTGGGCCTTTGTTCCAGGCTCCAGCCGGAATGAACTCCCTCTTCGGGTAGTCTCGGACCTTGTGCTAACACAGGCCCAGTCAGGTGTACCCAGCATCTCGGTGTGAGTCCGGTATTCCACCTCCTTCCAAGCGTTGTGCTCCATGTCATTGCCCAGCAGACAATCGACTGGCACGGCAGGGCTTACGGCAACTCGAAGTGAACCTGCAACCCCCCCCCATTCAAAGGGAACCTCGGCCACGGGATAGTGACCTGTTCTGCCGTCAGCCATCGCGGCTGGGTGGAGTACATCGGGAATTACCTGCTCTGGAGTCACCAGCTGGCTACGCACCATAGTCATACTGGCTCCTGTGTCTCTCAGAGCCTCCCCTCTTTGGCCGTTGATGGTGATCCACTGCCCATACTTTGCGGTATTTGCGGGCACCTGGATCTTAGGAACCATCTCCCGTTCTCCCAGGGACACTAGAGTGACACCCGCCCACTCCCTTCCCTTAGTTAAGGGCATCTCCTCCCCGAGCACTACACTAGCTACTCCGGGGGGCTTTCCTCCAGTGGGAGGGGGTGATCGTTTCTGACACTTCGGATCTCCTTTATAGTGTCCAACGCCACCGCACTCATAGCAATGGACAACCCTTGGCTGCTGACTCTGGCCAGGATTAGGGTTTCTGGGTGGGTTAGCCTTAGAGGTGAATCCTGTTCCCTTCCCTTGGAAGTTATTTTGGGGGCCTTTGGAGAACTCCTTTTTCTTTTCCCCTCCCTCTTTCTTCTGGGGGGCGCCCTGTCCGGCCTTTTGAGTATCCCCTCCAGTCCCCCTTGTGGACACCCGGGTACTAGCCCAAATGTCCGCCTCCTCAGCAAGCTTCCGGGGGCTGGTCAGCTTGCTATCCACCAGGTGTTGCCGCAGTTCAGGGAAACATTTCTCGAGTAGGTGTTCCTTCAGTACTAGGTCAAACAGCTCCTCGTAGTTCCTTACTTCACTGCCCTGAATCCAACCTTCCAGTGCCTTCTTTGCATAGTCCAGGAAGTCCACCCAATTCTGTGTGCCCAGTTTGTGACTACCCCTGAACTTCTGTCTGTACTTTTCAGGTGTTAGTCCAAACTTTCTGAGGAGCGCCAGTTTCATGGCGGGGTAGTGGGTCTGCTCATCCTCTTCGAGGGCCAATAAAGCATCCCTACCAGCTGGAGGCATGTACTTATACAATCCCCCTCCCCAGTACTTCACTGGAACCCCATGGGCCCTCAACGAGACCTCATAGGCTGCTAGCCACTTGGCGATGTCATCACCCACCCCATAGCTAGCTACTATGTCCTTTGGCAGGTAAGGTTTGGGTTCCCTGGTGGACTCTTGGATTTGGCTGCCACCATTAGGAACAGTTGGTGCCCCAATTCTTAGGATCTGAAGCTCTATCTCTTTCAGTCTTATCTCATGAGCCATCCTCTCTTTCTCCGTCTCATGAGCCAACCTCTGTTCCTCCTTCTCCTTCTCCAGCTTTGCTAAATCCCATGTGAGCTGTCTTTTCTCTCTCCGATCTGCTAACTCCACTTCGGATAAGCCCCCACTAGAGACAGTGCTGCCCTTCCTAGAAAGTGTCCTGGGCCCTGCTGACAGGTTCCCCACCTCAGGTTGGTACATCTCAGCCCCCTCGGGGTCAGGCTCTCCATCCCTGTCTTCCTCCTCAGCCTTGCTTTCTTGGCGTGCCTCCCCCCAAGCCCTTAAGCTGGTTTGGAGTGCACCCTTCTTTGCTCCTGGGGGACAGTACACCCCCTCCCGCTGGCAAAACTCCCTGAGTTGGGCCACAGTGTACGTTTCTAGATTTTCTAGTACAAACTCCATCTCGCCCACTCAGGTTAGAGGACAGGTTTTGTGCAGTAACAATGCAGGGGGGTACCTTTAATAATACCTCCTCCCACCACCAGAGTAAATTTGGAAAAAACAAAATCCCACAATTAGGAAGGCCGCTTTGAGAAAACTCCCGGTGTAGGCCTATGGACTACCCACAGTTATTGTTGAGTATATGTAGGCACAGCTCGATCCCACCACTGAACACCAATTTATGTTGGAAAACCACACTCCCACTCTGACAGGGTGGTGGTGGACTCCCCGAACACACTGTGGTAGCTTGGCTCGAGTGGTCAGGAAACAGGCGCAGTGCTAAGCATACAATATACCCATACAAGAACCATGCGTGCATCCGTTCCAAAAACGACTCTACACCGTAAAAATTATGAAAATATTCTTTCTTTATCTTTTTCTCTTAGTTGCTGATTGGAAAAATAAATAGGTCAATCACAATATACAAATTTCAATTAGTGCAGGTCAAATAAATATTGGCTGTTTGATGAAATAAATAGGGGTGATCATAAATAACAGGGCATAAATACAAGTGCAATATATACAGACAATTAAATACTTTGAGGCAATAAATACTGTACCAATAAATATTGTACACCAACAAGTCCTGTGGACCTATAAATATAGTGCAGCAATAAATAGGTAAAAACTCAATAAATACAGTATCCCCAATAAATAATTAAAAGTATACCGCAACCCTCATATAATCAGATGACACTTCAATTCTTAAGGGCTGATATGGCCCAGGCACAGCTTGTAGGGTTGTGGAAGGCTTGAGGGGGGCTACTCCCTGGCTGGGACAAGGCTGAGGCCTAATCTGAGGTAGATCCAAGGGGGGTATACCAGTGCCCTGGCTTTCTCTCTCCACACAACCTCTCTAGGTTAGTCCCAGTTCACCCCAGGCACAGTCAGGTGGGTTTCAGCACCTCCCTAGCCCCTTAGAGCAGTCTCTCAGGTCTCCACAGGGCCTTAGGCGCCCTCTACTCCACTTACTGCCCTTTTTCTGATGTTCCGACGCCGCTGGAGTCGTGTCGACGCCGTGAGGCGGTTCCGGTTCGGTCTCGGCGGCCTCGGCACAATGTCAGTTCTTTGACGACGCCGGCAGGCGGTTCCGGTCCGATGTCGGTGGCCTCGGTTCGATCTCGACCTCCGATTCGACGGCGTCGGGCAGTCTCTTCACGATGTCGACTTCGGGCGGCTCCGGTCCGATGGCGCTCTCGGCTCCGATGACGTCGGCCGGCCTGGCCTCGATGTCGACTTCCGGCGACTCCGGGGTGCGATCCTCACCCCCGACCTCCGGTGCTCCTCCTCACAGGCTCCGGGCGACTCCGGAGTGCGATCCTCACTCCCGACCTCCGGTGCTCCTCTACCTCGGTCTCCAACGACTCCGGAGGGCGGACTTCACTCCTCCGATGACGCCGCTCGCTCGACCTCGGTTCACTTCCTCCTCGACCTCTGGTATTCCTCACGACCTCCGTCGGCGCCCTCTCACGACCTCAGGCGGCTCCGGGTACGACGTCTGCTACTTCAGTCAGCGCCGCTTCTCCACCTCGGGCTCCAGGTCTTCAGGCTACTCGACGCCGGACTCCAGGGAAACCAGTTCTCAGGTCAGAATCTTGCTGTTTTCTTGGTTCTAAGGCCTGTTCCTGCTGTCCAGGTCCTTAGGATAAGTTTCTTCTGTCTTCTTCCCACACAGGGCTATAGGCTGGGATCCATCAGTAGGGACAAGTATCAAGGGTGGGTTTATGGACCCCACTCCAGGCACAAGTTTCCACCCCTGCTGCTTCACTCCTTCCTCCTTCACGGTTGTGCTCCTCTCTCTTCACCAGTCAGGTGCCAACTGCCAGCTCCAACTGCCAACTGCCTCTCTTATCCTCCCAACATTCTAAACCGCCTCCAACGGTCACAGGGTTCTGGAATCTCCTGGAATGTTCTGGAAGGTGCTGGTAGGTTCCAGTGGATGCTGGTGATGTCACAGGTGGCCACCATTTTGTGCTTCAGGCCCTCAGACAGAAGTTTCAGGGGTAGCTAAAATGGTTCCCTGAATCTGTAGCAACACTAAAAAGTCTGGTGGTTCCCAAAAAGGAAAAATTCACACAGGGTTTGAGGCAAAAGTGGGACAAAATAAATAATGATGAGGAGGGACCACCCAAAGGGCTGACAGGTCTAACAAACACCTTCTTCAGGACAGTTTTCTAACCACAGTGAAGATGATGTTAGACTTCAATTTGACTAACACATCTGGCGATTAAGACCATTATGATTTAAAATCTTGAAGAGAGAGAGGAATGTCGATCTCCTCTTCGATTAAAAACCTTGTGATTCAAGGTATTCACGTTGCAGGTATGTATACTGGTGCCACCGTTGGTTAATAATGTAGGGATACGAAGAAATTGGAGCTAAAGAACGCCAACCGTTGTATGCTGATTGGCGTGCTCAGTTTAGGCTGATGTGCCAGGGTTTTTAAATAATATCACGGATGAATTAATACACGTCCGCTTGGGCTGGCCCCTGATTTGCCACCTGTTAAGGATGTATTTTTAATGAAATGTTTTTATATGATATTGTATATATAATTGTATTAAATAAATACCCAATGCCAATATATGACCTTTTGTTTTTGATCTTTTTGAATTCCTTTAAAAAAAAAATATTGTAATGTTGACTTTATGATACTGTTTAATTGTAATGTCTCCTCAAATTGGTAGCTCTCTGACCATCAGCATTGTTTAAGCCTGTGATTAACCATCACTGTTGTTAGGGACCTATTTTGTTCTTGACATGCTCCCCCTGTCCCAGATTAGATCATAAGGGGACCTCCCTTGTCTTTTCCTTACTTGGGACAAGTAGGCCCGACCCCCTAGAGCACAAACCCTTTGGCTGCCAGTTTGCAGTACCATATTATGGATCAGGGACGGGCACTGCCTCCAGTAAGGTAATATTTTGGTAATATTTTTGTCCATATGTTAATGCTATGTTAAAAATGTTATGTTAACATTTTTTATAAAGCGCACGTACACCGGATTGGTTTCATGGTGCTAGTCTGAGAGGTGCCGAAGCCCAGGGGACTTATTCGTAGGCTTGAGTAAACAGCCAGGTGTTGAGGAGCTTCCTGAAACTCAGGAGGTCAGTGCAGGATCGAATTTTGAAGGGGAGAGAATTCCAATATCTTGGAGCTAAGGCGGCAAACCTAGCGCCACCCAGACGCTTCAGTTTAAAAGAGGGAGTTGACAGAAGGTGATTGGTGGCCGAGCGTAAATTGCGCAAGGGTAAATGCTTTTGGATAAGGCTGTCCACAAATTTAGGGCTCCTTCCGTTCAGAGACTTGAAGATGACACGGCATACCTTAAAGGCGCATCGCTGTGTGATAGGGAGCCAGTGCAGCTTCCTCATGAGGGGGGTAACATGTTGGTGCCTAGGTTGCTGGAAAATCAGTCTTGCTGTCTGGTTCTGTACCAGTTGCAGACGTTGGACTAATTAAATGGGATGCCGAAGTCTAGGGAATTGGTGTAATCAATATGGGACATAACCATGGCAAGAATCACCTGAATCAGGGCTTCCTGAGTGAGAAATCTTCTGATCTTTTTTATTTTCCCCAGCTGGTAGAAGCAATTTGATATTACTGATCCTATGTGGGACTTCAGGGTGAGATCACAATTAATTGTTACTCCAATAATTTTGTCTGAGGCAGATGGGGAGTGGGATTGACCCCATTCTGTTGGCCAAAAGTGTGAGCTCCAAGTATTATAGTTGCCCCCAGTGGCGTAGCTAGAGCTTGTGGCGCCCGGGGCTATCCCTCAGATTGCCGGCCCCCCCCAGGGGGGGGCATGCACTTCAAAGAGGTCCGAGAGACACGTAGTATCGCCGCTAATAGTTACCTTGATCAGGCAAGTTACATGCACATACATGACACGGTCCACGGCTACACAGTTGAATACACCGGTGACTGGCAGTACAAAAGAGAACACACAGTCCCTGGGACCATTGCCTGCCCTTGCGGTCGCAAAACATTTGTACACCACTGAATCATTATAGGTACCTGGAACCCCCCACTGAGTCATTATTGGAAGCCGGGAACCCCAGGCTTAACATTTTTGATGATTTGAACTGCTAAACAATACACAAAAAATACAGAAGCAAGCATTCATCAAACAAATACATAAACAATGACATATTTGATTTAATTCACAAATATATACATTTTTTTTTATTTTAATGGTAAGGTTGGAGCTTTTCTAAATTCAATTGAGGTCCCTCATTGTCCTACCTATGTTCTGTTTGATGCACCTGCACTGCTCCCACGAATCAACCTGAGGACTCTAACTTAATTTTTAGCCTTCAATTTCAAATTCATTCACATTTACAGAACATTTAAAAATGTTCAATTTAATTCTTTAATTATATCAATTTTATTAATCTGTCAATAGTATTTAATTTTCTAAGCAGTCTTGTACCCTTTGTAGACCCTCAGGGGTCCCCCGACCACAGGCTAAGAACCACTGCTAGATACACAGCACTATTTCCTTTATTGCTCCCTTATAGGGTGGCAAGGCAACCAGGTGTGCCACCTACTTGTACTTAAACTGCACCAAATGTCCAATTCTGGACTCAGCTTTAGAAATTCAAGGTTAGTCCATTCAGTTAAATTGAAGCAATACAAGTCTACAGTGATAACATGTGTCGCTTAAATAAAAGAACAGTACTGAAAATATAAAGTTCCAGACAGACAGAACCACCTGATAACCTTTAAAACAGACCTCTACAGCTGGCATTAGCCTAATGATTCTAACATTCATGAGTGACAAACTCAACCAGTCTTTGCTTTAAAAAAAAATTTTTTTAGTGTTTTCCAAGCGTTCTCTTTGCCGCGCCTCTCTCAAACACAGACTGTTACTGTGTTCTTAAATTTTAAAATCTTTTGAAATAAATAACTTAATTTGAAATGGCGTTTTTGCATTTAATGTGTAATAATAATATGTATTTCTTTAGTTGTGGCCATGAATGAAATAAAGTGCGACTTCACTGGAAGCATGTTAACATGAACTCTGTTTCCAGTCCAATGGTGCATTCTGGGTGCTGTAGTCTTGGATCTGCTATGACTGATCTAATTCGTATAATGCAGCGTATAGCAATGACGTGCACTTTAGAAGCTCTGGACAGGAAACATTGTATGTGATAACACGAGGCTAGGAGGCCACCCGGGGCCTGGGGCAGCAAAACTACAAGTTATGGAATAATGCATAATGCAATTGGCTAAAACGCGAAGCTCGGCTAAACTTTTCAGGCATAGGCTTGCTAAAGGGATAGTTTCTGACCGCTTTGATGTCGTGTTTCCCAAGACCTTATAAATCACACGATGCCCTTGTTTGTTTTAGGAACGCGCAGGAAAGGAATCATGGTGTATTTTAGGTCCGTGGTGGAAGTTACTTATGGATTACAAAGGATTTTTCTGCCGCTGCTTATTAAACGCCGGTGCGAATTCCATTTGACAAGTTCCACTTTTTTTGTGTGTATTTCTTTTATAGGCCCCGTTTATACCAAATGATTATTTGAAACAAATTGTTCTTCAAAGAAGTAAACTCCCTGATACCGATGGCATATTAAAAATGTTTATTCTCAGCAAACGACGCCCTTACATTTCGGGGTGTCATCTTTTTCAAACCATCAGCTATCGCGTTGCAGTTCACTGGATTTCAGAACATTTCTTCCCGCGTGAATTTCATGTCTCGAGGGGATCTGTCCAACCCTAAAAAACATAGTGCCTGGAACTGCCTGCGAGGGAGGGTAGGGAAGTCGCCTACTCTGTCCCTGGATTATTTTTTCTATATCCAGCGGATCATTAATCACCAGCGTTATTGGGGCATCTTTTATTGTCTTATTATTGTCCTGCATCGGCCATGATAATGATAAAAACTATTTAAATAAAGCGCACACGAAGTACGTGTCCTGCTGTACCTGCGCATTTTTTTTTAAAGAAAAGAAACACATTCGCTTACCTACTACTGCACTAAAACAAATTATCCACGGAGTCGGACGCAGCAGAGCAGACTGCTCCAGGCCACAAGGTCCTCACGAGAGTGCGTAGTGGTGAAGCGCGTGATGCGTCACCGCTACGTTCTCATCGCGAGGGCTGGGCAAAAATGTAGCCCAGGGCCGTCATTGGTAGCGCTGGCGCGCGCTCTCCAATATTGACGGCCCTGGAGCAGGCTGGGATGGGACCAGTATACGAGGGCGGCGCCGCGCGGGCAGATTAACTTTCATCAATCATCATGGTGGCAATTGCAGCAGCAGGCGCTGACGCACTGGCGCACTCAGCACTACAACCAAGTAGGTCAGTGCGCACAGTGCGCAGCGCGCTGCATGCACTCAAACGGGGCCGCCCAGCCGCGCGCGCCGTTGCGGCTGCGGCGGACTTTATAATTTATTTAGTGACACTGTGTCCCTAAATAAATTATAAAGGCCGCCGCAGCCGCCCTAAATATAGTGCCGCCTGGGGCGGTCCGCCCCCACCGCCCCCCCCTAGCTACGCGCCTGCCCAGTTAGGACTAGCTCAGTTTTATCCGTATTGAGTTTTAAGTGATTGCTGTTCATCCATTCGCTGATAAATAGCATGGTGGTCTGAAAGTTGTGGACAGAGTCAGGGGAGTTGCCGATGGGGAATATTAGTTGGAAGTCATCATGGGGAATATTAGTTGGAAGTCATCAGCGTAATTTAGGGTACAGACTTTCCTCTCTTTCAAGGCTCAAATCAATGGGAGAAGATAAAGATTGAACAGGAGGGGGGAAAGTGATGAGCCCTGCGGAACTCCACATGTGGTCCTAATCTTTGGAGCAGTGAACTGAGCACTTTGAACCGACTGAAAGCGGTTTTCCAAGAAGGAAAATGCTGTTCATACTTGTATTTATGGTTCATCAATTGAAAGCCTTTATTATTAGGGTGAGCGCTTTAAGTAAATGTTGTAAGCTCTGACTGCACTACTGACAGCGGTTCCAGTATAAAAATGTGTACACACGTTTTCAAAGTTTAGCAATATGAGGCTATGTATAATCCTCCCGAAATGCTCTCTGGTTTGATGCAAATATTTGCAGAAGCTTGACAGCAAGATTGAGGATTCTTTGCTTTCAAAATAAAATGTTCACAAAAAAATTAAAGCAAGAAAAATACATTTGGCTAAACTACTGTAGAATTTCAGGTACCATTTCTTTGCAGCATCATTTAGTAACATATGTTGAGGCATGCTAGTATTTCCCAAAAATATTCATAATGGAAAATCAGTGTAACCAGTTTCAATAGGATAATGGAAAACAAAAATAAACAAGCATTGGCAAACCCAGTAGATCTGAAATTGGTGGTCAGGTTTTTAGTTTTGTCAATGTGTGACTTGTTTTTTCATGGTTTTTGTAAATCCTTATTGGCGTGGGAGATGCCAGGCCCTTACCATCATAACAAGCATTGGCAAAAGCAAAAATTGTTTTTTGGTCTCAAAAACCACACACTGCCACAGTAGTTACTGGCACTAAACAAAACTACTTAGTGTGCCAATATGCTCCTTGTGAAAGTGCACAATGCTGTCACTCACAGTGAAGCCAGCCGATACAGAGAAAGAGAGAGAGAATTTTAATAAATACACAAGGTCACGGTCAACGCCAGACCACATTAGGGGCCCAAATACTAAAGAAAGTCTCAAAAGTGCGTCCATGGTATAAAAGTGCAGCTATATGGCTTTCGTGAATTCCCACAAATTTACAGAAGTAGGACAAGAAATAGTACTCCTAGAAAATATTTGTGCATTTTAGCATGATCAAATATGCATGTGTAGATTTGCTCATGCGAAAATCTGAGTGTTTGAAAGTTCACTTTCCCTCCAACCACTTTTTTCCGCGACTGGAAGAAGGTTTACGTCTGGCATTGTCAGGAGTAAATTTCCAACATTTCTCAGTATGTGAAAAGATTGGAGAAGAGTTGTTGAAAACCCTTAAACCATGCAAGTTAGTATGTTTGCACAGACTCAAAAGGGCATTCTAACCCTGGAACTATTGCTTACCACTACCTTCAGCCCCAGTATGTAGGGGATTGCAAGCATTCAAACACTTCTGTGATATGAGCCCTGGCATAATCAGAGAGGCTATATCAGAGCTCTTATATAATGAGATTGCTGCCATAATTTGTCACTGCACTACATGGCACCAAAGGGGCAATTGGATTTTGTTACAGGACAAGTAGATTTATGAAACAACCTGCCCCATGGACAAGTAGATATTTGATTAAATTCCACACCCCTGAATGATGTTTGGAAAATGCATAAATATCTATAACCTATAACATCTACAAACACGATTATAACTTGTAGCTCAAAATATGACATTAGTTGAGAGTTACAAAATAAGCTCTTGGGACAGTATATCATTAACGGTTTCAAAAGCTATCTCATGCAACATAAATCCTCACAATGGCCTTTTAGCAGATTCATTTTATTATTCAGTATTTTCATTAAACAAAAAACAAAACTGAGCACATGTAGTTGTAATATGTTAGCCAATAACATTACACACAGTATAAAACAGGTATGCTGCTGGAGCACTGTTATCATTCAGCAAAGCTATATGAGCAAATGGCGTCATGTGTTTATATATCATTGATTACCCGAATTATAAATCTATTAGCCTCTTTTGATTCGTAAGAATTTTCTAAATCAGGTTGAATTGGTCAAGTCTACATTGCCTTAACTGTTGATGAGGTTTACTTCACCAAATAAGGTTTGTCTTTGTATTTTAGGCAAACTCTGAAAAACATATTAGAAAATTAATTTGCAGAAACATAATCTGCATCAGAACTTTACTGTAGCCTAAGATTAATGTTACACTGGCAAGAGATGCGTCAGTGCTTTAGCAGTTCTTGGAAGTAGACAGAGTGCATGTGGTAAGCAGCCATCCAGCTGGACCGCTTACAGAAGTTTCTGTAGTAGGGGTTGGAGGCCGCAGAATAGTAATCCTGCCACGCCTGGTAATAGGACCTCCAGTAATCTTCATAAGCTTGCCTTTCATATGGCGGGAAGCCGGGGTTTCTAGGCTCCAATGTAGCTGAAACCTCTTCCTCCCTATGCTTATGAATGCCTCTCTGAGAATAGTTTGGAGGATGCTTAGATTGACTGCTTTTAGACCATTTAGCCTTTGCTTTCACTGGCTTTTGCCGGCACACTTTAGATTTTGTAATTGGTCTGTTTTCTGCTTGTCCCTGCAAATCACAGGAGAAATGTTCCACGTGTGCTACTGGGGCACCGTTTGGTTGGACATGGTCTGTGCTTGATGAAGATAGAAACTCTCTCCCGTCCTCTGCAAAATCAATGGGTGGTTTTTCAGTTTCACGCGCATCTTTGTTTAGGGGCTCATTCTTCAGGTGCTGCTCACGGCGCTCATAGTCCGATGAGGAGCTGGAGCTGAAGGACTCGTTCTCGCTCTTACTACCATATGTTGCACGCACACTAGAATTTGCAATGGAGCCACTGTGGCCAGGCCACTCACTGTCATCATTCCTTTCAGTTTCAGGGTCGTCAGTCCTTTCAGTTTCAGAGCCGTTATCCTTTTCCAGATTAGGGTGGTCATTTCTTTCCTTTTCATAGTCCTCGATCATTTCCGTGTTAGGAAACTCGCTCTGCTGAGGGTATCCGTGTTCACCAGGCCCTGTGTAAACCCTGATGATCTCTACGTGTTTATCTAAACTCTCCTTGATGAACTGCTCGTAATCTTCCACCAATTCAGCAAAAGTCAAGGTGAGGTCACTCTTGTGCTTAAATAAAGCAAAGGAAAGTATTTTCGGACGTGAATGATCGAAAGACTCTTCGTCCACACCAGCTTCAGAGGAGTTCTTAAGCAGTCGTCCTTTCCCTACATAAAGACTTAGGGGCATATCAACAACAACCGGCGATAATTATCGCTCAGTGCTCTTAGCGTGAGGATAATTATCGCCGGCTAGCGTGAATTTTTATCGCTGAGATAGCGTGCTATTAGCAACGCTTATCTCAATAGCGATAAAAATCTACACGCTAACAGGCTAACGTGAGATTATCGCTGGAAACCCAGCGATAATCTCACGTTACCTTGTTGATAGGGACAGGCAAACTTAGCCATGATATCCTCTTCCATAGGATATCATGGCTAAGTCTGAAAATTAGCAGACGTAAAAAAGCAGCGTTAACCGCGGTTAGCGCTGCTTTTTTTGTCTCTAACAGGGTTAGCAACATTCTTGATAATAGGAGAAATGTCGCTTAGCGACATTTCTCCTATTATTTTACTCTGGAACGCCCCCTTTGCATCTCATTAGAGATGCAAGGGGAAGCGTAGAGTAAAAGGGTGCTAACATGCAAATTTGCGTGCTAGCACCCTGTTGTTGATAGGGCGCTAGTTTTATCTCTGCTTTTTTGGCTTTTAAAGCCAAAAAAGCAGAGATAAAGCCCTTGTTGATATGCCCCATAGAGTCTTCCTAAGAGAGGAGACTACTAGGACGTCTGCAGCTGATTTTGTAGGCAATTCCTCTATAGTTCCTTTCATATCAGGGTTCAGTTTTGACTCCTCTGTGGTCGCTTTCAGCGTATATTTCTGCTTTGGACCCTTCTTGAAATTTGATTTAATGGATTTAAAAGTTAAACCAGTTTGGGTTTCAAGAGCCTCTGTGGATCCGTCCTCTTGCTGGTGACAGTCATAGCTTCAGCGGGCAAAACATCAGTCTTCGGCAATGGATTCGCTCGCTTGAAGGGTGTCACTTCAACATCCCACTTGGGAGAATCTTCCATTAGATCAGCTGTGATAGGCTCTGAAAAACAAACATGTGTCTCAGTCAACATATGTGTTATCGCCAACACTCTAGACAACTAGAATTGGAAAACAAAATATGGGCTGAAGAAACACTAGAACCGTATCATGCAGAGTTAACAAAACGTGTGTCAAAGCACATTTATCCAGACATGGCATACTTGGCATACAGTGCTTTTCGTGTACACTTGCAAAACCATACGTGTAATGCATAAAGTGTAACTACAAGCACCGGCGCCTGAGGAAAACATTGATAGTTAGAAATTCAGTATGTTACCTCCTGTATGGTATATTGGAAGAACATAAGATTTGGATGTAAAAAAACGTATTGTTTGATTAACAAAAATATGTAGTCTAATAAAACTCGCAGCCAAGGGCATTTCAGTGGTTAGTCATGGCTTATGGGTGCATAAAACCCAAAGCACTAGATAAAAGAGGTCACCTAAAGGATCGGTGCAATTTCATATCAAGAACGCATGACATGCTCCTGAAAAGGAAACACCTCTATCAAACTCCACTGAACTGTCTGCAAAGATAATCAACTTGGAAAGTAGTTTTTGTATAAAATAATTACGGTGAAAGGGTGAGAATTTTAGAGTCCACGTTCTCGGAAAGTTGGGCATTTCTACAACTCGAGAGCGAGGGTTTCCCTCCAGACACGCCTACTGCCTGCAGCTCTTCACTTCTAGGAATCTCGGCCATCGTGCACAGATCAATAGAATCAGAGCACACCCATCGCCCACGCTGCGCCCTTATAGCTGCTAAAGGCACTGACGTTACACGTTATTTATTTATTTTATTTATTTAATGGTTTTATAAAGCGCGTAGTAACTCAAGGAGCATCCCAGCGCTGACCTGTTCATCTAGTTAACGTGTTTTGATCCCTGAAAAACAGGAAAAAAGGTAAACAACTGATAAGTAAGTTAAGAAAAACCATATCTACCTGCAAGGAAATAGATAGGTCGTAAGAAAATGGATCGAAAAAAACAGCTGCCGGTGAGCACATGAAACAGCCATAACAGTGCGAGGGGTTTCATGACCTCATCGGCCTTTTGGACACAGACAAAAGGTCACCGGCAGCAAAGACTAACAGACTAAGCAGCCCAAAGAGTACATGGCAAATACTGCTCACATCTGCCATTTTACACAACGACGAAACCTACACGAGCCACTCGGAGCCGGACAACGGGGATGCAAAGACCAGCCGAACTGCACAGAACCAGAACAGGACACAGAACATGGGTGTCGAGAGAAGGCAAGATACTTGTGAATATTAGCAGTTGGTACAAAGAAGGCCACAGCAGCTGGATATAACCTAGTCCCAAATAACGACAGCACCAAGAAAACATTCAACAACGTTTACTTGATTTATGAGATCGAACAGCCAGTTGGCTACACCAATACATTATTAGCATCACCTTCTGAGAAAAAGAACCAAAGTGGACTGAACTGCACACATTTATTAAATCTACAGCACAGAGGGCTGAAAACCACTGGGAAAGGCACAAGGCCAGGAGGAGGGATGAAAAATTGGCTACATGACATTTAGGAGAAAGCTTGCCCGAGGTTTGCCTTGCAAGGCTCACAAGACAAGGTTAGTTGCAAGCAAGAGTTCTGGCTATGAAGGAATATTCTATGGTAATGTGAAGCATTACAAATAGATGGCATGGCAATGGGTATGTATTTTTGTGGAAGCAAAGAACTGTAGAATAATAGTAGTGTAGGTTAAATGGTCAAAGGAGAATTGCATTGTCAAGCCAGCCCTAAAATCGTCCATGTAAGTCACTGACTGCCCTTCTCCCATCTCAATGCTAGTTCAAGTTGGGTTGGTAGCACGTGCAGCATTATATCTAGTTCCGTTTTGAGGCACAGCAACAATAGGCTTCTTTTTAATTTTTAGGTCGCGCTGCATAGGAGAAAGACCTTTAGCCATCCACGCTCCTTTTAAGCCAAAAACGTGCACGCGTTGCATTGCTTTTAATGGCAACGTGTGCACATCTGGCGATTTCCTTGCGGGAGCGAGCATTGACACCATATGTTTGTAATTAACTTGCAAAAATATGGTGCCCCTGCTCGTTCCCGCAAGGGAAACAGGCGCAGGCCCCCTCCTGTCTTCCCTCCCCCTGCTGCCTCCTTCTTTAGCGCGAGTCGCGCGCGCATGTTTGTTTTTATTTCTTTCATGGCGATGAAAGAAACTAGCCAACTTATGTCCCAAAGCGAACATTGTGTAATATCTTACTTTCAATCGTGCTGCAGCCGCTGCCCAACCTGGATATAAAAACATTGAAAAAGCCGATAGGCCTCTTGTAGACAAAACCTATTGGCTTTGCCAATGCTTGTGCCGCTGAAACATGATTTTTTATGAAGCTGTAACAGAACAGTCAGAGGAAGCAACCACTGAATGGAGCAGATGCAACCATATGGTCCCGCGCTGTTACTACTGGCGTTTTAAAGAGTCCATCTGGGAAAGTACGTTGCTGCTTAAAGCTCGGCACCGGCGCCATCCCCCCACCTATCTATCTCTCTGCCTTGTTCACTCAGCGGATTGCTGCAATGAGTACTCCAGAAGGATGCATGCAGCATTGGGGCAAGGTGCCTTTGCCCCCTTTTTTTGGTGCATGATCAGACACTTTTAAACCAGAGCCTGTGGTGTGAAAGGAGCATAGGGAAAGGCGTATTTATTTATTTAGAAGTGATTGTAAATGCATATAGCGCTTGCTCTCCTTCTTTGCTGCGCTCCCTCTCATCTTGGGGTTTGAGGCTGCACAGCGCCGAGGAGCTGGGATCAGCAGATTTGAAAGAGGGCGGTTTATCATTAACCAGGACGTCTTTTCTTCAGAGGTCTGTTTGTAGGAAAGCGCATATGGGTGGATTTTTGCCCCCAATCCCTCCCACGCAGCCCCGGGTCCCCCTTTCATGAGGTGCCACCGAGCTGTGCGCGAGGAGCACAGGCTTTCTGTTCCTGGGCTCTGTTTACAGCCCACGCGCATGGACTCATAAATCTTGTCTGGCAATAAGTGACACAGCCATTGGTATGCACGAGAAGACGCACTGGCCTCGCAGCCCCTTCTCAGGGCTTACCTGCCTTTCTTGTTGGCTTTAATGGTGCATGGACATCTCCCCCTTAGGTTGTTAGGGTGTTTGCTCTTATTCTGCACACCCCTTATTAATCACACCTTATGCTAATTTTAGTATTCCCCGATTGCTGGTGCACTGAAAAGGCCACAAGAGTAGACCTGGTTCAAGAACAGTGATTGTGTATCACTCAGCAGATGTTGAAGCTCTCCTGGTGGATGAATAGCCCCTCGCCTCTTATTGTTTATTTGCTGCTCGTGAACTGTTTGTCTGTTTAAAACACGCGCTAGACTTGGTTGTGAGGGGGAAAAGTTTACCACACAAGTCAAAATCTATTGTTTGCATCAACACCCACCCTGCTGGGATTGCTGGCTGTGTGTCTGCTTGCCCCTTTTTTGCGGGGTGATAGTGTCAAAGAATGTTGTGTAGCTGTAATAGAAAAGCTAGTGCGACAATAGAATATCCTCGTCACCAATGAGCGCTGAATCTCACTCACCCAGCTTGTGATTTTGTCTCATATTGGAGACAATCTCGCACATTTATAGAAAACTAAACCGTTTACACGGAGAGTCGGGCAAGGTTGACCCCTTTGTTGGGGGCACTTTGTCACCATTAGCATATCTTTCCTGGACCTGCATGACGCTTTGGTGCGAGGACCTATAGAAGCACTTCATTCTGTCCAAATGCCCCAGCCTGGGCCTCAGTCACGGGCCGAGTTTCTGTCATCCACTGTCATTCACCTAAGTCATTCAGGCAGGCGCATACAAATGGCCAGGGAAGCTTTCTGTACACTTTGAAGAATTGCACTTCCGGTCCCGTAAACAGTCATTCCATTTCCTAAATGTCATGAATGAATTTCAAGTGCTGCATAACATTTGGGTCAGTTTTTACAGATCTGCACCTCAATGTCACAATCCTAACAGGAACAAAAGAATTCATTCACAGATAAACATTGTTTCACACACATCCTTTTACACACACGCACAAATACAGACTGCACTTACCTTATTTTTTCCATTACTGTTTTTTTTTTAGGGTCAGCGATCTTCTTATGCAATCTATCATAATCATTAATGAGTGTCGGAGGATAATTTTATTTCAAGGTGCAAATGTCGAGCATGATACTGCTCCATTAGTTGTTGCAGCCAAATGCTTTCCGGTACCAGTGAAGTCACCGCCTCAGACAAATATGAACAAACACTGTTTCTCCAAGCATTTTTTTTGGATTTGCAAGACAAATTGTACTGCAAATTTTCTTGAGATAGTGTGTTAGCAGTCGAATGCTGGGACACCTCTAAAAGCGAAAAAAAATGGTATCTCTTCTTCCAGATTAGAACTAAGAATTAACAAGCATTGGCATAACCAATAGGTCTCGCCTTTGGGACCTTATAAGTGTTTAGCCATGCAACAGTTGATGTTGTTGCACCAAGGATATTGTGCTGCATAACTAAATACTAATAAGGTCCCAAAAGCGAGACCTATTGGCTATGCCAATGCTTGTTAGAGTTTACTTCCGACTCCAAAGGAGGGCAGCAACAACAGTCCTACCTCTTGTTCCATCCTTCCTTTGTGGAGCATGTCGTTTCTCTTACGTAAAAGGTGAACGGATATTCTGGTCATATACACCAGCATATATCCTAACATTGACGTAGTTGGTGGCAGGCCAACCAACTACTCATATCATGAGCTGCATTAAAAAATTTAACACAGGTAACAGATTTCAAGAGCACTTTCTACTATATACAGTCAGGTTCTATGGTGGCAAATCATGACATCATATTTGTAGTTTCACAGGATACCTGGTTATGGGAAAAAACAATATCTGGTTAGGGGAACAAGTTGCAATACTCGCACAAGATGTAAGTTCACTCCAAGTTCACTCCATACAGGTGCCAGACCGTTCAAGCCTGTTGGTTAAGCAGACTCACATTGTCTGATGCCAGGCTGCCACACTGAACACAGGAGATGGACAAAGAGCTATTAACAGAGCAATTGGTCATACCCTTCCTTAGCTCGATCTTTAGTTGGTGCCACCAACTGTCATTACCCACCGGGCACGATAACCTCCCTTCATGAAAGGAGGTATACACGAAGTTTCCAACTCTAACAGAGCCTGCATCCGGATCGGTGAAATATCTTGCAGGGGGTTGTTACACGAGTCTCCTTAACAAAAAAAAGAAGCAAAAAAGGCCAGGTGGGACAGAACTGATTAATTCAGGAACATGATGGCATAGGAGTATTGCACTGTGGATTTCTGGCCATACCGATTTTCACAAAAACCATGGCAACGCATACAGAGGCCATTTGCTTATCCCTGACTAACCGGGCTTTATCTGGAAGATACAGGTGTAGAAAGAAAACAAAACTGTTCCAGACTACATGGCAAAAAATATTGCCATAATTCTATCGATTGACAAACAGAAAGAAAGCTTTCATCCATGTCAACTTCAACTTGTTGAAGTGGATACCGACACATATCTGCTTTGGTCATCAGTATAAACAAATGGGTGTAGCAAACTACCGATGCTTGATAGCCAAAATTTAACATAGCGGTCTCTAGTCCTAGCTCTAAAAATACAAATAAGCATGAGATAGGTTACCACTGTCACAGTTGCTATTCAAACTTCAATAGGAATAGTAATCACAAATTGTATTGCTGCTCCATTGAAGGAATATGCATAAAACTGAATGCACATGGTGATGAATGAACTACAAAATAGTAAACCTGTCACTCCGGTTACCAAATTGTATTAGAACGGATATGCCTTTCAAATCTTCCATCACTCAACTCTCACTTCATGTCTGGGACCAGGGTAGGGTGAAACTGAATTGGGCAACCTTACCCTCACTTTCACATAACTACCCATCAATCAAGAGATACACCCATGAGCAAAGCAGTCTAAGCAATGGAAAGACGGAGCCTGTATAAAAACAAGCACTGGCAATGCCAATGGGTTTGGCTTATGGTCAGTAGATGAGACTTTTATCTTAACGCGCCTGCTAGAACGTTACAGTGTTCGTGGCTATCTTCATTTAGCCTTTTAACCGAAAATTGCCTGTTGTATTGTATTTTTTTAAATAAGTGTGTAAATTGTATTTGTACCGCCTCTGCCTCCCCAAAACGACTGCATTGCCTGCACTTTAAAAATTGATTGCACTAAACTCACCATTTTGGTGTTTTTCTCACTCTCCTACCCCCGACCGCCATCTTGGGTGTGGGTCGGAAGCGCTCCCACGTCGCTTCCGGGCTCAGCGCTCTAGGTTAGAATCAGGTCCCCAGGCAAACTACATTTAAGGACCTAGTTGGTGTCCGGCTGGTCAGTAGATGAGACTTTTATCTTAACGCGCCTGCTAGAACGTTACAGTGTTCGTGGCTATCTTCATTTAGCCTTTTAACCGAATATTGCCTGTTGTATTGTATTTTTTTAAATAAGTGTGTAAATTGTATTTGTACCGCCTCTGCCTCCCCAAAACGACTGCATTGCCTGCACTTTAAAAATTGATTGCACTAAACTCACCATTTTGGTGTTTTTCTCACTCTCCTACCCCCGACCGCCATCTTGGGTGTGGGTCGGAAGCGCTCCCACGTCGCTTCCGGGCTCAGCGCTCTAGGTTAGAATCAGGTCCCCAGGCAAACTACATTTAAGGACCTAGTTGGTGTCCGGCTGGTCAGTAGATGAGACTTTTATCTTAACGCGCCTGCTAGAACGTTACAGTGTTCGTGGCTATCTTCATTTAGCCTTTTAACCGAATATTGCCTGTTGTATTGTATTTTTTTAAATAAGTGTGTAAATTGTATTTGTACCGCCTCTGCCTCCCCAAAACGACTGCATTGCCTGCACTTTAAAAATTGATTGCACTAAACTCACCATTTTGGTGTTTTTCTCACTCTCCTACCCCCGACCGCCATCTTGGGTGTGGGTCGGAAGCGCTCCCACGTCGCTTCCGGGCTCAGCGCTCTAGGTTAGAATCAGGTCCCTAGGCAAACTACATTTAAGGATCTAGTTGGTGTCCGGCTGGTCAGTAGATGAGACTTTTATCTTAACGCGCCTGCTAGAACGTTACAGTGTTCGTGGCTATCTTCATTTAGCCTTTTAACCGAATATTGCCTGTTGTATTGTATTTTTTTAAATAAGTGTGTAAATTGTATTTGTACCGCCTCTGCCTCCCCAAAACGACCGCATTGCCTGCACTTTAAAAATTGATTGCACTAAACTCACCATTTTGGTGTTTTTCTCACTCTCCTACCCCCGACCGCCATCTTGGGTGTGGGTCGGAAGCGCTCCCACGTCACTTCCGGGCTCAGCGCTCTAGGTTAGAATCAAGTCCCCTGCCATACGCTATTGGTACATCTGCGCAGGGTAGCTGCTTCAGGTATACCACGACGGATCTCCTGTTATTGCGACCCCCTAAATCGAATGTATGTGGGCTCAGTGTGAGAGATGGGCAACCCTTTGTAAATTGTAAGGTATGCCACCCAGGGCGTGGGGTCCATCGGCCTATAAAAAAATTAGAATTTGGTCTGCTGAATTGCAGGTCACTTCCTTGTCACTCTACAGAAATTAATTCACTAATTCTGAACCATGATCTTGATGTCTTATTTTTAACAGAGACATGGATCACGCCTACATCTGGCCCAGATATGATCCTCGCCCTCCCGCCGGGATTTGTGATTTTCCACCTCGACAGATCCACAGGTCGGGGAGGGGGTATGGCTATTCTGTATAGGGATACGCTCAGTTGCAAAGCGCAGGAGGCCGGGGTTAAGGACTGCGAAAGCTGTCAATTTTCCCTCCGGCTGTCTCCCACGGTCGCCATCGCAGGTCTCCTTGTTTATCGGCCCCCTGGGCCAGTGGCCGGCTTCATCGATTCATTAATGGAATCTGTCACCTGCCTAGCGTCCTCCACCACAAACTTTGTTGTTTTGGGAGACCTGAACCTCCACTTTGAGGACTCAATGGATTTGCACGGCCACTGACTTGCAAGGTGACCTCAGCACTATGCAGATGAGACTAATTAACTCAGGTGCGACCCATGAAAAGGGTCACCTGCTAGACCCTATTTTCTCAAATATGGAGCATCTTACCGCCCTACCTCCTCTTGCCCTACCGTGGACAGACCACTTTTTGGTCCTAGTCAGTTGGGCCCCTGCAGATTGGGATCTTCCCGCTTCTAGGACATTTAGGATGGATAGAGCTTGGTCGAGGCTCCCTCTGGATAAATGGGTGACCCAGTTGAAGTCAACATGCCCCCAAGGGGTCTCTGACCCGGTGGATGCAGACGCCCGCCTGCAGACCTGGCTGAGTAGTTCCTTAAATGCCATTCTCCCAAAGAAAAAGATGCTCATCAGGGATAAGAGAGTGGGATCGGCCCCATGGTACTCTCTGGAGCTGAGGGCACTGAGAAAGAGCTGTAAAAGGTTGGAACGGGGGTGGAGGAAGGATTGGGGGATAACTAGTAAGAACAATTATCGCTCAGCTATGAGATCATACAAGTACGCGATAAGACAGGCTAAAATCAACTATTTCAATGACAGAATTTGTAAAGCCACTAGTTCCTCGAGAGAATCCTTTAAAGTAATGAAAGAGTTGTTAAAAACCCCCGACCCACCAGTTATTCATGACAACCCCCAAGGGAAATGTCTGGAGTTGGCTACTTATTTCAACTCCAAAATTGAGACCATCCTACGCTCACTCCCTCAGCCAACTGCAGTGGCAGAGCCAATTGCTCAACAAAGGATAGGAGCAGCTGAGCTGGATCTTTTTGGCCCAGTGACTACTATGGAGGTGTTGAGTGTGCTCGGGAAATTGAAGAGTGGCTCTCCCAAGGACCCTGTCCCGATGCGATATTTAAAACAGGTTGCGTCGACCATCGTGGCTCCAGTGACCGAGCTGATTAACCTATCATTATCACAGGGGGTGGTGCCACCTGAATGGAAAGGAGCGGTCGTGAAGGTCCTCCTGAAGAAGCCGAGCCTAGACCCCACGGACCTGGCTAATTTTAGGCCGATCTCCCTGCTCCCAGGGGTGAGCAAGGTGGCCGAAAGATTGGTCAACTACCAACTTTCGGATTTTTTGGAGACCAACGGCCTGCTACGGGAATCCCAGATGGGATTCCGTCCTGGGCAGGGCACAGACACCGCCCTTCTGGCCGTGGTGGAGGAAACCAGATGCATTCTGGATTCAGGAGGGTCAATGGCAGTGATCCTCCTGGACCTGAGTGCGGCTTTTGATACCGTGAATCATCAGGTATTACTCCAGCGACTGGATGGGTTGGGTGTCACTGGGATGGCTCTGGGATGGCTTGCCTCCTTTTTAGAAGGTCGGTCATTTGAAGTATGGGAAGGAAATGAGAAGTCTCCCCCCTTCGCCCTCCAGTGTGGGGTTCCCCAGGGCTCGTCGTTGAGCCCTACATTATTTAACGTCTATATGGCCCCCCTGGAGGATGTGGTGTCTCCGTTTGGCTTTAACATCATTAGCTACACGGATGATACACAGATGGTGGTGGGGCTCTCTCAGCTAGAGAAAGAACCAGTGGCGCTTCATTCCTGTCTGGAGGAAGTGTTTGGGTGGATGTGTAATTCATCCCTTAAACTGAACGGCTCTAAGACCGAGCTCATGATCTTGGGTCAATCCTCCTTCGCCCTGTCCCCCAGTAGTTGGCCCGAGTGTATGGGTGCTCCTCCCAGCCCGAAGAAGGAGATTAAGAGCCTGGGGGTGTGGCTGGAGCAGGACCTGACGTTCAGAACACATGCCAAAAGGACCGCCGGTGTATGTTTCGGTATGCTCCGGTCAGCCCGCAGGATTCTGTCACTCCTTCCTGAGACCTCCCGTAAGTTGCTCATACAGGGGCTCATCATTTCGAGGCTGGACTACAGTAATGCACTTTTCTTGGGCGCGCCGGAATCCACATTTAAGAAATTGCAGCAGGTGCAAAATGCGGCGGCCAGACTGCTGACTAATGTTCCTAGAAGACAGTCTGCCAAACCAGCACTGAAGGCGCTGCACTGGCTCCCGGTGCGGGAAAGAGTAACCTTTAAAGCACTCTGCATGGCACAGAAGAGTCTGCAGGGGAAGGGTCCAGCGATCCTCAGGAACATGATCCAACCCTATAAGGCAGCAAGGGCTCTTCGCTCGGATCACAAATTTCTCCTCCAGTCTTTTAGGGTAAGGCGGGCCCGCACTGGAGGGAGAAGGTTTTCAGTGAATACGGCTTCCGCCTGGAACTCGCTACCACTTAGCCTGCGGGCAGAGAGCAATACTCTGCGCTTCCGCAAACTATTAAAAACTCATCTGTTTCCGGTCTAAAGGGCCACGCGTTGGGTGGTGGTCTGATCTATGGATAGCGCTGGGATGCCCAAGGGTAACCGTGCGCGATACAAAACTCCAAATAATAATAATAATAATAATAATAATAATAATTATGAATTAAAGTGCCTTTTTTGTCACTGAAGGGATTAGGGACTCATATGTGAGCTCTGTCGCCGGTGTTTGCACTAATGTATCCATCCAGTGACTTGTTCTTCCATTCACGCTTTGACACACCCACAGTAAAACAAACACAAACTCAAAAACATATTCAAGACAAAGAAAACATACTGCTATCTGAACAAAGCAGAAATATGCTTGCAATAATGAAACTACACATAGCAGCGGGTGTCTATCTTGCAGTGGTATTGTCACGGAATGATAAAACAACAATACACTGGGGCCAATAGCATTCCATAATATCATTTTGTTTAGACAGAGTGGTCTTTCAGTATGCAGCACACTGCAGGTGAAATGAGCTCCAAGCAAAAGGCCCTTATTTACCACTTCCTGGGGAAGTTAAAATAAACTATTAGAGGAGGAAATTGAAAACTAAAAGACTGACCAAACAGTCATATAGCTGAAGCACACTTATTTTCCATTGTATGTGCATATATAATCAGAAAATGCCATTATTCACAGCACAAGAGAGCCACTGATGTAGTGTGAACCAATCCCCCATGCAATAAGATAAGCAATCATGAGTGGAAGCATAGTGTAAATGGCACTCAGCCAAACCAATGGCAGAGAAGGGCTAATCCAAAGGACCTAAATGTATCTATATACATACATACACAATATATAACTATATACATACATACACAATATATATATATACATACACTATATATATATATATATATATATATATATATATATATATATATTATCTACTGGCGGTCGCCAGTAGATAGTTATAGTTAGGACCGTGTTTCCATAGGAAATCCGCAACATTCTATTTGGAATAACTTTGGCGCCGGTTGACGAATCCTCACAAAATTCAAAATAGGTAGGGCGCTCCGCTCCGCTCCTACCCTCGGGGTACTTCGTCAAGCGGGGGCCGAGAAAAAAGGGGGGTCCCAAAACGCGTTTTCCCCATGCATTTTTCCATAGGACCTTTAGTCGAAGGTACAGCCCGAACGGCTGAACAGAATTAGTTGAAATTTGGCAGAGAGGTAGTCCTCAGGTCAGGGAAGTGCCTTTTGCAGGTCTGGTGTCAATCTGTTCAGTAGTTCCTGAGAAAATCAAAAGTAAAATCATATATATATTATGGGCGGCAGCCATCTTGGGACCAATATACATGATAGCACCTCATTAAAAAGCATTGCAGTTAATAGAAGGTTTTAAGACTTTAGTTACATTATAAATCATTTGTTGATGGTACCATACTCATTTTAGGAATTGTGGTATGTTCTAAGGTGATTTCACCATGTGAAAAAGCCTTCTGCTGGGATATCATGATTGAGAGAAAAATATTTTCTCATGCTTTTCCCACAGAGGTTTGGAAGGTGATCTATAAGCTAAACTGAGAGCTTATTTTCTGTAAATTCACATTATCTTTCTCAGTCATGTGAGAATGAAGTCTGACATTCTCAGTAAAACATGTACATCCAACAAGGGCAGAGACTGTCAGTTGATTCCTTTGTGTTCTACTGCAGCTTCCCAGAGTGTTCCAAAGAACAACTAGAGCGCTAACAGTCCTACTTATGATAAACGTATGGCACACCTGAAGCCATCTTGCTTGGATTAAAGTGGTAACTCTTAAAATATTTAATTTAAAAAGGAACAAAATGAGGGGTTCATTTTTCCATAAAAAGTATGATTAGTGCTGCAGAAAGAAAAATTAGGGCACATTTTGAGTGACTTCTCAAATCCTCTTCTATTTCATTAAAAAATTCTGACATGCAGACTGAAACATGCACTTTCAATACCAGCAGCAGTTTTCCCTGGTGAGCAGTAGCTTTACTACAGTGATCTAATGAGCAAAAAGAGTGCTAACATTCTGAATTTATGGCAAATGTGTGACACATCTGAATGCCTTCTTGATGGAATCAAAGTAAAAAACTGAAAGTATTTCCTGCTGAGGAGACTGCAGTAAATGAGGAAATTAGGAAACTTCATAACAAATAAGTCTCCCAAGATGGCCACCAGAGACAAAAGAGCCCAAATGTAGCCCAAATATCACCCAGATGTAGCCCAAGTATAGCCCAATGACAGAATCTCCCTCTTACCAAGTTCAAAATGTTCGCAAGTATGGTACATTGGATCATGGAAGGAAATGGGGTAGGGACATGGACTTGGATAACAGAGCACCGGAGGGACATGGAGAGTTGCACCAAACTGACCCTACAGGGCAGGCATCAGGGTTTGCAGCAGCACAATACACCACACAGCGTAAGCAGGACGGAAGTGCAGCACAACAATCCATAGAAAGCAAGACGGAGGGGACAGGACCATGCACATGGACAACAGAGAACAGAGGGGCAAGAGGCAATGGTAGCTAGCTGACCGTAATGGACAGACAGGAGAGAAAGCTGCAGCATAACAGACCATAAAGGGCAGGAGGGACGGATCAGGGGCATTACAATGGAACAGACAAGCCAGGAGGGAGGGAGTAGGGGGTCTGCACATGTAAACAGAGGGCTGGGGGCAAGGGGGCAGGGCAGGAGCAGCAAGATAGCCATGGAGGTCAGGCAGGATGGGCACTAGAAGCAAAACACACCATGAAGAGCAACAGTGAGACTGTGATGGCATACACACAGACCATGGAGGGAAGGTGGGAGGGGGTCAGGGGCAGCTAACTGACCACACAGGGAAGGTGGGAGGGGCCATGGCAGCACAGAAGACCATGCATGGCAAGTGGGAGGGTTAGTGGCAGCACAATGGCTTTGATGGGCAAGAAGGAGGGTGCAGGGGCATGCACAAAGGACGATGGAGGATAGAAGGGAGGGTCAGGACCTGTGCACAGACAAGAAAGTTCAGGGGAAGGGGCCTCACAACAGACCACACAGGGCAGGCAGGAGGAGCAGTTGCAGCACAACAGACCAGGGAGGGCAGAAGGGTGTGGCAGTACAATGGACCATGTAGGACAGGAGGAAGAGGATAGGGGCATGGCATGTGGACAGGCAGGGTGGAGGGGGCAGGGACAGGTTACAGTCATCTGACAATGCTAGGCAGGTGGGAGGGGAGTGGCAGCTCAACAGAACACTCAGAGTAGATAGGAGTGGCAGGTCTATGGAACATGGTGGGCAAAAAGGATGGAGCAGGGGCATGCACAAAGACATCGGAGGGCAGGGGGAAAGAGAATAGGGGCAGCAAGCTAAGCACAGAGTTTAAGCAGGAGGTCAATGATGGGGCATAGAATTGGGCAATGGAGGGCAGGAGGAGTGGACTGGTACATCATACTAAATTGAGGGCAGTGGCAGCACATCAGACCATGCATGGCAGGAGGGAGGGGGCTAGTCCATGGATTCACACAACAGAGGATAGGGAGGAGGGGGATGGGGCAGCAAGCTAACTGTTCAGAGAAGGCGGGTATTAGGAACTTTATTGTTTTTAAAACGTGTGTCTGCGCGAAATACTTAAAATATGAACAAGTATGCAGCATAATCTCACTTTTATTCAGGAAGAAGAGGACGTTTGTGACTGTGACTCCGGGCTCACTTGGCAGAAACACCCCCTGACCCTCCACCCCCTATCGCAAAATGTAATGCCCGTGAAAAGGGTAGGTGAACACAGTGTTATATAGAACATAGTCCTGAGAGCATGATTGAAAATGAAAACTAGATATAGTGTATGGTATAAACTATGCACCAAAAAGTGTGATATAAGATGAACCGGGCGTGAAATATAATATGCAATACATTGTGCGCAATGACAGATTCATTGGAGAGCACAAGATAGCACAGGCACTAGCGCGTGATATGCGCCTTGGAGTGTAATATGCACAGGGCAGTGTTGTGTAACCTAACTAGTCTCTAAAGTTGTAATATAAAATATGTGCTGGGGAGTGTAACGTTGCATATGCACTGTGACAAAGATATGGATCCCAGATTGTAATATGTATGGCATAGCACTGTGCGTTATAACATAGGCATCGAGGAAGGCACGTTAGATGGGGCAATATAACCCGTGCGAAGACAAGTGTGGCATGACATATTCACGGGGTGGTGTTACAGTGCACATGGGCTAGAGAGTGTCATAGCATATGCACTAGCTAGTGGAATACAACACAGAGGTGTGTGGCACTCAGCAGGCAATGGTGGGTGTAACACAGCATTGGGCTCAGCCAGGAGCGCGCTGTGACTCTCAAGTGATGTTCGTCCCCTTTCCAAAGAGTAAAATAAAAAGTATTACACATCCGGCAGTGGATGTGTGTTTTATTAACCGTGAGGGGGGTTTCTTGCATAGTTTTGGTCGAATTTTTGTTGAATCCCCTTTGAATGGCTTGGTGTGCATGTGTATTAAATGTGCCCATCAATAGCTACCCATGTTTGTATAAATAAACGACAAGGGTGTCTACCGGGATTAGGCACGGTAGGGCATCAGACATGTCAGAGCTTCACTAGTGGTGTAAATACATTCCACGTGGATTCATTGTATGCATAGTCGCCTTTTAATGAATATCACGCAAATCGTCATGGTGATAGGTACGTACGGTTTGTCCAGCATGTCCTAAGTGTGTCTATAAATATATATTTTTAAAAAATAATAAAAAGCAGTGGCCGGTCCTGGGGGATTGGGGTCAAAAAAATATAATTAGGAGACAGGCCCTGGGAGATGGGGTCATCAGGGCCAATAAATTAGAATCAGAAGGGGAACCACACAGCCCCCCTTCTTAAAAAATTAAAATAAATAAAAGACTGGCATCGTGCCGGATGCCACGCCCCCTCCTTGCAGTACTCTGCAAACGCGCCCCCTGGCGAGTTGTAAATTGGGGAATTAATTCCTCTTCAATACTGAGGGTCCCTGAGGGCCAACTAGCCCAACAGGCATATCCAGTATGCGCCAGGGAGCTGCGCTGCAGACAGGTGTTCTGAGGCCAAGCCCCTTTTTACACCTCTCTGCAACGCAGCTCTGTGGCGCTTACTAGAGGTACCTAGTGGTCTAGTTTGACCCTAGGGACCCTTAGGATTCAAGGGGACTTAATCTCTCAACTTAGAACAGCCACAGGGCGCGTTTACACAGTGGTGAAGGGAGGGTACGGGGCCTGAGGTGACGTGTGCAAACACGCACTATGGCACGTTTTAAATTGGGGATATAATTTCCCTTCAATACTGAGGGCCCCTGGGGGCTAACTAGCCCACCAAGTGCTTCCAGTAAGCGCCACTGAGCTGCATTGCAGAGAGGTGGTCCAGGCCGTGCCACTTTTTACACCTCTCTGCAACGCAGCTCTGTGGCACTTACTGGAGGTACCTAGTGGGCTAGTTGGACCCTAGGGACTCTCAGGATTCAAATGAACTTAATCTCCCAACTAAAAACGGGCACGGGGCGTGTTTACACAGTGGTGAAGGGAGGGGACGGGGCCTGAGTTAACGTGTGCAAAAACGCCCTGTGGCCTGTTTTAAGAGGTAGTTTTAATCCCCCTGCCCTATTATATACTAGGGGCTTACAGAGGAGGTCATGCTAATCACAGGGGGACCCCAACGCATAATGTTCTCTAGTGTATGTAGGTGTTTTCACTGTATTCTAAGTGTCTTTTAACATAGCACTGGCTCTAGAATGGTTAGTCAGACTCAGTTACCACCAGTATCCGTCTGAAAAAGTTGAGGGTACAGGATGATTTTGCAACAAGGCTTCTTTCAGCTCTTCTTTTTGTTCTTTCTGCACGTTATCCTTCTTCCTGCACTTTTCGTTGTCTTTGAGGACTTCTGTTGCTTCTTTCTGCACTTCTTTTTTTTCTTTCTGTGCATTTTTTCTTCTTTCTTCACATGTCCTATCTCTGTAGGCATAGTTAGAAATTAGCATTTAAAAAACCTCAGAAATTCACTGAAAAAACCATAGGTTTCAGGGGTGTTATAGTTAGCTGGACTTTTCACTTGTACAAAACCATTGAAATTCCCCCGTTATAGTTAGTTCAGCTAACTATAACTCGCGCGCCCGCAATGCACTGCTGATGACGTCACATATTACATCACTCATGACATGGTCAGTGACATCACTCATGACATCACTGATGACATCTCAAATGACATCACTGATGACCTCACTGATGACATCATCCTTGTGATAGAGTGGCAGACCTCCTCTCACCCTAATATAACCTTTGATACACATATTCAAAAATAGAGACTACAATTTTCAAAACAATGGACATACCAATATAAGTTACAACAACCTCTTCAGTAATTCTAAGATCCACATCCACTCATTCACCCACAGTCCTATACAGTCACTCATACATGTACTCACTCATCATATGTACTCATACACCTATACATCCTGTTACACAATGCCACTCATCCATAGAGTTACTCACACACATAGTCACTCATGCTAATAAAGAATCAAACATACATTTACTTGCATATACAGTTATACACACACCACCACACTTACTTCTACGGAAACTTACACATACTTAGTCTTTTAAACAATCACTTATAGAAACACATACTTATTCATACAGGAACTCTTTCAATCTCTCACTCTCACATATACTCACTTATATACACCAATAGTCACATATACTAGTTTAAAACATATGTAGTTACTCATGAAGACACTATTGAGACAGTCATTCACTCACTAACACACCCATACACACACTCATCCACCCATACAGTCCTGCACACATGCTGTCTTCAACACATACAAACAGTGAGTCACTCATTCATGCACCTATGCACTACGTAATACCCCCCACCGAACCATGCAGACACTCAGACTGATACTCAAAAAACCAACTAATAACCTATATAGACACCCATGTAGCTACTCACCAACCCATGCAGCCACTTATACACAAAGTGAGAGACTGATACAGATATTTACATATTTAAACATTACTCACTAAGCCATGTATTCACTATGATACACTTAATCAGTCAGTTACACAATCAATTTTTCAAAAACAAATCCATTTAGACACTTATATACCCATTTATTCTTCCATCGACCTTGAGATATACATATATAAAACATATTTAATTTTCAGAAAAACACACATTCACTGGATGATGTCATCAGTGATGTCATCAGTGATGTCATTTGAGATGACATCAGTGATGTCATGAGTGATGACACTGACCATGTCATGAGTGATGTAATATGTGACGTCATCAGCAGTGCATTGCGGGCGCGCGAGTTATAGTTAGCTGAACTATTTATAACGGGGGAATTTCAATGGTTTTGTACAAGTGAAAAGTCCAGCTAACTATAACACCCCTGAAACCTATGATTTTTTCAGTGAATATATATATATATATATATATATATATATATATATATATATATATATATATATATATATTCACAGAAAAAACCATAGGTTTCAGGCACGTTATAGTTAGGAATTAGCATTTAAAAAACCTCAGAAATTCACTGAAAAAACCATAGGTTTCAGGGGTGTTATAGTTAGCTGGACTTTTCACTTGTACAAAACCATTGAAATTCCCCCGTTATAGTTAGTTCAGCTAACTATAACTCGGGCGCCCACAATGCACTGCTGATGACGTCACATATTACATCACTCATGACATGGTCAGTGACATCACTCATGACATCACTGATGACATCTCAAATGACATCACTGATGACATCACTGATGACATCATCCAGTGAATGTGTGTTTTTCTGAAAATTAAATATGTTTTATATATGTATATCTCAAGGTCGATGGAAGAATAAATGGGTATATAAGTGTCTAAATGGATGATTTGTTTTTGAAAAATTGATTGTGTAACTGACTGATTAAGTGTATCATAGTGAATACATGGCTTAGTGAGTAATGTTTAAATATGTAAATATCTGTATCAGTCTCTCACTTTGTGTATAAGTGGCTGCATGGGTTGGTGAGTAGCTACATGGGTGTCTATATAGGTTATTAGTTGGTTTTTTGAGTATCAGTCTGAGTGTCTGCATGGTTCGGTGGGGGGTATTACGTAGTGCATAGGTGCATGAATGAGTGACTCACTGTTTGTATGTGTTGAACACAGCATGTGTGCAGGACTGTATGGGTGGATGAGTGTGTGTATGGGTGTGTTAGTGAGTGAATGACTGTCTCAGTAGTGTCTTTATGAGTAACTACATATGTTTTAAACTAGTATATGTGACTATTGGTGTATATATGTGAGTATATGTGAGAGTGAGAGATTGAAAGAGTTCCTGTATGAATAAGTATGTGTTTCTATAAGTGATTGTTTAAAAGACTAAGTATGTGTAAGTTTCCGTAGAAGTAAGTATGGTGGTGTGTGTATAACTGTATATGCAAGTAAATGTATGTTTGATTCTTTATTAGCATGAGTGACTATGTGTGTGAGTAACTCTATGGATGAGTGGCATTGTGTAACAGGATGTATAGGTGTATGAGTACATATGATGAGTGAGTACATGTATGAGTGACTGTATAGGACTGTTGGTGAATGAGTGGATGTGTATGTGGATCTTAGAATTACTGAAGAGGTTGTTGTAACTGGTATTGGTATGTCCATTGTTTTGAAAATTTTAGTCTCTATTTTTGAATGTGTGTATCAAAGGTTATATTAGGGTGAGAGGAGGTCTGCCACTCTATCACAAGGATGATGTCATCAGTGATGTCATCAGTGATGTCATTTGAGATGTCATCAGTGATGTCATGAGTGATGTCACTGACCATGTCATGAGTGATGTAATATGTGACGTCATCAGCAGTGCATTGTGGGCGCCCGAGTTATAGTTAGCTGAACTAACTATAACGGGGGAATTTCAATGGTTTTGTACAAGTGAAAAGTCCAGCTAACTATAACACCCCTGAAACCTATGGTTTTTTCAGTGAATTTCTGAGGTTTTTTAAATGCTAATTCCTAACTATAACGTGCCTGAAACCTATGGTTTTTTCTGTGAATTTCAAAGGTTTTTTAAATGCTAATTTCTAACTATGCCTACAGAGATAGGACATGTGAAGAAAGAAGAAAAATGCACAGAAAGAAACAAAAGAAGTGCAGAAAGAAGCAACAGAAGTCCTCAAATACGAAGATAAGTGCAGGAAGAAGGATAACGTGCAGAAAGAACAAAAAGAAGAGCAGAAAGAAGCCTTGTTGCAAAATCATCCTGTACCCTCAACTTTTTCAGACGGATACTGGTGGTAACTGAGCCTGACTAACCAGTCCTAGAGCCAGTGCTATGTTAAAAGACACTTAGAATACAGTGAAAACACCTACATACACTAGGGAACATTATGCGTTGGGGTCCCCCTGTGATTAGCATGACCTCCTCTGTAAGCCCCTAGTATATAAGAGGGCATGGGGATTAAAACTACCTCTTAAAACAGGCCACAGGGCGTTTTTGCACACGTTAACTCAGGCCCCGTCCCCTCCCTTCACCACTGTGTAAACACGCCCTGTGTCCGTTTTTAGTTGGGAGATTAAGTTCATTTGAATCCTGAGGGTCCCTGGGGTCCAACTAGCCCACTAGGTACCTCCAGTAAGTGCCACAGAGCTGCGTTGCAGAGAGGTGTAAAAAGTGGCACGGCCTGGACCACCTCTCTGCAATGCAGCTCAGTGGCGCTTACTGGAAGCACTTGGTGGGCTAGTTAGCCCCCAGGGGCCCTCAGTATTGAAGGGAAATTATATCCCCAATTTAAAACGTGCCATAGTGCGTGTTTGCACATGTCACCTCAGGCCCCGTCCCCTCCCTTCACCACTGTGTAAACGCGCCCTGTGGCTGTTCTAAGTTGAGAGATTAAGTCCCCTTGAATCCTAAGGGTCCCTAGGGTCAAACTATACCACTAGGGACCTCCAGTAAGCGCCACAGAGCCTATGTTATAAAGCACAGCGCTATGCCATACATATTACAATCTGGGATCCATATCTTTCTCACAGTGCATATGCAACCTTACACTCCCCAGCACATATTTTATATTACAACTTTAGAGACTAGTTAGGTTACACAACACTGCCCTGTGCATATTACACTCCAAGGCGCATATCGCATAGCACGCGCTAGTGCCTGTGCTATCTCGCGCACTCCAATGAATCTGTCATTGCGCACAATGTATTGTATATTATATTTCACGCCTGGTTCATCTTATATCACACTTTTTGGTGCATAGTTTATACCATACACTATATCTAGTTTTCATTTTCAATCGTGCTCTCAGGACTATGTTCTATATAACACTGTGTTCACCTACCCTTTTCACGGGCATTACATTTTGCGATAGGGGGTGGAGGGTCAGGGGGTGTTTCTGCCAAGTGAGCCCGGAGTCACAGTCACAAACGTCCTCTTCTTCCTGAATAAAAGTGAGATTATGCTGCATACTTGTTCATATTTTAAGTAGTTCGCACAGACACAATGTTTTAAAAACAATAAAGTTCCTAATACCCGCCTTCTCTGAACAGTTAGCTTGCTGCCCCATCCCCTTCCTCCCTATCCTCTGTTGTGTGAATCCATGGACTAGCCTCCTCCCTCCTGCCATGCATTGTCTGATGTGCTGCCACTGCCCTCAGTATGATGCACCAGTCCACTCCTCCTGCCCTCCATTGCCCAATTATATGCCCCATCATTGACCTCCTGCTTAAACTCTGTGCTTAGCTTGCTGCCCCTATTCTCCTTCCCCCTGCCCTCCGATGTCTTTGTGCATGCCCCTGCTCCATCCTTTTTGCCCACCATGTCCCATGGACCTGCCACTCCTATCTACTCTGAGTGTTCTGTTGAGCTGCCACTCCCCTCCCACCTGCCTAGCATTGTCAGATGACTGTAACCTGTCCCTGTCACCTCCACCCTGCCTGTCCACATGCCATGCCCCTATCCTCTTCCTCCTGTCCTACATGGTCCATTGTACTGCCACATCCTTCTGCCCTCCCTGGTCTGTTGTGCTGCAGCTGCTCCTCCTGCCTGCCCCGTGTGGTCTGTTGTGAGGTCCCTTCCCCTGAACTTTCTTGTCTGTGCACAGGTCCTGACCCTCCCTTCTATCCTCCATCGTCCTTTGTGCATGCCCCTCCACCCTCTTTCTTGCCCATCATAGCCATTGTGCTGCCACTAACCCTCCCACTTGCCATGCATGGTCTGTGCTGCCATGGCCCCTCCCACCTTCCCTGTGTGGTCAGTTAGCTGCCCCTGACCCCCTCCCACCTTCCCTCCATGGTCTGTGTGTATGCCATCACAGTCTCACTGTTGCTCTTCATGGTGTGTCTTGCTTCTAGTGCCCATCCTGCCTGACCTCCATGGCTATCTTGCTGCTCCTGCCCTGCCCCCTTGCCCCCAGCCCTACTCCCTCCCTCCTGGCTTGTCTGTTCCATTGTAATGCCCCTGATCCGTCCCTCCTGCCCTTTATGGTCTGTTATGCTGCAGCTTTCTCTCCTGTCTGTCCATTATGGTCAGCTAGCTACCATTGCCTCTTGCCCCTCTGTTCTCTGTTGTCCATGTGCATAGTCCTGTCCCCTCCCTCTTGCTTTCTATGGATTGTTGTGCTGCACTCCCGTGTGGTGTATTGTGCTGCTGCAAACCCTGATGCCTGCCCTGCAGGGTCAGTTTGGTGCACCTCTCCATGTCCCTCCTGTCCTCTGTTATCCAAGTCCATGTCCCTATCCCATTTCCTTCCATAATCCAATGTACCATACTTGCGAACATTTTGAACTTGGTAAGAGGGAGATTTTGAAAAAAAACTGGGGTATTGATTTTCCCCTTTGAGTTACATTGAAAAAGAGGATATTGTAGACAGGAGACAGATCAAATAAAGCCCATTTGAGCTTAAAAACATTGGACGTTTCCTGGCTGAATCGGGTCTGTTGGCATGTATGGTTGTACTACCATTGCCTCTTCCTTCTGCCCACAATGGTCTATTACATTGCCACAGGCTTGAAGGAGGGTAGATTTTGTATCACAGGGGGCCCCTGGCCCGTTCTGTCCACACCTGAAGTATGAGACCCTTGTCCTTGCCCTGCCAGCTGCATTTGTAGGCCGTATTAAATTGACCAGCGGGTCCTGTGTTGCTATATAATTATCCTGAGACATCCTTACCACTCAGCCAGTATAAAACCCCTGTGTAGGCCCTTCTGTTCAATATGTAGGCCTCTTTGTTAAATTGACCATAGCTCTGCAATTTTAGTGTATAGCAGTCTGAAGGCAGGTCTGCGAGGCCTTCTGCTCCAAACCAGTAGCCCCCACCCTACCCGAGTGCTCCGTGCTCGGTATCAAAGTTCAACATCCCCCTGAAGCTGTCGACATACAGTAGGCTGCATCCTGGACTGGTACTTGCTTCCTGGGCAGGTTTCCCGCTTTTAAGGAAGTGGCAACCGCAGAGCGTCAGGTTAGGAGAACTGAGGAGATTTTATACATGAATATATTGAATTCCCGTACAATACCCATTATTTTCTGCTTGCTCTATGGAACTTACGATAAGCGATTGGCCTGAGAGACTGACCTTTTCACCCAGTCCATTGTCAGCATTAAGTGGGTAAATGACGAAATGTCTGGTAAAATCTGCAGACGAAGCTTTTGGGTAGCATACGTAGGTAGATGTAGCGTGCAAAGGAGCCCACAAAATGATATAAAAAGGGAGCACCCACAGATATCGACGGACTACCTCGCCGTCTGTATGTAGGTTAACAGGCAGTGCAGGTTTTCCCCAAGAGCTGGGAGCTCTTGTCTTCCTTTGCTTAAAATGTCTTGCTCTGCTTTGCTTGAATTATCTTATTCTATTTTACCTATATGAAATGTCATGTTATGTTTAACCATTGTTCTCTTTACTTTAGCATTTAAAAGATTTTGTATTGTAATTGCAGGAATGCTTGCTCTAAGAGTAAACGTGAGTGTTCCTAGGTAACATTTTCCTTGGTGTAACTTGTTTCTCATGATGCATTTATAGATGTGTTTTCTCTCTCTCTCTGTCAGTACATTAATTGAGATACAGAGAATATCATGACAGCTGTATGATTATCTGGATTCTGTATTTTGTACTTTATGTCTCTATTCTGCGGTTTCTTTGAAGTTGCATCTTCTCATTAAACTGCCATTGTATTCTGCCTCCAATTCCATGTCTCATATGTCTGTTTTCTTCATTTTTGGAGCAAGCGTTCCTAGGCACCCCGGCTCAAATTAAGGTGCCCCTTTTGTCCCTGACTCACTCTCCTGCTCAGTTCTGTGGTGGCTCCCGGGGATCTGGGGACCGCCCCTAGCTTCCTTGACCCGTAATAGATCTTGCCTCCAACAGCCTCTCTTGCAAGTCCTGTATTGTTGCTTTGTTGCCCCTGCCCCCCTTTCCACTGCCCTCCATAGTCTGTTGTGCTTCCACGGCCCTTCCTGCCTGCTCAGTGTGGTTAAATTGTTGCCTTTGCACCCTCCTACCTGCCTTCAATTTTCAGAGTCCGTGCCCCTGGCCTCTGCCTCTCAACAGTATCCTAATGAACAACTAGATTGCTAACATTCTATATTTATCACAAAAGTGTGGAACGCCTGACATCATCTTGATGTAATCAAAACTGTAATACCTAGAGCATTTCCTTTAGAAATTACATATATGAGAGGGTCTTATTGGCATCAAAATTATGGTTAGTGCTCTAAAAGGCTAAAATAAGGACATATTTTCTGAGTTTTCAAATAGCGACAAAGCACTTTTAAATTATTTGTTATCTTTATGTTTTTTTATCCAGTTGACCACTTGATTAAATGTTGCACTTAGGGGAGATGATGTGGTGTTACTTCCAGAACTGCAGACTTTGCAACTGGGGAACCAGGTTGAAGTTTCTGCTTCAGCTCGACATTCTGTGATTCTGGTCAAATCACTTAGTTTCCCCATGTCTACAACCAAAATGAATGTGTTCTTGTGTGATGTAACCAATGCTCATGTAAAGCACTCCAATACCTGACAAGTCTGCACTATATAACACTGCAAAAACACAAAATAATAAGTGTTTTGCACACTTCTGTCATTGGGCTATATTTGGGCCACATCTGGGTGATTTTGGGCTACATTTGGGCTCTTTTGTCTCCGGTGGCCATCTTGGGAGATTTATTTGTTATGAAGTTTCCTAATTTCCTCATGTACTGCAGTCTCCTCAGTAGGAAATGCTTTCAGTTTTTTACTTTGATTCCATCATGAAGGTATTCAGATATGTCACACATTTGCCATAAATTCTGAATGTTAGCACTCTAGTTGCTCATTAGATCATTGTAGTAAAACTACTGCACCATGGAAGTCTGCTCCTGGTATTAAAAGTGCATGTTTCAGTCTGCATGTCAGAATTTTTTTAATGAAATAGAAGAGGATTTGAGAAGTCACTCAAAATGTGCCCTCATTTTCTTTCTTCAGCTTTAATCATAATTTCTATGGCAAAATGAACCTCCTCATTGTGTTCCTTTTTAAATTAAATGTTTTAAGTGTTACCAGTTTATTCCAATCAAGATGGCTTCAGGTGTGCCATACTTTTGTCATAATGAAGACAGTAAGCGCTCTAGTTGTTTTTAAGAACATTCTGGGACATTCTGTCATTGGGCTATACTTGGGCTACATCTGGGTGATATTTGGGCTACATTTGGGCTCTTTTGTCTCTGGTGGCCATCTTGGGAGACTTATTTGTTATGAAGTTTCCTAATTTCCTCATTTACTGCAGTCTCCTCAGTAGGAAATACTTTCAGTTTTTTACTTTGATTCCATCAAGAAGGCATTCAGATGTGTCACACATTTGCCATAAATTCAGAATGTTAGCATTCTTTTTGCTCATTAGATCACTGTAGTAAAGCTACTGCTCACCAGGGAAAACTGCTGCTGGTATTGAAAGTGCATGTTTCAGTCTGCATGTCAGAATTTTTTAATGAAATAGAAGAGGATTTGAGAAGTCACTCAAAATGTGCCCTAATTTTTCTTTCTGCAGCACTAATCATACTTTTTATTGAAAAATGAACCCCCTCATTTTGTTCCTTTTTAAATTAAATGTTTTAAGAGTTACCACTTTAATCCAAGCAAGATGGCTTCAGGTGTGCCATACGTTTATCATAAATAGGACTGTTAGCGCTCTAGTAGTTCTTTGGAACACTCTGGGAAGCTGCAGTAGAACACAAAGGAATCAACTGACAGTCTCTGCCCTTGTTGGATGTACATGTTTTACTGAGAATGTCAGACTTCATTCTCACATGACTGAGAAAGATAATGTGAATTTACAGAAAATAAGCTCTCAGTTTAGCCTATAGATCACCTTCCAAACCTCTGTGGTAAAAGCATGAGAAAATATTTTTCTCTCAATCATGATATCCCAGCAGAAGGCTTTTTCACATGGTGAAATCACCTTAGAACATACCACAATTCCTAAAATGAGTATGGTACCATCAACAAATGATTTATAATGTAACTAAAGTCTTAAAACCTTCTATTAACTGCAATGCTTTTTAATGAGGTGCTATCATGTATATTGGTCCCAAGATGGCTGCCAACACTTCTTGGATGAAGTGCTGACAGCCAATCAGATCTCAGGATGAGATGTGTGGTTAGGCTCCGCCCACATATATATATGCTTTTGAATGCTATTGTCTCAGGATCTACTGAACAGATTTACACCAAACCTACAAAAGGCACTTCCTTGACCTAGGGACTACCTCTCTGCCAAATTTCTAGTAATTCTGTTCAGCCGTTCGGGCTGTAGCTCTGTCTAAAGGTCCTATGGAAAAATGCATGGGAAAAACGCGTTTTGGGACCCCCCTTTTATCTCAGCCCCCGCTTGACGAATCCCCCCGAGACTTTCAGGGTAGGAGCGGAGCGTAGCGCCCCACCTATTTTGAGAAATTCGCGAGGATTCATCGACCGGCGCCAAAGTTATTCAAAATAGAATGTTGCGGATTTCCTATGGAAACGTGGTCCTAACTATAACTATCTACTGGCGACCGCCAGTAGATAATATATATATATATATATATATATATATATTCACTGAAAAAATCAAAGGTTTCAGGGGCGTTATAGTTAGGAATTGGCATTTAAAAAACCTTCGAAAATCACTGAAAAAACCATAGGTTTCAAGGGTGTTATAGTTAGCTGGACATTTCCCTCATACAAAACCCTAGAAGTTCCCCTGTTATAGTTAGTTCAGTAACTATAACTCGCGCCCCCGCAATGCACTGAGGATGACGTCACATATTACATCACTCATGACATGGTCAGTGACATCACTGATGACATCACTGATGACATCACAAATGACATCACTGATGACATCACTGATGACATCATCTATGTGATAAATTAGTACACCTTCTCACACCCTAATATAACTTTTGATACACCAACTCAAAATTTCAGACGGCCATTTTGAAAACTATAGCTCACTGATGACATCACTGATGACATCACAAATGACATCACTGATGACATCACTGATGACATCATCTATGTAATAAATTAGTACACCTTCTCACACCCTAATATAACTTTTGATACACCAACTCAAAATTTAAGACGGCCATTTTGAAAACTATAGATACTCTAATAACTACATACCCACTCATTGACTCTTAGGTCTACATGCACCTCCACTCACTCACCTGTACAGTCTCTCATACTTACAGTCACTCCGTACAAGACTATCATATGCATTTATACACATATATAGACACTCACACACTGCCAATCATCCATTGAGGTACTGACAGACCCAGTCAGTTATGCAAATAATTAAACACAGTCCAATTGACTCACCTATACAGTTAAACACACTCAAGTTCACTTACTCATAAAAATACTGAAACATTTTGACACTCTTATTCAATTACTAGTACAAGCACACACTAATCCATACAGCCAGTCCCGCAATCACACACTCTCACATATAGATAGTTATTTACTCTTATACACATATACACTGTGTTTCACATATGTAGTTACTGTCACATGTACAACTGAGATATACATTCAATCACTAACACACCCTTACATACACTCACCCAACCATAGTCCATCACAGTTGCACTCTTAAAACCATGCACCCATAGAATCACCCACTCACACATCTATGCACAGAGTCACACACACCCCACCCACACATACACTCAGGCACCCATACAGATACTCAGACAACCAATCACTAACCCATAGAGACACTCATATTGCTATTCACAAAACCATGCAGCCGCTTATACACCAACAGACAGACAGATACAGACATTCACACAGTTTAGTCACTAGTCTGCAGTAAGATACATTTAATGACTCACTTATAGAGTCAGTTACGCACCTAGAAAATCACCCATTCACACACTTGTACACCCACTTATTCTTCAACCGGCCTTTCCCTATATATATTAAACATATTAAAACTGTTCAGAAACACATACTCAATGGATGACGTCATCAGTGATGTCATCAGTGATGTCATTTAAGATGTCATCAGTGATGTCATCAGTGATGTCACTGACCATGTCACGAGTGATGTAATATGTGCCCCAAAATTTAACACCATGGTGGACTCCATCAAATAACAGTAATAAGAACAAGAAACAGTCACACAGCAGTTAAGAGAACAACCAAAAACATTATTAATTTTTTTTTCAAACTTTCTTTTTTATAATAATAAATATATAAACGATAAACTATTTTCAAACTTTATTTTTTTATTCACATAAATATAAACAATAAACTAATAAACAAAATCTAACAACAATAATACAAAACAACAAGGCGGAACACTCCTGTGGGAACCAGGGATGTCGACGACAGACCTGGAAAATCAGAAAGATTGTTAAAAAAAAACCAATATGGTATTCTCAACAAAATACCACAAGAAAAAAAATAACAGATATATAAAATGTATACAGCTAACAAAATTTTATAAGTTTAACTTACAAAAACTGTAAATGTTGCCGCTTTAAAATATTTACCGAATCTGAGGAACCACGCCCACAACGTTTTTCTTCAGTGGTGAAGAAATTTTTAACTTTTTCCAAGGGGCAAACAAAGACCAATGCCACCTTCTTCATTTGCAAGATTTGCCAAAGAGTTCTGTTACGAGGGGATCCTAACAAAAAATACTAGTGCGGCACAGCAAGTATGATGGAACACCTAAGGACCCTTCATCCAAACAATCTTGCACGAGAAGAGTGCAAACAGATGAGAAACACTCCTGTTCTGTATCTGTAAAAAAGAATCACAAATAAATGTATATTAATAACCTTCAAATTTATACTATTCCATTACTGTACAAACACATTTTATATAAAAACTGACTAAGAAACTATAGCCCTGAACCACAAGTGTGACGATCGTTAAAACACTACATGCATAGTGCATACTACTTTGAAGCAGTTCATGCCCTAAAGCCTACCTCACTAAAAGACTACATGCTAACTGACTAAATGATTACAGTACTATAAGGAGACACACTGGGTGAGTGACAGGGTGTTTGCTAGAAGAGTATGAATACTAACTAGGGAATTGAAGGTATGAAATACAACTGTGTAGGTGATTAGAGGACTGCACCCATACTGCATAGGCATTTAAAGCAGTCCATGTGCTAAGGCCTGGCTCACTGCATGACTACTTGGGTACTGACTGAATGATTAGAGTACAGCAAGGAGAGTGCCTAGGTGAATTTATAAGTGCTAGGCTTTTCACACAGGGAATGGATTAGTACTTGGTACTGAATGGGTCACTAGAGGAGTGCAAAAGCAGTCACAAGTGCTGGACTGTATGGATACTGAATAGGAAATTTAAAGTGTGAAAGACAAGTGTCTAGGTGGTTAGAAGACTGCATGCATAGTGCATAGGGGTTTGAAACAGTCCATGTGGTAAGGGCTGGCTCAGTGTATGAATACTTAGGCAGTGACTGAATGACTAGAGTACTGCAAAGATAGTATCTTGGTGAATTTATAAGTGTTTGGGTTTTAGCACAGTGAATGGATTAGTACATGGTGCTGAATGGGTCACTAGAGGACTGCAAAGGGAGTGACAGGGTATTTCCTGGAAGTGTATGGATACTGACTAGGGAATTGAAGGTGAGAAAGACAATTGAGTAGGTGGTTAGAGGACTGCATGCATAGTGGATAAGGGTTTGAAGCAGTCCATATACGAAGGCCTAGGTCACTGGATGAGTACTTGGGTACTGACTGAATGATTAGAGTACTGCAAGGAGAGTGCCTGGGTGAATTTATTAGGGTTTGGCGCAGTGAATGGATTAGTACATGATGCTGAATGGGTCACTAGAGGAGTGCAAATGGAGTGACAGGGTGTTTGCTGGAAGTGAACGGATACTGACTGGGGAATTGAAGGTGTGAAAGACAAGTGTGTAGGTGCTTAGAGGAATGCATGCATAGTGGATAGGGGTTTGAAGAAGTCCATGTGCTAAGACCTGGCTCAGTGCATGAATACTTAGGCAGTGACTGAATCATAAGAGTACTGGAAAGAGAGTTTCTTGGTGAATTTATAAGTGTTTGGGTTTTGGCACAGTGAATGGATTAGTACATACTGTTGAATGGGTCTCTAGAGGACTGCAAAGGAAGTGACAGGATGTTTCCTGGAAGTGTATGGATACTGACTAGGGAATTGAAGGTGTAAAAGACAAGTCTATAGTATGTTAGAACACTACATGCATACTGCATAGACATTTGAAGCAGTCTATTTGGTACTTAGAAACTTACTAAATAATCAGACTACTTCTAGGACAGTGCTTAGGTAAAACTTTAAAATTTTCAGTTCTGCCACAGTGAACAGAATAGTACATGGTACTTCACCTTAGTGTCAAACCCTGACTCATTTTATCAATGCATAAGCAAAGACTAGCTTCTAATGCTACTAAAACTTGACAACATGAGAGGTTTTAAATTAGTTATCTGTCAGCAAATACACGATGTTACCAAATGCTTCTCTCACAGTGGTTCTCAAATGCACACAGACTCACAGTGTAATTCTAGACAACAACCACTATACCTAGGAGCTTACCAAAAATCATTCACTACTGTGGAAGTGGTAAGCGAACTGCACACAATCTTCATATTTCAGGACTGCACTTTTGTGTCAAAGCCTGACTCATTTAATCAAAGCATAAGCAAAGACTGGCTTCTAATGCTACTAAAACTTCACAACATGACCGGTTTTAAAACAGGTATATGTCAGCAAATACACGATGTTACCAAATGCTTCTCTCACAATCCTTACCCAAATGCACACAGACTCACAGTGTGATTTTAGACAAGCAACACTATCCTAGGAGTTTACCAAAACTCATTCACTACTGTGGAAGGGATAAGGGGACTGCACACAATCTACATATTTAAGTACAGCACATCAGTGTCAAAGCATGACTCATTTAATCAACATATAAGCAAAGACTGGATTCTAATGCTACTAAAACTTCACAACATGACAGATTTTAAAACAGTTATCTGTCAGCAAATACATGATGTTACCAAATGCTTCTCTCACAGTGATCCCAAATACACACTAACTCACAGTGTGATTCTAGACAAGCACCACTATCCCTATGAGTTTACCAAAACTCATTCACTACAGTGCAAGTGGTAAGGGAACTGCACACAATCTACATATTTCACGACTGCAATTCACTGTCAATGCCTGACTCATTTAATGAAAGCATAAGCCATAACTGTCTTCTAATGCTACTAAAACTTGACAACCTGACTGGTTTTAAAACAGTTATCTGTCAGCAAATACACGATGTTACCAAATGCTTCTCTCACAGTGGTTCCCAAATGCACACAGACTCACTGTGTGATTCTAGACAAACAACACTATCCCTTGCACTATATCAAAACACATTTCGTCATCTAGAAGTAGTACTACATTTTAGTATAGAAACATAACATAACTCATTTCACAAATTCATAAACAATGACTGGTTTCTAATTCTACCAAAATATAAAAACTGCACAGTTATCTGTCTACAAACACATGAAAACACAAATGCCTATCACAGAATGGTTTCTACATGCACACACATTATAGAGAAAAAAAGTACTCCCTACACTTTAGCAGGAAAAATACATTAGTCTGATTAAAATCAAAATAGTCTATATACGTCCCCTCACAATTAAATAACTCATCTTTCAAGTTCTTTTGTAGATTAAGGAGTATATCAATCACTCACCATATTTTCTTTTACAGAATCTCTGCACTGTGCACCTCTCAGCAAAAGCAAAGAATGAAAAAGTTTCCCTTTCATGTAAACATCAAATCGCAATCCTTCGCACATAAACTCAAAAGCAAAAACACATTTCTGTTGGTTAAACATTTCAACCCTTTCCAACTGAAATACATTTCAACCCTTCCCCCAATCTGCCTTCTGCCTGTTACCATAGAAACAGCTCATGGAACACTGCACTGAGCGCACAGGTCACAAGTTCAGCACACAATGTTCCTACACAGGGCATGAAGTGTGCTTGACTTTTCAACATATCAGCTTATCATATATAATGTTCCTTACAATCTGTTTTTGTTAACCAATAACAATCATACCTTTAAAAAACAAAAATATACACCCTACCTTTCAGTGTAGAAAGTTGTTATACAACCAATGATTTCTTGTCGTTTTTAAGAAAACGTTGCCGTGGATCCGCGCACCCACCGCGAGAGAATCCGTGCATCCAACGTGATAGGATGCGCGCACCGTGCGCGCATTTCACCGCTTTTTTTTTTTTAAAAGTGGGGCCACAGGAGGTCCTTCTGGGACCTCCAAAGCAGATCTAGAGGGTCAGAGTATTTCCACTCTGCCCCCTTTATATCTTTTACACACTTATTCCCCTTCCATCTTCAGCCTCGCTTCTACCGAGGCAGAAAATGGCCGCCAACAGTTCCTGGTTTCGAATGTAGAGAGACGCTCGACAGCCAACTAGCATTCAGCGCGCGATCAGGAGGGTGCGCGCTCCGTTCGGGCAGGGTGCGCTTACGGTGCGGGTATGGTCCGCGGATCCTCCCCGGCCATAGATATCACTAACCTTTTTACCCTAATTTCCTCAGGAACTACTGAACAGATTCACACCAAATATGCAAAAGGCATGAGTCCAAACTGAGGACTACCTCCTTGCCAAATTTGGTGTCATTCCGTTCAGCGGTTCGGGCTGTAGCTGCGACAACAGATCCTATGGGAAATTGCATGGGGAAAACCCGTTTTGGGACCCCCCTTTTTTCTCGTCCCCCGCTTCACGGATCACCGCAAAACTTTCAGGGTAGGAGCGGAGCGGAGTTGGCCAAAAGTTTGGAGAATTTCGCGAAGATTCGTCAATCGGCGTCAAAGATATTCCCAATAGAATGTTGCGGATTTCCTATGGAAAATAGGTCCTAACGATAACTATCTACTGGCGACCGCCAGTAGATAAATATATATATATATTCACTGAAAAAACCATAGGTTTCAGGCACGTTTTAGTTAGGAATTAGCATTTAAAAAACCTTAGAAATTCACTGAAAAAACCATAGGTTTCAGGGGCGTTATAGTTAGCTGGACTTTTCACTCGTACAAAACCATTGAAATTCCCCCATTATAGTTAGTTCAGCTAACTATAACTTGCGCGCCTGCAATGCACTGCTGATGACGTCACATATTACATCACTCATGACATGGTCAGTGACATCACTCATGACATCACTGATGACATCTCAAATGACATCACTGATGAAATCATCCTGTGAATGTGTGTTTTTCTGAAAATTACATATGTTTTATATATGTATATCTCAAGGTCGATGGAAGAATAAATGGATATATAAGTGTCTAAATGGATGATTTGTGTTTGAAAAATTGATTGTATAACTGACTGATTAAGTGTCTCTTAGTGAATACATGGCTTAGTGAGTAATGTTTAAATGTGTGTATCAGTCTCTCACTTTGTGTATAAGTGGCTGCATGGGTTGGTGAGTAGCTACAGGAGTGTCTATATAGGTTATTAGTTGGTTTTGTGAGTATCAGTATGAGTGTCTGAGAGTCTGTATGGTTCGGTGGGGGGTATTACGTAGTGCATAGGTGCATGAATGAGTGACTCACTGTTTGTATGTGTTGAAGAGAGCATGTGTGCAGGACTGTATGGGTGGATGAGTGTGTGCATGGGTGTGTTAGTGAGTGATAGACTGTCTCAATAGTGTCTTTATGAGTAACTACATATGTTTTTAACTAGTATATGTGACTATTGGTGTATATAAGTGAGTATATGTGAAAGTGAGAGATTGAAAGAGTTCCTGTATGAATAAGTATGTGTTTCTATAAGTGATTGTTTAAAAGACTAAGTATGTGTAAGTTTCTGTAGAAGTAAGTGTGGTGGTGTGTGTATAACTGTATCTGCAAGTAAATGGATGTTTGATTCTTTATTAGCATGAGTTACTATGTGTGTGAGTAACTATGGATGAGTGGCGTTGGGTAACAGGATGTATAGGTGTGTGAGTACATATGATGAGTGAGTACATGTATGAGTGACTGTATAGGACTGTTGGTGAATGAGTGGATGTGTATGTGGATCTTAGAATTACTGAATAGGTTGTTGTAACTGGTATTGGTATGTCCATTGTTTTGAACATTGTAGTTTCTACTTTTGAATATGTGTATCAAAGGTTATATTAGGGGAAGAGGAGGTCTGCCACTCTAGCACAACGATGATGTCATCAGTGATGTCATTAGTGATGTCATTTGAGATGTCATAAGTGATGTCATGAGTGATGTCACTGACCATGTCATGAGTGATGTAATATGTGACGTCATCAGCAGTGCATTGCTGGCGCGCGAGATATAGTTAGCTGAACTAACTATAACGAGGGAATTTAAATGGTTTTGTACGAGTGAAAAGTCCAGCTAACTATAACGCCCCTGAAACCTATGGTTTTTTCAGTGTATTTCTAAGGTTTTTTAAATGCTAATTCCTAACTATAACGTGCCTGAAACCTATGGTTTTTTCTGTGAATTTCAAAGGTTTTTTAAATGCTAATTTCTAACTATGCCTACAGAGATAGGACATGTGAAGAAAGAAGAAAAAACGCACAGAAAGAAAAAAAAGAAATGCAGAAAGAAGCAACAGAAGTCCTCAAAGACGAAGAAAAGTGCAGGAAGAAGGATAACGTGCAGAAAGAACAAACAGAAGAGCAGAAAGAAGCCTTGTTGCAAAATCATCCTGTACCCTCAACTTTTTCAGACGGATACTGGTGGTAACTGAGTCTGACTAACCAGTCCTAGAGCTAGTGCTATGTTAAAAGACACTCAGAATACAGTGAAAACACCTACATACACTAGGGAACACTATGCGTTGGGGTCCCCCTGTGATCAGCATGACCTCCTCTGTAAGCCCCTAGTATATAATAGGGCAGAGGATTAAAACTACCTCTTAAAACGCGCCACAGGGCTTGTTTGCACACGTCACCTCAGGCCCCGTCCCCTCACTTCCCCACTGTGTAAACACGCCCTGTGGCCGTTTTAAGTTGGGAGATTAGGTCCCCTTGAATCCTGAGGGTCCCTAGGGTCCAACTAGACCACTAGGTACCTCCAGTAAGTGGCACAGAGCTGCGTTGCAGAGAGATGTAAAAAGGGGCACGGCCTAGACCACCTCTCTGCAACGCAGCAGAGTGGTGCTTACTGGAAGCACCTGGTGGGCTAGTTGGCCCCCAGGGTCCCTCAGGATTGAAGGGGAATTATTTCCCCAACTTAAAACGCGCCACAGGGCTTGTTTGCACACGTTAACTCAGGCCCCGTCCCCTCCCTTCACCACTGTGTAAACACGCCCTGTGGCCGTTTTTAGTTGGGAGACTAAGTTCATTTGAATCCTGAGGGTCCCTAGGGTCCAACTAGCCCACTAGGTACCTCCAGTATGCGCCACAGAGCTGCGTTGCAGAGACGTGTAAAAAGTGGCACGGCCTGGACCACTTCTCTGCAACGCAGCTCAGTGGCGCTTACAGGAAGCACCTGGTGGGCTAGTTTGCCCCCAGGGGCCCTCAGGATTGAAGGGGAATTATTTCCCCAACTTAAAACACGCCACAGGGCTTGTTTGCACACGATAACTCAGGCCCCGTCCCCTCCCTTCACCACTGTGTAAACACGCCCTGTGGCCATTTTTAGTTGGGAGATTAAGTTAATTTGAATCCTGAGGGTCCCTAGGGTCCAACTAGCCCACTAGGTACCTCCAGTATGCGCCACAGAGCTGCGTTGCAGAGAGGTGTAAAAAGTGGCACAGCCTGGACCACCTCTCTGCAACGCAGCTCAGTGGCACTTACTGGAAGCACCTGGTGGGCTAGTTAGCGCCCAGGGGCCCTCAGGATTGAAGGGGAATTATTTCCCCAACTTAAAACGCGCCATAGGGCGTGTTTGCACACGTCACCTCAGGCCCTGTCCCCTTCCTTCCCCACTGTGTAAACATGCCCTGTGGCCGTTTTTTAAGTTGGGAGATCAAGTCCCCTTGAATCCTGAGGATCCCTAGGGGCAAAATAGCCCACTAGGTACCTCCAGTAAGCTCCACAGAGCTGCGTTGCAGAGAGATGTAAAAAGGGGCACAGCCTAGACCACCTCTCTTCAATGCAGCAGAGTGGTGCTTACTGGAAGCACCTGGTGGGCTAGTTGGCCCCCAGGGTCCCTCAGGATTGAAGGGGAATTATTTCCCCAACTTAAAACGCGCCACAGGGCTTGTTTGCACATGTTAACTCAGGCCCCGTCCCCTCCCTTCACCACTGTGTAAACACGCCCTGTGGCCGTTTTTAGTTGGGAGATTAAGTTCATTTGAATCCTGAGGGTCCCTAGGGTCGAACTAGCCCACTAGGTACCTCCAGTATGCGCCACAGAGCTGCGTTGCAGAGAGGTGTAAAAAGTGGCACGGCCTGGACCACCTCTCTGCAACGCAGCTCAGTGGCGCTTACTGGAAGTACCTGGTGGGCTAGTTAGCCCCCAGGGGCCCTCAGGATAGAAGGGGAATTATTTCCCCAACTTAAAACGCGCCATAGGGTGTGTTTGCACACATCACCTCAGGCCCCGTCCCCTTCCTTCCCCACTGTGTAAACATGCCCTGTGGCCGTTTTTTAAGTTGGAAGATTAAGTCTCCTTGAATCCTGAGGATCCCTAGGGGCAAAATAGCCCACTAGGTACGTCCAGTAAGCGCCATTGCAGAGAGGTGTAAAAAGGGGCACGGCCTGCACCACCTCTCTGCAACGCGGAGCAGTGGCACTTACTGGAAGCACCGGGTGGGCTAGTTGGCCCCCAGGGTCCCTCAGGATTGAAAGGGAATTATTTTTCCAACTTAAAATGCGCCACAGGGCGTGTTTGCACATGTCACCTCAGGCCCCGTCCCCTCCCTTCACCACTGTGTAAACGCGGCCTGTGGCCGTTCTAAGTTGAGAGATTAAGTCCCCTTGAATCCTAAGGGTCCCTAGGGTCAAACTAGCACACTAGGTACCTCCAGTAAGCGCCACAGAGCTGCATTGCATAGAGGTGTAAAAAGGGGCGTGGCCTCAGAACACCTGTCTGCAACGCAGCTCCCTGGCGCACACTGTAGATACCTGTTGGGCTAGTTGGCCCTCAGGGACCCTCAGTATTGAAGGGGAATTAATTCCCCAACTTACAACTGGCCAGGGGGCGCGTTTGCAGAGTGCTGCAAGGAGGGGGCGTGGCCTCCAGCGCGATGCCGGTCTTTTATTTATTTTATTTTTTTAAGAAGGAGGGCTGTGTGGCCCGCCTTCTTTTTCTAATTTTGGCCCTCCCAAGGCCTTAATCGGCCCCGGGGAACCCAACCCCCGGGTCATGGCCTTTTTTTAATTTAAATTCTTTAGGAGGGGGCTGCGTTGCCCCCCTCCACTGGCCACTTATGGCTCCGGGGACCCCATCCCCCGGGGCCGGCCTTTGTTTTTAAAAATATTTTAAAAATATATATATTTATAGAAACACCTAGGACATGCTGGACAAACCGTATGTACCTATCACCATGACGATTTGCGTGATATTCATTAAAAGGCGACTATGCATAGAATGAATCCACATGGAATGTATTTACACCGCTAGTGAAGATCTGACGTGTCTGACGCCCTACCGTGCCTAATCCCAGCGCCCCCGCCGGTGGGTACTCTCCAAGTAGACACCCTTGTCATTTATTTATACAAACATGGGTAGCTATTGATGGGCAGATTTAATATACACGCACACCAAGCCATTCAAAGGGGATTCGACAAAAATTCGATCAAACTATGCAAGAAACCCCCCTCACGGTTAATAAAAAACACATCCACCGCCGGATGTGTAATACTTTTTATTTTACTCTCTGAAAAGGAGACGAACCTCACTTGAGAGTCACAGCGTGCTCCTGGCTGAGCCCAATGCTGTGTTACACCCACCAGTGCCAGCCGATTGCCTCACACCTCTGTGTTGTATTCCACCAGCTAGTGCGTATGCTATGACACTCTCTAGCCCATGTGCACTGTAACACCACCCCGTGAATATGTCATGCCACACTTGCCTTCGTACGGGTTATATTGCCCCATCTAACGTGCCTTCCTCGATGTGTATGTTATAACGCACAGCGCTATGCCATACATATTACAATCTGAGATCCATTCTTTGTCACAGTGCATATGCAACGTTACACTCCCCAGCACATATTTTATATTACAACTTTAGAGACTAGTTATGTTACACAACACTGCCCTGTGCATATTACACTCCAAGGCGCATATCGCTTAGCACACGCTAGTGCCTGTGCTATCTCGCGCTCTCCAATGAATCTGTCATTGCGCATAATGTATTGCATATTATATTTCACGCCCCAGTTCATCTTATATCACACTTTTTGGTGCATAGTTTATACCATATACTACATCTAGTTTTCATTTTCAATCGTGCTCTCAGGACTATGTTCTATATAACATTGCGTCCACCTACCCTTTTCACGGGCATTACATTTTGCGATGGGGTGGAGGGTCAGGGGGTGTTTCTGCCAAGTGAGCCCGGAGTCACAGTCACAAACGTCCTCTTCTTCCTGAATAAAAGTGAGATTATGCTGCATACTTGATCATATTTTAAGTAGTTCGCACAGACACACATTTTAAAAACAATAAAGTTCCTAATACCCACCTTCTCTGAACAGTTAGCTTGCTGCCCCATCCACCTCCTCCCTATCCTCTGTTGTCTGAATCCATGGACTAGCCTCCTCCCTCCTGCCATGCATGGTCTGATGTGCTACCACTGCCCTCCATTTAGCATGATGTACCAGTCCACTCCTCCTGCCCTCCATTGCCCAATTCTATGGCCCATCATTGACCTCCTGCTTAGCCTCTGTGCTTAGCTTGCTGCCCCTATTCTCCTTCCCCCTGCCCTCCGATGTCTTTGTGCATGCCGCTGCTCCATCCTTTTTGCCCACTATGTTCCATGGACCTGCCACTCCTATCTACTCTGAGTGTTCTGTTGAGCTGCCACTTCCCTCCCACCTGCCTAGCATTGTCAGATGACTGTAACCTGTCCCTGCCACCTCCACCCTGCCTGTCCACATGCCATGCCCCTATCCCCTTCCTCATGGTCCATTTTACTGCCACACCCTTCTGCCCTCCCTGATCTGTTGTGATGCAACTGCTCCTCCTGCCTGCCCCACGCGGTCTGTTGTGAGGCCCCTTCCCCTGAACTCTCTTGGATGTGCCCAGGTCCTGACCCTCCCTTCTATCCTCCATGGTCCTTTGTGCATGCCCCTGCACCCTCCTTCTTACCCATCATAGCCATTGTGCTGCCACTAACCCTCCCGCTTGCCATGCATGGTCTTCTGTGCTGCCATGGCCCCTCCCACCTTCCCTGTGTGGTCAGCTAGCTGCCCCTGACCCCCTCCCACCTTCCCTCCATGGTCTGTGGGTATGCCACCATAGTCTCATTGTTGCTCTCCATGGTGTGTCTTGTTTCTAGTGCCCATCCTGCCTGACCTCCATGGTCATCTTGCTGCTCCTGCCCTGCCACCTTGCCCCCAGCCCTCTGTTTCCATGTGCAGACCCCCTATTCCCTCCCTCCTGGCTTGTCTGTTCTATTGTAATGCCCCTGATCCGTCCCGCCTGCCCTTTATGGTCTGTTATGCTGCAGCTTTCTCTCCTGTCTGTCCATTATGGTCAGCTAGCTACCATTGCCTCTTTCCCATCTGTTCTCTGTTGTCCATGTGCATGGTCCTGTCCCCTCCCTATTGCTTTCTATGGATTGTTGTGCTGCACTCCCGTCCCGCATGCGCTGTGTGGTGTATTGTGCTGCTGCAGACCCTGATGCCTGCCCTGTAGGGTCAGTTTGGTGCACCTCTCCATGTCCCTCCTGTCCTCTGTTATCCGAGTCCATGTCCCTACCCCAATTCCTCCTGCCTACCATGATTCAATGTACCATACTTGTGAACATTTTGAACTTGGTAAGAGGGAGATTTTGAAAAAACAACTGGGGTATTGATTTTCCCCTTTGAGTTACATTGAAAAAGAGGAGATTGTAGACAGGAGACAGATCAAATAAAGCCCATTTGAGCTTAAAAACATTGGACGTTTCCTGGCTGAAACGGGTCTGTTGGCATGTATGGTTGTACTACCACTGCCTCTTCCTTCTGCCCACAATGGTTTATTATATTGCCACAGCCTCTCTTGCCAGTCCTGTATGGTTGGTTTGTTGCCCCTGCCCCCCTTTTACACTGCCCTCCATAGTCTGTTGTGCTGCCACTGCCCTTCCTGCCTGCCCAGTGTGGTCAAATTGTTGCCTCTGCACTCTCCTACCTGCCTTCAATTTTCTGAGTCCGTGCCCCTGGCCTCTGCCTCTCAACAGTATCCCAATGAACAACTAGATTGCTAACATTCTATATTTATTACAAAAGTGTGGAACGCCTGATGTCATCTTGATGTAATCAAAACTGTAATACCTAGAGTATTTCCTTTAGAAATTACATATATGAGAGGGACATATTTTCTGAGTTTTCAAATAGCGACAAAGAACTTTCAAATTATTTGTAATCTTTATGTTTTTTATCCAGTTGACCACTTGATTAAATGTTGCACCTTGGCGAGAGGATGTGGTGTTTTTTCCAGAGCTACAGACTTTGCAACTGGGGAACCAGGTTGGAGTTTCTGCTTCAGCTCAACATTCTGTGATTGTGGTCAAATCACTTAATCTCCCCATGTCTACAACCAAAATGAATTTGATCTTGTGTGATGTAACCAATGCTCATGTAAAGCATTCCAATACCTGACAAGTCTGCACTATATAAATCTGCAAATACACAAAAAATAAGTGTTTTGCACACATCTGTCATTGGGCTACATGTGGGCTACATCTGGGTGATATATGTGCTGCATTTAGGCTCTTTTGTGTCTGGTGGCCATCTTGGGAGATTTATTTGTTATGAAGTTTCCTAATTTCCTCATTTACTGCAGTCTCCTCAGTGGGAATACTTTCAGTTTTTTATTTTGGTTCCATCAAGAAGGCATTCAGATGTGTCACACATTTGCCATAAATTCTGAATGTTAGCATTCTAGTTGCTCATTAGATCACTGTAGTAAAACTACTGCTCACAAGAGAAGTCTGCTGCTGGTATTCAAAGTGCATGTTTCAGTCTGCATGTCAGAATTTGTTTATGAAATAGAAGAGGATTTGAGAAGTCAAAATGTGCCCTAATTTTTCTTTCTGCAGAACTAATCATAATTTCTATGGCAAAATGAACCCCCTCATTTTGTTCCTTTGTAAATTAAATGTTTTAAGTGTTACCACTTTATTCCAATCAAGATGGCTTCAGGTGAGCCATACTTTAGTCATAAGTAAGACTGTAAGCGCTCTAGTTGTTCGTTAGAACACTCTGGGACATTCTGTCATTGGGCTATACTTGGGCTACATCTGGGTGATATTTGGGCTACATTTGGGCTCTTTTGTCTCTGGTGGCCATCTTGGGAGATTTATTTGTTATGAAGTTTCCTAATTTCCTCATTTACTGCAGTCTCCTCAGTAGGAAATACTTTCAGTTTTTTACTTGGTTCCATCAAGAAGGCATTCAGATGTGTCACACATTTGCCATAAATTCTGAATGTTAGCACTCTAGTTGCTCATTAGATCACTGTAGTAAAGCTACTGCTCACCCGGGAAGTCTGCTGCTGGTATTCAAAGTGCATGTTTCAGTCTGCATGTCAGAATTTTTTTATGACATAGAAGAGGATTTGAGAAGTCAAAATGTGCCCTAATTTTTCTTTCTGCAGCACTAATCATAATTTCTATGGCAAAATGAATCCCCTCATTGTGTTCCTTTGTAAGTTAAATGTTTTAAGTGTTACCACTTTATTCCATTCAAGATGGCTTCAGGTGTGCCATACTTTTGTCATAAGTAAGACTGTTAGCGCTCTAGTTGTTCATTAGAACACTCTGGGACATTCTGTCATTGGGCTATACTTGGGCTACATCTGGGTGATATTTGGGCTACATTTGGGCTCTTTTGTCTCTGGTGGCCATTTTGGGAGACTTATTTGTTATGATGTTTCCTAATTTCCTCATTTACTACAGTCTCCTCAGTAGGAAATACTTTCAGTTTTTTACTTTGATTCCATCAAGAAAGCATTCAGATGTGTCACAGATTTGCCATAAATTCAGAATGTTAGCACTCTAGTTGCTTATTAGATCACTGTAGTAAAGCTACTGCTCACCAGGGAAGTCTGCTGCTGGTATTGAAAGTGCATGTTTCAGTCTGCATGTCAGAATCTTTTAATGAAATAGAAGAGGATTTGAGAAGTCACTCAAAATGTGCCCTAATTTTTCTTTCTGCAGCACTAATCATACTTACTATGGCCAAATGAATCCCTCATTTTGTTCCTTTTTAAATTAAATGTTTTAAGAATTACCACTTTATTCCAACCAAGATGGCTTCAGGTGTGCCATACGTTTGTCATAAGTAGGACTGTTAGCGCTCTAGTTGTTCTTTAGAACACTCTGAGAAGCTGCAGTAGAACACAAAGGAATCAACTGACAGTCTCTGCCCTTGTCGGATGTACATGTTTTACTGAGAATGTCAGACTTCAATCTCACATGACTGAGAAAGATAATGTGAATTTACAGAAAATATGCTCTCAGTTAGCTTATAGATCACCTTCCAAACCTCTGTGGGAAAAGCATGAGAAAATAGTTTTCTCTCAAACATGATTCATGATATCACAGCAGAAGGCTTTTTCACATGGTAAAATCACCTTAGAACACATCACAATTCCTAAAATGAGTATGGTACCATCAACAAATGATTTATAATATAACAAAAGTCTTAAAACCTTCTATTAACTGCAATGCTTTTTAATGAGGTGCTATCATGTATATTGGACCCAAGATGGCTGCCAACACTTCTTGTATGAAGTGCTGACAGCCAATCAGATCTCACGATGAGATGTGTGGTTAGGCTCCGCCCAGATATATATGTGATTTTACTTTTGATTTTCTCAGGGACTACTGAACGGATTTACACCATTTAAGCAAAAGGCACATGCCTGACCTGAGGACTACCTCTGTGCCAAATTTCAAGTAATTCTGTTCAGCCGTTAGGGCTGTATCTTCGACTAAAGGTCCTATGGGAAAATGCATGGGGAAAATGCGTTTTGGGACCCCCCTTTTTTCTCAGCCCCCGCTTGACGAATCACCCCGAGACTTTCAGGGTAGGAGCTGAGCGGAGCGCCCCATTAGTTTTGAAAATTTCACGAAGCTAAGTCAACCGGCGCCAAAGTTATTCAAAATAGAAGTTTCAGATTTCCTATGGGAACTCGGTCCTAACTATAACGATCTACTGGCGACCGCCAGTAGATAATATATATATATATATATTCACTGAAAAAACCATAGGTTTCAGGCATGTTATAGTTAGGAATTAGCATTTAAAAAACCTTAGAAATTCACTGACAAAACCATAGGTTTCAGGGGCGTTATAGTTAGCTGGACTTTTCACTTGTACAAAACCATTGAAATTCCCCTGTTATAGTTAGTTCAGCTAACTATAACTCGCGCGCCCGCAATGCACTGCTGATGACGTCACATATTACATCACTCATGACATGGTCAGTAACATCACTCATGACATCACTGATGACATCTCAAATGACATCACTGATGGCATCACTGATGACATCATCCAGTGAATGTGTGTTTTTGTGAAAATTACATATGTTTTATATATGTATATCTCAAGGTCGATGGAAGGATAAATGGGTATATAAGTGTCTAAATGTATGATATGTTTTTTAAAAATTCATTGTATAACTGACTGATTAAGTGTATCTTAGTGAATACATGGCTTAGTGAGTAATGTTTAAATATGTAAATATCTGTATCAGTCTCTCACTTTGTGTATAAGTGGCTGCATGGGTTGGTGAGTAGCTACATGAGTGTCTATATAGGTTATTAGTTGTTTTTTTGAGTATCAGTATGAGTGTCTGAGTGTCTGTATGGTTCGGTGGGGGGTATTACGTAGTGCATAGGTGCATGAATGAGTGACTCACTGTTTGCATGTGTTGAAGACAGCATGTGTGCAGGACTGTATGGGTGGATGAGTGTGTGCATGGGTGTGTTAGTGAGTGAATGACTGTCTCAATAGTGTCTTTGTGAGTAACTACATATGTTTTAAACTAGTATATGTGACTATTGGTGTATATAAGTGAGTATATGTGAGAGTGAGTGATTGAAAGAGTTCCTCTATGAATAAGTATGTGTTTCTATAAGTGATTGTTTAAAAGACTAAGTATGTGTAAGTTTCTGTAGAAGTAAGTGTGGTGGTGTGTGTATAACTGTATATGCAAGTAAATGGATGTTTGATTCTTTATTAGCATGAGTGACTATGTGTGTGAGTAACTCTATGGATGAGGGGTGTTGTGTAACAGGATGTATAGGTGAATGAGTACATATGATGAGTGAGTACATGTATGAGTGACTGTATAGGACTGTTGGTGAATGAGTGGATGTTTATGTGGATCTTAGAATTACTGAATAGGTTGTTGTAACTGATATTGGTATGTCCATTGTTTTGAAAATTTTAGTTTCTATTCTTGAATGTATGTATCAAAGGCTATATTAGGGGGAGAGGAGGTCTGCCACTCTATCACAAGGATGATGTCATCAGTGATGTCATTTGAGATGTCATCAGTGATGTCATGAGTGATGTCACTGATCATGTCATGAGTGATGTAATATGTGACGTCATCAGCAGTGCATTGCGGGCGCGCGAGTTATAGTTAGCTGAACTAACTATAACGGGGGAATTTCAATGGTTTTGTACGAGTGAAAAGTCCAGCTAACTATAACGCCCCTGAAACCTATGGTTTTTTCAGTGAATTTCTAAGGTTTTTTAAATGCTAATTCCTAACTATAACATGCCTGAAACCTATGGTTCTTTCAGTGAATTTCAAAGGTTTTTTAAATGCTAATTTCTAACTATGCCTACAGAGATAGGACATGTGAAGAAAGAACAAAAAACGCACAGAAAGAAAAAAAAGAAATGCAGAAAGAAGCAACAGAAGTCCTCAAAGACGAAGAAAAGTGCAGGAAGGATAACGTGCAGAAAGAACAAACAGAAGAGCAGAAAGAAGCCTTGTTGCAAAATCATCCTGTACCCTCAACTTTTTCAGACGGATAATGGTGGTAACTGAGTCTGACTAACCAGTCCTAGAGCTAGTGCTATGTTAAAAGTCACTCAGAATACAGTGAAAACACCTACATACACTAGGGAACACTATGCGTCGGGGTCCCCCTGTGATCAGCATGACCTCCTCTGTAAGCCCCTAGTATATAATAGGGCAGTGGATTAAAACTATCTCTTAAAGCACGCCACAGGGCGTGTTTGCACACGTCACCTCAGGCCCAGTCCCCTCACTTTCCCACTGTGTAAACACGCCCTATGGCCGTTTTAAGTTGGGAGATTAAGTCCCCTTGAATCCTGAGGGTCCCTAGGGTCCAACTAGCCCACTAGGTACCTCCAGTAAGCGCCAAAGAGCTGCGTTGCAGAGAGGTGTAAAAAGTGGCACGGCCTGGACCACCTCTCTGCAACGCAGCTCAGTGGCGCCTACTGGAAGCACCTGGTGGGCTAATTAGCCCCCAGGGGCCCTCAGGATTGAAGGGGAATTATTTCTCCAACTTAAAACGCGCCATAGGGCGTGTTTGCACGCGTGTCAGGCCCCGTCCCCTCCCTTCCCCACTGTGTAAACACGCCCTGTGGCCGTTTTTAGTTGGGAGATTAAGTCCCCTTGAATCCTGAGGATTCCTAGGGGCAAAATAGCCCACTAGGTACGTCCAGTAAGTGCCATTGCAGAGAGGTGTAAAAAGGGGCACGGCCTGCACCACCTATCTGCAACACAGAGCAGTGGTGCTTACTGGAAGCACCTGGTGGGCTAGTTGGCCCCCAGGGTCCCTCAGGATTGAAAGGGAATTATTTCCCCAACTTAAAACGCGCCACAGGGCGTGTTTGCACACGTCACCTCAGGCCCCATCCCCTCCCTTTACCACTGTGTAAATGTGCCCTGTTACCGTTCTAAGTTTAGAGATTAAGTCCCCTTGAATCCTAAGGGTCCCTAGGGTCAAACTAGCCATCTAGGTACCTCCAGTAAGCGCCGCAGAGCTGCGTTGCATAGAGGTGTAAAAAGGGGCATGGCCTCAGAACACCTGTCTGTAACCCCAACCCCCGGGTCATGACCTTTTTTTTTTTTTATTCTTTAGGAGGGGGCTGCGTTGCCCCCCTCCTCAGGCCACTTATGGCCCTGGGGACCCCATCCCCCGGGGCCAGCCTTTGTTTTTTATTATTTAAAAAAAATATATATTTATAGAAACACCTAGGACATGCTGGACAAACCGTATGTAACTATCACCATGACGATTTGCGTGATAGTCATTAAAAGGCGACTATACATAGAATGAATCCACATGGAATGTATTTACACCGCTAGTGAAGCTCTGACGTGTCTGACGCCCTACCGTGACTAATCTCGGCACCCCCGACGGTGGGTACTCTCCAAGTAGACACCCTTGTCGTTTATTTATACAAACATGGGTAGCTATTGACAGGCACATTTAATATACACGCACACCAAGCCATTCAAAGGGGAATCGACAAAAATTCGACCAAACTATGCAAGAAATCCCCCTCACGGTTAATAAAACACACATCCACCGCCGGATGTGTAATACTTCTTATTTTACTCTCTGGAAAGGAGACGAACCTCACTTGATAGTCACAGCGTGCTCCTGGATGAGCCCAATGCTATGTTACACCCACCAGTGCCTGCCGAGTGCCTCACACCTCTGTGTTGTATTCCACCAGCTAGTGCGTATGCTATGACACTCTCTAGCCCATGTGCACTGTAACACCACCCCGTGAATATGTCATGCCAAACTTGCCTTCGTACGGGTTATATTGCCCCATCTAACGTGCCTTCCTCGATGCCTATGTTATAACGCACAGCGCTATGCCATACATATTACAATCTGGGATCCATATCTTTGTCACAGTGCATATGCAACGGTACACTCCCCAGCACATATTTTATATTACAACTTTAGAGACTAGTTAGGTTACACAACACTGCCCTGTGCATATTACACTCCAAGGCGCATATCGCATAGCACACGCTAGTGCCTGTGCTATCTCGCGCTCTCCAATGAATCTGTCATTGCGCACAATGTATTGCATATTATATTTCACGCCCCGGTTTATCTTATATCACACTTTTTGGTGCATAGTTTATACCATATACTATATCTAGTTTTCATTTTCAATCGTGCTCTCAGGACTATGTTCTATATAACACTGCGTCCACCTACCCTTTTCACGGGCATTACATTTTGCGATGGGGTGGAGGGTCAGGGGGTGTTTCTGCCAAGTGAGCCCGGAGTCACAGTCACAAACGTCCTCTTCTTCCTGAATAAAAGTGAGATTATGCTGCATACTTGTTCATATTTTAAGTAGTTTGCACAGACACACATTTTAAAAACAATAAAGTTCCTAATACCCACCTTCTCTGAACAGTTAGCTTGCTGCCCCATCCACCTCCTCCCTATCCTCTGTTGTCTGAATCCATGGACTAGCCTCCTCCCTCCTGCCATGCATGGTCTGATGTGCTGCTGCTCGAGCGGGTTATGCAAAATTTTTGTATACCCATCCCATTTTGCATGTCGTTTTATTAATTAGATTAATTAATTAATCATAATCGTACTAATGGTTTGGAGTGATGTGGAAATAACTAATCAACCTTATTAATGACCGAAATACACGTGGGATTTGCATCTGCATGGCCTAATTAATGACGTGAACTAAATTTCGTACGCATATTAAGGATAGATAATTAGAACATTGCATGATATATGTCGCTTTGGTGATGAAATTGTGATTCGTGCTTTATTTAGTAAGTATAAACCGCATTGAGTGTTGCTTTTGGCTAGATAAATACACACACATATGGGTATTAGCGAGGGAATAACATTTAATTAGTCATTTCTATGTATTAATTACGTTTTTGTGTTTCTTTGCTTAAGTTGACTATTCTGGCCTATCAAATGATGGCTGCTTTTGGTGCCTAACCCAACTGCCGACGCTGAACCAGGCTTGGGTGAAGTGCGCCTGCGCTAAAAGATGAGCAACAATGACCCTGTCTTGACCCCAGGCAAGCTGTACTTATCAAGGCCACTGGGAAAGGTGCCAGCGCTACAGACAAAAGGCTTTATTAAAGAACCGGAACCAGCAAGTATGCTGACAACATGGACTAAACCTTATGGGAACGGAGAGGTTGACCCCTGATCTGCCAATCAGAACAGTTTAAAACTCAATATTGTTACATTTTGCTATTGAAATTATTATAAAACCCATAGAATAGAGAGGTTGGAGGGTCGCTCCTTCGATTTCCTGATGATATGCTGACGAAGAGGACGGTGACACTGCAGGACAGCTGTTAGCCTGAATCTTTGACGGACTGAATTAATGCCCAAAATCCTGATGAACTTAACCTGCTAAATTGATGGGCATAGATTTGCGAGATTGCTAGATTTGACATAGAGGACGACTTTAGCCAGAATAGGTAAATATGAATGGCAACTTGATCAAATGAATGATTTAATCTGCAATATTAATATAAATTTGGGTTTGAACATCTACAGAAATGAGTTGGGTTGTTTATTCATTGAAATGTGTTAATGAAAAGGTTAATTAGAGTATTAGAAATTCACTTAAATCTACAACTAACAGATCCATCCCGGTCATGAGGGGAGTACCAAATGTAGAATCTAGGGCCTAATGAGTATAAGAAGGGTTTGTAGGTTTGTTGCTCATTAGGGTAAAGTGGTATCTTCCTGCCTCATTATCCAGCACTTGGAAGGATAATCGCCTCTCGTACGGACTGATGGTGAGTGTGTGTTGGTGTTATGGGCTCCACCAGCGAATGTATGGATAGTGTGCGTGTGTGAGATCTTTTGGTCCGCAACGGTAGGGAAGGATTTTACACTCCGCGCTGGAGCACTGCCACTGCCCTCCATTTAGCATGATGTACCAGTCCACTCCTCCTAACCCTCCATTGCCCAATTCTATGGCCCATCATTGACCTCCTGATTAGCCTCTGTGCTTAGCCTGCTGCCCCTATTCTCCTTCCCCCTGCCCTCCGATGTCTTTGTGCATGCCCCTGCTCCATCCTTTTTGCCCACCATGTTCCATGGACCTGCCACTCCTATCTACTCTGAGTGTTCTGTTGAGCTGCCACTCCCCTCCCACCTGCCTAGCATTGTCAGATGACTGTATCCTGTCCCTGCCACCTCCACCCTGCCTGTCCACATGCCATGCCCCTATCCCCTTCCTCCTGTCCTTCATGGTCCATTTTACTGCCACACCCTTCTGCCCTCCCTGGTCTGTTGAGCTGCAACTGCTCCTCCTGCCTGCCCGTGTGGTCTGTTGTGAGGCCCCTTCCCCTGAACTCTCTTGTCTGTGCCCAGGTCCTGACCCTCCCTTCTATCCTCCATGGTCCTTTGTGCATGCCCCTGCACCCTCCTTCTTACCCATCATAGCCATTGTGCTGCCACTAACCCTCCCGCTTGCCATGCATGGTCTTCTGTGCTGCCATGGCCCCTCCCACCTTCCCTGTGTGGTCAGCTAGCTGCCCCTGACCCCCTCCCACCTTCCCTCCATGGTCTGTGTGTATGCCATCATAGTCTCATTGTTGCTCTCATTGGGTGTTTTGTTTCTAGTGCCCAACCTGCCTGACCTCCATGGTCATCTTGCTGCTCCTGCCTTGCCCCCCTGCCCCCAGCCCTCTGTTTCCATGTGCAGACCCCTATTCCCTCCCTCCTGGCTTGTCTGTTCCATTGTAATGCCCCTGATCCGTCCCAACTGCCCTTTATGGTCTGTTATGCTGCAGCTTTCTCTCCTGTCTGCCCATTATGGTCAGCTAGCTACCATTGCCTCTTTCCCCTCTGTTCTCTGTTGTCCATGTGCATGGTCCTGTCCCCTCCCTATTGCTTTCTATGGATTGTTGTGCTGCACTCCTGTCCCGCATGCGCTGTGTGGTGCATTGTGCTGCTGCAAACCCTGATGCCTGCCCTGTAGGGTCAGTTTGGTGCACCTCTCCATGTCCCTCCTGTCCTCTGTTATCCGAGTCCATGTCCCTACCCCAATTCCTCCTGCCTACCATGATCCAATATACCATACTTGCGAACATTTTGAACTTGGTAAGAGGGAGATTTTGAAAAAAAACTGGGGTATTGAATTTCCCCTTTGTGTTACATTGAAAAAGAGGAGATTGTAGACAGGAGAGAGATCAAATAAAGCCCATTTGAGCTTAAAAACATTGGACGTTTCCTGGCTGAAACGGGTCTGTTGGCATGTATGGTTGTACTACCACTGCCTCTTACTTCTGCCCACAATGGTGTATTATATTGCCACAGCCTCTCTTGCCAGTCCTGTATTGTTGGTTTGTTGCCCCTGCCCCCCTTTCCACTGCCCTCCATAGTCTGTTGTGCTGCCACTGCCCTTCCTGCCTGCCCAGTGTGGTCAAATTGTTGCATCTGCACTCTCCTACCTGCCTTCAATTTTCAGAGTCCGTGCCCCTGGCCTCTGCCTCTCAACAGTATCCCAATGAACAACTAGATTGCTAACATTCTATATTTATTACAAAAGTGTGGAACGCAGAACAGGGTAACAAGGGGGCAAGATGGCCGCGAGTGAGCTGTGCTGATCGGTCGCTGATGACCTCTCTCCCATCTGAGATGAAATTGACAGTTTGCTGGCTATTATTCCCCTGTGGACTCTGATATGGTTGTGGTAACCAGATTTACATGGTCATCCACTGATGTCTTCACTTATTGCGGAGTTTAAACACTATATATTGGCAGTGTTGGGCCGGCTTAAGGAAAGCTGGGGAAGATTTAGCAGGACTTTTGACTGTATAAAGGTACGGTACATACAGTCGTGCAGAAGGCCGCCTCGACCCGCTAAAAATGACAAGCCGAAAGGGAAGGAAAAGGCGAAGGAGCAAACAGAACTCAGCAAACACCCTTCAAAGGATCTAATCGAAGAAACAGTACTGAACGCTAAGGAGCCAGGGGCGATTCGGAAAGTGGCATCGCAGTTAAACAAAAAGACGATTGAGACACGAGGAGGGGAAAGGAATGCTACTGTCGGAGCTACGGAGACGGGCAGTCAATCAGGCAGCTTCAGCGAAGTAAGGAACAAGCCACCTCCGAGATATGCTGAAAAGGCTGAGAGAACCGACAAAGGAGACCAATCTAAACCCAAACCCAGAGAGACCCCTCTCAGGCAGCCTACCTTGACAGAAGCATTTTCCGCTCGCCAAAGAGTAACAGGCGATCGATCGCCAAATGAAGGCGGCAGCGATAGATCCAGATCCAGCGACCCAGGAAGCGTCCTCGAGGACGCTGGAGGCACGTCAATTGCGGACGCTCCTGCTGCTAGGCAACAACAACAGCAGCAGGCACAGCGGTCCGCAGGAGAATACGAGCGGGAGAGACTGCAGATCGAATTGGGCTTGGCCTCCCCTACAGGTTTTCCACCGCTATGCACTGAGCAGGGTCAGGCTCAGTAAGGGCTAATCCCAGGTGAGAGGGGAAATGCGGGCAATAAGGATACAGACATGTTGGGCACCATTATGGTGCTTGAAGCAGAATTGAAGCATCGCTTTCAGACTCCAGCTCCTCTGGGGGGGGGGTACAGGCACAGGCACAGGTAAAGATTCGACTCTGCGGAAGAGGCAGTCAAAGCCAAAGTTAAGCAACCCACAGATTGGGGCATTGGGAGGTACTGAAAAGGGGCTGCTCTGGGACTACTCGGGCACTTCCCAGATGTATCAGGTTGAAGACATCACTGGGTCACCGAAACAATCTGCTCCTTTTGACATCCTGTTTAATACATTGAAACAGATGCAAGCAGAGGCTAGAGCTGTGAGTCGGAAGGCAAGACAGGATGCTAAAAAAATACAATCCTCATTAAGAAAGACAAATAAACTGTGCGAGGACTTGGTGGGAAGAGTCACTGAGGTGGAAGAACGTACAAGCAAGCTTGAAGATGATCACAGCAATTGGCAAAACTTTAAATCGGCTCAAGAAAAGATGGCAGAGGACCTCCAATGGAAAATGGAGGATTTTGAAAATCGCCAAAGGCGTAACAACATCAGAATTTTGGGTGTGGCTGAGGGAGCGGAAGGGCAGGACATAAGATGTTACGTGATTAACTTACTCAAAGGGGCATTCCCGGAGTCTCAGTGGCAGTGGGACAGGGAAGTCCAGAGAGTGCATAGATTTCCTTTTACACTTAAAAAAGTGCAGGGGGCTGACGGTGGAGGTAACTCGGCTTTCCCACGAGCCATTTTAGTATATTTAGGGAATTTTTTGTTAAGGCAAGAAATAATTGAGAAAGCTAGGCCTGATAGTAAGAGATCATTTGAAGGTACCACCTTTTTCGCCAGGCCAGATTTTTGCCATGTGACGGTTGAACGGAGGTGGAGACTGAGACAGCTGATCTCAAAATTCCAGGGGCTAGGGTCAGAAGCCTACTTATTGTTCCCTGCTAAACTAAAAGTGGTCACCAGAGGAAGAGCCAGGATGTTTTTCTCAGAGATTAAAGCTCAGCAGTATATGGATGACTTGAAAAAACAGGGTCCGTAAGGGGATAGGGGATAGGGGATGGGAGAGGGGTGCGACTGTCGCAGCCCGGACCGGCCACACATAGGTCCTGCGGACCTATTTGCCTGTACAGGGGGGGGAGTGGGGAGGGGTGGGTGGGGAGGGGTGGGTGGGTGTTGGAAGGGTGTGGGAGGGGGGTTCCACCACACAGGCTAAAACGTTGGTACTTTTTGGTTTTGTTAAAGCACATTTTTTCTTTATTTCTTGTTTTGTGTGGAATATGGCACATCCAATTTAGTTGGTGTAGACAATCTCAAAGAAATGTAGGCTTTTGTAACACCATGTTAACTACTGTTTGGCTGACTTTGAGTAATAACTCTTTGATACCCCTTAATGCCCTGCAAAATCAACTCAATTAATGTATGTGGTCTCAATGATCCTAGGAAAAGAGCGAAGGTAGCAGGGTGGCTGAGATCTTTACAGTTGGACCTGGTATGCCTCCAGGAGACGCATATTTAAGCATTACAGTTATACCTTTTGAAACAACTGGGATTCGATGTATTAGCGGCAAGTAAGCAAAATACTAGAACTAGGGGGGTAGCAATATTAGGGAGATGTAGTGATCTAGTGGTGTACAGGAAGAAGGAGGATCACTGGGGTAGGTGGGTCATGGTGGATTTATGTTTCAAGGGGACACGGTTTACATTAGTTACTATATATGGATCCACGGAAGATGATCCTGATGTCTGGCAATTTATGGACATGGAATTGCCGCAGTGGCCGGAACCGATTATTTGCTGTGGGGATTTTAATATTCATGACGCAAGAAGCTCCTTTGCAGAACCTGGGGGGAGGTACTTAGGGAGAAAGAAAAAGTCACATAGAGCCCTTGCTGCTATGGCTCAACATAATTCCCTTGGGGATCCATGGATGACGTTTCATCCCTTCATAGACGGAAGTACCTTCTTTTCCGTACCACACAAAGTATTGGTCAGGTTGGATTATTTTTTAATCTCCAACTTTCTAATCCCTCACTCGAAAATAGGGAAACAACCCAGGATTATTTCTGACCACAGTCCGCTTGTTTTAATGCTAAATACCACTCAGATAAATGTCAGGAAAACCCAGTGGACTTTCGAGCGTATTTTGTTAAAAGATAAGGCGTATCGGAGACATATGGAAGGCTGGATAATACATTTCTGGGAAGATAATAGAGGTACGGCATCCCCCGGCGCAGTTTGGGATTGTTTTAAAGCTGGGGTTCGGGGGGAAACGATGAGTTTTGTATTAGCAAGACGAAAAAGGGAAAGAAGGCATCTGGAAGATATAAGGCTTAAGTTACTTATAGCAGAAGAAAATCTAGCTATAGCTACAACGCAAGGAATCCCACTCGACCCTTATATACTTAGATTAGCTACTCTTAAAGGAGATGCTATGGAGGGTATCATCTCGAAAGCCGCTGAGAAGTATCTTGCACATAAACAGGATACATACGAGCTAAGCGAGAGAGTCGGGCATATTCTCGCTGTTAGAACCAGACTGCGAACAGCAATGGCTGATATTAAGGAGATTCAAGATCATCGGGGAAATCTAAGCACTGATTCAGATCTCATTAGAGAAGTTTTCCACAAGTTTTATACTAAGCTTTATTCTTCAGAAGATATGAGGGACCCAATCGATCTAGGCAGGTACCTTAGCAACATTTTGGCTCCTGTCTTATTGTCAGATGATAGAGAGTTGTTAGACGCCCCCTTTCAGCTGGATGAGATTAGAGGTGCGCTGGAGAGTCTCCCCTCGGGGAAAGCTGCTGGGCCAGACCAAATCCCGGTGGAATTTTATAAATTGTTTCAAAATATCTTGCTCGCCGAGATGTTATATATAATGCTACATACGCAACGGGGAGGCTCTCCTCCGGAGTCCTGGGGGGGGGGGCAGATATTATAGTTATCCCAAAAAAAGGGAAATCCCAGATACTCCCTGCCTCATATAGACCTATCACCCTTATGAACTCTGACGTTAAAATTTACTCGAAAATCCTTGCGACAAGGCTTGCAGGGTATATAGAGCAGCTTGTAAGCCCGTCACAACATGGCTTCATTCCAGGCAAGGGAACCACCCAACATATAAGGACAGTTATCACAATGTTTGATGCCGCAGGAACCCTGGGCGACCCTATTGCAGCACTGTTTATAGATGCCGAAAAAGCTTTCGATAGGGTCGCCTGGGAATATCTCTGGGCAGTTTTGAGATGGTGTGGTATAGGGGAAGGCTACATAACAGCTACCCAAGCTCTATACAAAGGACCAACAGCTAGAATTAGAGTGAACAGAGTGCACTCCGATGTAGTTAAAATTTTCAGGGGGACAAGACAGGGTTGTCCCTCATCCCCCCCTCGTTTTTGCGTTATTTCTTGAACCCCTATTACGGCGATTGGCGAGAAATGGTGGGATCCCTCCAATGGTTCTGAACGGTAGAACAGTTAAAATTCTGTCGTATGCCGACGACGTGGCTATACTAACCCCCGACCCTGATTTGGCTATAATAGAGGTCGAACGTGAAGCTACTATGTTCGGGCAGTTTTCGGGTTATAGTTTGAATAAATTGAAGACCTTGATAGTTAAGAACAAACATGCCGTTTGTACCGATCCCAGGGTGGTTACGTCAGCTACGTATTTAGGCATAGTAATAGTAGCTAACCTGGATGCTATCGTTGAGGTTAATATGACCCCTATTTTGGCCAAAGTAAAAATAGACTTAGATAGAGTTAATAATTTACATCTTTCTTTAGTAGGCATTACCAACGTGGTGAAAATGACGATCTTGCCAAAATTTCTCTATCTATTTAGAGCAATACCACTATTTTTTGAATCTAAATGGTTTAACACACTGGAGGGTATCTTAAATAGGTTCATATGGGCGCATGGAAAAACGCGCAGAGCTTATAGACTTATGTCTCTACCTAGAGAAAGAGGAGGATGGGGAGCCCCTGATTTTAGATTATACTATTTGGCAACCGCCCTTCAATACATGCAGGGTCTAATTGGAGGAGGGGGGATCCTACAGAAAACTACCTCCTCATCTACAGATGTTTATGCAATTTTGTTAGGTCAGGAGACAGAAAATTGTCTATTACAATATACTGATTTTGGGCGTCTCAGAAGTAAACAGTCTAAGACTTTAGCCGCGGCTATTAAAGTATGGAATGCTTTTTTGAAAAAGATGGGGTTGGGCAGATTCAATAGATACATCAAACTATATAACAATAAGTCTTTTCCCTCTGAAATTTTTTCAGATTCAGTCATGGCTGCATGGGATCAAAAGGGAATTAAGCAAATTGGGGATTTAAGAGATTCAAGGGGAATAGTACAGTTTAGCGCACTTGTAAATACATTTGATTTAAGCAATAGGGACTTCTTTAAATACCTACAGGTTAGGAGCTTCTGGTTAATAGACAGGGTGGTTCAGTAGGGTATAAAATTAATGACTTTCTGGAGACTTTAACTACTGGTGGCGTACATACGATTAGATCTGCGTATGCGTTATTAGTTAAAACTAAAGTGGATGATTTGGATAAGCATAAACATAAATGGGTGGAGAAACTCCAAGGAGAACTTGATGATTTTCAGGAGTCGTTGGATTTGGGCTGTACTATACTGTGTTCGGCTCCACTGCAATCCCAACACTATAAAACACTATTCTCATTGTACCATACGCCAGCCAGAATTGCTAAATGGGGGGGCACGAATGGGATTAGCTGCCCTCGCTGTAGCTCAACTGATGCAGATTTAATTCATATGTTTGCTACCTGCCCTCAATTATGCACGCTAATTAAGGACATTGAGAGTTTCCTGGCTAGGGCACTGGGGATACAGATATCACTAACCCCCTTGTGGATATTGCTGGGAATTGGACATGAAGAGAACAACAGTAAATTAGACAAAGAATTTTTGATCATGACTATGGCGGTGTATAGACTAACCTTAGCCAGGGCATGGCTCGATAAGACCCCTCCGTCTATGCAAATATGGTTGGCGAATCTAATTGCTACATTTAATTTGGAGAAACCCATATACGCTAGAAAGGAAAGAGCAGGGAGAGCTCGAGGTTTAAGAATTTGGGAACCATTAGCAAGGTGGAGGGACGGGGATTGGGTAGAGGGTAGAGGGATTTTGTGCTGGAAATGGGATTATGGATCGTTAATTATGTTGAACAAGTCCTAATTATGTCTATGATAGTTTTGTTGGAAAAAGTGCATTGTGGAATTATTAACCAACTGATTGTTATAAAATGTGCCCAATTGAAAGTATAATAAAAAATATATGTAAAAAAAAAAAATTAAAAAAAAAAAAAGAAAAGTGTGGAACGCCTGACGTCATCTTGATGTAATCAAAACTGTAATACCTAGAGTATTCCCTTTAGAAATTACATATATGAGAGGGTCTTTTTTGCATCAAAATTATGGTTAGTGCTCTAAAAAACTAAAATGAGGACATATTTTCTGCGTTTTCAGATAGTGACAAAGAACTTTTACATTATATGTATTCTTTATGTTTTTTTATCCAGTTGACCACTTGATTAAATGTTGCACCTAGGGGAGAGGATGTGGTGTTACTTCCAGAGCTGCAGACTTTGCAACTGGGGAACCAGGTTGGAGTTTCTGCTTCAGCTCAACATTCTGTGATTCTGGTCAAATCTCCCCATGTCTACAACCAAAATGAATTTGGTCTTGTGTGATGTAACCAATGCTCATGTAAAGCACTCCAATACCTGACATGTCTGCACTATATAAAACTGCAAATACTCAAAAAATAAGTGTTTTGCACACTTCTGTCATTGGGCTACATGTGGGCTACATCTGGGTGATATTCGTGCTGCATTTGGGCTCTTTTGTCTCTGGTGGCCATCTTGGGAGATTTATTTGTTATGAAGTTTCCTAATTTCCTCATTTACTGCAGTCTCCTCAGTAGGAAATGCTTTCAGTTTTTTACTTTGATTCCATCAAAAAGGTATTCAGATATGTCACACATTTGCCATAAATTCTGAATGTTAGCACTCTAGTTGCTCATTAGATCACTGTAGTAAAGCTACTGCTCACCACGGAAGTCTGCTGCTGGTATTAAAAGTGCATGTTTCAGTCTGCATATCAGAAGTTTTTAATGAAATAGAAGAGGATTTGAGAAGTCACTCAAAATGTGCCCTAATTTTTCTTTCTTCAGCACTAATCATAATTTCTATGGCAAAATGAACACCCTCATTGTGTTCCTTTTTAAATTAAATGTTTTAAGTGTTACCAGTTTATTCCAATCAAGATGGCTTCAGGTGTGCCATACTTTTGTCATAAGTAAGACAGTAAGCGCTCTAGTTGTTCTTAAGAACACTCTGGGACATTCTGTCATTGGGCTATACTTGGGCTACATCTGGGTGATATTTGGGCTACATTTGGGCTCTTTTGTCTCTGGTGGCCATCTTGGAAGATTTATTTGTTATGAAGTTTCCTAATTTCCTCATTTACTGCAGTCTCCTCAGTGGGAATACTTTCAGTTTTTTATTTTGGTTCAATCAAGAAGGCATTCAGATGTGTCACACATTTGCCATAAATTCTGAATGTTAGCACTCTAGTTGCTCATTAGATCACTGTAGTAAAACTACTGCTCACCAGGGAAGTCTGCTGCTGGTATTCAAAGTGCATGTTTCAGTCTGCATGTCAGAATTTCTTTATGAAATAGAAGAGGATTTGAGAAGTCAAAATGTGCCCTAATTTTTCTTTCTGCAGAACTAATCGTAATTTCTATGGCAAAATGAACCCCCTCATTTTGTTCCTTTGTAAATTAAATGTTTTAAGTGTTACCACTTTATTCCAATCAAGATAGCTTCAGGTGTGCCATACTTTTGTCATAAGTAAGACTGTTAGCGCTCTAGTTGTTCGTTAGAACACTCTGGGACATTCTGTCATTGGGCTATACTTGGGCTACATCTGGGTGATATTTGGGCTACATTTGGGCTCTTTTGTCTCTGATGGCCATCTTGGGAGATTTATTTGTTATGAAGTTTCCTAACTTCCTGCAGTCTCCTCAGTAGGAAATACTTTCAGTTTTTTACTTTGGTTCCATCAAGAAGGCATTCAGATGTGTTACACATTTGCTATAAATTCTGAATGTTAGCACTCTAGTTGCTCATTAGATCACTGTAGTAAAGCTACTGCTCACCAGGGAAGTCTGCTACTGGTATTGAAAGTGCATGTTTCAGTCTGCATGTCAGAATGTTTTTATGAAATAGAAGAGGATTTGAGAAGTCACTGAAAAGGTGCCCTAATTTTTCTTTCTGCAGCACTAATCATACTTTCTATGGCAAAATGAACCCCCTCATTTTGTTCCTTTTTAAATTAAATGTTTTAAGAGTTACCACTTTATGCCAACCACGATGGCTTCAGGTGTGCTATACGTTTGTCATAAGTAGGACTGTTAGCGCTCTAGTTGTTCTTTAGAACACTCTCGGAAGCTGCAGTAGAACACAAATGAATCAACTGACAGTCTCTGCCCTTGTTGGATGTACATGTTTTACTGAGAATGTCAGACTTCATTCTCACATGACTGAGAAAGATAATGTGAATTTACAGAAAATATGCTCTCAGTTTAGCTTATAGATCACCTTCCAAACCTCTGTGGGAAAAGCATGAGAAAATAGTTTTCTCTCAAATATGATTCATGATATCACAGCAGAAGGCTTTTTCACATGGTAAAATCACCTTAGAACACACCACAATTCCTAAAATGAGAATGGTACCATCAACAAATGATTTATAATGTAACTAAAGTCTTAAAACCTTCTATTAACTGCAATGCTTTTTAATGAGGTGCTATCATGTATATTGGTCCCAAGATGGCTGCCAACAGTTCTTGGATGAAGTGCTGACAGCCAATCAGATCTCACGATGAGATGTGTGGTTAGGCTCCGCCCAGATATATATGTGATTTTACTTTTGATTTTCTCAGGAACTGCTGAATGGATTTACACCATATATGCAAAAGGCACATGCCTGACCTGAGGACTACCTCTTTGCCAAATTTCAAGTAATTCTGTTCAGCCGTTCGGGCTGTACCTTCGACTAAAGGTCCTATGGGAAAATGCATGGGGAAAACGCGTTTTGGGACCCCCCTTTTTTCTCGGCCCCCGCTTGACAAATCACCCCGAGACTTTCAGGGTAGGAGCTGAGAGGAGCGCCCCATTAGTTTTGAAAATTTCACGAAGATAAGTCAACCGGCGCCAAAGTTATTCAAAATAGAATTTTCAGATTTCCTATGGGAACTCGGTCCTAACTATAACTATCTACTGGCGACCGCCAGTAGATAATATATTATCTACTGGCGGCCAGTAGATAATATATATATATATATATATATTACAACAAACAAATGATGGACGGAATGCTGACAATGCATACATTCTCCCCCAGTCAAGAGATCTGGGTTAAATCCATCGTTCTTTTGCCCACTAAACCACCCCAGTTCAGACATGGCCATATGCAAATCAGTCTTGACCCTGTGCCTCATGGGAACAGTCCAGCCCGAACTGCCAAGCCATGTCTTCCCTGGACCGGAATCAAGCATCCTAGGACCGGTTTCTGGCTTTCAGCCGTCATCAGCCAGGATAGCTTGACTCCAGTGGCGTAGTGAGCACGGGTCCCACGTCTGGGAATACCCATCCCACTTAGGGCGAAAAGCGTTACAACAAACAAATGATGGACGGAATGCTGACAATGCATACATTCTCCCCCAGTCAAGAGATCTGGGTTAAATCCATCGTTCTTTTGCCCACTACACCACCCCAGTTCAGACATGGCCATATGCAAATCAGTCTTGACCCTGTGCCTCATGGGAACAGTCCAGCCCGAACTGCCAAGCCATGTCTTCCCTGCACCGGAATCAAGCATCCTAGGACCGGTTTCTGGCTATCAGCCGTCATCAGCCAGGATAGCTTGACTCCAGTGGCGTAGTGAGCACGGGTCCCACGTCTGGGAATACCCATCCCACTTAGGGCGAAAAGCGTTACAACAAACAAATGATGGACGGAATGCTGACAATGCATACATTCTCCCCCAGTCAAGAGATCTGGGTTAAATCCATCGTTCTTTTGCCCACTACACCACCCCAGTTCAGACATGGCCATATGCAAATCAGTCTTGACCCTGTGCCTCATGGGAACAGTCCAGCCCGAACTGCCAAGCCATGTCTTCCCTGGACCGGAATCAAGCATCCTAGGACCGGTTTCTGGCTATCAGCCGTCATCAGCCAGGATAGCTTGACTCCAGTGGCGTAGTGAGCACGGGTCCCACGTCTGGGAATACCCATCCCACTTAGGGCGAAAAGCGTTACAACAAACAAATGATGGACGGAATGCTGACAATGCATACATTCTCCCCCAGTCAAGAGATCTGGGTTAAATCCATCGTTCTTTTGCCCACTACACCACCCCAGTTCAGACATGGCCATATGCAAATCAGTCTTGACCCTGTGCCTCATGGGAACAGTCCAGCCCGAACTGCCAAGCCATGTCTTCCCTGGACCGGAATCAAGCATCCTAGGACCGGTTTCTGGCTATCAGCCGTCATCAGCCAGGATAGCTTGACTCCAGTGGCGTAGTGAGCACGGGTCCCACGTCTGGGAATACCCATCCCACTTAGGGCGAAAAGCGTTACAACAAACAAATGATGGACGGAATGCTGACAATGCATACATTCTCCCCCAGTCAAGAGATCTGGGTTAAATCCATCGTTCTTTTGCCCACTACACCACCCCAGTTCAGACATGGCCATATGCAAATCAGTCTTGACCCTGTGCCTCATGGGAACAGTCCAGCCCGAACTGCCAAGCCATGTCTTCCCTGGACCGGAATCAAGCATCCTAGGACCGGTTTCTGGCTATCAGCCGTCATCAGCCAGGATAGCTTGACTCCAGTGGCGTAGTGAGCACGGGTCCCACGTCTGGGAATACCCATCCCACTTAGGGCGAAAAGCGTTACAACAAACAAATGATGGACGGAATGCTGACAATGCATACATTCTCCCCCAGTCAAGAGATCTGGGTTAAATCCATCGTTCTTTTGCCCACTACACCACCCCAGTTCAGACATGGCCATATGCAAATCAGTCTTGACCCTGTGCCTCATGGGAACAGTCCAGCCCGAACTGCCAAGCCATGTCTTCCCTGGACCGGAATCAAGCATCCTAGGACCGGTTTCTGGCTATCAGCCGTCATCAGCCAGGATAGCTTGACTCCAGTGGCGTAGTGAGCACGGGTCCCACGTCTGGGAATACCCATCCCACTTAGGGCGAAAAGCGTTACAACAAACAAATGATGGACGGAATGCTGACAATGCATACATTCTCCCCCAGTCAAGAGATCTGGGTTAAATCCATCGTTCTTTTGCCCACTACACCACCCCAGTTCAGACATGGCCATATGCAAATCAGTCTTGACCCTGTGCCTCATGGGAACAGTCCAGCCCGAACTGCCAAGCCATGTCTTCCCTGGACCGGAATCAAGCATCCTAGGACCGGTTTCTGGCTATCAGCCGTCATCAGCCAGGATAGCTTGACTCCAGTGGCGTAGTGAGCACGGGTCCCACGTCTGGGAATACCCATCCCACTTAGGGCGAAAAGCGTTACAACAAACAAATGATGGACGGAATGCTGACAATGCATACATTCTCCCCCAGTCAAGAGATTTTACCCAGATCTCTTGACTGGGGGAGAATGTCTGCATTGTCAGCATTCCGTCCATCATTTGTTTGTTGTAATGCTTTTCGCCCTAAGTGGGATGGGTATTCCCAGACGTGGGACCCGTGCTCACTACGCCACTGGAGTCAAGCTATCCTGGCTGATGACGGCTGATAGCCAGAAACCGGTCCTAGGATGCTTGATTCCGGTCCAGGGAAGACATGGCTTGGCAGTTCGGGCTGGACTGTTCCCATGAGGCACAGGGTCAAGACTGATTTGCATATGGCCATGTCTAAACTGGGGTGGTGTAGTGGGCAAAATAACGATGGATTTAACCCAGATCTCTTGACTGGGGGAGAATGTCTGCATTGTCAGCATTCCGTCCATCATTTGTTTGTTGTAATGCTTTTCGCCCTAAGTGGGATGGGTATTCCCAGACGTGGGACCCGTGCTCACTACGCCACTGGAGTCAAGCTATCCTGGCTGATGACGGCTGATAGCCAGAAACCGGTCCTAGGATGCTTGATTCCGGTCCAGGGAAGACATGGCTTGGCAGTTCGGGCTGGACTGTTCCCATGAGGCACAGGGTCAAGACTGATTTGCATATGGCCATGTCTAAACTGGGGTGGTGTAGTGGGCAAAATAACGATGGATTTAACCCAGATCTCTTGACTGGGGGAGAATGTCTGCATTGTCAGCATTCCGTCCATCATTTGTTTGTTGTAATATATATATATATATATATATTATCTACTGGCGGTCGCCAGTAGATCGTTATAGTTAGGACCGAGTTCCCATAGGAAATCTGAAAATTCTATTTTGAATAACTTTGGCGCTGGTTGACTTATCTTCGTGAAATGTTCAAAACTAATGGGGCGCTCCGCTCAGCTCCTACCCTGAAAGTCTCGGGGTGATTCGTCAAGCGGGGGCTGAGAAAAAAGGGGGGTCCCAAAACACGTTTTCCCCATGCATTTTCCCATAGGACCTTTAGTCAAAGGTACAGCCCGAACGGCTGAACAGAATTACTTGAAATTTGGCAAAGAGGTAGTCCTCAGGTCAGGCATGTGCCTTTTGCATATATGGTGTCAATCTGTTCAGTAGTTCCTGAGAAAATTGCAGTTAAATGTACATAAATATCTATATGCGCGCACCGTGCGCGCACGGTGTGCGCACGAGGGGCGCACCAAATGTCCGTGAGCGTAATTCTGATTGGTGGTTAGATGTCAGTCAACATTCCAATCGGTCAAAATCAGGAAGTGTCGGACGCCATTTTGTGTGTGACAGTGAAAATGAAAGGTGGAGAACGTGAAAAGGGGGCAGGGTGGAGAGTTCCTGACCCCCTAGCCTTTGTCAGGGGGTCCCTGAAGGACCCCGAAGGGTGAAAAAAACATTTTATTTTTTTTCAAAAAATCGCGGGGTGCGCGCACGGTGAAAAACCCTTAAAAAACAACAAACATTTTAAACTGTTTATAAGTTTATATGCTGTTCAACTTTATCCAAATTTAAAAAAAAGAGCTGAGCCATTCCATATTACAGGATACAGTCAATCTATAACTATATACATAGGTAGTTTATTGTAAAATAAATATATAAAAAATATAATAATATATACATAGATTAGCATTTAAAAAACCTTGCAAATTCACTTAAAAAACCATAGGTTTCACACATGTTATAGTTAGGAATTAGCATTTAAAAAACCTTGCAAATTCACTGCAAAAACCATAGGTTTCACACACGTTATAGTTAGGAATTAGCATTTAAAAAACCTTGCAAATTCACTGAAAAAACCATAGGTTTCACACATGTTATAGTTAGGAATTAGCATTTAAAAAACCTTGCAAATTCACTGAAAAAACCATAGGTTTCACACATGTTATAGTTAGCTGGACATTTCACTCGTACAAAACCGTTGAAATTCCCCCGTTATAGTTAGTTCAGCTAACTATAACTCGCGCGACCGCAATCCACTGCTGATGACGTCACATATTACATCACTGTATTCACTAATATACTGTTAATAAGTCAGTTATACAATTAATTTTACAAAAAAAACATCCATTTAGACACCTATTTACCCATTTATTCTTCCATTAACCTTTAGATATAGATATATAAAAAATATTTATTTTTCAGAAAGACACATATTCACTGGATGATGTCATCAGTGATGTCATCAGTGATGTAATTTGAGATGTCATCAGTGATGTCATGAGTGATGTCACTGACCATGTCATGAGTGATGTAATATGTGACGTCAACAGCAGTGGATTGCGGTCGCGCGAGTTATAGTTAGCTGAACTAACTATAACGGGGGAATTTCAATGGTTTTGTACGAGTGAAATGTCCAGCTAACTATAACATGTGTGAAACCTATGGTTTTTTCAGTGAATATATATATATATATATCTCAAGGCAATACGATTTCAGGGTTAGAGTGCTGCATAAATTATGCAAAAAAGATGCAGAACTCTCTGGGTAGTTCCCAAGTTTAGCCGGAGAGCAGCTCCTGTATAAAGCACCCTACAACACTAGCGGCACTCTGAATCTGCTCACCTCAAATGTCTATTTTTCTAGCAAAGTTTTAAAGCATAGGATTAGCACAGTGCAATCCACGCCGAGCTAGGAAGGGAAAAAGTCTTTTGCCGTTTCTACAGCAAAGTCTTTACCAAAACTGCAATACTGTGCCTGGAGTGATAAAAGGCTTTTGGCATTTTACAGCTTAGCGTGGATGGCACTGTGCTAAAACTATGCTTAAAGACTTTGCTGTAGGAATGGCAAAAGACTTTGTTCCTTTCTAGATCAGCGTGACTTACTGTGCTAATCCTATGTTTAAAAACTTTGCTCATCAATACCGAACTTAAGATCTTCGCCTCCATCCTGGCCACCGCATTCGACCCCATCTAGCCACCCTGGTTCATCCGGACCAATGTGGCTTCATGCCTCTCCAAGGCACTAGACACTGTCTCAGACGCCTTCATCTTGCTCTTGCAAACCGGTACTTGCTGTCCCCATATTTGTCTCTCCTGCTTGTAGACTTCGAGAAGGCTTTTGATTCGGTTGATTGGGGTTACCTGGAGGCTGTCTTGGAGCAGATGGGCTTTGGTGCTCCCTTCCGCAAGCTGGTGAGGACGCTGTACCATTGGCCCTGGGCGCAGGTCCTAGTCAACGGAGCTCTATCCTACCCTTTCCCCATTTGACGTGGTGTGCGGCAGGGATGCCCCCTCTCTTCGATCCTCTTTGTCCTGGCTATGGAGCCCCTTGCCTGCCTTATTCGCAGCGACCACTCCCTCACGGGCTGGCGGTGGCCCAGCTTTGAAGAAGACAAAATCGCACTTTATGCGGATGATGTCCTGCTGTTTTTGGCAGACCCAGCCCAGTCGGGACCCCGATGCCTCCGAGCGCTTGGCCTCTTTGAATGTACCTCTGGCTTATGGCTCAACTCGGCTAAGTCCGTTCTGGTCCCCCTGCACGTATCGCGGGAGTGCTTTGATTGGCATTCGACGATTTTCCTTCGACAGCAGTCCTTCAAGTACTTGGGGATCTGGGTGGCCCTTCTCCCCGAACTTGAATGGTCGCTAAACTTCACCCCGCTGGTCAAGCGGGTCTGTGCGGATCTCTCAAAATGGCGTGCTCTGCCCCTAAACCCTTTGGGAAGGATAGCCCCTATGATTTTACCTCGTTTTCTCTACATGCTCCAAAACACACACCTCTTGTTCGCCAGGTCTTGGTTCCGGGAGATGGATGGTCTGATCACAAAGATTTAATGGGGGGGGAAGAGGCTCAGGCTGGCCCTGGCCAAATGTCGCATTCCACCTTTTGATGGTGGTCTTGGTCTGACGAGCCTCTATTTGTATTACTTAGTGACCAGACTCCTCACACTTCACAATTGGTTTAACGGCGGATGGTCTGACCCAGCGTATTGCCTGGAATTGCACACTCTGTGCTTCGCCTCCCTCCAGGGGATGCTATTTGGTGCGGCTGTCCCTCGGGCTCTCCCTGAGGTTACCCGTGGAATGTTCCTGGCTTGGCGGGCCTCATTGCGCCACACCCGCTGGTCGGGAAGGCTGACTCAATATACCCCCCTGTGGTGCGGCACCCGGCTCGAAGAGGTGGCTTCCTTGGCAGGGTTCCGGCAGTGGGACCTCATTGCGATATCCCTGTTGGGCGATGTCTGGAGCGGTACCCACTTGCGCTCCTTTCAAGACCTGCAGGCCAGGCACTCTCTCCACCCCTTCCAATTTTCCGCAATCTTTAGCTGTGCCATGCCCTCTGCTCATACATCCCAGATGATACTTCCTTGCCGGAATAAAGTCTGCCGGAAGCCCAGATTATGACTGGTGACTTGGGGAAAGGGGTGATTTCCAGAATATACAGATCACTTACCAATAATACCCCCAACTCCCTCTCTCAACTCCGCGATAAGTGGGAGGGCTGGCTTGGGGCTCTAGAGGATGCTGACTGCAGAGATGCCTTGATGGGCCCTAAAACAATCACGGTCTCGGTGCGGCTTCGGTTGGTCCAAGTCTACTTCCTGCATGCTGCCTATCTTACACCGCTGCGCCTTCACAGGGTGGGGCTCCGGTCGGATGCTCTTTGCCCCCGCTGCTCCCCCCCCGGCGCAGACTTCTATCACATGGTGTGTCTTTGCCCTGCGATACAGAGGTACTGGGAGTCCTTAACAAGAGAATTGACGGAGGTCTTGGGCTGGGAGGTTCCTCTGGCTCCTACACGTGTTCTTTTGGGCATCACTGATGGATTGGATGGTAGCAGAGCCGAAAAGCTATTTCTTAACACGGCCTTGGTGGTAGCAAAGAGAGATATCGCTGCACATTGGCTGACTGCTACCGCACCAACATTGACGCGTTGGCGCAAGGGGGTGGACTGGTGTGCCGCCCAGGAACGGCCTCTTTATGTGGCATGGGGATGCCCCGAGAAATTTCGCCGAATGTGGGGGAAGTGGGTGGGAGTGATAGAGATTTAAGGTGGGTCGGTTGGATCTACAGATTGCCTCTGGATATGTTGACCTTTGATTTGCATGTACGTCACTTTTCGTATCAATGTGAATGTGCTTACCCTGGACTAATCTCATGCGATGTAATTCTGAATGGTGCTGTTTGTTTGGTTACATTGAAAACTCAATAAAATTGATTATCAAAAAAAAAAAACTTTGCTATAAAAACAGACATTTGAGGTGATCAGGTTCAGGGGCTGCTTCTCCATAGGGGCCAAAAGGGTGGTGACTCCCCCTTTCTCCCCCTTCAAAATAACGTCGCACTGGTATCTTATTTCTCAAAATATTGACAGCTTTTATATGTAATCTCACTGATCTTTTCCTTACATGTAAAAGCTGCAATTTCACCCTGCATCAGAAGAGGGCTTCCAGGGCTGTATTGCGCATGTGTCAGGTGTGGGCTGTAACAGCCCGTTCTTTCAGAGATGCAAAACATATCTGACATTCTGCACTTGCGTCAGGCAGTGCAGCATGTCAGATAATGGTGAACTGGGTGCCCCCGCCCCCAGCCCCGGTGACCATCACATCCGCGGGGCAATAAATAAATTGACTGGCGGCACGCGCAGGCACCCACCCCCCACGAGCCCCAGGGACCACCACCTCCCCGGGGCTAAATACAAAGAAATGATGGGTCCTCGTGGTCCCGCCATAACCCTAGGGACCACAGTTCTCAGGGGCTCTAAATAAATTGACATGGGGGACTGCAAGGAACCCAAGCCCTGGGGACCACCATTTCCCGGGGGAGGGGGGGTTTCTTGGCATCCCTGGGGTTATAAATAAAGTGACATAGGGTGCAGCACGGACCCCCTCGAGCCACGGGGACCACCACATCCCTGGGGCTAAGTTAAATATGGAGCGGGGGCCTTGACCACAAGGACTACCACCTTCCCGGGCAGTTCCCGGCTCCAGTGACCACCACCTCCCCAGGGCGGCCTGTGCAAACAAAAGGAGGGGAGATGCGTGGCACCCCTCCTAGAGCCATACATGGCCCTGGGGTCTACCAAGGTCGGCTCCTGCTATGTCCTGGGTGCCCCTCCCGCACACCCCTCCGGGACATAACTTTTTGCTTTTGCTTGGCGGGAGCTTTAATAACTCCCACTAAGCAAAAGCAATCATTCCGGTTCTAGCGGGCAGGAGCTGTCAAAGTGCTTCTGCCTGTTTGAAGAGGAGATTTTATCCTGCATGGGTTTTATCCTGCATGGAGGGAGCTGCCTTTCCAGCAGCTCCCTCCATGAAGCAGTAATGCTGGCTCCCACAGGGGGTGCCTGGGACCACGGGGGCATTGAGGCTCTCCCCGCGTTCCTGGGGAATAGAGCAGAAAGATGCAAAATAAAGGTCAGAAACAAGCAGAAAGAGGCAGAATAAAGGTCAGAAGGGAGCAGAAAGAATCAAATTAGGGTGAGAAAGGAGCAGAAAGAAGCAAAATAAAGCTAAGCAACCGCAGAAAGATGCAAAATAAAGGTCAGAAACTAGCAGCAAGAGCAGTGGCGTAACGAAAGTTGAAGGGGCCCCCCTGCAAGGTACACAGAGGGGCCCCCGCTCCGGATTTAATCCGGAGCGCTCCGGTGTGAGTACAGTGCTGAGGGGGCCCCCTGCAGCTCGTGCCCCCCCCTCACTGCGGGGGATGCGGGGGCCTGTGTTACGCCCCTGAGCAAGAGGCAAAATAAAGATGAGAAACGAGCAGAAAGGGATAAAATAAAGGTGGGAAATTAGCAGAATAAAGGACAAGAGAGCAGAAAGAGGTCAAATAAAAGATCAGAAGGGAGCAGAAAGAGGCAGAATAAAAGTCAGAAGGGAGCAAAGAGACAGAACAGAGGTCAGAAACCAGAAGCAAGAGTCAAAATAAAGGTCAGGACCGAGCAGAATGGGGCAGAAAATAGGCAGAAAGGAGCAAAACAGACTCACAGACCCACAGAGATTCATGCACACTTACAGACCCCTCACGCACACACCCACTCTTGCATCCACTCACAGACCCACTCAGATACTCACACACCCATTCACAGACCCACTGAGACACTCATGCACCCACTCACAGACCTACCCAGACATTCACACACCCACTGATGGACCCACTCACAGACTTACAGAGACACTCATGCACTCACTCACACAATCAGACTCACAAAATCACTCTCAAAGGTTTGTGGTTATACTTGGGAAATATATATTTTTTTTAAACCTTAGCTATTCACTTAAACAAACCAAAGATTACAGGGACATTATGGTTAGAAAATAGAATTAAACAAACCTTAGAAATTCATTGAAAAAAACAAAGCTTACATGGACATTATAGTTAGGCTCAGATTTCACTCGTACAAAACTAGTAAAATTCAGCAGTTATAGTCAGCTAACTACAACTTACGCCCCCACCTTGCAGTGCTTATGACCTCATATTATATCACTCATGACATGGTCATAATTCGGGCAATTTGATAAACTACATGTAACAAAACACCTGACTGAAGGCTTAAAATGGTGCAAAAGCAATCCACCTCAAAAGGCCTAATGGCCTTAACAAATGTTTTACATAATAAACAAACCAGGCCTAATGCCTTTGTTGTATCTTTTCATAAGAAACATCAGAACTATGGCATCTGAAATACCTTTTCCTAGTAAAAAAAAATCTGGCCTATAGTTGTTATCATTGGCTTCCCACCATAACCAACTCAAGCCTCCTTTATGGAGCTTAAGCTTTCCCACAAGACATCCACCAGTTATGCTGTAATAAAAATACACTGAAGAAGTAGAGTTTATTGGTACAATTCTCCACCCACTACACAGAGCAGCCTCCTAGTCCAGTGATCGAATGGCAACTGACTAGATGCCATTCGAACCTCCACCAGCGATCACTCCACACGTGAGCCACATTCAAAGATGCACAAGTATATGGTTCTAATGCATCTCGCGCTAACCGCGCGAGATGCATTATTACCACAATACATGCACATATCTACAAAATGACTAGAGCCTAATATGGACTAGCATAGTGAAAATCTATTCTCATGATTTGTTTGGGTGATTCACGACACCAAAACTCTTGTCTACCATAGTAATCTGCAAAATTCTGTGTAACAAAATACCTACCTATGGACTTTAGCATAGTGTCATAAGAATCCATCCTTAAAAGCCTATCCCCTTTGACACATGCAGCTTAAAATCAGTAAATAAGTCAGGCCTACTCTTGTTGTCATAACCTTTCATTATAAACAGATCACACATAAGGAATCTGACATAACTCTTCCTAGTGAGCAGATAAGGCCCTTATCCTTTCCCACTGGCCTGAGTCTGACGCTGTAACTGACACAGGCCTACTGAAGTGAGCAGAGGCTGCCAACCATAATGCATTCAGTTATAAAATTACAAATATGTCTAGATTTACAAAGGAATAAATAAAGTGAAAATCTACTCACAGGATTTTTCAGAGTGGATGACCAACACCCTTAACTACTATGGTAATCTATCAGGTTACATATAACAAAATACCAGTCTATAGTCTGTCATCATGTGGTTGATATGCTTCCTTATACTTATTCAGAGTATGACCTGAGCTTTAGGATCTCCAGTCCCTCTGGCAGCGTGGACTTAGTTAACATATCAATATGAAACTGAGAACCCAGTACACTGCAACCACAAGTCACCTGAGCATTAAATCTGGATTGTGCATTCTGGGCAACAATCAGTTAGTCAGACTCACAGGGGTACTTGTTAGTGGGTTTCAAACCTCATATCACCATGAAACGACAAATGCAAGAGTATACACATCAGATAAATACTTTCCTGACTTATTAAAATCAAAATCCAATTCTAGTGCATATAATGTGTATACGATGTGAATATATAAACCAAATATTGGCAGCAGCAGTAGCTAATAAACAGAAAATTTAGGATTTCCCTGTATTTGTCCTCCAACCCCTCCCTTCTTGATTCTAAAGAAACAATAACCGCACAAAATGGAGACTCTACGGTTTTCGTAGTTAGCCTTGCCTTTCACCCGCATACCTTAATAGAACAAAGGAGGCATTGTTCTTTATGATGAGAGGTAGTGTCCCACTAAGCAGATAAGGCCTGTCTGGCGAACCAGAGGACCCAGCGAGAAGATGTTTACAACTCTTTTCTGAGCGAGCCCTATCTCTCTGCTCCTAGGCAGTCTGAAGATTCCCTTCTCCCCAAAGATTGTTTGTATTTAGCCCAAATACTCTTTTCAGATTGTTTAGAAAAGAACGGGCTTCTTATTTAATGTAATTAAAACTAACCGTCAACATGTGCCTGCACCTACTTCTGCGAAACATTTACTGTTTAAAACATTAAACTGTTTTGTTAGCTGTAAGCATAATCAACTCATGCCTACTGTACTGAGCATAGGCTTTCCCACGTGGCAACCATAAAGTCATACAATTACAAATGTGTGCTAAATTACAGTTGGCAATGCAAAACAGTATCTCTCTTAAGAGGGCCTAACAAGGATCCTTACATTCCAAATATTTTGTGCCCACGGTTTGTCAGAGGCGGTAACCAACGCCAATCCCCCATTCTGATTACGCTAATCTGTGAGATTCCATTGAACTAAATCCTTCTCTTTCATACAGAGTAATGATGACCATCCACATTTAACTAGATTGATGTTATCATATGCTTTACACAATTAATATATCAGGCCTACTGCCTTTATTGTAACATTTCATAACAAAAAGATCAGGCCTATAGCCATGATCATTTACTTCCCATTTGTATAACAGAACAACGCATTCCATAGTAACACATGCCTTATACACGCGTGTGTTACAAGGCGAATGCCTTATACACGCGTGTGTTACAAGGCGAATGCCTTTAACACGCATAACCTTTACCACGGATATTCCAAAAACAAATATGCATTTACCAAGCATGCTTTCCCAACAAATTTCATTCTAAAAGCATGAATGTTAAAGGCATATGTGGTAAAGGTTTTCCCCAATCCCTTCCCTGAGCCCTAAAACCGGTGCCCACCACAATATCCCCTGGCCCTCAGCCTTTTTTACAAATACCTGTCCCCTACCTTGGGCCCCAAAAGCGGACCCCAGCGCAACCCTTCCCCCACTTCCCGGCCCCAGCCCTTCTAAATAAAACCCGTCCCCCGCCCTAAGCCCTAAAACAGTACCCCTGCGCAACCTTACCAACCCTTCAGTCCTTTTTAGAAATACCTGTCCCCTATCCTGAAACCTATAACAGGACCCCTGCACGACCACCCCGTAGCCCTTTTTAAAAATACCCTAAAGTCCCAAAACTGTACCTCTGGCCCCAAAGTCCTAAAATCGCCCCCTGCTCCATTGCCAATACCCTTACCTCACTCACAACGACAACCAGGCATCCCTTCAGGCATGGCGCACGTTGTAAAGAGGAGGCGGAAGGGTCTCTCAGTTTCCTCTAATGAAGCCAATAGCCTTAACGTACGAGTTATTTACCTTCGGTAACGATGTATCTGGTAGAGACGTTGTCTAGCCGCAGATTCCTTAACTTAGAATATCCCCAGGCGTCAGACTGAATCCAGAATTTTTTTTGCAGCAGCACTTCTGACATCAGTTTTCTTTGGAGAAACTTTCCCGCGGTACAACGCGGAGCCGCTAACAACAAACTGTAAAAGTATGGGAACAGTGCGAGGGATGAAAAATCCGTGAATAAAGAAGGAGGATGGTGCAAGACACCATCGTAAAAGACAGAGTTAAACACTGCCTATATATGAGTGAAAAAACTGGGAGAAATAACCCCGCAAGCTAAGCAAAGGCCCTTCCCAAGTGTAACAAGGGAAGAATATCTCAGACAGACAGAAATAGACTGTCATTACCATGTAGAACTGTGTCGTCTAGCAATAACGGAGCACAGAGAGAACAATAGTCCACCGCAGGAAGGTATGAAAAGACTGGCACTGCCCCATTAGTAATGGAGGTATGAAACAGAGGTCAACAGATCCCCAAAGAAGACGACTGTGGAGGAGACCAGAACCCTGACCGAATAGAGAAGGCAGGAGGGAGGGAAGGCAGCAGGAGAAGAAAAGATAATTAAGATGAATCTCCTGAGAGTCAGCTGTATTATGGCAATTCTCAAAGGGACGCAAGAATGTGAGCACCCGTGAAAGAAAAACCAATGGCAACTGAAAGAGGCCAGCGGAGAACCCCACTTGGCAAGATCTTCGCAGAACGGGGAGGCTGGGTGGGCGTTAAGGAATCTGCGGCTAGACAACATCTCTACCAGATACATTGTTACCGAATGTAAGTAACTCGTACATCTGACAGAGCCATCTAGCCGCAGATTCCTTAACTTAGAATAGATTCCACAGCCATACCCAAAAGGGGAGGTGGGTCTGCAACAGAACAACAGAAAGTGCCAAGCACTTGAGCCGGCAACAGAGTGATGGACAATGGGGAAGGATGTGGCGGAACAGCCAGACAGCAACTAAGTAGCTCGGAAGAGCAAAAGATAAAGGGATGCAAGACATCCTACAAATGCCAGCCATATACCAGAACAAAAGAAAGAGCGAGGAAGAAGGACCACTCTCAGCTTAATGGCGCACTATGTGAACACTGACCAAAGGTTGAGAAGAAACATGAAGAGATGCAACCAGAGCCTACCAAGCTAGCCGACGGAAGGAAGGCCGGAGAGGCTACAACCAAGAACCAAAGGTCAAGAGTAGAAATCAGTAATGTTTTTAGAATTGCAGGCGGAGACAAGAAACACGCCAAGTGCACACCCAGTCCCAAAAGGGGGAAACAGGGGCGAACAGTAACAATCTTAAGCACTCTGATGCGAGCCACCACAGAAACATGCACAGAGCAAACAGCCACAGAGACCTTAAGGTGGCGTAACTAAAATAAGCATAAGGCTGCTCGACCAGGTAGCTGGAAGACCAGGGCGAGAACCAACACACGAAATACAGATATGTAGGGTGTCGACCTAGGACTTTTGACATCAGAAGAGCCGTCCCTCATGCCCAGCTGATATAGTATAGGGTGAACTTAAAGAAGGAGGCACACCCGAAAGAAGGTGCAGCAGAGGCACCAAAGTACTAAGGCGTAGAAACGGAGGGAGAACCTCAGAATTCCAGACCACACCCTCCGACTGGAAGGAAAGTAACCCTTGTGCAGAAGTGAGAATCGTTCAGTAACTGAACACGAAGAAGGGAGCAGTGTAAAACCGGGGAACCACCCTCGTAAGTGTCACGCACAAAGGGCCTTATTGGCAATGCCGCATGCAGCACTGAAAAGCTCCCTAAAACATGGAGACTTCTGACCAGACCTTGCAGCCTGGAAGAGAGGTGAAGAGTGAGGAAGAAGAGTACCCATGAAACTTCTATATACATAAATACATATATAGCAAAAACAGGTAAACCAGCCACGACTATGAAACATGGTTGTAGAGGAACACACCTGGTGCAGTAATGGCAGATGGAAGCTGCCTTTCAAGCGTGATGAACACCCCGAAAAACCTCCCAAGGAAGAGAATGAAGCAAATAAGCAAGATGACCCATGACTTATAGAAGAGGACGCCAAGGCACAACATTAAGCACCGTACAACGGCAGATCAGAGCACCAGAGGACGCATAAAGGCCAAGGAATCTCTTAGGCCCAGTCGACATAAACAGAGCTATGTAATACCAAACAAGTACCCCGCACGGAGTATGCACACCTCAACAACGGGGAACACCTATTAGGACTAGCCACAGCCAGGGGAACTATCTGTGGAACACTGCCACAGTAGGTTAACTGCCAGTTTAAAATGCATAATGCATCCAAAGGATGCTAAATGAAAGGGTAATCACCATGCGAAAGGAAGACCTGAGGCTTACTACCAGCCTAAAACACATAACGCATCAAAAGGATGCTATTTGAAAAGGTACCACCCCAGAACAAACGCCTGAGGAACACAGGCCTAAGGGGGGGGGGGGCGCAAAGGCCCACAAGGAGGAGCTGAACAGTCGAGTCGGCATGAGCATCAAACAATGAAACCCCATCAAAGGGTAAATCAACAAGTCTCTCCCGGATATTCTCTGAGAAGACGCTATCCCGTAACCAAGCATGGCGCCGCAAGGCGACTGAACCAGCCATAGCCCAGCCTAAGGAATCAGCAGTGTCCAAGGCGGAGCGGATTGTAAACTCAGCAAGGTCACGGCCATCCCGGAGAAGAGGAAGGAGGTCAACACGAGTGCCTTCAGTGCTGGTGGAGAGCAAATACTCTGCAGAGTCCCACAGGGCAGAGGTAGCCCGAGCCAGGACACACATTGTATTTAGTGACTGTAGTGCAGAACTAGTGGAGGCAAAGATGTCCCGACCCCATGACTCAAGCCATCTGGACTCCCGGGAGGGAAGAAGCATCAGCCGGGGCAAGAAAGGGAAGGCAGTTTGCAAAACAAACCCCTGCACGTCTGGATGCACAAATAAGCAGACCGGATCATGTGGAGCAGGACGATAGCGGTGCAAGACCAAACGAGCCACCAGATCACCGGAAGCTGGCTGAACCCAGGTACTCAAAAGGGCATCATAAAGAGAAGCTTCAAAGGGCAGAAGCGGCTCCACCTTCCCTGACCCACGGTGAAAGACGTCAAGTAAAGGGTCCATAGACAAGGGCGCCGAAGGAGGTTGCATGTTCAAAATCTGAGTGGCCACGGAGACCGCTTTGAGAAAAGCCGCACCAGCCTCGGTAGCCCTCCTCGGAGGGTATAGTAGCTCATCAGTAGGTGAGGGCTGTATGCTAACCCTCCCAAGACAGTGAGGGTGCGACCAATGCCCAACTGAGGGGAGACCCATTGACAAATGGGGGTCCTGATGAGGCTCTTGAGGAGTCGAGGAGCCTGCCGGGTGCGGGTGCTCTTGAGGAGGTGGGGATCCTGCCAGATCCACATCCACATATTCTAAGGGAGGCACAGGCAAGAATACATCCGGCGTCGCCGGCCAACGCCAAACTCTCTCCGGACGCTTCTGGAGAAGAGTCAACAACCCGGCATCGATGCGGCACCAAAACGGCTTTAGTTGGCGCCGATCGAGCTACGTCCAGCGCTGACTCGACTCCATCCGGCATTGAGTCGGCCCCATCCGGCACCGAATCCACTAGCTTCCCGTCCGAAGAAGGATAAGGCGCCGGAGCCGGGGATGCAAGCCTACGGTACCGCACCGGCACCGACTCAGCCTCAATCACAAGCGGCTCCGACTCCGAAGGAAGAAGCGGAGGCAGAGTCGGGGAGGTGACCAGCCCTCCTTCCGTAGAAGGAGAAGGCGCCGGAGCTGGGGAGGCTAGCGTCCGGCACCGCCTCAGCCTCAACCACAACAGGCTCCGACTCCGAAGAAAGAAGCGGAGGCAGAGCCCAGTAGGCCGAGGCGTGCACAAAGCGAGGCTTTGAGCACCAGCAACCACCTGCGATGCCACAGGGAGCACCACGGGACTATGCGGCAGGGGTTCAATGGGTCATAGAGGGGGACCCAGCCGGGCCGCACCCTGATGATGCCATATGGATTGTAGAGGGGGACCCAGCCGGGCCGCGCCCTGACGATACCACATCTCCGACGTCCCTGGAGGGCAAGGGCTCATTTGACGCCGGGGGCGAACCCACCGGCGAGTCCGTCGGAGACTCCACAGGAAGCGAAGGCCACGAGGACGCACCAGGGACGGGAGGGGACCCAAGGGAGGCCTGCAGAGCCATGGCAGAGGCCTCCATTTGGGCCCGAGGCACCCCGCACCCGGATAGGGCGGATAGAGGGGGGGAATGTCGAGGGCACACATCCGGAATGTTCCGGGAACCAGTGCCCCTGACAACAGAAGAAAGTGAGGTTGAGGACCTTGGCGACTTGTGCCGCGACTTACCAAGAAGTGGTGAACGACGGCCCCAGTCCCCAGAGGGCAATCGACGGCAGAACTGCGTTGAAGAGGCCAGGGGACAAGAAGACTCCGACCGGGACAGCCATGCCAAAAGAAGCTTCATCCGGCGCTCCCGCAGTGACTTCGGCTTGAGGTGTTGGCAGGCGTTGCAGTCCATGGAGTCGTGGTGCTCGCCCAGACACCGCATACAGATAAGATGTGGTTCCATCGCGGACATTTGCCGCGTACAGGCAGTACAATATTTAAAGCCCGAAGGCATCGCACACTGTTCCAGACACGAAGCGTCGAAAAAGGGCCTGAAAACAGGCCAGAGGAACCGCTCACTCTGGATCCGCATTGCACGTGGAAAAAAAGGAAACTGACGTCAGCGCGCCGGGAGGGACTTATATGACCTCGCTGACGTCCCCGACGCGCAGAGGTGCTGCTGAAAAAAATATTCTGGATCCAGTCTGACGCCTGGGGATATTCTAAGTTAAGGAATCTGCAGCTAGATGTCTCTATCAGATCACACCGGCAGCTCTTTTTTGTCAAATAAGGTCCAAAAACAGCTGTGCTGAAAACCCTGGCTTAATGATTGATATTTTCAGGGTAAATGAATTCTCTAAAGCACTCTTGAGGTAAATGAAGGAAAAGAAAGACAAAATATCTGACAAAAAGTTGAAACTATCTGTAACCACACCTAAAACGTGCAGCAGTTTTCAAGCACACCACTTAAAAATGTTGAGCAAGTTTTATAGGAATAAGAGATATCCAAATGAGTGGCAAATAAACTGTATTAAAAGCCGTAAAATTCTGTGGAAAGGGGAAGAGAATGGAAGTGTCTTTGTGTTATATTTCACCTTTATTATAAATATTTAATAACTCCAGAATATAGCAAAAATGCCTGCCGAGCCTTATGTACAAGTTTAAGTACAATCCAATACGTCATTGTTGGAAGGTGGTTTATTAGTAGGTGCAGGTAGCTACCTACCACACCACAATCACAAATAAAGACCAGTCAAGTTCTCAATAAATGAATCCTTAATCAACCCCTGTTAGCTTGGCTACGAGCAGACGGGCTTTACTGAGGAGAGGGAGAGGTGTGGTGCGGCAGCAGCAAGAGTGAAACTCTGGAGCACGGGGCTCACGGTTTGATCCCCGGCGCCAGGGTGATTAGTTTGCCCTTTACAAATACCGGATTTACGATTTATTTATTTGAGGAGACAGGTGTGTAAAGCATTTAAAAACACAAATGCAGTAAATAAGTAAGACAACACACAAAAATCCAAAACCAATTTATAAAAATAGGATTTTCTTTTTTTTGTTTTTGATAGAAAATGTTATTGATTTTGAACAAAGAAAACACCAGCAATACAGTACATCTCTGTAATGATGAGAAGTTCCACACTTGTTTGCATGTTAATCGTTGGTAGCGCATGACCCCGTGGGGCCCCAAGTAATACAGACAGTCAATCAAGTAAAACGTATTCACTCTATCTGACCCAGCCATTTGCCCCAGACCTTATGATGTTTAGTCAGACAGCCCCGGGCTTCATATAGGGGCTTCTCTTGTGTTGCGCACCAGTCCACTCCCTTGCGCCTCTTGGTGATGCTAGGTGGGTTGGGAACGTCCAGTTGGTAGCTATGTCTCTTTTGGCTACAATCATAGCCGTATTGAAGAACAGTTTGTCATTCCTGAACCCATCCAGACCGTCTGTGAGCCCCAGGAGCATGTTTCGTGGGTTATGTGAGACCTCCCAACTGAAGACCTCTGTGAACTCCTGTTCTATACACCCCCAGTTCTGCACCAAGAGGGGACAGGTCCACACCATGTGAAAGAAGTCTGCCTGGTCTTGGCCGCAGCACGTGCAGGATGCAGTCGGGTTCAAACCAGCACTGTTGAGGTGCTTGGGGGTTAAATAGGCTGTATGCAAGTAGTACAGTTGGACCAGGCGGAGCCTAGGTGACGCAGTGATCGTCTTGGGCTCCATCAGTGTGTCCCTTCAATCTTCCTCCTCAAAGGGTCCCACCCAGCTCTCCCATTGGTCTCTGAGCCGATCTAGCGTAGTTGGAGTGTTATTGGTTAGGGAACGATAAATACGTGAAATTCCCCCCTTCCCAGGTTCCCTATCATAGTTTGTGCCTCTGGAGGACTGTATTCTGGTAGCGTTGTGCCATCCGGTATATGCGAGTGGAGAGCGAGGCGTAGCTGTAAGTATCTGTAGAATTGTGACGGTTGTAGGGAGTATCTGGTTTGCAGATCTTGGAAGGTGCGTATGTGCTCGCTGGTCCACACACCCCCAAGTTGGGAAATCCCAATGAGATCCCATGCCCGGAATCCTTTTAATGCGCTAACCTCCCTAACCCAAGTGCTGTGCCAGAGTGGTGTACATTGGGTCAGTTTGTTTGTCCAGTGGGTGTGGCGCAAGGAAGCCCGCCAGGCCAGAAGAACAGCCTGTGTCACCACAGTTAGAGTTCTAGGTATGGGCCCCCATACATCATCGTTTGGATTCTAGGTAGGCCCAATTCACTCAATTAGAGTCTGTATGCCGGGTCAGACCATTCCCCATTAAACCAGTCATGCAGTGTGAGTAGGCGGGTCGCCAATTATTATAAGTATAAGTTAGTCATCCCATGCCCCCGTCAAAGGGTGGGATACGGCATCGGGCTAAGGCTATACGGGGTCTCCGACCGCCCCAGAGGAATTTAGTGGTTAGGCTATCTAGTTCTCTGAACCAGGCCCGAGGGAAATAAAGGGTGGTGTTTTGAATTACATAGACGAATCTAGGGAAGATCATCATTTTGAAAAGGGCGACCCTCCCCAGGGAGTTCAGTGGTAGCATCTGCCATTTGCAGAGGTCCTCCTTAGCTCTCTTCACCAGTGGGGTTATGTTAAGTGACCAGGCGAGGTCATGGAGCATTGTGATCCAGATCCCGAAGTATTTAAAGGATTGCAGACTGATTGGTATTGTGGATTGCCAATCGATGCAGTAGAGGGACCAAAACCGATTTGCTTGGGTTAAGTCCGAAGGAGTGCCTCGCCTGGAGACAGTGGGGACCAGATTGGGCCAGCTCCGCAAGGAAGAGTGAAACGTCGTCCGCGTACAAGGCGATTTAGTCTTCTTCCGAGTTTGGCCATTTCCAACCCTGAATTCGGTCGTCAGACCGAATGAGGCTCGCTAAGGGTTCCATCGCTAAGGCGAAAAGGAGGGGTGAGAGGGGGCATCCCTGCCTCGTTCCTCCTCTAATGGGAAACGCTTCTGACAGCGCCCCATTGACGAGCACTCGTGCTTGAGGTCGAGAGTAGAGAACCTTCACCAGGTTGCGTAAGTATAGGCTGAAACCCATCTCGGCCAGCACGACGTCCATGTACTGCCAATCCACGGAATCGAAGGGCTTCTTGAAGTCAATAAGGAGTAGTGCCAAATAGGGAGGGAAGGCCAGGTGGAGACGTCGGAGACAGTGCCTAGTCCCCCGCATTGGCGTGAACTCACACTGGTCGGGGTGGAACAGTTTGGTAAGGTAGGGCCTTAACCGTTGGGCTAGGACTGCAGCAAATATTTTAACCTCTGTATTTATGAGAGAGATTGGACGGTAGTCGGTACAGTTGGACGAAGGTGGTTGTGTTTTAGGGAGAACAACAATGGTGGCGACGTCTGTTTCCGGGGGAAAGGAGCCCGTCTTCAGGGTTTCAGCAAATAGATCAGAGAGGTGTGGGACGAGTATCTCCCGGTATGCAGCGTAGTACTCCTGTGGGAGACCGTCGAGGCCTGGGATTTTAGCTGGTGAGGTACACGGGTAATGGGGAGGTCTATATTGGTGGATTCAGCTGTGCTGAGGGGAGGAAAATGGAGGTGACCTGAATTGAGTAGTTCTGGGAGGGAGGTTTCAGGGCATTGCGCTGAGTATAGCTCGCGATAGTAGGAGGCAAAGGTCTGGGCTATTGCTAGGGGGGAGCGATGGGCAAAGCCGTCCGGGTCTTTAATCTCTGGAATTATGCAGTTAGTCATGGGGTCATGGGATATGTAGCTAATCTGGGTAGGATCTTCCCATGTTTGGTCCCCCAGCCATACAACCTAGCTATAGAGGATCTCCAGAAGAGCTTGACAGCATCCAAAGACAGTTGTTTGATTTCATCTCTTAGGTGTGTAAGTTGTCTCGCCTGAGTCTCATCTCGGTCTTCAGGAGGCCTGGGCCTCTTGCAGGGTAATCTGGCTTGTCTGAGCCTGACGTCCCGGGGATGGGACAGAACCAGTATTGGTAAGGAAGTACTGCCGAAGCTCTGCCCCAATCGCTTTTCTAAACTCTTTGTCTTGGAGGAACCGTGCGTTCATCCTCCAAGTCGGTCGAGTCAAGTTAGGGGGTTCCCCAATGCTCAGGAGTACAGGTGAGTGGTCTGAGATACCCCTGGGAAGGAAGGATAGTGATATCCTTAATCGTTTGGCAGTTGGTAGGGGGGGACAAATATGATGTCTATATGTGCATTAGTGCGGTGTTCAGCTGACGTGTGAGTAAATTGCCTACTCTGGGGATGCCAAATTCTCCAAGCATCACACAGGCCCATGGAATCTGCCCAGTTCGCCAAGTGTTTGGTGTGCATGGCTCTTACAGCGGAAGGTGTCCTTGCAGTGTCAAGGGGTGGATTCAGAACTGCGTTGAAGTCATCACCAACTATTGTCGCACCCAGGGGTAGGGACGTGATTAAGTCGGTGGTGTGCTTCAAGGTCTCAGTGAGCATCGATGGGAGTGAGTATAGGGAGACTAGGTTGAGAGGGTTTCCTCCTAACATTCCACTCAGAGCTACAAAACCTCCCTGGGGGTCGTTAGTGGCCTGTGTGAGCACGAAGGGGAGATTGCGCCGCATGAGGATTGCCACCCCTCATGAGCCTGGGTAAACCCTGAGTGCCAAACTCTATCGTAGCCATATCTCTCTAGAAAGGGGCAGTGGTTGCCCTTGAGATGGGCCTCTTGGAGTAGGAGTATGTCAGATGCCTGGCGTTGGGCGTAGCATAGAACTGCTGTTTGTTTAACCCTGTCGAGGAGCCCATTGACGTTCCAAGATAGTACGCGGAGGGAGGTTCTGTTACTGTTCGTACATGTCATGGTGGGTGTAAGTGGGGTCAGAGATCTGCAAGACCCAGGCTGGCTGTGAGAGTGACAGGGGTGTGATCTGGCTGCAAGACAGCAACTGAGACTGGAGATCGCAAGCGGTATACAGGACCATCGTAGTGTGCAATAAGAAGGCTGGTGTGACAACATGGTAAAACAACAACAACAACATCAGGACAACGGTCCCATCCTCCCTCCCTAACCCCTCCTCCCACCCTATACTTCGAGAACAAAAGCATCTGTCATCCCAATTAGGCAAAGTAAATAACCAAACTAAAACGTTCAGGTTGGATTGCGTGGAGGACCCCGCCTTACATAAGGATACTCATTGTCTTGTCAGATTGATCAGTAAATTGTAGCAAGAACTTTGCCATGGTACGTTTGATAGGGATATATCGAAATCTTAGCGCTGGTTAGGTCCATCACATCAGGAGCGCTGTGCTGTGAAAGAGCTCGGAATCAGCAGAGGCAATGTGGAGGCTTACTGGTGAGGCATTTCTCGGTTCAATGTGGCTTGTGGAATTGGATCACCACAGGGAGTGAGAGGTGCTCAAGAGTGCACGGTCTCTAGGGTGCCGTTCGGAGTCAGCGGGCAAGCCCAATCTGGTTCGGCGAGTCCCACGCCTTTTGCAAGGCTGTGTGCACCTTCCGTGTGGTTTGGGTACACCCTTACGAGGATTTTCTTTTATGATTAAAATGACACAATAATAAAAAAATCCAATGTTGTAATAGAGATATGAATTTTTAATACTTTATAGTGCCAACTTGGAACATTTGGTCGCGCCTGACTGGGACAAAGTTTGAGGCCGACTGAAATGAAGCATGCGTCAAATACAACGAAAAGTAGGTCACGCTCAAGGCTTCGGATGTAGTACTTTTTTGGGAGCTTTTTCTCTCTACGTCCCACAAGGAACCCTGTCAGGCTGGCCTGCGGGTCAACAACGACAGCTTGTTCCAGGGTGAGGCCTCAGTGAGGTCTCGGATCTCCGGAGGTTTCAGTGGCATGAACCTGAATTTCAGACCGGGTCATTCGACATCGGTGGCTTGACTCTTGACGACAGGTCAGGCACCTTATGGAGCTTTTTACCAAACATTCTCCAAATGTCTCCAAGTAGTTCCAGAAGGTCTTTTTGGGGTACCAATGCGTCCACAGCACCAATCCAAGGTTTCAGAAGCTCAGAGTTGCTCAACAGGATGTTGGGACTACATCTCCCACAATGCACCTGACAAAATCCTTGGTCGTCAGCTGGTTTCTTCTTGTTGGAGATGATGCAGGTGGAGCTCTTTTAACCTGTTCCTTTCAGGGAGTCCACTCGTTCACTTTTCAAAACAAGGCAAAGTCCTCCTTTTGCTGTAGTTCCAAAGTGTTCAGCAGGTGCAGTCATTCAGAGTGCCATCCCCTTGGTGCAGGACAGGGTTTCAGCAGGATAGTCCTTGTTGTTTCTTCAGGCAAGGGTCTGAGTTGCTGGACAGCTCTCCCATATTTATCCAGTGTTCTTGGGTGACAAGCAGGGGGGCACAGGGTGCCACCACAGATGTACGACAGCTTCCTCCATAGTGTGGCATAACCTTGTCCCAGAAAGCACGGTTTGACAAAATTCAAAATGGAGAAACTCTCTCCTAGAGGTTAAGCTTTGGCTAAGCCAACCCACTGGTGTGGCTAACATTCCCTAACACTCCAATTTCAGCCCCTCTGCTAATTCCATTACTGGGGCTCCTGTCTGGCTGGGGGTGCAGGAAGTGGGAGTGAGCATGTGCCCTGTCCTAACTGGCATTCCCTCTTTGAAGGCCAGTTTGGCTAGTGCACCCCCATCCGGCTGCAGCTGCAGATCTCCTCCCACCAGATGTCCTTTGTCTCTATGCAGGCCACTTCAAACCTCATCAGAGCAGTTTGGCTCATCCTGGCAAAGGCTGGTTCAATCATGAGAGGCTGCTAAAAGGCTAGATTTTGGCACATCAGAAAAGCAAGTTCTATAACTTCTTTTCTGTAAAGGATATAATAAATCTAACATTGGCAAGTTGTTGGATTTATCATAACTATCCTTTTAAGTCTTTGAATTATTATTTTAGCTCACTCCAGTCAATAGTTCTACTTTATTGAAGTATTTCCATGGTAGCCTACGAAGCTAATGTACTACAACGGGGAAAAACAAAATTGACTGTTTTACCCTCATCGGGGCATATAAAACATCTTTTAAAATGTTCCTGCTTATTTTAACAATGCACCTGACCCTTGCGGCACCTAGGGTAGACCTCAGGGGTGACCTATATGAACAAATAAGATAGTTTAAGACTATGGAAGTACCTTTAATTCCAAAGTCAAATCTGGAAACAGTTTTATTTTAAAAGCAGCTTGCAAAGCAGGGCTGTTTTATAAAATGACAGCAGGCAACAGAGCAGTGCACACTTAAGTGCAATAAATCCAATCCCATATGGCCTACCATATGCTAAGGACGTACAGGTCAGTACCAATTGCAATTATACCTAATTACCATGTACCTTTTACATAGAACACAGGCTCTGGGTCTTGTTAGCAGAGCCCAATGCAAAATCAGTCAGAAAACCAGCATCTAATAGTAAACAAGCATTTGCAATGCAATAGGTCTCACTTTTACATGAGCTTGAGCTATTGGCATTGTAAATGACAATGCCTCTTATCTAGGTTTTAAAAATTTTTAAAAAAAGGCGTCTTTTTATATTTATTTTAAAAACCTAAATAAAAGGCATTGTCATTTATAATGTCAATAGCGGAAACTCGCGTCAATTCGAGACATATTGCATGCACATCTAGTCCCTGGCCTCTCTTCTGACCACAGAGCGACAGTCACTTATGTGTGGGTTGTATTTAGAATTTTATAGGAGTATGTGTTTTTGAGGCAGAGAGACAGTAAGACAGAAAAACATAAAATAGGCAATTTTGAAGTGGAGTCAAAATGAAGTACACGCAGAAGAAAACAGGAAATTAATTAACTAAACAAGCACGCCGCTAATGTGAGCGAGCCACGCGGCAAACTAATTAAATAAACAAGCGCGACCGCAAACGTGAAAGTGGACTGTGCTGAAAAGAAAAGAAAATTAAACAAAATAGTGCTCTTGGCCACGAAAAAAGCAGACCGTGCAGCATGATCAGTAAAAGGCCCAGTTCTTATAGGCGGTAACAAATGGAGACAAGGCAGTATCAAGAAGGGACTCAAAAGCCTATTTACGAATTATAAGCAAGTATTTAAGAAGGACAATGACAAAGCCAATAACCAATATGGGCAGAGAGTGGACGAGGCTTCCGCAGCATACTCTACCACATGCCTCGTAGAGCGAGCAGGTCATGCGCGGTGCCGCTAGGCTCGACCTAAAAAAATGGGAGATATGCTTATTGTGCAACATTGCTTGAGTTAACCTCTGGTGATTAATACTGCAGAGTTCATGTTGTTCACACCTCTACACAGTGAAAGGGGGTTGCCACATAATCCGATGGGTATGCAGTAGAAAACCGGGGGTCGCTCCTTCAATCTTTGTAAAAATAATCAACGAATATTGCCCATCTGTGTTGTAATTTGAGTTACAGGCAACTGTGATAATAGAATCTGCGTACTTAACAGTAGTAGAGACGCCACTTTTACTTCAAAAGTCATTCAATCAACCGCATTCAATGTTCAGCATCTTAGTGAACGTAAAAAAAATCCCCAATGTTTCAAGTTTTCTAAATACAACATATGGAAAATGACACATTTCGTTCAGCCATAGTTCAAAGGAGTAATTGCCATACAATCCTCGATGCCACTTAGTAAATTTAAGGATAGCCCCGGTCACCGTGTATCGCTGATCATTATGCTGGCGTGTAAAAACATGTCTCGGTGCATTCTCATTTGAAAACCCGGAGGTGATGTTGTGATGACGGACTAAAGGTGCTAAAACATAAACGCCATATTGGAATGGAGTCTTTTACTAGGAACTCAACTTGATAATTTTGAGCAACGTAATGAACGATACTTAAAGCACCAGAAATACAAGCAACCGAATTTAAAGAGGAGAATTACTGCACCAAAACCTTGATAATCTTCTATATAATGCTGTTATCACCGAGTTTGTTCCCATGTATTTACACGGGTCCATTGTATTGCTCATCAATAATTTACGAGGCGCACCATGAGAAGTAAATCTTGTGGGTGTTCATAACTGTAGGAATCTGCATCAATAATTTACGAAACTCAAATAAAACATGCATTGGCCGCGCGATCGTAAACGCTTAATGAGCATGAGGAAGAAAGCCTCTGCTCGTAAGCGCGCGCCCGCGCACATGCACTGTAGCTCTAGGCCGGCCATGGCAGCATTTTTTTTAGCCCCCTCACAAAATGTCTCGCCAGACCAGCGCATGCGCTGGGTCAGGCGAGACCTAAAAACAGGGGCAAAATGTGAGGTGGACACTGCACACAGTCCTGGCTTCTCACAGTCATTAAACCAATTACATAATGAAATCCATTGAAGTGGATATTCTTTCATAAAACTCATATTAGTACAAATAATCGTTTTTTGAACTAGTACCAAAATGTAACTTTCAACAGCATCCTTATTTGAAATCTAAAAGTGCAGTGACCTGAACTGGGAACATAAATAGTTGCACTATACGATTTGGCGTATGAGAGAGACACTACAGAGAGAGGTGGAGCCTAAAAGAGTCAAGGCTGACGCTCTGTTTATGGTTTAATTCTTTTATTATACACTGCAAAAAGGCATATTCGCAGAAGCTGGGCCAAACGGGCCCCACAGCAATACTGATCAGTGCATTATTTAGCCAAAATCAACAAGAAAGAAAAAACAAATACAAATACAATCCCACCCACCTCCCGAAGAAACAGAGAAGAAAGAAAAAGGAATACCTAAAGAGAGCCACCCCCCACCCTTCCCGGTCCATACCAGCGAGGTAGCGCCGTGTCAGGCGGATCAGTGGTCTAGGAGGCGGGCCAGCCTATGCAGAGGTGTCGGGCATTGTGAGACGTAACAGGCGAAGATACCTCAGGCAATAGAGCTCCCAAAATTCTTGCGCGAGTAGTGAGAGGAACGGCTGCCACAAGTCGCTGAAGGAGGAACCTTTCCCAGTGTGAACGCCCTGTTGGTTAGCACTTCTTCGAATAGAAGAAGAGAAGGAGATGGCGCTAACTGACCTCACACCTACTGCGGTGGGGTCCTAGAGTTAAGGGGCTATTCCCATAAAGACGTTTGTTGAGCTCAATCAACATGGACAGCACAGCAACTAGAACCATAATATACAGCGTTTTATGCCTTTTACCAGGCACCTAACAGTTACAAAAAACACAATTTCACATCAATCTTTTACCAACAACACATGGAAAAAAATAATTTAAAACCTGTTGTCAACGAAAGGCAAGCTAGATGAAAGAGGATACCTGCCGAAAGCAGTTGAACAGTGGCTAAAGACATACTTCAAATAAACCTCCAAAACTGTACAGGAAAACACTAACATCAGAAAAACCTAGAACAATATATATAAACAAAATTACACATAAAACAAAATAGAATTACTGATCAACCTAAAACGAGGTGATGCCCAGAAAATCGTTATTTGCCTGGAAATGAGAATCAGTTAAGCCAGCGAGTGCTAAAAGGCCAGCAGCTAACACATTTTGAATATTTTAATGTAAGATTTGTAACTAAATAAAACTTTTCCAGCAATCTGTTTTAACCAATCATGCTCCATATCTGTAGTCACAACAAACAAATGATGGACGGAATGCTGACAATGCAGACATTCTCACCCAGTCAAGAGATCTGGGTTAAATCCATCGTTCTTTTGCCCACTACGCCACCCCAGTTTAGACATGGCCATATGCAAATCAGTCTTGACCCTGTGCCTCATGGGAACAGTCCAGCCCGAACTGCCAAGCCATGTCTTCCCTGGACCGGAATCAAGCATCCTAGGACCGGTTTCTGGCTATCAGCCGTCATCAGCCAGGATAGCTTGACTCCAGTGGCGTAGTGAGCACGGGTCCCACGTCTGGGAATACCCATCCCACTTAGGGCGAAAAGCGTTACAACAAACAAATGATGGACGGAATGCTGACAATGCAGACATTCTCCCCCAGTCAAGAGATCTGGGTTAAATCCATCGTTCTTTTGCCCACTACGCCACCCCAGTTTAGACATGGCCATATGCAAATCAGTCTTGACCCTGTGCCTCATGGGAACAGTCCAGCCCGAACTGCCAAGCCATGTCTTCCCTGGACCGGAATCAAGCATCCTAGGACCGGTTTCTGGCTATCAGCCGTCATCAGCCAGGATAGCTTGACTCCAGTGGCGTAGTGAGCACGGGTCCCACGTCTGGGAATACCCATCCCACTTAGGGCGAAAAGCGTTACAACAAACAAATGATGGACGGAATGCTGACAATGCAGACATTCTCCCCCAGTCAAGAGATCTGGGTTAAATCCATCGTTCTTTTGCCCACTACGCCACCCCAGTTTAGACATGGCCATATGCAAATCAGTCTTGACCCTGTGCCTCATGGGAACAGTCCAGCCCGAACTGCCAAGCCATGTCTTCCCTGGACCGGAATCAAGCATCCTAGGACCGGTTTCTGGCTATCAGCCGTCATCAGCCAGGATAGCTTGACTCCAGTGGCGTAGTGAGCACGGGTCCCACGTCTGGGAATACCCATCCCACTTAGGGCGAAAAGCGTTACAACAAACAAATGATGGACGGAATGCTGACAATGCAGACATTCTCCCCCAGTCAAGAGATCTGGGTTAAATCCATCGTTCTTTTGCCCACTACGCCACCCCAGTTTAGACATGGCCATATGCAAATCAGTCTTGACCCTGTGCCTCATGGGAACAGTCCAGCCCGAACTGCCAAGCCATGTCTTCCCTGGACCGGAATCAAGCATCCTAGGACCGGTTTCTGGCTATCAGCCGTCATCAGCCAGGATAGCTTGACTCCAGTGGCGTAGTGAGCACGGGTCCCACGTCTGGGAATACCCATCCCACTTAGGGCGAAAAGCGTTACAACAAACAAATGATGGACGGAATGCTGACAATGCAGACATTCTCCCCCAGTCAAGAGATCTGGGTTAAATCCATCGTTCTTTTGCCCACTACGCCACCCCAGTTTAGACATGGCCATATGCAAATCAGTCTTGACCCTGTGCCTCATGGGAACAGTCCAGCCCGAACTGCCAAGCCATGTCTTCCCTGGACCGGAATCAAGCATCCTAGGACCGGTTTCTGGCTATCAGCCGTCATCAGCCAGGATAGCTTGACTCCAGTGGCGTAGTGAGCACGGGTCCCACGTCTGGGAATACCCATCCCACTTAGGGCGAAAAGCGTTACAACAAACAAATGATGGACGGAATGCTGACAATGCAGACATTCTCCCCCAGTCAAGAGATCTGGGTTAAATCCATCGTTCTTTTGCCCACTACGCCACCCCAGTTTAGACATGGCCATATGCAAATCAGTCTTGACCCTGTGCCTCATGGGAACAGTCCAGCCCGAACTGCCAAGCCATGTCTTCCCTGGACCGGAATCAAGCATCCTAGGACCGGTTTCTGGCTATCAGCCGTCATCAGCCAGGATAGCTTGACTCCAGTGGCGTAGTGAGCACGGGTCCCACGTCTGGGAATACCCATCCCACTTAGGGCGAAAAGCGTTACAACAAACAAATGATGGACGGAATGCTGACAATGCAGACATTCTCCCCCAGTCAAGAGATCTGGGTTAAATCCATCGTTCTTTTGCCCACTACGCCACCCCAGTTTAGACATGGCCATATGCAAATCAGTCTTGACCCTGTGCCTCATGGGAACAGTCCAGCCCGAACTGCCAAGCATATCTGTAGTCAGTCACATAAGCAGAGCTATTCACGTAAACTACACCCAAGAGTTATCATCGTAGGACAAAAATACAAACCAGCTCCTTAAAGGGAAACACATACACACTTCTCTCATCAACGAGTGTAACAAATTAACAATAGATGAACGCATCAAGACTGAAAGGCATGAATGAGAGAAAAGATCTACACATTTAACAATAATTTTCTTCAGCAATGCCCTTATTTTGCCTTTGCCTGCCGACTTTAATACCGTACTCACTCCATGATCCTTCCTAGGACTTCAACAGTGGTACAATCAAGGTGGAGGCGGTAAGAAAAACTGCTATTTACTTTATATCTGGTGGTAGATAACACTATACATATACTTAATAAAAAAAATAAAAACATCTTTTTATCCCCTCTAGGAGTTCCAGAGGCCAGACTGGCTCTACATGTGGTTTCATACAGAGTTTAAAAGATGCATTATTTATAAAAGAAAAATAAACACTAGTTAAATGATTTAAAAAAATGATTACAAACATAGAAAAACAATAAAGAAGCGACTGAGAAAAAATACTGAAAAGGTACTTATATAATAGGTGACCTAGTTGTTGAACATAGGTTTTCATCTCCCATTTCAAAAGAAATGCTTATTAGTAAAAACCAAAGCATTCTTTAAGTTTCAAATAGGAACACAGAAGTGACCAGCAGGCAGCGGGAACGTTAGTTGTATTTTATAAAAATCTTCTGCATCCATGTTGGTAAGCACGAATCTGACCTTTAAGAAGATAATGGATGCTGTACACCTATAATGGCTTTGCCGTTTAACTCGAGCATTAGTAATTAAGAGCAAGGAACAGGTTATGAATAGAGGGGACAGTAAAGCCATACCAGGGAGACAGAGCAGTTGAAGGTTGCACTTCTGAGCAATTAGCATCATCATGTTCTCCTCTTCTCCACGGCAACAGTAGGTTACAGCTAGCCCATATGTCCCTGCAAATCAACATATAAAAACACTTAGTTTAATTGGCTGAAATTCAAATGGTGTAGGCATTTTGTTTGTATCCAAATTGCACATGTGCTATCTAATAATGTTTTTTTTTAAGTTGTTACTGATAATTCAGAAAAGGCTCTAGATATTGTCTAGATTACATACCGGTAATTTTCATTACTCCAATTCCTCACTCCTTGTCACAGTATTAACTTAATGAAGTACAGAAGTGCTGCTCTACCGATGGCCACCCTTTCAAAATTCTTTCTTTTATTTTAACTACTTATTAGACACACACCCTTTACAATGTAAATGAAAATGGTGTAATTAGAACTTCATGCTATTAAAAAGCACCCAATGCCTGCTACTACTTAATACTACTTGAAAGTCTTCTAAGCTTCATACATCCAATGCCTCAAACACAGCTTGCACATCATCCAGTCCTAGATGTCCAGCAGCGCCTACCTGAAGCTCAACTTAACCAAAACAAAGTTACAGTACAAACTTTGCTCAATGACATGAACCTTGACATCTTCGAATCACTGACTGCCAAATCATTTGAATTTCCCAGGGCACCAACCTCACCCTCAAAAAACATTTTGTCAAAAAACACAAAGACGGCCAGGTAACAGCTATCTCTTCCAAAGAATGTCAAAGTGTTTCTTCTAGAAAGCGACTTCAGAAGTGCTGCTCTGTACTCTTCATCTGGATGATGTTAAGGTCATACTCCATGGCCTCCCAGGCTGCATAAGGCACCCCTCAGTGGCATACAACACACCGCAGTACCTCTCATCCAGGGCTTGAAGAAATGTTATCATATCACCCATATTCCGATGGTACTCCATTGGCTCCACGTGCTAGTCCACACTATCTTCAAAACCACCAGTATCATTTGCAACGCTATCTCGACCAGCGTCCTCGCCTATCTTGCAGGCAAGCTCACTAGCTGTGAAGGTTCTCTGCACACTTGCAACCAGGACACAATCAGACTGTAGACTAAGAAGTGTAAAAAAGAGAAAAACAGACAGCAGCCCCGGATCTGTAAAAACATTCTCATATCCATCATAATTGCCTTAAAGATGCTCCAATTCAGGAATGAGTTCAAGACTTACCTGTTTAAAGAGCACTACATCACAATGTATTAACCATCCACAACCCAGCTATGACTCCTATTACTAGTTCACTTTATGCTATATACATCCATCCATAACTACCCGCAAAGAAGATTTACAAGTGAGAGGATGGTAACATTAGTACTAGGATGAGGAATACAGAATTGGAGTAATGAATATTATGGTATATATTCTAGACATTACCTCTTCACTCAGCATTCCTCAGCCCATTCCTTACTAAATGCAGACATGCCAAAGCATAATTGTCTTCTTTGCACAGGATTATACATACATATAGTCCAGACAGGAGCCAGGCCAACAAAATAATTACATTTTACCCACAATGCTGCTCCTGACTGAACAGAATAAACATTTTAAAGTACCAAAATCAAATTCTTCATTTTGAGCCAGAGCCAACATATACTGAACAACAAATGTTGCCACAAATGAAGCAGCACAATTGTTCAAAAACAGAGCTTGCCTCAATTCTACATACGAGGAAGACAATCCTCTCATGGAGGATGTATGAAACCACATGGAAACTTATCTATTTATTATTTTCACAATATTAGTTGGAAAATCCTAGGCTGTAACTGGATTCAGATATCAAACAGAGAATTCAGTCTTGATTTCAATAGGGAACTGAGTTTATCGTAGAAATGAAACTCAAATCTAATGTTAAGACAATTCTGCCTTCGGAAAGTCATTAAAAAAATTGGGAAATTCACATCTATGTCATCAACCTCCAAAGACTGATAAAGAAATATGAGGACTTTAGATTTCTCTTTGCACTCAATGTGGCTACAAGAACAGATGACGGACGGAATGCTGAACAAATCAAACATTCAACCCCAGTCACAGATCAGGGTTAATAAACAACTGACTTCATCAGGGCTACAAAAGTAAACCACAAACTAGAATTACGTGTAGTAGATATTTGGGCATTGCAATGGTTCCAGTGTCCAACACCTCTAACATGTATATAGGTATTCCATAAGATCCTGGAATACATCACTAGATCCCAGACCTAAAGCTGGTTAGTAGATCAGACAGTGTAACCGTCTGAGTTGTCACATGTGTGCATAATAAGTTATTGCACATTGATGGAATCCAAAAGAGACAGAGTATAGTCCCACCATGTGTCGATAGACATGCTGTTCTATAACTTGTGCAATAATAGCTTGAATTCAAATGAATCCCAGAAAAGTGAAGTGAAAACAGATCTCATATAGCGAGTCAATTGACATGCTGTATTGTGTTGTCACACCCTGGTGCCACCTTATATCCCTTGTAGCCGTTCTTGTACCTTAATGTCCTATTACTAGCTCTCCTGTTATCAATTCGTCAGACTGTAACGTTCTGTCGTTGTGAAACCTTATTAGTTCTCCAAAAAATGTTCGTAAACCAAGCTATAAATAAATAATGAATGATAACTATCACCCAGTTCGCACCGTAGCCACCTCCTACCATAATATCTTGCAATTCCGATATCTCACCAATCTTAAGATAGTATTAATGCTCCTCTTCATATATGTATTTACGCTCCAATAGTAAAAGGTAAGATCACCCTGTAATCTAAAACAACAAGAAATTACCTACCAGAAAGTTCTTTAGCTAATAGCGTCCCTTATCATATATAACAGTGGGTCACAGCCTAATGGTGATGGAGTTTAACCGATATATCCAAGTGCCCATTCTGCAGACCCTGCATTCCCGAGGTAATATTATCTTAAATTGATGACAACCATCACATAGATAAATAATTATTACAAAGTCTCTGTAAGTGAGACACAATATTAGCATTCAAACCAACAAAGGATAATCACAAATCTGGTATCGAAATTAATTGATACCGAGATATGAACGGAGACGTAACACGCCCCCAACAAATCTAATATCTAACAGTCACCACCACAGAGTAGTAGTCCATTGTGAATACCGCACACACATGCCTATAATATTAACTGTTAACACAGTACCTGGCTCCATGATCTTCACTGAGAGGAGAGTACTCCTAGCGTATGCGCAAATAGGCATGCTGGTCAGGCGCCATCTTATGCCGGGTGTATATATACCATCTTGTTGTGTGTAGATTTAGATTCCGTATATAGGTTTCCCGATTTATGCCCTTATATAGGTACAATTCATATTGCCCTTATTTAGGCATAGAAAATCCAGCCCTTATTTAGGCCTTGTCCATGCTACCCAAATACAGGCATGGTCTCCTCCATCCGACAATCCACATCACAACAAGTTCTTGGAAAAACAGACTCTAAGCCTTTAGGAAATTCCCTTGCTTGGATATTGATTTCTCGAAGAACTCATTATTATGCATGAACATCTATTCCTTAGGGGTTCATTCATGACGTTCCGATGTCCGACTTTTCGTCAATACAGGCATTCCTAAACACCTTCAAGGTATAAATATACCTGCACTTGCCCTGGCAAACCACGGTTCCGGCACGATCCAGCTCGACTGCCTACTTGCGGTTTGCCACAGCAAGTTCGGAAGGAAATCGAGTTCCAGCCTGACGCACTGACCCAACGCTGTCATCCTCTTCGCAGAGAATCCAGCTCCAGTGTTTCTGACTCCCATTGCGGGGTGTTAGATATCGAGTCCCGGAAAAGAGATTCCAACCTCGCACATTCTAAGGTATGGAGTAGACTAGAACTTAGAGAAACTTTTGGCAACTCTTGGCAAAACTAAAACTAAAACTATAGCTAGCTATACTTTAGGAAACAGCACCTACTTCTTACCTCGTACTACACTTAGGTTAGGTACACTGCGTAGAACTATTTAGAAGCATCAGATGAGTATCCACATTTTAGCCTGTGTTATTTATGTATGTATTTTAATGAATATATGTCATAGTTACAAACCATGCTATTGCAGTATTATTTTATCTTACTGCTAACTCTGTACATATTGTACTTCGCAACCTGTCTTACGATTGTAGCAGTTCATATCTCTGGCATGAGAAATAAGACTGTTAAATAAACCCTTTTTATTGAAACACCCGTATCTCTATTTCTGTGCAATTCTGTAGAAACGAAGCATGCACGATTGACTGATTGAAACTTATCTATTGTTTCCACGGTTGTGAGATTGTTCCGACTCTAAGGGAAAGAAAGTTGTCATGTTTATGCGGTTGTCAGTAACTAATCCCTTCTTGTTTATTCGAGAAGTTTCTAGTGACCTCTGAGTTAGCTGGCACACACAAGTAATCAGTTTAATGTACTCGATAGAGACATACTGACCTCAGTCCTACGTCAAATCTATACTGTATATTATTCCAATGCGCAGAGCCTTTCAGGGATATAGGAACTACACTACATGGCGCCCAACGGTTTGGTAACGCTAGATACTGAAGTAACTCAGTCGTGCTTTTCTCAGAGACCCATAATACTCCATAAGACGTCTGGAGTGGGTAGGGATAATATCCGCCATAGCTGAGTAGGACAAAAATCCTATGTATTAACTGTTTGGTTTGTTCATCGTTGAAGGATACAGTGTTCCAAAATATTGTGCACCTTATCTTTGTTCCCTTGAAACTTGCTCTGAAACTTTCATTAAACAATGACCGAAAATGGCACAAACACCGATACTGGTGGAGCTGCGGCTGACCAAGTCACAGCAGCTTTTAATTGTACAGGTTTTCAAGAAAACGACAAGGATGTTATAATCATCCATCCAAATTTAAGGAGAGCCATCACTCTAAAACTTATACAACATGGCCTAACACCAAGAGGTGGTTTAGCAGTTTTTGTGATAAAGGCACATGAATCTCACCAGACAGAGGTATTCTATTCATGGCTAGTATTCCCAGAATCAAATCCAGTAACACACTTGTTTCACTTCTACAAAGAAGATGATCCACCTGAGGAATATATTCCTTTCGAGGATATTGAAATTCCACTCACATACCAGCAGCATGAGCTCTGGTTTAAAGGCGCCCTAAAACATTACAATCACATTACCAAGCTCGGTCCACTAGGTAGACCAGGAGCAACATGGCCAATTTTAGCCGGCTACACACCTGACCCTGACATTGAATCAATCTCAGATGAGGAATTACTTAATAACATACAAAAACTAATACAACTATACAGTTAAACCACAACTGTCTGAAAGTCCTGAAAAGGCCTTTACTAAAAACAATCCTACCTCTTCTAAAAAGAAGTGGGAAAATAGCAAACAGCATTCCAAAGAGAAGCGTTCTCAATCCCGAGGTAGGTCTCCTCAAAAGGAGCCCTCTGACAGGAGGTACAACCTCAGGAATAGGGATAATTTGAGAAAACCTGACAGATACACATTCCTCTCGTACCTTTCAGATATCATCACAGACATCCGAAAGAAGAGGACAGTCAGAGAACAAAGAAGAACGCATGAAGTCCAAAGACAATCAACACGTTCAGAAAAACAAACAAAAACCTCAATTCTCCTAAAAGAAGGTAGCAGGTCTGAAGATCAGACATGCCGAAGATACTGAGAACACAACTCAAGAACGGAGAATGAGCTCAGACAATGTTGGACAGTGCAGCAGAAGTTACAGTAGCTCGCCAGAACCTGAAGTGGCTTCTGGAGACAGTGGACATGGATGAGGACATTCAAGTTGAAACTGCAGACACCAGGGTTAGTTCTCCGCATAGGTTATATGAAATAACACTCCGGATGGAGGGAGACATACCAAGAAAAGTGAAAGCACTCTTTTGGCAGCATCTTTCAAGGGGTTATGGTATACTTCTAGCAGAACGACACTGGCCACCAGAATGTGTCAGGGAGTTCCCACATGGCGAAGACATCATTATGCCAGCCTTTTTGAACCATGTTCTAATCCATTTAAAATATACTTATGCCAGGAAATGGGCAGTGGCCCAGGCCCCAGCATTATACAAGAATCATGTAGGATGGGATTCGGACTCACCTCATCACAAAATCCAGTAAAAAATTAACCAACTGCACAAAGGCAGTACCCAGTTAAGCAAGAAGCTAAAAAACAGGTCAGGGAGATCTTAGATCAACTTGAATACCAGGGGGCGATTGAAACATGCACCTCATCAATGAACAATCCTTTGTTTCCTGTTTCTAAACCAGACAATACATATCGTTTAGTTTTGGATTACAGACACCTAAACTCATGTTGTAAAACATTTGCAGTGCAAAATGCAGACAGTACAGCATTAATGAACAACATTGTGCGTAAAAAGTACAAAACCACATTAGACATTTCAAATGGTTTCTTTTGTTAAAATATCGCACCTGAAAGTAGATATTTGACCGCATTCTCAATAATGGGGACGCGGTCAATTTTGTCGACTTCCACAGGGGTTCAAAAACAGCCCGGGGTTATTCTTAGCAAGAATAACAGAGTTACTACAAATTTATGATGACAAGGCATTGTAATATGTCGACGATATATATCTGACAGACGATGACCTGGACAGACACTTGAACAGGGTGAACACCATTGTATTGGGCTTTGCCTCTGAAGGTTACAAATTCAACTTACAAAAAAATCCAGAATTGCCCATCTCAACGTCCTTTTCCTAGGATATGAGCTTTCAAGTGAAGGCGAAAGCCTGGCAGCCAACTTTTTAGAAAAGTGTGCGCTGCTCCAACCTCCAAAAATGCTGAAAAACGTAGTTGATTCTAGGTTTCCTGAATTTTGGAAGAACATACATTCTAAACTACGCAGAGAGGGTTAAACCTCTCTACGAATTAATCAAACCTGATTTCAAAGCCACAACTTGGACACAAGAACACACAGAAATTCTGCAATTACTTCAAACAGACATGTTAGCAACCAAACACTTACAAACACGCGTAAATGTACGCAACCTAGTGATCAGAATCATTCCGGGTCAATGTGGATTCACCTACTTAACTTTTAACCAAGGTGAAAAAGTACCCATTGCATACAAATCACACTTGTACACACAAAGAGAAATGAAATTCGCAGTTCAAACCGCTGTAGTAAAAGAAAGAGCCCTAGCACAGGGGAAACGAATCATGGTTGTGACTCCGGTACCAGCCTTAGAGGCAGATACTAAAGCTATCACTCCGAATGCAAAAGCTTTACATCCGAGATGGATACAATGGGTTAATTCTCTTGCTGCAACTGATGTTGAATATGTTTTTTATCCTTATTTGAAAACACAAGCATTCCTGCAATACGAACACGAATGTCCTCTGCCCACTGAAATTCTCCCTCTTGATCAGTACAAATTTATAATTTATAATGACGGATCTGCACAACCCGCTATGGGGAGTAAACAAGCTTACAGTGCAGCATGCGCGATCGTTCAAGGTCATATGCGCGATGGCAAATTCAGACCAATGGTCACAAAAATGCAATCTCTAGGAGATTGTACAGCTCAGCGAGCTGAACTACAAGCATTCAAGATGGCACTTGAAAACACGGATCGCGAATTCCCCACACTCATAGTGTGCGAATCTTTTTACTGTCTTCAATCTTATAATTAATATTTATGGAATTAGCTTCAAAATGGTTTCAAGGATGCAAAAGGTGGCACAATCAAGCATAAAACATTTTGGGAACAAGTAGTTCAGTTGCGAAATGGACTACAAAACGCTGATGTGATACACACACTGAGTCATCAATGTGATGGCGTTCACGTTGAAGGGAATTCATTGGCTGATGAAGCCACGAAAGGGGCTGTGCAAAAGGCTTCCGTAGCTGCAATCACTCGTTCAAAAACTAAAATAGACAGTGAAATAATGCTGGCTGTCAATGCTTCAAGCAAAGGCAGCGGTGCAGCGTTACCTAAACAATTTCCACTCAAATACTCATATATAATTGATGCGAACAATGTTCCGTTTGCTCGAATCCCTGGAGTGGGGGAATAGGGTAATACCAAACATGGAACGGAGAGCAGCTTTGATTTACTTAGCACATCTGGGAGAGGGTCTGACACATCAGGGGATCTCTAAAAATGTTTAGAACTGAAAGAGATGTACTGGTGGCCAGGAATGAATACGCTGATTCATATCTTCATCAATAACTGCTGAAGAACCAAGACCTTAGGGGCCTGGCGGCGCAGGGTACACCTTAATCTCCTGAATTCACCTGCTTTGTCGAACAGAGACACGGGACACTCTGTTATGCGTAGAAGATAGGGTTTATTAGCTGCCGCTAAGTACAGTTGTCCCAGAAGTACACTCGGTATGTTCTTAGGAGACTGCCACTTTACTTCGTGGCGCACAATCTTTTATAACATACATATTCACAAAGAACACACCCAATGCATACAGGGTCAACCAATGAGAAGAATGTGAAAACAAGATATTAAGTAACTCAAATAAGCCCCTCTCCCAACTGTGTTTGTTACCCTTCCCCACAAGTTAATCAGTGGTAGTGTTTATAAGTTGACTTGCAGGTGGCAGGACACATTTGTATGGCCTAGAGGACAGTTGTGAAATGATAGAATACGAGTAAAGAATAGCGAAGGCCAGAGGATAAGATAAAGTCAGGAAAGAATGGTGCGACCCAACAGATAGTTGAAACAGGGATCAGTCAGACCAGACGAGGATTAGTGAAGTCGGCCGGACCCTGACACCAGCTATAAACAGAGGCAGGAGGTTATTTGACACGTTGCAGTAGGATGAGGGAAAACAACACTTCGTTCACCGTGCCGCCTGAGTGAGGGCAACACAAAATGGCAGAAAGACACAAAATGGTGGCTAAATACGAACGAGAGCGGAAACTGAATTACCTCAGACACTCCTTTTGCCATTAATCAGGCAAGACACACAGACTCATTTTAATCTGAGTCGACGTCAATGGCCGCAAGGTCATCAAGCTGTTGCTGCAACATCATTTTAATGCTCTTCGTCTTCCGTGGCACAGGCCTTGGGACACACATAGTGGCACAAAGACCACAGATGGCGGGGCCACACTGCATACAGAGACAACAGGAAAAAATGATGGCCAAGATCACTCCAAGGAATGTCAATACCTTCCATCCCCATTTGGACAGTAATCCCCAAAGCCATTCAAACAAAGACCAATCTCCTTCGTCCTGATGAATCGACTCGGAGATCACATGTAATTTGGAGATGGCTTGGTATACCTTATGGGCGTCGTCAGGTATATAAATGCAACAGCTAGATCCGATCAATTAACAAACTCCACCACGATCTGCAAGAATAACATCCAAAGCAATCCGGTTCTGCAATGTCATGAGACGATCCGCCTGAAGTTCAGCTGTGAGATTGCTCAAGGCTCCCACAGTGACATCTATGGTAGTCTCAACAACACAAACCAATTGTCTCATGTTTCTACTGTTGGCCATTGGGCCCCAAAAAGGAAGAAATCCTTTAAGGAAATCACCTCCCTCTTGTCCTGCCGTGTCTTTAGAATCAATAATCCCTCTGCCATATCTGTTTCTGTGGTGTCCCGAAGGAGCAGTGTATGTAGGTGGGAGAAGAAAGGCTATATAGCATGTTTCTGAAAAATCCGTCGGTAGCCACGTGTAGGCTCTATCGTGGCAGACAAAATACGTGCCCTGGGATGGCACTAACGGTGGTGAATTCTGAGATGTGTGAATGTACGTATGGGAGCAAACACTCTTTCCTTGTCCGGTGTCAGTAGTCTGGCCATTTATTTGTAAACAAAAGTTACCTCGATGAGGCACAGTCCAAATTGGTGGAGATTTTCCCTGTTTAATCCTATCTGTAAGGCTAGTGGCGTAACGAGTCACGTTCCAAGCATCGTATGCCCATTTCTCATCAACACGAATCTTACCATTCTCCACAATTCTAGCCATGGCCACTATTCCTTTTATCAGAGAACTATGACTAGAATCTTGTCCACTACCATATGAACCAGCTGGACGTCTAAATCGGTTCTGATATGCATTTGAAAACATTACAAAATAGGCCCAAGCGGAACCTTCATAAGAAAATGGAAGGGCTAAATATGGCATCCCTTTTTCGGTGGTATGAGGCATAAGTCCACACACCCAACAGTTGGTTGTGTTGACTACCAATTGGTGTTGGTGCAATAACTGGACAAATGAATTGTTTAAATATTCTGTTCTCCTGATTAGTTCATGTTGGGGAAGCGTATATAATTAGTGTGGGGAGATAGTAGAATGAAAAGGCAAAGAAATAGAAGCAGGAACAGATTTGTGCTGCATAACATGAACAATCCAACCTATACAAGCCAATAAGATACTAGAAAACATAAGAACACACAATGTTATGCCACATTGACTGTACACCAATTTACAATATTTCTTTTTTATCTCTTCCTTCTTGTTATTCTTCTGCAATTTGACATCCATCCTCTAAAATTGTTGCTCACGGCAATCTTCCTTACTCACTTGGCTGTGATTATTATCCGTCCTATGACACTGCAAGTCCTGGGGGGCCTAGCCACTATACAGGTCACGAACCAAGACTCCTATCGTGACCCTGCAACCTGGACAGATGATACATGTCACGAAAGAGATGAAAATTTCAGGTGTACTTGACCAGTCTAGGCCTTAAATTATATCGAGTTCTGTTCAGTACAGTTTGGTCCTGAAATAGTGTCTGTGGATCTGTAGTGTTCAATCGGAGATGTGGCGGTACTGCTTCTTGTAAAACATCATCATCTTCTTTTTCAGACCGAGCTCCATCTAGGTGTGCACTACTGAAAGGTACAAACCGAGGGACCCTTTCGCCTTCAAAATCACCTACACCCTTACGGACCCACTGGTCAAAAGGCAAGGGCAAGGGCACCTTTTTTGCAGTGCACGCCATGGATCCAGTTTTCCCTTCGACCTTCACTGCTGTACGTGTGACTAGAAGAACCTGTCGAGGCGCCTTCCAACGAGGCTCCAAATTCCTTGTCCTCTGAAAAATTTTCACACAGACCCAGTCTCCCGGTTGGATAGAATGACCTGGGTCTGTGGAGGCCTCTGGTAAAGCGTCTCGAACCTGTTGGTGGAGAATACGTAATTTAGTGGTGAGGTCATGCAAATAATCAATCAGCATTGGATACTGTATGTCAGAATACTTTTTAGGGCGAGGGACTCCCCAAACATTAGCCGGGCGCCCAAAAACAACCTCGTATGGGCTGAGTCCCAAACGAGAATGTACAGCTGTTCTAGTGGATAGGAGAGCCAAAGGTAAAGCATCGGGCCAGGCAAGTCCCATGCTAGCCTGTACCTTTGCAAGCTTAAGTTTGAGAGTGCCGTTATAGCACTCTACCAAACCCGCTGATTGGGGATGGTTCTCCGCATGAAATTTCTGGACGATACCAAGACCGGCACACACCTTTTTCATAATTTGGCCCACAAATTCACTTCCATTGTCACTCCAGACAATGCGCGGCAAACCAAACCAAGGGAAGAACTCTTTCAAAAGAACTTTGGCAGTGGACAAAGCAGTGTTGTCTTTCAGGGGGTAGGCCTCTATCCATCTGGAGAAGGCACACACCACCACCAAAACATATTTGAGATTGTTGCATCGTTCCATGTGAATATAATCAATTTGCAACACCTCAAAAGGATATGTTGGGGGAGCAAAATGACCTGCTGGAGTTGGGGTTCCCTTTCCTGGATTATGCATCAAGCAAACGATACAATGCTTCACTAAATTATCTGCACATTTTGGAATCCCTTTGTTCAGCCACACTGGAGCCAGAAGCTTACATATTCCTTTCGCACTGATGTGGGCTGGACCATGTGCCATAGCAACTACAGGCAGTACATAGGCATCTGGTAACAGCCAACGCTGATGTTCTGACAATTCTATCCAACATCCCATCGCGTCTAACATTCCTGTACTCTCTTTCCACTTACTCAACTCTTTCTCTGTAGCCTCTCCTTGAATCGATCTCACACTTTCTATTGTATCCTCACACATTCCTTTTTCCTTGACCCAATTTGCAGGGCCCGCAACATACATGCGACTCATAGCATCTCTGGCTGTTTCTTTCGCTACCTCATCCGCAAAAGCATTCCCATGACCAACATCATCAGTAATCCTCTTATGCGCACTACACTTTATGATTGCTATCTGGGTAGGCAAAGCAAGTGACTCAAGAAGATCAGTTACCAACTGACCATGCTGTATTTTGGTACCGTGGGAGGTAAAGAATCCTCTTTCCTTCCACAAACGACCAAAGCTATGTGCCACACCAAACGCATACTGGCTGTCGGTATATACATTCACTCTCTTCCCTTCAGATAACACACATGCTCTGGTCAAAGCTATCAGTTCAGCCGCCTGAGCTGAATTATGTCTGATGCGTGCTGTCTCCACAATTGTATGCAAGGTGGTAACAGCGTAAGCTGAAGTTGTTTCACCATTAGGGAGTTTAAAACAAGAGCCATCCACCCATAGGATCCCATCCTGGTCCATTAGTGGTGTATCTTTCAAATCAATCCTACCTTTTGTCTCCTCCTCAGTACGGAGAAAACAATCATGTTGTTCCTGAATACCTTTCTCTTCTGGAAGAGGTAACAATGTGGCTGGATTTAAAGTGTTACATCGTTTGATGTGCACGTGACTAGCCAAGAGCGTCAGTTCATACCCAGACAAGCGAGCGCTTGCAAGATGCTGCGTTTTTGTCCTATTTAGCAAGGTATCCACTGCATGTGGTACCATGACAATAAGAGTGTTATCAAGCACCACTCCAGCATATTGACGAATGGAAATTGCTGCTGCTGCTGTAGCTTTAAGACAACTAGGTAATGCCTTGGCTACTGGATCTAATGTAGCCGAAAAGTAGGCACATGGCCGCTGCTTGTCTCCGAATCATTGTGTTAAGACTGACAACGCACAACCCTCTCTTTCATGGACATAGAGCGTGAAGGGCTTACTGTAATCCGGAGTACCCAACACAGGAGCAGAGCACAGAGCAGCACGTAAATCAGAAAAACTCTTCTGACATTCATCAGTCCAAGGAAGGGGTTGGGGTGTGTCTTTCAAAGTGAGTGCCAACAAAGGTTTAGCCAACAAAGAAAAATTTGGAATCCACTGTCTACAATAAGAGGTAATGCCCAGAAAGGCACGCACTTCTCTTTGTGTGGATGGCACAGACATTTGTGCAATTGCTTGAATATGTTCTGGGGTCAGTCGCCTTCCCTCCTTCGACAAGAGATGACCTAGATAGGTAACCTCTTGGTGGGCATATTGTAATTTAGAAGGAGAAACCTTATGGTGAAGGTCAGACAAGTGACGCAGTTGTGCAATAGTCATGTTTTTGCAAATATCCTCTGAATCAGCAGCAATTAATAAATCATCCACATACTGAATAAGGGTAGCACCTGGCGGCAAAGGAAAAGCATCAAGCTGGCACTTCAGAGCTTGGCTATAGATGGAGGGACTTTCACAATAGCCTTGGGACGCGCACTTGAACCGGAAACTTCGGCCTCCTAAAGAGAAGCCAAAAATATCCCTACTCTCTTCAGCAATGGGGATGCTGAAGAAAGAATTTTTCAGATCGATAACAGAAAACCAAGCTGGCGAGGCAGGTATCATAGTTAACAGGGCAGTGATATCTGGAACAAAAGGAAACTGCGGTACAACAATTTTATTAACCTCCCGGAGATCAATAACAAAGCGATAAACAGGAGGCTGAGAAGGATCAGTGCATTTAAGAACCGGAAGAACAGGACTATTGCATACATTTCCCCTCGTCTCCTCGACCACACCCTTCTGAACCAAATCATAAATAATAGCAAAAAGTGCTCTTTCACCATCGCTGGGAATTTTGTATTGAGGGATGCGTGGCAATTTAGCATTGGGCTTGAGGGTAACAACATAGGGTGGGATCTCAAGACAACCAACATCATTTGGACCCGTAGCCCAAAGTGTTGCAGGGAGAGAGAGCAATTCAGGTGGAAATTGATCTTTAGACAAATACATTGGGGAAGTCAGTTTCTGCCCCAAAACGAGATGTACACCAGAAGGAGAACAATATATCGTTGCATGCAGTCTTTTCAATAAATCCAAACCCAACAGATTTTCGCCGCGACCAGTCGTTAGAAGAAGCTGAGCTTCCAAATCATAAGAACCAATTGAAATAGGCAGAGGACAAGAGACCGGGCTATGAACTGGGGCGCCAGAAAATCCTATGGATACGTTTGTTAAGCCAGACAAAGGTGCCCCAGGGAGTTTGGAGTGAATGATAGAACTTCTCATCGCACCAGTATCTAAAAGAAATGGCTCTGAAACACCCATTGTAGTGACATTAACATAAGGCCCATTCTGATCTACTGGAATCGATATAACTCCCTTACTTTGTCTATGGCTGTCCTAGTTAGCGTGAAAACCATCATTCTCACCTTCAACATAGTAATCATCATTGTAATACTGTGTAGACTGAGTATTTTGTTGATCAAAGTAGTTAATAGAATGTGGAGGTGGAGGGGAACGCTGTGTCTGGGGCGACATACCTCGACCTCTACCCCTGGGCGCTAACTGGGAACCACCACGACCTCGTTGAGTAGATAGTCCTCCATTACGCTGTAATAAAACCGGGCAGCTATTCTTAAAATGACCTTCCTCCCTACAATAGGCGCATTGGTTGGGACCTAACAAAGGCCGCGGAATATAGGGCTCAGGTTTTTGAAACACCCTCTGAAACTGGGGAGGCTGTTGAAACTGGCGCTGAGCAGAGCGAGGAGGGTAAGCTTGTTGCAGAAGAACCTTCATTTTTAATTCTTTAGTCTTTTTCTCTTGCTTGTCTTTTTCCTCTTTGTCCCTGTTTTCGTGATATTGAGCAGTAGCCAATATCTGAGCCGAAGAAGAAACAGCCCATGAACTTTCAGAGTCTTTTAACTTATGTGACAACTCAGGGACCCAATTGAATACAAATTTATCTACAAATAATCACTGTCCACCCTCCGTAGTTATATCCTGACCACTGTGATCAATAAACGTCTCCTCAAAACGAGTGAAGAAATCGGAGACACTCTCATCTTTCTTCTGTTTACATGCGGCTAATTTATCCCAATTAACTCGTAAGGCGGGCATCATTGTTTTCATTAAAGTAATAATCCTACCAGGGAGTTCTGTGATCAAAACATCAGGCTTAGCACCACCCACTTGTGCTCTATCCGAGGCAGTTATAGCATCCCATGTACCACCCAATTCTTGAACGTGATCCTCTCTACGAATCCGAGCCCATAACGCTTGTGGGACTACATTTCCCATTAGCATGTCACCATCCGCTAAGTTCATAATATAGGCATCAACAGTCTGAGACAATTCTTTATAGTAACCAGCAGGGTTTTCACGGGGATCCGGTAAAGATTGTTTGAGGGCCAAAACATCAGATCTCTTCCAGGGCACATGTACCCATATAAACTGGAAGTGAGCGGGAATAGCTGGATTATTACCTGCTTGTGCAACCTCTTCCCTCCATATCGGAGGAACTTCTCTCATTGGGTAATGTTTCAATGTCTGCCGAACAGCAGGATCAGAATCAAGAAAAGTTTGTGAATAAAATAACGACCTAAAAGTAACAAGTGTCCTTACGGCATCCTCAACCTTAGAACCCACAATGAGTCCTTTATCGAAATTAGCCTGAACATCCAACAAACCCTGGGGAAGTAAACCCAAATCCATATCCACCCATTCTTTAGCGAGAGTGTCACACATAACATTAAATACATATTTCTGCGTGGGCGCCTCCCACTGATGAAAGGTGGTCATGATATCTTTCACACTATACTGGGGACCCTTCTCGATCCATTTGCGAGCGAGAGAGTCCAATACCACCCGTTCGTCGGAACCTGGAAGTTGACTCCGAGACTGTCTTCGAGAAAAAGCCGGAGACATGTTCAGAGTCTCAAAGAAAGGGGACAAGAAACCAGATATTCGTTTGCGCACAGTAGGAGAATTAGACATAAGGACAGGGGACAAGGTATTAGGCGATACAGGAGAGGAACTGGCAGTTATAAGGGGAGCCGAAGGCAAAGAAGATTGAGGTTCAGGAGATGGAGACAAAGGAATCGGTGGCACGAGAGGTGGGGGTGGCAATACCGGAAGAGGCAATTGTGGAAGAACCGGGACAGGTGGGGGGGACAACAGGTAGCTGAACAGGTTGTAACAACGGGGGTGCATTAGCACCTTGTACATAGGGTGGAGGCAATCTCAATAGGTGAGACATCAAAGGGTCTTCCTCCAGATCCTTACTTTTATCAGAAGGGGAATTAGGCAACACTGGATAGCATCTATCTATTGCCACACGATGCTGTCTCTCTGAAATTTCCGCTGCATTATCAATCTCATTATCTTTAAACTGCTGGGCAGCCTGTATAATCGTCATATTTTGTGCTTTCTTATCTCGTTTTGCCTGCTTAATTTCTTTCTGTTTGGCTTCCTTACGCCAGAGGCGAAAAGAGTCAAACATTGCCTGCCGGGCTTGTCTTTTGAACAATATCGCTTCCAAATTGTCTAATATGTCAGGCTCAAAACTACCATTTTGTGGCCACTGTAGAACGCCATCATTCTTCGTGTATCGGATCCATGCCTTATTAAAGGCGATGGGGCCGACACCATGTTTTGAATAAAGCTCATAGGTGGGAGTTCCAACCGGAGGAATCGGACAAGAGTCCTCCAGCCGGGAATCCCTATTACAACCAAAGCAACAGAACTTCCTAAACTTATTCAGACCAGGCATCGTTATTTCACTGGACTGTTCACAAACATCAAGGGGTTAAATCAAATACTATAGCACAAACGTACTCACCCCTCGGCTTCGGCTTTTGCAATAGCCGAATCAAAGACCCAAATTAAAACAAAATAGTGGGAGCTACCCACCTATACTTAACTAAGTGTCTTCTTACGCCAACAGAGGCCCGTCTAATGTCTCGCGATACCAAACATCATCAAAGGGACCAAAGCAGGGCGGCAGTCAGGGCAGCAGTCATCAGCAGCCGTCAGAAAGGAGAAACCGTGCTGCAAAAGACCTTCGGACCACTTCGACATACAGGGGTCACTTGACGTGGTTCGCGATTCCCCCAGAATTTTCCTGCGGGGCTCCTCACGATCCTCGGGCAAGAACTGCTACCTCTGAAGCCGGCCCACGTTCGGGCGCCAATTGAAGAACCAAGACCTTAGGGGCCTGGCGGCGCAGGGTACGCCGTAATCTTCTGAGTTCACCTGCTTTGTCTAACAGAGACACGGGACACTCCGTTAGGCGTAGAAGATAGGGTTTATTAGCTGCAGCTAAGTACAGTTGTCCCAGAAGTACACTCGGTATGTTCTTAGGAGACTGCCACTTTACTTCATGGCGCACAATCTTTTATAACATACATATTCACAAAGAACACTCCCAATGAATACAGGGTCAACCAATGAGAAGAATGTGAAAACAAGATATTAAGTAACTCAAATAAGCCCCTCTCCCAACTGTGTTTGTCACCCTTCCCCAAAAGTTAATCAGTGGCAGTGTTTATAAGTCGACTTGCAGGTGGCAGGACACATTTGTATGGCCTAGAGGACAGTTGTGAAATGAGAGAATACGAGTAAAGAATAGCGAAGGCCAGAGGATAAGATAAAGTCAGGAAAGAATGGTGCGAACCAACAGATAGTTGAAACAGGGATCAGTCAGACCAGACGAGGATTAGTGAAGTCGGCCGGACCCTGACACCAGCTATCAACAGAGGCAGGAGGTTATTTGACACGTTGCAGTAGGATGAGGGAAAACAACACTTCGTTCACCGTGCCGCCTGCGTGAGGGCAACACAAAATGGCAGAAAGACACAAAATGGTGGCTAAATACGAACAAGATCGGAAACTTAATTACCTCACTGCATAGACAGCAAAAGAGATCGCAGTACAGAACGCCACCAGATACCTGACTACAACAAAGCCAGCCCAGTTCAAATGTAAATGTAAATTTATGTGTCTTGTAAAGCGCACTGCTGCCCTGAGGCGTCGTGGCGCTGTAGACCGCTGGGGAACCCGTCCTGGCTATCCCTGTGAGATGGTCCCTCCAGGGTATCACCAAGGTGAAACCAGGCATCCCCAGCGAATGTGGGGGGCCGTTGTGGAGATGAGGCAAGCTAATGCCCAGAGTTGCCGAGTGTGATCCCTGGTTAGAGTAGGCACCGAAGCGAGAATTATCAAGTCCGCTGGCCCTGGTCCACGACACCTTTATTAGACAGCATTAGACTATCTACGCTCAGGTTCCTTTGGATGTGGCCTCAGCGCTCGGCTGATGCTCGAACTGTTATAAAAGATTTGCGAGTCTTTATCGGCACATACGCAATTGGCACACTACATTCTGACCAGGGTCCTGCGTTTAGCTCTCGAGCTTACAAAGAAGCCATGGCCAGTTTGGGCGTAGCATTGCGGTATTCTTCGCCATTCCATCCTGAGGGAAATTCTGTTGTGGAAAGAAAAAACCGGGACATAAAGCAGTCTATAATAGCTAGGGTATTAGGTTCGGGTGATGGGTGGGTCAAACACCTTTATGGGGTCCAGCGCGCACTTAATAACTTGCCAAGAAGTTCTCTAGGTGGAGTCACTCCGTATGAAGTTCTATTTGGAACTAGAATGTTGGTACCGGACCTTGATATGCAAGGCACAGTGATGGAAAATAAGACATTTGATATCAAAGATAGTTTGGCTGTTTTACAGGACTTAAATGAACTAAGAACAAAACAAAGCAACGTGCTCCTGAAGCCAACCATCACTGAGAGAAAACTGGCCGTCCCAGCAAGGCCTGTCTGGATCCCAAAGCTTGGTGATCTAGCCAGAGAAACGATCACAGACAAGAAGGAATGTGGGCCTTCTTACAGACAACCAGTACCTGTGCTAGCAATCCACGGATCAAGAACAGTACTTTTGCCGCCCCTTGCTGGTAAAAAGGAGAAAAGATTTGTGTCCATCGACCTGATCAAACCACACTATGTGGCCGATACTAAGCAGTAGGCCAAGTGGACTCCGCCAATGTAGCAGACGCACTCCGCTGGCTACAATCCAAGCGGTTCAAACTGAGAGACTCATCACCTTTGAAGATTCTGCAGAGAGAAATAAAGGACTAAGCAACAAAGCTATGGAACCTGTCCACTTGAAACCCAAATAACAGTTTGTCCGGATACACCCGTCTACACCGAAGTAACAAGTGATCAACTGGTTGCAGTGAATTCAACAAATGCTGATGCAATTGCAACCATTGACAGAACTGCCTCTGGCTATTTCATGAACTTTGATACGTTTTTCTGAGGATCCAAGCGAACCTGAAATGACGCCAGCAAAAATAACTTCCAAAGATCAAGCAACAGACTTTTTTCATCTCCTGAAAAAGACTTATCTGGTTTCACCATTGATTGAACTATGGATTGTTTTGGGTATATTCTTCTTTCTACTTTGGTTAGCTCTGGTATTTACTCTGGGTATGCTGATAAATGGAAGATATATTCACATGGACACAGCAAGTAAAAGAGTAAACGTACTTCTCCAGCCACACAAATCATCCCAGAGACTTGTCAGCAGTGAATATCACATCCGTTCCTATACATGATGGTATAGTTTGGGACCAAACTCAATATGACATTTTTGGCCCATCGGAGCTTTTGAAGATTCCACATTTATTTAAGATTTCATTAAGTGACGTTATTACCTCTAGTACCTTTTCTGATGATTAAGACTTCGAGACTGTTAATAACATGATGTCTGATCTAGAGAGGTCTACAGTATTCACAAATCATGAATATTTAGAGGGTTCATCAGACTATGAACAAATGTATTGTTATGACCACTATGGTCATCATTTCTTGCATAAATCTGCAACACCTAGAAATGTATTTATGTATAACCAATGGGAACATTGTCCTACACCTCCAAAGGGTAGTTCAAAAACTTTTGCAATTAAATTTCCATATTTTTCAGGCTACAATTTGTCTAAACCAGAAACGTTTTACTTTAGAAATGTGAACAAGACAGGAACGAAAAATATGTTAACCAATACAAAACAGATTTATTCTGCATCCTTTATTGCCCAACTGTCTAGACAGGGTTTCGACTTTTGGAAAGACAACATTGAGACAAAGACTGTCTGGGTTACAAAAGATTGGCAAATAAAGGGGGTAGAAGCTTTATTTAGGGCCTGTATCATCCCTGAGCAAATTATGTTTTTGAATGACACTGTCCAGCAAACATCTTGCCTCGGATTAGCCAGGATCAAAGACATGAACACACCGACCATACCTATACCTGCAATTAATAGCACCACACGGGGGGGAGGTCGACGGACATAATATTTTGCATCACAACAGATCAGATCCAGAATGGAAAAAATGGTTGCTCTGGCCCACAGACACGAATAACTGTCAAGATCGATTCCTGAACAAAACACAGGGTTTCACTATCCAATAGGCCAGACCCACGCTATGTTCAAAGACAGCATCCAGGGGTAGTAACAACATACAGTGTAGGGAAACTCTGCCTTGATTGGCTACAGAAAGCTACACTGAAGGATGTTAAACAACACTTAGCTTTACTTCAAGAAGGCGCAGACCTTAGGAAATTCTTGCTAGGACCAAGAAAACCGCGTCAAAAACGTTTCATATATGCCGGTATCTACGCTGCTTATAATGAAGCATGGAAGGTTACTCAAGCAGAGACTGCAGAACGAATACGAGAAATTGATCGTATTAATTTAGAGAAAACTCTCTCTGTAGTAGACAATGGGTCAACGACTCTGTCGTCCAGAATATATTCATTGGACAGTATTGTGTCTTCTGTCATAGACATCATGGAACCGGACTTGGTCATGTTGCAACATGGTCTGTCTCAACTACGTTCTATCGTGCTATTGGTTTGGATGCTACAAAACCTGCGTGCAGGCTATGTGCCTTGGCGTTTAATCAATACTACGTCACTGTTTTCGGAATTCAGTCTCACTGATAAACAGATCAGACTGGTGCAAAGGGGATCAGACTACACTATGATGAGCATTGAAAAACTTGAAAAATTACCATTCACTGTGGCAGAAAAACCAGCTACTGAGTGGATCATACATGGTAAAATTGCTCTGCCCATTACAACTTTCCATTCTCAATATTGCCTAAAACATATACCAGTTGGCAAATATGAAAGGTTGGGTAAAGGATACATCAAGACATCCTGGGATTTACCTTACACACATAGATGTTGGAGTGGGGAACGTGAAGTGTTTCTTAGCGGTGAAAACTGTGAACACACACTAAGCGGTTCTCTTCTTTGTCAGGGTATTAACTTACACGGAGCCTGTGATGGTTTCACTACAAACTTATCCTGTCACCTGCAAGGTTCACCGGCTGCAGTGATTAATCCAATTTTTGGCCAACTTTCTAATGGGAGTTACATTATGTTGAATGATCACAGCTGCTGTGGCATGTTGCCAGGTATTCCATATGTAGTTACGGTTACATCCAGGGTCACTTGCTGTATGCAAGTCTTGTTTCCACAAATGGAATCAGTCAGGGAGTCGCCTTTGCGGCCTTCACTGAACATCTCTTCTATACGAATTGATACTCTAAGCAGAATGAAAGCCATTATTTTACAAAAAACAGAGCCACTGACCTCGGCCAGAGAAACCTATGATCTCCAAGTCGCAAGGACTTCTGCAGAGATACATACCCTTTTGTATACAAACTGCCCTGTGCATTTCTCAGAAATGTTAGGTCGTATCTTAAACATGTCTGATACGAGCAGTATTATACATGTATTTAAGAACGTGTGTGCAGGACTGTTAGCACCTTTTCAAGCAGTCCGCAGAATTTTTCCAAACTTCGTGCACTCTGTGTTTGGCGGACTGCCGCTCCTTTTAGCACTTGTTGCAGGGATCCTATTTTTGCTCCTACTGCTACGATATGGCAAGCCTCATCACCAGTGTCACTCCAGGCACCATAGGGAGAGCTCTCTTGGAGATGAAGTGTCGTAAGCGCATCGTCCAAATTTTGGGTTTACCTCATCTACGAGAATTAAGTACCACGTGGTTTCTGTCATTCAGACCAATCTGGCAAGATTGCATCTTACCTGTTCTACGCTGCCTGCTCTGCTGTGAAGAATGCGTGCTAGACATCAGTCTAACACTCCCATCAGTCATGCCTACGGATATCGATACTCTGCTGGACCCAGTAATGGCCCATGCTCTGTGTTGTCCCCAGCGGCTACCAATCCTGATGACGGCCTTCACTGAGATCTCACAGATGCAAATTGCTACTGCTGAGGTACGTGAGGAAACGACAGGCACGCAGGTAACCTCCGATTCGAACATTGCTGATGCAACCAATGCTGAAGGCGATAGTTCACATCTATGTGCAGTTAATCTTCTAAACGAGGTATTCAAACTTTCACCTACAACGGTAGACGACTTTTTGTCTACAGGATTAGAAGATTTCATGTTTTCTCCAGGCACACACACTGACTTTTGATTCAGGCACACAGTGTTCTGGTGAGACTCTGAATTTGGCCTTCATTCTTTTCAGACAAGGGACTAACTTTGGAACTTTTTTCCCATGATTCATTTTTTTTTTCCAAATTTGTATTTTTCATTTTTTGGCACAGTAATCTGCTTATAGTAGAACAATTCATAGAGAACAGAATTCTTTGAAAATCTTCCAGGGACATTATGCCACCTTGTCACATCAACAATTGATTTGTGTTAACCTGTTATGAAATGGTTTCGGCCCTTTTTCTTCTGGAGTAACAGGCCATTTCATCATATGTATATATTTCTGGTTCATTCTTGTTGGCATTTTCAATGCACATATATACTTAGATTGAAACATTGCTTTTAATATGTACAGCACCTTATGCATAGCAATGGGTTTGTAAGGCATTTTTTAGGACACATGTTTTTTTAATATGTTTTATCATGTTTCCGATTATCATGCGATATTCTCTTTTAGACATGTTTAGGATTTAGTTATGTCGTTCATACGAAACTGGAGTGGGTGTTGTGTGTAGATTTAGATTCCGTATATAGGTTTCCCGATGTATGCCCTTATATAGCTACAATTCATATTTCCCTTATTTAGGCAAAGAAAATCCAGCTCTTATTTAGGTATTGTCCATGCTACCCAAATACAGGCATGGTCTCCTACATCCGACAATCAACGTCACAACGAGTTCTTGGAAAAACAGACTCTTAAGCCTTTAGGAATTTCCCATGCTTGGATATTGATTTCTCCAAGAACTCATTATTATGCATGAACAGCTATTCCTTAGGGGTTCATTCATGACGTTCCGATGCCCGACTTTTACGTCAATACAGGCATTCCTAAACACCTTCAAGGTATTAATATACCTGCACTTGCCCTGGCAAACCACGGTTCCGGCACGATCCAGCTCGACTGCCTACTTGCGGTTCGCCACGGCAAGTTCGGAAGGAAATCGAGTTCCAGCCTGACGCAATGACCAGACGCTGTCATCCTCTTCGCAGAGAATCCAGCTCCATTGTTTCTGACTCCCCTTGCGGGGTATTAGATATCAGTCCCGGAAAAGAGATTCCAACCTTGCACATTCTAATGTATGGAGCCGACTAGAACTTAGAAAAACTTTTGGCAACTCTTGGCAAAACTAAAACTATAGCTATAGCTAGCTATACTTTAGGAAACAGCACCTACTTTTTACCTCGTACTACACTTAGGTTAGGTACACTGGGGTAGAACTATTTAGAAGCGAGTATCCACATTTTAGCCTGTGTTATTTATGTATGTTTTTAATTAATATATGTCATAGCTACAAACCATGCTATTGCAGTATTATTTTATCTTACTGCTAACTCTGTACATATTGTACTTCGCAGCCTGTCTTACGATTGTAGCAGTTCATATCTCTTGCATGAGAAATAAGACTGTTCAATAAACCCTTTTTATTGAAACGCCCGTCTCTCTATTTCTGTGCAACTCTGTAGAAACGAATCATGCACGATTGACTGAGTGAAACTGTTATCTATTGTTTCCACGGTTCTGAGATTGTTCTGACTCTAAAGGAAACAAAATTGTCATGTTTATGCAGTTGTCAGAAACTAATCCCTTCTTGTTTATTCGAGAAGTTTCTAGTGACCTCTGAGTTAGCTGGCACACACAAGAAATTCAGTGTAATGTACTCGATAGAGACATACTGACCTCAGTCCTATGTCAAATCTATAGTGTATATTATTCCAATGCGCAGGGACTATCAGGGATATAGGGACTACACTACAATCTGTGTACAAACAACAAGATGCCTATTTACCTATCCGCACTACTTATTCACAGTAGTCCCCATAGCCATAAGTATCAGCAAGTGTCAAATTGTAGCTCGCAACCCATTTAGGGCCAAATACTCTATACTTAATGTGGCAACCACTATAATTGTATTTCCCTGCGCGATAAACCAGGTTTTAAAGGGGCGGTCAACATAGAATGGGCAAGCAGTATGTATATTCAATTGCCACAAGTCAAATTAATAATTCAAAATGCCCGTCAAATCTCAAATGTTTTGAGATTATTCAGTAAAAAAAAATTCTTATATGGAGATTATATTTTTTTTCTGAAGTTTTCTTTCAAGAACACAAACTGTCATTGCTACTGAAAAGGCAAGATCTACACTTCTATGCCCTCTCTGCTCAGTCTCCAACTTGCCAACCTAGATCTAGGAGCAAAAAACAGAGACTGAAGATACAGATGTAAAGAGCAGACTGAACTAACTGCTGGTTACCTCATCCTCTTCGAAGTGAAAACCATTGCGTTTTCAGACGATAAATGCAAATCCATACTATTTTAACCTCCTCTTTCTAAAATCTGGAGAATAAACGAGGAACCAAAGGAAAAAGAGGAAAAGACATTTACCCAACCATAGGTCTACTGGCTCCTAAGAACCTCCACCTCTTCTGCAAATGGGCCTTGGAATAAAGGAAGAGAATGAGAAGTTGTGAACTGTGTCGATTCAACGAGAAGTGTTTATGAGAAAGTTACTTCTGCCAGCACCATGTTAAGAAGAAACTAATTGTCAACATTTTGTCAAGGACCTGAAGCTTAGCTTAACACCCCTGGTTTACCAGCCCACTGCTCCATCACTGAGAGATAATGCTACTTTCTTTTCAGTTGCTTTGTATACTTCTTTAAAAAATACCCTTTTTGTACCCCACCACCTCTTGGACAAGATGAGGAGGGTAATTAATCTGTTCAGAAGAACCTGTTGCTTCACTGTCTATCCCCAGAACATGACTTGCTCTGAAAGACCACTTGTTTCTCTGTTTATATCAAACTTTCTCATACCAAACTATTTAGGGAATACGTACTGAATTCAGACAGTCCATTCTGTAGAGGTCTCCATTCTATAAGTCTCTAACTCGAGAGACTGACTACGTTCTTGGGAAAACACGGACTCTAAACTATCTTGAAACCTCCGACTGTTATGAAAATACTCTTTTCACTTCCATTGATAGCCTAAATGAGAAAGGTGACTTAAGAATATTTCCATTTCCAGAGTTTTGGCTATAAACTTACATTGAAGCAGCTATCTGAGAACTTGAAATATCCAAATCAAGAAAAATAGGAACTGAGAGACTGATGCATGTGCATAATATGTTGAAACAGAGGAACCATATTCGGCCTCACTCAAGTTGCCTCAAAAGGTTCAGAAAGAGATAGTATCCAAAACTAGCTGGAACACCTAGTACATCCTCTTGGGCCTGGAGGATCCAGTTCGGGGCAGGCAATACATTCTTCCACACCAATGACATAGGTTCTGCTCCAACTTCATGCTCCTCTCAAATGAGAAAGATACCATATCCCTGTCTAACTAAACACAGATGTCGATACGCTACAGAACTTTAAGAAAGCCAGAACCTCAAACTTTTCCGACACCAGAACAGTTCTTTATATGTTGTGTTTTTTAAACAAGTCTTCGTCATACCCTTGTAAAAACTCTGGAGATGTGCCAGAGTCTGAACAGCAATTAAGAAAACCGACAATGTAACTCTTCTACCATAAACTCAGGTACCACGATACTCTCTTAAAACAGGGACATTAAGTAAGGTATCTTGAAATCCACTGGAGCAAGATATTTACCAGAGTATCGCTGCTGGATGGCTTCCTCTCAAACACACCATTAAATGGCCTTGTACAATAATATTATATATTAATCACAACACTTTCACCTGTCAGGACCTCTTTCTGAAGAACAGAGATAGGCAAAATCTTGACTAGGTATACGATGTTTCACAGTACATTGTGAATCCCTGAATCTGAATGACTTGTCTGAACAGATGGTTGAAATATGGACCACCATCTGCTTACTTCCCCTAAAGGAATCGGCTTCAGAAGGACCGATGTCTTACTGATAAATTGTGTGAAAGTTGCAGTCTGTTGTCAAGTACTGATAATGAAGAACCAAATTCGGCCACCTCCATCTCTTATTCATGTCATAATGCCCTAAACATTTATTTAAAAGGTTGCACCAAATATAGCACTGTATGTGTTTGGTCCACAACCCCTGGTATTACTAAGAGTGTTTCCATCAAGGTATCAAACGTGAGCAACCTTACTTAATGTATGCCCTCAAACCAGCTCAGGTGAATTCGTGATGGCATGGCCAAAAAAAGCTACAACCACTTTCTTCACGTTATTAACAACCCTTGACTATATTAAACAGACCAAACTAGGGATTGCTTTCTTATAATTGTTAACAGCAAGAGCCCCCGCCCCCATTTTCTGGACTGCTTAGATCAAAATCGATATAACGGCATAAATGCCCCTTCTCATTAAAAGGATCAGACTGTTAACAGTGCTATGTCCTTGCAATGGAGTAAATATTACATTCTGAGGGGATTTCATATCCCTTCATACCCCAAAACCTTGCTCTTGTGAAAAGAATTACGTTAGATGAGGGCTTTTTTATCTCACAAATATGACCTCAAGGTTAATCGCAAAAACATATCTTGACTATTCTCCTAATGGACATACTCTCTCATCAAAATCTGGAGAAGATCGAAATGAAAACAGGGAGATTGGAGAACTCTCTGCCTTTAAAACAGACCGAAGGAGTTGAAGTCCGACCTTTTAGGTTGAGACTTAAAGACTTTACCTTCTAGGTCACAATTTACTTTCTCTCAGCATCAGCAGGGAGAAGGAAACTTTTTGATCTTGCCATCTTCCTCGATAAGCCGAGGATCAGAATACTAGTGTCTGCGACACCCCGCATGTACACTATAAATGAGAGTGAGTCAGTTGGTTACCTTTTATCTAGTTCCACAGCAGGCCCTCATCACCACTTAAATATACATTGGTCTTTCCTGATCTGTTCCATCCACGAAGCACCGTGGCTAAACACGCCCCTTCATTCCTCCAATGTAAGGAATCGGTGGCATTGGACCTCATGGGAGTTAAAGTTTGCAACGTCCCCTGAACACAGGTCACTGCACCGCTTAAATAGGGATTCAAGGACTCCTCCCGTCTCAGAAATTTGGTATGAGAATAAGCTCCGAACTTACACAGATCCTAATTGTAGGCCATTGCACAGCGTGCATGACAGCATATACGTGTCTGCTTAAATACTGTATTGATTGTTGCGAGCCCGTGAACTGCTAAATAACAGTGGACCTGATATACTGTTATACCATTAGCTCATAAATGTTGCAAACTGCACACATGCCTTATGAAGGAATACTTTTTTGAGAACCGACTTGTGTAGGAATAAGTCTCTTCACAAAATACTGAATCGCTGAGAGTTGCAGATAGGCCTGCCTTAGCAGTTCGGCTGGACTGTTCCCATTGGATACAGGGACAAGACTGATTTGCATATGGCGGGGTCCAAACTGGAATGGCATGGTCAGCAAAAAAACGATGGATTTAGGCCCAGATCTCTGTACTGGGTTGAATGTATGACATTGTTCTGCATTCTGTCCATTAATAGTTCTTTTTGCATTTTTCACCCCGAGTGGGACGGGTATGCTCAGACGTGAGTCCCGTGCTCTCCATGCCACTGGAATCAAGCTATCCTGGCTGAAGAGGGGTGAAACCCCGAAACAGGTCCTAGAATGCTTGTTTCCAGTCCATGGGGGACCTGGCCTGGCAGTTCGGGCTGGACTGTTCCCATTGGGTACAGGGTCAAGACTGATTTGCATATGGCTGGGTCCAAACTGGAATGACATGGTGAGCAAAGAAACGATGGATTTAGGCCAAGATCTCTGTACTGGGGTGAATGTATGACATTGTTCTGCATTCTGTCCATCAATAGTACTTTTTGCATTTATTAATATTCATTTCAGATGTAGCGAAATTAGACTCTCTACGATTGGCTGCAATCACAGGGATCAGGGACGATATTTGGCAAGGCACCGCAGACCACCATCCCTATGACTGGGTTGTGAAACCGAAAGGAAAACCTTTTTTTTATTTTGCAAAAAAAAAGCAGCACTTGTGCTTTAAAGGAACCAATGGGGCTTTAAAAAAAGGATTCTTTTTTCGAAAGATTCAGGGGGGAGCAGGTAGTGGTCCTCTGGACAACTGTCTACTCGCCTCCAGGCTGACAACACAATTCCTAAAGGGGAAGGATCCTAATAGGACCCCTTCTCCTTTGCAAATCAGTTCCCATTCCAACTCCGAGGTCGGTAACTCAATGGTTTGCGACCGCAATCGCGGTTGCAAAGCTGCTGGTACATTCCTTGCTGAATACACCCCCTTCTAAAGTCAGCAGTACGTACAAACTGAGATTATGAGTCTTTTGTCGGTTTCTGGACCTGCCCCTAAATTAAAGCCAGGGTCAAAGGGTCCATTTTTAAGAAGAAATAGCTACTCAACGATCACTGATAATTTTAGGAAGGGTTTCAAGGTACAGAAGACATGCCATGGAGTCTGAGTTTCTTACTATGGTCTTATTTTAAAACATCGACAGCTACACATGTTTCGTTAAGGATTAAATACTATGAATTACAGAGCACATTACCATAGCGTCCAGCTCTTCCTATGCGATGCATGTATGTTTCCCAGTCCTGAGGAACATCCAAATTAATGACCAAGTTCACTTTCTCTGCATCGATTCCTCGTGACGTCTGAAAGGTATAAAAAGAGTGGTTCATCCACTTTTCAAAGGTTCCAGAAAGGTGACAAATAATTAAAGAAAGCATTCACAAAATGTTGGTGTTTAGAAATGTATGTAGGATATCCGTATAGGGTAGTATGGAAAAATAATTATCAAAAACAAGATTAGAGCATTGAAAGTTAGCAGCAATATATAATCAGTCTCAAGGATTTCACTTCATAACTTTAGATGACACATCGACTTGCTAAAAATAATGGTGCTCAGAGAGTGGAAAGGAGAATAGGGGAGTATTCAAAATGCTCTTCATGGGGGCGTGGGGGTGGGGGGACAAAGGAGCAGCCAGCACCTTTGAGAAATGATCAGAGAGCACAAGAGTCTTTCAGAGGAAAGGGAGGCTGTACCTGTACTTTTGGTCTAGTCAGCTAAATATATCAGAATAGCATTTTTAGTAAAAACTTGAAAGTAAACTTGAAGATACCAAAGTACAAATAACTTTCTCATACAAGCCCAAAGTAGTTAATTCTTTGATTTTAAGAGGTCAGAGTAAAATGTACAACCGTGCTACTTCTCTGAATATTTTTACTAGCTCATAGATAGAGGTAACCTGGCCAACTAATGATTATTTACATTATGTTGATGGGTTTTTATCCCATCTAAAACCTGGTGAAGAATCTCAGCTACCCTTAAGGCACCAAGGGCCTCATTACGAATAGGGGGCACTTTTCCTGTTTGCACCATGGTGCACCTTTAAATAGGTGCACCAGGCGCAAACAGGGAAAGTGTGCTGCCCGAACACTTGCTGCCCTGGAGGCAGCCTCTTCAAGTAAAATACGGAGTGGCTGCTCTAAAGCCGCTCCATGTTTCACTGTGCAGGTGGCAACTCGTTTGCACTGTAAGGAGGGATTAGAGATCCCTTTGCAGGCGGCTGCAGTGAATGACTGCATTTGCCTGCAAAGGGATGTCTGGGAGGGGGTCCACGGGACCTCCTTTTCCCCTTCAAGAAGTCTGCCAATAGGGCGCACTCTTTCAGTGCACCTCCTGACAGCTTCTTTGCCTTTCCGCCCATAATACAGAACAGGTGCAAAAACAAAGATTCCCTTATTTGCATGGGGCCACGCCCCCATCCAAAAAAAAGCGCGTTGGCAATAAGCAAGCAGCGATTAAGATCATTTTTGGAACAAACTCAAGGCACTCGTGTTTCCCATAGAGCAGAAATAATAATCCATCTATCGCTCTCCCCGAAAAATATTTAGAAAAATATTCTCTGACCCTGCTTAGGACCACAAAAAGCAGTTCACGTTGAGGACCAGATGAGTCACGGTCCCTACAGCTTAACCAATCAGATATTTATGTACTGTATTGTAAGAATTCCCTCATTTGTTTAAAGTACTCAATTTATGTATGTATGATACGTTATAAAGTTATGTGTAACAATTTTGCAAAAGTGTACAAAAATTCTACACGTTTTATGTAAAGGACATGTGTTTGTCAAAATGAAGAAGTGTTTTCTCTGTCCAAAGTAATTGTAAAAAGTAGAAATTGAATTGAAACTCGCAGTCAATAAATAGGATTGCTGGGAAAAGAAAAAGTGCGATTAATGGTGTCAGAGGCATACTTGCGTTTATAAGGTCTATGAACAGATTCCGGCCTCTGAAATCCTTATAGAATCTATCCCCGTCTTTTATACCCCGTTGTAGAGTGGGCACCAGGCCTACGAGGGCTAAGGTAGAATCATTTGCCACAGAGAATTAAGAGCTTCAGTCACCTACATACAAGTAATATAGGTGTACGGAACCAACATTGAGCATTCCTTCACTCAGACATAACACTGCCCAATCACAGTTGATTCTATAAGTTTTAGTATAAAAAAACTTACGTACCAAAAAACTAGGTCAAAATAAGAGATAGACCAATATACTATAGACCCAATTCATTACACAAATGACAGAACCCAAAACTCTCAGTATCAGAGAAGAGGACATTGAAGAACTCTTAAGACGCCCATCTACACTTAATCCAGGCAATAATTGGACCAGTTTTGCACAACAATCGGACTTGTAAAAAATAACAAGGCTAAAGAAAAAACAAATACGAACAGCCCTACACGGAGAAGTACTTTTGGAACATCTAAGAGCTGGCACAATCCCAGTAGGCTTACAAGTGAAAAACATCCCTGTGATATTCATTGACCAATCAGAATACCTGGAGGGATTCAGTCATATTGGAACCAAGTGCTCAAGAGATTGGATGTTCCATTCAATTAAGACTGCTGAGCGTCTGAGCCTCAAAGAGTTAGAACTAATTAAAGAACTAGAAGAAGCCCTGCTGAACAATACAGCAGAAGAAAAAGCCCAAGCTCTACTGACAAAATTGGAAAAGGAGAATACGATATTTAAAAAAAACACAGAAGACGCTAAGAGACTAAAACTCCAGAAAGATATAACACATTTTTCAGAAAACAAGACTTACCCATATTTAGATAAAGAGTACTACAAACAACCGCAAAACACAGGAACCCTAAGAACATACGGAGGAAGAAGTAAGAGACATTTCCTCACATTTTCAGATGCCTCATCGTCTTCGGGCACCTCAAGTGAGAGTGAAGGCCCCTCAAGTAACAGAAACAATCAACCAAGACCACTTTACCAGCCGGCTCCTTTTTTAGACAGAGGAAACAGCCGACCCAGAGGCAGATCACGAGCAAGCAGATGGTACAACCCCCAATCCAACTAACAACAAGGGGAAATTACCACCAGGAGGAACGTCTACCGTTGGTAATAGAAGAGTAAGATTGCTTTTACAATCTGTCAAACTATGATCTAACCATAGACGAAATTAAAGTACTACAGAAGGGTTTATCATTCATTCCAACTGTGAGACCAGACCTCAACCAAACCAAAATGGAAATAATACAATTGTTCCGCAAAATGCGACTCAAAATATTTTTACAGGAAAACACAGAGAGGACACCACAACATTTTTCAGGTTTAAAAAATCCTTCGACCTTTTTTCCTAGTGCTACAAATATGCCTATTGAAATTCTGACATTTGAGAAAAATGTATTAAGAGTCTAGATAACCTAGACAAAAAGAAAGTATTCACCAAATGGAACCTAACAAAAGAAGAAAAACAAGCTCTAGAACATCTATCACAAAACAAGAACCTTATAATAAAGCCAGACGACAAAGGCGGAGGAATAGTGATCTGGCCCAGAGAAAAGTACGAGTTAGAAGTACAGCGCCAACTATCAGACAATAAATACTATAGGAAAACCAACGAAGACAGGAACAAAAAGATAAAAGCGAAACTATTGCCCATCATAGAAACCGGAAAGGAAGAAGGGTGGCTAACAAAAAAAGAGTCAAAATTTCTAATTAACGATAACCCAAGGACACCAATCATGTATGTCCTCCCCAAAGTTCATAAGGATTCAAGTAACCCGCCGGGACGACCAATAATTTCGGGAGTCAACTCGATACTAGAAAGACCGGCCAAATACGTAGACACTTTTTTTAAACCATTAGTCTGCGATACACCAAGCTACTTAAAAGACACTATGCAAGCGATCACTATGCTGGAAGACTTTCCATTTGGCGAAGAAAACGAAATATTAGTCACCCTCGACATTGTGAGTCTTTACTCCAATATTCCTCAAGAAGCAGGCCTCGAAGCCTTACAAGTTTTTCTAGACAAACGCGTTTGACCACACAACGTACCAACATCTTCCTTAATTCAGCTAGCAGAAATATGCCTAAAATACAATTTTTTCACCTTCAATGACATACAATTTCTACAAATCATGGGTACCGCGATGGGTTGTCCCTTCGCTCCAGAAATGGCCATTATGTTTATGGCACTATTTGAAGAGAAATGGATATACAACAACAACCCCCACGACGGACACATCAAAATCTGGCGTTGATATATCGACGATGTGTTCCTCCTTTGGAGAGGTGATGAAGATCAGCTTGAAGCATTTGCGGTCTGGCTAAATAACAGGAATCCAAACATCCAATACACTGTAAATCACAATAAAATAGAAATGAATTTCCTGGACCTTTTAATTAAACACGAAGAAGGCCATTTATACACCACACTCTACACAAAAAAAACCGACAGAAACACATTTCTGCATTTTTTAAGTTTCCATCAGCGAAATTTGCGAGACAACCTTCCGTTCAGCCAGTTCCTGAGGATAAGGCGCAACTGTTCAAAAAAAGATTACTTCGAAAACGCAACAGTACTTTTGAAGAAACTGGCAACGAGGAATTATCCCAAAAAACTCTTGAAGAAGGCGTTGAAACGAGCATGGTACACCCCACGCGAGTCCCGTCTCATTCCAAGAAACAAAAAGGATAATATACCCGTGGTATGCGTGACAACGTTTTCAGGTCGCACCACCGAGATGCAAAAAATCATCAGAAAAAATTGGAACACAATAAAAGGCATCCCAGCATTCACACAAATTCAAATGTTTGCATTGAAAAAAAATACAAGTATAAAAGAGAAACTTGTGCGTGCCAATACAACTATGAAACAACCTGAAATAACCTTGAGGACAATGCTGTCACTACCACCAATTAAATGACATAGAAAATGCGGAAATTGCGTGTCATGTGATAGCACACTAGAAGGAACAAAATTTGTATATGGTCCAAAGTACATTAATCATGAAAACTTTACAAACTGCAACACCCACAATGTCATATATTGTGTTCTTTGCCCTTGCTCACTAGCATATATTGGGAAAACCACTCAACCCATAAAAAATCGCATTTCCCAACATCGTTCCAGAATCAAGTGCAAGACGCCTAATGCACCAATGGTTACACACTGTGTTGAAAAAAATCATGAATGAATTAAAATGGACAGTACTACGACATATCCAAGGAAAAAATATCAACGCCCTTCTATCTAAAATAGAAGCAAAGACCATAATGTTCCTGGGGACTATTGAAAATGGGTTAAATGAAATGACAGAATTATCACACATTGTATAGATAAAGGGCTCCACAAGAGTCCTCTCCCACTGATACTGATTATTCAGGATAACGTGACACGTCAAGTTTCTTCAATAAGCCAAAAAAACTTTACTGTTCACCAACACGACAAATAGTGTGAATCTGCAGACAAACCTGTAACATTACTGCGAGCCACAGGTTAGGCAAGGTTCACGCAAAAGCGTGCAGACGCCTGCACGCTACATGCAACACAGGGACCGAGTCAGTATCCATCACAAGCTATGAAAGATGTTCCCTCAAAGACACAAACAAAAAACCATCTCCATGGCAACGCGTACAGAACGGGACACTAATGATGTAATGCCTCAACCAATGCAAATGAATTAAGCCAAACACGTAAAAGAATGTAAAACAGTATCGATTACAATAACCGCAAATTGGACCTACAGATGAAAGCAAATCACGATGTAACATAAACAAAGCACGGCAATAGAAAAGAACGTTATACGCCAATGGAAGATATCAGCCCTATTAACAACAAACGCTCCCATGGTAACGTTCAGGAAATGACGTTGGACGCAGCCACGCCAAAAAACAAATGCACCAATCGAACACCACACACAAACGGAGGAAATTTCCAAACACCGTGGACGCAGACAGAGCGAACACCGAGAGGAAGAAAGCTCAAATAAACAGCTTCAGAATCAGCAAGGTATGAAGAATTAATACGCAATGACTTTCATTTAACAAACATATATTGGTGTCATAAATAGAGGGAAATTCACACCGGCTAACACTATAACGAGCAAGAAATGTCTGATACCTTCACAAAGTCCTACTAACAAAGTGATTCACTGATTTACCAAAATTCGAACACAAGTGGTTCTAAGAACAATCAGGTGGCGGTCTCTATCTGCGAACACACACAAAGACCAGCACGGAAGACACACAACAAAAAAGTAAAGAAGTACAAAACTTGCTATCCCTTAGAAACATTACATGTTTTTGTTTAAATTCACAGAGAAATAAGCAGTCACAAACAGGACCTGAACCGAACACGCACAATCATCTCCACCCCTCGAACCACAGAGCGGGTAGGTAGACAAAATTCAGGTGCATTAAGTCCAGTACGAGCACATAAGCCATAAAAACACCAGGGAACCTTTGCTTTAATAAACTCATTATCCTTCATAGATAAAAAGAAGATGACAGTCCCGTAAACCATTAGAAACGCGGTACGTAAGTTTATTTTAAATCTTTATTTTATTTTTCACGAAGAAACAAAATGAGCGCACACTAAAACTAGGTATACTGTTATTCTTACAGGCGAAAGGTGCCCCACCAGAATTTTTGATAAGCCCTGACGAAGACCTTACTGTTAAGATACAGGTCCAACACATCAAAGGTCGAAACACGTTGGTAATAAGCAAGCAGCGATTCAGATCATTTTTGGAACAAACAAAAGGCACTTGGGTTTCCCATAGAGCAGAAATAATAATCCATCTATCGCTCTCCCCGAAAAATATTTAGAAAAATATTCTCTGACCCTGCTTAGGACCACAAAAAGCAGTTAACGTTGAGGACCAGATGAGTCACGGTCCCTACAGCTTAACCAATCAGATATTTATGTACTGTATTGTAAGAATTCCCTCATTTGTTTAAAGTACTCAATTTATGTATGTATGATACGTTATAAAGTTATGTGTAACAATTTTGCAAAAGTGTACAAAAATTCTACACGTTTTATGTAAAGGACATGTGTTTGTCAAAATGAAGAAGTGTTTTCTCTGTCCAAAGTAATTGTAAAAAGTAGAAATTGAATTGAAACTCGCAGTCAATAAATAGGATTGCTGAGAAAAGAAAAAGTGCGATTAATGGTGTCAGAGGCATACTTGCGTTTATACGGTCTATGAACAGATTCCGGCCTCTGAAATCCTTATAGAATCTATCCCCCGTCTTTTATACCCCGTTGTAGAGTGGGCACCAGGCCTACGAGGGCTAAGGTAGAATCATTTGCCACAGAGAATTAAGAGCTTCAGTCACCTACATACAAGTAATATAGGTGTACGGAACCAACATTGAGCATTCCTTCACTCAGACATAACACTGCCCAATCACAGTTGATTCTATAAGTTTTAGTATAAAAAAACTTACGTACCAAAAAACTAGGTCAAAATAAGAGATAGACCAATATACTATAGACCCAATTCATTACACAAATGACAGAACCCAAAACTCTCAGTATCAGAGAAGAGGACATTGAAGAACTCTTAAGACGCCCATCTACACTTAATCCAGGCAATAATTGGACCAGTTTTGCACAACAATCGGACTTGTAAAAAATAACAAGGCTAAAGAAAAAACAAATACGAACAGCCCTACACGGAGAAGTACTTTTGGAACATCTAAGAGCTGGCACAATCCCAGTAGGCTTACAAGTGAAAAACATCCCTGTGATATTCATTGACCAACCAGAATACCTGGAAGGATTCAGTCATATTGGAACCAAGTGCTCAAGACATTGGATGTTCCATTCAATTAAGACTGCTGAGCGTCTGAGCCTCAAAGAGTTAGAACTAATTAAAGAACTAGAAGAAGCCCTGCTGAACAATACAGCAGTAGAAAACGCCCAAGCTCTACTGACAAAATTGGAAAAGGAGAATACGATCTTCAAAAAAAACACAGAAGACGCTAAGAGACTAAAACTTCAGAAAGATATAACACATTTTTCAGAAAACAAGACTTACCCATATTTAGATAAAGAGTACTACAAACAACCGCAAAACACAGGAACCCTAAGAACATACGGAGCAAGAAGTAAGAGACATTTCCTCACATTTTCAGATGCTTCATCGTCTTCGGGCACCTCAAGTGAGAGTGAAGGCCCCTCAAGTAACACAAACAATCAACCAAGACCATTTTACCAGCCGGCTCCTTTTTTAGACAGAGGAAACAGCCGACCCAGAGGCAGATCACGAGCAAGCAGATGGTACAACCCCCAATCCAACCAACAACAAGGGGAAATTACCACCAGGAGGAACGTCTACCGTTGGTAATAGAAGAGAAAGATTGCATCTACAATCTGTCAAACTATGATCTAACCATAGACGAAATTAAAGTACTACAGAAGGGTTTATCATTCATTCCAACTGTGAGACCAGACCTCAACCAAACCAAAATGGAAATAATACAATTGTTCCGCAAAATGCGACTCAAAATATTTTTCCAGGAAAACACAGATGACACCACAAATTTTTTCAGGTTTAAAAAATCCTTAGACCTTTTTTCCTAGTGCTAAATATGCCTATTGAACTTCTGACATTTGAGAAAAATGTATTAAGAGTCTAGATAACCTAGACAAAAAGAAAGTATTCACCAAATGGAACCTAACAAAAGAAGAAAAACAAGCTCTAGAACATTATCACAAAACAAGAACCTTATAATAAAGCCAGCCGACAAAGGAGGAGGAATAGTGATCTGGCCCAGAGAAAACCACGAGTTGGAAGTACAGCGCCAACTATCAGACAATAAATACTATATGAAAACCAACGAAGACAGGAACAAAAAGATAAAAGCGAAACTATTGCCCATCATAGAAACCGGAAAGGAAGAAGGGTGGCTAACAAAAAAAGAGTCGAAATTTCTAATTAACGATAACCCAAGGACACTAATCATGTATGTCCTCCCCAAAGTTCATAAGGATTCAAGTAACCCGCCGGGACGACCAATAATTTCGGGAGTCAACTCGATACTAGAAAGACCGGCCAAATACGTAGACACTTTCTAGAAAACCATTAGTCTGTGATACACCAAGCTACTTAAAAGACACCATGCAAGCGATCACTATGCTGGAAGACTTTCCATTTGACGAAGAAAACGAAATATTAGTCACCCTCGACATTGTGAGTCTTTACTCCAATATTCCTCAAGAAGCAGGCCTCGAAGCCTTAAAAGTTTTTCTAGACAAACGCGTTCAACACACAACGTACCAACATCTTCCTTAATTCAGCTAGCAGAAATATGCCTAAAATACAATTTTTTCACCTTCAATGACATACAATTTCTACAAATCATGGGTACCGCGATGGGTTGTTCCTTCGCTCCAGAAATGGCCATTATGTTTATGGCACTATTTGAAGAGAAATGGATATACAACAACAACCCCCACGACGGACACATCAAAATCTGGCGTCGATATATCGACGATGTGTTCCTCCTTTGGAGAGGTGATGAAGATCAGCTTGAAGCATTTGCGGTCTGGCTAAATAACAGGAATCCAAACATCCAATTCACTGTAAATCACAATAAAATAGAAATGAATTTCCTGGACCTTTTAATTAAACACGAAGAAGGCCATTTATACACCACACTCTACACAAAAAAAAACGACAGAAACACATTTCTGCATTTTTCAAGTTTCCATCAGCGAAATTTGCGAGACAACTTTCCGTTCAGCCAGTTCCTGAGGATAAGGCGCAACTGTTCAAAAAAAGAAGATTACTTCGAAAACGCAACAGTACTTTTGAAGAAACTGGCAACGAGGAATTATCCCCAAAAACTCTTGAAGAAGGCGTTGAAACGAGCATGGTACACCCCACGCGAGTCTCATCTCATTCCAAGAAACAAAAAGGATAATATACCCTTGGTATGCGTGACAACGTTTTCAGGTCGCACCACCGAGATGCAAAAAATCATCAGAAAAAATTGGAACACGATAAAAGGCATCCCAGCATTCACACAAATTCCAATATTCGCATTGAAAAAAAATACAAGTATAAAAGAGAAACTTGTGCGTGCCAATACAACTATGAAACAACCTGAAATAAGCTTAAGGACAATGCTGTCACTACCACCAATTAAAGGACATAGAAAATGCGGAAATTGCGTGTCATGTGATAGCACACTAGAAGGAACCAAATTTGTATATGGTCCAAAGTACATTAATCATGAAAACTTTACAAACTGCAACACCCACAATGCCATATATGGTGTTCTTTGCCCTTGCTCACTAGCATATATTGGGAAAACCACTCAACCCATAAAAAATCGCATTTCCCAACATCGTTCCAGAATCAAGTGCAAGACGCCTAATGCACCAATGGTTACACACTGTGTTGAAAAAAATCATGGACCAAATGAATTAAAATGGACAGTACTACGACATATCAAAGGAAAAAATATCAACGCCCTTCTATCTAAAATAGAAGCAAAGACCATAATGTTCCTGGGGACTATTGAAAATGGGTTAAATGAAATGACAGAATTATCACACATTATATAGATAAAGGGCTCCACAAGAGTCCTCTCCCACTGATACTGATTATTCAGGATAACGTGACACGTCAAGTTTCTTCAATAAGCCAAAAAAACGTTACTGTTCACCAACACGACAATAGTGTGAATCTGCAGACAAACCTGTAACATTACTGCGAGCCACAGGTTAGGCAAGGTTCACGCAAAAACGTGCAGACGCCTGCACGCTACATGCATCACAGGGACCGAGTCAGTATCCATCACAAGCTATGAAAGATGTTCCCTCAAAGACACAAACAAAAAACCATCTCCATGGCAACGCGAACAGAACGGGACACTAATGATGTAACGCCTCAACCAATGCAAATGAATTAAGCTAAACTCGTAAAAGAATGTAAAACAGTATCGATTACAATAACCGCAAATTGGCCCTACAGATGAACGCAAATCACGATGTAACATAAACAAAGCACGGCAATAGAAAAGAACGTTATACGCCAATGGAAGATATCAGCCCTACTAACAACAAACGCTCCCATGGTAACGTTCCGGAAATGACGTTGGACGCAGCCACGCCAAAAAACAAATGCACCAATCGAACGCCACACACAAACGGAGGAAATTTCCAAACACCGTGGACGCAGACAGAGCGAACACCGAGAGGAAGAAAGCTTGAATAAACAGCTTCAGAATCAGCAAGGTATGAAGAATTAATACGCAATGACTTTCATTTAACAAACATATATTGGTGTCATAAATAGAGGGAAATTCACACCCGCTAACACTATAACGAGCAAGAAATGTCTGATACCTTCACAAAGTCCTACTAACAAAGTGATACACTGATTTACCAAAATTCGAACACAAGTGGTTCTAAGAACAATCAGGTGGCGGTCTCTATCTGCGAACACACACAAAGACCAGCACGGAAGACACACAACAAAAAAGTAAAGAAGTACAAAACTTGCTATCCCTTAGAAACATTTCATGTTTTTGTTTAAATTCACAGAGAAATAAGTAGTCACAAACAGGACCTGAACCGAACACGCGCAAACATCTCCACCTCTCGAACCACAGAGCGGGTAGGTAGACAAAATTCAGGTGCATTAAGTCCAGTACGAGCGCATAAGCCATAAAAACACCAGGGAACCTTTGCTTTAATAAACTCATTATCCTTCATAGATAAAAAGAAGATGACAGTCCCGTAAACCATTAGAAACGCGGTACGTACGTTTATTTTAAATCTTTATTTTATTTTTCACGAAGAAACAAAATGAGCGCACACTAAAACTAGGTATACTGTTATTCTTACAGGCGAAAGGTGCCCCACCAGAATTTTTGATAAGCCCTGACGAAGACCTTACTGTTAAGATACAGGTCCAACACATCAAAGGTCGAAACGCGTTGGTAATAAGCAAGCAGCGATTCAGATCATTTTTGGAACAAACTCAAGGCACTTGGGTTTCCCATAGAGCAGAAATAATAATCCATCTATCGCTCTCCCCGAAAAATATTTAGAAAAATATTCTCTGACCCTGCTTAGGACCACAAAAAGCAGTTAACGTTGAGGACCAGATGAGTCACGGTCCCTACAGCTTAACCAATCAGATATTTATGTACTGTATTGTAAGAATTCCCTCATTTGTTTAAAGTACTCAATTTATGTATGTATGATACGTTATAAAGTTATGTGTAACAATTTTGCAAAAGTGTACAAAAATTCTACACGTTTTATGTAAAGGACATGTGTTTGTCAAAATGAAGAAGTGTTTTCTCTGTCCAAAGTAATTGTAAAAAGTAGAAATTGAATTGAAACTCGCAGTCAATAAATAGGATTGCTGGGAAAAGAAAAAGTGCGATTAATGGTGTCAGAGGCATACTTGCGTTTATAAGGTCTATGAACAGATTCCGGCCTCTGAAATCCTTATAGAATCTATCCCCGTCTTTTATACCCCGTTGTAGAGTGGGCACCAGGCCTACGAGGGCTAAGGTAGAATCATTTGCCACAGAGAATTAAGAGCTTCAGTCACCTACATACAAGTAATATAGGTGTACGGAACCAACATTGAGCATTCCTTCACTCAGACATAACACTGCCCAATCACAGTTGATTCTATAAGTTTTAGTATAAAAAAACTTACGTACCAAAAAACTAGGTCAAAATAAGAGATAGACCAATATACTATAGACCCAATTCATTACACAAATGACAGAACCCAAAACTCTCAGTATCAGAGAAGAGGACATTGAAGAACTCTTAAGACGCCCATCTACACTTAATCCAGGCAATAATTGGACCAGTTTTGCACAACAATCGGACTTGGAAAAAATAACAAGGCTAAAGAAAAAACAAATACGAACAGCCCTACACGGAGAAGTACTTTTGGAACATCTAAGAGCTGGCACAATCCCAGTAGGCTTACAAGTGAAAAACATCCCTGTGATATTCATTGACCAACCAGAATACCTGGAGGGATTCAGTCATATTGGAACCAAGTGCTCAAGACATTGGATGTTCCATTCAATTAAGACTGCTGAGCGTCTGAGCCTCAAAGAGTTAGAACTAATTAAAGAACTAGAAGAAGCCCTGCTGAACAATACAGCAGTAGAAAACGCCCAAGCTCTACTGACAAAATTGGAAAAGGAGAATACGATCTTCAAAAAAAACACAGAAGACGCTAAGAGACTAAAACTTCAGAAAGATATAACAAATTTTTCAGAAAACAAGACTTACCCATATTTAGATAAAGAGTACTGCAAACAACCGCAAAACACAGGAGCCTTAAGAACATACGGAGGAAGAAGTAAGAGACATTTCCTCACATTTTCAGATGCTTCATCGTCTTCGGGCACCTCAAGTGAGAGTGAAGGCCCCTCAAGTAACACAAACAATCAACCAAGACCATTTTACCAGCCGGCTCCTTTTTTAGACAGAGGAAACAGCCGACCCAGAGGCAGATCACGAGCAAGCAGATGGTACAACCCCCAATCCAACCAACAACAAGGGGAAATTACCACCAGGAGGAACGTCTACCGTTGGTAATAGAAGAGAAAGATTGCATCTACAATCTGTCAAACTATGATCTAACCATAGACGAAATTAAAGTACTACAGAAGGGTTTATCATTCATTCCAACTGTGAGACCAGACCTCAACCAAACCAAAATGGAAATAATACAATTGTTCCGCAAAATGCGACTCAAAATATTTTTCCAGGAAAACACAGATCACACCACAAATTTTTTCAGGTTTAAAAAATCCTTAGACCTTTTTTCCTAGTGCTAAATATGCCTATTGAACTTCTGACATTTGAGAAAAATGTATTAAGAGTCTAGATAACCTAGACAAAAAGAAAGTATTCACCAAATGGAACCTAACAAAAGAAGAAAAACAAGCTCTAGAACATTATCACAAAACAAGAACCTTATAATAAAGCCAGCCGACAAAGGCGGAGGAATAGTGATCTGGCCCAGAGAAAACCACGAGTTGGAAGTACAGCGCCAACTATCAGACAATAAATACTATATGAAAACCAACGAAGACAGGAACAAAAAGATAAAAGCGAAACTATTGCCCATCATAGAAACCGGAAAGGAAGAAGGGTGGCTAACAAAAAAAGAGTCGAAATTTCTAATTAACGATAACCCAAGGACACCAATCATGTATGTCCTCCCCAAAGTTCATAAGGATTCAAGTAACCCGCCGGGACGACCAATAATTTCGGGAGTCAACTCGATACTAGAAAGACCGGCCAAATACGTAGACACTTTTTAGAAAACCATTAGTCTGCGATACACCAAGCTACTTAAAAGACACCATGCAAGCGATCACTATGCTGGAAGACTTTCCATTTGACGAAGAAAACGAAATATTAGTCACCCTCGACATTGTGAGTCTTTACTCCAATATTCCTCAAGAAGCAGGCCTCGAAGCCTTACAAGTTTTTCTAGACAAACGCGTTCAACACACAACGTACCAACATCTTCCTTAATTCAGCTAGCAGAAATATGCCTAAAATACAATTTTTTCACCTTCAATGACATACAATTTCTACAAATCATGGGTACCGCGATGGGTTGTCCCTTCGCTCCAGAAATGGCCATTATGTTTATGGCACTATTTGAAGAGAAATGGATATACAACAACAACCCCCACGACGGACACATCAAAATCTGGCGTCGATATATCGACGATGTGTTCCTCCTTTGGAGAGGTGATGAAGATCAGCTTGAAGCATTTGCGGTCTGGCTAAATAACAGGAATCCAAACATCCAATTCACTGTAAATCACAATAAAATAGAAATGAATTTCCTGGACCTTTTAATTAAACACGAAGAAGGCCATTTATACACCACACTCTACACAAAAAAAAACGACAGAAACACATTTCTGCATTTTTCAAGTTTCCATCAGCGAAATTTGCGAGACAACTTTCCGTTCAGCCAGTTCCTGAGGATAAGGCGCAACTGTTCAAAAAAAGAAGATTACTTCGAAAACGCAACAGTACTTTTGAAGAAACTGGCAACGAGGAATTATCCCCAAAAACTCTTGAAGAAGGCGTTGAAACGAGCATGGTACACCCCACGCGAGTCCCGTCTCATTCCAAGAAACAAAAAGGATAATATACCTTTGGTATGCGTGACAACGTTTTCAGGTCGCACCACCGAGATGCAAAAAATCATCAGAAAAAATTGGAACACGATAAAAGGCATCCCAGCATTCACACAAATTCCAATATTCGCATTGAAAAAAAATACAAGTATAAAAGAGAAACTTGTGCGTGCCAATACAACTATGAAACAACCTGAAATAAGCTTAAGGACAATGCTGTCACTACCACCAATTAAAGGACATAGAAAATGCGGAAATTGCGTGTCATGTGATAGCACACTAGAAGGAACCAAATTTGTATATGGTCCAAAGTACATTAATCATGAAAACTTTACAAACTGCAACACCCACAATGCCATATATGGTGTTCTTTGCCCTTGCTCACTAGCATATATTGGGAAAACCACTCAACCCATAAAAAATCGCATTTCCCAACATCGTTCCAGAATCAAGTGCAAGACGCCTAATGCACCAATGGTTACACACTGTGTTGAAAAAAATCATGGACCAAATGAATTAAAATGGACAGTACTACGACATATCAAAGGAAAAAATATCAACGCCCTTCTATCTAAAATAGAAGCAAAGACCATAATGTTCCTGGGGACTATTGAAAATGGGTTAACTGAAATGACAGAATTATCACACATTATATAGATAAAGGGCTCCACAAGAGTCCTCTCCCACTGATACTGATTATTCAGGATAACATGACACGTCAAGTTTCTTCAATAAGCCAAAAAAACTTTACTGTTCACCAACACGACAATAGTGTGAATCTGCAGACAGACCTGTAACATTACTGCGAGCCACAGGTTAGGCAAGGTTCACGCAAAAACGTGCAGACGCCTGCACGCTACATGCAACACAGGGACCGAGTCAGTATCCATCACAAGCTATGAAAGATGTTCCCTCAAAGACACAAACAAAAAACCATCTCCATGGCAACGCGAACAGAACGGGACACTAATGATGTAACGCCTCAACCAATGCAAATGAATTAAGCTAAACTCGTAAAAGAATGTAAAACAGTATCGATTACAATAACCGCAAATTGGACCTACAGATGAACGCAAATCACGATGTAACATAAACAAAGCACAGCAATAGAAAAGAACGTTATACGCCAATGGAAGATATCAGCCCTACTAACAACAAACGCTCCCATGGTAACGTTCCGGAAATGACGTTGGACGCAGCCACGCCAAAAAACAAATGCACCAATCGAACGCCACACACAAACGGAGGAAATTTCCAAACACCGTGGACGCAGACAGAGCGAACACCGAGAGGAAGAAAGCTTGAATAAACAGCTTCAGAATCAGCAAGGTATGAAGAATTAATACGCAATGACTTTCATTTAACAAACATATATTGGTGTCATAAATAGAGGGAAATTCACACCCGCTAACACTATAACGAGCAAGAAATGTCTGATACCTTCACAAAGTCCTACTAACAAAGTGATACACTGATTTACCAAAATTCGAACACAAGTGGTTCTAAGAACAATCAGGTGGCGGTCTCTATCTGCGAAGACACACAAAGACCAGCACGGAAGACACACAACAAAAAAGTAAAGAAGTACAAAACTTGCTATCCCTTAGAAACATTACATGTTTTTGTTTAAATTCACAGAGAAATAAGCAGTCACAAACAGGACCTGAACCGAACACGCGCAAACATCTCCACCTCTCGAACCACAGAGCGGGTAGGTAGACAAAATTCAGGTGCATTAAGTCCAGTACGAGCGCATAAGCCATAAAAACACCAGGGAACCTTTGCTTTAATAAACTCATTATCCTTCATAGATAAAAAGAAGATGACAGTCCCGTAAACCATTAGAAACGCGGTACGTACGTTTATTTTAAATCTTTATTTTATTTTTCACGAAGAAACAAAATGAACGCACACTAAAACTAGGTATACTGTTATTCTTACAGGCGAAAGGTGCCCCACCAGAATTTTTGATAAGCCCTGACGAAGACCTTACTGTTAAGATACAGGTCCAACACATCAAAGGTCGAAACGCGTTGGTAATAAGCAAGCAGCGATTCAGATCATTTTTGGAACAAACTCAAGGCACTTGGGTTTCCCATAGAGCAGAATTAATAATCCATCTATCGCTCTCCCCGAAAAATATTTAGAAAAATATTCTCTGACCCTGCTTAGGACCACAAAAAGCAGTTAACGTTGAGGACCAGATGAGTCACGGTCCCTACAGCTTAACCAATCAGATATTTATGTACTGTATTGTAAGAATTCCCTCATTTGTTTAAAGTACTCAATTTATGTATGTATGATACGTTATAAAGTTATGTGTAACAATTTTGCAAAAGTGTACAAAAATTCTACACGTTTTATGTAAAGGACATGTGTTTGTCAAAATGAAGAAGTGTTTTCCCTGTCCAAAGTAATTGTAAAAAGTAGAAATTGAATTGAAACTCGCAGTCAATAAATAGGATTTCTGAGAAAAGAAAAAGTGCGATTAATGGTGTCAGATGCATACTTGCGTTTATAAGGTCTATGAACAGATTCCGGCCTCTGAAATCCTTATAGAATCTATCCCCGTCTTTTATACCCCGTTGTAGAGTGGGCACCAGGCCTACGAGGGCTAAGGTAGAATCATTTGCCACAGAGAATTAAGAGCTTCAGTCACCTACATACAAGTAATATAGGTGTACGGAACCAACATTGAGCATTCCTTCACTCAGACATAACACTGCCCAATCACAGTTGATTCTATAAGTTTTAGTATAAAAAAACTTACGTACCAAAAAACTAGGGCAAAATAAGAGATAGACCAATATACTATAGACCCAATTCATTACACAAATGACAGAACCCAAAACTCTCAGTATCAGAGAAGAGGACATTGAAGAACTCCTAAGACGCCCATCTACACTTAATCCAGGCAATAATTGGACCAGTTTTGCACAACAATCGGACTTGTAAAAAATAACAAGGCTAAAGAAAAAACAAATACGAACAGCCCTACATGGAGAAGTACTTTTGGAACATCTAAGAGCTGGCACAATCCCAGTAGGCTTACAAGTGAAAAACATCCCTGTGATATTCATTGACCAACCAGAATACCTGGAGGGATTCAGTCATATTGGAACCAAGTGCTCAAGACATTGGATGTTCCATTCAATTAAGACTGCTGAGCGTCTGAGCCTCAAAGAGTTAGAACTAATTAAAGAACTAGAAGAAGCCCTGCTGAACAATACAGCAGTAGAAAACACCCAAGCTCTACTGACAAAATTGGAAAAGGAGAATACGATCTTCAAAAAAAACACAGAAGACGCTAAGAGACTAAAACTTCAGAAAGATATAACAAATTTTTCAGAAAACAAGACTTACCCATATTTAGATAAAGAGTACTGCAAACAACCGCAAAACACAGGAGCCTTAAGAACATACGGAGGAAGAAGTAAGAGACATTTCCTCACATTTTCAGATGCTTCATCGTCTTCGGGCACCTCAAGTGAGAGTGAAGGCCCCTCAAGTAACACAAACAATCAACCAAGACCATTTTACCAGCCGGCTCCTTTTTTAGACAGAGGAAACAGCCGACCCAGAGGCAGATCACGAGCAAGCAGATGGTACAACCCCCAATCCAACCAACAACAAGGGGAAATTACCACCAGGAGGAACGTCTACCATTGGTAATAGAAGAGAAAGATTGCATCTACAATCTGTCAAACTATGATCTAACCATAGACGAAATTAAAGTACTACAGAAGGGTTTATCATTCATTCCAACTGTGAGACCAGACCTCAACCAAACCAAAATGGAAATAATACAATTGTTCCGCAAAATGCGACTCAAAATATTTTTCCAGGAAAACACAGATGACACCACAAATTTTTTCAGGTTTAAAAAATCCTTAGACCTTTTTTCCTAGTGCTAAATATGCCTATTGAACTTCTGACATTTGAGAAAAATGTATTAAGAGTCTAGATAACCTAGACAAAAAGAAAGTATTCACCAAATGGAACCTAACAAAAGAAGAAAAACAAGCTCTAGAACATTATCACAAAACAAGAACCTTATAATAAAGCCAGCCGACAAAGGCGGAGGAATAGTGATCTGGCCCAGAGAAAACCACGAGTTGGAAGTACAGCGCCAACTATCAGACAATAAATACTATATGAAAACCAACAAAGACAGGAACAAAAAGATAAAAGCGAAACTATTGCCCATCATAGAAACCGGAAAGGAAGAAGGGTGGCTAACAAAAAAAGAGTCGAAATTTCTAATTAACGATAACCCAAGGACACCAATCATGTATGTCCTCCCCAAAGTTCATAAGGATTCAAGTAACCCGCCGGGACGACCAATAATTTCGGGAGTCAACTCGATACTAGAAAGACCGGCCAAATACGTAGACACTTTTTAGAAAACCATTAGTCTGCGATACACCAAGCTACTTAAAAGACACCATGCAAGCGATCACTATGCTGGAAGACTTTCCATTTGACGAAGAAAACGAAATATTAGTCACCCTCGACATTGTGAGTCTTTACTCCAATATTCCTCAAGAAGCAGGCCTCGAAGCCTTACAAGTTTTTCTAGACAAACGCGTTCAACACACAACGTACCAACATCTTCCTTAATTCAGCTAGCAGAAATATGCCTAAAATACAATTTTTTCACCTTCAATGACATACAATTTCTACAAATCATGGGTACCGCGATGGGTTGTCCCTTCGCTCCAGAAATGGCCATTATGTTTATGGCACTATTTGAAGAGAAATGGATATACAACAACAACCCCCACGACGGACACATCAAAATCTGGCGTCGATATATCGACGATGTGTTCCTCCTTTGGAGAGGTGATGAAGATCAGCTTGAAGTATTTGCGGTCTGGCTAAATAACAGGAATCCAAACATCCAATTCACTGTAAATCACAATAAAATAGAAATGAATTTCCTGGACCTTTTAATTAAACACGAAGAAGGCCATTTATACACCACACTCTACACAAAAAAAAACGACAGAAACACATTTCTGCATTTTTCAAGTTTCCATCAGCGAAATTTGCGAGACAACTTTCCGTTCAGCCAGTTCCTGAGGATAAGGCGCAACTGTTCAAAAAAAGAAGATTACTTCGAAAACGCAACAGTACTTTTGAAGAAACTGGCAACGAGGAATTATCCCCAAAAACTCTTGAAGAAGGCGTTGAAACGAGCATGGTACACCCCACGCGAGTCCCGTCTCATTCCAAGAAACAAAAAGGATAATATACCCTTGGTATGCGTGACAACGTTTTCAGGTCGCACCACCGAGATGCAAAAAATCATCAGAAAAAATTGGAACACGATAAAAGGCATCCCAGCATTCACACAAATTCCAATATTCGCATTGAAAAAAAATACAAGTATAAAAGAGAAACTTGTGCGTGCCAATACAACTATGAAACAACCTGAAATAAGCTTAAGGACAATGCTGTCACTACCACCAATTAAAGGACATAGAAAATGCGGAAATTGCGTGTCATGTGATAGCACACTAGAAGGAACCAAATTTGTATATGGTCCAAAGTACATTAATCATGAAAACTTTACAAACTGCAACACCCACAATGCCATATATGGTGTTCTTTGCCCTTGCTCACTAGCATATATTGGGAAAACCACTCAACCCATAAAAAATCGCATTTCCCAACATCGTTCCAGAATCAAGTGCAAGACGCCTAATGCACCAATGGTTACACACTGTGTTGAAAAAAATCATGGACCAAATTAATTAAAATGGACAGTACTACGACATATCAAAGGAAAAAATATCAACGCCCTTCTATCTAAAATAGAAGCAAAGACCATAATGTTCCTGGGGACTATTGAAAATGGGTTAAATGAAATGACAGAATTATCACACATTATATAGATAAAGGGCTCCACAAGAGTCCTCTCCCACTGATACTGATTATTCAGGATAACGTGACATGTCAAGTTTCTTCAATAAGCCAAAAAAACGTTACTGTTCACCAACACGACAATAGTGTGAATCTGCAGACAAACCTGTAACATTACTGCGAGCCACAGGTTAGGCAAGGTTCACGCAAAAACGTGCAGACGCCTGCACGCTACATGCAACACAGGGACCGAGTCAGTATCCATCACAAGCTATGAAAGATGTTCCCTCAAAGACACAAACAAAAAACCATCTCCATGGCAACGCGAACAGAACGGGACACTAATGATGTAACGCCTCAACCAATGCAAATGAATTAAGCTAAACTCGTAAAAGAATGTAAAACAGTATCGATTACAATAACCGCAAATTGGACCTACAGATGAACGCAAATCACGATGTAACATAAACAAAGCACGGCAATAGAAAAGAACGTTATACGCCAATGGAAGATATCAGCCCTACTAACAACAAACGCTCCCATGGTAACGTTCCGGAAATGACGTTGGACGCAGCCACGCCAAAAAACAAATGCACCAATCGAACGCCACACACAAACGGAGGAAATTTCCAAACACCGTGGACGCAGACAGAGCGAACACCGAGAGGAAGAAAGCTTGAATAAACAGCTTCAGAATCAGCAAGGTATGAAGAATTAATACGCAATGACTTTCATTTAACAAACATATATTGGTGTCATAAATAGAGGGAAATTCACACCCGCTAACACTATAACGAGCAAGAAATGTCTGATACCTTCACAAAGTCCTACTAACAAAGTGATACACTGATTTACCAAAATTCGAACACAAGTGGTTCTAAGAACAATCAGGTGGCGGTCTCTATCTGCGAACACACACAAAGACCAGCACGGAAGACACACAACAAAAAAGTAAATAAGTACAAAACTTGCTATCCCTTAGAAACATTTCATGTTTTTGTTTAAATTCACAGAGAAATAAGTAGTCACAAACAGGACCTGAACCGAACACGCGCAAACATCTCCACCTCTCTAACCACAGAGCGGGTAGGTAGACAAAATTCAGGTGCATTAAGTCCAGTACGAGCGCATAAGCCATAAAAACACCAGGGAACCTTTGCTTTAATAAACTCATTATCCTTCATAGATAAAAAGAAGATGACAGTCCCGTAAACCATTAGAAACGCGGTACGTACGTTTATTTTAAATCTTTATTTTATTTTTCACGAAGAAACAAAATGAGCGCACACTAAAACTAGGTATACTGTTATTCTTACAGGCGAAAGATGCCCCACCAGAATTTTTGATAAGCCCTGACGAAGACCTTACTGTTAAGATACAGGTCCAACACATCAAAGGTCGAAACGCGTTGGCAATAAGCAAGCAGCGATTCAGATCATTTTTGGAACAAACTCAAGGCACTCGTGTTTCCCATAGAGCAGAAATAATAATCCATCTATCGCTCTCCCCGAAAAATATTTAGAAAAATATTCTCTGACCCTGCTTGGGACCACAAAAAGCAGTTCACGTTGAGGACCAGATGAGTCAGGGTCCCTACAGCTTAACCAATCAGATATTTATGTACTGCATTGCAAGAATTCCCTCATTTGTTTAAAGTACTCAATTTATGTATGTATGATACGTTATAAAGTTATTTGTAACAATTTTGAAAAAGTGTACAAAAATTCTACACGTTCTATGTAAAGGACATGTGTTTGTCAAAATGAAGAAGTGTTTTCTCTGTCCAAAGTAATTGTAAAAAGTAGAAATTGAATTGAAACTCACAGTCAATAAATAGGATTGCTGAGAAAAGAAAAAGTGTGATTAATGGTGTCAGAGGCATACTTGCGTTTATAAGGCCCATCCAAATAAAGGCATGCCCTCTTGAGATAGAGTTGGCACACATGTAGCTCCAGTGCTATCAGTATTACAGAAGGGACCGAACAAGCATCTGGGGCCTCTTCAGTAATACCAAAATGCCCTGGGGGTGTGCTCAAAGTGGGCGCACATGCCTGTTGGGCCCGTGAGGCACTTTCTGTAATACTGCCCCAGAAGTTATTATGTCACAGCTGATGCATGCTCCCTAACAGTTTCCAAGGATCTCCAAGATGAAAACCAGGTGGTGCAATCAGGGCATGTAGGTGGTTGATTCTAGCGGATTATCCATCTTCGGGGACACAGACTATACCCGATACTTAAGGTCTGAACTGGTTGGAGGGCCTTTGTTGCTCCCGAGTTGGGTTGTTTAACCACGATCAACTGCCCAATGTAGACAGACATCTGACATCCGCTGTGGTATTAAAATGTGAAATGTATCTTAAAATGTTATTGTCATCTTTTTCCTGCCCACAGGAGAATGTACACACGTTTCAGAGGTCCTAAAGAGGAGATTCAAACTGAAGAGGGTGGTGGCAGAGACTTGCGCCCTGTAATCGTATTGTTCTCGAGGTTCGCCTCCTGCCCCATCCGTGGCCACGTCTTGGAGTGTTTCGGATGTGCTCACAGACAGGCTCACAGTCAGGCAAGAAGAAACTCCTTCACCACCTGGCTGGCCTGCCTGGAACAGCATGGAGTGGCATCTTTCATCCCGAGCGATGGGGCAAGGTGGGGGGAAATATACAACATGGAAAGTACAATATAACCTGCACACTGTGTTTTCCGGAATAAAATAAGATTCCTAATTGAGATGATTTTGTGCAGGTGCCTTAAAAAGCGATTTGCAGAGGAATTCTGGAAATGACTGCTAAAAGCCTGAGGTTGGAAAAAACGAATTCACTATCCAAGCATAAGAAAGGTAATTTTATAGGCTCAGACTTCATAACTGTGTTTGCTCAGAGTTTTTTTTTACTTACCAACTCAGTTGAGGTCAGAACCCGACAATGAAACTGTTTTAGTTTTGCCATCGCATTCAGCCTGTGTCCTGGCTCATGCTCCCTGTTGAAAGTAACCAGCAGTAATGACCGCAGTGAAGAATCACTCTCTTGGCACGGGTTACAGGAATCAGATTTTAAAAACCTTTTTGCTTTGTAAACTGGCAGTATTAGTGTAGAAAATAAATGTTCTTGTAAATGATGCTAAAACCTACTTTAAGACAACATGTAACAAACAGTTAATTTTAAACTTTATAAATCCAACATATTTGCTGGTAAAATGTAGGTATCTGATGCATAATAAGGTATTGCAAGCGAGAAATCATGAGGCTGGGGAGGCAGAATTAAAATGGCATCTGTTCTACTCTAGTGACTCGTGTAGAGACTCCAGCACCAGAGAGATGTGATTAGGCTTTCATAATATCAGGAGAGCCCATGCTAGGCCCCAGTGGGAGCAGCATGACAACCACAGAGAAGGATGTCATTTCCTATTCCAATAAGTAGAAACCCTTGGAAAACTCGTCTGTGGAGTACTGCAAGGATCTTCTTTCAACCTGACCCACTTCAAAGTCTACACGACCCCTCTGGTCAACAATGTCCGCTCCAAGAGATAGACGTCCTCTTCTACACCAACAACATTCAACTCATACTCTCACTCTCAGACAAGATTCCCATCACACAGAACAAATTTAGAGCCTACATGACCGAAGTCACTGACTGGATAAAGAGCAACTGTCTCAAGCATTAACACAGAAAAAGACAGAATTTGTGATCTTCCGGAATAAAACTTCACCGGAGGACTCTACCTCGTGGCCAGCCAAACTAAGACCTACACTGACCACCAGCACTTACTGTTGTATTTTAATGTGCATGTTTCTTTAAGTATCGTACAGAGTTGGTAGTGGCTTGCGCTGTGTTATGTTTTACATGTGTTCTAAGTTCCAGTATGGAACAAGAGACGGATCTGGCCAGTGGTGGTGTCAGTTGTAAGTCACCCTGCAGCTGGATGGATGTACTGCCTTGCTCTCTTCAATAAAGAAGAATAACCTATTCAAACTTGTTTGTGAACTTAATATTGGCGACGAGCGGAAAATCTCTCATGTCAGGGAAGCACGGGAACTGAGAGTAATTGGATCCACGCTAAATGAGAAGAAAGCGGATCGGGGAAAAAAAAAAGAAAGAAGCGAAAGGAAAGTTACAAGGTCAGAGTATTGGAAGCGGTGTACAGAGGAAGTAAGGCGGCGTTGGAGAAGCAATTTGGACATTTGAAGTGAAGCACAAGAAGTATACGGGGAAATCTTTAAAAAAAAATAAAGTTACCGTCATCTCGGTGCGGTTGGAACGAGGAAGAGAACGTGGACGGAGGAAGCGTTCTTCGATCGCATCTTGCAGCAAGAAGGAGGAAGGCACTGACGAACAGTGCTCGTCATCACGCAGAACGCGCAGAGACGTGCGGAGCATGAGGAAGAAGTAGTGTTGCCTAGCAACGGAGTATAACAAGGGCAAAGCAGGACGCAGTACGCGACGCGGAAGAGAAGCGGTACGAGTTCTGTGTCACAAAGAAGCAACGGCGATCTGCGTTTTGAGTGGGGAAAATATGGAGTGAAGAGCTTGTTCGGATTAAAAGGTGGGAAGTACTTTCATTTATTCATTTTGTTCGTTTTTTCGCATGGTGAAGAGGTTTTTTTGGCAAAAGAGAAGGAAAATTAGGAGGATAAGCAGTGCATATATTTTCGTGGCTCAAGATAAGCAGCATATAAAAAAAAGAGGAGGATCATTTGAGGAGAGCTAGATGTATATATAAAGGAAAAAAAAAATGAAATGCGCAAAGGCTTATTCCACATGAGGAGAATATAAAAGAAGGTGTGCGTTGTTCAAGCAAAGACAGAGGGATTATTGGAGGAAGTAATACTTTCGCACAGTCTGTGAAGTATTCAGTAAAGTCACATGTAGGAAGAGAGTCAAGAACAGAAAAGGTAAAGAAAAAGGAAGGACTAGTGTTCAAAGGGAAAACAGTAAAATAAAGATGCAATTTGATCCTCCAGGAAAGTTTTTACAGAATAAGGGAGATCCACCTCTACCATGGACAAGGTGGAAAGAAGAGTTTCTGACGTACATGAAAGCGATTGACGGAGAGAGAATGGGTGCGGAAAGGAAAAAAGTATTCTACTGCATTGTTTGGGTTCGGAAGGACAAGACGTTTTCAGAGCATTACCACAAGTGACACCTCAAGTAGGGGAAGAGAACCTTAATGTGTATAGTGAAGCGTTACAGAGACTAGAAAAAAGATTCAAACCTGCTACAAGTATCGCACTGAACAGATTTAAGTTTTATACAAGAAAGCAAAAGGAAGAAGAATCGTTCGATGACTTTTTAACGGCGTTAAGAGCTCTGTGTGTACATTGCAAATTTAGAATGATGGCAGATGAGATGATAAGGGATCAGATCATCATGCATGTGAGGAACAAGAAAGTTCAAGAGAACTTGTGGGTAATGGGGGATCCTAGCCTGACAGAGGCTATTGCTAATGCAAAAGCAGTGGAACAGTCAGAGAGTTGGATGCAGACAGTCAGGCAGAATATTACAAAGAGTGAAAGTGTAGAGGAAGTATGTGTTATAAAAAATAACGTGAAAAGCAGCGCGCATGGTGGAAGCACCATGCCGGAGGGTTCAGAAAAAAAATATTTAAGTAACAAGTTCAACAGTGGGAATACTTTCAGGAGTAATGTGCACCAGGGGGGTCAAAACATGTGTTATAGATGCGGGAGCAAGACACATTTAGCATCTTTCAGAGGGTGTCCTGCCATAAGCAGGGAGTGTAGGAAGTGTGGAAGATGGGGTCATTTCAGCATGGTGTGCAGAGACAATAGAAGGAGTGGTCCTTCTAATTTTACCCCTACTTCCCGGTCAATTTCAACTATTTGTAGAAATGAAGTTAATAACTGTGAGTCAGGAAGGCAAGAAAATGAAGTCAATGCAGTTTGCGAGAGAGGTTTTGTAGTTTCTATTGTAAATAAGGGTGCGGGTAGTGAGATTATTTTGGAGTCTCCTAAATGTTTGGTCAAGGTGTGGGGTGTGGATCTTGAACTCATGGCTGATTCTGGATTGCCGTGGACTATAATATCCAAAGAATATTTTGAAGAGAGGCTGAAGAAAGCAAGTGTGGGGGAAAAGTTGCATGCTAGTGATGTCATTGCAGAGAGTTTTGATGGTACTAGGATTGATATGGAAGGGTATTTTACCGTCAAGTTGTGGTTTAAGGGTAGATGTGTAGAGATTAAATTGTAAATTGCCATAAAAGGAGTAAATGTGCTAGGATGGGGAGACCAGTGGAAACTAGGCATAATGCTAAATCCACGAGCAGATGAACCAGTTATACTTGGGGATCAATATTCAAACGGGAAGGTGGCAGTGTTGGACAATAATGAGAAAGTGAAAAGGTTGGTAGACAAGTATAAAAAAGTTTTCTGTGAGAAATTGGGTAAGCTGAAAGATTTTGAACACAAAATAGTTTTGAAACCTCAGGCATGCCCTGTAGTGCAAAGGTTGAGAGGTGTACCGATCAACGTTAGAGAGGAGCTGAGAGAAATGTTGAGACAGCTTACGGAGGAGGGCATTATTGAGGAGATTGAGTCTTCAGAGTGGGTTTCTCCCATCGTTTTGGTACGCAAAGCAGACAAAAATTTGAGAGTGTGTGTTGATTTGAGGTCTTTAAATTCAAACATTGTGATTGACTGTCATCCTCTTCCGAATATAAATGAAGTGGTGTCAATGCTAGAGGGAGCAAAGGTTTTCTCTACATTAGATCTAAGGTCTGCGTATCATCAAATTTGTCTGTCTGAAGAGTCAAAGAATCTTACAGCGTTTATCACTCCACAAGGCCTGTATCGTTACACCAAAATGCCGTTTGGTTTGGCTTCAGCTGCATCGGTTTTTCAGAGGATTATGTTTAGAATATTCAGAGATGTAGATCTTTTTGTGAAATGTTTTCAGGACGACATTTTAGTTTTCTCAAAAAATGAGGAGGAACATGGAGCTCATCTTAGAGAGGTCTGTAGTAGATTGGAGAGAAATGGTCTTACGCTGAAGGAAAGTAAGTGTAAATTGTACAGAAAATCAGTTGAGTAGCTTGGCCACACTCTTTCAGGTGATGGGGTTGTACCAAAGAAATCTAATGTGGATGCCATCACAAATGCCCCATCTCCTAAAAACAAAGAACAATTGTTGAGTTTTGCAGGGATGTGTGAATATTATAGCAAATTTGTGAGCAATTTTGCAAGCAAAATGGAACCTCTGAGAGTTTTACTACGGAAGAACACTGAGTACATTTGGGGTAGTGACCAGGAGAAAGCGTTTGAAAATATTAAGCACGATATAGTGCGTGCACCCACTTTGAGGCCATTTTGTGTTAATAAAGAGTGTATCATCACAGTAGATGCCAGTTTATATGGCATCGGTGGTGTACTTTCGCAGAGGTATGGGAGAGACGAATGGAATGTGGCGTTTGCTTCGCGTACTCTCAATGAGTCAGAGAGAAAGTACGCTGTGATTGAGAAAGAGCTACTGGCGTGTGTTTGGGCAATAGAGCATTACAAGTTGTATGTTTGGGGAGGAAAATTTGTGTTAAGAACAGATCACAAGCCGTTAGTCAACATTTTGTCTTCGGGTGGTGGGTGGAATTCCACTGCAAGAATTGCGAGGCTTTCTTCTAGGCTTCAGGAGTATAATTTTAGGACAGAATATGTTCCAGGAAAGAGTAATGTTACAGCCGATTTTCTTTCAAGGCTACCATGTACTTCTAGTGTTGTGAATGTAGTGAGGGAGATTGATTTTGTTTTAAACATTAATGACATCATTCCTGCACAGTTTCAGGATATTAGTGAAGCCTTTTGGGAAGAAAGCGTCAATAAGGATGAGGATTGGTTAAACATCAAGAGTTTTGTGTTGGAAGGTTGGCCTAATAAACATTTAATCAGACTGGAGTTATTACCTTGGTTCAAGGTTGCAGGTGAATTAGAAGTAGAAGGAAATTTTATGTTTAAGAATGGTAAGTGCATTCCCCCAAAAGATATGCAAGAGGTTATACTTAAGATTGCTCACAGAACACATCCAGGGATTTCATCCATGAAACGCCTGATTAGGAATTTTTTTTGGTGGCCTGGGGTTGATAGATTGGTTGATCGAGAAGTAAGGGAATGTGAACAATGTGTTTCAAGTGAAAGGATGCTCAGTGTTAAAACTCCTCCTTTAAGGATGGTAGAGTGGCCAAAGGAACCATGGCAAAGGTTGGCTTTTGATATTTCAGGTCCTTTCAACATGCTCCCGGAAAGATGTAAATTTGCTTTAGTGCTGGTAGACTATCATTCGAAATGGCCGGAAGTGAAATTTGTGAACAAAGTTACCACAGATGTGGTTTTGAATTTTTTAAAAGAAGTTTTTGCACGAGAAGGTTGTCCTTCTTGTTTAGTCACTGATAACGGAGTGCAATTTACCTCAATGGAAATGAAAGATTTTGTGAAAGAGTGTGGGATTAAACATATTCTTACTTCTTTGTATGGACCGCATGAAAATGGACAGGTAGAAAGGTTTAACAGAGTATTGAAGGATTTTATTGTTGAGTCCATGAAAGAAGGGGAGAATTGGTTGAATACAGTAAGAGAAAAATTATGGTTATACAGAATAACCCCTCACACTACCACTGAAGTGAGTCCGTTCAGATTGTTGAAAGGAAGAGAGCCAGCTTCTAAAATATGTCCTTGGTGGTTTCGAGATAAGTGTGTGAAGCAAATTAAGAGCAGTGAGTGTGTTGAGGATGTTGCTTCAAGGGTGAAGAATAAACAGATGAAAACTTGTTTGTGGTTTGATAAGAAGTGGAGGACTCGTGTTCCTAGTTTTAGAGTTGGGGATTGGGTGAGAATTCGGAAACCAGGAATCATCTGTAAAGGTTCCAGTAGATATGGTAAAGCAATTCAAGTCAAAAGAGTATTTAGGAACTCAGTTGCTACTCAGGATGGGAAAGTCTGGAACACTAGAAGAGTTGCAAAGTGTCCTCTCAATGTTAGGCATGGTACTTTTAATGATGTGCCTGTTGAATCAATACGTATCAATGAATGTGAGGTTGGTCCTATGGCAGAATCAGGAGGTGTGAAGGGAAATGATCCTGGTTGTTCTAAGAACAGATCCTCTGACAGGGTAAAGTTTTTTCCCAAGAGGTTGTATGATTATGTTTAATTTTTCTTTTATTGTTTTATTGTTGTTTTATTTATTTATTTTATTTTAGTTTATTTTCTTGTTTTGTTTTGTTTGAAGGAGGGGGATATGTTGTATTTTAATGTGCATGTTTCTTTAATTATCGTACAGAGTTGGCAGTGGCTTGCGCTGTGTTATGTTTTACATGTGTTTTAAGTTCCAGTATGGAACAAGGGACGGATCTGGCCAGTGGTGGTGTCAGTTGTAAGTCACCCTGCAGCTGGATGGATGTACTGCCGTGCTGTCTTCAATAAAGAAGAATAACCTATTCAAACTTGTTTGTGAACTCAATACTTACGTAAGAACCTCGGGATCGTCAACAGCAAACTTGACATGACCGCCCAAGTCTACAGCATCTCAGCCGCCTGCTTCCACACACTGAAGATGTTGAGAAAATACTTCAAATGGCTCCCGAGCAGCATCAGCAAAAACGTCATGCGTGCCGTCATCCCTAGCAAGCTGGACTACGGGAACTCCCTTTGCTCTGGGGTCAAAAATCATCTCACAAAGCGAGTACAAACATTCCAGAACTCGGTAGCCAGAATCACAAAACTCCCATGTAGCACACCTATAACGACAGCTCATGTAGCTCCACTGGCTTTCTATTCACAAATATCCACAATTCAAACTCCTCACTCATATCTTCAAAGCACTACACAACTTTGGCCCAGCCTACTCCAATACTCACATACATTTCACAAACCATCCAGGGACCTCTGCTTGTCTGTAGTCGTACTTGCACACATCCCACGCATAAGCGGAACTAGATACAGAGGTCGGGCATTCTCCTTCATCACTCCTAAAGTGTGGAGTGACTTACAGCTACACATCAGAGGCCCCTCCTCGAGTTCCGCAAGAAGCTGAAGACCTGGCTCTTTGAGTAGCCCATCCCCGCGCCCTAGGCAAGACTAGACTCTTACCTGCCCAGTGAAGGGTACGCTCCCAGGTGCACTTTACAAATACACATAACTTAACACAAAAACAGGATCCAAATCACACATATAGGGCACACTGTTCGGGTTTGTGCCACAGGGCATTACAGCTGAGTGAAAGTACCGAAAAAAATTGTCACAGAGTTAGCGCCTGCACAAGGTACAGCACATCAATACAACAGACCTGCAGTTTGAACTGTTGCTCCTGCTTTCAATAGAAACGCATCAAGCATAATTTTTAAGATTTCCAGGGATCCCTCCGTAAAAGGGTGCAGTTTATGACTGCTTCCACCTGTGTGGTGATGGCTGTGGGGTCCATGGGATTCATGTCCTGTCTCCAAAGGAGCTATCTTGCGTTGTGCACATCATAGTGTCTGACAAATCAGTGCCCCCGTCCCCCAGACAGCTTCTTTGCCCTTGCACCCTCATCTGTAAAGGTATCTGGGCATCAAAGCAAAGGGACTTCCTCATTTGCATGGTGCCACAACCCCACACAATTAAGGGTACAACCACTGGGGATCGCACAGGCACACATTTTGCTAAGTCACAGAAGCATCTTTGGCCCCTTCTGCAATACCAAAGCGTTCTGGGGTGCTAACAGCAAGTGTAAACACCTCTTGCGCACCGAGGACATCATATGTAATACAGCTCTAGAAATGATGCAAGTTATACTGCTGACAAGAGAGACTTCTTGTGAGACAAAGTTGTTACCTCCTGTAGTGTCTCTTATACGCAGGTGATAAATGTTGCACTATCATGGCTTCCCATGGAAATCCATATGAAGAGTACAGTGCCTCCTCAAAGAAACTTCCTACGCACTCAACCAGTTGGCTTTTACACATCTGATATACCAATAGCTTATTACCACTGCTTACTATGTAGATGAGGGGCATCTATCTTTGCATCAAGCAGAGTTAATTGGGCAGCCGGTGAAGGGGGGGAGGGGGAGTTCCTTGTGGTGTACCTATAAAAATTGGCATCACACAATATAAAGTGTCATAAAGGGAAAAAAATTCATAATACCTACGACATCAGATCTAGTGACCTCTCACAAGGCCTTGAGGCAAATCCTAAGTGGTCCTCTTCAAGCCATCATCGTGCATAAATCCCAAAGTAGTAGACTAATGGGTGACCCTCTAGTTCTCAACCAATAGATCATCAGGCTGGAACAAACTGGATTACGATGTTTGAGGCTGTAGGACTCTCAAGGGACTAAACATCACACCCCTAACAGTGGGTGATCTAAATAAACAGATTACCAAAGGCCAAATGCTAGGCAGACTTAGGAACCCCAGCCTGATATGTGACCAGTGTCAATAGCCTGCACTGGCCATGAACTAAAGAAAGGTGGCAGCAGACATATGATGCCCCATTTCTGGCTCTATCTGGTTGGCCATTAACTGTTCCATGGAATATAATAGTAGCAGACTCTCCTAGGGTCACCCAACAGGGTAATCTGGAGCCTATCTCAAACTGGAGAGTAGGGGAATCCTACTGTTTCAGAGTAGGGTACCCCCAGGTGAGCAAATCCTGATAGCACAGTAGCTCTTCCCTCTGTATTTTATCTCTCACTCAATAAAACATTATCTGCCTCTAGAAGGACTCAACAGTGTCCTAGCATACACTCACTCACTCACTCACTCACTTCATCCATCCATCCATTAATTGGGGGCTGAATAGAAGGCAAGCTGCAGAGTTCCAGTACAAGTGAATATGAAGAATGGAGGTACATTAGGGGTATCCAACGTAGGTCCAGGATGGTTGTTTCCAAGACAGATTTTCTGTAAATACACATACCATAGATTTACATAAAGCAAATACAAAAATTAAAAACTTGTTTATGTAGTAGGTGGTTATGAATATTTGGCATGAATTAGACCGTCCTGTACCTACACTGGAAAACCCATCTATAGATGGCACAAAACTGCATAGACTGGTCTGGAAGATATGAACACATCTGCGGTGGAGGCCAAATGTAAAAAGGAGGAGAAGAAAGTGTCTCTGCATAGCCTGATTGGATTAAAACAGATGTGTAAAACAGCATGGATCTGGGCAGTCAATGTCAGACTATTTTCAATCAAGAGATACAAGTTATGAACAACTGTGGCTGTCTCAGGGCAATTGCCCATGTATTCAGTGAGCTATTCTCAGAGCATGGAGTCTGTTTAGTTAAAGAGCCTTCTAATCTGATAAATCCAGTTCGCCAAACAGCTTCTAGGTTTCAAGAGCTCATGCTACACAGAATTAGGACTAGTCAGTTCCCACGGCAGGTGAAGCCAAAAATGCGCACATTTACCTGTGGGTCTCTAGGTGCTGAAATATTAGATTTTTTATTTTCCAACTCAAGGGTAATCATATATTCCACTTGGAAGGGTGAAAGGATGAGTAGACCCGCCAGGATTCCTGGAGAGGATGCATTAGTCCACTGAGTGACCAACCAGTTGTAAATGTCACTGACTGTTGTACAGTCATTTTTAATATATATTTATATATATATATATATTTATTTTTTTAAATAAAGATATACGTTTTTTGGTTTCGTCTAAGACAGTGCATGCTCATTGCTTACCACTGGTTGGCTTCATTGCTTCTAATTCATAAGCTTACATAGGCTTCTTTCCATTCGTGTGTTTGTTCCTCCCCTGGATCATGGATGGATTACTTTGTTCCTTGCTTTTTTAGGCCCTACTTTTTTCTTTTTATTTAAGCACTCTACAAAAGTGCACTTATTTTTCAGCTACATCCCTTGTGGACTTCACCCCCTCAGTGTTCCTCCCTGCCCACCCTTCCTCCTTCATGTGCTTGCCGCAGCCTCTCCCTTCAAACCCTCAATTGTCCGTTTGCTTCCCCCACTTCCTTCTGCCTGCCCCCTGTTGTCCTGCTTGCCCCCTGTCGTCCTCCTTGCCCCCAGCTCCTCCAGGGCACCCTCCCTTGGTGTATTCCTCAATCCCTTCCAGTATCCAGGTTATCCTTCTTCCCCTGCTACAGAAGCCTACTACAGTCCCGTCGACGCTCATGACTCCTGACCCTCATACAAACCACAGGAGGAGATGTGGCCTAGATGTTTGAGCTGTCGCGTTTGGAATCTGGAGACCCAGGTTCTAATGGTCTTGGTGCTAGACTCAACATCGTCTGATTATTGGCAAATCATTCATTTTCCCTGTGCCGAAATGTGACAAAAATCTATTTGGGTTATCCCCACTTGATGTACGCATGTCTTGTAGAGCATTTACCAATGTCTCCCATAATGTACAGCACTCCGTTACTTCATAGCTAGGTTTGTGCTATATAAATACCAGTACCTATATAAATACTCATCTGCTTCCTCTTTTGCCCAAGAGCACTGAACTCACAGTTTTTGCAGTCTGATTTACGGCCACAGCGCAGATAGTGTGCTATTTGTAGCGCTGGACAACCTGCCCATGACCATGGATGTAGGAGGCGCCTCCTCTCTTATCCTACTTTAGCAGCTGAAGACCAGGCTGTTTACAGCTTCATCTAATTTAATCAGTGTAGCTGATGATTTGCAGTCTATCCTCAGAGCCAGGATACCTTACAAGGGCACTGCTCACACTTCATAAAGAGCTCATCAAGCCATTCAAATGTTAATTCTCAAATTAGTGTAAAGAGTATCTTTTTATTTTAATTTTATATTTTTAAAGGTGAAAAGATAAGGGGTTTTCTATGTCGCGTTACAATAATAATGTGCCAATTTTTATGCAAGCTGTTACACTTTTGTGGTAAAGACGTGTGTGGAAAACCACTTATTGTAATCGTAGAGATATTTTATCAGTGGCTTCACACACACTGTGAACAAACACTGTGAAAAATATCAGATAGGATGAAAAATACTTGAAATGGATAGAAAAGAGATGCCTGTTAAAATTAGCCTTAGGCGAGGAGGCTGATTTGTCAGCAATCGGGGACTACTGCTTGGGGATCGGGTGGAAAAGCATAGAAGTGGTGGCACTCAAGCTGGTGGAATTTAGTTTATGTACTTAGTGCCTTCTGAAGGACATGATAGCTTTTAATGAAAACAATTGAAACATACACTTCTTTAAACATTGTACACGTAAATTAATGATTGTTAGAACAACACTTAAATAAGGAAATTGAAACAGGAATAAATAAATCCAAAACGATGGCGGTTAAATTTGGTTTCACGCTGTGCCTAAGGTTGGATATTGTAGCTCTAAACCAAAAGAAATAATATTATGCAGTGCCGTAGCCTTGGAAGCAAGAGAAAAATGACAATGATTTATTAAGTTGCTCTCTTTCAACTGTAATTCAGGGAACAACGCTAATTGATGGGGATTTTGGAGGTGAAAAAGGAGAAAAGAAGTTGGCTCACACCTTTGGTCAATGATAAAGGAAAATGCATTTCTTTCTGGGAACCACCATCGCTAGAACTGGTTCATTTCAATTTATTTTACAAATTGTTCACAGGGGAAATAGGATATCACCTCAGCATGGATATAAAGTAAGTGTGAATTACTTCTTGGAAACTGCAATTGTTTCATTGTCTTCGATCGGCCTTTACACGTTTAGCAGTTACATTCAGCTCCATAATCACCCAATTGAAGACATTTTCCAGTGTCCTACTATTCTACTTCTACTGAACTGAGCAAAATGCAGATAATCTGAGAACACTTGGGTTAAGCTAGTAGTGTTTGTACACTTTCAACACACAGTATGCTGTAATATAATGTACACACACTGCATATTTGATTGGGAAGCCAATTTCCTGCAATAGTCCTGGACTGAAAAAGGTAGGAAAGAAAATAACATCAACGAATGCAGCCTTATTGGATTTAATTTCAAAATATTAGTTTAAAATAAAAACAAATCTTTCTCTAGGTAAAATGTTCATTTCAGAATCAGAAAGCCAGTCGACAGGAGTTACTGCCAACTCGTGTATTTAGGCCATAGCTCTTCAAGTCCCAAGTCTTAGCTACATTGGAATCACTGAAGGTAAGTCAGTGCCTTTTCTTCATCTCACTGCCACTGTCCTGCACGGATGGAGTCTCTCGAGGGCCACCTCAGCTAGGCAGCTGCTTCAGGAAACCGGAACCAAACAAAACCTGAAGTCTCAAATGTGACCCAATGCCAGGTACCCATAAGACCCAATGCCAAAGTAAAAGAACAGCAAAATGTCACTTCACATAGAGGAGCAAATATTCTATCTGCCCAGTGTGGCTGTCTGGTCCATTGAATTTGTGTTTTAGCATTCATCTGAAGAAAGAGGGACGGGAGTTCATAAGTAAATATGATGATTTTTGCAGATTTTCACATGATCCCTTTGTTTAAAATGGTCCTGGTCTTTGAGAGCCTGTGTGACACATGTCTAAACAAGCTTTCCAAGTCATTAGACATGCTCCAGGAGAACTGCAGCCACCCAGGAAACTATCTAAAGTATTCTCGCCACCAACTCGGCCATCCTACGCCATTAAGCTGGGCCATCTTCCCATGAGGAACTGCACCCACTAACTAGAAGACCTGGCTGGACCATCATGGTAGAGTACAGATTACAGTAAGAAGGGTCAACACAGAACTGACACCCCAAATGCACAATATTCAACTCAGAAAGTAGGCCACTGTCTAAGAGTGGTGCAGCCCACAATGGGAATAATAATAATAATCCACATTTGTAAAGCACGAACAATCACCCGTAAGGGTCTCTAGGCACTGGTGGCCGTCGGGAAGATTAAGCAAGCTATTGCCTGGAGGCACATGGTGCTGGGCTAATCTAGCGCTGGGGATCGAACCGTGATCCCCAGATTCCGTAGTCAGTCGCCTTGGGCGCGGCGCCACACCTCTTCCCTAATCCTAGAATTGTTGTTACAGTTATTTCAGTGTGGATGCAGAAGCCAAGATCAATGCTCTAATATTCAATGATTTTTTTAACATGAAACTAAAAGAAATATAGGAAACAATTTAATAAGCTCGTCCTTGTGTTTAATATTAAATTTTCCAATGACACACTTTTGACTGCTGGTCGCTGTGACATACAGAAAGCAAAATAGGTCATTCAGAAATCATTTTTAGCTTTTTCTTAAATTGGTCATGGCTGGAGAACAACTTTAGTAGCTCTTTTGCTCCAGTATAATGCAGAGATAACCCCGATCAATATTCATCCACGCCTCTTCATTTCTCCCATATAACAGTACTGCTCGATTAAAAACGTGGTTAATTCTTAAATGTAAATGGAAAATGATTTAAAGCTGGAGAGGCGTAAAGAGTTGTTACGATCACTCTTTTGGTAAATTATGAAGTCTTCAATGCACCTGATGTTAATTCTAAAGGAACATTAAAAATAATCTGCAGTAATCTCACTCATAGCCTAATAATTGAAATGACATTCTGTCATGAAGAGGAAGCCACTTCAGTTACTTCAGGATAGATGTAGCACTTAAAAAGCCTACAGCCAAAGTGACAACAAATGCTCTCTGACCTAAATCAATTAAAACTGTAAAAAAGGGACGACTTAATGGCCAAACAAGCAACACTGCTATAGTCAAGAAGCAAGATTATGAGAGCGAATATTGTAGAAAGAGACCAGCAATAAGAAAAGGCAGGAAGTTAAGCTTTCTTTTTTATTGAAAGGAGCAGGAGGAAACAGTTGCTGAGGCCTGAGCTGACATTTGAAGAGAAGGCTGCCATCACTGCCTCTATCTTATCGGTCTTTGATTTACACATGACTTTCCTTTTCCACTCTGTGACCCCAAATCTACACTCTCCACAGTGGCTTACTGTTTGAAGGTGGTTTATTAGTAAGTGTAGGTAGATACCTTCTAGAAAGAAGGCCGCAACAAAATATAAGTTCCAGTCAAGGTCTCCATAAATGATTCCCTTTGCTCAACCCTTGGTAGCTGGCTGCAAGCAGGCAGGCTTAACTTGGGAGACAGGTGTGTAAAGCATTAAAAAATTTTTTTTAAATAAATTGGACAGAACACAATAAAAACCCAACACCAATTTATAAAAATAAGAAATATTTTTATTATTAAAATGACACCAAAACTACAAAAATCTATTGTAGGGAAACAAAAGATTTGAATTTTTGAAGATTAAAAGTAAAACTAGATCTTAGAAGCAAATAGAGCTCAAAGGGTTTTTAAATTTTTTTTTTTATGGAGTTTTATATAGCGCAAACTTGATTCGGTTTCAGGTATCAGAGCGCTTTACATAGCACCAGTTACGTTACATGAGGACTCATTCATTTTTAGGTCTCGCGCCTAGCGTTGCAGTGCGCAGCACTGCTCGTGCAGCAAGAGACCTCTTGTAGGGGTTTGGAAACAGACCTAGTAAAAGCACACGCACAAGCGTGTGCTTTTCCTTTTGTGCCATGCTATTGGCCTTTGCGTGCGTGTTTTTCACAAAGACAGCATGCAATAGGTCAAAGGCGGTCGCATTGCTCCGCCCATGGCCTATTGGTGTCTGTTACGTGCAGCAGCAGCATATGTTTTCAATAATCATGCCCAGCCACGGGCGCGATAATTGAAACCACATGTTTCGCTGTGCCGTGCGCGCACCACTTGCGGGATTGTTTGTTTCGCAATAGCGATCGTGTTCACTTTCGCGATCGCTTTCACTGCCGCTTGGCTTTTTCTGGTTACGGCACCAGTGGCCTCCTCTGTGCTCAGTAGCCTGTTCTGAAGAAGATGCCTGCTTCAGATGTGTTCCTGCTGTAGCCTCATCTTTGACATAGACTGGCCTGCCAGGGTGAAGTCGCCAGCCTTCAGTGTGTCGCCTGGGGCCGTCTCATCTTTGATATAAACGTCTTGACAGGGCGCAGGGTGCCAGGACCCATAGCGTCGTTTCCTACCCTTTCATTGTTGATATAAACAGCCTACCAGGGTGCACTGTGCCACCTGCTAAGTGTCATTGCCTGCCATGGCATCTTTGGTATAAACGGACTTGCAGGGTACAATGATCTTTAGTGCCATCTCCTGTCTTCTTATCATTGATAGAAACAACCTGCCAGGGCGCACGATGCCATCTTGCTAACTAATCTCGTGCCCTCTCTTTTTTATTATTCCAAACTACATGGCAGGGCGCACGGTGCTTGGATCCACACCATCACCCCCTGCCCGCTCCTCTGTGCTATAAACGGAGACGTCTGCGCACGTGGGAGCACGCGGTGGCCATGGGGAGGCGCACGCGGCTCAGATGCTTCCAGTGCCCCAGCCCGGCCCTGGACGGGAGTGCACACTTGGGTTTGCCTCGGCGTCCTGCTGGCAGTGGTGCTGGCCATCTTCCCCTGCTGCTCCCAGGGTCACTGGATGTGAGTACTGCTCTGCTCTGGTCATGCGCCATATGGCCCCGTTCTCTCCCTCCATTCCCCGCATGTCCCTGGGCTGATGCAAATAGTAGACTGCTTTGTCTTGCAGGTGGCTGGGCATTGCCTCCATCAGGGTGCCAGAGTAGCTTGGCTGCACCAGCCTGGCCCGAGCCCGAGGCAGAAGGAGCTTTGCAAGAAGAAGCCCTACCTGCTGCCCAGCATCAGGGAGGGGTCCAGGCTGGGGCTGCAGGAGTGCAGGTGGAACTGCTCGATGGCCGACAGTCCCGTGGACCCCTCCGCCCTGGAGGGGGCGCTCTTCCCGTCCTTGGGCTACGAGATGACTAGCGGTGAGTGTAACGTAGCATCTCATCCGAGTGCAGATATTGGGGTCGGTGCTTTTTTGCTTGTGAGAATGTGTGTTTTTATTTATGGCAAACTGTGATACCCTGCCACTCCCCCAGACACGCGCACCCTCTTAGGGGCTCGGAGTTCTCCGGCTCTCAGTGTGTCCCTCCCCTACAGAGTGCATGCGCCGAGGGACCCAAGTGACCTGATTCCTACTCCACACTATTGTTCAAAATCGGACTTTCTGATGTGCTGGAATGTCCCTGCTCAGTATCCCCCGTAATTGTCCCTGCCTGCCCTCCTTAGCAGTGCCCCCTGTATCCACGCTCACCTGCGGATGGTGTGATGCATCTTTCCACCCCTTCCCCATGGTTGCGGGTGTCTCGCCTGAGTGTCTCCTCTGCAGACTACTCTACTAGGGAATGTGCTTCCTCCTCCTGACCCCTGGGGTCAGGGGTCATGGGATTCTTCCTCGGCCCGCACCTCACCCTGGTGCGAGTTCAATGCTCTCTTCCAGCTCCCACTACCTCTCACCATGTGATCCTTTCTTCAGACGCCTGAGCTGTCACTAATATGCCCACTCCCTTTCCAGAGATATCCGCGGATCCAAGGAGATTAGCGTCTATGGGTCCTAAGCACTGTTCCCGATAATGCGCGCGCCCGCGCGCGCGCGCGCGTACTTCTCTATCCACGAGCGCGCAGTGCCATGTGTGCAGCGCGCACAGACGGCACTTCCCGCGAGAGAATTCGCGCCGCTGCCGCTTTTAAATGGCGCGCGCGGCACGAAAATGAGCATTTCCATATTGAGGAGGACGGCGGCAGCGGAAGTGACCACTTTGCAGTGGAACACTGGGAGCGGAGGTAAGCGTGATGTGGCTTCTTAATTGCCCTGATTGCTGTATTATTTGAGCAGTAGCGCGAGGCTGCGGGGAAGATTCTGTGCCCTTATTTAAGTATTCATGTTAATTGCAGCCCCTTCACGAGCTGCGATTGACATGAATACTTAAATAAAATCAACGCAATCTCCCCCCCCGCAGCCTCGCTTTACTATCAGGACAATACAGCAAGTTTAAAACCACGGTGTGTGCTTTGTACGGTAATCGGCCTTGTTTTCAAACTTCCTGTATTGTTCTGATAGTAAAGCGAGGCTGCGGGCAGATTGAGGCTTTTATTTAAGTATCCATGTTAATCGCAGCCCCTTCCTGAGCTGCGATTAACATGGATACTTAAACAAAAGCACTCAATCTGCCCGCAGCCTCGCTTTACTATCAGAACAATACAGCAAGTCTGCAAACCAGGCCGATTACCCTAAAAAGCACGCGCCGTGGTTTTAAACTTGCTGTATTGTTTTGAGCATATGGGTTGAAGAAGGATTCGTTAACGGACGCCATTTGTCCGTAATTTTAACCGGGCACCCCTCGCACCACCCTAAAGCCGGCACAGCTTCCACCCACCTCCCTGCTTGACTCCGATGCTGTTGAGGTCGGGTGTAACAGACTCCGATGCAGTACCAAAGGTCCGATACCCGGCAGCATTGGAGAGACACAACGGGATGGCAACCCTCACTTAAAGCCCTGCCACTACATGTTTGCATGTCTGCTTCTGTACCAGTGTGTGGAGAGTGATCTTTTCTAAAACAGGCAGCTCAGAGAAGGAAGGGCTGTTCTGTTGTGACCTGCATCCACCCCAGCTATATGGGATATTAGTGGCCCCAAGGAGTGTTGCGTGGTAGCAAGCTTGCCGCCAGCAGGCTCTTTATATTGTGCTAGGTTTCTGTTGCCCTTCTTTCCATACTTCCTATTAACTTTCCTCACCACGCAGAAAAAAGCAATCATTGTAAGGGCAATAGGTTTTGCCAATGTGATTTAATGATAAGCTGCTTTGAGGTGTAAATTGTAGTTTAGTCAACAGGTGTGCAATATAAATTACTCTGAGGAAGTGTTATGATTTGTTAATTGAAAAAGGCAATGCATTGTGCAGTTACTGGTGGTACTATAAACTGGGGAGATTAGTTAAAGGGCGAAGGGCCAGAAAATATTTCCCCAGGCAAGCACACTTTAAATGGGTGCAGCTATTTTGAGATTAGGTAACGGGCAGAGGAAAAACCAAACCAGTACAGCGCAAGCGCTGTACATGCAAAACCTAAAAAATTCATGCTGACACAAGGAAATTAAATAAGACATTGGACGAACCAAAAACATGCAGCCAACAAAAGTATTCAGTTTTAAAAAAAATAAACCATAAGGTGGCTTCTCATGGAAGCCAGAAACTAGCAACAAATTTAAATCCAGTACGCGTTCTGTTATGTCTAGACATAGTGCAGCAATGCAGTTAGGTATTCACTATATTCAGAATGCAAAATGTGTGTTTGTGGTGGATGCCTGCGATAATGGTTTTGCTAACATTTGTACTTGCTCACTCGTCATTGCTTGCTACCATCCTTCGGTACAACCCATCTAGCACTCTCCAATGGCAATATCCTGTTCTAAGAGATGGGCGAGGGAAGCAACATGAATGACTTATGAATTTTGAGTGGCAGTTAAACCTAGTGGAACTGGTTTCTCATGACGCACTTAGCTCAGAGTTTTCCTTTTACTACGCCATTGCAGAGTTGTCTCATTCCTGTCCCTTTTCTATAATTCACTACACCCTTCCTGCCCAGTTATTTTTCACTTCCCATGCACCTGGATGCCAATTTGATGTTTGGGGTACTGCTTCAAACTGGATTTTACATTGGCTCGCTCCCTCCCACCCTCGCTTTCTGGCGAGGGCCTGATTGAGAGAGAAAAGAGAGCGCGCTTGTTAAATCAAGACTGAGATTGTAAAGGGGGCAGTGGTACACACACAATAATATTCTCTTAATCAGCATTTTGAGTGGGGATGGGGCGAAAACAAAAATAGCAGATCCTTGTTGATTGTGCCTGGCAAACAAAATTGTACAATTATCTTGGAAAGTGTGTTTAACTGAAAACCTTGTTCTGCCACCGCAGTGCTGTTAATGAATCGGCCCAGTGTTGGCATAATTGTAGTCTCTGTTCTCATTCCTAATTCGGCAATTATAAGGTCTACTGGTACTTATGAATTCCCTTTTTCATAGCCTTTAATTGAATTGCAATTTTATGCAAATTATTTTAAAGGTGCAGTCCAGAAAGTTAGAAATGAAGCAGATAATTGATAAGTTGTATGGCTGGATTTTCTTTCATTGATAATACCAACCTGTTTGGGTGTACTGCGGAAATGCTAATTTGAGGAGACTGGTAATTTGAAAATTGTATTTGGTCTGAATCTGATGTCCATGTGGACTAATGTTAAAGATGGCTTAAGTGCTTTACCTTTGTTGGGGAAATCAATGACCAGAGAGGAAAGACTGCCTCCGAGTTTCAGTTGCCACTGGGGGCATCTCATCCTGGCTCTTCTACATTTGCGTTTGCAGGCAATAAATCTGCAACATTTAATTGGATTGATAGATCGAAGTTAACCGAAGCCTTTCCTGCTTTAGCTTCTTGAAGTGTACTCTGCATTTTAGGTGCTTGTTCTGGATGGTGACACTCCGCCCTGGGTGGCGTCTGTACCAGTCCTGGAATGGCTCCTGCAGCGAGGGTGAAGTTCTTGATGGGCCTCTTCTCAAAAAGGCTACGCTCAAAATTAATATGAAAAGTTGGGCGCGTGAGTAAGTGAAGGGATGGCTGGATGAATTAGTGAAAGGGTGAATGGATGAATGAAAGATTGAATAGATGGATAATGAGGGGATGGATGGATTGATGAGTGAGTGAAAGGATGGATAAGAGAAAAGGTAAATAGCTGAATGTATGGGTGGAAGGGTAGCTGGGTGGGTAAAAGGGTGGATGGATGAGTAAAAGGATGGCTGAGTGATGGGGTCAATGGATGGATTCATGAGTAGGTGAGTAGATGGATGGGTGGATGGACGGAAGGATGGCTAAGTGAAAGGGTTGATGGAGAGAGAAAGGGGGGATGGATGGATGACTGAAAGGGTGGATGGGTGGAAGGATGAGTGACTGGATGGATGAGTGAAATGATAGATGGAAGGATACATGATAGGTTTGCAAATGGTTGAATATGTTTGGATATGGCTGGGCCATGCGTCTGTAAAACTTACCTATTGTCCTGAAATTTTGTCCTGAATTTTGACCTCCCTATTACAGTAAATGCACTGCTCTCAGGGCAGTCATGGACTAGGGCTGTTTCAAAGTTACTGTTTCACTGTGGCGGCGGCGCCCACCAGCACTTATAAAGAATGATTAGAGATACCTTTGCAGGAGGGTGCAGTGACTGACTGCACCCCCCTGCAAGCGGATGTCTGGGGAGTCCATGGCACCTTCTTTACCCCCTCCAGACAGCTGCCGTCAGGGGGGATACTGATAGTTCACCACTTTTTTGTGTTACACTTTAGTCTGCCTCCTGACAACGTTAGCTTTGCGCCTGCGTCCATAATACAGCGCGGCACAGAGGCTAAGAGATTCCCTAATTTCCACTGGCCTTGCCTTCATGAAAATGAGGGGATGCCCTCTTGAGATAGAGCTGGCACTACATGCGCGCAAGCGCTATCCGTATTACAGAAGGGTTTGCCCATGCAAACCGAAGGTACATTTCAGACCAAAGACAGATTGACAAGGCAGTGGATTTATATCGAATTCCTGAAGTTTTAGATAGGATGGACTGTTCCCATGAGGAGCAGAGTCAAAATAGATTTGCATATGGTTGTGTCCAAACTGGTCTTTACATCTTGGTCTTATCTTGTCACATTTGCAGTGCATTCCAATGTCAAGCTCTCGCTTCAGAGGGGGTTTGGTGTTTACTTTTCTTTCTCTAACTTCAAAGTGAGAGAATGTATGCGGCAATCCTGCTGAGCATCCATGTAAGAGGAGAGGGTGTAGGATTTGTTTTGCACTTTGTGATCGGCATGGTTCACCTGCTTTGCATCAAGCATTTTGACCTCCTCCACTACTTTATAATGAGTCAAAACTTCCACTAGACATAAAACAGATCTCTCTGAAGCTGGTCCATCAATCTCCAGAGTTATCCGGCCAAAGTGAAGCGGAGAAGCCAGTATTGATCCCAAGTTTTCTGGTACCACATTGTTCAGCCACTAAATGTACATACTACTCCAAGTCCACCGTAACCCGTCCCAAGTCCCTGACCACTACCCTGCATGAATCTGTGCGGCCCTCTGTGGCTGGATTGTATGGGGAGGTGCAGATAAGTTTTGCCTAATGGATGCTAATAATGAAGCACAGGGGCACATGCCTATTTGCCTAAACTGGAATCCCAGGTAACTATTTGGTCGTTTTTCCTATTGGAGTATCTGGGCCAGTCCCATTCATTGTTTGTAACTCTTAGAGCCTTTGCTAACCATCTTATCTTCAATTGCAGGTTTGCAGCCTGTGAGGTATTTGAGTTTGAATGGTCAGGCATGAGTACCCACAAAGACAAGGTAATTCTGTTTATGTTCCACATTGGATTTGGGGGTTGCTGGGTAAATAGATTCACAATCTGTACCCCTTTTCTGTTGCAGGTTTGTCAGACCGTGCTACAAATACAGTTGTACAGGCAGACGTGAGTACAGGCAGAACAAACAGGTAATTATTTGGTAGAGTTAAACTGTGGTGCATCTTGTGTATTGTGGTATAACAACATCCCTTACCCATGTTTTCTTCTGTTGTAGGTTTCGCAGACAGTACCCCACATATTTGAACGGCATACGTGAGTACAAGCAGAGCAGGTAATTGTTTGGTAGAGTTAAACTGTGGTGCATCTCGTGCATTGTAGTATAACAACATCCCTTACCCATGTTTTCTTCTGTTGTAGGTTTCGCAGACAGTACCCCACACATTTGAACGGGAATTCGTGAGTACAAGCAGAGCAGGTAATTGTTTGGTAGAGTTAAACTGTGATGCATCTTGTGTATTGTGGTATAACAACATCCCTTACCCATGTTTTCTTCTGTTGTAGGTTTCGCAGACAGTACCCCACACATTTGAACGGGAATTCGTGAGTACAAGCAGAGCAGGTAATTGTTTGGTAGAGTTAAACTGTGATGCATCTTGTGTATTGTAGTATAACAACATCCCTTAACGATGTTTTCTTCTGTTGTAGGTTTCGCAGACAGTACCCCACACATTTGAATGGGAATTTGTGAGTAAAAGCAGAGCAGGTAATTGTTTGGTAGAGTTAAACTGTGATGCATCTTGTGTATTGTGGTATAACAACATCCCTTACCCATGTTTTCTTCTGTTGTAGGTTTCGCAGACAGTACCCCACACATTTGAACGGGCATACGTGAATACAGGCAGAGCAGGTAATTGTTTGGTAGAGATCCCTTATGGTGCACATAGTAAATTGCTGTATCACAAATTCACAATGTGCTGTAACAATCTTTACTTCTATTGCAGGCTCTACGGACAGTGCTACATTTAAGTTTGAAAGGGCAGGGCAGTGGACAGAAAAATCCAGGTAATTACACTCTACGTTTTGCCGGCGATGCCTCAGTACTATGTGACAGATTGCAATCATGAACTTTAGCCATGTTCCTTTATTTTGCAGGCTTTGTGGCATAGCAGGCTAAACCCAGTTATCACAAATATGTTCAAGCGCAAAGCTGTACCTTCTGCAGAGTGTGATGCTTCACCACAAAGGAAGAAATGTTGCCTTGTATTCAAGGAAGAGTGGATGAAAGAAATTGTGGAGGCTGAGACACAGAAATCACGAAGCAAGGTTCGCGTGCAACTTGGGGAACTATTTCAATACAGTCCAGACGTGGGCTTGATTTGCAAAGCATGTGCTGAAGCCAAGATTGTTGGGGACTTTTCTACAGGGAAGAAATGGAGTGATGGCTTGGAAGCTGGATTACCTGAAACGCCATCTAATTAGCAAAGTTCACGAGTCTGCCATGGTGATATTGAGAATCAGAAGTGCTGCTGCCAGGTTTGGTTTTGGAGTGCGGGCAATGCTGATGGAAACTGCCACTGACAAAGCAACAAGAATGGAAGTAGTTGAACGACAAAGATCCCTGCCTGAGGAGATAAAGATTCTCATCAACAATGTGTTGCTGGCAGTCAAGATGAATACTTCAATGTTATCTGTACAAGACATCCATGACCACCTAGCTTTGTATGTGAAGATACCAGACAGCTGGAGGAGCAAGAACTATGCCTTTGAGTTCCTTGAGGCCATCAATAGCGTGATACACTGTGAAGGTATGGCAGAACTTCGTAACGCTTTGTATCACACATTGATAATTGATGAGAGCACAGATATTTCTGTTACAAAAATGCTCATTCTCTACTTCAAGTTCCGACCTGTAACCTCACCAGAGCACAAAACACTGTTTGGGGGCATAGTGAAGCTGACAAGTTGTAATGCTGAGGCTATCACTACTGCTTTGAAGGAATTCTACACTGCCAATGAACTGGACCTCACGAAAATGGTCATGTTCACATCCTATGGTGCGTCTGTGATGTTGGGTAAAAATAATGGTGTTGCTACTCGCCTTAACCCCTTGTGTGCCACGCCCTTTCCCCGCCCTGTGCCGGGCGTTGCATTGGCGGGCGGGGTTCATGACGAGCTGGACTCGTCATGGGCACAGCGCAACCGCGGCCCATGACGAGTCCAGCTCGTCATGGGCACACAAGGGGTTAACCAATCTATTCCCCATCTAGTTGAGCAGCATTGTGTCGCTCATCAGTCCAGTGGCTTTCAAGGCATTTTGCAGTTGGTGCACTAATTCGGAATTACGAGGCTGTTCTTAAGTACTTTGAGCATGAGAAAGTTGAAGAGAATGATCCAGTTGCTAAATATTGTTACAACAAACTACCATATTTCCCTTGCAGTACTTAATGACATTCTGAGTGAATTTGCATCTTTGTGCAAACTGTTCCAAAAAAGTTCCTTGATTACTGTTGAAGCTGTACAGTATGCAAGAGCAAAGATTGGACAAATTAAGGAGCAGTATGTGGGGGACACTGTCTTTTGGAGCAGCAATGTAAGAGATATGATGGCGTTGTACAAGGAAAGGCAAGAGTTTGACAGCGGGCCTATTTTGTCTTTTGTTTCCCTTCTTTGTGAGCACATGCAAAAAAGGTTCCCTGAGGATGAACTGAAAGAATGGGCAAGTTTTGAAATCCAGGCAATATCAACACAATCACATTTTGATTTTGGGACTGAGAATATACAAAGACTTGTTGAAAAGTATAAAAATGTCTTGGTCCTGGGTGATTGTGAAACACCAGAAGACGTTATTCGACAATACAGAGACTATAAATATGTGGTGGCAGAACATGTAAAGGGTGGTTTATTTACAACATTTCAAGACATGGTGAATTTCACAGTACGCAATGCTGCTCAGTATAGTGTGGTGTCTCAGCTTGTTGATGTCTGCGCAACATTTCAAGCATCTAGTGCAGATTGTGAACGAGGATTCAGCCTCATGAATACTATCAAGAGTAAATTGAGGAATAGACTAGAGCAGACGCATTTGGATATGCTGATGAGGACAAAGGCCTACCTCCAGAATGGGAAAGTTGACCTTGATAAAGTTTATCAGCACTGGAAAAATGGCAAGGATCGCCGTGAGAAGCAACCGTGTCACCCATCTTGTGATGCCACTTGACTTGTCTGAACGTCCCTCTCCCACAGTCCATGTTTGCCTGGATGTCAGTTTTACAAACTATCTCTGGCGGGATAGCCCAACTTAACTCATTATCTTTCACATCAAATTGTAAATGTTATGCAATTTTGTAACTTATTGTGTATATGTGATATTGTATAGGCTCTCAACATTTCCCCACCCAATTAACAGTTCTCCAGTTAAGAATATTTAGTAAAATCTTATGATGGTACCACCTTTTGGAGTCTTGTGCTTTTCTAAACCTTAAGTGTACTTGCCTGTGTAACCAATTCATGTCATTGTGTAAAAAATTGGGGATTGATTAAGTAAGGACTACAGAAGCCAGAATCAGTATTATAACTATATACACATGTGCATGCCTTAGAGCCCATAAATCACAATGTTACTTTAGCTTTCAGTCCTTTTTTATTGACTGAAAGTATCAATATTATTTTTCTATTTTACACTTAATTTGAAAAGAGTAAACACTTCATCAATAGACTTTTTTATTATCTCTTACATAAAACACACAATTATCTTGTACACTTATTTACACATTTTGACAAAAACATAAATATAAAACAAATGGTGTGACGATTGTGCAAATCAAATCTCCAACACGGTTTGTATTTTCTTTACAATACAGTACATAAATGTCCAACTGTTTTCACCTTGATTGGTCCTCAAATTTCTCAGTCTTTTTGGTCCTAAGCAGGGTCAGAAGCAATTATTTAGATATTTTTGTGAGGGAACCTTAGATTTATTATGTTTCCTGTTCAAGGGGAACATGGACACTTTAGTGCTTTTCCCGGTATGTTCTGTGTCTCTGCTTGTATATTGCCGACGCGTTTCGACCTGTAGTGTGTGGACCTGCGACTTCTTGGTGAGGTCTTCTTCAGGGCTTATTATATTTCTCAAAGGACATCTTTCTCCTGTATGGGTAACAATGTGCCTAATTTTAGTGTGCATTCTTTTGGATGCCTCTTAGTGGTGAATCACATCTAGTAAACTTACGTACCGTATTTTCTATTGTGCTGGATATCTCAGACTGGCAGCTTCCTTTGTCCTATAAGGATATATATATATATCTTTGTTAGGATAGGGTTGCCCATGTGGACATAGAACTTCTCCACCTATTTTTAGACTTGTTGAGTTTTTTTTGGTGTGTACCTACCCAGCCTTATTCGAAAAGAGATGGAACGCTTGTCCAATTTCGTACTGGCTTCCGCTCTGTACGTTCATGTGGTTGCTTGTAGCTGTAAGGGTTTTAAGAACGTATTTTAGTGGTGGCGCGGGGAACAACTAGTTTCTACATTGTTATCATGCAACTAACCCGTGCTTAAGTCCCTCGCCCTGCTGTGAAAGACGAAGGGTTGGCTGGTTATCGTTAATACAGGTTGTTGTATGGGAGCGCTTGTTGAGGTTCTGTTCTTGTACCTATCGGTAAGCCTTCGTGCCCCACCCGTTTGTGGTGTTAGTCATCAAACTTGGTTCCGTTATCCTCTTTAGGACTTACTTTCTGAAAGAAGGGGGATCTTCAACTTTCCTTTTCTTTGCACTCGTTCTCTCCGCGTCCTCGCTGTTTTCGGAGCTTCTTACTATTCTGTTCCCGACTATTTTGATTGGTTTGTCATGTGCGTAGCGCTCCTACGTCCCGCGTCATGCCGTTACTGTTGCCAAGGCGATGTTTCGTTTAAGCCCTTCTCTATTTCTCATTTCGTGTCGTAGCATCGATGTTGCCATGGTGATGTTTTTTTATTATTTTGTTGTGAATAAAGTTTTGGTAGCGATCTCTCAATTACATCGAGGTGACCTTTTTCCTCTGTTTTTTTTGGGGATGTTTCTGTCCTTATGCTTTGAAGTTTTCTGAACTTCTTAGAAAGATGATTCATGTGCTTGGTTAAAGAAATGTGGTAGTGTACCGTGGTGCATTATTCAGCTTCTGAGGTTCACATTATTCTTCAACAGATTTATCTGAGGTTTCAGTAATTTCGGGTGGTGGAATACAGAAGTACCCTTACTTTATATGATGTTTAAGAGTTCTGTCATCTCGTTTAGTCCATTTTCGATTGTGCCCAAGAGCATTATAATTTTTGCTTCTGTCTTGGATAGAAGAGAGTCTATATTTTTTCCTTTTATATGTCGCAGTACTGTCCATTTTATTTCTTTGGGACCATGATTTCTTTCAATGCAATGTGCAACCATTGGTGCATTAGGCGTCCTGCATTTGATTCGTGACCTGTGCTGTGAAATCCTGTTTTTTATGGGTTGAGTCGTTTTTCCGATGTATGCTAGTGAGCAGGGGTAGACCACACAGTATATGACATTGTGGGTGTTACAGTTCGTAAAGTTTTCATGATTGATGAACTTGGTGCCATATGTAAATTTTGTTCCTTCGAGTGTACTTTCGCAAGAAGTACAATTCCCACATTTTCTGTGTCCTTTAATAGGTGGCAATGACCACAAAGTCCTTAATGTGGTTTCTGATTTTGTCATGGTTGTGTTTGCACGTACTAGTTTTTCTTTTATACTCTTGTTTTTTTTCAAAGCAAATATTGGTATTTGTTTGAATGGTGGCAGATCCTTGACTGTATTCCAGTTTTTTCTGATAATTTTTTGTATTCCATTTGTGCATCCTGAGAATGTTGTTACACAGACCAGTGACATGTCTTCCTTCTTGTTTTTTGGAGTAAGGAGAGACTCACGAGGGGTGTACCAGGCTCTTTTCATTGCTTTCTTCAAAAGTTTTTTTGGATAGTTTCGCATTTTCAATTTTTCCAGGAGTTCTGTCGCATTTTTGAAGTAGTCTTCCTTTTTTGAGCAATTGCGCCTTATCCTGAGGAATTGGCTGAATGGTAAATTTTCTCGCAGATTGCGTTGGTGGAAGCTTGAAAAGTGTAGAATTGTATTTCTGTCAGTTTTTTTTGTGAATAGTGTGGTATATAAATGACCGTCTTCATGTTTCACCAGGATATCAAGGAAATTCATCTCTGTTTTATTGGAGTTTACAGTAAATTGGATATTTTGATTTCTGTTGTTAAGCCACGACACAAATGTTTCAAGTTGTTCTTTATTGCCTCTCCAGAGCATAAACACATCGTCGATATATCGACGCCAGATTTTAATGTGTCCGTCATGGGGGTTGTTATTATAAATCCACCTCTCTTCGAATAGAGCCATAAACATTATAGCCATTTCCGGCGCGAAGGGACAACCCATCGCTGTACCCATGATTTGTAGAAATTGTGTGTCATTGAATGTAAAAAAGTTGTATTTTAGGCACATTTCTGCTAGCTGTAGTATCGAGGAGGTGGGTACAATGTGTGGTCTGGCTCGTTTGTCTAGAAAAACTTCTAAAGCTTTAAGACCGGCTTCTTGTGGAATATTTGAGTACAGACTCACGATATCCAGGGTCACTAGTATTTCGTTATCTTCATCAAATGGTTGATTTTCCAGCATGTTGATTGCTTGCATGGTGTCCTTTATGTAACTTGGGGTATCCCATATAAGGGGTTTTAGGAAAGTATCCACATATTTTGCGGGTCGTTCTAAAATAGAGTTGACCCCCGAGATTATGGGTCTTCCCGGTGGATTCCTCAAGTCCTTATGAATTTTGGGGAGGACGTACATAATTGGGGTCCTCGGGTTCTCGTTGATAAGGAATTGTGACTCTTTTTTAGATAGCCAACCTTCTGCAATTCCAGTTTCTATAATGGACATTAGTTTCACTTTTATTTTTTGGTTCCAGTCTTCGTCAGTTCTTCGGTAGTATTTTTCGTCGGATAGTTGGCGTTGTACTTCCAGTTCATAGTTCTCTCTGGGCCAGATCACTATCCCTCCTCCCTTGTCAGCAGGCTTGATTATCAAGTTTTTATTTTGTGATAGATGGTCTAGGGCCTGTTTTTCATCTTTCGTGAGATTCCATTTCGTGAACACCTTTTTCTTGTCGAGGTTGTCTATGTCTGTTAGTTCATTTTTTTCAAATGAGAGTAGTTCGACCGGCATGTTTGTGGCATTGGGAAAGAAGGTTGAAGGATTTTTTAGACCGGAGAAATTACGTGGAGGCGTCTCCATCCTCCAACCAATACCAAGGGGAAATCACCACCAGGAGGAATGTCTACCGCTGGTAATAAAAGACAAAGACAAAGAAAAGGAAAAAGATTGCATCTACAATTTGTCTAACTATGAGCTATCCACAAATGAAATCAATGTACTACAGAAGGGTCTCTCCTTTATTCCTACGGTGAGACCAGATTTGAACCAAACAAAACTGGAAATAATACAACTGTTCCGAAAAATGCGACTGAAAATCTTCTTTCAAGAAAGGATGGAGACGCCTCCACGTAATTTCTCCGGTCTAAAAAATCCTTCAACCTTCTTTCCCAATGCCACAAACATGCCGGTCGAACTACTCTCATTTGAAAAAAATGTACTAAGAGACATAGACAACCTCGACAAGAAAAAGGTGTTCACGAAATGGAATCTCACGAAAGATGAAAAACAGGCCCTAGACCATCTATCACAAAATAAAAACTTGATAATCAAGCCTGCTGACAAGGGAGGAGGGATAGTGATCTGGCCCAGAGAGAACTACGAACTGGAAGTACAACGCCAACTATCCGACGAAAAATACTACCGAAGAACTGACGAAGACTGGAACCAAAAAATAAAAGTGAAACTAATGTCCATTATAGAAACTGGAATTGCAGAAGGTTGGCTATCTAAAAAAGAGTCACAATTCCTTATCAACGAGAACCCGAGGACCCCAATTATGTACGTCCTCCCCAAAATTCATAAGGACTTGAGGAATCCACCGGGAAGACCCATAATCTCGGGGGTCAACTCTATTTTAGAACGACCCGCAAAATATGTGGATACTTTCCTAAAACCCCTTATATGGGATACCCCAAGTTACATAAAGGACACCATGCAAGCAATCAACATGCTGGAAAATCAACCATTTGATGAAGATAACGAAATACTAGTGACCCTGGATATCGTGAGTCTGTACTCAAACATTCCACAAGAAGCCGGTCTTGAAGCTTTAGAAGTTTTTCTAGACAAACAAGCCAGACCACACATTGTACCCACCTCCTCGATACTACAGCTAGCAGAAATGTGCCTAAAATACAACTTTTTTACATTCAATGACACACAATTTATACAAATCATGGGTACAGCGATGGGTTGTCCCTTCGCGCCGGAAATGGCTATAATGTTTATGGCTCTATTCGAAGAGAGGTGGATTTATAATAACCCCCATGACGGACACATTAAAATCTGGTGTCGATATATCGACGATGTGTTTATGCTCTGGAGAGGCAATAAAGAACAACTTGAAACATTTGTGTCGTGGCTTAACAACAGAAATCAAAATATCCAATTTACTATAAACTCCAATAAAACAGAGATGAATTTCCTTGATATCCTGGTGAAACATGAAGACGGTCATTTATATACCACACTATTCACACAAAAAAACTGACAGAAATACAATTCTACACTTTTCAAGCTTCCACCAACGCAATCTGCGAGAAAATTTACCATTCAGCCAATTCCTCAGGATAAGGCGCAATTGCTCAAAAAAGGAAGACTACTTCAAAAATGCGACAGAACTCCTGGAAAAATTGAAAATGCGAAACTATCCCAAAAAACTTTTGAAGAAAGCAATGAAAAGAGCCTGGTACACCCCTCGTGAGTCTCTCCTTACTCCAAAAAACAAGAAGGAAGACATGTCACTGGTCTGTGTAACAACATTCTCAGGATGCACAAATGGAATACAAAAAATTATCAGAAAAAACTGGAATACAGTCAAGGATCTGCCACCATTCAAACAAATACCAATATTTGCTTTGAAAAAAAACAAGAGTATAAAAGAAAAACTAGTACGTGCAAACACAACCATGACAAAATCAGAAACCACATTAAGGACTTTGTGGTCATTGCCACCTATTAAAGGACACAGAAAATGTGGGAATTGTACTTCTTGCGAAAGTACACTCGAAGGAACAAAATTTACATATGGCACCAAGTTCATCAATCATGAAAAACTTTACGAACTGTAACACCCACAATGTCATATACTGTGTGGTCTACCCCTGCTCACTAGCATACATCGGAAAAACGACTCAACCCATAAAAAATAGGATTTCACAGCACAGGTCACGAATCAAATGCAGGACGACTAATGCACCAATGGTTGCACATTGCATTGAAAGAAATCATGGTCCCAAAGAAATAAAATGGACAGTACTGCGACATATAAAAGGAAAAAATATAGAGTCTCTTCTATCCAAGACAGAAGCAAAAATTATAATGCTCTTGGGCACAATCGAAAATGGACTAAACGAGATGACAGAACTCTTAAACATCATATAAAGTAAGGCTACTTCTGTATTCCACCACCCGAAATTACTGAAACCTCAGATCATTCTGTTGAAGAATAATGTGAACCTCAGAAGCTGAATAATGCACCACGGTACACTACCACATTTCTTTAACCAAGCACATGAATCATCTTTCTAAGAAGTTCAGAAAACTTCAAAGCATAAGGACAGAAACATCCCCAAAAAAACCAGAGGAAAAAGGTCACCTCGATGTAATTGAGAGATCGCTACCAAAACTTTATTCACAACAAAATAATAAAAAAACATCACCATGGCAACACCGATGCTACGACACGAAATAAGAAATAGAGAAGGGCTTAAACGAAACATCGCCTTGGCAACAGTAACGGCATGATGCGGGACGTAGGAGCGCTACGCACATGACAAACCAATCAAAATAGTCGGGAACAGAATAGTAAGAAGCTCCGAAAACGGCGAGGACGCGGAGAGAACGAGTGCAAAGAAAAGGAAAGTTGAAGATCCCCCTTCTTTCAGAAAGTAAGTCCTAAAGAGGATAACGGAACCAAGTTTGATGACTAACACCACAAACGGGTGGGGCACAAAGGCTTACCGATAGGTACAAGAACAGAACCTCAACAAGCGCTCCCATACCACAACCTGTATTAACGATAACCAGCCAACCCTTCGTCTTTCACAGCAGGGTGAGGGACTTAAGCACGGGTTAGTTGCATGATAACAATGTAGAAACTAGTTGTTCCCCGCGCCACCACTAAAATACGTTCTTAAAACCCTTACAGCTACAAGCAACCACATGAACGTACAGAGCGGAAGCCAGTACGAAATTGGACAAGCGTTCCATCTCTTTTCGAATAAGGCTGGGTAGGTACACACCAAAAAAAACTCAACAAGTCTAAAAATAGGTGGAGAAGTTCTATGTCCACATGGGCAACCCTATCCTAACAAAGATATATATATATATATCCTTATAGGACAAAGGAAGCTGCCAGTCTGAGAAAACCAGCACAATAGAAAATACGGTACGTAAGTTTACTAGATGTGATTCACCACTAAGAGGCATCCAAAAGAGTGCACACTAAAATTAGGCACATTGTTACCCATACAGGAGAAAGATGTCCTTTCAGAAATATAATAAGCCCTGAAGAAGACCTCACCAAGAAGTCGCAGGTCCACACACTACAGGTCGAAACGCGTCGGCAATATACAAGCAGAGACACAGAACATACCGGGAAAAGTACTAAAGTGTCCATGTTCCCCTTGAACAGGAAACATAATAAATCTAAGGTTCCCTCACAAAAATATCTAAATAATTGCTTCTGACCCTGCTTAGGACCAAAAAGACTGAGAAATTTGAGGACCAATCAAGTTAAGGTCCCAAAGGTGAAAACAGTTGGACATTTATGTACTGTATTGTAAAGAAAATACAAACCGTGTTGGAGATTTGATTTGCACAATCGTCACACCATTTGTTTTATGTTTATGTTTTTGTCAAAATGTGTACATAAGTGTACAAGATAATTGTGTGTTTTATGTAAGAGATAAGAAAAAAGTCTATTGATGAAGTGTTTACTCTTTTCAAATTAAGTGTAAAATAGAAAAATAATATTGATACTTTCAGTCAATAAAAAAGGACTGAAAGCTAAAGTAACATTGTGATTTATGGGCTCAGAGGCATGCACATGTGTATATAGTTACCAATTCATGTCATGGCGTCTTTATCCAATTTGCAAACCGGCCCTTAGACCCTTAACGTGGAGCTGTATGTGTGAAAATGCACCACCTTTTCACTTTTTTTAAGTAAACGTTTGGAGTGACATTTGGCGCTGCACTCGCTAGTGGTCTGGTTCCTGACGCACATAACCATGGTTGCAGCGCACAGAGACCCTCCTCTGCCGCACACAGAGGAAATAAATTAGAGGGAACATTGGTCCTAAGTGCCTCTGATACAACAGTGCACAATTGGGGCGCCCGTGTGTGTCTCTGACGCGAAATGCCATTTGGACCCACAGTGTCTCTGATGTGACAGGCCCTCCCGATGGGACAGCAGAGTCTCTGATGTGTGGGTCCATACTGGCTCTGGTGTGACAACCCCTTCTCTAGAGGTCTTGACCCTCTGGTGTGACAGACCCTCCTTGCGACAACAGTGTCTCCGATGTGACAGCTGTCCCCAGATCCAATGTCTTTGATGAGACCCATCCTCCCTGGATCCCCCCTGGCACTGATCTCAGAGCCCCCCCTTATGATCCCAATGGTTGTGAGGGGTTAGCCAGTCTCTGGACCACAGTTTCTCAAATGTAACAACCCGTCTCTGGGGCCATTCTCTTTGTTGTATGTACTTATTTGAGGTTTTACGTACCACAGACGTCCTTGATTGACGACGTCAGTAAGCTTGCCACAATTGCAAAATAATAACAAACGTCTATACATGCATAGAGCATATTATCTCAGATGTGACAGCCCCTCCCCGGATTCCTATGACTTTGATGCAACAACCCCTTCCTTGACTGAGCATTTCTGATGTGACCGTCTCAATGCCCTCTGTGTCGCTAGTGTGACAGCCATCCACTGGGTCACCACTGCCTCTGATATGACACCCCCTTCCTCTGCATGATGTGACAGCCCAACCCTGGATCCTAGTAACCCCGATGTGTTAGGTGCCTTCATCCCGGAGCCCCTAATGTGACATGCCTCCCCCTCCCAAGGACCTTTCATCTCTAATGTAAAGCTGGGCATTATAAGGTGGCGGCTCCACGACGTAAGAAAGCCGAGTGGGCGGGATGTGCTCTCACAGTGGCAGCTGCTAGGCTGTGGAACTCCCTTCCTAACCATTTCAGGAGCCAGAGCTCGCACCTGTTACTCCTTAAGCAAGTTAAAAGGAGGCTTTTTAGGGCTTAGGCTTCAGTTAGGGGTTGTATTATAGAAGGTTTGTCTGCTTTGGGGTGGCATTGTTGGACTGGTGTTGGATTTTAAGTCCAACACCTTCCCTACTGATACACTGACTGGAGTTGGAAATAATTTAAACTATTCCAATGTCCAGCGCTTCCCTAAAGCAAGTCGTTATAATGACTTGCGTTGTAATGGAACTCGTAGTAAAAACACAGTCGTGGTATTGACTGCGTTGTTAAGCCACGCGTTGTTTAAGCATGCGTGGTAACAGATGCTATTCTCTCCAAGGTGATTGCCACGGTCTGGGCCCATTATCATTGATGTGACAGTGCTCCCTGGGGAGCGTTAGCTCTGTGTGACAGCCACACTCTATGTCCCAGGAGTCTTTGATTTGACAGCCACACCCTATGTCCCAGGAGTCCTTGAGGTGACAGCCACACCCTATGTCCCAGGAGTCCTTGAGGTGACAGCCACACTCTATGTCCCAGGAGTCCTTGAGGTGAGAGCCACACCCTATGTCCCAGGAGTCCTTGATTTGACAGCCAGCCCCAAGGGCTCCAGTGTCTCCTGATGTAACACTGTGGTCAGGGGAACTGTCTGTTGTGACAGCTTACCTGCGTTTCTGGAGTCTGATCTCAATTTCCCGGGCTACTTTCTCTAGTGTGCTGTGATTCCCCCTCTTTGGGTGTTCTGTGATCCCCGTAAGGGAATACTGTGACCTTCAAGCCCGTCCCGGGTTGCTCTGATCCCCCTCACCTGCTGGTAAAGGGTTCCCTTCCCCAGGTGTGCTGCATCTCCCTCGCTGTCTGGCAGATTATCGCCACTCCCCAGTGGCTTCTGATTCCCCTCCTGGGTGGGGAGTGGCCCACTTCCCCAGGTCTGCTAGAATACAGAAGATTCTGCAATCCCTGTATAAACACCTCCCTCCGATTTCTTTATAATAGGTGACTTATGATGCACCCAGTCACCTGCTATAAAGAAACAACACCAAATCTCAACTGATACAACTTTTTACAGTTGAGTTCCGACATCACATTACCTGCGGCCAGAAACAAGGGAAGGGCAGGTCAGGTCACAGAGCATAGTAAAAGTATCTGTTTAAGGAACAACCAACTGAATGTAGCAAATTGCTCCCACTGTCACCAAGAGAATTGAGTAGGAGGGTGCAAATGATATACATGTCTAGAAAAAACAAGCATTGAAAATGCAATAGGTCTCGCCTTTTATTAAGTTAAAGCCATTTGCTTTGCTATACAATACCATTAGGAAAGCAAATGGCTTTAACTTAATCAAAGGCGAGACCTATTGCATTTTCAATGCTTTTTTTCTGTTGTAATGACGGATGTAACGACACAAGCAGCAAAATACCAGTTTGTGGCACACTATGCTAAGCACCAGTGACGGCCGTGTAGGGCATTTTACCAGGGCGGTGACGTGGCGCAGAGGAGGGGCAGGGTGGGGGGTTGCAAAATGCGGCAAACAGCCGATTTCAGGTAAGTGACGTAAAAAATTAATAAAACGAATTTCGTTGCGCGCGCTGCATCGCATTTGGCGATGCAGCGCGCGCAACGATATTCGTTTTATTAATTTTTTTCGTAACTTACCTGAAATCGGCCGTTTGCCGCATTTTGCAACCCCCCACCGTGCCCCTCCTCTGCGCTACGTCACCGCCCCGGTAAAACGCCCTACACGGGCCGTCACTGCTAAGCACTGTGTTTTAGTTTAGATTTTTAAAGCCACGCCCTTAATTATCGTGGCCACCCCTCCACCCCCCGTGAGAGACCCTCCAGTTTTTTCATTCCACTTAAATCCCTGCCGGTGGTTAGTGCACTTGCTGCAGAGATCTGTGTGCAGGCCAGTCACGGGTCTGCGTCATCATAAAACAACAGAGAGGGCACATGTCCCTGCTGTAAAGCATAACGTAAAGCGCACGTCACTGATTTCTGCTTTTTTCAGGTAGCTCAGTGGGTTACGGCTTTTGTCGCAGAGGTCCTTGTGTTACGCGAAGGTCATAATGTACAATCCTTGTACAGGGGCACAGTGAGTTATAAACCAGCCCCAAACAGCTGCACGCAAACTGCAAGAAACGCACTGTTGTTTTCTTCAATCCTTACTTTTTTATAAGGCTTCTTTAGGTAGTGATAAATGCATACTAGTAAAGATAATCCCAAACCCTGTGTTTGTGGACCCCCACACACGTTTTAAATCCTGACTTTGCGTTTCTCCAGAACAAGTGCTCTTACCATGTAATTTCTACTAGTATAGATGATTTACAGGCCCTCTAGAATTATGCGGCAGGGAATATCCAAAATATGCGCAAGAAAAAGGCTAATTATGCGGCCCAAAATGCACATTACTTCCTTATTTTGCCATGTTTACACAGGTTAACACTGCCTGAATAAAGGTTTCACATCATAAGTACCAGTTTAACACCAAAATACAGTAATAAGCAACAGAAAGGGAACCAGTTAACCTTTGCAAAGCTCCTTCCACTGCCCAGCAGCACGTGTTACTGCATTTTTAGTACTTTTGAACTGTATGAGCTAGAAGCACATTTTTTTTTGTAAAACCTGCAGGATATGCAGTAGATGCTGTATTATGAGGCAAAAGTGGCAAATTCTTAATTATGAAGGGAAACGTCACTGCTGCAAACTCTCATAAATCCAATGGCCCTAAAGCTATGGGACTGCTACACCTGGGACTGTCCTATTTAGCATTCCCTGCACATTGAATTACAACTTGTATGAGTCATTGCACCCATACAATATCTGTGCAAGTAAGGCGCTCTGAGACCCTGCCTCGGGCCGAGAAGCGTTTAAAAATAAATGGGAGAAAACTGAGTAAGTGCCATATAAATCTTTATGGTTGTAATTGCTCATGCAGACAGGTACATATGACATTCTTACAGGGCAAGAGCACCTCTAACAGAGAGGAGGTAGAAACGGAAAGCCCCTCCCTCCAAACCATGGTTTCTTCTTCTTAGCACCTGTGAAGTCATAACAAGCGGAGTGCCTTTGTTTCCCACCATCATACTGGCATTTAGGTGTGAGACTGCAGATAGCTCCGCACCAGCATGAACAACAAGCATTTGCAATGCAACAGGTCTCACATTTATGCGAGTTTGAGCTATTGGCATTGTAAATGATAATTCCTTTTATTTATATTTTGATTTTTGAAACATAAATAAAACGCATTGTCATTTACAATGCCAATAGCTTAAACTTGCATAAATGCGAGACCTATTGCATTGCAAATGCTTGTTTTGTTAGGCACGGGTTAAAAAAGGTTGTACTGGACCAGGACAAAGTCAAGAGTCCAGACCGCCCGTGATGTAACACTTCGACATTTACTTCCAGAAGTGTTTCTTGCTGCAGGTAAATTAGTCCACATCACCAGCAAGGGCTCAGAAGCTCTGGTTTGCCTCTCGGGGTCTGGGACTTCAACTCCCACAATGCACCTGGTCAATCCAGTAAAATCCAGGTGAAGCTTGTCAGCTGGAGTTGTCCTCATTGTTGATGTTGCAGGTAGCACTTCCAACACTTTTCTACCTGTTGATGATAAGGGAGTCCATGATGTCCTTATTAGTGCAATCCTCCCGTGTGCAGTCCAAGGGTCCAGCAGGGCATTCCTTCTCCAGATGTTTCTTTTGGGTCTTTGAGGGTCCACAACACCAATCGAAGTTTCCAGAATCTGAGTTGCTGCTTGGGAAGTTGGGAGCACAAGACTCGCAATGTACCTGGCAAAATCCTCTAGAGTCTACCGAACGCTGTCCAGCTGGGATCTTCTTGGTGGAGATGATACAGGTGGAGCTCTTTTAACCTGTTGCTTTCAGGGAGTCCACTCCTTTAATTTTCAGAGCAAGACAAAGTCCTTTTTGGACTGAAGACCAAAGTGCAGCAGATGCAGTCCTTATAAGTGCAGCCCTCTCTTGTGCAGTTCAAGGCTACAGCCACCCAGTCCTCCTTCTTGTAGATTCAAGGCAGGAATCTCAGTTGCTGGGCAGCTCTCCCATATTTATCCGTGCTTCTGGGGTGACAAGGAGGGGGGTACTCCTGACCACTGGGCTGCAATGTGCCACCCTCAGGTATGACAACATCTGCCAAAGTGTGGCATATTCTTGCCCCAGAAAGCACAATTCTGTAAAATCCAAAAGGGAGAAACTCTCTCCTGGAGGTTAAGATCCGGCTAAGCCAAACCACTGGCATGGCTAACTTTCCCTAACACTCCCCTTCTAGACCCTCTGCTAATTCAATTACTGGGGCTCCTCTCTGGCTGGGGTGGAGAAGTGAGGGTAAGCCTGTATTCTGTACTAACTGCCATTTCCTCTTTGAAGAACAGTTTGGCTACTCCACCCCATCCTGCCGTTTGCTCTGCAGCTGCAGATCTCCACCCACCAGATGCCCTTTGTCTGTATGCAGGCCACTTCACATCTCAGAGCAGTTTGGCTCAGCCTGTCTAAAGGCTATCGAATCAGGTGAGAATGCTGTAAGGCAGGATTTTTGCCTTGACAAAAGCAAGTTCTATAACTTATTTTCTGGGATAGTTACAATAAATCTAACCTTTGCAAGTTGTTGGATGTATTCTATCATTTTAATACTTTAAAAATATATTTTGCGCTCAATCATGTCAATAGTTAGACTTTATTGAAGTATTCCCATGTTAACCTATGTAGTCAATGTGCTACAATGGGAAAACACCAAATTGGCACTTTCCTCCTCACCAGGTCATATAAAACATCTTTTAAAATGTCCCTGCTTATTTGTACATGGCACCCTACCCTGGGGGAACCTAGGGCAGACCTTAGAGGTGACTTGTATGTAAAACAATAAGTTAGTTTAAGACTTTGGGACTACCTTTATTTCCAAAGACAAATTTGCATATAATGTTATTTTAAAAGCAGCCTGCAAAGTAGGACTGTCTTTAAAATGACAGCAGGCAACACAGCAGTGCACACTTAAGTGCATGAAATCTACTGGGCCTTTAAACCTACTTGCCCTCCCGTATACTAAGGATTAACAGCTAGGGTGTCAGTACCAATAGTAATTGTACCCAATTCCCAAGTACTCTTCAGAGCACAGGCCCTGGGTCTGGTTAGCAGAGCCCAGGGCACAATCAGAGTCAGGAAACCAGCATCTAGTAGTCAAAATGGGGGCAAAAAAGTAGGGGGGCACTGCTAAAATCCCTGGTTCCTCACACTTACCACTATCTTAACAGCTGTGGTGTCAAAAGATAATTTGTATACTGTTTGCACAGGTGCATAGTTGGAAGTCATGGGAGGAAATAAGGACCATGTAAGCCTGACTTATCGATTAAAGAGAAATGGGAAGACTGCAGCTGTCTACAGAACACTGGAGGAAGTACAGGATTTATTTATGCATTTTTATATAGTGCAAACTTTACCTGAAGGTGTCAGAGCTCTTTACAATAGTACCAGTTACATTACGTAAGGACTTCAGAGTACATGGATTACATGCAAGATACACGAGTCTAAACATAAAAGGAAAACGCTACAATGGTGTTTACAATAAATGTGCTAAGAGTGTAGATATAATCTGCCAGTATTGGCAGGAAGTGGGTGCAAAGAATATAGACATACTATAAAGCTATTATATAGCATAACATTAAGCATAACATTAAGTTCTTGGCTGGTTGGTTATATCGAAGATAAGTAAAAATAATATGCAAGGGCCACAGCCGCTAGTCCTGTCCCCACGTTTGCACTACATAAGGGGGAGTAAGCAAGGCTGTACTCAACGTGCCCCAGGGGGCACAACCTTCCCGGTTGTCCCCTGGCAGTGCACCAGGCATCAGGGAGGCGCAGCAGTCCGACCTCACCGTGAGCCGGTTGAGCACCGCAGCCTGGTGGAAGAAGAATCACAGAGGGGCGCAGTGCCGGTCTCCTCATCTCCAGTGGTCGAAGTGGGCGGGAACGGCAGGGCACTGCGTGCCCCTACTTCTTTAATTCTATAGCTTCCGTTCCCCTACTTTTTTATTTTGAACGTGCGTCCCGGGACGTAAGAAATGTCCAAGGCCTGCAGAGAAGGCTGGCATTAGTGGCTGTTCTGGGACGGGCGGGGAGCAGAGAAGGAAAAGGTCTCCGTCTCTTGCTTCCTGCCCAGACGAGACAAGGAAGGTGTGCGCTTCTGCTCTGCTGCTGGCAGCTGCCCCGTCACCAACCCTCTTTCTTTTATTTTTTTATTTTTATATATTTTTTATTTGAACATGAAAGTAGTAAAACATCAATTATGGATTCAAAACACATGACATCATCAAGATTATGCATAATTAATCAGAAATAGCTTTTATCTAATTATTATACTATATTATAACCAAAAATAAAAGCAGAGAAAATAGATATTGAGAGTGCAATTTCTGAACCAAAAGGATTTAGACTAGCATGGCAGGAGTTAATTAGATACAAACAAAGGCTACTTTAAAGCAACAATTCATAATAAAAATATCATATCGAGCTAGCATTCATGCCATAAAAGACCTTCATATAATTAATGGAAGTTCTTAAATAATGTACAAGTACTAAAAGCTTAAGTAAAACAGCCAAGAAGTATCATGGCTCTTATATTTGAAAGATAAAGGGGCATACAATAATCCAAAGTGCAAAAATGCTAATAAGAGCAGCTCTTAAACAAGATATCATAAAAAAGCTAATAAATAGAAGCTTTTTAACGTGCAGGGTGGAACATAGTAGCAGTTATCAAATAAAGTGCATAATATTAAAACTGGATTTTGGTCACCTTGCCCCTCTACTATCACCAGCATGATACTAATATAGTTATTCTGACCTGGCTTATTTGGTTGTGCGAAGGTTAGAGACTCTAAAGTACCTTATTTTCTAAAATCTTTTTCCTTCCCTCTCAACCTGTACAGAGTATTCATGCCAGATAGCTCTAAATCTATTGGTTGCTCCTACCCTTCTCGCATAGGCCTCCTCAAACCTAAAAGTTCTGTTCATTTTATTAAGCCAATGGTCGATCTTGAGTTGTTTATCTGTTTTCCAATTTTGTAGGACTAATGATCTTGCCACATCTATGGCAATGAATATAAAATACTGCTGATATTTAGTAAGTCCTTTCACCTCCCCGAAGTACCAAATAAGACCAGCATAACCGATGGTTGAATATTCAAAGACAAGGATGATGAGATCTTATCAAAGATCTCACCCCCAAAAAATCGTAGCTTAGTACATTCATAAAAAATATGTACCCATCCACCCTCATCCTGAATATTACATCTAAAACATTGGTTTGGGTTTGTTGGGAACATCTTATGCAGTTTCAGAGGTGTATAATAGGCGCGCCATCTAGATAAAAAATTCATCCTTTTATAATTAGCCCCTCTAAGTGCTTTGTTTTGCTAACTCATTAAGTTGTTGCCATCCCCTTATATTAAACTTACAGCCGGTCTCTAAATACATTTTTTTAAGTTCTGTTATCAGAATCTCTTCCGAAAGAGCTTTTTGATGCAGTAGCCGATACCAGCCTCCTATCCCCAACATTTTATTCGCCTTTTGCCTAACAATTTGCTCTGACATTTTATTCAATGCTCCATAATTAAGTTTTAAAAAATGAACTAACTGGTAAAAGCTCAAAGAGAGGCCTGTTGTTAAAGAATTAGCTTGTAACCGAACTGTTTCCCAAGTTATTAATGTCTCATGATTAAAGAAATTTCCAAGCCGATTAAAACCCAATTCTTGCCACTGTCAAAGAAGGCCTCTAGATAGTATGAGACCACCTGCTGCACAATCTTTCAGCGGAAGATTGCTGAAAAGAAACATAAGCAATGGAAGTATCGATATCTTAATCATCGAAATTCGTCCTATTAATGATAAATTAAGCAGAGTCCATTTGTCCAATACATTTTCCACTTTCATAAGCATTCTATTATAATTGAGAGGGAACAACTGACTAAAATCCTGTGTAACGTACATCCCCAAATATCTAATTGGATGCGGTGGTCTTATGACAATAGAAGCGGGAATATCCGCTAGAGTGGAGTTAAAAAGAAGGATTTCAGTTTTTGCTTGGTTTACTTTGTAACCCCCCACCTGCGTGAATTTTTGTATTTCATCCAGTGCGTTTTGAACATTAGATCCTCCGGCCTTCAGATGTCATCTGCATAGAGTTTGACTTTTGCCATCCCCTCAATTGGAGGCAAAATCAACAAACTCTTCCGCAGCCTGACAGCCAAAGGTTCAATAAACAGGGAAAACAAAAGGGGGGATAAAGGACAGCCTTGACGTGTGCCACGCTTAATTTGTACCCTGCCGGCCTCTTCTCCATTTATAACAACCTTGGCTTCCGCACAGCTATAGAGTTCCTTAAACATTCTTTAAAAAAATAACGGAAACCCAAATTTATCCAAAATAAAAAATAAAGGACTCCAATTTACCAAATCATAAGCCTTTTCGGCATCCATCATCATGACCACCGCCTCCAACTTATTGGTGGAAAAGTAATCAATGGCTTATGTTAAGAAATATGTATTAGCTGCCATCAATCGCCCCGGAATAAAACCATTTTGTTCCTCATGTACCACCTGTTGTACAGATGGGGCAATTCTTTTTGCCCAGATTTTCATAAATATTTTATAATCCGTATTTAATAGGCTTATTGGGCGATAAGAATTGGGATCGCTGGGATCTTTATCTTTTTTAAGAAAAATTACTGGGACAGATTCCTTAAAGCTTTTTGGGATATCCAAACCCTCCTTTATCGGGTCAAACAATTTTGCCAGAAAAGGAAGGATTTCTTCCTGAAATGCCTTAAAAACCTCAACAGGGATTCCATCTGCACCACTCGCCTTAGCATTGGGCATACTTTTTAATACTGCTAGAATTTCCGTAATCCCGATTACGCTATTCAATATCTCAGAGCCATGTGAGGGTATCTGAGGTAAATCCAAAAATTCAAAATAACCCGACAAATCTGCTGCATCTACCCCCTGCGTTTCCGCATAAATTTGATTAAAATTTGATAGAAACACCTCTGAAATAGCTTGTTTATCATCAGTTAGTATCCCAGTTGAGGGATTCTTTACCTGGGGAATTATGTGGGTTGCTTTCTGACTTTTTGTGGACCAAGCTAAGAATCTCCCAATCTGTTGACTTTCTTCATAAAGTTTCTGTTGATAAGCCCTACTCCCAGATATCTCTTCCAATAAGAAAAAATCCTTCAGCTGTTCCTTTACTTTAGCTAATTCATGCTGATGAACTCTAAAAGTGGACTCCGTAGTATGTAAATCGAGATTTTGTCTTGCTTTTTCTACTTCTTTCTGTAATGCTTGAATCTTTTCTTTTCTTTGTTTATTTATTCTGGCCTTATATGATATTGTGTGACCTCTAAAGGTCCCCTTAAATGCTTCCCATATCATGAACATAGATGCAGAATTTTCATTAAACTGAAAAAACTCCTTTATAAATACTTTGGTTTCTGTTATCCAGGTAGAGTCTTGCAATAAAGATTTATCGTTCCGCATTGGGCCTGTTTTTCGGAGTAATTCTTAGGCTTAATATAAATGAAACTAAGGATTGGTCTGAGAAAGAGTTAGAAAGTATTTCTGTAAGCCCATTAGCGACCAATTGATCTACTAAAAAGAAATTCAAACGGGATGCTGATCTAAATCTAGCTGAATAGCGGGTATACTGCTGAAGTCCGGGATTCCCCAGCCTCCAGGGGTCTGATAAAGAAAAATCTTCTGTTAGCCTATTTATTAACTTTGTGGTTTTGGGCTTTAACTGACGTTTCGCCTTATTGGATGTGTCCAGTCCCAAATTCTGAATAAAATTAAAATCCCCGCCGATAATTAATATACCTTCCATTTGTGCTATCAACAGATACATTTGGCCGCCATATCGTCATCTATTGGGCCATAGAAATTAATCAAATTCAGGACTATTTCATCCAACTTTACTTTTACCCAGATCCATCTTCATTTACCATCCCGTCGCACCTCTTTAACCTGCCAATCCCGTGAATCAGAGAACAAAATCCCTACTCCTCTTACTGCTAAATTGGCAGATGAAAAATAAGCGTGTGTGTATTTCTTAGGAAGGGATATTTTCGGAGTGTCAGACCTGAAATGGGTTTCCTGAAGAAATACAATTTCCAGTGAAAGAGAATTAATCCAATTTAAACAGGCTGAACTTTTGTGTGGATTCAATAATCCATTAACATTACATGTGACAATTTTTATATTCTGCAATTTTGATTCCATTTTTGATTCCCTCCTAGATATCTTCGTAACACACTAGCACAGAATCCATCCTGCCAATTATTACATCCTTTATACGGCTATCTCCTAAATAATTCTGGTACGACGACAGCCTAGTCCTAATGACTATAGTGCTTTCTTGTTCATTTTTACCCTCAACAAACCCTTGTGACACCCCACCCTGAACTCCCACCCCAAGACTCGCAGCAAAGGGGGAATTGCCCACCATACACCCTGCCTGCTCCCAGGAGCTAGCATCCAATCTGGGTGCCATGTTGTTGCACCCTGCGTGATCCCAGGCCCAACACCACTCATACTAGAAACGTGCCTTGAAAAGAAAAAAAAAGAAAAGAGAAAAAAATATATATATATATATCTATATATATAAGGGATGAACTTATCTAACAGTCTCCTATAATCACAATTTTGCTCACTATTTGTTCACAGTAATTTTTTGTAGAAGTTCCTGAGCTTCATCTAAATTTGCGAACATATGAAATTTGCCTTGCACAAGTACACGTAATTTAGACTGTTGAGCTATAGACGCCTGAGCTCCTTGTGCTTTAAACAAATAAAGAAGTTTCACAAATTCCTTTTGGCGGCGAGCTGCAGTGGCAGACATATCGGAAAAAATACGGCAGCTAGGAACTTCTGAAGTTGAAATCTGTCGCATTTGTATAGCCTGGGACAGTACCCACTCCTTAATTCTAAACTCTGCAAACTTGACAAGAATAGTTCTGGGTAATGTCGAGTTCGGGAATGGCTGAGCTGGAATTCTGTGTGCTCTTGTAATAGTTAAGTCACCGGAGAAGCCTGAAAGAACACTGTTTTTAATGAATTACTCCACCCACTGAAGCATTTGTGTCCCCGCGCGGCCTTCTGGCACCCCCACTAGGAGCAGGTTGGAGCGCCGGGAGTGATTCTCCAATTCCTTGATTTTGGTATCTAGACTAAGTTTTTGTTCTTTTGCCACGTCCGCTTGTTGCTGAATCGTCATCATCTGATCCTCAAGCTGGGATATTCTAGACTCAGCCTCCTGCAACCTGCCCGGGAGACTAGCTACAGCTTCTTCAATTTTTGTCAGCCGATGGTGCAGGGCTGCAATCTCATTTGCTTGGGTCGTTTTCATATCGCGAATCTCATCTAAGATGAGATTTAGCATAGATTTTATGTCACATTGGAAACTATCCCCCTTGTCCAAATGCAAGGTCTCAGAAGGTCCCGTACCGGCTGCCTCTACCTCTGTAGGATCTTGATCTTCTACAGTGATGAATTTTTCCAGCAATAGAGTCGAAGGAGGACACTGACCACTCCTTGGATTCTTTTTTTTTGACTGATTTCGCTGGTTAGGTGGTGAGACGGGTAATGGGCTAATCACTATTTGAGTATCCAATGTGCTTTCATTTTGCAATCCTGCCACTGGCTGGGGCTGTGGTGCTTGCTGATGTATTAGCTCTGTTACTGGATCTTGAAATAATTAATCATGAAGAGTCAGTGCGGGCACGAGAGGTATGAGAGGTATTTTAGTTTTTGAAAAAAGGGGATATTTTTTTGTTGTCATTAAATTGATATTAGTCATTTCATCCCTTGCAGAATCTTGCTTTTGACCTAACTCTACCTCGGCCACCTGATCGTCTGCCTGATTAGTAGCCCCTGTAAAGGAGGGAGGGCTTCCCTGCACCAGGTCTACTCCAACAACTGTGGCATTTTCTTTTATTTTGCATGTACTCGTAGTTTCATCTGATACCAAAGGGATATCCTTATTGATGCCACTCTCAGGCTCGCCCATCTCATCCTCAGAGCTCGATCTTCTGCCTGAGCCCTGACGTGCTCTCAGTAGACGTTCCGCCCTTAATGTTGTAAGAGTTGTTTTACTTTGGGTGGACCGGGTCTTTGCTTTTTGTCCACCATTTATTTCTGCATGATTTGACCCAGTGGGGAGCTTCCAATGTTTCCTCATATTGAGGCCCCTTCCTTGGAAAAAACAGGGATAAAACAGGCTTGGCAGCTTCCTCTGTTTGTTAATTAAACACAATTTCAGAGCTTCTTGTTCTGTTCACTCTTTAGTCACAGTCTGATCAATAGAGAGGTTTGCCAAATAGTGGCCATTTCCGGATGTAATACACTAATTCCCGGTTATATTGTAATACAGTGCACTGAACCTGCTATTTTTGTTCCACTGCCAAAAAAAAAAAAAAAAAAGGACTCGAAATGCTGTCACCCCTCTCCTTATTCAAATTTCACTCTCCGGTCTTATCTCAGAGCTTTTCTTACATCTCTCAGTACCCTCTCAGCGCCCCCGAGTACCTTTATCCCTTGGGAAGCCTCACAGCTTCACAGCCCAGCCACCTCACCGCCTCGCGCTTCACTCCTCCGATTCCAGCCATGTATTCTCACAGAATTCGTCGTTGAAAATGCTCCTGCAGGATCGCGCGTTAATCGCTATAATCTCTCCATCTCAGGGCTCAGAAAAGAATCACGGAGCTGAACGAAGCTCTGCACACTGCCGCCATTCCTCGCAGCACGCCAACGCCGGCACTGAGTCGCTCCTGAGGGCGGGGCCTGGGTCACTATGGCTACGGAGGTGTGGGAGTCTCCATAGTCCGCCCAGCAGCCAAAAAGAGAAGTATTCGAAATGAAAAAAAAGCCTCCCCCCCCCACTCTCTTTTTTATTACTCCTATTCCCTCTCTGTCTGTCTGTCTAACTCCTCCTCACTTACCGAAAACCATGACTCCAGAAATGGTTCTCACCCTCTCTATCTTCCTGTCGTTCATTTATTCGCCTGTGAAATGGATGCAAAAAAGAAAACTTTTGCTGGAAATGCCGTTTGTACATTTTTCTATTCCAAAGTGCAGCCTCAGAAATAAAAGGTTCCTAATATGAAAAATCAATTAAAAAAAAACAAGACGGAGTGTTCTTAAAGTGGCCAGATTGGTTTTATTCAAACCCCAAAAACATTAGCGTCACTTTACTGAGTTTGCCAGTGAAGCGCTGTTTTCCCCTGGTGGGGAAGTGCGCCAAACCTGGAGGTACTGCAATACCTGGTTGATATATGGATATATAAGAGGATTGCAAAAGGAATGAATTATGTAGAAAAATACGTCATAATAGATCAGTCTTTTAAATCAGATGCCCTTCTATGCCCTTGTATCTCCCTATTCTCTCTCCCCCTTCTTTATTTGTCTTCATCTTCTCTTAATGCTTCTGTCTATGTCGGGTATCATTGTATTCAGATCATTGTGTTGAACGTCAACTATGTGAGGAAGTTGAACAGTGAAAACAGAAACTCCAATAGTGTCCTTTTCTCTTAGATTCTTTTGCATATTTATCTATTAATTTTTGCTGTATTTAAGCCTCATTGTTGGGTTGTGGGCTCTGGTGTTATAATCAGTCCATTAAAGATAGGCACTTAGCCTTATAAAGTTTGGACATTATGGTGCCGATTCCGATCCTGGAAAAACCGGATACGAACCGTCGGTCGGAGGGTTTTCTCCGTCCGACTCGTACCCGGTAAAATAACACTACAAACTTGCAAGTAAGATTCGTACGGAAACACCATTTCCGTACGAGTCGGAAAAAACGCCGACCGACTGTAAAAACACATACCAATGTGATCCGGGACAGCGCCGACGTGACGTCGGGACGCATGCAGGCTGCATTTCACGAACCAGGAAGTACGAATTGTACCAACACCAGTCCGGACGGCAATATTTTTACGGCACCCAAAAAGTGCCGGAAAAGCGAAGTACGGCGCGATGCGAGCGGAATTGGGGGCCCGGTACGCGCCGAACCCCCCCCAGACCCCGTGGATGTACGTGCCGTACCCCCACCCGTATATGTACGAGATGTACCCCCACCCGTGTATGTACAAGACGTACCCCCACCCGTGTATGTACGAGTCGTACCCCCACCCGTGTACCCCCACCCGTGTATGTACGAGACGTACCCCCACCCGTGTATGTACGAGACATACCCCCACCCGTGTATGTACGACATGTACCCCCACCCGTGTATGTACGAGTCGTACCCTCACCCATGTACCTCCACCCGTGTATGTATGAGTCGTACCCCCACCCGTGTACCCCCACCCGTGTATGTATGAGACATACCCCCACCCATGTATGTACGAGTCGTACCCCCACCCGTGTATGTACAAGACATACCCCCACCCATGTACCCCCACCCGTTTATGTACGAGACATACCCCCACCCGTGTATGTACGAGTCGTACCCCCACCTGTGTATGTACGAGTCGTACCCCCACCCGTGTACCCCCACCCGTGTATGTACAAGACGTACCCCCACCCGTGTATGTACTGTGCGGACCTCCAGCGCATATATCCATAGCGCTGGGGGTCCGCACCATACATACACGGGTGGGGGTACGTCTCGTACATACACGGGTGGGGGTACGACTCGTACATACACGGGTGGGGGTACGTCTCGTACATACACGCGTGGGGGTACGACTCGTACATACACGGGTGGGGGTACGTCTCGTACATACACGGGTGGGGGTACGTCTCGTACATACACGGGTGGGGGTATGTCTCGTACATACACGGGTGGGGGTACGTCTCGTACATACACGGGTGGGGGTACATCTCATACATACACGGGTGGGGGTACGTCTCGTACATACACGGGTGGGGGTAAGTCTCGTACATACACGGGTGGGGGTACGTCTCGTACATACACGGGTGGGGGTACGTCTCGTACATACACTGGTGGGGGTACGACTTGTACATACACTACACAGGTGGGGGTACATCTCGTACGTATGCGGGCACATGTCTCCATGGTTGGTATTGAAGTTTGCTACGGACGGTCTTTTTTCCATACGGGTGTACATTCGGACGGACGGGACAGATCGTACTTGCGCGCCCGGACTTCATTTTTCCGATTCGTACGGACACTTTTTCTGACCCGAGGACGTGTGGGGGAATTTTCCCAATGCGATTCGTATGGACTTTTTCCCATACGAAACATACTTGCCAGTTTGTACGGTACTTGTACGATTCGTACGGAAAAAAATCCGGATACGATTCGTACGGGGAAAATTTTTCCAGGATCGGAATCGGCACCTTAGTCCTCTACGAGTCTAATGGTTTGTTATAGTCCTATGACAAGGAATGCCAGGTCATCGGCCGTACTAATTTGCGTTACTAAAAGCGTAGAGGTATACATGTACCATATGCAATAAACGCATTGCTCATTAAAGGTAATGGACTGAGTGAGCATCGGAACAAACACCCCTAGAGAGGCACTATACCGCAAACAGAGAGTTATCAAAGTTGAATTTGAAGACTTGTCATATGTAAATATTAAACTTTTTGGTTCAATCAAAATAATTTATAAAACTACCATACCCACAATGCCTCATGACAGGCTACAAGTGGGCATGAGTATAAATTATAGAAACAAACAATGGGTTGTCATTTGAGATGTCATCAGTGATGTCATGAGTGATGTCACTGACCATGTCATGAGTGATGTAATATGTGACGTCATAAGCAGTGCATTGCGGGCGCGCGAGTTATAGTTAGCTGAACTAACTATAACGGGGGAATTTCAATAGTTTTGTACAAGTGAAAAGTCCAGCTAACTATAACACCCCTGAAACCTATGGTTTTTTCAGTGAATTTCTGAGGTTTCTTAAATGCTAATCCCTAACTATAACGTGCCTGAAACCTATGGTTTTTTCTGTGAATTTCAAAAGTATTTTAAATGCTAATTTCTAACTATGCCTACAGAGATAGGACATGTGAAGAAAGAAGAAAAAATGCACAGAAAGAAAAAAAGAAGTGCAGAAAGAAGCAACAGAAGTCCTCAAAGACGAAGAAAAGTGCAGGAAGAAGGATAACGTGCAGAAAGAACAAAAAGAAGAGCAGAAAGAATCCTTGTTGCAAAATCATCCTGTACCCTCAACTTTTTCAGACGGATACTGGTGGTAACTGAGTCTAACTAACCAGTCCTAGAGCCTGTGCTATGTTAAAAGACACTTAGAATACAGTGAAAACACCTACATACATTAGGGAACATTATGCGTTGGGGTCCCCCTGTGATTAGCATGACCTCCTCTGTAGGCCCCTAGTATATAATAGGGCAGGGGGATTAAAACTACCTCTTAAAACAGGCCACTGGGCGTTTTTGCACACGTTGACTCAGGCCCCGTCCCCTCCCTTCACCACTGTGTAAACACGCCGTGTGTCCGTTTTTAGTTGGGAGATTAAGTTCATTTGAATCCTGAGGGTCCCTAGGGTCCAACTAGCCCACTAGGTACCTCCAGTAAGTGCCACAGAGCTGCGTTGCAGAGAGGTGTAAAAAGTGGCACAGCCTGGACCACCTCTCTGCAATGCAGCTCAGTGGCGCTTACTGGAAGCACTTGGTGGGCTAGTTAGCCCCCAGGGGCCCTCAGTATTGAAGGAAAATTATATCCCCAATTTAAAATGTGCCATAGTGCGTGTGTGCACACGTCACCTCAGGCCCCGTCCCCTCCCTTCACCACTGTGTAAACGCGCCCTGTGGCTGTTCTAAGTTGCAGAGAGGTGTAAAAAGGGGCTTGGCCTCAGAACACCTGTCTGCAGCGCAGCTCCCTGGCACATACTGGAGATGCCTGTTGGGCTAGTTGGCCCTCAGGGACCCTCAGTATTGAAGAGGAATTATTTCCCCAACTTACAACTCGCCAGGGGGCGCGTTTGCAGAGTGCTGCAAGGAGGGGGTGTGGCCTCCGGCACGATGCCAGTCTTATATTTATTTTAATTGTTTAAGAAGGGGGGGGCTGTGTGGTTCTCTCTGGAAAGGGGACGAACATCACTTGAGAGTCACAGCGCGCTCCTGGCAGAGCCCAATGCTGTGTTACACTCACCATTGCCTGCCGAGCGCCACACACCTCTGTGTTGTATTCCACCAGCTAGTGCATATGCTATGACACTCTCTAGCCCATGTGCACTGTAACACCACCCCGTGAATATGTCATGCCACACTTGTCCTCGCACGGGTTATATTGCCCCATCTAACGTGCCTTCCTCGATGCCTATGTTATAACGCACAGTGCTATGCCATACATATTACAATCTGGGATCCATATCTTTGTCACAGTGCATATGCAACGTTACACTCCCCAGCACATATTTTATATTACAACTTTAGAGACTAGTTAGGTTACACAACACTGCCCTGTGCATATTACACTCCAAGGCGCACATCACATAGCACGCGCTAGTGCCTGTGCTATCTCGCGCTCTCCAATGAATCTGTCACTGCGCACAATTTATTGCATATTATATTTCACGCCCGGTTCATCTTATATCACACTTTTTGGTGCATAGTTTATACCATACACTATATCTAGTTTTCATTTTCAATCGTGCTCTCAGGACTATGTTCTATATAACACTGTGTTCACCTACCCTTTTCACGGGCATTACATTTTGCGATAGGGGGTGGAGGGTCAGGGGGTGTTTCTGCCAAGTGAGCCCGGAGTCACAGTCACAAACGTCCTCTTCTTCCTGAATAAAAGTGAGATTATGCTGCATACTTGTTCATATTTTAAGTAGTTCGCACAGACACACGTTTTAAAAACAATAAAGTTCCTAATACCCGCCTTCTCTGAACAGTTAGCTTGCTGCCCCATCCCCCTCCTCCCTATCCTCTGTTGTGTGAATCCATGGACTAGCCTCCTCCCTCCTGCCATGCATGGTCTGATGTGCTGCCACTTCCCTCAATTTAGTATGATGTACCAGTCCCCTCCTCCTGCCCTCCATTGCCCAATTCTATGCCCCATCATTGACCTCCTGCTTAAACTCTGTGCTTAGCTTGCTGCCCCTATTCTCCTCCCCCCTGCCCTCCGATGTCTTTGTGCATGCCCCTGCACCCTTCTGCCCTCCCTGGTCTGTTGTGCTGCAACTGCTCCTCCTGCCTGCCCCGTGCGGTCTGTTGTGAGGCCCCTTCCCCTGAACTTTCTTGTCTGTGCACAGGTCCTGACCCTCCCTTCTATCCTCCATCGTCCTTTGTGCATGCCCCTGCACCCTCCTTCTTGCCCATCATAGCCGTTGTACTGCCACTAACCCTCCCACTTGCCATGCATGATCTTCTGTGCTTCCATGGCCCCTCCCACCTTCCCTGCGTGGTCAGTTAGCTGCCCCTGACCCCCTCCCACCTTCTCTCCATGGTCTGTGTGTATGCCATCACAGTCTCACTGTTGCTCTTCATGGTGTGTCTTGCTTCTAGTGCCCATCCTGCCTGACCTCCATGGCTATCTTGCTGCTCCTGCCCTGCCCCTTTGCCCCCAGCCCTCTGTTTACATGTGCAGACCCCTACTCTCTCCCTCCTGGCTTGTCTGTTCCATTGTAATGCCCCTGATCCGTCCCTCCTGCCCTTTATGGTCTGTTATGCTGCAGCTTTCTCTCCTGTCTGTCCATTATGGTCAGCTAGCTACCATTGCCTCTTGCCCCTCTGTTCTCTGTTGTACATGTGCATGGGTCGACTCCTGAGGCGGAAGCCGGGAGAAAGATCATTTGCATTTTTAAAACTTGTGTGTCACTGAATAACTTGTTTATTTTAAAATTACTGTCACTGATTACTTGTGTGTCCAAACCACTTACCGGACAGAACTGCCGTGCACTCAGCGGAGCCAGCGCTGATGTCACACGCGTTCTCCCCCTCGCGACCTCCCGCCACGCTCTCGCAAAGACTAAGGGTCGACTCCTGAGGCGGAAGCCGGGAGAAAGATCATTTGCATTTTTAAAACTTGTGTGTCAGTGAATAACTTGTTTATTTTAAAATTACTGTCACTGATTACTTGTGTGTCCAAACCACTTACCGGACAGAACTGCCGTGCACTCAGCGGAGCCAGCGCTGACGTCACACGCGTTCTCCCCCTCGCGACCTCCCGCCACGAGCGGAGGCCACGCCCCTTTCTCAGGCCACGCCCCCAACAAACAAACACTCGCGCACATAAAAGCGCCGTGATTAGAGCTCTCGCAAAGACTAAGGGTCGACTCCTGAGGCGGAAGCCGGGAGAAAGATCATTTGCATTTTTAAAACTTGTGTGTCACTGAATAACTTCTTTATTTTAAAATTACTGTCACTGATTACTTGTGTGTCCAAACCACTTACCGGACAGAACTGCCGTGCACTCAGCGGAGCCAGCGCTGACGTCACACACGTTCTCCCCCTCGCGACCTCCCGTCACGAGCGGAGTCCACGCCCCTCTCTCAGCTCACGCCCCCAACAAACAAACACTCGCGCACATAAAAGCGCCGTGATTTGAGCTCTCGCAAAGACTAAGGGTCGACTCCTGAGGCGGAAGCCGGGAGAAAGATCATTTGCATTTTTAAAACTTGTGTGTCACTGAATAACTTGTTTATTTTAAAATTACTGTCACTGATTACTTGTGTGTCCAAACCACTTACCGGACAGAACTGCCGTGCACTCAGCGGAGCCAGCGCTGACGTCACACGCGTTCTCCCCCTCGCGACCTCCCGCCACGAGCGGAGGCCACGCCCCTTTTTCAGGCCACGCCCTCTATCCCACAACTCCAGGGCACTATAAAGTATGTGCAACCCCCGGTCGCGCAGCGGGCGCGACGATTGCGCGCCGAAGGCGCGCTTAAGGCAAGCCCGTCTGCGCCCGTCCGCGACCGGACGGGACTAGGGGCTATACCCCCTACAGGTTCCAGCCCAGCCATGGCTGATACCATTCGCTATAACCGCAACGAACTGCTAGCTCTTAACAAAACAACCATAGCGGTCAAACCGCTCCCATGCATTCAAACTGGCCCTGGTCTATCCTATGGACCTATCTCATGCCGCTCATGCCGATGGGCTAGCATGGGCCAACTCCCAACGGATCATCACACACTCTCCACCAGTTACCAGCGGGAACTAAAATGCCTATATTTCAATGCCAGATCTCTACCCAAACATGCTTTAGACATCTGGGACATATTAACATCTAAGAGCCCGGATCTGGTTTTTGTCACTGAAACATGGCTAACCGACGCCAGTGCTCCAGACCTGGCCAATGCCCTCCCCCCTGAATATAAAATAATCACACAAAACAGACAAGGCAAAAAGAAAGGAGGTGGAGTCGCCGTGATTTTCAGGGACCACCTAACATGTCTCACGGATACAATTACTGTCTATCCCGAACATGAGCTACTATCATTTAAAATTCTCACAGAGAATTTTATCATATTAGCAGGTGCAGTCGTCTATAATCCGCCAGGACAACAAACCAGCGTTAACACCAAACTACTGAACCAGCTGCTCCCATCGTGCTTGAAACACAAAAATTACATGGTCATTGGGGACTTCAACGTCCATTACGAAAACACCGATGCCCCTGGATCAACACAGCTAAAGTACGACATGGAAATCCTGCAACTTAAACAGCTGGTCGAGGGCCCTACGCACATAGCAGGGCATACCCTGGATCTCCTTTTTACTAACATTGAGTCGACCTGCATTAAAGAAATCCTCCCCCTGTCCTGGTCCGATCACTCCATGCTTTCATTCTCTTTTAAACTCCCCGGTAAACCCGCAAAGACTAGACTTACCCCCATCACCACCAACAGAGCCTGGAGACTGATCAACGACTCCAACTTCCAAAATCACTTCCGTGAAATAGAAGTCTCCCTACCAGACGATTCACCTATTTGTAACAACGTCGTTTTGCTAGAAACCGGCATCCGCCAAACGCTGGACAAACTAGCACCTCCGCGGGAAATAAGGACAAAAACATCCACCAATGAAAAATGGTACACCCCCATCCTCAAAAGCCTTAAAAGGGAATGTCAAAAAATAGAACACCAATGGAGACAAACTAAAGACTCCGAAACCAGAGCTAACTACATCACTAAGCGGAGACAATACATCTCTGCCATTCGAGATGCAAAAAAAGCATTCTTCACACAACGAATTTACGATAATCACAACTCCGCTAAAGAGCTGTTCAAAATCGTAAAAGAGCTTAGCAATCCATTCAGTACCTCACAAACCCTCACCCCCTCAACTGAGGCATGCGAACGGATTAGCACCTTCTTTTCTGAAAAGATCAACAAAATGTATTCTACCTTTACCTCCTCCCATATCATTACCCCATCCGACAGCCCTGACGAAAACTCGCCTACATCCGACAAAGATAACGTCTATCTAGACGCAGGCAACTCCCCATGCCTAACCAACTTCCAACCACTCTCCGAAGAGGAGGTGTTAGCGGTTCTCAAAACAATTAAATCCGGTTCTCCTGCAGACCCCTGCCCACATTTTGTATTTTCAGAAATCGTACCAACACTCTGCCCCCTCATCACCAAACTTTTTAATCAGTCCCTCACCTCTGCGTCCTTTCCAGAATCATGGAAACACGCATCTGTAACCCCCCTCTTGAAGAAAGCCGGATCCGACATCCTTAACCCAGAGAACTACAGGCCAATTTCCCAGCTCCCCTACCTCTCCAAGGCTTTGGAGAAAATGGTCAACTCACAACTGTCCAAATACTTGGAGGACAACTCACTCCTGGACCCCACCCAAACTGGCTTTAGAGCAAACAACAGCACCGAAGCAACGTTGCTGGCAGTGTCGGACAGTGTCAGATGCATCACAGACCAAGGAGGATCTGTGGCTCTGATACTGCTAGACCTGTCAGCGGCGTTTGACACGGTATCGCACGAATGCCTACTAAAAACCCTCCAGAGTAAAGGAATACAAGCCACAGCGTTAAAATGGATCAAATCTTTTTTAAGTAACCGCACCCAAGCAGTGCATATGGGTCAATTCCATTCACAACCCCGTCCCATTGGCTGTGGGGTCCCACAAGGGTCCTCACTAAGCCCCACTCTCGTTAATGTCTATGTCTCATCTCTAGCCGACATTGGAAGAAAGTGGGGCATCGGCATATGTTCATATGCCGACGACACACAGCTGATAGTGACTATGGACGAAGGGTTGGAAACAACTAAGAAAAAACTACATAGTTGTCTCTCCGAAATGGCAGAATGGATGAGCAACCATTGCCTTAAACTCAATGCCGGAAAATCTGAAATATTACTGTTCGGAGGAGCCAAACTATCATGGAACGATACGTGGTGGCCATCGTCACTGGGAACAGCCCCCACCCCAAAACAGTACGCCAGAAACCTTGGCATCATGATGGACGACGCACTGTCCATGAAAGACCACGTACGCATACTCTGGGGCAAAGGCTTTGCAATCTTGAAACTCCTGGCCAAAATCTTCTCTTGGATCCCATTGGACTGCCGGCGCACAATCACCCAGGCCCTTCTGGTCAGCCGCCTGGATTATGGCAATGCCTTATTCGAAGGGATGAATGAGCAACTGTTCTCCCGCCTACAGGTCTTACAAAACCAGGCAGCCAAATTGGTATGCAACAAAGGCAAACGAGATTCGGCATCCGCATGCCTAAGAAAACTCCACTGGCTACCAATGCGTCAACGAGCCACCTTCAAAATACTTTGTCACACGCATAAAGCCCTCCACAAAACAGGCCCTACAATCCTGCAAGGTAAAATCGAATTCTATATTCCAAACAGGAACCTAAGGTCCAATAACTCAGCCCTGGCAAAACCTAAGCGCATTTTCAGGGCAAGGACAGGTGGACGAGCCTTTTCACATCTGGCGGCCAAAAGATGGAACGAGCTACCCATGGATCTTAGACACACTACAAACCTTCTACAGTTCCGGCAAAAACTAAAAACCCACCTCTTTCCAAAAAACTAACTCCCTCTGCATAAATCTCAATAGTCCCCCTTTTTCTTATAGCGCCGTGATATCCTATGGGATGAGTGTCGTGCTTTATAAATACCAGAAATAAATAAATAAATGGTCCTGACCCTCCCTCTTGCTTTCTATGGATTGTTGTGCTGCACTCCCGTCCCGCATGCCCTGTGTGGTGTATTGTGCTGCTGCAAACCCTGATGCCTGCCCTGCAGGGTCAGTTTGGTGCACCTCTCCATGTCCCTCCTGTCCTCTGTTATCCAAGTCCATGTCCCTACCCCATTTCCTTCCATGATCCAATGTACCATACTTGTGAACATTTTGAACTTGGTAAGAGGGAGATTTTGAAAAAAACACTGGGGTATTGATTTTCCCCTTTGAGTTACATTGAAAAAGAGGAGATTGTAGACAGGAGACAGATCAAATAAAGCCAATTTGAGCTTAAAAACATTGGACGTTTCCTGGCTGAATCGGGTCTGTTGGCATGTATGGTTGTACTACCATTGCCTCTTCCTTCTGCCCACAATGGTCTATTACATTGCCACAGCCTCTCTTGCAAGTCCTGTATTGTTGGTTTGTTGCCCCTGCCCCCCTTTCCACTGCCCTCCATAGTCTGTTGTGCTGCCACGGCCCTTCCTGCCTGCTCAGTGTGGTTAAATTCTTGCCTTTGCACCCTCCTACCTGCCTTCAATTTTCAGAGTCCGTGCCCCTGGCCTCTGCCTCTCAACAGTATCCTAATGAACAACTAGATTGCTAACATTCTATATTTATTACAAAAGTGTGGAACGCCTGACGTCATCTTGATGTAATCAAAACTGTAATACCTAGAGCATTTCCTTTAGAAATTACATATATGAGAGGGTCTTATTGGCATCAAAATTATGGTTAGTGCTCTAAAAGACTAAAATAAGGACATATTTTCTGAGTTTTCAAATAGCGACAAAGCACTTTTAAATTATTTGTTATCTTTATGTGTTTTTTATCCAGTTGACCACTTGATTAAATGTTGCGCTTAGGGGAGAGGATGTGGTGTTACTTCCAGAACTGCAGACTTTGCAACTGGGGAACCAGGTTGGAGTTTCTGTTTCAGCTCGACATTCTGTGATTCTGGTCAAATCACTTAGTCTCCCCATGTCTACAACCAAAATGAATTTGTTCTTGTGTGATGTAACCAATGCTCATGTAAAGCACTCCAATACCTGACAAGTCTGCACTATATAACACTGCAAAAACACAAAATAAGAAGTGTTTTGCACACTTCTGTCATTGGGCTATATTTGGGCTACATCTGGGTGATTTTGGGCTACATTTGGGCTCTTTTGTCTCCGGTGACCATCTTGGGAGATTTATTTGTTATGAAGTTTCCTAATTTCCTCATGTACTGCAGTCTCCTCAGTAGGAAATGCTTTCAGTTTTTTACTTTGATTCCATCATGAAGGTATTCAGATATGTCACACATTTCCCATAAATTCTGAAAGTTAGCACTCTAGTTGCTCATTAGATCACTGTAGTAAAACTACTGTTCACCATGGAAGTCTGCTACTGGTATTAAAAGTGCATGTTTCAGTCTGCATGTCAGAATTTTTTAATGAAATAGAAGAGGATTTGAGAAGTCACTCAAAATGTGCCCTCATTTTCTTTCTTCAGCATTAATCATAATTTCTATGGCAAAATGAACCCCCTCATTGTGTTCCTTTTTAAATTAAATGTTTTAAGTGTTACCAGTTTATTCCAATCAAGATGGCTTCAGGTGTGCCATACTTTTGTCATAATGAAGACAGTAAGCGCTCTAGTTGTTTTTAAGAACACTCTGGGACCTTCTGTCATTGGGCTATACTTGGGCTACATCTGGGTGATATTTGGGCTACATTTGGGCTCTTTTGTCTCTGGTGGCCATCTTGGGAGACTTATTTGTTATGAAGTTTCCTAATTTCCTCATTTACTGCAGTCTCCTCAGTAGGAAATACTTTCAGCTTTTTACTTTGATTCCATCAAGAAGGCATTCAGATGTGTCACACATTTGCCATAAATTCAGAATGTTAGCACTCTTTTTGCTCATTAGATCACTGTAGTAAAGCTACTGCTCACCAGGGAAAACTGCTGCTGGTATTGAAAGTGCATGTTTCAGTCTGCATGTCAGAATTTTTTAATTAAATAAAAGAGGATTTCAGAAGTCAAAATGTGCCCTAGTTTTTCTTTCTGCAGCACTAATCATACTTGTTATGGAAAAATAAACCCCCTCATTTTGTTCCTTTTTAAATTAAATGTTTTAAGAGTTACCACATTAATCCAAGCATGGTGGCTTCAGGTGTGCCATACGTTTATCATAAGTAGGACTGTTAGCGCTCTAGTTGTTCTTTGGAAAACTCTGGGAAGCTGCAGTAGAACACAAAGGAATTAACTGACAGTCTCTGCCCTTGTTGGATGTACATGTTTTACTGAGAATGTCAGACTTCATTCTCACATGACTGAGAAAGATAATGTGAATTTACAGAAAATAAGCTCTCAGTTTAGCTTATAGATCACCATCCAAACCTCTGTGGGAAAAGCATGAGAAAATATTTTTCTCTCAATCATGATATCCCAGCAGAAGGCTTTTTCACATGGTGAAATCACCTTAGAACATACCACAATTCCTAAAATGAGTATGGTACCATCAACAGATGATTTATAATGTAACTAAAGTCTTAAAACCTTCTATTAACTGCAATGCTTTTTAATGAGGTGCTATCAGGTATATTGGTCCCAAGATGGCTGCCAACACTTCTTGGATGAAGTGCTGACAGCCAATCAGATCTCAGGATGAGATGTGTGGTTAGGCTCCGCCCACATATATATATGATTTTACTTTTGATTTTCTCAGGAACTACTGAACAGATTGACACCAGACCTGCAAAAGGCACTTCCCTGAGCTGAGGACTACCTCTCTGCCAAATTTCAAGTAATTCTGTTCAGCCGTTCGGGCTGTACCTTGGACTAAAGGTCCCTATGGAAAATTGCATGGGGAAAACGCGTTTTGGGACCCCCCTTTTTTCTCAGCCCCCGCTTGACGAATCCCCCCGAGACTTGCAGGGTAGGAGCGGAGTGGAGCGCCCCACCTATTTTGAAAATTTCGCGAGGATTCGTCAACCGGCGCCAAAGTTATTCCAAATAGAATGTTGCGGATTTCCTATGGAAACACTGTCCTAACTATAACTATCCACTGGCGACCGACAGTAGATAATATATATATATATATATATATAGCAGAGGGAGGTCCAAGACGGGTCTGGCAGTGACGTTCTGGATGGTCTGAAGACAGTGGTGGTTGGGGATTCCGGCATACAGTGCGTTCCTGTACTCAAGTCTGCTGGTGATTAGGGCTTGAGTGACGGATGTGTAGCAAGTGGAAGTAGGAGGAGTGTACTGTGTTCACATGTGAGCCCATATTGAGTTCATCTAGTATGATCCCCAGGTTGCGTGCGCTGTTGGAGTTAGACCAGTAGCGGCTGGCTCAGGAAAGCGCGGTAGGGCAGGGCTGGGTGGGAGGGGGTAAGCCGTCAGGCAATGGAATGAGTATAATTAAATAAATAATACCTATTTCGTCGTCAGTCGGCTTCTCCCCAGCCGCGATCTGGCCCGCCGCATCGCGCTTACCTGAGCCGGCCGCTGCTGAGTGGAGTTCTTGTTACCGAAGTTCAACACTTATTTCCTATCCGTGATGAGTTTCAGGCACTTGGTTCTCATCCGCTCATGGATCATGCATTCGATGAAGTTGGATCTGGTCGTGGAGACCTTGTCTGATATGAAAGAGATGAGCTGGGCGTCATCGTCATAGGTGATGATGGAGATGCCGTGGGATTGGATCAGCGAGTGGTGTCAAGTAAATGTTGAACAGGGTGTGGCGAAAGGATGATCCTTGAGGGACTCTGCAGCTCAGGCCCTTGGGCCTCTGATGTGTGGGGGGGTTGGGAAGTCTGACTCGCTGTATTCTCCTTTTGAGGAAGGAGCATAACCATTTGAGGGCTGGGCCTTAAGATGTTTGTATCGTGTAATCTTTTGATGAGGCTGGAGTGAATGCTGCAGAGAGGTCCAGCAGTATGAGGGCAGTTTTCTGCTCGATCAAGAAAGCGGCAGATCTCATCTGTGGTGGCGATAAGTGCTGTCTCCACACTGTGATGGCTACAAAATTCGGATTGGGAGTGGTCGAGAACATTGAAGAGCTCCAGGTGGTTGATGAGTTGCTGGTTGATAGCATTCTCTTTCACCTTTGCTGAGTAAGGTAGTAAGGAGATGGGTTGGAAGTTGCTTAGTTAATTGGGGCCAGACAATTTTTTTAAAGTAGGACTGTGACTGCAGCATATTTCCACTGTTCTGGGAAGGTTGAGGATTCTATGTTTATGATGTGGGTGAGGAATTTGCTGATCACGAGTCCTGCTAGGTTGTAGATATGGTGTGGACATGGGACCCAGGAGTGCACAGTCTTCATGCTTGAGGTGGTTTCTTCCTGGGTGAGTGTTCTCCAGTTGCTTAGGTGTCTATCAGAGTGGTAAGCGTGCAGTTTGCTGATGATGTCTTCAGGGTTTGGTCGGGTTTGATCAGTCGAGCAGTGGCTATGGAGACTCCCGCCTCTCCGTAGCTCAGGTGTGCGAGACCCCGCCCCCCACTGGGAAAGACCGTTGCAGAGATGAACCGGTAATGGCGGAGATCTGAGAATGCCCAAAAAAGCAGCAGCAGCAGGATAACTGATCTGAGAATGCTCGTTAGTTTCTGCGAGGCCAGTCAGCCTCTTGCGCTTGCTTCCAGGAGTGATCTGGAGTGTGGCAGAGAGAGGTAAAGAGCACTTTAGTTCAAGGAGAAACCCGGCAAGGAATTCACGCTGCTTCCGACTGATCGGCGAGATCAGAGCCGACTGGATACAGATGGCCTTTATGCGCTGAACAGCGCCCTGCTCAGCCAGGTATCGGGGGGAAAGCAGGTAGGAAAAAGGAAAGGAGGAATAACTTAAGAGACTCCAGCGTATTTCTTGCTGATTTGGGACATTTTAAAAATGTGCTCTTAAATGTGTCACCCTGTCTGCCTGAAGCTCTGAATATAATGCTGTGAGAGGCTTTGGGAGGCTAGAGGAAACAGCTGAACCATAAAAGGTCATAAATAGAGCTATATTAGTCCCTGCCTGGTGTTTTTTTTGTTTTGTTTTTAAGGTGACCATACAGTATCTGCGCACCCATAGCATTATCGAGCGACAGCAGTAGGGTGGCGCTTTGAACTTTTTTTTTTCTTCCATTTCCCTGGGATAGCTGACGTTGCCATTGGTGTACGGGTGAGCAGCTGGGGGAAAGTTAAAAAGTTAAAAGCAGGATGGGAAGACATCTAAGACAAGTAAATGCGGTGGCAGCTGCGAAAGGATTGAAAGAGAAGAAACTTAAAACACAGGCTAAAGGGATATTAGCCCCGGCGAAAGCCTCAAGTGCCTTGAATCGCTCCAGATCAATATCAATCTCAAGCTTAGAGAGCTCCACGGAAATGCTGATGGAGCCACAAGGAGCACAAAGGGAGGGGGACGTGAGCCTAGGAACCAATGGATTACATGATGGAGTTCTAGAGGGACCTAGCGAATCTTCCATACCAGCTAGTAAAGACTTTCCACTTTTCACTAAAAAGAGCTCTCAACTTCTAAAGTCCCCTGTAATTCCATCCCCTTCACTGGCAGCGGCAATTTCTCCTGCTACACCAGATGAGGCTGCAACAATTGATTCCCTTATAAGGCTACATATTTCTCCACCCGCAGAGGTTTCGCCTCCAGCCCCGATACCGTCTGCCACAGTCGCTCAAGGAAAAGAGAATACACCATCCCTCCCAGCAAACAAGCTTGCCGGGGCAGATTTGCCACTTCAATTTTTCGCGGCAATAAATAGCCCAGAACAACATCAAGAGAGCTCACAGTGAATACAGGATCACCGAGGTCTATTCCAGGAGAAAGGCCGGGTACCTCCAAACCAGTCGAGCAAGAATGGGCGCAAAAACCCACAAGAGAAACCACAAGAAAATCTGGATTTGCCATCCCCGATGGTAGACCCACAGCAGATGGAAATGAAAGACTTGCTTAATCTGATATTGGAGGAGATCAGGGAAATGAAAAAGTCCCAGACACACGAGATAGCTGCTCTCCATCTTAGACTCGAAAAAATCGAGGAATCAATCTCTGGCACTCCTGCGAGGCTTGAAGAGGCGGAATCAAGAATAGCTCAATTGGAAGATCAGATGAGCTCTACCATACAGAAGTTCAATGAGGTGACAGCAGAAAAGACCGCCCTAGAGTCTAAAGTAGAGGAGTTGGAAAATTACTCACACCGTTCAAATCTGCGCATCGTGGGAGTCCCCGAAGGGAAAGATGGTACCAACACCCTTCGCTGGGTTGAAACATTTATCAAGCAGAAAGTACTTCCTGACTTTTTGGGGGATCTTACAATAACTAGGGCACATCGGGTTCCGGCACATCCGATTCCAAATTCCAAATACCCTCATACAATTTTAATTAATTTCGCAGATTACAGGATTAAAGAAGATGTGTTAACTAAAGCAATTCAGCAGAAACAATTTGTTATTGATGAGGGCTCCAAATGTCGTTTTCTTTCGGACATGTCACCAACGGCAGCCCGTAGGCGCAAGGAATTTGTCAAGCTCTTGTTTTTATTTAAAGCTCAAGGGGCTCAGGCATCCATTGCGCAACAATCCAAGTTAAGGGTGTTGGCTAAAGGCAAATTTCATATGCGCACACGGGTAGAAGAGGCTCAGGAATTGCTGAGAGATATTTCTACTGTGAGATGAAACAGTTTTGACTGACTCTATGAATATGTATAATGGTATAGCTCTTATCCACAGGTATTTTTCTTGCTTTGGGGGGTGGGGGTGCTCACCTAGGGTGCAGGACCAGGGCACCCCATTAGTGGAAAGGGGGAAATGTGGTTTGTGGGACCAGAAGAGACCACATTTGGGAAGAGGGAAGCGATTGAGGGGGGGTGAAAGCAGTTGTAAAATGAGCAGTAGCAGGGCTTTGATGGCAATAAGGGGCAGGAGTATGCAAAGTTTTGATGTAATTGGTATGGTCTATAGAAATAGGCTTATTAATGATGTGTAAATGTAGTATTCTTTCGCTAAACGTAAATGGAATCTTGAGCAAACAAAAATATGGAGCTCTAATTAGATGGTTGGCTTCCTTTGTACCCCAGGTACATTTTTTACAGGAGACACATTTAAAAACAAATTCTCCTAGAATATTTCTCCCAAGAATGTACTCACATGCCTTTTTTGCTTCTGCAGGATTGGCTAAGCGAGGAGTAGCGATCTATTTTTGCAGGGGTCTCCCATGGGAGTTTGGTCAAATGAAGAGATATCTTCAGGGGAGATGGATATGGGTGGAGGCCAAATTAAATACTAGATATTACATTTCATCAACTACTATGGCCCCATTGTGGATGACACTTCTGCCCTGTGTAAAATTAGTGAATTACTGAGGGGGGTACCCGGGAAATTAATTATGGGGGGGGGTTTAATTTTATTCAGGATTTAAAGAAAGACACTTCGAATAAAAATAAAAAAGATCTCAAACCAAAAACGAAAAAGGTGATTGACGCTTTAAAACAGGAACATATTTTGATGGATCCTTGGCGTGCTGCCAATTCATCCAAATTGGAATTCTCATGCTATTCAAATCAATTTCATACGGCCTCGCAAATTAATTTTTTTTAAATATCAAATTCCCTGGGCTGTACAACCTCTGATATCGATATTAATCCATTTTCCGACCATTCTCTCATTAAACTCCAGTATAGAAATCGGCGTAAATAAGAGGCCAAGATCCAGGTGGCAGATGGATCGGCTCCTTTTGCAGGACCATCAATGGGTGGCTAATACAAAAGATTGGATCGTTGAATTTTTTAAGATTAATATTGATACGGCAGAAATATTCTCTGTTTGGGGGGCATTTAAGGCTGCCCTTCGTGGGCAAATGATAGCACTATCCGCCTCTTTAGTTAAATCAAGGAAAGAGAAAATTCTTAAGCTCCAGCAGGCCGTAGTAGAAGCAACAAAAATCAGTTATGCACCATCTGCAAGTATAGGGGACGCTAAAGCAAAGCTAGATAGGGCCAAATATGAGTTAAAAGAGTTCTTTACTCTGGAAGAGATTGCTATCTCTAAAACCTATCTACAGCGCGTAAATGATTAGAGTCAGATGGTAGGCAAGCTGCTCGCTGGCAGCGTTAAAACCAAACAGGAGGCATCCACCATTACAGAAATTATAGACCCTAAAACTAGTTTGTCTGTAACGGGCAAAAAGGAGATAGCTCAAGTCTTTTTAGATCATTACTCCCATTATATACAACTAGATATAAAGCTGGAGTAACTCAAATTAGTAACTATTATGATGGTAATGAGCTTCCTACCCTTTCAGGGGCTAGGGCGGAACAGCTCCTGCTAGACATCTCTAAAGAAGAGATTATAGATGTTATCAAGTCCACTCCGGGAGCAAGAGCTTGCGGTGCGGACGGCTTTCCAATAGAGTTCTTCAAAACTTTTTCAAGAGAGCTTACCCCGTTTTTGGTAAATCTTTTTAACAACATCACTTCAGGAGGCGATGTTCCTCCTAGTTTTAAGGAATCTATAGTGGTCAGCTTTGTTAAAAAGGGTAAAAACGGGAAAGACATTAACTCATATAGGCCGATTAGTCTCCTCAATGTGGATTTTAAAATACTAATGAAAATCTGGGCACAACGCTTCTACCCTATCGCCCAGGAGCTTATTCACTGTGACCAAACTGGGTTCGTAGCGGGGAGGTACATGTCTACAAACACTCGTTTTTTAATTCAAGCCCTTGATTGCGTGACAAATAATAAAATACCCACCCTCATAACCATGGTCGATGCGGAAAAAGCATTCGACCTGGTAAATTGGGATGCACTTTTTTTTGGTCTAGGTAAATTCGGTTTTCCGGTTCAAGTTCTAAACATGCTAAAAATATCTATCAAGGCGCTCAAGCCCAGGTGATAGTCAATGGAGAGGTAGTAGGGACCGTGGAAATAAACCGCGGTACTAGACAAGGGTGTCCGTTGTCTCCTCTTTTGTTTACTTTTTTCATTGAACCCCTGGCTGTAAGAATTCGTGGTAATTCCCTTATTAGAGCTCCATGCGAAGGTATGCCAAAATTAAAATTATTTGCAGACGACATTATTATGTACCTTCGCCCGGAAAAACAGATCGTTGAAGAAGCCCTTTTAGAATTTAGCAAATTTGAACAAATAGGAGGCTATAAAATAAATCAAAAGAAAACGGAGATGTTATTATTTAACTCAAATGGTGACTGCTTACCCATGATTTTAAGAACTCAGGCCCTAAAAGACGAGCCAATTAGATACTTGGGTATCAGCGTCTCATCTCATGTAGATCAATTATTTAATTTTAATTATATAACTGGGCGAATCAAAATTAAAACTTTATTAGACAAATGGTCCCTCTTGCCTTTGACATTGATTGGCCGTGTAGCACTCCTAAAAATGTCAATCCTTCCATTATTAATATTTCTGTTTGTCAATGTACCCTTAAAAATTGATGCTAAATATTTTAAGGAAATCGATTCTATGTTTAGGGAATTTGTTTGGAACAAGAAGGCGTCCATGGTTAAATTGCCCATTCTACAATTAGAGACAAATCAGGGGGGCTTAGCCCTACCAAATATTCGCACATATTATGAGGCTGCGTTATTAGATCTGACGACATGCCTAGTGGAACCTAATGACCAGATGGACACATATTTTTTTTTTTAAATGATTGTCGAGGCCGGTACACAAATCCCAGTATTCTTAAAAACATCTAAACTACCGAAAAAGTCTCGCTATAAGACAGTTCGTGACTATTCTATCCGACTCCAGTTACTGCTTAAACAGGCAAACGTCTCCGGGTTTGCCTTTTTGAAATTAGATGAATGCAGGGGATTCGGCCTACATATTCATTCAAGCCATGTTAAGAGATGGAAAGATATTGGCTTTGAAAATCTGGGCCAGTTTCTTATTGGTAATACAGTGATTTCTTGGGAAGGAGTACTATGTAGGGCAGGAAACCGAATTAAGCCAGGGTTCTTGGAATATATGCAGATTACAAACTTTATTAAAAAATATATATTCCCGTTAAGCGGGGCTCCAACTCAACTGGCTAATGCTTTATTCAACGTAATATTGAAGGGAGTGGGAAATTGGTATTCCTTACTCATGAAGCACAAGGCACTCCCCTTGGTTGATGAACTGCTGGGGAAAATAACTCGCGAGATGAATTGTTCCCTCTCTCATCAGGAATGGCAGGCTATAGCCCAATTAGGAAGCAAGGCCCTGAGAGCGGCTAATTTTAAAAGGATGGCCTTCTTGTCACGATGGCTGGCCTATTATACTCCTAAAAAACTAAATAAATGTCATCCGGAAGTAGATAATAAATGCTTTCGATGTCTCTCCCAAGGTGAGGGAGATTGGCTTCACATATTTTATACATGCCCGAAGCTTGAGACCTTTTGGAAAGACATTTTTTTGCAATGAGCCAGTCAATTAAAAAAAAGATCAACCCTGAGACAGAAGTGGCTCTCTTTGGACTCTCCAAAGCTAAGTCAGATTTGATAAAAGCTGAAGAGACCTATATATCAATCTGTTCTACAGTAGCACGCTCACTAATCCTGCAAAATTGGAGGTCGGAAGAGATTCCATCTTACCAAAAATGGGTAAACAAAATGGCAAGAATAAGGAGATTTGAGGAAGCATATGCTAAACGGGTTGGTGCAATAAAAAGGTTTGCAGTGGTTTGGAAGTTCTTTGACAATTTGGCTGTATTTTAGGAATTTTAGCACTTTAGCACGTTTGCAATTTAGAAGTTATAATGCCAAGATTTTGTAAATGAAGGGAAAAAGGAAAGGGGGAAAGAAGAGAGGGGGAAAAAAAAGGAAAAAGGGGAAAGCTACTGATGAACCAAATGATTTACTTGTATTCTTGACGATTACTTGGCACTAGTCACTTTAGGGTAGTTTTAGATGTGGAGGGTGTAATTAATTGCTTTCTGGATGTTTATGACCATAGGGTATTCCGGACTCTTTTTTTTTTTGTGTATCTTTGTCTGAAGGATTCCAGGTTTTATTTGTATATATGATATAGGTGTTGGACGTATGTTTAATTGTATATATGATATATGTGCGTTAAATTTGGAAATATGAGTGCTGTTGCTCCTTGACGACCAATGTTTTGTTATTTTGTTTGGTTCTCTGCTCTGCTCAATAAAAAACAAAAAATAATAATACTAAAAAAATAAAAAAAGATGTCTTCAGGGTTTGGTTGCTTTTCAAAGTTATTGTAGATCTTCTCAGTTTTGTTGTTGAAGTAATTTCAAAGCTGTTGCAGAGTGCCTAGCAGGGGGTGATGGAGTTAGTTGAAGCAACTGGAAAGGCAAATTGTTTCATGATGGCAAATATCTTTGTTGTTGTTGGAACTGGCTTTGATACTATCTGTGAGGGCTCGTTTCTTGGTAACTCTCAGGGGGTGGTAGTGCCTAAGGGTGGCCTTATAGGTTGGAGTCAGCATTATAGTTGGTTCACCCCTTCCTTTCCAGCTGTGTGCAGTATCTTTAGGGGTCCACAGTTCTTCCGTGTTCCAAGAGGCCCTGTTGTTGGTTCTACAATTTTATGAGTTTGGATGTGTTGAAGAGCGTCGGCGCAGCTAGAGATCCATTGGTTGAAGTTAGTGATGCCCTCGGTTGGTTGTTGGCGGTGTTGGGCTGGTTTGTTTGGAGAGTGTAGCCCATGTCCGTCATTCTGCTCCAGTTCTGGCTGGGTTGGGTGGTATTGATGGGAGCTTTGGCTTGTGTCGTGGAGATATTGGAATGGATAATGTAGTGGTCAGTCAATGTGTGCGGTGAGACAGAGTGGTAGCTGATGCAGTTGCAGGAGGCAAATATTGTGTCTAAAGTGCATGTTACATTGTGTGTAGGGTCCATGCTGAGCTGGGAATGTTCTATACTCTATAGACTCTCGAGGAGGTCAGAGCAGCAGTGGTCTGAGGGTTCTTATAGATGGAAGCTGAAGGCGCTGAGAAGGAAGTTTTTGGAGTTGATGGTGAAGCAGGGCAATAACGTCTGAGATGAGATGGTGCTGTTTGCTTGCATGGTGAAGTGCATGCATTCCAAGACAGAGGCATCTGCGTCTGTGGTGGTTGTGCATTTGAGGTGTTGTGTAGTTCCTACTAATCTGTAGTATCAGTGCATTGTTTGGACAACATAAACTAAGGGATTGGTGCCTAGACTGGTTCCGGACACCCCCGCAGGATATGTTGGCCTATAGACCAGCTAGCATACAGTGACACTATAAGCCACCCTAACCTACCAGGGAGTGAACAGTTTCTGACAACCACTGAACAAGACAACCCTGATTCCTCAGGAATCATGGAATGGAAACAGTACAGAATCTTTTGCTAGGTCACTCGTGCTCACTTGTTCTCAGAGAAATATACAGAGAATACACCCATGGGACGTTTTCAATAATATTTATTGAACCAACGTTATTCTTGCATAAAATACGTGTGCTGCAATGATTTGGCGACAGAAGCAAATAAAGGAGATTACAAGCACGAAGAGAGTAAACCGTAGATAAATTTCTACCATGGTGCTGAAGCAATGAATATATGCAGGCATATATGCAAATTGGTAATGTGACGTACTCCTACGATGCAGACCCTGTCTGTAGGTGTAGAGCCAAGAATCCCACTTAGGAACGATTCAACCCCATTTCCTGATGGGAGAGAGTGAAGGACCCCATCTTGGTCAGAAGTTGGACAGCCCTCACAGAATGTAAGACCGGTGCATGGTGATTTCTCAGCATGCAGGGACCTTCAGTGTCAGCAGAAGTGCCTCCTCTACCAATCTATGAAGATGCCTATTATTTCTAATAAAAATCAGCCTTCGCGATGTGTGCGCTAGATTAGTGATGTTATGGATATGTGGATAGCGCTGTCGCCCCGTGGATGAAGATAGTTCGACTTTTGTACCTAGTGCGTAGAGAGGCCTAATACATGATTTTCAAGTCATCGTGATAATGTTGCGCGAAACTAGATGTGAAAACAAAGTAGTTTCAGAGAAACTAATTAAACATCGTTGTGCATGGAAATGTGTGCAAAAGATCACTGCTGAAATGTTATTTTCTAGGACAATGTAGGGAATAAACTGCCTCGCTACATGGGCCTAACTCGGGAATGTAACAGAGGGTGTCTTTGTAGATGATGGCAAGAACTCCACTGGGTTGTGTAGGCTGTCCTGGTGTGTAATTTTGTTTCCTGCTTGGACAGCCACAGCAATGTTGGGAGCGAAGGCGAGGGTCATCCAGGTTTCTGTTCGTAAGAGGAGATCCAGTGTTCCGTTATTGAAGATATCCCAAATTTCAATAATGTGTTTTTTTGAGAGCAAGGTGTTTAGGAGTATGCATGCAAGGGTATGCTGAAGGTCATTGGTGCGGTTGGGTGAGGTGAGATTGTGAGACCGTGACGTGGGAGCCTGAGTAAGGAGGAGTGTGTGGTGCTGAGTTGCTACAGGTGAAGTGACAACAGGAGCAAGAGAAAGGTCCTACCGCACTGTGAGGTGTGGTGTGGCAACTGCGGGTGGAGGGGCATCCAGGTCGAGAGTGCGTCACGGGATCCTGCGGAGTAGTAGTTGATCCGACCACGGGTCATGGAGCAGACGGGCTTGCCTTTGGTGCACCAGGGGAGCACCAGCTGCACACTTGTGTAGCAGCCACTATTAAGTAGGTACATGGGAGGCGGGGGAGGCTAAGGTAATGCGAGAGAGACACAGGAGGGCAGGTAAGGAGTGTGGGGAGGCAGGCAGAGGAAAAGCACGGGAAGGGGTTATGGGTCTTGGGTTAAGATGTAGGCTCAAAGTAAAGAGGCAGAAAGAAAAGAGGCACAAGTGATGAAGCGAGTGAGAAAAAGAGGCAGAGGCAAAGAAAGCATGAGAGAAAGATTCACAAGTGATGGAAATTAGGGAAAGAAGAGACAAAAGCAAATGCAAAGTGCAAGAGAAGAAAGCACTCGTAATGGAAACGAGTGTAGAAAGAGGCACAAAGCAAAGGATAGGAGTAAGAGAGAGTTATAAAGCAAAGGCTAAGCGTGAAAGAAAGACGCACAAAGTAAAGGCGAAAAGTGAGAGAAAGAGGAAAAGGAGTGTGGGAGAAAGGGAGAAGGTGGCACAGAGGCATGTAGAGCAGTGGCAGCGGGGCCAGGTCCTAAAAGGCCTTAGACTGGTCTGAGGACCAGTATCATTTAAGTGGGGAGCTCAAACCGAGACATTCTGCATCTTCTTCTGGGCTTAAAGTCAGCCCATAGGCTGTCGATTTACTGGCACCATGGTCGCTCCCCATTTTGCCCTCCCCATTTGCCAGGGGCATGCATATATCATGCCTCCTTTGGGGTTTAACCCTCCCAAGCGCACCACACAACTACTTTTCAACATACACAGTGGGCATTGTAGGGCATTATTTTAGAACTACTTTTTAAATTTCTGGAAATGGGTGACAGGTTCTGCCACACGTTAGGAGCACTGGACGTATGTAATGCAGCATTAGCATGCTCAACAATTAACTGATTCTTCCTGTGCAATCACGGGGTACTTTATTATGTGTGCCCTGTCTACTGTCAGGCTGGAAGGGGTTGCTTAGGCACCTTCTTGGATTCCTAGGTAGCTGCATTTTTTTATTTTACTACTATTAATTGATACAGAGCTAGAATATCGATGTATAAATATCGATATACATAAATAGGTAAAAATATCGTGGGTCAGAAATATCGATAGAAAAAATATCGTGGTCAAGAATATCGATTGTTAGGTAAGATATATTGATTGTAAAAATATCGAAGTCTTAAATATCGTTTACAAAAATATAGTTGTTAAAAATATCGATTATTAATGTTAAGTATATTTTGTATGAGAATTGTTTTTTTTTTAATTATATGTGTTAAAAATGGAGTAGTTAATTTATTTATTTTAATTGAATTTTGTGTTTTTAGTTCCGTAGCGGGTTGCGGGTTTATAGGGGAATAGAGTGGGAAGTAATTTAATTATATAGATTTTATTTATTATTTATAGTAGTTAATATTTTATTTTTAAATTGAATTTTGTGTTTTTAGTTCCGTAGCGGGTTGTGGGTTTATAGGGGAATAGGGTAGGAAATAATTTAATTATATGAAATGTATTCAATAATTTATATTTATTCATAATTGTATAATTGTGATGTTATAGAGTTAAATGTGTAAGTTAATTTTTTAATAATTGTTTGCTAATTAGTTAATTAATGTAAATTAATTATTAATTATGGTAATTGTTTCATTAATTTTAGGTGTGTGTTGTGGTGTTTATAGGTGTAAATGGTGGGAAGTGTGGGAAGTAATGAATTTTTTATTGATGAATTATTAATTATTTGTTAATTAATTTGCATTAATTAATTATTAATTATTAATTGTAATAGTGTAATTAATTTTAGGTGTGTGTTGTGGATATTATAGTGTTACACAATGTGCAATTAAAGAATGTTTATTATCTTTTTTAATAATAATATATTTACATTTCAATATTAATTATATTAATGGAAATAAACTGTAATAAAAATGTTGATTTTTTTTTATTGGTGTGGTATCCAGCAATTTCCCTACTGTTTATTTGAAAAGTTTTATATAGCGCCGGCTAGACCCAGGGGTATCAGAGCGCTTTACATGAGGATCAGCGAGTTACAGGTTACATAGTTACATCAATTAAATCAAAGATTCACAGAGGGAGGAGGGGGGGAGGGAAGGAAACACAACAGGGAAACTAGTAAAACAATGTCAGATGACCGGCTGGGTAGGTGACGACCGAGGGGGTGAAACCAAGGACAGACTCCTCTATACCTGCATATGACTGCTCCACTGAGCATCGGCCAAGCTTGTTGCACTCACTGGAGTGGGAATAGTAATTTTTACCCCTCCGCTATCCAACACTTTCCCTACTGTTCCACTAACAGGAGTGGGAATAGTAATTTTTACCCCTTTGCTATCCAGCACTTTCCCTGCTTTTGCACTCACTGGAGTGGGAATAGTAATTTTTACCCCTCCGCTATCCAACATTTTCCCTACTGTTGTATTTATTGTGTTGCGAAATGTAGGTTTTATTTTTATTTTAATAGTTTAAGGTGTTAAATAATTATAGAATCTTTTATTTTAAACGATTGACATATGTATATGTTTTATTTTTATATAATTTAAAAAGTTTATAAATTAAATAAAGATAATAGTTAATAAAATGTAAGTAAATATATGTAAAAGTACACATTTCTGTGTGCTTATATTTTTTAATTAAGTTTGTTATATTTAGTTAAAATATATAGCAAATGTAATTTATTTTGTTACAGATATTATTTAATATATTTTATTTAAGTTATATATATTTTTTAATTCAATATTTTTGATTTTATTCTACTTACCTATTTAAGTATAGGGAGTCGATATTTTTGTATTCAATATTGTTACATATTTTTGTTAGCTATATTTTTTACATCGATATTTAATCAGGGAACCTATTAATTGCCTTTTTGGAATCGTAGCTGCTTTCTCGTTCACGGTACTGTTTACTTCGGGAGCCGCCTATTTCTTTTCTTTTACTTATTTTTGCATCTTTTATATAGCGAAAACTCGACCCGAAGGTATTGGAGCGCTGTACATGAGCACTGTATTTACATTACATATTCAGGTACGGGGAGATTAAGTGATTTGCCCAGAATCACAGGATGTGGACACGACCTCGAGGCTCGAACCCTGGTTTCCTGCACCAAAGTCGGCAGTTTAAGCCGACAGACCACATCCTCTCCCTTTCTTCATGGCGGTATCTCCAATACCGCGTTCCCTGGATGAGTGCGGCTACTTTGGCGTCACGTTCTTTCTCGGAAGCAGCTGTTTGTGCACAGGAATTCTTCTTTCCTAGCACTTTTTCAGTGCCACATTGATTTAGTCAAAGTGTCTGCTTAGGCGCCGCATTCTCTCTTCCAGAGCGGCTGCTCGGGCGCCACATCCTTTACCCCGGAGCGGCTCTTGGGCCGGGTTCTCTCCCTTCAGTGCAACTGCTGGAATATTGCGCACTTCCTTGACGCAGGTGCTCTGGCGCTATGTGTCTTTATCTCTTGGGTAATTTCCCTATAGATGCAGCTGCCCTGGCGCCACATTGTTATTTTATAGCAGATAGCTGCTGACCCTGGAGTTCTGTCTTCCGCTGCTGCGTCCCTCTTCTCCCCCTTTCCCCATTTTCAATCGTCTCTTTTCCCTGCTTTCATCTCTCAGCAGTAGTATTCATTCATGGGCAGTGCCCCCACCGCCCCAGACGCCCACATCGCAACTTGCATGCTTTCACTTTCACAACAGCTTTCATTTGAATCTAAAAAATTCACATATAGAAATGGGTCATTTTCTGTGTTCCAATTGTGGATTCCCTCATTTAAAATAAATACACAGTTCCACTCCTAGTTCTTATCCTCCTCAGTGTCATTTTGGAGCAGTGCTCTATCGTGATACACTTCCTTTCCCTCATCTCATGGTACGCTTCTCCCCCTCTCTGTAAACTGCAGCAGCTCCCTGTTCACTGCTACCCCCTTCCCCTCCTCTTCCGGTCTATTTTTGTGTATGATTGACCCCCTCAACTACTCCCTTGCACCATTTTGGTGTCCTCTACGTATATGATCAGCTCTCTTGCACGCTGCTGCGTCTCTGTTGTCCAAGACCCGACGGTATAGTATTCACCAATCTGAAGTAGCACGTTAGTAGCTCTAAGTAGCAGCAGATCGTTGTGCGGAAGAGAACATTTTTATTGCAGCAGAAGTAGTTCAAACACGAGGAACTGGAAAAGGCGCGCCGCCATTATGGCGGTCGCACCAGTCGCCGGCCACCCGGAAGAGGGAGGGAGGTCGCGTCAGCGAGTGACGCTGCACTCCCCTCGCCCGCAACAACCAATAGGTAAAGTAGTTGTTTGTGCGCCGGAAGCACTCCAGTGCTTCCGGCGCAGAAACGTCCAGCTTGCGTCCAGGCTGACCGGTCTCAGGCAGTCGGCTTCGGCACCCTCTTTAAAAAGAGATGGTGGGGAGCAGAACAGTCTCTTGTTCTTGCTCCCCACAGATAGGGTCACCGGGCCGGTTGCAGGCCCGTAACGTGTCTTTCTTTTGTGTTTCAGGTTACTGCGTTCGGTCCGTGGTCTGAGTGGTCGTCGATGGTTACTGCGTTCGGCGAAGGAGGAAGGTCTTATCTGCACCGACGGTGCATCCGAGGAAGGTTTCGGTGCGGTTTTGGTGCGGTGCTGTCCTAGAGCACGGTGTTGCAGGCGGGTCCGTGGTCTGAGCGGTCGTCGATGGTCGCTAGGATCGCGGTGAAAGACGGTAAGCGCGGCGGTTCACGGGGGTGTCGGGCATCGGAGAGTCGCTGTGGACTAATGGTTAAGGTCTCAGGCGCTTACTCTCAGGGTTCGATTCCCATTGTTTCTGTTTGGCGAGTTCTCTGTTGGTGTCAGGGCTTTTGAGCAGCTGTTTAAGTGCCGTATTTAAGCGCCGTATTTAAGGACGCGCAGCGCACGGGGCTTGTATCGGGGGAGTGCATTTGAGGCTTGTAATCCAACGGAGTCACTGTGGCCTAATGGTTAAGGTCTGAGATTTTTTACTCTCAAGCTTACAGGTTCAATTCCCATTGATTCGGTTCAGGTAGATCTCTTGTAGTGGGAGAGTCACTGTGACCTAATGATTAAGGTCTGAGATTACTACTCTCAAGGTTACAGGTTCAATTCCATTGATTCTGTTCAGTTAGAGTTTAACAGAAAGAAAAGTGAGTCTGGCACGATTACTGTGGGCTCAGTTGTAAAGTGTAGGCAATGGTATTTCCCCCTGTAAGTTTAGGGGATATCTAAAAGGCGTCTGTTTTCCCAAGTGGGAATTTCTTTATTATTCCATTTATAAACTGTTTAAGCTTCCTATGTGCAGCGGGTCTCTTCCTTCAAAGTCCCACCCTTAAGTTTCAAGGCACGGCGGCGGTAGGATTGTCTGCTAGAGTCATGGAGCGCGAACACTAGTGGGAGGTTTATAAACTAGCGCGACGTCACGCAGCGCCAATGGTTTTTATTTGTGTTTTCACAGCTTCACCAGTACGGGAAGGACAAGACGGGGCAAAGTTCCAACAAATCCGCTGGTGGTAATTGAAGGGACACGTTGGAGCGGCACCAGCTAGCCAGCATCTCATCGCTTCTGGAAGCCATAGAGGGTTTGAGCGGGCGGCTCACCTGAGCCTACTGGGTTAGCCAGTAGGTCGTGGCTCTGGTTGCGTGGGTGCAAAGGTTGGCTGGTGGCTGCTGCTTCCACAGGTAAGGGGTGACCCAGTCACCTATCTAGGGCAACAGTTACGCGAGCAGGCAGGTCCCATATACCTCTGTTAGCCATGGCCCCTCCGGTCCGGCGGCACGAGAAGCGATCGCACATGGACGTCCTGCTGGAGGCGTCAATGCAGCAAGTCCAGGTAATGGGGCAGACTCTTAACAGGTTGCATGATAAGGTGGAGGGGCCTGAGGTGCCAGAAGGGAGGGGTAGGCGGCCTATTGTACAGACACTACTCCACCGCCAAAGAGGTACAGGTGCAAGCCAGGTGGGAAAGGGGCAGCAGACCCACCAAGAAGTGAACCTGCACCCGTGACAAGCCCCCAGGGTGAGGGGGGCACAGGTGGCACAGTCCCACCGGCAGACACGCCGGGCCCCGGGGGCAAAGGGGGCCCAAGGGATGCTGTGCCAGCGGGACCCGTTGTTGAACCCACTATTCCCCCGGTGGAGGGGGCGGGCGGAGCAAATCCAGCTGAACCAGACATAGCCGCCAACTTAGCGGTAGTCCTCCCCTGGCTGGAGATGGTAGGGAACTGGACTCATGCCGCAGGGGCGACAACGGGCGGGGTGGATGCCATTGAAAGGGCAAAGAAATTGATGGCTGAACTAGGAAAGGGGAGGCCAGGCGAGGTGCTGGCAGTACCGGCAGGGGGCGTAGTACCCGTTGCCCCAGCACCAATCCCCGGTGGCGAGGTGCCGGCAGTACCGGCAGGGGGAGCAGCACCAGCCCCCGGTGGCAAAGGTGTCCGGGAGATAAACAGCGACGCAAAGAATACAGACGTGGGCAAGACGGCTGATGCAGCAGCACCAGCAGGTACGAGGGCAACACTACCTCCACTAGGTTTGGGGGAGCTGCGCTCCAAGAGGGAGCAGTTGGGGCGTGATCTGTCAAAGGAGACTAAGGAAAGGATCTGGAGAGGGGAGTACATTAGCATGTTTTCCCTCCTGATTGATGAGGCAGACAGGGAAGAGGCAAAAAGGAACAAGGAATGGACACACTACAAGGAGTGGTCCAATATAGTCCTGAAATACAGAGTTGAGGAGAACTTGGCCAATTGGATACAGGGTTTCACTATATTCATGGCTGTCATGTTAGAGCGTTTCCCAGAGGTTGGATCTGAAATGGCGTGTTATCAGAATAGGATCACAGTTGCCCATGCTACACAAGGTGGGGATGGGTGGAAAGAGTATGACAAGGAATTTAGAAGGGCAAAAGCGCAGGATCCAACCCTAAGATGGAGCCAGACAGACATGTTTATTCATCTGAGACATTTGGTGCAGAGCACAGGTGAGAATGGGCAGGGGCAGGTACCTGACGCAGTGCGGTCTCAGCCCTTTAAGACAGGCCCCGCCGGCAACACGGGGGGTTCACAGGAAAGGCAGGGAGCAATTGAAAGAAGGCGTCTGTTTTGACTTTAACAAACGGACCTGCAGTAGAGCACCAGGCACATGTAGGTTCAAACACTCCTGTGGTTACTGTGGTAATGCATCCCACCCAGAGTCCAGGTGTCACAAAAAGTCTAGAGGCAGAGGGGGAAAGAAGCAAGAATAGTAGCCTACTACTAAGGAAGGCTATTTCTCCTATTAACATTAGCACTATGATACCTTGGTTGGAGTCTTACAATTGCCCCGAGGCAGCCTGGACGATCAGGGAGGGGTTTGTAGAAGGTTTCAGGATACCAGCCCTGGGTTACAACGGGGTGGCGCACTGCCGGAACCAGCTGTCAGTGAGGTCCAATGTAGGCATAGCGACAGCAAAAATCATTAAGGAAGTGAGCCTGGGTAGGGTGGTCGGGCCTTTTGATGACGTTTCAATGAAGGATTTTGTGTGTTTCACTCTAGGGGTAGTACCTAAGAAAGTGCCAGGCGAATACAGGCTGATTCACAATCTTTCTGCGCCAAGGGGGAGTTCAGTGAACGATGCCTGCTCTGACACACTTTGTAGTGTGAAATATGCATCTTTTGAACAAACTGTAGACATGCTTAGGTCTTTGGGACAGGGGGCTTTGCTGGCAAAAGCTGACATTGAGTCGGCATTTAGATTGCTACCGGTGCACCCCGCGGATTTTCACTTACTGGGTTTCCAGTTCCAGGGGAAGTATTATGTCGACAAATGCATGCCAATGGGTTGCTCAGTGTCCTGCGCCTATTTTGAGAAATTTAGCTCGTTTTTGGAATGGGCATTCAGAGCGGTGTCAGGGCATCGCTGGGTGCTGCACTACCTGGACAATTTTCTGTTTCTGGGGGTGCCACAATCTGGGGAGTGCAGGTCAGCATTGTCAAAATTCTGTGCATTAATGTAAGAGTTCGGTGTGCCTTTGGCGCCTGGCAAAACAGTGGGCCCAAGCACAACAATCGAATTCTTGGGGATTGAATTAAATTCTGTCCAAGGGGTCTCGAGGTTACCCGCTGACAAAGTTAAGGATTTTGGAACGGCTTTGCAGCACTGCCTCAGGAAAGAGAAGGTTACATTGCACCAGCTACAGCAGGTGGTGGGGCAATTGAATTTTGCACTACGCATAATCCCAATGGCACGCCCTTTCTCTCGCTATATCGCGCATGCAATGTCAGGCCTCAGGGAGAAGCATCACCACACCAGGCTGTCTGGCGAAGTCAGGCAGGACATGTTGATTTGGAATACATTTTTGCGCGATTTCAATGGGAAAGTGGTGTGGCCCAGCCCATCTAAGTCCAGCCCGGAGTTGGGCCTCATGACTGACGCTGCAGGTAGCGAAGGTTTCGGGGCCATCCTGGGGCGCGAATGGGTAGCTCAGCGTTGGCCAGACTGGTGGAGGGAATCTGGAATCACCACCAACATAAGTTTCTTAGAGCTTTTTCCAATTCTAGTGGCACTGATTGTGTGGGCGGAAGTTTTAAAAAATCAGTCTGTGATATTCTGGTCCGACAACATGGCAGTAGTAGACTGCGTGAATAGCCAAACAGCCAAATGTAGCATGATGCTGCGGTTGTTGAAGGAGATTGTGTTGCAGTGCATGAAATTGAATGTAATTGTTAAAGCTAAACACGTGCCAGGTATTCTGAAACACGTGGCTGACGCATTGTCTCGTTTTAAAATGCAGGCTTTCAGGTCACATATTCCAGAGGCAGCGGTGCACCCATCACCTTTCCCAGAACATCTCTGGCAGCTTGGTGCCCCCGAGTATCAAACCTCGTGGCAGCGAGCCTAGCACCCACAACCAGGAGTGCCTACGAAGGGGCGTTTGGGTCTTTTTGCTTGTTCTTGGGGGAACAGTGGGAGCACAAATGGCAGGACCATGCATTAGTAGGTGAATACCTGGTGTACATGAGGGAGCAGGGGCGCACGGTTGCAGGGGCATGAAGGCATATCTCAGCCATATCATTTTTTGCAAAAATGAAAGGAAAGGGGGATCCCACAAAGAATTTCATAGTACGCCAGGCGATGAAAGGGTGGCAATGCTTGCAGGGAGGGCAGCCAGATGTCAGACGGCCCATAGGTTTCGAAACACTAGGGAAGCTATTGGGGGCTCTGCGGCGGGTTTGCACTTCCTCAGACAAAGTCATCTTGTTTCAAGCTGCATTCTGCATTGCAATTTACGGTGCTTGTAGGGTAGGCGAGCTAGTCACCAGGAATAAGGAAGATTGGCTGGGGGGCCTGCAAATGGGACACGTTAGCATAAAGGATTCAGTGCTGATTTCCATCCGGAAATCAAAAACCGATCAAGAGGGGAAGGGTGAGAGCATAGTATTACAGAGAGCAGGGAACACACAATGCTGCCTGGTTTACAGACTCGAGGTTTTTATGGCCCAATTGGCACGCACTCAGGGAGGGCCTCTCCTGATACATGGGGACGGGACACCACTCACGGTATTTCAGTTCAGGAAAGTCATGCTCCTAGCGTTGAAGAGTGCCGGGCTAGACCCTGCCGATTTCGTGACTCATTCGTTTAGGATAGGAGCAGCCACCGAGGCAGCAGCAAGAGGGCTGGGGGAGGAGCGTCTCAGAAGGATCGGTAGGTGGTTCTCTAATTGTTTCAAGAGATATGTGCGGGTGCACATGCTCTAATACGGTGTGACTGTCCAACTGTTAGGTGCGCAAGGGGTTTTGCCCCTTTCTCCCCGTTATTCAGGGAAAGGGGGGTTTCAGTGTCACTAGCGGATAGGTGCTAGACGCCATTTCATGGAATTTTGTGTGTTTTATGCCAGCATGGCAAGGCACTTACCCCCCCCTCTTTTGTTTCATCGACAGTTGCAGTTTTTTCATCCTGTGACTCAGGAGAGGAGACTGGACTCTTTCACACTCACAGAACGCAAGAGCAAGCAGTAGTACGGCGGGCGCCGAGTTACGGACAACCAGCAAACATGGTGGCGCAAGTTCACTCTTCGCACCAGGAGGATCAACATGTGTGGATGATAGGGCACTCATATGTTCGACATTTGAAGAATTTCTTTTCAGGAGCTACCAAGACTAGGGCCACTCAGCTAGGGATAAACTTATCCTTTTTCGGTCAGGGTGGCTTGTGCGTAGGTCAATTCAGGGAGATGGTGAACCAAGCTTTGAAAGCAAGTACGGGACCACCGGCAATCTGGATCCTGCACTTGGGGGATAACGACTTGGCCCGATTAGACAGGAGAGTTCTGGTCGAGGATCTCCTCACAGAAGTTGGGTGGCTAGCAAGGCAGTGTCCCCAGTCGATAATAGCGTGGTCACACATGATTCCCAGGTCGCACTGAAGGGGGGGTGAGTCAGTTAGAGCGTTGAATTATGCGTTAAAGCGGATCAACAACAAATTTGCTAAACTATTTAGGCCCCCTAGACTAGGGTGCATAGGACACAGATACATCAAGGGGGAACAATTTTTTTTGCAAGACGGGGTGCACCTCTCACATAAAGGGAATCAGGCTTTCATAGAGGACATCCTAGCTTGGATGGAGAGCGTAAGGCGCAGTACATGACCTTCCTAGGGGGTGAGGGGGAGACCAGGTAGTCGGGCAACTACGCTGGCCTGTGGCGGTAAGGTCATGATTGGTAAGCATAGTCTTCGGTCCTCAACGGTCAGCACCATATAACTCCAGGGGGTAGTGACAGCCGGTAGGTAGGCTGTCAGGGTGCAGGGGCCGGGGGAGTCATCCTTCCCAGTGGGCCTGGGGCCACCCCCGCACGTGCATGCGCATTAAGGCGCCACTATGCAGAAGTCTGCACCCCCCACGTAATGGAGTGTAAGGCAGAGGGCGTAGGGGGGGCCCGGGGGAAAGTATCTCTCCGATAAGCTGTAACCCCCTGCGCAACCTTATTAGTACACGGGGACCGGGGAAGCTGCCAGTCATTGACTTTGCCATAGGCTCTAGATGGGACACGCAGAAAGTCAATACATGCATTGATAGATTTACGGTAGGAGTGTCTTGTGTATTAGACTGTGTTAAGGTTAGCCGTGGAATCAAAATGTATCTGTACTTTCTGCGTAAAGTTTCTGTATATAATGTTTTAATTTGTTTTGTTAAATGTGAATAAATACGGGTGGGGGGGGATTACTCCCCCCTAATCCAAAAAGTAAAACTATCTGTGTGGTCTCACAAGTGTTATACTGGAGGGGAGGGAAATGTCATCCATAACCCCAGGGTCGGTAGTTAGAGTAGGGGACATGGGTAAGTACCAGACCATATGTACTTATAACAGTATGGTAGAGCGCAGATCACACAAACCAGATGTGATGAGGTCCGGAGGAAGAGGGCCGGAAGATATAATTAGGACAATATAAAAGAGTAGCCTGAACATTTTTTTTTACATTTTAAACTTAAGTTATACACACTTACATTATTGTGAACATTCTTGTAACAGGTGCCATTCCCCAGTCGTTTGATCTCACTGATTTTTATACCCACATAAAGAAACAAAGCTAAAATCGAGCTTTGTGAAGCACTTTATTACTTATACTTAGGGTCACTGGAATTATGTGTTTCTATGGTGTTTTGCATAATTACGGATTTGCCACATAATCCTCATGAGGTGCACAATTTGCGGATTTCAGGGGGGGTAATCTAGCTCAAATGGCTCACAACGTACTTAAAGAATCGCCAAATGAGATGGCATGCTGTGGCCTCGGTTTTAGTTGCTGATTGATATATTCGGGTGTTAGACTGATACCAATAAGTACGGGTCTTAAAAACAGACAATACTGCCACAGAATATGCCACGTAATTTACAGTTGCTTGTCACATAATTTAACCCTGCTGCATAATTTGGTACTCCATTGCCACATAATTCTACACATAGCCCTACTTATACTACATGGTAGCTGAATCTGCCCCGGTGCAAGCGGGGTTCATAATGCATATTTTGCATTCTGCTATCATTTTAGGATTACTATTTCCAGTTCAAATGATATTTTTTGGGCGTAGATCTAGTTTGCATTTTTATTCGTTTTGAATCACACACTTTGGTTGGGGTCCCCTTAACGCAATATGTTTGGGGGTCTTAAATCGAAACAATTTTGCTTTTGTTTATGGATTTGATTAGAGTTACATTTCAACTGTTGCCTCTTTTTCTCTTTATCCCTCCTCCTCACCCACCACCCTCCCTTGTATTTCTTTATTCACCCCACGCACCGTTTCTAGACAGGAAACCAAAATGAAGTTAATTTCTTCTTGAATGGCTGCAGATGCTCGTAATTTATAGAGCATCACTGCACAGAAGCTGCTGCCATGGTTTATCAGGAGGAATACAATAACTTTGTTCTGCCACTCATGCCAATGCACGTTTAAAACACCAATGTCATCTCACTCCCCATGAAGGCTCCTCCCCCAGCATTGCAGTAGATATGCTGCCTGCAGCAATCTATGTCCAGCAGAGATCACTGAACAAGTTGGCCGGTGAAGACAACAACCATTCAACTCAACATGATTTAACACACAACCACACAATTATGTGTGACATAATTCCACAACACACAAATCTACACTGCATAATTCAACTATACACAACACTTTTAAATCTCTCATAATTCCAACTACACACAAATCTACTCCACCTTATTCCACTTCATGCTACATAATTATAATCCCAAAAAATGAAACTGCACATATTTCCACTGTGCTCCATGCCACATAATACCACTTCACATTTCTTACTTACTAAGAAACCAATTTACATTATACCACTCCACGCAACTCCAAATAATTCCACTGCAACCTACCCAATTACACTTCACGCCACATAATTAAACTTCATATATCTCCACAACTCAAAAACACATAATTACATTCCACAAAATTCAACTCAGCAACATGCCAGATATTTCCACTCCACATCTTGCCACATAATTCCACACAATGGTACACAATTCCACACTAGACAATTCAATTCCACACAATGCAACATAATTACACTCCACATAATACCTCTCAACACCACATAATTCAACTCCACAACATTATACTCCAATCCATACCGCATAAATCCACTCCGCATAAATCCACTCTATGCCACATAGCAACACTCAACATAAATACATTCCACACCATGCCACATAATTCCACTCAACATACTTTCATTCGCTGCCACACAACTCAATGCCACACAATTCAATTCCACACCACATGATTCTACAACACATAATTTCAGTCCACAACCACAATTCCACTTCACTCCACAGAATTCCATTGCACACCACATGCATCCAATCCATACCACAGAATTCCGAAACATGCTACAAAATTCAACAGCACGCCCCATAATTACACTCCACTACACACCACTTCACGACACACAATCTCACTCAACAAAGTTACACTCCATGACATACAATCCCACTCCACATAATTCTACTACATTCAATACCACATAATTACTAGCCACATAATTCCACCGCACACCATGCCACATAATTCCACTACACAGAACTCCACTCCACACCACATACATCCACTCCACTCCATAAAGTATGGCTAAAAGACATTAAAATTGACAACGATAAAAGCACTAAAATTGCTGAAACCTATTGACTTTGCATATGCTCGTTTATGAATGGCTTAGGCATCCAAACAGTAAAGCCATAAACAAGCAATTAAAATGTTGTGCCAGCAAAGTAAATACATCATAGAAACACAAACTGCAGTCTCATTTTAAAGCTAAAAGTCATGTTGCGTCTGCAGTTAAGCAAAATAACTACTTGAGCCCATCACAAATTTTAACGAGAACACACATTACCATCCTTCTTACAAAAGGGAAGATACAACCATCCTCAACTTACAGGCAACAACAAACCACTGGCTGCAGAGGGTTGACCCAAAACCCATTTTCTCTGTAAACTTCTGCATACTTTTTTATGTTTTGAAGACGAAAACCTTCAGAATAAACCAGGGGCCTCAAACCTTTTCAGTAGTGTGAGCTACTCCAGTGGAAATCATCGTGAGCTACTGAAGGCCAAGCCACTTGCGGTAAAAAGGACCGTTTTCATCAAATCTAAGCCTAATGTCCATAGAGCCAAAAGACTAGGGTTTGAACAAGATAATTTGACAAGTGGCACGATGACAGGGCTACCACATGTGTCAGTGAGAGCGTTGTCTTTGGAAGTCTACCAGTCACTGTGAGCAAGATGCCTGCTGTGTGTTAATGCCACACATTGGAATGGGGGAAAACTAAACTGAAGAGTTAAAGTTAACTTTAAATGTATTCCATAAAACTCATCATTTAAATGTTCTACCCTTTCAACATGTCGCATCAAGCAGCAGGCATCTTGATCCCAGCAGCCGGTAGACACTGTGCCATATTTATAATAAAAAAATACAGTCATGTGGATTATAGGAGGAATTTAAAGTGAAGAAACATGCTTCATAAAATATTAACAAAGTAATTGGCTCAATAGAAAGTGGAGGAAAACACTGAGTCAGTGTTTCATAGAAATATACTTTTCCACTTTAATCATTAAGTTATCTTTTCATTTTCTCTCATTTTAAAGCATTCAGAAACATCACTTTGTTCTCTTGCTCCAATCTCCAATTAACACAGACTTTTATTTAAGATTTAAATAACTCAGTGCTTCACCTCTGTGTCCTGGGCCATAAATCTGACTCCAACACAGCTTATTATCAGGTCCTGCTATTTGCAGCCTGAATATCACAATGTAAATGTAAACAAAGCCTCCCCTTAAATTAAGAAGTAAATATGACCCAGTGCTTATTTAAAAATGAACTCACAGCTATGAGCTACTCTAAAGGTGTCTGTGAGCTACTCGTATCTCGCGATCGACTGGTTGCAGGCACCTGGAATAGACACACAAAACTGTAGCGAGACCTAAACACAAGAATTACAGCATTTTTATACATTACAGAATTTGAATACGAAACATCTTTTCAAATACCGCTACTGACAAATGAAACTACCCAAATGGCTTGAAAACCTCCTTACCAGATATACACACAGCAGGAAATCCTTTCGAGGTAAGGATATCAGCCAGATGCTGAGCCCTAAAAGGAGGAAATAAAATGAACATTTTTAAAGAGGGCTCAAATTCTACCCTAGGATGACAGTTTGTGTTACATGAAGCTTTGTGTTGAAACAGTGCAGATAGCAACCTCTATGAATACTATCTGGTTTCACAAGTGATATGACTCAAGCAGTATATATTACTTCAGTCACAGACCTTGTCATATGCACAGGGCACATGTTCTCCTTTTGCTTGTGCGTCAATAGAAGGCACGAATGTCACATATGATCCCGGCTTAATTTTATTCTTTCCTGTTCTGTCTGCAGTCTCAGCCCTAGTAACAATTCTAGCTACTTGTTTAATATGACTGGTTAAAAGAGGGAAAAGTAAAACACTGTTGTGGGGCATCAACATATCCGGAGGCTTATAAAACACATCCTCTTGACGTCAGTGTTATCTTGACCTGTTTGTAACAGGAAAGCAGCGTATTGCAATACAAATACACAAACTGATAATTAGGGACTTTTATGGTTCACGTTATCTGTCCATTTTTCATTCCCTCACTACACACAGGGCAGGCATCTGCATCCCCAAGTAAACCTTGTTGGTTAGGCACCCATTTGACTAGGCTTCATGTTTGCTCCTACAGCAGAGAAAACAAGCATTTGCAATGCAATAGGTCTCGCATTTACGTGAGTTTGAGGTATTGGAATTGCCAATGACAATGGCTTTTAGTTTTGTTTTCATATTTATGTTTTAATAACGAAAACAAAAATAAAAGGCATTGTTATTTGCAATGTTAATAGCTCAAACTCGTATAAATGCGAGACCTATTGCATTGCAAATGCTTGTTTATTTTGAGAGGGAGAGTATCTGCACTTCTCAAGAAAAACATAATACTGTTAATTAGAAAGTACTGCACTTCTCAGAAACGAGATGTAACAGTGAGACTAGAGGCTTTAGTCCTGTTTATATAACTGACCTGTCCCAGTACTTGCTTCTCAACATCTGGTCACCCTAATCAAGTGACACATAAAGCTCTGAACTGTCACACACAAAAGTGTTGTAAAAAAAGGAAAAATCACACATAAGCAGACTGAAATCTTGGCGGCTATGTGCTGATGACCGGCTGCGTTTGGCAACCAAGCGGCACTGGGGTGACGCTCGGGAAGCTTTGCTGCGGAGAGTGCTCCCTGACAGTGACACACTCAACTTCCGTGTGAACTAGACTACTTCTCTGACGAACTGCTGTAGTCACACACTGCCTATGTAAAAGACGCACTAGAGTGGCCCGTGCTCTTCCAAAAGCAGTGGACTACTTACCCAAGGGCTCCACGGTGAAGGCTGACATGGGATACATCTGGGAGCAGGGGAGGAATTCTAGGTGGCGGTTGCAAGCCGAGCCATTCTGACAATCATAAGTCAAAAAAAAAATCGTCATAGCATACTAATGGTATATTAAAATGTGAATGACCAGTTTGTCAGGGCATGCATTGTCACTCTTTTTTTTGCTGTGTTGTACTACCTAAGAAGTTTAAAGGCGGGGTTTGGGGGGGGGGGCACTCTTAGCTTCAGCCTCTGTCCCGTGTGATTTTCAAGGTATGGCTTATAAATCAAAGCACCAACTTAATATGCATCCTTCTTGTCTTGAGTAATAAATGTGGAGGGGCAAAGACGAATATCGAACCCAGCGTTGAACCAAAGTCACAAAAGCGAGTCTTAACTCAGAGTAATGTACTCGAATATTGAACAATAATGAAACAGATTGTACCATCAGTACTGAACATCAGTTTTAAAACATTTATTGACCAACATCGACAGGTAGGCACTGCCCAAATCCGTGGAAATGGTTTTATATGCAGAGAATTCTGATTACTTAATGAGTGCAGATTTTACAAATTCCTTGTACATTTTGGAAACTGCTCGCATATTCTGAATATTTTGGAAACTATTTTCAGATGTGTTTCTAGACCTGCACTTGCAGGCAAATAGAGCACCCAGAATCAGAAAGACATGAGAAAATAGTGAAACAGGGAGGGCGGGCTTCAGCTATTATCATATGCTAGGAAAACTACTTGTAGCGATTGAGGCATTTGTTGTGCAGCAGCAAAGTTGAGTTGCAGGCTAACCTCAGGGGTCGTTACCTGAGGATTCAATCTTGAGGAGAAACAGCCCAGTTTGCGGCGCTCAGTCTCCCAGCGGAGGGTCTCCCCTTACACTCGGGGCTTTCTCCCATGCATTTCAATGGTGGCATCTTGAGCACCCAGGCTCTAGCGCTGATGTGCATGCAAGGGGATCCGGGGGGGATGTGGTAAGATGTGGGAGGGCCAAGAACCCTGGCAGCATGCTTTGCCAATGCAGAATTTTAGGCTCTGCCAATTATTTTTACTGATGCTGCATCAACAAAAAGAGAAAAATGATTATTGCCAATGCTGAATAGCATTGGTGAAAAAAAAGTCCAACAGTATGTAAGCTCACATGTCATCACACATATACACATAGGTGGCATGACGCTACAGCGACCCACCATGAGTGTGTTTATGCTTTCATGCATCGACATGCATGTGTGCACTTAAGTTATGTAGGGTTGTTGCTATCACTGTTAAAGCAGGTGAAGTGGCACTGGGCCCCAAGGGCCCACTGAACTGTGATTATTGCTGTATTTCACAGCTCAAGCAATGGTCGGGGGGGGGTTATTTTCTTCCTTGCAATAAGACCCATGGCACACTGGCTACACAACTTAAGGAATGACAAAGCCGCCATTAATGTTTTCTTTGCAGTTCCAAGATGCTTTTTTGCCAATCTTGAAAGGGGTGAATGAAAAAATTGGTTAAATATGCGCAAATATTCCTTTTCATAAATGAGTGACCTAGCAGCAAATTGCAGTTGCTGGACCCCGAAAATAGGGACAATATTTTAAAAGGATATGATGGGAAGGGATGGGGAGAAATGTTAGTTTGGGCTGGGTGGGTGAAAGTAAACATTGCTGAGTGACGAGAGTAACAGGTGGCAGGTGAGGTGATTTCAAGCGCTAGACCAGTTCAGGCTTCGAAGCGCTGTAGAAAAGTAATGTTGCCAGTTGTGGGTGTGCCGGCAGAGGAGGCTGGGTCTGCGCAGGACTCCTGCAGGTATTCTTGTGGACAGGTCATGAGGATATGTTACTAAGACATTTAAGGGTTGGTTGACGCGTGGGAGCTTTGCCCCTACTCAGTCCACTTTTATGTGACTTATTTTCTGCTCGATTATTTGATTTTTCTTTTCCAGGGAGTATAACTGATTCGGATAACAACAAACTGATTTGTAGGTAGCATTTCAGTTGGGACCGCCTTGTCATGACTTGCCCCCCAAAAAGTACTTGATGTGCAGATTACATACAGAGAAAAGCGACTAACAGTCAATGAGACAATAATGTAGTAAAAATAGGTTTATGGTTACAGAGGTAAACACAAAATTACAGGGAAGTTTTTCATTCACATTTTGCATATTTCGGAGTCCTCCCTGGAGCGTACTCTTGAAGCGTACTCTTGAAGCGATAACATTTCATTCCCCAACACCCCAGCGAACAGACAACTGGCTATGCGACCTAACAGTGCCTAGGTCGCCACCCACAGTGCGTTTGCATACAGAAACTAGTTGGCGTGCAATGTGCACATCCCTAGATTGTGAGGAGGATTCGTAGGTTTGACCCCCCCCCCCCCCCCCTTCTGGGAACATCTCCAGGCTTTTTACACAAGTGGCCCAAGTGGCCCAACTTATTAAACAGGAACAATTGCTGGGGTGGCCACCCCTATACCTGGTGAAACTTGTGTGTGCCACTCATTATCACTCGGTTATTTCGTGCCACTCGTTTTATTGTGAAAATCTTGCTCTGGATTCAATGGTAATGAGGAGAAGAGACACATATGTGGACATGCAGATTATATTCGATCACAGATGGAAACCACGAGCATTCGTCACGGCTCTTGGTCCTGAGTTTATTCACTTGGGATTCAGCAATGTCGGCCCTTTCTTCGGCTTCCTCCAGCTCGTGCTACACCTTTCTGAATCGAGTCAGATGCGCGTTTACTTGCTCTTCCTAAAGTTGGTAGAAAAACGTATGAGGTTATTTTGAATGAACTGAAATAGCTACATTATATATTTTTCATTGTTTATATATATAGAACTTTTAAATGTGAACTGAATATTATTCTGTTTTTTTACTATTGTATCAGTTGGTCGTATTAAAACAAACTGAGACCTCTCCGCCCACTGTCTAATAAAGGGATCAGGAAAGCATGCCGAAAACCCTCCGAACTATTTTTGACTTATTTTATTCAAGTTTGTCATTCAATGCAGCGCTCGCAATGCCAAAGAGAGTCACACAAGGCGAAGTACAAAGGTCAGACACTGGCCTGTGGTCACTTGGTAGTCAACATCTGCACCATTACTATCATCTGTCCTCTCCTCTCTAGTTGTGGGTGTGCCGGCAGAGGAGGCTGGGTCTGGGCAGCGAAAGTGAAAGTGATCGCGATCAAAGCGGCCGTGCGGCCGCGAAAGTGAAAGTAAGCGCGGCGCGCTCGCCCGCGCACATGCACTGTAGCTCTAGGCTGGCCTGGTACACTTTTTGGAGCCCACATACAAAATGTCTCTTCGAGCCAGCGCATGCGCTGGGTTCAGCGAGACCTAAAAAGCACAGAGCGGATGGCATATCCTCTTCTGGTGTCAAGTACCTCAGGCTACAAATTATTGTGGTAAATAAATAAGGAGACTAGCTTCAGTTAGATACTCCTCAACTTTGAAACCCCTTCAGCTGACAATTCTGTCCAACTTAATTACCAGCGCATTTCTCTCCTTAGTTTTCCTGCCAAACTTCTTGAAAAAGCAGACAATACACAGCTTTATACCTTTCTCGAAGACAATAACCTTCTTCATGGCTTGTAGTCTGTTTCTTTGCTGCAGCCATGGTACAGAAACTGTGCATCTTACAATCGCTCACCCGTTTTTGGACGAGGGAGGCACTGATCCTCCTTGACCTATCCATAGCTTTCTAAATCTCTCATATCTTTAACAGTGGGATCTGCAAGAAATCACTAGCGTGGAATATCTCTTTGTTTGCAGATCATACTCAAACTGTTCATCTTTCTCCGTTGCACAACAACTACTGAATGGATTTGCACCAAAAAAGCAAAAGGCACTTCATTGAACCGACATCTACCTCCCTGCCAAATTTGGTGTAAGTCAGTTCAGTGAGTCAGGCTGTAGGTGTGGCTAAAGGTTCCTACGGGAATTAACATTATTAAAGCAACATTATTTCGCACCCCAAATATTTGGTCCCCCCTGCAAGGATCACCCCCAAACTTTCCATAACAATAGTACCCCCTGACACACCTTTTTAGGAAAATTTCATGTAAATTGGTCAAACGATGCCAAAGTTATAGCGAGGTCAAAAAATGGTTTTCCTATGGAAACTAGATCCTAACTAGAACTACCAACTGGTGGCCGCCAGTAGGGGATATAGAATATAAGTTTTTATACTTGCCTATATTTTTGGCACCGTTTGACAAATCTTCACAGTGTTTTCGAAAACAAATGTCATAGTAAGTCTTGTTGTGTATGAGAAGTTTTGGGGTGATCCGTTGAGCCGGAGCCAAGAAAAAGAGGGCTAAAAAAAGTGTGTTTTCCCATTTTTCTCATTGGACGCATTGTCGAACCTACAGCCTGAACCACTAAAAAGAATTACACCAAATATGGCAGAAAGGTAGGTGTTATAATGCAGATTGTATTTTATTGTTGTTTGGCGCAAATCCATTCAGCAGTTTTTGAGAATTTTGAGTTGAAAATTATAGTGCCATCTGTGGTCATAAAGCCTTTGCGAAAAAAGACAAGCTCATGCAGGGAAATGCGCAGCTCTGATTGTCTGCCAACACTTCAACAAGAAAGTGCTAGCAGTACAAATAATCTGACCCCAAAGCCATTGTTTTGACCCCACCACACAAAAAAAGCAAATTTGCAGTTAAAATAAAAAAAATAAAAAATAAATAAAACACTGGCTCCTGCGCTTGGGTTTAAAAAAGCCTTCAGTTGGGCCAGCTCACAGGGGCATATTTAATGGTATGGGGGGCTATAAACTATAACAAAGCAGAGGCCCGTGCAGGGGACCACTACTCCCCGGGGCAATTAAAATAGAAATGTGAAGGAGCCGCCCATACCCCCGGAGAACGCTACCTCTCCTGGTCCCCCTCCTGGAGCCAAAGATGGTCCTGGAGACCGCCAACCCCCAGGGCCGGATTCTGCTAAGTCCCGGAGTGCCCACTCCCAGGATATATAGATGTTTGCTATGGCGTGGCTGGAGCTTTACCACTCCTGCCAAGCCACAGCATACAGTGCTCTGCTTTGAGCAAGCAAGAGCATTTTGCTCTCATTTGCTCAAACCGAAGCACAATTGCTTTGACAGAGAGGGAGCTGCATGTTAGCAGCTCTCACCGTGTCAACGAAATGCTGGCATCCTCAGGAGGCGGGGAGCCGTCAGGGACCGCGGTGTGCTTGAGGTTCCGCCCGTGGTGCTCAACGTAACAAAGTGGATGCCCTGGGTAGGAACAGGAACCCACAGTATAGGCTGGGGGATGGGGTCCCCGGGGTAAATTTTGCCCGGAAGGGGGGCCATGCAGCCCTCCTCCCTTTTACTTTAAAAAAATTACAAAGAAAAGGAAGGGCCCCCCAGGGGACAGGGTGCCCGTGGCTGATATCGGCCCAGGAAAGGGGGGGGGGGGGAGCGCACGAAGCCTCTCCCCCATAAAAAAAAATCCTGGCCCCAGGGAATGGGGTCCCCATTGCCCGATTCAGCCTAGGGAAGGGGGGGGCATGCGTACATAAATTTAAAAATGCAGAACCGGCAAGTCGCCAGAAGCCCCGCCTCTTTCTCAATTACTATACAAACATGCCTCCTGGCCCACTGGTAGTTGTGGGATGAAGTCCCATTGATGCTTAGGGTCTATGAGGGCCAGAAACCCCTCCTGTTACGTAAAGTATGTCCCAGGCAGCAGCTTTGCTTAGAGGTCTTTGGAAGCCACGCCCCCTTTCTCCACTACTCTCCAAACGTACCTCCTGGCGCACTACTAGTTGGGATGAAGTCCTTTGGTTGCTGAAAGTCCTTGGGGGCGAACAACTCCTCCTGTTACCACCAACACAACGGGAATGCTAAGAGGTCTTTGAAGGTCATGCTTGTATGGTTGAGCGACTGGTGCCTTAGTGGGTGTATGAGTGAGTGAGTAGGTGTGAGAGAATGTGTATGGCTTAGTGATTGTCTCTGCAAGTGGCTGCAATGGAGAATGAGTGGGTGATTGCGTGGGTGCATGTGTGATTGTTCCAGTGTGTCAGTGGCTGTAAATGTTGAATGAGCAGGTACATAATAGACTGTATGGGTGAGTGAACAATTATGTAAGTATCTCTATGGGTGGGTGAGAGGAAATAGAGTGGCTGCATGGGTATGTTAATGGGTGTGTAAGTGGATATATGGGTGACTGAGTGGCTGTATGAGTGGCTGTATGAGTGGCTCTATGATGAGTGAATGGCTATGTAAGTGGCTTTATAGGTGAGTGAGTGAGAGATTGTATGTGACAGTATGTGCTTGTGTCGGTGACTGTAAAGGTCAGTGAGTACATGTGTTTGTATATGTATGAGCAGGATAGTTGGTGTGTGAGTAACTGTGAGTCAGCAGATGTGTGAGTGAGGTTATAGGTGAATAAATAGGTGTGTCTGTGCATGTATGAGTAAGTTAATCAGTGTGTGAGTGGTTGTGTCTGTATGTGTGCATAACTAGATGTCGGAGTGCCTGTATTGGTGCTTCAGTTGTTATATGCGACTTACTGGTTGCGTTAGTGGCTGTATCGATGGGTTAATGAATGAGTGCTTCTATGGATCAGTGAGTAGGTGTGCAATTGTTTGAAAGGGTCTGTGAATGTGTAAATGAATGGTTGTATGAGATCTTTTATTAGGAATCTAAGTGGATGATGTAATCAGGAAGGTCATCAGTGATGTGATTTGAGATGTCATGAGTGAGGTCAGTGACCATGTAATGAGAGATGTAATATGTGAGGTCATAAGCAGTGCATTGCGGGGGTGAGTTATAGTTAGCTGAGTTAGCTATAACTGCTGAATGAACGGCTTCTTATGAGTGAAATAGAGAGAGAGAGAGAGAGAGAATAATCAACCAATATAGCACATTTTAACCATCATGGCACAAGTACAGATTCTATGAATCATGAATTACTATCTTATATGTTTTTGCGCATTGATGTTCAACTTGAAAAACAAGGCTATGAATAAGCCCTTCAGTTGAGCTCTGAGGGTGCCAGGGCACTTTGCATTCAGAAAGGCTTGGCAGTGGCCCTGGCAGATTTCCTTCTATTTTGCGTGGGCTTCACAGGGTGACAGTATTTGTGTGCCGAATCATCGCTGACTGGGAAGATGCATAGATAGGTTTTGAACTTTTTCTTTTGCTTCCTCAATACAAGTTCTCCCTTATGCTGGTGTCAGACAATTTTGAACATCATTTCTGTTTTTATTTCGACTTCTTCTGCCGGATTCCACTTAATGCATTGAATAGCATGCTTATGAAAAGGGGCATATACTATATATAGCGATCCTGGGAACCTAAAAGATTGCACGAGCTATTACCCACCACAAAGATGCTCATTCTATCAGCCTCAGAAAGGAAGAAGAACCTCTCTTTGGATCCGAACAGTTGACGAAGAGTTTCTGCAGCAAATCCATTAACTCAAGTAGCCATTTAATCATTATCTATTTCTTCACTGATATAAATAATACAGAGTCTCATTCCAAAATACCATGCACCTGCTGTGGGAATGCCCCATGGCTTACAATGCAGTCTGTTTCTTTTTTTTTTCTTTGCATAATTTTTTTTTTTACAAAATCAATAGAAAATCATATTCGCTTAAAAACCATATCTAAACCACACCCACTTGTGTGTACTCAAATTAACAAATTGTTTCATCGGTCAAGCTTGTTTTTACCTAAAAAATACACCAGCATTAAACTCATTCTTATTTCCTGAAAAACTGTACTATCAGGGTACACATTAGGTAAATAATAACTGTTCAGTAGGCTGAATGCACAAAGTCGAAATTGCATCTTCATAACCAAACGTACATTTCTGGGAGTACACAAAATTGATAGAAAACATAAGGGGTAACAATCCCCAGGTACAAGATTCACAATGTTTTATCAGACATCAGTAGACCCAGATCCCCAGGTGTCCTCGCACCCTTTATTTGAATGATTGAGGCGTTAGGTTTCGAATAACTAAAGCAATATACTTGGAATAAAAAATAGTGATCTAAAACAGATCACAGTGTATGTGTGAACCAAGAAAACTACAATAAAGTAGATTTAAACCGTAAAATAAATGACAGTATAGCTGTACATCCATGTTTTGAGGTTTAAATAGTTTCATTGACATTTAGTCAGAGTCTAAGTTACAATTTATAGTGACTTCCCAATTAAGTGGATGCCCAATTCTAGTGATTTCTAGTGTCTTTTAAATAATTTTTATGTTGGTAGATCCTGTTTATATTTATATATATCAGAAGACAAAACTGGACAGACACATTTTGAATTGATGGTGTGAACCTAACCACAGTGGATCCATTCAAATATCTGTATTTTCTACTCAATTGCTGAGAAGGATCCAGTCTTATGGTTTGAGCAGTAATTCTTCTCCAATCATATACTCATATCACATGGGGTTGAACAAAGCAGTGAAGATTATGGCGGCCTCCGTATATTTCACACACACTACATTTAAAGCATATTAGAAAGAATGTTCGCCTGCACCAAGCCAACCGGATGTAGATAGCTAGCACAAACTGGAAGAAAAGTGATACGTTTTTGCAAAGACAGAGAAGGCTGTGTGGTGCCAAGCCACAGAGCTTCTGCCCACGGTATTGAACAGAATGGAATCCCAAGTCTCCTCACTGCCCTATCTGTGGATGCAAAACGAAAACTAGGATGTGTGGCCACTCCATCAGCTAATGAAGCAAGCGTGCACAGTATGCAGTCCTTAATTCGAGCCAGTGGTTGCAGCGGGGCCCACCGGCACTCATTTTTGGGGACCAGCAGTTATTTTTCCGCATCAGGGATTCACTGCGAGCAAGATTGGGAAAAACCACAACTGGAAAGATGAGCGAAAGACAGAAAACGGTCTCAAAGGGGGCAAGCAAGAATCTGCGGGAGTAAGATAAAGGCGCAGGGAGTGCCTGGTAGTGGATTAAAGAGGAATGAGGTGAATCCTAAACTACACAGCCTTGGTATTCAGTGTGTCAACATTTAAGAGCATCGGCCACGTGCTTCTGATCAGAGCTTTGGGCACCAGCACGCATTCTTTTACAAATTAAGCACTGACTGTATAATCTTAGAGTAAAAAACCTATCACTTCCACAAGAGACGCCCATGTTTGTTCCTGCCTGTACAACATTTTATATCGGGATAATGCACTTCTACTTTCTTTCATTAGGTATCATAATACTGGTCCGGGCCAGACTAACATCAACATAAAGTCTGTTATGGGCAGAGAGTCCGAATCTGGGGAAGCGTAGGCACACCTAAACTGCTGCCCTCCTTTACAGGATGCATCTTAACTTCTTATATAAACACTGCATACAATATGCAAGAAAGACATCAGTGTCATCCCATCTCCACATTCCCTCTGCTTACATGGTTTGGGCTTCCCTTTCGCTGTAAGCAGACTTTTTCTGAATTCTCCTCACTGCTATGCAAATGATCCCAGCATTTGGCCATATGTTTATGACAGATTGATATGTTAAGTCCTACAGCTGCTCACATTGCAAGTGTTCCAACAGGTCTGTGTAGTTTTAGAGTTGCAAACGTTAATAAGGCTAAACTATAGACGTTTGCAGAAAGAGCACACTATGTTTCCTTGAGAAGAAAAAGAAACACACTTATGGCAAAAGCTAGAAACAAGGCATCCATGGTATTAAACTGAGACAGATAAAATGCACATGGAATGTGAAGAGTAACTATCTGTTATCAAACATGGCTTTTCGATACCTCAATACTGTATCTTGACTCATTTTTATTCAATGCTGGTACATTTCAGCTTTGCACATATATGAGTCACTGGGGCTTGGCTGCATCCCTAGAGGATGAGGTGCTAATTTGATTTCAGATCACAGCTGATGCTTTACCTCTGCCAACCGGGCAACCATTGCTGCATTGTGAGAATCCGTAATCCTTTGCCCTCTGAGTAACAAGAGCCGTGACAGGAGAAGCAGCCAGAAGGCAGCTCACAGGATCCAGGGACTAATTTTGAAGCAGATGGAAATGGGTCATTTTTGAAAGGCCCAGGAGCTGGTGTGTGCTTTTAATTTAAAATGAGAGGTTGGGTAGCCAAATATTCAGATCAAAAACAGACAACACATTACCGTAGCTCTTCCAGTTCAACTGTTCAAGTAAGAGAAGTACCAAAAGTAAACAAGCATTTGCAATGCAATAGGTCTCGCATTTGTTAAGTTAGAGTTGTTGGTGTTGAAAATGACAATGTTTTTTTACTTTAGCTTTTTTATACCATTGGCAATAGTGCTATGCAGATATAAGAACTCCCTTGCAAATAAAAAAAAACAAAGGTAAAAAACCTTTTCAACAGCAACCGCTCTAACTTTAACAAATGCAAGACCTATTGCATTTAGCATGTATAACTTTCACTTTCTTAATCTATTTGGAAACATTTTCCAGGAGGGAACCCTATTTACTTACCTTGAAATGTATATATCTTGAAACATAGTTTCTCCTCCTCTTTATAGGATTACACAGAAATTCATTCCAAGGGTGACAATTTCCTTTCTACATGTTTGTGAATATCACACATTTCAGAGGATTTAATCAAGTACTAAACGCAATTTGCACTCTGAAATATCAGCAAATCCAGATTTTGCGAAACAGGATTCTGAAATTCAAATATTAGTGGACTGTAGTTGACACGCAGCTGCACAGAATGTTTGGTGACATGGGCAGTGAGGGTCTCTCAACTTTAAAGATAATCTTAGCTTTGTCTGGACATGAGATTGCCTCTTCCACGTATTGCCTCTCCCACGATAAAATCCTAGCTACAAATACAAAGAGACACGACTTTAAAGACACACAGGCTTCATCTTGACGGGTTCTGCTATGGTATTCCCATTGTATCTATGTTTTAGTACTTCCCACTTTTTCCCACTCTCATATACTGACGTTTTCTAAATCTACTATATAGTAAAATGAAGTTAAGTCACATTCCCCCCCACCCAGAGAGACCTGAAGTGAGGATCTCTACAAGCATGCACTAAATTCAGCAAGTATTGAATCATTTACATGGCAATGACCTCAAGGAAGTAGTCCTACGCCACAGACTATCTTATTTGGCTCACCACGCAGCACTCAGATCCAGCCTCTGCCAAGACTCAAAAATTCCAAATTCCTTTGCAACAATGTGGAGAAAGGATTAGTTACTTACCTGTAATCCTAGTTCTCTTCCAGGGGTATCCTCATCAAAGTCATAAGCACTAGAATATTCCCACCTTTGTGCAGGGCCACGGAAACACAATCATATATGTGATAAACATTTATGCATCTCTATATATATATATATATATATATATATATATTCACTTAAAAAACCATAGGTTTCACACATGTTATAGTTAGCTGGACATTTCACTCGTAAAAATCCAATGAAATTCCCCCGTTATAGTTAGTGCAGGCAACTATAACTCACGCGACCGCAATCCTCTGCTGATGACGTCAGATATTACATCACTGATGACATATGTGTCTTTATGAAAAATAAATATTTGTAATATATGTATAGCTAAAGATTAATGGAAGAAGACATGGGTAAATAAGTGTCTAAATACAGTGATGTAATATCTGACGTCATCAGCAGAGGATTGCGGTCGCATGAGTTATAGTTGCCTGCACTAACTATAACGGGGGAATTTCATTGGTTTTTTACGAGTGAAATGTCCAGCTAACTATAACATGTGTGAAACCTATGGTTTTTAAGTGAATTTGCAAGGTTTTTTAAATGCTAATTCGTAACTATAACGTGTGTGAAACCTATGGTTTTTTCAGTGAATATATAAACATATAAATATAATCTGCATATCTATATAAATATAAATTCATGCAAACATATACATATATGCATACATATGCATGGTATGTACATGAAAGTTTGAAAAACTCTAATACAAGCAAAGCTAAAAAGCCACCTAATTACAAACAGAATTGCTTTAACTTAAACGAGGGCGAGACCTATTGCATTTTCAATGCTTGTTTACTTTGATTCCATCAAGAAGGCATTCAGATGTGTCCCACATTTTCCATAAATTCTGAATGGTAGCACTCTAGTTGCTCATTAGATCACTGTAGTAAAGCTACTGCTCACCAGGGAAGTCTGCTGCTGGTATTGAAAATGCATGTTTCAGTCTGCATGTCAGAATTTTTTTATGAAATAGAAGAGGATTTGATAAGTCCCTCAAAATGTGCCCTAATTTTTCTTTTTTCCTCACTAATCATAATTTCTATGGCAAAATGAACCTCCTCATTGTGTTCCTTTTAAATTAAACTACTCACTCTCTACTACTCACTCGCTACTACTTTCTACTACTCACTCTCTACTACTCACTTTCTACTACTCTCTACTACTCTACTACTCTCTACTACTCACTCTCTACTACTCTCTACTACTCTCTCTCTACTAGTCTCTCTCTCTACTACTCCCTCTCTACTACTCTCTCAACTACTCACTCTACTACTCTCTCTACTACTCACTCTACTACTCACTCTACTAATCTCTACCACTCACTCTCTACTACTCTCTCTCTCTACTACTCACTCTCTACTACTCACTCTACTACTCTCTACTACTCTCTACTACTCTCTCTGCTACTCACTTTCTACTACTCTCTACTACTCACTCTCTACTACTCTACTACTCTCTACTACTCTCTCTACTACTCACTCTCTACCACTCACCCTCTACTACTCTCTACTTCTCTCTCTACTACACACTCTCTACTACTTGCTCTCTACTACTCACTCTACTACTCACTCTACTACTCACTCTACTACTCACTCTCTACTACTCCCTACTACTCCCTACTACTCACTCTACTACTCACTCTCTACTTCTCCACTACTCTCTACTAATCACTCTCTACTACTTACTCTCTACTTCTCCACTACTCTCTACTAATCACTCTCTACTACTCACTCTGTACTACTCTCTACTACTCTCTCTACTACTCTCTACTACTCACTCTCTCTACTACTCTCTCTCTACTACTCACTCTCTACTACTCACTCTCTACTACTCTCTACTACTCACTCTCTACTACTCACTCTCTACTACTCTCTACTACTCACTCTACTACTCATTCTCTACTACTCATTCTCTACTACTCTCTCTCTGCTACTCAGTCTCCCTGCTACTCACTCTCTACTACTCTCTACTACTCACTCTCTACTACTCACTCTCTACTACTCTCTACTACACCCTCTACTACTCACTCTCTCCTACTCTCTACTACTCTCTACTTCTCACTCGCTACTACCCTCTACTACTCACTCTCTACTACTCACTACTACTCTCTCCTACTCACTCTCTGCTACTCTCTCTACTACTCTACTACTCTCTCTACTACTCTCTCTCTACTCTCTATTACTCATCCTCTACTCTCTACCTCTCTACCTTTCTCTACCTCTCTCTCTACTACTCTCTACCTCTCTACCTCTACCTCTCTACCTCTCTACCTCTACCTCTCTACCTCTACGTCTCTACCTCTACGTCTCTACCTCTACATCTCTACCTCTCTACCTCTCTCTACACGCACACATCTACACGCACACATATGCACATATATGCATTTATATAAATGTACGTGTATATATATGTATATACATACATATATAAACATATAACTAATCTGCATATCTATATAAATACAAATATAAATGCATGCATACATATACAGATATGCATGTTATTTACATGAAATTTTGAAAAACACTAATAAAAGCAAAGCTAAAAAGCCACCTAATTACAAACAGAATTGCTTTAACTTAAATGAGGGCGAGACCTATTGCATTTTCAATGCTTGTTTACTTTGGTTCCATCAAGAAGGCATTCAGATGTGACACATTTGCCACAAATTATGAATGGTAGCACTCTAGTTCCTCATTAGATCACTGTAGTAAAGCTACTGCTCACCAGGGAAGTCTGCTGCTGGTATTTAAAGTGCATGTTTCAGTCTGCATGTCAGAACTTTTTAATGAAATAGAAGAGGATTTGAGAAGTCAAAATGTGCCCTAAGTTTTCTTTCTGCAGCACTAGTCATAATTTCTATGGCAAAATGAACCCCCTCATTTTGTTCCTTTGCAAATTAAATGTTTTAAATGTTACCACTTTATTCCAATCAAGATGGCTGCAGGTGTGCCATACCTTTGTCATAAGTAAGACTGTTAGCGCTCTAGTTGTTCTTTAAAACACTCTGGGATTTCTGTCATTGGGCTATACTTGGGCTACATCTCGGTGATATTTGTGCTACATTTGGGCTCTTTTGTCTCTGGTGGCCATCTTGGGAGACTTGTTATGAAGTTTCCTAATTTCCTCATTTACTGCAGTCTCCTCAGTAGGCATACTGTCAGTTTTTTTACTTTGATTCAATGAAGAAGGCATTCAGATGTGTCACACATTTGCCATAAATTCAGAATGTTAGCACTCTAGTTGCTCATTAGATCACTGTAGTAAAGCTACTGCTCACCAGGGAAGTCTGCTGCTGGTATTGAAAGTGCATGTTTCAGTCTGCATGTCAGAATTCTTTAATGAAATAGAAGAGGATTTGAGAAGTCACTCAAAATGTGCCCTAATTTTTCTTTCTGCAGCACTAATCATAAATTCTATGGCAAAATGAACCCTCTCATTTTGTTCCTTTTTAAATTAAATGTTTTAAATGTTACCACTTTATTCCAATCAAGATGGCTTCAGGTGTGCCATACCTTTGTCATAAGTAAGACTGTTAGCGCTCTAGTTGTTCTTTAAAACACTCTGGGAAGCTGCAGTAGAACACAAAGGAATCAACTGACAGTCTCTGCCCTTGTTGGATGTACATGTTTTACTGAGAATGTCAGACTTCATTCTCACATGACTGAGAAAGATAATGTGAATTTACAGAAAATATGCTCTCAGTTTAGCTTATAGATCACCTTCCAAACCTCTGTGGGAAAAGCATGAGAAAATAGTTTTCTCTCAAACATGATTCATGATATCCCAGCAGAAGGCGTTTTCACATGGTAAAATCACCTTAGAACATACTACAATTCCTAAAATGAGTATGGTACCATCAACAAATGATTTATAATGTAACTAAAGTCTTAAAACCTTCTATTAACTGCAATGCTTTTTAATGAGGTGCTATCATGTATATTGGTCCCAAGATGGCTGCCAAAACTTCTTGGATGAAGTGCTGACAGCCAATCAGATCTCACAATGAGATGTGTGGTTAGGCTCCGCCCAGATATGTATATGATTTTACTTTTGATTTTCTCAGGAACTACTGAACGGATTTACATCATATATGCAAAAGGCACATGCCTGACCTGAGGACTACCTCTTTGCCAAATTTCAAGTAATTCTCTTCAGCCGTTCTGGCTGTAGCTGTGTCTAAAGGTCCTATGGAAAAATGCATGGGGAAAACGCGTTTTGGGACCCCACTTTTTTCTCAGCCCCCGCTTGACGAATCACCCTGAGACTTTCAGGGTAGGAGCTGAACGGAGCGCCCCATTAGTTTTGAAAATTTCGCGAGGATTCGTCAACCGGCGCCAAAGTTATTCAAAATAGAATTTTGAGATTTCCTATGGAAACTAGGTTGTAACTATAACTATCTACTGGCAACCGCCTGTAGATAATATATATATATATATATATATATATATATATCCAAACAATCTTTCATTCCTGCAGAGCTCCACAGAAACAGAAGAGCGCCGTACACCGGATTCCTGAAACTCAAGCACTTTATTTCACCCAGGCGAAACACAGGGTTATTATTCAGTTGACCAGCATACTACGTAACAAGTTGTAGTTTAGTCAAGCGCTTTAAATAGAGAGCGTCACGCAGTCCATTCAAGAAGTCTCACCTGTGATCAAGGCTACACGATAGCTGAAACGCGTAAGGAAAGGACTTTGAATAATAACCCTGTGTTTCGCCTGGGTGTTCTGAAATAAAGTGCTTGAGTTTCAGGAATCCGGTGTACGGCGCTCTTCTGTTTCTGTGGAGCTCTGCAGGAATGAAAGATTGTTTGGATGTTAATGAGGAACTCCGTCCCCATGCGCCGAGACTGCCCGGAAAGTGGTTTGGCTTATGACGGAGAAAAGCGGTTGGAATATATATATATATATAGATATATATATATATATATATATATATCGTCAAGCACTCTTCCACTCCGCGATTCTTCCACCAGACACGGCAAAAAGAGCACGGACCACAATCCTTCAAATACCAATAGGTTTATTGTCCTGTAGGTTACATCGACAACACAGCAGCCATTACGCATATCATCCCTGCATGGGGACTTGATCACATGACGCTGAACCACCAATAGTGTTACACTTTTAAAGGGGTTGCGCACGGTTTGTTTCAACAGCTTTTTTTAAAAACTTTAATTTCAACATGTTTATTTCTTCTTTACAGATTGTCCTTTCACTGTATGCTTCTCCTAACAATTTAGACATCCTTATGCCTCATTTAAACAGATATAAATATCTATACAGAACCTCACACTAAGGCAATACAATCATTGAAATATAATGTCTCATAAATGATTGTAATTATGTATATTGAGCCCGGTTCAAATGAACAGATTGTATTTCACCAATCAGAAATAAATACATAAATAAATAGATTAATCCATAAATTTATAAAAACATTCCTGGCGTCAAAATACCCAAGATAAAATCATGTATAAATATATAAATATATAAATACATAAAAGAAACCACATATGTATAAAATTCTGTGTAAAAAGTTTAGTAATAATACACAATTTTCATAAATATAAACATAAAAACAGTCCTCAATACCAGAATGTAATAAAATCATCATTTGGTATGCAATGGTAAAATCACAAGTCGCCCACCCAACTGCTCCCAACAAGGAATAAAAGGATAAATCCTTACTAGGGTATTGCGCAATGATTTATTGTTATAGATTTATTTTATGTGTGTATTGAGATAATCCTACTCTGTTTAAGTGTTTGCTCCTAAACAGTTGGTTTATTCCCTAATAACTACGTGGTTGGGACTAAAGTTACCTCCGTTGATTAGTTGGAGTTAGCATACTTGGAGCAATAGTTCACTGAGGTTCCGTATCTTGAAAGGAAAAACAGGGAAAAGACAAATCAGGTTGCCTACTAGAAGATGATTCCAGGCAAACCTTGCCCAATACATTTTTATAGTTTATTTTAATTTTAATTTATTTTTGTATTTATTGATACCTATATAGATCTAAATATATAGATGTGCAAAATGTGCTTCAATTTAAAACTACTAGATAAAAAAGTGATAAGTGCTGGTAAAAAAAGAGAGAATATATATATATTAAAAAATAAATATATATATATGTATAAAAAAAGGAAGCAAGTCTAGATGTCATAGTAGCCCAGTAGTTACTATAATATCGGCCGATATATAAATAGTAAAATACTGCTGGAGCTTAAAATTAGTACAAGCAAATAGTTCATGTTAATCTGGCTCCATGTCAAAGATTGGAACAGGGTTACAGCAAGGAACAGATTTTTTATATACATGTATGTATATATTATGGTTTGATACCTTTGCATAAGTGTGACTGTTACAGACTGGCGTGGAGCTCCTCCGAGCTATTTAGTCCATTTGGGTGCTTACTATCTAGATTTAAAATATAGTACATTTCCAATATTCTGAGTGTTTTTTCTCTGTCCCCCCCTCTTTTGTTTTTAGGAACAGAATCAATGAGGAAGTAACTTAAATCTTTTGGGTTACCCTCATGTTTCGCCTGGAAATGACGCGCCACTGGATACGCCTGGTCATGGTTTTTGATTGCACAAATGTGTTGGAGTATTCTTTTGTGCCCTGGAAGAATGGTGCTCCCAATATACCTTAATTTGCATGGGCACTCTAACACATATATCACATGATCCGTCTTACAGCTCAATGATTTGGTAATTTCATTGTTGGGGCCCCCAAATGGTGTAGTGTAGTTTGTTGTCGAGACCCCATATTGGCAGGCCTTACACACCTTACATTTGAAGAATCCCCGTCTTTGTGACAGCCAAGATCCCTTGGTTTCCATCCCACAAGGGTCATTATCCACCAACATGTCCTTCATAGATACTCCTCTTCTATATGTAATAGCTGGGCGTTTGGGGATCATTTTACCGATTATGGGGTCCTGTCTTATAAGGTACCAATTTCTATAGATAATCTTCCTTACTTCTCCCTCCTGATGGTTATATTCAAAAATAAATCTGAAGTTATTGGTTGACCTGTCGCCAGGGGCTTCCTGTTTTGGGGTTTGACAAATCAGAGTCCCTCTGTCAACCTGATTGCATTTGGTTAGGGCTTTTTGTAAGCATTTGTTGCTGTAACCTCGTACCTTAAAACGGTTAATGCATTCCTGATGGGCTATTTTCAGGGATCCACTATCACTGCAAATACGTTTGATTCGTAGTAGTTCCCCATAAGGAATGCTTTGAATGAGGTGCTTGGGATGGGAGCTGCTAGCATGCAGAATTGAGTTCCCTGCCGTCGGTTTTCTATGTAATTTTGTTTCCACTCTCCCATGTTCTATGTACACCATCAAGAAATATTACCCTCGTTTTACTGATATTGGAAGTAAATTTGAGGTTTAGGTCATTAATGTTGAGCTGATCGATAAAATCCCTAGCTCCTTGTTCTGTTCCTTTCCAAACCAAAAAAAGGTCATCAATGAACCTAAACCAACATTGAATGTTATTTTAAAAAATCTCATTATATTTGGTCATGAGTACAAGCTCCTCCCACCAGCCCATGTGTAAACATGCGTAGCTGGGAGAGAAGCTTGCACCCATTGCCACCCCACGTGATTGTTGGTACAACACGTCCTGAAACATAAATATATTGTTTGTTAAACACAGCTCAACCATGATCATCAACATTTTATTATGCTCCGCATAGGTGGTTCCTCTTCTTGCTAGGTAATATTTCAGTGCTCGTAATCCGTCACTATGTTTGATTGATGTGTATAGCGAGGTTACATCCAACGCAATCAAAAGAAAGTTCTCATGCCACTCAAGATTTCTTATTTTCATTAAAAAATCATCCGTGTCCTTAATATATGAAGCCAGATTCTGAACAAAGTCTTGTAAAAAGAAATCTACGTATTTGGACGTTTTTTCAAATATGCTGTTACGTGCTGATATGATCGGCCTCCCAGGCGGATTGATTTTATCTTTGTGGATCTTTGGTATAAAGTACATGATGGGATTTACAGGCTTTTGGGTCCACAAATATTTATATTCTTCTGTTGTTAACAAGCTCATCTCTCGCCAGGCCATTAGTTTTTTACTCGGTATGTTGAATTTATTGAGTTCCAAATTACTCTGTTACATGTCCCATAACATGATTTATCATCCAAGTGGTTCATGGCTTCTTTCAAGTAGTTTTCTCTTTTTAGTAAGACTACATTTCCGCCTTCATCTGCATTGCGGACTACTATTTCTTTGGTCTTTTTAATTTTTGTCATTAGTTGGTGGTACTGCAGTTCTTTGATATTCTTTCTGGCCTTAGTTACCTTGTAAGTTGATTTGTTAAGATTTTTTAAATCAGCAATCACTTGCTCCTGGGAGCTATCAATTGTATCCTTAATAGCTAGTGATGTCATGAGTGATGTCACTGACCATGTCATGAGTCATGTAATATGTGACGTCATCAGCAGTGGATTTCGGGCGCGCGAGTTATAGTTAGCTGAACTAACTATAACGGGGGAATTTGATTGTTTTTTTACGAGTGAAATGTCCAGCTAACTATAACATGTGGGAAACCTATGGTTTTTTCAGTGAATTTGCAAGGTTTTTTAAATGCTAATTCCTAACTATAACGTGTGTGAAACCTATGGTTTTTTCAGTGAATTTGCAAGGTTTTTTAAATGCAAATTCCTAACTATAACGTGTGTGAAACCTATGGTATTTTCAGTGAATTTGTAAGGTTTTTTAAATGCTAATTTATGAATGTTTTATTATATTTTTTATTTATTTATTTTACAATATGCTACCTATGTATTAATTATAGATTTACTGTATCCTGCAATATGGAATGGCTCAGCTTTTTCTTTTTTTCTTTTGGATATAGTTGAACAGCATAGTTAATATCTTCATATCTTCTATAAACCTCTAAACATTTTTTTTTTGAAGGGTTTTTGACCGTGCGCGCACCGTACGCGTACAGTACGCGTACGGTACGTGTACGGTGCGCGCACGTTGCTTGCATGCGTACGTGCTCCGTGTGTGCATGCGTAGGTGATCCACGTGCGCATGCGTACTTCGTGCGTGATGTGTATGCGCGCGCTCCTTACGCGCATGCGCGCATGCTCCTTTCGCGCATGCGCGCGTGCTCCGTACGCACATGCGCACGTGCTTCGTACGCGCTCCGTACGCACGTGCTCCGTACGTGCATGCGTGCTTGTACCGTGCGTGCTCCGTGCGCGCACCGTACGCACTCGGTGCGCGCACGTTAAGTCATGTGATCAAGAAACAACACTTTTCATTGGTTTATAGTAGTTTCAGTTCCAGAAACTTCCAACACCACACCCACTCCCCTCATTATTACTTCTGATTCCCTGGGAGAAGGAGCTGGGCAGCTTTTCTAGTACTTCAGTACTTCAGAATGGCAGAGCAGCAGTCATCTTCTGGGAGTGAGCAGGAGACCCTTGTGAGACAGAGACAGAGGAAACAGAAAGACTCTTTTATATGGCAATTTTTTACATTTCCACTGGGGCAGAAGAAAGTGAATGCTCCCAAAGTCACCTGAACTCTTTGTGATCGTGTCTTATCAAGAGGAGATCCTAAAAAGAAATACTCTTTTAGTATCTTCACTATGATCAGGCACGTTAGAGATGTACATCCTGTGGCTTATGCTAGAGCTGCTAGAGAAAACCCTCCAGCAGCTCAGCCGAGCACATCCGCAGCAGCTCAGCCGAGCACATCATCGGCAGCTCAGCAGAGCACTTCATCTGCGGCGGCAGCTTCACCTTCTTCGATTCCTCTGGATATACACCCTCTGTTTGAGAGGGTGCATATACGGTGCAACTCGTGTAATGCTCTTATCTCTTATGCGGACACCAGCATTCCGCTAATAGAGAGGAAGATACAGCAGCACACGTGCGACACCCTATAATTTTTGCCATGTCTTTTTTTTCCTCTGTCCCTCAATTAACACAACGGCTCTTTCTAGAGCCACCTAACATCTAAACACTTAATTTTTTTTTTATTCTATTTTTTTAATGGTTTTCCCCCGTGCGCGCACCCCGCGATTTTTTTTATAAAAAAATAAAATGTTTTTTTCACCCTTCATGGTCCTTCAGGGACCTCCTGACAAAAGCTAGGGGGTCAGGAACTCTGTACCCTGCCCCCTTTTCACGTTCTCCACCTTTCTTTTAAATGGAAAAACACATTTCTTTTTTTTGAATATTTTAACCCTTTCCAAATGATTTCTACCCCCAACATGACTTCTGCCTGCTAGCATAGCATTAGATCATGGAACACTGGTGTGTGCAGAGACGTCAGAAGTTCAGCACATAATGTTTCTAATCCAAAGAGCAAGATTGCTTAACTTTTCAAACCTAACAGCAAATCCAAAGTAATGTTCTGTGGCAACACATTTTTCTGGACCAATACAAAACATGCTTTTAAAAATTTAAACATACAGCCTAGTTTTTATTGTAAAATGGTCTGAAACAGCCAATGAGTTCTTTTAAAAAAAAAATGTATATAAGCCTCCATTTTACAACTACCTTTCTTTTCATTTTGTCATTCTACTGAAAGACACCTTCAGAGTGCATCCAGGTCTCCTCCTCACTCCCTGAAATATTTGGTCTTTCATTAGAGATGATAGTAAATTTTGTCATTTGATCTTCAATTGTTTTACTAACAGTGGGTTCTACATTCTCTTCCACATTTTCTTCAATAACTGTGTCATTTCCTGCACTTTCTTGCTCTGGACCAAAGTAACAAAACTCAATATCCTCACAAACCTTCTTCACATCTGATACAGATCCACGGAACAGAGCACTATTCAACTCATGTAAATTTAGTGCTGGACTTTTAGCAAAATACAATCTTCTCGCAAACTTTATCATTTCAGTATGATGAACTGCCAGCATCCTAAAATGGTGAAAAACACTTTGACAAACTTTCCTAGAAAGACAAGCCAGAGAATGTCCTTGCAAACCAGTATTCTCTCTCACTCTGCATGGATCTAGTCTTTGAAGCACCTTAATCTTCTGTTTAACACTTTTTTTACTATATTCTCTTAGAAAGTCACGAAATTTATCAATAGATTCCTGTCGTACAGTACAACTACTACTACAGTTCCAAGTGTACACTGGGGCTTTAGGACGTCTCCCCATAACCTCATCAGCTAACACTTCTTCCTCATTTCTTGGAACCATTTTCTCCTTTTCCATTACACAACCATCCTTAACTTCATATGCTCGACCACTGGTGTCAACTGCATGCACCAAACTATTACTTTGAAGATAACTCTCTTCATTAAAAAATGGTTCAGTACTTGAACTATGCTTCCATTCTCCTAAGAACACTTTACAAAAGTTTTTTTTTCACTTCTCTTTTTCTTTTGCTTTTTGACTTCATTACATTCACTAATTTATCTAATGTACGGATCCTGTTCAAAATTAAAATGAATCGTTTTCTTTTTAATTCCAAAGCCTTTGCAACAATTGATTCAATATGTTTCTTTTTCTTATAACATTTGGCTTTCTTCCTATATTTTTTCACATCCTTTAGCAAATTGAACATCACTCTTCTCTGAAACATTTTTCTACGAATGTTTTTAAAATGTATTTTTCTTTTTAAGTCATTCTTTCTTACTTTTGATTGTACATTAGCATTTAGTATATTCTGTCAATTGTCTTGTTGTTTTCTACTTGAAACACTATTTCCAGTGGATATATTTTTTACATTTTTTCTTTGCTTGAGGATAGTTTTTATAAACTCCTTAGTCTGCTTACCAGAAGGCTTTTTCTTTTTTCCAACATGAGGTTCTTCAACTAATTTTTGTTGTCCAGTTGTCTTCAAATATAGATGTTGTTGCTGTTCTTTTCTCTTTCTTGATTTTATAGGCATCTTTAATTTATTTCAGTGTTGTTCAGCAATACCTGAAAGAAACTAAAAAAAAAATACCTTTATGTAATTTAAATATATTACTATACTTTTTATGAGCTTTTCAAAACCTATCATATGAGCTGTCCCTTTCCTACGACTGCAAATCTTACACAATAAAAGCTACACAAATTAAATCTCTGACAAAAATTCCTGTGTGCACACAGACTCATGGTGTGATTCAAGTCAGAAAACGTTATTTGATTGGCAATTTCAAAGCACATTTACTACTGTGGTTTTGCAAGTGATAATTACTGTAACAGCCTGACACATTTTCCTTATAGTTTAGAGAGGCAGAAAAGAGCACATGTCCTAACAGCTACTTGAGAGCATGAGCATGTGGAACCTGGGTGAGTGATTAGACTTGAGCAAAGGAAATGAGCCTTGGTGATGTTGAATGTGGTAGCGTTACACACTACTATCTAAAATACCACACAGTGCTGAATAGTAAGCATAGGAGTGCAGGAGAAGCACCTGCCTGTGTGCTAAGAGCGTGCTTCTGGAGACTGTGTATTGTCAGGTGCAAGAGAGATCTGCATGGACGCTTGCACAACTGCCTGAAGACTGCACAGATGTATGTAAGAGTACATGTATGGTAAGGGTTAATTGGAGTTTGGAACATGTATGAACTACCTCACCCATGGCAGGAGTGGAAGGAAAATCTACCCTGTTGTTTTCAAATGTGTTTGCATTTGCCTCTCATCTGTGAGATAGTGATTTGTGCTGAATGCTAACCATCACAGTTCAAGAAAACAAGCTGCCCCTTTCCTAAGAGTGCTAGTCTTACAGAAGCATAGCAACACAAATTAAATCTCTGACAACAATTCCTGTGTGCACACAGACTCATGGTGTGATTCTAGGCAGAAAACGATATTTGATTGGCAATTTCAAAGCGCATTTACTACTGTGGTAGAGCAAGTGATAATTACTGTAACAGCCTGACACATTTTCCTTATAGTTTAGAGAAGCAGAAAAGAACACATGTCCTACCAGCTACTTGAGACTATGCGCATGTGTAACCTGGGTGAGTGATTCGACTACAGCAAAGGAAATGAGCCTTAGTGATATTGATTGTGTTAGCATTACTCACTGCTATCTGAAATACCACACAGTGCTGAATAGTAAGCATGAGAGTGCAGGAGAAGCAGCTGGCTGTGTGCTAAGAGCGTACTTCTGGAGACTGTGTATTGTCAGGTGCAAGAGAGATCTGCATGGACGCTTGCACAACTGCATGAAGACTGCACAGATGTATGTAAGAGTACATGTGTGGTAAGGGTTAATTGGAGTTTTGAACATATAGGATCTACCTCACCCATGGCAGGAGTGGAAGGAAAATCTACCATGTTGATTTCAAATATGTTAGCATTTGCCTCTCATTTGTGAGATATTGATTTGTGCTGAATGCTAGCCATCACAGTTCAAGAAAACAAGCTGCCCCTTTCCTACGAATGCAAGTCTTACAGAACCAGACCACCACGAATTAAATCTCTGACAACAATTCCTTTGTGCACACAGACTCATGGTGTGATTCTAGGCAGAAAACGATATTTGATTGGCAATTTCAAAGCACATTTACTACTGTGGTTTTGCAAGTGATAATTACTGTAACAGCCTGACACATTTTCCTTATAGTTCAGAGAGGCAGAAAAAAGCACATGTCCTAACAGCTACTTGAGAACATGAGCATGTGTAACCTGGGTTAGTGATTAGACTACAGCAAAGGAAATGAGCCTTAGTGATATTGATTGTGTTAGCGTTACTCACTGCTATCTGAAATACTACACAGTGCTGAATACTTAGCATGGGAGTGCAGGAGAAGCACCTGCCTGTGTGCTAAGAGCGTGCTTCTGGAGACTGAGTATTGTCGGGTGCAAGAGAGATCTGCATGGACGCTTGCACAACTGCATGAAGACTGCAGAGATGTATGTAAGATCACCTGTGGAAAGTGTTAATTGGAGTTTTGAACATGTAGGAACTACCTCACCCATTGCAGGAGTGTAAGGAAAATCTACCCTGTTGTTTTCAAATGTGTTAGCATTTGCCTCTCTTTGTGAGATATTGATTTGTGCTGAATGCTAGCCATCACAGTTCAAGAAAACAAGCTGCCCCTTTCCTACTAATGCAAGTCTTACAGAACCAGACCTCCACGAATTAAATCTCTGACAACAATTCCTTTGTGCACACAGACTCATGGTGTGATTCTAGGCAGAAAACGATATTTGATTGGTAATTTCAAAGCACATTTACTACTGTGGTTTTGCAAGTGATAATTACTGTAACAGCCTGACACATTTTCCTTATAGTTTAGAGAGGCAGAAAAGAGCACATGTCCTAACAGCTACTTGAGAGCATGAGCATGTGTAACCTGGGTGAGTGATTAGACTATAGCAAAGGAAATGAGCCTTAGTGATATTGATTGTGTTAGCGTTACTCACTGCTATCTGAAATACCACACAGTGCTGAATACTTAGCATGGGAGTGCAGGAGAAGCCGTGCCGTCATACGAGACAGAACTTAATTCTATCACTCCTGTGAACTTCATCATGGCCTTGGCATGTATAGCCATGAAAGAGAACTCCTTCAGATTTGAAGACAAGATCTTTTTACAAGTCTCAGGTACCAGCATGGGAAGCGTTTTTGCACCGTCCCTAGCGAACCTCTATGTTCACAAGTTTGAACAGAATCACGTCCTGAATGAAGAGAATCCCTTCCATGAGTCTATCAGACTCTGGAAGAGATACATTGATGACATCTTTGTGGTATGGCGTGGTGACCTAGAATCTGTCAAGCATTTTCAAGTGTGGCTCAACGCACGGAACACGTATTTAAAATTCACTTTGGAGACGCATAAGTCTAGGATAGCCTTTTTGGACCTTTCAATCTTTGCAACAGAAATGGGACTGGGTAGTGAATTGTACCGCAAACCCATGGCCCGCAATTCATTGCTTAGGTACGACAGCCAACATCCGAAGGCATTACACGATAATCTGCCGTATGGCCAATTTTTACGTCTGAGACGTAATTGTTCAACAACGGATCTCTATGAACATCATGCTAATGCCTTAACTGACCAACTTTCGGCCAGGCTTTATCCCAAGAGGCTTGTTAAGAATGCACGTAAACGTGCCCTCAACAATCATAGAGATGCTCTACTAGAGAAAAGGCTAGACAAACCACCATCAGGCCGTCTAACCTTTGTCAATACCTTTAGCACTCTCACGAATGGTATTCAGAAGTGCATCCGTAAGAACTGGCGCTTTTTGAATACTTGTACACTCAGGATCCCATTGCCTTTGTTTGCCTTCAAACGAGGACCCAACTTGAGAGACAGATTAGTACACACACGAACCAGGGAACAAGAACCTAGGAGAGTAGGCACCCTATGGGACCTTCCATCAGTTTAGGGGCATTTCCCGTGTGGCAATTGTGCAATCTGCCCACAAACAAAACAATCGAAAACTCTAGATTTGGGCATGACCAGACTTTGGACCCAGAAGACCCTTACAAATTGCAATAGTGACAACCTCATCTATTTGCTACAATGTCCATGCCACTTATATTACGTTGGCATGACGACACGTAAGGTCAAAATAAGGATGCTCGAACACAAGAGCACCTTTAGATGCAGAAAGGCTAATACAAGACTCACCAGGCATTTTGTGGAGCTCAATCACCAGGCAGATGATTTCTCCTGGACTGTTTTGGAAAAGCCCTTCATACCCTCCCACAACAGTGACAAAGCTAGATTTCTATTCATCAAAGAACAACGCTGGGTTTTCAGACTTCAAAGCGATACAAAGGGTCTGAATGATTCAATTCCTTGGACCCTCTTATAATTAGCCTGAAAACGACTTGTGACCACATGAATGAAGATACATATATAGAGAAAGGCATTACTTTCATCCGATGTGCCATTCACTTGCCGGATATGAGAGTATTTACTGAATTCGGCTAGACTCTGCATTTCCATCTTCGCATAATGAGTTCACTTGTGACCACATGAATTAAGAAACACGTATAGAGAAAGGCGTTACTCTCATCCGATGTGCCATTTACTTGCCTGATATGAGAGTATTTACTGATTTCGCCTAGACTGTGCTTTTCCCACCTCCGCAAAATGAGTATACATATTTTAAACATATTCCTTCTCATATTGACTCTTATGTGTATTGGTTGAGGGACACTAGTGATAAATTATATTATCCATATTGTTCGACTTGTAACTCTTTATTGAGCCGGTATACCACTAGACTACTTGGGAACTACCATTTCCTGCTGTGGTGATGTAACTTTGTAGTCTTCTTTCGTCATCACCGTGCGCATTGGAGACACGCAGCATGCCGTGTCATGAGACACGCTAGCGCTTAAACTCTCGCCGGTTGCCTTCTCGGTACCTCCCACAAACTCAGGAGGGACCGAGGCACCGACGGAGAGGTGAGCGTTGTTAATAGCTGACTTTTGTATGGCTTCCTTTTCTAACCCAGTCACACTATGTAGCTTGGAATTAGATAGCGTTTTGAGCGTTTACCTGTCCAAATCTTCCTTATGTGATTTACGTGTCTCAGTATGTTCGTAATTACGAATGTGTGAAAAAACGTTGCCCCCCTTTTTCAAGAATATTAGGTAGACCCAATTGTTACCTTGAAACCTTACGGTGGCTATTTTGCTGGTCGCTATCATCGCGTGTCCTAATATATGTCTCTCTTCTAGAGCAGTGACCGGACATTCATTGACCTGCAATATACGTTTGGTATAATTGGTGTATTGCATACGAGCACGGTATTTATTTGCTACGTGCATACGAAGTTACACACCATTTGCCCCCATTAACTTTGGACCTCCCTTTGAGGTACATCGCAGGCAGGTATAGATCATTGTGTTAGAGCAATGCTAAACGAGTCAACAAGGGCTTTTCTAAACTCAGTCGCCCTTAATCCCAGACCTTAACAGTTGCTGTCTATCTGAAACCCTATGGACTACTCATGACTAGAACTTTATCATAAATCGCTCTTTTTAACATGACAAGATATATAATAATTCATATATACCTTGTTGATCTATATGTCTGTAGATTGATTTGCCTTGTATGATTAATGCTTTCAGGGCGGGGTCTCCTTTACCTGAGTTGGATACCGGGTGAGGTGAGGTCAGACACTCACACAAGTAAGGTGAGTTTGCTGCTCTCCACATATAGGATACACTTAATGGTACTGTTATTGTGCACATTGAGAGACAATTATAATGTTGAGGAATACTTGAACTTAGTGCAACCTATACATCAAATTACATGTATGTATTTTCTTACTTTTTCCAACAGGAGTGAAATACACCCTACTTGTCCAGAGGTCTAATTGTATCAGGTTGTATTGTTTGACAACTTGTTATACTTTTTATCACTATTATTTCATCACTAATATTGCAGTAGCTATTATAATTTGGTCCTGAAGAAAGCCGGGGACACAATCCCTTCTGGCTGAAACTAGTCGACCCTAATGTAATGCAACCTATTTGTTAAAAGTTGCTGCTACACGCTTTTTTAACCGGACTGGCAGAGAGATACACATTAAAAAAAAATTCTCCCTCCCAACTCCCTTTTTAACTCACACTTGCACTGCAATTTCTTACACAGTTGTATTCCATCACATGAAATACAGATGGACGATCTTGGTCAATCTCTCTCTCTGACTTGTATTTTACTATCTTCTCTCTAATCTTGGCTACTACGTCTGCCTCTAGGCTTAGAGGAGTAGTAACAAGACCTAAGGATGACCAAGTGATGACACTGGCCTCTCTTGGCAGTTGATGGAAATCCAATTGAACTGTCTCTGTTCCTGTTTTCTATACACTTACCTTTGCTTATAGATCTCAGAAACTCATTGTTGGTTGCTGTTCATTAGTTCTTGTTTCCTCATTTTAATTTTTCTTGTGTGACCACCAGTTCACAGTTGGTTTTTCAAGTGCAGGAGAAGCACCTGCCTGTGTGCTAAGAGCGTGCTTCTGGAGACTGTGTATTGTCAGGTACAAGAGATATCTGCATGGACGCTTGCACAACTGCATGAAGAGTACACAGATGTATGTAAGAGTACATGTGGGGTAAGGGTTAATTGGAGTTTTGAACATGTAGGATCTACCTCACCCATTGCAGGAGTGTAAGGAAAATCTACCCTGTTGTTTTCAAATGTGTTAGCATTTGCCTCTCATTTGTGAGATATTGATTTGTGCTGAATGCTAGCCATCACAGTTCAAGAAAACAAGCTGCCCCTTTCCTACGAATGCAAGTTTTACAGAACCAGACCAACACGAATTAAATCTCTGACAACAATTCCTTTGTGCACACAGACTCATGGTGTGATTCTAGGCAGAAAACAATATTTGATTGGCAATTTCAAAGCACATTTACTACTGTGGTTTTGCAAGTGATAATTACTGTAACAGCCTGACACATTTTCCTTATAGTTTAGAGAGGCAAAAAAGAGCACATGTCCTAACAGCTACTTGAGAGCATGAGCATGTGGAACCTGGGTGAGTGATTAGACTAGAGCAAAGGAAATGAGCCTTGGTGATGTTGAATGTGGTAGCGTTACACACTACTATCTAAAATACCACACAGTGCTGAATATTTAGCATGGGAGTGCAGGAGAAGCAGCTGCCTGTGTGCTAAGAGCATACTTCTGGAGACTGTGTATTGTCAGGTGCTAGAGAGATCTGCATGGATACTTGCACAACTGCATGAGGACTGCACAGATGTATGTAAGAGTACATGTGGGGTAAGGGTTAATTGGAGTTTTGAACATGTAGGATCTACCTCACCCATTGCAGGAGTGTAAGGAAAATCTACCCTGTTGTTTTCAAATGTGTTAGCATTTGCCTCTCATTTGTGACATATTGATTTGTGCTGAATGCTAGCCATCATAGTTCAAGAAAACAAGCTGCCCCTTTCCTACGAGTGAAAGTCTTACAGAACCAGACCACCACGAATTAAATCTCTGACAACAATTCCTTTGTTCACACAGACTCATGGTGTGATTCTAGGCAGAAAACGATATTTTATTGTCAATTTCAAAGCACATTTACTGCTGTGGTTTTGCAAGTGATAATTACTGTAACAGCCTGACACCTTTTCCTTATAGTTTAGAGAGGCAGAAAAGAGCACATGTCCTAACAGCTACTTGAGAGCATGAGCATGTGGAACCTGGGTGAGTGATTAGACTAGAGCAAAGGAAATGAGCCTTAGTGATATTGATGGTGTTAGCGTTACTCACTGCTATCTGAAATACCACACAGTGCTGAATACTTAGCATGGGAGTGCAGGAGAAGCACCTGCCTGTTTGCTAAGAGCGTGCTTCTGGAGACTGTGTATTGTCAGGTGCAAGAGAGATCTGCATGGACGCTTGCACAACTACATGAAGACTGCACAGATGAATGTAAGAGTACATGTGGGGTAAGGGTTAATTGGAGTTTTGAACATGTAGGATCTACCTCACCCATTGCAGGAGTGTAAGGAAAATCTACCCTGTTGTTTTCAAATGTGTTAGCATTTGCCTCTCATTTGTGAGATATTGATTAGTGCTGAATGCTAGCCATCACACTTCAAGAAAACAAGCTGCCCCTTTCCTACGAATGCAAGTCTTACAGAACCAGACCACCACAAATTAAATCTCTGACAACAAGTCCTTTGTGCACACAGACTCATGGTGTGATTCTAGGCAGAAAACAGTATTCCTGGGTGATACCAGTACACCTTAACTTATGGTGAAGTCATACTCCATAATATCTTACAAGTTCAAGGCAGTTAAATATCTTCCAAAACATAAAATGTAAAACACAACTTTAAAACAAGAATCACATTTATATTTTTCATATCAAAATGCACCACATACATCCCCTCTCAAATTCATAACTCACCTTTAAAAGTAGTTAGTTGAGAAAGAAATGTGGCCCTCACACAGCAAATTATCAGAGCCAGAATCTCTGAACTGTACACCTCTCAGCAGAATCAGTAAATGGCAATCTTTCCCTCTCTTTTTTCACGCATATACATGTTAACTTCAAATCACAGTGCTTCCCACATTTTTTCAAATGGAAACACACATTTCTATTGGTTGCACATTTCAACCCTTTTCCAAATGATCCCTACCCCCAACATGACTTCTGCCTGCTACCATAGCAACAGGTCATGGAACACTGGTGTGAGCAGAGAGGTCAGAAGTTCAGCACACAATGTTTCTAATCCAAAGAGCAAGAGTGCTTGACTTTTCAAACCTAACAGCAAATCCTTAGTAATGTTCTGTGGGAACACATTTTTCTGAACCAATAAAAACACATGCTTTAAAAAATTTAAACATACAGCCTAGTTTTTAGTGTAGAATGGTCTGAAACAGCCAATGAGCTCTTTTTATTTAAAAAAAAAAGTATGTAAGCCTCCATTTTACAACTATCTTTCTTTTCATATTGCCATTCTACTGAAAGACACCTTCTGAGTGCATCCAGATCTCCTTGAAAGATGTTCACAGTGTGGATTGTAGGTCATAGCTATGTCTTCTGGAGTGAAAAGTATGCAGAAAAGAGAGGTATTTTGAAAGACCTTGCTTTGCCAAATGTAGACATTAAATGGATTGGTTAGAGAGGGTTAAAGTGGCACCAATTAATGCCTTTGGTGAAATCCTTTCTACATCTCCCACAGCCTGACCTTATAATTGTGCACTGTGGTGGAAATGACCTAGGCACTTTAACTGGGGTAGGTCTGGAAATGCTTGTTAAGGACACCTTTGTGCAATTGATGTCACTTTTTCTACAAACTACCTTTGTATATTCTAATATATGCCAAAGGCAAAAGTGGAACTGGTCCAACCAATATTGTCCGCAGATTGACAAAGCAAGAAAGCACGTCAATAAGTCTGTTTCTGCTTTCCTCAGAGACTATGGTATGGGTTCTATATACCACAAAAACTTGCGTTACAACATGCAAGGCATTTATAGAGGAGACGGTGTTCATTTCACAGATGAAGGCAACAGTGTCTTCCTCTTGAACTTCAGACTTTGCATCAGCACTTACTTGTAGGTACAAAAAACCCCTCAGTGAACACAACGGCTCTTTTTAGAGCCAACCAACATCTAAACACTTAAACTTGATTTTTAATTCTATTTTTCTATGTTTTTTTTGCCGCTGTACGCGCACCGTACGCGTACCGTGCGCGCACCCCGCGATATTTAAAAACATTTTTTTTTTTGTGACCTAAGGGGTCTTTCATGGTCCCCCTGAGAAGGCCTAGGGGTTCAGGGACTCTCTACCCTGCCCCCTTTTCACGTTCTTCACTTGTGTTTTTATCTCTCTTCTGCCTCTAAAACTCAAAATGGCGGCTGGGGGTGCGCGCACCGTGCGCGCACCCCGCGATTTTTTGATTAAAAAATTTTTTTTTTCACCCTTCGGGGTCCTTCAGGGACCCCCTGACAAAGGCTAGAGGGTCAGGAACTCTCTACCCTGCCCCCTTTTCACGTTCTCCACCTTTCTTTTTCCCTATCACACACACAACACACAAAATGGCGGTCTAAACTTCCTGATTTCGACCGATTCGAATGTTGACTTTCATGAATCCACCAATCAGAATTAGGCTCGCGCACGGCACCATGCGCGTACCGTGCGCGCACGGTGCGCGCACGGTGCGCGGCTATTGATATGTATGTGCTTTTAACTGCAATTTTCTCAGGAACTACTACAGATTGACACCATATATGCAAAAGGCACATCCCTGACCTGAGGACTACCTCTTTGCCAAATTTCAAGTAATTCTGTTCAGCCGTTCGGGCTGTACCCTCGACTAAAGGTCCTACGGGAAATTGCATGGGGAAAACGTGTTTTGGGACCCCCCTTTTTTCTCGGCCCCCGCTTGACGAATCACGACGAGACTTTCAGGTTAGGAGATGAGCGGAGCGCCCCATTAGTTTTGAAAATTTCGCGAGGATTCGTCAACCGGCGCCAAAGTTATTCAAAATAGAATTTTGAGATTTCCTATGGAAGCACGGTCCTAACTATAACTATCTACTGGCGACCGCCAGTAGATAATATATATATATTTATTCACTGAAAAAACCATAGGTTTCACACATGTTATAGTTAGCAGGACATTTCACTTGTGAAAAACCAATGAAATTCCCCCGTTATAGTTAGTGCAGGCAACTATAACTCACGCGACCGCAATCCTCTGCTGATGACGTCAGATATTACATCACTGTATTTAGACACTTATTTACCCGTGTCTTCTTCCATTAATCTTTAGCTATACATATATTACAAATATTTATTTTTCATAAAGACACTTATGTCATCAGTGATGTAATATCTGACATCATCAGCAGAGGATTGCGGTCGCATGAGTTATAGTTGCCTGCACTAACTATAACAGGGGTATTTCATTGGTTTTTCACGAGTGAAATGTCCTGCTAACTATAACATGTGTGAAACCTATGGTTTTTTCAGTGAATTTGTAAGGTTTTTTAAATGCTAATTCCTAATTATAACGTGTGTGAAACCTATGGTTTTTTCAGTGAATTTGTACGGTTTTTTAAATGCAAATTTTTTTTTGAGATTTTGGTAAAAAATAATATCCAACCTATGTATAAAATAATATATGTACTATATCCTGCATTATGGAATGGTTAATTTTTTAAAAAATTAATGTTTACATACAGTTGTACATCACAGTTATTATCTTCTACAACTCTTGAAACTTGTATTTTTATTTTTTTTATGCATTTATTGCCGTGCGCGTATGGTAAGCTGACGCTACGCGCTCCGTACGTCATAAGTACGGTGCGCTTACGTGATACGATGCGCGTACGGTAAGCTGACGCTACGCGCTCCGTACGTCATAAGTACGGTGCGCTTATGTGATACGTACGTGACGTACGCGTACACGCATGCGCGTTGCGCGGAACCAACGTCGCGGTTACGCGGGTGCGTGTAATGCGCATCCGTAAACGCTCCGTAAGCGCATATTTACGTCACGTTTGCGCATGCGTACTTGTTTACCAGCGCGTACCGTAAGCTTACGGAGCGCGCACGTTAGGTCATGTGATCCACAAAGAACACTTTTCATTGGTTGAAACTACTTTCAGTTCCAGAAACTTCCCACACCACACCCATTCCCCCTCATTACTGCTTGAGATCCCCTAGGAGAAGGAGCTGAATTGACATTGAGATACAATGGCAGAGCAGCAGTCCTCTTCTGAGAGTGAGCCTAGCAGCACCATCATTAGACAGAGAAGGAGGAAACAAAAGGATTCTTTTGTGTGGGAGTATTTTACTTTTCCAGAGGGGCAGAAAAAGGTCAATGCTCCATTGGTCACTTGCAGACTTTGTGAGCGTGTTTTATCTAGAGGAGATCCAAGGAAGAAGTATTCCTTTGGAAATCACTCTATGATGAGACACCTTAGGGATAAACATCCCAGGACCTTTGCTCGACATACTGAAGAAAACTCTTCAGTAAGTCACCGGAGCCCAACCTCAGAAGCTCAGCCGAGTACATCATCGGCAGCTCAGCTGAGCCCTTCCTCTGAGGTGGGAGCATCACCTTCTTCAGCTCCTCTGGACATTAACCCTCGATTTCGGAGGGTTTCAATGAGGTGTACAACGTGTTGTGGTCTTATTGTTTTTGGGGAGACCAGTGTTTCCCTTATTTACAATAAGATAGACCAGCACGTTTGTAGACGTTCATAATATTCCCATTCTTTCTTTCCTCTATCCCTGTATTAACCCAACGGCTCTTTTAAGAGCCAACCTTACCTCACAATTTTTTTTTTGTTTTTTTTAAGCTTTCCTTTTTGAAAAAAAAATGTTGCCGTGCGCGTACGGTACGCGTAATCGCGGAATAGTTACGCGAAGTTCGGGAAATTTTTCTCGCGGAATTTTTCCGTTTAGGCCGTGCGTGTATTCCGCGATTTTTCGAAAAAAAATTAAATTAATTTTTGCCCTTGGGGTCCTTCTGGGACACCTGGACAAAGGCTAGGGGGTCAGGAACTGTCCACCCTGCCCCCTTTTCACGTTCTCCACCTTTGTTTTTCACCCCCTCAGACTGCGAGAGACAAAATGGCGACACTTCCTGGTTTCGACTGATTCGAATGTTTACTAAGATCTAACAACCAATCAGAATCGCGCTCGTGCACGGCGGCATGCGCGTACGGTAAGCTTACGGTACGCGCTCGGAGCGCGCCTATAGATATATATATTGATTTAAATGCTATTTTCTCAGGAAATACTGAACAGATTTACACGAGACCTTCAAAAGGCACATCCCTGACCTGAGGGCTACCTCTCTGCCAAATTTCAAGTAATTCTGTTTAGCCGTTCGGGCTGTAGCTCGGACTAAAGGTTCTATGGAAAAATGCATGGGGAAAACGCGTTTTGGGACCCCCCCTTTTTCTCAGCCCCCGCTTGACGAATCCCCCGAGACTTTCAGGGAAGGAGCGGAGCAGAGCGCCCCACCTATTTTGAGAATTTCGCGAGGATTCGTCAATCGGCGCCAAAGTTATTCCAAATAGAATGTTGCGGATTTCCTATGGAAACACGGTCCTAACTATAACTATCTACTGGCGACCGCCAGTAGATAATATATATATATTTATATATATATATAATAAAAGAGAGCTGAATAATGCTGGAAGGACTCCCCTGTATATAATCAGTAATATAACCAATATAAATAATATATCATAATAAAACAGGGAAGAAACAAAAGCAAAACATGTTTGAACACTGTTTTAATGCTTTGCATTAGCACAAACACCTCAGATAGGACTGAAAGCATTGTCAGCTCACAGGCTGCATTGCAGAAAACCACAGCCTAGAAAGGCTAGAAAGCTAACTCATAGCAACATAGAAAAACTGGCACAGTGCCTTTAAGGCAGCCATGACCCCTAGCTTCCCATCATGCCTCAGGGGTGACAGTTAGGTCAGTTGTTCTTTGCGGTGACACTAAGCCATAACACAAAGAGTTGACGATTCCTTTAAAAATAAGGATCCTTTGCCCGGGGAGGCGGGAGGGTTGCTCATGACTTTGATGAGGATACCCCTGGAAGAGAACTAGGATTACAGGTAAGTAACTAATCCTTCTCTTCCAGGGGATCCTCATCAATAGTCATAATTACTAGAATAGAATAGCGAGACTCACCTCATCCGCTGCGGGCAAAGGAAAAATAATAATTAACAATCAAGCTCAGACAACTAAACTTGACAATTCAGACATTTCTCTTATCTGAACAGATTTCTCAAGGAGGCCTGGCCTACTTGAGTATCCGCCCTGGAGTCGGATTCAAGACAATAATGCCTTGTGAACGTATGCACAGATCTCCAGGTTGCTGCCTTGCAGATTTCTGCCATCGGAACATCATGCAAGAAAGCTACTGTAGCTGCTTTTCCCCAAGTGGAGTGTGCTTTAGGCGACAACAATAGGGGCTTATTTGCCAGCTGGTAGGCCAATTTTATACAAGACACTATCCATCTGGAAAGCACTCTCTTAAGGTCTAAGGAATGGAGTGACCTTTCCGCAGGAGTTGCGGGATTGGGAAAAAAGGACGGCAAAGAAATTGTCTGATTAATATGAAAATCAGATACAACTTTCAGCAGAAAAGCAGGGTGAGTCCTTAATACTACTCTTCTGTGGTGAAAGATAGTATATGACTCTTTGGAAGAAAGTGCTTGGATCTCGCTTACTCTTCGCGCTGAGGTAATCGCGACTAAGAAAGCAGTCTTCCATGTCAAATGCTGCAGCGTGGCTTTATGGATGGGCTCAAAAGGAGGACCCATCAACTTAGAGAGGACCAGATTCAACTCCCAAGGAGGAGAAGGAGGCCGAACAGGGAGATACACTTTCTTCAACCCCTGTAGGAAATCCTCGACCACCTGCAGTTGAAAAAAGGAAGGTTGGCTTGGAGACTTTCTATAGGCCGTAATAGCCGCTAAATGCACTCTGATCGACGAATACTTCAACCCTGATTTAGCCAAGTACAGGAGGTAAGGAAGAATAACCTCCTCCTGTCCTGTGGTTGGATTAAAGTTATTAAGAGAGCACCACAGGTAGAACCGCTTCCACTTAAAGGAATACGAAGCCCTTGTGGAAGGTCTCTTAACTTCCTTTAGTATATGCATACAGTCCTGCGGCAAGTTCAAATGTCCATATTGCAGGACCTCAGGTGCCATGCTGCCAAGTTCAGTGAGGGAAGGTTGGGATGTAGGATCTTCTAGTCCATCTTGGTCAGCAGATCCGACCTGCAAGGAAGCCTCTTGTGGGGGTGCACCGACAGCTGTAATAGGTCCGGGTACCACCATTGTCGAGGCCAGTCCGGGGCTATCAGGATAATTGACATGTTGGACCGGATGAGCTTGGACACCACCTTCGGAATCAGAGGCAGGGGAGGAAAGGCGTATGCAAATATTCTGGACAAATCCATCAAAAGAGCATTCCCCTTCGTCCCTGGACGGTGGAACCTGGAGGCGAAGGCGTGGCATTTTTTATTTAGATCGTCTGCGAACAGATCTATGGAAGGCTGACCCCACTGATGGAAAATTTCTGCCACTACTTCGTGGTTTAGCACCCAGTCTGGCTGATCTTCGAAGTGCTGGCTGAGTGCGTCCGCTTGCACATTTCGCTCTCCTGGAAGGTGCGCCGCTGTGACGGAGACGTCTCGGGCTAGAAGCCAATGCCATATCTTTTGAGCTTCCAGGGAGAGAGGGCAAGAACGTGTACCACCCTGTTTGTTGAGGTAATACATGGTGGTCGTGTTGTCTGTTTGGATGAGGACTGAATTGGACATGATCGAAGGTCGAAAAGCTTTCAGGGCTAGATGGACTGCCCGCAGTTCTAATATGTTTATGTGGTAGGATTGCTCCTTGACGGACCACCGCCTCTGCAATTGTAGGCAATCCATGTGCACCCCCCATCCTTGAAGCGATGCAGCCGTTACCAAGGACTGGGTGGGAACAGGTTGATGGAAGGGGACTCCCAGCAGGAGGTTCCGTGGACGAGTCCACCACAGAACAGACGCTTTTGCTGCTTGTGAAAGTACAATCCGGTCTTCCCAGAAACCGATTGCCTGGTCCCACTTGTCCTCCAGATCCTGCTGCAGAGGTCTCATCCTCAGCCTGGCGTTGGGAATGAGGAATATGCAAGATGCCATTGATCCCAATAGGGACGCTACTTGCCGAACCGTCGGGCGATTGGTCTGGAGAAGAACTTCGCACTTCTGCCGAATTGATAAAAGTCTCTGCTCCGAAGGAAACGCTTTTCCTAGGTTTGTATCTAGGACGGAGCCTAGGTAATGGATCACCTGTGTAGTCTGGCGAACTGACTTTTCCATATTCACATGCAGGCCTAGCCTGCGGAGTAGAGTTAGGCACACTTTGAAGTCTATCTTTACTTGCTGAGGAGATGGCCATTTCAAGAGCTAATCGTCCAAGTATGGATATACAAACAGTCCTCTTCTGTGTAGAGCCGCCGCTACCACCGCCATGCACTTGGTAAAGACTCGTGGGGCAGATTTTAGTCCAAAGGGCAACACCCTGAACTGGTAGTGACTGTTGCCGACCATGAATCGCAGGAATTTGCGATGACGGGGAGTTACAGGAATGTGGAAATACGCATCCTGGAGATCCACTGAACACATTCAGTCTCCTGCTTGTAGATGCGGACATATTTGATGAGGCGCCAGCATGCCAAATTTTTCTTTCAAGATCAGCTTGTTCAGAGACCTCAGGTCCAGGATTGGTCTGAACTTGTGCTCCTGATCTCTTTTTGGCACAAGGAAGTACCTGGAGTGCACTCCCTTTCCTCGCTGCGAGATGGGAACCTTCTCTATGGCCTTTTTTTGTAGCAGCGCCACCACTTCCTGACGTAGTAATTTTAGCTGTTGAGGACGAGATCTTTTCGGAGGAATGTCCTTTGGAGACACACGGAAACGTAGTGCATATCCATTGCACAGTATACTGAGCACCCAACGATCCTTTGTTATGTTGCACCACTCTCTCAGATGTTGTGAAACACTTCCTCCCACTGGAGTGGGCAACGGCGTCAGAGGAAGCTCTGGCTCATTGTTTTCCTGCTGGTCGAGTGGTGGAGGAGGATTGTTGTTGGTTACCCCCTCTACCTCTGGTGGACTTTCGACCCTGAAATTGCGATCGCCCTTGGTTCTTGCTTTGGGACCACTGAGGGGTTTGAACCCTCTGTTGGTATCCCTTGCACTGGCTGGGCCTGTACCTTCGTCAGAACTCCTTTTTCTTTTCTAGCCCCACCGCCTTCAAAGTGTCCAACTCGGCTTTCATTCGAGCCATCTCTTCATCTGTGTGGGAGCCAAACAATGAAGAACCCGAAAAAGGTAGGTTAAGGATTCTCTGCTGAGCATCCGGTTTAAGAGCTGTAAGCCTTAGCCAGGCAGACCTTCTTGCGCAAATTCCATGCGCATATGAATGCGCCGATAGTGTGGCACCATCCGCTGCATTGCTAATCACATGATTAGCTACCAAGAAACCCTCCGTAATAATTTCTTCAAAGTCTTTCTGATTCTCCTTTGGTAACTTCTCTGTGAACCGATCCAAAGAGGCCCAAAAGGATCGGTCGTACAGACCTAATAAGGCTGCTGCACTAGAGACTTTGAGTGAAGAAGCTGCCGAGCCACAAACCTTTCGCCCCCAAGAGTCCTGGGACTTACTCTCCTTGTCCGGAGGGACCAACGCATAAGCAGAGACAGCATGCGTCTTACGTGCCGCTGCGACTATCACGGAATCCGCAGGTGGATCCGTTTTCAAGAACACCGGGTCTACATCAGCAGGTTTGTACTTTTTCTGAATTCTGGCCGGTGTAGCTTTAATCGATGAGGGGGTCAGAAAAATGTCCATTACTGGTTCCAGAAGCCCAGGAACCAGAGGCAGCAATGGACGCGAAGCAGATCTTTGGTGCAGCATCTCGAAGATCACTGTCGTTGCGACCTGGGGGGTGGACATAGCGATGTTCAGCTTCTGAGCCCCTCTCTGCAGCACATCATGATAGGTGTTAATGTCATCTATCGGGGACACTCTCGACTGAGGGCTGTCCGATAGAGTAGGAAAATAGTCCCTCTTCGAAGAGTGAGTGGAGGAAGATGACCATGAGGGAGACCTCCTTATGTGGTGATGTGACGTAGAAGGTCTGCGTTCCTTAGATCTTCCTGCACGGTGGTGGCGTACCGGCGAAGGCGATCTATCCACCTCCTGTACTAACCTTTGGAGAGGGGATCTGTGGACAGGGCTTGTGTATTCCTCCTCCCTTCTCGATGCTCCCGCCGGAGTCTTACTCCAGTGATGTACTGGTAAAAGCCATCTTGGAGACAGATGTATAGAAGGAGAGGGTCTCTGATGCGACAGGGATCTCTGTCGTGATCTCTTCTGATGTTCTGGAGACGCAGATGGAGAATGTGGACGTCTCGAGGAGTTAGAAGAAGAGTGTCTCGATGCTGATTCCCTCACTAAGACTACTGAACCTTCATCAGATCTATGCGATGGTGGTCTTGACGTCGAGCGTATATCCTGCTGCGACGGAGCCCTCCTCGATGTCGATCGAGATCTTCTTCTAGTCTTCGAGGCTCGACCAGGTTCTGGGAGCGGTCTCGGTGTTGACTGTAGTTTCTTCGGCGTCGAATGTGTCAACGGCCAATGGCACCTTGACGATGGTAGAATACTTCCTCGTCTCGACGTCGAGCGATGTGGACTCGATGGCGAAGAAGGACTTCCTCTCCTCGATGCCGATCGTCGGTGGGATGACGATGGCGGAGGGCTGCTAGCTCTCGACGCCGAGCGACGTTGAAAAGACGTCGGCGGAGGGCTTGTGGTCTTCGACATCGAACGTCGCCGGGATGACAGCAGAGGACTTCTCGTTCTCGACGCCGATCTCTGCCTGGTCTGCGAAGGCGGAGAATTTGCTCCCCTCGACGTCGAACGTCGTCTATGTGACGGCGACGGAGGATTATCAGCTCTCGACATCAAACGTCTAACCGAAGTCGACAGAGGTCTGCTGGCTCTCGACGCGGATCGTCGCCGGGTTGACGGCGGCGGAGGGCTTTGGCTCTTCGAAGCCATTCGACGCATTGATGCGGGCGGTGGACTGGAACTCCTCGATGCCGATCGTCGCCGGGTTGACGACGGCGGAGGCTGTCAGATTCTCGACGTCGATGACGTACCTTCATGCCTGCGTTCTCTCGATGGCGAGCCCGCCGTCGACGGTCTTTTCTTCGATGTATGCCCCTCCGGTGGCTGTTTTCTCAGGGCCAAGCCCGACACTGAGGGTCTAGAAGAGGATCTGGGCCTCTTGGAGCCTTTTCTTACCGGAGACCTGTCTCTGGAAGCCTTTTCTGCCAATCCATACAGTCGTATCCTCTCTCTGTCCTTTAAAGTTCTTTAAGAGAGAGACTGGCAATGAGGGCAAGTCTTAGGGACATGATCTTTAGGCAGGCAAAGAATACAGACCGAGTGAGAGTCTGACCTGGCCTTCTTTTTTCCACAAGATGGGCAGGGATCAAAAAGGGATGGCATTTTGAGTGGTAAAAAATGCCAAATTTAGTCAGAAAAAGCAAACACCTTACTTGACTGGATGAAAGACGTTGAAGTAAGATAAAAAGAAATCTGAAAAAAGTAGTTAATTTCTGAATAAAGTTGAAGACAGCATGTGTGCAGGACTGTATGGGTGGATGAGTGTGTGTATGGGTGTGTTAGTGAGTGAATGACTGTCTCAATAGTGTCTTTATGAGTAACTACATATGTTTTAAACTAGTATATGTGACTATTGGTGTATACAAGTGAGTATATGAGAGAGTGAGAGATTGAAAGAGTTCCTGTATGAATAAGTATGTGTTTCTATAAGTGATTGTTTAAAAGACTAAGTATGTGTAAGTTTCCGTAGAAGTAAGTGTGGTGGTGTGTGTATAACTGTATATGCATATAATTGTATGTTTGATTCTTTATTAGCATGAGTGACTATGTGTGTGAGTAACTCTATGGATGAGTGGCATTGTGTAACAGGATGTATAGGTGTATGAGTACATATGATGAGTGAATACATGTATGAGTGACTGTATAGGACTGTTGGTGAATGAGTGGATGTGTATGTGGATCTTAGAATTACTGAAGAGGTTGTTGTAACTGGTATTGGTATGTCCATTGTTTTGAAAAGTTTAGTCTCTATTTTTGAATGTGTGTATCAAAGGTTATATTAGGGTGAGAGGAGGTCTGCCACTCTATCACAAGGATGATGTCATCAGTGATGTCATCAGTGATGTTATTTGAGATGTCATCAGTGATGTCATGAGTGATGTCACTGACCATGTCATGAGTGATGTAATATGTGACGTCATCAGCAGTGCATTGCGGGCGCGCGAGTTATAGTTAGCTGAACTAACTATAACGGGGGAATTTCAATGGTTTTGAACAGTCCAGCTAACTATAACACCCCTGAAACCTATGGTTTTTTCAGTGAATTTCTGAGGTTTTTTAAATGCTAATTCCTAACTATAACGTGCCTGAAACCTATGGTTTTTTCTGTGAATTTCAAAGGCTTTTTAAATGCTAATTTCTAACTATGCCTACAGAGATAGGACATGTGAAGAAAGAAGAAAAAATGCACAGAAAGAAAAAAAAGGAGTGCAGAAAGAAGCAACATAAGTCCTCAAAGACGAAGAAAAGTGCAGGAAGAAGGATAACGTGCAGAAAGAACAAAAAGAAGAGCAGAAAGAAGCCTTGTTGCAAAATCATCCTGTACCCTCAACTTTTTCAGACGGATACTGGTGGTAACTGAGTCTGACTAACCAGTCCTAGAGCCAGTGCTATGTTAAAAGACACTTAGAATACAGTCAAAACACCTACATACACTAGGGAACATTATGCGTTGGGGTCCCCCTGTGATTAGCATGACCTCCTCTGTAAGCCCCTAGTATACAATAGGGCAGGGGGATTAAAACTACCTCTTAAAATAGGCCACAGGGCGTTTTTGCACACGTTAAATCGGGCCCCGTCCCCTCCCTTCACCACTGTGTAAACACCCCTGTGTCCGTTTTTAGTTGGGAGATTAAGTTCATTTGAATCCTGAGGGTCCCTAGGGTCCAACTAGCCCACTAGGTACCTCCAGTAAGTGCCACAGAGCTGCGTTGCAGAGAGGTGTAAAAAGTGGCAGGGCCTGGACCACCTCTCTGCAATGCAGCTCAGTGGCGCTTACTGGAAGCACTTGGTGGGCTAGTTAGCCCCCAGGGGCCCTCAGTATTGAAGGAAAATTATATCCCCAATTTAAAACGTGCCATAGTGCGTGTTTGCACACGTCACCTCAGGCCCCGTCCCCTCCCTTCACCACTGTGTAAACGCGCCCTGTGGCTGTTCTAAGTTGACAGATTAAGTCCCCTTGAATCTTAAGGGTCCCTAGGGTCAAACTAGACCACTAGGTACCTCCAGTAAGCGCCACAGAGCACGTGGAATGTATTTACACCACTAGTGAAGCTCTGACATGTCTGATGCCCTACCGTGCCTAATCCCGGTAGACACCCTTGTCGTTTATTTATACAAACATGGGTAGCTATTGACGGGCACATTTAATTCACATGCACACCAAGCCATTCAAAGGGGATTCGACAAAAATTCGACCAAAACTATGCAAGAAACCCCCCTCACGGTTAATAAAACACACATCCACTGTCGGATGTGTAATACTTTTTATTTTACTCTCTGGAAAGGGGACGAACATCACTTGAGAGTCACAGCGCGCTCCTGGCAGAGCCCAATGCTGTGTTACACCCACCATTGCCTGCTGAGTGCCACACACCTCTGTGTTGTATTCCACTAGCTAGTGCATATGCTATGACACGCTCTAGCCCATGTGCACTGTAACACCACCCTGTGAATATGTCATGCCACACTTGTCTTCGCACGGGTTATATTGCCCCATCTAACGTGCCTTCCTCGATGCCTATGTTATAACGCACAGTGCTATGCCATACATATTACAATCTGGGATCCATATCTTTGTCACAGTGCATATGCAACGTTACACTCCCCAGCACATATTTTATATTACAACTTTAGAGACTAGTTAGGTTACACAACACTGCCCTGTGCATATTACACTCCAAGGCGCATATCGCATAGCACGCGCTAGTGCCTGTGCTATCTCGCGCACTCCAATGAATCTGTCATTGCGCACAATGTATTGCATATTATATTTCATGCCCGGTTCATCTTATATCACACTTTTTGGTGCATAGTTTATACCATACACTATATCTAGTTTTCATTTTCAACCGTGCTCTCAGGACTATGTTCAATATAACACTGTGTTCACCTACCCTTTTCAAGGGCATTACATTTTGCGATAGGGGGTGGAGGGTCAGGGGGTGTTTCTGCCAAGTGAGCCCGGAGTCACAGTCACAAACGTCCACTTCTTCCTGAATAAAAGTGAGATTATGCTGCATACTTGTTCATATTTTAAGCAGTTCGCACAGACACATGTTTTAAAAACAATAAAGTTCCTAATATCCGCCTTCTCTGAACAGTTAGCTTGCTGCCCCATCCCCCTCCTCCCTATCCTCTGTTGTGTGAATCCATGGACTAGCCTCCTCCCTCCTGCCATGCATGGTCTGATGTGCTGCCACTGCCCTCAATTTAGTATGATGTACCAGTCCACTCCTCCTGCCCTCCATTGCCCAATTCTATGCCCCATCATTGACCTCCTGCTTAAACTCTGTGCTTAGCTTGCTGCCCCTATTCTCCTTCCCCCTGCCCTCCGATGTCTTTGTGTATGCCCCTGCTCCATCCTTTTTGCCCCCCACCATGTTCCATGGACCTGCCACTCCTATCTACTCTGAGTGTTCTGTTGAGCTGCCACTCCCCTCCCACCTGCCTAGCATTGTCAGATGACTGAAACCTGTCCCTGCCACCTCCACCCTGCCTGTCCACATGCCATGCCCCTATCCTCTTCCTCCTGTCCTACATGGTCCATTGTACTGCCACACCCTTCTGCCCTCCCTGGTCTGTTGTGCTGCAACTGCTCCTCCTGCCTGCCCCGTGCAGTCTGTTGTGAGGCCCCTTCCCCTGAACTTTCTTGTCTGTGCACAGGTCCTGACCCTCTCTTCTATCCTCCATCATCCTTTGTGCATGCCCCTGCACCCTCCTTCTTGCCCATCATAGCCATTGTGCTACCACTAACCCTCCCACTTGCCATGCATGGTCTTCTGTGCTGCCATGGCCTCTCCTACTTTCCCTGTGTGGTCAGTTAGCTGCCCCTGAACCCCTCCCACCTTCCCTCCATCACAGTCTCACTGTTGCTCTTCATGGTGTGTCTTGCTTCTAGTGCCCATCCTGCCTGACCTCCATGGCTATCTTGCTGCTCCTGCCCTGCCCCCTTGCCCCCAGCCCTCTGTTTACATGTGCAGACCCCTACTCCCTCCCTCCTGGCTTGTCTGTTCCATTGTAATGCCCCTGATCCATCCCTCCTGCCCTTTATGGTCTGTTATGCTGCAGCTTTCTTTCCTGTCTGTCCATTTATGGTCCTGCCTCTTGCCCCTCTGTTCTCTGTTGTCCATGTGCATGGTCCTGTCCCCTCCCTCTTGCTTTCTATGGATTGTTGTGCTGCACTCCCGTCCCGCATGCCCTGTGTGGTGTATTGCGCTGCTGCAAACCCTGATGCCTGCCCTGCAGGGTCAGTTTAGTCCCTCCTGTCCTCTGTTATCCAAGTCCATGTCCCTACCCCATTTCCTTCCATGATCCAATGTACCATACTTGCGAACATTTTGAACTTGGTAAGAGGGAGATTTTGAAAAAAAACTGGGGTATTGATTTTCCCCTTTGAGTTACATTGAAAAAGCGGAGATTGTAGACAGGAGACAGATCAAATAAAGCCCATTTGAGCTTAAAAACATTGGACGTTTCCTGGCTGAAACGGGTCTGTTGGCATGTATGGTTGTACTACCACTGTCTCTTCCTTCTGCCCAAAATGGTCTATTATATTGCCACAGCCTCTCTTGCCAGTCCTGTATTGTTGGTTTGTTGCCCCTGCCCCCCTTTCCACTGCCCCCCATAGTCTGTTGTGCTGCCACTGCCCTTCGTGCCTGCCCAGTGTGGTCAAATGGTTGCCTCTGCACTCTCCTACCTGCCTTCAATTTTCAGAGTCCGTGCCCCTGGCCTCTGCCTCTCATCAGTATCCTAATGAACAAGTAGATTGCTAACATTCTATATTTATTACAAAAGTGTGGAACGCCTGACGTCATCTTGATGTAATCAAAACTGTAATACCTAGAGCATTTCCTTTAGAAATTACCTATATGAGAGGGTTTTATTTGCATCAAAATTATGGTTAGTGCTCTAAAAAACTAAAATGAGGACATATTTTCTGAGTTTTCAAATAGTGACAAAGAACTTTTAAATTATTTGTAATCTTTATGTTTTTTTATCCAGTTGACCATTTGATTAAATGTTGCACCTTGGCGAGAGGATGTGGTGTTACTTCCAGAGCGGCAGACTTTGCAACTGGGGAACAAGGTTGGAGTTTCTGCTTCAGCTCAACATTCTGTGATTGTGGTCAAATCACTTAATCTCCCCATGTCTACAACCAAAATGAATTTGATCTTGTGTGATGTAACCAATGCTCATGTAAACCATTCCAATACCTGACAAGTCTGCACTATATAAAACTGCAAATACACAAAAAATAAGTGTTTTGCACACTTCTGTCATTGGGCTACATGTGGGCTGCATCTGGGTGATATTTGGGCTACATTTGGGCTCTTTTGTCTCTGGTGGCCATCTTGGGAGATTTATTTGTTATGAAGTTTCCTAATTTCCTCATTTACTGCAGTCTCCTCAGTAGGAAATGCTTTCAGTTTTTTACTTTGATTCCATCAAGAAGGTATTCAGATATGTCACACATTTGCCATAAATTCTGAATGTTAGCACTCTAGTTGCTCATTAGATCACTGTAGTAAAGCTACTGCTCACCACGGAAGTCTGCTGCTGGTATTAAAAGTGCATGTTTCAGTCTGCATATCAGAATTTTTTAATGAAATAGAAGAGGATTTGAGAAGTCACTCAAAATGTGCCCTAATTTTTCTTTCTTCAGCACTAATCATAATTTCTATGGCAAAATGAACCCCCGCATTGTGTTCCTTTTTAAAATAAATGTTTTAAGTGTTACCAGTTTATTCCAATCAAGATGGCTTCAGGTGTGCCATACTTTTGTCATAAGTAAGACAGTAAGCGCTCTAGTTGTTCATAAGAACACTCTGGGACATTCTGTCATTAGGCTATACTTGAGCTACATCTGGGTGATATTTGGGCTACATTTGGGCTCTTTTGTCTCTGGTGGCCATCTTGGGAGATTTATTTGTTATGAAGTTTCCTAATTTCCTCATTTACTGCAGTCTCCTCAGTGGGAATACTTTCAGTTTTTTATTTTGGTTCCATCAAGAAGGCATTCAGATGTGTCACACATTTGCCATAAATTCTGAATGTTAGCACTCTAGTTGCTCATTAGATCACTGTAGTAAAACTACTGCTCACCAGGGAAGTCTGCTGCTGGTATTCAAAGTGCATGTTTCAGTGTTTTTAAGCTCAAATGGGCTTTATTTGATCTGTCTCCTGTCTACAATCTCCTCTTTCTCAATGTAAGTCAAAGGGGAAAATCAATACCCCAGTTTTTTTTCAAAATCTCCCTCTTACCAAGTTAAAATGTGTGTCTGTGCGAACTACTTAAAATATGAACAAGTATGCAGCATAATCTCACTTTTATTCAGGAAGAAGAGGACGTTTGTGACTGTGACTCCGGGCTCACTTGGCAGAAACACCCCCTGACCCTCCACCCCCTATCGCAGTCAGTGTCGAGTCTATGGACCTCAGCAAGTTGCGTTGGTCAGACTGCGCGGCTGAAATGCCCTCCAAGTATGCCTCCATCTGGTTCAGCACTTGGCTGTGGCCATGGAGGACATTAAGCGTCGCAGTCTGACCAACCCGCAACTGCCGCAGGATGTCCACAGACTCGGCATTGGTGGTAGCAGTGGAGACAGGGGCAGGGGGTGCGGTGCCTGGCAAGAAGGAGACACGTGCTGACCGAGCATGGCGGGAAGGGACACGAGCAAGTGGGAGGCCGGTGATCGGAATGGAGGGGGCAGGTAGTGATGGAGTGCTGGTGTCAGCTGTGGGACCAGCCACCGCCCCCTCGGAGTGCTCAGCCTCGAAACCGTCTGCGTCATAGTCGGTGGTGGGTTGACTGGACAGGTCCTCCTCTGCACTCCCGTCGGCCTCCGTGCCACTCGATGTGCCAGACAACTCTGCACTGATGGCACTGGTGCTCGCTCCCTCCTCACGGTCCGTGCCAGTGTCTCCCTCGGTGTCCCCCGACGATGCTGTGAGCAAGGTGAAGAGACAGGAAATAATCAGACACCTGTATACATATGTCACATGAGTCAAATCCAAATAGGTCACAGTGCATAGCCTGAAAAGCAACATGAGTAACATCTACAATATAAGGCACATATGTAGGCCCTGCAACACACAGTTGGTTGACCCACCATGCCACTGACCAACTATGGAGAGCATGACACAATAGCAAATAACATGATATGGATTTGGACAGAGGAGCCAGGCACTGGGGACAATCCAGCACAGCATCTGCAGCACACAGCGTTGGCGTAAAAAGGGATGAGCAGGAACCATGTCTATTAACTGTAGGCACATGCTGCAAAGGCAATACTTAAAAACATGCCCAACATTATTGGGTCACTGCACCTTGAGTGTATGTCCAGACAAACATCACACACTGGCCAGACCTAGCAAGGAGACTTCAGGTCTAGACATGTAGGCCTTGCCCGCACCAGCCACCCCCTACATGAGACAATTTTTTGAGACACAGGAAGCACTTACATCTCTTAGTCTGGAATAAAAACACATGGCCTGCAAGAAATCCTGATTGGACACAAAATATCCCTGGTGCGCCGGTACAAATACATCATCTACAAATGGCCATCATCAGATCATTTTACCAAGACACACAGGAACTGGCCCCCGTGAGTATGAACAAGGGACATTTGGTCAGCCTGTACAGTGGACACACGTAGCAGAGTTTACGTAGACACAAATGGTGCCAGGGTACAATGGCACAGAGCACAACCTATGCTGTAGACACAGAGATTGTCGAGATTTTTGGATTACACACATGATACCTAGGAAAAGATGCCCCAGGGGACAGTAGTGGCCACACTACTCCATGGTCCTGAATGGTACTGACTGCAACACAAGCCACCATCCCTGCACTCTGCATATCTCACACTCATGCACATCATGTCACAGGCCACAAAATAGGACATGCATGCTGTAAAGCAATACACTTCAGAGACACACTCCTATGTCTGGACTCAGCATCAGTGACAACTGACATGGACCCCACAAGTACTGAACTGGACAGGGCACAGGCAAGGTCCCAAAACCTGTTACACACCACCCCCACACATGAAGCTGCAAGCATTGGGCACATCGTTAAACTGCCAGCCTAGATAACCTTGTGCAATGTGACTACACACAGACCAGGGTACACATGCCAAGGAGGGGAAGGGAGGAAGGACAGCACCGCTACACTTTGGGGACCTGGAACTGCACTGCACATATAAACCCTGGCAGTGTATCCATGCAACTGTGCACTTACAAATGCTGGTGACAGACAACAAACACACATGTACCTACCCCCTTCCTGATGCTGCTTTTCCCGTAAGCGCCTGTCCATGTCAGGGAAGACGACCGCCAGCACACGCTTGTGGATGTGGGTCAGACGGCGGCGCCCATGGTTCTTTTGGCTCACAGGTGAGTACCCCAGCAGGACCCGTGCGATCCTCCGCATCCAGCACCGGATATCCTGCCAGCGTTTCCTCACCTGGGCTAGGCGCCGCTTCCGACCATCCGTCTGTCTCACGGCACTGACGGCGTCCTTCCAGATCTGCTCCTTGGCACAAGCGCCTACCTGTGAGGATGAAAAAGTGAGACAACATCAATACACCTGCGACATGTCACAGAGACACACATTAGCACAATTTGGCTGGTTTTAACAGGGCATAGAATGCATCAAACTCATTACATCTGTGTCATAGGGACACTTTCCTCTGTGGAAGGCAACAATCACTAGGTGGCATTGTAGAGTACACAGGTGGCATGAGGGGTCCGACACAATCAATCATCCAGGCTCACACTGTGCATCACAAGCGACACCAGGATTATGTGCAGCACCTCAAAGCAGTCACATGCCACAGGCCACTGAGGCGCCCTCAGCAGAGTACACAGACACACACAGCCACAGGACAATCACCTGCCATTGCCAACTGCAGCTACACACCTCACTCTGCAAATGTGCCACTAGACTGGGGGGTGTCACAGGTGTGGGGCTGGCCCATCACCACAGACACACAGCACTGCTCCCTGCTCACATCAGATGGGCAGGGTATATCCATCCCTCATGCAGCTGGGGTGCTACACTCAACATATGCACTCACCCACATGACAGGGGACTTACACACACACACCAATGTCCAGGGGACAAACACATCATTTGTACACTCTCAGCACATGTACACAAAACAAACACACATCTGTGGGTACTGCCACCTATCACACTGGGGGGACCACAGATTCACATAAGGACTGTAGTAACAACATTCCCAGGAGGATTAGACAGGCAGAATGTGCAATGCCACATGCAGTGATTGTCACAGTACACACAATGCAAGTGAGGAGAGCAGACATGCACCACAGCATGCTCTGGCTGGGAGACATTAGGCATCCCCCCACCCGGGACCCACCCTACTGTACATTGCATGTGTGTTACACCTGGACACAATGGCAGAAGTCACAGTCACAAAAAAGGGGCACAGTCTTTGCTAGTGGACTCAGCACTCACCTGAACCCCTGGTCGACCATACAGCATGGGGTACTGTGGGAGGATCACATCCAGCAGGGCTTGGTTCTCCTCCTGGGTGAAAGGCTGGGCCCTCTCCACAGACCTGGACATGGTGCCAGAGGAATCACGAGCAGCAGCAGTGTAGTTGAATCAAAGGATGTGCAGGCAAGTGCTCTCTCATGGGACCTGGCTGCCTTATATCTACCTTGCTGCCCTGTTTCATTCACAGGAGTACAGAGTGATTGGTCACTCACATTTGCATCCTATGTTTCCTCCAATCCCTTTAAACCTACCACAGTCAGTGGCTTTGCTTTCTTTTTTTTATTGAGCATGATGTCAACTCAACAACCACTTTGCAACAATGTAGATTCTTTCAAACCGACTTTAGCTGGGCACCTGATGAAAAAAATTCAAACTTTAAACTCGGTCTCCATGACAACCAGCATGCATGTAGGGCTTTATACTTGTCCCACATGTGTTCCCTATGTAATTTGGACATTCACACACAGGTACGGTGAGTTCCAGGCACCTAGAGCACCCCAAATGCATAGAAACGGCCCGTACACGCGTGTGTACGGGGCGTATCACTATGGGTACGCATACGCGAGCAAAGCCATAGTGAAACGGCCCGTACACGCGCGTGTATGGGGCGTATCACTATGGGTACGCATACGCGAGCAAAGCCATAGTGAAACGGCCCGTACACGCGCATGTACGAGCCGTTTCACTATGGCTTTGCTCGCGTATGCGTACCCATAGTGATACGCCCCGTACACACGCGTGTACGGGCCGTTTCACAATGGCTTTGCTCGCGTATGCGTACCCATAGTGATACGCCCCGTACACACGCGTGTACAGGCTGTTTCACTATGGGTAGGACTACGGTAGCACTCCCATAGTGATGGGGAACGTACACACGCCCTCAGAGCGCATGTACGGTGCATTTCACACCTGACAGTGGTGACAGGCAGCACACAGAAATGAATAGAGCTGACATACTTGTCCAAGGCTGGACATCAAGGCATTGTCTGTGCAGTACTACATGTGTGGGGCACAGGTGTGTCAGGCTGTAATGTGGCACATTACTCCTGAGTTGTGAAGGCAATAGATGTATGATGAGATGTGTACAGATGTCATATGTGATGGTGGACTATGTGCCAGACATCCCCTTCACTCCTTTGACATGTGTGCATGTAGTACAGAACACTTGTGATAAGCGTCACTGCCATGGCACAGTCAACAACACACGCAACTGTCCCCTGATGCCAGCTACAGGGGTTTTCACACCTGACATGTGACTACCCGCGTTGCACGATGTGACTATGTCATGTATGTGTCGTGTGTTCCCATTAGCTTGCTGTAGGTGTTTGGTCAAATGCATCTGCAGTTGCTGCAACCAACATGTGTCTGTGTGTAGATGGCCATGGCACAGTGTTACGCATACCAGGCCACATGTGGAATCCGATGTAAGTTGTGTGTGTATGCATCGACACGGAGTTTCAAAACAAGGACATATCTGCATCCTCTCAATGTATGTGGGATCATTCTTGAAATGTAATCCTTCATGGCAAGGTGTGTGGTCTGTCCTTTTTCCATTACATGTGACCTGTGCCTCTAGTGTTCCACAACCTGTCTGTACAATAAACATCCTTCCTCTGCACATATTTGGTTGTCTGTAACTCCTGCAATGCGTCTGCCTGCTCACTTACACTGGCCCACAGCTAGTTTCATGGCATGGCATTATGAGATTGAGAATAAACGTTTGGAGCTGTCTCTTGGTAGGAGTGTCACATGGCTGCCATACGTGTCCAGGGCATATTGCACAGACCTGACTCTGTATGTAGCATATGTGTATTGGCTGTTGACCATGTGCTCAGTACATTGACATTGGTGGTGTACTGTACTCACTCTTCGTTGTCCCTTCTAATTCACTGCAGGGCTCCGCCTCTCCCTCAAGCAATTCCGGACTTGGCTGACATGCGGGAAAATGACTGTATACGTCGCTACCGCTTCCCCCAACGTTTGATTGAGGACTCGACGACACGGCTGGCAGCACACCTCCAACCGCTACACAGGTATCCTGGTGCACTGACACCCAAGGTGAAGGTGATGGCAGCCCTACATTTCTTGGCCACGGGTACCTTTCAACTTACCATTGCCCATGTCGGTGGGATGTCCCAAACCATGTCAAGCCGTGTTCTGCATGATTTTTTAGAGGCCATGTTGGAGCACCTTGATGAGTTCATAAAATTCCCAACTCCTGAGCAGTTGACAGCTGTCAAGCGTGAGTTCTATGCCCTGGGAGGGATGCCCCATGTCATTGATGGAACACATGTGGCTTTGGTACCACCACAGGCACAGGAGGTAGCCTTCCGTAATCACAAGCATTACCACTCCATTAATGCCCTTGCGGTGTGTCTTGCCAACATGGTGATTTCACATGTCTGTGCTCGTTTTCCAGGATCAGCACACGATGCATACATCATGAGGCGTAGCAGGGTGCCTGAAATGATGCTGCAGCTGCGCAACGAACGAGCATGGATTGTTGGTGGGTATACTCTGGCAGTCCTGTATTTAACGTAATCTTCCTGTCTTACTGCTTCTCCTGACCCACTCTTGTCCATGATGTTTCCATGTAGGGGACGCTGGCTATCCCAACATACCATGGCTGATCACGCCTCTCCGCAACCCCCGCACGGCTGGCGATCACCGCTACAACAACGCCCATGGGCGGACCAGGCGAGTGATAGAGAGGACGTTTGGCCTCCTGAAGAGCCGATTCCGTTGCCTCCACAAGACCGGTGGCGCACTCCCATATGCACCGGTGAAGGTCTGCAAGATATTCCTCGTGTGCTGCATGCTGCACAACATGGCAGTGGAGAAAGCTGTGCCACTCATCCTGGATCCAGATGAGCAGGACCATCCACCCGTGGAGGATGAAGGGCTTGGGCACGAGGCAAGTGATGTGGAGGAGGAGGATGCGGCAGAGGACATGCGGAGTCGGCTCATACGCGACTTCTTTGCTTAGTGGCGAGTTCCAGTGTCTGAGTGTGCACGCATTGGGCTTAGTGTGGCATGTGTTGCAATGTGTGTGTCCATCTGTATGTCTTCCAAGTGAGTCTGAGGTGTGTTTGGATGTGTCACTCGAGTGATGGTGCAATAGAAGAATGTTTTTCCAGAGTCATCATTGTCACCTAGCATGTTGACAACCTAATACGTGTCGAGTACATGCACATGCATGCGGATGTACTTCTTTTGGCTGACTTCTGGTGTGTCTCCCATCCACAGGTACTTGCGCATGCTGTCTGCTGGTGGCATCGTTGTGCTCCTGCTATTCCTCATGAACACAGCAACATGTGCTGAATCAGCGTTACATGCACGGACAAGTTTGAAAATCTCCTTCGGGTAAGGGATGCAGCACGGCTTTTTGGGAGTGGTATTTATTTTGCATGTGTGTGCACTGCTCCTGTTCATGTTTGGTTACTTAGCATACATGTAGAATCACCATGGGACACATGACCTGGAGCAGAATTCACCTGAATTGATGGTCAGACTTGGTGACAGTCATCTGTAATGGGATTGTGATGGAGCCATCAATGTGTGTAACACTGGCCTCGGAAACATACGGGTTGCACCGGGTTGACATGGTGTGTGAATTCCCCATTAGGGGCTCAATGGTGTATAGCAGGCTCTCCGTGAGCAGCAGGGGGTGTTTAGCTGTAACCCGTCACTTGTGTGCCAGTGCCATGGATTTCCAGCATCTGTGGTGGTAAGGGGGGTGCCAGTGTTGGTCCCACGTGTTCATCCACATGACCTGTGTATGTGTTTACAGAGTTGCATTAGCATTCCGACACACATGAGTAATAAAGGTGTCCCTCTGCCTCCAAGGTGCCTTATCTCTGTCAATGGTGGTCTGTTGCCACTGTGCATGCGGCATGTCTGGCATTGTTCTCAGAGATGGTGCATATGAGTCTATGTGTAGAGTAGCAAGATGCAAGCTGCTTGTCAGGGATTAGATTCTGTATTGTGCATGATGTCCATGGCTGTGTAGGTTTTGTGGCATGTCAGTCTCCACGACGGCCACTGTGTCGCATGTGAATCCATTGTGTGTGTGTGTGCCATGTTGAACTAGACATTCCTTCCTTGACATACACCTTTTGCATGGTTCCTTCCTGAGATCCTTGTCTTTGTGTGCTACTTGTGGCATTGTTTCCTTGACATGGCACATGCTGCTGCAGGCCCTGCTGCAAGGGCACCCAGTGTCCACGCAAACGAGCTGGTGTTCATCATGGATTGCTTGCTGACATGTGCTATGCTGATCAGCAGCATCTGTGCCTCATGCGGCAGCACACTCAGCATTATGCACAAGATCCCCAGTTCCACCCACCTCAAGGCAAGAGGGAGACCATCCCCCAGGTCAACTATGGCATCCGTGTCTACTCCTACCCTGCACTCTACGGACATGTGCGTTAGAAATCCCATGATATTTGTCCACATCCAGGGTGCATCTGCACAGCTCTGCTACTACATCCGGCGACCAGGCCACATCAACGTCCAACAGAGATGGGGGGAGTGGATCACTGCCAGCTGCAGGATGACCTTCTCAATCCACGCACACCCTCAGGATGCAGCCCACACCCACAACACAACCTTGTGGCACTGTGATCCAACACCCAATTGTGCCATCTCCATGCATCCAACCTTGGCTGGCCCACCATTCTCCACATCCACCTGACTCAAGCATGCAGGACATGGTTCTGCCACGTGTCTACACATACCTGGGACTCCCACCCCAGGACACTCACATGATCCCTGACCTCTGCGCATGACTGTTGCTCTTCTAAATAGGTCTGTGGGCACAGTTGTGTGGGCACCCCCTCAGCTGGTTGTGGCCATCACGGGTGAGTATGGTGCTCCATGTCTGTCTTGGATGGTACGTTGTGACCCATGTGTGTCCTGTGCCAGACTCAGTCCCCAGGGTATGGTGGTTCGGAGTTAATTCAGAAATCAGGCATGGTTTGACTTTACAACACACACATGTAGTGGAATAATGCAAAATGACGGCATCATCTTGTGATTGTGATTAATTTTATTAGTGCTGGGGTACGTGTTTGGGGGGGTGACAAGAGGTGCTTGGCGGGAGTGTAGAATCCAAAGTTCACAGGGGAAGTTGGTGTCCTCGTCATTGACAGTCATCAGAGTCTGTGCCACAGTCTTTGTCAACCTTGGTCAGACAGTGACCAGCAAGGCAATGTGGCAGAGAATGTCCTTTGCTGCTGTGCTGCTGTTGGGCCATAGGGTCAGGTGCCAGGCCAGGTGACCTGGGAGATGGTGATGTTCCGCTGACTCTCACGGTCTTTTGCGTGGACGACCCACCTTCCTGTGGGGACCCTCAGACGCCTGGCTTGACTGTGCAAGGGACACTCCGTCAGATGAATCCTCCTCCTCCTCCCTCCCTGTGTGTGGTGCTGCTCTACGCCTGGTGGCACAGGGAGGGTTTGCCAGGCTTTGGGCGATCTGACGGAGGGATTGGCTCAGGTCCCTGTGCACCGCCAAGTGCTCTGCATGTCTTGCCTCCATCCTGGCATGATGCTCAACCTGCAGGGCTTTCATCTCATTGAGGGTCTCCACTACCTGGGCGATGCCTCTGGAGTCACGCCGGTATGCGTCCAGGATGGTTCTGACGTGTGCCATAGGCGGGTCCTGAGCCAACTGGGCAGGTTCGGGCCTCCGCCGTCCTCCACTCCCACCACCCCTGCCCACTTGCGCCTGGCCTGCCGTTGTGGGCACATCGGGTCTCCGGGACCCCTGAGGGATGGCATTTGCGGTGTCGCCTGCCTCCTCCTGGGTGCCCGGAGAGCCTTGTCCCTCCTGGACAGACTGGCTGCGTTGTTGTGTGCGGACAGGGCTCCTGGGTGTCTCCTGGGATGTGGCAGGAATGGGGGGGGTGGTTGGCACAGTTGTACCTGACGCAGGTGCTGCAGGTGGATGGACACCAGAGGGGCCAGGTTGGTCTGGGTCATCCACGGAGTGGTGAGAGTCGTCACTGGCGGTGGGGTCCTCTTCACGCAGAGCCTGGTCCTGTGAGTCTTCCCCCCCAGTGTTGGGGGGAGATCGATGACGTTGACCTGTGTGTGAGAGAGACAGTGTTAATTGTGTCACATGCGACATCCATGTTTCATTCTTTTTTGATTTGGCACAGTTCCTCTGGGTGGTTGGATTTGGCTAGCATTCCTCACACAGTGCACTTGTGCATGGGTATGTCCCTTCGCCACAGCTGTCGACACTTTACCTATGTGTGACACAATCTTAGTAGATGCATATTTTGGGAACGCAGTCAGCAGTGTAGTGAGCGGGCATAGCAAGCCATGCAGAGCCGCCTTACGTGTTGCACTGTACGTGGCCAAATGGTGTTTTTTCCATGCTATTTGAGAATGCAGGTAGGTAACTTAACAATTTGTGACAGGGTTCTGACAAACACAGTGGGTAGGTACACTGGGTGTAAGGTTCTGTTTGTGCCTGCAGCACGGATGTACTCGTGCACAGATTGACACATGGCCTAGTGTTTATCAAAGGTTGAAGGGGGGGTTAAGGCACTGCCAAACCTTGTCTACATGCACACAGTCCACCTGGTGACGAGCGGACATGGCCACACCACCCAAGGGTGATTTGGTCTCCCTCTGTCTCCCTTTCTCCCTCCCTCTGTCCGTCTCCCTTTCTCCCTCCCTCTGTCAGCCTCCTCCCTCTGTCCGTCTCCCTTTCTCCCTCCCTCTGTCAGCCTCCTCCCTCTGTCCGTCTCCCTTTCTCCCTCCCTCTGCCAGCCTCCTCCCTCTGTCCGTCTCCCTTTCTCCCTCCGTCAGCCTCCTCCCTCTGTGCGTCTCCCTCTGTCTCCCCTTCTCCCTCCCTCTGTCAGCCTCCTCCCTCTGTCTGTCTCCCTTTCTCCCTCCCTCTGTCAGCCTCCTCCCTCTGTCCGTCTCCCTTTCTCCCTCCCTCTGTCAGCCTCCTCCCTCTGTGCGTCTCCCTCTGTCTCCCCTTCTCCCTCCCTCTGTCAGCCTCCTCCCTCTGTCCGTCTCCCTTTCTCCCTCCCTCTGTCAGCCTCCTCCCTCTGTCTCCCTCTGTCTCCCTTGCTCCCTCCCTCTATCAGCCTCCTCCCTCTGTCCGTCTCCCTCTGTCTCCCTTTCTCCCTCCCTCTATCAGCCTCCTCCCTCCGTCCGTCTCCCTTTCTCCCTCCCTCTGTCAGCCTCCTCCCTCTGTCCGTCTCCCTTTCTCCCTCCCTCTGTCAGCCTCCTCCCTTTGTGCGTCTCCCTGTCTCCCCTTCTCCCTCCCTCTGTCAGCCTCCTCCCTCCCTCTGTCTGTCTCCCTGTGTCCACCTATGTCTCTGTCCCTCTCTCTGCCACTCTTCCTCCCTCTGTGTGTCACCCTCTGTCACCTCAGCCCAGCTTCCTGGGCACACACAGTTTGCAGGTCTTGCAAAGGCCATTGGCTTGTTCATGTGGGTTTGTTTCTTCTCTGTGGGCACCCATTGGGCGTAGTGCCTGAGTCTGCGCTGCTGCTGTGGCGGTGTGTGCTGACACTCTTTCAGTGTGCTGCGTCTTGATTGGCTGCGGTTATGTGCAAATTGTGCCTTCATACCCATGTTGTCCTGCAACGCGGCCACCATTAGTAGGCAAAACAGTACTGTGTGGGGACACACTGTTTGTATGGCTGTGCCCTTAGCCATATGGGCTGAAGGCATTGTTGTGTGCTTCGAGTTGCTCTATGTTAGTTTTGAGGCCCACCCTCCCGGCATCAGGGACATCCTGTCTTGTGTTGGTGTTTTGTGTGGCCTGTGACTTGGCATGGCCTTGCTTGGGGCATGGGGCATGGAGGCGCTAGTGGCATGTGTGTGTTTTTGGAGTGTGGTTGTGTCCGGTGCTGGCTTTGGGGGGGTTGCGTGCATGATTGGTATTTGGGTTGTATATGGTGTTCCCCCCATGTGAGGTGAGTTGTTTGTGTACTCACCAGGCTCTCGGACTCCCCTTAGTCCGTCTACTATCAACGGCGGCAGCGTGGCCATCACCTTCTCCTCCCAGGGATGGTAGTGTACCGGTCTGCGGGCCGGCCCTCCTCCAGTGATGTTGGCCTGGTTGTGCTCGTCCGTCATTTTGCGACGGACCGTCCTCCGCAGATCGTACCACCTGGCTTGGCACTCATGCCTGGTCCTTCTGGTGGACCCAACAGCATTCACGGAATTGACTATCCTCTCCCACATGGCAGTTTTTTCTGATATGCTGGTCCGTCTGATCAATATTCCGAAGAGCTGTGGCTCGACTCTGATGATTTCGTCGACAAGGGACTCCAGCTCGTCCTTTGTGATCTTTGGATTCTTGTTGGTGGGCATGGTGTGGGGTGGGGGTGTGGATGGTTGTGGGGGTGAGGGTGTGGATGGGTGTGGGTGTGGATGGTTGTGGGTGTGCAGGTGTGTGTGTGTGAATGTGATGAGGGTGTGTTTGTGATGGTGGTTGTGTGAAGGAGTGCAAGTGTAAGGTGTATTGATGGTTGAAGTATGGTGCAGTGCGTTGTGTCTGGGGTCTGGCAGCTGTGGATCTGTTGCAAAGGATCATGGTTTGTGTGTGTTGGGCCTTTTTATTGGTCCATTTGTGGGTGTGGCTGTGTTTGAACTTTGGGTGGGTGTGTTATAAGGAGTGGTAGTGGTTTGGGCCTCTGTTTGTCAGTTGCAGGTCAGTGTATAGGATGTATTTGTCCTTGTTGGATATGTTTTGTGGTGTTGTGTGCCTCGGATTGACTGTCCTTGTGTTTTTTTGGTTAGTTCTGGTTCAGTAGGAGTGTTTTTAGCCTCTGTACGGTGCGTACATGGGCCATGTTGTTGTACAGTGCTGTCCTTTGCTATGGCTTAGTACGACTCGTACATGCCCGATGTTGGGTGAGGGTGCTGGTGTGTGGGCCTGGGGTAGGGTGCATACGAACACGGGCAGGGTGTTGGTCCGCACCGTCCATCGGTGGTGGTGTTTCGCACGGTACATACAAGGGGGGCTGGGTGTAGGGTCCGTACATACACGGGTGGGGGTACGGCCCGTACATACACTGGTGGGGTGTGGGTACGCTCCATTTATACACGGGTGGGGGTACGGTCCGTACATACACGGGTGGGGTGTTGGTACGCTCCATTCATACACGGGTGGGGTACGGTCCGTACATACACAGGTGGGGTGGGTGTACGCTCCATTCATGCAAGGGTGGGGGTACGGTCCGTACATACACGGGTGGGGTGTTGGTACGCTCCATTCATACACGGGTGGGGGTACGGTCCGTACATACATGGGTGGGGTGGGGGTACGGTCCGTACATACACGGGTGGGGTGGGGGTACGCTCCATTCATACACGGGTGGGGGTACGGTCCGTACATACATGGGTGGGGTGGGGCTACGGTCCGTACATACACTGGTGTGGTGGGGTTATGCTCCATTCATGCACGGGTGGGGGTACGGTCCGTACATACACTGGTGGGGTGGGGGTACGGTCCGTACATACACTGGTGGGGTGGGGGTATGCTCCATTCATGCACGGGTGGGGGTACGGTCCGTACATACATGGGTGGGGTGGGGGTACGGTCCGTACATACACTGGTGTGGTGGGGGTACGCTCCATTCATGCACGGGTGGGGGTACGGTCCGTACATACACAGATGGGGTGGGGGTACGGTCCGTACATACACGGGTGGGGTGGGGCTACGGTCCGTATATACACGGGTGGGGTGGGGGTACGGTCCGTACATACACTGGTGTGGTGGGGGTACGCTCCATTCATGCACGGGTGGGGGTACGGTCCGTACATACATGGGTGGGGTGGGGGTACGGTCCGTACATACACTGGTGTGGTGGGGGTACGCTCCATTCATGCACGGGTGGGGGTACGGTCCGTACATACACGGGTGGGGTGGGGGTACGCTCCATTCATGCACGGGTGGGGGTAGGTCCGTACATACACTGGTGCGGTGGGGGTACGGTCCGTACATACACGGGTGGGGTGGGGGTACGCTCCATTCATACACGGGTGGGGGTACGGTCCGTACATACACGGGTGGGGGTTCGGCGCGTACATCCGCGGCCGGGGGGCATTTTGCGCGTACATGCGGGCTCTGTGGTGGGGTGTTCGGCGCGTATGCGGGCACGTGTCTCCATGCTTGTTATGGGTGTTCGGTCCGCACGGTGTTTTTTGCATACAGTTGTGAAATCGAAAGGACGGGCGTGATCGTACTTGCGCGGTCGGACTTCATTTTTCCGATTCGTACGGTAAATCGTCCGGGGATGTGTCGGACACAATTTCCGACCCGAGGGCGTGTGGGGGAGTTTTCCAGATGTGATTCGTATGGAGTTTTTCCCATGCGAATCGTACTTGGCAGTTAGGACGGTACTTGTGCGACTCGTACGTAAAAAAATACGGATGCGAGTCGTACGGTATTTTTTTTTACCGGATTGGAATCGCCACCAAAATGTCGATTTGGATTTCCACGACCTGTTCTTTCAAAAGGTAGAGTAAACAGTTTTATGTCAGCTGTGCGACATACCATTACAAGAAAATCTCCGAAAAATACCTTCAACCTAAGAAGAAAAGAAGAGTCAAAATATATAAATGACTACAACCCAGTCATTTTATCCATGTGGAATGCTAACATGGATATTCAGTATGTAGCTGACAATTCTATTTCTGTTGCTCGGTATGTCACATCTTACATCACTAAATCTGAGAAAACGGAATTGAAAGAAATGTGGGAACAGATTTCTCACGAGAAGACTGTCAGTAAAAAGCTATACAGTTTCAGTTTAAAGATGTTATCGCATCGAGAAATTGGGTCATACGAATGCTCAGATAGGTTATCATCTGCAAGTCTGTACTCCAAATCCAGAAGAATAATTTGGGTAAGTTTAGGCCTTGCAGGAATGCGAAATCGGGTACTGAAATCTATTCGAGAAATTTAATATTTAGCAGAGAACGAAACAGAAAGTACAGACATTTTGAAAACAAATATGTTGGACACATATTACCCAAACAGAAGTCATCATCTTGAGAACATGTGTCTCTATGAAGTGCTGCAGAACTACATTTTTACACGGAATGCCACAGAAGACATCAACAATGGAAAATATAAAGTCATTGGTGAGGAAGGATGTTTGGTGAAACAAACAAAACGAAGTTTGATTAATCACAGGAAGCTGAGTTGCGACACTACTGACAAAAAGGAATTTTACTACTTAGCACTTTTACAGCTGTTTAAACCATGGCGTTCAGAGGATGAATTACTTGGAAATTTTCAAAGCTATGAAGATTCCTTTAATGCATGTAAAGATAGCATAGAATGCAGTACTTTCACAAATTATGTACAAATGTTAAATGAAGAAATTGAACAAGAAGCTACAATTGCAGCTGAAGTAGCTAGAGACAGTTCTCAAGACAGTCAAAGTTCTGGTACGCTCAGTCAAGATCCCCTAGGACAACCAATCGTAGAAAATGAAGCTGCAATAGCCATGACTGAAGTGGAAACAGCTATGAATAAAGCTCAGGAAGATTTAATAGACTTACCAAATGTGGAACAAAAACTGAATGATGATCAACAACAAATTCATGAAGAAGTCACAAAACAAATTGATCATGGATTACTACATGAAAATAAAGAGTGCTCATGCACATCATTTGAACCAATCAGAATGTATGTGAGTGGACAAGCTGGAACTGGAAAAAGTTTCTTAATTAAAGTAATTAGAAGCTACCTACAGAAAAAAACTGATTCAACTTTGTCTTGTGTTGTTACTGCTCCAACTGGGTTAGCAGCATATAACATAAAAGGAATTACCTTACATCGTTTGCTAATGTTACCAGTAGAGCATGAGAACAAAATAGAATACCACAAGCTAACAGGAGAAGCATGTTTTGAAGTTTTAAGAGTGTTGAAGAAAATGAAAGTTCTCATTATTGATGAGGTAAGCATGGTATCAAACTTAATGCTTGCCTTTGTGCATTTAAGAATGCAGCAAATTCAAAAGACAGACTATGACGTGTTATTTGGAGGAAAACATGTTATAGTTTTTGGGGATCTACTGCAGCTCACTCCAGTTAAAGGACAACCAGTATTTAATACTCTTGCACATGAAGACACGAAAAAGTCATTAGGAAGTATAGGTAATGTGAATATTTCGTCATACTTTGAGTACAAAGAACTCATTACCAATATGCGGCAAGCAAATGATGATGATTATGCAAGTATTCTCAAAGATATCAGAATTGGACTACTCACAGAACGTGGCAGAAAAGCTTTACAGAGTCGATTGCTATGTAATTTGTTTCCAATAGAACAAATAGTTCCAGAGAAAATATACAAGGAAATTGCAGAAAAAAATACTGTAATCTGCTTAATGCCAACACTACATGAATGCTCTATATTCAATGAAGAACTTTTGAAATTGGAAAATGAAGAGATTATGAAAATGGAAGCCATGGATCAAATACAGCATGAAGGAATAACTATTATATTGACAGGCAAATTGAAAACTAAATTGGATTCTCTAGAGAAAAACATATCGAAAACAGCTGGTTTAGAAAATAATCTTTATGTATGTATGAACTGTCGAGTAATTTTAAGACGTAATTTGAATGTAGAAAAAGGTTTAGTGAATGGAGCTATGGGTAAAGTTGTGGGTTTTGTTAATTACCAGAAAAAATATGGAATTGAATTTTTAAAAATTAAATTTGATCAGATTGAAGAGGTTAAAGACATTAGTCGTTGTTCAGTTCGTTTTTTGCTTGTGAAAGACTTATATGTACGTAGGAAGCAGTTTCCGTTTTCTCTAGTGTAGTAAGGACTCCCTTAATACGTACATACATTGTTAAGTTAGCATAACCACGTTAGAGGTTAGAAAGCCATCTTGCTGCTTTTGCACACGACACTGCGTTCACATGTTATTGCTTAAACAAACTGCTGACTCGAGTTTTGCCTCACACGAGAGCAATCTGTTGTTACCATCCCGAGCTCTGCGCAGCGACCTTGGTCTGCACACGATGTGACAAACAGTCTGAGTTGTTAGACAATGCATGTTTTCCACTCTAGGTTGATCGACCCACTATTTAGTCATAACACACGAGCAGCTGCACATACCTGAAAGTTGGTGCTTTTAATATCACAGACATCATGTTTATTATTCAGACCGAAGACGAGCCTTCCTGCGAGAAGACTCCTGATGCTCCTGTGATGTGATTTCACTAAGCTGATCTTTGAGGTATGGGGTCCCCTATTCAAGCCTAAGAGACCTTCTGTTAGTCTAATAATAATATTAGCTTCTTAGTAAAGGGAAGGTGGTAGTATCCACTGTCATTATAACATGATCACCCCTTTTATATTCTATGGAATTGTAACTATGTTGATGGTTTTGATTTTAATCATTTGTCTGCTTGTATTAGCCAAAGTACTGCATCTTAGGACACGTGGTCTATAAAAATAAACTCTTTTTATTTTCACTGTGTCTCTGTTGATTCTTGTTGTGGACTGATGTGAGAATAATATACGAACAGGTATTTCCGATTCCCACCATTACTGAGAGTATACTGAGTCGCTTGTTCTGGGTTGTCTTTTCATTGGGACCGCCGAGCTAAATCTCGGATAACGAATGGGACACTTATGCTAGCCGGATACTGGGTTCTGGGTTCTGAGGTGAGTTTCTGGTACACCACAACTCACTGAGGTCCTGGGGTTCTACGCATAGTTCTGTGTATAAGCAGAATCCCTGCAACATGGCGCACCTAACGTTTGGTCTATGAGTTGAAACGCCTTAGTAGTGCTCGCATTTGTCCACGACACCCTCATTCTTGTTTCTGGATAACAAGTCTGACGGATTTAAACCTACCTAGGTCTATTGATATAGGTTCCTTCAAGCTTGATCATTAAAAAGGTTATTGAACCCTTGTGCTACTGATAGTTTCAAGTGTGTGTTGTCCTAATGTCGGTGGATATTGCGGCGCATAGCCGTGCAGCTCTGAAACGTCATTTGACGCAGTATGGGGTGCCGGACACTGGTATGAACGTCATCTTTGTGGTGGGAGCCGATGCGGCTCATCCCTATGAGTTGTTCTACTCTTGGGTGACGATTCCGGCGGTAAGTGAGGATGATAATACCTTTCATTCTTACACTGCCGCTGCCGTGCCAGCGAACTATACGCCGTATAGGACACAAGAAATACCAATATCTGCTTGGCAGCATCTTATTTGGTTTAATGGCGCCCTTCCCCATGTGGTTATACCGCCAAGAATGGGCCCTTTATCAATTGCAGGGGCCACTTGGCCGGTACTAGCCGGATTTACGCCTCATCCCCGTTACCTCGCGGTGACGGTGGCTGAGTTGCGTGTACTGCACACTGCCCTAATTACGGTATATAGGGCGTTGGTTCAGTACGTGTCGCGCAATGTGCAGGCGGGGGCACCTGCTGTTGCGGGGCAGCCTACTGATCATCACGCGGTGGTCATTTGTCCTGTTATGGTTAATTCTGTTATGGGCAAGCGCCCCCAAACTAGGGATGATTTCCCCTTTTGGCTTGCTGAAAAATTTGACCAAATAGAAGCGGTATACCCGAATACTTCTCCTGTGGAGAAACACAGGATCCTCACCATTAGTTTGCCTAAAGACTTGGTCCCCCACATAGATGATTGTGTAAATTGGGGCAAGGTCTTTGCAGCGACGTACGCGCAGTGCTTTGGCACTCCGTCTATGTTGCAGCTGCCCTCCGTTATCAAACGAGTTCAAGAGAACCATGGTGCGGAATCTGCGATAGAATTAGGGATGCGGCTCCTCGGTCAATTTGACCTGGTGGCTACCATGATAATGGGAAACCTTAAGGGTGATGCTTTGCATTTCCAGGTTCGTAATGAACTGAAGCGAGTTGCTGAGGAGGACAAACCGCAGGAATTTGCGAAAATAATCGCAGAGGCATATCGGGATTTAGGTCGTAGCTCTTTAGGAGTTAAACCTGTAATAAAGAATCCCGATCTAAAACATCAGGGTAAGGCAGAAACCTCTGGTAAGGACGACCGACCAAGTTTTCCAAAACAAAATTGGCGGTTTAAACAACAGGGAAAGCAGCAGCAGCAGAAACAGGGCTCTCGGCCTGCCTCTCCCGTACAGTCAAGTAGTGAACGCACTTATGATCTGCGCGATCGTGCTACTATAAAGTCTCCTGATAGATTTCAGGTTTCTGAACAGCGCTCTCCTCGTTCTTCACAGGAAACATCGGCTACACAGTCCGGTGGCGGAAGCGGTGGCAAAGGTCGGGGTGCTCCACAACAGCGTGACCAACCCCGACAGACTGAGGGTAAAGGCAAGCAGGACGAATTTGCTCGACAAAGACCCCCGTTTCAGAAGAAGAAAGTGGCGGCTCTGACGGCAAGGTATGCCTCAGATAGTGCGGACACAGCTTCGGAACCGGACATGGGCGCTGACGCTCCTGGACAGCGCAGCGGAAATTACCATAGTCCGTCAAGCTCTGCGTCCATTTCTGGCGGTGACAGCAACTGATATATCGGTTACTGTTGAAACAGCTGACACCAGAGTGGCTCCCCCTGACAGACTTTATGAAATAGTCTTATTAATTGAGGGTGACATACAACGTACAATAAAAGGGATTTTTTGGGATAATCTGACCACCACCTATGATATCCTCCTAGCGGAGGCAGATTGGCCCCCAGCTTTCATTTTAGAGGCTCCTAGAGGGGAGGAAGTCATCCTCCCGTCCTTTGCGCACACAGTGCCTAAGGACCAAGCTGAAGTGTATGCTGGGGAGCGGGCGCTTGCGCTTGCGCCGGCGGTGTATCGTACTCAGGTGGGATGGGACAGATTGTCCCCCTGCCATGAGATTCCATTGCGGTCTATGCCCCAGCCTCAACCTCAATATCCTATGCGTCGTGAAGCGAGACCCCACGTCGCGGCAATCCTTGAACAATTGGAATATCAGGGTGTTATTGAAACATGTGTGTCCCCTATGAATAACCCTTTATTCACTGTAACGAAGCCTGACGGCTCGTACCGTTTAGTTTTGGATTACCGGCACCTAAACTCCCATTGCCGGACCTGCGCGGTACAAAATACACATAGCTCGGCTTTGGTCGACAGTCTCGTGCGTAAAAGGTTTAAAACGACACTTGACATTTCCAATGGCTTTTTTAGCCACAACCTGTCCACACTGAGTAGCCAGTGGACGGCGTTTACTTCGGGCGGCAAACAAAAACAGTTTACAAGATTGGCCATGGGTTACAAAAATAGCCCTGGCGTCTTTTCTGCTCGCGTGGTTTCTCTCTTAGAAAGAATAGACCCCGACGCATACTCCTATGTTGACGATATCTATCTTACGGATGATGAGCTGATGCCACATCTGTCTCGAGTCGACAATATTATCGTGAGTTTTGCTGACTATGGCTACAAATTCAATTTTGCGAAGTCACACATCGCAGAATATACGGTGTTGTTTTTGGGCTATGAGCTCAACAATGAAGGTAAGGGGTTAGCCCCCCACTTTCTGGAGAAGTGTGCACGCTTAAGTGCTCCTACGACACTGAAGAAATTACAATCTCTGCTGGGTTTTCTGAATTTCGGCCGTACGTACATTCCTGATTATGCCCAGCGTATCAAGCCGCTTTACGCCTTGGTACAACCTTCGTTTTCGAAGTCTAGCTGGCAGCTAGAACACTCTGCAATTTTACAGTCTTTACAGGCTGACCTTCTTGCTTCACAATACTTGCTGACACGTGATAACCGCACTAACCTGGTAATAAGAATAGTACCAGGCGCCGTGGGGTTCACGTATTTGACGTTTAATGAGGGCGACACAGTCCCCATTGCGTACAAATCCCACTTGTACACCTCTGCTGAATTACGTTTTTCCACGGTCGAAAAAGTTCTGACTGCTGTGCAGATGGCGATCCTCAAGGAACGCGCACTGTCGCATGGGAAACAGATTCTGGTTGTAACACCATATCCTGCTTTAGAGGCAGTGTCTAAAGCAAGTGTACCAAATTCTAAAGCTTTGCATCCACGGTGGATACAATGGGCCACAACACTGACGTCGCCAGATGTCACTTACATCTTTGATGCCTCATTACAGACTCAAGAGTACTTGCAGTATGAATTCGTTCATCCGGCACATCTGTCTTTGCGCCCGCTCGAAGAATACCATTGTGTCATATACACTGACGGGTCTGCGCAACCCGCAATTGGATCGAAGCACGCTTATTCAGCGGCTTGCGCAATTGTCGTAGGTACATTCGTAAATGGTGAATTCCAATCTGATGCAGTGCATACGCAGTCATTGGGTGATTGTACCGCGCAATTAGCGGAGCTCCGGGCTCTGGTGCTTGCACTGGAGTTTGCTGATCCCCGAGTCACTACTCTTATAGTGAGTGACTCCTTCTACTGTGTCCAGTCCTACAATGACAATTTACACTTCTGGTCTCAGAATGATTATCGAGACACTAAAGGTAGCACAATTAAGCATAAAACGCTTTGGGTTCGAGTGGCAGACTTTAAAGAACGTCTCCCTCTCGTGAGTGTTATTCACACTCTTGGTCACCAGCGGCTTGGTGTCCATGCTGTCGGCAACAGCTTAGCTGACGAGGCAGCGAAAACAGCAGTGGCTACATACTTAGTGGCAGCAGTTACAAGATCCAAAAGTAAGATTGATGATGACATCTTGGCAGCTATTGCTGCTACAGAGAAGGGAGGTGATTACCCGAAGGGTTTTCCCTCTCGTTATATTTATCATTTAAGTCCTGATAACGTCCCATTAGTGAGGATTAACGACGTTGGTGACAGAATTATTCCCAACGCGGACTGCAGACCAGCACTGATCCTAGCTGCGCACGAGGGGTTGGCGTCAGCCCACGCCGGTGTGTCAGCTACAATATCTCTGCTACAACAACGTTACTGGTGGTTTGGTTTATATAAACAAGCGCGCGCATATGTTCTTGATTGTGACATTTGCCAACAGATTAAACCTTCTACTGTTGCGCGCCCACCACAGACACAGCTGTATATCTCTAATAAGCCATTTGGTTGTGTTTATTTAGATCACTGCGGTCCTTTTTCTTCTGATACTGCGTACAAGTACATCTTGGTTGCAGTGGATTCGTGCACACGTTTTCTATGGGTATGGCCACAAAGGAGTGCTGACTCGCGGACTGTCATCAGGGATTTGCGTGTCTTTGTGGGAACTTTTGCGTGTGGTACCTTCCAGTCTGATCAGGGCCCTGCGTTCGCCTCTAAGGCTTACAAGGAGGCTATGAGAAATTTGGGGGTCCTAGTCAAATTTTCGTCCCCCTACCGACCTGAGGGTAATAGTGTGGTGGAGCGAATGAACCGTGACTTAAAGCAATCATTGACAGCACGTGTTTTAGGCACAGGCCGGAACTGGCTAGCCCATTTGTATAACGTCCAACGTACACTTAATAATCTCCCTAGAAGGTCTCTGGGTGGGCGGACCCCGTACATGATGCTCTTCGGAATCAGAATGTTTGTTCCAGACCTTGATGGTCTAGACATTGCGGCGTCGACCGCACCCTTTGACGTAGATGATCACTGTGCTGTTTTGCAGACTCTACAAGAAGCCAGAGACTCTCTTTCGAAAGAACATTTGCCCTCCACATCTGAAGCTGAGGTTCAGATTCCGGTAGTCGGCTGGCTACCCCGAGTTGGAGATCTGGTCCGTGAGAAGGTGGAGAACAAGAAGGAGTTCGGCCCCTCTTATCGTGCACCGGTTCCAGTGCTTGGAGTGCAGGGTACAAGAACAGTCATTTTACCTCCACTTCCTGGTCGCAAAGAAAACAGGTACATCTCTATTGACAATGTCAAACTTCAGCGAGTGGCCAATACTTCTTAGTATGACTCCGGCAGTTTCATGCCAGACGATGCAAAGAAATTCAATGTTGGTTCCTGCTTCTAACACCTTGTCTGATGTTGCCATCGAGATGCATTCAGTTACTGATCCCTTGCTGATACCACCGGCTGGTGGTTTGCCCGAAGAGACTGAGTATGCTTATCCTACACGTGGACCCTCGCCTGTTTTACAATCTACAGCGCTTGGCCAGTCCCGTTTTTCCTTTGACACTAACTCTTTGCCCTCAACTCCCCCATCGAACATTGCTGTTTTTGTAAGTTGGTTTAAGAGACATTTTTTGATAGCCCCTTGGACATACATCTGGTTGCTGCTTTTCAGTATTTTTTTGTTCATGTCCATTGGATTTGTTGTAGTTTTTTTCCGTTTGGTGGATGGCCATTATCTCAAAGAGAGATCGACAATTAGACTTATCAATGGAACTTTGGCCCCCCACTCCTCATCCCACATCATGAAAAGGGACCAGACTTTTGTGAATATTACTGCCTGGCCCGTCATGGATGGAATCGCATGGGATGCAGTTAAATTTCAAATTCATGGGCCTACAGAGGTCATTAATGTACCTAATGTATTTCGTGTTTCTATGGGTGATGTAGTTAAACAGAACATACGTTCTGATGATTGGGATGTACACGCCATTGAAGCACTGTTTTCAGATTTGAAATATTATGCCGCCTTTGATGCTGAGGATTTGTATGAAAATGCGGCTAATTATGCAGAACAGTATTGTTTTCAACATTATGGCAATCACTTCCTGCATAAAGCGAATACGTTTAGAAATTTTGTAAATTTTACCCAGTGGGAACACTGTCCCACCCCCTCGTTTGGCAGTTCACATACATTAGTTGATAAGTTTACTTATTTTACTGATTTCAGTGTTTCAGCCCCGGCATCCTTTTATTTTAAAGTTAAGCCTGAGTCTGCCTCCAAGGTTAGACTGACACACACCAAATTGCTATATTCTAAGTCCTTTATGGATGAGTTGTCAATCAAAGGTTATGATCTATGGAAGGCTACTATTGATCTTAAGTCGGTTTGGGGTTCCAAACCGTGGCAGGTTCAGGGAACTGAAGCTTTACACCGTGCCTGTCTAGTACCAAATCATATGTTGTTTTTAAATGCAACCATCTTCCAAACCACCTGTTTCGGATTGGCCACTTCTAAAAAACTAAATTCGCCTTCTGTGCCGGATCTGGGTGCTTACCCAAATTGGAATAACCACACAGATCTGTCCCTTCCTGCTTTGCAGTTATTAGTTTCTAATTCATCTTTCAATATTTCGAAATTTAATAATGAGGGATGGTTAATTTGGCAAAGCAGTTCTGATACCTGTCAACGTCGTTTTCTAGGGCTGAAACCGGGGTATACTCAAGATCGCGTAGACCCCCGGTTTGAGTCGTCACATACAGTAACTACATACTCTGTAGGGAAATTATGTCAGTCCTGGCTGCGACATTCTACCTTGGCATCTGTCAAAGTTCATTTATCAAAATTACATGACAAAATAGATTTGAATGATTTTGTTAAAGGTCCTGTGGGTGGCAGATCCAGGAGATGGGCGTATGCTATTTACAACGAAGTATGGAAACTGTCGCAAATTGAGGCAGCTTCAAGATTGAGAGCTATTGATCAGGCAAATATGGAAAAAGTATTAGCAGTTATTGATAACAGCATTAACACTCTTTCTTCTCGCATTTATACATTAGATAATATTGTTTCTTCAATTGTGGATATTGTGCAGGATGATATGTCTGTGTTGTATCATGGTCAAAACCAGTTGCGTTCTGTTATGCAGTTTGCATGGACATTACAAACATTGAAGGCAGGGAAGGTCCCTTGGGACTATCTGAATACAACATCGTTATTTCTTCCCTTTAACCTTACTGACAAACAGCAGTTCATGTCCATGAAGGATGCTTCATATTCCTTGCTACATATTGAAAAATTGGAGCCGTTACCTTTCTCTGTAGCGGAAGTAGATTCCGCAGTGTGGCTCTTACACGGATTGATAACTCTCCCGTTTGCACTTTTTAAGTTTACCTCTTGTATGAAACACTATGCTCTGGGTAGATATGAACAGCTGGGTACCGCTTTCATACATGAAGTTTGGTCCCTCCCCTTTACGTATAGATGTACAAGGGACGGTACTGAGGTTTATCTGAAGGGTGAAGAATGTACAACGTCACCTGATCATTCTGTTGTATGTAGGCACATTCAGTTGCACGGAGCTTGCAATGTACACGCCCCGAATTTGGCCTGCGTCCTCAAAGGTGTCCCGGTACCAGTGATTACGCCATCTTTCACGCTGCTTGCAAACGGTAGTTATTTAATTTTAAACAATGAAGCTTGCTGCGGGATGTTAGTGGGGATCCCATATATAGTAACTGTATCGCAGAGGGTTGTCTGCTGCAATAACGTTCTGTTTCCACCCCCGCATGGGAGGCTGGATGCTTCCATCTGGCCTTCGATTCCAACCTTGAAAGCAGAGTTCAACAAGATGAGCAGAATAAGAGCGCTATTGTCCCAAAAGGAGGTGCCATTGACCTCCTCCCGGGAAACATTTGTCCTTCACGTAGCAAATACGCGCACTGAGGTACAGGCGCTTTTGAATACTGACCTCCCCCTGCATTTTGGAGCTTTGATCCAAACAATTTTCAATGCCTCGTCCACGACTGGCCTGGCTCATTTTTTTAAACTTGTGGGCTCGGGCCTCGTGACCTCTTTCCAAACTATTTTTGGTGTGATTCCGGCATTTTTTCATTCTATTTTCTCGAGCGTCTTTGGAGGTGTCCCTTTAATTCTGGCGCTAGTGGCAGGTGTGCTACTTTTACTTTTCATCTTGCGGAATGGCTGCTCTTTCTGTGCCACACGACAGCCTGTCCCGTCTGCAGCTTCTTCGTGACAGGATGCTTGATTACTATGGTGTCCTGCCGTTGGCGACTTTGAGCCTGGCATATGGATTATCCTTCCGGTATTCCTACTTCACCTGCGTGCAACCTGTCTTCCACTGCCTAGATTGTCCCTTTGAATGGCCTATGGATTTGTGCTTAACCAACATTGTGTCTCCGGACCCGGATTATGATCGACTGATGAGGCCCTTAGTGTCTCACGAGTCCGCCTGTTCTGGTGTTCGGATTATGGCCTGCGGTGCGGCGCATGGTATCCTGGGTAATTGGGACATCGCGAGAGCGGCATATGACTTCTTGGATATGAGTTATTTGGAAGTACACGCTGGTTGCCCTCTGATGGTGCTAGAGGCTCCGCTAATTGAAGAACATGTATGTTCCTTTTCTTTGATTAACTGGATGGCTGAAACCTTCAGTGGCCGTGCCAATGATTTTCTGCTGGAAGCAGTGGCCACATATGCTGCATATACTTTCATGGATTGAGTGAACTATCGTCCACTGTGTTTTCCTCACGTGTCTTGAACTGTCCCTGTACGTCTGCACTTCTGCCCGGTGAGGCGTTTTTTCGTTTTTTCACCCCCCACGGCACGTTTGAGGTTTTTTGTTTTTTCTTTCCACTTTTGGTTTTTTCCTATTCGGACTTTGCCTGAACTGACCAGTGTTTTTTAAATTGGATACGCCTTGTTCTGCTCTGTCGCGCTTGAACTCTGCGTTCTCTCTTTTCTTGCATACTAAGTAGTGCTTCGATCAAGGGGGCATGTAGTAAGGACTCCCTTAATACGTACATACATTGTTAAGTTAGCATAACCACGTTAGAGGTTAGAAAGCCATCTTGCTGCTTTTGCACACGACACTGCGTTCACATGTTATTGCTTAAACAAACTGCTGACTCGAGTTTTGCCTCACACGAGAGCAATCTGTTGTTACCATCCCGAGCTCTGCGCAGCGACCTTGGTCTGCACACGATGTGACAAACAGTCTGAGTTGTTAGACAATGCATGTTTTCCACTCTAGGTTGATCGACCCACTATTTAGTCATAACACACGAGCAGCTGCACATACCTGAAAGTTGGTGCTTTTAATATCACAGACATCATGTTTATTATTCAGACCGAAGACGAGCCTTCCTGCGAGAAGACTCCTGATGCTCCTGTGATGTGATTTCACTAAGCTGATCTTTGAGGTATGGGGTCCCCTATTCAAGCCTAAGAGACCTTCTGTTAGTCTAATATTAATATTAGCTTCTTAGTAAAGGGAAGGTGGTAGTATCCACTGTCATTATAACATGATCACCCCTTTTATATTCTATGGAATTGTAACTATGTTGATGGTTTTGATTTTAATCATTTGTCTGCTTGTATTAGCCAAAGTACTGCATCTTAGGACACGTGGTCTATAAAAATAAACTCTTTTTATTTTCACCGTGTCTCTGTTGATTCTTGTTGTGGACTGATGTGAGAATAATATACGAACAGGTATTTCCGATTCCCACCATTACTGAGAGTATACTGAGTCGCTTGTTCTGGGTTGTCTTTACATTGGGACCGCCGAGCTAAATCTCAGATAACGAATGGGACACTTATGCTAGCCGGATACTGGGTTCTGGGTTCTGAGGTGAGTTTCTGGTACACCACAACTCACTGAGGTCCTGGGGTTCTACGCATAGTTCTGTGTATAAGCAGAATCCCTGCAACACTAGCATATGCTGTAACTATTCACAAATCTCAAGGATTAACTGTAGATAGTGCTTTTGTAAACATTGGATCTAGTGTGTTTAAAGAAGGTATGGCATATGTTGCTTTGTCACGAGTGAAAAATTATCTGGTTTATTCATGATAGACTTTGATGACTCAAAAGTTAGTGCTGATGCAAATTGTGTAAAGGAGTATAATAGATTAAGAAGAAGCTCCTCATTTAGGTCAGTATCCTGTGTTTGAAAAACGTGTTGTTTGTCGGAAAAGGAGAATTGAGAATATCTGTAATGAGGATGTACAGAAGAGAAAACAAAAGGAGAGTGATGTGATTGCAAGCAAAAAGAAAAAAGGACAATGTTGAAGAGGTTGTTGGTTGTCATTTTGAAAATAGCTCTGGTGTCAACTACTACGCTAATGTAGTGCTGAATGTTGTATTTTATCTTGAAAGTTTGCAAGAGCAGATAATACTAAATCATGAAAAAAGATTTTGTTCTCTGCTGAGTTTCCTTTATGAGAAGTTGAATAATTATAAAACTCAAATAGAAAGTGCTTCTGATGTTAGAAATCTTTTAGATGTATGTTCTGGATGTACACAGTTTACACAAAATGTCCAGCAAGATGCACAGGAATTCTTAATGTATATGCTTATGGTACTGGAAGATGAAGGGGTAGAAATAGAAAATATGTTTGGTCTCTCTTATAAATGGGAACATTGTTATGAAAACTGTATGAACACATGCAGCACTAATGTTGATTCTGAAAGGTTCATACATTTAACATTACCAGAGAGTAAATCAGTGACTTTTAGTAAATTAGTTAAAGATGCAAATCACAACATGGAATGTTCTCAATGTAAATCAGAAATGTTATCAACGTTATTTTTAAAGAAATATGGACAGTATATAATTTTAATGATGCAACGTTGTAGAGCTGATGGAACAAATTTGGAAACTTTAATAAAGAAGTTTGTAGGAAATCAATTATCAATATCAGGAAAGACTTTTGTTGCAGTTGCAATAATTTTCCATGACGGACCTTCTATAACTTCTGGTCATTACACAGTTTATCTAAAATGTGAAAAAGGCTGGACACTGTGTAATGATTCTCAATTGATTTTCAAGCAACGTTTGCCTGCAGAATTACCAAATTTCTACTTAATTTTTCTAAAACCAAAATTTTAGATACAAATTGCAGCATCTGAAGAAACCATTATTTTGATTTTATAGGATTACCATTGGATATTTCACCTAAAAAGGATTTAAAAATTACCATTTGGCCTCATGGAAAGGTAAATGTTTCTATTGTAGACTTCTTTGACAGATATTATTTTGGTGTATGTGCTTAAGCAACAAGATTTACAGACGTTATTTATTGCAAATAGTTATTGTTCTTAGAAGATATTTTTAATGTATATGTTACATTTCTATCAAGGTATGTTTTACTGAGGATAGATTCAGGGTTTTTTTAATCTTTCAGATTGTTTATTTTTTTGCCCGCTGTTAAGTGATGAATGCAATTGATATCACTATTTTCAGTGAAATTCAATATATTCTGAAAACAGCAAAAAAAGGGCAAAAAATTACTTTGTTAAATATGAAAATATGTGTACTGTATACTAAAATGTATTGTTAAATATTACTACTTTTTTTCTTTTTTTTCAGATCTTGAAAGAAAATTTAGGAAATCGAATCCATTTTTCTTGTAATTAAAAAAACCCATTTATTTCTAATTAAGTTATTTTGTTGGTCAGGTAAGTTTAAAATATCTGTATTTCTCACCCCTTCACTTTCATGCTCCCTTTTCTTCACCTCTCCTCACTCTGCTTTTCTCATTCCCCTTCCCTCTCTCTTCTTCCTTTACTGCTCTTTCGTAACTCCCTCACTCCTTCTCTACTACTCCCCTAGGTTTACTACCTCCATCACTCCATCACTATTTTTTCAACCATTTCTCTCCCTGTCTCCATATGTCTCAGTCATTCTAACTGCCTTACTCCTTCTCAGTTCCTTGCTCTCTGTCTCTGTTTCTGTCTCTCTCCCTTTGTCTGTCTTACCCTTAATTTCCTTAACATCTCTGTTCCTACCACTCCTCCTCTCTCCATCACTCATTTTCCATCTATGTTAATTTTTTAACCTTCTGCGTCATTCTCCTTCCCTCACCTTCCCTAACTGTCACTATCCTTTACTCATAGTCACTCCTATTCTCCTACTTCACTTCCTCCTGTCTGTATCTCACACCCCTTCATCTTTTCGCATTCTTTCCTTCACTCTCCCTCACTCTCCTTTGCTCATTGAAATCCTGACTCCCTTTCTCTCACTCCAGTTTCCTAAATCCCTCCATCCCCTCACTCCCCTTCTCTCACTTTCCCTTACCCCCTTTTCTAATCCTCATACCCCTTATCTCACCATCACTCCACTTCTCTTACTTTCAATCCTTTTACCCTGCTGTACTTCATCCGCTTCATCTATTACTCCCTTTTCCTATCTCCGTCCCTTACTCCCCTTTTCTCACTCCCCCTCCATCACTCTCCATTACTCACTGCCATTCCCTTACTCATTCACTCTTCTTACCTGTATCCTCTACCCTTAGTCCTTTTGTTGCAGTCAGTCTTTCACTTCCCTTTCATGACTGATCATACTTTCCTTTTCTCACTCATTCTGTCTGTCCTTTCCTCCTCTTCACTCAGTCATTTCAATTATTTCAGTCATTCATGTATACACTACACATTCATTCAATAAAATTACAACACAGTATATTAGGAATATAGCTCTTCTTGGAGAAGTGAAGTGAGTTCTGAAAAGAACTGTTTTTTTTGTCTTTTTTGTTTTGTATTTTATTTTTAGTTTTTTAACAATTTTGTATATTTTTTTTATTTTTTTAGAGCACCAAAAAAAAAAACTGGTAATGAAAAACTGTTCAACAGGAACAAAAAAAAAATGAAAAAAATTATGGGCTGGAGCATGTGTGCTGCTGTATTCTGTTTTCAATCAAGTTTATACTGCTCTCACCGTAGCAAAGAACAGCATTGCACACATTGCAATGTATGTGCACCTTCTGGAAAAGGGGGCGGATGTCCAGTGGCCTGGTACACGGTGAATCTGCGGCCGCAGATGATGTGCTCGGCTGAGCAGGTGGAGGGTTGTCCCTTAGGGCTCTAGTTGTTTCTCGAGCATAACGTACAGGATGCACTGTCTTAAAGTGTCTCAGCATTGAATAAATACTAAAGGAGTATTTCTTGCTGGGATCTCCTCTAGATAAGACACTTCCACAAATAGTGCATGTCACCTTCGGCGCATTCACCTTCTTTTGGCCCTCTGGAAAGGTGAAGTAATTCCAGATGAAAGAGTGTTTTTGTTTGCTCTTCCTTGGTGGTTCCACAAAGGTCTCCTCCTCACTCCCTGAAGTTGACTGCTGTTCAGGAAGTAAGAAGAAATAGTGAGGGGAGTGGGTGTGGTGTTTGAAGATTCTGGAACAGAAACTACTATGAACCAATGAAAAGTGTTGTTTCGTAATCACATGACTTGCCATGCGCGCACGGTGCTCGCACGTATGCGTGCACTGTGCGCGCACGGTGCTTGCACGCATGCGCGCACGGTGCAGCATGCATCAGAAATTAATTACTTTTAACCCGATTTCTAAAACATGAAAAGGAGGCAGGGAAGACACTCCCTGACCCCCTAGACCTTCTCAGGGGGTCCCTAAAGGACCTCCTAAATAAAAAAAAAACATTTCCTTTAATAAAAAAAATTGCCGGTGCTCGCACGGTTTCACACACGTTATAGTTAGAAATTAGCATTTAAAAAACCTTGCAAATTCACTTAAAAAACCATAGGTTTCACACACGTTATAGTTAGGAATTAGCATTTAAAAAACCTTGCATATTCACTGAAAAAACCATAGGTTTCAAAACACGTTATAGTTAGGAATTTGCATTTAAAAAACCTTGCAAATTCACTGAAAAAACCATAGGTTTCACACATGTTACAGTTAGCTGGACATTTCACTACAGGAGGGCCGAATTTACAATATTTTCGGACTAATATGGCTTTTTGTGTGACATATTAGCGGGATAAGGGTGCCTTGGATTCAGTCCCTCGTACTCCCTTTTTAAGCATGAAGATAGCAAACGGCATGAATGTAAAGAGGACAAGATGCAAATACTGTAATATTTGACATGCGGCGTCTTTTAGACAATGGCAAACCTATTTGCTGATGTAGCGGTTTCCTGTATGTTCCCCAATAATGCTGTTACAGTGATTTTATTCAGTCTCTGGCACCCCCTCCCATTTCTTACTGGTGTAGCCTAGGACATCCTGGAAATCACCATCAAACTTTATCCTTCCCAGCTGGCTCCCATGTCACTGACACCTAGTGCACAATCGGACACAATCTGTATGCATGTTCCACCCAATGATGCAAGCAACCGCGAGTATTGCTATGTTACTGCCATTCACGTATCACAATTTCCCTTGTTGAGGGATCCTGCATCACAGATTTAGACAGCAGTTTGTGTGCTTCAAATTTTCCACTGTATCGTACGCAAGGGCTTTTACCACACAAGTAAGAGTAAATATTTGGTTCTGGGTTGTTCCCCTCTGCTCCAACACCATGTGCGCTGATTTCACGCTCCTGAAATTCATATAAGAGCGTGATGTTTATAGATGGGGAGTGTACTTCCCTCACTCTTCTGTTGGCCAGTATCTTGAAATTCATTTTAGTTTTATTGGTCACTTATATGGTACCCAATTGCTGTGCAGAAACTTCCCTAATTCAATGTGGGAAGCACAATAGGATAGCCAGCAGTGTGAATGATCAAGTATGTGCACGCGTCAGAAATGACTGGGCACATTCAGCAGCAAATGATGCCAAGCTTTATTCCTGCAAACACTGGTGCATCTAGCACCAAAAACTAATGATCCAAGAGACACAAACAAAGTTCTAAAGTGCATAATGTCAACACACACCTGTAGTACAGAACTGCTTCAGATCATAAGCTCTCATATCAATCCAAGCAACTAACTTTAGCTCACATTGCTGAATATGATAGATTAGCAAATGCTGCAATGTCCTTATAGGTACACAACCAATAAACCTCCTGCAAGCGCGGTCACTCGCACCACATTCAGCCCAAGCCTATGTGCAAACACTCCGACTTGCCACACTAGCTATGGCACCACTTGGAGTGCTTTCAGGAACATCAAACCACGCAATTTTGCACAAACATGAAACCTGGTCAGCATGCACATGAACACACATATACATTACAAGCTAGTGCAGCGACATGATCCTTATGCATTCATCAAGAGCGGTTTTTCATCAAGTTTCTTAAAATTGTTCTTAAGCTTCTATTGTATTTTGCTGCCTTGTGCGACTAGGTTTGGAATATGTACATAGCCAAAACAAATAAGCAGGAGCATGTGATGCCTTACAGCGTGGTTTCTCAATCATGTGGGTCAGGAGCATAATACGGTTGACAGAAAGCTGTGACGAGTTAACGTGGTCACGTCCTGTCAATAAATAAGTCATATTTTGCATAGCACTGTGGAAATAGGGGTAAGTCACAACACCGTCGAACTTCGTTTAATAAAAGTAAATAAGGCCCTTTTTATGAACAGTTTGGAAACTCTGCAACAACTGTAAACGATGAATACCAGTTTATATTGTCAGGAATCCAAATACAAAATCCATGTAGTAAGTACTCCACATAGAACATGTTTTAATGCCACATCAGCTGAAACACAACTACAACCTCTCTGCACACCTTCCAAGAACCAGAGAATGACTCACAGCAATACCTAAGAGTTACTGCTATTGTCCTATTGGTATTGGATATAGAGATAGAATTGAACAGCGAATAATTACGCGTAGGACAAGCTTCTACAATTTGCGATTAAAAGCCCAAGGTGAAAAGAAACAATTGTCTGTTTGTTCAGGCGCGTAACAGGTCGAAATGCATCACCACAAGCTATTGCAAACCTGAGTCAGACACAAACTTTGCACAAAGAAGGAATCACTGGAGCAGCTGGAATTGTGATTGTAACACTAACAAAACCATATGGGCTAAATACATGAAGTCGGTGTTTACGCAAACTAGCATCTCACAACACTGCCACACAGGGCTTACATTGTCGCACTGGGCACCACTAGCGTTAAAGCCAGCCTTGCAGCCACATTCATATTTGTGGTTAACATGAAAGCCGCCAGCACACACAACAATTCAATCAAATTAAACACAATGCTGGATTTAGCTCCACTGAAGGTAAGAACGAGAAGGGGAAACAAATAAAATAGATACGCTCTTATGCGATGGGGACCAAAGCCCTAGAAAAGAGGGGGCTAAAGAGCAACTTTTAAGCAAGAAACAATGATCTAGCCAGTAGGAAATGGGGCTCACCTGTTGAGCTGTAATAGCAGTTCTGGCATCATCGGGAGCTGGTAGAACAGTATGTCTGGGCACCGTTGCAAGCTTTGCCACAGGAGTTGTCGAGTGGCCTGGTCCAGCATGAGAGGGAAAGAGGGAACACGGGACTGAATCCTAAACCACAGATTGGACAATGAGAGGCTTTGTCAGTATCTGGTCTGCCTGTGATGGGTCAAGGTTCAACACGCCTGTTAATGGTCTATGTGCGTCTCAAAGCACCATAGGCCTCTGGTTAGTCTGTGGGGGCGTCTGGCTTGGCTATAGAGACCCTGGGCTCAGTAGCCATGTGGAGGGTCTGTGTAAGCCCCAAGAGTTCGTATGGGGTGCCCAGAGGCTCCGTGGGCCTTGGGTTAGTCTGTCGGAGCCCTTGGGGATCTATAGTGGCTCATCTGTGGCTGGTATTTGGGGGCCATGAAGTACCCGAGGCCTCTGGTTGGTCTGTGAGGGCCCTGAGGCTCTGTCCTCCTCTGGGTGAGTGTCAGGTGGGCCCTGGCAATTGTGCTAGCTGGGAGTTATGTCACACTCGGTTTTCTGGTTCCTGTTGGTTTTGTCACACATCCTTGCATGCTCGGGTGCGTGAGGAATACCCCGGATCTGGCAAGCAATGACAGAAGAGAGCCCGCTCTGGTTTCACTGTCACGAGTCCAGCCGAGCTCAGAGGCAAGGAGCCAAGGTCCTGCGAGAGCAACAGTGCCAGTCACGGAAGACGCGCGGCACAGGTCCATACTGTGCGCCGGGTACACTTGGATCCTCGCGGCTTCCGTCGACCTGGCAGTAAATTGCCCTTATTTCAGCTGAGTGCCAGGAAAACAGAAAAGAGACTTTAAGTGCCACGACCATTGGTGCGATTTGCGCCCTGAGGATGGGAGCAGTGTAGACTCAGATTGGTGGAAGGTCTGCTGTGACCCATCACGTGCTGCTGAAAATATTACGTAGAGACCGCGCTGGAAATAACACCCAATTAAAGTAAAATAACAAAAATTATCCAACCTCGTGTAATAAAGCTTCACTCACCCCCAATAAATAAATGAAGCGCAGGCGCTAAAGTCAGCGGCCCGTGCTCCAAGTTTATTAAATAAATAAACCAAGCGTGGCCGCTAAAGTCAGCGGACCGCATTCTAAATTAATTAAATACATAGAGAGGACGTGTGACATCTGAGTCATACGCACACTCAACCGTCTCCATGGACTGAGGCCTTTGAGCAGCCACCCGATATGAGCTGGTGAGCAGGAGAGCAGCCGCAGCACTGTATCCAGGAGACAGGCACACCCTGTACATCAAGGAAGAGGCTGCTGAAAAATGCAAACACTGGCAAAGTCAACTGATTTGAACCTTTTAACTGAGCGTGCTCCTCCCCCGGCGTCTGATGCCGTGTGCGTGCACATCATCGCGCGTGTCTGGCACTTATATAAACACGCGTGTCTGAAGAGACGCCGTTGGTGAGCGTGCGTGATCCAAATCTCCAGTCGGGTGGGCGGGGCCTAATGCCAACAGGGCGGACACCAACCCAGCTTCCACAGAACCCAGACACACAAGCAACAACAATAGATCTCGCTGAGGCGAAGCAGCGCATGCGCAGCATTCGCAGGCAAGACCAGTCGGGTGGTCGGGGCCTAATGCCGACAGGGCGGACTCCAACCCCGTTTCCACAGACACAGAAGCAACGACAATAGATCTTGCTGAGGCGAAGCAGCGCATGCGCTGCATTCGCAGGCGAGACCTAAAAAGGCTCGCTGCTTTTTCTCAATTTCTTGAGTACTTAATAGCAGTCACCTGGACTTCCTCCTCATCCTAACCACATGTACAGATTCCTTCTCTTAAAGAGCGGGCAACTTCAAACTTAGGGGTAAATTTAGAGAGTTTGCAGACACTGTAGTGATGGAGTACTCGGTCCACTCGACCTATTTTGAATCCGGCCAAACACCAGGTATACACAGACGCACAAACATTTCTCCGATGGCTCGAACGAATAAGGGCCATTGGATGTAGGCAGTCCAACCATCCACCCTATTCAGAAAAGACTGTTTGATGGCTTTTTTATTTTTACTGTCCGTCCCCACCAGAAATATCCTGACAGTGAGGTACAGTAAAAAAAAAATAAGTCCCCCTACACCATAGTAGAAAACTCCAATGGTGTTGGAGTCTTTGCTTTTTTTTTTCCTAGCGCAAACTTCTGCTTGGGAGTTTATATTCAAAAATATAAATTGGAGTAGACATCCATCACCTCTGTCTGGCGCAAACAAAACGATTGAATTAGTTTGTATGAAATGCGTAAAAGCGGTTCACACAAACCCATACAGTTCACTGCAGGCCCTGCAGTAAACTTTAAATTTGACAGGCGAAGCAAAGGCAAGGTAAAAGAGGTAAAATCCTCTGCCCCCCTGGAAGGCCTATAACATTCACCAAGCTCTACATCAGGCCTGTAGGAAAGTGAGGTCAGCTTTTATGGTGAACCCCAATTTCTGGTCGATCAGTATGTTTTTTTGACTAGCTTGACAGGGATCCTGCAAATCAGAACCCCAGACACTGCTTCCTGCTTAAATTGATTACCATGTTAAGTACTGGTGTATATCCACAATTGGCTACTGGTGTGCCCTTATAAGTTCCTAGTATATGGTACTAAGGTACAGAGGGCATGGGTCTAAAGCATATATTGATTGTGCCACCCATCAGAGACCACACAAACTGTGACTGCAGGCCTGCCACTGCAGCCTGTGTGAGTTTCCTTATAGCTGAGGTCACTACACTTAAAACCTACAAGTCAACCCTCTGGCAGGCCTTTCAGTCCTGAAGGGAGGTTGCTTGGTTATGAGTGCATGAGCTGGACACCTCGACAAACCCCGGAGTCGATTCTCCAGGCTTGGTAAGTGCATAGGATATCATAACCCAACACAGATTCCAGTGTTGGAATTATGATACCATGTAATCGGGGACTCCCTGGGGTACCCCCCTGTAATCCCGGTTACAGTCTTTCAGGGTCTGACAGCAAGCTAGTGCTGCTGCAGACCACAGACTTTATTTGCCCTCCTGCTTCTGAGCCAAGCTTGAGGACGGGAAGGTAGAACAATATATTTAATGTGACCACCTCCCAGACAGGACTTGGTGTATTGGGCTGGTTGGGGGCGCTTGCCGGCACTACCAGACTGTTTTGAAGTGGCACATTTGGTGCACTCCTTGCATACTCCAGTTGGAACCAGTTCTGGGAGCACTTGGCTCCCGCTATAGCGTGAAACTGGACAAAGAACATGGGAGTATCTTCTCCTCTGTCCAGCCCTTCCTCTGGGAGGGACCCCTGAGTCGTTCAAACCCTTTTCCTAGGGTACTTAAGGGCTTACCTGTGGATGGCTCTTCAGATTCGTCATGGGACAAGAATCAAGCCTGAAATCACATCACTCCCTGACCGTCTGGACACTTGGACTTTGCTGGACTTCACCTGGAACCAAGACTGCATCAAGGAAGTCTCTTGCTGCTCCTGGTCTCGCTGTTCTGCAAGTCTTCTTTGTCGTCTGTGTTTGTGCTTCTTCCAGGATTTTCACCAGACCTGTAGATACCCAAAGTAATCTCCCTTGGAGTGAAGGGGTCACACCTCTGCATCTGCAGGCACCGCAACAAAGCTGACCGGTCTGCTGCTCCTGAAGTTCCACAGACTTCAAAAGGCACAGCAACACAGGTGGTGGTGGTTCTGCAACTCATTCGAGGCCTGCCGGTCCTCTCTGCAACTTTGAGGCCAGTATCCCTTGTCGGAACTGCTGGGACCAAACCCCTTTGCACCACATCGACTTGTATTTGCCAAGGATGGTTGGGTCGGCACTCCAGAGATCTTCGAGCTACCAGAAGCTCCAGCCTCCAGCATCTCTTCCTGGCAAGTACAGCGTCCTCACTGCATCCTCTACGCAGTGGGCCTTCCTTCTTGGTGACCCTGTGAGTCCTCTTGAGAGTCTCCTCCTGCTCCTGTGGACTCCCCTGCCTGCTCCGGCCTCCTCTGAGTCCCCTGCTTTTAGTAAATCCCTTGGACCTTGCTGGTCCCAACGTTGCTCCTTTTTCGCTTTCCACGCCTGTTGCAGCTGCCAATGCTTGTTGGTGCTCCCGCCGGACACGGACCCCCTGATTCTCGACTTCCGCCGTGGAACAGCTTGTGCGTGGCTCCTGGTCTTCCTCACTGTCAACTCTTCTGAACCGTCAGTCATCGGCATTGCTCTTCCGTGCCTCCTGGTCACCTTTGAGTGGCATAGATACCGCCTGCTCTGCTTACAGGTTCTTCACTTTGAGAATCCACCTTTGGATTCCACTGTACTCTTGCACAGTCTTCTCTAGTGGCATCTTTCCTGAAGTCCTCCATCGTGTTCTACAGCGGTTTTGGACATAGCCTTGCTAGTATGCACCCGTCTTCCCTGGTGTAGGTATCCTGGTTCCTGGGGTATCCGAGGCTGGGGTGACTCTCCAACCTTATGTCTTCCACTGGGTTTCCTCAGGGTCCTCTGGGAAGAGTCCTTCTTCAAAACTGCAACCGCGACTTCCTCGTTGACTTCTATAGGACACGTGGCTGTGTTTCCACTCTACATACTGCCTCAGTGGGGTTCCTGGGTACTTAACTTGGGTGGTTCAATGTGTCCCCCACTCCTCTGAGTCTCATGGTCCAAGTCCTCACTTTGGTCGCATTCCATTTTATTAGTATATGGTCTGGTCTCCCCCTGGAGAAGACAGTATTTTGTGCTTACTAACCATATTGCAATTGAAGTATTGTTGTGTATTTGTGTTTTATATCCCGGGTAGAAGATATACCAATGTGTTACTGAGTGTTGTGTAATAAATAGACATATTTCTATATATACACTGTGTGCTTCTTTTTCATTTAACCTTCACTACATGATTAGAATTGGTAAAAAAAAGCCACTTAACACTCCTTCAAGATAAGTCTGAAGGCTACTTGCCACATCAACCACTTTGAGAGCTTTCAAAAGGTTATCCAAGACCACTAAATTCATCATAAAGGTTGCCTGGATTAGTGCAAAGTAATTCACTTAAATAAGTGTGCACCATATACTAAGCAAGCCTCCTACAAGGGCTACAAATCCAAATCTCTGTTTATTACATCAGTTAAAGGTGGGCTGGGGTGACCAATGTATACATTTGGAATGTTTGCATTTTGTGTACAAGGCCCGTGAGCATAAAAGGGCTTTACATAGAGCATATATATATGTATTGTTGTGTAGTTCCCACTAACACGTAGGATCTGCATGATTGTGGATAACAAACTTTAAGTGAGGTGCCTAGTCAGATTCCAAGCACCCCTGCAGGATATGTTGGCCTAGAGACAAGCTAGCTCACAGTGCCACCATAAGCCCCCCTAACCTAGACAAAGAACGAATGGTTTCTGGCAACCACTGAACATGACAACCCTGACCCCTCATGGATCGTGGTAACAGATTAGGACACCTCTGCTCAGTCACACGTGCCCTTTTATCTCAGGGAAATATACAGAGAATACACAATGGGACATTTTCAATAGATTTATTGAACCAATGTTAATCTTGTATACATGTGCTGCGCTAATCAGTAGACAGAAGCAGATGAAACTGATTACAAGCACCAAAAGAGTAAACAGCAGATATCATTCCATCATGGTGCTAAGACAGTATATATATGCAGGCATATAAAACAAGGTAGTAATCAGCCATACCCCTATTATGCAAACCATAATCTGCGAGTGTCTAGAGTGTGTGTGGGTGTAGAGCCAAGAATCCTCCCCACGGAATGATCCACCCCTATTGCTTGGCAGGAGCATGTGTAGGACCCTGTCCTGGTCATGAACTGAACACCCCTCACAGAGATTTCAGACCGCTACATGGTGAAGTCTCAGCATGCAGGGACCCTCTGTGTCAGCTCAAGTGCCTCTTCTGCTAATCCTCTGAGATGCCTGCGAAGTACGTATAGATTAGCAATGTTATGGGTATGCTGATAGCCCTAATCGCCCCATGGATGAAGATAGAATGACTTTTGTAAAATGTGTGTAAAGGCCTTGCACTTGGTGTTAGAGGCATCTTGATAAGGTTATACAATGCCAGATGTGTAAACAGAAGTAGTTTCAGAGAAACTAGTCCAACATTGTCACACACCCGAATATGTGCAAAATGTCCCAGCAATAATTTTACTGTGCAAAACAGGACAATGTAAGAAAATGTTAAATGGGCCTAACCCGGGCACATAACACCCACTTCTCATACTAAGGGTCGATATAAAAACGATCTAAAAGGCAGCAAGCCGTAATAAAATCCAAACTAAAAAGGTCTAGTATCACTTTTAAAATCATCTAAAAGCAAGCTTTCCTTTAAAATATTCAATGACGCAATTGAAAGTCATTATACTGCTTGAGATCCAAAACATTCATGGATTGTGCCTAGAAAAAGCTGAAAAACAGGCCAAATAGTTTCCACCAAACGGAAAAGCCAATTGTTTATGTGTTCTGATTGGTACTCGCAACATTGCAGTTGCTGGCAACCGCAGACGACGTTCCCAGAGGCGCACCTTGAAGCAGGTTTATGGAGAAAAAGTGGTTCCATCCAGTTCCCACAGCAGGAGTCGAGGGATGGACAACACTCTGTAAGCATTCGGCAGAGACAGTATCCAGTTCACTAGGAGCCAAAACATCCCAGGGTGGATCAAAGAATGAATTCATCAGCAATGGAATACACTGGGGACAACTATACCCATGGGCTTTTAAAGGGTCCAATACTATATCCATGTCCAATGGCGCAACCAATTATGACCCGAGGCGTCAATCCAATACTTATTTATGGCTGCAAAGCAGGCAGCTGAACACAGGTTGTATGCAGTGAAGCCAAACAGGCCTGAACGACAAGCACTAGTGCTCATTCAGTTCTCGAAGCCGAGGTAGACCAAAGCAGTGTATAATGCACTCATGGCATTATAGCACATTCTCAGCACAAAATGCACACAGTGCCACACTAATGAATAACTTTGTGCAAGGGAAATACAAAACAACACTAGATATCTCAAATGGAGTTTTCTGCCAGAATATAGCACATGAAAGCAGATATTTGACAGCATTTTCAGCGCTAGGCTCACAGAGGGAATTTTGCTCACAATGCTCCTGGATTTAAGCTAGCCTAGCTGATGAGGGGTGATGCCCTGAAACAGGGCCGGCTTTAGCACTTGCGGCGCCCAGTGAGACAATGTTTTTTGGCGCCCCCAAAGACCACCTCAGTCACGGATACCCTCACTACCACCCTTTAACACTCTCCATAACCTCTCTCTCAGATGCATTTAATTAATTTTATAGCCTCACTCACACGCATTACACAGAGACATTCAACCATAGGTGTGAAAATCAGTGTATAGTAAATTTTACATATGACAAAGGACAACAAGGGGTGCATTCACATGTTATCCATACAGGTAGGCAGTACAGTTGACGAGTACTTGGTCTGGAGAAGCACAAACTCTGAATTTAAAATATAACACAATGGATTGGGGCTCTCTTTAATAACAAGAACTGATTTGTACCCAAATGAACCTTTTGTGCAACATTACAATGATGAAAGTCTAGGCAAAAAATCCATACGCTCTAATCTATACCTTAAAGTCTGCACGCAGTTCTTTCATGACAGTTAAGAGCTCACTGTAAATTGCAACTAACAAAAGGAAGTCTCTGACAAAAGCAGTAACCCACTGACCTGTTTACATTACATTCACTTTGTGATCTGCATCGTACATGTTCTTGCAGCAGGCATATTAAACCCTCTGGGCTACCTTCAAAACTTCCACGAGTGAAAACTTCTAATAGACAAAACTCCGATCTTGCCAGGAAGAACATTAATCACTGGAGTTTCCTTGACATTTTAATTGTCCACTGAAAAGTGCTGGAGGCCAGGAACGAGGCAGCAGGTGCTTTCAAGTAAACCGGCGCCCCCTTGTCAAGCAAGCACTCGGTGCGGTGGCACCGGTCGCGCCGCCCTAAAGCCGGCCCTGCCCTGAAACCAATCCCAGGATACTTGTTTCTGGTCCACGGAGAACCTGGCCTAGAGGTTTGGGCTGGAGTGTTCTGATGTGGAGCAGGGCCAAGAATGATTTGCATATGACTAGGTCAGACCTGGAATGGCATGGTAAGCAAAAAAACTATGGATTTAGGCCCAGATCTCTGTACTGGGGGTGAATGTTTGACCCTGTTTCAGCATTTCATCCATCAATTGTTCTTTTTGCAGCAAGCACAGAGAAGGCACGTCTCCCCCAAGCCAAATTTCTTTTGACCTCCCTACCCAGAGCATTGCTTTATCAGCTGATCCAAGATTCCTTGTGGACTGGTATTTCTCAAAGCACGGTCTCAGAAAATAGGTCTTTGCTATATACGGCCTTCTGGAAATTATAAAGCACTTTGAAGTAAATGTGTCCTCAGAAGGGAGACAGTGAAGGGCACCTGTTGTGAAGATATTCCATTTGATGTTAGCCAACGTAACCACTGCTGCACTTCAAAGAAGGCGACGTGTTATCAGCAGGTTATTCATTATCCCTTATGTAGGAGCTGTCTGCAAAATCCAAACAGGATATATGACAACTGCAAGTATTGGCTGGAAGTTTTGAAAATAATATAAATATCACAATTTTCTTGTACGGACTTGGAGGATAGAAAATACCACCCACTAATTTATTTGATATTCCACTGAAGGTTCATCATCCATCCATCCATGTACCAATATTTTGTTGTCTTTGTAGCAGAATCCCTTTCGTAGTCGGATTTAGAAAGGGAACTCTGACTCAATGTGCATGAGGCAGAGTTTCGGCAAATACTACTAAAGGGCAGTGTCGTTCTGTGGCTGATAAGTATATTACCGCCATGCATTACCCCGCAGAAGCTAGGACAGAGATACCCAGGAACCTCTTAAACCAGCGCTTGGTGCAGGCTTGATGAAGTTAACTTTCAATACAAGCTATAGGATCGCCCGGTATTAAAGAATTATTGGACGACAGTAGTAGACAATTAGAATACATCTCTGGGAGAAAAGATATGAGGAATATAGACAGTAGCTTACTGGGGATACAAACAAGGCCCTAGAAAAACAAAGTGGCATTGAAATTTCCAGTCCTGGCGTTTTTATTGGCTAAACAAGCCGTTATGATAAAATGGAAGGCATCTAGCCGCCAACGCTACACAGTTGGAAGTGGGATTTGCTATACTGGACAGACATAGAAAGCAGAGTACTGCGAAGGGAAGAAAGGAGAGGACTGTGTACAAAAGACGAGTGCAGGACTGTGGGATAAAATAGCCTCAGCATACAAAGAGGGCATGGGCACCGAGAATACACCCCCTTAAAGCAACCATACAGCTAATCATTTGGGAAGCGTCATACTGCCTAGGAAGTAGGTGAATAAAAAAAATGCTCCAATAGCATTATACAGGCACACAACGTGTTGCATTGAAAGAACGACCCGCAATCTAACGATGGACAAAGCACATGGCAAAACAACCCATGTACTGGTTGTAGAGTTAAGAAGAAATAGCTACCCATCATAGTAGGATTGTAGAGCAAGGGAATAACCTGTACCAACAGGTTTTTTTCTTTCTCAATTATGCTTCTACAATTAGAACGTTACTCTCGTGGGGAGGTTAGATGGTAAGGCAGGGGAGGGAAGTTGTTACACTGTTGACGAAACTGTTTGATAATCTGTTTGTGTTTTAATAAGTGAGCTACCGAGTGTATTTCAGTATCGCAATTACTTAATCGTGACAAACTCATGCGATTGCAACAATGATATATGAAGAATCTCACAACGCAGCAGTACTTACTGTATGATTCAAAAAGAGGAAATATAAAAAAAAAGTTGTTTTAAAAAATAATTGCTGTGCATGAAAAGTATGGGGTCATAGCAGAAATGGGCACACAAAGTGACTGCTTTGAGATCACAACCATAGTACATTGGGCCTTTAATTGGTAAGGTAGGAAGGTGAAGCAATTTGAAATTAAGTTGGTATCCTTATTCGTGGCAGCAGTGCAATTACTGCAAACAGAATCTAGCATGGACAACAGATGGCCTGAATTGAAGCGCTGAGGTGCACAAACAAAAAAAAGAGCAATGTCTTTCAGAATTATAAAACGAATTTAGAAAAGCTCCAATCTTACCATTAAAATTTGGATTGCTCCGTATTTGTATGTGAATTAAATAAAACAATTTACTATTTGTGTATTTGTTTGATGTACACTTGTTTTTAGGTCTCGCTTGACCCAGCGCATGCGCTGGTCTGACGAGACTTATTGAGAGGGCTCCAAAAAGTGCTACCAGGCCAGCCTAGAGCTACTGTGCATGTGCGCGGGCGCGCGCGCCGCGCTTTACCGCGATTACTTTCACTTTCGCGGCCGCATGGCCGCTTGGCATAGCCAATAGGTCTCGCTTTTGGGACCTTATAAGTATTTAGTTATGCAACTGTTGCATGGCTAAACATTTATAAGGCCCCAAAGGCGAGACCTATTGGCTATGCCAATGCTTGTTGTATTTTTGTGTATTGTTTTGAAGTTCAAATTGTGGACATTGCTTAGGCCAGGGTCCCCGGCTTCCAGTATGACCTCGTGGTGGTCCCCGGATTGCAGTAATGACTCAGTGAGGGGTCCCAGAAATGATTCCATTGAGGTCCCTGTATTCAGGCAATGATTCAGTGGGGGTTGACAGGCGTAAAAGTTTAAGAACTGCTGGTCTACAAGATGCACAGATTATGAACACAATTACAACGCATAAAGATTAGAAAAGCAAAAAGAACTATTGAACAGAACACAAATCATCTACACGAGTCCAAAAAAGTACATAAACAAGTATTACCTGCTGTGGAGGTTGGAGAAGACCAGTGCTTGATTAAAGGGGATTTTGCTGAACAGCTCCTGCAAATGTTGAACCTTCTCATCAAATATTTTGTGTGGCAACGGGTACGAATTTACCACTTTGTAATACTGCTTCAACCCTAGAGAGAATTTGTTTTTTAAAACCCAATAACTGATTCATACTTCATTTTCTTTATGTATCTCGAAATGTCATCTTTATAGTAACCAGGCTCTAGGTTACCAGGTCACCAAAGAACCAATGTTTCCCATCCAGGGGTTTCACTAATTAAGCCATTGCCATCTTGAACGTGATTCCATTTGGATCATTTACTGATAGCTAAAGTCAAGCAAGATTGCAACTCGTAGTAAATGTTAACTTACCAAAAAGTCTAATAATTATTAACTAATCAAATAAATGCCAAAGTCTAAACAAGCATTTGCAATGCAATCGGTCTCGCCATTGGGACCTTGTGATTGTTTAGCCAGAGCTATTGGCTCTGCCAATGTGTTTAAGTCATGTTATTAAAATGTACTTAATTTAACGACAGCCCACAAACCACTCTGTACAGACTTCCCATTGCAAGGGCTACTAGAATTATGTGGCACACGTATCTAATTAATCTGACACGGTTATGGAAATTATGCAGCAAGTTCTCTGACAGAATTAATTTTATCCATTTGAGATAAACTAAATATTTTTGAAAAAACTGCAAATAGAGTGACAAACTATGGGGTAAATTGATGGCAAGCACACAAATCAAAGTAGCCCTATAGCAAGTGGAGTGAAAATGGCTTGTTGGATATGAATGACCATTAACTGAAAAATCTGCATCACTGAGTTTCTTAAGTGCAGAGCAAAAGGATTGCGAAGCCTGGAGATGTATAGACTTAGAGGCTCAATATCGTAGATGACCATGTGCAGCGCTCTGCTGACTTTTGGCTAGGTCTGCAATAAAGAAATACCATATACATACATGTAGATCATAAAGGGAAAAAAAACGCCTAGTACATAAGCTGATGTGGGAAGTGAAGGAGTACAAAAAGGAGGTGAGAATTCCCAATCCAAGTCCTGTTGGGATTTTATTCTGAATCTGATGTCTTTGCTAGGACTCATAACTGGCCTGCGGAGCATCCCAGAATGCTGACCTAGTTTCCTCTGACTGGCTCTCAATTGGCAAAGGTCACGGAATAGTTTGTGTTTATTACTTTTCTTGTCTATGGTTGGTATAGTTGAAGGGTGAAAAGTTTTCTGGGGAAATGTATCTCTGCAACAAACAGACAGGACAGATCCAGGGCTCTTGTGCAATTGAGAAGCAAATAGCATAGCAGAGGTTTAAAACGTTTAGTCTGTCACGATTGAGTCTGTGTCATGCTGCAAAGCTATACATTTATCCCTATATTTTGTAATGATGGGGACAAATGAATAAACTGTCACCAAAAGGAGACTAAGCAGGCTCTTACTAGTTAGAATAGATAAGAATACCCATACTATGTCAAGGCCTTGAAGATGTTCCTCAGAATGTGCCAGCACAAAAATCCACAAAATGCAATTGATTTTTGAAGATAAGCTGACTGTGCGGGACCAGCATAGGGCTGTACTTTTCATATTAAAGCAGGAAGCAGCAATGCAATAGGTCTCACATCTTTTAGCGTCAAAGCTATTGGAGTTGTAATGGAAATGTGTTTTACTTATGTGAGAGAGTGCGCAAAAGTGATAGAAAGCAAGAGAGAGATGGTATAGAGATAGTTAGAGTTATTTGCACATATAAATGAGAGGTAGAGTGAAGATAGAGAGAATGAGATACAGAGTGAAAAAGAGAGAAAGGTAGAGTTAGAGAGAGAGAGACATAGAGAGGAGGAGAGAGACAGAGAGTGTTTAAAAGGTACGTTGTTAAAGTTGGAGAGATAATTGTGTGGTAGAGCGTAGAGAGAAATACATCCTGTGATTCTGGGCAAATCATTTAATCTCCCCGTGCCTACTAAAACGTTCACACGAATCTCAATATGCCTTGTTATGAGTCCCTAAGTTCATTATTTAGAAAAGGAGTTGAAGAAACTGGAACAGATACAGGTATTGGAGGAGCACATTTGTCTTAATTATGTTAATGTGACCCAACCAGTAACTGAAGGGTCTTTGGTGTCTTGCTATATCCACTAGGATGCTGCATACCATCCCTCCACTGAACTTTAAGGATATCTTCAACCCCGCGGGTAGAATGAAACCACAAGGTAAGCATTTTGTGACATCCAAACAAAATGACAAAATCATTGCACCCTGTGGTAAGATGAACCCAAGAGTGATGCGGTCAGTTGTAGAAAAAGGGTACACTGCTGAAAACATGATGCTACGGTCAGTAAATCCTGAAGACTGATTGATCATGTGCAGTCAAAGACAATTCTTAATGTTATAGTAAACCGGGTTGGGTGAAAGCCAGTGTGACGAAGGCTATAATTTGAAACGAATTGCTTGAGGTCTTATAAGACATGTTCATGTACAGTTTGTCTCAGACACAGAAACCAGCCTTCCCACTGGTTGCTGATGATCCTAAAAAGGTCATTAATTTTGTTCCCGCAGAGAGCAAAGATACAATGTTTAATCGATACACAGTGTGGGCCCATTATTCTACAATTAGGTGACAGCTTGAACAGTCTAAATTGTAAACACTCTGCTGTATATACCAGAAAGCCTCATCTGACCAGGAGGGAAAATATCTAAAACATTCCATTTCACAGCAATACCAATAAAAATTCTATTTGGCTGTGGATGGCTTCTTAGATTTGTAATTCTTTTGAAGTTAACACCATTTGCAGCTTATTATAAATCGAGGGTGAGCAGTGGAACGAACATGAACTTAGGGCCACCAAAGATAAGGCTTACATTTGGATGCTCTCCTCACAGATAGTGTGTTCTAAAGTATAACCTGAGAGCCTCTCCAGATGATAGGAATGATCTTGTTCCTGTTCTGCCATATGTGGAGGAGACTTGTGTAAAATGAAGGACTGTGTAAGGTACAATTATCTCCTTAGCAACAGCCGAATGGACAGTGCACCAAGAACATCTCCACCTCAACCATGACTTATACAATCTCTGTGCTTTTTACAGACTCAGGTTCCACATCCCAACTCTATCATGGTAACTTTCCCTGTAAACACAACCACCTCTGTATCAGCCAAGAAGTTTAGGCCTACAATCCTTTCCCACCTTCTGAAAGCTGTCAACAGAACATGAAAAGATATACCCGAAAATAGCAGTACCTTACAACTTTCAACTGTAGCTGACTTCAAATTCTACTGATTCTACTACCTTTTTGTTTCCAACCTTTGTTTTACAAAAAATCTTCTAGAATGCCAGATGAGGTGATTTGATGTGTGTTGCTATGACATATGTGTGACCTTAACTAAAGCAATGCAGTGGTGTAAAATAGGACCCCATGGCCTCCGCGGTGTGGGGGTTCCGAGCTCCAGGGGGCCCCCTCAACAGAGTACCCTGGCCTCAGAGCTCGTGACTGACTCCAGAGGGGGGAAGCTCTCCTTGTACTTTTCAGGGGTCCCCCTCAAGTTTCATTACGTCACAGAAGCAATGCGTACCAAAACATATAATCGTTACTACCATTAGTCTTGAAATATTAATACCAGTCATTACCACCCACCCATCATTCACATGACTTCCGGCCTTTGTTTGCTCTACTTTTGGTCAGACAGGAGTATGCTGGATAGGGTGGTACCCATAATGGGGAACCAAAGGGTTTGAGTGGCAGCATTTCCTGTCGTTCAGGTGGATTACCTCAAAGTAATAACTGATACAAAGATTCTAGCACCAAGAGTAATGAAGAGTACCTGTAAGAGATATGGGATACTATTTAATGTAAACCGCAAGAACATTGCAGTGCTCAGTTTCAATGAGTAAAATTAATAATCCAGGTGTTTTGAAGAACCCATGGAGTTTGCATTAGAGTTACCCAGGCATATCGGTATTTGCGGCAGAAGATACAAAGGGTGTCCGATTTCTATTTTTACATGAGTTTGATTCAGTTTTAAAGAAGAGAGCCATTCAAGAAACCTGCACGGGAGAAAGTGGTGCAGAATACATCTGGTGCCTAACACAAAACAAAAGTAAATTATGCGTGAAAGAGAAAGACAAATGTTATATAAAACGCCCGCCCATTGGATTGTTGGACCCTTTGTTGGAACTTCTAAAAAGAGAACACGTTTATTTATTTAATGAAAAGCTGATGCTTAGCTCAGTCAGTGAGACTAGAGGGTGAGGCTGTATGAGCCCTCAACAATTACCGCAAAGTAATCATCTAAACAAAGATGGTACGACGAAAAGTGGGAGGGGAATCATAGTTGGCGGGGGAGAACAAGATATGGCTGGAGTTATGGGAGCTAGTGGGAAGAAGGATGAAAAGTACATAACATTGTCAGTAACATTAATACAATCATGAGTCACACTGTAAAACAGTACACTACTCAAATTAATGACTGCAGCGCCATTCAATACCATTAGATTACACATTTGTTAAGGGCGAATTTATCACCCCTACGGGTCTCAAGGCGCCGAGAGCCATCGGGAAGATTAAGTGAGCTGTTCTCCAGAGTCACGTGAGGCTGAGCTGCCGCCGGAGTCAGTCTCTCTGGCCGCTGCGCCACACCTCTCCCAGCCAGAATCTTACTAATGGGTCAAAGTGCAGAAGGAATAAAGTGAACACCTCACAGCTGTGATGGAGTGTAAGATCGGTAAAGCTGTTAGCAAAGAATGTGCCAGCTCAGTCGCCACTCTTGGTCTCTATCCGAAAGGTTGTATCACGTAGAAATCAAATAATTGCGCATATCTCTATATGCATTTCTTAAGTGAGCAATACCTGAAGCAAAGGGCCGGATACAAGTGTTTCGTGTCAGAAGTAATAATCAAATTCAATAAAACCCAACACTAGTGTTTTTGGAACCCATATGATGCGATGTATGCCTAATCCGACATTTGGGAGAAACACACGTGCATGTTTGTGCTTATCGCACTAAAAGCTAAATGTTCCAGTAAATGCTGCGCATTTTCCCCAGATAAATGCAGACAGGTTTGACCTGCCAAAATTAAACTAGTGTGCAAACTTTATTGCACCCCGTATATACGGGGAGAGATAAACATTTCCCCAGTTATAATTGCAATCATAGCGCAAGGAGCACAAAAACGGACATATTCTAAAAATATACGGATCTTGATTTTGTACTTTTGTCCTGCTCTCTACTTCAGCTCCCAATAAAAGCAGAAAGACTGTCCAAAACACAGATGATCACTGTGGTGCTGCCTGCTTCCCCCATCTCCATCACACCTAAGTTATAGAAGCATTATATCAATACTGCTGATTAAAAGATAAACAAGTGAAAATTACTTATCACAGCGTAGAAAAGGCAAGAAATAATAGGCGAAACTTTTTGCCATACTTTGATCTGTGCTATCGGCATGGTTTTAATACGTTTAATATCTCCTTTACTGTCCAATGTGTGTTTGCGCGCGTGAATGAGGTTTGAATAAGATACACTTTAGAAGGGTCCGGAATAGGGAACACACACCTGTGCCTCGTGTACAGTTGACCGACCATAGGTCAGGTTGCTGACTAGAGAGCTCAGGTCATGTCTGACGGACACTTATATCCCACCTTGTCTCTTTCCTCTGGTGAAACCTTGTATTCTGGGACCTCTAGCTTCTCTTATTGCATTGATGGCGAGGGCTAAACTTGAAAAGAGCCAGTAACAAAAAATGCGTATGACTACTGCTGGCTGAAGACCATTACATCTTGTGAACCAGAGGCGAAAGGTTAAGTTAACAGACCACATTATCGATCACACTTCTAATTGAAATGGGGAAGAGAAGTGGATATGAGCAAAATATCGAAAGAGTCCAAGCTAGGGAGTGTGAAACGAACAACACAATGGCTCAAGAGCGACAGTTCAAAAACAGTTCAATGAGAGGGCATGCTGGGATGCACATAACAGTTAGAGACTGCTAAGCATTCACCCAATCAAGAGACTGTGGTAGAGGGATTGTGCGGACTGAGTGAGAGTGCAACATACCAGTGGCCGCATGGGGAAAGCGCCAGAAGTGCAACTAGAGCCAAATTTCGGGGGGTGGGGGATCGGGACTACTAAAAATTTCGGGGGGGGGGGGGGCTAACTCTTCCAGCAATATGCGGAGTGGAGATGCAGGTTCTCCAAGAAGGGGTGTAAAACAAAAAAGCCTCGTTAACGCGTAAATGGTCTTTTAAAGACCTGTGAAGTGCGGCTGCCTCGAGACGGACGCCAGACCAGGGCAGCTTAAGACCGGTCTGTGTGTGCCCGGGAGGCTGTCTCGGCCCGGGCTGACACACACGACGGGGGTGAGAGGATATGGGATGCTGCTGAAGCCCTGTGAGCCCCATGGGCAGTGCGCCTGGAAAGCGCACGGATTAGTAACAGATCTAAACTGTAGCAGTAAGTCTCAGTCTGCAAGTGTCACGCGCACACTTATGCAAGTTTACTCACTCACTCCCAAAACACTGAACTCTGGCTACTACTGCACTTTAATCCACAAATAGCAGCAATTGCGCCCATGTTACTTGCTTAGAGTAGGACTCATGGAGACGACGCTACGCTATCAGGTGCTGCAGAATTAGGATTTTTTTCCTCCCTGAGAGTGAGGGCAAAAATGGAGAGCCCGATAGGGACCAGTCTCGGCAGAACCCGACCCACTTAAAGCCCTGGGCAGCGGCATAATCATTAAGCGAGCCCACCCCCGCCCCCAAAACCCGTGGATTCCCTTGCCTGAAAAATGCGAGACTCATGGCCACCCTTAAAGACCACGTTACAGATGCATTAGGTTGAAATCCCTTTAAAAATATCACTGTCATCAGTGCAAAGTATCAGTCAATCTTGTCCAAGCTAGCGACCATTTCTCATTTACGTTTCAGCTCAAATTCGCGATGTGTGCACATCCGCTTCTGCTGTGTCCTATAAAATATCTACAGCTCATATACGCCATACGCACGCACAACTCTGCTGCTGCCCTAATGGGTATTAAAAGCTGGCACTACAGCTGTCCTGTAAATCTTTGGGGTTTGCAGTACTACTCGCCTACATTCCTGTGTCGAACTCACCCGGAAAACCTCAAATGTAACCCCAATCTTGCTGCAGCCGGCAGCGCTAGGACCTCAACAGGAAGTGTAACAAAGTTCTTACTACCCAGACGACTTTCCGACCGACGTGAATGCGTCTACCATCTTGGAATGGAGTCAGTTATGCCAAAGCAACCTCAATTTAACGTATCAACGGAGTATTCATGTAAAATATCGATATAATTTTTTTAATCAATGCTTTGAATAGAGTTGTCAAATACAAGCTGGAAAATATGCAGTGTTTTTTAAGTATATGACCAAATAAGTCACAGTGAATATTGCGTTGATTTTCTAACTCATTTATTTTATTGTGTTTGAGTAAATAACATAAAATGCTTTTAAAAGGTTTTTATTTTGAGCACGCTCGCTCCATTTTCTGCTCCTCAACTATTTTTCCTGCATCGTAACCTTCCCCTGAAAGACGCCTGTGCAACTCGTTACTTTATTGGGCAGGAGGAAACCGCATCATCATGGAAAATGAATGACTATCTCAGATTGGCTGAATTCTTATCTTCATCAATTTGGAGTGAAACACGTACAAATCCTGTTATGCAAGTGCCCAGATGTACGAATTACGTGGTTTAACACATGAAAGCCTGGTCGACTCTTTTGACAGTGTTGGAAACAAGCATTTGTGCGGGCGGAGGGCAGGGAGCAAGAAAGCACTAACGAGAGAGGGGGGGGAGGAGGAAGAGGGCAAGAACGCACGGACTACGGGAGGGGTTCGGCACAGAAGAAAATAGTTACCCTGCAACACAGAAGTAAAGGGGGCAATAGCCGTGGAAGGATACAAATGACTGACATGGCTGTCTTGGGGAGGGACTAACAACCTTAAAACCAAGCAGAAGGCAGCAGTTATAACCTAAGCCAATGAAGAAGATAGGCCGGAGAGTGGGCGGAGCTTCCATGAAGCTTCCACACTATAGTGTATACTGCATGCCTCGCAAAGCGATGGCAGCGCATTCGCGCTGCATCTCTAGGCGAGACCTAAAAAGGTGCCCCAAGAGTCAAGGATTCACCCGGGATCTCAGCTACTGAGCACACTTAAGTATTTCTTATTGGTCTGCTGACGGGCATAGGGAAAAAAACGCATAAATTGCACACACAAAAATTATACCCAACCATATCTATAGACACTATTTTAAACAGTAAAGACACATCACGTGTTTTCTTTGAAATTTCATGTCACAACGAGTTTTAAAAATGTAACTGATTATGGGAATGTCACTAACAGCCAGGACAAAACGCACATTCCTATCAATATAAGCTTCCACAAAACTACAGCAGAGAATTCTGATCCAGGCCTGTGGATTAGAAGCCCCACAACTATCAGTGACAGGGGAGCCAGGGAAAGAGGTCAACAGTTTCAGATTCTGCATGAACACAAGCTGCTTTTAGGAGAGAATGGGTCCCAGAAAACTGGTTACGCTGAGAGAGATATTCATTAATGGCAAAACAGGGCTTAATTTGTAAAATATTAGGTGCAGGTGCTAAACTTTTTGTAGGAGGCCACACCCACTTCCCCAGCCCCACCCACTTCTTACACTGGCTCCACCCACTTACTATATTGGCCTCACATCCGTCCTCAACTGTTACCGCTGAACGCCAGATGTAATACTCAACCTGAATTTCAGCCAGGGAGCCTTCCTCAACTAAGGTATTAATAGGAGGTTCTGCCCTCCCCCAAGAAAATTTTGCAAAAAAGGAAATCAAAAAGTGTATTTAAAGCACAATTTTGGAATAAATTGGCTAAAATGACTAATGCACGTATGGGGACACATGAAATATTCCAGTACCAACGACCCTCAGCATCCTAGGGGACTTCATCTCCCAACCAGTAACATGCTGGAATGCCGAAAGGCCTGATGTTTTTCTTTCTTCTCTAAGTATACAGCTTGCACTCTCCACAAAGCACTGACCTGTGATCTCTTAATTCATAATGCAGTGATGTTATTCACACCCTCCACTTTCCCTGCTAGGAGCTCTGGAGCAGGTGCAAGGCAGTGCAAGCGCTACACAAAAATACCCAAAGGCAATTAAATTGATAATAATGACCGCTAGCAGGCCCTGCAACCTCCTTTACCCAGTAAAGCAATGGCTGCCTGGTGTTTATCGTCGGTGGTGTTGCTCGGTCATTGTTATCGCGATTATTTGGGACGGTTGAGCAACGAGAGAAAACGTTTTGCTTTCACGTCTGGTTGACTTGATGCTTATAGTACACATTTGTAACACAAAGAACTGTCCTGTGTCTTTGCGCGGGTCCTGCCAGGCAGGCACTGTTGAAACCAGTGATCTGGCATTCTCCTGGACCATTTTCACGATTTTCTTGATTTGGGGTGATGTAAAACGGGTTCTGTTTTATAATGCAGCACCTCCCCCAAAACCCAAAAGGGTTTCACTATATACTTGGAATTGTAAACACACGTGTTTAAACTCCAGCTAAAAACTGCATGGAAAAATTGGTGTCAAAACACCTAAGAACCATCCATTCACATTTTCCCCTTTACTCTCCGTCCACAACTCTTTTCTGAACTCTCTCATCTCTCCACCTGTCCTCACCATTTCCATACCCCTCCTCGCTGCCAGCCCTCATCTCCCTCCTCTATGAGCCTCCCCTCCCGCCGTAGCTCCCCTTTCCCTTCAGTGACAACTCCCAGTTCCGCAGCTGATGCCCCCTGTGCCCTATAGAAAGGGGTCCGGAGCCTGGCGTGCTCAGACTCGCTCAACAGCACACACACACTCTGCACCCTGGCCCTCGTGCCCAGCCTCACCTTGTCGTACTTTAATATTCGGGACCGCGTAGGGGACAGGGCCCTACCCCTGTCTATGTGGTATTAGCGAACCGCAAATGGTAAATGCGGCATGTACGAGTGCTTTACTCGTCGTTCTAGCCCTGAATGCACTGTGTACACGTTATTCTGCTTCACTACGCGGGTTCCATTTTGGAAGCAGTGGCCATCTTGTCATTGCCCTCACATAGGCTATAATGGAGCAAATACGGACCTCTCAGTACATGTGCTTTCCCGTGACTTCTCGGTGACCTGGGCAGCTGGCTCTGCTGCCCCGGGTCAAACCGGTCTCACGAGCTCCCCTTCCTCCGTCCACCTGTGATTAGCATCAGGGCTCGACCCATCATAAAACCCTTCTCATCCTACACAAACCCCCGGCTAATCTCTTCCACACCTGCTTGTTCCTGCTTTATGACTTGTTTCCCAAAACAGGAGATGCTCATGTTTATTGGGGGGTCTACTGACATCTAACGTGGGATCGCAACCTTATTGTGTAAATCATTGTGAGTTGGCCGAACTGGAATGTGGGATGGTCATCATGACTCTGCCTTTTCTTTGTAATGTACACTGTTATATTGCCGTTTCATAAAACTCAGGAATGTATGCTTGAGGCCGAAAAAGGCCTATTTAAGATGTAGTCCGTTCCTATGATTTGCAGCAGTCTCCTGAGAACATACACGCTGTTGTACTTCTAGGATACCTGTCATTGGTCTGCAGCCAATAAACAATTCTTTGACTTCACCCAGAAGACTCTGTGTTTCTGTAGGTCCGGAACAGGGTGAAACCCCGAAGTCATAGGGTGTGTGCCCCTGCACCGCTGGGTCTAAAATACCCAGTACTTCAGTTTGGCGCCCAACTCGGGCCGATTTCAGCGGTACCAGTCCAAGCCAGAGGTTCGTGAGGAGCTTCGTGTGGAAATTCCGGAGGAAGGCCGCCACTTCATCGACCCCTGCATGTCGACGTGGTCCGAAAGTCTTTTCTGCGAGGTTCTCCGCGTCCCGACGGCTACGAAGGACTGCTGCCCTGATTAATCGACCTGTTTTGGACCCTTGACGAGTTTGAGAAAGCGAAACAATCGAGAGAGTCTTCTGGTGACGTCATCGATCAGCAATATTCAGTTAAGTATAAGTGGAGCGTCTCCCATTTGTTTTGGTATCCCTCGGGATCGTTTGGTTTGATTTGGTAATTGGTGATTTGGTGTTTGCAAACCCCAAAGCCAGAGGATTTGTGTATTCACGAGACTATCGTAATCGATAATCCTTTGACGTTTGGATCTAGACTAGTGAGCGAAGATGCCTGGTTCTAGAATATTTGGTAGACTATTCTGTTTGGGTTGTGGAAAAGATTTCCAGCTGGAAGAATCATGTCCGGTTCCTCCGGTTGGAACTCCAACTTATGAGCTCTATGTAAAACATGGCGTAGGCCCCATTGCATATAACGAAGTGTGGATCCACTACACCAGGAAGGACGGTGTTTTAAAATGGCCCCAAAATGGTAGTTTCGATACCGATATTCTAGATAATTTGGAAATTAAATTGTTTAAGAAGAAAGCCCGGCCGGCGATGTTTGACTCTTTCCGCTTATGGCGGAAGGAAGCCAAACAGAAGGAAATTAAGCTAGCGAAAAAGAATAAAAGAGAGAAAGGTATGTCAGTAATGCAAGCAGCTGTACAATTTAGAGACAATGAGGAGCAGCAGATGAGCGAGCAATTGCACAGGCAGCGTAAGTTAGGGATTGACAAATGTTACCCGGCTTTACCGCACTCTAAGCAAAATGAGTCCGAAGACAAGGAGAAAGATCCCCTAATGTCACACTTGTTGAGTTCGCCACCCCCATATGCGCAAAATGCTACGGCGCCTCCTCAGCTTGTGAATATGCCACCTCCAGTTAATGTATTGCAGGCTTTGCCGCAACCACCAGCTGCCGCACAACCGGCTCTTATTAATGTAACGCAGCCCCCTCAAGGGCCGCCAGTTGTGCTTCCAACTGCCCCCGCGCTTCCTGTAACCTTGCCTAATTCACCAGCGGCCTCTCCCAACACTTTTCCTTGTACCACTTCGGTACCTGTTTCTACGTCCTCTTTTCTTCCCTCTGTTTTCCCTCCCGTTTCTGCCTCAGCTTCTCCTTCAGCGCGACAGCGTTTAGCTAATGTGGTTACTTCATTAATGTCGCCTCTCTTTGAGTTGTCTGGTGCGACTCCTGGTTTGCAGCGTAAGCAATTGCGTAGTCAGTTGCCTACCTCTGACGAGAAGAACGTAATAGACAGCATGGCGCGCAGATGGATTGTTTTCCCTTCATTGTATAATGTGGAATCAATTGTTAATGTCTTCCATCAGTGGGATGCCCCGAAGCAGAGATATGTGTTTGAGAAGATGTGCGAAATTCTCTGTGAGGAATTGGAGGATAATGGTAGAAATCCGAGGCCACGAGAATTGTGTAGAGTAAGGTCCGATTTTGGAGCTGGTATGATTGTGGACCGCGATATAGATAAAGCAGTTGCGGTTGTACTGTCCTTCAGGAATGATGAATGTCAACAGTCATTGTTCGAACAGGATGTCCCTGTGGGGAGAAAGGAGAAAGTGCGACAATACCCCATGAGAGAAGTTCCCCCGGTATGGAAGGAAGCGGTTGCAGCTGTCGGTGCTAACCCCGCTGTGGCAGCGCATTTCCAGCGTGTTTGGGTGCATGTTCCATGGAAGCGCTCTGAGGTGTTAGCGCTTAAACAGTCCTTACCTGATCCCCGTAAAAATCCGGCAGGTTATTATAAAGAATTGTCACAAACGGCAGGATCATGTATTATGAATCTGGCCGACATAGACATGTTGTTTGGTAATGTTGTTCCACAGCCCCTATGGGGGTCAATCCGTAATGCGGATCATGACCAAGAGCTAGGGGATACATGGGCTAACATTATTGCTGCCGATGCAAGACAAACTGGTGGCGCGAAACCTGAGCCTTTAGTGGCTGAACTCCCTGGTAGAATCATCACGTATATGAAGACACTAATGCCAGCAATGCGCGTAAATTGGGACAAGTTATCTGCATGCAAGCAGAAAAAGGATGAGACAGTGTCAGACTTCTTTACTAGGTTTGAGGAAACGTTCATTGACCACAGTGGGCAAGATATGAGTACTGAGGGTGGCCAACGGCTGTTTGTGGATAAGTTTGTGCAGAATTTACTCCCTGACCTGTGTAAAAAGTTGAAAGATTCAGAGAGTTCTTGGGCCGTTTCCTCTTCAGCGCAAATACTGGCTACCGCACAGTATTATGAAAATAGAGATAAAGACGAGAAAGATAGAACAGAGAAGAAAACGAAGGAATTAAAGACAAAGGTCCTTTTGCAGCAGGCCTATCCGCCACGTGGAGGTCAAAATAATTATAGGCAACCCCAAGGTGTCTATCACCAACCCCAACAATTTCAGAACAATCAGCAAATGAATGGGTATTATCAACCACGTGTCCCTGTAGGTCCCAACCAATGTTCATACTGCAAAGAGGAAGGTCATTTTAAATATAGTTGCCCTAAATTAATGCAGCGGAATGGTAATATGTATGGCACAAGAGGTAGAGGTGGTCAGCAAGCTCCTAGAGGTAGAGGGCGTGGAAGTGTTCCCCAAAATGCGCGTCCTCTGCAGCCTCAGAATACCATTAATAGCTTTGATCAGCAAGCTAACGCAATTGGTAATACGGCACAGTATTATAATAATGATTATTATGCAGAAGATGGCGATGCAGAAAATAATGATTACTAGGACAGCCGTAGACAGAGAGAGGGAGTTGTTTCAGTGCCAGTGGATCAGAGTGGACCGTATGTTGAGGTGACTACAGCAAATGTAACGGAGCCTTTTCTGCTAGACACTGGTGCTGCAAAGAGTTCAATTATGCATTCCAAACTCCCTGGCGCACCTTTGTCTGGCGATATAAATGTTTCGGTAGATTTTTCTGGCGCCCCAGTTAGGAACCCGATTTCTAGTCCCGTGTCACTTTCTGTTGGACCTTGTGAGCTGAAAGCACCTCTGATTCTGACGACAGGTTGTGGTGAGAATTTGCTGGGACTGGATTTGTTGAAAAGATTGCATGCCACGTTGTATTGTTCTCCTTCGGGAGTACAACTTACATTAGGCAAGAAAGTAATTTCCCCAATGTACTTGTCCAAAAGTACAATGCCGCCTGAACTGTCATCCCTTCCGGATGCCCTTTGGGCTACTGGTCCCAATGATGTGGGCCTCTTGGAGATACCGCCATACGTGGTGACTTTAAAGGCTAATGTCAGACTGCCACGTATTCCCCAGTACAAGATCTCTAATGAAGGTCAGAAAGCATTGTTAGACATTGTCCACGACTTTATTGATAAGGGTGTGATTGAAGAAACAAGAGGCAACGTTTGCAATAGCCCGATTTTACCTGTCTTAAAACGAACGGATCCTTCACAGCCACCTGTTTACAGATTTGTGATTGATCTTAGAGAGGTTAATAAGATTGTTGTGCCACAGTTTCCAGTTGTCCCTGATATAACTGCTTTGTTAACGATGATTCCAGCCTCTGCTGAATGGTTTTCAGTGATCGATTTAAAGAATGCTTTCTTTAGCATTCCAATTGCAGAAGAGAGTAGAGACATTTTCGGGTTCAGTCTGGGAGGCCGAAGCTTCCGCTTCAAACGCGCTCCCCAGGGCTACTGTGAGAGTCCATCTATATACAGTCAAGCTTTGAAAGCACAGCTTAATGCACTTGTTTTACCTAGTGGCGCTATCCTGATTCAGTACGTAGACGATTTACTGATCGCTGCGGATACTGAAAAGATCTGCAAAGAAGCCACATTGTCATTGTTGCACCATTTATCCGTTTTTCATCACAAGGTGTCCTTATCTAAGCTGCAATATTGTCGACAAGAAGTGACCTACTTAGGTCATCTCTTATCGAAGGAGGGAAGGAGACTGACCCCAGAGAGAATTCAAGCCATTGCACAGTTGAGTGTGCCAAAGACACAGAGAGAAGTACGTGCTTTCTTGGGCATTACCTCATACTGTAGGCATTGGATCCCTAGTTTCTCCTTGCTGGCAAAACCTTTGTTAGCCTTAACATGCAAAGACACACCGAATCCTATCCCATGGTCTGAAGAGTGCCAGAAAAGTTTTGTGGAATTGCGTAATGCATTATGTTCAGCACCTGTGTTGGGTACTCCCGACTACAGTAAACCTTTTACATTGTATGTGCACGAGAAAGATGGATGTGCGTTGTCAGTGTTAACACAGCCTTTTGGCGACAGACCGCGCCCATGCGCGTATTTTTCATCCACTTTGGACCCTGTAGCGAGGGCATTGCCAAGCTGTCTGAGAGCGACAGCTGCTGCAGCGATGTCTATCCGACAATCTGCTGGTCTGGTAATGGACAACACATTGATCGTTATGGTTCCACATGCTGTAGACACATTATTGAATAGAACCAAGACACAACACTTGACTAGTGCACGCCTATCGGGTTACGAACTTACACTGTTAGCGAATCACATACACATAAAACGATGCAATACGCTGAATCCAGCTACGTTGTTGCCGATTCCAGCAGACTCAGATGAGATTGAGCGACATGACTGTCTGTTTAGAACGGAAGAAGAGACGAAAGGAAGAGTGGATCTGAAAGATACTCCCCTGACTGAGTGTGATGGTACTTTGTGGGTAGATGGTTCATGTTTTAAGCTCCCTAATGGTGACACGACTGCTGCATATGCTATCACGACTTTACATACGGTTGTGGAAACTGCACGAGTGCCACATAATTCGGCCCAAGCAGCAGAATTAATCGCCCTCACGAGAGCATGTGTGTTATCTGAAGGAATGAGAGTGAATATATATACAGATAGCCAGTACGCCTTTGGCGTGGCTCATAATTTTGGACGTTTGTGGAAGGAGCGTGGGTTCCTGACGTCACATGGAGCTAAAATTCAGAATGGCAAGTTGGTGAATGATCTCCTTGAGTCACTGACCCTACCGTTGCAAGTTGCGATCATGAAATGCAGTGCGCACAGGAAAGTCACAGACGATGTTGGTCGTGGGAATGCGTTTGCTGATGAGACCGCGAGAGAAACCGCACAGAATGTGAAGACTAGAATGTATGTTGCAGGCCCCGCAAGATGGGTTAATGATGTAGGAATGTGTGAGAACACAATAGAGAGTGTGAAGTCGCTTCAAGCTGAAGCCACAGAGGAAGAGTTAAGCAAGTGGAGAGAGAGTATGGGTAAGTTGGATGAGAATGGTTGCTGGACTGATCTGACAGAACATAGGCGATGGTTGTTGCCTGACGCGTATGTGCTTCCAGTAGTTACTATGGCGCATGGAATGGCACACATCAGTACGAAAGGTATATGCAAGTTGTTGGCTCCAGTATGGCAGAATGCTGGGATTCCCAAGTGTGCAGAGAACGTGGTCAAGAATTGTATGGTATGCTTGAAGTACAACCCTGGTAGGGGAACCCCAACTCCGGCCGGTCACTTTGCGCCCCCATCATGTCCATTCGAAGTTTTGCAGCTGGACTTTATTCACATGGAAAGATGCAACAACCTGAAATATGTACTAGTGGTTGTTTGTGCTTTCTCAAAATGGATTGAGGCTTATCCTCTAAAAGATAACACTGCCCTATCCACAGCCAAAGCCCTTGTGAAGGAGTTTTTCCCCAGGTTTGGAATGCCGAGAGTGGTCTGGTGTGATAATGGGAGTGAGTTCGTGGGTAAAGTGATGAAGAATGTATGTGAAGGTTTAGGCATCCAGCAGAAGTTCCACGCTGCAAATCACCCCCAATCAGCTGGATTGGTAGAGCGCTACAATGGAGCCTTAAAGCTCAAGTTGGCTAAAATTCAGGCTAGCACTGGTCTTAAATGGCCTGATGCCCTGCCTCTAGCACTCCTGTCCACCAGAATGACAATACACTCACGAGTGGGACTTAGCCCCTACGAGGTGGTCTTTGGCCGCCCGGCTAATGTATGGGGTGTGCCAAGGCCCACGAAATTCAGTGAGATAGAGCATCCAGTGCTGCTTGATTACCTGTATGATTTGACTGTTAAACTGCGTGTTTTGCACCAACAGGTACATGATACTCTTCCCCAAGCCTCTGAACCTCCTGGACACCCTATCAACCCTGGTACGTGGGTGCTAGTGCGGAACTTCCAGCGCAAGAGCAACGACGAGCCCCGCTGGCTTGGCCCTCATCTTGTTCTACTATCGACAAGGTCAGCGGTGCGAGTGAAAGGGAAGAAGCACTGGGTTCATGGTACCCACTGCAAGGTAGTCCCCTTGCCTTTGCCATATGACCGGTGGGTCAAAGAGGGTATCACCGACTCTGAGACAGACACTGTACTCCGTTTCACACCATTCAGTGATGCACACCTAAGAGGCACAGTTTCAGACCAAGAGAGTGACGATATTCTGCAGGAAGCTGTGCCACCATCGAATCGATTGGACACCACTGAGCCTGAACTTTTGTTTCGAGACCAAACGGCACCTGGCCGTCTACGTTATAATTTGAGACCTAGGCCCATGGACAAATAAAGATTTCCTCACTATTTCCTTTTTGACATTTTTTACTCTCCTATCTGAAAGACTTTCTTGATTTTTTGTTTTTCGAACCACCATCCGGGTTCTGCCGCAGGGTCGCGGTGTCAAGACTTTGGGGTACAGGCCGAAGACGTTAGGTCGACGGTTCTGGTTGGTCTAGGGCGTTTCCCTGGACTGGCAGGCGTACTCCTCAGCAGAAGAAACTCACCCGCCGCGAGCGGCCCGAGTAGAGGATGGAGTTTTTTAAGATGGAGAGACCGATCGAGGAAATGAGCTCTAAAACCAGGATGTGTGGAATTGTAAAAAGTAAATGTTTTGTCTTTTTGTGCCTTTTTATACTGGGTAGTATTATGATGTTTATTGTAGGACTTGTGTTCCTCTCCGCTCAAAAGCCTATTGCACCCACTCAACAGCCTATATTCCTTTCTACTGCCTCCTCTCACTCTTTTCACCCCCTGCCTGAGCACGAACAGACCAGACGATCGGAATTCGTAAATAACTCGTTTATCCAGCTCTTGCACCAGCACCAGCTAGTAGTGAATACGACCAATTGCTGGTTCTGTGGGTTAATGCCACATACCATTAACAAGGGTATTCCCTACCTGGTGTTGCCGTATAGTTCAAATGGATCATCATGGGCATTCCAGACCATGTTTCTCTATGCTCTGGAGACGTACTCCCCTCGCCAACCGCGTTCCATCAGACCCATCACCAATAATAAGGCTTTGATGAAAGGAGTTGCCGATATGAGTAGGGATATCAATGCATACTCGTCCATTCCCAAAGAAGAGTTGAGACCTTATGTAGGATGGAACGCGACAGGGTATAGTATTAGTCTGGGTGAAAGACAGCGACAAATCTCATCCCCAATCTGGGTCGTACCCCACATGGGTTGGTTCTGCTTACAGGGTAATGGTCAGAACCCTAGGGCTCAACTGGGTAGAAGTGACTGTACCGAAACGTACACTTTCCCGTCACAGTTTTCCCCAGCGTTTCTAGCTGCCCAGAGTACCTATTTCATCTGTAATAACCGAGCATATACATGGTTGCCCCCTGATTTCTCGGGCACATGTTATATTGCGAATCTGCTACCGCCTACCTTCACTGCTGCCTCTGATTATCACAAGACCAGAGTTGTGAGAGGTGTAATTAGTAAGGAGGACACTGCCGGTCAGGAAGCAGGAGACTTCTTCTTGGGTTTCCTGCCGTTTTGGGGACCTATGGTCAATAGTAGGAACCTAAGACAGCTGACGCGTGTGGTTGAATCCACTATCAATGTAACGGCTGGTGCCCTTAGTAATCTGACAGCTGAGCTCCAAGCGGACCGCCTTATGACTCTACAGAACCGCATGGTCCTAGACGTTATTCTTGCAGACCGCGGTGGGGTATGCAAGGTCATCCAATCCAGTTGCTGCATTTTCATTCCAGACAATGCTCCAACGGTGTATCAAGCCATCTCCAAACTCCATAAAATATCTGAAGCCATACACGTGGATAAGGGAGATTGGTCATTGATGGGATGGTTCTGGGAACTGATATCTGCCTGGGGTTGGAAAGTTCTGATGGTCATTGGAATGATCTTAGCCATTCTTTTCCTGCTCTGCCTGTGTATACAGTGTGCTCCTGCGATATGTGGTCTCTGTGCTACCTTATGTGTAAGGAAACCTGTATCGAGAGACGAGCTAAGTAATAGGATGATGCTACAGCAACATCTCCATGACTTTGCGAACATTGACCTGGACTCGGATTAAGATGAGTATAGGGATTGCCTATGTAAGGGCAAAAGGAGGGTCTGTCGTACTTTAATATTCGGGACCGCGTAGGGGACAGGGCCCTACCCCTGTCTATGTGTTATTAGCGAACCGCAAATGGTAAATGCGGCATGTACGAGTGCTTTACTCGTCGTTCTAGCCCTGAATGCACTGTGTACACGTTATTCTGCTTCACTACGCGGGTTCCATTTTGGAAGCAGTGGCCATCTTGTCATTGCCCTCACATAGGCTATAATGGAGCAAATACGGACCTCTCAGTACATGTGCTTTCCCGTGACTTCTCGGTGACCTGGGCAGCTGGCTCTGCTGCCCCGGGTCAAACCGGTCTCACGAGCTCCCCTTCCTCCGTCCACCTGTGATTAGCATCAGGGCTCGACCCATCATAAAACCCTTCTCATCCTACACAAACCCCCGGCTAATCTCTTCCACACCTGCTTGTTCCTGCTTTATGACTTGTTTCCCAAAACAGGAGATGCTCATGTTTATTGGGGGGTCTACTGACATCTAACGTGGGATCGCAACCTTATTGTGTAAATCATTGTGAGTTGGCCGAACTGGAATGTGGGATGGTCATCATGACTCTGCCTTTTCTTTGTAATGTACACTGTTATATTGCCGTTTCATAAAACTCAGGAATGTATGCTTGAGGCCGAAAAAGGCCTATTTAAGATGTAGTCCGTTCCTATGATTTGCAGCAGTCTCCTGAGAACATACACGCTGTTGTACTTCTAGGATACCTGTCATTGGTCTGCAGCCAATAAACGATTCTTTGACTTCACCCAGAAGACTCTGTGTTTCTGTAGGTCCGGAACAGGGTGAAACCCCGAAGTCATAGGGTGTGTGCCCCTGCACCGCTGGGTCTAAAATACCCAGTACTTCAACCTCGACGCCGGCTGTCGCAAGCTCTGAGGCCAGCGGAGCGCACTGTGCACAGTCCCCCGCGCCTGGCCGCCCTTGATTACCTGCTGAGATGGCCCCTTTATTACCAGCAATATTTATGAATCCGTGAAATACACAGGGGGTCAGGGGCCGCACTCCTCCGCTCTACCCGTCAACTCGGCCCTGCTAGAGCGCTGCGCGGAAGGGAGACAGGGCTTCCTGGCGCCTGGCAGCAGTGACTGCTATCTGCCAGCAGATCTTGTCTTTAAGAGCCCAACCCAAGTAAGTGACAACTTTCACATCTCGTTTTCATGTGATTTCATCCCTAAAGATTCGCTCAACCGTCAAGCCCTCCCCGGGAGGCCCTCATCCCCAGGTCTGTTGTTGTGCAGATTTTCCGTCTCCAGGCAAGATGTCCGTCAGTCTGCGCGATAATTGCAGCGCCCGCCCGCCGACACATACACACACACACACACACACACACACACAGCCGCACTGTCAGGAGGTGCGAAAGGGCAGCCATTGGTAGAGAAACCAAAGGGAACGGAAACAAAAAACACAAGCACTGGCAAAAACCAATAGGTTTTGCCTATGCGTCCGCGGCCCACCGCCCATCTGTAGGATCACTCCCTCTATTAGAGCCAGCCAAATGCACCCGTCCCGAGGCCTGCTGCTGATCCCTAGTTAGCTGGCTCCTGGCTTCACTTATCTACTACTAGTTAGTGTACAGAATTACTGCTTAACTTAAAAGTGCTTAACTTCTAATCTTACCGTTAATCGTGGTGGGCCGGTTGGCAGGGACACACACACTGCCAGCTGCACTGCACATTGCCTTGTGCCTTTGCTTAGTATATACGTACGGTACTACGATTGATTAGGCGGTGGCGGTGGCCTGGTGGTGCTGCCTGCTTGCTACCAAACCGCAGGCTGCCAGACAGACAGTTAATCGATACCTGCACACAGGCTGCCCAGCTCTGCCCTTAACGTCGTTATCGTCGGTCAGGTCGGGCAGGGGCCGCCGGGCTGACTTCACATCGACAATGACTCGTGGGGAGCTGCGCTGTGGCAACTGGTGGAGGCAAAGTGAACAAAATCTGCGCGCGCTCACGCGCGCACAGTCCTTACCCCATCAGAACCTCCAGCACGGCCCACCCAAGGCACCCAAATAGTTAGTGTGTTCCGATTCCGAACTTCCGCGGCCCGCCCACTGGCAAGTGGCAAACAGTCAACACTGCGTCTGCTGCACTAGAAGTGCCGCGCGGGCCCACAGCCGCCATGATAATGACATATATTATATTTTATTATTAATTTGAATATTCTCTTCTTGGACTTGGGCAGGGCAGCCCGATGCAGGCTAAGTGATTAAGAACTGTGAGTGAGTCGCAACATCACAAAACGCCACCATGACTCACACTCGGCAGGATACGTGTAAAACACTCTGCGTGGCTGCACTGAGTACAAAAAAGTACATTTTAAAAAACATAAATTTGGGCGTGCGCAGCAGATGCGTAGACCCGGCCCTGATAATTAAGTGCCGGTGCTAAGCACCGGAAAGCACCGGCACAAATTAAGCACTGACTGAAGCAAAACGGGGGAAATGCATATAATGATATAAAGTTCGTTGAGGTCACCATACCAAATTAGTCATTCATAAACAACCTTTTTTCATAAAAACGTCAAAACCAGACGTGCACCAGGGTGCACATTTTTCACTTTACAAAGGAATTTTTCTATTTCGCCTTAGTCCACAGAGACTAAAATGCTTTCAGTCCTTCACAACCAAGGTCCAGGCTGTGGAACCTGTCTCCGGCTGGTGAGCTGCTCAGACATGTCAAGGATACATGGTCAGGAGTGAGCAAGGAGCTGCAATGTCCTCGCCTACTTTTCTCACTCTCTAAGGTGCTTCGGGCAGTAAGATAAAAGACCACTGTGTCAATGTCCCTGCCATACTGTTGTATCATATCTTCAATGCAATGCATCTTTCCTGGTTCATGGTCCTTGCTGCTCAGCCAGTGGGGATATTATAGAATGTTGGTATGAGTGGTGAGGTCAGAGTGCTGGGATGCCTGGGGAGTGTCAGTTGAGAGTATGGGCTGAGCAGCAAGGGAGCTGCTCCTGGTGGGGCTCGGCTTGTGATCCAAGGACTATATCATTAAAGTACCATCCTCTTCATTTACACCTCAGCTTCAATGGACTTATTTATATTACCACATTTGGAGACGATCTGGATGAATCTACAAGTGCACCTGATGATTTCTGAAACTTGGAACCTAATTGAACTGCTTAATTTACTACTACAAGCTATGCATTTTAAAGGCACACCCTGTGAGCCTCACCAGTGACCTTCCACCGGTTGCTCACAACGCTTACGTGCCAGTTCATGCCATACTCTACGTTATGCTGCCTCCTTTGATGCCTGTTGGACTTTGGGACACTTCCTCCCATGATCTTTTCATTCCTTTCTTGCTCCCTGTACTTTTATTTTTCGGAGAGTGTTTTTTTTTTGTTGCACTGCTGACACGCATTGGCAGCATTGAAGAGGAGGTTTCACCCCGCTCCCTCCCGGTGTCTTACTTTGCCCGGTGTCCTACTTAGCCCGGTGTGAGGCACTTTTGTGGAGCTGTTTGGAGCGATGGTCTTTGGGTTATTAAATTAAACAGAGATTTGGTGATTGTAGTGTTGCCAGGTGGACCCTTCCACTGTCGTGGGGGTCCCTGGCCAAAGTGAAAGCATGTTCCCCCTGCGAGCGTGCCTCCTGTGGACGTGCCTGACGTCCAGGGAGAGGACACGTGGTATAAGCAAATAAAGAGCCCGGGACACCGGGCGTGGCAAGCAGTGTTCTAGCCACCAGTTGGAGACACGTGTGTTGCGGCCCCCATTATTTCTAGGCCTGTGGTCCAACACTACACTGGCGACGAGGTGGTCTCGCCACCCCATCGCGTGCACCGCCTCGCTGCGCTCTTGCCCAAGGAGCGACTTTGTTTTCCTCACCTCGTGAGGAGTGGTGCCCCCAGCGTGGCCCCCAGCTGCCCTCGCACCACCTACCTTGTGCCCAGCCGTGCTGCACCCATCCTCCGCCTAGCAGGGCCCTCCGCTGCCCCCTCGGCCTCCAGCGCCTGCCTCTGGGCTGCCCGAGAAGCTTCTGAGCACGCGGAGCCTGCACGCGCGGAACATCGGACCCGCCTGCCGTTTCCCACGCATCTCGCGTGCACCGGGTGATCCAGCCTTGCCGTTTCTCACGCATCTCGCGTGAGACCCGTTTTTGGCAGTTCTGCTGCCTGGACTTGCCCCTCCTGCCTCCCAGGACGCCCCTGGATGCCGGGAAGGCCCCAGAGGGTCAGAACACGACGCCCGGAAGACGAGTGAGCCGGCCCCGAAAGGGTGAAGGTGAGCCTACCCCCGCTGCTGCGCCCGCCCACGACAACCATGGCCACCGTGCCCCCCCTGGAGCCGTTTGCAGTCACTGGCACACCCCCGTCGCAGGCGGCACGGTGGAGGAAGTGGGTGGAACGACTCGAGAACTACTTCGTGGCGGCGGAAATCGCGGCAGAGCGACAGCGCGCCATGCTGTTACACTTAGGAGGTGAGGCGATCCACGACATATCGAAGGACGTGACGGAGACTGGCCCGCCCAGGACGTATGCCACGCTGCGCGACGCTATCACTGGATACTTTGAGCCATTTGCGAGTGCCGACTATGAGCGATTCTTACTGCGCCAAGCCCGCCAACTCCCGGAGGAGTCGGTGGATGTTTTTCACGCCAGACTAAAGAAGCTAGCCAGCACATGCACACTCCCCGACGTAGACGACGAGATCCGCGCCCAATTCATACAAGGGTGCGCGTCATCAAAGTTGCGCGAGAGGGTGTTAGAAACGGACAACATGCCCATGCGGGACATCCTTGCGCTCGGGCGGTCAAAGGAGTTGTCTAAAGCACGTGCCGCCCACATGGAGCCAAAGCCGACAGTCGTGATCAAGACAGAGCCAGTGTGCGCCCTCAAGACTGACGCTGGCGAGAACAACTCAAAGCAGCCTCGGCGGAGGAACCCAAGACCGGCGCAAGCACCCCCCGGCCGCGCGTGCGCGTGGTGCGGAGGAGCGACACCCCACAGAGGAGCGTGCCCAGCACACGGCAAAGTATGCAGCGCATGCGGAAAGGCCAACCACTTTGCGAGCGTGTGTCTGTCGGCACCCCGGAAGAAACAGAGTGGCCCGCCCAGGAGGGTTAGGCAGGTAGAACCGCTACCGAGCACATCCACCAGCAGCGACATGGATGACGATGAAGCGGACGTGGCCTCTGTCCATGTCGTGAGAGTTCTACACACCCTGGCGACCTCTCCATCCACAGAACCCATGTGCACAGTCAACGTACGGGACCAAGCTGTGGCGGCCCTGATCGACACAGGCGCATCAATCAACCTGATGGCTGCCAGCGTATACCGGACGCTAGAGAATGCCCCGGCGCTCCATCCCACGAGGGTACAGGTGTACGCCTACGGCACCAGCCGCCCACTCCGCCTGTGTGGGATGTTCCGGACGGACCTGTCCCATGATGCCACTCGACTACAGACCAAGATCTATGTGTCGCAAGAGGGATCAGGATTCCTGCTTGGTTGTCGAACAGCCCAAGACCTCGGGTTGATCCACTTCGCACTCACCGTCCAAGCCAGCAGCCTCGACCACCTAGTTCGGAACCACACATCTCTATTCGAAGGGATAGGCTGCCTGAAAGGACCTGCTATTCACCTCCACATAGACAAGTCGGTCGCCCCGGTGGCCCTCCGGCACCGACGTATTGCATTCCACCTGCGACCCAAGGTGGAAGCAGAACTGAGAGTACTTGAGCGGGCTGGCATCATTGAGAGGGTAAGCGGGCCCACCCCGTGGGTGTCGCCAATCGTGGTGGCAAAGAAACCGAAGCAGCCGGACGCGGTGCGAATATGCGTGGACATGCGCATCCCCAACCTCGCCATCAAGCGCGAACGCCACCTGACGCCAACTATTGATGAGATAGTCGGAGAGCTGTCCGGCTCAAAGTGGTTCTCCAAGATGGACTTGAGGTCAGGATACCACCAGATTCCCCTGCACCCGGATTCGCGTTCAATCACCACCTTCTCAACACATGCAGGCCTCTGGCGCTACACCCGGCTCAACTTTGGAATCTCGAGTGCCGCGGAGGTGTTCCAAAACATCATCCAGAACGTACTACAGGGACTCGAGGGAGTTCTGAATGTCAGTGACGACATTTTGGTCCACGCACCGACTTTGGACGAGCACATCCAACGCCTCCAGGCCGTGTTCACCCGACTCCAAGAGCAAGGGCTGACCCTCCACCGAGAAAAATGCGACTTCCTACGCAAGGACATCAGTTTCTGCGGCTACCGGTTCTCAGACCACGGAATTGGGCCGGATCCAGAAAAGGTCAAGGACATTCACGCTGCTCCAGCCCCCACGTCGGTGACCGCGGTCCGCAGTTTCCTGGGGATGGTCACCTACTGCGGGAGGTTTATCAAGGACCTGTCCGACCTCACCGGCCCCCTCCGGGACATCACCAAGGCGGCTGCCACCTGGGAGTGGGGCCCGGCACAGCAAGAGGCGTTTCAGAAGACCAAGGCGGCGCTCTCGGCCGACACCACCCTGGCCTACTTTGACCCCCGTAATGAGTCACAACTCGTGGTGGACGCCAGCCCGACAGGCCTAGGGGCCGTGCTGACCCAACGACAAGCATGCGGGGAGTGGGCCCCCATTGCATACGCGAGCAGGACCCTCACACCAACGGAGCAGCGGTACTCGCAAATTGAACGCGAGGCCATCGCCATCCTGTGGGGATGCCGGCATTTCCACATCTACCTGTACGGGCACCCTTTTGTGGTCATCACGGACCACAAACCTCTAGTCCCACTGTTCCAGGGATCCTCCACTCGCCCCCCGCCACGCATCGAGAAATGGGTGCTCCAACTCCAGGAATTCCAGTTCACGGTGGAGTATCGACCAGGCACCCGGAACCCTGCTGACTTTCTGTCGAGGCACGCACGTCCTGTCACGGACTCAGAGGCAGCTGAAGCCGCAGCCACGGAGGAGTTTGTCAGGATGATCGTCGAAAGGTCACGGCCACTACCGATCTCTCTAGAGGAAGTGGCGCGAGTCACCAAAGATGATGACTGTCTCCAGATTGCCATCCAAGCCGTCATGTCTGGCAACTGGAAGGACCTCCAAAGCCCAGCGTCGTTCCGCACGTCGGATGCCCAAGCAACCCTTAATGCCCTACATCAAGTCCGGAACAAACTGTCCGTATCCCCGGAAGGATGCCTCCTGAGAGGGCCCCGTCTGGTACTACCTAGCTGCCTCACCCAACAGGCAGCCCTTCTAGCGCACGGTGCGCACCAAGGCATCGTGAAATCGAAGAACCGCCTCCGGAGCAAGCTCTGGTTCCCCGGCCTCGACAGGGTGGTGGAAACAATCGTCCAGCGGTGTCCCGTGTGCCTAGCGACCAGCCTACCCAACCCTCCAGCACCTGTAATCACTGAGGAAGGCCCAGCGGCTCCATGGGAGCGAGCCAGCGCAGACTTCGGCAGCCTCCCCGGAGGGAAGTACATGCTGGTAGTAGTGGACGATTTCTTGCGATACCCCGAGGTGGAGCTCCTGTCCTCAACAGCCGCTGCGGAAGTGGTCCCCAAGTTGGAAAAGATACTTGCCACCCACGGCCTCATCGGGGAGCTGCGCACGGACAATGGGCCCCCGTTCAATGGCACCGAGCTGGCAGAGTACCTGCAGTCACACAGCATCAAACACCGACGCATAACCCCAAGGTGGCCGCAAGCCAATGGAGAAGTCGAGAGACTAATGAGGACTTTAAACAAGACAATTCAAATCGCACTGGCAGATGGCCAGAGCATAGAACTAGCCCTCTATCAATTTCTACGGGAGTACCGAGTGACGCCCCACTGCACCACGGGGGTTTCTCCGAGCCGCCTCTGGTTTGGCCGAACAGTCACCGACACTATTCCGCACCATCCCCGGTGGGCGTCAGCACCAACCCCACCCAACCGGTCCATGGAACAAAGGACAAAAACTAATTGCGAAGCATCACGGAGAAGGAGAGCGGCTGACAGCCCCATCCAAGTGGGGGACCGGGTGCTAGTGAAAGACCGCCACCCCGGGGGAAAGTTCCGACTGCCTTTCGAGTTGGACCCTTGGACTGTCACGCGAGTCTGTGGAACCCTGGTCACGGCGGCCAGGAATGGTGAAGAAGTCACGAGAAACGTATCGTTCTTCAAGAAGGTCCCGGACGGTGGAGAGGAAGAGGGTCCTGAGCAGGAAGATGACGGGCCAATGGCACACACGAGCCCCAGGGAGGCCACGGAACAAGAACCAGCGGCAGCAGGAAGGACTCCCCGCAGCGCCGAAGAAGAGGTGAGCGCCCCGACCGCCTCAGCCCAAGGAGGTCAGGAGTCGCAAGAGACACAGAACCGCCCCCACAGAGCAGGCGCAGACTGTTCGGAGGATATGCGTCTCACCCCTCCTGATGGGCGCAGCCAAAGCAGGTACCACCTACGCCCATGCCCGCAGCCATCCCAGAGGTACCGAGACTTTGTGGCCCGCTGGCATCTCCCGAAGCCGAAGTGAGCTGCGCCTAGACCAAGTAAGACTGTTCTGTGTTGATGTGGTGTCTAGAAACCGGCAGAGACTGTGTTTAGAGACTCTAAAGAAATGTGTGGCCATGGTCGCTATGTTTATTGTTGTTTCTCAAGTTTTTCTATTCGTGGGTAAAGGAGGAATGTAGTGTTGCCAGGTGGACCCTTCCACTGTCGTGGGGGTCCCTGGCCAAAGTGAAAGCATGTTCCCCCTGCGAGCGTGCCTCCTGTGGACGTGCCTGACGTCCAGGGAGAGGACACGTGGTATAAGCAAATAAAGAGCCCGGGACACCGGGCGTGGCAAGCAGTGTTCTAGCCACCAGTTGGAGACACGTGTGTTGTGGCCCCCATTATTTCTAGGCCTGTGGTCCAACACTACAGTGATGTTGCGGGTTACCTTCGTGAACAAGATTATCCGCAGTGACATACCACTTGTCAAAGAAAATGGAGTTTTGCGCTCTTTGCCACTGTTTTTGTACATTTAAAGTGATTACTTTGCCATTTCTTCTTTGGTCTTCGCCATGGCAATTGAACTGCCGATGTCTTTCATTTTAAAACTGGCACGAGTGGTGCACTGCGCGCACTCTCACAGTCTGCGTGCTTCCTTACCTGGCTCCAGCTCTCTGTCCCGTGGATCCTCTGTGACGTGGTCTTTCCCTCAAGGATCTTCGCTCATGTGGTGGTTTTGGTGCACGGTGATGCCGGGAGCCATCCAGCGCGGTGTCACCAGTGCGTACCTCCATATTACGTTTGGCATCTTCCTGTGCTGATGGGCAGTTCTTAGCGTGAAAGACACTTTGACAATCACGTTTTTATATGTTACGGGACAATAAAGTTGATTTTACCGTTGTGAACTGGTGTTGACTCTGGAATACGTGTTGCCATGCTGCGGTTTGAGGCGCTGTTTTTCCATCAGGCATAGAGGGGTGAGTCACTCATGTGTGACTTGATCTTTAAAATACACTCAGGCGCATTTCATTTTGAAGAAGAGGAAACAGAAGTTTTCACTTTCGGACCTGGAAACAAGTTGTTATATGCCACAGCCTGCCTAAATGGGATCAGCCTTTCTTTGGCAAAGATGTGTTGTACTATTTTTACAGGCATGTGGATGTATATACTGTTTTAAAATTAATTTACCTTGACAGCTGGGTGCAGTTAAGGTGGTTACCATTTCTCTGCTTGAACTCTTTGCTGTTTTATGACACAAAAGTCATCTTGGTTCCATCTTCCGTTGTTGGTCTTTGTTCAGCAACTGCATTCACCTGACTTTCTTTAACATCTTAAGTACATGGGATTGCAGTGCGATTTCAGATGGTTCCTGCAGTTGAGATGGACTTCGGGTGAGGAGTCGCTCATCGGAGAGAAGTATCACCTCTTTAAAACTGTTTTGCTATGTTCAATTATTTTTCTCTTTTCTGTACAATGCCTTACTGTACTGTTGATCTTAACGTTTATTGGTCAATCTATTATTTTCATAATGCCTTGCCATTATGTGACTTTCCACCTTCTGCGCAGATATTTGTACGTGGATATGTCACTTACTGTATGATAATTAAGTTTCAGTAATTTATTTTAAGGTTCCGTTTTGGAATTTTTTCTCTTTAAGGTTTTGATGATAGTCTTTTAACTATGTGACTTTGTCACCTACATTTCCTGTTTTTACATTACATATCATATAAGTGCTTTGATTTAAAGTTTCATCAAGGGAATCTTTCTCTTATTTGAGGTTAGCAATAATTGCTAGCCCATTGGCTATGTGACTTTTACTGTCACCTACATTTTCAGTTTTATTTCACATTGCTTTGCTTTAAAATTTTGTTAAGGGATCATTTATCTGAAATTAGGTTTGTATTATTTGATAGCCCATTGGTTATGTGACCTTCACTTTATATAATACATTTGTGCGTGTAGTCACCTACATTTTTACACGTTATTTGTACTTTACATGATTTGAATTGCAAAATTCCTCTATGTGGGATCTTTACTGAAATTCTTAAATGAATTTCGTCAGCCACAGTTTTCACCCTTGCTTTAGGGTCTTCTGTGTGTCTGACATTTGAGGTTTTCTCCTCAAATTTTCTGTTGTCTTTACTCCTAACGGGTGTTCTTCTCACCCTTCTCCTCTGGAGATCCTGTTTGTTTTATATTGTTGGGAGTATTTCTTGTCTTTTCTGGTTGTTGTTTCCACCTTTTAATATGTTTATTCTCAACTTATCTTCATACTAGTCTGGCCAACTGGTGTGGTGGTGACTCTGAACATTGTTCTGCTGTTCATTCTTCGTGTGTCTGCACTTTGCATCCTTGCTACTTATTTTCATTGTGCCCTCAGAAAGGGGGAAGATGTGTGTTCTACTTATTTTCTGTGGCCTGTAAAAGGGAAGAGGTGTGTGTATTGTGTCTGTTGGACTTGGCCCTTTTTCCCTGAATTTTTTTGATTTTCCCTCTAGCCTTTCTACTGACAAGGTGTGGCTGAATGGAAAATGTTAAATACTGCGCAATGGTGTACGCAGGTTTATTTTGTCCATTGTGTAAAATGTCACTTTTAAAATGGATGCCATTCCTGTCTGCACATGTGCCGCCTGACTGAGGTGGGTTGGCGGTCTAGTGTCTGAAGTGACAGGGTGCCCTACACCTCCCCCACAGTGACAGTTGGGACTGAAACTGCCAGAGGCCTTCTGGAAGGTTCTAGCCCTTTCTGGTAGGTGGGAGGAGGGGGGTATATATACGGGGGCTGTGCCACCATGTGGTCAGACGAAGTGTGGACCTGACTGTGAGGGGACATACTGCCAGGAGGTAACGCCGCATGGGCCTGTGTGTTGGCCCCTGTGCCCCACTGTACCCCTCTGCTGTCCACAGGGCTAGGAAGAGCCCCCTTACTGGAGTGAAGACCGCTGACCCAGGAAGAGTGCCACGTTATGGGAGATGACTGCTTCTAGGAGCTGCTGTCCTGTATTGATGAGTGCTCACTGCCTGCGGATCTTACCCGGTATTGCCTGCCTGCTCTCCTGGCCCAGCGCCTCGTGAGCACTACAACTGTGCTATAATCTATTGTTGTTGTTGTACATCTTCCTCATTGCTGTCCTGTTCCTTGCTGCTCAGCCATGTGTGTGATGTCACTTAGAATGTTGGGTGTGAGGGACTGGAGGAGTTGGCAGTTGGAGAGATGGGGCTGAGCAGCAGGGAGGCTGCTCCTGGTGGGGCTCTCATGGGGACTTAACAGGGGCTCTACTGGAGATCTGAGGCCTTACTGATGATCTTTATATGGACTTTGTTACCTGTCAAATAAACCTACAACCTGTTCTAAGCGGCCTGTCTACGAGACATCCTTCATTATTACACTGGCGACGATTTGGAAAGGAAAAATTTCAAGAGCACTTTCAAGCTGGTTTTTGAGAAACCTGGTGTTGCTGTTGGAACGGAGAGTAAAGAAAAGTAACTTGCGGTGTATTTTGAGAAAGCTGACACTCAAGCCCCACCAGTGACCAATCCATCGGTCGCCCTAATAAGTGAGTGCCAGTTTGTTTTGGAACTTCATGTACGAGAATATCTTTAAGAGAACCTATATGTTGAGGGAGGATGGCTGTGAATACCTTCTCATACCCTGCTGTCCTTTAAAAGTTCGCAGTAGTAACGAGTGTTTGGTAATTGGCACCAGCGATGTATGATGATGAAAACCGGCATTTAAAAATAGCAGAGGTTATTATTTCTTTTAAGCTGGTGAAGCTGCTGACCTGATCTGAGCACAAGACAAAGAGCAAGCGAGAAAATCTACAGTGTGAAAAGCGATGTACAGTGTTGCTGACTGAGGAGACATTGAGACGGATATCTGGGGTTAGAGCTTCAGTCTCTGTTTGTCAACTGAGGAGCTCTTTGTTCACGTCTTGGAGAAGAGCGTCGTGTGAGGAGCCTGCAATGCGAGTCATGGAAAAGACTTCATGTGTTCGGGGTGTTTGGGTGTTTGAGCAACAGCTGTAAGTAGCCCGGGAGTTCGTGGCATTGGCGATTTATGCCGACCGATGTGTGCTTTTCATAAAGCTGGCTTGCATGGTTTTGGTGCATTTTTCTTTTTAGTTTTGGGTGTTTTTGGGACATATCTGACCGTTTCACTGGATGACTTTTGAAATTTTCGAAGCAAATGGTCACTCACCAGTAACTGCCACTCGTCCGTTGTTCCCAGCGCGAGTCCTGCTTTCGGCTCGCGCAGCAATTTGCGGCTTCCACATTTTGATGCACGCGCGTGCCTCGAGCCACCCGGTGCGGCGTGCGCTGCGTGCCGCCATTTTAGGATTGGATTTTGGAATTTCGGCACACGTTTGCCAACCACGAGTTTACGCGTTTGCCAATCACGTCGTGACCGTTGGATGTTATGCCCAGTGATGCCTGGATGCAGATATGCGCTGGGAGCCATCTGGTGTGGCGTCATGAGTTTGGCCATACCGCAGCGATTTTGAAGGGTTGACTGGAGTTACCAACCACGAGTCTTCACGAGCTTTCACGGCAACTCTCAGAAGTCTTGGCGGTTTCTGGTGGATTTCTAGGACCCCACAAGCCAGGTGACAGATAAGTGTGTTTTTTTTAATGCTTTTAAGCCAACCAACGAGTTTGGATTGTTTTTTTTGTGGCTTTTCTGGCTTTGCGTTACCGTGGTTCATATGAGGTCTGTGACGAACTGTTCGTTTTTGAAGGAACATGGACAACTCCATTAGAGCTGCATAGAACTCATAATTTAGAGTTTCCTGCTTGTGACAATTTCGGGTGAGAGATCGCTCACCGGAGTATGAGATTTCTTATTTCTTTATTTTCATTACTGCAATATTGTTTTGTGGGGTGTGAGTGAGTACTTCTATCCTGTGGGGGTGGTGTGTGTGTTCTGATTTTGTTTCATAGTGAGGTGTGTCTCTCTATGTTGAGGCTGTGGGGTAGTGTGTGCCTCAGTCCTAGTTTAAAGGTGTTGTGTACAATTTTATGGTGAGGTTACTAGTGAGTAATCCTCCATTTCTGGTTTTCATGGAGTTGTGGAGCTGTGTGTTTTAGTTCAATTTGAGACGTTTTTAGGAGCTATGTGCCCTAATTTAGTTCACAGGGACTTGTGTTCCTTTTCAAAAGGGAGGTGTTTTTCCCCTATAGGGAGGTGTTCCCCTATTACAAGTTTTGATATCTTGGAGTATCATAGGGGAAGTTTTTCCCTATTACGGTGTTCGCAGAATCTTAGGGAGGTGTTTTCCCCTATAGGGAGGTGTTTTCCCCTATTACAGTATCTGGAGTTTCATAGGGAGGTGCGTTTCCCTATTTCTATGTTCTATGAATCTAAGGGAGGTGTTTTCCCCTATAGGGAGGTGTTTTCCCCTATTACAGTATTTGGAGTTTCATAGGGAGGTGCGTTTCCCTATTTCTATGTTCTATGAGTCTAAGGGAGGTGTTTTCCCCTATAGGGAGGTGTTTTCCCCTATTACAGTATTTGGAGTTTCATAGGGAGGTGCGTTTCCCTATTTCTATGTTCTATGAGTCTAAGGGAGGTGTTTTTCCCCTATAGGGAGGGTTTTTCTCCTATTACAGTATTTGGAGTTTCATAGGGAGGTGTGTTTCCCTATTTCTATGTTCTTTGTGTCTAAGGGAGGTGTTATCCCATATAGGGAGGTGTCTTCCCCTATTACAGTTTTTGGAGTTTCATAGGGAGGTACGTTTCCCTATTTCAATGTTCTATGTGTCTTGGGGAGGTGGTTTTTTTGGGTAGTGTGTACCCATCTTTTTAGTTTCCCTAGGGAGGGGAATGGGGTTCATCATTCTTTTGTTATAGTTATTTTCTTGCGACTATTTGCTGATTTGATGTACTTTCTTTTTATTTCTACTTTATTTAAGCAAAGTATTTGGTGCTATCTTGATTCAATGCATATCTTTTGCTTAGTTTTTCTAAGGAAGGGAGATGTGCTATAATCTATTGTTGTTGTTGTACATCTTCCTCATTGCTGTCCTGTTCCTTGCTGCTCAGCCATGTGTGTGATGTCACTTAGAATGTTGGGTGTGAGGGACTGGAGGAGTTGGCAGTTGGAGAGATGGGGCTGAGCAGCAGGGAGGCTGCTCCTGGTGGGGCTCTCATGGGGACTTAACAGGGGCTCTACTGGAGATCTGAGGCCTTACTGATGATCTTTATATGGACTTTGTTACCTGTCAAATAAACCTACAACCTGTTCTAAGCGGCCTGTCTACGAGACATCCTTCATTATTACATGTGCCCTGCCTGCTGGCTAGCGCCTGGAGAAGAAGAGCGCTTTACCTTACTGCCCAGGAGGTGAGGAGATGACACCTGCAGCACTGTGCTGCAAGAGCGCTATATTTCCAGTGACTGTTCCCTGCCTGCACCCTAGCGCATTGGGAGCGCTATACTCTAAGTGCCCAGGAGAAGAACTGAGCTGGTGCCTGCAGCGCTGGGCTGTGAAGGAATCCCCGCGTGGGAATTCCCCGCGTTGCCTGCAAGCAGGAGCCCACCCCGCGTGTGTGCCGCATTTTCGCCACTCTCATGTTTATTTTTATCACGGGTGCCCACCCCATGTTGTGGCGCTTTTCAGACTGATTTCAAACCAGTGGAAGCCCTCCCCGCATTCGCCTTTACTGTGGCGGGTGCCCACCCCGCCTTGATGCTTTATCATGCCGCGGGAGTCCACCCCGCACTTCTAAATTGCCCGAAATCACCGCCGCGAGTCAGCGAGGGAGCCGTACGGAGGCCAGGCGTTGCCCAGCAACCGAGATTCCTTGAGCCGCGTCATCGCCACGGTCGGGCCTAGGGTCCGACAGGAAGCCGGAGGCAGCGGAAGTGCTGCTGGTTGTCGGCAGGGCTCCCGTGGTGGAGGGAGAGCCCCGCGAGCCTTGCCTAGAAGTCCCGGGTCCGAGGAGGGGGCCCTGGTGACGTCCAGCGAGGTGCTGACGTTGGCGGGGCTCCCCGTGAGCAGAGGAGAGCCCTGCGTGAAGCCCGCGCCGCCCGGAGCCTTGCAGGTTCCAGGTCGAAGTCCAGGGCCCCAGGACCCGGGTGAAGAGAGGAGTTGCTGCCTGCAGCAGGAGAAGCAGGCCGTATCCAGGCCAAGAAGAAGAAAAGGGGGCTTAGGAGCAGACACCCGGAGCCTGCCCCGAGAGCCTGGTGAGTGGGTCTGGCCGGGGAAGCGAGCGGGGACACCCTGCCGGTGGCTGTACGACTGAGCCGCCCCACAGGACGGCGGGCCGCTCCAACATTGAAGAGGGAGTGTGGAGGGGGGCATCGGGGTACATTGCCGGTGCCCGCCTCCCCGGTTGGTCCCACTGAGGGGACCCCAGTGTCCACGCTGATCTGGGCGTCACAACTGCACTGCGACGGCGGGCAGCTGCAACGGAGGAGGCCCTTTGCATTTAGGAGTCCCGGAGTGGGGCTCCACCCCACAGAGTGCTGGTGCTACCGTTTTGGGGGCATTATTGATTCGGGAGTCCCAGAAGAGGGGCGCCCACGTCCCCGGTACTGTACTAACTGTGACTGCTAACGTGTAGGGGAGTGCCTTTATTTACATGAATGTGTTGCTCATGGTTCAGGCCTAATGCTTCCCCTCTAAGGCCTACATGGCTGGGTTAGGTTTATGCCTAATACTAGTGTCATGCAATGAGGTGTTCCTCCTTAAGGCTAATGATAACGTGTTCCCTAAGGCAGTTACAGTGCTGATTTGATGCCATGACGTTTTAGGGCTATCCCATTGCTGATGAGGCTTATGCCTAATGCATGTGTTTTGTTACCCTAAGAATGCATCCATGCTACGGATGCCTACTGCATAAGATTATGCACACAGGTCAGGCCTACTGCTTTTATGCTTATGATAATGCTGTGGTGCTAATGATGTTGCAGTTATGTGTATAATGTTTTCCCCTAAGGCTAAAGCTGATGGACTCTACAGTTATTTCTCGCACTTACCTTTATCCTAGTTGTACCATGTGATGATTCTGGCATCGGCCCAATTGGCCCTGCCTTGTAAATAGTCCCCTTGTGTATTGCTACCTGTTGCCAGTTGGCACAGTGTTACCACTGTGATTACCTCTTGCTGTGTTTTGCAGAATACATATGCTGTTTTTTTCACCTAAACTGGTGTGGTCTCTTTTTGAAGTGTGCCTTGTGTGTTGCCTGTGTGTGCTGTGCGGATGCTTTACACATTTCCTCCGGAGTTTGGCCCACCCGCTCTGCACCACGCTACCCCGTGTCTAACATTGGTGTTCAGCAGTGGGATAGGACTTGTGTTTGCGCAGTACTACAGTGACAACGGGTTGCACTGCAAACTGAGCATTTAGAGTAATCACAGGTTTTGGGGATTATTATTTTTCCTGATTGTGCTTTCCTCCTGAAAGTGTTGTTTTTTAATTGTGTTCCCCTGTTGCACTGTGGGTGGTGTATCCCGGGTGTATGCTGCCAGGATGGGGTTAACCAATAATGAGAATGACCTTGTGGAGTACACTGAGCAGGAGGTGATTGACCTGTGCAGAGAGAGAGGGATACCCATGGTAGGCACAATCGCAATAAATTGTACCTCTTTGAGGCCCTCAGGAGGGGGGAACCCTTAGAGCCCTGTGGGGACCTTTCCGATTACCCCTCCGCATATTTAAAGGGTGGATTTGTGGGAGACCAGGAGGAGGACCTTGAGTGCAAGGAGGACTCTGAGAGTGATGGTGCCCAGTCCATAACCCTGGAGGGTGGTGATACTGACGGGGAGGAAGATGATGACAGGGCGGAGACGCCAGTAGCGAGGGAGGACACCATAGTCAGGGAGTCCCGTGCTGGGTCCAGTCCCAGGGGCACTGCCCCACCCCTTTCCCTGTCCCCAGAAGAGTGGGTAGTAGGAGGGAAGAAAGCGAGTACCAGCTGGCGTTGAAGAGGCTCAGAGTGGAGCTAGCGCAGCTGAGTGTTGAAGAGAAGAGTCTAGAGACCAAGAGGGTCCTAGCGCAGGAAAGGATGGCGGAGGCAGAGAGGGCCTTCGCCAGGGAGAAACGTATAGTTTCTTACCCTGTCGGTGTAGTTTTGCAGCTTGAAGACTTTCTGGATTCACTGTGCTGTGCATTATTCCGCCATCTAGTGGTTGGGTCTGGAATTGTAGTATTTCTTATCGTTTTTTTTCCTTTTTTCGTGGCCCAGGTGGGTGGACGTCGACATACCACCATTTGGTGTCAGTGAGAAGTTGGCCTGGCATATGCTGGTCACTAGTTATAGTGGCCACCTTGCACCAGTCCAATTCGACTCTTAAGGTGATAGGTTTAAAAGACAACCTTTAAAGAAAGCTATCCTAGTGGTAGCTGTGGAGAGCAGCCTTCAGGCTAAGTCTTGAAGGAGTGTTAAGCTTATTGTTTTACCATAGATAACCTCTTGAATGACCAAATGAAAGAGTAGTCCACACAGGTATAGATATATAAAATATATGTATTTATTCTAAACAGAATCCCACAAGTCTCTTTATGAGGCTAGAGGTAAAGTTACAATTCAAACAAGCATTTATAGATACAATAAATAGCACTGGAATCACAGGGCCCCGGGGGGGACCAAACCATATATTAAAAAAGTGGTATAAGAACCACGACAATTCTACAGACAATGCCTAGGGCATTTAGGATCGCTGGCCCCTTGAGAATCCAGCCCAGGTTATGAGGAAGGGGACCCACGGGAGGCGCGTGCAGTGGAAATAGTTGCTTTCGGGATCTCTATTAAAGCCTATGGAGAATGTTGCGGTTTGATTTAAACAGATTAAAGACACTTCTAGCAGGAGTTCAAAGTTAAAAACTTAGAGTTAAGCTTTTGAGGAGCCCACTACCATGGGAGTACCGAGGTACCACTGTTACCTGCCCCAGGGAAACCGGGTGCATAGGTCGTTTTCGATGTCGGGTCGCGGGCTGATTTTCAATGGGAAAATGTACAAAACTGCTGCTAGCCAAAAGCGTCGATGATGCCGTGAAGATTGAAGTTGTAGATCTTGTAGAGAAGAACCTGAAAGCAGAGGGGACAGAGTCTGGGTCACGGCACAGTGACCAGGGAGCTCAAGGAAAAGAGCCCTTCAATGTCGGGTGCTTCTAGTGAAAAAGGTGTAGCTTGGATCTGCAACCACGGGCTCCGGGAGGCTTCAAGGAAGGTAGAGCAGGCCTGGAACAACCAGGGGAACTCTTAAAAGTAAGGATTGTCCTCCGCCAGGATCCATGTGCTATGCAAGAGGTGGCCGGTATCCTGGGGTATCGGGGATCTCGGCACCCACGCGGTCCACGGTGCTCAGACTTGCTGGGCACGCTCACTGGCCTCTGGGATGCTAGGAAACCCACCTCAAGGTTGAGAGGAGTCGTCGATGTCTGAAGGAGCAGCGAAGTTCCAACCGGGTCACTTGCAGTGTTTCAGGGGCCTGCCAAGCAGGGGGGTAACTCCTTTGCCCCAAGGGAGATTTCTTCAGTCAGCTGGGCAGCAGCTCGTCGAAGGTCACGTCTGTGAAGTCCAAGATCAATCTGATTTTCCGGGGACACGTTATTCACCTTTATCCACAAGATTAGGGGAGTGTCCAGATCAGTGTCCACCAATGGTAGTTGAGGCGGGAAAGGTTGGCTACACCCTCTCCCCTTTGTGTGTTTCCCGCCTGGGCGAGGGGCAGGATGCCCCTGAATCGGTTCCAGGCGGTGTATGCAGAATGTAGGCGCTGTAGCAGTCTACGTGCAACTCTGAAAGGTATCCTATTGTGCACCCATCCAGTTCCAATCCACATAGCCTGTCTGGGAAGGTGCTGGCACCTCCCTGCAACAGGATCCCTATTGTCCAGCTGCCGAGGCTGGGGTTTTCCCCAGCAACAGGCAGCCAGAGTTGTGTGGGTGGCGAGTAGCATCCATTTTGTGATACGTGTGCACTTTTAAATTGGTGTCTAAATTCTGCCGCTTTTCCCATATCGCCCCTCTAGCAGGGGGGTATCATGCCCATGACTGGACTGGGTGTATGATTCCTACATGTTTGACAACAAACATGATATGGTTCTGTGTAGCCATTCTCAAGTTATCACACTATCGCGATATACTTATAATGTGGTTAAGAGTATATGGTATGGCTACTCTACAAGCAACTCAGCAATGGTTTTACGAGGGTTGCAGAGGGGCCCTACTCAGGTAGGGGTCCCCCCTCACACATATCTCAGCACCCTGCCTTGTAGGATTAGCAAGGCCTGCTTGAGGGGTGACCAATGAGAATACATGTGTTGTACATAGGTGGGATACAGGGTAACTGTATCCCTGTAAGGGGGTGCAAGTACCACCTTACCCAGACTACAGTAGTGGTCTGGTGGTGTCACTTGATATGGCTGTCCCAGGGTGGCACAATAAGTGCTGCAGCCCTGGTAGGCCTCTGAGGGACCAATGCCCTGGGTACCTAGGGTACCATCTACAAGGGCTGACAGGGTATCCTCAGCATCCAATTGGGTTGTACCTAGGGTACTCACATCAGTTTAGAGAGGAAGCAGATAGGCAGGGGTCCTGGATAGCAGGGCCACAGTCTGGCTAGAGTCATAAAACAGTCAAAACATCAGCAAAAAGTTGGGGGCAACTATGCAGTCGATGCCACTCTCCTATATAACCCCCCCCCCTCAAACGCAGGGACATTAAACTAACCTTGACCAGTTGAGTCTTCATGTTCTAAGTGGAAATATCTGGAGAGGCTATCTGTATTGGCATGGTTGCTCCCAGGTCTATGTTCCACTGTAAAGTCCATCCCCTGTAGGGAAATGGACCACCTGAGTAGTTTGGGGTTTTCACCCTTCATCTGTTTTAGCCATAGGAGGGGCTTATGGTCTGTTTGAACAAGGAAGTGAGTACCAAACAAGTATGATCTCAGCTTCTTCAAGGCCCAGACCACAGCAAAGACCTCCCTCTCTATAGCTGACCAACGTTTCTCTCTGGGGGTCAACCTTCTGCTAATAAAAGCTACTGGTTGATCCTGGCCCTCTTCATTCAGTTGTGATAATACAGCACCTACCCCCACCTCAGAAGCATCAGTTTGTACTATGAGTTCTTTGGGGTAGTTGGGGCTTTGGAGCACTGGAGCAGAGCACATAGCCTGTTTTAGGTCATCAAAAGCTTTCTGACAGCTGACAGTCCACTGAAACTTTTTGGGCATCCTCTTTGAGGTTAGGTCATTCAAGGGGGTCACAATGGATCCATATCCCTTTACAAACCTTCTATAATAACCAGTCAGGCCTAAGAAAGCTTGGACCTGAGTCTGGGTGGTTGGAGCAACCCAGTCCATTAATGGTCTGGATTTTGCTCTGAAGTGGTTGAACCAGGCCTCCACCTACAAGGTGACCCAGGTACACAACCTGACTCTGCCCTATCTGGCACTTAGTATCCTTGATAGTGAGCCCAGTCTTTTGCAGGGCTTCCAAAACTTTCCTCAGGTGGATCAGGTGATCCTCCCCGGTGGAGCTGAAGACAGCAATATCATCTAGATATGCTGCACTAAAGTCTTCCAGGTCTGAGAGGACTTGGTTCACCAACCTTTGAAAAATGGCGGGTGCATTTTTCAAACCAAAGGGCATCACAATAAATTGATAATGCCCACCAGGGGTAGAAAATGCAGTTTTGGAGACTCAGCTAACCTTATCTGCCAGTAGCCAGCTGTCAGATCAAATGTGCTCAGATACTTGGCTGAGGCCAATCTATCTATGAGCTCATCTGCTCTGGGAATTGGGTGAGCATCAGTCTTAGTGACTGCATTGAGTCCCCTGCAATGTTCCCTCTAATTTATTTCCTCTGTGTGCGGCAGAGGAGGGTCTCTGTGCGCTGCAACCATGGTTATGTGCGCCAGGAACCAGACCACGCGCGCGTGCAGCGCCAAATGTCACTCCAAACGTTTACTTAAAAAAAGTGAAAAGGTGGTGCATTTTCACACATACAGCTCCGCGTTAAGGGTCTAAGGGCCGGTTTGCAAATTGGATAAAGACGCCATGACATGAATTGGTTACACAGGCAAGTACACTTAAGGTTTAGAAAAGCACAAGACTCCAAAAGGTGGTACCATCATAAGATTTTACTAAATATTCTTAACTGGAGAACTGTTCATTGGGTGGGGAAATGTTGAGAGCCTATACAATATCACATATACACAATAAGTTACAAAAGAACATAACATTTACAATTTGATGTGAAAGATAATGAGTTAAGTTGGGCTATCCCGCCAGAGATAGTTTGTAAAACTGACATCCAGGCAAACATGGACTGTGGGAGAGGGACGTTCAGACAAGTTAAGTGGCATCACTAGATGGGTGACACGGTTGCTTCTCAAGGCGATCCTTGCCATTTTTCCAGTGCTGAGAAACTTTATCAAGGTCAACTTTCCCATTCTGGAGGTAGGCCTTTGTCCTCATCAGCATATCCAAATGCTTCTGCTCTAGTCTATTCCTCAATTTACTCTTGATAGTATTCATGAGGCTGAATCCTCGTTCACAATCTGCACTAGATGCTTGAAATGTTGCGCAGACATCAACAAGCTGAGACACCACACTATACTAAGCAGCATTGCGTACTGTGAAATTCACCATGTCTTGAAATGTTGTAAATAAACCACCCTTTACATGTTCTGCCACCACATATTTATAGTCTCTGTATTGTCGAACAACGTCTTCTGGTGTTTCACAATCACCCAGGACCAAGACATTTTTATACTTTTCAACAAGTCTTTGTATATTCTCAGTCCCAAAATCAAAATGTGATTGTGTTGATATTGCCTGGATTTCAAAACTTGCCCATTCTTTCAGTTCATCCTCAGGGAACCTTTTTTGCATGTGCTCACAAAGAAGGGAAACAAAAGACAAAATAGGCCCACTGTCAAACTCTTGCCTTTCCTTGTACAACGCCATCATATCTCTTACATTGCTGCTCCAAAAGACAGTGTCCCCCAAATACTGCTCCTTAATTTGGCCAATCTTTGCTCTTGCATACTGTACAGCTTCAACAGTAGTCAAAGAATTTTTTTGGAACAGTTTGCACAAAGATGCAAATTCACTCAGAATGTCATTAAGTACTGCAAGGGAAATATGGTAGTTTGAGTCCGATAGCTTTTTGTAACAATATTTAGCAACTGGATCATTCTCTTCAACTTTCTCATGCTCAAAGTACTTAAGAACAGCCTCGTAATTCCGAATTAGTGCACCAACTGCAAAATGCCTTGAAAGCCACCGGACTTCATTCAATGGTCGAAAAGAGACCACTTCACAATCAGTGACCGATGCCATTTCATCCAGCTTGGACTTCCTTGCAGGAGATCTGGAGAACACAGTGTAGACAGTCCTCAATAATGTCTCCATCTCTTTAATCATTGGAACCCTCTTCCAGGCATCATCAACTCCCAAATCTTCTCGATGAGCGACACAATGCTGCTCAACTAGATGGGGAATAGATTGTTTAAGGCGAGTAGCAACACCATTATTTTTACCCAACATCACAGACGCACCATCGGATGTGAACATGACCATTTTCATGAGGTCCGGTTCATTGGCAGTGTAGAAGTCCTTCACAGCAGTAGTGATAGCCTCAGCATTACAACTTGTCAGCTTCACTATGCCCCCAAACAGTGTTTTGTGCTCTGTTGAGGTTACAGGTCGGAACTTGAAGTAGAGAATGAGCATTTTTGTAACAGAAATATCTGTGCTCTCATCAATTATCAATGTGTGATACAAAGCGTTACGAAGTTCTGCCATACCTTCACAGTGTATCACGCTATTGATGGCCTCAAGGAACTCAAAGGCATAGTTCTTGCTCCTCCAGCTGTCTGGTATCTTCACATACAAAGCTAGGTGGTCATGGATGTCTTGTACAGATAACATTGAAGTATTCATCTTGACTGCCAGCAACACATTGTTGATGAGAATCTTTATCTCCTCAGGCAGGGATCTTTGTCGTTCAACTACTTCCATTCTTGTTGCTTTGTCAGTGGCAGTTTCCGTCAGCATTGCCCGCACTCCAAAACCAAACCTGGCAGCAGCACTTCTGTTTCTCAATATCACCATGGCAGACTCGTGAACTTTGCTAATTAGATGACGTTTCAGGTAATCCAGCTTCCAGCCATCACTCCATTTCTTCCCTGTAGAAAAGTCCCCAACAATCTTGGCTTCAGCACATGCTTTGCAAATCAAGCCCACGTCTGGACTGTATTGAAATAGTTCCCCAAGTTGCACGCGAACCTTGCTTCGTGATTTCTGTGTCTCAGCCTCCACAATTTCTTTCATCCACTCTTCCTTGAATACAAGGCAACATTTCTTCCTTTGTGGTGAAGCATCACACTCTGCAGAAGGTACAGCTTTGCGGTTGAACATATTTGTGATAACTGGGTTTAGCCTGCTATGCCACAAAGCCTGCAAAATAAAGGAACATGGCTAAAGTTGATGCCTATGCTCATGATTGCAATCTGTCACATAGTACTGAGGCATCGCCGGCAAAACGTAGAGTGTAATTACCTGGATTTTTCTGTCCACTGCCCAGCCCTTTCAAACTTAAATGTAGCACTGTCCGTAGAGCCTGCAATAGAAGTAAAGATTGTTACAGCACATTGTGAATTTGTGATACAGCAATTTACTATGTGCACCATAAGGGATCTCTACCAAACAATTACCTGCTCTGCCTGTATTCACGTATGCCCGTTCAAATGTGTGGGGTACTGTCTGCGAAACCTACAACAGAAGAAAACATGAGTAAGGGATGTTGTTATACCACAATACACAAGATGCATCACAGTTTAACTCTACCAAACAATTACCTGCTCTGCTTGTACTCACGAATTCCCGTTCAAATGTGTGGGGTACTGTCGGCGAAACCTAGAACAGAAGAAAACATGGGTAAGGGATGTTGTTATACCACAATACACAAGATGCATCACAGTTTAACTCTACCAAACAATTACCTGCTCTGCTTGTACTCACAAATTCCCGTTCAAATGTGTGGGGTACTGTCTGCAAAACCTACAACAGAAGAAAACATGGGTAAGGGATGTTGTTATACTACAATGCACGAGATGCACCACAGTTTAACTCTACCAAACAATTACCTGCTCTGCTTGTACTCACGAATTCCCGTTCAAATGTGTGGGGTACTGTCTGCGAAACCTACAACAGAAGAAAACATCGTTAAGGGATGTTGTTATACCACAATACACAAGATGCATCACAGTTTAACTCTACCAAACAATTACCTGCTCTGCTTGTACTCACGAATTCCCGTTCAAATGTGTGGGGTACTGTCTGCGAAACCTACAACAGAAGAAAACATGGGTAAGGGATGTTGTTATACTACAATGCACGAGATGCACCACAGTTTAACTCTACCAAACAATTACCTGCTCTGCTTGTACTCACGTATGCCCATTCAAATATGTGGGGTACTGTCTGCGAAACCTACAACAGAAGAAAACATGGGTAAGGGATGTTGTTATACCACAATACACAAGATGCACCACAGTTTAACTCTACCAAACAATTACCTGTTTGTTCTGCCTGTACTCACGTCTGCCTGTACAACTGTATTTGTAGCACGGTCTGACAAACCTGCAACAGAAAAGGGGTGCAGATTGTGAATCTATTTACCCAGCGACCCCCAAATCCAATGTGGAACATAAACAGAATTACCTTGTCTTTGTGGGTACTCACGCCTGACCATTCAAACGCAAATACCTCACAGACTGCAAACCTGCAATTGAAGATAAGATGGTTAGCAAAGACTCTAAGAGTTACAAACAATGAATGGGACTGGCCCAGATACTCCAATAGGAAAAACAACCAAATAGTTACCTAGGATTCCAGTTTAGGCAAATAGGCATGTGCCCCTGTGCTTCATTATTAGCATCCATTAGGCAAAACTTATCTGCACCTCCCCATACAATCCAGCCACAGAGGGCCGCACAGATTCATGCAGGGTAGTGGTCAGGGACTTGGGACGGGTTACGGTGGACTTGGAGTAGTATGTACATTTAGTGGCTGAACAAAGTGGTACCAGAAAACTTGGGATCAATACTGGCTTCTCTGCTTCACTTTGGCCGGATAACTCTGGAGATTGATGGACCAGCTGCAGAGAGATCTGTTTTATGTCTAGTGGAAGTTTTGACTCATTATAAAGTAGTGGAGGAGGTCAAAATGCTTGATGCAAAGCAGGTGAACCATGCAGATCACAAAGTGCAAAACAAATCCTACACCCTCTCCTCTTACATGGATGCTCAGCAGGATTGCCGCATACATTCTCTCACTTTGAAGTTAGAGAAAGAAAAGTAAACACCAAACCCCTTCTGAAGCGAGAGCTTGACATTGGAATGCACTGCAAATGTGACAAGATAAGACCAAGATGTAAAGACCAGTTTGGACACAACCATATGCAAATCTATTTTGACTCTGCTCCTCATGGGAACAGTCCATCCTATCTAAAACTTCATGAATTCTATATAAATCCACTGCCTTGTCAATCTGTCTTTGGTCTAAAATGTACCTTCGGTTTGCATGGGCAAACCCTTCTGTAATACGGATAGCGCTTGCACGCCTGTAGTGCCAGCTCTATCTCAAGAGGGCATCCCCTCATTTTCATGAAGGCAAGGCCAGTGGAAATTAGGGAATCTCTTAGCCTCTGTGCCGCGCTGTATTATGGACGCAGGCGCAAAGCTAACGTTGTCAGGAGGCAGACCACAGTGTAACACAAAAAAGTGGTGAACTATCAGTATCCCCCCTGACGGCAGCTGTCTGGAGGGGGTAAAGAAGGTCCCATGGACTCCCCAGACATCCGCTTGCAGGGGGGTGCAGTCAGTCACTGCACCCTCCTGCAAAGGTATCTCTAATCCTTCTTTATAAGTGCTGGTGGGCGCCGCCGCCACAGTGAAACAGTAACTTTGAAACAGCCCTAGTCCATGACTGCCCTGAGAGCAGTGCATTTACTGTAATAGGGAGGTCAAAATTCAGGACAAAATTTCAGGGCAATAGGTAAGTTTTATAGACGCATGGCCCAGCCATATCCAAACATATTCAACCATTTGCAAACCTTTCCTTCCATCTATCATTTCACTCATCCATCCAGTCACTCATCCTTCCACCCATCCACCCTTTCAGTCATCCATCCATCTCCCCTTTCTCTCTCCATCAACCCTTTCACTTAGCCATCCTTCCGTCCATCCACCCATCCATCTACTCACCTACTCATGAATCCATCCATTGACCCCATCACTCAGCCATCCTTTCACTCATCCATCCACCCTTTTACCCACCCAGCTACCCTTCCACCCATACATTCAGCTATTTACCTTTTCTCTTATCCATCCTTTCACTCACTCATCAATCCATCCATCCCCTCATTATCCATCTATTCAATCTTTCATTCATCCATTCACCCTTTCACTAATTCATCCAGCCATCCCTTCACTTACTCATGCGCCCAACTTTTCATATTAATTTTGAGCTGAGCCTTTTTGAGAAGAGGCCCATCAAGAACTTCACCCTCGCTACAGGAGCCATTCCAGGACTGGGACAGAAGCCACCCAGGGCGGAGTGTCACCATCCAGAACAAGCACCTAAAATGCAGAGTACACTTCAAGAAGCTAAAGCAGGAAAGGCTTCGGTTAACTTCGATCTATCAATCCAATTAAATGTTGCAGATTTATTGCCTGCAAACGCAAATGTGGAAGAGCCAGGATGAGATGCCCCCAGTGGCAACTGAAACTCGGAGGCAGTCTTTCCTCTCTGGTCATTGATTTCCTCAACAAAGGTAAAGCACTTAAGACATCTTTCACATTAGTCCACATGGACATCAGATTCAGACCAAATACAATTTTCAAATTACCAGTCTCCTCAAATTAGCATTTCCGCAGTACACCCAAACAGGTTGGTATTATCAATGAAAGAAAATCCAGCCATACAACTTATCAATTATCTGCTTCATTTCTAACTTTCTGGACTGCACCTTTAAAATAATTTGCATAAAATTGCAATTCAATTAAAGGCTATGAAAAAAGGAATTCATAAGTATCAGTAGACCTTATAATTGCCGAATTAGGAATGAGAACAGAGACTACAATTATGCCAACACTGGGCCGATTCATTAACAGCACTGCGGTGGCAGAACAAGGTTTTCAGTTAAATACACTTTCCAAGATAATTGTACAATTTTGTTTGCCAGGCACAATCAACACGGATCTGCTATTTTAGTTTTCGCCCCATCCCCACTCAAAATGCTGATTAAGAGAATATTATTGTGTGTGTACCGCTGCCCCCTTTACAATCTCAGTCTTGATTTAACAAGCGCGCTCTCTTTTCTCTCTCAATCAGGCCCTCGCCAGAAAGCGAGGGTGGGAGGGAGCGAGCCAATGTAAAATCCAGTTTGAAGCAGTACCCCAAACATCAAATTGGCATCCGGGTGCATGGGAAGTGAAAAATAACCGGGCAGGAAGGGTGTAGTGAATTATAGAAAAGGGACAGGAATGAGACAACTCTGCAATGGCGTAGTAAAGGGAAAACTCTGAGCTAAGTGCATCATGAGAAACCAGTTCCACTAGGTTTAACTGCCACTCAAAATTCATAAGTCATTCATGTTGCTTCCCTCGCCCATCTCTTAGAACAGGATATTGCCATTGGAAAGTACTAGATGGGTTGTACCGAAGGATGGTAGCAAGCAATGACGAGTGAGCAAGTACAAATGTTAGCAAAACCATTATCGCAGGCATCCACCACAAACAGACATTTTGCATTCTGAATATAGTGATTACCTAACTGCATTGCTGCACTATGTCTAGACATAACAGAACGCGTACTGGATTTAAATTTGTTGCTAGTTTCTGGCTTCCATGAGAAGCCACCTTATGGTTTATTTTTTTTAAAACTGAATACTTTTGTTGGCTGCATGTTTTTGGTTCGTCCAATGTCTTATTTAATTTCCTTGTGTCAGCATGCATTTTTTAGGTTTTACATGTACAGCGCTTGCGCTGTACTGGTTTGGTTTTTCCTCTGCCCGTTACCTAATCTCAAAATAGATGCACCCATTTAAAGTGTACTTGCCTGGGGAAATATTTTCTGGCCCTTCGCCCTTTAACTAATCTCCCCAGTTTATAGTACCACCAGTAACTGCACAATGCATTGCCTTTTTCAATTAACAAATCATAACACTTCCTCAGAGTAACTTATATTGCACACCTGTTGACTAAACTACAATTTACACCTCAAAGCAGCTTATCATTAAATCACTTTGGCAAAACCTATTGCCCTTACAATGATTGCTTTTTTCTGCGTGGTGAGGAAAGTTAATAGGAAGTATGGAAAGAAGGGCAACAGAAACCTAGCACAATATAAAGAGCCTGCTGGCGGCAAGCTTGCTACCACGCAACACTCATTGGGGCCACTAATATCCCATATAGCTGGGGTGGATGCAGGTCACAACAGAACAGCCCTTCCTTCTCTGAGCTGTCTGTTTTAGAACAGATCACTCTCCACACGCTGGTACAGAAGCAGACATGCAAACATGTAGTGGCAGGGCTTTAAGTGAGGGTTGCCATCCCGTTGTGTCTCTCCAATGCTGCTGGGTATCGGACCTTTGGTACTGCATCGGAGTCTGTTACACCCGACCTCAACAGCATCGGAGTCAAGCAGGGAGGTGGGTGGAAGCTGTGCCGGCTTTAGGGTGGTGCGAGGGGTGCCCGGTTAAAATTACAGACAAATGGCGTCCGTTAACGAATCCTTCTTCAACCCATATGCTCAAAACAATACAGCAAGTTTAAAACCACGGTGCGTGCTTTTTAGGGTAATCGGCCTGGTTTGCAGACTTGCTGTATTGTTCTGATAGTAAAGCGAGGCTGCGGGCAGATTGACTGCTTTTTTTTAAGTATCCATGTTAATCGCAGCTCGCGAAGGGGCTGCGATTAACATGGATACTTAAATAAAAGCCTCAATCTGCCCGCAGCCTCGCTTTACTATCAGAACAATACAGGAAGTTTGAAAACAAGGCCGATTACCGTACAAAGCACACGCCGTGGTTTTAAACTTGCTGTATTGTCCTGATAGTAAAGCGAGGCTGCGGGGGGGAGATTGCGTTGATTTTATTTAAGTATTTATGTCAATCGCAGCTCGTGAAGGGGCTGCAATTAACATGAATACTTAAATAAGGGCACAGAATCTTTCCCGCAGCCTCGCACTACTGCTCAAAGAATACAGCAATCAGGGCAATTAAGAAGCCACATCACGCTTACTTCCGCTCCCAGTGTTCCACTGCAAAGTGGTCACTTCCGCTGCCGCCGTCCTCCTCAATATGGAAATGCTCGTTTTCACGCCGCGCGCCTTTTAAAAGCGGCGGCAGCGCGAATTCTCTCGCGGGAAGTGCCGTCTGTGCGCGCTGCACACATGACACTGCACGCTCGGGGATAGAGAAGTGCGCACGCGGGCGCGCGCATTATCGGGAACAGTGGTCCCCTGTAGTCAACACAGAACCTCATCTCTCTCTTACCATCCTGGGTGTGAGGTTTTGGTACAAGGACTACTGGGCTAGCCCAAGGGCTCTCTGAGGGCTCAATCACTCCTAATTCCAACATCTTTTGGACTTCTGTCCTTATGCAGTCCCTGACATGGTCAGGTTGCCTGTAGATTTTATTCTTGACAGGCAGACTGTCCCCAGTGTCCACTTCATGAGTGCACCAGGGGGTCTGACTTGGAGTCAGAGAAAACATATGTCTGTAAGACTGAAGAACTTGTCTACAGTCTGCTTGCTGCTGGCCAGTGAGGCTGCCTGCCAAGGCTACTCCATCAACTGACCCATCGTCAGGGCTGTGAGAGAGCAGGTCTGGGAGAGGGTCACTCTCTTCCTCCTGTCCCTCATCTGTTGCCATGAGCATGCCCATGTCAGCCCTGTCCACATATGCTTTCAGTCTATTAACATGAAGTACCCTGTGGGGACTTCTGGGAGTGCCAAGGTCCACCAAATAGGTGACCTCTCTCTTCTTTTCCAAAATGGTATGGGGTCCACTCCATTTATGTTGGAGAGCTGCTGGGGCCACTGGCTCCAGCACCCATACCTTCTGTCCTGGCTGGTACACCACCAGTACAGCCTTTTCGTCATGCCAGGCTTTCTGTAATTCCTGACTTGCCTCCAGGTTTTTAGTTGCCTTCTTCATGTACTCAGCCATCCGGGAGCGGAGACCAAGTACATAGTCCACAATATCCTGTTTAGGGGGTTTGAGAGGTTGCTCCCATCCCTCCTTCACTAGACAGAGTGGCCCTCTAACAGGATGGCCAAACAAAAGTTCAAAGGGGCTATAACCAACCCTCTTTTGTGGCACCTCCCTGTATGCAAAGAGAAGGCAGGGCAGAAGAACATCCCATTTTTGCCTAAGCTTTTCTGGGAGCCCTTTAATCATACCCTTTAAGGTCTTGTTGAATCTCTCAACAAGACCATTGCATTGTGGGTGGTAAGGGGTGGTGAACCTATAGTTGACACCACACTCCTTCCACATTGCCTTGAGGTAGCTACTCATAAAGTTTGTACCTCTGTCAGACAATACCTCCTTAGGAAAACCCACCCTGGAAAAGATTCCCAGGAGGGCCCTTGCCACCACAGGTGCTGTGATGGTCCTAAGTGGAATAGCTTCTGGGTATCTGGTGGCATGATCCACTACCACCAGAATGAACCTGTGCCCAGATGCTGTTGGTGGGTCTAGGGGACCAACTATATAAATCCCCACCCATTCAAAGGGCACCCCCACCACAGGCAATGGTATCAGGGGGGTCTTTGTGGACTTGCCTGCCTTGCCACTGGCTTGACAGGTAATGCAAGAGCTGCAAAAGCTCTTACAGTCCACACTCATCTGTGGCCAATGAAAGTGAGGGACAATTCTGTCCCAAGTCTTGTTTTGGCCTAGGTGTCCTGCTAAGGGAATATCATGGGCCAGTGTGAGTAGGAAGCCCCTAAACTTCTGAGGTATGACCAACCTCCTGGCTGCACCAGGCTTGGGGTCTCGACCCTCAGAGTATAGGAGCCCATCATCCCAATAAATCTTATGGGTCCCACTGGCATTCCCTGCAGCCTCAGCAGCAGCTTGCTGTCTGAGGGGTTCAAGAGTGGGGCAGCTCTGCTGCTCCAGGCTCAAGTCTGCCCTAGAAGGTCCCCCTGCCCCCAAGAACTCAACCTGAGCAGGTACCAGTTCATCCGGGCAGTTCCTTCTTCAGGAGCTAGATCCTCTTCTGCTAAAAGAGTCTCTACAGACTGTTCCTGGGGGGAAGGCTCTGCCTTACCCCTGCTACTCCTCCTCTTGGAAGGTCCTTGGTCCATTCTTCCAGGATCCAAGGCCTGTTCAGTTCCTGTCAACTTTGCTTTTGACCTTGTCAGGGCAAATACTTCTGCTGGTATACCCAACATTGCTGCATGGGTACTTAGCTCCACCTCAGCCCATGCTGAGGACTCCAAATCATTCCCTAGCAAACATTCAACAGGTAGGTCTGCACTCACCACAACCTTCTTCAGGCCAGTTACCCCTCCCCAGGAGAAGTTTACAACTGCTAGAGCATGGTTAATACTGACATTGCTTGCATTGGTCACTTGGTAAGTTTCCCCAAGTATGATCTGGCTGGGGTCCACAAGGTCCTTAGTTACCATGGTGACACTGGCTCCTGTGTCCCTGTAAGCTAATGACTCCCTTCCATTTAATTTAGGTTGTTGCTTGTATTTGCCCAGACCACTGGGGCTTACAAATAGGGACAAGTCCCCATCACAAACTAAGACAGCTTGAGTAGGAGTTCTGACTAGGCCAGAATCCTCTCCAGATCCTATGGTCAACCCTACTATGCCCTTGTTCTGTGTACCACCACCTATAGCTGGAACAGGTGCCTTAGGGGCTGGTGTGGTACTTGTGGAGTCTTTGGCCTTATTACAATCTGAAGTCCAATGGGTTTTCTGTTTACAGACTTTAGACCATGGCTTCCTTGGTTGTTTAGCTTTAGTAGCTTGGGTATTATCAGATGCAGATTTTTGGGGGCCTGTTGAAGACTGCTGGTCTTTTCCCTTTTCCCCACCCTTCTCAGAGTTCTTGGCATCTTCCTTTTTAGTTGCACCCCCCAAGGGCTGGACCTTCTGCTTAATCCTGGTTCTGACCCATTTTTCTGCCTTTTTTCCCAATTCTTGGGGAGAGGTCAGATCTGAGTCCACCAGGTGCTGATGTAAGAGCTGATTCTGACAATTATTAAGGATCTGCTCCCTCATTATGAGATTATACATTCCTTGGTAATCATTTACTTTACTGCCAGTTAACCAACCTTCCAGTGCCTTGGTAGCACAATCCACAAAGTCTACCCAATCTTGATTCTGTGCTTTCTGGGTGTCTCTGAACTTTAGTCTATACTGATCAGTGGTTAAGCCAAATCCATCAATCAAAGCATCTCTCAAGATATAATAATCATCTGCATCCTCTTCTCTGACAGAGAGGAGCTTGTCTCTACCTTTGTCTGCAAAGGATAGCCATAAGATTGCTGCCCACTGCTCTACTGGGACCCTCTGAACTTTACAGGCCCTCTCAAAGTGCAGTGATCCATTTGTGGATATCATCCCCTGACTGATAGGGGGGCACAATCTTATGTAGGTTCCTATTGTCAGGAGCTTTCTCTCTAACTCTAGGGGTATTACTGCCTCCAGGGGTCTCTAGACCCCACTTTCTTGAAGCTTTCTGAAGCTCCAGGGATTCCCTGTCCAATGCTAACTGTTCTCTCCTGAGCTGTAGCTTAGCCTGCTCAAACTGGATCAGTCTGCATTTCCTCTCTTGGGAGGATTCTCCTCTCTGAGAAGAGGCAGAGGTCACTTTGGATCTCTCAGAATGGTTGGACACCACTGAGGGGGATCTGTTCCTTCTGTTTGGATCCACCATTCTCCCTTAAGGGATGGAGAGGGTGACTCTTGGGCCATCACCTCCATGCTGTGAATGGTTTTGTTCATCCAGGTCAAGTTCCTCTTCCTCTTCCTGGTCCTCATCAGAGCCCACCCCAGGGGTGTCCTCTTCTGGGGGATGCCCGCCCAACCTGTCTACCCCATCAGACATTAAAGTCTGCTTAAAGTCTGCTATGAGCAGGATTTCCCTGAGACGTTGAGTATTGGCACCTTTGTTTGTCTTAAGTTGCCTAGTGGTGCACATCTTCCTAAGCTCAGCAAAGGAGAGATGATCATATTTGTCGACTGGGACCCTATGGGGTCCTTCCAGAGCCTTATGGGCACCTGAACTTAAAGACATTTCTAGTGTAGTGGTACTGGTGTATCTACCTACACTAGGTGTGGCCTACTGAACCCTTTCTTGAGTTGTAGTCAAGGTGTGCTAAACCCTCTACACACAACTCCTAAGTTCAACAGAACATATTATATTCTAAGCTTGAATTTATATGTACCTTCAGTACCAAGTGGCTTCTACTTTAGAAATTCAATTTGTTATCTGGTACAACAATGGCAAGCTTGAATCCAACCGCTGCACACCAATGTGAGAAGTTGGCCTGGCATATGCTGGTCACTAGTTATAGTGGCCACCTTGCACCAGTCCAATTCGACTCTTAAGGTGATAGGTTTAAAAGACAACCTTTAAAGAAAGCTATCCTAGTGGTAGCTGTGGAGAGCAGCCTTCAGGCTAAGTCTTGAAGGAGTGTTAAGCTTATTGTTTTACCATAGATAACCTCTTGAATGACCAAATGAAAGAGTAGTCCACACAGGTATAGATATATAAAATATATGTATTTATTCTAAACAGAATCCCACAAGTCTCTTTATGAGGCTAGAGGTAAAGTTACAATTCAAACAAGCATTTATAGATACAATAAATAGCACTGGAATCACAGGGCCCCAGGGGGGAACCAAACCATATATTAAAAAAGTGGTATAAGAACCACGACAATTCTACAGACAATGCCTAGGGCATTTAGGATCGCTGGCCCCTTGAGAATCCACCCCAGGTTATGAGGAAGGGGACCCACGGGAGGCGCGTGCAGTGGAATTAGTTGCTATCGGGATCTCTATTAAAGCCTATGGAGAATGTTGCGGTTTGATTTAAACAGATTAAAGACACTTCTAGCAGGAGTTCAAAGTTAAAAACTTAGAGTTAAGCTTTTGAGGAGCCCACTACCACGGGAGTACCGAGGTACCACTGTTACCTGCCCCAGGGAAGCCGGGTGCATAGGTCGTTTTCGATGTCGGGTCGCGGGCTGATTTTCAATGGGAAAATGTATAAAACTGCTGCTAGCCAAAAGCGTTGATGATGCCGTGAAGATTGAAGTTGTAGATCTTGTAGAGAAGAACCTGAAAGCAGAGGGGACAGAGTCAGGGTCACGGCACAGTGACCAGGGAGCTCAAGGAAAAGAGCCCTTCAATGTCGGGTGTTCTGCTTAGCCTGATTGTTTGCTTGCCCCTGCTGAACCTTACCCTGGGTCCATTAGCGCGGTGCTGTGGTCGCTGTCCTCGGCGCTTCCTCCCTCCCGCCGCCGCGTTTTCCATCGCGTGGCCGCTGTGAGGAGCGAGGAGGAGGAGGAAACTACAGTTCCCAGGCTCCCCGGCCCCCAACATCCCGGAAGCAACGTTCACATCGCCCGCGCCAGGAGGCGCTTTAAATTTGGACTCACTCCCGGTGGAGCGGGTGTTCTGCTTGGCCTGATTGTTTGCTTGCCCCTGCTGAACCTTACCCTGGGTCCATTAGCGCGGTGCTGTGGTCGCTGTCCTCGGTGCTTCCTCCCTCCTGCCGCCGCGTTTTCCATCGCGTGGCCGCTGTGAGGAGCGAGGAGGAGGAGGAAACTACAGTTCCCAGGCTCCCCGGCCCCCAACATCCCGGAAGCAACGTTCACATCGCCCGCGCCAGGAGGCGCTTTAAATTTGGACTCACTCCCCGCGTCGCGGTCTCGCGCGCGGTCTCCGCTGGGCTAAGCCCGGGCAAAGGGCGGGCCCTCTGTGGCCCTCAGGGGACAGAAGGTGACGGGACGGGCCACTCCCTTAACATCTCCACCATTCTGGGTAAACACATATATCGACAGTACCAGTGTCTCGGTTGGTTGTAATATTGCATGTGTGGTTTGTCATAGATTCCAATCGCAGTCCTATAAACATTTAGTGTTATAGTTGTCTCCTCGGACTCATTATACATGATGACTAAAGCAAGAAAGATCTCCGTCACCACAAGATCGTCGACTAGAAACAAAACTGTTCCATCTACACTATTACCATCACTGACAGCCATAGACCTGATGCTACAAAAGACCATAGGTGTAGTTGCAGATGCAATACAAAATACAGAGAGGCGTCTTTCACTGACCCCAAATATGTGTTTTCCCAATCTCTTAATGCACACCACTGCTAATAATAACACTGTGGAGTCCTCTATTAATATGGAGGAATCACTTTTGCTGCAATCCTTTTCAGGGTTACCTAGTGGCAAAAGTAGTAGGAAAAATGCATCACTAGGCTCACCCATTTTATTAAATAGTATAGAAAGAAGCCCTTTGTTTGTCTCTAACTCCGGGGATAATTTGTGTCTGCTTCAACCAGGAACTATGTCATCACATTCCCCAGGGGAAGTATTTGCTGAAAGTTCACCCCTTGCAAATAAAATAGTAGCTGATAAACCGCTCTCCCCAAAAAAGATGAAACGGCGTTTTGGGAAAAAAACCAAATCTATTGGAAGGAAAACATACAGACCCCTGGGTAATCATAAGCCCTCAGCAAAGGATGTTTGGTTAAATTTTAGATTGGCTAAACCACTCATCAGAACACCTAATATGATTACCACTTCTACAAATCAGGGCGTATTTTTACCCAAAGAAACACAGCCAGAGAACACCAAAACTTACATAGACCAGACATGTCAGACTGAAAGTGCAAGTACCTTAGATAAATTATATTTGACAGAAATGGCACAGCTAGTCAGATCACTTTTACAGCCCATTAGTGAAAAAATCATTGGTTTAGAGCAAACTTTAGTGAAGTTTGAGAAGTCTCAAAAAAAGGATACTATGAGCATGTTAAAAATTCTTACTGCACCTACACAGAAGGACAGTTTTTTACTGGCTAATGGCAAACGAAATCAAATTAACACTAAAAAAACACGATCCAAGAATAACGCAGAAATTGATTGTTCTAATTTGGCATCTACTTCTCCCTTGGGCGTCATAGATCACAACGATCTAAACACGCCCATATGTGCAAATAATGAACCAATAGTAGCGTTGACCCTGCCCACTACCCCAGATAGTCCCACAACTGGTAGCGATGAGAGTGAATGGGCTGTAGAAGGTTTACTCCCTGCCTCACTTGATGACCAGGCTGAGCCTGAAAGGCCTATATTAATAGAAAATACAGCCATTGCCACACGTCTAGTGCAAACACCCAAGTTGACACAATTTAAAAAACCCATTCACATTAATCTCCCTCCTGAATCCCACCTATACACCATAGTAATGATAGGTGTACCGCAATTAGAAGTGGGCAAGATAGAGAGTTATGGGCATCTGAAAAATAAAGTGAGCCACTGGTTAACCGCCCATAGACCGATCCCTCCCCACATTAGTGGTAAAATAACAAATGTCAGGAGGGTTGATTGGGTGGGTCATAGATTCAAATCCACCGAGGGTGACTGTATTGTTGTCAACTTCAAGGATAATCGTGTAGCAAGGCACATAACTAGATGGAAGGATGGCCTGATTAATAGCTTGATCCGTACCATGGATCTAAGTTATTTCTATCCCTCAAGTGCTCACAGTTTAAACAAAGTGTATCTATACCCCACTTTAGAGCAGGAGAAAACTTATGATCATAATGGAGTAACATCAAGGAACTACGGTCATTATACTGTAGGAGATCAAAGACAGTATAGGAGAGATACATCCTGGGAGGCCAGACAGGTCAACCACCCAGTAACCTATCATGATAGATGGGAGGCCCCACATGGGTTGTATCATTATCGTGATCACCCCCAACCAAAATACCATAACACCTACTACAATGTACCTACTTCAAATAGGTTTGATGTTTTTCATGAGCAGGATGGTTTGGAGGGGGTTGACTGACTACATGCTGCTCCAGCCCTACCAACATATACTGGTTACATACAAAATAACTTTGGGCATGGGGAAATTAGGTCTACACAAGCAGCAATTGTTCCCCTTTTAACTGATGAATTAGTTATTAACAACCAGATAGAACCAGATGCAGACTCTCTAACGGATAGTTCTGTATCATACGAGCACATTAGTATATTGCATGATCTGCCCGAGGCCCTTATTCTTCCACCAGTCCATATAGAACCAAGTTCCTCTACAATAGTAAACATGGCAGACACACACGTAGAACAGAATTGGCTTCCAAAACCTATAACTACAGAAGCCGTCACTGGAATAGACCACGGTGATGTTTGTAATGCGAGTTTAGTGTCCTGGAATGTAGCAGGTTTGGTTGATAAAATATGTGATTCTGCCTGGTTGGCATTTGTCAAGAAATATGCAGTTATATGCCTCCAAGAGACATGGATGGAAGATAATAATGTTTTCATTGAGGGCTACCAAAGCTTTTTTAGTCCAGCAGCCCCCTCAACTAGTGGAAGAGCTAAGGGGGGCCTTGCTATTTTTATTAACCTGGCACTTTCCTGCCAAATAAGTAACCGGTATCATGTAAATCAGAATATCCAAGTGCTCGAATTGAAGAGAGGGAAACATGCCCTGACACTAATAAATTTTTATAATGCTATAAACAGTCAAGGGGAATGTATTATACTGCCTCTGAAAGAGATGTTGAGAGAAGGAGCAGGTACACTGTCACGTAACTTATTGATTGCAGGTGATTTTAATGTACACCCATGTGGAAATCCACGAGTTACCTCTATGGGATCCCTGGGGTGTAATAGTATGAATGGTTTCCATTTTGACCACTCTAGGCGTGGACTTTGTCTTAACGATCTGCTGAATGAAAATAATTTATCTGTAGCCATGTCCATGGTGCCTGAGTCCAAGGTCTTTGATGTTCCAACATTTAAAGGATCAGGTCAGGGATCTTTTATAGACCATTTATTGTTATCTGCCGACCTTGCCAATCAGGCTTCTGGATTCACCATTCAAATGAATATCTACAGTGATCATAATCCCCTAACCATTAGATTGGGTGGAGGGGTTTTTGAACAGCGAATGAATTGTGAAGACCGAGGAATTTTAAAATGTATAAATGGTAAACGCCGACTGAAATGGCATTTGGTAAATCATGAAAACCTATACACTGAAATTAATAAGTCATGTGGTGAGGAACTTGCGGTTTGTGTGTTACCATTTACGTCACCTGAGCAAATTTTAGCTATTTTTGAGGTTGTGGTGTCTTCAGTAGGATCCATGCTACTAGTTCCAGTGAAGGGACATGCTAGAAATAATCCTAAATGGTTTGACCATACATGTTCTAAAGCAAGTAGAGATCTGAAAAAGGCGTTAAAAATTAAACCTAGAGATCCAGGTCAAATTAAAAACCTGCGATTGATTTATAAGAAATCACTTGTTAAGAGGAAAAATGAAATTAAGGCTTGTACCTGGGAGTCTCTGCTTGACCCATCAGTCCTGGGCAATAGCAGTAAATTCTGGGAAATTGTTAATAAACCCCTGTTTGATATTCCCAGTGATACTGCACTTGGTACAAATATCCCTGAGGAGGATTGGGTCACTCATTTCAGCGTAATTTTTAAAAGCAATGAACAACAGGCAGAAAATGATTTTTTAACTTCTAAGGAGAATTCTTTGTGTTTTTCAGTAAATGAAGTAGAAAAGGGCATTCAAGGGTTAACCGGAAATAAGGCTCCAGGTCCGGATGGCTTGCCCCCGGATCTTTTTAAATCTTGTACCTCATTATGGGACCCTGTGCTCACGGCTGTAATAAATGCAGCTGTGGCCCATGGATGTCCAAAGTCGTGGGGGCTCTCTACTATTGTGCCCGTGTTTAAAAAGGGCGATCGTAGCAGCCCGTTATGTTACAGGCCAATATCTTTAATTAATTCTGTAGCCAAAGTGGTAGGGGGCGTAATTCTGAATAGGTTAACAGCATGGGCAAATGAGAATAAAGTTATATCCCCAATACAATACGGCTTCAGACCTGGTCACTCGACAGTAACTCAGTGTCTGAACTTGTATTTGATTATAGGTAAATACACCCTGGCCCGACAGGGAACCATCCATATGGCTTTTATGGACTTATCGTCCGCATTCGATTGTGTGGACAGAGGCAAACTATGGGACATTTTGTTAAAGATGGGCGTTGAGCAGAATTTAATTAATTTACTGGCTGACTTGCACTCCGACACAAGAGCAAATGTCCGATATACCAAAGACCTAAAAGTGACGGGGGATATCAGAATTAATCGGGGTGTTCGACAGGGATGTATCCTGGCTCCTTTCCTCTTCAACCTGTATATTAACGAGTTGGAGGAATACTTGTTAAGAACTGGAGCGGATTACCCCTTTGTAGGCCGAAAAGGCATTCCAGTTCTGCTATACGCGGACGATGCTGTCCTTATTTCAAGGACAGCAATCGGCCTTCAGACACTTTTAAATTCTTTCTTTGATTTTATGGAGTCTCGAGGCCTAAGTATTAACAATTCTAAGTCCTATGCTATGAAGATAGGCCTAGGGTCGCGAAAACCTAATTTCTTCAACATAAATGGGGAAAAAATTCCAACTACCAAAACCTTTTCATACCTCGGGGTTCTTCTTGATCACCAATTATCTTGGGGCCCTGCCGTTCTTAAGAAGAAGGGCGAGGTAACCCGCGTTAACGCAGCCATACTTGGCTTCGCGAGAAAAATGGGCAATAGTCCGGTGGCTGCCTTACTTAAACTATACCAGGCTAAAAGTGTTGCCGTTGCTTGCTATGGAAGCGAGCTCTGGGGCTACAGCCAGACGCGAGACCTGGAGGTTACAGAAAATAATTTTCTGAAGAAGATACTGAGGCTCCCAAGGGGAACCGGAAACTTCTCGGTACACGAGGAGTTAGGTGTGCCCCACCTTAGCGATAGAATAGCAGTAAACCCCTTATTATGCTGGTTGAACTGCTGGTTAAATAATGATATACCTCTCACCCTTGATATATTAAAAGAAGCTTTAACATGGGAGGGTAGGCTCAAGGATCCGTGGTTGAAGTACATTAAAGACTGTTTTACTGAAATAGGTCGGCCTGACCTGTTTCTAACCCCAAATTCCATTACTAAAATAGATGCCCTTTTTGTGAAAAATATATTTATGATAACCAGGAATTTTGCCCGGGAAGAGGTTGAGTTCCAGAAAGACAGTGTTAGGAAACATGTCTTACTTAAAACCTGTCTACAAATGGAACCATATTTATCATGGCCTATGTCTAGCTACGAACGTTACCTATTAACAAGGTTCCGTTTTGACTTGTTTCATTACTTACTAGCGGTTCCGAGTGGGGCCCATCGAGGCCAAGTGTTGCCAGCTTGCGGCTGCGACGGGAAGTCTCCGCAAGATCTGGCACACTTTTTATTTATTTGTCCTTATTATATAGTACCTCGGAGGCTATTTTTAAAACCATGCCTGAAAGAACTGAAACTCACACAGATCAAACCAGCACTTTATTACCTTCAACTCCTGAAATGTGACTGCACCTTATTTGTATGCAGCTTTTTGAAATTAGCAATTACCTTCAGGAAAAGTATGGAGGGTTAATTATGCTGTTATTGTTGTTATGTATTTTTAATTTTCTTTTTAACCTTGTCATAACTATTTATATTCTTAAACATGCTTTGTTCTGCCTGTTACTTTTGTCTTATATTGATTATGTAAATTTCTGCTGTATAAATGAAATGGATGGTCTGATTTTAATTGTATGTTTATGAATTGTGCTTTTATGATTGTAAGGTTTACAATCGAATAAAGTTATTTGAACTTGAACTTGAACACTGGAATCACAGGGCCCTAGGGGGGGACCAAACCATATATTAAAAAAGTGGTATAAGAACCACGACACTTCTACAGACAATGCCTAGGGCATTTAGGATCGCTGGCCACTTGAGAATCCACCCCAGGTTATGAGGAAGGGGACCCACGGGAGGCGCGTGCAGTGGAAATAGTTGCTATCGGGATCTCTATTAAAGCCTATGGAGACTGTCGCGGTTTGATTTAAACAGATTAAAGACACTTCTAGCAGGAGTTCAAAGATAAAAACTTAAAGTTAAGCTTTTGAGGAGCCCACTACCACGGGAGTACCGAGGTACCACTGTTACCTGCCCCAGGGAAGCCGGTGCATAGGTCGTTTTCGATGTCGGGTCGCGGGCTGATTTTCAATGGGAAAATGTATAAAACTGCTGCTAGCCAAAAGCGTCGATGATGCCGTGAAGATTGAAGTTGTAGATCTTGTAGAGAAGAACCTGAAAGCAGAGGGGACAGAGTCAGGGTCACGGCACAGTGACCAGGGAGCTCAAGGAAAAGAGCCCTTCAATGTCGGGTGCTTCAAGTGGAAAAGGTGTAGCTTGGATCTGCAGCCACGGGCTCCGGGAGGCTTCAAGGAAGGCCAGCTTCTGGAGGGCGATTGTCCCACAAAGGATGAGGGTCGCTGCGGTGCTAGTGTCCGGATTGGATTCACTTAGCCTTGGCAACCGCAACCCACGCAAGATGAACAAATCAGCTACTGGTGCAGACCCACGAGGTCTGTGAGAGATCTCCTTCAAGGAGACTGTAGAGCAGGCCTGGAGCAATCAGAGGAACTCTTAAAAGTAAGGATTGTCCTCTGCCAGGGCCCACAAGTCGAGAGAAAAGGGACCGTGGAAGGCAGCAATTTGGAGTGCATAAAAGGGTGCCCACGGGCCACCGGGGTGAGCTAGGGTGCTGATCGTTGGCACAGTTGCTGCTGAGAGGTTGGCTCAATATTGGGCCAAAGCACATCTTCCCCACTGGTCAGGGTCATGTGCTATGCAAGAGGTGGCTGGTGTCCTGGGGTATCGGGGATCTCGGCACCCACGTGGTCCACGGTGCTCAGACTTGCTGGGCACGTTCACTGGCCTCTGGGATGCTAGGAAACCCACCTCAAGGTTGAGAGGCGTTGTCGATGTCTGAAGGATCAGCGAAGTTCCAACCGGGTCACTTGCAGTGTTTCAGGTGCCTGCCAAGCAGGGGGGTAACTCCTTTACCCCAAGGGAGATTTCTTCAGTCAGCTGGGCAGCAGCTTGTCGAAGGTCAAGTCTGTGAAGTCCAATATTAATCTGATTCTCCGGGGACACGTTATTCACCTTTATCCACAAGATTACGGGAGTGTCCAGATCAGTGTCCACCAAAGGTAGTTGAGGCGGGAAAGGTTGGCTACACCCTCTCCCCTTTGTGTGTTTCCCACCTGGGCAAGGGGCAGGATGCCCCTGAATCGGTTCAAGGCGGTGTATGCAGAATGTAGGCGCTGTAGCAGCCTACGTGCAACTCTGAAAGGTATCCTATGGTGCACCCATCCAGTTCCAATCCACATAGCCTGTCTGGGAAGGTGCTGGCACCTCCCTGCAACAGGATCCCTATTGTCCAGCTGCCGAGGCTGGGGTTTTCCCCAGCAACAGGCAGCCAGAGTCGTGTGGGTGGCGAGTAGCATCCATTTTGTGATACGTGTGCACTTTTAAATTGGTGTCTAAATTCTGCCACTTTTCCCATATCGCCCCTCTAGCAGGGGGGAATCATGCCCTCATGCCCATGACTGGACTGGGGGTATGATTCCTACATGTTTGACACCAAACACGATATGGTTCTGTGTAGCCATTCTCAAGTTATCACGCTATCGCGATATACTTATAATGCGGTTAAGAGTATATGGTATGGCTACACTACAAACAACCCAGCAATGGTTTTACGAGGGTTGCAGAGGGGCCCTACTCAGGTAGGGGTCCCCCCTCACACATATCTCAGCACCCTGCCTTGTAGGATTAGCAAGGCCTGCTTGAGGGGTGACCAATGAGAATACATGTGTTGTACATAGGTGGGATACAGGGTACCTGTATCCCTGTAAGGGGGTGCAAGCACCACCTTACCCAGACTACAGTAGTGGTCTGGCGGTGTCATTTGATATGGCTGTCCCTGGGTGGCACAATAAGTGCTGCAGCCCTGGTAGGCCTCTGAGGGACCCATGCCCTGGGTACCTAGGGTACCATCTACAAGGGCTGACAGGGTATCCTCAGTATCCAATTGAGTTGTACCTAGGGTACTCACATCAGTTTAGAGAGGAAGCAGATAGGCTGGGGTCCTGGATAGCAGGGCCACAGTCTGGCTAGAGTCATAAAACAGTCAAAACATCAGCAAAAAGTTGGGGGCAACTATGTAGTCGATGCCACTCTCCTACAGTGTCCTTCGTGACATCGACGCGCTTCCTCCGTAAGCTCCCATCTTTGGTCGCCATCTTCGGATTCTTTTTTCTTTCTTGTGTTACTTTTTATCTCCTCTAACCTTGTAAAGTCTTTTTTCACCTTCTGCCCTCTTTATCCTCCTGTCTCATCTTTCTGGCGGAGGAGGGTGGGTTCGCTACTGAATCCAGAAAGTCTTCAAGCTGCAAAACTACACCGACAGGTAAGAAACTATACGTTTTGCAGCGTGAATCTTTCTGGATTCACTATTCTGTGCATAGACTTTGTAGCGGTTTGTCCTTATAGTGGTGGTTGGGTGGAAGATGTGCGAGAGCTTTTTGAGGGGGAAATTGAACCTGAATGCTGGTACCCGGGCTCTGAGGCTGTTGCTGGGTGTCCATTCCTCGCCGCCGCTGTCAGGAGCCGCATCTGGACTGCTAGCAGGGGTGTTCCTGTTTTGAATCCACCGTTTTGAATCCACCGTCAGGAGCTTGCTGCAGTGCCCCTGTTCCTCCCCGCCGCCGCAGGTAGAACATCAAGCGGCCGCTGAGCGGGAGGAACGGGATCAGGACTGCATTGCCCACAATTCCCTGCTGGGTCCCGCCCACACACACAGCCACTCCCGCGCCCGGAGGCGCTAAAACCAGCTGGGCTTCCTCCGCATTGCAGGACGCGCGCGGGAGCGCCCGGGGCTAAGCCCGGGCAAAGGGCAGGCCGTCTAAGGCTGTCAAAGGACGACGAGGGACGGGACGGGCCACTCCCCTGACATCTACTATATGGTAAGACTGTCCTCCGGATATGTTGCGACCATTGTTTGGACCATTCAAAGATTTTACAGGAATTACCTTTCTCTGTAACTATACTTCTTCGTGCCTGGAAACCCTCACTACAATCCCTGTTGACTAGTACTCTACCATGTCTACACAAATGGGAAAATCCCGCACCATAACTGTCAATACATCACATGGAACTGCAACTGGGACAATTGATCAATTTTTTAAGAGGGTAACAAATGTACTTGAAAAAGAAATAGCTGATACAGAGAAGCGTCTTTCATTAGATTTACTAACTGGGAAACGCTCTTCTCTGGGGTTATTAGCCCAAGTTGCTTCCCCAGGGAGGACACACTTGGACATAGCACAGGGTTCCACTCCCCTAACAGCGGTAAGGGTGGAGGACGATGATGATATACCTTCCACCGCTAACGCTAACGCTGTGCTTCTTACAAATTCCTCCTCACCTTGTTCAAATACATCTGGATTATCAAATTCCCCCAAATTATTCTCAGTTTCTCCATCGACCATAGACCAGCATCGTAGCGAAACAAAAAAAAGGAAAAGAAGGGGATCTCCATCTGTGACAACCCAAACAAAAATACAAAAAATTAGTCCCTCTGCTCCCCACTCTACAAGATCTTTTGAGTCGGTAGGACCCTCTCTCTTCTTGGAGATAAACAATCCGTCCGCTATTCCTAATTTTTCAGGATCCTTAAATACTTTACATTTAGAAACAGATTTCATTAATAAATTAGAGGTTTTGATGAAATCCCTCCTACTCCCCTTGTTAGAGAGAACACGAATGATAAGTGCACATCTAGATAGCTTGAGTAGTCAATTAGAAGGGAATACTGCCGCCTTGATAGAATTGCAAAGCGCTCATGCCAAAAACATTGGTAGTAACCATATAATGCCTCCTATTTTGTCAATATCACAACCCTCGACAAGCGCCGTGCCTGTAACAGCAGTTAGCATACAGGGGAAAAAAGCTCTGTTCAAAACAAATAAACCAACAATTAGTAAGGAGAAATTCTCCTCTCTAGCCAACAGTCAGGAAAACAGGGAGACCGTCCAGTCTAGCAATAAAAGGGAAGGGGATAAGAAAGGACCCACTAAAAATCTTCCAGCAGATAAAATCTCCCAACCAGTAAACGAAGTAGTTGGGAACGAAAAGGGAAAGTTACCACCCACACAGTTACCTAGAGAAACAAAAAGAATAGTAGACTTACCACCACAATCGGCCCCTTATACGATTATTATGGCTGGGGTACCAGAGCTTGCAAAGGGTGTCAGAGAGGATCATCATGCCTTAAAAAATAAAACTATCCATTGGCTGCAGCAGAATAGACCATTACCTGCCCATGTCAGTGGAGAAATTTTGACCGTGAGACGAGCAATCTGGGTGGGATCAAGACCCAAAGATAGAACTGGGGATGTGATAATTATAAACTTTAAAGATCATAGAGCAGAAAGGTGCATCAGAGACTGGTACGAAACAAGAGGGGGGGACATTATCTCCACCCATTACGTCAGTTATTTCTATCCAAGAGACCCAACCTCATATTCAAAATCTATCCCAGTAAAAAATCCTTATCTGGATTGGAATGAAGTGTGTCCCCGATTTCTGCGCCAAAATGTGGATAATTATCGCCCTTATCCTCAGTCATATAGGGGGTTCCACAGTAACAATAATAATTTTCCCCCACATTATGGGTGTAACGTGCCCACCGTCTGTGCCCGTCAGCGCTAAGGCAGGGCTAGGGCAGGGCTCTCTGGCTGTCCCAGGATGATATCTGCCGAAGGCCTGCGCCTACTGCGCGGCGTGGTGAGTGGCTGCCATGGTTCTTTGGATTCTTTAAGCGGACCTCTTCAGTGTCCCACCTGTTCTTTCAAACTTCCGACACCATTGCCAATTGTGAGTCGCCAACCCAAAGTTCCTATGGTTTTAGTGCCAGACTCTGTTTCAGGCTCAGTTTCCCGCCAGGCCCTCAAAATTTTCCACCTAAATGTGAGATCACTAGTTTCTCACTCTCAAGAAGTTTTTTCTATGTTTACTGATGAGAACCCGGATATCTTTTTCTTTACTGAAACTTGGCTGCAGGACCAATCCACGGCTGTTATAAACTTAGCCCTCCCAGTGGGATATATTATGCACTCGCTTCACCGTAATGCCAGAGGCGGAGGCATCGCGGTAGCAGTTAAAACATGTTATCAGTGTGCCTGGACCCCGACAACCATAGCTGGTTGTGAGAGCGCATATTTTAATATTACTGTAAATCCCCACTTTACTTTGTCGGGACTATTAATCTATAGGCCTCCAGGTCCCGAGTGTGCTTTTCGTCTTAGTCTTTTGGAGGTGGTCTCTTCCCTAGCTATGAAAACAGCCAACTTTACGATCATTGGAGATCTTAACATGCATATGGATGCCCCATTATCCACCTCGGTCCATAGCTTCTTAGCCGATCTTGAAGCTTTTCGATTACTCCAAATGGTAGAATCACCGACTCACATTGGTGGACATTTGCTTGACCCCTTTTTGACTAATATTTCTTCCAATATATTAGTACTCCGGCCTAAGCCCATGGCCTGGACCGATCATTATTTGATCGAGGCGCATATTGTCACTAATATTCCTTCTCCTAGGAACAACACTCCTGACACTTTTAAACGTCCCTGGAGAAATCTGAATCTAGACCACTTTCATCATCTTTTGATGAAGCACCATCCTCAACCTCCTAAGGAAGTCTCTCGTGGCTATGACAGCTTTTGTAAGTGGTTAGACCACTCATTAGACATCCTTATACCTATGAGGTGGAGTAAGACTAGATCAAGTCCTTCCAGCCCTTGGTACAACGATTCCCTTAAGGTGTTGAAGTCTTCTTGTAAAAAAGCGGAACGCGCATGGCGCAGAACCTATGATGCTGACCTTAAATCAGCCTATAGGACCTGCACCAGAATGTACCACCGGGCCATATGCACAGCCAGGGCGGCCTTTTACTCACTGGAGATAAAGAATAGTTTGAACCCGACTAAGGTTATCTTCAGGGTGTGTAAGGACCTCACTAGCAGAAAGACAGCTACTACCTCTATAGCTTCCACGGCTCATTGTGAGGATTTGGCTTCGTTCTTTGTCAAAAATGTGGCCGCAATCTATAGGTCGTTCTCTCAGTTCTCTACTAGTGAGAACATCAGAGCACCATTGACCTCCGAACGGCTACAGGTCATCCCTAGCCCCACGCAAGAGGAGTTTAAAGCTCTGATGATTAAAGTTAAATCCGGGTCACCGAATGATCCTATGAGACCAATTCAATTTCGGGCACTTGCCGAATGCTGCTATCCGGTCATGCATAGCCTTATTGATCTCTCTTTTAGCACCGGCACTGTCCCCATTGCTTGGAAGCAGGCCACTGTTATACCTATCCTTAAAAAACCTTCCCTTGACCCCACAAAACCAGAGCACTACCGACCCATCTCCTTTCTCCCCTGGATGGCCAAATTAGCGGCAGCTCACGCTAACCATATTTTATCTTCTCACCTGCAGGACGCTAACATACTGGATAAATCCCAGAACGGATTCCGAGCGGGCCACAGTACCGAGACTGCTCTCTTGGTGGTGGTGGAGCATATAAGGAAATTGTTAGACCAGGGTCAGACGGCGGCACTGATCCTACTGGATCTTAGTGCCGCCTTTGACACGGTCTCCCATCATATCCTTTTACAGCGTCTTGGGGAGGCGGGAGTAGGAGAGATGGCTCTTGAATGGTTCCGCTCCTTTCTTACGGACCGAACCTTCAAGGTATCTTCACCGCCTTATGTCTCTGCTCCTCGCCCCATTCTTCAGGGTGTTCCGCAGGGATCAGCTCTTAACCCTACCCTTTTTAATTTGTATGTTCAGCCATTAGCGGAGGTAGCCCACAGCTTTGGTCTCACCATGGTGTCATACGCCGATGACACGCAGCTGGCGGTGGCACTTAATGGTGATTCCAATATGGATGCCTCTACTTTTCAGCTAGCCCTTAAGGCAGTGGCTGGCTGGATGGCGACAAACAGACTTCAACTTAACGCCACCAAAACCGAGGTTATCATCTTTGGCAGGGAAACTGGGCTGTGGGGAGCTCATTGGTGGCCCTCGGAGTTAGGGCCTGTTCCCATTCCTGTAGCCGAAGTTAGAAACCTTGGCGTGTGGCTCGATGACAAACTTTCTTTCATTCCCCACACCAAACGCGTAGCTGGTATCTGTTTTGGTGCCCTGCCTTGCCTCCGGCCCATTTTCAAATTTTTTGATGCGGATACCAGACAGATCATAGTTCAAGCTCTGGTTCTCACTAGGCTAGACTATGCCAGCTCTCTTCTTTTAGGCGTTAATCAGGCAGAACTAGCTCGCCTCCAGAGGGTTCAAAATGCAGCGGCCAGGATGCTGGTTGGCCTTCCTAAGTTTGTCTCGGTTCGTCGTACCATCCAAGATCTTCATTGGCTACCAGTAGGTCAGAGAATTAAGTTTAAAGCTCTCTGCTTAACATGTAAAATTCTCAAGCTGGCCTCCCCTCCTATTCTTACTCAGATCATTCAGCACTATGTTCCTTCTAGAACCCTTCGATCTGCAGGGTCTAATTTAGCCATCGTTCCGCGTTTTAAAAAAGGGAGATTAGGTGGACGTTCTTTTTCGGTGTTGGCAGCCACCCTTTGGAACTCCTTGCCTGCCTCCTTTCGCTCTATCCCAGATTTGCTCCCTTTTAGGAAAGCTATAAAAACATTTTTATTCTCTACAGCTTAGTCTTTGTCTTTTTGGCTTATCTCAGTGGTGTTATGTCTCTTTGTCTCCAAAAGCGCCGGGACGCCTCTTGGCTGCGGCATCCGTGCGCTATACAAAAACAAATAACATAACATAACATAACACCTATAATCGTTATTCAATGCTCTTTGGACTAGATGAAGTTGATTGACTTAGATGGCAGTGGAGAGTCCCGCAAAGGCTGCCTCCTTCAGAGCCTTGCATAGCGCAGGACTCTGTAACTGCGGAAGGGGATACCATTGGTAAAGCATTAGAAGACAGAGAGCAAGATGCATTGGGTGACCTACCATCTGCAAATGAGGAAGATATTCCCCTTTTGCAGGAAGTCATAGACGACTTAGTACATAGATCACCCAATGAAGATGACCTCCCCATGTTGGAAAACACACTAAACGGCATATCTAGTTTATTAAGAGAGGAAGGTCAATCGACCGTAAAGAGTTCCTCTCAAGAGGAAGTAGACTCGATTGAAAGAACTGATGTAACCCAGAAAAGTTTAAAAATACAATTTTTATACTGGAACATTGCAGGGCTCAAGAGAAAAATCATAGATGGGAGTATTTTAAACTATGTACAGGAATACCATGTGATATGTTTACAGGAGACATGGGCAACAACTGAGCTGCATTTAACAGGTTATAAAACCTTTTTTACTCCAGCAAAAGCCGTCCCGCATGGTAGACCCAAAGGTGGGTTGGTGATCTACATAGCTAACACTCTATTGGGCCTAGAGATTACACCCCTTGCACTAGAACCAAACTATCAGGTACTAAAACTGACATTTGAGGAGAAAAAGATCATTCTTGTCGTAAACTTATACGATAATTTGATAGAAATTGATAGATTGCATATATTAGGGGCTCTCCGTAAGAAACTTGTAACCTGGTCTAAACAGAAAAAAACTCAGGATCCCCCAAGCATCATATGGGGGGGTGATTTCAACCATCACCCCTGTACTAGAAGTAACACTAACCTCTGCGGGGTGGTGGATGAAACAGATGGTCAAACAACTCATTTCAGCCACTCAGAGGTGGGAAACTTCTTAAACGAAACCATGTCTGAATTAGGCCTCGTAATACTAAATACGCCAAAACCTTTTAATGGGCATCTGGAACCAACTAATCTGGGAAGGGGCTGTGAGTCGACAATCGACTACGTATTGGCCACAGCCACATTAGGAAACAAGGTTGGAAATTTTAGTACTCTCATAAATACCCTAAGTGACCATGTTGCCCTGGCGATAGTTTTATTCCTGGACCAAGGTCAGCTCCCGCCCTCGCTTATAAATTCCATCCTTGCCCAACACGAAATATACCTTAAAAAAATAAACGGCTATACCCTAGGGTGGGGTAAGATAGATCCCGTAGATTTAACAAAAAGGGTGGTGCGTACGACATACGAGGCAATAGTAAAATGCTTAGATACTACCACGGGGGAGCAGGAGGTTTGGGATAACTTCGGGGAAATCTTCGACAAGGTAAAGGAGTTGCTAACCAAAAAGTGCAAAGGAAATGAGGGGGGAAAAAGAGGGTGGTTTGACCACAATTGTTCTATGGCGCATAAAAAATTAAAGCGAGCCCTGTCAAAAGTCCCTAGAGACCAGGACGAGATTAGGAGGTTAAGAAGAACTTATACTTCAGTATGTAAGGGCAGGAAACAAGAATTGAAACAAGCATTATGGGATCAACTCCATGAGAGTTCCCTGACTAGAAACAGCGATGCCTTCTGGAAACTGGTCAAGGCTCCATTTCTGCTAGATAATAGCAATCAGCCATCGGTAGACGTGGCAATTGATGGCACGACGTGGGTAAACCATTTCTCAAAAATCTTTGCCAAACCTCCAGAAACTGACCCAATAGAAGATAATGTCAGGAGCACCCAGTCCAATTCCTTCCCAATTTCAATAGATGTCACACTAATTGAAATCATCAATGCAGTTAAATCAAGCAAAAGTGGGAAAGCCCCTGGCCCGGACGGTGTGCCAGTGGACTTTTTTAAATCTAATCTAGAACTGTGGGCCCCCTTCTAAAAAGGGTATTCGATGCAGTAATGATATGCGGTCTAATTAAATCCTGGACACAATCAACCATGGTCCCTATTTTCAAGAAGGGAGATAGGGAGGATGTTTCTTGCTATCGTCCAATCTCGCTCCTGGACTCTCTGGGGAAGGTACTGGGCAGAGTGGTCCTCCAGCGACTCCAGGAGTGGGTGGACGATGACAAGGTCCTCTCTGATATCCAGTTTGGCTTCAGGGAGGGCTTTGGGACAATTGAGCAGGCCCTAAATTTGTCCCTAATTATGGGGAAATATGTCTCTGCAAAGCGAGGCAGATTATATATGGTCTATGTTGACCTGTCCGCGGCTTTTGACTGCGTCTCTCACTCGAAACTATGGATAATTCTTAGCAAAATGGGTGTAGACCCGGTCCTAGTAACTCTTCTTCGTGAATTATATATGAATGCCTTTGCCAGGGTACGCTCTGGAGTCCGGGGAGATCTCTCAAATTAATTTGCAGTAGAGCGTGGTGTCAGGCAGGGTTGTGTCCTGGCCCCCTTTCTCTTTTCGTTATATACAAATGGTCTTGAGATGGAGATGTTACAGGGGGCCCAGGACCTCCATCGAGTTGGAGAACGCTTGATACCAGCGCTCTTATACGCGGATGATGCCGTGATACTTGCACGTACCCCACGAGAATTACAAAAGGCAACGGAACGGTACGCAAGCTTTATGGGCAAATTAGACCTTTGTATAAATATAAAAAAAACGTTTGTTATGGTGGTGGGGCAGGGCAGGGCAGAAAAAGGGGGAAGAGTATCTATCTAGACAAGGAAAGGCTAGAATCAACGGACCAATACCCATATCTTGGTGTAATGATGGACGCGAAGCTAAATTGGAAGCCAGCCATTGAGGCCCGCAAACATCACCTTTTGAGGGCAAATGCCGCCCTAATAAAATTTTCACAAAAATTGGGTAAGAGGCCACCTGTAGAGCTTCTTCGTATCTACAAAGCGAAATGCCTTTCGACAGCACTCTACGGAGCAGGCCTTTGGGGACACAAAAATACTAATTCCCTCCAGGTGGCAGAAAATAACTTCTTGAGATTTCTTCTGGCGGTTCCAAAACGAGTCTCCACCTTTGCATGCCATACTGAATTGGGGACTCCCCATATTGAGGACCTCGCAAAAATTGAACCACTCCTACTGTGGCGCCGCGTTTGGACTTCGACCAAAAATACCTTCACAAAGAAGTTACTGGTAGATTGTATGTCATTGGACCACGTGGGGAAGATCGAGTGGCTGATGTACATAAAACATTTTTTATCTGACCTAGGACTGGGTAAATATTATTTGACACCAAGAAGGAACTAAAAATAAGGGCACTGTCCCATGTCGAAGAATCACGTATGTGCGTAGAGGTACGGAAACCATCGGTTCGCCACTCCATGGTAGTGATGACAACTCTGGATATCGAACCATATTTGACGTATGTCCAGTCGCAGTTTGAGCGGTTCTTATTGACCAGATTTAGGTTAAACATCTTCCACAGGATAGTAGCCTTCCCTTCTAAAAACACTTGGGAGGAACATTTGCCGGTGTGCCCATGTGAAGAAATAGCAGAGCAATCTACAATGCACACTATTTTGTTCTGCAAATATTATACTTCACACCGCAAACTCTGGTTAGTCCCTGTGTTGAGACGGTTAGGTTTTAGAAGGTGCCGGCCAGCTATGTTACGGTTGCAATTCCTGGACTCTGAATTTGTCTGCAAAAGTGTTAGTACTTTTCTTAAATGCATTTTTTATCATAGGAAAAATCTTTGAGGATGTATAGCCGGTTATTTGAGGTTAAATGGTATAATATTCTTTTAAATTTTGTATTAATAATAATTCTTGTTTTGAATACTTTAATCAAATCTATTTTATGGATTATTTTTATCAATTGTATGTTATCGATGAAATTCTTTTATGGTTTTTTTTTTTCTTGATAACCGAATAAAGAAGATTATTATTATTACTGAAAATGTGTTGCAAGAACTTCTGTCCCACTTGCGCTTCTTTGTTCATTTGGATATCCACACAGTAGTGCTTAGTGTACGTGTGCACTGAAGACCAGCTTGGCAAATGTCTTGAATTGGAGTGTTGGCTAGAAACGCAATTGTTGCTCCTTTCTTCCTTGTTGAGTGAGCATGAGCTGGTCCTTGTAATGGTTGAGCTGCCTGTTTGTGGCAGAGCAGTATGGTTTGTGCAATCCATCGTGCAATAGTATTTTTGGTAACTGGTCGTCCCAAAAAACTGCTGGCAAAGGATACAAAGAATTGCTTTGTTTTCCTGCACTCTTTTGTCCTTTCCATATAGTGCATCACTGCCCTCCTGACGTCCAGTGTGTGTAAGGCCCTCTCTGTGCTTGTGGAAAGTTTTTGGAAAAAACTCGGTATTTGAATTGTCTGATTGATGTGGAACTTAGACACCACTTTTGGCATGAAATGCGGGTCCTTTCTCATGACAATCCTATCACTGTGTATTTGCAGGTAGGGTTCTTGGAGTATTAGCGCTTGTAATTCACTTACTCTTCGCAGTGATGTGATAGCTACTAGGAAGGCTGTCTTTAGTGTGAGCATATGCAGTGTAGCTTTGTGAATAGGCTCAAATGGTGCCTTCATCAGTTGTTTTAGCACTACATTGAGGTTCCATGCTGGTGCTGGCATTCTGCTTGGAGGTGCGATCCTTTTTGCTCCTTCTAGGAATCTTTTTACCACCTGTGAGGAGAAGAAACTTTTCCCTGTTTCTCCTCTTGTGTAAGCCACAAATGCCGCTAAGTGGACCTTTAGGGCCTCATGTAGGTAGCCCAATACCGGTCGGTAACGGCCGATTTTCGGTAAATATACCGTTACCGACCGGTATTTAGGCTTTTGATATGTAGGGGGATCATTTCTGTATTCGGTAATTTACCGAATCGGTAAAATTACCGAATCGGTAATTTTACCGATTCGGTAAATACCGAATACAGAAATGAGATGTAGGGGGAGTGTGTGGTGGGTGTGGGGATTCGTTATTTACCACCAACTGAAAGTTGGTGGTAAATGACGAATGTCTCAGTTAAGGCATTATTTGGCCCTTAGATGTGTGCAATGTGGCAGACACACATGCCCTCAGGGCATGTATGTGTGCCACATGTGCACACATACAGGAATCAGGGGTGCAACAGGGTGTCAATGTGACACCCTGCCACCCTTCATTGAGCTCCCCCCATTACCGATTCGGTATTTACCGATTCGGTAATGGTAACTGGCTTCCCATTGATTCCTATGGGCCTCCTGGCCCATAGGAATCAATGAGATACAGGTTACCATTACCGAATCGGTAAATACCGATTCTAAAATACCGAATCGGTATTTTTTTACCTACATTACATTTACGATTCATAAATACCGAATCGGTAAAATTCGGTATTAAAGAATCGGTAAAAGTAATTTACCTACATAAGGCCCTTAGTGATGTGTAGCTTAGTTTATTCTGCAGTAGATGCGTTAAGTATATTAGTACTGTTGATTCTTTAGTAATCCTTGCTTGCAGTTTCTCCCTAATGCACCATTCGGTGAATCTTTTCCACTTTGCTATGTAGCACGCTCTTGTGGTAGGTCTCCTTGCCTTTCTGAGTACCGCCATCGTGCTTGCCGGTAGTTTGAGGTGTACGAACTCTACGTCCTCAGGAGCCATGCAGCTAGGCTGAGGCTTTCTGGCTCTGGGTGTAATGCTCTTCCGTTTTGCATCATTAGCAGGTCCTTCCTGGCGGGGAACCTGTGTGCGTGCGTTTGTGACATCTTCATGATTTGTGAGAACCATGTTTGTCTGGCCCACTGGGGTGCCATCAGGATGAGCGTCATGTTGCGGAACCTGCACTTGTTCAGTACCCTGTGTAGTAGCGGTATCGGTGGAAAAGCGTAGGCAAATGTCCCTGACCAGCTTATCCATAGCGCATTCCCCATTGACTGTTTGCACGGTACCCTGGATGCGAAGTTTTGGCATTTTGCATTTTGGTGTGCTGCAAATAGGTCTATTTGCGGAGTTCCCCATTTGTGGGATACCTTCTGGATTTCTTGTTGGTTGATCTCCCATTTGTGGGATGCTGACGTCTGTCTGCTGAGACAGTCTACTTCTACATTGTCCTTCTCTGGTAGATGTATTGCTAACAGGTCTATTTTCCTGGGGATTGCCCATTTCCATATTTCCTGTGCTAGCAGGGAAAGTGTCGCAGATTGTGTCCCTCCTTGCTTGTTGATGTAGAACATGGTAGTTGTATGTATCTGTACTCTGTGTCCGTACAGCAGTTTCTGAACGGCTTTTAAGGCTAGGAACACTGTCTTGAGTTCTAGGTAGTTGATGTGCTTTATTGCACCCTGATGTCCCCATAACCCCCTTAATTTGAGGTTGTTTGTGTGCGCTCCCCACCCCTTCTGGGAGGCGTCTGTTGTAATGGTTACTGTTAGAGTTGTTTGTGTGAATGATCTCCCCTGTGCTAAGTTCTTCTTGTTCCACCACGCTATTTCCTGCTGTACTGCCTGCGTGACAACCACTAGATCCTCCCAACTCCCTGTCGCTTGTGACCATTGCTGCTGGATCTATTCTTGGAATGGTCTCATGTGTAGGCGAATATTTGGTGCTAAATGTATGCATGATGCCATCATTCCTATCAGTTTGTTCACTGTCCTCACTGCTTGCCCCTTGCGGTAAAGACGCGTCTCTTTGCATATTGCCAGAGTCCTCTGTGCACATGGAATCACTCTGCTCCGTATGGTGTTGATCTCTGCTCCTAAGAATATCTTCACTTGTTCTGGTTCTATTGATGGTTTCTCCCAATGGATTGAAAACCCCAGTTGGGCAAGTGTCTGTATCACTATCTCTATGTGCCTCTTGCACTTGTGGTATGAGCTTGCTTTTACCAGCCAGTCATCGAGGTACGGGTATACATGTATCCTCTTCCTCAAGTGTGCTGCTACTGCTGCCAGACATTTTGTGAAGACCCTTGGTGCTGATTTTAGTCCGAAAGCCAGTACTGTGAACTGGTAGTGAGTTTTGCTGATCATAAACCTGAGGAGGTGTTTGTGTTTGCTGTTGATGGGGATGTGCAAGTAGGCGTCCTTTAAGTCGATAGTTGCCGTGTAATCTACCTTTTGTAGTTGAGGTATGACCTCTTGGAGTGAGGTCATCTTGAACCTTTGAGTCTTTATGAACCTGTTTAAGAATCTTAGGTCTAGAATTGGACGTAATGTTCCGTCTACCTTTGGTATGAGGTAGTAGGTGGAGTATACCCCCTTGTTCCGTTGTTTGTGTGGTACCATTTCTATGGCTCTTTTCTTTAGCAGTTCGCTTGCTTCCTGCATCAAGTGTGCCCGCTCCTTTGTTGAGCGCACTCTGACCCTTGGCCTTCTGTTTGGCGGTGGTTTTTCCAGGTCTATTCAGTACCCGTATTGTATGAGGTTTAATATCCATTTGTCTGATGTTATTTCCCTTCACTCCTGGAGGAAGTATCTTAATCTGCCTCCTACTAGTGTTGTGTGTTGGAGGAACTGTTGAAGGTCTTGATTTTTTGTTGTTCCTTGGCTTGACTCTTTCTGCACTCCCTGAGGTCTTGGCCAGGGGTGCGTTGGTTTGGCTGGTGAGTCACTTTGCTGAGGGAGGCTGACTCCCCCTCTGGCCGTTACCCCTTCCTCGGACGCGCCCTCGAAAGAATTGTCCTCGGGGCTGGTACTGCCAGTTCTGCTGTTGCTGCCCCTGCTGCTGTCCCTGGTTACCTCCTTGATAACCTTGCTGGGAGGTTTGGTGTGGTGCCACAGGTTGATGATTTCCTCTGTCTGTTGGCCTCCTTGAAGGTGCTCCTCTTCTCATACCTCGGAACTGCAGTGCCCCCATGGACCTTGCTGTTTAGTTATCTTTTTTCAGCTGGTTCAATTTGTCAACTGGTGCTCCGAACAGTTGTTCCCCATTGAAGGGTGTGTTGAGGATGTTGTTTGGACTTCATTTTTGAAACCTGAAATCCTTAGCCGGGCATGCCTCCTTTCTGTGATCCCAGCATCATCTGCCTGCTAGATGTCTCTGCTGCGTCTAGGGCCGACTTCAAACATGTGTTTGCCATGTTTTTCCCTTCTTCTACCAGGTGGCTTGCCCTTCTCTGGTATTGCTCTGGTACGTGCTTGAGGAGTTCTCCCACTTCTTCCCAGTGCTGGTATGCGTGTCTGTTGATGAGTGTATTGGAATTGGCGATGCGCCATTGTATAGCTGCACTCCTTTCCAACTTCCTACCTATCAGGTCCATCCTCTTGCTCTCTTTGTCTGGTAGTGGGCCTGAGTTTGTGGGTATATTCGCTTTTTTCCTAGCCGTGGATGTGATAATCGAGTCTGCTGGTACTGACCCTCTAATGTACATAGGGTCTGTTGACGAATGTTTATATTTCTTCACTGCTCTACACATGGCAGGCTCCTTGAATGCCTCCTTCCCCTGGTCTAGAACACTTGGGAGCATGGGCAGGAACTGGCTTCTAGTCTGGGATGGCAACAAGGTCTCCAAGAGGAAGCAAGACTGGGGTTTTTCTTCTTCTAGCTGCACTCCATATGTGTCTGCAGCTCTTTTGATGACTTGGTTGTAGATCCCTATGGCGTCCAGCGGCGAAGGCCTCGACGAATATGATTCTACACCCTCTTCCAGGGATTCGGCATCGAGATCTTGCCACTTCAAGTCCTGAGCCTCCGAGGACGTCGAGTCTTGGTAAGTTTGCTCGTCTTCCTCCCCTTCGGCACCCCCGTAGTACAGGTCTGCTTCCTGTTCCTCTCCAGGTTCAGGGGTGGTCGGCGGTTGGAAATCCTTGACGCACCCTTCTGTTTTGACCGTGGCTTTCGACGGTATGCTGTAGAATTTCATCTTTTCGTCGAAGTCTTTCTTGCGTTGCAAGATGTTCGCCATTTTGGCCTCAAGCCTTTTCCTTTTCTTTTCCATCTCGGCCACGTGATCGGCTTCGAGGGTTTTGACTTTCCTTTTCGCGATTGTCGACACCGAAGTCGAAACCGTTTTCGGGCCTTCGCCTTTCGACGTCGAGGCCTCTCTTTCGTGGCTGCTCTTCGGCGCCTTTCCCTTGTCTGGGGGTCCTTCTCATAGGATCCGACGGTCTGCTTGTCCCTGGATGCAGTAGTCGACGTCCAGTGCTTCGACGGCCCTGCTCCTTTCGAGGACTTTGGCTCGCTTTTGCGAGTATCAGTGGAGTGTTTAGGGTTCGGTGACTCTCTTACCTCCTTCGACGTTTTCTTTTCGATCTCAACGACCAAGACGTCCTCTGGTCCCTCTGCTATGTTGTCTTCTTCTCTGCTGGAGAGTCCCAAATCTCGGAGTGATGGGGGTATCCCCTCCCCCTGCATGTTATAGTTTGCTCTTCTCTGTCTCTCCCTTACTCTGAGGGTCTTCGGGGTGAACGCTGCACAGGCGTTGCAGTCCTCGCTTCGATGGTCGAGCGACAGGCAGAGATTGCAAACTGGGTGTTGGTCCTTTTGTGCGTATTTGTGGTGGCAGTTTGCGCAGAATTTAAATGGAGTTTTGTCCATCACCGCGCCCAGGGAGCCCCCTGTATGCGCATTCTCCATTGAAACGTCGAATTCTTCGATGTTCTCTCTTCTGTCGTCGACCTTCTTCCTTACTTGATCTCCGTTGTCTTCCCCGATGATATATTCTAAAGTTTTCTTCTATTTTCGACGATTCTTCTCTCCAAAGTTCTTGGAGCTCCTTCACTGTTGATCCAGACCCAACGGCGGAAAAAAGAATCTGAAGATGGTGACCAAAGGTGGGAGCTTCCGTAGGAAGCACGTCGACGTCACGAAGGACACCGAATGGTGGTATGTCGACACCCACCTGGGCCACAAAAAAAAAGAGAGAAGAAATACTACAATTCCGGACCCAACCACTGGATGGCGGAATAATGCACAGCATAGTGAATCCAGAAAGATTCATGCTGCAAAACTAGCTCTAGAGGGTAGGTTGTCCCCTGAGAGTGGTTTCAGGAGTCTGGATTCACCAGCGAGGGTGGGATCCAGTGGTGGCAGCAAGAGTACATCTAGTGCAGGAAGTCCCACTCCCAGAGCCCGGGAGACGGTGCCTGATTCCCAGGAAGAGGGGGACAGGTTGGAGTTCAGAGGCAGGGGAAAACTGTCCCATAAGTCCTGGGGGGAGTTTGCGGATGTGTGTTGGACTGCATTGGAGGATTGGGTGGTGAGTAGCGAAGTGAATGATTTGGGAAGGGCTGTTCCATGTAGTTATCAAGGAACACATGCTGAGGAATTGTTTCCCAAGGTTGCGCCACCACCTGTCGCAGTGTGGGTTCTCTGACCCAAGTGAGCTTGCACAGGAGGCAGACCTCTGGGTGAGTACCAGGGAGTCTGAGCGGGCATTTGGGAGTGATCCTGAAGAGTGTGGCTCAGGGGTCTTCCAACCCAGAGAGGTGCCGAATAGCCCAGCTAGGTCCCAGGTTAGTGGGAGGGTTGTAGGGCCTCATGTTCTATCGACAGGAAGGAGTGTGATGGGGAGGTGTCTCGAGGTGACCCAACAGCAGTCTCAGGGCCTGTAGAGTTCCATAAGGGAGCCCCAGATTCGGAGCCTAGGCTGTCCTGATGTGCCGTCCATGGAGGGGGATCCCCTAGTGTCAGGAGAACCCGGGGCGACTGTAATCAGAGCTCCAGAGGTTCTGGGGTCGGCTCAGTCACAAGGTTTAGATCCTGGGCTGGGATGCCAGGTTCAGGGACTGCCTGACTTGGAGGGTGGGACACCTGTAGTCAGTGCCCCCACCAAGTTGACTTCCAGGGGTACTCCTCCAGGTGGGAGGGTGCGGAACTGTGGGAGGGGGTGCAGAGGGAGGAAGGGCTCGCCTCTGGCACCGGCTCAGCCACAGGGCTCAGATCCTCGGTTGGGAGGCCAGGGACAGGTACTGCCTGACCTGGCGGGTGGGACATCTGTAAGCAGTGTCCCCCTAGAATTGTCTTCCAGGGGTACTTCTCCAGTTGGGAGGGTGCGGAACTCTGGGAGGGGGTGCAGGGGGAGGGAGGACTCACCCCTGGCACTGTTTCAACCTAAGGGTTTAGACCCTAAGGGGCCGTTTCCGATCCTGGAAAAATATTCCCCGTACGAATCGTATCTGGATTTTTTACCGTACGAATCGTACAAGTCCCGTACAAACTGACAAGTACGATTCGTATGTGAAAAAGTCCATACGAATCGCATTGGGTTAATTTCCCGACGCGTCCTCGGGTCGGAAAAGGTGTCCGACACGTCCCCGGACATTTTTACGTACGAATCTGAAAACTGAAGTCCGAGCGCGCAAGTACGATTCGTACCGTCCGTCCGATTGTACAACCGTATGGTAAAAAGACCGTCCGGAGCGAAATCCTATAGCAACCATGGCGATGTCCAAACAGGTGCCCGGTACGCGCCGAACACCCCCCCAGCCCCCGTATGTACGCGCCGTCCCCCCCAGCCCCCCGCGGATGTACGCGCCGTCCCCCCCCAGCCCCGCGGATGTACGCGCCGTACCCCCAGCCCCCTCGTGGATGGACGCGCCGTACCCCCACCCCGGTGTGTACGGTGCGGACCCCCACCCGTGTATGTATGGCGCGGACCCCCACCCGTGTATGTATGGCACGGACCCCCACCCGTGTATGTACGGTGCGGACCCCCACCCGTGTATGTATGGCGCGGACCCCCACCCCCGTAGGTACGGTGCGGACCCTCACCCGTCTATGTACGGCGCGGACCTCCACCCCCGTAGGTACGGTGCGGACCCCCACCCGTGTATGTACGGCGCGTGCCCCCACCCCCGTAGGTACGGTGCGGACCCCCAGCGTGTAGCCTGGTGCCTGCAGAACTGGGCTGTGAAGGTATCCCTGCATGGGGATTCCCCCGCGTTGCCTGCAAGCGAGAGCGCACCCCGCGTTTGTGCCGCATTTTCGCCACTCTCATGTTTATTTTTATCACAGGTGCCCACCCCGTGTTGTTGTGGCACTTTTCAGGCTGATTTCAAACCAGTGGTAGCCCATCCTGCATTCGCCTTTACTGTGGCGGGTGCCCACCCCGCCTTGAAGCTTTATCATCCCGCGGGAGCCTACTCCGCATCTGGGCACATTCTCAACTGAAGGCGGGAGCCCAACCCACACTTCTAAATTGCCCGAAATCACTACCGCGGCCGCGAGTCAGCGAGGAAGCCGTACGGAGGCCAGGCGTTGCCCAGAAACCGAGATTCCCTGAGCCGCGTCATCGCTGGGGGCGGGCCCAGGGTCCGACAGGCAGCCAGAGGCAGCAGAAGTGCTGCTGGTTGTCGGCTGGGCTCCCGTGGTGGAGGGAGAGCCCTGCGAGCCTTGCCTAGAAGTCCCGGGTCCCAGGAGGGGGCCCGGGTGAAGTCCGGCGAGGTGCTGATGTTGGCGGGACTCCCCTTGAGCAGAGGAGAGCCCCGCGTGAAGTCCGTGCCGCCCGGAGCCTCGCAGGCTCCAGGTCGAAGTCCCGGGCCCCAGGAGCGGGACCCGGGTGAAGAGAGGAGTTGCTGCCTGCAGCAGGAGAAGCGGACAGTGTCCAGGCCAAGAAGGGGGACTTAGGAGCAGATGCCCGGAGCCTGCCCCGAGAGCCTGGTGAGTGGGTCTGGCCGGGGAAGCAAGCGGGGACACCCTGCCGGTGCCTGTACGACCGAGCGGCCCCGCAGGACGGCAGGCCGCTCCGACATTGAAGTGGGAGTGTGGAGGGGGGCATCGGGGTACATTGCCGGTGCCTGCCTCCCCGGTTGGTTCCACTGAGGGGACCTCAGTGTTTGCACTGATCTGGGCGTCACAGCTGCACCCCGACGGAGGAGGCCCTTTGCACTTAGGAGTCCCGGAGTGGGGCTCCACCCCACAGAGTGCTGGTGCTACCGTTTTGGGGGCATTATTGATTCGGGAGTCCCAGAAGAGGGGCGCCCACGTCCCCGGTACTGTACTAACTGTGACTGCTAATGTGTTGGGGAGTGCCTTTATTTACATGAATGTGTTGCTCATGGTTCAGGCCTAATGCTTCCCCCCTAAGGCCTACATGGCTGGATTAGGTTTATGCCTCATACTAGAGTCATGCAATGAGGTGTTCCTCCTTAAGGCTAATGATAATGTGTTCCCTAAGGCAGTTACAGTGCTGATTTGATGCCGTGACGTTTTAGGGCTTTGCCATTGCTGATGAGGCTTATGCCTAATGCATGCGTTTATAACATGAATGGGTTCTTTTCCCCTAAGGCTACAGTGTTGGTGTTCTGCCAAATGATTTCTGCCGACTGATAATGTCTTTAGGCCCATAACGTTACCTGCAGTGGATACCGGCCTAGGAATTGTTGCCTGCCTAATGCCTGTTTGATCTAGGCCTAAAGTGATTCATGCAAATGTGTTTATGCCCAATGTGACGCATGCTGATACACTGCGTAAGGTGTTCCCAAGCCTGCTGTTATGCCTAGGGGTGGTGGAGCCCAGAAGATGCTAATATAGTTATGTATAATGTTCTCTTGTTACCCTAAGAATGTATCCATGCTACGGATGCCTACTGCATAAGATTATGCACACAGGTCAGGCCTACTTCTTTTATGCCTCTGATAATGCTGTGGTGCTAATGATGTTGCAGTTATGCTTATAATGTTTTCCCCTAAGGCTAAAGCGAATGGACTCTACAGTTATTTCTCGCACTTACCTTTATCCTAGTTCTACCGTGTGATGATTCTGGCAGCGGCCCGATTGGCCCTGCCTTGTAAATAGTCCCCTTGTTTATTGCTACCTGGTGCCAGTTGGCACAGTGTTACCACTGTGATTACCTCTTGCTGTGTTTTGCAAAACACATATGCTGTTTTTTTCACCTAAACTGGTGTGGTCTCTTTTTGTAGTGTGCCTTGTGTGTCGCCTGTGTATGCTGCGCGGATGCTTTACACATTTCCTCCGGAGTTTGGCCCACCCGCTCTGCACCACGCTACCCCGTGTCTAACAGTGTCACTCTCATTTCCTACTTCCCTGCAATGTCTTCTCCTTTATTACTGTAAGGTTTGTGTCACTTTCATTTACTATTCTCCTTTATCACTGTAGGGTTCATTAGTATTTCATCCATATGGTTTATTGCATATCTTCATTTAATGTTTTGTGTTTGCCTTGCTAGCTTCTTCATGTAATTGTTACCGATATGATTGATATGCATATTTATTGATTTACCATTCACGTAATTGTTATTGGTATGATTCTAGTACTTATTTATTGATGTTTCATTCAGTTGTTATTTATAAGGGGTGTTAGAATCCGGGGTCTCTGGTTGGCGCAGGTATGCACTTGCGACAAGCAGAGACCCTTTCCTCTAAGTCAGGGCAAAGGATCACCTCTTTAAAAATAACCCCTGCTCTCCCTCTAGGTAACGTGGCGCGAGCAGTCAGGCTAAATTTCCAGAGGGCATAAGGTTAAGCGTTCAAGTTGTCCCACACAATAATCACCTCCCCACCACACAAAGACACAAGGCTGTATTTATATCCAAAATATAATTCTTTATATAAAAGGCTTTCTTTCAGGCAGGTTGCAAAAATACAGTTCTCTTGATAAAGATCAATCCAGTTACTCTTTAAATGCTTAAGGGCAGTCCACAGATAATAAAAAGGGCACAGTTCTGTTTAAAATAAGCTTCTTGGGTGTTCTGCGCACTTCGTAGCGCCTTTGTTATGCTTTGGGCAAGGTTTTTAAAGGGCCTTGCCGTTTCTCACGCTTCTCGCGTGAGCACGAGTACGCTTGCCGAGTCTCACGCTTCCCGCGTGAACACTGGCAATGCTTTTCAATGCGGTACGGTTCAGACCTGAATCAGTACGGTTCGAACTACGGCCCCGGGCACAGTGATTTCTAAAGGCAGTACGACTCGAACAGAGTACGTATCAATGCCAGTACGACTCGAACAAAGTACTATCAATGCCAGTACGACTCGAACAAAGTACTATCAATGCTCAATGCCAGTACGACTCGAACAAAGTACTATCAATGCCAGTACGACTCGAACAAAGTACTATCAATGCTCAATGCCAGTACGACTCGAACAAAGTACTATCAATGCCAGTACGACTCGAACAAAGTACGTATCAGTCAAAATATTACAAAGGCAGGTACGGTTCGTACAAGGCAGGTACGGGCCGTACAAACAGGCACAACAATCCCAATTATTTCCAATGTTGGTACGGCTCGTACGAAGGTCAGTACGGGCCGTACTTTAGCGCGCGGAGCCACCAATACCTTTTGTTCCGCACGGGGATGGTCACGGCGGCCTCGGGTTTCGACGGAGCGGTGTCCCACGTCGCGGTGTCGTCCCTCGCAGTCAGAGGGCGGCGGTGCTTCGTGGGGCACCCGAAGAAGGTCTCAACCACACGACCAGGGCAGAGGAGGGGGAAGCAGCTCCGGGGCAATTCACAGCGCGTTGCAGCGCGATCGGCTTTTCAGTGGATCACAAGTGTGCACAGGGCCTCGCGGTGATCTTGACGGCACAGGGTCGCCAGGGCTCGGTGCGCAGGCCTTCAGGTGCTTTTCTCCGCGTTGCGAGCTACGGCTCGGAGGGGCTGGTACTTGCGGTGCTTGGACCCGGTAGGCAGGTCCTGGCGGTGCTCGTGGTAGTCCCAGGTGGCAGATGTCGCGGTGTAGAGAAAGGGGGAGAGGCACACAGGTTCTCTGGGGATCAGCGTCACGGAATTACGTCCAGCTACTTCTCCTCTTCTGGGGGATAGGTTGCGCCCACTGTTCCTGGGGCGCAGATCAGGGGGCAAGTTCACAAGCAAGCCCTTGGAGATTGTTTAAAAGCGCAAGTTGAATCAAAGTCTTTTTCTGTAGTCTTTTCCTCTCCTTCCAGCAGACAGGCACCCACTGCAGGCCAGTCTCTCGGGCAGAGAGACAGTACTCCTCCTTCAGCTTCTCCAGGTCCTTCTCCTTCAGGCAGAGGTTCGTCGTTGCGTAAACAGGATCTGATTTCTTAGGAGCAGGGCTCCCTCTTTTAAAGCACAAATCCTTTGTTCTTTGTCGCCAGGGGGCCTGGGCCTGGCTCAGTCCAGTTCTGGAGCACTTTGTTGTGGTGACTCTGCTCTTTCCTTTCAGCAGCAGGGCAGAGACATCAGCCGCTCCACAGGGGGCGGAGCCGGCTTTGTGCTGGCAGGGCACAGGTCTATTCAGAGTCAAGGGTGGACTCCTCCCACCCATCCTGGTGTAATCTCTCTACCCACCACCTGACAGCCAGCCTGTCTCTTGGAATTCCCCAGCCCTGCTCCTTACTGTTGCTAGGCAGAACACACACACACAGCAGAGGCGGACTGAAATGGCCAGGTCAGTAAATACTAACTTTCTAAAAGTAGTAGTTACAAACGCAGGATATTAAAATAAACTTTACTAAAAGAAGTATTTTATTATTCTGAGTTCAGGCATACTAAACATAACTTTCTACCATGCTCTATGAGTCCACTGGGATTACAGGGTGTAGTAATTCCAGTAGTACATTCTGGCCTATGGAGAGCAGGTAGCCTTCAATAGTGAAAAACGAAAATGGCGTAATTCACTATTAAGACATGCCACACACATCAGGGCATGTCCTACCTTATGCCTACAATGCACCCTGCCCTTGGGCCTACCAGAGGGGTGACTAATATGTAGTTAAGGGAAGGTTTAGGGACTGGCAAGTGGGTGCACTTGCGCAGTCAGCGCGACAGTATCAGACTGCGCGCAGGTTCTGCAGTGGCAGATCCTAGACACATTTTACTAGGCCGCTTCTGTGGGTGGCACAACCAGTGCTGCAAGCCCACCAGCAGCATTTGTATTTACAAGCCCTGGCACTCCTGGTGCACTTTACTAGGGGCTGACAGTAAACCAAATAAACCAATCATGGACACCAATCAATGTATACATTTTACCATAGGGAGAGCATATGCACCTTAGCACTGGTCAGCAGTGGTAAGGTGCCCAGAGTCATAAATCAGCCAACACCAGGTCAGAAAAAATACAGGAGGAAGGCAAAAAGTTTAGGGATGACCCTTCAAAAAGGGCCAGGTCCAACACAACCCCCTTCCAGCCAAAACACAGGGTAGACCAATCACCACCGTGATGGTCTTCCCTGCTTGGGGCGATAGAACAAGGACCTGGCCCGCAACTGCAGGGGCAGACTCCCTTTCTACGCCAATCTGAACCTATCGGACTCCCTCTGTCCATACTCTCAGGGCCCACCAAGCCAATCCATGGGGAACCCTTCTCCTCGCCTGTGGACACCACCTGTGCAGCACCTAACCTTAACTGGCCCACAGGTGTGTCCCACCAGAGAGACAGCAAAATGCTACAGTGGCCACTGACAGTAGTCAGGGATGAGACCCAGGCCGTATGCCTCTCAGGGCTCTCAATCCTCTGTGGCGCCAGGGAGCGGGGGGCAGTAGCCCCAGGTGCTTGGCACCCTTTGTCCATTCTCCCCCTTGTCAGGTCAGGTATGACATCCTGGCACTGACCCACCAGCCCCGGGACTGTACCCAGCGGCTGGACCGACCAAAGACTGGGGTGGCCTCTCCCACACCCGGTCCTCCTCCTTGGGGCTCTGTACCCTCCCACCTGGAGTGGCACCCCCTTCCAGAATTGCCACGGCACCTGTGGCAGGTGTCCTGCGCAATTCGCCCACCAGTTCAGGGGTTCTATCCTGCAACTGGGTGCCCAGGTCAGGGGGGACACCCTGAACCTGGCCCTTCAACCTAGGGTCTAAACCCTTCAGTTGAGCCGGGGTCAGAGGCGAGGACTCCCTCCCTCTGCACACCCTTCCAGAGTACTGCCCACTCCCAACTGGCGTGGTACCCCTAGAAGCAACATGGGTCAGGACACTGATTACAGTGGTCCCACCCTCCAGGTCAGACAACACCTGAACCTGGCTCCCAACCCTGGGTCCAACCCATGCGGTTGAACGCTCTCCTGGCGCACCAGGACTTCCCGGGGAGCACGCATGCCCCCCCTGAGGGTGACACATAACTCATGTGTCGTGTGACAGTCTGCCTGGCGCTGATCTCCCGACCCCTGTCCATCTGACAGTGCCTGAAGATCCCCCAGGACAGAAGTGGTGTCGCCATGGTCACTCACGGGGGACGCAGCCCTTCTGGCTGGCCCCTGACCCACTGGTTCTTCCACTGGGGACTCTTTCCCCCTCTCACCCCTCAATCTGGACCTCTGCACCCTCCCAACTGGAGCGGTACTGCCAGACACCAGAACTGATGGAGGCCTGCTTACAGACACTCCCAGCTCACCAGACACTAGGGGATCCCCCTCAACGGGCGGCCCATCAGGACAGCCTAGGCTCCCCGCCTGGTGTTCCCTTAAAGAACCATCCAGGCTCTGAGACTGGGTTTCGGGCACCTGGGGGCACGCAGCCCCACACTCACTCCTTCTCCACTGAGACAGGACGTGAGCCCCTACACCCCTCCCACTACCATGGGACCTAGCTGGGCTACTCTGCACCACTTCCACCACTCTGGGTTGGAAGATACCTGAGCCACTCCCCACAGGGTCACTCCCCAATGCCTCTCCAGACCCTCTGGAATCCACCAAAAGGTCTGCCTCCAATGTGAGTTCTCTGCGGTCAGAGAACTCACTCTCCAACAGGTGTTGACGTAGCTCTGGAAAACAGGGACTTAAAATATGCTCTCCCACAATTGGATCACACAGCCCCCTAGCAGTTTTAACCAAACTAGCCTTCACCTTACCATCCAGTGCCTCACACACGTACTCCACACCACTCTCCTGAGACTGGCAAGACAGTATCTGACTGTCTCTGTCACACAACCCACACTCTTCTTGGCGGTCTTCACACTCACCTACCAGGACTTCAATGTTGGGGGAACCCCTCTCCCTGCGCCTCTCATCTAGAGCCAGTAGAGTGTCCCTCCCGCCACTAGGACTATGAACCCCTGTGCCAGTTACCCTATTACCTTCAGGGATACTGCGCACTACTGGAGCTACCTCATGCCCTTGAACCTCCTGGTGTGTGTTAACCTCCTCCTTCAAGTCAGGCGCCACATCTCTGGGTGTGCGTACTACTCTTTCAGCACTAGAGAATTCAATACTGCTGCCACCATCTGAGCTGGATTCCTCCTCCCACTCAGAAAAGCTCAATCTCTGAGCTACGCACCTTTCTTGTTGCTGGGCTGAGACACTCATGGCCTCAAGCCTCTCGAGCTCCATATCATATTTCTTCATTAGGAAGTCATGCTCCATTTGCATTTTCTTTTCTTCCAGAGCCAGCTTCTTGCTCTCTAGCTCCAATTGGGCATTTACTTCCAGCTTTGCCAACAATACTTCGTGATCCCTGGTGGCCTGTCTGTCTGCCAGCTCCTCTGGCGACAGGCCTCTGCCAAAACTGCGAACGCTTCCCGCTGGTTTCAATGGTGTAACTTCCTTGGTTGCACCCCTTGATTCAATCCAGGCTTTCAGCGCAGTTTTCTCTATGCTGTTTGGGCCCGGCATGACTCCAAACACAAGGGATCGTCTTCTCTTGGCAAGCAAAAATAAAAAGTTCTGTGGCTCAAGCTACTGGACTGTCTACTGTGCAATGGTTGGTAATCACTGTGCAGACACCAAGAACGCAAATCCGTAAATCCTCACCGCTGCCACCAATGTTAGAATCCGGGGTCTCTGGTTGGCGCAGGTATGCACTTGCGACAAGCAGGGACCCTTTCCTCTAAGTCAGGGCAAAGGATCACCTCTTTAAAAATAACCCTTGCTCACCCTCTAGGTAACGTGGCGCGAGCAGTCAGGCTAAATTTCCAGAGGGCATAAGGTTAAGCGTTCAAGTTGTCCCACACAATAATCACCTCCCCACCACACAAAGACACAAGGCTGTATTTATATCCAAAATATAATTCTTTATATAAAAGGCTTTCTTTCAGGCAGGTTGCAAAAATACAGTTCTCTTGATAAAGATCAATCCAGTTACTCTTTAAATGCTTAAGGGCAGTCCACAGATAATAAAAAGGGCACAGTTCTGTTTAAAATAAGCTTCTTGGGTGTTCTGCGCACTTCGTAGCGCCTTTGTTATGTTTTGGGCAAGGTTTTTAAAGGGCCTTGCCGTTTCTCACGCTTCTCGCGTGAGCACGAGTACGCTTGCCGAGTCTCACGCTTCCGCGTGAGCACTGGCAATGCTTTTCAATGCGGTACGGTTCAGACCTGAATCAGTACGGTTTGAACTACGGCCCCGGGCACAGTGATTTCTAAAGGCAGTACGACTCGAACAGAGTACGTATCAATGCCAGTACGACTCGAACAAAGTACTATCAATGCCAGTACGACTCGAACAAAGTACTATCAATGCTCAATGCCAGTATGACTCGAACAAAGTACTATCAATGCCAGTACGACTCGAACAAAGTACTATCAATGCTCAATGCCAGTACGACTCGAACAAAGTACTATCAATGCCAGTACGACTCGAACAAAGTACGTATCAGTCAAAATATTACAAAGGCAGGTACGGTTCGTACAACGCAGGTACGGGCCGTACAAACAGCGCACAACAATCCCAATTATTTCCAATGTCGGTACGGCTCGTATGAAGGTCAGTACGGGCCGTACTTTAGCGCGTGCAGCCACCAATACCTTTTGTTCCGCACGGGGATGGTCACGGCGGCCTCGGGTTTCGACAGAGCGGTGTCCCACGTCGCGGTGTCGTCCCTCGCATTCAGAGGGCGGCGGTGCTTCGTGGGGCACCCGAAGAAGGTCTCAACCACACGACCAGGGCAGAGGAGGGGGAAGCAGCTCCGGGGCAATTCACAGCGCGTTGCAGCGCGATCGGCTTTTCAGTGGATCACAAGTGTGCACAGGGCCTCGCGGTGATCTTGACGGCACAGGGTCGCCAGGGCTCGGTGCGCAGGCCTTCAGGTGCCTTTCTCCGCGTTGCGAGCTACGGCTCGGAGGGGCTGGTACTTGCGGTGCTTGGACCCGGTAGGCAGGTCCTGGCGGTGCTCGTGGCAGTCCCAGGTGGCAGATGTCACGGTGTAGAGAAAGGGGGAGAGGCACACAGGTTCTCTGGGGATCAGCGTCACGGAATTACGTCCAGCTACTTCTCTTCTGGGGGATAGGTTGCGCCCACTGTTCCTGGGGCGCAGATCAGGGGGCAAGTTCACAAGCAAGCCCTTGGAGATTGTTTAAAAGCGCAAGTTGAATCAAAGTCTTTTTCTGTAGTCTTTTCCTCTCCTTCCAGCAGACAGGCACCCACTGCAGGCCAGTCTCTCGGGCAGAGAGACAGTACTCCTCCTTCAGCTTCTCCAGGTCCTTCTCCTTCAGGCAGAGGTTCGTCGTTGCGTAAACAGGATCTGATTTCTTAGGAGCAGGGCTCCCTCTTTTAAAGCACAAATCCTTTGTTCTTTGTCACCAGGGGGCCTGGGCCTGGCTCAGTCCAGTTCTGGAGCACTTTGTTATGGTGACTCTGCTCTTTCCTTTCAGCAGCAGGGCAGAGACATCAGCCGCTCCACAGGGGGCGGAGCCGGCTTTGTGCTGGCAGGGCACATGTCTATTCAGAGTCAAGGGTGGACTCCTCCCACCCATCCTGGTGTAATCTCTCTACCCACCACCTGGCAGCCAGCCTGTCTCTTGGAATTCCCCAGCCCTGCTCATTACTGTTGCTAGGCAGAACACACACACACAGCAGAGGCGGACTGAAATGGCCAGGTCAGTAAATACTAACTTTCTAAAAGTAGTAGTTACAAACGCAGGATATTAAAATAAACTTTACTAAAAGAAGTATTTTATTATTCTGAGTTCAGGCATACTAAACATAACTTTCTACCATGCTCTATGAGTCCACTGGGATTACAGGGTGTGGTAATTCCAGTAGCCCATTCTGGCCTATGGAGAGCAGGTAGCCTTCAATAGTGAAAAACGAAAATGGCTGTAATTCACTATTAAGACATGCCACACACATCAGGGCATGTCCTACCTTATGCCTACATTGCACCCTGCCCTTGGGCCTACAAGAGGGGTGACCAATATGTAGTTAAGGGAAGGTTTAGGGACTGGCAAGTGGGTGCACTTGCGCAGTCAGCGCGACAGTATCAGACTGCGCGCAGGTCCTGCAGTGGCAGATCCTAGACACATTTTACTAGGCCGCTTCTGTGGGTGGCACAACCAGTGCTGCAAGCCCACCAGCAGCATTTGTATTTACAAGCCCTGGCACTCCTGGTGCACTTTACTAGGGGCTGACAGTAAACCAAATAAACCAATCATGGACACCAATCAATGTATACATTTTACCATAGGGAGAGCATATGCACCTTAGCAGTGGTCAGCAGTGGTAAGGTGCCCAGAGTCATAAATCAGCCAACACCAGGTCAGAAAAAATACAGGAGGAAGGCAAAAAGTTTAGGGATGACCCTTCAAAAGGGCCAGGTCCAACAAGGGGGAAGATGTGTTGTATCTTATCTTCAATGCAATGCATCTTTCCTGGTTCATGGTCCTTGCTGCTCAGCCAGTGTGGATGTTATAGAATGTTGGTATGAATGGTGAGGTCATAGAGTGCTGGGATGCCTGGGGAGTGTCAGTTGAGAGTATGGGCTGAGCAGCAAGGGAGCTGCTCCTGGTGGGACTCGGATTGTGATCCAAGGACTATATCATTAAAGTACCATCCTCTTCATTTACACCTCGGCTTCAATGGACTTATTTATATTACCACACATACCTATCCCATTCTCTATTCCAGAAGCTATCATATGATGAAAGAAGCTGTCAATCTCACGAGATCTTGAGTGAGCAGCGAACATTTAGATAAAAAATGTTATAAGTCAAGTTCTATGTGTAAAGATAGCCAGCATCTATGAGAAAATTATTTGTTGCTATCCACGTGGATAATGCTGAGGGTCTGAGAGCAAGAGGCCCCCATAGAGGATGGAAAGACAGAACCATGTTAGGTGTGCGCCCATGCACCGTGCCAGCTGTGTCTGAAACCCAGATTTACATTTGGTGACTGGGAGGCTGCGCTCCCGGACTGCGGAACAAAGAGGGTGGACAACCTACATTGAGCCCCGAGGTGGGCAGAGGTCCGTACTCACAGACCCTGGAGTAGAGAGACGGAAAAGTCAGGAGGCCACAGGAGGGGGAGCCGCCGTACACAGAGAGCGGGACCGTGAGGAGAGAGAGATGAACGGGTCACTAAGAGCAGGTTTAAGGTGAGTGCGGGGACTAGAAGAGGGGGTGTATCGGGTACACAAACTCTTGTACACAAGAACAGAGTGGCAGGCAGTTTACGAAGTTATTATTTTGTGCAGCAGGCATCTCTTGGTGGGAGGCACAAAGAGGTGTGAGGGCTCTGTGCTGAAGTGTGATTGAAGTAGACAAAAGGCTTGGCCTCACCTAAATGGCCCCTTTCAACCTGCAGCTCCACCCCTACTCACCCATAGCATCTACAAAAGGACATTGGTTCATGAAGTCTAATCGGCAGCCATTTGCTAACAAAAGTGTTCACTGAATTTGTAAAGGGAGCCTTTTCACCATCCCAGTGTTTGCATCTCCTGCTCTCCATCTCCTAGAGTGTGGGTAGGACACTTCCACTGTCTAGGAAGCTGCCCTCACCTTCCATCTGGTGCTAATGCGAATCAGAGGCAGTGAAATGTAGCCCGCTCTGCAGTATAATTAATGCTCTGAGTCACATCTGTGGGATGAACACCAGTATCTCTTTTTCATTGTGCACATTATTTCCCATGTATTTTCTTGACATATGAGTCTAGCCATTATTTTTCACTTTCAACCCTTGAACTGATCAACTGAGTTGGCTGGATTGGTGGTCTAGCAGTAGCCTAGCAGCGAAGAGGTGGTTTACCTGACTCTAGTACCAAGTATAGCACAATCGTCACAAGGAATAATGTTTCTTTCTACATTCTTGCATCCTCAAACTGCATACCGTCTCAAAAATATTCACTAAAGTACAGTTTGTCGCCTCTCCTTTTTCTATTCTCCCTTTCAAATGTCCCTTTCCTTCTCTCCTCTGCATGCCTCCACTCTCTGAGCATAACCTACTCTGACACATGCACGTTTGACTATTCTCTATTTCAGCGAATTTCGCATAACTAATTTTCGAAACCACAATCTCTCCTTTTTCGCTGAAAGTCATACCTATGCAACCTAACAATACCTAATCACCTCTAACTCCTGTATTAATTCCACCAACCATGGGCTTGATCTCACCCCCCTCATCACCAAATGATCCCAACCTAGCACTATTACTTTAGTCCACCATAAAAAACTGAAATGACTGCATGGAATGGCTTTGAGCACATAAGACAAATCCCAATAACTAACAGTAACCAATAACACTGAACTAACCATTAACCTTGGGTTTCGGAGCAGCGGACTGCCCGGCATAAAGTGCTTCGACACCTTGTCTCGGGTAGTAAGCACTATATAAATGCAATTAAATTAATTATACTGGCATAGACATGTAATCTCAGAAGCCTGAAGGATAATTGTCAGAAAGAGTTTCTCCTGTCAATACCTCACCTGAAATACTGCTTTCTACCACAGTAATGAAGATATCAGGGCTAGAACGTGAAGATAATATATTCAACAAGAATCTTTTAGTCTTCTAGAAATAAGGAGGAGACACAGGGAGAGGAAAAAAAGGATCTAAAATCTTTAGAGTGCACTTGTTGGAAGACACAAAACTTAGACCTAGAGTCAGACTCAACTTCAACACCAGTTGCATAACATACAATGCAGTATATCCTTTACCCTTCATACATGGTGTTAGAAATGGGATTTCTGGTTGGCTAAGGCTTGCGCCAAAGCCAAGCAGAAACCACCACTCTAGTCAGGGCAAGAAAGTTACACGCCAAAGATAACCCCTGCTCACCCCCTTGGTAGCTTGGCACGAGCAGTCAGGCTTATCCCGGAGGCAATGTGTAAAGCGTTTGCGTACGCACACAGCAACACCACCCCAGGCACACCACAAAAGGAACTCCACACAAGGTTATATATAAAAATAGCCTTTGTATTATAATAAACACATTAGATCATAATCACACAATGTACACTGTGCCAACTGGCACTGGGCAGTATCTACAGGGAATTATATACACCTGACAGGGCCAATTGGGCCACTGCCAGAACAATCACAAATCACCAAATGGAACTGTAGCACAAATAATAAGTGTAGAGCACAACCAATAACTACTGGTGAAATACTGAACTACGGCCTAGATCCTGCCACGTAAATCACACTGTGCAATAATACTCACATTAGGCCTAAAACATATTCTGCATAAACCTCAGGGGCATAAATACATTATGCAAAAACACCATAGCATCACATTAGGCATCACAAGCGTAAACACCCTACGCAACAGATTAGCCTAAAAACACACTGAACCGGGCCCCAGGCCAACTGGCCTCTCACCGGGGCTCACAATGCCCCTTGTCCAGAATGTCAGGGCGGGTTGGAAAAGCAACCAAGCAAAAGTGCGCAAAAGCACAGCCTAAACGTGGCAGCTGCCCACTACTTGCTGGGCAGCTGTGGATAAAAATAAAGGCTGGACACTCAGTGGCCCGTTAAACAAATGTGCCCCCTTCGTGGGAGCCACGGGGCTCTGAAAAACAATCAGCAACACGTTGGAGCCATCTGGCTCTGGAAATAAACATGCCGTAGGGAGCACACTGGCTCCTGAAATAATTATGCGCCAAACTGAGGTAGCACGGACCCTCGAGGACCCCACTGGGACCCTTCCAGATGACTTCCCCCAGGTTGGAGAGCACTAGCTACTTAAATAGCACTGACCCCGATAGAGCCACGGACAGGCTCTAAAAATAAACAATTGGGCCTTGTGTTGGAGCGGCCCGCAACAGCGGGGTCGCTCAGGCACATCTCGCTCTCTGTCAAGCGGGGCTGCTCTGGAGAGAGGCACCGGCGAGGTGCCTCGATTTTGCTTCCCCCCAGCCGGCTTCACTTACCGGCTCTTCCTGGCGGGGACTCCTCTTCGCCCGGTCCCTCTTCTGGGACTGGGACTTCAATGGGGAGCCGGTGAGGCTCCTGTTAGTTTCTTGTGGAGGTGGGCACCGGTCCTCCTCTGCACCCACAGCCACGCTTCCCGGCGTCTTCACTGCACCGGAGCGCTGGGTGGGCTTCTGGCTTTACCTCAATGCACCGGAGCGCGGGGTGGGCTCCCATCGGCTTCCGGCTTTACCTCAATGCACCGAAGCGTGGGGTGGGCTCCCGTTGGCTTCCGGCTTTTCCTTTTACCGGCCGGAACTTCCTGGGGATTCCGTGGGCGCGGGGCTTCCCTCGAAAAAGTGGAAGTCCCGCCCCACGTCAGGCAACACACGGCCTGACTTCTGGTCGTTGTACCACTGCGGCGCACCGTCTTCCCGGGCTGCGGCGGTGATTCTGGGGGCTTTAAAAAGGCAGAGTGGGCTCCCGCTTAGTTTTAGAAAGTGTCCATATGCGGGGTGGGCACCCGCGGGAGAATATAGAAACAGCAGAAATGTGGGGTAGGCTCCCACAAATAGACACACCAGCGGGGTGGGCACCCGCTCGGTTTTGGGAAGAATGCGGGGGAATCCCTACGTCGGGATTCCCTCAAAATGGGCTGCAGCTTCGTGCTGCGAGGTCCCCACGCTCCTCTCGCCTCTGGAGAAATTCACATAACAGCTTCCCAGGTGCTAGAAGCCACAAGGTCCTTGCAAATGCCAAGAGGAGAAGTCCTTGGTGCTGGGGGGGGAAACCAGCGAAGCGCATCCAGGCAGGCCAGCACACAGGGACCCCCAGGAAACAGTAGCTGGGTCCTGTGGCAGTTCCTCCTGCAGTGTGCCCCCTAAAGTCAGCACAAGCACAACAGAGCACCACATACATGGGGTCACAGCCCCTTCTTATACACACATTTCCTTTGTCACAAACTGTAGGGCAAGGGGAGAACCAGTTACAACTGGTTCTGTAGCACTTTGTTTTGCTCAGCCCCTCTCCTTACTCACAGAACAGGCTAGGGACATCAGACGCACCACAGGAGGTGGAGCCAGCATTGTGTAGGGAGGGCACAGCCCTATTCAGGTCCCAGGTGCAACTCCTCCCTCCCATCTACATGCAGATCTCTCCATTCACCACCGGGCAGACCCATCCTGGCTCCTGGAATTCCCCACACCATCCAGCCCCTGTCACTCACAAGCCAGACAGGCAATTCACATCACACTGTACACAGAAATGCCAACTTCTAAAAGTGGCACTTATCCACCAGTCACAATAAATCTGCGCATACCATTGCGCAGCATTTACTCATACGAGTCCGCACATACTAAACTTGACCCTGCACTCCTCTCACACTAGTAATTACCAGGGACACACATATCCCCCATGCATTCCTATGGGAGGGCAGGCCAGCCTCACTAAATGTAACACAGAGCGCACGCACTTTACACTGGGACACAGTGCTAAAGTGCCTAGAGGCCTAAAACCACTAACACTACATAGGGAAAAAGGCTAGGCTAAATGCAAAAAGTTTAGGGGTGAACCTGCCAAAAGGGTCAAGTCCAACACATAGGGGCCGATTCCGATCCTGGAAAAATCGGGTACGAACCGTCGGTCGGAGCGTTTTCTCCGTCCGACTCGTACCCTGTAAAAACACCATACAAACTGGCAAGTACGATTCGTACGGAAACACCATTTCTGTACGAGTCAGAAAAAACACCGACCGACAGCAAAATACATACGAATGTGATCCGGGACACCGCGGACGTGACGTCCGGATGGAGTTAGGCATGTTTTTACGTCCCAGCAAGTACGATTCGTACCGACAGCAGTCCGGACGGCAATATTTTTACGGCACCCAAAAAGTGCCGTAAAAGCGAAGTACGCCGCGATGCGAGCGGAATAGGGGGCCCGGTACGTGCCGTTCCCCCCCCCAGCCCCCCGTATGTTTGCGCCGTCCCCCCCCAGCCCCGCGGACGTACGCGCTGCCCCCCCCCCAGCCCCCCGTATGTACGTGCTGCCCCCCCCAGCCCCGCAGATGTACGCGCCGTCCCCCCCAGCCCCGTGGATGTACGTGCCGTACCCCCAGCCCCCCAGCGGATGGACGCGCCGTACCCCCAGCCCCCCCGCGGATGGACGTGCCATACCCCCAGCCCCCCCGCGGATGGACGTGCCGTACCCCCACCCGTGTATGTACGGCGCGGACCCCCACTCGTGTATATACGGCGCGGACCCCCACCCGTGTATCTACAGCGCGGACCCCTACCCGTGTATGTACAGCGCCGACCCCCACCCGTGTATGTACGGCACGGACCCCCACCCGTGTATGTACGGCGCGGACCCCCACCCCCGTAGGTACGGTGCGGACCTCCAGCATTGTACACACCGGGGTGGGGGTACGGCGTGACCATCCGCGGGGGGGCTGGGGGTACAGCGCATACATCTGCGGGGGGCTGGGGGTACAGCGCGTACATCCGCGGGGGGCTGGGGGAGACGGCGCGTACATCCGCGGGGCTGGGGGGTGACGGCGCATACATACAGGGGGCTGGGGGCGGTGTTCAGCGCATACTGGGCACCTGTTTGGACGTCGCCATGGTTGCTATAGGAGTTCGCTCCGGACGGTCTTTTTACCATACAGTTGTACAATCGGACGGACGGTACGAATCGTACTTGCGCGCTCGGACTTCAGTTTTCAGATTCGTACGTAAAAATGTCCGGGGACGTGTCGGACACCTTTTCCGACCCGAGGACGTGTCGGGGAATTTACCCAATGCGATTCGTATGGACTTTTTCACATACGAATCGTACTTGCCAGTTTGTACGGGACTTGTACGATTCGTACGGTAAAAAATCCAGATACGATTCGTACGGGGAATATTTTTCCAGGATCGGAATCGGCCCCATGGTGTCAACAAAACACCATCTCTGCTAAAATTCTAAATAAACCTCATGGGTCACCTCTTCAAACAGCACTCACGTAGCCACCCAGATACCTGATGTCACTGAAGACCACCACCATACTCCTCGGTAACGCTACACTCAACCACCTTAGACAGCTCTCTTCCTCCTACCCATGCTTATCTGAGAGAGAGAGAGAGAGACAGAGAGAGAGAGAGAGAGAGAGAGAGAGAGAGAGAGAGAGAGAGAGAGAGAGAGAGAGAGAGAAACAAATATTGGCATGGCCCACTGAGGTCTGGCCAAAAGCTGGAGTAACATGGGAGGAGAAGTCAAGAAAGAAAAGGTGTAGCGAAACTGAATAACCTGAAGGACCCACTGCTTCAATGTAATCTCACATGAGCCAGACAGAAGAGAAAAGATTCTGCCATACTAGCAGTCCTAGATGGCCATTGTAGGAGAATGCTCTTATAGAGGCGATGTATAGTTGGTGGAGTCCGCACGTAGGATCGCACATGCAACATACTAGCCCAATCTGAGGCATATAGGTGCTGGTTCCCAACCACAAAGTCCGTATATCTCCTTGCATCGCTTCTAGTGCCCCTAACACTGCGTCTTACTCCAGTCCACTGTCCCAGAATTCACCTGGCCGATCTGCAGGAAGAGAGCACCCACTCACCGTTTGCTCGCTTTAGGGCATTCTTGGGTCGCTAGAAGTGCACAGGCATGGGGACTGTGGATATGAAGGGCTCCCAAGGTCAGGCAGAAATCAGAGGGCACAAGTGTGCAATGTGTAAGGTGACCCCGGATAGGAGCATTGCAGTTAACTCAGCCAGTCATAGAGTGATGAAAAGAACTTTGAAATGCTTACTGGTTGTGGATCTGCACATTCCTCTGCTATGCATAAACAGTTTCTCAGTAGTTAAATGCGGTGAATGGACATAATATCGAGATGACATAATATCGAGTTTGTAATATCGAATGTACCAAAATATCGTTTGTCAGTATATCGAATGCCAAAATATTATTATTATTTTTTATTTTTAAATATCGGATGTTAAAATATCGAGTCTAAAATATCGAAAGGACAAAATATAGTTATTTTGTTAAGGTAAGTAATATTGAAAATGATAATGTCGAATTATAACAAAAATCTAATTTTTAAAATATTAACATTTTATGAATGTTATAATAATAAATTAAAAATAGTATATATAATAATATATTAAAATTATGTAAAAAAGTATTGGTATTATAAATTTTAGGAGTGGGATGTTGGGTTATTAGGGGAAAAGGGTGGGGAGTGTTTTAAAAATATATCTATAAATAATATGTAAATAATAATTTGTAATTGTTGAGAGTAAATATATTTTTAGGAGATAATAATAATGTATTAATTTTTTAGAAAGGGTATTTCTAATATAAATAATAGGAGTGGGATGTTGGGGTATTAGGGGATAAGGGTGTGGATTTTTTAAAAATAAAAATGTAATAATATGTTAATTTTAAAATAATTTATGAGAGTACATTTTTTATGAGATATTACTAATTAGTCAAATTTAAATATAAAATAATAGTATTATAAATTTTAGGAGCGGGATGGTGGGTTATTAGGGGATAAGGGTGGGGAGTGTTTTAAAAATATATATAAATAATATGTAAATAATATTTGGTAATTGTTGAGAGTAAATATATTTTTAGGAGCTAATACTAATGTATTATTTTTTTAGAAAGGTTATTTCTAATATAAATTATATGAGTGGGATGTTGGGTTATTAGGGGATAAGGGTGGGGAGTTTTTTAAAAATTAAAATTTAATAATATATTAATTATAAAGTAATTTATGAGAGTACATTTTGTATGAGATATTAATAATTAGTCAAATTTATATATAAATTAATAGTTTTATAAATTTTAGGAGCGGGATGTTCGGTAAATATATATTTATCAGATAATTTTATTTTTAATATATAAATATATTATGAGTTATGGAAATTTTAGGAGTGGGATGTTGTGTTATTAGTGGGTAAGGGTGTGGAGTGTTTTCTAAATTTAGAAATGTCTCATATGTTAGTAATAAGTAATATTACTTGAGAGTTTATAAAAGATACATAAATGTTTATAAATATTTTAACTATATTTATATTTTGGAATATTAAAAATTTTCACCATTGATATAAAAATTGTTAATTTGGAATTTTATTTTTAAATGTATTGTTTGTTTGTGTTGTGGTGTTTTACATAAATGTTCAATTATTAATATTGTTATATCTAAGTTTGTAGTGGTTTGTTGTTTTGTAAAGGTATAAAGGTGGGCATGGTTAAATTATAGAAACATTTGTTCATTATTTAATACAAAATATTAATTTTGAGATTAAAATATACATTTACAAAATAAATAACTTACTGGTGAAATTTTAAAACTTTTTTTAAATATAATAAATGTCTATTTAGATAAAATAACTATTAATGGACATTTATTACTTTGTAGTTTCTATATGTAACTTATTTTAATAAAAGCTTTTGATTTTTGATATGTTTGAATAATTGATAGTAAATTGTTATATTAGAATGTAGTGGGAATTGATATATTAAATATTTACTCATATTTTAAATCAAAATAATATAGACATATGTTTTTTAAATATACTGAATATGTTGTCATTAAAAAGTGACTGGAGTGGGAATAGTGAATTATAAATATTTACTATCCAGCATCTTTCCTGCTTTAATACTGACTGGAGTTGGAATAGTAAATTATATTCATTTAATATCCAGGCACCTTCCCAGATTTAATACTGACTGGATTTGGAATAGTAAATTGTATTGATTTACTATCCAGCACCTTCCCTAAATTAATACTGACTGGAGTTGGAATAGTAAATTATATTTATTTACTATCCAGCACCTTCCCTGGTTTAATATTCACTGGAGTTGGAATAGTAAATTATATTTATTTACTATCCAGCACCTTCCCTTATTTAATACTTACAGGAGTTGGATTAGTAAATTTTATTTATTTACTATCCAGCACCTTCCCTGATGTAATATTTATTGGAGTTGGGATAGTAAATTATATTTATTTACTATCCAGCACCTTCCCTGATTGAATATTGATTGGAGTAGGAATAGTAAATTATATTGATTTACTATCCAGCACCTTCCTTGATTTAATACTGACTGAAGTTGGAATAGTAAATAATATGTATTTGCTATCCAGCACCTTCCCTGATTTAATATTGATTGGAGTTGGAATAGTAAATTATATTTATTGACTATCCAGCACCTTCCTTGATTTAATCCTGACTGGAGTTGGAATAGTAAATTATATTTATTTACTATCCAGTACATTCCCTAAATTAATACTGACTGGAGTTGTAATAGTAAATTATATTTATTTACTATCCAGCACCTTCCCTGATTTAATATTGATTGGAGTTGGGATAGTAAATTATATTTATTTACTATGCAGCACCTTCCCTAAATTTATACTGACTGGAGTTGGAATAGTAAATTATATTGATTTACTATCCAGTACCTTCCATGATTTAATATTGATTGGAGTTGGAATAGTAAATTATATGTATTTACTATCCAGCACCTTCCTTGATTTAATACTGAGTGGAGTTGGAATAGTAAATTATGTTTATTTACTATCCAGCATCTTTCCTGATGTAATACTGACTGGAGTTGGAATTGTACATTAAGGGGCCGATTCCGATCCTGGAAAAATTTTCCCCGTACGAATCGTGTCCGGATTTTTTACCGTACGAATCGTACAAGTAGCGTACAAACTGCCAAGTACGATTCGTATGGGAAAAAGTCCATACGAATCGCATTGGGAAAATTTCCCCACACGTCCTCGGGTCGGAAAATGTGTCCGACACATCCCCGGACGATTTACCGTACGAATCGGAAAAATGAAGTCCGCCGGCGCAAGTACGATCCGTCCCGTCCTTTCGATTTCACAACCATATGGAAAAAACACCGTACGGACCGAACTCCTATAGCAACCATGGAGACATGTGCCCGCATACGCACCGAACACCCCACCCCAGACCCCGTATGTACGTGCAGAACACCCCCCCGGCCCTCGTATGTACGCGCCGAACACCCCCCCCAGCACCCGCATGTACGCGCCAAACGCCCCCCCGGCCGCGGATGTACGCGCCGAACCCCCACCAGTGTATGTACGGCATGAACCCCCACCCGTGTATGTATGGAGCGTACCCACACCCCACCAGTGAATGTACGGAGTGTACCCCCACCCGTGTATGATTGGAGCGTACCCACACCCCACCAGTGTATGTACGGAGTGTACCCCCACCCGTGTATGAATGGAGCGTACCCCCACCCGTGTATGTACGGAGCGTACCCCCACCCGTGTATGAATGGAGCGTACCCACACCCCACCAGTGTATGTACGGCGCGAACCCCCACCCGTGTATGTATGGAGCGTACCCACACCCCACCAGTGTATGTACGGAGCGTACCCCCACCTGTGTATGATTGGAGCGTACCCACACCCCACCAGTGTATGTACGGAGCGTACCCCCACCCGTGTATGAATGGAGCGTACCCCCACCCCACCAGTGTATGTACGGAGCGTACCCCCACCCGTGTAAGAATGGTGCGTACCAACACCCCACCAGTGTATGTACGGAGCATACCCCCACCCATGTATGAATGGAGCGTACCCCCACCCATGTATGGACGGAGCGTACCCACACCCGTGTATGATTTGAGCGTACCCACACCCCACCAGTGTATGTACAGAGCGTACCCCCACCCGTGTATGAATGGAGCGTACCCCCACCTGTGTATGGACGGAGCGTACCCACACCCGTGTATGATTGGAGTGTACCCACACCCCACCAGTGTATGTACGGAGCGTACCCCCACCCGTGTATATACGGAGCATACACCCAGCCCCCCCTGTATGTACGGTGCGAAACACCACCACCGATGGCCGGTGCGTACCAACACCCTGCCCGTGTCTGTACGCACCCTACCCCAGGCCCCTACACCAGCACCCTCACCCAACATCGCGCATGTACGAGTCGTACTAAGCCATAGCAAAGGAGAGCACTGTACAACAACATGGCCCATGTACGCACCGTATAGACGCCAAAAACACTCGTACTGAACCAGGACAAACCAAAACAACACAAGGAGAGTCAATTCGATTCATACAACACCACAAAACATGTCCAACAAGCCCAAATACATCCTATACACTGACCTGCAACAGCCAAACAGCTAAACAGAGGCCCAAAACACAACCACTCCTTATAACACACCCACCCAAAGTTCAAACATAGCCACACCCACAAATGGACCAATAAAAAGGCCCAAAACACACAAACCATGATCCTTTGCAACAGATCCACTACTGCCAGACCACAGAGACACCGCACTGCACCATACTACATCCATCAATACACCTTACACTTGCACTCCTTCACACAACCACCATCACAAACACCCCCTCATCACATTCACACACACACACCTTCACAACCACACTCACACACCCACAACCATCCACACCAACACCCCCACAACCATCCACACCCACACCCCACACCATGCCCACTAACAAGAATCCAAAGTTCACAAAGGAGGAGCTGGAGGTCCTTGTCGAGTCACAGCTCTCAGACGGACCAGCATATCCGAAAAATCAGCCATGTGGCAGAGGATTGTCAATTCTGTGAATGCTGTTGGGGCCACCAGAAGGACCAGGCATGAGTGCCAAGCCAGGTGGTACAATCTACGGAGGACTGTCTGCAGCAAAATGACGGACGATCACAACCAGGGGAACATCACTGGAGGAGGGCCGCCCCGCAGACCGGTACACTACCATCCCTGGGAGGAGAAGGTGATGGCCACACTGCCGCCGGTGGGAGTAGACGGAGTAGAAGGAGTCCGAGAGCCTGGTGAGTACACAAACAACTCACCTCACATGGGGGGAACGCCATACACAACCTAAATACCAATCATGCACGCAACCCCCCCAAAGCCAGCACCGGACACAACCACACTCCAAAAACACACACATGCCACTAGCGCCTCCGTGCCCCATGCCCCAAGCAAGGCCATGCCAAATCACAGGCCACACAAAACACCAACACAAGACAGGATGTCCCCGATGCCGGGAGGGTGGGCCTCAAAACTAACATAGAGCAATTCTGAAGCACACAACAATGCCCTCAGCTCATATGGCCTAGGGCACAGCCATCCAAACAGTGTGTCCCCACACAGTACTTGCCTGCAAACTCAGACACTCCGCCCAATGGGTGCCCGGAGATAAGAAACAAACCCACATGAACAAGCCAATGGCCTTTGAAAGACCTGCAAACTGTGTGTGCCCAGGAAGCTGGGCTGAGGTGACAGAGGGTGACACCAGAGGGAGGGAGGAGCGTGACAGAGGGAGGGAGAAAGGGAGACAGAGGGAGACGGACAGAGGGAGGAGGCTGACAGAGGGAGGGAGAAAGGGAGACAGAGGGAGACAGACAGAGGGAGGAGGCTGACAGAGGGAGGGAGAAAGGAAGACAGAGGGAGACGGACAGAGGGAGGAGGCTGACAGAGGGAGTGAGAAAGGGAGACAGAGGGAGACGGACAGAGGGAGGAGGCTGACAGAGGGAGGGAGAAAGGGAGACAGAGGGAGACCAAATCATCCTTGGGTGGTGTGGCCATGTCCGCTCATCAGCAGGTGGACTGTGTGCATGTAGACAAGGTTTGGCAGTGCGTGAACCCCCCCTTTAACCTTTGATAAACACTGGGCCATGTGTCAATCTGTGCACGAGTACATCCGTGCTGCAGGCACAAACCTAACCTTACACCCAGTATACCCACCCACTGTGTTTGTCAGAACCCTGTCACAAATGCTTAAGTTACCTACATGTATTCTCAAATTGCATGGAAAAAACACCATTTGGCCACGTACAGTGCAACACGTAAGGCGGATCTGCATGGCTTGCTACGCCCGCTCACTACACTGCTGACTGCGTTCCAAAAAGATGCATCAACTAAGATTGTGTCACACATAGGTAAAGTGTCGAAAGCTGTGGCCAAGGGACATACCCATGCACAAGTGCACTGTGAGAGGAATGCAAGCCAAATCCAACCACCCAGAGGAACTGTGCCAACTCAAAAATGAATGAAACATGGATGTCGCATGTAACACAATTAACATTGTCTCTCTCACACACAGGTCAATGTCGTCGATCTCCCCCCCAATACTGGGGGGGGTAGACTCACAGGACCAGGCTCTGCGTGAAGAGGACACCACTGGCAGCGACGACTCTCACCACTCCGTGGATGACCCACACCAACCTGGCTCCTCTGGTGTCCAACCACCTGCAGCACCTGCGTCAGGTACAACTGTGCCAACCACCACCCGCATTCCTGCCACATCCCAGGAGACACCCAGGAGCCCTGCCCGCACACAACAACACAGCCAGTCTGTCCAGGAGGGACAAGGTTCTCCGGGCACCCAGGAGGAGGCAGGCGACACCGCAAATGCCATCCCTCAGGGGTCCCGGAGACCCGATGTGCCCACAACAGCAGGCCAGGCGCAAGTGGGCAGGGGTGGTGGGAGTGGAGGACGGCGGAGGCGCGAACCTGACCAGTTGGCTCAGGAACCGGTAATGTCACACGTCAGCAACATCCTGGACACATACCGGCGTGACACCAGGGGCATGGTCCAGATTGCGTCCACCCTCACAGACATCAAGGGGACCCTCGAGGAGATGAAGACCCTGCAGGCCGAGCAACATGCCTGTCAACAGCGACACCAAGGACGGATGGAGGCAAGACAGGCTGAGCTCGTGGCGGTGCAAACGGACATGACCCGTGTACTCCGTCGGATTGCCGAAAACATGGGCAACCCTCCCTGTGCCACCAGGCGAAGAACATCACCACCCACAGGGAGGGATCAGGAGGAGGAGGATTCATCCGACAGAGCATCACAAGCATCGTCACGGCCTGCTTCTGAGGGTCCCCGCAGGAAGGTGGGTCATCCACGCAAAAGACCGTGAGAGTCAGCGGAACATCACCATCTTCCAGGTCACCTGGCCTGGCACCTGGCCCTCTGGCCCAACAGCAGTACATCATCACATGACATTCTCTGGCACATGGACTTGCTGGTCACTGTCTGACCAATGTTGACAAAGACTGTGGCATAGACTCTGATGACTTCCAATGGCAAGGATACCAACTCCCCCTGTGAACTTTGGATTCTACACTCCCTCCAAGCACCTTTTGTCATCCCCCCAAACACGTACCCCACCACAAATAAAAATCATCACAATCACGAGATGATGCCGTCATTTTGCATTATTCCACTACATGTGTGTTGTAAAGTCAAACCATGCCTGATTTCTGAAGTAACTCCAACCATCCATACCCTGGGGTCTGAGTCTGGCACAGGACACACATGGGTCACAATGTATCATCCAATACAGACATGGAGCACCATACTCACTCGTGATGGGCCCAACCAGCTGAGTGGGTGCCCGCACAACTGTGCCTACAGACCTATTTAGAAGAGCAACAGTCATGCGCAGAGGTCAGGGATCATGTGGAGTGTCCTGGGGTGCTACTCCCAGGTATGTGTAGACACGTGGCAGAACCATGTCCTGCATGCTTGAGTCAGGTGGATGTGGAGAATGGTGGGCCGGCCAAGGTTGGATGCATGGAGATGGCACAATGGGGTGTTGGATCACAGTGCCACAAGGTTGTGTTGTGGTTGTGGGCTGCATCCTGAGTGTGTGCGTGGATTGAGAAGGTCATCCCGCAGCTGGCAGTGATGCATTCCCCCCATCTCTGTTGGACCTTAATGTGGCCTGGTCGCCGGATGTAGAAGCAGAGCTAGGCAGATGCACCCTGGATGTGGACAAGTATCATGGGAGTTGTAACGCACATGTCCGTAGAGTGCAGGGTAGGATTAGACACGGATGTCGTAGTTGACCTGGGGGATTGTCTCTCTTGCCTTGAGGTGGATGGAACTGGGGATCTTGTGCATAATGCAGAGTGTGCTGCAGCATGAGGCACAGATGCTGCTGATCAGCATAGCACATGTCAGCAAGCAATCCATGATGAACACCAGCTCGTTTGCGTGGTTACTGGGTGCCCTTGCTGCAGGGCCTGCAGCAGCATGCGCCATGTCAAGAAAACAATGCCACAAGTTGCACACAAAGACAAGGATCTCAGGAAGGAACTATGCAAAAGGTGTATGTCAAGGAAGGAATGTCTGGTTCAACATGGCACACACACACACAATGGATTCACAAGCGGCACAGTGGCGTCGTGGAGACTGACATGCCACAATACCTACACAGCCATGGACATCATGCACAATACAGATTCTAATCCCTGACAAACAGCTTGCATCTTGCTACTCTACACATAGACTCATATGCACTATCTCTGATAACTATGCCAGACATGCCGCATGCACAGTGTCAACAGACCACCATTGACAGAGATGAGGCACCTTGGAGGCAGAGGGACACCTTTATTAGTCATGTGTGTCGGAATGCTAATGCAACTCTGTCAACACATACACAGGTCATGTGGATGAACATGTGGGACTGACACTGGCACCCCCCTTTGCACCACAGATGCTGGAAATCCATAGAACTGACACACAAGTGACGGGTTACAGCTAAACACCCCCTGCTGCTCACGGAGAGGCTGCTATACACCATTGAGCCTCTAATGGGGAATTCACACACCATGTCAACCCGGTGCAACCCGTATGTTTCCGAGGGCAGTGTTACACACATTGATGGCTTCATCACAATCCACAATCCCATTACAGATGACTGTCACCAAGTCTGACCATCAATTCAGGTGAATTCAGCTCCATGTCATGTGCCCCATGGTGATTCTACATGTATGCAAAGTAACCAAACATGAACAGGAGCAGTGCACACACATTCAAAACAAATACCACACCCAAAAAGCCGTGCTGCATCCCTTACCCTAAGGAGATTTTCAAACTTGTCCATGCATGTAACGCTGATTCAGCACATGTTGCTGTGTTCATGAGGAATAGCAGGAGCACAACAATGCCACCAGCAGACAGCATGCGCAAGTACCTGTGGATGAGAGACACACCAGAAGTCAGCCAAAAGAAGCACATCCGCATGCATGTGCATGTACTCGACACGTATAAGGTTGTCAACATGCTAGGTGACAATGATGACTCTGGAAAAACATTCTTCTATTGCACCATCACTCGAGTGACACATCCAAACACACCTCTGACTCACTTGGCAGACATGCAGATGGACACACACATTGCAACACATGCCACACACAGCCCAATGCGTGCACACTCAGACTCTGGAACTCACCACTAAGCAAAGAAGTTGCGTATGAGCCGACTCCGGATGTCCTCTACCGCCTCCTCCTCCTCCACATCACTTGCCTCGTGACCAAGCCCTTCATCCTCCACGGGTGGATGGTCCTGCTCATCCGGATCCAGGATGAGTGGCACAGCTTTCTCCATTGCCATGTTGTGCAGCATGCAGCACACGAGGAAGATCTTGCAGACCTTCACCGGTGCATATGGGAGTGCGCCACCGGTCTTGTGGAGGCAACGGAATCGGCTCTTCAGGAGGCCAAACGTCCTCTCTATCACTCGCCTGGTCCGCCCATGGGCATTGTTGTAGCGGTGCTCGGCAGCCGTGCTGGGGTTGCGGAGAGGCGTGATCAGCCATGGCATGTTGGGATAGCCAGCGTCCCCTACATGGAAACATCATGGACAAAAGTGGGTCAGGAGAAGCAGTAAGACAGGAAGATGATGTTAAATACAGGACTGCCAGAGTATACCCACCAACAATACATGCTCGTTCGTTGCGCAGCTGCAGCATAATTTCAGGCACCCTGCTATGCCTCATGATGTAGGCATCGTGTGCTGATCCTGGAAAACGAGCACAGACATGTGAAATCACCATGTTGGCAAGACACACCACAAGGGCATTAATGGAGTGGTAATGCTTGCGGTTCCTATACGCTACCTCCTGTGCCTGTGGTGGTACCAAAGCCACATGTGTTCCATCTATGGACTCAATGACATGGGGCATCCCTCCCAGGGCATAGAACTCACGCTTGACACCTGTCAACTGCTCAGGAGTTGGGAATTTAATGAACTCATCCAGGTGATCCAACATGGCCTCTAAAAAATCATGCAGAACACGGCTGAACATGGTTTGGGACATGCCACCAACATGAGCAATGGTATATTGAAAGGTACCCGTGGCAAAGAAATGTAGGGCTGCCATCACCTTCATCTTGGGTGTCAGTGCAGTAGGATACCTGTGTAGCGGTTGGAGGTGTGGTGCCAGCCGTGTCGTCAAGTTCTCAATCAACTGTTGGGGGAAGCGGTAGCGGCGTATACAGTCATGTTCCCTCAGGTCAGCCAAGTCCGGAATTGGTCGAGGGAGAGGCAGAGCCCTGCAGTGAATTTGAAGGGACAACGAAGAGTGAGTACAGCACACCACCAATGTCAATGTACTGAGCACATGTTCAACAGGCAATACACATATGCTACATACAGAGTCAGGTCTGTGCAATATGCCCTGGACACGTATGCCAGGCAGGTGACACTCCTACCAAGAGCCAGCTACAAACGTCGATTCTCAACCTCAATATGCCATGCCATGAAACTAGCTGTGGGCCAGTGTAAGTGAACAGGCAGATGCATTACAGGAGTTACAGACATACACATATATGCAGAAGAAGGATGTTTATTGTACAGACAGGTTGCGGAACACTAGATGCACAGGTCACTTGTCATAGAAAAAGGACAGACCACACACCTTGCCATGAAGGAGTACATGTCAAGACTGATCACACATACATTGAGAGTATGCAGATATGTCCTTGTTTTGAAACTCCGTGTCGATGCATACATACACACCTTACGTCGGATTACACATGTGGGCTGGTGTGCGTAACAGTGTGCCATGCCCATCTACACACAGATACATGTTGGTTGCAGCAACTGCAGATGCATTTGACCAAACACCTACAGCAAACCTATGGGAACACATGACACACACATGACATAGTTACAGCGTGCAACGCGGGCATTCACATGTTCAGGGGTAATATTCCATGTACCTGGCATCAGGGGACATTTGCGGGTGTCGGTGACTGTGCCATGCCAGTGACGCATGGCTCAACAAGTCTGTACTACATGCACACATGTCAAAGGAGTGAAGGGGATGTGTGGCACATAGGGCACCATCACACATGACATGTGTACACAGCTCATCATACTTTTATTTGCTTCACACCTCAGGAGTAAAGAGCCACATCACAGCCTGACACACCTGTGCCCGACACATGTAGTACTGCACAGACAATGCCTTGATGTCCAGCCTTGGCCAAGTATGACAGCTCTATTCCTGACTGTGTGCCGCCTGTCACCACTGTCAGGTGTGAAACGCACCGTACATACGCTCTGAGGGCGTGTGTAGGGTCCCTATCACTATGGGAGTGCTGGCGTATGTGTACGCCATAGTGATATGGACCGTACACGCGTGTGTAGGGTCCCTATCACTATGGGAGTGCTGGCGTATGCGTACGCCATAGTGATACGGACCGTACACGCGTGTGTGGGGTCCCTATCACTATGGGAGTGCTGGCGTATGCGTACGCCATAGTGATACGGACCGTACACGCGTGTGTGGGGTCCCTATCACTATGGGAGTGCTGACGTATGCGTACGCCATAGTGATACGGACCATACACGCGTGTGTGGGGTCCCTATCACTATGGGAGTGCTGGCGTATGCGTACGCCATATTGATACGGACCGTACACGCGTGTGTAGGGCCCCTATCACTATGGGAGTGCTGGCGTATGAGTACGCCATAGAGATTCGGACCGTACACGCGTGTGTAGGGTCCCTATCACTATGGGAGTGCTGGCGTATGCGTACGCCATAGTAATATGGACCGTACGGTCCGTATCACTATGGCGTAAACGCATACGACAGCACTCCCATAGTGATAGGGACCCTACACACGCGTGTACGGTCCGTATCACTATGGCGTACGCATACGCCAGCACTCCCATAGTGATAGGGACCCTACACACGCGTGTACGGTCCGTATCACTGCATTTGGGGTGCCCTAGGGCCGTGGAACGGACCGTACCTGTGCGTAAATATTGAAATAAAATAGGGGACACATGAGGGACAAGTATAAGGGCCTAAATGCATGCTGGTTGTCATGGAGACCAAGTTTAACGTTTGAATTATTGCATCAGGTGGCCAGCAGAACTCGGTTGGAAACAATATACTTTGTTGCAAAGTGGATGTTGACTTGACATCCTGCTCAATTTTTAAACCATGCAAAGCCACTCGCTGGGGTAGGTTTAAAGGGATTGGAGGAAACGTAGGATGCTAATGTGACTGACCAATCACTCTGTACTCCTGTAAATGAAACCGGCCAGCAAGGCAGATATAAGGCAGCCAGGTCCCATGAGAGAGCACTTGCCTGCACATCCTTTCATTCCACAACACTGCTGCTGCTCGTGATTCCTCTGGCACCATGTCCAGGTCTGTGGAGAGGGCCCAGCCATTCACCATGGAGGAGAATATGGCGTTGGTGGATGTGATCCTCCCACAGTACACCATGCTGTATGGTCGACCAGGGGAGCAGGTGAGTGCTGACTCCACTAGCTTAAACTGTGCCCCTTTTTTGTGACTGTGACTTCTGGCATTGTGTCCCTGTGTGACAGACATGTAATGTTGTTTAGAGTGGGTCCCAGGGTGGGGAAGGCCTCATGTCTCCCATGCAGAGCATGCTGTAGTTCCTGTGTGCACTCCTCACTTGCATAGTGCTTACTGTGACAATCAATGCATGGTGCATGCCACATTCTGCCTGGCTACTCCTCCTGGGAATGTTGTTGCTACAGTCCTGATGTGATTCTGTGGTCCCCCCAGTGTGACAGGTGACAGTACCCATAGATGTGTGTTTGTTTAGTGTACCTGTGCTGTGAGTGTCCAAATGATGTGTCCGTCCCCTGGACATTGGTGTGTGTGTGTAAGTCCCCTGTCATGTGGGTGAGTGCATATGGGGAGTGTTGCACCGCAGCTGCATGAGGGATGGATATACCCTGCCCATGTGATGTGAGCAGGGAGCAGTGCTGTGTGACTGCCGTGCTGAGCCAGCCCCACACCTGTGACACCCCCCAGTCTAGTGGCACATGGGCAGAGTGAGGTTTGTACCCGCAGTTGGCAATGGCAGGTGATTGTCCTGTGCCTGTGTGTGTCTGTGTACTCTGCTGAGGTTGCGTCAGTGGGCTGGGGCATGTGACTGCTTTGAGGTGCTGTCCATAATCCTTGTGTAGCTTGTGATGCACAGTGTGATCCAGGATCATTGATTGTGTGGCACCCCTCATGCCACCTGTGTACTTTCACTGCCACGTAGTGCATTTTGCCTTCCACAGAGGATTTTGTCCCTATGACAAAGTTGCAATGAGTTGCCTGCATACCATGGCCTGTTCAAACAAGACAAATTGTTAATATGTGTGTCTCTGTGTCATTGCTTAGGTGTATTAAAGAATTCTCACTTTTGCATCCTCACAGGTAGGCGTCCATGCCAAGGGGGAGATATGGAAGCAAGCCGTCAGTGCCATGAGGATGACGGAGGGTCGGAAGCGGCGCCTAGCCCAGGTGAGGAAACGCTGGCAGGATATCCGGTGCTGGACGAGGAGGATTGCACGGGTCCTGCTGGGGGACTCACCTGAGAGCCAGAAGAACTCTGGGCGCCGGCGTCTGACCCACATCCATAAGCGTGTGCTGGTGGTGGTCTTCCCCGACTTGGACAGGCCCTTACAGGAGAAGCAGCAGCAGGAAGGGGGTAGGTACATGTGTGTTTGTTGTGTGTCACCAGCTTTTGGAAGTGCGCAGTTGCATGGATACACTGCCAGGGTTTAAATGTGCAGTGCATAACCAGTTCCCCAAAGTAAACTGGTGCTGTTCTTCCTCCCTTCCCCTCCTTGCCATGTGTTCCCTGGTCTGTGTGTAGTCACTCTTGCACAAGGTAATCTAGGCTGGCAGTTAATCCAAGTGCCCAATGCTTGCAGCATCATGTGTGGGGGTGGTGTGTAACAGGTTTTGGGACCTTGGCTGTGCCTTGGCCAGTTCAGTCATTGTGGGGTCCATGTCAGTTGGCACTGATGCTGAGTCCCAACATAGGAGTGTGTCTTAAAAGTGTACTGCCTTCCAGCATGCATGTCCAATGTTGTGCCCTCTGACATGATGTGAATGAGTGGGAGTAATGCATAGTGCAGGGACGGTTGCTTCAGTTGCAGTCATATCCATCCAGGACCATGGAGGAGTGTGGCCACTACTGTGCCCTGGGGCCCCTTTTCCTAGGTATCATGTGTGTCATCCAACAAAGTGGACATTCTCTGTGTCTTCGGCATAGGTTGGGCTCTGTGGCATTGTACCCTGGCCTCATCTGTATTGACGTAAACTGTGCTACATGTGTCCACTGTACAGTGTGACCCAATTTTGCTTGTGCAGACTCACAGTGGGCAGTGCCTGTGTGTCTTGGAACGACAATCTGATGATGGTTGATTGTCAATGATATATGTGGACAGGCGCACCAGGGGTAGTTTGTGTACAATCAGGATTTAGTGCAGGCCATGTGTTTTTATCCCAGAGTAAGTTCCTCTGTCTCAATCACATTGTCTCAGGTAGGGGGTGGTTTGTGCGGGCAAGGCCTACATGTCCAAATCTGAAGTCTCCCTGCTAGGTCTGGCCTGTGTGTGATGTTTGTCTGGACATACACTCAAGGTGCAGTGGCCCAGTCATGTTGGGCATGTTTTAATGTATTAGCTTTGCAGCATGTGCAAAAAGTTAATAGACATGGTTCCTGCTCATCCCTTTTTTGGCAACGCTGTGTGATACAGATGTTGTGCACGATTGTCCCCAGAGCCTGGCTCCTCTGTCCAATTTGATATCCAGTAATGTGCTGTTGGGTCATGCTCTCCATTGTTTCTCAGTGGCATGGTGGGTCAACCAGCTGTGTGTTGCAGGGCCTACATATGTACCTTGTATTGTAAATGTTACTCATGTTGCTTTTCAGGCTATGCACTGTGACCTATGTAGATTTAACTCATGTGACATATGTATACAGGTGTCTGATTATTTCCTGTCTCTTCACCTTGCCCACAGCATCGTCGGGGGACTCCGAGGGAGACACTGGCACGGACCGTGAGGAGGGAGCAGGCACCAGTGGCAGCAGTGCTGTCTTGTCTGGCGCATCGAGTGGCACGGAGGCCGAGGGGAGTGAGGCGGAGGACCTGTCCAGTACCACCACCGACTATGACGCTGACGGGTCCGAGGCTGAGCTCCCAGAGGGGGCGGAGGCTGCTCCCACAGCTGAAAGCAGCACTCGATCTCTACCCGCCCCCTCCATTCCCATCACCGGCCTCCCACTTGCTCTGGTCCCTTCCCGCCGTGCTAGGTCACCACGTGTCTCCTTCTTGCCAGGCACCGCACCCCCTGCCCCTGTCTCCACTGCTGCCGTGAATGCCGAGTCTGTGGACATCCTGCGCCAGTTGCAGGTTGGTCAGACTGCGATGCTTAATGTCCTCCATGGCCACACCCGAGTGGTCACCCAGATGGAGGCATACATGGAGGGCATCTCAGCTGTGCAGTCTGACCAATGCCAGTTGCTGAGGTCCATAGACTCGACACTGACTGCAGCAGTGGGTCTCCTGCAGCACTACGTCCCCCCCACCCCTGCACCATCCACACTTCTCACTCCCATGCCTGTCCAAAGCACACCCAGACGTACCCATGCACACACCCCACCAGACACAGGCACCACACCACCAGGGAAGGCCAAGCGCACATCTCCTGTCACGCACACACAGGGTGAAGTAGGCACACCCACTGGGTCGGGGGGCAAACGGAAGACACGCAGCCACAGTGGGAGTCCACATTCATCACAACCCACAACCTCCAAATCCACTCCCCTCAGCTCTCCTGGCCAAGATTCCACCAAAGAATCCTTCCTGGCCGCTCTGTCCCTGAGCCCCAGTGTGACACCACCCCGCAAGCGGTCGAAGGAGTCCCTGGTCAGGGTAGTTGAGTCCCCCCCCCTGTCCACACCCTCCCCCAGTAGCACTGCGACCCATCCCTCCGACACCCCCCCTCCTTGGGGCCTGTGGTTCCTTCGGGTGCAGGGGAGACGCTGGAGGACCTTGCAACCGTGTGCAGTGCCATTCTCACCTCCACCTTTGGCGCTGCCCCACCCCCTGTGGTGGAGTCCTCCATCCCTGCACCCACAACACCTACCCTTGCCCCTCCTGTCCCTGCGGTGCCTGGTCCTTCCCCCCCACATGATGCCCCCCCCTGTGGAAGCAAAGGAGGTATGAACTGTGCAGGCAAGCTAGGGGACACGCGTCCCTATGTGTCCCCCACCAGGAATTGGACTATGGACTGCCCTATGGGCCTTGTACATATTGAACTTTTAAGAACAAATGTTTTTTAATGCTGAATAAAGCAATGTTTTTTTCCCTTTGCACACTACTGCTTTTCTGGTATTGCTGTTGGTGGTGCTGCTCCATGATTTGGGGTGGGGATAATGTGTCTGGGAAATCTAGTAGTGTGCTGCTCATGGGGTGGACCCTGGTATCTGTGTGCCATCACAAGGTATTTGCGAAATAACTTTGTTCTTGCAAGCTCTTACTGCATGGTGACATTGTCCCAAGGTGTGTTCCTTCCTCTGTGGACCCTGACATCTTCCCTGCAGGCTGTTTCCTAAATGTTGTGCTGAGCTGTGTCTACATATCCTTGGTGTGTGACGGATCCGTTCAACTTTGCCCATGCATGCTGGGCAATGTCTCCCCCTGCATCATTTGTGGCATCCTTGGTGGTCACTGTACTTGTGTGTGGAGTATATTGACGTGACTTCATGTGGACATGTTCCCTTTTACACACTATGCATGTGTGTACTCCCAGCCTCACACACATGTTACGTGTTCTGCAGGGTCTTTGAGCACCTGATTGACAATTGTGGGCATTGTATCTGTGGGTACTGCACCCTTTTCTTTCCATGGGCACTGCTGGGGGGACTCTGCACCCACCCCTCCTATGTCTGGGCACTGCTGGAAGGACTCTGCACCCACCCCTCCTGTGTCTGGGCACTGCTGTGAGGACTCTGCACCCACCCCTCCTGTGTCTGGGCACTGCTGGGAGGACTCTGCACCCACCCCTCCTGTGTCTGGGCACTGCTGGGAGGACTTTGCACCCACCCCTCCTATGTCTGGGCACTGCTGGGAGTGATAGGCACCCACCCCTCCTATGTCTGGGCACTGCTGGGAGGACTCTACACCCACCCCTCCTGTGTCTGGCACTGCTGGGAGTGATAGGCACCCACCCCTCCTAAGTCTGGGCACTGCTGGGAGGACTCTGCACCCACCCCTCCTGTGTCTGGGCACTGCTTGGAGTGATAGGCACCCACCCCTCCTATGTCTGGGCACTGCTGGGAGGACTCTGCACCCACCCCTCCTATGTCTGGGCACTGCTGGGAGGACTCTGCACCCACCCCTCCTGTGTCTGGGGCACTGCTGGGAGGACTCTGCACCCACCCTCCTATGTCTGGGCACTGTTGGGAGGACTCTGCACCCACCCCTCCTATGTCTGGGCACTGTTGGGAGGACTCTGCACCCACCCCTCCTGTGTCTGGGCTCTGCTGGGAGTGATAGGCACCCACGCCTCCTATGTCTGGGCACTGCTGGGAGGACTCTGCACCCACCCCTCCTGTGTCTGGGCACTGCTGGGAGGACTCTGCACCCACCCCTCCTATGTCTGGGCACTGCTGGGAGGACTCTGCACCTACCCCTCCTGTGTCTGGGCACTGCTGGGAGTGATAGGTACACACCCCTCCTATGTCTGGGCACTGCTGGGAGGACTCTGCACCCACCCCTCCTGTGTCTGGGCACTGCTGGGAGTGATAGGCACCCACCCCTCCTATGTCTGGGCACTGCTGGGAGGACTCTGCACCCACCCCTCCTATGTCTGGGCACTGCTGGGAGGACTCTGCACCCACCCCTCCTGTGTCTGGGCACTGCTGGGAGTGATTGGCACCCACCCCTCCTATGTCTGGGCACTGCTAGGAGGACTCTGCACCCACCCCTCCTGTGTCTGGGCACTGCTGGGAGTGATAGGCACCAACCCCTCCTATGTCTCGGCACTGCTGGGAGTGATAGGCACCCACCCCTCCTATGTCTGGGCACTGCTGGGAGGACTCTGCACCCACCCCTCCTGTGTCTGGGCACTGCTGGGAGTGATAGGCACCCACCCCTCCTATGTCTTGGCACTGCTGGGAGGACTCTGCACCCACCCCTCCTGTGTCTGGGAACTGCTGGGAGTGATAGGCACCCACCCCTCCTATGTCTCGGCACTGCTGGGAGTGATAGGCACCCACCCCTCCTATGTCTGGGCACTGCTGGGAGGACTCTGCACCCACCCCTCCTGTGTCTGGGCACTGCTGGGAGTGATAGGCACCCACCCCTCCTATGTCTTGGCACTGCTGGGAGGACTCTGCACCCACCCCTCCTGTGTCTTGGCACTGCTGGGAGTGATAGGCACCCACCCCTCCTATGTCTGGGCACTGCTGGGAGGACTCTGCACCCACCCCTCCTGTGTCTGGGCACTGCTGGGAGGACTCTGCACCCACCCCTCCTGTGTCTGGGCACTGCTGGGAGGACTCTGCACCCACCCCTCCTATGTCTGGGCACTGCTGGGAGGACTCTGCACCCACCCCTCCTGTGTCTGGGCACTGCTGGGAGTGATAGGCACCCACCCCTCCTATGTCTGGGCACTGCTGGGAGGACTCTGCACCCACCCCTCCTGTGTCTGGGCACTGCTGGGAGTGATAGGCACCCACCCCTCCTATGTCTGGGCACTGCTGGGAGGACTCTGCACCCACCCCTCTTATGTCTGGGCACTGCTGGGAGGACTCTGCACCCACCCCTCCTGTGTCTGGGCACTGCTGGGAGTGATAGGCACCCACCCCTCCTGTGTCTGGGCACTGCTGGGAGGACTCTGCACCCACCCCTCCTGTGTCTGGGCACTGCTGGGAGGACTCTGCACCCACCCCTCCTGTGTCTGGGCACTGCTGGGAGTGATAGGCACCCACCCCTCCTATGTCTGGGCACTGCTGGGAGGACTCTGCACCCACCCCTCCTGTGTCTGGGCACTGCTGGGACTGATAGGCACCCACCCCTCCTATGTCTGGGCACTGCTGGGAGTGATAGGCACCCACCCCTCCTATGTCTGGGCACTGCTGGGAGGACTCTGCACCCACCCCTCCTGTGTCTGGGCACTGCTGGGAGTGATAGGCACCCACCACTCCTATGTCTGGGCAATGCTGGGAGGACTCTGCACCCACCCCTCCTGTGTCTGGGCACTGCTGGGAGTGATAGGCACCCACCCCTCCTATGTCTGGGCACTGCTGGGAGGACTCTGCACCCACCCCTCCTGTGTCTGGGCACTGCTGGGAGGACTCTGCACCCACCCCTCCTGTGTCTGGGCACTGCTGGGAGGACTCTGCACCCACCCCTCCTGTGTCTGGGCACTGCTGGGAGGACTCTGCACCGGGAGGACTCTGCACCCACCCCTCCTGTGTCTGGGCACTGCTGGGAGGACTCTGCACCCACCCCTCCTGTGTCTGGGCACTGCTGGGAGGACTCTGCACCCACCCCTCCTGTGTCTGGGCACTGCTGGGAGTGATAGGCACCCACCCCTCCTACGTCTGGGCACTGCTGGGAGGACTCTGCACCCACCCCTCCTGTGTCTGGGCACTGCTGGGAGGACTCTGCACCCACCCCTCCTGTGTCTGGGCACTGCTGGGAGTGATAGGCACCCACCCCTCCTATGTCTGGGCACTGCTGGGAGGACTCTGCACCCACCCCTCCTGTGTCTGGGCACTGCTGGGAGTGATAGGCACCCACCCCTCCTATGTCTGGCCATGTACGCTCGGGACATTCACGGGTGGGGGTACGCTCCGAACATACACTGGTGTGGTGTGGGTACGCTCCATACATACACGGGTGGGGGTATGCTCCGTACATACCTGTACCCACGCTCTGCAGGCCTGGGTACGGCCCGTACCCATGCCTTTGGAACGTGGGTACGGTGGGTACCCCCATTGTTGGGGTGCCGTAGGGGTCCGCATCGTACCCGGGCCTTAAGGGCCTGGGTACGGTGTGTACCCCTACGGCACCCCATTGGGGGTCCCACCGTACCCAGGCCTTAAGAGCGTGGGTACGGGTCATACCACGCCCACCCCTACATCACCCTAACAATTCTGGTACGGCCCGTACCCAGGCCTTTGGAACGTAGGTACGGGCCGTACCGCCATTATTGGGGTGACGTAGGGGTGGGCGTGGTACGACCCGTACCCACGCTCTTAAGGCCTGGGTACGGTGCGTACCCCTACGGCACCCCATTGGGGGTCCGCACCGTACCCAGGCCTTTAGAAAGTGGGTACGGGCCGTACCGCCATTGTTGGAGTGATGTAGGGGTGGGCGTGGTATAACCCGTAGCCACGCTCTTAAGGCCTGGGTATGGTGGGACCCCCAATCGGGTGCCGTAGGGGTACGGTGCGTACCCAGGCCTTCAGACCGTGGGTCCGGGTCGTACCACGCGTACCCCTACGTCACCCCAACAATGCTGGTACGGCCCGTACCCAGGCCTTTAGAACGTGGGTACAGGCCGTACTGCCATTGTTGGGGTGATGTAGGGGTGGGCGTGGTACGACCCGTACCCATGCTCTTAAGGCAAGGGTACGGTGGGACCCCCAATGGGGTGCCGTAGGGGTACGCACCGTACCCAGGCCTTCAGAGCGTGGGTCCGGGACGTACCACGCGTACCCCTACGTCACCCCAACAATGCTGGTACGGCCCGTACCCAGGCCTTTAGAACTTGGGTACAGGCCGTACTGCCATTGTTGGGGTGATGTAGGGGTGGGCGTGGTACGACCCGTACCCATGCTCTTAAGGCGTGGGTACGGTACGTACCGGAATTGTGGTGTTGGCGGTTCGCGTCATCATCCACTTCCGTTGTGGTGGACGCATGCGTTGCTGGACACGCCCCCACCCCCTCGAAGTGACCAGGCCCTGAAGGTCAGGTATGTCCAGGGCATGTGTGATTTGTGACTTGGGTGGGGGTTATGTGTCCTGCCCCTGCCCCCCCCTTTGCCCCTGGGTGTTGTTCTGACCTTCTGTGGTGTCTGCGTCGGTTCCTGTAGAGCAGGTGGACTGCTATGAGGGCTGGGATGACACGTAGGTTCAGGTCCATGACTGTCCGTCGCGTACAGGTGCTCCTTGTGCGCGTCGTCCTGATTTCCCGGCAGTTTTTGGCAGCCGGAAAATATAATCCGTGCGGGGTGACGTCGGAACGGATCGTATTTCCTGGTTCGTGAAACGCAGCCTGAATGTGTCCCGACGTCACGTCGGCGCTTTCCCGGATCACATTTGCATGTATATTTTCGTCGGTCGGTGTTTTGTACGAATCGTACGGAAATAGTGTTTCCATACGAATCGTACTTGCATTCTTGTAATGTTTTTTGACCGGGTATGAGTCGGACGGAGAATACGCTCCGACCGACGGTTCGTACCCGGTTTTTCCAGGATCTGAATCGGCACCTAAATGTTTTTACAATCTAGCAGCTTCACAGGTTTCATAGTAATTGGAGTGGGAGTAGTAAATAATTTTTTTTATATGTTTTTTTGCATAAATTATAGTTTTGTGGGGTATTTTTTATTCTTGTGTAATGTAATTTTTGTAAATGGTTGTGTTTTTATGAAGTTTATTGCAATGGAAATTTTGTGAAATAATCAGACTTTGACATTTGTTTAATGAAGTTTGTATTTGTATTAGAATATAGTTAGTTGGATTTGTTATTTTTTATTGGGTACATCATATAATCTTGAATACATATGTGGAATATTTGTATAGCATTTATTATTTTTCATTAACTTTGTGATATATATTACTGTATTTACATTATATATTTGTCTTCATATATATTCATACATTGGTATGTTTAGTGATACATGTGTTGATAATTGCTAATATAAATTTGCATTTTGTATGTTTGTGAGAAATATACGTTTATTGCAAAATAATATTGGTATATTAATTAACAGTTTATTTTTTATCATTCACATATTTCATTTATCATACTAGTATTGGTTAATACAATATTGCATTTTAATATTGTACTTTAGAAAACAATCATATTTTCACATAACATTTTAAATATATACATAATTAATATAGTATTAATATTATTAATATGTGTATTATTAATAGTATTAATAACTAAATTGGTTATATTTTCATTATTGTTGTAAAAGGAATATTGCATTTTCATTTAATTGCATTTAACAAAACATAATATAACTTTAATAGTATATTTTTTATATATAGTAGACATGTTGAATTAATATTATTAATATATATTTTTTAATAATATTAATATTTACATTATTTAAGTGTTTTATATTTTGGTGTAAAGTAATGTATTTATTTTATATTTTGATATTTTTGGTTCATGTGTTTGAAATGTAGAGTTAATAATCCTATTTATTTTTAATAATAATAATTAATATATGTGTTATATTATTTATTATTAATGTTGTACTAGTTTTACGAAATTTTGTGAAATTAATCATCTTTTTTTATCCTTTCAGAAAATATTTTGGTAAAAGTTTCGGTAAGTTTACTGTATGTTTTATTATATTTAAGTTTAACATTTTTATTTATCCAATCCTTTTTGTTGAAGGGGACTATTTTTGTAACCGCTTAGTGTCGTTTTGGGTTATTTCGCCGGGATGAGATCGCGGTTGGGAGCTGTGTAGCTTGGAGGCAGGTAAGAGTTATTTATTAATGTTTAAATTAGGTTTAAGTTAATTTGGATGTAGCTTGTTGGTTTGTAGTGTATTTAGAGTTTGGTGGTTGTGTTTTTGGTGTAATTTAGGTGTGTGTTACGTTGTGGGAATTTTCGAGTAGGTTCCGTGTTTTAGGACTCGTGTTTCGGTAGTAGTGTTTGTAGATATTTTTATGTGTATTGTTATTAAATGTTATTAAACGTTTTTTGAAGTTTTGTTTATGTATGTTTGTGTGGGTGGGTATGTTTTTTTTTGTTTTACAGGTTTTTCTTTGACGACTTCGCTTTTTGGAGAATGTTGCCGTTTTTTTTTTTTAAGAGGTGTGTATTAGTTTTGTGAACTAATGTTTATTTAACACAGTCATAATTTTTCACGTTTTCACAGAGCTCTTTTTACTTTGTAAGCGTTTTCGGGTTTTTGAAGGGTTTGCCAATTGGATTTATCGCCAAATGATTTTTTTTTGGATCAGTTGCTTTTTTTTTTTTGGACAAGGTGTGTATTTGTTTTGTAAGCTAATCTTTATTTAACACACTCTTTATTTTTGGCATTTTCTTGGAGCGTTTTTTACATTTTATATTTTTTCGGGTTTTTTATGCCATTTAAAGTTGGATTTATCGATTCGAGGAATTGTTTTTCGACATGTTTGCATTTTTGCATTTTTTTTTGGGCTTATTTAACGTTCTTTGGGATACATCGACACCTGGATGGACTTTGACGTTCTCTTTCATTGGATTTGGTGCTACAACAATTGTAAGTAATTGTTTTAATGGTATGTGGGAGGGAAATGTCATTTATTTCTGTTTTGCTATGTATTGTATTTTGTTAAATATTATTATTTTGTCAATATATTTTTAATATTTTATCAATTGTATATATTTGACAAATTAATAATGTTTCATGAAAAAATGGAAGTATTTGATTTATGCATATGTTGTGATTTATATGAGAATGTTTTCATTTATGTTTGTATTGGAATTAAAGGATGCTTTTGCAATTAGGTATAAGTATTCTAAGCCTCGAGTTGAAGGATAGAGTGTAACTAGGCTTTGGAGAAGTTCATACATTTTATTGTTTGCTTACTTACTTTTGGTTTAATTAGTGTAATGGATTGTTGTATCCTTAGTACTTGGTAGCTTTGCTCCTTTTGAATACTTTGTAGTAGTTTTTGAAGTGTGGGTGTACCTCTCCCTGTTGTTGTCTGGAAGGCGTTATGTCATCCTTCAACGGCGTTGTTACTTTTGGCTTCTTTGTTTAGGGTACTGAGGTACACGTTCCACCATGGTATGTGGAACTTTGGTAATCTTCTGTGGCCTGATCGGTGTAGTCTCCCTACCCATGTGTCCTCAAAGTAATCCAGTAGTGGACTTAACTTTTCTTCATTTCTTTTGTAGAATTGACTCTCTATTAATAGGTTATAGTGTTCTGGTACGTCAGTCACAGGGACATAGGCTAGGGCAATTAGTTGTTTTATATTGTATGCTAAGGTGCTATCTGTTACGTTTTCTACACTGTGGTGCCGATTACGATCCTGTAAAAACCGGGTACGAAGCGTCGGACGGAGCATATTCTCCGTCCGACGCATACCCGGTCGTCAAAATATACAAACATGGAATTACGATTCGCACGGAAACACCATTTCCGTACGAATCGTACAAAACCCCGACCGACGAAAATAAACATACAAATGCGATCCGGGAAAGCGCCGACGTGACGTCGGGACGCACGCAGCCTGCCATTAACGAACCAGGAATCACGATTCGCACCGACGTCATCCCGCACGGTGAATATTTTCCGGCTGCCAAAAACTGCCGGGAAATCAGGACGACGCGAACAAGGAGTACCTGTACGCGACGGACAGACATGGACCCGAACCTACGTGTCATCCTGGCCCTCATAGCAGTCGACCTCCTCTACAGGTTCGGATGCAGACGCCGCAGAAGGTCAGAACAACAAAGGGAGGGGGGAAAGGGGGGGGCAGGACCAGGGGCAGGCCACAAAACCCCCACCAAAGTCACACAGCACACATGCCCTGGACATACCTGACCCCCAGGCCCTGGTCACTACGAGGGGGTGGGGGCGTGTCCAGCCAAGCCAGCGACTGCCACAACGGAAGTGCTTGACGACGCAAACCGGCAACACAACAATACAGGTACGTCCCGTACCCACGCCTTAGGAGCATGGGTACGAGTCATACCCCGCCCACACCTATGTCATCCCAACAATGGCGGGACGGCTGTACCCACGTGGCAAAGGCCTGGGTACGGCCCGCACAAGCATCACATAGCGTGGGGACGCATATGTACGGACCGTACCCCCACCCCCGTATGCATGGAGCGTACCCTCCACCCCAACAGTGTAAGTACGACCCGTACCCTCACCCGCATACGTATGGAGCGTACCCCCACCCCAACAGTGTAAGTACGACCCGTACCCTCACCCGCGTACGTATGGAGCGTACCCCCACCCCAACAGTGTAAGTACGACCCGTACCCTCACCCGTGGACGTATGGAGCGTACCCCCACCCCAACAGTGTAAGTACGACCCGTACCCTCACCCGCGGACGTATGGAGCGTACCCCCACCCCAACAGTGTAAGTACAACCCGTACCCTCACCCGCGGACGTATGGAGCGTACCCCCACCCCAACAGTGTAAGTACGACCCGTACTCTCACCCGCGTATGTATGGAGCGTACCCCCACCCCAACCGTGTATGTACGACACGTACCCCCACCTCGTATGCATGGAGCGAACCCACACACGTGTATGTTCTAAGCGTACATATCGTGAAATAGGAGGGGTGGGTGCAGAGTCCTCCCAGCAGTGCCCAGACACAGGAGGGGTGTGTGCAGAGTCCTCCCAGCAGTGCCCAGAGACAGGAGGGGTGGGTGCAGAGTCCTCCCAGCAGTGCCCAGAGACAGGAGGGGTGGGTGCAGAGTCCTCCCAGCAGTGCCCAGAGACAGGAGGGGTGTGTGCCTATCACTCCCAGCAGTGCCCAGACACAGGAGGGGTGGGTGCAGAGTCCTCCCAGCAGTGCCCAGACACAGGAGGGGTGTGTGCAGAGTCCTCCCAGCAGTGCCCAGAGACAGGAGGGGTGTGTGCAGAGTCCTCCCAGCAGTGCCCAGAGACAGGCGGGGTGTGTGCAGAGTCCTCCCAGCAGTGCCCAGAGACAGGAGGGGTGTGTGCCTATCACTCCCAGCAGTGCCCAGAGACAGGAGGGGTGGGTGCAGAGTCCTCCCAGCAGTGCCCAGAGACAGGAGGGGTGTGTGCAGAGTCCTCCCAGCAGTGCCCAGAGACAGGAGGGGTGGGTGCAGAGTCCTCTCAGCAGTGCCCAGAGATAGGAGGGGTGTGTGCAGAGTCCTCCCAGCAGTGCCCAGAGACAGGAGGGGTGTGTGCAGAGTCCTCCAAGCAGTGCCCAGAGACAGGAGTGGTGTGTGCAGAGTCCTCCCAGCAGTGCCCAGAGACAGGAGGGGTGGGTGCAGAGTCCTCCCAGCAGTGCCCAGAGACAGGAGGGGTGGGTGCAGAGTCCTCCCAGCAGTGCCCAGAGACAGGAGGGGTGTGTGCAGAGTCCTCCCAGCAGTGCCCAGAGACAGGAGGGGTGGGTGCAGAGTCCTTCCAGCAGTGCCCAGAGACAGGAGGGGTGTGTGCAGAGTCCTCCCAGCAGTGCCCAGAGACAGGAGGGGTAGGTGCAGAGTCCTCCCAGCAGTGCCCAGAGACAGGAGGGGTGTGTGCAGAGTCCTCCCAGCAGTGCCCAGAGACAGGAGGGGTGGGTGCAGAGTCCTCCCAGCAGCGCCCAGAGACAGGCGGGGTGTGTGCCTATCACTCCCAGCAGTGCCCAGACACAGGAGGGGTGGGTGCAGAGTCCTCCCAGCAGTGCCCAGAGACAGGAGGGGTGTGTGCAGAGTCCTCCCAGCAGTGCCCAGAGACAGGAGGGGTGGGTGCAGAGTCCTCCCAGCAGTGCCCAGAGACAGGAGGGGTGTGTGCCTATCACTCCCAGCAGTGCCCAGACACAGGAGGGGTGGGTGCAGAGTCCTCCCAGCAGTGCCCAGAGACAGGAGGGGTGGGTGCAGAGTCCTCCCAGCAGTGCCCAGAGACAGGAGGGGTGGGTGCAGAGGCCCCCAGCATTGCCCATGGAAAAAAATAAGGGTGGAGTACCCACAGATCCAATTGCCACAATTGTCAGTCAGGTGCACAAAGACCCTGCAGTACATGTAACACATGTGTGCGAGGCTGGGAGTACACACGTGCATACAGCCTAAAAGGGAACATGTCCACATGAAGTCATGTCAACAGACTACATACACAAGCACAGTGATCACCAAGGATGCCACGAATGATGCAGGTGGAGACATCGCTCTGCATGCATGGCCAAAGTTGAAGGGGTCCGTCACACACCCAGCTAATGTACACACAGCTCACCGCTAAATATTGGGAACACCCTGCAGGGAAGATGTCAGGGTACACAGAGGAAGGCATACACCTTGGGACAATTTCACCATGCAGTAACTGCTTACATGAACAGAGAAACCTAGCTAACACCTTGTGATGGCACACAGATACCAGGGTCCCCCCTATGACCAGCACACTACTACATTTCCCACACACCCAACGCATGATCACCACCCAAAATCACGTAGCAGCCCCACCAACAGCAACACCACAAAAGCAGTAGTGTTCTAAGGAAAAAAAAAAGGCTTTATTCAGCATTTCCAAATAATGTGTGTGTGGATCAAGTTCAATATTTACAAAGCCCATAGGTAGGCTTTCCTGTTTTCAGTTTCTATTTTGGGAAATTCTGGTGGTGTTTTTTCAGTGTTTTCCAGTGATTTCAATACCTCAAAAAAACAGTGCTTTTCAGTGGTTACTCATTTTCGCGCCATTTAAAACAACTGAAACAGTGTTTTACCGGTGTTTATGGAACGCTTTGCTTTTAATATTGCTTTTTCCATTTTTCTTCAGAAATTGTATACTGCTCTACATTTCAGAAGCTTAATACATTCATGAAATTCTTTCCATTGTCCTTTGATTCTGCAGCTCAGATTTAACAAGCATTTGCAATGCAATAGGTCTCGCATTTTTGCGAGTTTAAGCTATTGGCATTGTAAATGACAAAGCCTTTTATTTATGTTTTAAAAACGAAAACAAAAATAAAAGGCATTGTTATTTTCAATGTCAATACCTCAAACTTGCGTAAATGCGAGACCTATTGCATTGCAAATGCTTGTTTTAAATGAAAGCGTGAATTGGTCAATCTGCAAGTTGGAAATGACAGTCTGTGTTCCGGAGTCGCTACCGCTCTCCTTCTCAGAGAGTGTTGCATTGCATTGTATCATCGATATAGCGCCCTCACACGTGTTGTGTGCGTGAAGCGCTGTTTGGCACTTCATTTGGTGTCTTTCAAAGGAATGGCTGACTGCGCATATATTGCATTTTCTGCGTTGTTTACGTGTGGGTACCATTGGCCTCCTGTGCCATAGGTGCCAATATCTAAAAATGGTGTCCCTCCCACAGCTCACATATAGCTCCAATAACTTCGGGTCGAGTTCCCGCTATATAATACTTCCGTGGCTGCTGAAGTGAATGGAGCGTGAGGTCTATTGCGACTGCGAGGTGTCTGAAATAAAAAGTGTACTTCAATTAAAGCCCTGTTCTGTACAGCACTTAGCAACGGCAGAAGTGTGGTATGACGTGCCACATAAAACAAGCTACAATTTGTATTGTTATTAAAGTGAATTGACACTTGGAAGAGAGGTTCACTTTACTCACACCCTCTGAAGAAGAGACAGTTTCGCTCATGAGCCCAGTGTGCGTAGGCGCTAGTCCCCCAGAAAGATCCCACCCCGGGAATGGATGTGCTGTTTGTATGAGACTTGACTGTGTTGTGCGTATAAGATCGGACTTTCTATACTTTGAAAACACTTGGCACAGGTTTTAATTGATTGAAATGGTGCTGTAATCGAGCATTGTTAACTAACACGGTGGAACCTTACAGTGCATGTGAGGCAACATGCTAGCACTTTACAAAGCACTACGCTTATGAGTAAATGCAACGGATTCTGAACCTTAAAAATCAGGTTTTTAAAATATTATCACTCATTTCACTCCTTAGGTCTAAAGCGCAAATATTATAAACCAAATTGGTTCCTTTAATATGGAGCTATTTAAATGCTGTTGATTGTATATAATTTGATTTACCCATTTTCATACTTCTTAAAGCTTTTTTACGATTATAAATAAAATAAAAATATTATTTTTAGCCAATGTCCAAATATCAGAAGAGGATGTTGCATTCTTCCGTCTTGCAGAGATGTTCCCTCTAGAGCTAAATATACGTTCAATTGTCATAACTAACGTTTTCCAGATTCCTAAAGTTATACATGACCAGGACTCTGCTAATGTTAGTCATTAAAACTGTAGCAGTCTCAATATTAAGAACACAACATAACTCCCCCATTCTCCATTAAGGGCGAATAGTGCAAATGATAAATGCAGGCCCAAACCAAGCAGGGCAAAGAGTGCTAATTTTTTTAATTAATATCTTTGCTATTTTATGAATATATTTGACATGTATGGCTAAGAGGATCCTTGGATAATGAAATCACATCTCTGAACACGCTAACAGAGTCTACAGACAGTTTTATACCGTGGGCAAGGCTGAGTCAGGAACTCTCACTGATCTCACAGGAAATAAGTGTTTTTTTTTTTAAAGATGTGAGTTGGTTCACACCTCTGTGCCATAAAGAACCGCAACAGCAATAACCCTCCTCGTAGAGACAGCGGGACAACATTTATCAGCTAGACTGATGTACCGCAGTAATGCTGAACATTACAGGCGAGTAAGGAGGGGGCAGGAGGGACTGGAAAAATCAGTAGGGGCCTTAAAGTAGTTCAGGTGAAATGCTTAGACCGCAGTCAGAGACAAAGCAGTCCAATCCTCCATCACAATACAAGTTATTTTTAATGTGATTAATTTTTACAGAGTGATGTTGATTATTATAAATGAAAATGTCCCGAACCCAAAATTCCTTTCTGCCTTTACAGGGAAGGCCTTCCACAGGAGCAGGCTAGAGCGCCTTCGGGGCTTCTCTGCGCACATTTTCTGAAGGGATGCAGCGAGTACAAGGAACACACTCGCCAGAGATCCCTTCTCTCCTGCTCTGCTTTTCGTACTCAAGATTTATCAAGTTGAAAGTCCGACGGCGAAAGCCCGGAGCCGCTTTAGTTCTGTGTTTGGTGCGTGCTGAATGTTTCCTGAATCCACCTACATTTAACTCACTCTGACAGGGTGAAATTGGATAACACAGCGAGTTAAACACTAACGTGCCGGATGTCCTGGCTGCCTAAGCATCTGGGCTCCAACCCCCGGGGACAGAAGTGGCAGTGACCCCGATGACTGAGTCTTTCAGGCGCCTGTTTCCTCTCCGCTATACATTCGGGATCTCTTGATATCTCAGAAACACAACCCTACAAAGTGAATTCGCCAAGAACTCCGTATTGTTCAATAAAATACAAATGCATTTAAAACACCAGGCTTGCATCTTAAAAGGCGGACCGAGTCTGAAAGGCTGAGGAAGGTGACGCTCCTTTTTTCCTGCCTGATTAAACTTGAGCATGCAGCCTCTTTCCCCGCCGCCCACTCCTTTATTAACAACAAAGTCTCGTTAAGTAAATGGTAGACCTGTGAAGTACTCGGGTGGGGCCGCAGTAAGACAGACTGCTGGTGAATTCACGGGCAGCCGCTGGGGCATAGTAACAGGCTGGATGTTCGTAGTTGGGGCGGCAGGGGGGCAGAGGACTCACCAGCTCCGGTGCGGTCAAGGCAGATGCTCAGTGCGGCCCCTCCATTACGAACGCAGGCCCAGGATTCTCACTGCAGCCGTGGTGTAGCTTTGGCTCCATCAAGTGGCCAAGTGGTGCAACAGCAATGAAAATCAGTGACACTCGGTTTAAACCGAGTGCGCTGATTTTCATCCGGTAGGGTACTGTCGTTTAGATTCGGTTTAAACCGAATTCCGGACAGCCTACCCATAGGGCAGTCCATGAGTCACAGCTGGATGGGGGACACAGTGGGACGCGTGTCCCCTAGCTTGCCTGCACAGTCAGACTCCTTCGTCTTCCACAGCGGGGAGGGCATCATGTGGGGTGGAAGGACCAGGCACCGCAGGGACATGAGGGCGAAGGGTAGGCATCGTGGGTGCAGGGATGGAGAACTCCACCACAGGGGGTGGGGCAGGGCCAAAGGCGGAGGCCAGGATGTCGCTGCACACCTTAGCAAGGTCCTCCAGCGTCTCCCCTGCACCCGAAGGAACCACAGGCCCCAAGGAGGGGGGGGCGGAGGGATGGGTCGCAGCGCCACTGGGGGAGGGTGCGGACAGGGGGGGGACTCAACCACCCTGACCGGGGACTCCCTTGACCGCTTGCGGGGTGGTGTCACAGTGGGGCTCAGGGACAGAGCGGCCATGAAGGAGTCCTTGCCGGATATGTGGCCAGGAGAGCTGAGGGGAGGGGATTTGGAGGAAGTGGATTGGGTGGAATGCGGACTCCCACTCTGGCTGCATGACTTACGTTTGCCCCCCGACCCAGTGGGTGTGCCTACTTCACCCTGTGTGTGCGTGCCAGGAGGTGTGCGTATGACCTTCCCTGCTGGTGTGGTGCCTGTGTCTGTTGTGGTGGGTGCATGCTGACATCTGGGTGTACGTGGGACAGGCATGGGAGTGGGAAGTGTGGATGGGGCAGGGGTAGGGGGTGGGACGTAGCGTTGCAGGAGACCCACTGCTGCAGTCAGTGTCGAGTCTATGGACCTCAGCAACTGGTGTTGGTCAGCCTGCAATGAAAAAATGCCCTCCAAGTATGCCTCCATGTTGTGCAGCACTTGGCTGTGGCCATGGAGGACATTAAGGATCGCAGCCTGACCAACCTGCAACTGCCGCTGGATGTCCACAGACTCGGCATTGGCGGCAGCAGTGGAGACAGGGGCAGGGGGTGCGGTGCCTGGCAGGAAGGAGACATGTGGTGACCGGGCACGCTGGGAAGGGACACGAGCAAGTGGGAGGCGGCTGATGGCAATGGAGGGGGCGGGGTGCGATGTTGTGCCGCTGTCAGCTGGTGGTGCAGCCTCCGCCCACTCGGAGAGATCATCCTCGGACCCGTCAGCTTCATATTCTGTCGTGTCAGTGGACAGGTCCTCGGCCTCACTCTCCTCCGCCTCAGTACCACTCAATGTGCCAGCCACGATGTCAACGCTGGCACTGGTGCTCGGTCCCTCCGCTCCGTCTGTGCTCATGTCTCCCTCCGTGTCCCCCGACGATGCTGTGGGAAAGGTGAAGAGACAGCAATTAATCACACACCTGTATACATATGTCACATGAGTCCAATCTACATATGGTTACGGTGCATAGCCTGCAAAGAAAGATCAGTAACATCTACAAAACAAGGTACAGATGTAGGGCATGCAACACACAGTTGGTTGACCCACCATGCCAAAGAAAATCCATGGAGAGCATGACACAATAGCAAATGACATGAAATGAAGTTTGACATAGGAGCCAGGCCCTGGGGACAATCCAGCACTGCATCTGCACCACACAGCGTTGCCGAAAATAGGGATGAGGAGGGACCATATCCATGAACTTGAGGCAGATGCTGCATAGGTAATACTGAAAACATGCCCACCATGACTGGCTCACTGCACCTTGAGTGTATGTCCAGACAAACATCACACACTGGCCAGACCTAGCAAGGAGAATTCTGGTTTTGACATGTAGGCTTGATTCGCACCAACCACCCCCTACATGAGACAATTTGTTGAGACACAGGTGGCACTTACATCTCTTAGTCTGGGTGAAATACACCGGGGCTGCATAAATGCAAGATTGGACGCCAAATTCCCAAGGTGCGCCTGTCCAAATAATCATGTACAAATGGTCATCATCAGATGATTGTAACAAGACACACAGGCACTGGCCACTGTGACTATGAACAAGGAAAATCAGGTCAGGCTGTACAGTGGACACTTGTACTACATTTCACGTCAATATACATGGTGCCAGGGGACAATGGCACAGAGCACAACCTATGCTGTAGACACTGAGAGTGTCCACGTTTTGTGATGACACACATGACACCTTAGAACATATGCCCCAGGGGACAGCAGTGGCCACACAACTCTATGGTCCTGAATGGGAATGACTGCAACACACGCCACCATCCCTGCACTATGCGTATCGCACACTCATGCACATCATGTCACAGGCCACAACATAGGACATGCGCGCTGTAAGGCATGACACTTGAGAGACTAACTCCCATGTCTGGACTCAGCATCAGTGCCAACTGACATGGAATCCACATGTACTGAACTGGACAGGGCACAGGCAAGGTCCCCAAACCTGTTACACACCACCCCCACACATGATGCTACAGGCATAGTTCACGTGGAGAAAGCGCCAGCCTACATTACCTTGTGAAGGAGTGACTACACACAGACCAGGGAACACATTGCAAGGAGGGGAAGGGAGGCATGAGAGCACAGCTATACTGTGGGTAACTGGATCTGCACAGCACCTTTAAACCCTGACAGTGTATCCATGCAACTGTGCACTTACAAATGCTGGTGACACACAACAAACACACATGTACCTACCCCCTTCCTGCTGCTGCTTCTCCTGTAAGCGCCTCTCCAAGTCTGGAAATACCACCGCCAGCACACGCTTGTGGATGTGGGTCAGACGGCGGCGCCCCCGGTTCTTATGGGTCTCAGGTGAGTCCCCCAGCAGGACCCGTGCGATCCTCCGCGTCCAGCACCGGATATCCTGCCAGCGTTTCCTCACCTGGGCCAGGCGCCGCTTGCGACCATCCTCACTCCTCACGGCACTGACGGCGGTCAGCCATATCTGCTTCTTGGCAGAGGCGCCTACCTGTGAGGATGAACAAGTGACACTACATCAATACACCAGGCACATGTCACAGAGGGACATATTAGAACAAATGTGCTGTTTACAACAAGGCATAGTATGCATCCAACGCATTGCACCTTTGTCATAGGGACATGATCCTCTGGGGAAGGGCAAAAGCAGTACGTGCCATTGAAAGTACACAGGTGGAATGAGGGCAATGACACAATCAATGATCCAGGCTCACACTGTGCATCACAAGCTACACCAGGATAATGTGCAGCACCTCTAAGCAGTCACATGCCACAGGCCACTGATGCTACCGCAGCAGAGTACACAGACACACACAGGCACAGGACATTCACCTGCCATTGCCAAATGCTGCGACAAAACTCACTCTGCACATCTGCCACTAGACGGGGGGGGGCTCACAGATGTGGGGCTGGCTCTGCACGTCAGACACACAGCAGTGCTCCCTGCTCACATCAGATGGGCAGGGTATATCCATCCCTCATGCAGCCCGGGTGCTACACTCCACATATGCACCCACCCACATGACAGGGGACGTACACACACACCGATGTCCAGGGTACGAACACATCATGTGGACACTCTCAGCACAGGTACACAGAACTAACACACATCTGTGGGTACAGTCACCTGTCACACTGGGCTGACCACATAATCACATGAGGACTGTAGAGGCTACATTCCCAGGAGGACAAGACAGGCAGAATGTGGCATGCACCATGCAGTGATTGTCACAGTAAACACAATGCAAGTGAGGACGGCAGACATGCACCACAGCATGCACTGGCTGGGAGACATCAGGCATTCCCCCCCCGGGACCCCCCCTACAGTACATAGCATGTGTGCCACACCTGGACACAATGCCAGAAGTCACACTCACAAAAAAGGGACACAGTCTGTGCTGGTGGACTCTGCACTCACCTGATACCCTGGTCACCCATACAGCATGGGGTACTGTGGGAGGATCACATCCAGCAAAGCCAGGTTCTCCTCCAGGGTGAAGGGCTGTGACCTCTCCACAGACCTTGACATGGTTCCAGGGAATCAGTAGCAGCAGCTGGGTCGTGGAATACAAAGATGTGCAGGCAAGTGCTCCCTCATGGGACCTGGCTGCCTTATATCTGCTTTGCTGGCCTGTTTCATGCACAGGAGTACAGAGTGATTGGTCACTCACATTTGCATCCTATGTTTCCTCCAATCCCTTCAAACCTAGCACAGTCAGTGGGTTCTCATTGTGGTTTTTTTCTTCAGCATGATGTCAACTCCAGAAGCACATTGCAACAAAGTAGATTCATTCAAACTGACTACTGCTGTGCACCTGCTTCAAAAAATTCAAACTTTAAACTTGGTCTCCATGACAACCAGCATGCATGTAGGCCTTTATACTTGTCCCTCATGTGTCACCTATGTAATTTGGAGCTTCACACACAGGTACGGTGCGTTCCGGGGCCCTAGGGCACCCCAAATGCATAGCAACCGCCCGTACAGGCGTGTGTACGGTCCGTACCACTATGAGTACGCATACGCGAGAACACCCATAGTGATAGTGAGCGTACAGGCATGTGTACGGTCCGTACCACTATGGGTGTTATCGCGTATGCGTACTCATAGTGATAGTGAGCGTACAGGCGTGTGTACGGTCCGTACCACTATGAGTACGCATACGCGAGAACACCCATAGTGATAGTGAGCGTACAGGCGTGTGTACGGTCCGTACCACTATGGGTGTTCTCGCGTATGCGTACTCATAGTGATAGTGAGCGTACAGGCGTGTGTACGGTCCGTACCACTATGAGTACGCATACGCGAGAACACCCATAGTGGTACGGACCGTACACATGCCTGTACGCTCACTATCACTATGGGTGTTCTCGCGTATGCGTACTCATAGTGGTACGGACCGTACACACGCCTGTACGCTCACTATCACTATGAGTACGCATACGCGAGAACACCCATAGTGAGACGGACCGTACACGCGTGCGTACGCTCACTATCACTATGGGTACACAGGCCCTCTTAGCGAAAGTACGGTGCCTTTCACACATCACAGTGGTGACAGGCAGCACACAGGAAGGAATAGGGCTGACATACTTGTCCATGGATGGACATCAAGGCATTGTCTGGGCAGTACTACTTGTGTGGGGCATAGGTGTGAAAGGCTGTGATGTGGCACATTACTCCTGAGTGGAGAAGGCACCAGATGTATGATGAGATGTGTACAGATGTTATGTGTGACGGTGCAATGTGTGCCAGGCATGCCCTTGACTCCTTTGACATGTGTGCATGTCGTACTGCACTCTTGGGATGAGCGTCACTGGCATGGCATGGTCAACAACACACGCAAGTGTCCCCTGATGCCCGGTACAGGGGTTACCACACCAGACAGGTCACTACCCACGGTGCACCAAGTGACTATGTCATGTATGTGTGGGGGGTTCCCATTAGGTTGATGTTGGAGCTCCCTCAAAAGCATCAGCTGTTGCAGCAACCAACATGTGTCTGTGTGTAGATTGACATGGCACACTGTTCCGCACACCAGGCCACGTGTGGTATCGGATGTGAGGTGCGTATGTATGCATGGGACACAGAGTAGCGTAACAAGGACATGTCTGCATCCTCTCTATGAATGTGTGGTGAGTCATCACATGTACACCTTCATGGCAAGGTGTGTGGGCTGTCCTAGTGTAATGTCATGTGACCTGTGGCTCTAGTGTTCCGCTACCAGTCTCTGCAATCGACATCCTACTTCTGCTGATGTGTGGATGTATGTCACTCCTGTCTTGCGTCTGGCTGTTCACTTACACTGGGACACAGCTAATCCCATGCCATGGCATGTGGAGGTTCACAATCTCCGTGTGTAGCTGGGTCTTGGTAGGAGTGTCACCTGCCAGCCATACGTGTCCAGGGCATGTGGCACATACCTGACTCCGTATGTCGCATATGTGTATTGACAGATTAACATGTGCTCAGTACATATAAATTGTTGTTGTAGTGCACTCACTCTTCCTTGTCACTTACAAATTACTGCAGAGCGCCGCCTCTTCCCCGACCAATTCCGGACTTGGCTGCCATGCGGGAGAATGACTGTATCCGGTGCTACCGCTTCCCCCAACCGTTGATTCTGGAGTTGACGGCGAGACTGGCACCTGTTGGAAACGGCCTTTTTTGCAGGGTTATCCCCAAACTTTTTGCTTCTTCCTCCTTTATTTTTTCTGACCCGTGGTTGTTGGCAATAGGACTCTGGGCACTTTACCACTGCTGATCAGTGCTAAAGTGCATATGCTCTCCGTATAAATTGTTATATTGATTGGTTATCCATGATTGGCATATTTGTTTCACCTGTTAGCCCCTAGTAAAGTGCACTGCATGTGCCAGGGCTGGTGATTCAAATGCTACTAGTGGGCTGCAGCACTGAGTGTGCCACCCACAGGAGTAGCGCTAAAATGATGTCTTAGGCCTGCTTGCAGTGCCTATGTGCAGTCCAGGACTGCCATGTCGACCTGGCCAGTGCACCCACTGACCAGGCCTTATCCTTCCCTTTCTGTACATGTCAGGCATCCCTATGGTGGCCCTAGGTACCCCCCTGGGCTTGGTGCAGTGTATCTGAAAGGTAGGGAATGTACTGAGGTGTGTAACATGCCCTGGTAGTGAATTACAGCCATTTTAGTTTTTCACTGCTGAGAGGCTATCTTGCCCATAGGATAGAATGGGGAAGGCTGTTTACATGCCTATCTTCCCATAAGGGCAAGATAGAAAATCCAAGTTTGGTATCTCTGTGTTCAGAATTTAATTATACATCTTTTTAGCAAGATGGTTTTTAAATTCACTGTGTGGGAATAGCACTTTTTAGAAAGTAGCTATTCTCCTGTTTAACCTTCCTGTGTGCCTGTGTGCTGGTTGGCTGACGGGTGTCAGGTGATGTGCTAGGTGGCTCCAGGAGCCTGGATGAGTCAGCAGCAGGGTGAATAGGGAGATCTGCTTTAGATGGGTGGGAGGAGTAGTCCCTGGGTCTGAATAGGGCTGCCCCTGACAAACACAAAGCTGGCTCCACCCCCTGCTGGCCAGGCTGAGGACTCTGCCTCTGCTGGCACAAAGAAGGCTCCACCTCCTGCTGAGCGTCTAACGACCCTGCCCCTCACTCTGAAAGGAACCAGGTGCTCCAGAGCAGAGCACACCCAGGAACCGGTTTGAGCAGGGGAATCCCCCCACTGGAACAAAGAGAGACAAAGGCTTGGAGGGGTATAAGAAGAGGACCCCAGACACCTAAACTTTAGATCACTTTGGAACTAAGAAGAAACCTCTGCCAAGGAGAAAGCTGGAAGAAACTGAAGAGGAGAAGACTGCCTGCTTGCTGTTTTGCTTTGCTGCCAAGGAGAGGGGAAGGACTTTGCTGTGTCCCCTTCTTTTGATTCTGATCTCCAAGGGCCTGAGAAGAGCTGGCTCCCTGTTAAGAAGTCCCAGGAACAAAAGGACTTCACCACCAGCTCCCCTGGAACTCTGCTGAGAGAGTTCTGACCTGCCTTGGAGTGCTTGCCCAGTCTTGGGGCTTCAGGAGGTCGTTTTGCTGTGTTTGGGAGCTGGGAAGCAGAAGCGTGAACAAGAGTGACTGGTACCCAACGCATCTTCCGATTGCGTGTCGCAAGACGAGAGTGCGTGGAAAATTTCATCGCGGCACCATCGCAACACGCAGGGTCTCCGCATCGCCGAGTGCGTCGAGCATCGTCCCGAAGCGTGAAGCTTCCTGCCATTGCGAGGGTTGTCGCAGAACCAGTTTGCGGGCCGCACCACTGCCGGTGCGTGAAAAGTCTCCAATCGCTGCATGCGTTGACGCAGAGTCCCGTTCCGTGGCGCATCGAGAGTTGCGGCGCCGGAAGGCAACGCTGCGCCACGCATCGCACCACATCGAAGAGTGTCGCATCGAACCTGTGCGTGAAGCTTCCCCCTAAGAAACCTACGCAACGAAGGCCAAAGTCATCGCATCCTCCCCTTACAGATCGGAGCCGGCGCATCCACCTCTGCTGCGTGAAGCAGGGCTGCTGCAAAGCCTCCCCAGGATCTCAGGAGTATCGCATCGCCTTTGCAAGCCTCCTTGTTATAGCTTTTGGGAACCTTATCGCAACTACAGGTACTGTTGGGCACGAGAGTGTCGCATTTTGTGCATTGAGAGTCGCACTGTGCAGGACACTGATTTTGACATCCTGGAGTACTTTCTGCAAACTCTTGAACTATCTTTAAAGTAACCTTTTGAAGTATATGTTGGTTTGTCTGTAATATTTGGTCTTGTGAAGTTTTTAGTAAAGATACCTTATTTTTCTAAAACTGGTGTGGAGTAAATCTGTGGTGTTTTCACTGTGTTACTGTGAGTGTTGGTACAAATACTTTACACATTGCCTTTGATAGCCTAGACTGCTCAGGCCAAGCTACCTAGAGGGTGAGCAGGGGTTATCTTAACAGTGTATCCCCCTTTCCCTGACTAGAAGCAAGGGTCCCTGCTTGGACAGTGGTACCTACCCTGCCAACTAGAGACCCCCAGATCTAACATTGGTGGTCAGCGGTGAGGATTGAACTTGTATTTGTACTTGACCCACAGTAATTGGTGTACATCACTAGTTTAAGTGCAGACCAATAGACAACCACATGCTGTATGTTTGATTCTATTTTGGAGTAACTCTTCAAGAGCATCATGTCTCAGGTGGCAACAAGTGAGAGGGCAGAATTGGAGTTTTCCATGGAGGATCTGTATTCGTACAAGGTTGAGGAGCTCAAGCAATTCTGCAAAGACCTTGGTTGCCCTGTGAAAAGCGGATCTAGGAGGGATGTGCTACAAAGAGTCTTGAAGGCCTGGTGGGAGGCCCAAGAAGAGGATGATGCAGATGAAGAGGATGGTTTTGTTTCCCAAGCTCTGCCCGTGGTCGGACCAGTCTCAAGGGCTGGCAGCTCCCATTCCAGTAGGAGTCTCACTCCAGAGGAGTTGGAGGAGAATCAAAGGGCTAGAGATCATGAGTTAGAAGTCATGAGGCTTGAGTTGAAGCTGATGGAAATGGAAACCCAAAACAAAATAGAAGAGAGCAAGAAGATGTATGCCTTGGAAGAATTGAAATTGACCTTGGCACATGAATTAAGAATGAGGGAGCTTGATATGGAGCTCGAGAGGCTTGAGGCCATGAGTGTCTCAGCTGAAGAAGAATGGTTAGCTCAAGAAGTGAGCTTTGCTGAGTTGGAGGTGGATTCCAGCTCAGATGGTGGCAGCAAGATTGTAGTTTCTAGTGCTGAGGGAGAGGTACAAACACCCAGAGATGTGGCGGCTTACTTGAGGGAGGGGGTTGACATACACCAGGGGGTTCAGGTTTATGATGTAGTTCCAGTGGAGTGCAGTGTCCCTGAAGTGGATTGGGGAACTGGCACAGGGGACCATATTCCTAGTGGTGGGAGGGACACTCTACTGACCCTAGATGAGAGGTACAGGGAGAGGGGTTCCCCCATGGTAGAAACCTTGGTGTGTGAGTGTGGAGACCGCCCAGAAGAGTGTGAGTTGTGTGACAGAGACAGTCAGATACTGTCTTGCCAATCTCAGGAGAGTGGTGTGGGGTACGTGTGTGAGGCACTGGAGGGTGAGGCAAACGGTAGCTTGGTTAACAACTGTGGGGGGCTGTGTGATTCATTTGTTGGAGAGCATATTTTAAGTCCCTGTTTTCCAGAGCTATGCAAACACCCGGTGGAGTGTGAGTTCTCTGGTTCCAGAGAGCTTGCGTTGGAGGCAGACCTTTGGTTGGATGTCAAATGGTCTGGAGAGGCATTGGGGAGTGATCCCAAAAGGAGTGGCCCGGATATCTTCCAGACCTGTGAGGTGGAAGAGGTTCAGTGTAGCCCAGTTAGGTCCCAGTGTAATGGGAGGGGTGTAGGGGCTCACGTCCTATCTCAGTGGAGAAGGGGTGAGTGTGGGACTGTGGGTCCCAAGGTGCCCGAAACCCAGTCTCAGGGCCTGGAGGATTCCTTAAGGGAACACCAGGTTGGGGGCCTAGACCGTGCTAGTAGGCCATTTGAGGAGGATCTCCTAGTGTCAGGGGAACCTGGAGCCTCTGTAAACAGAGCTCCAGTGGTTCTGGTGTCTGGCGGTACCGCTCCAGTTGGGAGGGTGCAGAAGTCCAGACTGAGGGGTGAGAGGGGGATGTGTTCCCCAGTGGGAGAACCAGTGGGTCAGGGACCAGCCAGAAGGGCTGAGTCCCCTAGGAGTGACCATGGTGACACCACTTCTGTCCTGGGGGATCTTCGCGCACTGTCAGGTGGACAGGGGCCGGGAGATCTGCGCCAGGCAGACTGTCACGAGACACATGAGTCATGTGTCACCCTCGGGGAGATACTGTGTGAGTCCCCAGAAGTCCTGGCATGCCAGGCAGGTGTGCAACCGCAGGGTTTAGACCCTAGGTTGGGAGACCAGTTGCTGGAGAGAGGTCCTGAACTGGAGGGAGGGACATTTGTAAGCAGTGTCTCTACCAGTTTGTCTTTGAGGTGTACCGCTCCGAGTAGGAGGGTGCAGAATTCTGGAAGGGGGTGCAGAGGGAGGGAGTCCTCGCCTCTGACCCCGGTTCACCTGGAGGGTGTAGACCCTAGGTTGGAGGGCCAGGTCCGGGGTGTCCCCCCTGACCTGGGATCCCAGTTGCAGGATAGAACCCCTGAACTGGTGGGTGAATGGTGCAGGACACCTGCCACAGGTGCCCTGCCTATTCTAGAAGGGGGTACCGCTCCAGGTGGGAGGGTACAAAGCCCCAAGGAAGAGGAGGACTGGGTATGGAAAAGCCTACCCCAGCCTCCTGTCCAGCCACCGGATACAGGCCCGGAGCTGGTCAGTCAGTGCCAGGTTGTCAGACCCGACCTGACAGGGAAGGGAGTGGACAAAGGGTGCCAAGCACCTGGGGCTACCGCCCCCCACCCTCTGACGCCACAGGGGTTTGAGGGCCCTGAGAGGAATAAGTCCTGGGTCTCATCCCTGACCACTGTCAGTGGTCACTGTGGCTTGCTGTCTGTCTGTTGGGACACATCTGTGAGCAAGTTAAGGCTAGGTGCTGCACAGGTGGTGTCCACAGGTGAGGAGAAGGGTTCCACATGGGTTGGCGTGGTGGACCCTGAGAGTATGGATGGAGAGATCCAACCGGGTTCAGGAAGGTGTAGAACAGGAATAGTGCCCTGCTGTTTGGGCCAGTTTCCGTGTTCTATCGCCCTAAGCAGGGAATCCCATCGAGGTATCGCTTGGTCTACCCTGGCTTTAGGCTGGAAGGGGGTTGTGTTGGAAACGGCCTTTTTTGCAGGGTTATCCCCAAACTTTTTGCTTCTTCCTCCTTTATTTTTTCTGACCCGTGGTTGTTGGCAATAGGACTCTGGGCACTTTACCACTGCTGATCAGTGCTAAAGTGCATATGCTCTCCGTATAAATTGTTATATTGATTGGTTATCCATGATTGGCATATTTGTTTCACCTGTTAGCCTCTAGTAAAGTGCACTGCGTGTGCCAGGGCTGGTGATTCAAATGCTACTAGTGGGCTGCAGCACTGAGTGTGCCACCCACAGGAGTAGCGCTAAAATGATGTCTTAGGCCTGCTTGCAGTGCCTATGTGCAGTCCAGGACTGCCATGTCGACCTGGCCAGTGCACCCACTGACCAGGCCTTTTCCTTCCCTTTCTGTACATGTCAGGCATCCCTATGGTGGCCCTAGGTACCCCCCTGGGCTGGGTGCAGTGTATCTGAAAGGTAGGGCATGTACTGAGGTGTGTAACATGCCCTGGTAGTGAATTACAGCCATTTTCGTTTTTCACTGCTGAGAGGCTATCTTGCCCATAGGATAGAATGGGGAAGGCTGTTTAGATGCCTATCTTCCCATAAGGGCAAGATAGAAAATCCAAGTTTGGTATCTCTGTGTTCAGAATTTAATTATACATCTTTTTAGCAAGATGGTTTTTAAATTCACTGTGTGGGAATAGCACTTTTTAGAAAGTAGCTATTCTCCTGTTTAACCTTCCTGTGTGCCTGTGTGCTGGTTGGCTGACGGGTGTCAGGTGATGTGCTAGGTGGCTCGAGGAGCCTGGATGAGTCAGCAGCAGGGTGAATAGGGAGATCTGCTTTAGATGGGTGGGAGGAGTAGTCCCTGGGTCTGAATAGGGCTGCCCCTGACAAACACAAAGCTGGCTCCACCCCCTGCTGGCCAAGCTGAGGACTCTGCCTCTGCTGGCACAAAGAAGGCTCCACCTCCTGCTGAGCGTCTAACGACCCTGCCCCTCACTCTGAAAGGAACCAGGTGCTCCAGAGCAGAGCACACCCAGGAACCGGTTTGAGCAGGGGAATCCCCCCACTGGAACAAAGAGAGACAAAGGCTTGGAGGGGTATAAGAAGAGGACCCCAGACACCTAAACTTTAGATCACTTTGGAACTAAGAAGAAACCTCTGCCAAGGAGAAAGCTGGAAGAAACTGAAGAGGAGAAGACTGCCTGCTTGCTGTTTTGCTTTGCTGCCAAGGAGAGGGGAAGGACTTTGCTGTGTCCCCTTCTTTTGATTCTGATCTCCAAGGGCCTGAGAAGAGCTGGCTCCCTGTTAAGAAGTCCCAGGAACAAAAGGACTTCACCACCAGCTCCCCTGGAACTCTGCTGAGAGAGTTCTGACCTGCCTTGGAGTGCTTGCCCAGTCTTGGGGCTTCAGGAGGTCGTTTTGCTGTGTTTGGGAGCTGGGAAGCAGAAGCGTGAACAAGAGTGACTGGTACCCAACGCATCATCCGATTGCGTGTCGCAAGACGAGAGTGCGTGGAAAATTTCATCGCGGCACCATCGCAACACGCAGGGTCTCCGCATCGCCGAGTGCGTCGAGCATCGTCCCGAAGCGTGAAGCTTCCTGCCATTGCGAGGGTTGTCGCAGAACCAGTTTGCGGGCCGCAACACTGCCGGTGCGTGAAAAGTCTCCAATCGCTGCATGCGTTGACGCAGAGTCCCGTTCCGTGGCGCATCGAGAGTTGCGGCGCCGGAAGGCAACGCTGCGCCACGCATCGCACCACATCGAAGAGTGTCGCATCGAACCTGTGCGTGAAGCTTCCCCCTAAGAAACGTACGCAACGAAGGCCAAAGTCATCGCATCCTCCCCTTACAGATCAGAGCCGGCGCATCCACCTCTGCTGCGTGAAGCAGGGCTGCTGCAAAGCCTCCCCAGGATCTCAGGAGTATCACATCGCCTTTGCAAGCCTCCTTGTTATAGCTTTTGGGAACCTTATCGCAACTACAGGTACTGTTGGGCACGAGAGTGTCGCATTTTGTGCATTGAGAGTCGCACTGTGCAGGACACTGATTTTGACATCCTGGAGTACTTTCTGCAAACTCTTGAACTATCTTTAAAGTAACCTTTTGAAGTATTTGTTGGTTTGTCTGTAATATTTGGTCTTGTGAAGTTTTTAGTAAAGATACCTTATTTTTCTAAAACTGGTGTGGAGTAAATCTGTGGTGTTTTCACTGTGTTACTGTGAGTGTTGGTACAAATACTTTACACATTGCCTTTGATAGCCTAGACTGCTCAGGCCAAGCTACCTAGAGGGTGAGCAGGGGTTATCTTAACAGTGTATCCCCCTTTCCCTGACTAGAAGCAAGGGTCCCTGCTTGGACAGTGGTACCTACCCTGCCAACTGGAGACCCCCAGATCTAACAGCACCACACCTGCAACCGCTGCACAGGTATCCTACGGCACTGACACCCAAGCTGAAGGTAATGGCAGCCCTACATTTTCTTGCCACGGGTACCTTTCAAAATACCATAGCTCATGTTGGTGGCATGTCCCAGAGCATGTTCTGCCGTGTGCTGCATGATTTCTTAGAGGCCATGTTGCTTCACCTGGATGAGTTCATCCATTTTCCAACCCCTGAAATGTTGACTGGGGTCAAGCGTGGATTCTATGCCCTGGGAGGGATGCCCCATGTCATTGGGTCCATAGATGGGACACATGTGGCTTTGGTACCACCACAGGCACAGGAGGTAGCGTACAGGAATCGCAAGCACTACCACTCCATCAATGCCCTTGTGGTGTGTCTGTCCAACATGGTGATTTCACATGTCTGTGCTCGTTTTCCAGGATCAGCACACGATGCCTACATCATGAGGCGTAGCAGGGTGCCTGAAATGATGACGCAGCTGCGCAACGAACGAGCATGTGTTGTTGGTGGGTACACTCTGTCTGTCCTGTATTTTGCGTAGACTTCCAGCACGACCGCTTCTCCTGTCCTACTTATGTCCATGTGCTTTCCATGTAGGGGACGCTGGCTATCCCAACATGCCATGGCTGATCACACCTCTCCGCAACCCCATCACGCCGGCCCAGCTCCGCTACAACACCGCCCATGGCCGGACAAGGCGAGTGATAGAGAGGACATTTGGCCTCCTGAAGAGCCGATTCCGATGCCTCCACAAGACCGGCGGCGCCCTCCCATATGCCCCGGCGAAGGTCTGCAAAATCTTCATGGTCTGCTGCATGCTGCACAACATGGCAGTTGAGAAAGCTGTGCCACTCATCCTGGATCAAGATGATCAGGACCATCCACCCGTGGAGGACGAAGGGCTTGGCAATGGGGCTAGTGATGTGAAGGATGTGGTTCCGCAAGAGGACATCCGGACTCAGCTCATACGCGACTTCTTTGCTTAGTGGTGAGTACCAGTGTCTGTGTGTTCACGCATTGGTCCCCGTGTGGCATGTGTTGCGATGTGTGTGTCCATCTGCATGTATGCCACGTGAGTCAGAGGTGTGTGTGGATGTGTCACTGGAGTGATGGTGGCAGTGATGTGTATTTCCCCAGTCATAATTGTGACCTGGCATGTTGTCATCCTTACATGTGTCGAGTACATGCACATGCAAGTGGCTGTGCTTTTTGTGGCTGACTTCTTGTGTGTCTCTCATCCCCAGGTACTTGCGCATGCCGTCTGCTGGTTGCATTGTTGTGGCACTGCTATTCCTCATGGACACGTCATCGTGTGCTGACTCAGCGTTACACGCACGGACAAGTTTGGAAGTCTCCTTAGGGTAAGGGATGCATCAGGGGTGTATTGGGTGTGGCAGTTGTTTACGATGTATGCACACTGCCCCTGTCGATGTTTGGTTCCTCTGCAGACATGTTGCATCACCATGGTACACATTACATGCAACTGGGTACACCTGAATAGATGGTCAGACTTGTTGACAGTCATCAGTGATGGGATTGTGGAATGTGATGATGGCATCAATGTGTGTTACACTGCCCTCGGACACATACGGTTTGCATTGGCTTGACATGGTGTGGGACTTCCACATCAGCGGATCAATGGTGTATGGCAGTCTCTCCGTGAGCAGCAGGGGGTGTTTAGCTGTTAGCCGACACTTGTGTGCCAGTTCCATGGCTATCACGCATTTGTGCTGCAGAAGGGGGGTGCCAGTGTTGGACCCACATGTTACTCCACATGACCCGTTCATGTGTACTCCGAGTTGCCTCTGCAATCCCGAATACATGACTAATAAAGGTGTCCCTATGCCTCCAAGGTGCCTCTTCTCAGTCAATGCTGGTGTGTTGCCACGGTGCATCCGGCATGTCTGGCATGGTTTTCAGTGATTGTGGCTATGTGTCTATGTGTAGAGTAGCAAGATGCAAGCTGTTTGTGTGGGATTAGACTGTGTATTGTGCATGATGTCCATGACTGTGTGGGTATTGTGACATGTGCCATCCCCATGCATCCAACGTTGGCCAGGCCACCATTCTCTGCATCCACCTGACTCAAGCTTGCAGGACATGGTTCTGCCACCTGTCCACACATACCTGGGTGCCCCCCAGGACACTCCACATGATCCCTGACCTCTGCGCATGGCTGTCGCTGTACTCAATATGTCTGTCGGCACGGTTGTGTGGCCACCCCCTCAGCTGGTTGGGCCCATCACGGGTGTGTATGGTGCTCCATGTCTGTCTTGCCTAATACAATGTGACCCATGTGTGTCCTGTGCCAGACTCAGGCCCCAGGGTGTGGATGGTTGAAATCAAATGAGAACTCAGGCATAGTTAGACTTTACAAGACACATGTAAGGTAATAATGCAATCAGTAGGCATCTTCTCTTTATGGTGTGACTTTTTATTTTGGTTGGGGTGGGGGGGGGGGTTTGACATGAGGGGCTTTCCGGGTGTGTGGAATCCAAAGTTCACTAGGGGAGTTGGTGTCCTTGCCATTTGAAATATTCAGAGTCCATGCCACAGTCTTTGTCAACATTGGTCAGACAGTGACCAGCAAGTCCATGTGGCAGAGAATGTCTTTTGCTGCTGTGCTGCTGTTGGTCCAGTGGGCCAGGTGCCAGGCCAGGTGTCCTGGGAGATGGTGCTGTTGCGCCGACCCTCACGGTCTTTTCCGTGGATGACCCGCCCTCCTGCGGGGACCCTCAGAAGCAGGCCGTGACGATGTTTGGGATGCTCCGTCGGCTGTCTCCTCCTCCTCCTCCTGATCCCTCCCTGTGGGTGGTGATGTTCTACGCCTGATGGCACAGGGAGGGTTGCCCATGTTGTCGGCCATCCGACGGAGTGTACTGTGAATTCCCGTGAACACCGTCACGAGCTCAGCCTGTCTGTCCTCCATCCGCCGTTGGTGTCGCAGTAGACAGGCATGTTGCTCCGCATGTTGCTGGGCCTGCTGGGTCTTGATCCCCTCGAGGATGGACACAACCTGGGCCATGCCCGTGGTGTCCTGCCGGTATGTGTCCAGGATGTCTCGGACATGGGAATATACCGGTTCCCCAGCCAACCAGTCAGGCTCGCGCCTCCACCGTCCTCCACTCCCACCACCCCTGCCCACTTGCACCTGGCCTGCCCTTGTGGGCACATCAGGTCTCCGGGACCCCTGAGGGGTGGCATTGGCGTTGTCGCCTGCCTCCTCCTGGGTGCCCGGGACACCGTGTCCCTCCTGGCCAGCCTGGCTGCATTGTGGTGGTGGGGCAGGGATCCTGGGTGTCTCCTGGGATGTGGCAGGAGTGGGGGTGGTGGTTGGCCCAGTTGTACCTGACGCAGGTGCTGCAGGTCGTTGGACACCAGAGGGGCCAGGTTGGTCGGGGTCGGGTTTGTCCACAGAGTGGTGAGAGTCGTCGCTGCCGGTGGCTCCGTCATCCCGCCGAGCCGGGTCCTGTGAGTCTTCCCCCCCAGTGTTGGGGGGTGATCCACGACGTTGACCTGTGTGTGAGAGAGACAATGTTAATTTTGTTCCATGCAACATCCATGTTTCATTGTTTTCAAAGTTGGCACATTTCCTCTGGGATTTTGGATATGTCTTGCATTTCACTCACAGTGCACTTGTGCATGGGTATGTCCCTTGGCCACAGCTTTTGCGACTTTACCTATGTGTGGCACAGTCTTACTTGCTGCGTCAATTGTGACTGCAGTCAGCAGTGGAGTGGGCAGGTGTGGCGAGCCATGCATTGGCGCCTTCCGTGTAGCACTGTACGTGTGCACATGGAGTGGTTCCACACACTTATATGATGCAGGTAGCTGTCGTTGTGCTCGTGCACAGGTTGTGACATGGCCCTGTGTTTTGCCATGGAGAAGAGGGGGGGTTCTGGCACTGGCCACCCTTGTCTACATGCACGCAGTCCACCTGCTGATGAGCAGACATTCCCACACCCCACAAGGCTGATTTGCTCTCCCTGTGTGTCCCTTTCTCGCTCCCTCTCTGTCCCCCTCTCCCTCCCTCTGTGTGTCAGCCTCCTCCCTCTGTCCGTCTCCCTGTGTCTCCCTCCCTCTCTGTCCCCCTCTCCCTCCCTCTGTGTGTCAGCCTCCTCCCTCTGTCCGTCTCCCTGTGTCTCCCTCCCTCTCTGTCCCCCTCTCCCTCCCTCTGTGTGTCAGCCTCCTCCCTCTGTCCGTCTCCCTGTGTCTCCCTCCCTCTCTGTCCCCCTCTCCCTCCTCTGTGTGTCAGCCTCCTCCCTCTGTCCGTCTCCCTGTGTCTCCCTCCCTCTCTGTCCCCCTCTCCCTCCCTCTGTGTGTCACCCTCTGTCACCTCAGCCCAGCTTCCTGGGCACACACTGTTAGCAGATCTTTGAATGGCCCTTGGATTGTTGATGTGAGTTTGTTTCTGATCTCCAGGCACCCATTGGGTGTAGTGTCTGTGTCTGCACTGCTGCTGTGGTGGTGTGTGCTGCCACTCTTTCACAGTGTTGGCTGTTCATTAGCTGCTGTCATGTGCAAGAACGTGCCGTCACCCCCATGTGTTGATGCAAGGCGTCCGCCATTTGCTGGCGAGTCTTTCCTGTGTGGGGACACACTGTTTGTCTGGCTGTGACCTAGGCCATATGGGCAGGGGGCATTGTTGTCTGCTTCTGATTTGCACTATGTGATTTTTGGGGCCCACACTCCCGCCATCTGGCTTACCGTGTCATGTGTTGGTGTTTTCTGTGGCCTGTGACTTGACATTGTCCAGGTGGGTGCATGGGGCATGGTGGCGCCAGTGGCATGTGCGTGTTCATGGAGTGTGGTTGAGTCATGCGATAGCTTGGGGTGGTTGCGTGCCTGTTTGTGAGTTTGGTTGTGGATGACGTTCCCCCCATGTGAGGTGAGTTGTTTGTGTACTCACCCGGGTCTCGGAGTCCGTCTAATCCATCCACTGCCACCACCAGCAGTATGGCCATCACCCTCTCCTCCCAGGGATGGTATTGTACGCGTCTGCGGGGCGGCCCTCCTCCAGTGACGTTGGCCTGTTTGTGTTCGTCCGTCATTTTGGCTCGGCCCCTCCTCCGCAGATCGTACCACCTGGCTTGGCATTCATGCCTGGTCCTTCTGGTGTCCGCAACAGCATTCACAGCATCGACGATGGTCTGCCACATGGATGTTTTTTCTGAAATGCTGGTCTGTCTGACCAATGTTCCAAAGAGGTGTGGCTCAACTCTGAGGATTTCATCGACAAGGACCTCCAACTCTCGGCTAGTGAACTTTGGATTCTTGTTAGTGGGCATGGTGAGGGGTGTGGGTGTGGATGGTGGGGGGGGTGTGGATGGTTGTGGGTGTGTGGGTGTGGTTGTGCAGGTGTGTGTGTGAATGTGATGTGGGGGTGTTTGTGAAGGTGTGTGTGTGAAGGTGTGCAAGTGTAAGGTGTGGTAAAGCTTCTAGTATGGTGCTGTAGGTTGTCTGTGGGGTCTGGCAGCAGTAAGTCTGTTGCAAAGGCTCATGGTTTGTGTGTGTGGGCCCTTTTTATTGGTCCATTGGTGGGTGTGGCTGTGTTTGAACTTTGGGTGGGTGTGTTATAAGGAGTGGTTGTGTTTTGGGCCTCTGTTTGGGATTTTGGCAGTTGCAGGTCAGTGAATGTGTTGTTTTTGTGCTTGTTGGACATGTTTTGTGGCTTTGTGCCATTCGAATGGTGTATTCTTGTGTTGTTTTGCTTTGTCCTGGTTGTGTACGTGCGTTTTTAGCGTGTGTACGGTGTGTACATGGGCCATTTTGTTGTACAGTGCTGTCCTTGTGTCTGGCTTGGTACAACTCGTACATGCGCGATGTTGTGTGAAGGTGGTGATGTTGGGGCCTGGGGTACGCTCCATACGTACGCGGGTGAGGGTACGGGTCGTACATACACGGGTGGGAGTACGACTCGAACGTACACGGGTGTACATACACGGGGGGGTACGACACGTACACAGGTGTACATACACGGGGGGTGCGACACGTACACGGGTGTACATACACGGGGGGTACGACACGTACACGGGTGTACATACACGGGTGGGGGTACGACTCGAACGTACACGGGTGTACATACACGGGTGGGGGTACGACTCGAACGTACACGGGTGTACATACACGGGGGTGCGACTCGTACACGGGTGTACATACACGGGTGGGGGTACGACTCGAACGTACACGGGTGTACATGCACAGGGGGGTACGACTCGTACACGGGTGTACATACACGGGTGGGGGTACGACTCGAACGTACTCGGGTGTACATACATGGGTGGGGGTACGACTCGAACGTACATGCGTGTACATACACGGGGGTGCGACTCGTACACCGGTGTACATACACGGGTGGGGGTACGACTCGAACGTACACGGGTGTACATACACGGGTGGGGGTACGACTCGAACGTACACGGGTGTACATGCACGGGGGTACAACTCGTACACGGGCGTACATACACGGGTGGGGGTACGACTCGAACGTACACGGGTGTACATACACGGGGGGTACGACACGTACACGGGTGTACATACACGGGTGGGGGTACGACTTGAACGTACACGGGTGTACATGCATGGGGGGTACGACTCGTACACGGGTGTACATACACGGGTGGGGGTACGACTCGAACGTACACGGGTGTACATACACGGGGGTACGACATGTACATGGGTGTACATACACGGGTGGGGGTACGACTCGAACGTACACGGGTGTACATGCACGGGGGTACGACTCGTACACGGGTGTACATACACGGGTGGGGGTACGACTCGAACGTACACGGGTGTACATACACGGGGGTACGACACGTACACGGGTGTACATACACGGGTGGGGGTACGACTCGAACGTACACGGGTGTACATGCATGGGGGGTACGACTCGCACATACACGGGTGTACATACACGGGTGGGGGTACGACTCGAACATACACGGGTGTACATACATGGGGGTGCGACTCGTACACGGGTGTACATACACGGGTGGGGGTACGACTCGAACGTACACGGGTGTACATGCACGGGGGGGTACGACTCATACACGGGTGTACATACACGGGTGGGGGTACGACTCGAACGTACACGGGTGTACATACACGGGTGGGGGTACGACTCGAACGTACACGGGTGTACATACACGGGGGTGCGACTCGTACACGGGTGTACATACACGGGTGGGGGTACGACTCGAACGTACATGGGTGTACATGCACGGGGGGTACGACTCGTACACGGGTGTACATACGCGGGTGGGGGTACGACTCGAACGTACACGGGTGTACATACACGGGTGGGAGTACGACTCGAACGTACACGGGTGTACATACACGGGGGGTGCGACTCGTACACGGGTGTACATACACGGGTGGGGGTACGACTCAAACGTACACGGGTGTATATACACGGGGGGTACGACTCGAACGTACGGGGGCTGGGGGGGTGTTCGGCGCGTATGCGGGCACATGTCTCCATGGTTGCTATGGGTGTTTGGTGCGGGCTATTTTTTTACTGGATCGTAATCGGCACCTCAGTGTTGACTTTTGGAGAAATCTCCAGAGGCATTGATTAAAATGATAGTAGGATCCTTGTATAGATGTATGGGGGTATGTTTTTAAAATAGCATGAATCATGGCTATTTCAAAATCCATTATTATTTTATGTGGGAAGTAATTTGGAATTTCTGATTTTATTTTGTTGAGAATTTCTAGATAGGTACTTTGAGTTTTATTTGGGAGTAAGCAGTAGATGAAGGGAATGTTATTGTTTTGGTACATAGCATGTACTGTGAAACAGTTGATAAAATGGCTTGGGACATATTTTAAATGTGACATCTATCATCCAGGTGTTGCATTGTTGGAGTTTTGTTAAGTTATTTGCAGTGGCAAACATTATTATACGTTTTTCACTGTTTTTATTGTCAAAGAAAATAAATGGCTCTTTATTATGGGAAATGCTTAGTTCTTGTGGGATGTTTACTTCTTGGAAAGTTTTAGGGATAGGTTAATGCATCAATGGATGGTAATTGTCCAGATGCATGTTGGGGTATTTGTAGTAGCTGTTCTTTTAATATTTCACTAGTGAGTTTTTCTGTGCTAGTGCTTGCTTCTTTGATATTTTCTATTGCTCCTCTAATTTCAATTTCAGTAATATTTGGGGGGTGGTTGTGCTCATTGACAGATAATCCAGTAGTTTCTTGAGTTGTGGCTCTTCCGTAGCATTTGTTAGCATAGTACTTGCTACATTTCCAGAAGACTTTTAAATCTTTCTGTTTTTCTGTTTTTCTGGCGTATAGACATAACCCATGTAACATAGGAGCATTTTTCCTTTTTGTGATAGGATGAATTCTGCGCCTTCAGTCATGGTGATGTCTTTATTTCTAAAGAAAATGTAGATATAATTAAGTTAATATCATGTGATGAAATAATGTGTTAGAAAGATATATATTTGTTGATATATACTTACAATTTTGATGTAGATGTGGAAAAGATTTTTCTTTTGGTGGTTGTTGGCTGTTATTTTTCGTATAGAGTTGGTATATCTGTTGATATATAAAAACTAATGTTAATACATTTTCAATTATTTGTTGTAGGTGATAGGGGAATTGGGAAAGTGTTTGTTTTAATTAGCTATAATATCTATTTATTTTAAAGTCATTATTTTAAATACTTACTTTTTGATTAGCTTTATTTTTTCTGTTGTTGTAGATAAATTTGGAGATTGCTGGAAGTGTCTGTAGTGGAGATATAAATAAATGAAAGCATTTTGTAGTTTATTTTAATTTCATAGTATTTCTTACTACTTCTTTTCCATTATTAATGTTTTATAAACTAAAAATTATTACTTTTTGATTAGCTGTCTTTCTTTATTTGTAGAGGAATTTTCTTGTGCTTGCAAGTATCTGTAGTGGAGATATAAGTAAATGAAAGTGTATTTTACTTACATATAAATTGTATGCATTTCTTACAAATAGTTAGTACAATTAAAGTTTTACCAAACATTATTTACTTACTTGTTTCTGTTAGAGGTTTTGTTTCTACAGTATATCTTGTTGTTAGGAAAGAATCTGGTAGCATTTTTCTTCTGTTTTCTTGTAGTTTTGAAGTGGAAAAGAGTAAATAATTTTTTTTTATACTGTTGTCTTAATTGGTTACTTTGTCTCATTGGTTGGTTTAGTTAGTCTTCGATTCTGATTTGTTGTTGTGTTCAGTTGGAATTTTTTTTTCTTGGTGTTTCCATATATGGAAGATGCTAATTAAGTAGTAGTAATGTATTTTAAGTATATTTCATTGTTTTAATGTTGTTTATAAGTAATTTGATGTTTTATATGTTGGTGTTTGTTTTGTTTAGTATATCTATTTATAATTTTATGAGTGGTTTTAGTAAAAGGTATTTTATTTGGTTTTCATGTGTTTGTAAAATGTGTTTATATAAATTAATTGTATTGTGTATGTTTATGTTGGGAAAAAGTCAGTTTTATATGCATTTATATGTTGTAATATGTTTTATAATTAGTCAATATTATTGTAGGTTCGATATTGTAGGCTGTCTATATTTTGATTTTCGAATATTATGGTTCTTTCTTAGTTAATTGTATGGATATCGATATTTGTATAATCGATTTTTTGTATTTCGATAATGTTAGAAACGATATTTTGTTTAGTCGATATAGTGGGTTCGATATTTGAGTGCATTATTAATTAAGTATTGGTGGTCGATATTGTGGTATACGATATTTTGTCGTCGATATTGTGTGTAGTCGATATTTTGTCTCTCGATATTAAGTCACTGATCCGTTAAATGCTCCGCAGTTCGGAGCGGGCAGGACTTGTCTGTCGAATGACCCCGGGTTTGTCAGTCACGGAACGAACTGTATACCGCAGCCAGATGAACATAACGTGCTGTGGTTTTGCTGTGCTACCACGATTATGTGTTCAGTGATTTTCTACACTCATTGTTTTTATAATGAGACAGTCATAATGCCGTTCATGGGGTGTTGTGTTACATTGTAGCAGAGTAGCAGACAGCTGGAGTTACGAGCAGCTGAGCCTGCCCCCGCACTGCCACAGCTTTCAGACAGTATCTTGCATTATAGCAGCACTCCGCTTGACAGCTAAGGAGGTGCTATGATGCGTGACTTAGCATTTCAGTGCAGTGATATGGACCACCACACTGAAATGGGTTAGTCTACTGCCTGATGCATGATGTTTGGCAAGGCTGATGAAGAGGAGGAGGAAGACTACTGGCGTCTATGCCCTCTGCACCACCTCTCTCTTTGGAACCATTATAAGGTTGGACAGTTTGCTAGACAAGTTGTGAGGGCAGTCTCAGACAGTGGGCAAACTCCCTGAGATACAGCCACAAGGAGTGAGACAAAACTATTATCAATAAAATGTTCCATTGCCGAATCTGCTTTTGAACCATAGAGCCTGGCTCCTCAAAAGGATTGCCCATTATGGAGGCTTGGAAGGCTCCGAGAAACCCAGTAGTGCATCCTAGCATGCCACTGAATAACAACACTGGTGCCCATTGCTCTGGTGACACAATCTGTGGTATCTAGGCCGACCCTCAAGATATACTAAGTTATGTCCTGGCCCTCATGTAAGGTCTGGGAAAAGGATCTGAATGTGTTGTGTTTTTCTTTCTTGATCTTCTGCAATTTATTTTACTCATTAACTTTCACTCTCCTATGCATCTACACTTTCACTTCTGAGAACAGAGGTTGGCTGAATATTTAGCTCAGTGCATAAATATTATTAACAAATAGAAATGTAAAGGTCTTGCTGAGGTGTAAATTGAGTAAACTTGAACAGGTCCTGCATGACAGATTCCCAACCTCTGCACTGGAGGGTAGAGACCAGCTGTGTTCCAGGAGCTAGAAATGAAAAAAGAGACTGATAACACACGGGCCACACAGTTCTCCTGGGCCACTACATGACTGGTCACCAAGTGGAGGTGGTTCCATACAGCATTTAAAAGGGGAAGGGGAGAACTTTTTTTGCCCACCACACACATCAGGCTTAGCCAAGCATGACATGCAGGAAATGAAGGCCTTAAAGCCGGATAGGACTTGCCCTCATCCCAGCACAACCACCTAAAAACACCGGAAAGCAAATTATATTGTAAAGAATTCTAAATCTGGTTAAACCTCAGCCCAAAAAGGACTAGCATAGTTTTTTGCAAAAGTCTTTATTAGTTGAGAAGAATTCATGGACCCAGAAAGGACAGAGTGGCATAGCGCGGCCTAAATGACCACGTATAATGTCAGTGGAGAAAGCAGACACTGACCAGGCTGCAATCATATGTGGTGAAGCCCCATAACTCAAATAGATGTACGCTTGCAAGGAGAATTGGCTTGAACGACGGTCCAGTCTGGAATCCAGCACAATCCAGCAGACTGAACAATGTCTCCCTAGATGGGGAGTTCAGCATAGAGACAACATGTGCATAGGTAGATACAGGCAAGTTCTAACCTAGAAAGTGCCAGTACCTCATCCTGGATACAATACAGGTAGATGACTTAGGAAAGAGTCACAATAGAGTCCAGCAGGACACAACCAATATCTGTATTTGAAGGAGAGGCGTAGACCTCTAAACTTTAAGATACAAGTTCAACCAGTGCTGCAAGGCATGTCAGGGATGTTGGAATAACTCAAACAACCCATCTTTACTGAGCAGCTACGTGCCAGACACTCAGCACAGCAACCAAGCACTAAACACAAGTCCACTATTGTTTCTGAGATGTTAGGTGGAAAGACAAAGACCGAGCCAGATGCCTTTTAAGGAAGATAGTTAGTTACATAGTAAGAAGAAGCAGCCATTCCATTCAAAACATCCGTCTTTTGCTGGCTTGTTAACACCAAATGAAGAGCAACATTTTTAAGTGGAACTTTCCCCAAAGTCTGATAAGGTTTAATGAAAAAAAATTAAAACTTGTACATCAAAATGACAAATTCCTAAAATAAACTGCAAGAACAAAAAAAACTATTAAATGACAAGAAGAGAGGGAAGAATTTGATCTAGAACGAAAATAACTGATCAGTAGATCTGTGTAGACTGTTTTAAAATGCAATTATCTGTATTACATGGATTACCAAAGTTTTGAAAAAGAGCCCTGTAGTTGAGTTTTAGAACAAGGTTGGGCACATTAAAACCATCATTCTTAGTATTTGCCAACACTTAGCTCATAAACACTTATACGCACCAATGAGACCGGGATCCGTGGCGTTCAACCTGACGAACGTTGGCTCCCTCATGTACCTGGCCAGAGCACTGGCCATTGATTCTGGGTAAGTAGCAGAGGCGGCCAGCATTTGCTTGTTGGCAGGCAGCGAAGAATAGATCCAGCTGATTGAAATAGGAAAAAGCAAATGTTAAAAATGTTTCAGCTACACTGTTGGATAAGCGGGTTCTTGGCCTGCGTCTTACTTGATTTGTTCTTGGAAGCTGCCTTCCTCCAGGAGTTTGTCAGCTTCATCGAGAATAAAAAGACGAATTCTGGCTGTGTTCATGCAGCCAAGTTCTATCAATTGCTTGATTCGGCCTGTGGGGAGCAGAGAGAAGTTCTATTAAACTCTGACAAATGTGAAACAAATTACAGGAAAATGTTAGTCATCAACAACTTATTAAGATGATTCGATTGAACCGTCCTTCACATGTAAAAAGCATTGGAGTTGGGAGGAACTTAAGCCCCTTCCCCTGCTCATTGAGGCTTGCTGAACTCATCCCTTCTCAGAAAGGACACGATTTCTATCTGTTTGCGGATCTTTTCAGATTTGCACCCAGAGTCAATAGGCGACAATCAGTAGTTGTAGGTAGAAAGCCTACACCATTCATCTTCAAAACATAAATCTCACTCATGTGGATCCTCGTTATAGCACAGATGAGAGCATGGATTCACAGCTTCTTTATTAGAGCACTCTTCAGTCACTCTCCTGTTCATGCCCCAACCGACTTTCTTTATTAGAGCACTCTTCAGTCACTCTCCTGTTCATGCCCCAACCGACTTATAAGATCCCTTTTTCAAAAACCCAACTCTACCTTCCGTTATAGAACTTCTATCCCAAACGTTCTTGTTACATCATCACACACTCCTATAAACATTAATCTTAACTAAATCAACTTCCTATTCACCATTGACACCATCGCTGTCCACAACCTAAGTAAATAAGAGTTGGCTCATAAGTGTACAACATTGCCGATACTCTCATCACTATTTTTGCACATTGTTAGGTCTGCGCCTGAGACAGCACATGCTGTCTCTTCGAGACATTTAGTAAGTTGGCTTTTAAAAGTGCCACCAGAGGCTTTTGGTGGCCTAAAGCTTGAGTGCACGTGAGCGTGCACGCCGGCAGTCGCCATCTGCCTTTCTGTCATGGCTCATTAAGCCTCCTCCACCCCCTTGCTGTCTGCTCTCACTACACCCCCTCCCTTATCCCCCTCCCTCCTCGTTAGCTTGTTATTCTTAACTTCGCAACCCTGCCGTCATAGCGCTTTTCCCATAATTTTTAGCTGTGTTGCATGGCTAAAAGTTATGATGAAATAGCGCTGAGGTGCATTCGAGCGCTATGAAAAAAGCACTATAACGTGTTAGCTGGAATGAACGGAGCCACAACAAACACATCTTTGGCTGCACCAGGCTGGGCCCGAGCACAGAGCTCATTAGTGCTATAAGGTATGTTTGCATTATGTCAAGCACAAGATACTCCAGGTTGTAGCCCAGCTGAGGAGCCTTGTAAAACATGGCTTGTATTCAATGTATCAATAGTAGTAGACTATACTGCTATGTGAAATGATCCACATTCCCGGGTGACTGTTTGTGGAGGGGGTTGGTCTGAAAGGGAATAGTTGATGATTTATGGATGGAGCTTAGAAAAACAGAGCCCACACGTCCATTAAATGAGGCCCGTACTAATAATTCCAAACAGAAAGCAGAGGCCAGCGCAGGGACTTTACCACTCATCAGCTGACCCCCAGGTTCTATGAGTAGCTCATATTGCAAAGCATGGCAAGTGCTCATATATATATATACACATTCTCTTCTGTCCACTGAGTGCATGTGTAGAGATTGTGTGCACCAGCAGGCAAAGCAAGGCACGCACATGTTATGTTATGTTATAACAATTTATATAGCGCAACAGCTGCCCCAAGAAAGGGGCGTCCCAGCGCTCCTGACAAGGACTAAGCCCTCAAGACACCTTCCAACACAGATTAGACTTTGGGGAAGAGATGGGTCTTAAGGGCCTTCCTGAAAGGCAGATAATCCCTTAGACGAATAAATGCTGGGAGAGAATTCCACAGCCTGGCTGCCTTATACCTAAAAGATCTACCGCCTGCCCTGGTTTTCTTAACCCGTGGCACCTTCAACAGGTTTTGGCTAGAGGATCGAAGTTGGCGCGTGGGCTCATAAGGCTGGATCAGGTCTGTTAATATCTGTGGAGAAGCCAGCTTCTATGTCTTGAAGACCACACAAAGTGCCTTGAACTCTATACGTCTTTCCATAGGCAACCAGTGTAGTCTTCGAATTGCATCCGAGGCAGAGCTAGATCTACGTAGACCTAGCAACATTCTAGCCGCAGCGGTCTGGACTCTCTGTAACCTGTGGACCTCAACCTTATTGGCCCCCAAATAGAGAGTCGAAGCATAGTCCAGCCGTGACAGGATTGTGGCTTGAATAATCAGCTGTCTAGTAGGGGCATCAAAGAACTTAAAAATAGACTTAAAGCTCCTGAGCAGCCCAAAACATGTGCCAGCCACCTTCTTAGTCTGGGTTTGGTAGTTAAGATTACTATCTACCCAAACACCGAGGTTTTTCACCACCGTCTTTGGAGGGGGTGCTTGTCCAAGGCTCTGGGGCCACCAATCATTACTCCAAAGACCCTGGTATTTCCCCATCAGCAGAATTTCCGTTTTCTCAGCGTTTAGCTGCAAACAGTTGATGGTGAGCCAGTCCGCCACTGCTGCCAAATTGGTGCAGAAGCGGGCGGCGTCTAGGCTATTACCCCTAACGGTATTGCTAGACAGGGCTACCACCAACTTTGTATCGTCAGCATAAGAGACAAGGGTCAAACCACAGCTCTTTGCGAGAAGAGCCAGTGGCAGCACGTAGATATTAAAAAGCAAAGGGCTCAAAGATGAGCCCTGAGGTACACCTTGTGTCACCTTGAAAGTCCCTGAGGAAAACGGGGGCACAGAAACCTCGAAAGTCCTATCCTCTAGGAAGGATGCCAGCCAGCGTAAGGCCAAGCCATTGATCCCAACCTCCTCTAATCGTCTCAGCAAAATGGCATGGGACACGGTGTCAAATGCGGCACTCAAGTCTAGCAGGATTAATGCCGCAGTGTGCCCATTATCCAAAGATGCCCAAAGATGTTCTGTCACGGCCAACAGTGCTGACTCAGTGCTGTGACCGGGGCGAAAGCCGTTTTGCGAGGGATCCAAGATGTTATTAGAGGACAGGAAGTTGGAGAGTGTGGCATTGACATATGTCTCCAGAATCTTCGATGCCCAAGGTAGGCGGGAGATAGGCCTATAGGTCTCAGGACGATCTGGATCTAAGTTGGGTTTCTTTATTAAAGGCAGGACTTTGGCTATCTTCCAAGCAGTGGGCACGATTCCTGTGGTCAATGAAGCATTTAAGATGTCACACAGAGGGCCCTGAATTGTAGGAAGAAGCTTAAGAAAATGACCTGGCCTAAGCGGATCAAGGGGAACCAGATTTTATTTTAAAACAGAGTGCCTCCAGCTGGGCAGGCACGATCAGCGGGAACTTATCCAATAAGCAGGCCGTTGCCTCTACCGAATCAGTAGATTGTATTGATGCGGGAAATTGTTTATAAATCCTTTCCACTTTGGAAATGAAATATGCCGCTAGATCATAGCATTGCGTGTTGGATGAAATAAAAGGCTCCGTAGGAGCTGTTGTTAATGAGGCAACTAAGGAGAATATACATTTAGCCTTATTCCCACTGCCTGCAAGTTGTGACGCATAGAAAGTGGCTCGGACCACCTGGATCCTTTTTTGGTAGTTCTTAATGGCCAAACGATATTTTTCTTTAGCCATCAAGTCATAGTCCCTTCTCCAAGTGCGTTCAAGTTTTTTGCAGTCCTTTCGCAATACGGCAAGTTCTTCGTTATACCAGGGGCTGTAGCTAGATTTGCGGGATGGTTGCCATTTTTTCGGAACTAGCTCGTCCAAGGGCTGTCTGATCCAGGTAGAAAAGGCAGTATATGCCATGTTAGGGTCCGCATTAGACATGGGGCAGGAGGTCCTCAATTTTTCAGCGTAATTAGCCCAGTCGAGCTTATGCCATGCTCTTTTGCATGTGAGGTGGCAGCAATCCTTAATTCTAGCCCCTTTGATTGACAGATAAATCATGATCAAATAATGATCAGTCCAAAGCAATTTTAATGGGGCCGCTACAGACAATAAGTTCAAGTTGGTAAACACTGGGTCTAGAAGATGACCCGCCGTGTGAGTAGAACCTTGCACCAACTGAACCAATTGACAGGCCCAAAGGTCTGCTATAAAATTAGCTATATCGGGATCTTCTATATTATCTAGGTGGAGATTTAAGTCACCCACAATAGTAAAATTGGCCCATCCAAGTGCCAATCTGTTCACGAGCTCTACACAGGCTGCTCTAAATACGCTCGAGCTCCCTGGTGGTCTATAGATCAAGAGCCCCGCTACCGTATAATTTTGCGAGATAGTGATTTTGAAACTTGCACATTCACTACCCGCCAGAATTTGTTTCTCCAAATTACAAGTAAGGTAAGATTTAAAAACAACCGCTATACCCCCACCACTGATCTCCCTATTCACGGTCCTAATACTGTAACCAGCGGGGAGCGCTAAGAGAGTTTCAGGCATGGTACTATCGGTAAGCCATGTTTCTGTAAGAAAGCAAATATCGGGTGAGTAGTTCTCCAAAAGGACAAAAATGTCCTCGTGGTGCTTAACCAGCGAACGACAATTAAGGGAAAGAATCGCTATCTTCCTCATCTTTTCAGCACGTCTGATATTAGTAGGACAAAAAATGGCAGTAGAATGTCTGTTTAGTGAAGTATACCGACAGGCCCTGCAACTAAAAGGACCCTCATGAGCCTCTTGCCCAGAGTGAGTGCACGTGTCACCGATATCTCTTAGTGCTAAAATAGATTCGCGCCCCAAACCTTTCCTTACCGTAGTAGCTTCTACAGCATCTCTGGCACCTGGCAGCGGTCTGGCGCGGACGGGCGCAGACGGGCTTGCCTCTGGCACGCCTCGGGCGCGCCTCTGGCACGCCCGCTGCGCGCACGTGCTGCGCGCTTGCATCTGTCTCAATAAATATCTGAGGCCGAAGAAACACTAGTGCGCCAACAGCCCAAAATGGCGGCCCCCAGTGTCTTAAGGAACACAGAAGAAGGACACCAGGTCAGTAAGAAAATGCTAAATAAAACTTTAAAAACCGAATGAAAGCAGCCAGACTAAACTAATGTAAAATAAGTGACCAAATGTACCCTTTGTTAAATCGTTTTTAAAGTGCAAGTGTGCCTAATAAAATGCAGCAGCAGCAGGAACAGAACTTAGCAGCAAAAATCGTGGTCTAGAACAGGAAACAACCTTCTGTCAGGGCGAGCGCTTGCATCTGTCTCAATAAATATCTGAGGCCGAAGAAACACTAGTGCGCCAACAGCCCAAAATGGCGGCCCCCGGTGTCTTAAGGAACACATTTCACTGTCACGATATGGAAATCCTATATACATGTACACGTGTTTCAAACCTTTGCTCTAATAACATAATAAACCGTGCTCGCCATCCTAGCACTTTTCTCATAACTATTAGCCATGTTGCATGGCTGAAAATTATTTAAAAAATAGCTCAGTGCTGCTTTGTAGTGCTTTGACAAAAGTTATTACAGAGCCAGCACTGCCTGCATTATACCACTTTTGTTTTTTCTTTCAGTCATGCTACACGGCAGCCGTGCTGCTGTACAACATGGGTAAAAGACAATGACAAAGCCAATACCTTTTCATCAATCCACGACCCATTTATCCACTATTTCACCTTTCCATCCACCCACACATTTTTCTATCAATCACTTTCTCTTCTATTATCCTTTCACCTAATATCCATCTATTCACTTCCTGTTCTCTATTGATCATCCCAGTCATCTTTTCACTGTTCATCCATTCACTCAACCTTTCTTTCTTCCATTCTCAACTCATCCAGCCACCCAACTCCCTTCCATGCACTCTTCCATCTTTCCACCCTTCCATTCATCCTTTTGTTCCAGCAGTCTTCCAGTCCTCTTTTCATTCATCCATCCTTTCACTCGTCCTTTCATCTTTCCAAACCTTCTTTCACCCTTCTTTGTTTTCCTCTTTTCCTCCAACCCCCTTTCCTTCTATCCCTATTTTAATTCTTCCTTCCACACTTCCTTCTTTGCACCCTTCTTTTGTTTCACACTTCCTTCCACTCTTCCCTTCACATTTCTTTGTTTTATCCTTCCATTCATACTTGTATCCTTCCTCGTTCCTTCCTTTTTTCCCTTCCTTATTTCACCATTTATATTTAGCAATCTATTTCTTTTCTTTCCTCTTTGATTTTTTGCTTTATTATCTTTCTATGTACCTCTATCTGTTTAATGCCTCTACTTTTCTGGTTTTTCACATTTTATTAATTCAATCCTCTGTCTCCTTCACGCACTTGGCTCAGTTGTCAGCCGTAGGCCTACACGCCTCAGCTCTTTCTGTTCTACAAACCTGAAGACAGACGAAGCCCTCAAAAGAGTCAACATTTTAGTGTCTTATCAGCCAAGTGACTCATGTCGACACCTACCACACCTCTAGCTGCTATAGTAGAGGGTTTAGGCATAGCCAATTGGTCTCACCTTTGGGAACTTAAGTGTTTAGTTACCCAGCACAATATCTTTGGTGCAACAACATCAACTGTTGCATGGCTAAACACTTTTAAGGTCCCAAAGGCGAGACCTATTGGCTATGCCAATGCTTGTTTTATTCCGTATCCAGACAGCAGTAACAACTAAATTGACTGGTAAACCAATGCATTTTTTATACAACAAATAGGATGCGTCTCCCACTTTTACCCTTTGCTTAACAACAGTTGCTCTTTTGTCCCTGGCACTGCTACAGTACATTAATTCGTCCTGCACCAGTAGGAAACATAAGCCTTTCCGTACTGGGAATGCCATCCATTCATAGTACTCACTGGTCCGAGTTTCATAATTACAGTTCAGTATTTCCAGGACTGCTTCCCAGAATGTCATTGTGACCTAATGAAGACACCAGAAAGTACCGGTTCAACTGGGTTGAAACATTAACAATATAAGTTTTAGGCTGTTGCCTTGTACTGATAATCATCTTGGGACATGTTAACTAGGCTGACAGTTTATTACGGTTAACCTAAGGAGACAGGCATTGCTACATCGAATTCTTGTTGTGCAAACAGCATATGTATTCTTTGCATGTTTGAGCCTTATAAGCAGTGAGCAGTCAACCATGGTATAATGTAGCACCCTTTAATTTGCTTTTTGGATATATTCGTGCATGATTCTGGAGCATTATCTTATAATTTATTACACGTATTCAATGTTGTGGAATTATGATTATTTCTCTGACACATTTATGTACAGATAGCGTGATGGACTACTGACCAGAGAACCCATGCTACTGAAGTGTTTTCGAATGAACCTCTGTTGTTTTTGGCACTCGTTGTCATATTCCCCGGTCAGAATACATGGCTGCCCAATTGTATTGAATGTCCAGCAGGATTAGAATCATACCATTTCTAGCATATACATTATAATCAGCCTTGCATAAAAGAATACTGAAACAGCTTTTAATACAGTGACCGGTTTTAATAGTGTGGTCTGGAGTCTGACTGTGTTCATAGCCAATCAATTCTGAGCAGCAGGATCTGTTAAAATGTGCGCAGTTCGCTTGCAACAAGGAGAAAATGGTACGATAAAATTGGTGAAGGAAAGAGATTTTGTCAGATTTATTTTCAAATAGACTATGTACATTAGTAATCCACTCAATAACAGGATATTATTTAGATTCTACAACATATCTTCTGAAATTGATTATGAAGGTTTACGTTTTTTTGTTAACAATGTCTCTAGTAAGTGCATTGCAAGCAAGATGCAGTGTTGAAGTCATAAATGCATAAATTAAATATGACAACAAGGCAAGCAGCAAAACAATAGCATCAAAGGAATCTTAAGGGTGAGCACCGTGAAGGTAGCTCACAGCAGAAACAGTCCATCTTTTTCATCAGATTATCGACTTTTCCAACGAACTGCGTGATTTTGCCGGCTTTAAGAACTGAATGTGTGCCGACTCTCTTTTCGTACATCTATGTCGGACCAGTGCGCTGGGGCATATAGAACCAGAAGACAATTTGGTAATCCTAGTGCGATGAATTGCTATTATCCATGGAAACACAGAAGCGGGTACTACTGCAAACTTGTGGAGGGGTGAGGTAACAAGGTTAAAAAGTCAAGACTTGGGGCCATATTATCAAGGACGGGGTTAAAATTATCGCCGCTTTAGCGGCGGGAAACTATGGGGCATATCAACAACAACCGGCGATAATTATCTCTAAGCGCACTTAGCGCTAGGATAATTATCGCCGGCTAGCGTGAAATTTTTATCGCTGAGATAGCGTGCTATTAGCAACGCTTATCTCAATAGCGATAAAAATCCTCACGCTAATAGGCTACCGTGAGATTATCGCTGGAAACCCAGCGATAATCTCACGTTACCTTGTTGATAGGGACAGGCAAATTTAGCCATGATATCCTCCTTCCATAGGATATCATGGCTAAGTCAGAAAAATACCAGACGTAAAAAAGCAGCGTTAACCGCGGTTAGCGCTGCTTTTTTTGTCTCTAACAGGGTTAGCGACATTCTTGATAATAAGAGAAATGTCGCTTAGCGACATTTCTCCTATTATTTTACTCTGGAACGTCCCCTTTGCATCTCATTAGAGATGCAAGGGGAAGCGTAGAGTAAAAGGGTGCTAACATGCAAATTTGCATGTTAGCACCCTGTTGTTGATAGGGCGCTGGTTTTATCTCTCCTTTTTTGGCTTTTAAAGCCAAAAAAGCAGAGATTAAGCCCTTGTTGATATGCCCCTAAGTGCTTGATAATATGCCGCAGAAAATTCCCATAGAAGCCCATGTTCTGGTGTCAACATGGGCTTCTATTGGAATTCTCTGGGGCATATTATCAAGCCCATTATCGCAGCTTTAGCGGCAGTTTCCTGCCGCTAAAGCGGCGATAATTTTAACTCCGTCCTTGATAATATGGCCCTAGGTCTTAGAAAACCTAGTTTAATTAGCACATGTATCACTCATAATAATAAAAAAAACTTCGGACAGACTAACTGTTTTTGAAAAAGAAATAAGATTTGCCTAGGTTAAAAAAATACGTTAAATAATTTATAGAATTCTTATGGCATAAATAATTGCTCTTATTTTATTACTCCCTTTAACCTGTAACCTGCTCTTCTGTCTTTCAAGGTCTGTGTATGGAGAGTAAGATTTGCATTTCGAGTAGTTAAATATGAAGCAGTGAAGATGGAGGCACATGGGTCTTTTCCATGTCAGCTCTACTCAAACAGGGCAGAGACATACAACCCCGCTTCACACAGGAATCAACGCCGCTTGCTAAGACCAGACATACAGTACTTCTTTAGTGGGCCGTGGTACTTTTATCTGAACGGGTGACAACCCCTCATTGTCAAAGATTCAAACTAAGCAGTCTTGTAAAAGCTGCTTCTGTTGTTCCGCTGGCTGTACTGAATTTCCAACATGCGAGAGTATTGCACCACCTTGTGGTGGAATAACAAAACTACAGCTTATTAATAATAAATAAAAATGCTGCGAAGCGCCTGACAGGAAGCAACCAAAACACCACTTCGGGCACAAAATGTGAAGCATAGCTGCCAAGGTTTCAGATTGCTATGTGTGACATTTTCATAACTTCAGTGTAATTATGAGTGACATTTCCACGACAATGAGTGACACTTTCTCACAAGCAAAATCAAGCACTGAAGACGAGGGAAACATACAAATATCAAGAAACAAGAAACTCTTAGACGTTCAGCGAAAGTGTGGACTCCAGGGCCTCTCGGTCCCACGTGGGACCCAGCCCAAACAGTATTTGAGGCCCCAACAACATTCTTTTGTCAGCCTCCTAGTAGTGTTGCAGGGCAGACTTGTAGAAAAACAATAACATTGTGTGGTAATGAAGCCATGATCCACGTGCGATGCACCTCAACTAGAGGTCAACTGATGTGCACATAAATGTGGGACAAGACCCCAAAACACACCTCGCGGAGAGGTACATACATTGTGCACGATTGTGCACTGTGTGGCAAGTTAAAAACCTACTGGCAACCCAAATGTGCACTGTGTGACTACTGCTCACATGTAACGAAAACGCAACATAACTGGTTCTGGAGATTGACTCGTCACACAATTAAAAGGTCCTGAGCAGTTTTAGAAAACTTTAAGTTAACTACAATACAACTTTGTATAAAGTTAATAACTGTAACTTGTAGACTAGAACTTCAAAATTGCATCCAAAAACGGAATGGTAAAAATATTGCCCATGGAGCCTCAAACTCACAATGTGAAAAAATGTCACTAGATGGCAGTGTAACACAGAACAGTGAAAAACAAATATTTGAATGCAAGATTTCACAATGTTTAACACTACAACGCTGCACTCGAGTAAAGAATGCCCAAAAAAATTAGTCACTGCCTATATTTTATGCACATGAGGAACTTTGAAAAATTATCTCATGCAAACGAGTATTAGTAGATACAAGCGAGATTTCAAAAGCTGGAGAGCGTCTATAATGTGACAAGGGCAAAGAAAAGTACCAGTGAGTCCAAAGTAACAGCGAGCTCAATCCCTCGACGGCGCTCCACTGACAGAGTAAAGCTTCAATAAACTCTATTTAAAACGTGGTTGGCATGGTTGGCAGAAAAATGGGGATAATACAGAGTTCCGGTGGAAGCACAATATGGCGGCACGTAAATTGACGTAAAGCCGGGTGGCTCACCGCACGTCCTTACTGCAGAGCGTCCATCATCAGCTATCAATAACGACGTAGGAAGAATTCCGAAGCTGACAACAAACAGGTGAGATCGCGTGCACAAAACGAACGCACGCTCTTCATATCTTTTAAACAAAAATAATGTCAAACTGCCAGACGAAGCAATGGCTTACCAAAGGCCCATCGATAATAAAAAAATAAAGCAATGGCTCAAATAAAGCAATGGCTCACCTCCCAAACTGAAGCATTCCCACCATAGATAGCGCCGGGTAAAACACGGGGAAAACAAAAGTGATGACACACCCCATAGTGCTTGAAAATTGCTCCTCTGCATGTCAGGCAGTAACACAGGAACGCTTAACACATGTATGTAGTTCTCTCGAGTGTTGCTAAGCAGGAAAAATGTTCTCAACCACGTTGTTTTGCCCCAAAAAGAAAGTTTTCTCTCGATCACAATGGATAAAAAGCTGAAACGAGGTTGCCTGGCAGGTAGCAGGTAGATGTGACACACACTCTGAGGGGATTGAAAATTTTCCCATGGTGTAACACTGAAGACAGGAATACATCAAAACAGTCCACTTGCCTTGGTAATCGAAACAGAGCTTTTAAAACTGGAAACAACACTTGCGATGCTGTTGAAACAACAAGTATTTCTTTGAGCAGCTTTTGAAATACAGTTAGAGTAGACACAGCTTGAATTGAGGTTGAACAGAGCTTTAGAGACTGGAAACGGTACTTGTGATGCTCTGAGAACAGAAAGCAGACAGGAACTGGTGCTTTGATTTGAAGACACTCTGTGCTGTAAACTGGAACAACACTTGACGAAGGCGTTGAGCTTACCCTGTCTTGAGGGCACAGCAGAGCAGAGGCTTACCCTCTCTTGAGGGCACAGCAGAGCAGAGACTTACCCTCTCTTGAGGGCACAGCAGACAGCAGAGGCTTACCCTCTCTTGAGGGCACAGCAGAGCGTCAGACTTGAGCAGCAACCGAACAGATGCTGTAGGGACAGCAAACAGAGACTTGAGCTGCAGTTGAAACAGGAACTAGCACCGAAGCGTAGAGGGCGACCGTTGTAGAGGTCACTGGTGGGGCTATGGTGTGCCAGTTGGTTGAATAATCGCAGCTGTAGTTACATGAGTTGCTTTAGCTTGAGAGTAGGTACTCCAGACTTGAAGTTGTAGATCTCAGAGGTAGCAGACGCAGACTCTTTAGTTCAAATCGTCGCCATAAAATTGTGGTAATGAAGCCATGATCCAAGAGGTGGTTTCAAGTAGATTTATTGAGGTTGGTTACAGGATCAGAAATACAGCAATCATTAGCCAGAGTTAAGCCAGTATTTAGCCAGTTAAACCCCACCAGGAGCAGCCTTCCAGGTGCTCAGCCCTTCTCCAACTGTCCATTCCCACTCCCAACATTCCATCCAGCATCACACTGTCAGCATTCCACTGGCACATCTTAACCATACCAGACCAGGATACTACACATTGATTACTACCTTAGCAAGCCTTTGACTACTGGGCACCTGGATCCTCTTAGTGGCAACCAAATCAGATGCTGCAGAGCATCACTCAGTGGACTCCAGGCCCCTCTCTGTGCCAAGTTGGACGCAGCTCAGGATGTGAGCCCTCAACAACACAGATCTCTCGGTCTTCTCAGCTGCACTGCCTAATTAAAATTACAAGTTAGTCAACACAGTCAGCTGATTAGTCGTGGGGTGCAATGACCATTGGGCAAGCCTCAGGCTAAGGCACACAGTCAAGTCACATAGCTCACAGCCGGCAGCCAGAGCGATGTAGTGCTCTCAACCAAATTATTAACTTGAAGTGGTTACATCGGTCGGTGTGCCACTACTGACTCCAGCCCCGCAGTCAGCAGCACAGAGGAGCTCTCAGCTCAGATGCCTAAGTAAAGTTAGTTTTAAGAGTCTAGCTGTCAGCACACAGAGTCAATACTACTCGCTGACTGACTTGACAGCAGCACCACCGGGCTGCATTGATTAGGCAAGCCTCGCGCTAAGGCACTACAGTGCAGCAAGTGCTGTAATATCAAAATGTAAGTCTTTGCACGGCTCGTCCCTGAACTACACAGTGTGTGACCTGAGTCCAGACAGAATGAGACTCTCGCTGTCTCACTGTGTGTGACTGCAGAGAACTTCAGCTGTGTATCAGGGCAGGCAGCTGATGCAGACAGTGTGATAAATTTATAAAGCAGATTTTAATAACAATCAGTGACATGATTAGTGCGCTCTCACACTCACAGTCTCACCTACTTATATTTGCAGCAAGGCGGAGGGTGCTCCAGCCCGGACAATTCGGTTTTTGGGCCACCTACAGCCCTGGCAGAGTGGAGTGACCGCAACGAATCCTCCCGCGGCAAACACGGTGCTCAGGCTTGATTCTAGAGTCAGGCTCACCACACAGCAACAGCTGCACACAGTCAGTGCGGTGACTGCAGCTTTGGACTTTAGCAGCCGCCGTGGTTCGTGGGTTGGCTCCCATTTGCGCGAGACAATCATGTGAATTTAAAAAATTTAACCCCAAGACAATCTTTCATGCGAGACAATCATGTACATTTTTAAAATTTCACCGCAGCGGTGCAAGCAGCACTGCCATTTGCAGCAGTTTCACTCATCTGCCTACGCAGCCACCCCCGCTTGCGCCATAGGTGGCAGCAGAACGTGGCGTACCTACTGCCCTAGTCGGCCGGGCCATGATGTCAGGCTGTGACAGTGGCGCCAGGCGGGAATGCACTACAGCTTTTAAAAAAGAGTACATTGTAGCAGCCTGACTGCTGTCCTCTGTGCTACTGGCAGAGTGCACCCGGGCCGGCAAGTGACGTCTGCAGGAGCAGCCCCAGCGCAGGCCAGCGCTTTGTGTGACAGTACAGAGAGTGGCATCAAATGCGTGACAATGCATTTCAGTGCGGTGACGCGGAACACCACACTGAAATGCTTTAGTCTAACGCCTTTTTGCGTGATACTTGGCAGGACTGATGAAGGTTCTAATCAGGGCCGGACTGGGAACCCAAGCTTGGCAAATCTTGTCAGACCAGCACCTGTATGGTGCCCAGCAATCGAGCGCAGCCGGAAGACTGGCTAATACAAGAGGAGATTGCCGACCCCCTCAGCCCCCGCCCCAAAAGAAAATTTAGGGGAAATGGCACACATGGTGCATTCTACAACACATTTTTTGATATTTGTTCAATTGTATTAGCTTTTAAAGCATAGCAAATGACGACGTTACAGTGGACCAGGCTACCCCAGTCACAATCACAGACATTCTTAAGGAGAACACAAAAAATAAGATGTCAAGCATGAAACATGAATTTAAATATAATGTAAGTGCACACATTCTGTGTTAACCCCAACTAAGAAGCTGAGAAAACAATGAAAAAACATTTCCAGGGATGTTAGCATCCTCTACCCCAATAAGCGGCAAGGTAGGGCGCCTGGTGCAACAATATCTTTGGGCACGGCCCAATGAACTCTTCCTTCACAGATTCACGCACTATCGCCCCTCATCTCTCCATATCCCCTCTCTCACATGTATTTAATTTGTTTTATAACGCCTTTCATACCAGTGTTAGGTGTCGGAGCACCTTACATCACACACATACAGAGACAATGAATCATACATGTGTAAATCAGTGTATAGAACATAATGAGAAAGGTGACTACACGGTATGGGATTTAAATGTCATGCAGAACTGGTAGGCATTTTTTAAGAGTGCTTTGTCTGGAGCAGCACAAAATCAGGATTCAAAACGTAACACAGTGGTTAGGGTTGGCTTTACTAATAATAATTTATTTCTACCCAAACAAACCCATTAAGGATAATGAGAGACTGACAAAAACATAACTTTCTAACCTGTGTGATGCAGTTGGCATGCAGCTCTTTGATAACAGTTTATAGCGGCAAGGCAGGAAAGACAAAAAAAGTGAAAAAGTGCAAAAAAGCAAGAAAACCTGTGCTATATTAAAATTGTAACTTGTGAAATGCAACTAACAAAAGAACCTCTATGACAAAAGCAGTATCCCACTGAGCTATCCACATAAAATACAGTTCTGTGAGCTGCGTGATGCACATGTTTTGCAGCAGGCAGCTTCTTTAAATGAGTCAAAACTGCCACTAGACAATCCCTCTCCAGCAGGAACAGTAATCACAAGAGTTATCTTGACATTTTTAATGTTGCCTGAAAGTGGCTGGCTAGAAAAAGAGACTCTGCAGCAGGTGCTTTTAAACCCATAGCAAATTGCAAAGTACAGTGCTCCCCCCCTCCAGCTCAGCCAAAAACGGGCCCCCAGATACAAAACTAGCCCTCAGTAACAAAACCCGCCCCCACACTTCTACCCTCCTGGGGAAATGTGCGATGCCCATTATGGCCCTGGTTCTTATGAATTGTTGGGCCATGCCAGATATAGAAGGGAGCATTGCTTTAAATGGAAACACAGAAAAGAAGGTACCCGCTATTTAGAGTACCAGTTTGCTCCTGACAAGTGCGGGTACTCTCCCTTTCAAATTAAAGAAGTGTAGGTCCTACTTACCGGACAGTACTGATGGAGCAAGGATTCAAGAAAACGAAACTTGCTCGGAGAAATCCCTCATTAACAGTATGAATTGTAGGAAATAGTCGAGAAAACTAAATTAATATACAGACACAACATTTACATATGGGGAAAAGAGCTTTACGCATGCTTAATTAATGAAAATAGAATGCAACGCGACTAAAACCCACTTTATAATGGAAAACGCTTTTGCGCATGTGCGAATTACAATTACGTAGATAGTAACGTGACTAACCCGTTTTAAGAGGGTAAACTCTCATGTATGCGCAAGAATTACTAACAGTAGGTCTTGAGGCACTGCATGCCCGGCATATGCTTGCCTGAATTTAAAGAGAGCTATCGCTTAACGAAAGAGATAATAACATGGGATAGAGTAGAAGTGGGTGGGGAACGGGGGAAATCACATATTTGAGAAATTAACATCTGTTAATGATTTCTTTATTGATAGTGTACTTTTGTGCCTGTTATTACATGCAAGGGAAAAAGATGGCGGCAAAATAGAAGCAGGCTACGCATGCGTAGAAAACTCATGATGTGACCAGCTGACCATGTCGCTGACAGGCTGCCAAGACCCAAGGACGAAGAAACGCTTGAAACCTCTTCTCGACTGTGGAGCTGTATTCATATGTTATTTTGATATGCAACATTAGATGTATGGGAAAGGAAATAAAATTGATTAATGAATGAGCTAATGGGGAAGGGTTTGTTAGACAAAAGATGATTATTACATTGAATATAACAGCATGAGGTGAATGACAACTCCCCTGACCCTGCCCAATCAGAGTTCGTATTTTATCAATATTTGTAACTTTTGAGGGTGGGACATGCAGAAATAAAGACTATAACGGGTGACTTAAGGGCTGTGAATTAGAGATCGATTTTGCTGAGAGAGCCAGGCGAGAGCTGTTGCTGATGAGGAAAGGAGAAAACAGACTGGGAAGATTTATACCTGAATGACAACCTGATTAGATTGAAGAATCAGGAAGAATATCGAGGAAGGAGAGAGTGTAAGTGAGGGATGCGCCCCGGTGCATCGGGTTTGTAGAGAAGTTTTAGTAAATATTGCCCTGCCCTGAGCCTGTCCTATATTCTAAATAACAAGAGCAAACCTTATGTCCTTGTGAACCGGGTAGGTACAAAGCACAAAACAATATTCACAAGGAACTCATTTGAAAACAGTGATTCATAATTTGTGACTTCATTTGTCACTCTGAATTAATCACAACCTAGTTTCTGAAATATGACTTTTCTTCACAAAAACCATACCAAATCAATTGTAAATCAACATTCATAGTAAGCCCACACAAAAAACCTATTTCCTTTTTAATTATACCTAACCTCAGCCGAGGTAGGTGTTGTTTAATCTAAGGTTGAAAAACAATGAAAGATTTTCAATTTCACTGTATATATTAGGACACTGTAGAATTTATTGTGAATATGTGTTCTGATGGAGATAGTGTATTCTTAATAATAGTTTTATTATTTGGGGCGTTACGTGGATATGTGACTCTGTACATTATCAATACATTGATTTGTTAGGATGTATAATTGTCTATAATTAATGCGTATACGACCGTAATAGCCCCGCCTGTTACCGTCCAATTTCCCTTTTGGACTCTACAGGAAAGGTGATGGGTCGGTTACTTCTTAAAAGACTCCAAGACTGGGCTGAAAGCAATCAAGTGGTCTCTGACCTCCAGTATGGCTTTCGAGAAGGACTAGGGACAGTGGATCAGGCATTAAACCTCTCATTATTGATAGGTAAATATGTACGGGCAAAAAAGGGGAGGTTGCATTTAGCCTACGTTGATCTTTCGGCGGCCTTTGACTGCGTCTCCCACAGCAAACTCTGGAAACTCCTTTTAACTATGGGGGTTGATGCCGCTTTGGTGAGTTTCATTCAGAGTCTTTATACAGGGGCCTCAGCAAAAGTACGGTACGGTTTGGGGGGGGAAGTCACAACATCATTTCCAGTAGCTAAGGGTGTCAGACAGGGATGCGTACTGGCACCCTTTCTTTTTAACCTATATACGAACGGTTTGGAGGCTGCGATGTTGGTAGGAAGCCAGGATCTGCCCATGATTGATCATCGTCCAATACCCGCGCTGCTCTATGCAGATGACGCGGTGATCATGGCCAGGACCCCACGTCAACTCCAACTACTTTTTGATAGATACTGTGACTTCATGGCAAGCCTAGATCTAAAAGTAAATATAAAGAAAACGTTTGTCATGCATTTGCGGAAACGTCTCAAATATTCCGGCAGCATCCAGATAAATAATACCATCCTGGAGACCGCAACTTCCTATCCTTATTTAGTTGGGGTCCAGCCCTTCTGGCCAGAAAGATGGGGTTTCTTAGAACCACAACAGCCTTGGTCACATTTGCGCAAAAACTAGGCCAGCGTCCCTCGCGGGAGTTGCTTCAGATTTATAGGGCTAAGTGCCGTTCAGTGGGAATGTATGGTGCCGGGGTTTGGGGCTACGTCAATACGGAAACTATCCAAAAAGTAGAAAATGGCTTCTTCCGGTATCTTTTGGCTACTCCCAAAAGTTCGCCAACCTATGGTTGCCATATGGAGTTGGGGGAGGATTACATTTCCGATCTTATTGCTATCCAACCAATTCTCTTGTGGCATCGCATTTGGGAAACTAAAGAGTGTAAAATGACCCGTTTGCTTATCTCTGATTGTCTTACTCTGGAAAAGTGGAAACACATTCCATGGTTGCTTTATGTCCATAACCTCTTGAGAGACGTAAATTTGGAGTCTTTTTTCAAGTTCCCTGAGACTATAATCGAAATGTCACACGAAAAGCTGAAAAATGCGTGTTTATCCCATTTACGTGAGCTTCGTTTAACAACTGAGATTCAAAAACCCACAAACCTCCATCTTGTATCGGTACAAGTCTCAATTGGGATCCAGACGTACCTACTATCTAGTGTTAACCCTTATGAAAAATATCTTTTAACACGATTTCGGTTTAATACTTTCCATCAGCTGATAACATTCCCAAAAACAAAAGATTGGTCTAGTAACCTAACCCCTTGTCCTTGTAATGGACAATCAGAACAATCCCCATTGCACGTAGTCTTTTTCTGTAGCTATTATGAATTCCCACGTAAGAAGTGGATCATCCCCTTATTAAAATTCATAGGCTTACGCCAGTGTCGCCCGGCCCTTCTTGCTTTACAATGTTTGGACACTGAGTGTAGCATTTTGCTAATAGCCCGTTTTTTAAAGGTTTGTGTTAAATACCGTGCAAACTATGATTAACTATAAAATGTCAGATCGTGATTGGGATTCAAACTGAAAGTAATAATCTGTAAAAATGTGTTTTTTTCTATTATTCACGTATAAGAATTTCTGTGATCTATATTAATTCTTTTTAACTTTTTAAAAATCTGTTTTAAACTTTTGTATACTTTTATGGACACAAAATTTGTATCCGAATAAAGTTTTAATTGAATTAATTGATGAACAATCATGAACTATCACTTTTAAGTAAAGGTCTATCGTTTGTACCAACAGAAGCAACAGATTTTTTTAAGTTACAAACAGAACTGCACAAATATTTCAGAACTTTACGATTGATGGTTTTCTTTAGTGATCATGAAGAACTTCCAACGACCTCGAGATCACTGATGTGTCCCAAATCTACTTTCATACCCACTAACAGCATGATGCCACCTGAAATCTTGGCATTTGAGAAAGGGGTATTAGAAGACATCTTGAAAATGAAAGAACAAAAAAAATTCACTCCTTTTAACATCACCAAATCGGAACGTGAGGCTTTGCTTTCATTGAAGAACAATGAAAAGATCATTTTGAAACCAGCTGATAAGGGTGGTGGCATTGTAATTCAAGAGAGAAGGAAATATGAGGCAGAAATAATGAGACAAATAAACAACACAGACCACTACAAGTTACTGCTACATGACCCCCTTAAAGATGTCCAAAAGTCAATACAGCTAGTCACAAAGAAAGGACTAGATGATGGCTTTTTAACTAAATTGGAATTTGAATTTTTGAATAAAAGCTGTCCAAGGACTCCTGTCCTATACACTTTACCGAAAATACATAAAGATAGTGACAATCCCCCAGGGAGACCGATCCTTTCAGGATGTGGGTCAGTTATGGAACCATTGGGTTATTATATCAATAGCTTCATTAAAGAATATGTTCCTACTTTATCTACCTATGTGAGGGACAGTACCTACATGATCAATCTGGTGGAGGGTATGGAATATAACCCCACAAAAGAGACCTTGGTGACCATGGATATAAATTCTTTATATACAAATATTCCCCAAGAGCAGAGTATAGAGGTCATACAAAATATTTTAAATAATCGACCAGCACCAGTTGAGGCTCCGACTGAATTCATTACTGATCTATTGAGAACCACATTGACTGAAAACTATTTTAAATTCAATTCAGACTATTATCAACAGTGTTCAGGAACATCTATGGGGGCAATTTTTGCTCCAAATTTGGCAAATCTCTATGTAGGAGACCTGGAGGATAAACACATCAATAATGTCAACAACCCCTTCCACACAAACATACGATGTTGGAAGAGATACATTGATGATATTTTCTTTATCTGGGTTGGAATTGAGGAAGATCTAGATTCATTCATCACTTATCTACAGCATTAACCTTCACATACCATAAAAATAAATAGATGGTACCATTCTTGGACCTGAAAATAAGATGTCGTGGGAATCATTTGAATGTGACACTGTATCGGAAGCCCACAGATAGAAACACCTTACTTCAATATACTAGCTTTCATCCAAGGTCCCTTAAAGATGGCCTTCCCTATGGTCAATTTTTGAGACTAAGGCGTAACTGTACAGAAAAGGAGGATTTTTTCATGGAAGCTAACATATTGAGCTCCAGGTTACGTGAGCGAGGCTACTCTAAGAGATTGGTGAAAACCTTGATGAAGAGAGCCTGGTTTAGCCCCCGTGAGGTGTTACTAGACAAAATCACGAGAGAAAGTATGAAAAGAAGTATATATGTCACCACTTTTTGTCCATTAAGCACGCAAATACAGAAGACCATTAAAAGACACTGGTCTACATTAAACACTCTTGATTGCTGTCGTGAACCACCTATGTTTTCTTTAAAAAAAGGAAAAAACATAAGAGATCATCTGGTTCATTCAGATACCAGTATACATCAAAACAAAAGAACTATACAAGATCTATGGTCATTACCGGCCCTCACCGGTCATTACAAATGCGGAAACTGTATAGCCTGCAATCTCACTAAGGAAACCAAATTTTTCACGCATGGGAATGTGAATACCAAACTACATGACCTGACTAATTGTGCTACAATGAATGTTATCTACTGCATTTGGTGCCCCTGTAAATTGATCTATATTGGCCAGACTACTCAACCAGTGAGGGCGCGGATTGGCCAACACAGGAGCCGTATTCGCTGCCAGGTAACAAATGCACCTCTAGTGGATCATTATGTAGAGAAAGGCCACTCTGCAGATGATGTGCAATGGTGGCAAGTAGTGGAAAAAGCCAAAATACCTTCAAGAGGGGGAGACATGTCACTTATTCTTCAAACACTGGAATGTAAATGGATCGACAAATGTGGATCCATCCGCGCTGGACTGAACAGTCTTGAAGAGTGGCGCAGATTTATAAGCTTACATTGACTACAATTAAGTGTCTCTAATCCTTTTTTCCATGAATAGACAGGGCCCTGTCATGGTACAATTAGGCTTATATGCAGAATGGAGAATATTATACAGGATTTCCATGCTAGACTATTCATCATCATAACCCTTTGTAAAATACTAATGATGGTGGATTGAAAAACAATGAAAGATTTTTAATTTCACTGTATATATTAGGACACTGTAGAATTTATTGTGAATATGTGTGCTGATGGAGATAGTGTATTCTTAATAATTGTTTTATTATTTGGGGCGTTACGTGGATATGTGACTCTGTAAATTATCAATACATTGATTTGTTAGGATGTATAATTGTCTATAATTAATGCGTATACGAATAACGTAAAGAAAGAAAGAAAAAATCCCCCTCTAGTTAACTTGTGTTCTATCCTACACATGTTTATAAAAAGAAACCTGGCCATGACCTATAGATGGGTACAACTGGAAAAATTCTCCCACAGAATCACCATATTGATTGAATAGGTTCATAAATGGAACTATATTGGCTCTGTTTCTCAACTATCTCTCTCACACATTGAGAAAGAGTGTGCAATCCATAAAATTGATGGATCGGAAAAGAAAATAATATCCTTCCCTATGAGTAAGCTACGCGATCTTTCCCATTCTAAGATGGCCGCCGTAGCCGCCGTCCTTTATTTCTTGAGTTTAACAAGGTCTCAATATAATGGGACTTCCTACTTCCGGGTAACCGATCGGTATCCTGGTTTCTGTATCCGTTGCAGTGACATCTCGATTGTGAGACGGGCGTCTGCATTAAAGTAAGTTTGCCGCCACGTTAGGACTATTTAGATCAATTAACGAGTTTATCAGAGCCGAAGAAAGTGGCGTACTTTTCCCCTCATTGAATTCATTTAACTTTTCAGTGGGAGACGTCTTGAGTTACTATTCACGGTAGTAACCGAACATATATAAAATATCTCCTCCAAGTTATTCGAGAGGACGGGCGAACGAGACTAAGTAAGTCCATTCCCAGTAAACTTTTCAGAAAGTGTATTTAATTAAGTACAAAGTGAATGCGCTAATTGCTACCAAATTGATTGGAGAAATCACCGTGTTAAGAGATAAACTATTCTCAGTGAATTTGTACTAGAACATTCCGACATATTATTCGTCAGATACGATCTGAGACAGTGGATTGGAGTAAGTGCAACTCCTTTTATCACTTGGGTGAGCACTGTCATGAATCTAGTTAGCGTGTGAACTCAAATATTTTACCCTTTGATTATAGGTTGGGAGATATTCATCTCTTCCACTTATCGCCACATACTGGATCCTACATGGACATAGGTGTGCCTCTTATTGGTAAGCTACCATCCTTGCCCCTGAAGCCCAATTTTTTTTAATGAATATTATGTCACTAAGGTTTACTATTGTATGGTTATATTTCCTTATTTGTTCAGTCCCCAGAAATACAGTCCTGAAGAGACCCGGTATCTAGAGTGGGTCGAAACGCCGTCGACAACATATAAAAGAGACAGTTCTGACTAAATCATTTGTAATTGTAACAAGTCTGTCCTTGTATAATTTCCCAATAACCTTTTAATTCTTCTTTTCACCTTGTCACACATAAGCATTGTAATAGGTTATGGTTTTTTACTTGGGGTCACACATCACTATAAATGTTAAGAGCAATTTAAATTGTGTATATATGCATTTTTGATAAAAAGTCTGTGATATAAATCAACCTTAGATTAAACAACACCTACCTCGGCTGAGGTTAGGTATAATTAAAAAGGAAATAGGTTTTTTTGTGTGGGCTTACTATGAATGTTGATTTACAATTGATTTGGTATGGTTTTTTATGAAGAAAAGTCATATTTCAGAAACTAGGTTGTGATTAATTCAGAGTGACAAATGAAGTCACAAATTATGAATCATTGTTTTCAAATGAGTTCCTTGTGAATATTGTTTTGTGCTCTGAGCCTGTCCTTTAGCCTTTGTCTCCTGATTGTTAATCAGGAGACCTCAACCAGCCCTTTTTGGCCAGAGAGTTGGTTTTCCGTTATCACCATTGGGTAATTATTATTCTGTCTCAAATTTGCATACCTTTTCAAAGGTATGATTTATTATGCCTTTTGTCTCTTCATCTATCCACTCTTAATGAATCGATTTGTTGAATGAGTCTGTGAATCGAATGTATATTGCTAAATGAATTGTTTCTCTCCCATGAAAAGTTTATGGTGTTTGCACTGTGAATTTGTATTAATGAGTGTTCATTTATGACTGAGATTTAGATCAAATTCATTGAATCTTACCCAGAGTCTGTGTTTTTTTTCCACTAAGAACAGTAAGTTAGTTAATTAATTGTTCATATCACCATCAACTATTCAACTAATGGTCCATCCACCAAAGGAAGAGTGTTGATCTGTGAAGATTAGTTAGACAAAGTAAATCTCTCACATGAAGTTTTGAGTCTTTAAGTGAATTAACTAATCAAGATTGAAGTGAAATTATAAAACTTGACCCCCGTGAAACGGGCAGGAAAATGTGATTGTGCATATGGGCCCATTGGATTTTTCATTTAATTGTGAGGTGTTCGTCCCTGGCTTTTCGTTTGATCAGTATCTGCTCATTTAAAGCACTGGAAGTAAGCAATCCTAAAGTTTGAAGAGCGGATTGGCCTCCCAAGAAAGAGTTTCGGCACCAATATGTTTTTACCCCAATTAAGCACGAGAGATACATGCACAGAAACAAAGGTTAGAGGCACCAAGTCCCCCATGCTGGTGTAAGCTTTGATCGGGCGGAGGGAGCAGTTTAGGTAGAACTGCACACCGCAGAAGTGTAGTGATGAAGTGCAGTCACAAGGGCCTTCACACTGTAATCGGACTTGCTCGTTCATCACACATTGCATTGTGTGAGGCTGACACAAGTCTCTGTTTTCTCTAGTGCGTTTGTCTGACCTGCAGTAAGTAAAGAATTCCCCTCAGCGCTCTATTCCTCCAGTGGAGGCAGCCAAGGCTTTTAGGCCCAGTTTACCTCTGCAGAGATGTGGAGTCTTCCAACCAGAAGGTGACGTTTGAATACAACAAAGGGGTCAGATTATCTGCAAAATAGCGGTAGCTGGGCTAATTTCAACTGGCCACTCAGGTTCAAAGTTGGTCCCACACTATTGGAGGGAGACTCAATCAAATCTATTTCCTTTAAGTGTGTCACTGCTCCAAAGTAACCGAGGCAATCATTTTGCCTAGTTTATGGCTGGGGTCCCAGGTGACACCTAGACGCCTGTTGCTGACCTTTCTGCAGTCCCAACCCACAGAATGCAGGAGGGTGGGCAGGAAGCCCATGTTCTGTGTAGGTGGGCAGCCCTGCCCATGCGCTTTGCCACCTGTCAAACTCTTGCCTCTCCCAGGCCACAAGCTGACCATCTTAACCATTCCCGGTACTGGGAAGGTGAACGAGGTTTCACAGATACACTTGTTTTTTTAAACAGTTTCTACAGAACGGGTGAAAGGAAAGGAACATCAGGAAGTGAGGAGAGAGTGGCTCTAACTACCACTAGAACCCTTGGAGCATTCTACAACCATTGGCGCTACGTACATACCGGGGACACCCCCAACCAGGAGTACCCCACCTCTCATACACCTAAACACTACGTATACACACTACATACAGCTTGTGGCACCAAAGGGTCAACCATGACAGATTACTAAAATGTACATAATCTAAATCGGCAGGTAGTTTCTCCGCTAGGGTGCAGGTAAAAGCTGCAGAATCCATGGCTCTAAATGAGCCGACACTGACCAATAGTCACATTATGGGCTAATAATGGGGACGAAAGTCAAACAGGAGGACACAAGTAGTGAGCAGAAGACAAGTCACGCGGAGCAGCTGTCATGGGACTCAGGCCATGAGTCTCCTCTACAAGAATAAAATCTGGATCTGCCAGAAAAAGAAACAGGATGCCACACAGCCACTCTCCCGGGACCTATGTCCCTACAGTTTATATGTCTTACGCATGTGCACTGTGTATTTTTCTATCCATTGTATAATATCTGAATTGTTTGTGTTCGTCTGTCAGCGCCTTGAAGCTTTTTGTGGTTTAGAAATAACAAGCAGGCCAACCTCATATGCAAAGTGCAAACAATGCAAAATAAGAATAACTTAAAACAGGACAAACACTAACTACACTGCTCCACCTGACTAGACATCAGCATCGCTGACTTCAGAATTCATGAACGCCTTGAGATGCAAAATACATTGATTTTTTTCTCACCAATTTCAGGAAAAATGTATTTTTTATTATGATTTTTTTTTTTAAACACTTGTACACGCTTAGGCCTCTTGTAGTCACAGCAAAGGAAATCTTATCAGGCAGAGAGCAATTATACCGTGAATAAAATAGTCTTGTTATTTTTTCCTGAAATACAGTGGATTCCAAAGTGGAGGTGAAAGAACAGGATGTGCAAGAGAGAATATATTAAAGCGGCATGCTAAGAAGAGCAAGGTATGATGAATAGAGGGATCGGTCACTTGTGCACATAGCTAGAGATCCAGTATAGATTTGGATTTTAGCAGAACGAGAGACTAACACAACTGTCTGGCTGCTAGACTTTGTAAAGAATGAAGGTGCCCCATGAGGGCTTTATTTGTGATCAGATACAGGGGGTCTCAATAATTGATTGAGCCACTATTCTGCCTTAGGGGACCATCTTCTAGTGTAAGAAGAGGGATGATGGGATTAGTTTGTGCATGTGAAGGGATACGAAGATGTTACTGCAGAAACATTGGTATCCATCTTTAATTTATAGCCGATTCTGACTGCCAAGAATTTCAGAGTATTACTGCTGGAAAAGGGTCAGTTTTTGTGCATATGTTCCTTAACTCCACAGACATTCTCTCATACCCATTGATTTGGAACGATTGCCATTCAGATGACAGATCAACTGAGTGTCATTTGCGTATAGAACCGACTGCCGTAGCTCCCAACTTCTCTAGATTACGGTTTTATGAAGAGATTAAATAAGTGCAGAGAGAGGGCAGACCTTTGCTGAATACCTGTGGTTATGAAAACAAGGAATGATGTATAATGAGCAACAATCACTCTCTGAGCCCTAGTTTTCAGAAAGGAAGTAAGCCACTAGGTTTCTTGTCTGTACAGCCCACAGAGGTTGAAATTAGCAATCAGGATGTGCCAGTCAACAGTGTTCAATTCTGCCGAGTGATGGAGCAGAGGTAGAGCACTGAGATTACCTTCATCTACTGCTATGAGGTGGTCAACGCAGCAATCATGGCTTTCTTTCCAGGTAGAGGGAGTTTACTTGTGTTGCTCCCTTCCTTTAAGCATGAGAGAGGAACCAGACTGTTTAAAATTAAGGACATGTCTTAAAACCAGGCCTTTCACTCAATAAATTGGCCCTTTATTTGAAGTAGCACAAATTCAGGATTATTTCAGTAGCACCAGGAGAATGTTTATAAGCGACAGTGCAGTTTATAAATCCTCAAAAATATATAGATAAATAGCCCATTCCATTCTTCTGTTGCAGCATAAATCGGTTTGGGCATCATGAAGAATTCGAGGTTTTCTTCTAAATAGGGGACCCTGGGTTCCATGCAAGGCTTACCAACAATTTGGCAACAGCCGGCAGAATTATTGGTCTATAATTAGGCAGGACAGTGGGGTCCAGGCTATGCTTCTTCAAGAGTGGCTTTATCATTCCATGCTTTATTTCAGCAGAAGCAGCACATGCACTAAGGAAAAATTAAACACATCTCAAATTATTTAAACTGTGGGGGTGGGAGGGCGAGGGGGCTTTGCAGTAAACACTGGAGCGCCTGGTTCCGAAATTGCATACCTGCTAATTGTCAACAACATATCAGTCTAATCAATGTGCTGTGTTGCACACCCTCTCCTCTAGAGCACTAGGTCTAAGGTTTTATATATGCTAATTGTCCACAGACAAAATCTCATAAATGCAATCCTTCCATATGTGCAATCCTGCATCAAATTCTAACTCGTATTCTGTGATTTATTTTCAATTGGAATCCTTTTTTTCCATCACCAATTTTATTTAACCTTACAAAGTGGTGTATTCTCCTTTTGTGCTCTACATAATCTCAATTTATTACATCACAAACATGGTCATGCTTAGCAATCCTTAATTGTTCATCATTACAATTGGTCAATGAAGCATTTTAGACTGAAATCCTTCACCATCATATCAGTCTACAAATAGTGTGAACCATGATTTCAGCTGCTCACTCATGAGCACAAAGAGACAGAAAAAAAGAATAAAACACAAGTACAATTTAACATCACAAAAACTGAATTTAAAGTGCAAAAAACGAAACCTAGCATTTCTCCAGCATACTAATGTAACACATTTTGATAATTTTTTAATCTGTAAATTAATTATGCATATTTCATTTGCTACAGGAGAAAAGCTCTACCACAAAGAAATATTGAAGGAAAAGCTTTGGTTAATTGATATCCCATTTCCCAGAATACCCTTCCGCATTCGTCTCATGGCAGTTCATATATTTCTACAACTCTAAAGGTCTTGCACTTGCATTTCTCTGTTTCACACTTAAGCCCAGAACATCACAGACTCAAAACTGTAGCAGATTTTCAAGTTACACATGTCAGCCTCATCCACAGGATGGCTGCACTCATGGGTGGCTGGCATTGATGAGCAGCTGGAAACAAATAAATTGCAGTTGCTGCTCGTATGCAAAGTGGGCTGAATCTGTAGTCATAGGGAGGTGAGAATGGGGTGAAAGGATGGCCTCCTTTACATTCACTGCCATTGACTGGACGAGATCTTCCTCGACTAGTAATAATAAGCTACAACAACTGTGTCACAGTGGTGGATGTGATGGGTTTCATTGTCAAGTATGGGGTTTAATTTCGGGCGTTAATATCAATGGCCGAGGGCGGGATTGCACGACTGCATTAAACATAAGGGCTGGGAGTGAAGCTGGTCGAGGGGTAGAGTATTAGAGTGAGTGTGGTGTCAGTGACCTCTGCTTTGCTTTCTTCATGCATCCCAGCAACTGCTGTTGTTGCTTATTGATAGGTGGACTGGAGCCTGGGGGAGGAAACCAGGTGGTTCAAAGAGAAAATTACAGCCTGTCTTTCAGGGCACACAGTTCACACGTTCCAGACCTGACCGGACGGAACACAGGAAGGAAAGGGGAGAGTTGATCTCTCCGAACCTCAGTTTTAGCACCTCAAAGGTGAGTTCCCAGTCTAAAGGGACAGTGGGTCAAGGACTGCCCACTTGAGCAGCCTCATGCTGAGCCTGGGTTGTGAGGGCTACAAACTGAGTAGCTGATTTCACAAGGACATGGATGTGTAGTTTATTTTGCTACCTGCTTCATTGCTGTCTCATGCAGCACTGACACAACCAAAATTCGCAAGCATCTACAGTCAATGGCACACCTTGGTCAGTGAGACACACTGAATTAGTTACGGCGAATCCAAGTCACTAGCACGTCCACCCACATCAGCAAAGTAGATATAGATTGCCAATGCAAGTGTATGCCACTGACAAGCCTTCTTTTTGCCCAATGCCTGCGGCTCCAAAGAGTGCTCTGCCATGGGCTTAGTTTCAGAGGGCTGTACAAGCCGGGTCCCGTCACCAGCATCTTCTTCAATTGTAAGGCGGTACCAGAGGGCTTCCCCTCCCTCCAGGCTCCGTATACATTTGTCCTTGAATGGGACAGTTATAATTCTTAAGAGGTTTTAATAGTGTTATTCAGTCGGTCTCTAAACATTCCAAAACCACAAGAGATAAGGGGGTCTGACTAGAATCGCACAGTCTGGTCATATGTGGACGCCGTGATTAGACTTCCTGCATTTGTTAGATTTAATGTCATGTCCCATTCTTTTTTTGAGTTTAAAGAAAGTTTATTGAATATAAGTAGAAGATACATCAATAATACAACATAGCATATAGAAGCAATACAAATAGAAAATAGGCTATATATAATAAAGAATGAAGAAAGAGAGGGGAGGGGAGAAGAAAGGGGGGAGGGAGAGAAAAAGAAAAAGATATGTATATCCTATATTAATATAACAGAGAAGTATTGTGCACAAAATAGAACAGGTATATCATAATGAACTCACTACTACAAATTCACTTATATATTGAGAGTAAATATAAAATATAATAACATTTAAATAACCTTAATTTAAGGAGGTTTGGAAACTTCTTCTATGGCTGGAACATGAGACGGTAATGATTGAGCAGATAAATCTAGAAAATTGGTAACAGGAATCCACAAGAGGTCATGTTTAATAGCCAGAGTAATTGGGTGAACATAAGCTCTATCTAACCTATCATTATAACAAACGCCATACCACCAGGCCTGAAAAGAAACATTAGAAGCATTTTTCCACGATTTAGTGATCTGTTGAAAAGCAACAGCTATAAGTAAGTCAATAATGAGGGTATTAAGGGAAGTGGATGAGGACCAAACTTCCGCAACACTACCTAGAAAAATATGAGAGAAAGAAAAGGGGATATGCGTATGAAATATTTTGTTGATTTGTTGCCAAGCCTTAGTCCAAAATTGATGAATAACCGGGCAAGTAAAAAACATATGGTTAAGGTCTGCAACAGGGGCCGGACATGACCAACAAGTAGAGGGAGAGAGAGGATTAATCTGATGCAATTTGGCTGGAGTAATTAAAAGTCTATTATATTTTGCGTAGTATTTGCTGCCCTAGAAGACTTCCTTATCTTAGTCCAAATGTTATCCCATACTGACATGGAAAAGGAAGTGCTTAAATCGGATTCCCAATTAGTTTCAACTGCAGATTTGTCCCGAGTTTGACCAATGTGTCTCAATTTATTGTAAATTTGAGAAGCTGAAGGGTTCGATTTTAAGAACGAAATCGGAATAGGAGAAGAAATGATCTGTGTGGAGGAAGTCATGAGTTCATCATAGGAACTTTGGGCAGCTAAGGTCAATAATTTATACTTAGAATGGAATGAAGAGGGAAGGGAAAAACGCTGTTGCAATATAGGGAAGGGTATGCAAGTATCGCCTATGAAAAGTTGATGAGTCCATTTAAGACCAAGATTGAACCATTCTTTCCAAAAAAGAGTCCGATTTTTGATCTTAATACGAGTATTATACCAAATCGGTGATTGTAAGAAACGAGTACCATCATCTAAACCATCTTGCATAAGAGGATGAAGAGTTTTATGAGTATGTTTAAGAATGGGAAGGGAGAATTTCTGAGGAGTATTCGATATAGATAAAAAGTCATCAAATGAGAGAGGGTAAGATTCAATATCTACCCACAAAGGTAATGATAACAAATCAGTCATATTTTGAGATAATAGTGAAGAGGAATTCTTAAGAAAGAAGGAAGTATGGTATGATGCAAAATCGGGGAAATTAACCCCGCCCAAATTTTTAGGTTGTTTAAGTTTGGAAAAAGACATCCTAGATTTTTTGTTCTGCCACAAAAATTTTGATAAAATAGAATATATTTTTTTGTAACAGGATTTAGGAATGTTAACAGGAAGATTAGATAAGAAAAATAAGATTATAGGAACCAGCATCATTTTTACAGAATCCAGTCTACCCCACCAAGATAAAAACAAGGGATGCCATCGTGTTGTGGAGTTAATTAAAGTTGACTGGAGGTTCTTAAGATTGAGTGATACAGTTTCCTTAATAGAAGGAGTGAACCATAAACCTAAGTATTTAATTTTAGTAGGGTTCCAGTGGAAAGAAGAAGATACAAAATCAGCATGGAAACAATATTTATTTAACAGAAGAATTTCACATTTATCTACATTAAGTTTGTATCCTGAAACAGAAGAAAAAGAAGAAACTTCTGAAAGAAAAGCCGGTAGAGAGGTCTGAGGATTAGATAGAAATAAAAGAATATCATCAGCATACGCCGAGATTTTTAAGTGTTTATCGCCATAAGGGAAACCAGTAATATTTTCGTTCATCCGGATTTTAGATAAAAAAGGTTCTAAAGTCCAAATAAATAAAAGGGGAGAAAGAGGACAACCTTGTCTGACCCCGCGGAGAAGTGGGAAAGAAGAAGAAACTAGGCCATTAGCTAAAATAAACGACCTCGGAAAAGAGTAGAGCAGAGAAATATAGGAAAGAAATCGAGGACCAAAACCAAACCAAGTAAGAGTCGAAAATATAAACTGCCAATTAACCCTGTCAAAAGCTTTTTCAGCATCCAAAGCTACGGCTGCTAACGAAGACTTATGAGAATGAGATTTACAAAGGACATTGAAAAAGAGACGAGTGTTATCCGAGAGATGACGACCTTTAATGAAACCACATTGTTCTTTACCAATTAATTGAGGTAAAATATTATCCAAACGAAGCGCAAGAATCTTTGCAAAAATGTTATAGTCCAAATTGATTAAAGAAATAGGTCTGTAGTTTTTACATAGTGTATGATCTTTACCCTCTTTTGGAAGAAGACAAATCAAAGCCTCTTGAAAAGAACCTTCAGATTTTCGGGAAGATATAAAAAACAAGAATAAATTAAGTAATTTGGGGATAAGTAATTTGGAAAAGTGGGTATAAAATTCTATGGTAAAACCATCAGGACCTGGAGCTTTCCCCTTTTTAAGTGACTGAATAGCATTAAGAATATCTTTAGTATGTATATCAGACCATAAGAGGAGAAGTTTACATCTAAAGAAGAAGGTGGAGGGATGGAAGCCAAATACTGATCAATGTCAGATAAGAGGGGAGGAGATTCAGGAGTATATAGGGATTTATAAAAATTAGAAAACTCCAAAAGAATGTCTTCATCTTTATGAAGCACGGCATTAGCAGAAGATATGATAGAATCAATTTTAGTACGTTCCTTTTTGATCTTGAGATATTTAGCAAGAAGATTACCAGATTTGTTCTGCGCAATATAGAATTTAGCACTAGACTTGAGTAAATATAGATTTGCAGAGTCAGTAGAAAGCTTATTAAAAGAGAGTTTAGCACTAATTAATTCTTTCAAGGTAGATTGGCTTTTCGATTGATAATAAAGGTGTTCCAGTTTTTTAATTTGTAAAGTAAGTGCTTGAGAAGAAAGAAAAGCTGCACGTCGTTTTCGGGCAACAAAGGATATAACAAAATCTCTAGAAGCAGCTTTAAAGGAATCCCATACAAGTTGAGGAGATAATTGAGGGGATTCATTTTCTTCAAAGAATAAGGAAGCGAATTTGAGAAAGGCTGGCGAGAACTTAGGGTCTAAAAGAAGAGAGTTATTGAATCTCCAGCGTCTATTTCCTTTAATGGGAGGAAGTAAATCTAAACTCAAGGAAACCGGGGCATGATCAGAGATTAGAATAGAACCTATGTCCGAGTGAGAAATGTGCTGAAGAAGAGCCTTGGAAATAAAAAGGTAATCTATTCGGGATTGTGAGGAGTGAGCAGGTGAATAATAAGTATACTCTTGTAGTGTGGGATGGCAAAGCCTCCAAGAGTCTACAAGAGCTCTTTGAGAAATAGTGGATATGAATTGAGAATGCATAAAAGACGGGACAAATCTGGAGCTGGAATTCCTGTCAATAAAGGGATCCACAATCATATTGCAATCCCCCCCAAAAATTAAATAGTCATCAGTACATTGCATTAAACGGGAGAGAATTTGTGGCCAAAACAATTTAGCCTGCGAAGTGGGGGCATAAACATTAAAAATAGTAAGAGGAATCTTGTTAATTAATAAGGAGATCACAACCCATCTGCCCTCAGAGTCATTATCTTGTCCTATGAGTTGGACATCCAAGCGTTTGTGACAGAGAATAGCAACGCCATTGCGTTTTCCAGAACCTGGTGATGCGAAGACATGGCCCACCCAACATCGTCTCAATTTAGTTATTTCAGTGTCTGGTATATGAATTTCTTGTAGAAGAGCAATATCTCCTTTTAAGTTTGCAATATGAGACAAAACTCGTTGACGTTTGATAGGAGAACCCAAACCTTTAACATTCCAAGATATAATGTTTAACGACATTTAGATCTTATTTAAACATAGTCAAAACTGTTCGTAAAAGAATATATCGTGCATAAAGGCAAAGACAATCAAAGGACACAGCAAAATATGAAAACGACTCCTTATTGTGAAAAAATAGCAGTGAGAAACATAGAAGATCATGAAACAGCAGAGAAAAATGAAAATGAGGATAAGAGAGGAGTTTAGATAAATGAGAAATATAAAGGAAAAACCAGAGATAAAGATGAATAGAGGAATGAGGAGAAAAAAGACGGAAAGAGAGAAAGAAATAGGGAACAAAAGGACAAAGCCAAGTTATCAATTGATAAAACAGTACTATAACAGAAAAACGTACCACAAAAGAACAAGAATAACGGGGTAGGTGGAGCCACATGGGGAAGGCCACACGTCAGAAGGGAGGTCGCAGGACGCGAAGTACACAGAGAAACACCATCCAGGCGAAACGAAGAACATTAAGTAGGGGAGCACGGAAACCACAACCTGGTAAAAAGGAAATAAAATAAATAACAATTAATGTGAGAAATGATAATGACACCAAAAACTTACCAATATGACCGATACAAACGAAGTGTACATTTGCGGGTAAATACGCAACAGACATTACACGACATATCATGGTTTAGAGATATCCATAGAAATTCCTTTACAAGAGTCCAAAAATCGTTGTAGGACAGCTGGGTCTTCATAGTTGGTTGTTCTGTTGTTGTAAGTCACTTTAAAAAGGCAGGGGTGGAATAAGCCATAACGTGCGTTCAAACTGCGCAGAGCTGGTCTCATATCTAAAAACCTCTTCCGACGGTCAGCAGTTATTTTGGCATAATCCTGAGCGAAGAAGAGATTGGAACCATTCCAGGAAAGTCTTCCTTTTTGTTTGGCTGCTTGTAAGACTTTAAGTAAATCCATATATTCTAGAAAGTACAAAATTACTAATCTGGGTTTTGCTGAGGAAGATGGAGAACGGGGACTCTGGCCCAAACGGTGTGCACGCTGGATATTCAATGGTGGAGATTCCGGAAGACCAAGAAGAGTCGGAAGAAATGTCTGAAAATAGGATATGGCGTTAGAACCTTCAAGACCTTCAGCCAGACCATAAATGCGTAAGTTATTACGCCTATTACGATTTTCCAACTGCTCAACCTGTTGTTGAAGACGTTCAACATCTTTATGAATAAGAGGAACCTTGTCAGCGAACTCCTGAACAGAGTCAACACGTTTCTCTAGAACATCAACCCGCTGCTCAGTGTGGGACCAGTTATCTTCTAAGCTTAGCAAATGGGTGTTGGTTTCCTCCATATAGGGTTTGAGGGCACGGATCTCCTCAAGAAGAAGTTCCAACGAAAGAGGCTTAGAGGAGTTAGTGGGAGATGGAGGATTCGTTTTCCATCGTTTTCTAGGCGTAAAGGGAGCTGAAGATGGAATTTTGGACCCCTGTTTGGAGCCTAATCGAGTCGTAGAAGAAGAGGAGCTTTTTATGGCCATAGAGTCACTGAGAGCTTCATCTGTATTTTCTTGTAAAATAGTAAAAGGGTTGAAGTCCTCTAAAGAGGCACCAGTGGGTTGCGGCACTTCTTTACGAATGGTACGAGATGTCGCCATAGTTCAAAATTGAAAGAAGGAGATTCTCAGCACAATTCCAGAGAACAAAATAACTGTAGAAAGCTTCCAAAAGCGGGAACAGACACAATACCACTATAGAAAAAGAAATGCTGGTGACGGCTCCAAAAAATTCTGACCCAGAGAGTATTGTTACGCAAAGCAAGCTGGCAGAAATATGGAGCCTTGTCAAATCGGTTTTATGTCCCACAAATCCAGGTCCAAGCGTGAAAACAGCAAGCCAAAACACATGAAGTAAATTAAATAGCACAGCTGTAATGTTCAAATATGAAGAGCCAAGCGCATCATAACAAAGGAAATCAATGAAAACATAGAAAAATAGAAAAATTCTGGTTAGGCAGTCATTTCAGGAAAAAATACGCAATTTCTTAGGTAGAACTGCAGGGAATGTGAAACACGCCTGAAAAATGAAAACAAAATGGCGGCCGTGAATGCATTTCGGCCGTTTTGAGGAGAAAAAACTGTTTGAAGCTCACCAAACGGTGGGAAAGATATTGCGTTGCATCTGGATACACTTCCGACGCTGATAAATGTGATCTCCGCGCTCCGAAAACGAGCGAAAATGTCCTGGAGAGGGTGCACTGTGTCACGGCACAGCGGAGCTCCCGAAATCGGCAGCCATCACCGAAGTCATGTCCCATTCTTGATCAACAATGAATCATATAGATAATGTTTTACAGATGTGGTGGATGGTCTTGATTGCTTTTAAGATTCTCTGAAAAGTTACAGCTTTTTAATGCACAATGGACTGTGCTGGTTTTATAAAGGATTTGGTTGGAATAGTCTGAAAGACAGCACTGTCTAAATAAACGTATTATTGAACTGATTTCCCTAGTTCTACTGAACTTTGGGGCATATTAGCAAGGGCTGGCGATATAATTATCACCGCTTTAGCGTCCGTTTTTGGGCGAAAAGCGGCGATAATTATATCGCAATATCATCAAGGACACGCTAGCGCGTGTTTCCTTGATGTAGAGCCCGTTTTTTCACGGCCTCGCCTCGCATCTCTAATGAGATACAAAAGAGGCGTGGCTGTGAAAACAACACATGTTAATATCGTGAAGGCAGCTTCGCGATATTAACAAGGAGGTGCAGCGATAAAAAAAATCGAGCTACCTCAGCCTTAACTCAGGAATTTAACACCTGTTAAATTCCTGACTAATGCATACTTTTAATGGGATATGGATTATGCTGATAGGACCACATGGTCCTATCAGCAATGTTATCGCTGTTTTCAATGGAACATCGCTGGAAAACCAGCGATGTTCCATTGAAAACACTGCTATCGCTGAAATATTATCGCCATAGCGCTATGCGTTGTAAATATAGCGTTATCATGGCGATAATATTCAGCGATAGCAGCCGATAATTTTTCTATCGCTATGAATGGCCAGCGATAATTATCGCTGGTCGTTGATAATATGCCCCAATGTGTGTGCCTTCGCATCAGGACACAATATTTACCCGAATTACTCATATGAATCTTAGAGGAACGAACCCCAGGGTCAGCCCTCCCGAAATGTTAACCCACATGCCTATTTATTGCTCATACACAGTCGTCAGCTAATCCTGTGTTGTGGCAGTCAATTTCAGCCCTAGACCACTGATAGGAAAGTGAAACTACGGCCCAGGATGCTCAGAGAAAATGTTTGTTTTTAGGTCTCGCCAGACCTTTAGCCGTCGTGCAGCTCTTTTTCAAAGCACATACTCATGCTTGTGGCAGCATACGCCTTGCGGGAGTGCGCAGCGGCGCGCCACATGCACGAGTATGTGCTTTGAAAAAGAGCAGACTGCTCTCCCCAGCGCGCGTGCACCACTCGCTGGTGCACCCCTTCGCCTCTCTCTCCCGCTGCAGCCTGCACGCTTTTTTTTTTCTTTTTTACTTTCAGCACGAGGCGCGCGCGCTTGTGTACTCCTGTTTATTTAATCTTTTAAATTATCTGCACTTCTAAAGTCCTGCTACATTAACCTTTTAAATCACAAATGATAGCTTCCCCCATGCGTTTCAACCTCCATACATTCTGAAAGATTTGCCTTCCTGTTTCTTTAGTGCTTTCACCTAGCTCTCTGTTTATTAAATATCCACCTTCCCCACGTGGTTTCGCATGTTTGTTGTTAATATACAGTTTTACATCATATATATTTGCTTTCCCCGTCCTGGTTCATTTGTGTCGTCCGACATAGAACCTTTGCCAGCGTGTTTCTCCTTAATTTCCACTGCACTTCTTGGTTCACTGACTATCCATGTAATTTGCCATGTTTCCTGTTGATTTAAACTTTTACATTATAAACATTGGATTTCCGGTTACTTGTCCTCCTTCACACAATACCAAAGCACAGTCTGCATCTTTTCTTAACTTTAAAGCCTTTGCTGCGTCTTTTGTTATTGTTTTCACTGCCCTCTGGGGTCTTCACCTATCAGTGTGCACCTCTTCTGTTTATCACGTCATACGTGCCCTATATATTCATTACAGATGGGCATACCCGCTATGTCATATGCCCGTTTACTCCTAAACATCACACATTATAAATCACAGCCCTTGCCGTCCGGTTTCACTTTTTCTCCTCCAAACCATACACACAATTTGGCGGTATGTTTCCTCGTGTTCTCCACACCCTTTTTATTTTTTTACTCCTGCTCAATAAATATTTTAAATTAGAAAGTGGAGCCTTCTCCTTGTGGTATCACAGGATTACCCCTCCATACAGTTTTTTTTTTTTGTTCTTTTTTTTATTGTCCTCATCTCACCTTTAAACCTAGGCAGATTTTACAAGCTGAGAATTAAGAAACTGGGCGCCCTTCGACTCACTGCCTTAGGCGCTGCCCCCTTGGGCTTCCCCACGCTGTTGAGGATAGGTGTAATCATTGGACCAGGATTCAGCCTTCATGGCACTAGCGATTAATCAGTTGCAAGCGACCTCCCCACACTAATAGGGGGGACCAGATGTTTCCGTCTACTTCTGTCTTGTCTTCCTGATTCAAACAAGCCATATTCAGCGCGGCTTTTACCCAGTCTTCTCTATTGGGAGGAGTCGGATCCTTCCACCTTAGACATATCTCTCTCCTAGCCAAAATAATTAGATATAATAGTAATCCCTTTTCTAATTGGGACAGTGCTTCCTTTATAGAGTCGTTTGAACCAAAGAATACAAGGTTGACATCAACTTCCAATTCTATATCAAAAATAAGAGTCAAAATATCCCCCACATTCCTCCAAAATGAACACAATTCTATACATTCAAAAAACATATGTATATCATCCGCTTTGTCATATTTACATCTGGGGCAATGTGGAGTCGGGACCGGGGCAAACCTAGCAATTCTGGCGGGAGTATAATAAAGCCTATTCAGCACAAAGAAATGTTTTTTTTTCAGCCTAGCAGGCCTTATATATCTATAGAGTAACTTAAAGGAGGATTCATAACGTGCTTCGATGGGGTGGACTTGAGGGAGAGGGCTCCACACCGATGCTTGGGGCGGGATCTCTCTATCCTCCGCCTCGATCAGATTTATATACCATTGGGATATTTCTTTTTTCCTTACGTGAGGATCCTGAAATAGATGCTCCATGTCCCAATTCCCTTTGATTTCACTCACTTCTGCCTCATGCCATGATCTTAACTGAAGGTATTTGAACCTCGAAAGGGTGGAGCCAATCTTGGCCTCTAACAGCTCCCATGGGAGTACCCCCTCTGAGTCCACCAGGTCGGACCATCTCCCCAAACCCGCCTTTCTTATAGGGATAGCAAGGCCGTCCTTCAGACACTCTGGGGTCCCTGGTGAATCCCAAATTGGTGCAAAGTGGGAGTAATAGCCTATACCCAGAGTTCGCCTTATTTTGTACCAGTTTAATAAAGCAGTTTTTAGAACTTTAAGGCGTACACGTTTAAAGAATCTGGGGGCCCCGAATTTATACAGAAACCCACTTTGTCCAAAATCCCCCTCTGCTGAAATCATTTCACCCAACAGCCTGCCCCATCTAGATTCTACCAGAGTTGTTAATAGCATCCTAGTGCCCTTCAACTGGAATGCGATTAGATACCAACTAATATCTGGTAGGGCCAGGCCGCCCTTCAGAAGCTTTCTTCTTAGTTTTTTCCACGAAAGTCTTGCACTCTTCTGTGCCCATATGAAACTTCCTATTTTGCCCTGAATTTTACTGATAATTTTTGGTGGAAAAGTGAGGGGGATCGTATTGAAGAGATATGTCAATTTTGGAAGAACTGACATCTTTACTAGGTTTACTCTTCCATATATCGTCATAGGAAGGTTCTTCCACCTAGCAAAGAGATAATCTATGTCCTTTTCAATTTTGGCTATATTTAGGAGAGGTATTTTCTTCAGGTCTTTCACTATTTTTATTCCGAGATATTTAAACTCCCCACTCTCAGAACCTAAGCTATATGTAGTGTTCCAACACATATTTTCAGTTTTATCCGGATTTGCTAGGTATCCTGACAATGCACCGAACTCTTGCAGCAATATCTCAATCCGGGGAATCGCTATATTGGGGTCACTGGTGTAGATAATAATATCATCGGCGTAAAGTGCAATTTTACTTTCATAATCCTGTGATACAAATGGACTTATATCTTTATCGAGCCTAATCATTTGCGCCAAAGGTTCAATATATATATTGAACAAGAGAGGGGACAAAGGACATCCCTGCCTTGTTCCTCTCCTTATTTCAAAGCTGGGGATCAGGGAACCATTTCGTAGAATTTTCGCCGATGCCCCAGCATAACAATTTTTTAGAGTCTGAATAAATATCGGGCCTATACCTGCTGTCTCTAACGCTCCCCATAGGAAGCTCCAACATACTCGATCAAAGGCCTTAGCGGCATCTAAGGCCACTACCGCCAAGGGGTCACCTCTGATCTCTGCCAAGTCAATATTCCCAATCAGGATTTGGGTTTGTTCCTGGATAGATCTCCCGACCATAAAACCCTTCTGATCTATATTTATTAGATTTGGTGCCAGTTTTGCCAATCTCTCTGCTAAAATGCCCACAAAGATTTTATAGTCGGCATTCAGCAGAGAGATTGGACGATAAAAATCTGCCACCAGAGGATTCTTTCCTGGTTTCAATATTAAAACTATTATGGCATCTTTCCATGATCTAGGGACCACCCCGGAGGTACTGTAAACTGCATTAAAGAGTGTATGAAGAATTGGGAGGAGTTCTTCTACTAACAATTTATAGACCTCGTTAGGGAGAGAATCAAGACCTGCCGCTTTCTTATTTTTTGCCCTCTTGATTTGGGCTCTTATCTCCTCAATAGAGATAGGTGCTTCTAACCGACCTTTGGTGGCTTCTGTTAACATAGGTAAGGACCTATCCTTTAACCATGAGCTAATTGATTCAGCGGAGGGAGTAATGTCTTCACTGTACAACTTTGAGAAAAGAGACCAAAGGCATTCCTGCATTTCTACTTGTATGCTGGATTTAGTACCACTACTGTCTATAATGAGTTCATTTATATCGTTTTTTGCCCGATCTCATCTAGCTTTCCAGGCCAGTAGTGCTCCGGCTCTTTCCCCATATTCAAAATTCTCCATATTCCGTACACGCCACTGGGCCTTATATTTCTCGTCTAAAAAAATCCTGAGATTCTGTCGAGCATCCCCAAGTTCTTTCTCTAACTTATCCATATCCCTAGTCCTCTCAGGGTTAATACAGTTCCTTTCTTTTTCAAGGGCAGATATTCTTAGCTCTAATGACTGTAATTCCCGGATCTTTTTTTTATTTTTTATTCCAATTTGACTACCCAGCACCCCTCTCAGATTAGCTTTATATGCCTCCCAAACCTGGTCAATTGGGGCAGAATCGATATTAAAAACAAAAAATTCAGTTGTAGCCTCTTTAGCTGCCTGGATGATCCCTGGATCTGAGAGAAATACTCTATTCAGGGTCCACCTTGATTGCGGGTGTGTGTTACTCATGGAATATTGCAGAAGTAAGGGTGCGTGGTCTGAAAGATGACTCGGAAGGATGGAGATATTGAGGATCCTGTCCAGAGCCTCCTTATTTATCAGTACATAATCTATCCTGGCCGAATGACGATACTTTTTACTATAAAAGGTGAAACCCTGAACACCACCCATCTTGGATCTCCAAACATCCACCATATTGATATTTAATAGGAGGCTTTTCATGACCCTTCGAGATCTTGGAGAGCCGATAGTATGACTCTGATTAGACCTGACCTTAACCGGGTCCAACCGCACATTAAAGTCACCTCCCACGATCAAGGGGGGGGGTACTGAAATAAGATTATCCTGTAGTTTAACCAGAAAAGAGGGATCATCCACATTGGGACCATAAAAAGAAGAACAAGTCAATTTTTCCCCTCCGAAGTCCAACTGGGCTATAATCCATCTTCCTGTTTGATCTGTTAAGACTGATTTTATTTCACAGGACATTCCCCTCTTAACCAAGATTGCGACCCCGCGGCAGTTCACTGATTGTTGGGAGTGGCAGAAAGATTGTATCCATGGGAGTTTGGAGAAAATACTCTTAGACTCTTCTTGATTGAGATGAGTTTCCTGCAATAAACAGACTTGGACTGGTAGCATCTCTAAATACTTAAAAATCAATCTTTGCCTCCTCGGACATCTTAAACCATTTATATTCCATGAAATGACTTGAATCTTACTACCTCCCTTTTCTTTTATCATTCCGAAGTTGATTCATTACTTAACAGACAGCACTTACAATTTATTCTATATAATCGGTGAATTGAGGATTTTTCATTTTTTTCCTTTTTTTCCTTTTTCCTGTTTTTCCTGCCACCCGGTGCTCCCCTCTTCCCACCACCTCCCAGGACCCTCCCCTTCCACCCTTCGTGACCCCCTACCTTCCTTACTCCCTGAGGAACCCTACCTTCCAAAAGGTGAATGCCTATTCGGGCTAATTTCCTCTCCGGGCTACCTATTTGATTAACTTAGCAGCTTGACTTAACTGAGGCACCTCACGGGCCTCACAAACCTCGCTGTTTGTCCTGCTGAATTTTTGCAATTAAGGTGTCAACTTCTTGCGATGAGCGTATCATGTGCATATGGTTGTTCCACATCACCCTCAGTGTGGCTGGAAACCTCAATTGGGCCTTTGCCCCCAATCCATTCAGTTCTGGGAGTCTTTTCCCCAATTCCCATTGTCTTTCCGCTGTTATATGGGAAATGTCAGATCTTATAAAAAAGGAGAAGGGGGCTTGTTCTGAAAATGGCGAGGGGATGGCACCTTCTTTTAAAGCGGCGGATAGGATCAGTTCTTTCACAGAATAAGATAAGAAGTTAACCAAAATTTCCCGGGGTTTCAACCGACCGGGATTTCTTTTGAATGGATCCCTGTGCACTCTCTGGATTTCATAACTTAAATCTATACCAGTATGGTCTTTCAAAACGGTGCGCTTCAATAGGGAGATCAAAAAGTTCTTGATATCGTCCCCTTCCATTGCTTCAGGAACATTCAAAATTTTCAAATTATTTCTTCTTGAGTCGTTCTCTAACCTCTCCAGATCGTCTTTGAGATCTTTATTCTGGATAGATATTTTTTCCAGTTTTGCTGCCGTGGCCTCCATTGTGTTCTTAATCTTTGGGATCTCCTCCGCAATTACATCTATCCTTGCGGTTGCAAGTTCCAATTTCTGAGCCAGCAACTCACAAGATGATTGGATAGCAGCCTGATTCGCCTCAGAGATCAAGAATCTATTCGCCAAATCCGCTTGATTAGCCTCAGAGACTGTGAACCTATTTGCCATTTCATCCTTCAATGCTAAGAGGATGTCGGCCAACGAATGCGTGCTTGTAACTGGACCGGTCTTGATATCCATATGGAGGGGTGGAGACCCTTTAGGAGACTGGCTGGTGGAACAGCCCGTATCCTCAGATTGCCATTTTGCCTTTTCCTTATTTTGACTCTCCGTTGATGCCTCTAATAGTTCTTGATTAACCATTCCATGCTCTCCTTCCCGACCTTTAGCTAGCTGCGTTCCCTGTACCTGCTCTTCCTCTTTCTGCGAATTCAGAATGGAGTATTTGTTGACCAAGGTAATAGCAGGATGTACTTCTAAATGTCCATCTGAGTTTACTGAATCTCCTGACTCCGATAAAGTATTTTCTCTATTCATACTGTTCTGCTCAGAGTCGATAGCCTCCAATATTTTCCCTTTCTTCTCTTTCGTGGGAAGGGGGGAAGGAGCGCTAGTAGGTGGATGTGGCATAGTGGACTCTAATAAGGATACTTTTTTAGAGCCACTACAAGTTTGTGTTTGAGGTTGGGGATTCGCTTTTGTAGAGGCTTGAGACATGACCTGGTAGTAAGATTTTAATGAGGGGGTAGTTCTTATCTTGATACCCGCAGGCTTCTTTTCTTTTAATTTCAACTTGCCCCTTTGGGGTTTTGGAAAATAAGCGGATATCTCTGAGGCCTCTGAGGATCTTTCCTGCTTAAACTGCTTCCCTTTCCTATCCGAAATACTTATCTCGGCCACTGGGGGGGGTATCTGCTGCGAAAAAATTGAGTGAGTAATTAATTTGTTGGAATCCAGGTGTGCCGCCCTGGCCCTTAATGAATATCTGGTTAGTTTAGGGGGGGAAGCACCCTCCAGCACAGGGATCCTATTCTTCATACATTCGGGGGGAAGTTGAACCAATATTACCCCCTCTGTATTCCTCAACGTATGATTCTTATAGGCGTTAGTATTAGAGAGTAATGGTTCACCCCTGACTGTGTCCAAAACAGTCTCCCCCGTACTCAGGGATATTCCTCCCACCAGCGGGAAAATCAACCTAGGTATTTCCACAGGGGGCACCGCTCTCACTCCTACCTGTGATCCTCGCCAACCCCTCTGATACTCAGTCCCAGCCCTTACTGCCAGTTCCTGGGAGAGAGGGAGAAAATCCAGGATAGAAGCATCAGAAGAGGAGCACGATTCACCAAGAAGCCGCCTGTTTCGTCTCAGAACCTCCGCGGCATTCCCCCACCTCCAGCTTGGGCGTTCAGCAGCTCTGAGTTCGCCCCTCCCCGCCGGAATTCCGTGCAGGACCCAGCCTCCACAACAGCTGATCCGACCGCAGGAATCAGGAAATCGGAGAGAATCTGTCCGCGCTGGGACTGCCGCCGCAACCGCCGATAGCGTCGTCGTTGAGAAGGACTTCAGTGAGTACAAAGAGGGATTCTGGAAACACACCATGATTCACGGACAAACAGGGTAGTATTAGCACATCGCTTTCTTCTCAGGATCAGCCATTAGAACCGGTAGCACGGAGCCCGGTGAGGAGCGCCCGCGGCCGTTCAAACAGCGGCCGCCATGTTCCTCCTACAGTTTTTTAAAAATATTTTGATAAGTGTCACTACAGCTGTAAAGATCCACTTACACGTATTGTTTTCCATGCTTACTCATCCATACAGCCTTTCACATGTTTTCCACCCGCATTTTTAACGTGTTTTTTTCGCATTTTTAGTACGATACGTCTACATTTTGTTTTACATTTGTGTCCACTAGTTATTTCTCATCACCTACATATCATTCAGGAATGTACACTTTGTATGTGAAATGCGACATTGTTCTGACGTTCACCACTACAGTTTTCTATGGTTCTGCCCACCACCGATTCTGTACCTAATGTTTTGCTAACAAACTTTACATTCATTTCTGTTAAGCTTTGCATTTTTTTCCTCTTTCAGTTATGTAGCTGTCATTTGATGTACAGCCTTCACCTACGCGGCACCTCAAAGGTGTGAAGCTGAACCGTGGTTTACCTTGTTTCCAAAAGTTCCTGGAGCCATAGTAGCTTAACCTTAATGCTGTAGCGACTTGCTACATTTCTGTGAAGTCTGGCATGTCATCCATAACAAAAAGATGGCACCAAGACTTTCACATTTACAAAGCCATGACGTTAAATACAGGAAAAGCAACTTTTTCTGACAAAAAACCTTTGCAATGTTACTGCTTTTCAGTAGACATTATTCCCCCCAGCACTACCATGTAGATTTCATTTGTTTGCAAAATGCTGTGGATTTCTGCTCTATTTTCAACATTCACACATATATTCTTTATATTTCAATTTCAAACCCTGCTTCTATCCTACTTTTTCAATTCTTAAACCATGCTTCTCTGTTATCACAGATTCTGTTGACATCCAGGGTAACAATTTGAACACATTTATATTTACTAAGTAAAGCCCCACAAATGGTCTCAATAACATATAATCAAATCAATAAGTTAAACAAAAGACAAACATAAGCATATTTTAGGCGACACCTACTGGTTTTGCCAATGCTTGTTTGACTAGCTCCCTTCGCTGGTATCCAATGGTCAGATGCAGTATTTGGACCAGTTACTTTCACTGGTACCCTATGATCAGTGGCAGTATTTGCCCAGTTTCTTTCATTGGTCTCTCAGTGGCAGTATTTGGACCAGTTCCTTTCACTGGTCTCCTATGGCCAGCTGCTGTATTTGGACTAGTTCCTTTCACTGTTTTCCAATAGTCAGCAGTAGACTTCTGTGATATTACTGTGAGTCTTCTGTGTTGCTTCATTTATACATCCTTTTCTCCAACCTTTGTCCAGCGAGTCATCTAGATGCCACCCTGTTCCTCTCCCATAGGTTTGCTTTATTCTCTTAGGGTTTCCAAATGGAGGGATTAAATACCTGCCTGGCAGCCAAAACAACTCTTTCCTTATATGGAAAATGTTGGGCTACCTATGAGATGGTGGTCCCTCGGATCCTTTTCTCTACTCCATCTCTGCTTCCTTTCTTCTACTTTCTCGACTCTCTGCTTCCTTTCCCCTCACTCTTCGCCTCTCTACTTCCTTTCTTCTACTTCCTCGCTTCTCTGCTTCCTTTCCTCTCACATCTCGCCTTTCTGCTTCCATCCTTTTACTCCCTGGCCGCTCTGCTTCCTTTCCTCTCACTCTTTGCCTCTGCTTCATTCCTTATACTCCCTCGCCTGCTTCCTTTCTTCTACTCTCTCCATCTCTGCTTCCTCTCTTCTACTAAATTGAGTGTCTGCTTCCTTTCCTCTCACTCCCTGCCTCTCTGCTTCCTTTGTTCTAAACCCTCGCAACTGCCTTTCTTCTACTCTCTCGCCTCTCTGCTTCCTTTCTTCTTCTACTCCCTTGACTCATTGCTTCCTTTCCTTTCACTCCTCGCCTCTCGGCTTCCATCCTTTTACTCCCTCGCCTCTCTGCTTACTTTCTTCTACTCCCTCCTCTGCTTTCTTTCCTCTACTCCCTTGACTACCTGCTTCCTTTTTTCTACTACCTCACATCCCTGCTTCGTTTCTTCTCACTCCTCTACTCTCTCCTTCCTTTCTTATACTCCCTCGCCTCTCTGCTTCCTTTCTTCTACTCCCTCGCCTCTCTGCTTCGTTTCCTCCCACTCCTCGCCACTCTGCTTCTTTTATTCTTCACCCTCGCCTCTCTGCTTTCTTTCCTCTCGCCTCTCTGCTTTCTTTCCTCACTCCTTGCCTCTTTGCTTCTTTTCTTCAACACCCTTGCCTCTCTGCTTCTTTCTTCTACTCCCTCGCTACTTCCTTTCTTCTATTACCTTACCTCTCTACATCCTTTCCTCTCACGCCTTGCTTCTGAGTCCTTTCCTCCCACTCCTTTGCTCTCTGCTTCTTTTTCCTCTGACTCCTTGGCCTCCTGCTTCCTTTCTTTCACTTGATCACCTCGGTGCTTCCTTTCCTCTCACTCCTCGCCTCTCTGCTTCCTTTCCTATCACTCATTGTAGGAGAGTAGGATCTGCACTTATGTTGCCCCCACTTTTTTTCTGATGTTTACACTGGTTTCTGGCTATAGTCTGGCTGGGTCCCTGCTAATCAGGGCCCCAGTCTCTCTGTTCTCTCTAAACAACTTGGAGTGCATATTAGATGTACTAGTGATTGGATACTGTGGTACCTTTTGAGCCCCCTAGTATATGATACCTTAGGTACCAAGGGCATAGGTACTTCACAGGCCTACCAGAGGCTGAAGCATGTATTATGCCACCCCTGGGAAGCAGACTAAATCTGACACCACAGGCCTGCTACTGCAGCCTGGGTGAGGTAGTGTTAGCACTCCTCACTGAGGTATAGGTTCCCTATATCTCACCTTACACACACATATAAACCTATCAGTCACCCCTAAAGCAGGCCTTATCAATCCTGAGGGCAGGGTGCTTGGTTTTCCATGTGAGGGGGTGCCCCTGCCTGAGCAGGGCCCCCCTGCAGCCCTCAGCGTTTATTCTCTGTGGCTGCTTGTGGATGCAGTTAAACCATATACACTTAAGTGCATTATAACCTAGCGGTAAATGCTAACTTTAGGATGGCTGCATCAAAACATGTCGTGTTTGGTGTCAAATGCCTTGGAATCATACCCCCACACCAGTAACTGGTGTGGGAGTATGATCCCACCCTTCTAGAGGGATAGACATGTACCTACTGTGGAAACACGGTAGAAATCTGAAAGAGCCTGGCATCACAAAATGGATGCCACCAGCTCAGACACTGGGCTGCCCTCCTGCTGCTGACTGAAACTCGCAGTGGAGGAGGCCCAACAATAGGCATCCTGTCACAGGGAGGTGTCACCACCTTCCAGACAGGATTTAGTGTATTGGGGCTGGGTGGGTGCACTCCTAGAGTGCTTTGAAGTCCTGCACTGGGGGAGCAATAGGATCCTCTGTGCATATGCCAGCTCAAACCAGTTCAGGGACTACCAGCCCCTGCTCTGGCACACAACTGGACAAAGGGAAGTGGGTGTAACCACCCACTCCCCTGACCCTCCCATAGGAGCGGTCATAGAGCTAGTCCCTCCCTTTCCTTTAGTATAAGATAGGGAAACCTTGCCATTGCAAACTAGATATCCCTGGACGACGCTCTACCAGAAGAATCCTGGACCTTCGACGTTCCACTACCTTTGGAAGACTGAAGAATCTCCCTTGGAGTCAAGGAGTGACTCCCCTGCATGGCAGGCACCAAAACTCTGAATCAACAGTCGCAAACGTTCTCGCTCCCGCCAAAGTCCGAAGTCCCTGCAGCCCCGGAAGTAGATTTCCTAACTTCTCGACGGCCATTGTGAGTCCCCAGCAAACCTGAGGCGAGTGGAGCCCACGAGTGACGAGAAACAGCAATACCCAGGTACCATGTACTATTGTCAAGTGCAACCCCTTCACGCTGTTCTTTGAACTTGTACATTGGACCACGTGTGGTCCAAGCCTCCAGCAGGATTTCCCTTGAAAATCAGAGGCCTACCTCATCCCGAGTGACCGTGGGCTCCTGTGAAGCGAATCCTTATGAGGCGTCTTTGCGATCCCTTGCAGGCTAGCTTGTGGGTCCCCTGAAGACTTTCTCATCAAACCAAAGGGCTCCCCTGGTTGCTCCAGGCCTGCCCTGACTTACCCTTGCTGGGTGAGTCCCTCAGACCTTGCTGGTCTACACCGCTGACTTTCTTCTCATTCCACAAGACTTGCTGTTGCCAAGGCTTGTTGGCTCCAATCCGGTTGCCGACACCTCAGTAAGCTGAAAACTTTGTGGGACTCTCGGAATCCAGCTTCTGGTTGTCGTCGACACCTCCTGGACCTCGTGGCTGAAGAGTCAATACACCCATGAATCACCTGAAATCACCCGACTACCATGGGCATCCATCTTCCTGGCCCCGGGTCACTGGCAAGTGACTGTGAACACTGTCCCTTCTGCTTTCAGGTCTTCCTTCTTCTGAATCCAGCCATGGATTCCACCGGACACTTCTCCAGTCTTCACAAGCAGCAAATCTTCTTCGGCTTCCATTGAAAACGACTCCACGACCCGACACCAAAAGACACCTATGCACCCGGCTTCCCTGGGTGAGGTAACTTGTGCACGCCGGTGCTCCTGTGGGTGTTGGCCCTCGAAGTACTTACCTTGTAAGTGGCTTGCTTGTAGACTCTTCCGAAGTACCCTAAAATTTTAAAAATCCAACCACGACTTGCTCCATTGAAATCAATAGGGAACCCGCTGCTGTGTTCTCACACTGCACGTGTCTCCCGTGGGTCCTTTACTTACCTGCCTTGGGTGGATTAGTGAGGCCCCAGTGATTCTAAAGGCCCTAGGCCTTGTCCCCTTGCAAGTTGACGTTCCAAAACCTCTTTTTTAGTATATGGTCTGGTACGCCCCTAGGGCCCCAGACATATAAGTGCTTAATTTGTTGTGAAACATTGATTTGTGCATATGTTCCTGACTTCTAATCTCATAAAGAGATTAGTAGAGTGTGTCTAGAAATAAATACATATATATTTTATATATATTCCTGTGTGGTGTCTTTTAATTTGGTAATTCAAGAGATTATAAGGTAAAACAAGCTGCTTTACATTCCTCTGAGACTTAGCCTGAAGGCTGCTCTCCACAGCTACCACTAGGATAGCTTTCTTTAAAAGGTTGTCTTCAACCCATCTACCATAAGAGTCCAATTGGACTGGTGCAAGGTGGCCACTTTAACTAGTGACCAGCATATGCCAGGCCAACTTCTCACATTGGTGGGCAGCGTGTGGGATTCCAGCTTGCCATTGTTTTACCAGAAAATCTCTATTTGAATTACTAACTGAAAACCACTAAAGGTACTCAAGATACATATAAAAGTCAAGCTTAGTATCAACAAGTTCTACTGAACTTAGAGCTGTTGGTGAAGGGATAGCACACCCTTGCTACAGCTCATGCTACGATCAGGAGGCCACAAACTTGTGTAGGTAGTACAACACTGCACAACACTAGAATGTCCTCAAGGGATGGAGCCAATGGGTCCACCCAGCTTCAGTATAAGGACATGACCTTCTTTGACTTGAAGGCCATGTGTGTTGCAAGGCACCTGAAGCTAGGACAGAGTCCCTCCACACTACACCTGATAGATCTGCTGACAGCAGATGATCTTAGATTAGCTCTAGGAGCTAATGGATCTGGATCAGGGGGTGGGTCAGCTATAGTCTCTGGGTCAGATGATGAAAAGCAAGATGACCTGGACTCTGTAATTGAAGGGCCAGACCCACATGGGTCTGAAAAGGACAGAGGAATTCTCCCTAAGAGAACTGACAGAGTGGAGGAGATGCTTAGATCCCTTTCTAGGGAATCTGAGCACTCATATCACTCTGGCAGGGAATCTGTCCAGCAGAGGAACTCATACCTTAATAGAAGAGAGACCTCCTCTGAAAGAATGTACAAACTGCTACAGTATGAGGAAGCAAGAGTTGGCCTTAAGGCCAAGCAGTTGGCATTAGACAAAGAAGCCTTTGAGCTCCAGAGAGCTTCTAAGAGAGAGGATTTAGAAACCCCTGGTGGCAGCAACAGTGTCCCTAGAGTCAGAGATTACATTCCAGACCATAGGAACCTGTCCAAGGTTGTTCCTCCCTACCAGAGTGGGGATGATATCCACAAGGGGATAACTGCTATGGAGGGGGCCTGTAAAGTACAACAGGTTCCCCAGAAACAGTGGGCAGCAATCTTGTGGCTCTCCTTTTCTGATAAAGGTAGAGACAAGCTCCTCACTGTTAGAAAAGAGGATGCTGATGATTATGAAGTCATGAAGAGTGCACTGATAGATGGGTTTGGATTAACCACTGAACAGTACAGGTTGAAGTTCAGGGATACCCAGCACAGACTCAGGACTGGACTGACTTTGTTGATTATGCAACCAAGGCTCTGGAGCGTTGGCTGGTTGGTTTAAGGGATTGTATAATCTTATGATGAGAGAACAGATCCTTAATAATTGCCAACACCAGTTGTTGCATCAATACTTGGTGGACTCTGATCTGACCTCTCCCCAAGAATTGGGAAAGAAGGCAGACAAATGGGTCAGAACCAGGGTGAGGCAGAAAACCCAGAACCAAGGGAGTGACATTAAGAAGCAGGATCTTAAAGGCTCTGAGAAAGGTGGGGATAAGTCAAAAGACCAGAAGTCTTCACAAGGGCCACAGAAATCTGCATCTGGTGGGGATTCACAGTCTAACAAAGGGAAAGGCCAAAAGAAGCCCTGGTGCAAATTCTGTAAACAGAAAGGGCACTGGACTTCTGACTGTAAAAAGTCCAAACACCAAACCACCACCACTCCTGCCCCTAAGGCAACTGTTCCCCCTAGTACAGCTACTGGTGGAGGTGGAAATCAGAATAAGGGCGTAGTAGGGTTGACCCTGGGTTCTGAAGTGGACTCCGGCCTAGTCAGAGTACCCACTAAGGCATTGCTGATTTGTGATGGAGACATTGATATGTCCTTCCTAGTGAGCCCCAGTAATCTGGGCAAATACAAACAGCAGCCTTTAATAAATGGCAAACAGGCTTTGGCATTCAGGGACACAGGTGCTAGTGTCACCATGGTGGCAGAGCATCTTGTGGACCCTGGGCAGATCATCCTGGGTGAAATGTACCAGGTTACCAATGCAAGCAATGTCAGGACCAACCATAGTCTGGCAGTTGTGAATTTCTCCTGGGGAGGGGTAACTGGCCTCAAGAAGGTAGTAGTCAGTGCAGACCTCCCTGTCAAATGTCTATTGGGCAATGATCTAGAGAGGTCTGAAGTAGAGTTATGAACTCATGCTGAGATGTTGGGCATACCTGCAGAGGTATTTGCTGTGACCAGGTCACAGGCCAAAATGCATAAAGCTGAACCAGCTCTGGATCCTGAAACTATGGACCTGATGCTACCCAAGAGGAGGAGCAGTAGGGTTAAGGCAGTGCCTTCCACTCTGTCCCAGATCACAGATCCCCCTCCTGAGAGGGAAGAAGCAGATCTTGAAGAAGGAACTGCCCCAGAGGGACTTGAGCCTGATCAGGATGAGTACTTGGGGGCAGGGGGGCCTTCCATGGAAGATCTGAGCAAAGAGCAACAGTGCTGCCCCTCTCTGGAACCCCTCAGACAGCAGGCTGCTGGGAGTGCTAGTGGGTCCCATAAGGTTTATTGGGATGAGGGACTCCTATATTCTGAGGCTAGAAATCCTACCCCTGGAGCCACCAGGAGGTTGGTAATACCTCAGAAGGTTAGGGGGTTCCTCTTGACCCTAGCACATGACATCCCTCTAGCAGGACACTTGGGCCAAAACAAGACCTGGGACAGGCTTGTTCCACATTTTCATTGGCCACATATGTCAGAGGACACCAAGGAGTTTTTTGGCTCCTGTGTCACTTGCCAAGCCAGTGGCAAGTCAGGTGGCACAACAAAGGCCCCCCTGATACCACTACCTGTGGTGGAAGTACCCTTTGAAAGGGTAGGGATTGACATTGTTGGTCCCCTTGACCCTCCAACAGCATCTGGGCACAGGTTTATCCTGGTGGTAGTGGATCATGCCACCAGGTACCCAGAAGCAATTCCCCTCAGGACCACCACAGCCCCTTTCTGGAGAGTGGGTTTCCCTAAGGAGGTCATATCTGACAGAGGTACCAACTTCATGTCAGGGTATCTAAAAGCAATGTGGAAGGAGTGTGGTGTGAACTACAAATTCACTTCTCCCTATCACCCACAATGCAATGGGTTAGTGGAAAGGTTCAACAAAACCCTAAAGGGAATGATTAAAGGCCTATCAGAAAAGCTTAGGCGAAAATGGGACCTTTTACTTCCCTGCCTTCTGTTTGCATACAGGAAGGTTCCACAGAAGGGGGTTGGCTATAGCCCTTTTGAACTTCTGTTTGGGCATCCTGTAAGAGGTCCATTATGTTTGGTGAAGGAGGGCTGGGAGTTACCTCTCAAACCTCTCAAACAGGATGTGATGGACTATGTACTTGGTCTCCGCTCCAGGATGGCTGAATACATGAAGAAGGCAACTAAAAACCTGGAGGCCAGCCAAGAACTACAAAAAACTTGGCATGACAAAAAGGCTGTGCTGACTGTATACCAGCCAGGACAGAAAGTGTGGGTGTTGGAGCCTGTGGCCCCAGCAGCTCTCCAAGTCAAGTGGAGTGGCCCCCATACAATTGTTGAGCAAAAGGGAGAAGTCACCTACTTTGAAGAACCAGGGCCTTATGGGCCTGGCGGCGCAGTGCACGCCTTAATCTCCTGAGTTCACCTGCTTTGTTGAACAGAGACACAGGACATTCTGTTGAGCATATAAGATCAGATTTAATAGGTGCAGCTAAGTACAGTTGTCCCAGAAGTACACTCAGTATGTTCTTAGGAGACTGCCACTTTACTCCATGGCGCACAATCTTTTATAGCACATAGATTCACCAAGAACACTCCCAATGCATACATGGTTATCCAATGAGAAGAGTTTGAAAACAAGATATAACAAGATATAACCAATGAGAAAAGTTTGAAAACAAGATATCAAGTAACCCAAATAAACCTCTCTTCCAACTGTTTTTTGTCACCCCTCCCCACAAGTTAATCAGTGGTAGTGGCAGAAGGTTATTTGACACATCGCAGTAAGATCAGCAGAAAAACTTCGCTCATTGTGCTGCAACACAAAATGGCGGTGGAACACAAAAAAATGGAGGCTGAATACAAGCGAGATCGAAAATCGAATTTCCTCAGACCCTCCTTTTGCCATAACTCAGGCAAAACACACAGATTCACGTTAGTCTGAATCAATGTCAATGGCCATGAGGTCGTCAAACTGTTGCTGCAACATCTTTTTAATGTTCTCTGTTTTCTGTGACTCAGGTCTTGGGACACACAGAGCGGCACAAAGACCGCAGATGGCGGGGCCACACTGCATACAGAGACAACAGGAAAAAATGATGGCCAAAACCACTCCAAGGAAGGTTAGTACCTTCCATCCCCATTTAGATAGTAATCCCCAAAACCATCCTAATAAAGACCAATCTCCTTCGTCTTGATGAATCGATTCGGAGATCATGTGTAATTTGGAGATGGCTTGGTATACCGTAGGGGCGTCGTCAGGTATATAAATACAATAGCTAGATCCAATCAATTTACAGACTCCACCACGATCTGTAAGAATAACATCTAGTGCAATCCGGTTCTGCAAAGTCATGAGACGATCCGCCTGAAGTTCAGCTGTGAGATTACTCAAGGCTCCCACAGTGACATCTATGGTAGTCTCAACAACACGAACCAGCTGTCTCATGTTTCTGCTGTTGGCCATTGGGCCCCAAAAAGGAAGAAATCCTTTGAGGAAATCACTTCCCTCTTGTCCTGCCGTGTCTTTAGAATCAATAATCCCTCTGCCATATCTGTTTCTATGATGGCCTGAAGGAGCAGTGTATGTAGGAGGGAGAAGAAAAGCTATATAGCATGTTCCCGTTGGTAGCCAAGTGTAAGCTCTATCGTGGCAGACAAAATATGTGCCCTGGGATGGCACTAACGGCGGTGAATTCTGAGACGTGTAGATGTATGTATGGGAACAAAAGCTTTTTCTTTGGGTGCGTGCTTGAACCGGAAACTTCGGCCTCCTAAAGAGAAACCAAAAATATCCCTACTCTCTTTGGCAATGGGAATGCTGAAGAAAGCATTTTTCAGATCAATAACAGAAAACCAAGCCGCTGAGGCAGGTATCATAGTTAACAGGGCAGTGATATCTGGAACAACAGGAAACTGTGGTACAACAATTTTATTGACCTCCCGAAGATCAATCACAAAACGATAAACAGGAGGCTTAGAAGGATCAGTGCGTTTAACCCCTTCAGTGCCCGCCCCTTTCCCCGCCCAGTGCCGGCCGTTGCATTAGCGGGCGGGGTCTATGACGAGCTGGACTCGTCATGGGCACAGCGCCACCGCGGCCCATGACGAGTCCAGCTCGTCATGGGCACTGAAGGGGTTAAGAACAGGAAGAATAGGACTATTACATACATTTCCTCTCGTTTCCTCAATCACACCCTTCTGAACCAAATCATAAATGATATCCAAAAGCGCTCTCTCACCTTCATTGGAAATTCTGTATTGAGGAATGCGTGGCAATTTAGCCTTGGGCTTGAGAGTAACAACATAAGGCGGGATCTCGAGACAACCAACATCATTTGGACCCGTAGCCCAGAGCGTTGCAGGAAGAGAGAGCAATTCAGGTGGGAATTGATCTTTAGACAAATACATTGAAGAAGTCAATTTCTGCCCTAAAGTAAGGTGCACACCAGAAGGAGAACAATATATCGTTGCATGCGTTCTTTTCAATAGATCCAAACCCAACAGATTCTCGCCGCAACCAGTCGTTAAAAGAAGAGGAGCTTCCATATCATAAGGGCCAATTGAAATAGGCAAAGGACAGGAGACCGGGTTACGAACTGGGGCGCCAGAAAATCCTACCGATAAATTTTTTAAGCCAGACAAAGGTGCCCCAGGGAGTTTAGAGTGAATGATAGAACTTCTCATCGCACCAGTATCTAAAATAAAATGGCTCTGAAATACCCATTGTAGTGACATTGACATAAGGCCCATCCTGATTTACTGGAATCGATACAACTCCCTCACTTTGTCTATGGCTGTCCTAGTTAGCGTGAAGGCTTTCATTTTCACCTTCAACATGATAATCATCATTGTAATACTGTGTAGACTGAGTATTCTGCTGATCGAAGTAGTTCGTAGAATTTGGAGGGGGTAAGGAACGCTGTTCTTGAGGCATCACACCTCAACTTCTACCCCTGTATATTATCTGGAAACCACCACGGCCTCGTGGAGCAGATCGTTCTCCCTTACGTTGCAATAAAACCGGGCAGCTATTCTTAAAATGACCTTCCTCTCTACAATAGGCACATTGGTTAGGACCTAATAAAGGTCGCGGAATAAAAGGCTCAGGCTTTTGATACACCCTCTGAAACTGTGGAGGCTGTTGAAACTGGCGCTGAGTATAACAAGGAGGATAAGCTTGTTGCAGAAGAACCTTCGTTTTTAATTCTTTTGTCTTCTTCTCTTGTTTATCTTTCTCCTCTTTATCCCTATTCTCATAATATTGAGCAGTAGCCATTAACTGGGCAGAAGAAGAAACAGCCCATGAACTCTCGGAGTCTTTCAACTTATGTGACAGTTCGGGAAGCAAATTAAATACGAATTTATCTACAAATAATCGCTGTCCACCCTCCGTAGTCATATCCTGACCACTGTGATCAATAAACGTCTCCTCAAAACGAGTGAAGAAATTGGAGACACTCTCATCTTTCTTCTGCTTACACGCAGCTAATTTATCCCAATTAACTCGCAAGGCGGGCATGATCGTTTTCATTAAAGTAATAATCCTACCAGGGAGTTCTGAAATCAAAACATCAGGCTTAGCACCACCCACTTGGGCTGCATCCGCGGCAGTTATAGCAGCCCAATCGCCACCCAATGCTTGGGCGTGATCCTCTCTACGAATCCGAGCCCATAATGCTTGTGGGACTACATTTCCCATCAACATATCAATAACGGCTAAATTCATAATACAGGCATCAGCAGTCTGAGACAACTCCTTATAATTGCCAGCAGGGTTTTTACGGGGATCCGGTAGAGACTGGTTAAGAGCCAAAACTTCAGATCTCTTCCAGGGGACATGTACCCATATACGCTGGAAGTGCGCGGGAACAGCTGGATTAGCACCTGCTTGTGCAACCGCTTCTCTCCACACTGGAGGAACCTCTCTCATGGGATCATGTTTGGATGTCAGCCTAACAGCAGGATCGGAATCAAAAAAAGTCTGTGAGGAAAATAAGGACCTAAAAATGACAAGTGTCCTTACGGCATCCTCAACCTTAGAACCCACAATGAGTCCCTTATCGAAATTAGCCTGAACATCTAACAAACCCTGAGGAAGTAAACCCAAATCCATATCCTCCCATTCTTTAGCGAGAGTGTCACACATAACATTAAATACATATCTCTGCGTGGGCGCCTCCCACTGATGAAAGGTGGTCATGATATCTTTCACACTATACTGGGGACCCTTCTCGATCCATTTGCGAGAGAGAGAGTCCAATACCACCCGTTCGTCGGAACCTGGGAGTTGACTACGAGACTGTCTTCGAGAAAAAGCCAGAGACATATTCAAAGTCTCAAAGAAAGGAGACAGAAACCCAGAGACAGTATCTGTGATTTGTTTGCGCACAGTAGGAGAATTAGACATAAGAACAGGGGACAAGGTATTAGGTGAACTAACAGAAGAATTAACAGTTATAAGGGGAGCCGAAGGCAAAGGAGATTGATGTTCAGGAAACTGAGACAAAGAAGTCGGTGGCGGAAGAGGTGGGGGTGGCACTACCGGAAGGGGAAAATGCGGAAGAGCCCGAGCAGGCGGAGGCGCAACTAATGGCTGAACTGGTTGTAACAATGGGGGTGCATTAGCACCTTGTACATAGGGAGGAGGCAATCTCAATAAGTGAGACATCAAAGGGTCTTCCTCCGGATCCTTACTTTTATCAGAAGGGAAAATAGGCAACACCGGATAGCATTTATCTATCGCCATACGATGCTGTCTCTCTGAAATTTCCATTTCATGATTAATCTCATTATCTTTAAACTGCTGGGCAGCCTGTATAATTGTCATACTTTGTGTTTTCTTATCTCGTTTTGCCTGTTTAATTTCTCTCTGTTTGGCTTCCTTACGCCAGAGGCGGAAAGAGTCAAACATTGCCGGCCGGGCTTTTCTTTTAAACAAAATTGCTTCCAAATTATCTAATATGTCAGGCTCAAAGCTACCATTCTGTGGCCACTGTAGAACACCATCGTTCTTCGTGTATCGGATCCATGCCTCATTAAAGGCAATGGGGCCAACACCATGTTTAGAATAAAGCTCATAAGTGGGAGTTCCAACCGAAGGAATTGGACAAGACCGGGAATCCCTATCACAACCAAAACAACAAAACTTTCTAAACTTACTCAGACCAGGCATCGTTATTTCACTGGACTGTTCACAAACATCAAGGGGTTAAATCAAATATCACAGCACAATCTGTACTCACCCCTCGGCTTCGGCTTTTGCAATAGCCGAATCAAAGGCCCAAAACAAAAAAACAAAAAAAATAGTGGGAGCTACCCACCAACACTTAACTAAGTGTCTTCTTACGCCAACAGAGGCCCGTCTAACGTCTCGCGATACCATACATCACCAAAAGGGGACAAAGCAAGGCGGCATTCAGGGCAGCAGTCGTCAGCAGCCGTCAGGAAGGAGAAACCACGCTGAAAAAGACCTTCGGACCACTTCGACATACAGGGGTCGCTTGACGTGGTTTGCGATTCCTCCAGAATTTTCTTGCGGGGTTCCTCACGACCCTCAGGCAAAATCGCTACCTCTGAAGCCGCCTCACAGAGGGCACCAATTGAAGAACCAGGGCCTTATGGGCCTGGCGGCGCAGGGCACGCCTTAATCTCCTGAGTTCTCCTGCTTTGTTGAACAGAGACACAGGACATTCTGTTGAGCGTAGAAGATCAGATTTATTAGCTGCAGCTAAGTACAGTTGTCCCAGAAGTACACTCAGTATGTTCTTAGGAGACTGCCACTTTACTCCGTGGCGCACAATCTTTTATAGCACATAGATTCACCAAGAACACTCCCAATGCAACCATGGTTATCCAATGAGAAGAGTTTGAAAACAAGATATAACCAATGAGAAAAGTTTGAAAACAAGATATCAAGTAACCCAAATAAACCTCTCTTCCAACTGTTTTTGTCACCCCTCTCCACAAGTTAATCAGTGGTAGTGTCTACAACTCAACTTGCAGATGGCAGGACATATTTGTATGCTTTGGAGGACAGTTGTGAAATGAGAGAATACAAGTAGAGAATAGCGAAGGCCAGAAGATAAGATAAAGTCAGGAAAGAATGGTGTGAACCGACAGACAGTTGAGACAGGGTTTAGTCAAACCAGACGAGGATTAGTGGACTCAGCCAGTCCCTGACATCAGTCTCGTATACAGAGGCCGAAGGTTATTTGACACGTCGCAGTAAGATCAGCAGAAAAACTTCGTTCATTGTGCTGCCTGAGTGAGGGCAACACAAAATGGCGGTGGAACACAAATAAATGGTGGCTGAATACAAGCAAGATCAAAAATCAAATTTCCTCAACTTGGTGAATCTTGGAGCTCCCTTAGGGTGCTCCATGTCAACAGATTGAAACCACCTGTGGACAGGGCTGACATGGGCTTGCTCGTGGCAACTGATGAGGAACAGGAGGAGGAGAGTGACCCTCTCCCTGACCTGGTCTCACAAAACCCTGATGATGGGTCAGTAGATGGTGTTGCTTTGGTAAGCAGCCTCACTGATCATCAGCAAACTGAATGCAGTCAAGTTCTGCAACAGTTTAGACATATGTTTAGCCTGACCCCTAGTCAGATTTCCTGGTGCACCCATGAGGTGGACACTGGAGACAGTCTGCCTGTCAAGAGTAAAATCTACAGGCAACCTGACCATGTCAGGTACTGTATCAGGACTGAAGTCCAGAAAATGTTGGAACTAGGTGTAATTGAGCCTTCAGATAGCCCTTGGGCTATTCCAGTAGTCCTTGTGCCTAAACCTCATACCCAGGGTGGTAAGAAAGAAATTAGGTTTTGTGTAGACTACAGAGGCCTCAATGCAGACACCAGGACTGATGCCTATCCAATTCCCAGGGCAGATGAACTGATTGATACTTTGGCCTCAGCCAAGTATCTGAGTACATTTGACCTAACAGCTGGCTACTGGCAGATCAGGTTAGCTGAGGATGCCAAGGCCAAAACTGCATTCTCAACCCCTGGTGGGCACTACCACTTTGTGGTGATGCCCTTTGGTTTGAAAAATGCACCTGCCACTTTTCAGAGGTTGGTGAACAAAGTTCTGACAGGTATGGAAACTTATTGCTCAGCTTATCTAGATGATATTGCTGTCTTTAGTTCCACCTGGCAGGATCACCTGGTCCACCTCAGAAATGTTTTGGAGGCCCTGCAAAAAGCAGGCCTCACCATCAAGGCCACTATGTGCCAGATAGGGCAGAGTCAGGTTGTGTACCTGGGCCACCTTGTAGGTGGAGGCCAGGTTCAACCATTGCAGAGCAAAATCCAGACCATAATGGAATGGGTAGCTCCAACCACCCAGACACAGGTGAGAGCCTTTTTGGGCCTGACCGGGTACTATAGGAGGTTTGTTAAGGGATATGGATCTATAGTGACCCCCTTAAATGATCTTACCTCCAAGAAAATGCCAAAAAAGGTTCAGTGGACAGCTATCTGTCAAAAGGCATTTGAAGACCTAAAGCAGGCCATGTGCACTGCCCCCATCTTACAGAGTCCAGACTACACCAAAAAGTTCACTGTCCAAACAGATGCTTGTGAGCTGGGTGTGGGAGCTGTACTGTCTCAACTGAATGATGAAGGTCAAGACCAGCCAGTAGCTTTTATAAGCAGAAGGCTGACCCCTAGAGAGAAACGTTAGTCACCTATAGAGAGGGAGGCCTTTGCTGTGGTGTGGGCCCTGAAGAAGCTGAGGCCATACTTATTTGGCACTCACTTCATAGTTCAGACTGACCACAAGCCCCTCCTATGGCTTAAACAGATGAAAGGTGAAAACCCAAAACTGCTACGGTGGTCCATTTCCCTACAGGGGATAGACTATACAGTGGAACATAGACCTGGGACCCAACATGCCAATGCAGATAGACTCTCAAGGTATTTCCACTTAGAACACGAAGACTCAACTGGTCAAGGTTAGTTTAGTGTCCCTGCATTTGGGGGGGGGGTTGTGTAGGAGAGTAGGATCTGCACTTATGTTGCCCCCACTTTTTCCTGATGTTTACACTGGTTTCTGGCTATAGTCTGGCTGGGTCCCTGCTAATCAGGGCCCCAGTCTCTCTGTTCTCTCTAAACAACTTGGAGTGCATATTAGATGCACTAGTGATTGGATACTGTGGTACCTTATGAGCCCCTAGTATATGGTACCTTAGGTACCAAGGGCATAGGTACTTCACAGGCATACCAGGGGCTGAAGCATGTATTATGTCACCCCTGGGAAGCAGACTAAATCTGACACCACAGGCCTGCTACTGCAGCCTGGGTGAGGTAGTGTTAGCACTCCTCACTGAGGTATAGGTTCCCTATATCTCACCTTACACACACATATAAACCTATCAGTCACCCCTAAGGCAGGCTGCTTGGTTTTCCATGTGAGGGGGTGCCTCTGCCTGAGCAGGGCCCACCTGCAGCCCTCAGAGTCTATTCTCTGTGGCTGTTTGTTGATGCGGTTAATCCATATACACTTAAGTGCATTATAACCTAGCGGTAAATGCTAACTTTGGGATGGCTGCATCAAAACATGTCGTGTTTGGTGTCAAACGCCTTGGAATCATACCCCCACACCAGTAACTGGTGTGGGAGTATGATCCCACCCTTCTAGAGGATTAGACATGTACCTACTGTGGAAACACGGTAGAAATCTGAAAGAGCCTGGCATCACAAAATGGATGCCACCAGCACAGACACTGGGCTGCCCTCCTGCTGCTGACTGAAACTCGCAGTGGAGGAGGTCCAACAATAGGCATCCTGTCACAGGGAGGTGTCACCACGTTCCAGACAAGATTTAGTGTATTGGGGCTGGGTGGGTGCACTCCTAGAGTGCTTTGAAGTCCTGCACTGGGGGAGCAGAAGGCTCCTCTGTGCATATGCCAGCCCAAACCGGTTCAGGGGCTACCAGCCCCTGATCTGGCACGAAACTGGACAAAGGGAAGTGGGTGTAACCCTAGTAGTGGTCATAGAGCTAGTCCCTCCCTTTCCTTTAGTATAAGATAGGGAAACCTTGCCATTGCAAACTAGATATCCCTGGACGACGCTCTACCAGAAGAATCCTGGACCTTCGACGTTCCACTACCTTTGGAAGACTGAAGAATCTCCCTTGGAGTCAAGGAGTTACTCTCCTGCTTGGCAGGCACCAAAACTTTGACTCAACGGTCACAAACTTTCCCGCTCCCACCGGAGTCCGAAGTCCCTGCTGCACCGGAAGTGGATTTTCTGACTTCTCGACAGCCACTGTAAGTCCCCAGCAAACCTGAGGCGAGTGGACCCCACAAGTGACGAGGAACAGCAATACCCAGGTACCGTGCACTATTGTCGAGTGCACCCCCTTCACGACGTTCTACGAACTTGTGCATTGAACCACGTATGGTCAAAGCTTTCTGCAGAATTCCCCTTGAAAATCAGAGGCCTACCTCGTCCCGAGTGACCGTGGGCTCCTGTGAAGAGAATCCTCACGAGGTGTCTTTGCGATCCCTTGCTTTCTGGCTTGTGGGTCCCCTAAAGACTTTCTCATCAAACCAAAGGGCTCCCATGGTTGCTCCAGGCCTGCCCTGAGTTACCCTTGCTGGGTGAGTCACTCAGACCTTGCTAGTCTGCACCGCTGACTTTCTTCATAGTCCATGAGACTTGCTGTTGCCAAGGCTTCTTGGCTCCAATCAGGTTGCCAACACCTCAGTAAGCTGCAGACTTCATGGGTCACTCCGAATCCAGCTCCTGGTCATCGTCGTCACCTCCTGGACCTCATGGCTGAAGAGTCAAGACACCCGTGAATCACCTAAAATCACCCGACTACCGTGGGCATCCATCTTCCTGGCCCCGGGTCACTGGCAAGTGACTGTGAACACTGTCCCTTCTACTTTCAGGTCTTCCTTCTTTTGAATCCAGCCTTGGATTCCACCGGACACTTCTCCAGTCTTCACAAGCAGCAAATCTTCTTCGGCTTCCATTGAAAACCATGCCGCGACCCGACACCAAAAGACACCTATGCACCCGGCTTCCCTGGGTGAGGTAACTCGTGCACTCCGGTGCTCCTGTGGGTGTTGGCCCTCGAAGTATTTACCTTGTAAGTGGCTTGCTTGTAGACTCTTTTGAAGTTCCCTAAAACTTTAAAAATCCAACTGCGACTTGCTCCATTGAAATCAATAGGGAACCCGCGGCTGTGTTCTCACACTGCACGCGTCTCCCGTGGGTCCTTTACTTACCTGCCTTGGGTGGATTAGTGAGGCCCCAGCGATTCTAAAGGCCCTAGGCCTTGTCCCCTTGCAAGTTGACATTCCAAAACCTCTTTTTTAGTATATGGTCTGGTACGCCCCTGGGGCCCCAGCCATATAAGTGCTTAATTTGTTGTAAAACATAGATTTGTGCATATGTTCCTGACTTCTAATCTCATAAAGAGATTAGTAGAGTGTGTCTAGAAATAAATACATACATATTTTATATATATACCTGTGTGGTGTCTTTTAATTTGGTAATTCAAGAGATTATAAGGTAAAACAAGCTGCTTTACATTTCTCTGAGACTTAGCCTGAAGGCTGCTCTCCACAGCTACCACTAGGATAGCTTTAAAATGTTGTCTTAGACCTACCATAAGAGTTGAATTGGACTGGTGCAAGGTGGCCACTTTAACTAGTGACCAGCATATGCCAGGCCAACTTCTCACACTCATCTCTCTGCTTCTTTTCCTCTCACTCCTTGCCTCTCTGCTTCCTTTCCTATCACTACTCGTCTCTCTGCTTCCTTTCCTCTCACTCCTCGCCTGATTCCTTTGCTCTCACTCCATGGCTCTCTGCTTCTTTCTCCTCTCACTCTTTGGCCCCCTGCTTCCTTTCTTCTACTCCCTCGCTGCTTCCTTTCTTCTACTCTTTCACCTCTCTGCTTCTTTTCTTCTCACTCCTCGACTCTCTCCTTCCTTTCTTCTACTCCCTCGCCTGCTTCCTTTCGTCCACTCCCTCATTTGCTTCCATTCTTCCCCCTCTTCTCCTCTCGGTTTCCTTTCCTCTCACACCTCAACTCTCTGCTTCTTTTTCCTCTAACTCCCCGGCCTTCTGCATTCTTCTAACCCTCCGCCTCTCCACTGTTTTTCTTTGAACCCCTTGGCCCTGCCGCCCTCTGTTCCTTTTTTCTGACCCTCGGCTCTCTGCTGAGGGTCACCAAGAGAAAAAAAAGCGACCGACCAGAATCAGAATTGCAGAGGTGCTTCTAGGAGTGAGTCATAGCACAATGAACTGAGGGTAAGGACACACAAAGATAACGTTGAGAGTCGGGACACCTTTATCCAGAGCAAGGCCCTCCGGTTTGGGAAAACCCATTGCCAGTTTTCCATACTCCATTCAGCCCCGGGATAGTGGGAGTGCATGTTGTGGGCAGGGCACAATTCCTAAAACAAGCATTGGTATAGCCAATAGGTCTCGCCTTTGGGACCTTATATGTGTTTAGCCATGCAACAGTTGATGTTGTTGCACCAAAGATATTGTGCTGGCTAACTAAACACTTATAAGGTCCCAAAGGCAAGATCTATTGGCTATGCCAATGCTTGTTTCAAAATGTTGTGATTCTGTAGGTTTCTTCATGCAGCATATGACACTTGTATAGGGCCTACTGTAGACTGAGCTGCCTCTACTGGTGCCTGGGTGAGTACAGGCTGTGGCAAGGTGTTCATGATGGGACACATTTGAGATCTCTAGAATCGAGTCTGAAGTCAGTTTAAGATTATCACAGGCCTGACTGTGGATCAGAAGGGTGTGCAGATGCTCATCGGGTCCCAGGGATATCCTCTGGGCTGAGCACACAGAGCGATGCTCATATGTGCCGATTGTAATTACCACCTTCCACAGCAGTTTCAATATTGAAAGTCCCAAAGGAAAATAAACTGCTGTATACATAGTTAAGAAGAGTGCATACATGCCAATAGACCCGATTCGGGCGGGAAATTACCGATTTTTCAAGCCAAAAATGGCTTTATTTTAGCCACTCAGCCCACGAGCATCATGCCCCCCCACCCCCCCCCACTGGTGGTGTGTCCTGTTTCCCTGGCGATCCATTTGAAAGAAAGGTGTCTCCTTGCAATTAGGTCCATGGGAGGGGGCATAGGGGAGGGAGACGCTTCCTCTTGTCCCAATTGCAAGGAGACCCATTCACAGACACTGCTGGAGGCCATTTGTCCAGCATTTTTGCGCCCCCACCGTTTTAACTTTTATCCCACAAGCAATTCTCACACCTTTGGGACTGAAGGTGTGACAATTGCGTGTGGGCTAAAAGTTAAAACTGTGGGGCGCAAAAATGCTGCACAATGGGCGTCCCACAGTGTCTCTCAATGGTCTCCTTGCAAGGGGCCACTTATCTAAATTAGAGGGGCCCAGGGCCCTGCAAATCCTAGAACCGGCCCTGCCGGTGACAACCCTGATTGTCAGAGATTCAAAGTAAGCAGTCTTGTAATGCTGCTTCAGTTGTTCCGCTGGCTGTATTGAATCTCCAACCTGCAAAAGCATTGCACCACCTTGTGGTGGTATAACAAAACTACAGCTTATAAATAAAAAAACGCAGCGAAGCGCCCGAGAGGAAGCATAAACACTGACCTGGAGAACCAACAGCTATGTGGCATTTCTTGAGCCTGGCCTTATCCAGCTGCAAAGGGGTTCCTCCGATGAAGACGTGGCAATCCAACCCCTCCATCTTCATCCCGTTCGCTATGATGACCGAATTAATCTGCACAGCGATTTCTCGTGTGGGTGCCAACACAAGAATCTGAAAAGGAAAAAAAACACCTAGGCAAAGGATCGTAAAATTGTTTTTGGTAAAACATTAATCACATCCCATAATTTCACATCGCACAATCATATACAGGCCTAAATCCCATTAAAATGAGTGTCCTACTAATTAAATGTATTTGGGGTGGAAGTTGAGATTACGTATTTACTAACTACGGGGCATATCAATTTTATCGCCTAATCAGCAAGCTCAAGCTAGCGCGTGAAACCTTGCTTTAGCGTCAGGATTCCTAACACCCAGCTTTGCATCTCTAATGAGATGCAAAGTGGGCGTTCCTGACCTGGCATGACAGGAGAAATGTCGCTAAGCGACATTTCTCCTATCATCAAGCCCCACGCTATGAAGCATAGCGTCAGGAAAAGTAGCGATAACCCCTGTTATCGCTACTTTCCTTACGCCTGCTTCAGGACTGACTTAGCCATGATATCCTATGGAAGGTGGATATCATGGCTAAGTTTGTGAGTCCCTATCAACTAGCTAACGTGAGATTATCGCTGGGTTTCCAGCGATAATCTCACGTTAGCCAGTTAGCGCTAGGATTTTTATCGCTGATGATATAAGCGTTGCTAATAGCACGCTATCTCAGCGATAAAAATCGGCGCTAGCCGGCGATAATTATCCGAGCGTTAAGTGCGCTCAGCGATAATTATCGCCGGTTGTTGTTGATATGCCCCCCTATTCCTTTACTTGAAAGGAAATCTTTTAGACAACACACAAATATTGTGTGCTGTAATATGGACTTCTGTAACTGCAACAAATGATGGACGGAATGCTGAATGATTCAAACACCCTCCCCAGTCAAGAGATATGGGTTAAATCCAACATTCTTTTGCCTACTACACCACCTCAGTTTGGACCCAGCCATTTGCAAATCAGTCTTGACCCTGTGCCTCATGGGAACAGTCCATCCGAACTGCCAAGCCAGGTCCTCCCTGGACCAGAAACAAGCAACCTGGGACCAGTTTCGGGGTATTACCCTTCATCCGCCAGGCTAGCTTGAATCCAGTGGCACAGTGAGCAAGGGACCCACGTCTGGGCATACCAGTCCCACTTAGGGCGAACAAAGAAATGGAAAAGCTAAAAGCCCTGGGTCTATTGTGATCGCACACAAAAAAGCAGCATTACACATTTAAAACCAGACAGACAATGTACAAAATGAAAGGCGGTGTATAATGAAGACTCCTTTACCATCTGACCTTTATTTGACAGAGACAGGGTGGTGTGAACAGGGGGTATAAGTAGCAACAGACGAAAAGAGGAATAAGGAGCAACAGACGAAAGGAGAGGAAATGTTGGTTTTTCCTTTTTAGGTCTCGCTGAGACAGCGAAAGCTGTCTCTTTGAGACATTTTGTAAGTGGGCTTTCAAAAGTGCTACCCACATGGTTTTTCTGGCCTAGGGCTTGAGTGCACGATGGCGTGCACGTGCACAGCTGCTCCTCTGCTCCTTGCATTCCCCCCTCCCTTCTCACCCAGCCCTTTGATGCTCTGCTCGATTACTTTCACTTTAGCCGCTTTGACCCTTGCATTCCCCCCTCCCTTCTCACCCAGCCCTTTGATGCTCTGCTCGATTACTTTTACTTTCGCCGCTTTGATGTTTGATCGCAAACGCGATCACTTCCGCTTGGCATAGCCTGTACTTGTTCTCTTTGTCCTCACATATGCTCTTCCCTCTAGGTTTTTCTCTCTGGTCTCACATGTGCTATTCCCTCTCCATTTTTCTCTCTTTCCACACACATGCTATTCCCTCTGTATTTGTCTCTCTTCCCTCACATGTACTCTTCCCTCTGCATTTTTTCTCTATGCTCTCACATGTGCTCTTCGCTCTGTATTTTTTTCTCTGCCCTCGCATGTGTTCTTCTCTCTATATTTTTCTCTCTGCTCTCACATGCTCTCTTCCCTATATGTTTTTATCTCCGGTCTAACATGCGCCCTACCCTCTGTATTTTTCGCTTTGCTCTCACATGAGCTCTTCCCTCTCGATTTTTCTCTCCTCCCTCACATGGACTCTTCCCTCTGTATTTTTCACTCTGCCCTCATGTGCTTTTCCCTCTCTATTTTTCTCTCTGCCCTCACATACTCTTCCCTGTATGTTTTCCTCTTTGCCCTCAAGTGCACTCTTCCCTCTGATCACATGCATACACAACTATGCACACATACAAACACACACATGCATTTACACACACATATGAACATATACAAACACACCCAGACATGCATAAACATATGCATATACATGCACACCAACACACCAACCCCACATACACATATAAACAAGCACGCACACCAACATACTCAAACACATATACATACACACAAACATGCATACACAGACATAGGTATACACACAAACAAATGTGTACACCTCCATGAAGACAAATGAACACAATGACACACCCATACTTGCACACCAACACACACATGCATACACAAACATATACACATACAAACACACACACATGCATACACACACATATATACATATAGACACACACACTATGCACACACACGCATCTCCCGTACTGTCTCAGGGGAAGAGTCGGTGTCAGCTGTCTCCTAGAGGGAGATTTCGCATGAGACAGTAAGACTCAGAGACATGTGGCGGTGGGGAGAGACAGACATGCCTCCCTTTAATTGTGTTGTTGCAAGATGGTGACTATCTTCTGCCACTGGTGTATTCAGATAAGCGTCAGGAAGTTCGTCGGACACATGCACTAGTTTCAATTTCGAGAAAGTGGGGTGAACGTTTCACAGATCGGGAGTGTGTGTCAACACGTGTTTCTCCTTCACGGCAAGGCCAATCAGTACGTTTTGTTTAACCGTGTGGTCATGAATCCTTTAATTGAATAAGTGAGCGGGTATGGATGTAAACAAAAATGTAACACTAATACCACATTTTTTGTCACTCTTGTGAACAGGTTTGCTGTGAATGTATGAATGAGAATGGCGTTTTAGAACACGTTGCATGGAAAAGGGTCAACATGGTGTATACGTGTTTTTGGGTGTTTTTTTATTTTTTTATAATTTATTTTTTATTGCATGGTTAACGTCATGATATACCGGATTTGGCTGCTTCATTGCAGATCAGTTGTTTGGCCCGTGGTTATTTACGAGTTTGGAAAATACTTTTGTATTGTTCCGATTCTTTTTGTCTCTGCCCTATCTCTTGGCTGCGTCCTTACTCTCTCCCATCTTCTCTCTCCACCTCTTTGCTACTTGTTCTCTCGTAATGTTTTCATTTTCCCCAACTCTCCTCTTTACTCTCTCTAATTCTTTTTTTGCTCCTTTTCTGTCTCTGTCCCTTCTCTCCTCTTTCTCTTCCCACCTGTCCCTTCTCTAACCCCACTCCTCTTCCTCTGCCCGCCCCCCCATCCCTCTCTCTCGCAGTACTGCAGCATAGGCAGCACCAGGTCTCTGATGCCTTCTCAGTGTTGGCCCTGGGGGTGGAGGAGGTAAGTCAGCCCCCCAAGTGAATCCCATTATCAACAGATAGTGAACCTCTATTTACCAACAAGTACGGAGCGGTCTCGGGTGACGGCTGATGCGAACAGTGATCTGCTCTCGGCCCCGGCAGGGCCTGTGGGGTGGGGGCGTTACCTTACACTAGGAGAGGAAGTAAAAGTGATATCCTCCCTTCCCCCCCACTCCACCACTGTCTCTCCTCACCCTCCACCTCTCTCTCTCCTCCACTTCTAATTCCCTTCCAACTCGGTCTCTCCTTACCCTCCAACTCGGTCTCTCCTTACCGTCCACCTCGGTCTCTCCTCACCCTCCACCTCGGTCTCTCCTCACTCTCCACCTCGGTCTCTCCTCACCCTCCACCTCCATCTCTCCTCACCCTCCACCACCGTCTCTCCTCACCCTCCACCTCGGTCTCTCCTCACCCTCCACCTCGGTCTCTCCTCACCCTCCACCTCCGTCTCTCCTCACCCTCGAACTCTGTTTCTCCTCACCCTCCACCTCACCCTCCACGTGTCTCTCCTCACCCTCCACCTCACCCTCCTCACCCTCCATGTGTCTCTCACCCTTCATGTCTCTCCTCACCCTCCACGTGTCTCTCCTCACCCTCCACATGTGTCTCTCCTCACCCTCCACACTTGTCTCTCCTCACCCTCCACACTTGTCTCTCCTCACCCTCCACACGTGTCTCTCCTCACCCTCCACACGTGTCTCTCCTCACCCTCCACACGTGTCTCTCCTCACCCTCCACACGTGTCTCTGCTCACCCTCCACACGTGTCTCTGCTCACCCTCCACGTGTCTCTGCTCACCCTCCACGTGTCTCTCCTCACCCTCCACACGTCTCTCCTCACCCTCCACACATCTCTCCTCACCCTCCACACGTCTCTCCTCACCCTCCATGTCTCTCCTCACCCTCCATGTCTCTCCTCACCCTCCACGTGTCTCTCCTCACCCTCCACGTGTCTCTCCTCACCCTCCACGTGTCTCTCCCCACCCTCCAAGTGTCTCTCCTCACCCTCCATGTCTCTCCTCACCCTCCATGTCTCTCCTCACCCTCCATGTGTCTCTCCTCACCCTCCACGTGTCTCTCCTCACCCTCCACACGTCTCTCCTCACCCTCCACGCGTGTCTCTCCTCACCCTCCACATGTGTCTCTCCTCACCCTCCACGTCTCTCCTCACCCTCCACACGTGTCTCTCCTCACCCTTCACACGTGTCTCTCCTCACCCTCCACACGTGTCTCCTCACCCTCTGCCTCACCCTCCACATGTGTCTCCTCCTCACCCTCCACATGTGTCTCCTCCTCACCCTCCACAGGTGTTTCCTCCTCACGCTCCACATGTGTCTCTCCTCACCCTCCACACGTGCCTCTCCTCACCCTCCACACGTGTCTCTCCTCACCCTACACGTGTCTCTCCTCACCCTCCACGTGTCTCTCCTCACCCTCCACGTGTCTCTGCTGCACGCCTCACACTGCTGCACGCCTCACACTGCTGCACGCCTCACACTGCTGCACGCCTCACACTGCTGCATGCCTCACACTGCTGCACGCCACACACTGCTGCATGCAGCTGCACGCCACACACTGCTGCACGCCTCACACGTCTGCACGCCTCACACTGCTGCACGCCTCACACTGCTGCACGCCTCACACTGCTGCACGCCTCACACTGCTGCACGCCACACACTGCTGCATGCAGCTGCATGCCTCACACTGCTGCACGCCTCACACTGCTGCACGCCTCACACTGCTGCACGCCACACACTGCTGCATGCAGCTGCACGCCACACACTGCTGCACGCCTCACACGTCTGCACGCCACACACTGCCACACACTGCTGCACGCCACACACTGCTACACGAAACATTGCTGCATGCCACACACTGCTGCACGGCACACACTGATGCAACCAGCACACTGCTGCATGCCACACACTGCTGCACACTGCTGCATTACTCACTGCTGCATGCTGCATGACACTGCTGCACACAGCACACTGCTGCACGCCGCACACTGCTGCACGCCACTGCACGCCACAGTGCTGCATGCCTCACACTGCTACACGAAACACTGCTGCACGCCGCACACTGCTGCACACAGCACACTGCTGCATGCCGCTGCACGTCACAGTGCTGCAGGCCTCACACTGCTACACGAAACACTGCTGCACGCCGCACACTGCTGCACGCCGCACACTGCTGCATGTCGCACACTGCTGCACGCCTCACACTGCTGCATGCCGTACACTGCTGCACGCCGCACACTGCTGCACGCCGCTGCACGTCACAGTGCTGCAGGCCTCACACTGCTACACGAAACACTGCTGCACGCCGCACACTGCTGCACGCCGCACACTGCTGCACGCCGCACACTGCTGCATGTCGCACACTGCTGCACGCCTCACACTGCTGCACGCCGCACACTGCTGCACGCCGCACACTGCTGCACTCCACACACTGCTTTTATGCGAGTTTATGCTACTGACATTGTAAATGACAATGCCTTTTATTTGTTTTAAAACCAAAACATAAATAAAAGGCATTGTAATTTTACAATGCCAATAGCTCAAACTCTTATAAATGCGAGACCTATTGCATTGCAAATGCTTGTTACATATTGGGACAGCGTGAACTCAGGATTGCACCCAAGTCTGGCACTATCTAGATCAACATGCTGGGGTCAGGTATCCCTATGTCAAGAAACAAAGGCCAAAACAGCGGCCATGATAGGGTCATGCTGACAAGTAATAAAAAAAAGCCAGCTACACTAAATAAAATAATAAAAACGATATCGGAATAGAATGCAGGTATGGGAACAGGTATTCAGTGTGACAAACAATGTGATTTACTGAGTTTACTTTCAAAATATAAAGTAAGTAGTCCTTAGTGTTCTGCAATGCACCACTCAAATGGAGATGGAAGGATGCGCCCAAACAGCCAGTGGCTTCAGGTGAGAGAACGGAGCAAAGACCTCTTCGTAAAGAAATTCCACAAATTAGTGGGGCGCTGGGCATCAGTGCTGCTCTACAGATTTGAAAGCCAGAAGTTACTAGAATGGTATTACGCGCGACCCTAGAACTACCACCTACTAAGAAATCAAATTAAGCATGCTCAAGAAAGCGTGCAACTTTTGATAAACAGTAGAGTAAATGTGTAAAAGTTAAAATAGGTTCCTCACTGAGCACATCAATGGGCGTAATAACAGAAGGGGAACATCTGCTTTTTCTGAGACAACCAACAGTGACCCCACGCCAAGGGTAATATCTGTTAAACAAAATGGTGCAGGAAACAAGTACAATGCAACCACAAACAATGTAAGGAAATCCCCATTTCTTAAATTCTTGGCCCATTAAAAACTGCGGCTTGCCACCAACTCCGTACAAAACTTACCTGCGTTTCTACATTTTTTAATATTAGCGAGTCCAAAGCAATAGTTGAAAAGACGCAGGTCTTCCCAATGCCAGACTTGACCTGCACTATTAAATCTGTAAGAAAAAAAAGAAATATCAAATTAACATTATGTTGAAAGTCACAAATAGGGTCTCTGAAGAATTGTCCTTGCAAAGGTGCGACTTTTGCAATATTGGAGTACGCAGGGAGCAGTACAAGCGATCTGAAGCCAGCAGCGCCAGGAAACTACATGGGTGTGGACCACTGTGACAATTATTAGTGGTCAATCTGGAGACCGGTTTTGGAGGTTGGAGGTTGGAAGTGGAGGGGAATTTACTTAGCATGGACAGAAGAGTTGCCATGAATTCCAAAGAAAGTTTTAAACCTTTCAAGTTGACGATGGGGGAACAGTAACAGTATTTTAACAACGCCTGAGATTCTAATCAACCAGAATTGTAAAACGAGGACTATATTAAAGCTACAGCTCAGGATGTATTTAAGGGGTGTAAAACAAAATATTGTTTGTTGCGTGGCGGTAAAATAAATAGCAGATTCTTAATGCATCACAATTTTCTTCTATGCTGCATTTCTTCTAAGCAGAGGTTTCAGTAAAGTGCCTCTCAATGAAGACAGGTAAAAAAACATCATATAGTCGCTTGTTAATGGGCATGAATAAGATAGAGTGACTTGAACCTCTGAATGAAGCATTTATGCATCGCTTGATCGCGAGACAGTGCTAGTAATGGGGCACCACCTGGGTCTTCCTACACTAATGTGGTTAATGGATCCCTTTTTAAGTCTCGCCTAGCGAACGCAGCGCATGCGCTGTCCACCTTGGCAAGACTATTGTTGTCGGTTTGGTGCGCAAAGGGAGACAAACACATGTGCGCGCCTGGGCAGGTGATGTGCACGCCACGGCGTCTCCTCTCTAGCGATGTAAGCTTTCACACGCTCCCACCTTGATTTAGGTTTCAGTTTCACTGCATGATGCAACTATATAAGGCAGACACATAAATTTCAGCGCTTCACTGCGCGATGCAACTATACAAGGCAAACACATACATTTCAGTGCTTCAATATATCAAGAATTTTGTGCCCAATGGTATTTACTTTGCTTTTTTTCACTTTTGTTGCCTCAATGCACAACAGTATTGTTTTTGCCTGGCCGTGCTCGATCCTGCCACTTATCCTTAGGTTTTTAACTCGCTGTGCGAACCAAGTCAGCAGAGCTGCTCTAGAGGCAGAGAACCAGGTCAGCAGAGCTGCTGTAGAGCCAGAGAAACAGATCAGCAGAGCTGCTTTAGAGCCATAGAACCAGGTCAGCAGAGCTGCTTTAGAGACAGAGAACCAGGTCAGCAGAGACATTGTAGAGCCAGAGAACCAGGTCAGCAGAGCTGCTTTAGAGCCAGAGAACCAGGTCAGCAGAGCCGTTGTAGAGCCAGAAAACCAGGTCAGCAGAGCTGCTCTAGAGCATAACAACCAGGACCGCAGTGCTGCTGTAGAGCAAGAGAAACCAGGTCAGCAGAGCTGCTTTAGAGTCAGAGAACTAGGTCAGCAGAGCTGCTTTAGAGCCAGAGAATCAGGACAGCAGAGCTGCTTTAGAGGGAGAGAACCCGGTCAGCAGAGATATTCTAGAGCCAGAGAACCAGGTCAGCAGAGCTGCTTCATAGCCAGAGAACCAGGTCAGCAGAGCTGCTTTAGAGCCATAGAACCAGGTCAGCAGAGCTGTTGTACAGCCCGAGAACAAGGTCAGCAAAGCTACTGTACAGCCAGAGAACCAGGTCAGCAGAGCTGCTTTAGAGGAAGAGAACCAGGTCAGCAGAGCCGCTTTAGGTCCAGAGAACCAGGTCAGCAGAGCTGCTTTAGAGCCAGAGAACAAGGTCAGCAGAGCCGCACTAGAGCCAGAGAACCAGGTCAGCAGCGCCACTTTAGAGCCATAGAACCAGGTCAGAAGAGCTGCTCTAGAGCCTAAGAACCAGGTCAGCAGAGCTGCTCTAGAGCCAGAGAACCAGATCAGCAGAGCTGCTCTAGAGCCAGAGAACCAGGTCAGCAGAGCTGCTGTAGAGCCGGAGAAACCAGGTCAGCAGTACTTTTTACAGGTCAGTAAAGCTGCTTTAGAGCCAGAGAACCAGATCAGCAGAGCTGCTCTAGAGCAAGAGAACCAGGTCAGCAGTGCTGCTCTAGAGCCAGAGAACCAAGTCAGAAGAGCTGCTGTAGAGTCAGAGAAACCAGGTCAGCAGAGCAGCTTTAGAGCCACCAGGTCAGCAGAGCTGCTTTAGAGCCACCAGGTCAGCAGAGATGCTTTAGAGACAGAGAACCAGGTCAGCAGAGCTGCTTTAGAGCCAGGTCAGCAGAGCTGCTTTAGAGGGAGAGAACAAGGTCAGCAGAGATGCTCTAGAGCCAGAGAACCAGGTCAGCAGAGCTGCTTCAAAGCCAGAGAACCCGGTCAGCAGAGCTGCTTTAGAGCCATAGAACCAGGTCAGCAGAGCTGCTTTAGAGCCAGAGAACGAGGTCAGCAGAGCTACTTCAAAGCCAGAGAACCAGGTCAGCAGAGCTGCTTAAGAGCCATAGAACCAGGTCAGCAGAGCTGCTTTAGAGCCAGAGAACCAGGTCAGCAGAGCGGTAGTAGAGCCTGAGAACCAGGCCAGCAGAGCTGCTGTAGAGCCAAAGAACTAGGTCAGCACAGCTGCTTTAGAGGGAGAGAACCAGGTAAGCAGAGCCGCTTTAGAGTCAGAGAACCAGGTCAGCAGAGCAGCTTTACAGCCAGAGAACCAGGTCAGAAGAGCCGCTTTAGAGCCAGAGAACCAGGTCAGCAGAGCTGCTCTAGAGGCAGAGAACCAGGTCAGCAGAGCTGCTGTAGAGCCAGAGAACCAGGTCAGCAGAGCCGTTGTAGAGCCAGAGAACCAGGTCAGAAGAGCTGCTCTAGAGCCTAGAAACCAGGTCCGCAGAGCTGCTGTAGAGCAAAAGAAACCAGTTCAGCAGAGCCGCTTTAGAGGCAGAGAACCACGTCAGCAGAGCTGCTGTAGGGCCTAAGAACCAGGTCAGCAGAGCTGCTCTAGAGGCAGTGAACCAGGTCAGCAGAGCTGCTCTAGAGGCAGAGACCCAGGTCAGCAGAGCTGCTGTAGAGTGAGAGAACCAGGTCAGCAGAGCTGCTTTAGAGACAGAGAACCAGGTCAGCAGAGCCATTGTAGAGCCAGAGAACCAGGTTAGAAGAGCTGCTCTAGAGCCTAGAAACCAGGTCCGCAGAGCTGCTGTAGAGCAAGAGAAACCAGGTCAGCGGAGCTGCTTTAGAGGCAGAGAACTAGGTCAGCAGAGCTGCTTTAGAGCCAGAGAATCAGGACAGCAGAGCTGCTTTAGAGGGAGAGAACCCGGTCAGCAGAGATGCTCTAGAGCCAGAGAACCAGGTCAGCAGAGCTGCTTCAAAGCCAGAGAACCAGGTCAGCAGAGCTGCTTTAGAGCCAAAGAACCAGGTCAGCAGAGCTGTTGTAGAGCCTGAGAACAAGGTCAGCAGAGCTACTGTAGAGCCAGAGAACCAGGTCAGCAGAGCTGCTTTAGAGTAAGAGAACCAGGTCAGCAGAGCCACTTTAGAGCCAGAGAACCAGGTCAGCAAAGCTGCTTTACGGCCAGAGGAGCTGCTTTAGAGCCAGAGAACAAGGTCAGCAGAGCAGCACTAGAGATAGAGAACCAGGTCAGCAGAGCCACTTTAGAGCCATAGAACCAGGTCAGAAGAGCTGATCTAGTGCCCAAGAACCAGGTCAGCAGAGCTGCTTTAGAGCCAGAGAACCAGATCAGCAGAGCTGCTCTAGAGCCAGAGAACCAGGTCAGCAGAGCTGCTGTAGAGCCGGAGAAACCTGGTCAGCAGTGCTGCTTTAGAGGCAGAGAACAAGGTCGGCAGATCTGCTTTAGAGCCAGATCAGCAGAGCTGCTTTAGAGGGAGAGAACAAGGTCAGCAGTGCTGTTTTAGAGGGAGAGAACCAGGTCAGTAAAGCTGCTTTAGAGCCAGAGAACCAGATCAGCAGAGCTGCTCTAGAGCCAGAGAACCAGGTCAGCAGTGCTGCTCTAGAGCCAGAGAACCAAGTCAGAAGAGCTGCTATAGAGCCAGAGAAACCAGGTCAGCAGAGCAGCTTTAGAGCCACCAGGTCAGCAGAGCTGCTTTAGAGCCACCAGGTCAGCAGAGCTGCTTTAGAGACAGAGAACCAGGTCAGCAGAGCTGCATTAGAGCCAGGTCAGCAGAGCTGCTTTAGAGGGAGAGAACAAGGTCAGCATAGATGCTCTAGAGCCAGAGAACCAGATCAGCAGAGCTGCTTCAAAGCCAGAGAACCCGGTCAGCAGAGCTGCTTTACAGCCATAGAACCAGGTCAGCAGAGCTGCTTTAGAGCCAGAGAACGAGGTCAGCAGAGCTACTGCAAAGCCAGAGAACCAGGTCAGCAGAGCTGCTAAAGAGCCATAGAACCAGGTCAGCAGAGCTGCTTTAGAGCCAGAGAACCAGGTCAGCAGAGCGGTAGTAGAGCCTGAGAACCAGGCCAGCAGAGCTGCTGTAGAGCCAAAGAACCAGGTCAACACAGCTGCTTTAGAGGGAGAGAACCAGGTCAGCAGAGCCGCTCTAGAGGCAGAGAACCAGGTCAGCAGAGCTGCTGTAGAGCCAGAGAACCAGGTCAGCAGAGCCGTTGTAGAGCCAGAGAACCAGGTTAGAAGAGCTGCTCTAGAGCCTAGAAACCAGGTCCGCAAAGCTGCTGTAGAGCAAGAGAAACCAGATCAGCAGAGCCGCTTTAGAGGCAGAGAACCACGTCAGCAGAGCTGCTGTAGGGCCTAAGAACCAGGTCAGCAGAGCTGCTCTAAAGGCAGTGAACCAGGTCAGCAGAGCTGCTCTAGAGGCAGAGACCCAGGTCAGCAGAGCTGCTGTAGAGCGAGAGAACCAGGTCAGCAGGGCTGCTTTAGAGACAGAGAACCAGGTCAGCAGAGCCGTTGTAGAGCCAGAGAACCAGGTCAGAAGAGCTGCTCTACAGCCTAAGAACCAGGTCCGCAGAGCTGCTGTAGAGCAAGAGAAACCAGGTCAGCGGAGATGTTTTTGAGGCAGAGAACTAGGTCAGCAGAGCTGCTTTAGAGCCAGAGAATCAGGACAGCAGAGCTGCTTTAGAGGGAGAGAACCCGGTCAGCAGAGATGCTCTAGAGCCAGAGAACCAGGTCAGCAGAGCTGCTTCAAAGCCAGAGAACCAGGTCAGCAGAGCTGCTTTAGAGACAAAGAACCAGGTCAGCAGAGCTGTTGTAGAGCCTGAGAACAAGGTCAGCAGAGCTACTGTAGAGCCAGAGAACCAGGTCAGCAGAGCTGCTTTAGAGTAAGAGAACCAGGTCAGCAGAGCCACTTTAGAGCCAGAGAACCAGGTCAGCAAAGCTGCTTTAGGGCCAGAGGAGCTGCTTTAGAGCCAGAGAACAAGGTCAGCAGAGCAGCACTAGAGACAGAGAACCAGGTCAGCAGAGCCACTTTAGAGCCATAAAACCAGGTAAGAAGAGCTGCTCTAGTGCCTAAGAACCAGGTCAGCAGAGCTGCTTTAGAGCCAGAGAACCAGATCAGCAGAGCTGCTGTAGAGCCAGATAACCAGGTCAGCAGAGCTGCTGTAGAGCCGGAGAAACCAGGTCAGCAGTGCTGCCTTAGAGGGAGAGAACCAGGTCAGCAGAGCTGCTTTAGAGCCAGAGAACCAGGTCAACAGAGCTTCTTTAAAGCCAGAGAACCAGATCAGCAGAGCCGCTTTAGAGCCATAGAACCAGGTCAGCAGAGCTGCTCTAGAGCCTAAGAACCAGGTCAGCAGAGCTGCTCTAGAGGCAGAGAACCAGGTCAGCAGAGCTGCTGTAGAGCCAGAGAACCAGGTCAGCAGAGCTGCTTTAGAGCCAGAGAACCAGGTCAGCAAAGCTGTTATAGAGCCAGAGAACCAGGTCAACAGAGCTGCATTAGAGCCAGGTCAGCAGAGCTGCTTTAGAGGGAGAGAACAAGGTCAGCATAGATGCTCTAGAGCCAGAGAACCAGATCAGCAGAGCTGCTTCAAAGCCAGAGAACCCGGTCAGCAGAGCTGCTTTACAGCCATAGAACCAGGTCAGCAGAGCTGCTTTAGAGCCAGAGAACGAGGTCAGCAGAGCTACTGCAAAGCCAGAGAACCAGGTCAGCAGAGCTGCTAAAGAGCCATAGAACCAGGTCAGCAGAGCTGCTTTAGAGCCAGAGAACCAGGTCAGCAGAGCGGTAGTAGAGCCTGAGAACCAGGCCAGCAGAGCTGCTGTAGAGCCAAAGAACCAGGTCAACACAGCTGCTTTAGAGGGAGAGAACCAGGTCAGCAGAGCCGCTCTAGAGGCAGAGAACCAGGTCAGCAGAGCTGCTGTAGAGCCAGAGAACCAGGTCAGCAGAGCCGTTGTAGAGCCAGAGAACCAGGTTAGAAGAGCTGCTCTAGAGCCTAGAAACCAGGTCCGCAGAGCTGCTGTAGAGCAAGAGAAACCAGATCAGCAGAGCCGCTTTAGAGGCAGAGAACCACGTCAGCAGAGCTGCTGTAGGGCCTAAGAACCAGGTCAGCAGAGCTGCTCTAAAGGCAGTGAACCAGGTCAGCAGAGCTGCTCTAGAGGCAGAGACCCAGGTCAGCAGAGCTGCTGTAGAGCGAGAGAACCAGGTCAGCAGGGCTGCTTTAGAGACAGAGAACCAGGTCAGCAGAGCCGTTGTAGAGCCAGAGAACCAGGTCAGAAGAGCTGCTCTACAGCCTAAGAACCAGGTCCGCAGAGCTGCTGTAGAGCCAAAGAAACCAGGTCAGCGGAGATGCTTTTGAGGCAGAGAACTAGGTCAGAAGAGCTGCTCTAGTGCCTAAGAACCAGGTCAGCAGAGCTGCTTTAGAGCCAGAGAATCAGATCAGCAGAGCTGCTGTAGAGCCAGATAACCAGGTCAGCAGAGCTGCTGTAGAGCCGGAGAAACCAGGTCAGCAGTGCTGCCTTAGAGGGAGAGAACCAGGTCAGCAGAGCTGCTTTAGAGCCAGAGAACCAGGTCAACAGAGCTTCTTTAAAGCCAGAGAACCAGATCAGCAGAGCCGCTTTAGAGCCATAGAACCAGGTCAGCAGAGCTGCTCTAGAGCCTAAGAACCAGGTCAGCAGAGCTGCTCTAGAGGCAGAGAACCAGGTCAGCAGAGCTGCTGTAGAGCCAGAGAACCAGGTCAGCAGAGCTGCTTTAGAGCCAGAGAACCAGGTCAGCAAAGCTGTTGTAGAGCCAGTGAACCAGGTCAGCAGAGCCGTTGTAGAGCCAGAGAACCAGTAATAAGCAAGGAAAATGTGAAACGAGAGGGTCCGTCCTGAAATTATTAGGAGGACACGAGTAGAAATTCAGTGTGCTTTTCTAAGGGTTAATTTGTTTGTATAAGTTTTTTTGTATGTGAGGTTTTGCATATGTACAATTTATGTGCATATTTGTAATTTTGTTTTGTTGCTCCCTTCATGATCCGTTGTTATTTTTGATGCAGGAATGTCCAAATATTTTGATATAATCCGTCTAGATTAATAAACTAGAGATAGAGTAAATTAGTGTGCTCTATATAAAAGTAATTGCTTTATCTTTCCCTCTCGTACCACATTTTGCTTGCTTATTATTGTTCCTTACCCAGGTATTTAGAGGGTCAATTGGGTATAACCCTGTTGTTTGCCAGGAGCCAGAGAACCAGGTCAGAAGAGCTGCTCTAGAGCCTAGGAACCAGGTCTGCAGAGCTGCTGTAGAGCAAGAGAAACCAGGTCAGCAGAGCTGATTTAGAGCCAGAGAACCAGTTCAGCAGAGCTGCTCTAGAGCCTAAGATCCAGGTCAGCAGAGCTGCTCTAGAGGCAGAGAACCAGGTCAGCAGAGCTACTCTAGAGGCAGAGAACCAGGTCAGCAGAGTTGCTGTAGAGCGAAAGAACCAGGTCAGTAGAGCTGCTTTAGAGCCAGAGAACTGGGTCAGCAGAGCCATTGTAGAGCCAGAGAACCAGGTCAGAAGAGCTGCTCTAGAGCCTAAGGACCAGGTACGCAGAGCTGCTGTAGAGCAAGAGAAACCAGGTCAGCAGAGCTGCATTAGAGGCAGAGATCTAGGTCAGCAGAGCTGCTTTAGAGCCAGAGAATCAGGACAGCAGAGCTGCTTTAGAGGGAGAGAACCCGGTCAGCAGAGATGCTTTAGAGCCAGAGAAACAGGTCAGCAGAGCTGCTTCAAAGCCAGAGAACCAGGTCAGCAGAGCTGCTTTAGAGCCATAGAACTAGGTCAGCAGAGCTGTTCTAGAGCCTGAGAACAAGGTCAGCAGAGCTACAGTAGAGCCAGAGAACCAGGTCAGCAGAGCTGCTTTAGAGGAAGAGAACCAGGTCAGCAGAGCCACTTTCGAGCCAGAGAACCAGGTCAACAGAGCCACTTTAGAGGGAGAGAACCCGGTCAGCAGAGATGCTCTAGAGCCAGAGAACCAGGTCAGCAGAGCTGCTTCAAAGCCAGAGAACCAGGTCAGCAGAGCTGCTTTAGAGCCATAGAACCAGGTCAGCAGAGCTGCTCTAGAGCCAGAGAACCAGGTCAGCATAGCTGCTCTAGAGCCATAGAGATCAGAAGAGCTGTTCTAGAGGCAGAGACCCAGGTCAGCAGAGCTGCTGTAGAGCGAGAGAACCAGGTCACCAGGGCTGCTTTAGAGACAGAGAACCAGGTCAGCAGAGCCGTTGTAGAGCCAGAGAACCAGGTCAGAAGAGCTGCTCTAGAGCCTAAGAACCAGGTCCGCAGAGCTGCTGTAGAGCAAGAGAAACCAGGTCAGCTGATCTGCTTTAGAGGCAGAGAACTAGGTCAGCAGAGTTGCTTTAGAGCCAGAGAATCAGGACAGCAGAGCTGCTTTAGAGGGAGAGAACCCGGTCAGCAGAGATGCTCTAGAGCCAGAGAACCAGGTCAGCAGTGCTGCTTCAAAGCCAGAGAACCAGGTCAGCAGAGCTGCTTTAGAGCTAAAGAACCAGGTCAGCAGAGCTGTTGTAGAGCCTGAGAACAAGGTCAGCAGAGCTACTGTAGAGCCAGAGAACCAGGTCAGCAGAGCTGCTTTAGAGTAAGAGAACCAGGTCAGCAGAGCCACTTTAGAGCCAGAGAACCAGGTCAGCAAAGCTGCTTTAGGGCCAGAGGAGCTGCTTTAGAGCCAGAGAACAAGGTCAGCAGAGCAGCACTAGAGAGAGAGAACCAGGTCAGCAGAGCCACTTTAGAGCCATAGAACCAGGTCACAAGAGCTGCTCTAGTGCCTAAGAACCAGGTCAGCAGAGCTGCTTTAGAGCCAGAGAACCAGATCAGCAGAGCTGCTCTAGAGCCAGAGAACCAGGTCAGCAGAGCTGCTGTAGGGCCGGAGAAACCAGGACAGCAGTGCTGCTTTAGAGGGAGAGAACCAGGTCAGCAGAGCTGCTTTAGAGCCAGAGAACCAGGTCAGCAGAGCTTCTTTAAAGCCAGAGAACCAGATCAGCAGAGCCGCTTTAGAGCCATAGAACCAGGTCAGCAGAGCTGCTCTAGAGCCTAAGAACCAGGTCAGCAGAGCTGCTCTAGAGGCAGAGAACCAGGTCAGCAGAGCTGCTGTAGAGCCAGAGAACCAGGTCAGCAGAGCTGCTTTAGAGCCAGAGAACCAGGTCAGCAGAGCTGTTGTAGAGCCAGTGAACCAGGTCAGCAGAGCCGTTGTAGAGCCAGAGAACCAGTTCAGAAGAGCTGCTCTAGAGCCTAGGAACCAGGTCCGCAGAGCTGCTGTAGAGCAAGAGAAACCAGGTCAGCAGAGCTGATTTAGAGCCAGAGAACCAGTTCAGCAGAGCTGCTCTAGAGCCTAAGATCCAGGTCAGCAGAGCTGCTCTAGAGGCAGAGAACCAGGTCAGCAGAGCTACTCTAGAGGCAGAGAACCAGGACAGCAGAGTTGCTGTAGAGCGAAAGAACCAGGTCAGCAGAGCTGCTTTGGAGCCAGAGAACCAGGTCAGCAGAGCTGTTGTAGAGCCAGAGAACCAGGTCAGAAGAGCTGCTCTAGAGCCTAAGGACCAGGTACGCAGAGCTGCTGTAGAGCAAGAGAAACCAGGTCAGCAGAGCTGCTTTAGAGGAAGAGATCTAGGTCAGCAGAGCTGCTTTAGAGCCAGAGAATCAGGACAGCAGAGCTGCTTTAGAGGGAGAGAACCTGGTCAGCAGAGATGCTTAAGAGCCAGAGAAACAGGTCAGCAGAGCTGCTTCAAAGCCAGAGAACCAGGTCAGCAGAGCTGCTTTAGAGCCATAGAACTAGGTCAGCAGAGCTGTTCTAGAGCCTGAGAACAAGGTCAGCAGAGCTACAGTAGAGCCAGAGAACCAGGTCAGCAGAGCTGCTTTAGAGGAAGAGAACCAGGTCAGCAGAGCCACTTTCGAGCCAGAGAACTGGGTCAGCAGAGCCGCTTTAGAGGGAGAGAACCCGGTCAGCAGAGATGCTCTAGAGCCAGAGAACCAGGTCAGCAGAGCTGCTTCAAAGCCAGAGAACCAGGTCAGCAGAGCTGCTTTAGAGCCATAGAACCAGGTCAGCAGAGCTGCTCTAGAGCCAGAGAACCAGGTCAGCATAGCTGCTCTAGAGCCAGAGAACCAGATCAGAAGAGCTGTTCTAGAGCCTAAGAACCAGGTCCGCAGAGCTGCAGTAGAGCAAGAGAAACCAGGTCAACAGAGCTGCTTTAGAGGGAGAGAACCCGGTCAGCAGAGATGCTCTAGAGCCATAGAACCAGGTCAGCAGAGCTGCTTCAAAGCCAGAGAACCAGGTCAGCATAGCTGCTTTAAAGCCATAGAACCTGGTCAGCAGACCTGCTCTAGAGCCAGAGAATCAGGTCAGCAGAGCTGCTCTAGAGCCAGAGAACCAGATCAGAAGAGCTGTTCTAGAGCCTAAGAACCAGGTCCGCAGAGCTGCAGTAGAGCAAGAGAAACCAGGACAGCAAAGCTGTTTAGAGGGAGAGTACCCGGTCAGCAGAGATGCTCTAGAGCCAGAGAACCAGGTCAGCAGAGCTGCTTCAAAGCCAGAGAACCAGGTCAGCAGAGCTGCTTTAGAGCCATAGAACCAGGTCAGCAGAGCTGCTCATGAGCCAGAGAACCAGATCAGCAGAGCTGCTCTAGAACCTAAGAACCAGGTCAGCAGTACTGCTCTAGAGGCAGAGAACCAGGTCAGAAGAGCTGCTGTAGAGCCAGAGAAACCAGGTCAGCAGAGCTGCTTTAGAGGGAGAGAAGCAGGTCAGCAGAGCTGCTTTAGAGCCAGAGAACCAGGTCAGCAGAGCTGCTTTAGAGCCAGAGAACCAGGCCAGCAGAGCTGCTTTAGAGCCACCAGGTCAGCAGAGCTGCTTTAGAGCCAGAGAACCAGGTCAGCAGAGCTGCTTTAGAGGGAGAGAACAAGGTCAGAAGAGATGCTCTAGAGCCAGAGAACCAGGTCAGCAGAGCTGCTGTAGAGCTGGAGAAACCAGGTCAGCAGTGCTGCTTTAGAGGGAGAGAACCAGGTCAGCAGAGCTGCTTTAGAACCAGAAACCAGGTCAGCAGAGCTGTTGTAGAGCCTGAGAACCAGGACAGCAGAGCTGCTGTAGAGCCAAAGAACCAGGTCCGCACAGCTGCTTTAGAGGGAGAGAACCAGGTCAACAGAGCCGCTTTAGAGTGAGAGAACCAAGTCAGCAGAGCTGCTTTAGAGTGAGAGAACCAGGTCAGCAGAGCAGCTTTAGAGCCAGAGAACCAGGTCAGCAGAGCCGCTTTAGAGCCAGAGAAAAAGGTCAGCAGAGCTGCTCTAGAGCCTAAGAGCCAGGTCAGCAGAGCTGCTCTAGGGGCAGAGAACCAGGTCAGCAGAGCCGCTGTAGAGCCAGAGAACCAGGTCAGCAGAGCTGCTTTATAGCCAGAGAACCAGGTCAGCAGAGCCATTGTAGAGCCTGAGAACGATGTCACCAGAGTCGCATTAGAGTCAGAGAACCAGGTCGGCAGAGCTGCTCTATAGCCTAAGAACAAGGTCAGCAGAGCTGCTCTAGAGGCAGAGAACCAGGTCAGCAGAGCTGCTTTAGAGCCAGAGAACCAGGTCAGCAGATCTGTTGTAGAGCCAGAGAACCAGGTCAGCAGAGCTGTTGTAGAGCCAGAGAACCAGGTCAGAAGAGCTGCTCTAGAGGCTAGGAACCAGGTCCGCAGAGCTGCTGTAGAGCAAGAGAAACCAGGTCAGCACAGCCGCTTTAGAGCCAGGGAACCAGGTCAGCAGACCTGCTCTAGAGCCTAAGAACCAGGTCAGCAGAGCTGCTCTAGCGGCAGAGAACTAGGTCAGCAAAGCTACTCTAGAGGCAGAGAACCAGGTAAGCAGAGTTGCCGTAGAGCGAAAGAACCAGGTCAGCAGAGCTGCTTTAGAGCCAGAGAACCAGGTCAGCAGAGCCGTTGTAGAGCCAGAGAACCAGGTCAGAAGAGCTGCTCTAGAGCCTAAGAACCAGGTCTGCAGAGCTGCTGTAGAGCAAGAGAAACCAGGTCAGCAGAGCTGCTTTAGAGGCAGAGAAGTAGGTCAGCGGAGCTTCTTTAGAGCCAGAGAATCAGGACAGCAGAGCTGCTTTAGAGGGAGAGAACCCGGTCAGCAGAGATGCTCTGGAGCCAGAGAAACAGGTCAGCAGAGCTTCTTCAAAGCCAGAAAACCAGGTCAGCAGAGCTGCTTTAGAGCCATAGAACCAGGTCAGCAGAGCTGTTCTAGAGCCTGAGAAAAAGGTCAGAAGAGCTACTGTAGAGCCGGAGAACCAGGTCAGCAGAGCTGCTTTAGAGGAAGAGAACCAGGTCAGAAGAGCCACTTTAGAGCCAGAGAACCAGGTCAGCAGAGCTGCTTTAGAGGAAGAGAACCAGGTCAGAAGAGCCACTTTAGAGCCAGAGAACCAGGTCAGCAGAGCCGCTTTAGACGGAGAGAACCCGGTCAGCAGAGATGCTCTAGAGCCAGAGAACCAGGTCAGCAGAGCTGCTTCAAAGCCAGAGAACCAGTTCAGCAGAGCTGCTTTAGAGCCATTGAACCAGGTCAGCAGAGCTGCTCTAGTGCCGGAGAACCAGGTCAGCAGAGCTGCTCTAGAGCATAAGAACCAGGTCCGCAGAGCTGCAGTAGAGCAAGAGAAACCAGGTCAACAGAGCTGCTTTAGAGGGAGAGAACCCGGTCAGCAGAGATGCTCTAGAGCCATAGAAACAGGTCAGCAGAGCTGCTTCAAAGCCAGAGAACCAGGTCAGCAGAGCTGCTTTAAAGCCATAGAACCAGGTCAGCAGAGCTGCTCTAGAACCTAAGAACCAGGTCAGCAGTACTGCTCTAGAGGCAGAGAACCAGGTCAGAAGAGCTGCTGTAGAGCCAGAGAAACCAGGTCAGCAGAGCTGCTTTAGAGGGAGAGAACCAGGTCAGCAGAGCTGCTTTAGAGCCAGAGAACCAGGTCAGCAGAGCTGCTTTAGAGCCAGAGAACCAGGTCAGCAGAGCTGCTTTAGAGCCAGAGGACCAGGTCAGCAGAGCTGCTTTAGAGCCACCAGGTCAGCAGAGCTGCTTTAGAGCCAGAGAACCAGGTCAGCAGAGCTGCTTTAGAGTGAGAGAACAAGGTCAGCAGAGATGCTCTAGAGCCAGAGAACCAGGTCAGCAGAGCTTCTGTAGAGCCGGAGAAACCAGGTCAGCAGTGCTGCTTTAGAGGGAGAGAACCAGATCAGCAGAGCCACTTTAGAGCCAGAGAACCAGGTCAGCAGAGCTGCTCTAGAGCCTAAGAACCAGGTCAGCAGAGCTGCTCTAGAGGCAGAGAACCAGGTCAGCAGAGCTGCTGTAGAGCCAGAGAACCAGGTCAGCAGAGCTGCTTTAGAGCCAGAGAACCAGGTCAGCAGAGCCGTTGTAGAGCCAGAGAACCAGGTCAGAAGAGCTGTTTTAGAGCCTAAGAACCAGGTCTGCAGAGCTGCTTTAGAGTAAGAGAAACCAGGTCAGCAGAGCTGCTTTAGAGACAGAGAACTAGGTCAGCAGAGCTGCTTTAGAGCCAGAGAATCAGGACAGCAGAGCTGCTTTAGAGGAAGGGAATCCGGTCAGCAGAGATGCTCTAGAGCCAGAGAAACAGGTCAGCAGAGCTGCTTCAGAGCTAGAGAACCAGGTCAGCAGAGCTGCTTTAGAGCCATAGAACCAGGTCAGCAGAGCTGTTGTAGAGCCTGAGAACAAGGTTAGCAGAGCTACTGTAGAGCCAGAGAACCATGTCAGCAGAGCTGCTTCAGAGGAAGAGAACCAGGTCAGCAGAGCCACTGTAGAGCCAGAGAACCAGGTCAGCAGAGCCACTTTAGGGCCAGAGAACCAGGTCAGCAGAGCCGCAGTAGAGCCAGAGGACCAGGTCAGCAGAGCCGCTTTAGAGCCATAGAACCAGGTCTGAAGAGCTGCTCTAGAGCCTAAGAACCAGGTCAGCAGAGCTGCTCTAGAGCCAGAGAACTAGATCAGCAGAGCTGCTGTAGAGCCAGAGAAACCAGGTCAGCAGAGCTGCTTTAGAGGCAGAGAACTAGGTCAGCAGAGCTGCATTAGAGCCAGAGAATCAGATCAGCAGAGCTGCTGTAGAGCCAGAGACAGAGGAGCTGCTTCAGAGGGAGAGAACCCAGTCAGCAGAGATGCGCTAGAGCCAGAGAACCAGGTCAGCAGAGCTGCTTCAAAGCCAGAGAACCAGGTCAGCAGAGCTGCTTTAGAGCCATAGAACCAGGTCAGCAGAGCTGTTGTAGAGCCTGAGAACAAGGTCAGCAGAGCTACTGTAGAGCAAGAGAACCAGGTCAGCAGAGCTGCTTTAGAGAAAGAGAACCAGGTCAGCAGAGCCACTTTAGAGCCAGAGAACCAGGTCAGCAAAGCTGCTTGAGGGCCAGAGGAGCTGCTTTAGAGCCAGAGAACAAGATCAGCAGAGCCGCACTAGAGCCAGAGAACCAGGTCAGCAGAGCCGCTTTAGAGCCATAGAACCAGGTCAGAAGAGCTGCTCTAGAGCCTAAGAACCAGGTCAGCAGAGCTGCTCTAGAGCCAGAGAACCAGATCAGCAGAGCTGCTCTAGAGCCAGAGAACCAGGTTAGCAGAGCTGCTGTAGAGCCGGAGAAACCAGGTCAGCAGTGCTGCTTTAGAGGGAGAGAACCAGTTCACAGAGCTGCTTTAGAGCCAGAGAACCAGATCAGCAGAGCTGCTCTGGAGCCAGAGAACCAGGTCAGAAGAGCTGCTGTAGAGCCAGAGAAACCAGGTCAGCGGAGCTTTTTTAGAGCCACCAGGTCAGCAGAGCTGCTTTAGAGCCACCAGGTCAGCAGAGCAGCTTTAGAGCCAGAGAACCGGGTCAGCAGACCTGTTTTAGAGCCAGGTCAGCAGAGCTGCTTTAGAGGGAGAGAACAAGGTCAGCAGAGCTGCTTTAGAGGGAGAGAACAAGGTCAGCAGAGATGCTCTAGAGCCAGAGAACCAGGTCAGCAGAGCTGCTTCTAAGCCAGAGAACCAGGTCAGCAGAGCTGATTTAGAGCCATAGAACCAGGTTAGCATTGCTGCTTTAGAGCCAGAGAACGAGGTCAGCAGATCTACGTCAAAGCCAGAGAACCAGGTTAGCAGAGCTGCTTAAGAGCCATAGAACCAGGTCAGCAGAGCTGATTTAGAACCAGAGAACCAGGTCAACAGAGCCGTTGTAGAGCATGAGAAGAAGGACAGCAGAGCTGCTGTAGAGCCAAAGAACCAGGTCAGCACAGTTGCTGTAGAGGGAGAGAACCAGGTCAGCAGAGCCGCTTTAGAGGGAGAGAATCAAGTCAGCAGAGCCGCTTTAGAGTCAGAGAACCAGGTCAGCAGAGCAGCTTTAGAGGCAGAGAACCAGGTCAGCCGAGCCGCTTTAGAGCCATAGAACCAGGTCAGAAAAGCTGCTCTAGGGCCTAAGAACCAGGTCAGCAGAGCTGCTCTAGAGCCAGAGAACCAGATCAGCAGAGCTGCTCTAAAGCCAGAGAACCAGGTCAGCAGAGCTGCTGTAGAGCCGGAGAAACCAGGTCAGCAGTGCTGCTTTAGAGGGAGAGATCCAGGTCAGCAGAGCTGCTTTAGAACCAGAGAACCAGATCAGCAGAGCTGCTCTAGAGCCAGAGAACCAGGTCAGCAGTGCTGCTCTAGAGCCAGAGAACCAGGTCAGAAGAGCTGCTGTAGAGCCAGAGAAACCAGGTCAGCAGAGCTGTTTTAGAGCCACCAGGTCAGCAGAGCTGCTTTAGAGCCACCAGGTCAGCAGAGCAGCTTTAGAGCCAGAGAACCAGGTCATCAGAGCTGCTTTAGAGCCAGATCAGCAGAGCTGCTTTAGAGGGAGAGAACAAGGTCAGCAGAGTTGCTCTAGAGCCAGAGAACCAGGTCAGCAGAGCTGCTTGAAAGCCAGAGAGCCAGGTAGGCAGAGCTGCTTTAGAGCCATAGAACCAGGTCAGCAGAGCTGCTTTAGAGCCAGAGAACGAGGTCAGCAGAGCTACTTCAAAGCCAGAGAACCAGGTTAGCAGAGCTGCTAAAGAGCCATAGAACCAGGTCAGCAGAGCTGCTTTAGAACCAGAGAACCAGGTCAGCAGAGCGGTTGTAGAGCCTAAGAACCAGGACAGCAGAGCTCCTGTAGAGCTAAAGAACCAGGTCAGCACAGCTGCTTTAGAGGGAGAGAACCAGGTCAGCAGAGCCGCTTTAGAAAGAGAGAACCAAGTCAGCAGAGCCGCTTTTAGAGTCAGAGAACAAGGTCAGCAGAGCAGCTTTAGAGCCAGAGAACCAGGTCAGATGAGCCCCTTTAGAGCCAGAGAAACAGGTCAGCAGAGCTGCTACAGAGCCAGAGAACCAGGTCTGCAGAGCTGCTTTAGAGCCGTAGAACCAGGTCAGCAGAGCTGTTGTAGAGCCTGAGAACAAGGTTAGCAGAGCTACTGTAGAGCCAGAGAACCATGTCAGCAGAGCTGCTTTAGAGGAAGAGAACCAGGTCAGCAGAGCCACTGTAGAGCCAGAGAACCAGGTCAGCAGAGCCGCTTTAGGGCCAGAGAACCAGGTCAGCAGAGCTGCTTTAGAGCCAGAGAACAAGGTCAGCAGAGCCGCACTAGAGCCAGAGAACCAGGTCAGCAGAGCCGCTTTAGAGCCATAGAACCAGGTCTGAAGAGCTGCTCTAGAGCCTAAGAACCAGGTCAGCAGAGCTGCTCTAGAGCCAGAGAACCAGATCAGCAGAGCTGCTGTAGAGCCAGAGAACTAGGTCAGCAGAGCTGCTTTAGAGCCAGAGAATCAGATCAGCAGAGCTGCTGTAGAGCCAGAGACAGAGGAGCTGATTTAGAGGGAGAGAACCCAGTCAGCAGAGATGCTCTAGAGCCAGAGAACCAGGTCAGCAGAGCTGCTTCAAAGCTAGAGAACCAGGTCAGCAGAGCTGCTTTAGAGCCATAGAACCAGGTCAGCAGAGCTGTTGTAGAGCCTGAGAACAAGGTCAGCAGAGCTACTGTAGAGCCAGAGAACCAGGTCAGCAAATCTGCTTGAGGGCCAGAGGAGCTGCTTTAGAGGAAGAGAACCAGGTCAGCAGAGCCACTTTAGAGCCAGAGAACCAGGTCAGCAAAGCTGCTTGAGGGCCAGAGGAGCTGCTTTAGAGCCAGAGAACAAGGTCAGCAGAGCCGCACCAGAGCCAGAGACCAGGTCAGCAGAGCCGCTTTAAAGCCATAGAACCAGGTCAGAAGAGCTGCTCTAGAGCCTAAGAACCAGGTCAGCAGAGCTGCTCTAGAGCCAGAGAACCAGATCAGCAGAGCTGCTCTAGAGCCAGAGAACCAGGTCAGCAGAGCTGCTGTAGAGCAAGAGAAACCAGGTCAGCAGTGCTGATTTAGAGGGAGAGAACTAGTTCAGCAGAGCTGCTTTAGAGCCAGAGAACCAGATCAGCAGAGCTGCTCTGGAGCCAGAGAACCAGGTCAGAAGAGCTGCTGTAGAGCCAGAGGAACCAGGCCAGCAGAGCTTTTTTAGAGCCACCAGGTCAGCAGAGCTGCTTTAGAGCCACCAGGTCAGCAGAGCTGCTTTAGAGCCAGGTCAGCAGAGCTGCTTTAGAGGGAGAGAACAAGGTCAGCAGAGATGCTCTGGAGCCAGAGAACCAGGTCAGCAGAGCTGCTTTAGAGCCAGAGAACCAGGTCAGCAGAGCCATTGTAGAGCCAGAGAACCAGGTCAGAAGAGCTGCTCTAGAGCCTAAGAAACAGGTCAGCAGAGCTGCTGTAGAGCAAGAGAAACCAGGTCAGCAGAGCTGCTTTAGAGGCAGAGAAGTAGGTCAGCGGAGCTGCTTTAGAGCCAGAGAATCAGGACAGCAGAGCTGTTTAGAGGGAGAGAAACCGGTCAGCAGAGATGCTCTAGAGCCAGAGAAACAGGTCAGCAGAGCTGCTTTAGAGGAAGAGAACCAGGTCAGCAGAGCCACTGTAGAGCCAGAGAACCAGGTCAGCAGAGCCGCTTTAGGGCCAGAGAACCAGGTCAGCAGAGCTGCTTCAAAGCCAGAGAACCAGGTCAGCAGAGCTGCTTTAGAGCCATAGAACAGGTCAGCAGAGCTGTTCTAGAGCCTGAGAACAAGGTCAGAAGAGCTACTGTAGAGCCGGAGAACCCGGTCAGCAGAGCTGCTTTAGAGGAAGAGAACCAGGTCAGAAGAGCCACTTTAGAGCCAGAGAACCAGGTCAGCAGAGCCGCTTTAGAGGGAGAGAACCCGGTCAGCAGAGATGCTCTAGAGCCAGAGAATCAGGTCAGCAGAGCTGCTTTAGAGCCATAGAACCAGGTCAGCAGAGCTGCTCTAGTGCCGGAGAACCAGGTCAGCAGATCTGCTCTAGAGCCAGAGAACCGGATCAGAAGAGCTGTTCTAGAGTATAAGAACCAGGTCCGCAGAGCTGCAGTAGAGCAAGAGAAACCAGGTCAACAGAGCTGCTTTAGAGGGAGAGAACCCGTTCAGCAGAGATGCTCTAGAGCCATAGAAACAGGTCAGCAGAGCTGCTTCAAAGTCAGAGAACCAGGTCAGCAGAGCTGCTTTAAAGCCATAGAACCAGGTCAGCAGAGTTGCTCCAGAGCCAGAGAACCAGGTCAGCAGAGCTGCTCTAGTGCCGGAGAACCAGGTCAGCTGAGCTGCTCTAGAGCCAGAGAACCAGATCAGAAGAGCTGTTCTAGAGCCTAAGAACCAGGTCCGCAGAGCTGCAGTAGAGCAAGAGAAACCAGGACAGCAGAGCTGCTTTAGAGGGAGATAACCCGGTCAGCAGAGATGCTCTAGAGCCAGAGAACCAGGTCAGCAGAGCTGCTTCAAAGCCAGAGAACCAGGTCAGCAGAGCTGCTTTAGAGCCAGCGAACCAGATCAGCAGAGCTGCTCTAGAACCTAAGAACCAGGTCAGCAGTACTGCTCTAGAGGCAGAGAACCAGGTCAGAAGAGCTGCTGTAGAGGGAGAGAACCAGGTCAGCAGAGCTGCTTTAGAGCCAGAGAAATAGGTCAGCAGAGCTGCTTTAGAGCCAGAGAACCAGGTCAGCAGAGCTGCTTTAGAGCCAGAGGACCAGGTCAGCAGAGCTGCTTTAGAGCCACCAGTTCAGCAGAGCTGCTTTAGAGCCATAGAACCAGGTCAGCAGAGCTGCTTTAGAGGGAGAGAACAAGGTCAGCAGAGATGCTCTAGAGCCAGAGAACCAGGTCAGCAAAGCTGCTTCAAAGCCATAGAACCAGGTCAGCAGAGCTGCTCTAGAACCTAAGAACCAGGTCAGCAGTACTGCTCTAGAGGCAGAGAACCAGGTCAGAAGAGCTGCTGTAGAGCCAGAGAAACCAGGTCAGCAGAGCTGCTTTAGAGCCAGAGAACCAGGTCAGCAGAGCTGCTTTAGAGCCAGAGAACCAGGTCAGCAGAGCTGCTTTAGAGCCAGAGGACCAGGTCAGCAGAGCTGCTTTAGAGCCACCAGGTCAGCAGAGCTGCTTTAGAGCCAGAGAACCAGGTCAGCAGAGCTGCTTTAGAGGGAGAGAACAAGGTCAGCAGAGATGCTCTAGAGCCAGAGAACCAGGTCAGCAGAGCTTCTGTAGAGCCGGAGAAACCAGGTCAGCAGTGCTGCTTTAGAGGGAGAGAACCAGATCAGCAGAGCCGCTTTAGAGCCAGAGAACCAGGTCAGCAGAGCTGCTCTAGAGCCTAAGAACCAGGTCAGCAGAGCTGCTCTAGAGGCAGAGAACCAGGTCAGCAGAGCTGCTGTAGAGCCAGAGAACCAGGGCAGCAGAGCTGCTTTAGAGCCAGAGAACCAGGTCAGCAGAGCCGTTGTAGAGCCAGAGAACCAGGTCAGCAGAGCTGTTGTAGAGCCAGAGAACCAGGTCAGAAGAGCTGCTCTAGAGCCTAGGAACCAGGTCCGCAGAGCTGCTGTAGAGCAAGAGAAACCAAGTCAGCAGAGCCACTTTAGAGCCAGAGAACCAGGTCAGCAGAGCTGCTCTAGAGCCTAAGAACCAGGTCAGCAGAGCTGATCTAGAGGCAGAGAACCAGGTCAGCAGAGCTTCTCTAGAGGCAGAGAACCAGGTCAGCAGAGTTGCTGTACAGCGAGAGAACCAAGTCAGCAGAGCTGCTTTAGAGCCAGAGAACCAGGTCAGCAGAGCCGTTGTAGAGCCAGAGAACCAGGTTAGAAGAGCTGTTTTAGAGCCTAAGAACCAGGTCTGCAGAGCTGCTTTAGAGTAAGAGAAACCAGGTCAGCAGAGCTGCTTTAGAGACAGAGAACTAGGTCAGCAGAGCTGCTTTAGAGCCAGAGAATCAGGACAGCAGAGCTGCTTTAGAGGGAGGGAATCCGGTCAGCAGAGATGCTCTAGAGCCAGAGAAACAGGTCAGCAGAGCTGCTTCAGAGCTAGAGAACCAGGTCAGCAGAGCTGCTTTAGAACCATAGAACCAGGTCAGCAGAGCTGTTGTAGAGCCTGAGAACAAGGTTAGCAGAGCTACTGTAGAGCCAGAGAACCATGTCAGCAGAGCTGCTTCAGAGGAAGAGAACCAGGTCAGCAGAGCCACTGTAGAGCCAGAGAACCAGGTCAGCAGAGCCGCAGTAGAGCCAGAGGACCAGGTCAGCAGAGCCGCTTTAGAGCCAGAGAACCAGGTCAGACGAGCCCCTTTAGAGCCAGAGAAACAGGTCAGCAGAGCTGCTACAGAGCCAAAGAACCAGGTCTGCAGAGCTGCTTTAGAGCCGTAGAACCAGGTCAGCAGAGCTGTTGTAGAGCCTGAGAACAAGGTTAGCAGAGCTACTGTAGAGCCAGAGAACCATGTCAGCAGAGCTGCTTTAGAGGAAGAGAACCAGGTCAGCAGAGCCACTGTAGAGCCAGAGAACCAGGTCAGCAGAGCCGCTTTAGGGCCAGAGAACCAGGTCAGCAGAGCTGCTTTAGAGCCAGAGAACAAGGTCAGCAGAGCCGCACTAGAGCCAGAGAACCAGGTCAGCAGAGCCGCTTTAGAGCCATAGAACCAGGTCTGAAGACCTGCTCTAGAGCCTAAGAACCAGGTCAGCAGAGCTGCTCTAGAGCCAGAGAACCAGATCAGCAGAGCTGCTGTAGAGCCAGAGAACTAGGTCAGCAGAGCTGCTTTAGAGCCAGAGAATCAGATCAGCAGAGCTGCTGTAGAGCCAGAGACAGAGGAGCTGCTTTAGAGGGAGAGAACCCAGTCAGCAGAGATGCTCTAGAGCCAGAGAACCAGGTCAGCAGAGCTGCTTCAAAGCTAGAGAACCAGGTCAGCAGAGCTGCTTTAGAGCCATAGAACCAGGTCAGCAGAGCTGTTGTAGAGCCTGAGAACAAGGTCAGCAGAGCTACTGTAGAGCCAGAGAACCAGGTCAGCAAATCTGCTTGAGGGCCAGAGGAGCTGCTTTAGAGGAAGAGAACCAGGTCAGCAGAGCCACTTTAGAGCCAGAGAACCAGGTCAGCAAAGCTGCTTGAGGGCCAGAGGAGCTGCTTTAGAGCCAGAGAACAAGGTCAGCAGAGCCGCACCAGAGCCAGAGACCAGGTCAGCAGAGCCGCTTTAAAGCCATAGAACCAGGTCAGAAGAGCTGCTCTAGAGCCTAAGAACCAGGTCAGCAGAGCTGCTCTAGAGCCAGAGAACCAGATCAGCAGAGCTGCTCTAGAGCCAGAGAACCAGGTCAGCAGAGCTGCTGTAGAGCAAGAGAAACCAGGTCAGCAGTGCTGATTTAGAGGGAGAGAACAAGTTCAGCAGAGCTGCTTTAGAGCCAGAGAACCAGATCAGCAGAGCTGCTCTGGAGCCAGAGAACCAGGTCAGAAGAGCTGCTGTAGAGCCAGAGGAACCAGGCCAGCAGAGCTTTTTTAGAGCCACCAGGTCAGCAGAGCTGCTTTAGAGCCACCAGGTCAGCAGAGCTGCTTTAGAGCCAGGTCAGCAGAGCTGCTTTAGAGGGAGAGAACAAGGTCAGCAGAGATGCTCTGGAGCCAGAGAACCAGGTCAGCAGAGCTGCTTTAGAGCCAGAGAACCAGGTCAGCAGAGCCATTGTAGAGCCAGAGAACCAGGTCAGAAGAGCTGCTCTAGAGCCTAAGAACCAGGTCAGCAGAGCTGCTGTAGAGCAAGAGAAACCAGGTCAGCAGAGCTGCTTTAGAGGCAGAGAAGTAGGTCAGCGGAGCTGCTTTAGAGCCAGAGAATCAGGACAGCAGAGCTGTTTAGAGGGAGAGAAACCGGTCAGCAGAGATGCTCTAGAGCCAGAGAAACAGGTCAGCAGAGCTGCTTTAGAGGAAGAGAACCAGGTCAGCAGAGCCACTGTAGAGCCAGAGAACCAGGTCAGCAGAGCCGCTTTAGGGCCAGAGAACCAGGTCAGCAGAGCTGCTTCAAAGCCAGAGAACCAGGTCAGCAGAGCTGCTTTAGAGCCATAGAACAGGTCAGCAGAGCTGTTCTAGAGCCTGAGAACAAGGTCAGAAGAGCTACTGTAGAGCCGGAGAACCCGGTCAGCAGAGCTGCTTTAGAGGAAGAGAACCAGGTCAGAAGAGCCACTTTAGAGCCAGAGAACCAGGTCAGCAGAGCCGCTTTAGAGGGAGAGAACCCGGTCAGCAGAGATGCTCTAGAGCCAGAGAATCAGGTCAGCAGAGCTGCTTTAGAGCCATAGAACCAGGTCAGCAGAGCTGCTCTAGTGCCGGAGAACCAGGTCAGCAGATCTGCTCTAGAGCCAGAGAACCGGATCAGAAGAGCTGTTCTAGAGTATAAGAACCAGGTCCGCAGAGCTGCAGTAGAGCAAGAGAAACCAGGTCAACAGAGCTGCTTTAGAGGGAGAGAACCCGTTCAGCAGAGATGCTCTAGAGCCATAGAAACAGGTCAGCAGAGCTGCTTCAAAGCCAGAGAACCAGGTCAGCAGAGCTGCTTTAAAGCCATAGAACCAGGTCAGCAGAGTTGCTCCAGAGCCAGAGAACCAGGTCAGCAGAGCTGCTCTAGTGCCGGAGAACCAGGTCAGCTGAGCTGCTCTAGAGCCAGAGAACCAGATCAGAAGAGCTGTTCTAGAGCCTAAGAACCAGGTCCGCAGAGCTGCAGTAGAGCAAGAGAAACCAGGACAGCAGAGCTGCTTTAGAGGGAGATAACCCGGTCAGCAGAGATGCTCTAGAGCCAGAGAACCAGGTCAGCAGAGCTGCTTCAAAGCCAGAGAACCAGGTCAGCAGAGCTGCTTTAGAGCCAGCAAACCAGATCAGCAGAGCTGCTCTAGAACCTAAGAACCAGGTCAGCAGTACTGCTCTAGAGGCAGAGAACCAGGTCAGAAGAGCTGCTGTAGAGGGAGAGAACCAGGTCAGCAGAGCTGCTTTAGAGCCAGAGAAATAGGTCAGCAGAGCTGCTTTAGAGCCAGAGAACCAGGTCAGCAGAGCTGCTTTAGAGCCAGAGGACCAGGTCAGCAGAGCTGCTTTAGAGCCACCAGTTCAGCAGAGCTGCTTTAGAGCCATAGAACCAGGTCAGCAGAGCTGCTTTAGAGGGAGAGAACAAGGTCAGCAGAGATGCTCTAGAGCCAGAGAACCAGGTCAGCAGAGCTGCTTCAAAGCCATAGAACCAGGTCAGCAGAGCTGCTCTAGAACCTAAGAACCAGGTCAGCAGTACTGCTCTAGAGGCAGAGAACCAGGTCAGAAGAGCTGCTGTAGAGCCAGAGAAACCAGGTCAGCAGAGCTGCTTTAGAGCCAGAGAACCAGGTCAGCAGAGCTGCTTTAGAGCCAGAGAACCAGGTCAGCAGAGCTGCTTTAGAGCCAGAGGACCAGGTCAGCAGAGCTGCTTTAGAGCCACCAGGTCAGCAGAGCTGCTTTAGAGCCAGAGAACCAGGTCAGCAGAGCTGCTTTAGAGGGAGAGAACAAGGTCAGCAGAGATGCTCTAGAGCCAGAGAACCAGGTCAGCAGAGCTTCTGTAGAGCCGGAGAAACCAGGTCAGCAGTGCTGCTTTAGAGGGAGAGAACCAGATCAGCAGAGCCGCTTTAGAGCCAGAGAACCAGGTCAGCAGAGCTGCTCTAGAGCCTAAGAACCAGGTCAGCAGAGCTGCTCTAGAGGCAGAGAACCAGGTCAGCAGAGCTGCTGTAGAGCCAGAGAACCAGGTCAGCAGAGCTGCTTTAGAGCCAGAGAACCAGGTCAGCAGAGCCGTTGTAGAGCCAGAGAACCAGGTCAGCAGAGCTGTTGTAGAGCCAGAGAACCAGGTCAGAAGAGCTGCTCTAGAGCCTAGGAACCAGGTCCGCAGAGCTGCTGTAGAGCAAGAGAAACCAAGTCAGCAGAGCCACTTTAGAGCCAGAGAACCAGGTCAGCAGAGCTGCTCTAGAGCCTAAGAACCAGGTCAGCAGAGCTGATCTAGAGGCAGAGAACCAGGTCAGCAGAGCTTCTCTAGAGGCAGAGAACCAGGTCAGCAGAGTTGCTGTACAGCGAGAGAACCAAGTCAGCAGAGCTGCTTTAGAGCCAGAGAACCAGGTCAGCAGAGCCGTTGTAGAGCCAGAGAACCAGGTTAGAAGAGCTGTTTTAGAGCCTAAGAACCAGGTCTGCAGAGCTGCTTTAGAGTAAGAGAAACCAGGTCAGCAGAGCTGCTTTAGAGACAGAGAACTAGGTCAGCAGAGCTGCTTTAGAGCCAGAGAATCAGAACAGCAGAGCTGCTTTAGAGGGAGGGAATCCGGTCAGCAGAGATGCTCTAGAGCCAGAGAAACAGGTCAGCAGAGCTGCTTCAGAGCTAGAGAACCAGGTCAGCAGAGCTGCTTTAGAGCCATAGAACCAGGTCAGCAGAGCTGTTGTAGAGCCTGAGAACAAGGTTAGCAGAGCTACTGTAGAGCCAGAGAACCATGTCAGCAGAGCTGCTTCAGAGGAAGAGAACCAGGTCAGCAGAGCCACTGTAGAGCCAGAGAACCAGGTCAGCAGAGCCGCAGTAGAGCCAGAGGACCAGGTCAGCAGAGCCGCTTTAGAGCCATAGAACCAGGTCTGAAGAGCTGCTCTAGAGCCTAAGAACCAGGTCAGCAGAGCTGCTCTAGAGCCAGAGAACTAGATCAGCAGAGCTGCTGTAGAGCCAGAGAAACCAGGTCAGCAGAGCTGCTTTAGAGGCAGAGAACTAGGTCAGCAGAGCTGCATTAGAGCCAGAGAATCAGATCAGCAGAGCTGCTGTAGAGCCAGAGACAGAGGAGCTGCTTCAGAGGGAGAGAACCCAGTCAGCAGAGATGCGCTAGAGCCAGAGAACCAGGTCAGCAGAGCTGCTTCAAAGCCAGAGAACCAGGTCAGCAGAGCTGCTTTAGAGCCATAGAACCAGGTCAGCAGAGCTGTTGTAGAGCCTGAGAACAAGGTCAGCAGAGCTACTGTAGAGCAAGAGAACCAGGTCAGCAGAGCTGCTTTAGAGAAAGAGAACCAGGTCAGCAGAGCCACTTTAGAGCCAGAGAACCAGGTCAGCAAAGCTGCTTGAGGGCCAGAGGAGCTGCTTTAGAGCCAGAGAACAAGATCAGCAGAGCCGCACTAGAGCCAGAGAACCAGGTCAGCAGAGCCGCTTTAGAGCCATAGAACCAGGTCAGAAGAGCTGCTCTAGAGCCTAAGAACCAGGTCAGCAGAGCTGCTCTAGAGCCAGAGAACCAGATCAGCAGAGCTGCTCTAGAGCCAGAGAACCAGGTTAGCAGAGCTGCTGTAGAGCCGGAGAAACCAGGTCAGCAGTGCTGCTTTAGAGGGAGAGAACCAGTTCACAGAGCTGCTTTAGAGCTAGAGAACCAGATCAGCAGAGCTGCTCTGGAGCCAGAGAACCAGGTCAGAAGAGCTGCTGTAGAGCCAGAGAAACCAGGTCAGCGGAGCTTTTTTAGAGCCACCAGGTCAGCAGAGCTGCTTTAGAGCCACCAGGTCAGCAGAGCAGCTTTAGAGCCAGAGAACCGGGTCAGCAGAGCTGTTTTAGAGCCAGGTCAGCAGAGCTGCTTTAGAGGGAGAGAACAAGGTCAGCAGAGCTGCTTTAGAGGGAGAGAACAAGGTCAGCAGAGATGCTCTAGAGCCAGAGAACCAGGTCAGCAGAGCTGCTTCAAAGCCAGAGAACCAGGTCAGCAGAGCTGATTTAGAGCCATAGAACCAGGTTAGCATTGCTGCTTTAGAGCCAGAGAACGAGGTCAGCAGAGCTACGTCAAAGCCAGAGAACCAGGTTAGCAGAGCTGCTTAAGAGCCATAGAACCAGGTCAGCAGAGCTGATTTAGAACCAGAGAACCAGGTCAACAGAGCCGTTGTAGAGCATGAGAAGAAGGACAGCAGAGCTGCTGTAGAGCCAAAGAACCAGGTCAGCACAGTTGCTGTAGAGGGAGAGAACCAGGTCAGCAGAGCCGCTTTAGAGGGAGAGAATCAAGTCAGCAGAGCCGCTTTAGAGTCAGAGAACCAGGTCAGCAGAGCAGCTTTAGAGGCAGAGAACCAGGTCAGCCGAGCCGCTTTAGAGCCATAGAACCAGGTCAGAAAAGCTGCTCTAGGGCCTAAGAACCAGGTCAGCAGAGCTGCTCTAGAGCCAGAGAACCAGATCAGCAGAGCTGCTCTAAAGCCAGAGAACCAGGTCAGCAGAGCTGCTGTAGAGCCGGAGAAACCAGGTCAGCAGTGCTGCTTTAGAGGGAGAGATCCAGGTCAGCAGAGCTGCTTTAGAACCAGAGAACCAGATCAGCAGAGCTGCTCTAGAGCCAGAGAACCAGGTCAGCAGTGCTGCTCTAGAGCCAGAGAAACCAGGTCAGCAGAGCTGTTTTAGAGCCACCAGGTCAGCAGAGCTGCTTTAGAGCCACCAGGTCAGCAGAGCAGCTTTAGAGCCAGAGAACCAGGTCATCAGAGCTGCTTTAGAGCCAGATCAGCAGAGCTGCTTTAGAGGGAGAGAACAAGGTCAGCAGAGTTGCTCTAGAGCCAGAGAACCAGGTCAGCAGAGCTGCTTGAAAGCCAGAGAGCCAGGTAGGCAGAGCTGGTTTAGAGCCATAGAACCAGGTCAGCAGAGCTGCTTTAGAGCCAGAGAACGAGGTCAGCAGAGCTACTTCAAAGCCAGAGAACCAGGTTAGCAGAGCTGCTAAAGAGCCATAGAACCAGGTCAGCAGAGCTGCTTTAGAACCAGAGAACCAGGTCAGCAGAGCGGTTGTAGAGCCTAAGAACCAGGACAGCAGAGCTCCTGTAGAGCTAAAGAACCAGGTCAGCACAGCTGCTTTAGAGGGAGAGAACCAGGTCAGCAGAGCCGCTTTAGAAAGAGAGAACCAAGTCAGCAGAGCCGCTTTAGAGTCAGAGAACAAGGTCAGCAGAGCAGCTTTAGAGCCAGAGAACCAGGTCAGACGAGCCCCTTTAGAGCCAGAGAAACAGGTCAGCAGAGCTGCTTCAGAGCCAGAGAACCAGGTCTGCAGAGCTGCTTTAGAGCCGTAGAACCAGGTCAGCAGAGCTGTTGTAGAGCCTGAGAACAAGGTTAGCAGAGCTACTGTAGAGCCAGAGAACCATGTCAGCAGAGCTGCTTTAGAGGAAGAGAACCAGGTCAGCAGAGCCACTGTAGAGCCAGAGAACCAGGTCAGCAGAGCCGCTTTAGGGCCAGAGAACCAGGTCAGCAGAGCTGCTTTAGAGCCAGAGAACAAGGTCAGCAGAGCCGCACTAGAGCCAGAGAACCAGGTCAGCAGAGCCGCTTTAGAGCCATAGAACCAGGTCTGAAGAGCTGCTCTAGAGCCTAAGAACCAGGTCAGCAGAGCTGCTCTAGAGCCAGAGAACCAGATCAGCAGAGCTGCTGTAGAGCCAGAGAACTAGGTCAGCAGAGCTGCTTTAGAGCCAGAGAATCAGATCAGCAGAGCTGCTGTAGAGCCAGAGACAGAGGAGCTGCTTTAGAGGGAGAGAACCCAGTCAGCAGAGATGCTCTAGAGCCAGAGAACCAGGTCAGCAGAGCTGCTTCAAAGCTAGAGAACCAGGTCAGCAGAGCTGCTTTAGAGCCACAGAACCAGGTCAGCAGAGCTGTTGTAGAGCCTGAGAACAAGGTCAGCAGAGCTACTGTAGAGCCAGAGAACCAGGTCAGCAAATCTGCTTGAGGGCCAGAGGAGCTGCTTTAGAGGAAGAGAACCAGGTCAGCAGAGCCACTTTAGAGCCAGAGAACCAGGTCAGCAAAGCTGCTTGAGGGCCAGAGGAGCTGCTTTAGAGCCAGAGAACAAGGTCAGCAGAGCCGCACCAGAGCCAGAGACCAGGTCAGCAGAGCCGCTTTAAAGCCATAGAACCAGGTCAGAAGAGCTGCTCTAGAGCCTAAGAACCAGGTCAGCAGAGCTGCTCTAGAGCCAGAGAACCAGATCAGCAGAGCTGCTCTAGAGCCAGAGAACCAGGTCAGCAGAGCTGCTGTAGAGCAAGAGAAACCAGGTCAGCAGTGCTGATTTAGAGGGAGAGAACTAGTTCAGCAGAGCTGCTTTAGAGCCAGAGAACCAGATCAGCAGACCTGCTCTGGAGCCAGAGAACCAGGTCGGAAGAGCTGCTGTAGAGCCAGAGGAACCAGGCCAGCAGAGCTTTTTTAGAGCCACCAGGTCAGCAGAGCTGCTTTAGAGCCAGGTCAGCAGAGCTGCTTTAGAGGGAGAGAACAAGGTCAGCAGAGATGCTCTGGAGCCAGAGAACCAGGTCAGCAGAGTTGCTTTAGAGCCAGAGAACCAGGTCAGCAGAGCCATTGTAGAGCCAGAGAACCAGGTCAGAAGAGCTGCTCTAGAGCCTAAGAACCAGGTCAGCAGAGCTGCTGTAGAGCAAGAGAAACCAGGTCAGCAGAGCTGCTTTAGAGGCAGAGAAGTAGGTCAGCGGAGCTGCTTTAGAGCCAGAGAATCAGGACAGCAGAGCTGTTTAGAGGGAGAGAAACCGGTCAGCAGAGATGCTCTAGAGCCAGAGAAACAGGTCAGCAGAGCTGCTTTAGAGGAAGAGAACCAGGTCAGCAGAGCCACTGTAGAGCCAGAGAACCAGGTCAGCAGAGCCGCTTTAGGGCCAGAGAACCAGGTCAGCAGAGCTGCTTCAAAGCCAGAGAACCAGGTCAGCAGAGCTGCTTTAGAGCCATAGAACAGGTCAGCAGAGCTGTTCTAGAGCCTGAGAACAAGGTCAGAAGAGCTACTGTAGAGCCGGAGAACCCGGTCAGCAGAGCTGCTTTAGAGGAAGAGAACCAGGTCAGAAGAGCCACTTTAGAGCCAGAGAACCAGGTCAGCAGAGCCGCTTTAGAGGGAGAGAACCCGGTCAGCAGAGATGCTCTAGAGCCAGAGAATCAGGTCAGCAGAGCTGCTTTAGAGCCATAGAACCAGGTCAGCAGAGCTGCTCTAGTGCCGGAGAACCAGGTCAGCAGATCTGCTCTAGAGCCAGAGAACCGGATCAGAAGAGCTGTTCTAGAGTATAAGAACCAGGTCCGCAGAGCTGCAGTAGAGCAAGAGAAACCAGGTCAACAGAGCTGCTTTAGAGGGAGAGAACCCGTTCAGCAGAGATGCTCTAGAGCCATAGAAACAGGTCAGCAGAGCTGCTTCAAAGCCAGAGAACCAGGTCAGCAGAGCTGCTTTAAAGCCATAGAACCAGGTCAGCAGAGTTGCTCCAGAGCCAGAGAACCAGGTCAGCAGAGCTGCTCTAGTGCCGGAGAACCAGGTCAGCTGAGCTGCTCTAGAGCCAGAGAACCAGATCAGAAGAGCTGTTCTAGAGCCTAAGAACCAGGTCCGCAGAGCTGCAGTAGAGCAAGAGAAACCAGGACAGCAGAGCTGCTTTAGAGGGAGATAACCCGGTCAGCAGAGATGCTCTAGAGCCAGAGAACCAGGTCAGCAGAGCTGCTTCAAAGCCAGAGAACCAGGTCAGCAGAGCTGCTTTAGAGCCAGAGAACCAGATCAGCAGAGCTGCTCTAGAACCTAAGAACCAGGTCAGCAGTACTGCTCTAGAGGCAGAGAAACAGGTCAGAAGAGCTGCTGTAGAAGGAGAGAACCAGGTCAGCAGAGCTGCTTTAGAGCCAGAGAAATAGGTCAGCAGAGCTGCTTTAGAGCCAGAGAACCAGGTCAGCAGAGCTGCTTTAGAGCCAGAGGACCAGGTCAGCAGAGCTGCTTTAGAGCCACCAGTTCAGCAGAGCTGCTTTAGAGCCATAGAACCAGGTCAGCAGAGCTGCTTTAGAGGGAGAGAACAAGGTCAGCAGAGATGCTCTAGAGCCAGAGAACCAGGTCAGCAGAGCTGCTTCAAAGCCATAGAACCAGGTCAGCAGAGCTGCTCTAGAACCTAAGAACCAGGTCAGCAGTACTGCTCTAGAGGCAGAGAACCAGGTCAGAAGAGCTGCTGTAGAGCCAGAGAAACCAGGTCAGCAGAGCTGCTTTAGAGCCAGAGAACCAGGTCAGCAGAGCTGCTTTAGAGCCAGAGAACCAGGTCAGCAGAGCTGCTTTAGAGCCAGAGGACCAGGTCAGCAGAGCTGCTTTAGAGCCACCAGGTCAGCAGAGCTGCTTTAGAGCCAGAGAACCAGGTCAGCAGAGCTGCTTTAGAGGGAGAGAACAAGGTCAGCAGAGATGCTCTAGAGCCAGAGAACCAGGTCAGCAGAGCTTCTGTAGAGCCGGAGAAACCAGGTCAGCAGTGCTGCTTTAGAGGGAGAGAACCAGATCAGCAGAGCCGCTTTAGAGCCAGAGAACCAGGTCAGCAGAGCTGCTCTAGAGCCTAAGAACCAGGTCAGCAGAGCTGCTCTAGAGGCAGAGAACCAGGTCAGCAGAGCTGCTGTAGAGCCAGAGAACCAGGTCAGCAGAGCTGCTTTAGAGCCAGAGAACCAGGTCAGCAGAGCTGTTGTAGAGCCAGAGAACCAGGTCAGCAGAGCTGTTGTAGAGCCAGAGAACCAGGTCAGAAGAGCTGCTCTAGAGCCTAGGAACCAGGTCCACAGAGCTGCTGTAGAGCAAGAGAAACCAAGTCAGCAGAGCCGCTTTAGAGCCAGAGAACCAGGTCAGCAGAGCTGCTCTAGAGCCTAAGAACCAGGTCAGCAGAGCTGATCTAGAGGCAGAGAACCAGGTCAGCAGAGCTTCTCTAGAGGCAGAGAACCAGGTCAGCAGAGTTGCTGTACAGCGAGAGAACCAAGTCAGCAGAGCTGCTTTAGAGCCAGAGAACCAGGTCAGCAGAGCCGTTGTAGAGCCAGAGAACCAGGTTAGAAGAGCTGTTTTAGAGCCTAAGAACCAGGTCTGCAGAGCTGCTTTAGAGTAAGAGAAACCAGGTCAGCAGAGCTGCTTTAGAGACAGAGAACTAGGTCAGCAGAGCTGCTTTAGAGCCAGAGAATCAGGACAGCAGAGCTGCTTTAGAGGGAGGGAATCCGGTCAGCAGAGATGCTCTAGAGCCAGAGAAAGAGGTCAGCAGAGCTGCTTCAGAGCTAGAGAACCAGGTCAGCAGAGCTGCTTTAGAGCCATAGAACCAGGTCAGCAGAGCTGTTGTAGAGCCTGAGAACAAGGTTAGCAGAGCTACTGTAGAGCCAGAGAACCATGTCAGCAGAGCTGCTTCAGAGGAAGAGAACCAGGTCAGCAGAGCCACTGTAGAGCCAGAGAACCAGGTCAGCAGAGCTGCTTTAGGGCCAGAGAACCAGGTCAGCAGAGCCGCAGTAGAGCCAGAGGACCAGGTCAGCAGAGCCGCTTTAGAGCCATAGAACCAGGTCTGAAGAGCTGCTCTAGAGCCTAAGAACCAGGTCAGCAGAGCTGCTCTAGAGCCAGAGAACCAGATCAGCAGAGCTGCTGTAGAGCCAGAGAAACCAGGTCAGCAGAGCTGCTTTAGAGGCAGAGAACTAGGTCAGCAGAGCTGCATTAGAGCCAGAGAATCAGATCAGCAGAGCTGCTGTAGAGCCAGAGACAGAGGAGCTGCTTCAGAGGGAGAGAACCCAGTCAGCAGAGATGCGCTAGAGCCAGAGAACCAGGTCAGCAGAGCTGCTTCAAAGCCAGAGAACCAGGTCAGCAGAGCTGCTTTAGAGCCATAGAACCAGGTCAGCAGAGCTGTTGTAGAGCCTGAGAACAAGGTCAGCAGAGCTACTGTAGAGCAAGAGAACCAGGTCAGCAGAGCTGCTTTAGAGAAAGAGAACCAGGTCAGCAGAGCCACTTTAGAGCCAGAGAACCAGGTCAGCAAAGCTGCTTGAGGGCCAGAGGAGCTGCTTTAGAGCCAGAGAACAAGATCAGCAGAGCCGCACTAGAGCCATAGAACCAGGTCAGCAGAGCTGTTGTAGAGCCTGAGAACAAGGTCAGCAGAGCTACTGTAGAGCCAGAGAACCAGGTCAGCAAATCTGCTTGAGGGCCAGAGGAGCTGCTTTAGAGGAAGAGAACCAGGTCAGCAGAGCCACTTTAGAGCCAGAGAACCAGGTCAGCAAAGCTGCTTGAGGGCCAGAGGAGCTGCTTTAGAGCCAGAGAACAAGGTCAGCAGAGCCGCACCAGAGCCAGAGACCAGGTCAGCAGAGCCGCTTTAAAGCCATAGAACCAGGTCAGAAGAGCTGCTCTAGAGCCTAAGAACCAGGTCAGCAGAGCTGCTCTAGAGCCAGAGAACTAGATCAGCAGAGCTGCTCTAGAGCCAGAGAACCAGGTCAGCAGAGCTGCTGTAGAGCAAGAGAAACCAGGTCAGCAGTGCTGATTTAGAGGGAGAGAACTAGTTCAGCAGAGCTGCTTTAGAGCCAGAGAACCAGATCAGCAGAGCTGCTCTGGAGCCAGAGAACCAGGTCAGAAGAGCTGCTGTAGAGCCAGAGGAACCAGGCCAGCAGAGCTTTTTTAGAGCCACCAGGTCAGCAGAGCTGCGTTAGAGCCACCAGGTCAGCAGAGCTGCTTTAGAGCCAGGTCAGCAGAGCTGCTTTAGAGGGAGAGAACAAGGTCAGCAGAGATGCTCTGGAGCCAGAGAACCAGGTCAGCAGAGCTGCTTTAGAGCCAGAGAACCAGGTCAGCAGAGCCATTGTAGAGCCAGAGAACCAGGTCAGAAGAGCTGCTCTAGAGCCTAAGAACCAGGTCAGCAGAGCTGCTGTAGAGCAAGAGAAACCAGGTCAGCAGAGCTGCTTTAGAGGCAGAGAAGTAGGTCAGCGGAGCTGCTTTAGAGCCAGAGAATCAGGACAGCAGAGCTGTTTAGAGGGAGAGAAACCGGTCAGCAGAGATGCTCTAGAGCCAGAGAAACAGGTCAGCAGAGCTGCTTTAGAGGAAGAGAACCAGGTCAGCAGAGCCACTGTAGAGCCAGAGAACCAGGTCAGCAGAGCCGCTTTAGGGCCAGAGAACCAGGTCAGCAGAGCTGCTTCAAAGCCAGAGAACCAGGTCAGCAGAGCTGCTTTAGAGCCATAGAACAGGTCAGCAGAGCTGTTCTAGAGCCTGAGAACAAGGTCAGAAGAGCTACTGTAGAGCCGGAGAACCCGGTCAGCAGAGCTGCTTTAGAGGAAGAGAACCAGGTCAGAAGAGCCACTTTAGAGCCAGAGAACCAGGTCAGCAGAGCCGCTTTAGAGGGAGAGAACCCGGTCAGCAGAGATGCTCTAGAGCCAGAGAATCAGGTCAGCAGAGCTGCTTTAGAGCCATAGAACCAGGTAAGCAGAGCTGCTCTAGTGCCGGAGAACCAGGTCAGCAGATCTGCTCTAGAGCCAGAGAACCGGATCAGAAGAGCTGTTCTAGAGTATAAGAACCAGGTCCGCAGAGCTGCAGTAGAGCAAGAGAAACCAGGTCAACAGAGCTGCTTTAGAGGGAGAGAACCCGTTCAGCAGAGATGCTCTAGAGCCATAGAAACAGGTCAGCAGAGCTGCTTCAAAGCCAGAGAACCAGGTCAGCAGAGCTGCTTTAAAGCCATAGAACCAGGTCAGCAGAGTTGCTCCAGAGCCAGAGAACCAGGTCAGCAGAGCTGCTCTAGTGCCGGAGAACCAGGTCAGCTGAGCTGCTCTAGAGCCAGAGAACCAGATCAGAAGAGCTGTTCTAGAGCCTAAGAACCAGGTCCGCAGAGCTGCAGTAGAGCAAGAGAAACCAGGACAGCAGAGCTGCTTTAGAGGGAGATAACCCGGTCAGCAGAGATGCTCTAGAGCCAGAGAACCAGGTCAGCAGAGCTGCTTCAAAGCCAGAGAACCAGGTCAGCAGAGCTGCTTTAGAGCCAGAGAACCAGATCAGCAGAGCTGCTCTAGAACCTAAGAACCAGGTCAGCAGTACTGCTCTAGAGGCAGAGAACCAGGTCAGAAGAGCTGCTGTAGAAGGAGAGAACCAGGTCAGCAGAGCTGCTTTAGAGCCAGAGAAATAGGTCAGCAGAGCTGCTTTAGAGCCAGAGAACCAGGTCAGTAGAGCTGCTTTAGAGCCAGAGGACCAGGTCAGCAGAGCTGCTTTAGAGCCACCAGTTCAGCAGAGCTGCTTTAGAGCCATAGAACCAGGTCAGCAGAGCTGCTTTAGAGGGAGAGAACAAGGTCAGCAGAGATGCTCTAGAGCCAGAGAACCAGGTCAGCAGAGCTGCTTCAAAGCCATAGAACCAGGTCAGCAGAGCTGCTCTAGAACCTAAGAACCAGGTCAGCAGTACTGCTCTAGAGGCAGAGAACCAGGTCAGAAGAGCTGCTGTAGAGCCAGAGAAACCAGGTCAGCAGAGCTGCTTTAGAGCCAGAGAACCAGGTCAGCAGAGCTGCTTTAGAGCCAGAGAACCAGGTCAGCAGAGCTGCTTTAGAGCCAGAGGACCAGGTCAGCAGAGCTGCTTTAGAGCCACCAGGTCAGCAGAGCTGCTTTAGAGCCAGAGAACCAGGTCAGCAGAGCTGCTTTAGAGGGAGAGAACAAGGTCAGCAGAGATGCTCTAGAGCCAGAGAACCAGGTCAGCAGAGCTTCTGTAGAGCCGGAGAAACCAGGTCAGCAGTGCTGCTTTAGAGGGAGAGAACCAGATCGGCAGAGCCGCTTTAGAGCCAGAGAACCAGGTCAGCAGAGCTGCTCTAGAGCCTAAGAACCAGGTCAGCAGAGCTGCTCTAGAGGCAGAGAACCAGGTCAGCAGAGCTGCTGTAGAGCCAGAGAACCAGGTCAGCAGAGCTGCTTTAGAGCCAGAGAACCAGGTCAGCAGAGCCGTTGTAGAGCCAGAGAACCAGGTCAGCAGAGCTGTTGTAGAGCCAGAGAACCAGGTCAGAAGAGCTGCTCTAGAGCCTAGGAACCAGGTCCGCAGAGCTGCTGTAGAGCAAGAGAAACCAAGTCAGCAGAGCCGCTTTAGAGCCAGAGAACCAGGTCAGCAGAGCTGCTCTAGAGCCTAAGAACCAGGTCAGCAGAGCTGATCTAGAGGCAGAGAACCAGGTCAGCAGAGCTTCTCTAGAGGCAGAGAACCAGGTCAGCAGAGTTGCTGTACAGCGAGAGAACCAAGTCAGCAGAGCTGCTTTAGAGCCAGAGAACCAGGTCAGCAGAGCCGTTGTAGAGCCAGAGAACCAGGTTAGAAGAGCTGTTTTAGAGCCTAAGAACCAGGTCTGCAGAGCTGCTTTAGAGTAAGAGAAACCAGGTCAGCAGAGCTGCTTTAGAGACAGAGAACTAGGTCAGCAGAGCTGCTTTAGAGCCAGAGAATCAGGACAGCAGAGCTGCTTTAGAGGGAGGGAATCCGGTCAGCAGAGATGCTCTAGAGCCAGAGAAACAGGTCAGCAGAGCTGCTTCAGAGCTAGAGAACCAGGTCAGCAGAGCTGCTTTAGAGCCATAGAACCAGGTCAGCAGAGCTGTTGTAGAGCCTGAGAACAAGGTTAGCAGAGCTACTGTAGAGCCAGAGAACCATGTCAGCAGAGCTGCTTCAGAGGAAGAGAACCAGGTCAGCAGAGCCACTGTAGAGCCAGAGAACCAGGTCAGCAGAGCCGCTTTAGGGCCAGAGAACCAGGTCAGCAGAGCCGCAGTAGAGCCAGAGGACCAGGTCAGCAGAGCCGCTTTAGAGCCATAGAACCAGGTCTGAAGAGCTGCTCTAGAGCCTAAGAACCAGGTCAGCAGAGCTGCTCTAGAGCCAGAGAACCAGATCAGCAGAGCTGCTGTAGAGCCAGAGAAACCAGGTCAGCAGAGCTGCTTTAGAGGCAGAGAACTAGGTCAGCAGAGCTGCATTAGAGCCAGAGAATCAGATCAGCAGAGCTGCTGTAGAGCCAGAGACAGAGGAGCTGCTTCAGAGGGAGAGAACCCAGTCAGCAGAGATGCGCTAGAGCCAGAGAACCAGGTCAGCAGAGCTGCTTCAAAGCCAGAGAACCAGGTCAGCAGAGCTGCTTTAGAGCCATAGAACCAGGTCAGCAGAGCTGTTGTAGAGCCTGAGAACAAGGTCAGCAGAGCTACTGTAGAGCAAGAGAACCAGGTCAGCAGAGCTGCTTTAGAGAAAGAGAACCAGGTCAGCAGAGCCACTTTAGAGCCAGAGAACCAGGTCAGCAAAGCTGCTTGAGGGCCAGAGGAGCTGCTTTAGAGCCAGAGAACAAGATCAGCAGAGCCGCACTAGAGCCAGAGAACCAGGTCAGCAGAGCCGCTTTAAAGCCATAGAACCAGGTCAGAAGAGCTGCTCTAGAGCCTAAGAACCAGGTCAGCAGAGCTGCTCTAGAGCCAGAGAACCAGATCAGCAGAGCTGCTCTAGAGCCAGAGAACCAGGTTAGCAGAGCTGCTGTAGAGCCGGAGAAACCAGGTCAGCAGTGCTGCTTTAGAGGGAGAGAACCAGTTCACAGAGCTGCTTTAGAGCCAGAGAACCAGATCAGCAGAGCTGCTCTGGAGCCAGAGAACCAGGTCAGAAGAGCTGCTGTCGAGCCAGAGAAACCAGGTCAGCAGAGCTTTTTTAGAGCCACCAGGTCAGCAGAGCTGCTTTAGAGGCACCAGGTCAGCAGAGCAGCTTTAGAGCCAGAGAACCGGGTCAGCAGAGCTGTTTTAGAGCCAGGTCAGCAGAGCTGCTTTAGAGGGAGAGAACAAGGTCAGCAGAGCTGCTTTAGAGGGAGAGAACAAGGTCAGCAGAGATGCTCTAGAGCCAGAGAACCAGGTCAGCAGAGCTGCTTCAAAGCCAGAGAACCAGGTCAGCAGAGCTGATTTAGAGCCATAGAACCAGGTTAGCATTGCTGCTTTAGAGCCAGAGAACGAGGTCAGCAGAGCTACGTCAAAGCCAGAGAACCAGGTTAGCAGAGCTGCTTATGAGCCATAGAACCAGGTCAGCAGAGCTGATTTACAACCAGAGAACCAGGTCAACAGAGCCGTTGTAGAGCATGAGAAGAAGGACAGCAGAGCTGCTGTAGAGCCAAAGAACCAGGTCAGCACAGTTGCTGTAGAGGGAGAGAACCAGGTCAGCAGAGCCGCTTTAGAGGGAGAGAACCAAGTCAGCAGAGCCGCTTTAGAGTCAGAGAACCAGGTCAGCAGAGCAGCTTTAGAGGCAGAGAACCAGGTCAGCCGAGCCGCTTTAGAGCCATAGAACCAGGTCAGAAAAGCTGCTCTAGGGCCTAAGAACCAGGTCAGCAGAGCTGCTCTAGAGCCAGAGAACCAGATCAGCAGAGCTGCTCTAAAGCCAGAGAACCAGGTCAGCAGAGCTGCTGTAGAGCCGGAGAAACCAGGTCAGCAGTGCTGCTTTAGAGGGAGAGATCCAGGTCAGCAGAGCTGCTTTAGAACCAGAGAACCAGATCAGCAGAGCTGCTCTAGAGCCAGAGAACCAGGTCAGCAGTGCTGCTCTAGAGCCAGAGAACCAGGTCAGAAGAGCTGCTGTAGAGCCAGAGAAACCAGGTCAGCAGAGCAGTTTTAGAGCCACCAGGTCAGCAGAGCTGCTTTAGAGCCACCAGGTCAGCAGAGCAGCTTTAGAGCCAGAGAACCAGGTCATCAGAGCTTCTTTAGAGCCAGATCAGCAGAGCTGCTTTAGAGGGAGAGAACAAGGTCAGCAGAGTTGCTCTAGAGCCAGAGAACCAGGTCAGCAGAGCTGCTTGAAAGCCAGAGAGCCAGGTAGGCAGAGCTGCTTTAGAGCCATAGAACCAGGTCAGCAGAGCTGCTTTAGAGCCAGAGAACGAGGTCAGCAGAGCTACTTCAAAGCCAGAGAACCAGGTTAGCAGAGCTGCTAAAGAGCCATAGAACCAGGTCAGCAGAGCTGCTTTAGAACCAGAGAACCAGGTCAGCAGAGCGGTTGTAGAGCCTAAGAACCAGGACAGCAGAGCTCCTATAGAGCTAAAGAACCAGGTCAGCACTGCTGCTTTAGAGGGAGAGAACCAGTTCACAGAGCTGCTTTAGAGCCAGAGAACCAGATCAGCAGAGCTGCTCTGGAGCCAGAGAACCAGGTCAGAAGAGCTGCTGTCGAGCCAGAGAAACCAGGTCAGCAGAGCTTTTTTAGAGCCACCAGGTCAGCAGAGCTGCTTTAGAGGCACCAGGTCAGCAGAGCAGCTTTAGAGCCAGAGAACCGGGGTCAGCAGAGCTGTTTTAGAGCCAGGTCAGCAGAGCTGCTTTAGAGGGAGAGAACAAGGTCAGCAGAGCTGCTTTAGAGGGAGAGAACAAGGTCAGCAGAGATGCTCTAGAGCCAGAGAACCAGGTCAGCAGAGCTGCTTCAAAGCCAGAGAACCAGGTCAGCAGAGCTGATTTAGAGCCATAGAACCAGGTTAGCATTGCTGCTTTAGAGCCAGAGAACGAGGTCAGCAGAGCTACGTCAAAGCCAGAGAACCAGGTTAGCAGAGCTGCTTAAGAGCCATAGAACCAGGTCAGCAGAGCTGATTTAGAACCAGAGAACCAGGTCAACAGAGCCGTTGTAGAGCATGAGAAGAAGGACAGCAGAGCTGCTGTAGAGCCAAAGAACCAGGTCAGCACAGTTGCTGTAGAGGGAGAGAACCAGGTCAGCAGAGCCGCTTTAGAGGGAGAGAACCAAGTCAGCAGAGCCGCTTTAGAGTCAGAGAACCAGGTCAGCAGAGCAGCTTTAGAGGCAGAGAACCAGGTCAGCCGAGCCGCTTTAGAGCCATAGAACCAGGTCAGAAAAGCTGCTCTAGGGCCTAAGAACCAGGTCAGCAGAGCTGCTCTAGAGCCAGAGAACCAGATCAGCAGAGCTGCTCTAAAGCCAGAGAACCAGGTCAGCAGAGCTGCTGTAGAGCCGGAGAAACCAGGTCAGCAGTGCTGCTTTAGAGAGAGAGATCCAGGTCAGCAGAGCTGCTTTAGAACCAGAGAACCAGATCAGCAGAGCTGCTCTAGAGCCAGAGAACCAGGTCAGCAGTGCTGCTCTAGAGCCAGAGAACCAGGTCAGAAGAGCTGCTGTAGAGCCAGAGAAACCAGGTCAGCAGAGCTGTTTTAGAGCCACCAGGTCAGCAGAGCTGCTTTAGAGCCACCAGGTCAGCAGAGCAGCTTTAGAGCCAGAGAACCAGGTCATCAGAGCTGCTTTAGAGCCAGATCAGCAGAGCTGCTTTAGAGGGAGAGAACAAGGTCAGCAGAGTTGCTCTAGAGCCAGAGAACCAGGTCAGCAGAGCTGCTTGAAAGCCAGAGAGCCAGGTAGGCAGAGCTGGTTTAGAGCCATAGAACCAGGTCAGCAGAGCTGCTTTAGAGCCAGAGAACGAGGTCAGCAGAGCTACTTCAAAGCCAGAGAACCAGGTTAGCAGAGCTGCTAAAGAGCCATAGAACCAGGTCAGCAGAGCTGCTTTAGAACCAGAGAACCAGGTCAGCAGAGCGGTTGTAGAGCCTAAGAACCAGGACAGCAGAGCTCCTGTAGAGCTAAAGAACCAGGTCAGCACAGCTGCTTTAGAGGGAGAGAACCAGGTCAGCAGAGCCGCTTTAGAAAGAGAGAACCAAGTCAGCAGAGCCGCTTTAGAGTCAGAGAACAAGGTCAGCAGAGCAGCTTTAGAGCCAGAGAACCAGGTCAGACGAGCCCCTTTAGAGCCAGAGAAACAGGTCAGCAGAGCTGCTTCAGAGCCAGAGAACCAGGTCTGCAGAGCTGCTTTAGAGCCGTAGAACCAGGTCAGCAGAGCTGTTGTAGAGCCTGAGAACAAGGTTAGCAGAGCTACTGTAGAGCCAGAGAACCATGTCAGCAGAGCTGCTTTAGAGGAAGAGAACCAGGTCAGCAGAGCCACTGTAGAGCCAGAGAACCAGGTCAGCAGAGCCGCTTTAGGGCCAGAGAACCAGGTCAGCAGAGCTGCTTTAGAGCCAGAGAACAAGGTCAGCAGTGCCGCACTAGAGCCATAGAACCAGGTCAGCAGAGCCGCTTTAGAGCCATAGAACCAGGTCTGAAGAGCTGCTCTAGAGCCTAAGAACCAGGTCAGCAGAGCTGCTCTAGAGCCAGAGAACCAGATCAGCAGAGCTGCTGTAGAGCCAGAGAACTAGGTCAGCAGAGCTGCTTTAGAGCCAGAGAATCAGATCAGCAGAGCTGCTGTAGAGCCAGAGACAGAGGAGCTGCTTTAGAGGGAGAGAACCCAGTCAGCAGAGATGCTCTAGAGCCAGAGAACCAGGTCAGCAGAGCTGCTTCAAAGCTAGAGAACCAGGTCAGCAGAGCTGCTTTAGAGCCATAGAACCAGGTCAGCAGAGCTGTTGTAGAGCCTGAGAACAAGGTCAGCAGAGCTACTGTAGAGCCAGAGAACCAGGTCAGCAAAGCTGCTTGAGGGCCAGAGGAGCTGCTTTAGAGGAAGAGAACCAGGTCAGCAGAGCCACTTTAGAGCCAGAGAACCAGGTCAGCAAAGCTGCTTGAGGGCCAGAGGAGCTGCTTTAGAGCCAGAGAACAAGGTCAGCAGAGCCGCACCAGAGCCAGAGAACCAGGTCAGCAGAGCCGCTTTAAAGCCATAGAACCAGGTCAGAAGAGCTGCTCTAGAGCCTAAGAACCAGGTCAGCAGAGCTGCTCTAGAGCCAGAGAACCAGATCAGCAGAGCTGCTCTAGAGCCAGAGAACCAGGTCAGCAGAGCTGCTGTAGAGCAAGAGAAACCAGGTCAGCAGTGCTGATTTAGAGGGAGAGAACCAGTTCAGCAGAGCTGCTTTAGAGCCAGAGAACCAGATCAGCAGAGCTGCTCTGGAGCCAGAGAACCAGGTCAGAAGAGCTGCTGTAGAGCCAGAGGAACCAGGCCAGCAGAGCTTTTTTAGAGCCACCAGGTCAGCAGAGCTGCTTTAGAGCCACCAGGTCAGCAGAGCTGCTTTAGAGCCAGGTCAGCAGAGCTGCTTTAGAGGGAGAGAACAAGGTCAGCAGAGCTGCTTTAGAGCCAGAGAACCAGGTCAGCAGAGCTGCTTTAGAGCCAGAGAACCAGGTCAGCAGAGCCATTGTAGAGCCAGAGAACCAGGTCAGAAGAGCTGCTCTAGAGCCTAAGAACCAGGTCAGCAAAGCTGCTGTAGAGCAAGAGAAACCAGGTCAGCAGAGCTGCTTTAGAGGCAGAGAAGTAGGTCAGCGGAGCTGCTTTAGAGCCAGAGAATCAGGACAGCAGAGCTGCTTTAGAGGGAGAGAAACCGGTCAGCAGAGATGCTGTAGAGCCAGAGAAACAGGTCAGCAGAGCTGCTTTAGAGGAAGAGAACCAGGTCAGCAGAGCCACTGTAGAGCCAGAGAACCAGGTCAGCAGAGCCGCTTTAGGGCCAGAGAACCAGGTCAGCAGAGCTGCTTCAAAGCCAGAGAACCAGGTCAGCAGAGCTGCTTTAGAGCCATAGAACAGGTCAGCAGAGCTGTTCTAGAGCCTGAGAACAAGGTCAGAAGAGCTACTGTAGAGCCGGAGAACCCGGTCAGCAGAGCTGCTTTAGAGGAAGAGAACCAGGTCAGAAGAGCCACTTTAGAGCCAGAGAACCAGGTCAGCAGAGCCGCTTTAGAGGGAGAGAACCCGGTCAGCAGAGATGCTCTAGAGCCAGAGAATCAGGTCAGCAGAGCTGCTTCAAAGCCAGAGAACCAGTTCAGCAGACCTGCTTTAGAGCCATAGAACCAGGTCAGCAGAGCTGCTCTAGTGCCGGAGAACCAGGTCAGCAGATCTGCTCTAGAGCCAGAGAACCGGATCAGAAGAGCTGTTCTAGAGCATAAGAACCAGGTCCGCAGAGCTGCAGTAGAGCAAGAGAAACCAGGTCAACAGAGCTGCTTTAGAGGGAGAGAACCCGTTCAGCAGAGATGCTCTAGAGCCATAGAAACAGGTCAGCAGAGCTGCTTCAAAGCCAGAGAACCAGGTCAGCAGAGCTGCTTTAAAGCCATAGAACCAGGTCAGCAGAGTTGCTCCAGAGCCAGAGAACCAGGTCAGCAGAGCTGCTCTAGTGCCGGAGAACCAGGTCAGCTGAGCTGCTCTAGAGCCAGAGAACCAGATCAGAAGAGCTGTTCTAGAGCCTAAGAACCAGGTCCGCAGAGCTGCAGTAGAGCAAGAGAAACCAGGACAGCAGAGCTGTTTTAGAGGGAGATAACCCGGTCAGCAGAGATGCTCTAGAGCCAGAGAACCAGGTCATCAGAGCTGCTTCAAAGCCAGAGAACCAGGTCAGCAGAGCTGCTTTAGAGCCAGAGAACCAGATCAGCAGAGCTGCTCTAGAACCTAAGAACCAGGTCAGCAGTACTGCTCTAGAGGCAGAGAGCCAGGTCAGAAGAGCTGCTGTAGAGGGAGAGAACCAGGTCAGCAGAGCTGCTTTAGAGCCAGAGAACCAGGTCAGCAGAGCTGCTTTAGAGCCAGAGAACCAGGTCAGCAGAGCTGCTTTAGAGCCAGAGGACCAGGTCAGCAGAGCTGCTTTAGAGCCACCAGTTCAGCAGAGCTGCTTTAGAGCCATAGAACCAGGTCAGCAGAGCTGCTTTAGAGGGAGAGAACAAGGTCAGCAGAGATGCTCTAGAGCCAGAGAACCAGGTCAGCAGAGCTGCTGAAGAGCCGGAGAAACCAGGTCAGCAGTGCTGCTTTAGAGGGAGAGAACCAGATCAGCAGAGCCGCTTTAGAGCCAGAGAACAAGGTCAGCAGAGCTGCTCTAGAGCCTAAGAACCAGGTCAGCAGAGCTGCTCTAGAGGTGGAGAACCAGGTCAGCAGAGCTGCTGTAGAGCCAGAGAACTAGGTCAGCAGAGCTGCTTCAGAGCCAGAGAACCAGGTCAGCAGAGCCGTTGTAGAGCCAGAGAACCAGGTCAGCAGAGCTGTTGTAGAGCCAGAGAACCAGGTCAGAAGAGCTGCTCTAGAGCCTAGGAACCAGGTCCGCAGAGCTGCTGTAGAGCAAGAGAAACCAAGTCAGCAGAGCCGCTTTAGAGCCAGAGAACCAGGTCAGCAGAGCTGCTCTAGAGCCTAAGAACCAGGTCAGCAGAGCTGCTCTAGAGGCAGAGAACCAGGTCAGCAGAGCTGCTTTAGAGGCAGAGAACTAGGTCAGCGGAGTTGCTGTAGAGCAAGAGAAACCAGGTCAGCAGAGCTGCTTTAGAGGCAGAGAACTAGGTCAGCAGAGCTGCTTTAGAGCCAGAGAATCAGGACAGCAGAGCTGCTTTAGAGGGAGGGAATCCGGTCAGCAGAGATGCTCTACAGCCAGAGAAACAGGTCAGCAGAGCTGCTTCAGAGCCAGAGAACCAGGTCAGCAGAGCTGCTTTAGAGCCATAGAACCAGGTCAGCAGAGCTGTTGTAGAGCCTGAGAACAAGGTTAGCAGAGCTACTGTAGAGCCAGAGAACCATGTCAGCAGAGCTGCTTTAGAGGAAGAGAACCAGGTCAGCAGAGCCACTGTAGAGCCAGAGAACCAGGTCAGCAGAGCCGCTTTAGGGCCAGAGAACCAGGTCAGCAGAGCTGCTTTAGAGCCAGAGAAAAAGATCAGCAGAGCCGCACTAGAGCCAGAGAACCAGGTCAGCAGAGCCGCTTTAGAGCCATAGAACCACGTCTGAAGAGCTGCTCTCGAGCCTAACAACCAGGTCAGCAGAGCTGCTCTAGAGCCAGAGAACCAGATCAGCAGAGCTGCTGTAGAGCCAGAGAAACCAGGTCAGTAGAGCTGCTTTAGAGGCAGAGAACTAGGTAAGCTGAGCTGCTTTAGAGCCAGAGAATCAGATCAGCAGAGCTGCTGTAGAGACAGAAACAGAGGAGCTGCTTTAGAGGGAGAGAACCCAGTCAGCAGAGATGCTCTAGAGCCAGAGAACCAGGTCAGCAGATCTGCTTCAAAGCCAGAGAACCAGGTCAGCAGAGCTGCTTTAGAGCCATAGAACCAGGTCAGCAGAGCTGTTGTAGAGCCTGAGAACAAGGTAAGCAGAGCTACTGTAGAGCAAGAGAACCAGGTCAGCAGAGCTGCTTTAGAGAAAGAGAACCAGGTCAGCAGAGCCACTTTAGAGCCAGAGAACCAGGTCAGCAAAGCTGCTTGAGGGCCAGAGGAGCTGCTTTAGAGCCAGAGAACAAGGTCAGCAGAGCCGCACTAGAGCCAGAGAACCAGATCAGCAGAGCCGCTTTAGAGCCATAGAACCAGGTCAGAAGAGCTGCTCTAGAGCCTAAGAACCAGGTCAGCAGAGCTGCTCTAGAGCCAGAGAACCAGATAAGCAGAGCTGCTGTAGAGCCAGAGAAACCAGGTCAGTAGAGCTGCTTTAGAGCCGGAGAAACCAGGTCAGCAGTGCTGCTTTAGAGGGAGAGAACCAGTTCAGCAGAGCTGCTTTAGAGCCAGAGAACCAGATCAGCAGAGATGCTCTAGAGCCAGAGAACCAGGTCAGCAGAGCCACTGTAGAGCCAGAGAACCAGGTCAGCAGAGCCACTTTAGGGACAGAGAACCAGGTCAGCAGAGCTGCTTTAGAACCAGAGAACAAGGTCAGCAGAGCCGCACTAGAGCCAGAGAACCAGGTCAGCAGAGCCGCTTTAGAGCCATAGAACCAGGTCTGAAGAGCTGCTCTAGAGCCTAAGAACCAGGTCATCAGAGCTGCTCTAGAGCCAGAGAACCAGATCAGCAGAGCTGCTCTAGAGCCAGAGAACCAGGTCAGCAGAGCTGCTGTAGAGCCGGAGAAACCAGGTCAGCAGTGCTGCTTTAGAGGGAGAGAACCAGTTCAGCAGAGCTGCTTTAGAGCCAGAGAACCAGATCAGCAGAGCTGCTCAGGAGCCAGAGAACCAGGTCAGAAGAGCTGCTGTAGAGCCAGAGAAACCAGGTCAGCAGAGCTTTTTTAGGGCCACCAGGTCAGCAGAGCTGCTTTAGAGCCACCAAGTCAGCAGAGCAGCTTTAGAGCCAGAGAACCAGGTCAGCAGAGCTGCTTTAGAGCCAGGTCAGCAGAGCCGCTTTAGAGCCAGAGAACCAGGTCAGCAGATCCGCTTTAGAGGTAGAGAACCCGGTCAGCAGAGATGCTCTAGAGCCAGAGAACCAGGTCAGCAGAGCTGCTTCAAAGCCAGAGAACCAGGTCAGCAGAGCTGCTTTAGAGCCATAGAACCAGGTCAGCAGAGCTGTTGTAGAGCCTGAGAACAAGGTTAGCAGAGCTACTGTAGAGCAAGAGAACCAGGTCAGCAGAGCTGCTTTAGAGAAAGAGAACCAGGTCAGCAGAGCCACTTTAGAGCCAGAGAACCAGGTCAGCAAAGCTGCTTGAGGGCCAGAGGAGCTGCTTTAGAGCCAGAGAACAAGGTCAGCAGAGCCGCACTAGAGCCAGATAACCAGATCAGCAGAGCCGCTTTAGAGCCATAGAACCAGGTCAGAAGAGCTGCTCTAGAGCCTAAGAACCAGGTCAGCAGAGCTGCTCTAGAGCCAGAGAACCAGATCAGCAGAGCTGCTCTAGAGCCAGAGAACCAGGTCAGCAGAGCTGCTGTAGAGCCGGAGAAACCAGGTCAGCAGTGCTGCTTTAGAGGGAGAGAACCAGTTCAGCAGAGCTGCTTTAGAGCCAGAGAACCAGATCAGCAGAGCTGCTCAGGAGCCAGAGAACCAGGTCAGAAGAGCTGCTGTAGAGCCAGAGAAACCAGGTCAGCAGAGCTTTTTTAGAGCCACCAGGTCAGCAGAGCTGCTTTAGAGCCACCAAGTCAGCAGAGCAGCTTTAGAGCCAGAGAACCAGGTCAGCAGAGCTGCTTTAGAGCCAGGTCAGCAGAGCCGCTTTAGAGCCAGAGAACCAGGTCAGCAGATCCGCTTTAGAGGTAGAGAACCCGGTCAGCAGAGATGCTCTAGAGCCAGAGAACCAGGTCAGCAGAGCTGCTTCAAAGCCAGAGAACCAGGTCAACAGAGCTGCTTTAGAGCCATAGAACCAGGTCAGCAGAGCTGCTCTAGAGCCAGAGAACCAGGTCAGCATAGCTGCTCTAGAGCCAGAGAACCAGATCAGAAGAGCTGTTCTAGAGCCTAAGAACTAGGTCCGCAGAGCTGCAGTAGAGAAAGAGAAACCAGGTCAACAGATCTGCTTTATAGGGAGAGAACCCGGTCAGCAGAGATGCTCTAGAGCCATAGAACCAGGTCAGCAGAGCTGGTTCAAAGCCAGAGAACCAGGTCAGCATAGCTGCTTTAAAGCCATAGAACCTGGTCAGCAGAGCTGCTCTAGAGCCAGAGAACCAGGTCAGCAGAGCTGCTCTAGAGCCAGAGAACCAGATCAGAAGAGCTGTTCTAGAGCCTAAGAACCAGGTCCACATAGCTGCAGTAGAGCAAGAGAAACCAGGACAGCAGAGCTGTTTAGAGGGAGAGTACCCCGTCAGCAGAGATGCTCTAGAGCCAGAGAACCAGGTCAGCAGAGCTGCTTCAAAGCCAGAGAACCAGGTCAGCAGAGCTGCTTTAGAGCCATAGAACCAGGTCAGCAGAGCTGCTCTAGAGCCAGAGAACCAGATCAACAGAGCTGCTCTAGAACCTAAGAACCAGGTCAGCAGTACTGCTCTAGAGGCAGAGAACCAGGTCAGAAGAGCTGCTGTAGAGCCAGAGAAACCAGGTCAGCAGAGCTGCTTCAAAGCCAGAGAACCATGTCAGCAGAGCTGCTTTAGAGCCATAGAACCAGGTCAGCAGAGCTGCTCTAGAGCCGGAGAACCAGGTCAGCATAGCTGCTCTAGAGCCAGAGAACCAGATCAGAAGAGCTGTTCTAGAGCCTAAGAACCAGGTCCGCAGAGCTGCAGTAGAGAAAGAGAAACCAGGTCAACAGAGCTGCTTTAGTGCCAGAGGACCAGGTCAGCAGAGCTGCTTTAGAGCCACCAGGTCAGCAGAGCTGCTTTAGAGCCAGAGAACCAGGTCAGCAGAGCTGCTTTAGAGGGAGAAAAGAAGGTTAGCAGAGATGCTCTAGAGCCTAAGAACCAGGTCAGCAGTACTGCTCTAGAGGCAGAGAACCAGGTCAGAAGAGCTGCTGTAGAGCCAGAGAACCAGGTCAGAAGAGCTGATCTAGAGCCTAGGAACCAGGTCCGCAGAGCTGCTGTAAAGCAAGAGAATCCAAGTCAGCAGAGCCGCTTTAGAGCCAGAGAACCAGGTCAGCAGAGCTGCTCTAGAGCCTAAGAACCAGGTCAGCAGAGCTGCTCTAGAGGCAGACAACCAGGTCAGCAGAGCTTCTCTAGAGGCGGAGAGCCAGGTCAGCAGAGATGCTGTAGATCGAGAGAACCAAGTCAGCAGAGCTGCTTTAGAGCCAGAGAACCAGGTCAGCAGAGCTGTTGTAGAGCCAGAGAACCAGGTCAGAAGATCTGTTCTGGAGCCTAAGAACCAGGTCCGCAGAGCTGCTTTAGAGCAAGAGAAACCAGGTCAGTAGAGCTGCTTTAGAGGCAGAGAACTAGGTCAGCAGAGCTGCTTTAGAGCCAGAGAATCAGGACAGCAGAGCTGCTTTAGAGGGAGGGAATCTGGTCAGCAGAGATGCCCTAGAGCCAGAGAAACAGGTCAGCAGAGCTGCTTCAGAGCCAGAGAACCAGGTCAGCAGAGCTGCTTTAGAGCCATAGAACCAGGTCAGCAGAGCTGTTGTAGAGCCTGAGAACAAGGTTAGCAGAGCTACTGTAGAGCCAGAGAACCATGTCAGCAGAGCTGCTTTAGAGGAAGAGAACCAGGTCAGCAGAGCCACTGTAGAGCCAGAGAACCAGGTCAGCAGAGCCGTTTTAGGGCCAGAGAACCAGGTCAGCAGAGCTGCTTTAGAGCCAGAGAACATGGTCAGCAGAGCCGCAGTAGAGCCAGAGAACCAGGTCAGCAGAGCCGCTTTAGAGCCATAGAACCAGTTCTGAAGAGCTGCTCTAGAGCCTAAGAACCAGGTCAGCAGAGCTGCTCTAGAGCCAGAGAACCAGATCAGCAGAGCTGCTGTAGAGCCAGAGAAACCAGGTCAGCAGAGCTGCTTTAGAGGAAGAGAACTAGGTCAGCAGAGCTGCTTTAGAGCCAGAGTATCAGATCAGCAGAGCTGCTGTAGAGCCAGAGACAGAGGAGCTGCTTTAGAGGGAGAGAACCCAGTCAGAAGAGATGCTCTAGAGCCAGAGAACCAGGTCAGCAGAGCTGCTTCAAAGCCAGAGAACCATGTCAGCAGAGCTGCTTTAGAGCCATAGAACCAGGTCAGCAGAGCTGTTGTAGAGCCTGAGAACAAGGTCAGCAGAGCTACTGTAGAGCAAGAGAACCAGGTCAGCAGAGCTGCTTTAGAGGAAGTGAACCAGGTCAGCAGAGCCACTTTAGAGCCAGAGAACCAGGTCAGCAAAGCTGCTTGAGGGCCAGAGGAGCTGCTTTAGAGCCAGAGAACAAGGTCAGCAGAGCCGCACTAGAGCCAGAGAACCAGGTCAGCAGAGTCGCTTTAGAGCCTTAGAACCAGGTCAGAAGAGCTGCTCTAGAGCCTAAGAACCAGGTTAGCAGAGCTGCTCTAGAGCCAGAGAACCAGATCAGCAGAGCTGCTCTAGAGCCAGAGAACCAGGTCAGCAGAGCTGCTGTAGAGCCGGAGAAACCAGGTCAGCAGTGCTGCTTCAGAGGGAGAGAACCAGTTCAGCAGAGCTGCTTTAGAGCCAGAGAACCAGATCAGCAGAGCTGCTCTGGAGCCAGAGAACCAGGTCAGAAGAGCTGCTGTAGAGCCAGAGAAACCAGGTCAGTAGAGCTTTTTTAGAGCCACCAGGTCCGCAGAGCTGCTTTAGAGCCACCAGGTCAGCAGAGCAGCTTTAGAGCCAGAGAACCAGGTCAGCAGAGCTGCTTTAGAGCCAGGTCAGCAGAGCTGCTTTAGAGGGAGAGAACAAGGTCAGCAGAGATGCTCTAGAGCCAGAGAACCAGGTCAACAGAGCTGCTTCAAAGCCAGAGAACCAGGTCAGCAGATCTGATTTAGAGCCGTAGAACCAGGTGAGCAGAGCTGCTTTAGAGCCAGAGAACGAGGTCAGCAGAGCTACTTCAAAGCCAGAGAACCAGGTTAGCAGAGCTGCTTAAGAGCCATAGAACCAGGTCAGCAGAGCTGATTTAGAACCAGAGAACCAGGTCAGCAGAGCCGTTGTAGAGCATGAGAAGAAGGACAGCAAAGCTGCTGTAGAGCCAAAGAACCAGGTGAGCACAGTTGCTGTAGAGGGAGAGAACCAGGTCAGCAGAGCCGCTTTAGAGGGAGAGAACCAAGTCAGCAGAGCTGCTTTAGAGTCAGAGAACCGGGTCAGCAGAGCAGCTTTAGAGCCAGAGAACAGGTCAGCCGAGCCGCTTTAGAGCCATAGAACCAGGTCAGAAGAGCTGCTCTAGTGCCTAAGAACCAAGTCAGCAGAGCTGCTCTAGAGCCAGAGAACCAGATCAGCAGAGCTGCTCTAGAGCCAGAGAACCAGGTCAGCAGAGCTGCTGTAGAGCCGGAGAAACCAGGTCAGCAGTGCTGCTTTAGAGGGAGAGATCCAGGTCAGCAGAGCTGCTTTAGAACCAGAAAACCAGATCAGAAGAGCTGCTCTAGAGCCAGAGAACCAGGTCAGCAGTGCTGCTCTAGAGCCAGAGAACCAGGTCAGAAGAGCTGCTGTAGAGCCAGAGAAACCAGGTCAGCAGAGCTGTTTTAGAGCCACCAGGTCAGCAGAGCTGCTTTAGAGCCACCAGGTCAGCAGAGCTGCTTTTGAGGGAGAGAACCAGGTCAGCAGAGCTGCTTGAAATCCAGAGAGCCAGGTTAGCAGAGCTGCTTTAGAGCCATAGAACCAGGTCAGCAGAGCTGCTTTAGAGCCAGAGAACGAGGTCAGCAGAGCTACTTCAAAGCCAGAGAACCAGGTTAGCAGATCTGCTTAAGAGCCATAGAACCAGGTCAGCAGAGCTGCTTTAGAACCAGAGAACCAGGTCAGCAGAGCGGTTGTAGAGCCTGAGAACCAGGACAGCAGAGCTGCTTTTGAAAGAGAGAACCAAGTCAGCAGAGCCGCTTTAGAGACAGAGAACCAGGTCAGCAGAGCAGCTTTAGAGCCAGAGAACCAGGTCAGACGAGTCCCTTTAGAGCCAGAGAAACAGGTCAGCATAGCTGCTTCAGAGCCAGAGAACCAGGTCAGCAGAGCTGCTTTAGAGCCATAGAACCAGGTCAGCAGAGCTGTTGTAGAGCCTGAGAATAAGGTTAGCAGAGCTACTGTAGAGCCAGAGAACCATGTCAGCAGAGCTGCTTTAGAGGAAGAGAACCAGGTCAGCAGAGCCACTGTAGAGCCATAGAACCAGGTCAGCAGAGCTGCTCTAGAGCCAGAGAACCAGATCAACAGAGCTGCTCTAGAACCTAAGAACCAGGTCAGCAGTACTGCTCTAGAGGCAGAGAACCAGGTCAGAAGAGCTGCTGTAGAGCCAGAGAAACCAGGTCAGCAGAGCTGCTTCAAAGCCAGAGAACCATGTCAGCAGAGCTGCTTTAGAGCCATAGAACCAGGTCAGCAGAGCTGCTCTAGAGCCGGAGAACCAGGTCAGCATAGCTGCTCTAGAGCCAGAGAACCAGATCAGAAGAGCTGTTCTAGAGCCTAAGAACCAGGTCCGCAGAGCTGCAGTAGAGAAAGAGAAACCAGGTCAACAGAGCTGCTTTAGTGCCAGGGGACCAGGTCAGCAGAGCTGCTTTAGAGCCACCAGGTCAGCAGAGCTGCTTTAGAGCCAGAGAACCAGGTCAGCAGAGCTGCTTTAGAGGGAGAAAAGAAGGTTAGCAGAGATGCTCTAGAGCCTAAGAACCAGGTCAGCAGTACTGCTCTAGAGGCAGAGAACCAGGTCAGAAGAGCTGCTGTAGAGCCAGAGAACCAGGTCAGAAGAGCTGATCTAGAGCCTAGGAACCAGGTCCGCAGAGCTGCTGTAAAGCAAGAGAATCCAAGTCAGCAGAGCCGCTTTAGAGCCAGAGAACCAGGTCAGCAGAGCTGCTCTAGAGCCTAAGAACCAGGTCAGCAGAGCTGCTCTAGAGGCAGAGAACCAGGTCAGCAGAGCTTCTCTAGAGGCGGAGAGCCAGGTCAGCAGAGATGCTGTAGATCGAGAGAACCAAGTCAGCAGAGCTGCTTTAGAGCCAGAGAACCAGGTCAGCAGAGCTGTTGTAGAGCCAGAGAACCAGGTCAGAAGATCTGTTCTGGAGCCTAAGAACCAGGTCCGCAGAGCTGCTTTAGAGCAAGAGAAACCAGGTCAGTAGAGCTGCTTTAGAGGCAGAGAACTAGGTCAGCAGAGCTGCTTTAGAGCCAGAGAATCAGGACAGCAGAGCTGCTTTAGAGGGAGGGAATCTGGTCAGCAGAGATGCCCTAGAGCCAGAGAAACAGGTCAGCAGAGCTGCTTCAGAGCCAGAGAACCAGGTCAGCAGAGCTGCTTTAGAGCCATAGAACCAGGTCAGCAGAGCTGTTGTAGAGCCTGAGAACAAGGTTAGCAGAGCTACTGTAGAGCCAGAGAACCATGTCAGCAGAGCTGCTTTAGAGGAAGAGAACCAGGTCAGCAGAGCCACTGTAGAGCCAGAGAACCAGGTCAGCAGAGCCGTTTTAGGGCCAGAGAACCAGGTCAGCAGAGCTGCTTTAGAGCCAGAGAACATGGTCAGCAGAGCCGCAGTAGAGCCAGAGAACCAGGTCAGCAGAGCCGCTTTAGAGCCATAGAACCAGTTCTGAAGAGCTGCTCTAGAGCCTAAGAACCAGGTCAGCAGAGCTGCTCTAGAGCCAGAGAACCAGATCAGCAGAGCTGCTGTAGAGCCAGAGAAACCAGGTCAGCAGAGCTGCTTTAGAGGAAGAGAACTAGGTCAGCAGAGCTGCTTTAGAGCCAGAGTATCAGATCAGCAGAGCTGCTGTAGAGCCAGAGACAGAGGAGCTGCTTTAGAGGGAGAGAACCCAGTCAGAAGAGATGCTCTAGAGCCAGAGAACCAGGTCAGCAGAGCTGCTTCAAAGCCAGAGAACCATGTCAGCAGAGCTGCTTTAGAGCCATAGAACCAGGTCAGCAGAGCTGTTGTAGAGCCTGAGAACAAGGTCAGCAGAGCTACTGTAGAGCAAGAGAACCAGGTCAGCAGAGCTGCTTTAGAGGAAGTGAACCAGGTCAGCAGAGCCACTTTAGAGCCAGAGAACCAGGTCAGCAAAGCTGCTTGAGGGCCAGAGGAGCTGCTTTAGAGCCAGAGAACAAGGTCAGCAGAGCCGCACTAGAGCCAGAGAACCAGGTCAGCAGAGTCGCTTTAGAGCCTTAGAACCAGGTCAGAAGAGCTGCTCTAGAGCCTAAGAACCAGGTTAGCAGAGCTGCTCTAGAGCCAGAGAACCAGATCAGCAGAGCTGCTCTAGAGCCAGAGAACCAGGTCAGCAGAGCTGCTGTAGAGCCGGAGAAACCAGGTCAGCAGTGCTGCTTCAGAGGGAGAGAACCAGTTCAGCAGAGCTGCTTTAGAGCCAGAGAACCAGATCAGCAGAGCTGCTCTGGAGCCAGAGAACCAGGTCAGAAGAGCTGCTGTAGAGCCAGAGAAACCAGGTCAGTAGAGCTTTTTTAGAGCCACCAGGTCCGCAGAGCTGCTTTAGAGCCACCAGGTCAGCAGAGCAGCTTTAGAGCCAGAGAACCAGGTCAGCAGAGCTGCTTTAGAGCCAGGTCAGCAGAGCTGCTTTAGAGGGAGAGAACAAGGTCAGCAGAGATGCTCTAGAGCCAGAGAACCAGGTCAACAGAGCTGCTTCAAAGCCAGAGAACCAGGTCAGCAGATCTGATTTAGAGCCGTAGAACCAGGTGAGCAGAGCTGCTTTAGAGCCAGAGAACGAGGTCAGCAGAGCTACTTCAAAGCCAGAGAACCAGGTTAGCAGAGCTGCTTAAGAGCCATAGAACCAGGTCAGCAGAGCTGATTTAGAACCAGAGAACCAGGTCAGCAGAGCCGTTGTAGAGCATGAGAAGAAGGACAGCAAAGCTGCTGTAGAGCCAAAGAACCAGGTGAGCACAGTTGCTGTAGAGGGAGAGAACCAGGTCAGCAGAGCCGCTTTAGAGGGAGAGAACCAAGTCAGCAGAGCTGCTTTAGAGTCAGAGAACCGGGTCAGCAGAGCAGCTTTAGAGCCAGAGAACAGGTCAGCCGAGCCGCTTTAGAGCCATAGAACCAGGTCAGAAGAGCTGCTCTAGTGCCTAAGAACCAAGTCAGCAGAGCTGCTCTAGAGCCAGAGAACCAGATCAGCAGAGCTGCTCTAGAGCCAGAGAACCAGGTCAGCAGAGCTGCTGTAGAGCCGGAGAAACCAGGTCAGCAGTGCTGCTTTAGAGGGAGAGATCCAGGTCAGCAGAGCTGCTTTAGAACCAGAAAACCAGATCAGAAGAGCTGCTCTAGAGCCAGAGAACCAGGTCAGCAGTGCTGCTCTAGAGCCAGAGAACCAGGTCAGAAGAGCTGCTGTAGAGCCAGAGAAACCAGGTCAGCAGAGCTGTTTTAGAGCCACCAGGTCAGCAGAGCTGCTTTAGAGCCACCAGGTCAGCAGAGCTGCTTTTGAGGGGGAGAACCAGGTCAGCAGAGCTGCTTGAAATCCAGAGAGCCAGGTTAGCAGAGCTGCTTTAGAGCCATAGAACCAGGTCAGCAGAGCTGCTTTAGAGCCAGAGAACGAGGTCAGCAGAGCTACTTCAAAGCCAGAGAACCAGGTTAGCAGATCTGCTTAAGAGCCATAGAACCAGGTCAGCAGAGCTGCTTTAGAACCAGAGAACCAGGTCAGCAGAGCGGTTGTAGAGCCTGAGAACCAGGACAGCAGAGCTGCTGTAGAGCTAAAGAACCAAGTCAGCACAGCTGCTTTAGAGGGAGAGAACCAGGTCAGCAGAGCCGCTTTTGAAAGAGAGAACCAAGTCAGCAGAGCCGCTTTAGAGACAGAGAACCAGGTCAGCAGAGCAGCTTTAGAGCCAGAGAACCAGGTCAGACGAGTCCCTTTAGAGCCAGAGAAACAGGTCAGCATAGCTGCTTCAGAGCCAGAGAACCAGGTCAGCAGAGCTGCTTTAGAGCCATAGAACCAGGTCAGCAGAGCTGTTGTAGAGCCTGAGAATAAGGTTAGCAGAGCTACTGTAGAGCCAGAGAACCATGTCAGCAGAGCTGCTTTAGAGGAAGAGAACCAGGTCAGCAGAGCCACTGTAGAGCCAGAGAATCAGGTCAGCAGAGCCGCTTTAGGGCCAGAGAACCAGGTCAGCAGAGCTGCTTTAGAGCCAGAGAACAAGGTCAGCAGAGCCGCACTAGAGCCAGAGAACCAAGTCAGCAGAGCCGCTTTAGAGCCATAGAACCAGGTCTGAAGAGCTGATCTAGAGCCTAAGAACCAGGTCAGCAGAGCTGCTCTAGAGACAGAGAACCAGATCAGCAAAGCTGCTGTAGAGCCAGAGAAACCAGGTCAGCAGAGTTGCTGTAGAGCGAGAGAAACCAGGTCAGCAGAGCTGCTTTAGAGGCAGAGAACTAGGTCAGCAGAGCTGCTTTAGAGCCAGTGAATCAGATCAGCAGAGCTGCTGTAGAGCCAGAGACAGAGGAGCTGCTTTAGAGGGAGAGAACCCAGTCAGCAGAGATGCTCTAGAGCCAGAGAACCAGGTCAGCAGAGCTACTTCAAAGCTAGAGAACCAGGTCAGCAGAGCTGCTTTAGAGCCATAGAACCAGGTCATCAGAGCTGTTGTGGAGCCTGAGAACAAGGTCAGAAGAGCTACTGTAGAGCCAGAGAACCAGGTCAGCAGAGCTGCTTTAGAGGAAGAGAAGCAGGTCAGCAGAGCCACTTTAGAGCCAGAGAACCAGGTCAGCAAAGCTGCTTGAGGGCCAGAGGAGCTGCTTTAGAGCCAGAGAACAAGGTCAGCAGAGCCGCACTGGAGCCAGAGAACCAGGTCAGCAGAGCCGCTTTAGAGCCATAGAACCAGGTCAGAAGAGCTGCTTTAGAGCCAGAGAACCAGGTCAGCAGAGCTGCTTTAGAGCCAGAGAACCAGGTCAGCAGAGCTGCTTTAGAGCCAGAGAACCAGGTCAGAAGAGCTGCTCTAGAGCCTAAGAACCAGGTCCGCAGAGCTGCTGTAGAGCAAGAGAAACCAGGTCAGCAGAGCTGCTTTAGAGGCAGAGAAGTAGGTCAGCGGAGCTGCTTTAGAGCCAGAGAATCAGGACAGCAGAGCTGCTTTAGAGGGAGAGAACCCGGTCAGCAGAGATGCTCTAGAGCCAGAGAAACAGGTCATCAGAGCTGCTTCAAAGACAGAGAACCAGGTCAGCAGAGCTGCTTTAGAGCCATAGAACCAGGTCAGCAGAGCTGTTCTAGAGCCTGAGAACAAGATCAGAAGAGCTACTGTAGAGCCAGAGAACCAGGTCAGCAGAGCTGCTTTAGAGGAAGAGAACCAGGTCAGAAGAGCCACTTTAGAGCCAGAGAATCAGGACAGCAGAGCTGCTTTAGAGGGAGAGAACCCGGTCAGCAGAGCTGCTCTAGAGCCAGAGAATCAGGTCAGCAGAGCTGCTTCAAAGCCAGAGAACCAGTTCAGCAGAGCTGCTCTAGTGCCGGAGAACCAGGTCAGCAGAGCTGCTCTAGAGCCAGAGAACCAGATCAGAAGAGCTGTTCTAGAGCATAAGAACCAGGTCCGCAGAGCTGCAGTAGAGCAAGAGAAACCAGGTCAACAGAGCTGCTTTAGAGGGAGAGAACCCGGTGAGCAGAGATGCTCTAGAGCCATAGAAACAGGTCAGCAGAGCTACTTCAAAGCCAGAAAACCAGGTCAGCAAAGCTGCTTTAAAGCCATAGAACCATGTCAGCAGAGTTGCTCTAGAGCCAGAGAACCAGGTCAGCAGAGCTGCTCTAGTGCCGGAGAACCAGGTCAGCAGAGCTGCTCTAGAGCCAGAGAACCAGATCAGAAGAGCTGTTCTAGAGCCTAAGAACCAGGTCCGCAGAGCTGCAGTAGAGCAAGAGAAACCAGGACAGCAGAGCTGCTTTAGAGGGAGATAACCCGGTCAGCAGAGATGCTCTAGAGCCAGAGAACCAGGTCAGCAGAGCCACTGTAGAGCCAGAGAACCAGGTCAGCAGAGCCGCTTTAGGGCCAGAGAACCAGGTCAGCAGAGCTGCTTTAGAGCCAGAGAACAAGGTCAGCAGAGCCGCACTAGAGCCAGAGAACCAGGTCAGCAGAGCCACTTTAGAGCCATAGAACCATGTCTGAAGAGCTGCTCTAGAGCCAGAGAACCAGATCAGCAGAGCTGCTGTAGAGCCAGAGAAACCAGGTCAGCAGAGCTGCTTGAGAGGCAGAGAACTAGGTCAGCAGAGCTGCTTTAGTGCCAGAGAATCAGATCAGCAGAGCTGCTGTAGAGCCAGAGACAGAGGAGCTGCTTTAGAGGGAGAGAACCCAGTCAGCAGAGATGCTCTAGAGCCAGAGAACCAGGTCAGCAGAGCTTCTTCAAAGCTAGAGAACCAGGTCAGCAGAGCTGCTTTAGAGGGAGAGAACCCGGTCAGCAGAGATGCTCTAGAGCCATAGAAACAGGTCAGCAGAGCTGCTTCAAAGCCAGAGAACCAGGTCAGCAGAGCTGCTTTAAAGCCATAGAACCAGGTCAGCAGAGTTGCTCTAGAGCCAGAGAACCAGGTCAGCAGAGCTGCTCTAGTGCCGGAGAACCAGGTCAGCAGAGCTGCTCTAGAGCCAGAGAACCAGATCAGAAGAGCTGTTCTAGAGCCTAAGAACCAGGTCCGCAGAGGTGCAGTAGAGCAAGAGAAACCAGGACAGCAGAGCTGCTTTAGAGGGAGATAACCCGGTCAGCAGAGATGCTCTAGAGCCAGAGAACAGGTCTGCAGAGCCACTGTAGAGCCAGAGAACCAGGTCAGCAGAGCCGCTTTAGGGCCAGAGAACCAGGTCAGCAGAGCTGCTCTAGAGCCAGAGAACCAGATCAGCAGAGCTGCTGTAGAGCCAGAGAAACCAGGTCAGCAGAGCTGCTTGAGTGGCAGAGAACTAGGTCAGCAGAGCTGCTTTAGTGCCAGAGAATCAGATCAGCAGAGCTGCTCTAGAGCCAGAGACAGAGGAGCTGCTTTAGAGGGAGAGAACCCAGTCAGCAGAGATGCTCTAGAGCCAGAGAACCAGGTCAGCAGAGCTTCTTCAAAGCTAGAGAACCAGGTCAGCAGAGCTGCTTTAGAGGGAGAGAACCCGGTCAGCAGAGATGCTCTAGAGCCATAGAAATAGGTCAGCTGAGCTGCTTCAAAGCCAGAGAACCAGGTCAGCAGAGCTGCTTTAAAGCCATTGAACCAGGTCAGCAGAGTTGCTCTAGAGCCAGAGAACCAGGTCAGCAGAGCTGCTCTAGTGCCGGAGAACCAGGTCAGCAGAGCTGCTCTAGAGCCAGAGAACCAGATCAGAAGAGCTGTTCTAGAGCCTAAGAACCAGGTCCGCAAAGGTGCAGTAGAGCAAGAGAAACCAGGACAGCAGAGCTGCTTTAGAGGGACATAAACCGGTCAGCAGAGATGCTCCAGAGCCAGAGAACAGGTCAGCAGAGCCACTGTAGAGCCAGAGAACCAGGTCAGCAGAGCCGCTTTAGGGCCAGAGAACCAGGACAGCAGAGCTGCTTTAGAGCCAGAGAACAAGGTCAGCAGAGCCGCACTAGAGCCAGAGAACCAGGTCAGCAGAGCCGCTTTAGAGCCATAGAACCAGGTCTGAAGAGCTGCTCTAGAGCCTAAGAACCAGGTCATCAGAGCTGCTCTAGAGCCAGAGAACCAGATCAGCAGAGCTGCTGTAGAGCCAGAGAAACCAGGTCAGCAGCGCTGCTTGAGAGGCAGAGAACTAGGTCAGCAGAGCTGCTTTAGAGCCAGAGAATCAGATCAGCAGAGCTGCTGTAGAGCCAGAGAACCAGATCAGCAGAGATGCTCTAGAGCCAGAGAACCAGGTCAGCAGAGCTGCTTCAAAGCTAGAGAACCAGGTCAGCAGAGCTGCTTTAGAGCCATAGAACCAGGTCAGCAGAGCTGTTGTAGATCCTGAGAACAAGGTCAGCAGAGCTACTGTAGAGCCAGAGAACCAGGTCAGCAGAGCCGCTTTAGAGGGAGAGAACCCTGTCAGCAGAGATGCTCTAGAGCCAGAGAATCAGGTCAGCAGAGCTGCTTCAAAGCTAGAGAACCAGTTCAGCAGAGCTGCTTTAGAGCCATAGAACCAGGTCAGCAGAGCCACTTTAGAGCCAGAGAACCAGGTCAGCAAAGCTGCTTGAGGGCCAGAGGAGCTGCTTTAGAGCCAGAGCACAAGGTCAGCAGAGCCGCACTAGAGCCAGAGAACCAGGTCAGCAGAGCCGCTTTAGAGCCATAGAACCAGGTCAGAAGAGCTGCTCTAGAGCCTAAGAACCAGGTCAGCAGAGCTGCTCTAGAGCCAGAGAACCAGATCAGCAGAGCTGCTCTGGAGCCAGAGAACCAGGTCAGAAGAGCTGCTGTAGAGCCAGAGAAACCAGGTCAGCAGAGCTCTTTTAGAGCCACCAGGTCAGCAGAGCTGCTTTAGAGCCACCAGGTCAGCAGAGCAGCTTTAGAGCCAGAGAACCAGGTCAGCAGAGCTGCTTTAGAGCCAGGTCAGCAGAGCTGCTTTAGAGCCAGAGAACCAAGTCAGCAGAGCCGTTGTAGAGCCAGAGAACCAGGTCAGAAGAGCTGCTCTAGAGCCTAAGAACCAGGTCCGCAGAGCTGCTGTAGAGCAAGAGAAACCAGGTCAGCAGAGCTGCTTTAGAGGCAGAGAAGTAGGTCAGCGGAGCTTCTTTAGAGCCAGAGAATCAGGACAGCAGAGCTGCTTTAGAGCTAGAGAAAGAGGTCAGCAGAGCTGCTTCAAAGCCAGAGAACCAGGTCAGCAGAGCTGCTTTAGAGCCATAGAACCAGGTCAGCAGAGCTGTTCTAGAGCCTGAGAACATGGTCAGAAGAGCTACTGTAGAGCCGGAGAACCAGGTCAGCAGAGCTGCTTTAGAGGAAGAGAACCAGGTCAGAAGAGCCACTTTAGAGCCAGAGAAACAGGTCAGCAGAGCCGCTTTAGAGGGAGGGAACCCGGTCAGCAGAGATGCTCCAGAGCCAGAGAATCAGGTCAGCAGAGCTGCTTCAAAGCCAGAGAACCAGTTCAGCAGAGCTGCTCTAGTGCCGGAGAACCAGGTCAGCAGAGCTGCTCTAGAGCCAGAGAATCAGATCAGAAGAGCTGTTCTAGAGCATAAGAACCAGGTCCGCAGAGCTGCAGTAGAACAAGAGAAACCAGGTCAACAGAGCTGCTTTAGAGGGAGAGAACCCGGTCAGCAGAGATGCTCTAGAGCCATAGAAACAGGTCAGCAGAGCTGCTTCAAAGCCAGAGAACCAGGTAAGCAGAGCTGCTTTAAAGCCATAGAACCAGGTCAGCAGAGTTGCTCTAGAGCCAGAGAACCAGGTCAGCAGAGCTGCTCTAGTGCCGGAGAACCAGGTCAGCAGAGCTGCTCTAGAGCCAGAGAACCAGATCAGAAGAGCTGTTCTAGAGCCTAAGAACCAGGTCCGCAGAGCTGCAGTAGAGCAAGAGAAACCAGGACAGCAGAGCTGCTTTAGAGGGAGATAATCCGGTCAGCAGAGATGCTCTAGAGCCAGAGAACCAGGTCAGCAGAGCCACTGTAGAGCCAGAGAACCAGGTCAGCAGAGCCACTTTAGGGACAGAGAACCAGGTCAGCAGAGCTGCTTTAGAACCAGAGAACAAGGTCAGCAGAGCCGCACTAGAGCCAGAGAACCAGGTCAGCAGAGCCGCTTTAGAGCCATAGAACCAGGTCTGAAGAGCTGCTCTAGAGCCTAAGAACCAGGTCATCAGAGCTGCTCTAGAGCCAGAGAACCAGATAAGCAGAGCTGCTGTAGAGCCAGAGAAACCAGGTCAGTAGAGCTGCTTTAGAGGCAGCGAACTAGGTCAGTAGAGCTGCTTTAGAGCCAGAGAATCAGATCAGCAGAGCTGCTGTAGAGCAAGAGACAGAGGAGCTGCTTTAGAGGGAGAGAACCCAGTCAGCAGAGCCGCTTTAGAGCCAGAGAACCAGGTCAGCAGAGCTGCTCTAGAGCCAGAGAACCAGGTCAGCAGAGCTGCTCTAGAGCCAGAGAACCAGATCAGCAGAGCTGCTCTAGAGCCAGAGAACCAGGTCAGTAGAGCTGCTGTAGAGCCTGAGAAACCAGGTCAGCAGTGCTGCTCTAGAGGCAGAGAAACAGATCAGCAGAGCTGCTTTAGAGCCAGAGAACCAGGTCAGCAGAGCTGCTCTAGAGCCTAAGAACCAGGTTAGCAGAGCTGCTCTAGAGGCAGAGAACCAGGTCAGCAGAGCTGCTCTAGAGCCTAAGAACCAGGTCAGCAGAGCTGCTCTAGAGGCAGAGAACCAGGTCAGCAGAGCTTCTCTAGAGGCAGAGAACCAGGTCAGCAGAGTTGCTGTAGAGCGAGAGAGCGAAGCCAGCAGAGCTGCTTTAGAGCCAGAGAACCAGGTCAGCAGAGCTGTTGTAAGCCAGAGAACCAGGTCTGAAGAGCTGTTTTAGAGCATAAGAACCAGGTCCGCAGAGCTGCTTTAGAGCAAGAAAAACCAGGTCAGCAGAGCTGCTTTAGAGGCAGAGAACTAGGTCAGCAGAGCTGCTTTAGAGCCAGAGAATCAGGACAGCAGAGCTGCTTTAGAGGGAGGGAATCTGGTCAGCAGAGATGCTCTAGAGCCAGAGAAACAGGTCAGCAGAGCTGCTTCAGAGCCAGAGAACCAGGTCAGCAGAGCTGCTTTAGAGCCATAGAACCAGGTCAGCAGAGCTGTTGTAGAGCCTGAGAACAAGGTTAGCAGAGCTACTGTAGAGCCAGAGAACCATGTCAGCAGAGCTGCTTTAGAGGAAGAGAACCAGGTCAGCAGAGCCACTGTAGAGCCAGAGATCCAGGTCAGCAGAGCCGCTTTAGGGCCAGAGAACCAGGTCAGCAGAGCTGCTTTACAGCCAGAGAACAAGGTCAGCAGAGCCGCAGTAGAGCCAGAGAACCAGGTCAGCAGAGCCGCTTTAGAGCCATAGAACCAGGCCTGAAGAGCTGCACTAGAGCCTAAGAACCAGGTCAGCAGAGCTGCTCCAGAGCCAGAGAACCAGATCAGCAGAGCTGCTGTAGAGCCAGAGAAACCAGGTCAGCAGAGCTGCTTTAGAGGCAGAGAACTAGGTCAGCAGAGCTGCTTTAGAGCCAGAGAATCAGATCAGCAGAGCTGCTGTGGAGCCAGAGACAGAGGAGCTGCTTTAGAGGGAGAGAACCCAGTCAGCAGAGATGCTCTAGAGCCAGAGAACCAGGTCAGCAGAGCTGCTTCAAAGCCAGAGAACCAGGTCAGCAGAGCTGCTTTAGAGCCATAGAACCAGGTCATCAGAGCTGTTGTAGAGCCTGAGAACCAGGTCATCAGAGCTGCTTTAGAGCCAGAGAACCAGGTCAACAGAGCCGTTGTAGATCCAGAGAACCAGGTCAGCAGAGCTGTTGTAGAGGCAGAGAACCAGGTCAGAAGAGCTGCTCTAGAGCCTAGGAACCAGGTCCGCAGAGCTGCTGTAGAGCAAGAGAATCAAAGTCAGCAGAGCCGCTTTAGAGCCAGAGAACCAGGTCAGCAGAGCTGCTCTAGAGCCAAAGAACCAGGTCAGCAGAGCTGCTCTAGAGGCAGAGAACCAGGTCAGCAGAGCTTCTCTAGAGGCAGAGAACCAGGTCAGCAGAGTTGCTGTAGAGCGAGAGAACCAAGCTAGCAGAGCTGCTTTAGAGCCAGAGAACCAGGTCAGCAGAGCTGTTGTAGAGCCACAGAACCAGGTCTGAAGAGCTGTTCTAGAGCATAAGAACCAGGTCCGCAGAGCTGCTTTAGAGCAAGAGAAACCAGGTCAGCAGAGCTGCTTTAGAGGCAGAGAACTAGGTCAGCAGAGCTGCTTTAGAGCCAGAGAATCAGGACAGCAGAGCTGCTTTAGAGGGAGGGAATCCGGTGAGCAGAGATGCTCTAGAGCCAGAGAAACAGGTCAGTAGAGCTGCTTCAGAGCCAGAGAACCAGGTCAGCAGAGCTGCTTTAGAGCCATAGAACCAGGTCAGCAGAGCTGTTGTAGAGCCTGAGAACAAGGTTAGCAGAGCTACTGTAGAGCCAGAGAACCATGTCAGCAGAGCTGCTTTAGAGAAAGAGAACCAGGTCAGCAGAGCCACTGTAGAGCCAGAGAACCAGGTCAGCAGAGCCGCTTTAGGGCCAGAGAACCAGGTCAGCAGAGCTGCTTTAGAGCCAGAGAACAAGGTCAGCAGAGCTGCAGTAGAGCCAGAGAACCAGGTCAGCAGAGCCGCTTTAGAGCCATAGAACCAGGTCCGAAGAGCTGCTCTAGAGCCTAAGAACCAGGTCAGCAGAGCTGCTCTAGAGCCAGAGAACCAGATCAGCAGAGCTGCTGTAGAGCCAGAGAAACCAGGTCAGCAGAGCTGCTTTAGAGACAGAGAACTAGGTCAGCAGAGCTGCTTTAGAGCCAGAGAATCAGATCAGCAGAGCTGCTGTAGAGCCAGAGACAGAGGAGCTGCTTTAGAGGGAGACAACCCAGTCAGCAGAGATGCTCTAGAGCCAGAGAACCAGGTCAGCAGAGCTGCTTCAAAGCCAGAGAACCATGTCAGCAGAGCTGATTTAGAGTCATAGAACCTGGTCAGCAGAGCTGTTGTAGAGCCTGAGAACAAGGTCAGCAGAGCTACTGTAGAGCAAGAGAACCAGGTCAGCAGAGCTGCTTTAGAGGAAGAGAACCAGGTCAGCAGAGCCACTTTAGAACCAGAGAACCAGGTCAGTAAAGCTGCTTGAGGGCCAGAGGAGCTGCTTTAGAGCCAGAGAACAAGGTCAGCAGAGCCGCACTAGAGCCAGAGAACCAGGTCAGCAGAGCCGCTTTAGAGCCATAGAACCAGGTCAGAAGAGCTGCTCTAGAGCCTAAGAACCAGGTCAGCAGAGCTGCTTTAGAGCCAGAGAACCAGATCAGCAGAGCTGCTCTAGAAACAGAGAACCAGGTCAGCAGAGCTGCTGTAGAGCCGGAGAAACCAGGTCAGCAGTGCTGCTTTAGAGGGAGAGAACCAGTTCAGCAGAGCTGCTTTAGAGCCAGAGAACCAGATCAGCAGAGCTGCTCTGGAGCCAGAGAACCAGGTCAGAAGAGCTGCTGTAGAGCCAGAGAAACCAGGTCAGCAGAGCTTTTTTAGAGTCACCAGGTCAGCAGAGGTGCTTTAGAGCCACCAGGTCAGCAGAGCAGCTTTAGAGCCAGAGATCCAGGTCAGCAGAGCTGCTTTAGAGCCAGGTCAGCAGAGCTGCTTTAGAGGGAGAGAACAAGGTCAGCAGAGATGCTCTAGAGCCAGAGAACCAGGTCAGCAGAGCTGCTCTAGAGGCAGAGAACCAGGTCAGCAGAGCTTCTCTAGAGGCAGAGAACCAGGTCAGCAGATTTGCTGTAGAGCGAGAGAACCAAGTCAGCAGAGCTGCTTTAGAGCCAGAGAACCAGGTCAGCAGAGCTGTTGTAGAGCCAGAGAACCAGGTCAAAAGAGCTGTTCTAGAGCCTAAGAACCAGGTCCGCAGAGCTGCTTTAGAGCAAGAGAAACCAGGTCAGCAGAGCTGCTTTAGAGGCAGAGAACTAGGTCAGCAGAGCTGCTTTAGAGCCAGAGAATCAGATCAGCAGAGCTGCTGTGGAGCCAGAGACAGAGGAGCTGCTTTAGAGGCAGAGAACTAGGTCAGCAGAGCTGCTTTAGACCCAGAGAATGAGGACAGCAGAGCTGCTTTAGAGGGAGGGAATCCGGTCAGCAGAGATGCTCTAGAGCCAGAGAAACAGGTCAGCAGAGCTGCTTCAGAGCCAGAGAACCAGGTCAGCAGAGCTGCTTTAGAGCCATAGAACCAGGTCAGCAGAGCTGTTGTAGAGCCTGAGAACAAGGTTAGCAGAGCTACTTTAGAGCCAGAGAACCATGTCAGCAGAGCTGCTTTAGAGGAAGAGAACCAGGTCAGCAGAGCCACTGTAGAGCCAGAGAACCAGGTCAGCAGAGCCGCTTTAGGGCCAGAGAACCAGGTCAGCAGAGCTGCTCTAGAGTCTAAGAACCAGGTCAGCAGAGCTGCTCTAGAGCCAGAGAACCAGATCAGCAGAGCTGCTCTAGAGCCAGAGAACCAGGTCAGCAGAGCTGCTGTAGAGCCGGAGAAACCAGGTCAGCAGTGCTGCTCTAGAGGCAGAGAACCAGGTCAGCAGAGCTGCTGTAGAGCCGGAGAAACCAGGTCAGCAGTGCTGCTTTAGAGGGAGAGAACCAGATCAGCAGAGCCGCTTTAGAGCCAGAGAACCAGGTCAGCAGAGCTGCTCTAGAGCCTAAGAACCAGGTTAGCAGAGCTGCTCTAGAGGCAGAGAACCAGGTCAGCCGAGCTGCTGTAGAGCCAGAGAACCAGGTCATCAGAGCTGCTTTAGAGCCAGAGAACCAGGTCAGCAGAGCCGTTGTAGATCCAGAGAACCAGGTCAGCAGAGCTGTTGTAGAGCCAGAGAACCAGGTCAGAAGAGCTGCTCTAGAGCCTAGGAACCAGGTCCGCAGAGCTGCTGTAGAGCAAGAGAATCCAAGTCAGCAGAGCCGCTTTAGAGCCAGAGAACCAGGTCAGCAGAGCTGCTCTAGAGCCTAAGAACCAGGTCAGCAGAGCTGCTCTAGAGGCAGAGAACCAGGTCAGCAGAGCTTCTCTAGAGGCAGAGAACCAGGTCAGCAGAGTTGCTGTAGAGCGAGAGAACCAAGTCAGCAGAGCTGCTTTAGAGCCAGAGAACCAGGTCAGCAGAGCTGTTGTAGAGCCAGAGAACCAGGTCTGAAGAGCTGTTTTAGAGCATAAGAACCAGGTCCGCAGAGCTGCTTTAGAGCAAGAGAAACCAGGTCAGCAGAGCTGCTTTAGAGGCAGAGAACTAGGTCAGCAGAGCTGCTTTAGAGCCAGAGAATCAGGACAGCAGAGCTGCTTTAGAGGGTGGGAATCTGGTCAGCAGAGATGCTCTAGAGCCAGAGAAACAGGTCAGCAGAGCTGCTTCAGAGCCAGAGAACCAGGTCAGCAGAGCTGCTTTAGAGCCATAGAACCAGGTCAGCAGAGCTGTTGTAGAGCCTGAGAACAAGGTTAGCAGAGCTACTGTAGAGCCAGAGAACCATGTCAGCAGAGCTGCTTTAGAGGAAGAGAACCAGGTCAGCAGAGCCACTGTAGAGCCTGAGAACCAGGTCAGCAGAGCCGCTTTAGGGCCAGAGAACCAGGTCAGCAGAGCTGCTTTACAGCCAGAGAACCAGGTCAGTAGAGCTGCTTTAGAGCCATAGAACCAGGTCAGCAGAGCTGTTGTAGAACCTGAGAACCAGGTCATCAGAGCTGCTTTAGAGCCAGAGAACCAGGTCAACAGAGCCGTTGTAGATCCAGAGAACCAGGTCAGCAGAGCTGTTGTAGAGCCAGAGAACCAGGTCAGAAGAGCTGCTCTAGAGCCTAGGAACCAGGTCCGCAGAGCTGCTGTAGAGCAAGAGAATCCAAGTCAGCAGAGCCGCTTTAGAGTCAGAGAACCAGGTCAGCAGAGCTGCTCTAGAGCCTAAGAACCAGGTCAGCAGAGCTGCTCTAGAGGCAGAGAACCAGGCCAGCAGAGCTTCTCTAGAGGCAGAGAACCAGGTCAGCAGAGTTGCTGTAGAGCGAGAGAACCAAGCCAGCAGAGCTGCTTTCGAGGCAGAGAACCAGGTCAGCAGAGCTGCTTTAGAGAAAGAGAACCAGGTCAGCAGAGCCACTGTAGAGCCAGAGAACCAGGTCAGCAGAGCCACTTTAGTGCCAGAGAACCAGGTCAGCAGAGCTGCTTTAGAGCCAGAGAACAAGGTCAGCAGAGCTGCAGTAGAGCCAGAGAACCAGGTCAGCAGAGCCGCTTTAGAGCCATAGAACCAGGTCCGAAGAGCTGCTCTAGAGCCTAAGAACCAGGTCAGCAGAGCTGCTGTAGAGCCAGAGAAACCAGGTCAGCAGAGCTGCTTTAGAGACAGAGAACTAGGTCAGCAGAGCTGCTTTAGAGCCAGAGAATCAGATCAGCAGAGCTGCTGTAGAGCCAGAGACAGAGGAGCTGCTTTAGAGGGAGAGAACCCAGTCAGCAGAGATGCTCTAGAGCCAGAGAACCAGGTCAGCAGAGCTGCTTGAAAAACAAGGAAAAAGGTCAGCAGAGCTGATTTAGAGCCATAGAACCAGGTCAGCAGAGCTGTTGTAGAGCCTGAGAACAAGGTCAGCAGAGCTGCTTGAGAGGAAGAGAACCAGGTCAGCAGAGCCACTTTAGAACCAGAGAACCAGGTCAGTAAAGCTGCTTGAGGGCCAGAGGAGCTGCTTTAGAGCCAGAGAACAAGGTCAGCAGAGCCGCACTAGAGCCAGAGAACCAGGTCAGCAGAGCCGCTTTAGAGCCATAGAACCAGGTCAGAAGAGCTGCTCTAAAGCCTAAGAACCAGGTCAGCAGAGCTGCTTTAGAGCCAGAGAACCAGATCAGCAGAGCTGCTCTAGAACCAGAGAACCAGGTCAGCAGAGCTGCTGTAGAGCCGGAGAAACCAGGTCAGCAGTACTGCTTTAGAGGGAGAGCACCAGTTCAGCAGAGCTGCTTTAGAGCCAGAGAACCAGATCAGCAGAGCTGCTCTGGAGCCAGAGAACCAGGTCAGAAGTGCTGCTGTAGAGCCAGAGAAACCAGGTCAGCAGAGCTTTTTTAGAGCCACCAGGTCAGCAGAGGTGCTTTAGAGCCACCAGGTCAGCAGAGCAGCTTTAGAGCCAGAGAACCAGGTCAGCAGAGCTGCTTTAGAGCCAGGTCAGCAGAGCTGCTTTAGAGGGAGAGAACAAGGTCAGCAGAGATGCTCTAGAGCCAGAGAACCAGGTCAGCAGAGCTGCTTCAAAGCCAGAGAACCAGGTCAGCAGAGCTGCTCTAGAGGCAGAGAACCAGGTCAGCAGAGCTTCTCTAGAGGCAGAGAACCAGGTCAGCAGATTTGCTGTAGAGCGAGAGAACCAAGTCAGCAGAGCTGCTTTAGAGCCAGAGAACCAGGTCAGCAGAGCTGTTGTAGAGCCAGAGAACCAGGTCAAAAGAGCTGTTCTAGAGCCTAAGAACCAGGTCCGCAGAGCTGCTTTAGAGCAAGAGAAACCAGGTCAGCAGAGCTGCTTTAGAGGCAGAGAACTAGGTCAGCAGAGCTGCTTTAGACCCAGAGAATCAGGACAGGAGAGCTGCTTTAGAGGGAGGGAATCCGGTCAGCAGAGATGCTCTAGAGCCAGAGAAACAGGTCAGCAGAGCTGCTTCAGAGCCAGAGAACCAGGTCAGCAGAGCTGCTTTAGAGCCATAGAACCAGGTCAGCAGAGCTGTTGTAGAGCCTGAGAACAAGGTTAGCAGAGCTACTGTAGAGCCAGAGAACCATGTCAGCAGAGCTGCTTTAGAGGAAGAGAACCAGGTCAGCAGAGCCACTGTGGAGCCAGAGAACCAGGTCAGCAGAGCCGCTTTAGGGCCAGAGAACCAGGTCAGCAGAGCTGCTTTAGAGCCAGAGAACAAGGTCAGCAGAGCCGCAGTAGAGCCAGAGAACCAGGTCAGCAGAGCCGCTTTAGAGCCATAGAACCAGGTCTGAAGAGCTGCTCTAGAGCCTAAGAACCAGGTCAGCAGAGCTGCTCTAGAGCCAGAGAACCAGATCAGCAAAGCTGCTGTAGAGCCAGAGAAACCAGGTCAGCAGAGCTGCTTTAGAGGCAGAGAACGAGGTCAGCAGAGCTGCTTTAGAGCCAGAGAATCAGATCAGCAGCGCTGCGGTAGAGCCAGAGAACAAGGTCAGCAGAGCTACTGTAAAGCAAGAGAACCAGGTCAGCAGAGCTGTTTTAGAGGAAGAGAACCAGGTCAGCAGAGCCACTTTAGAGCCAGAGAACCAGGTCAGCAAAGCTGCTTGAGGGCCAGAGGAGCTGCTTTAGAGCCAGAGAACAAGGTCAGCAGAGCCGCACTAGAGCCAGAGAACCAGGTCAGCAGAGCCGCTTTAGAGCCATAGAACCAGGTCAGAAGAGCTGCTCTAAAGCCTAAAAACCAGGTCAGCAGAGCTGCTCTAGAGCCAGAGAACCAGATCAGCAGAGCTGCTCTAGAGTCAGAGAACCAGGTCAGCAGAGCTGCTGTAGAGCCGGAGAAACCAGGTCAGCAGTGCTGCTTTAGAGGGAGAGAACCAGGTCAGTAGAGCTGCTTTAGAGCCAGGTCAGCAGAGCTGCTTTAGAGGGAGAGAAAAAGGTCAGCAGAGATGCTCTAGAGCCAGAGAACCAGGTCAGCAGAGCTGCTTCAAAGCCAGAGAACCAGGTCAGCAGAGCTGATTTAGAGCCATAGAACCAGGTCAGCAGAGCTGCTCTAGAGGCAGAGAACCAGGTCAGCAGAGCTTCTCTAGAGGCAGAGAACCAGGTCAGCAGAGTTGCTGTAGAGCGAGAGAACCAAGTCAGCAGAGCTGCTTTAGAGAGAGAGAACCAGGTCAGCAGAGCTGTTGTAGAGCCAGAGAACCAGGTCAGAAGAGCTGTTCTAGAGCCTAAGAACCAGGTCCGCAGAGCTGCTTTAGAGCAAGAGAAATTAGGTCAGCAGAGCTGCTTTAGAGGCAGAGAACTAGGTCAGCAGAGCTGCTTTAGAGCCAGAGAATCAGGACAGCAGAGCTGCTTTAGAGGGAGGGAATCCGGTCAGCAGAGATGCTCTAGAGCCAGAGAAACAGGTCAGCAGAGCTGCTTCAGAGCCAGAGAACCAGGTCAGCAGAGCTGCTTTAGAGCCATGGAACCAGGTCAGCAGAGCTGTTGTAGAGCCTGAGAACAAGGTCAGCAGAGCTACTGTAGAGCAAGAGAACCAGGTCAGCAGATCTGCTTTAGAGGAAGAGAACCAGGTCAGCAGAGCCACTGTAGAGCCAGAGAACCAGGTCAGCAGAGCCGCTTTAGGGCCAGAGAGCCAGGTCAGCAGAGCTTCTTTAGAGCCAGAGAACAAGGTCAGCAGAGCCGCAATAGAGCCAGAGAACCAGGTCAGCAGAGCCGCTTTAGAGCCATAGAACCAGTTCTGAAGAGCTGCTCTAGAGCCTAAGAACCAGGTCAGCAGAGCTGCTCTAGAGCCAGAGAACCAGATCAGCAGAGCTGCTGTAGAGCCATAGAAACCAGGTCAGCAGAGCTGCTTTAGAGGCAGAGAACTAGGTCAGCAGAGCTGCTTTAGAGCCAGAGAATCAGATCAGCAGAGCTGCTGTAGAGCCAGGGACAGAGGAGCTGCTTTAGAGGGAGAGAACCCAGTCAGCAGAGATGCTCTAGAGCCAGAGAACCAGGTCAGCAGAGCTGCTTCAAAGCCAGAGAACCAGGTCAGCAGAGCTGCTTTAGAGCCATAGAACCAGGTCAGCAGAGCTGTTGTAGAGCCTGAGAACAAGGTCAGCAGAGCTACTGTTGAGCAAGAGAACCAGGTCAGCAGAGCTGCTTTAGAGGAAGAGAACCAGGTCAGCAGAGCCACGTTAGAGCCAGAGAACCAGGTCAGCAAAGATGCTTGAGGGCCAGAGGAGCTGCTTTAGAGCCAGAGAACAAGGTCAGCAGAGCCGCACTAGAGCCAGAGAACCAGGTCAGCAGAGTCGCTTTAGAGCCTTAGAACCAGGTCAGAAGAGCTGCTCTAGAGCCTAAGAACCAGGTCAGCAGAGCTGCTCTAGAGCCAGAGAACCAGATCAGCAGAGCTGCTCTAGAGCCAGAGAACCAGGTCAGCAGAGCTGCTGTAGAGCCGGAGAAACCAGGTCAGCAGTGCTGCTTTAGAGGGAGAGAACCAGTTCAGCAGAGCTACTTTAGAGCCAGAGAACCAGATCAGCAGAGCTGCTCTGGAGCCAGAGAACCAGGTCAGAAGAGCTGCTGTAGAGCCAGAGAAACCAGGTCAGCAGAGCTTTTTTAGAGCCACCAGGTCAGCAGAGCTGCTTTAGAGCCACCAGGTCAGCAGAGCAGCTTTAGAGCCAGAGAACCAGGTCAGCAGAGCTGCTTTAGAGCCAGGTCAGCAGAGCTGCTTTAGAGGGAGAGAAGAAGGTCAGCAGAGATGCTCTAGAGCCAGAGAACCAGGTCAACAGAGCCGCTTCAAAGCCAGAGAACCAGGTCAGCAGAGCTGATTTAGAGCCATAGAACCAGGTGAGCAGAGCTGCTTTAGAGCCAGAGAACGAGGTCAGCAGAGCTACTTCAAAGCCAGAGAACCAGGTTAGCAGAGCTGCTTAAGAGCCATAGAACCAGGTCAGCAGAGCTGATTTAGAACCAGAGAACCAGGTCAGCAGAGCCGTTGTAGAGCATGAGAAGAAGGACAGCAAAGCAGCTGTTGAGCCAAAGAACCAGGTCAGCACAGTTGCTGTAGAGGGACAGAACCAGGTCAGCAGAGCCGCTTTAGAGGGAGAGAACCAAGTCAGCAGAGCCGCTTTAGAGTCAGAGAACCAGGTCAGCAGAGCAGCTTTAGAGTCAGAGAACAGGTCAGCCGAGACGCTTTAGAGCCATAGAACCAGGTCAGAAGAGCTGCTCTAGTGCCTAAGAACCAAGTCAGCAGAGCTGCTCTAGAGCCAGAGAACCAGATCAGCAGAGCTGCTCTAGAGCCAGAGAACCAGGTCAGCAGAGCTGCTGTAGAGCCGGAGAAACCAGGTCAGCAGTGCTGCTTTAGAGGGAGAGATCCAGGTCAGCAGAGCTGCTTTAGAACCAGAGAACCAGATCAGCAGAGCTGCTCTAGAGCCAGAGAACCAGATCAGCAGAGCTGCTCTAGAAACAGAGAACCAGGTCAGCAGAGCTGCTGTAGAGCCGGAGAAACCAGGTCAGCAGTGCTGCTTTAGAGGGAGAGAACCAGTTCAGCAGAGCTGCTTTAGAGCCAGAGAACCAGATCAGCAGAGCTGCTCTGGAGCCAGAGAACCAGGTCAGAAGAGCTGCTGTAGAGCCAGAGAAACCAGGTCAGCAGAGCTTTTTTAGAGTCACCAGGTCAGCAGAGGTGCTTTAGAGCCACCAGGTCAGCAGAGCAGCTTTAGAGCCAGAGATCCAGGTCAGCAGAGCTGCTTTAGAGCCAGGTCAGCAGAGCTGCTTTAGAGGGAGAGAACAAGGTCAGCAGAGATGCTCTAGAGCCAGAGAACCAGGTCAGCAGAGCTGCTCTAGAGGCAGAGAACCAGGTCAGCAGAGCTTCTCTAGAGGCAGAGAACCAGGTCAGCAGATTTGCTGTAGAGCGAGAGAACCAAGTCAGCAGAGCTGCTTTAGAGCCAGAGAACCAGGTCAGCAGAGCTGTTGTAGAGCCAGAGAACCAGGTCAAAAGAGCTGTTCTAGAGCCTAAGAACCAGGTCCGCAGAGCTGCTTTAGAGCAAGAGAAACCAGGTCAGCAGAGCTGCTTTAGAGGCAGAGAACTAGGTCAGCAGAGCTGCTTTAGAGCCAGAGAATCAGATCAGCAGAGCTGCTGTGGAGCCAGAGACAGAGGAGCTGCTTTAGAGGCAGAGAACTAGGTCAGCAGAGCTGCTTTAGACCCAGAGAATGAGGACAGCAGAGCTGCTTTAGAGGGAGGGAATCCGGTCAGCAGAGATGCTCTAGAGCCAGAGAAACAGGTCAGCAGAGCTGCTTCAGAGCCAGAGAACCAGGTCAGCAGAGCTGCTTTAGAGCCATAGAACCAGGTCAGCAGAGCTGTTGTAGAGCCTGAGAACAAGGTTAGCAGAGCTACTTTAGAGCCAGAGAACCATGTCAGCAGAGCTGCTTTAGAGGAAGAGAACCAGGTCAGCAGAGCCACTGTAGAGCCAGAGAACCAGGTCAGCAGAGCCGCTTTAGGGCCAGAGAACCAGGTCAGCAGAGCTGCTCTAGAGTCTAAGAACCAGGTCAGCAGAGCTGCTCTAGAGCCAGAGAACCAGATCAGCAGAGCTGCTCTAGAGCCAGAGAACCAGGTCAGCAGAGCTGCTGTAGAGCCGGAGAAACCAGGTCAGCAGTGCTGCTCTAGAGGCAGAGAACCAGGTCAGCAGAGCTGCTGTAGAGCCGGAGAAACCAGGTCAGCAGTGCTGCTTTAGAGGGAGAGAACCAGATCAGCAGAGCCGCTTTAGAGCCAGAGAACCAGGTCAGCAGAGCTGCTCTAGAGCCTAAGAACCAGGTTAGCAGAGCTGCTCTAGAGGCAGAGAACCAGGTCAGCCGAGCTGCTGTAGAGCCAGAGAACCAGGTCATCAGAGCTGCTTTAGAGCCAGAGAACCAGGTCAGCAGAGCCGTTGTAGATCCAGAGAACCAGGTCAGCAGAGCTGTTGTAGAGCCAGAGAACCAGGTCAGAAGAGCTGCTCTAGAGCCTAGGAACCAGGTCCGCAGAGCTGCTGTAGAGCAAGAGAATCCAAGTCAGCAGAGCCGCTTTAGAGCCAGAGAACCAGGTCAGCAGAGCTGCTCTAGAGCCTAAGAACCAGGTCAGCAGAGCTGCTCTAGAGGCAGAGAACCAGGTCAGCAGAGCTTCTCTAGAGGCAGAGAACCAGGTCAGCAGAGTTGCTGTAGAGCGAGAGAACCAAGTCAGCAGAGCTGCTTTAGAGCCAGAGAACCAGGTCAGCAGAGCTGTTGTAGAGCCAGAGAACCAGGTCTGAAGAGCTGTTTTAGAGCATAAGAACCAGGTCCGCAGAGCTGCTTTAGAGCAAGAGAAACCAGGTCAGCAGAGCTGCTTTAGAGGCAGAGAACTAGGTCAGCAGAGCTGCTTTAGAGCCAGAGAATCAGGACAGCAGAGCTGCTTTAGAGGGTGGGAATCTGGTCAGCAGAGATGCTCTAGAGCCAGAGAAACAGGTCAGCAGAGCTGCTTCAGAGCCAGAGAACCAGGTCAGCAGAGCTGCTTTAGAGCCATAGAACCAGGTCAGCAGAGCTGTTGTAGAGCCTGAGAACAAGGTTAGCAGAGCTACTGTAGAGCCAGAGAACCATGTCAGCAGAGCTGCTTTAGAGGAAGAGAACCAGGTCAGCAGAGCCACTGTAGAGCCTGAGAACCAGGTCAGCAGAGCCGCTTTAGGGCCAGAGAACCAGGTCAGCAGAGCTGCTTTACAGCCAGAGAACCAGGTCAGTAGAGCTGCTTTAGAGCCATAGAACCAGGTCAGCAGAGCTGTTGTAGAACCTGAGAACCAGGTCATCAGAGCTGCTTTAGAGCCAGAGAACCAGGTCAGCAGAGCCGTTGTAGATCCAGAGAACCAGGTCAGCAGAGCTGTTGTAGAGCCAGAGAACCAGGTCAGAAGAGCTGCTCTAGAGCCTAGGAACCAGGTCCGCAGAGCTGCTGTAGAGCAAGAGAATCCAAGTCAGCAGAGCCGCTTTAGAGTCAGAGAACCAGGTCAGCAGAGCTGCTCTAGAGCCTAAGAACCAGGTCAGCAGAGCTGCTCTAGAGGCAGAGAACCAGGCCAGCAGAGCTTCTCTAGAGGCAGAGAACCAGGTCAGCAGAGTTGCTGTAGAGCGAGAGAACCAAGCCAGCAGAGCTGCTTTCGAGGCAGAGAACCAGGTCAGCAGAGCTGCTTTAGAGAAAGAGAACCAGGTCAGCAGAGCCACTGTAGAGCCAGAGAACCAGGTCAGCAGAGCCACTTTAGTGCCAGAGAACCAGGTCAGCAGAGCTGCTTTAGAGCCAGAGAACAAGGTCAGCAGAGCTGCAGTAGAGCCAGAGAACCAGGTCAGCAGAGCCGCTTTAGAGCCATAGAACCAGGTCCGAAGAGCTGCTCTAGAGCCTAAGAACCAGGTCAGCAGAGCTGCTGTAGAGCCAGAGAAACCAGGTCAGCAGAGCTGCTTTAGAGACAGAGAACTAGGTCAGCAGAGCTGCTTTAGAGCCAGAGAATCAGATCAGCAGAGCTGCTGTAGAGCCAGAGACAGAGGAGCTGCTTTAGAGGGAGAGAACCCAGTCAGCAGAGATGCTCTAGAGCCAGAGAACCAGGTCAGCAGAGCTGCTTGAAAAACAAGGAAAAAGGTCAGCAGAGCTGATTTAGAGCCATAGAACCAGGTCAGCAGAGCTGTTGTAGAGCCTGAGAACAAGGTCAGCAGAGCTGCTTGAGAGGAAGAGAACCAGGTCAGCAGAGCCACTTTAGAACCAGAGAACCAGGTCAGTAAAGCTGCTTGAGGGCCAGAGGAGCTGCTTTAGAGCCAGAGAACAAGGTCAGCAGAGCCGCACTAGAGCCAGAGAACCAGGTCAGCAGAGCCGCTTTAGAGCCATAGAACCAGGTCAGAAGAGCTGCTCTAAAGCCTAAGAACCAGGTCAGCAGAGCTGCTTTAGAGCCAGAGAACCAGATCAGCAGAGCTGCTCTAGAACCAGAGAACCAGGTCAGCAGAGCTGCTGTAGAGCCGGAGAAACCAGGTCAGCAGTACTGCTTTAGAGGGAGAGCACCAGTTCAGCAGAGCTGCTTTAGAGCCAGAGAACCAGATCAGCAGAGCTGCTCTGGAGCCAGAGAACCAGGTCAGAAGTGCTGCTGTAGAGCCAGAGAAACCAGGTCAGCAGAGCTTTTTTAGAGCCACCAGGTCAGCAGAGGTGCTTTAGAGCCACCAGGTCAGCAGAGCAGCTTTAGAGCCAGAGAACCAGGTCAGCAGAGCTGCTTTAGAGCCAGGTCAGCAGAGCTGCTTTAGAGGGAGAGAACAAGGTCAGCAGAGATGCTCTAGAGCCAGAGAACCAGGTCAGCAGAGCTGCTTCAAAGCCAGAGAACCAGGTCAGCAGAGCTGCTCTAGAGGCAGAGAACCAGGTCAGCAGAGCTTCTCTAGAGGCAGAGAACCAGGTCAGCAGATTTGCTGTAGAGCGAGAGAACCAAGTCAGCAGAGCTGCTTTAGAGCCAGAGAACCAGGTCAGCAGAGCTGTTGTAGAGCCAGAGAACCAGGTCAAAAGAGCTGTTCTAGAGCCTAAGAACCAGGTCCGCAGAGCTGCTTTAGAGCAAGAGAAACCAGGTCAGCAGAGCTGCTTTAGAGGCAGAGAACTAGGTCAGCAGAGCTGCTTTAGACCCAGAGAATCAGGACAGGAGAGCTGCTTTAGAGGGAGGGAATCCGGTCAGCAGAGATGCTCTAGAGCCAGAGAAACAGGTCAGCAGAGCTGCTTCAGAGCCAGAGAACCAGGTCAGCAGAGCTGCTTTAGAGCCATAGAACCAGGTCAGCAGAGCTGTTGTAGAGCCTGAGAACAAGGTTAGCAGAGCTACTGTAGAGCCAGAGAACCATGTCAGCAGAGCTGCTTTAGAGGAAGAGAACCAGGTCAGCAGAGCCACTGTGGAGCCAGAGAACCAGGTCAGCAGAGCCGCTTTAGGGCCAGAGAACCAGGTCAGCAGAGCTGCTTTAGAGCCAGAGAACAAGGTCAGCAGAGCCGCAGTAGAGCCAGAGAACCAGGTCAGCAGAGCCGCTTTAGAGCCATAGAACCAGGTCTGAAGAGCTGCTCTAGAGCCTAAGAACCAGGTCAGCAGAGCTGCTCTAGAGCCAGAGAACCAGATCAGCAAAGCTGCTGTAGAGCCAGAGAAACCAGGTCAGCAGAGCTGCTTTAGAGGCAGAGAACGAGGTCAGCAGAGCTGCTTTAGAGCCAGAGAATCAGATCAGCAGCGCTGCGGTAGAGCCAGAGAACAAGGTCAGCAGAGCTACTGTAAAGCAAGAGAACCAGGTCAGCAGAGCTGTTTTAGAGGAAGAGAACCAGGTCAGCAGAGCCACTTTAGAGCCAGAGAACCAGGTCAGCAAAGCTGCTTGAGGGCCAGAGGAGCTGCTTTAGAGCCAGAGAACAAGGTCAGCAGAGCCGCACTAGAGCCAGAGAACCAGGTCAGCAGAGCCGCTTTAGAGCCATAGAACCAGGTCAGAAGAGCTGCTCTAAAGCCTAAAAACCAGGTCAGCAGAGCTGCTCTAGAGCCAGAGAACCAGATCAGCAGAGCTGCTCTAGAGTCAGAGAACCAGGTCAGCAGAGCTGCTGTAGAGCCGGAGAAACCAGGTCAGCAGTGCTGCTTTAGAGGGAGAGAACCAGGTCAGTAGAGCTGCTTTAGAGCCAGGTCAGCAGAGCTGCTTTAGAGGGAGAGAAAAAGGTCAGCAGAGATGCTCTAGAGCCAGAGAACCAGGTCAGCAGAGCTGCTTCAAAGCCAGAGAACCAGGTCAGCAGAGCTGATTTAGAGCCATAGAACCAGGTCAGCAGAGCTGCTCTAGAGGCAGAGAACCAGGTCAGCAGAGCTTCTCTAGAGGCAGAGAACCAGGTCAGCAGAGTTGCTGTAGAGCGAGAGAACCAAGTCAGCAGAGCTGCTTTAGAGAGAGAGAACCAGGTCAGCAGAGCTGTTGTAGAGCCAGAGAACCAGGTCAGAAGAGCTGTTCTAGAGCCTAAGAACCAGGTCCGCAGAGCTGCTTTAGAGCAAGAGAAATTAGGTCAGCAGAGCTGCTTTAGAGGCAGAGAACTAGGTCAGCAGAGCTGCTTTAGAGCCAGAGAATCAGGACAGCAGAGCTGCTTTAGAGGGAGGGAATCCGGTCAGCAGAGATGCTCTAGAGCCAGAGAAACAGGTCAGCAGAGCTGCTTCAGAGCCAGAGAACCAGGTCAGCAGAGCTGCTTTAGAGCCATGGAACCAGGTCAGCAGAGCTGTTGTAGAGCCTGAGAACAAGGTCAGCAGAGCTACTGTAGAGCAAGAGAACCAGGTCAGCAGATCTGCTTTAGAGGAAGAGAACCAGGTCAGCAGAGCCACTGTAGAGCCAGAGAACCAGGTCAGCAGAGCCGCTTTAGGGCCAGAGAGCCAGGTCAGCAGAGCTTCTTTAGAGCCAGAGAACAAGGTCAGCAGAGCCGCAATAGAGCCAGAGAACCAGGTCAGCAGAGCCGCTTTAGAGCCATAGAACCAGTTCTGAAGAGCTGCTCTAGAGCCTAAGAACCAGGTCAGCAGAGCTGCTCTAGAGCCAGAGAACCAGATCAGCAGAGCTGCTGTAGAGCCATAGAAACCAGGTCAGCAGAGCTGCTTTAGAGGCAGAGAACTAGGTCAGCAGAGCTGCTTTAGAGCCAGAGAATCAGATCAGCAGAGCTGCTGTAGAGCCAGGGACAGAGGAGCTGCTTTAGAGGGAGAGAACCCAGTCAGCAGAGATGCTCTAGAGCCAGAGAACCAGGTCAGCAGAGCTGCTTCAAAGCCAGAGAACCAGGTCAGCAGAGCTGCTTTAGAGCCATAGAACCAGGTCAGCAGAGCTGTTGTAGAGCCTGAGAACAAGGTCAGCAGAGCTACTGTTGAGCAAGAGAACCAGGTCAGCAGAGCTGCTTTAGAGGAAGAGAACCAGGTCAGCAGAGCCACGTTAGAGCCAGAGAACCAGGTCAGCAAAGATGCTTGAGGGCCAGAGGAGCTGCTTTAGAGCCAGAGAACAAGGTCAGCAGAGCCGCACTAGAGCCAGAGAACCAGGTCAGCAGAGTCGCTTTAGAGCCTTAGAACCAGGTCAGAAGAGCTGCTCTAGAGCCTAAGAACCAGGTCAGCAGAGCTGCTCTAGAGCCAGAGAACCAGATCAGCAGAGCTGCTCTAGAGCCAGAGAACCAGGTCAGCAGAGCTGCTGTAGAGCCGGAGAAACCAGGTCAGCAGTGCTGCTTTAGAGGGAGAGAACCAGTTCAGCAGAGCTACTTTAGAGCCAGAGAACCAGATCAGCAGAGCTGCTCTGGAGCCAGAGAACCAGGTCAGAAGAGCTGCTGTAGAGCCAGAGAAACCAGGTCAGCAGAGCTTTTTTAGAGCCACCAGGTCAGCAGAGCTGCTTTAGAGCCACCAGGTCAGCAGAGCAGCTTTAGAGCCAGAGAACCAGGTCAGCAGAGCTGCTTTAGAGCCAGGTCAGCAGAGCTGCTTTAGAGGGAGAGAAGAAGGTCAGCAGAGATGCTCTAGAGCCAGAGAACCAGGTCAACAGAGCCGCTTCAAAGCCAGAGAACCAGGTCAGCAGAGCTGATTTAGAGCCATAGAACCAGGTGAGCAGAGCTGCTTTAGAGCCAGAGAACGAGGTCAGCAGAGCTACTTCAAAGCCAGAGAACCAGGTTAGCAGAGCTGCTTAAGAGCCATAGAACCAGGTCAGCAGAGCTGATTTAGAACCAGAGAACCAGGTCAGCAGAGCCGTTGTAGAGCATGAGAAGAAGGACAGCAAAGCAGCTGTTGAGCCAAAGAACCAGGTCAGCACAGTTGCTGTAGAGGGACAGAACCAGGTCAGCAGAGCCGCTTTAGAGGGAGAGAACCAAGTCAGCAGAGCCGCTTTAGAGTCAGAGAACCAGGTCAGCAGAGCAGCTTTAGAGTCAGAGAACAGGTCAGCCGAGACGCTTTAGAGCCATAGAACCAGGTCAGAAGAGCTGCTCTAGTGCCTAAGAACCAAGTCAGCAGAGCTGCTCTAGAGCCAGAGAACCAGATCAGCAGAGCTGCTCTAGAGCCAGAGAACCAGGTCAGCAGAGCTGCTGTAGAGCCGGAGAAACCAGGTCAGCAGTGCTGCTTTAGAGGGAGAGATCCAGGTCAGCAGAGCTGCTTTAGAACCAGAGAACCAGATCAGCAGAGCTGCTCTAGAGCCAGAGAACCAGGTCAGCAGTGCTGCTCTAGAGCCAGAGAACCAGGTCAGAAGAGCTGCTGTAGAGCCAGAGAAACCAGGTCAGCAGAGCTGTTTTAGAGCCACCAGGTCAGCAGAGCTGCTTTAGAGCCACCAGGTCAGCAGAGCTGCTTTAGAGGGAGAGAACAAGGTCAGCAGAGTTGCTCTAGAGCCAGAGAACCAGGTCAGCAGAGCTGCTTGAAATCCAGAGAGCCAGGTTAGCAGAGCTGCTTTAGAGCCATAGAACCAGGTCAGCAGAGCTGCTTTAGAGCCAGAGAACGAGGTCAGCAGAGCTACTTCAAAGCCAGAGAACCAGGTTTGCAGAGCTGCTTAAGAGCCATAGAACCAGGTCAGCAGAGCTGCTTTAGAACCAGAGAACCAGGTCAGCAGAGCAGTTGTAGAGCCTGAGAACCAGGACAGCAGAGCTGCTGTAGAGCTAAAGAACCAAGTCAACACAGCTGCTTTAGAGGGAGAGAACCAGGTCAGCAGAGCCGCTTTTGAAAGAGAGAACCAAGTCAGCAGAGCCGCTTTAGAGTCAGAGAACCAGGTCAGCAGAGCAGCTTTAGAGCCAGAGAACCAGGTCAGACGAGCCCCTTTAGAGACAGAGAAACAGGTCAGCAGAGCTGCTTCAGAGCAAGAGAACCAGGTCAGCAGAGCTGCTTTAGAGCCATAGAACCAGGTCAGCAGAGCTGCTTTAGAGCCATAGAACCAGGTCAGCAGAGCTGTTGTAGAGCCTGAGAATAAGGTTAGCAGAGCTACTGTAGAGCCAGAGAACCATGTCAGCAGAGCTGCTTTAGAGGAAGAGAACCAGGTCAGCAGAGCCACTGTAGAGCCAGAGAACCAGGTCAGCAGAGCCGCTTTAGGGCCAGAGAACCAGGTCAGCAGAGCTGCTTTAGAGCCAGAGAACAAGGTCAGCAGAGCCGCACTAGAGCCATAGAACCAGGTCTGAAGGGCTGCTCTAGAGCCTAAGAACCAGGTCAGCAGAGCTGCTCTAGAGCCAGAGAACCAGATCAGCAGAGCTGCTGTAGAGCCAGAGAAACCAGGTCAGCAGAGCTGCTTTAGAGGCAGAGAGCTAGGTCAGCAGAGCTGGTTTAGAGCCAGAGAATCAGATCAGCAGAGCTGCTGTAGAGCCTGAGACAGAGGAGCTGCTTTAGAGGGAGAGAACCCAGTCAGCAGAGATGCTCTAGAGCCAGAGAACCAGGTCAGCAGAGCTGCTTCAAAGCTAGAGAACCAGGTCAGCAGAGCTGCTTTAGAGCCATAGAACCAGGTCATCAGAGCTGTTGTAGAGCCTGAGAACAAGGTCAGAAGAGCTACTGTAGAGCCGGAGAACCAGGTCAGCAGAGCTGCTTTAGAGGAAGAGAACCAGGTCAGCAGAGCCACTTTAGAGCCAGAGAACCAGGTCAGCAAAGCTGCTTGAGGGCCAGAGGAGCTGCTTTAGAGCCAGAGAACAAGGTCAGCAGAGCCGCACTAGAGCCAGAGAACCAGGTCAGCAGACCCGCTTTAGAGCCATAGAACCAGGTCAGAAGAGCTGCTCTAGAGCCTAAGAACCAGGTCAGCAGAGCTGCTCTAGAGCCAGAGAACCAGATCAGCAGAGCTGCTCTAGAGCCAGAGAAACCAGGTCATCAGAGCTGCTTTAGAGGCAGAGAACCAGGTCAGCAGAGCTGCTCTAGAGCCAGAGAACCAGATCAGCAGAGCTGCTCTAGAGCTGGAGAAACCAGGTCAGCAGTGCTGCTTTAGAGGGAGAGAACCAGTTCAGCAGAGCTGCTCTGGAGCCAGAGAACCAGGTCAGAAGAGCTGCTGTAGAGCCAGAGAAACCAGGTCAGCAGAGCTCTTTTAGAGCCACCAGGTCAGCAGAGCTGCTTTAGAGCCAGCAGGTCAGCAGAGCAGCTTTAGAGCCAGAGAACCAGGTCAGCAGAGCTGTTTAGAGCCAGGTCAGCAGAGCTGCTTTAGAGCCATAGAGCCAGGTCAGCAGAGCTGCTTTAGAGCCAGAGAACAAGGTCAGCAGAGCTACTTCAAAGCCAGAGAACCAGGTTAGCAGAGCTGCTTAAGAGCCATAGAACCAGGTCAGCTGAGCTGCTTTAGAGCAAGAGAAACCAGGTCATCAGAGCTCCTTTAGAGGCAGAGAACTAGGTCAGCAGAGCTGCTTTAGATCCAGAGAATCAGGACAGCAGAGCTGCTTTAGAGGGAGGGAATCCGGTCAGCAGAGATGCTCTAGAGCCAGAGAAACAGGTCAGCAGAGCTGCTTCAGAGCCAGAGAATCAGGTCAGCAGAGCTGCTTTAGAGCCATAGAACCAGGTCAGCAGAGCTGTTGTAGAGCCTGAGAATAAGGTTAGCAGAGCTACTGTAGAGCCAGAGAACCATGTCAGCAGAGCTGCTTTAGAGGAAGAGAACCAGGTCAGCAGAGCCACTGTAGAGCCAGAGAACCAGGTCAGCAGAGCCGCTTTAGGGCCAGAGAACCAGGTCAGCAGAGCTGCTTTAGAGCCAGAGAACAAGGTCAGCAGAGCCGCACTAGAGCCAGAGAACCAAGTCAGCAGAGCTGCTTTAGAGCCATAGAACCAGGTCTGAAGAGCTGCTCTAGAGCCTAAGAACCAGGTCAGCAGAGCTGCTCTAGAGCCAGAGAACCAGATCAGCAGAGCTGCTGTAGAGCCAGAGAAACCAGGTCAGCAGAGCTGCTTTAGAGGCAGAGAACTAGGTCAGCAGAGCTGCTTTAGAGCCAGAGAATCAGATCAGCAGAGCTGCTGTAGAGCCAGAGACAGAGGAGCTGCTTTAGAGGGAGAGAACCCAGTCAGCAGAGATGCTCTAGAGCCAGAGAACCAGGTCAGCAGAGCTGCTTCAAAGCTAGAGAACCAGGTCAGCAGAGCTGCTTTAGAGCCATATAACCAGGTCATCAGAGCTGTTGTAGAGCCTGAGAACAAGGTCAGAAGAGCTACTGTAGAGCCGGAGAACCAGGTCAGCAGAGCTGCTTTAGAGGAAGAGAACCAGGTCAGCAGAGCCACTTTAGAGCCAGAGAACCAGGTCAGCAAAGCTGCTTGAGGGCCAGAGGAGCTGCTTTAGAGCCAGAGAACAATGTCAGCAGAGCCGCACTAGAGCCAGAGAACCAGGTCAGCAGACCCGCTTCAGAGCCATAGAACCAGGTCAGAAGAGCTGCTCTAGAGCCTAAGAACCAGGTCAGCAGAGCTGCTCTAGAGCCAGAGAACCAGATCAGCAGAGCTGCTCTAGAGCCAGAGAACCAGGTCAGCAGAGCTGCTGTAGAGCCGGAGAAACCAGGTCAGCAGTGCTGCTTTAGAGGGAGAGAACCAGTTCAGCAGAGCTGCTTTAGAGCCAGAGAACCAAATCAGCAGAGCTGCTCTGGAGCCAGAGAACCAGGTCATAAGAGCTGCTGTAGAGCCAGAGAAACCAGGTCAGCAGAGCTCTTTTAGAGCCACCAGGTCAGCAGAGCTGCTTTAGAGCCAGCAGGTCAGCAGAGCAGCTTTAGAGCCAGAGAACCAGGTCAGCAGAGCTGCTTTAGAGCCAGGTCAGCAGAGCTGCTTTAGAGCCAGAGAACCAGGTCAGCAGAGCCGTTGTAGAGCCAGAGAACCAGGTTAGAAGAGCTGCTCTAGAGCCTAAGAACCAGGTCCGCAGAGCTGCTGTAGAGCAAGAGAAACCAGGTCAGCAGAGCTGCTTTAGAGGCAGAGAAGTAGGTCAGCGGAGCTGCTTTAGAGCCAGAGAATCAGGACAGCAGAGCTGCTTTAGAGGGAGAGAACCCGGTCAGCAGAGATGCTCTAGAGCCAGAGAAAAAGGTTAGCAGAGCTGCTTCAAAGCCAGAGAACCAGGTCAGCAGAGCTGCTTTAGAGCCATAGAACCAGGTCAGCAGAGCTGTTCTAGAGCCTGAGAACAAGGTCAGAAGAGCTACTGTAGAGCCGGAAAACCCGGTCAGCAGAGCTGCTTTAGAGGAAGAGAACCAGGTCAGAAGAGCCACTTTAGAGCCAGAGAATCAGGACAGCAGAGCTGCTTTAGAGGGAGAGAACCCGGTCAGCAGAGATGCTCTAGAGCCAGAGAATCAGGTCAGCAGAGCTGCTTCAAAGCCAGAGAACCAGTTCAGCAGAGCTGCTCTAGTGCCGGAGAACCAGGTCAGCAGAGCTGCTCTAGAGCCAGAGAACCAGATCAGAAGAGCTGTTCTAGAGCATAAGAACCAGGTCCGCAGAGCTGCAGTAGAGCAAGAGAAACCAGGTCAACAGAGCTGCTTTAGAGGGAGAGAACCCGGTCAGCAGAGATGCTCTAGAGCCATAGAAACAGGTCAGCAGAGCTGCTTCAAAGCCAGAGAACCAGGTCAGCAGAGCTGCTCTAGAGCCAGAGAAGCAGGTCAGCAGAGCTGCTCTAGTGCCGGAGAACCAGGTCAGCAGAGCTGCTCTAGAGCCAGAGAACCAGATCAGAAGAGCTGTTCTAGAGCCTAAGAACCAGGTCTGCAGAGCTGCAGTAGAACAAGAGAAACCAGGACAGCAGAGCTGCTTTAGAGGGAGATAACCCGGTCAGCAGAGATGCTCTAGAGCCAGAGAACCAGGTCAGCAGAGCCACTGTAGAGCCAGAGAACCAGGTCATCAGAGCCGCTTTAGGGCCAGAGAACCAGGTCAGCAGAGCTGCTTTAGAGCCAGAGAACAAGGTCAGCAGAGCCGCACTAGAGCCAGAGAACCAGGTCAGCAGAGCCGCTTTAGAGACATAGAACCAGGTCTGAAGAGCTGCTCTAGAGCCTAAGAACCAGGTCATCAGAGCTGCTCTAGAGCCAGAGAACCAGATCAGCAGAGCTGCTGTAGAGCCAGAGAAACCAGGTCAGCAGAGCTGCTTGAGAGGCAGAGAACTAGGTCAGCAGAGCTGCTTTAGAGCCAGAGAATCAGATCAGCAGAGCTGCTGTAGAGCCAGAGACAGAGGAGCTGCTTTAGAGGGAGAGAACCCAGTCAGCAGAGATGCTCTAGAGCCAGAGAACCAGGTCAGCAGAGCTGCTTCAAAGCTAGAGAACCAGGTCAGCAGAGCTGCTTTAGAGGGAGAGAACCCGGTCAGCAGAGATGCTCTAGAGCCATAGAAACAGGTCAGCAGAGCTGCTTCAAAGCCAGAGAACCAGGTCAGCAGATCTGCTTTAAAGCCATAGAACCAGGTCAGCAGAGTTGCTCTAGAGCCAGAGAACCAGGTCAGCAGAGCTGCTCTAGTGCCGGAGAACCAGGTCAGCAGAGCTGCTCTAGAGCCAGAGAACCAGATCAGAAGAGCTGTTCTAGGGCCTAAGAACCAGGTCCGCAGAGCTGCAGTAGAGCAAGAGAAACCAGGACAGCAGAGCTGCTTTAGAGGGAGATAACCCGGTCAGCAGAGATGCTCTAGAGCCAGAGAACCAGGTCAGCAGAGCCACTGTAGAGCCAGAGAACCAGGTCAGCAGAGCCACTTTAGGGCCAGAGAACCAGGTCAGCAGAGCTGCTTTAGAGCCAGAGAACAAGGTCAGCAGAGCCGCACTAGAGCCAGAGAACCAGGTCAGCAGAGCCGCTTTAGAGCCATAGAACCAGGTCTGAAGAGCTTCTCTAGAGCCTAAGAACCAGGTCATCAGAGCTGCTCTAGAGCCAGAGAACCAGATCAGCAGAGCTGCTGTAGAGCCAGAGAAACCAGGTCAGCAGAGCTGCTTGAGAGGCAGAGAACTAGGTCAGCAGAGCTGCTTTAGAGCCAGAGAATCAGATCAGCAGAGCTGCTGTAGAGCCAGAGACAGAGGAGCTGCTTTAGAGGGAGAGAACCCAGTCAGCAGAGATGCTCTAGAGCCAGAGAACCAGGTCAGCAGAGCTGCTTCAAAGCTAGAGAACCAGGTCAGCAGAGCAGCTTTAGAGCCAGAGAACCAGGTCAGCAGAGCTGCTTTAGAGCCAGGTCAGCAGAGCTGCTTTAGAGCCATAGAGCCAGGTCAGCAGAGGTGCTTTAGAGCCAGAGAACGAGGTCAGCAGAGCTACTTCAAAGCCAGAGAACCAGGTTAGCAGAGCTGCTTAAGAGCCATAGAACCAGGTCAGCAGAGCTGCTTTAGAACCAGAGAACCAGGTCAGCAGAGCGGTTGTAGAGCCTGAGAACCAGGACAGCAGAGCTGCTGTAGAGCTAAAGAACCGAGTCAACACAGCTGCTTTAGAGGGAGAGAACCAGGTCAGCAGAGCCGCTTTTGAAAGAGAGAACCAAGTCAGCAGAGCCGCTTTAGAGTCAGAGAACCAGGTCAGCAGAGCAGCTTTAGAGCCAGAGAACCAGGTCAGACGAGCCCATTTAGAGCCAGAGAAACAGGTCAGCAGAGCTGCTTCAGAGCCAGAGAACCAGGTCAGCAGAGCTGCTTTAGAGCCATAGAACCAGGTCAGCAGAGCTGTTGTAGAGCCTGAGAATAAGGTTAGCAGAGCTACTGTAGAGCCAGAGAACCATGTCAGCAGAGCTGCTTTAGAGGAAGAGAACCAGGTCAGCAGAGCCACTGTAGAGCCAGAGAACCAGGTCAGCAGAGCCGCTTTAGGGCCAGAGAACCAGGTCAGCAGAGCTGCTTCAGAGCCAGAGAACCAGGTCAGCAGAGCTGCTTTAGAGCCATAGAACCAGGTCAGCAGAGCTGTTGTAGAGCCTGAGAATAAGGTTAGCAGAGCTACTGTAGAGCCAGAGAACCATGTCAGCAGAGCTGCTTTAGAGGAAGAGAACCAGGTCAGCAGAGCCACTGTAGAGCCAGAGAACTAGGTCAGCAGAGCTGCTTTAGAGCCAGAGAATCAGGACAGCAGAGCTGCTTTAGAGGGAGGGAATCCGGTCAGCAGAGATGCTCTAGAGCCAGAGAAACAGGTCAGCAGAGCTGCTTCAGAGCCAGAGAACCAGGTCAGCAGAGCTGCTTTAGAGCCATAGAACCAGGTCAGCAGAGCTGTTGTAGAGCCTGAGAACAAGGTCAGCAGAGCTACTGTAGAGCAAGAGAACCAGGTCAGCAGATCTGCTTTAGAGGAAGAGAACCAGGTCAGCAGAGCCACTGTAGAGCCAGAGAACCAGGTCAGCAGAGCCGCACTAGAGCCAGAGAACCAAGTCAGCAGAGCCGCTTTAGAGCCATAGAACCAGGTCTGAAGAGCTGCTGTAGAGCCAGAGAAACCAGGTCAGCAGAGCTGCTCTAGAGCCAGAGAACCAGATCAGCAGAGCTGCTGTAGAGCCAGAGAAACCAGGTCAGCAGAGCTGCTTTAGAGGCAGAGAACTAGGTCAGCAGAGCTGCTTTAGAGCCAGAGAATCAGATCAGCAGAGCTGCTGTAGAGCCAGAGACAGAGGAGCTGCTTTAGAGGGAGAGAACCCAGTCAGCAGAGATGCTCTAGAGCCAGATAACCAGGTCAGCAGAGCTGCTTCAAAGCTAGAGAACCAGTTCAGCAGAGCTGCTTTAGAGCCATAGAACCAGGTCATCAGAGCTGTTGTAGAGCCTGAGAACAAGGTCAGAAGAGCTACTGTAGAGCCGGAGAACCAGGTCAGCAGAGCTGCTTTAGAGGAAGAGAACCAAGTCAGCAGAGCCACTTTAGAGCCAGAGAAACAGGTCAGCAGAGCTGCTTCAGAGCCAGAGAACCAGGTCAGAAGAGCTGCTTTAGAGCCATAGAACTAGGTCAGCAGAGCTGTTGTAGAGCCTGAGAACAAGGTCAGCAGAGCTACTGTAGAGCAAGAGAACCAGGTCAGCAGATCTGCTTTAGAGGAAGAGAACCAGGTCAGCAGAGCCACTGTAGAGCCAGAGAACCAGGTCAGCAGAGCCGCTTTAGGGCCAGAGAGCCAGGTCAGCAGAGCTTCTTTAGAGCCAGAGAACAAGGTCAGCAGAGCCGCAATAGAGCCAGAGAACCAGGTCAGCAGAGCCGCTTTAGAGCCATAGAACCAGTTCTGAAGAGCTGCTCTAGAGCCTAAGAACCAGGTCAGCAGAGCTGCTCTAGAGCCAGAGAACCAGATCAGCAGAGCTGCTGTAGAGCCAGAGAAACCAGGTCAGCAGAGCTGCTTTAGAGGCAGAGAACTAGGTCAGCAGAGCTGCTTTAGAGCCAGAGAATCAGATCAGCAGAGCTGCTGTAGAGCCAGGGACAGAGGAGCTGCTTTAGAGGGAGAGAACCCAGTCAGCAGAGATGCTCTAGAGCCAGAGAACCAGGTCAGCAGAGCTGCTTCAAAGCCAGAGAACCAGGTCAGCAGAGCTGCTTTAGAGCCATAGAACCAGGTCAGCAGAGCTGTTGTAGAGCCTGAGAACAAGGTCAGCAGAGCTACTGTAGAGCAAGAGAACCAGGTCAGCAGAGCTGCTTTAGAGGAAGAGAACCAGGTCAGCAGAGCCACTTTAGAGCCAGAGAACCAGGTCAGCAAAGATGCTTGAGGGCCAGAGGAGCTGCTTTAGAGCCAGAGAACAAGGTCAGCAGAGCCGCACTAGAGCCAGAGAACCAGGTCAGCAGAGTCGCTTTAGAGCCTTAGAACCAGGTCAGAAGAGCTGCTCTAGAGCCTAAGAACCAGGTCAGCAGAGCTGCTCTAGAGCCAGAGAACCAGATCAGCAGAGCTGCTCTAGAGCCAGAGAACCAGGTCAGCAGAGCTGCTGTAGAGCCGGAGAAACCAGGTCAGCAGTGCTGCTTTAGAGGGAGAGAACCAGTTCAGCAGAGCTGCTTTAGAGCCAGAGAACCAGATCAGCAGAGCTGCTCTGGAGCCAGAGAACCAGGTCATAAGAGCTGCTGTAGAGCCAGAGAAACCAGGTCAGCAGAGCTTTTTTAGAGCCACCAGGTCATCAGAGCTGCTTTGGAGCCACCAGGTCAGCAGAGCAGCTTTAGAGCCAGAGAACCAGGTCAGCAGAGCTGCTTTAGAGCCAGGTCAGCAGAGCTGCTTTAGAGGGAGAGAACAAGGTCAGCAGAGATGCTCTAGAGCCAGAGAACCAGGTCAACAGAGCCGCTTCAAAGCCAGAGGACCAGGTCAGCAGAGCTGATTTAGAGCCATAGAACCAGGTGAGCAGAGCTGCTTTAGAGCCAGAGAACGAGGTCAGCAGAGCTACTTCAAAGCCAGAGAACCAGGTTAGCAGAGCTGCTTAAGAGCCATAGAACCAGGTCAGCAGAGCTGATTTAGAACCAGAGAACCAGGTCAGCAGAGCCGTTGTAGAGCATGAGAAGAAGGACAGCAAAGCAGCTGTAGAGCCAAAGAACCAGGTCAGCACAGTTGCTGTAGAGGGAGAGAACCAGGTCAGCAGAGCCGCTTTAGAGGGAGAGAACCAAGTCAGCAGAGCCGCTTTAGAGTCAGAGAACCAGGTCAGCAGAGCAGCTTTAGAGTCAGAGAACAGGTCAGCCGAGCCGCTTTAGAGTCATAGAACCAGGTCAGAAGAGCTGCTCTAGTGCCTAAGAACCAAGTCAGCAGAGCTGCTCTAGAGCCAGAGAACCAGATCAGCAGAGCTGCTCTAGAGCCAGAGAACCAGGTCAGCAGAGCTGCTGTAGAGCCGGAGAAACCAGGTCAGCAGTGCTGCTTTAGAGGGAGAGATCCAGGTCAGCAGAGCTGCTTTAGAACCAGAGAACCAGATCAGCAGAGCTGCTCTAGAGCCAGAGAACCAGGTCAGCAGTGCTGCTCTAGAGCCAGAGAACCAGGTCAGAAGAGCTGCTGTAGAGCCAGAGAAACCAGGTCAGCAGAGCTGTTTTAGAGCCACCAGGTCAGCAGAGCTGCTTTAGAGCCACCAGGTCAGCAGAGCTGCTTTAGAGGGAGAGAACAATGTCAGCAGAGTTGCTCTAGAGCCAGAGAACCAGGTCAGCAGAGCTGCTTGAAATCCAGAGAGCCAGGTTAGCAGAGCTGCTTTAGAGCCATAGAACCAGGTCAGCAGAGCTGCTTTAGAGCCAGAGAACGAGGTCAGCAGAGCTACTTCAAAGCCAGAGAACCAGGTTAGCAAAGCTGCTTAAGAGCCATAGAACCAGGTCAGCAGAGCTGCTTTAGAACCAGAGAACCAGGTCAGCAGAGCGGTTGTAGAGCCTGAGAACCAGGACAGCAGAGCTGCTGTAGAGCTAAAGAACCAAGTCAACACAGCTGCTTTAGAGGGAGAGAACCAGGTCAGCAGAGCCGCTTTTGAAAGAGAGAACCAAGTCAGCAGAGCCGCTTTAGAGTCAGAGAACCAGGTCAGCAGAGCAGCTTTAGAGCCAGAGAACCAGGTCAGACGAGCCCCTTTAGAGCCAGAGAAACAGGTCAGCAGAGCTGCTTCAGAGCCAGAGAACCAGGTCAGCAGAGCTGCTTTAGAGCCATAGAACCAGGTCAGCAGAGCTGTTGTAGAGCCTGAGAATAAGGTTAGCAGAGCTACTGTAGAGCCAGAGAACCATGTCAGCAGAGCTGCTTTAGAGGAAGAGAACCAGGTCAGCAGAGCCACTGTAGAGCCAGAGAACCAGGTCAGCAGAGCCGCTTTAGGGCCAGAGAACCAGGTCAGCAGAGCTGCTTTAGAGCCAGAGAACAAGGTCAGCAGAGCCGCACTAGAGCCATAGAACCAGGTCTGAAGGGCTGCTCTAGAGCCTAAGAACCAGGTCAGCAGAGCTGCTCTAGAGCCAGAGAACCAGATCAGCAGAGCTGCTGTAGAGCCAGAGAAACCAGGTCAGCAGAGCTGCTTTAGAGGCAGAGAGCTAGGTCAGCAGAGCTGGTTTAGAGCCAGAGAATCAGATCAGCAGAGCTGCTGTAGAGCCTGAGACAGAGGAGCTGCTTTAGAGGGAGAGAACCCAGTCAGCAGAGATGCTCTAGAGCCAGAGAACCAGGTCAGCAGAGCTGCTTCAAAGCTAGAGAACCAGGTCAGCAGAGCTGCTTTAGAGCCATAGAACCAGGTCATCAGAGCTGTTGTAGAGCCTGAGAACAAGGTCAGAAGAGCTACTGTAGAGCCGGAGAACCAGGTCAGCAGAGCTGCTTTAGAGGAAGAGAACCAGGTCAGCAGAGCCACTTTAGAGCCAGAGAACCAGGTCAGCAAAGCTGCTTGAGGGCCAGAGGAGCTGCTTTAGAGCCAGAGAACAAGGTCAGCAGAGCCGCACTAGAGCCAGAGAACCAGGTCAGCAGACCCGCTTTAGAGCCATAGAACCAGGTCAGAAGAGCTGCTCTAGAGCCTAAGAACCAGGTCAGCAGAGCTGCTCTAGAGCCAGAGAACCAGATCAGCAGAGCTGCTCTAGAGCCAGAGAAACCAGGTCATCAGAGCTGCTTTAGAGGCAGAGAACCAGGTCAGCAGAGCTGCTCTAGAGCCAGAGAACCAGATCAGCAGAGCTGCTCTAGAGCTGGAGAAACCAGGTCAGCAGTGCTGCTTTAGAGGGAGAGAACCAGTTCAGCAGAGCTGCTCTGGAGCCAGAGAACCAGGTCAGAAGAGCTGCTGTAGAGCCAGAGAAACCAGGTCAGCAGAGCTCTTTTAGAGCCACCAGGTCAGCAGAGCTGCTTTAGAGCCAGCAGGTCAGCAGAGCAGCTTTAGAGCCAGAGAACCAGGTCAGCAGAGCTGTTTAGAGCCAGGTCAGCAGAGCTGCTTTAGAGCCATAGAGCCAGGTCAGCAGAGCTGCTTTAGAGCCAGAGAACGAGGTCAGCAGAGCTACTTCAAAGCCAGAGAACCAGGTTAGCAGAGCTGCTTAAGAGCCATAGAACCAGGTCAGCTGAGCTGCTTTAGAGCAAGAGAAACCAGGTCATCAGAGCTGCTTTAGAGGCAGAGAACTAGGTCAGCAGAGCTGCTTTAGATCCAGAGAATCAGGACAGCAGAGCTGCTTTAGAGGGAGGGAATCCGGTCAGCAGAGATGCTCTAGAGCCAGAGAAACAGGTCAGCAGAGCTGCTTCAGAGCCAGAGAATCAGGTCAGCAGAGCTGCTTTAGAGCCATAGAACCAGGTCAGCAGAGCTGTTGTAGAGCCTGAGAATAAGGTTAGCAGAGCTACTGTAGAGCCAGAGAACCATGTCAGCAGAGCTGCTTTAGAGGAAGAGAACCAGGTCAGCAGAGCCACTGTAGAGCCAGAGAACCAGGTCAGCAGAGCCGCTTTAGGGCCAGAGAACCAGGTCAGCAGAGCTGCTTTAGAGCCAGAGAACAAGGTCAGCAGAGCCGCACTAGAGCCAGAGAACCAAGTCAGCAGAGCTGCTTTAGAGCCATAGAACCAGGTCTGAAAAGCTGCTCTAGAGCCTAAGAACCAGGTCAGCAGAGCTGCTCTAGAGCCAGAGAACCAGATCAGCAGAGCTGCTGTAGAGCCAGAGAAACCAGGTCAGCAGAGCTGCTTTAGAGGCAGAGAACTAGGTCAGCAGAGCTGCTTTAGAGCCAGAGAATCAGATCAGCAGAGCTGCTGTAGAGCCAGAGACAGAGGAGCTGCTTTAGAGGGAGAGAACCCAGTCAGCAGAGATGCTCTAGAGCCAGAGAACCAGGTCAGCAGAGCTGCTTCAAAGCTAGAGAACCAGGTCAGCAGAGCTGCTTTAGAGCCATATAACCAGGTCATCAGAGCTGTTGTAGAGCCTGAGAACAAGGTCAGAAGAGCTACTGTAGAGCCGGAGAACCAGGTCAGCAGAGCTGCTTTAGAGGAAGAGAACCAGGTCAGCAGAGCCACTTTAGAGCCAGAGAACCAGGTCAGCAAAGCTGCTTGAGGGCCAGAGGAGCTGCTTTAGAGCCAGAGAACAATGTCAGCAGAGCCGCACTAGAGCCAGAGAACCAGGTCAGCAGACCCGCTTCAGAGCCATAGAACCAGGTCAGAAGAGCTGCTCTAGAGCCTAAGAACCAGGTCAGCAGAGCTGCTCTAGAGCCAGAGAACCAGATCAGCAGAGCTGCTCTAGAGCCAGAGAACCAGGTCAGCAGAGCTGCTGTAGAGCCGGAGAAACCAGGTCAGCAGTGCTGCTTTAGAGGGAGAGAACCAGTTCAGCAGAGCTGCTTTAGAGCCAGAGAACCAAATCAGCAGAGCTGCTCTGGAGCCAGAGAACCAGGTCATAAGAGCTGCTGTAGAGCCAGAGAAACCAGGTCAGCAGAGCTCTTTTAGAGCCACCAGGTCAGCAGAGCTGCTTTAGAGCCAGCAGGTCAGCAGAGCAGCTTTAGAGCCAGAGAACCAGGTCAGCAGAGCTGCTTTAGAGCCAGGTCAGCAGAGCTGCTTTAGAGCCAGAGAACCAGGTCAGCAGAGCCGTTGTAGAGCCAGAGAACCAGGTTAGAAGAGCTGCTCTAGAGCCTAAGAACCAGGTCCGCAGAGCTGCTGTAGAGCAAGAGAAACCAGGTCAGCAGAGCTGCTTTAGAGGCAGAGAAGTAGGTCAGCGGAGCTGCTTTAGAGCCAGAGAATCAGGACAGCAGAGCTGCTTTAGAGGGAGAGAACCCGGTCAGCAGAGATGCTCTAGAGCCAGAGAAAAAGGTTAGCAGAGCTGCTTCAAAGCCAGAGAACCAGGTCAGCAGAGCTGCTTTAGAGCCATAGAACCAGGTCAGCAGAGCTGTTCTAGAGCCTGAGAACAAGGTCAGAAGAGCTACTGTAGAGCCGGAAAACCCGGTCAGCAGAGCTGCTTTAGAGGAAGAGAACCAGGTCAGAAGAGCCACTTTAGAGCCAGAGAATCAGGACAGCAGAGCTGCTTTAGAGGGAGAGAACCCGGTCAGCAGAGATGCTCTAGAGCCAGAGAATCAGGTCAGCAGAGCTGCTTCAAAGCCAGAGAACCAGTTCAGCAGAGCTGCTCTAGTGCCGGAGAACCAGGTCAGCAGAGCTGCTCTAGAGCCAGAGAACCAGATCAGAAGAGCTGTTCTAGAGCATAAGAACCAGGTCCGCAGAGCTGCAGTAGAGCAAGAGAAACCAGGTCAACAGAGCTGCTGTAGAGGGAGAGAACCCGGTCAGCAGAGATGCTCTAGAGCCATAGAAACAGGTCAGCAGAGCTGCTTCAAAGCCAGAGAACCAGGTCAGCAGAGCTGCTCTAGAGCCAGAGAAGCAGGTCAGCAGAGCTGCTCTAGTGCCGGAGAACCAGGTCAGCAGAGCTGCTCTAGAGCCAGAGAACCAGATCAGAAGAGCTGTTCTAGAGCCTAAGAACCAGGTCTGCAGAGCTGCAGTAGAACAAGAGAAACCAGGACAGCAGAGCTGCTTTAGAGGGAGATAACCCGGTCAGCAGAGATGCTCTAGAGCCAGAGAACCAGGTCAGCAGAGCCACTGTAGAGCCAGAGAACCAGGTCATCAGAGCCGCTTTAGGGCCAGAGAACCAGGTCAGCAGAGCTGCTTTAGAGCCAGAGAACAAGGTCAGCAGAGCCGCACTAGAGCCAGAGAACCAGGTCAGCAGAGCCGCTTTAGAGCCATAGAACCAGGTCTGAAGAGCTGCTCTAGAGCCTAAGAACCAGGTCATCAGAGCTGCTCTAGAGCCAGAGAACCAGATCAGCAGAGCTGCTGTAGAGCCAGAGAAACCAGGTCAGCAGAGCTGCTTGAGAGGCAGAGAACTAGGTCAGCAGAGCTGCTTTAGAGCCAGAGAATCAGATCAGCAGAGCTGCTGTAGAGCCAGAGACAGAGGAGCTGCTTTAGAGGGAGAGAACCCAGTCAGCAGAGATGCTCTAGAGCCAGAGAACCAGGTCAGCAGAGCTGCTTCAAAGCTAGAGAACCAGGTCAGCAGAGCTGCTTTAGAGGGAGAGAACCCGGTCAGCAGAGATGCTCTAGAGCCATAGAAACAGGTCAGCAGAGCTGCTTCAAAGCCAGAGAACCAGGTCAGCAGATCTGCTTTAAAGCCATAGAACCAGGTCAGCAGAGTTGCTCTAGAGCCAGAGAACCAGGTCAGCAGAGCTGCTCTAGTGCCGGAGAACCAGGTCAGCAGAGCTGCTCTAGAGCCAGAGAACCAGATCAGAAGAGCTGTTCTAGGGCCTAAGAACCAGGTCCGCAGAGCTGCAGTAGAGCAAGAGAAACCAGGACAGCAGAGCTGCTTTAGAGGGAGATAACCCGGTCAGCAGAGATGCTCTAGAGCCAGAGAACCAGGTCAGCAGAGCCACTGTAGAGCCAGAGAACCAGGTCAGCAGAGCCGCTTTAGGGCCAGAGAACCAGGTCAGCAGAGCTGCTTTAGAGCCAGAGAACAAGGTCAGCAGAGCCGCACTAGAGCCAGAGAACCAGGTCAGCAGAGCCGCTTTAGAGCCATAGAACCAGGTCTGAAGAGCTGCTCTAGAGCCTAAGAACCAGGTCATCAGAGCTGCTCTAGAGCCAGAGAACCAGATCAGCAGAGCTGCTGTAGAGCCAGAGAAACCAGGTCAGCAGAGCTGCTTGAGAGGCAGAGAACTAGGTCAGCAGAGCTGCTTTAGAGCCAGAGAATCAGATCAGCAGAGCTGCTGTAGAGCCAGAGACAGAGGAGCTGCTTTAGAGGGAGAGAACCCAGTCAGCAGAGATGCTCTAGAGCCAGAGAACCAGGTCAGCAGAGCTGCTTCAAAGCTAGAGAACCAGGTCAGCAGAGCTGCTTTAGAGCCATAGAACCAGGTCAGCAGAGCTGTTGTAGAGCCTGAGAACAAGGTCAGCAGAGCTACTGTAGAGCCAGAGAACCAGGTCAGCAGATCCGCTTTAGAGGGAGAGAACCCGGTCAGCAGAGATGCTCTAGAGCCAGAGAACCAGGTCAGCAGAGCCACTTTAGAGCCATAGAACCAGGTCTGAAGAGCTGCTCTAGAGCCTAAGAACCAGGTCAGCAGAGCTGCTCTAGAGCCAGAGAACCAGATCAGCAAAGCTGCTGTAGAGCCAGAAAAACCAGGTCAGCAGAGCTGCTTTAGAGGCAGAGAACTAGGTCAGCAGAGCTGCTTTCGAGCCAGAGAATCAGATCAGCAGAGCTGCTGTAGAGCCAGAGACAGAGGAGCTGCTTTAGAGGGAGAGAACCCAGTCAGCAGAGATGCTCTAGAGCCAGAGAACCAGGTCAGCAGAGCTGCTTCAAAGCCAGAGAACCAGGTCAGCAGAGCTACTGTAAAGCAAGAGAACCAGGTCAGCAGAGCTGTTTTAGAGGAAGAGAACCAGGTCAGCAGAGCCACTTTAGAGCCAGAGAACCAGGTCAGCAAAGCTGCTTGAGGGCCAGAGGAGCTGCTTTAGAGCTAGAGAACAAGGTCAGCAGAGCCGCACTAGAGCCAGAGAACCAGGTCAGCAGAGCCGCTTTAGAGCCATAGAATCAGGTCAGAAGAGCTGCTCTAGAGCCTAAAAACCAGGTCAGCAGAGCTGCTCTAGAGCCAGAGAACCAGATCAGCAGAGCTGCTCTAGAGCCAGAGAACCAGGTCAGCAGAGCTGCTGTAGAGCCGGAGAAACCAGGTCAGCAGTGCTGCTTTAGAGGGAGAGAACCAGGTCAGTAGAGCTGCTTTAGAGCCAGGTCAGCAGAGCTGCTTTAGAGGGAGAGAAAAAGGTCAGCAGAGATGCTCTAGAGCCAGAGAACCAGGTCAGCAGAGCTGCTTCAAAGCCAGAGAACCAGGTCAGCAGAGCTGATTTAGAGACATAGAACCAGGTCAGCAGAGCTGCTCTAGAGGCAGAGAACCAGGTCAGCAGAGCTTCTCTAGAGGCAGAGAACCAGGTAAGCAGAGTTGCTGTAGAGCAAGAGAACCAAGTCAGCAGAGCTGCTTTAGAGCCAGAGAACCAGGTCAGCAGTGCTGTTGTAGAGCCAGAGAACCAGGTCAGAAGAGCTGTTCTAGAGCCAAAGAACCAGGTCCGCAGAGCTGCTTTAGAGGAAGAGAAACCAGGTCAGCAGAGCTGCTTTAGAGGCAGAGAACTAGGTCAGCAGAGCTGCTTTAGAGCCAGAGAATCAGGACAGCAGAGCTGCTTTAGAGGGAGGGAATCCGGTCAGCAGAGATGCTCTAGAGCCAGAGAAACAGGTCAGCAGAGCTGCTTCAGAGCCAGAGAACCAGGTCAGCAGAGCTGCTTTAGAGCCATAGAACCAGGTCAGCAGAGCTGTTGTAGAGCCTGAGAACAAGGTCAGCAGAGCTACTGTAGAGCAAGAGAACCAGGTCAGCAGATCTGCTTTAGAGGAAGAGAACCAGGTCAGCAGAGCCACTGTAGAGCCAGAGAACCAGGTCAGCAGAGCCGCTTTAGGGCCAGAGAACCAGGTCAGCAGAGCTTCTTTAGAGCCAGAGAACAAGGTCAGTAGAGCCGCAATAGAGCCAGAGAACCAGGTCAGCAGAGCCGATTTAGAGCCATAGAACCAGTTCTGAAGAGCTGCTCTAGAGCCTAAGAACCAGGTCAGCAGAGCTGCTCTAGAGCCAGAGAACCAGATCAGCAGAGCTGCTGTAGAGTCAGAGAAACCAGGTCAGCAGAGCTGCTTTAGAGGCAGAGAACTAGGTCAGCAGAGCTGCTTTAGAGCCAGAGAATCAGATCAGCAGAGCTGCTGTAGAGCCAGGGACTGAGGAGCTGCTTTAGAGGGAGAGAACCCAGTCAGCAGAGATGCTCTAGAGCCAGAGAACCAGGTCAGCAGAGCTGCTTCAAAGCCAGAGAACCAGGTCAGCAGAGCTGCTTTAGAGCCATAGAACCAGGTCAGCAGAGCTGTTGTAGAGCCTGAGAACAAGTTCAGCAGAGCTACTGTAGAGCAAGAGAACCAGGTCAGCAGAGCTGCTTTAGAGGAAGAGAACCAGGTCAGCAGAGCCACTTTAGAGCCAGAGAACCAGGTCAGCAAAGACGCTTGAGGGCCAGAGGAGCTGCATTAGAGCCAGAGAACAAGGTCAGCAGAGCCGCACTAGAGCCAGAGAACCAGGTCAGCAGAGTCGCTTTAGAGCCTTAGAACCAGGTCAGAAGAGCTGCTCTAGAGCCTAAGAACCAGGTCAGCAGAGCTGCTCTAGAGCCAGAGAACCGGATCAGCAGAGCTGCTCTAGAGCCAGAGAACCAGGTCAGCAGAGCTGCTGTAGAGCCGGAGAAACCAGGTCAGCAGTGCTGCTTTAGAGGGAGAGAACCAGTTCAGCAGAGCTGCTTTAGAGCCAGAGAACCAGATCAGCAGAGCTGCTCTGGAGCCAGAGAACCAGGTCAGAAGAGCTGCTGTAGAGCCAGAGAAACCAGGTCAGCAGAGCTTTTTTAGAGCCACCAGGTCAGCAGAGCTGCTTTAGAGCCACCAGGTCAGCAGAGCAGCTTTAGAGCCAGAGAACCAGGTCAGCAGAGCTGCTTTAGAGCCAGGTCAGCAGAGCTGCTTTAGAGGGAGAGAACAAGGTCAGCAGAGATGCTCTAGAGCCAGAGAACCAGGTCAACAGAGCCGCTTCAAAGCCAGAGAACCAGGTCAGCAGAGCTGATTTAGAGCCATAGAACCAGGTGAGCAGAGCTGCTTTAGAGCCAGAGAACGAGGTCAGCAGAGCTACTTCAAAGCCAGAGAACCAGGTTAGCAGAGCTGCTTAAGAGCCATAGAACCAGGTCAGCAGAGCTGATTTAGAACCATAGAACCAGGTCAGCAGAGCCGTTGTAGAGCATGAGAAGAAGGACAGCAAAGCTGCTGTAGAGCCAAAGAACCAGGTCAGCACAGTTGCTGTAGAGGGAGAGAACCAGGTCAGCAGAGCCGCTTTAGAGGGAGAGAACCAAGTCAGCAGAGCCGCTTTAGAGTCAGAGAACCAGGTCAGCAGAGCAGCTTTAGAGTCAGAGAACAGGTCAGCCGAGCCGCTTTAGAGCCATAGAACCAGGTCAGAAGAGCTGCTCTAGTGCCTAAGAACCAAGTCAGCAGAGCTGCTCTAGAGCCAGAGAACCAGATCAGCAGAGCTGCTCTAGAGCCAGAGAACCAGGTCAGCAGAGCTGCTGTAGAGCCGGAGAAACCAGGTCAGCAGTGCTGCTTTAGAGGGAGAGATCCAGGTCAGCAGAGCTGCTTTAGAACCAGAGAACCAGATCAGCAGAGCTGCTCTAGAGCCAGAGAACCAGGTCAGCAGTGCTGCTCTAGAGCCAGAGAACCAGGTCAGAAGAGCTGCTGTAGAGCCAGAGAAACCAGGTCAGCAGAGCTGTTTTAGAGCCACCAGGTCAGCAGAGCTGCTTTAGAGCCACCAGGTCAGCAGAGCTGCTTTAGAGGGAGAGAACAAGGTCAGCAGAGTTGCTCTAGAGCCAGAGAACCAGGTCAGCAGAGCTGCTTGAAATCCAGAGAGCCAGGTTAGCAGAGCTGCTTTAGAGCCATAGAACCAGGTCAGCAGAGCTGCTTTAGAGCCAGAGAACGAGGTCAGCAGAGCTACTTCAATGCCAGAGAACCAGGTTAGCAGAGCTGCTTAAGAGCCATAGAACAAGGTCAGCAGAGCTGCTTTAGAACCAGAGAACCAGGTCAGCAGAGCGGTTGTAGAGCCTGAGAACCAGGACAGCAGAGCTGCTGTAGAGCTAAAGAACCAAGTCAACACAGTTGCTTTAGAGGGAGAGAACCAGGTCAGCAGAGCCGCTTTTGAAAGAGAGAACCAAGTCGGCAGAGCCGCTTTAGAGTCAGAGAACCAGGTCAGCAGAGCAGCTTTAGAGCCAGAGAACCAGGTCAGACGAGCCCCTTTAGAGCCAGAGAAACAGGTCAGCAGAGCTGCTTCAGAGCCAGTGAACCAGGTCAGCAGAGCTGCTTTAGAGCCATAGAACCAGGTCAGCAGAGCTGTTGTAGAGCCTGAGAATAAGGTTAGCAGAGCTACTGTAGAGCCAGAGAACCATGTCAGCAGAGCTGCTTTAGAGGAAGAGAACCAGGTCAGCAGAGCCACTGTAGAGCCAGAGAACCAGGTCAGCAGAGCCGCTTTAGGGCCAGAGAACCAGGTCAGCAGAGCTGCTTTAGAGCCAGAGAACAAGGTCAGCAGAGTCGCACTAGAGCCAGAGTACCAAGTCAGCAGAGCCGCTTTAGAGCCATAGAACCAGGTCTGAAGAGCTGCTCTAGAGCCTAAGAACCAGGTCAGCAGAGCTGCTCTAGAGCCAGAGAACCAGATCAGCAGAGCTGCTGTAGAGCCAGAGAAACCAGGTCAGCAGAGCTGCTTTATAGGCAGAGAACTAGGTCAGCAGAGCTGCTTTAGAGCCAGAGAATCAGATCAGCAGAGCTGCTGTAGAGCCAGAGACAGAGGAGCTGCTTTAGAGGGAGAGAACCCAGTCAGCAGAGATGCTCTAGAGCCAGAGAACCAGGTCAGCAGAGCTGCTTCAAAGCTAGAGAACCAGGTCAGCAGAGCTGCTTTAGAGCCATAGAACCAGGTCATCAGAGCTGTTGTAGAGCCTGAGAACAAGGTCAGAAGAGCTACTGTAGAGCCGGAGAACCAGGTCAGCAGAGCTGCTTTAGAGGAAGAGAACCAGGTCAGCAGAGCCACTTTAGAGCCAGAGAACCAGGTCAGCAAAGCTGCTTGAGGGCCAGAGGAGCTGCTTTAGAGCCAGAGAACAAGGTCAGCAGAGCCGCACTAGAGCCAGAGAACCAGGTCAGCAGACCCGCTTTAGAGCCATAGAACCAGGTCAGAAGAGCTGCTCTAGAGCCTAAGAACCAGGTCAGCAGAGCTGCTCTAGAGCCAGAGAACCAGATCAGCAGAGCTGCTCTAGAGCCAGAGAACCAGGTCAGCAGAGCTGCTGTAGAGCCGGAGAAACCAGGTCAGCAGTGCTGCTTTAGAGGGAGAGAACCAGTTCAGCAGAGCTGCTTTAGAGCCAGAGAACCAGATCAGCAGAGCTGCTCTGGAGCCAGAGAACCAGGTCAGAAGAGCTGCTGTAGAGCCAGAGAAACCAGGTCAGCAGAGCTCTTTTAGAGCCACCAGGTCAGCAGAGCTGCTTTAGAGCCACCAGGTCAGTAGAGCAGCTTCAGAGCCAGAGAACCAGGTCAGCAGAGCTGCTTTAGAGCCAGGTCAGCAGAGCTGCTTTAGAGCCATAGAACCAGGTCAGCAGAGCTACTTCAAAGCCAGAGAACCAGGTCAGCAGAGCTGCTTTAGAGCCAGGTCAGCAGAGCGGCTTTAGAGCCAGAGAACGAGGTCAGCAGAGCTACTTCAAAGCCAGAGAACCAGGTTAGCAGAGCTGCTTAAGAGCCATAGAACCAGGTCAGCAGAGCTGCTTTAGAACCAGAGAACCAGGTCAGCAGAGCGGTTGTAGAGCCTGAGAACCAGGACAGCAGAGCTGCTGTAGAGCTAAAGAACCAAGTCAACACAGCTGCTTTAGAGGGAGAGAACCAGGTCAGCAGAGCCGCTTTTGAAAGAGAGAACCAAGTCAGCAGAGCCGCTTTAGAGTCAGAGAACCAGGTCAGCAGAGCAGCTTTAGAGCCAGAGAACCAGGTCAGACGAGCCCCTTTAGAGCCAGAGAAACAGGTCAGCAGAGCTGCTTCAGAGCCAGAGAACCAGGTCAGCAGAGCTGCTTTAGAGCCATAGAACCAGGTCAGCAGAGCTGTTGTAGAGCCTGAGAATAAGGTTAGCAGAGCTACTGTAGAGCCAGAGAACCATGTCAGCAGAGCTGCTTTAGAGGAAGAGAACCAGGTCAGCAGAGCCACTGTAGAGCCAGAGAACCAGGTCAGCAGAGCCGCTTTAGGTCCAGAGAACCAGGTCAGCAGAGCTGCTTTAGAGCCAGAGAACAAGGTCAGCAGAGCCGCACTAGAGCCAGAGAACCAAGTCAGCAGAGCCGCTTTAGAGCCAAAGAACCAGGTCTGAAGAGCTGCTCTAGAGCCTAAGAACCAGGTCAGCAGAGCTGCTCTAGAGCCAGAGAACTAGATCAGCAGAGCTGCTGTAGAGCCAGAGAAACCAGGTCAGCAAAGCTGCTTTAGAGGCAGAGAACTAGGTCAGCAGAGCTGCTTTAGAGCCAGAGAATCAGATCAGCAGAGCTGCTGTAGAGCCAGAGACAGAGGAGCTGCTTTAGAGGGAGAGAACCCAGTCAGCAGAGATGCTCTAGAGCCAGAGAACCAGGTCAGCAGAGCTGCTTCAAAGCTAGAGAACCAGGTCAGCAGAGCTGCTTTAGAGCCATAGAACCAGGTCATCAGAGCTGTTGTAGAGCCTGAGAACAAGGTCAGAAGAGCTACTGTAGAGCCGGAGAACCAGGTCAGCAGAGCTGCTTTAGAGGAAGAGAACCAGGTCAGCAGAGCCACTTTAGAGCCAGAGAACCAGGTCAGCAAAGCTGCTTGAGGGCCAGAGGAGCTGCTTTAGAGCCAGAGAACAAGGTCAGCAGAGCCGCACTAGAGCCAGAGAACCAGGTCAGCAGACCCGCTTTAGAGCCATAGAACCAGGTCAGAAGAGCTGCTCTAGAGCCTAAGAACCAGGTCAGCAGAGCTTCTCTAGAGCCAGAGAACCAGATCAGCAGAGCTGCTCTAGAGCCAGAGAACCAGGTCAGCAGATCTGCTGTAGAGCCGGAGAAACCAGGTCAGCAGTGCTGCTTTAGAGGGAGAGAACCAGTTCAGCAGAGCTGCTTTAGAGCCAGAGAACCAGATCAGCAGAGCTGCTCCGGAGCCAGAGAACCAGGTCAGAAGAGCTGCTGTAGAGCCAGAGAAACCAGGTCAGCAGAGCTCTTTTAGAGCCACCAGGTCAGCAGAGCTGCTTTAGAGCCACCAGGTCAGCAGAGCAGCTTTAGAGCCAGAGAACCAGGTCAGCAGAGCTGCTTTAGAGCCAGGTCAGCAGAGCTGCTTTAGAGCCAGAGAACCAGGTCAGCAGACCCGTTGTAGAGCCAGAGAACCAGGTCAGAAGAGCTGCTCTAGAGCCTAAGAACCAGGTCCGCAGAGCTGCTGTAGAGCAAGAGAAACCAGGTCAGCAGAGCTGCTTTAGAGGCAGAGAAGTAGGTCAGCGGAGCTGCTTTAGAGCCAGAGAATCAGGACAGCAGAGCTGCTTTAGAGGGAGAGAACCCGGTCAGCAGAGATGCTCTAGAGCCAGAGAAACAGGTCAGCAGAGCTGCTTCAAAGCCAGAGAACCAGGTCAGCAGAGCTGCTTTAGAGCCATAGAACCAGGTCAGCAGAGCTGTTCTAGAGCCTGAGAACAAGGTCAGAAGAGCTACTGTAGAGCCGGAGAACCAGGTCAGCAGAGCTGCTTTAGAGGAAGAGAACCAGGTCAAAAGAGACACTTTAGAGCCAGAGAATCAGGACAGCAGAGATGCTTTAGAGGGAGAGAACCCGGTCAGCAGAGATACTCTAGAGCCAGAGAATCAGGTCAGCAGAGCTGCTTCAAAGCCAGAGAACCAGTTCAGCAGAGCTGCTCTAGTGCCGGAGAACCAGGTCAGCAGAGCTGCTCTAGAGCCAGAGAACCAGATCAGAAGAGCTGTTCTAGAGCATAAGAACCAGGTCCGCAGAGCTGCAATAGAGCAAGAGAAACCAGGTCAACAGAGCTGCTTTAGAGGGAGAGAACCCGGTCAGCAGAGATGCTCTAGAGCCATAGAAACAGGTCAGCAGAGCTGCTTCAAAGCCAGAGAACCAGGTCAGCAGAGCTGCTTTAAAGCCATAGAACCAGGTCAGCAGAGTTGCTCTAGAGCCAGAGAACCAGGTCAGCAGAGCTGCTCTAGTGCCGGAGAACCAGGTCAGCAGAGCTGCTCTAGAGCCAGAGAACCAGATCAGAAGAGCTGTTCTAGAGCCTAAGAACCAGGTCCACAGAGCTGCAGTAGAGCAAGAGAAACCAGGACAGCAGAGCTGCTTTAGAGGGAGATAACCCGGTCAGCAGAGATGCTCTAGAGCCAGAGAACCAGGTCAGCAGAGCCACTGTAGAGCCAGAGAACCAGGTCAGCAGAGCCGCTTTGGGGCCAGAGAACCAGGTCAGCAGAGCTGCTTTAGAGCCAGAGAACAAGGTCAGCAGAGCCGCACTGGAGCCAGAGAACCAGGTCAGCAGAGCCGCTTTAGAGCCATAGAACCAGGTCTGAAGAGCTGCTCTAGAGCCTAAGAACCAGGTCATCAGATCTGCTCTAGAGCCAGCGAACCAGATCAGCAGAGCTGCTGTAGAGCCAGAGAAACCAGGTCAGCAGAGCTGCTTAAGAGGCAGAGAACTAGGTCAGCAGAGCTGCTTTAGAGCCAGAGAATCAGATCAGCAGAGCTGCTGTAGAGCCAGAGACAGAGGAGCTGCTTTAGAGGGAGAGAACCCAGTCAGCAGAGATGCTCTAGAGCCAGAGATCCAGGTCAGCAGAGCTGCTTCAAAGCTAGAGAACCAGGTCAGCAGAGCTGCTTTAGAGGGAGAGAACCCGGTCAGCAGAGATGCTCTAGAGCCATAGAAACAGGTCAGCAGAGCTGCTTCAAAGCCAGAGAACCAGGTCAGCAGAGCTGCTCTAGTGCCGGAGAACCAGGTCAGCAGAGCTGCTCTAGAGCCAGAGAACCAGATCAGAAGAGCTGTTCTAGAGCCTAAGAACCAGGTCCGCAGAGCTGCATTAGAACAAGAGAAACCAGGACAGCAGAGCTGCTTTAGAGGGAGATAACCCGGTCAGCAGAGATGCTCTAGAGCCAGAGAACCAGGTCAGCAGAGCCACTGTAGAGCCAGAGAACCAGGTCAGCGGAGCCGCTTTAGGGCCAGAGAACCAGGTCAGCAGAGCTGCTTTAGAGCCAGAGAACAAGGTCAGCAGAGCCGCACTAGAGCCAGAGAACCAGGTCAGCAGAGCCGCTTTAGAGCCATAGAACCAGGTCTGAAGAGCTGCTCTAGAGCCTAAGAACCAGGTCATCAGAGCTGCTCTAGAGCCAGAGAACCATATCAGCAGAGCTGCTGTAGAGCCAGAGAAACCAGGTCAGCAGAGCTGGTTGAGAGGCAGAGAACTAGGTCAGCAGAGCTGCTTTAGAGCCAGAGAATCAGATCAGCAGAGCTGCTGTAGAGCCGGAGACAGAGGAGCTGCTTTAGAGGGAGAGAACCCAGTCAGCAGAGATGCTCTAGAGCCAGAGAACCAGGTCAGCAGAGCTGCTTCAAAGCTAGAGAACCAGGTCAGCAGAGCTGCTTTAGAGCCATAGAACCAGGTCAGCAGAGCTGTTGTAGAGCCTGAGAACAAGGTCAGCAGAGCTACTGTAGAGCCATAGAACCAGGTCAGCAGAGCCACTTTAGAGCCAGAGAACCAGGTCAGCAAAGCTGCTTGAGGGCCAGAGGAGCTGCTTTAGAGCCAGAGCACAAGGTCAGCAGAGCCGCACTAGAGCCAGAGAACCAGGTCAGCAGAGCCGCTTTAGAGCCATAGAACCAGGTCAGAAGAGCTGCTCTAGAGCCTAAGAACCAGGTCAGCAGAGCTGCTCTAGAGCCAGAGAACCAGATCAGCAGAGCTGCTCTAGAGCCAGAGAACCAGGTCAGCAGAGCTGCTCTAGAGCCAGAGAACCAGATCAGCAGAGCTGCTCTAGAGCCAGAAAACCAGGTCAGCAGAGCTGCTGTAGAGCCGGAGAAACCAGGTCAGCAGTGCTGCTTTAGAGGGAGAGAACCAGTTCAGCAGAGCTGCTTTAGAGCCAGAGAACCAGATCAGCAGAGCTGCTCTGGAGCCAGAGAACCAGGTCAGAAGAGCTGCTGTAGAGCCAGAGAAACCAGGTCATCAGATCTTTTTTAGAACCACCAGGTCAGCAGAGCTGCTTTAGAGCCACCAGGTCAGCAGAGCAGCTTTAGAGCCAGAGAACCAGGTCAGCAGAGCTGCTTTAGAGCCAGGTCAGCAGATCTGCCTTAGAGGGAGAGAACAAGGTCAGCAGAGATGCTCTAGAGCCAGAGAACCAGGTCAACAGAGCCGCTTCAAAGCCAGAGAACCAGGTCAGCAGAGCTGATTTAGAGCCATAGAACCAGGTGAGCAGAGCTGCTTTAGAGCCAGAGAACGAGGTCAGCAGAGCTACTTCAAAGCCAGAGAACCAGGTTAGCAGAGCTGCTTAAGAGCCATAGAACCAGGTCAGCAGAGCTGATTTAGAACCAGAGAACCAGGTCAGCAGAGCCGTTGTAGAGAATGAGAAGAAGGACAGCAAAGCTGCTGTAGAGCCAAAGAACCAGGTCAGCACAGTTGCTGTAGAGGTAGAGAACCAGGTCAGCAGAGCCACTTTAGAGGGAGAGAACCAAGTCAGCAGAGCCGCTTTAGAGTCAGAGAACCAGGTCAGCAGAACAGATTTAGAGCCAGAGAACAGGTCAGCCGAGCCGCTTTAGAGCCATAGAACCAGGTCAGAAGAGCTGCTCTAGTGCCTAAGAACCAAGTCAGAGCTGCTCTAGAGCCAGAGAACCAGATCAGCAGAGCTGCTCTAGAGCCAGAGAACCAGGTCAGCAGAGCTGCTGTAGAGCCGGAGAAACCAGGTCAGCAGTGCTGCTTTAGAGGGAGAGATCCAGGTCAGCAGAGCTGCTTTAGAACCAGAGAACCAGATCAGCAGAGCTGCTCTAGAGCCAGAGAACCAGGTCAGCAGTGCTGCTCTAGAGCCAGAGAACCAGGTCAGAAGAGCTGCTGTAGAGCCAGAGAAACCAGGTCAGCAGAGCTGTTTTAGAGCCACAAGGTCAGCAGAGCTGCTTTGGAGCCACCAGGTCAGCAGAGCTGCTTTAGAGGGAGAGAACAAGGTCAGCAGAGTTGCTCTAGAGCCAGAGAACTAGGTCAGCAGAGCTGCTTGAAATCCAGAGAGCCAGGTTAGCAGAGCTGCTTTAGAGCCATAGAACCAGGTCAGCAGAGCTGCTTTAGAGCCAGAGAACGAGGTCAGCAGAGCTACTTCAAAGCCAGAGAACCAGGTTAGCAGAGCTGCTTAAGAGCCATAGAACCAGGTCAGCAGAGCTGCTTTAGAACCAGAGAACCAGGTCAGCAGAGCGGTTGTAGAGCCTGAGAACCAGGACAGCAGAGCTGCTGTAGAGCTAAAGAACCAAGTCAGCACAGCTGCTTTAGAGGGAGAGAACCAGGTCAGCAGAGCCGCTTTTGAAAGAGAGAACCAAGTCAGCAGAGCCGCTTTAGAGTCAGCGAACCAGGTCAGCAGAGCAGCTTTAGAGCCAGAGAACCAGGTCAGACGAGCCCCTTTAGAGCCAGAGAAACAGGTCAGCAGAGCTGCTTCAGAGCCAGAGAACCAGGTCAGCAGAGCTGCTTTAGAGCCATAGAACCAGGTCAGCAGAGCTGTTGTAGAGCCTGAGAATAAGGTTAGCAGAGCTACTGTAGAGCCAGAGAACCATGTCAGCAGAGCTGCTTTAGAGGAAGAGAACCAGGTCAGCAGAGCCACTGTAGAGCCAGAGAACCAGGTCAGCAGAGCCGCTTTAGGGCCAGAGAACCAGGTCAGCAGAGCTGCTTTAGAGCCAGAGAACAAGGTCAGCAGAGCCGCACTAGAGCCAGAGAACCAAGTCAGCAGAGCCACTTTAGAGCCATAGAACCAGGTCTGAAGAGCTGCTCTAGAGCCTAAGAACCAGGTCAGCAGAGCTGCTCTAGAGCCAGAGAACCAGATCAGCAGAGCTGCTGTAGAGCCAGAGAAACCAGGTCAGCAGAGCTGCTTTAGAGGCAGAGAACTAGGTCAGCAGAGCTGCTTTAGAGCCAGAGAACCAGATTAGAAGAGCTGTTCTAGAGCATAAGAACCAGGTCCGCAGAGCTGCAGTAGAGCAAGAGAAACCAGGTCAACAGAGCTGCTTTAGAGGGAGAGAACCCGGTCTGCAGAGATGCTCTAGAGCCATAGAAACAGGTCAGCAGAGCTACTTCAAAGTCAGAGAACCAGGTCAGCCGAGCTGCTTTAAAGCCATAGAACCAGGTCAGCAGAGTTGCTCTAGAGCCAGAGAACCAGGTCAGCAGAGCTGCTCTAGTGCCGGAGAACCAGGTCAGCAGAGCTGCTCTAGAGCCAGAGAACCAGATCAGAAGAGCTGTTCTAGAGCCTAAGAACCAGGTCCGCAGAGCTGCAGTAGAACAAGAGAAACCAGGACAGCAGAGCTGCTTTAGAGGGAGATAACCCGGTCAGCAGAGATGCTCTCGAGCCATAGAACCAGGTCAGCAGAGCCACTGTAGAGCCAGAGAACCAGGTCAGCAGAGCCGCTTTAGGGCCAGAGAACCAGGTCAGCAGAGCTGCTTTAGAGCCAGAGAACAAGGTCAGCAGAGCCGCACTAGAGCCAGAGAACCAGGTCAGCAGAGCCGCTTTAGAGCCATAGAACCAGGTCTGAAGAGCTGCTCTAGAGCCTAAGAACCAGGTCATCAGAGCTGCTCTAGAGCCAGAGAACCAGATCAGCAGAGCTGCTGTAGAGCCAGAGAAACCAGGTCAGCAGAGCTGCTTGAGAGGCAGAGAACTAGGTCAGCAGAGCTGCTTTAGAGCCAGAGAATCAGATCAGCAGAGCTGCTGTAGAGCCAGAGACAGAGGAGCTGCTTTAGAGGGAGAGAACCCAGTCAGCAGAGATGCTCTAGAGCCAGAGAACCAGGTCAGCAGAGCTGCTTCAAAGCTAGAGAACCAGGTCAGCAGAGCTGCTTTAGAGCCATAGAACCAGGTCAGCAGAGCTGTTGTAGAGCCTGAGAACAAGGTCAGCAGAGCTACTGTAGAGCCAGAGAACCAGGTCAGCAGAGCCGCTTTAGAGGGAGAGAACCCGGTCAGCAGAGATGCTCTAGAGCCAGAGAATCAGGTCAGCAGAGCTGCTTTAAAGCTAGAGAACCAGTTCAGCAGAGCTGCTTTAGAGCCATAGAACCAGGTCAGCAGAGCCACTTTAGAGCCAGAGAACTAGGTCAGCAAAGCTGCTTGAGGGCCAGAGGAGCTGCTTTAGAGCCAGAGCACAAGGTCAGCAGAGCCGCACTAGAGCCAGAGAACCAGGTCAGCAGAGCCGCTTTAGAGCCATAGAACCAGGTCAGAAGAGCTGCTCTAGAGCCTAAGAACCAGGTCAGCAGAGCTGCTCTAGAGCCAGAGAACCAGATCAGCAGAGCTGCTCTAGAGCCAGAGAACCAGGTCAGCAGAGCTGCTGTAGAGCCGGAGAAACCAGGTCAGCAGTGCTGCTTTAGAGGGAGAGAACCAGGTCAGCAGAGCTGCTTTAGAGCCAGGTCAGCAGAGCTGCTTTAGAGGGAGAGAACAAGGTCAGCAGAGATGCTCTAGAGCCAGAGAACCAGGTCAGCAGAGCTGCTTCAAAGCCAGAGAACCAGGTCAGCAGAGCTGATTTAGAGCCATAGAACCAGGTCAGCAGAGCTGCTCTAGAGGTAGAGAACCAGGTCAGCAGAGCTTCTCTAGAGGCAGAGAACCAGGTCAGCAGAGTTGCTGTAGAGCAAGAGAACCAAGTCAGCAGAGCTGCTTTAGAGCCAGAGAACCAGGTCAGCAGAGCTGTTGTAGAGCCAGAGAACCAGGTCAGAAGAGCTCTTCTAGAGCCTAAGAACCAGGTCCACAGAGCTGCTTTAGAGCAAGAGAAACCAGGTCATCAGAGCTGCTTTAGAGGCAGAGAACTAGGTCAGCAGAGCTGCTTTAGAGCCAGAGAATCAGGACAGCAGAGCTGCTTTAGAGGGAGGGAATCCGGTCAGCAGAGATGCTCTAGAGCCAGAGAAACAGGTCAGCAGAGCTGCTTCAGAGCCAGAGAACCAGGTCAGCAGAGCTGCTTTAGAGCCATAGAACCAGGTCAGCAGAGCTGTTGTAGAGCCTGAGAACAAGGTTAGCAGAGCTACTGTAGAGCCAGAGAACCATGTCAGCAGAGCTGCTTTAGAGGAAGAGAACCAGGTCAGCAGAGCCACTGTAGAGCCAGAGAACGAGGTCAGCAGAGCCGCTTTAGGGCCAGAGAACCAGGTCAGCAGAGCTGCTTTAGAGCCAGAGAACAAAGTCAGTAGAGCCGCACTAGAGCCAGAGAACCAGGTCAGCAGAGCCGCTTTAGAGCTATAGAACCAGGTCTGAAGAACTGCTCTAGAGCCTAAGAACCAGGTCAGCAGAGCTGCTCTAGAGCCAGAGAACCAGATCAGCAGAGCTGCTGTAGAGCCAGAGAAACCAGGTCAGCAGAGCTGCTTTAGAGGCAGAGAACTAGGTCAGCAGAGCTGCTGTAGAGCCAGAGACAGAGGAGCTGCTTTAGAGGGAGAGAATCAGATCAGCAGAGCTGCTGTAGAGCCAGAGACAGAGGAGCTGCTTTAGAGGGAGAGAACCCAGTCAGCAGAGATGCTCTAGAGCCAGAGAACCAGGTCAGCAGAGCTGCTTCAAAGCCAGAGAACCAGGTCAGCAGAGCTGCTTTAGAGCCATAGAACCAGGTCAGCAGAGCTGTTGTAGAGCCTGAGAACAAGGTCAGCAGAGCTACTGTAGAGCAAGAGAACCAGGTCAGCAGATCTGCTTTAGAGGAAGAGAACCAGGTCAGCAGAGCCACTTTAGAGCCAGAGAACCAGGTCAGCAAAGCTTCTTGAGGGCCAGAGGAGCTGCTTTAGAGCCAGAGAACAAGGTCAGCAGAGCCGCACTAGAGCCAGAGAACCAGGTCAGCAGAGCCGCTTTAGAACCATAGAACCAGGTCAGAAGAGCTGCTCTAGAGCCTAAGAACCAGGTCAGCAGAGCTGCTCTAGAGCCAGAGAACCAGGTCAGCAGAGCTGCTGTAGAGCCGGAGAAACCAGGTCAGCAGTGCTGCTTTAGAGGGAGAGAACCAGTTCAGCAGAGCTGCTTTAGAGCCAGAGAACCAGATCAGCAGAGCTGCTCTGGAGCCAGAGAACCAGGTCAGAAGAGCTGCTGTAGAGCCAGAGAAACCAGGTCAGCAGAGCTTTTTTAGAACCACCAGGTCAGTAGAGCTGCTTTAGAGCCACCAGGTCAGCAGAGCAGCTTTAGAGCCAGAGAACCAGGTCAGCAGAGCTGCTTTAGAGCCAGGTCAGCAGAGCTGCTTTAGAGGGAGATGAACAAGGTCAGCAGAGATGCTCTAGAGCCAGAGAACCAGGTCACCAGAGCTGCTTCAAAGCCAGAGAACCAGGTCAGCAGAGCTGATTTAGAGCCATAGAACCAGGTCAGCAGAGCTGCTTTAGAGCCAGAGAACGAGGTCAGCAGAGCTACTTCAAAGCCAGAGAACCAGGTTAGCAGAGCTGCTTAAGAGCCATAGAACCAGGTCAGCAGAGCTGATTTAGAACCAGAGAACCAGGTCACCAGAGCCATTGTAGAGCATGAGAAGAAGGACAGCAAAGCTGCTATAGAGCCAAAGAACCTGGTCAGCACAGTTGCTTTAGAGGGAGAGAAGCAGGTCAGCAGAGCCGCTTTAGAGGGAGAGAACCAAGTCAGCAGAGCCGCTTTAGAGTCAGAGAACCAGGTCAGCAGAGCAGCTTTAGAGGCAGAGAACCAGGTCAGCCGAGCCGCTTTAGAGCCATAGAACCAGGTCAGAAGAGCTGCTCTAGTGCCTAAGAACCAGGTCAGCAGAGCTGCTCTAGAGCCAGAGAACCAGATCAGCAGAGCTGCTCTAGAGCCAGAGAACCAGGTCAGCAGAGCTGCTGTAGAGCCGGAGAAACCAGGTCAGCAGTGCTGCTTTAGAGGGAGAGATCCAGGTCAGCAGAGCTGCTTTAGAACCAGAAAACCAGATCAGCAGAGCTGCTCTAGAGCCAGAGAACCAGGTCAGCAGTGCTGCTCATGAGCCAGAGAACCAGGTCAGAAGAGCTGCTGTAGAGCCAGAGAAACTAGGTCAGCAGAGCTGTTTTAGAGCCACCAGGTCAGCAGAGCTGCTTTAGAGCCACCAGGTCAGCAGAGCAGCTTTAGAGCCAGAGAACCAGGTCAGCAGAGCTGCTTTAGAGCCAGATCAGCAGAGCTGCTTTATAGGGAGAGAACAAGGTCAGCAGAGTTGCTCTAGAGCCAGAGAACCAGGTCAGCAGAGCTGCTTGAAATCCAGAGAGCCAGATTAGCAGAGCTGCTTTAGAGCCATAGAACCAGGTCAGCAGAGCTGCTTTAGAGCCAGAGAACGAGGTCAGCAGAGCTACTTCAAAGCCAGAGAACCAGGTTAGCAGAGCTGCTTAAGAGCCATAGAACCAGGTCAGCAGACCTGCTTTAGAACCAGAGAACCAGGTCAGCAGAGCGGTTGTAGAGCCTGAGAACCAGGACAGCAGAGCTGCTGTAGAGCTAAAGAACCAAGTCAGCACAGCTGCTTTAGAGGGAGAGAACCAGGTCAGCAGAGCCGCTTTAGAAAGAGAGAACCAAGTCAGCAGAGCTGCTTTAGAGTCAGAGAACCAGGTCAGCAGAGTAGCTTTAGAGCCAGAGAACAAGGTCAGACAAGCCCCTTTAGAGCCAGAGAAACAGTTCAGCAGAGCTGCTTCAGAGCCAGAGAACCAGGTCAGCAGAGCTGCTTTAGAGCCATAGAACCAGGTCAGCAGAGCTGTTGTAGAGCCTGAGAACAAGGTTAGCAGAGCTACTGTAGAGCCAGAGAACCATGTCAGCAGAGCTGCCTTAGAGGAAGAGAACCAGGTCAGCAGAGCCACTGTAGAGCCAGAGAACCAGGTCAGCAGAGCCACTTTAGGGCCAGAGAACCAGGTCAGCAGAGCTGCTTTAGAGCCAGAGAACAAGGTCAGCAGAGCCGCACTAGAGCCAGAGAATCAGGTCAGCAGAGCCGCTTTAGAGCCATAGAACCAGGTCTGAAGAGCTGCTCTAGAGCCTAAGAACCAGGTCAGCAGAGCTGCTCTAGAGCCAGAGAACCAGATCAGCAGAGCTGCTGTAGAGCCAGAGAAACCAGGTCAGCAGAGCTGCTTTAGAGGCAGAGAACTAGGTCAGCAGAGCTGCTTTAGAGCCAGAGAATCAGATCAGCAGAGCTGCTGTAGAGCCAGAGACAGAGGAGCTGCTTTAGAGGGAGAGAACCCACTCAGCAGAGATGATCTAGAGCCAGAGAACCAGGTCAGCAGAGCTGCTTCAAAGCCAGAGAACCAGGTCAGCAGAGATGCTTTAGAGCCATAGAACCAGGTCATCAGAGCTGTTGTAGAGCCTGAGAACAAGGTCAGCAGAGCTGCTTTAGAGCCAGAGAACCAGATCAGAAGAGCTGTTCTAGAGCATAAGAACCAGGTCCGCAGAGCTGCAGTAGAGCAAGAGAAACCAGGTCAACAGAGCTGCTTTAGAGGGAGAGAACCCGGTCAGCAGAGATGCTCTAGAGCCATAGAAACAGGTCAGCAGAGCTACTTCAAAGTCAGAGAACCAGGTCAGCCGAGCTGCTTTAAAGCCATAGAACCAGGTCAGCAGAGTTGCTCTAGAGCCAGAGAACCAGGTCAGCAGAGCTGCTCTAGTGCCGGAGAACCAGGTCAGCGGAGCTGCTCTAGAGCCAGAGAACCAGATCAGAAGAGCTGTTCTAGAGCATAAGAACCAGGTCCGCAGAGCTGCAGTAGAGCAAGAGAAACCAGGTCAATAGAGCTGCTTTAAATGGAGAGAACCCGGTCAGCAGAGATGCTCTAGAGCCATAGAAAAAGGTCAGCAGAGCTGCTTCAAAGCCAGAGAACCAGGTCACCAGAGCTGCTTTAAAGCAATAGAACCAGGTCAGCAGAGTTGCTCTAGAGCCAGAGAACCAGGTCAGCAGAGCTGCTCTAGTGCCGGAGAACCAGGTCAGCAGAGCTGCTCTAGAGCCAGAGAACCAGATCAGAAGAGCTGTTCTAGAGCCTAAGAACCAGGTCCGCAGAGCTGCAGTAGAGCAAGAGAAACAAGGACAGCAGAGCTGCTTTAGAGGGAGATAACCCGGTCAGCAGAGATGCTCTAGAGCCAGAGAACCAGGACAGCAGAGCCACTGTAGAGCCAGAGAACCAGGTCAGCAGAGCCGCTTTAGGGCCAGAGAACCAGGTCAGCAGAACTGCTTTAGAGCCAGAGAACAAGGTCAGCAGAGCCGCACTAGAGCCAGAGAACCAGGTCAGCAGAGCCGCTTTAGAGCCATAGAACCAGGTCTGAAGAGCTGCTCTAGAGCCTAAGAACCAGGTCAGCAGAGCTGCTCTAGAGCCAGAGAACCAGATCAGCAGAGCTGCTGTAGAGCCAGAGAAACCAGGTCAGCAGAGCTGCTTTAGAGGCAGAGAACTAGGTCAGCAGAGCTGCTTTAGAGCCAGAGAATCAGATCAGCAAAGCTGCTGTAGAGCCAGAGACAGAGGAGCTGCTTTAGAGGGAGAGAACCCAGTCAGCAGAGATGCTCTAGAGCCAAAGAACCAGGTCAGCAGAGCTGCTTCAAAGCTAGAGAACCAGGTCAGCAGAGCTGCTTTAGAGGCATAGAACCAGGTCAGCAGAGCTGTTGTAGAGCCTGAGAACAAGGTCAGCAGAGCTACTGTAGAGCGAGAGAACCAGGTCAGCAGAGCCACTTTAGAGGGAGAGAACCCGGTCAGCAGAGATGCTCTAGAGCCAGAGAATCAGGACAGCAGAGCTGCTTCAAAGACAGAGAACCAGTTCAGCAGAGCTGCTTTAGAGCCATAGAACCAGGTCAGCAGAGCTGCTCTAGTGCCGGAGAACCAGGTCAGCAGAGCTGCTCTAGAGCCAGAGAACCAGATCAGAAGAGCTGTTCTAGAGCATAAGAACCAGGTCCGCAGAGCTGCAGTAGAGCAAGAGAAACCAGGTCAACAGAGCTGCTTTAGAGGGAGAGAACCCGGTCAGCAGAGATGCTCTAGAGCCATAGAAACAGGTCAGCAGAGCTGCTTCAAAGCCAGAGAACCAGGTCAGCAGAGCTGCTTTAAAGCCATAAAACCAGGTCAGCAGAGTTGCTCTAGAGCCAGAGAACCAGGTCAGCAGAGCTGCTCTAGTGCCGGAGAACCAGGTCAGCAGAGCTGCTCTAGAGCCAGAGAACCAGATCAGAAGAGCTGTTCTAGAGCCTAAGAAGCAGGTCCCCAGAGCTGCAGTAGAGCAAGAGAAACCAGGACAGCAGAGCTGCTTTAGAGGGAGATAACGCGGTCAGCAGAGATGCTCTAGAGCCAGAGAACCAGGTCAGCAGAGCCACTGTAGAGCCAGAGAACCAAGTCAGCAGAGCCGCTTTAGGGCCAGAGAACCAGGTCAGCAGAGCTGCTTTAGAGCCAGAGAACAAGGTCAGCAGAGCCGCACTAGAGCCAGAGAACCAGGTCAGCAGAGCCGCTTTAGAGCCATAGAACCAGGTCTGAAGAGCTGCTCTAGAGCCTAAGAACCTGGTCAGCAGAGCTGCTCTAGAGCCAGAGAACCAGATCAGCAGAGATGCTGAAGAGCCAGAGAAACCAGGTCAGCAGAGCTGCTTTAGAGGCATAGAACTAGGTCAGCAGAGCTGCATTAGAGCCAGAGAATCAGATCACCAGAGCTGCTGTAGAGCCAGAGACAGAGGAGCTGCTTTAGAGGGAGAGAACCCAGTCAGCAGAGATGCTCTAGAGCCAAAGAACCAGGTCAGCAGAGCTGCTTCAAAGCTAGGGAACCAGGTCACCAGAGCTGCTTTAGAGCCATAGAACCAGGTCAGCAGAGCTGTTGTAGAGCCTGAGAACAAGGTCAGCAGAGCTACTGTAGAGCCAGAGAACCAGGTCAGAAGAGCTGCTTTAGAGGAAGAGAACCAGGTCAGCAGAGCCACTTTACAGCCAGAGAACCAGGTCAGCAAAGCTGCTTGAGGGCCAGAGGAGCTGCTTTAGAGCCAGAGAACAAGGTCAGCAGAGCCGCACTAGAGCCAGAGAACCAGGTCAGCAGAGCCGCTTTAGAGCCATAGAACCAGGTCAGAAGAGCTGCTCTAGAGCCTAAGAACCAGGTCAGCAGAGCTGCTCTAGAGCCAGAGAACCTGATCAGCAGAGCTGCTCTAGAGCCAGAGAACCAGGTCAGCAGAGCTGCTGTAGAGCCGGAGAAACCAGGTCAGCAGTGCTGCTTTAGAGGGAGAGAAGCAGTTCAGCAGAACTGCTGTAGAGCCAGAGAACCAGATCAGCAGAGCTGCTCTGGAGCCAGAGAACCAGGTCAGAAGAGCTGCTGTAGAGCCAGAGAAACCAAGTCAGCAGAGCTTTTTTAGAGCCACCAGGTCAGCAGAGCTGCTTTAGAGCCACCAGGTCAGCAGAGCAGCTTTAGAGCCAGAGAACCAGGTCAGCAGAGCTGCTTTAGAGCCAGGTCAGCAGAGCTGCTTTAGAGGGAGAGAACAAGGTCAGCAGAGATGCTCTAGAGCCAGAGAACCAGGTCAGCAGAGCTGCTTTAGAGCCAGAGAACCAGGTCAGCAGAGCCGTTGTAGAGCCAGAGAACCAGGTCAGAAGAGCTGCTCTAGAGCCTAAGAACCAGGTCCGCAGAGCTGCTGTAGAGCAAGAGAAACCAAGTCACAAGAGCTGCTTTAGAGGCAGAGAAGTAGGTCAGCGGAGCTGCTTTAGAGCCAGAGAATCAGGACAGCAGAGCTGCTTTAGAGGGAGAGAACCCGGTCAGCAGAGATGCTCTAGAGCCAGAGAAACAGGTCAGCAGAGCTGCTTCAAAGCCAGAGAACCAGGTCAGCAGAGCTGCTTTAGAGCCATAGAACCAGGTCAGCAAAGCTGTTCTAGAGCCTGAGAACAAGGTCAGAAGAGCTACTGTAGAGCCGGAGAACCAGGTCAGCAGAGCTGCTTAGAGGAAGAGAACAAGGTCAGAAGAGCCACTTTAGAGCCAGAGAACCAGGCCAGCAGAGCCGCTTTAGAGGGAGAGAACCAGGTCAGCAGAGATGCTCTAGAGCCAGAGAATCAGGTCAGCAGAGCTGCTTCAAAGCCAGAGAACCAGTTCAGCAGAGATGCTCTAGAGCCAGAGAAACAGGTCAGCAGAGCTGCTTCAAAGCCAGAGAACCAGGTCAGCAGAGCTGCTTTAGAGCCATAGAACCAGGTCAGCAGAGCTGTTCTAGAGCCTGAGAACAAGGTCAGAAGAGCTACTGTGGAGCCGGAGAACCAGGTCAGCAGAGCTGCTTTAGAGGAAGAGAACCAGGTCAGAAGAGCCACTTTAGAGCCAGAGAACCAGGCCAGCAGAGCCGCTTTAGAGGGAGAGAACCCGGTCAGCAGAGATGCTCTAGAGCCAGAGAATCAGGTCAGCAGAGATGCTTCAAAGCCAGAGAACCAGTTCAGCAGAGCTGCTCTAGTGCCGGAGAACCAGGTCAGCAGAGCTGCTCTAGAGCCAGAGAACCAGATCAGAAGAGCTGTTCTAGAGCATAAGAACCAGGTCCGCAGAGCTGCAGTAGAGCAAGAGAAACCAGGTCAATAGAGCTGCTTTAAATGGAGAGAACCCGGTCAGCAGAGATGCTCTAGAGCCATAGAAACAGGTCAGCAGAGCTGCTTCAAAGCCAGAGAACCAGGTCAGCAGAGCTGCTTTAAAGCAATAGAACCAGGTCAGCAGAGTTGCTCTAGAGCCAGAGAACCAGGTCAGCAGAGCTGCTCTAGTGCCGGAGAACCAGGTCAGCAGAGCTGCTCTAGAGCCAGAGAACCAGATCAGAACAGCTGTTCTAGAGCCTAAGAACCAGGTCCGCAGAGCTGCAGTAGAGCAAGAGAAACAAGGACAGCAGAGCTGCTTTAGAGGGAGATAACCCGGTCAGCAGAGATGCTCTAGAGCCAGAGAACCAGGACAGCAGAGCCACTGTAGAGCCAGAGAACCAGGTCAGCAGAGCCGCTTTAGGGCCAGAGAGCCAGGTCAGCAGAGCTGCTTTAGAGCCAGAGAACAAGGTCAGCAGAGCCGCACCAGAGCCAGAGAACCAGGTCAGCAGAGCCGCTTTAGAGCCATAGAACCAGGTCTGAAGAGCTGCTCTAGAGCCTAAGAACCAGGTCAGCAGAGCTGCTCTAGAGCCAGAGAACCAGATCAGCAGAGCTGCTGTAGAGCCAGAGAAACCAGGTCAGCAGAGCTGCTTTAGAGGCAGAGAACTAGGTCAGCAGAGCTGCTTTAGAGCCAGAGAATCAGATCAGCAGAGCTGCTGTAGAGCCAGAGACAGAGGAGCTGCTTTAGAGGGAGAGAACCCAGTCAGCAGAGATGCTCTAGAGCCAGAGAACCAGGTCAGCAGAGCTGCTTCAAAGCTAGAGAACCAGGTCAGCAGAGCTGCTTTAGAGGCATAGAACCAGGTCAGCAGAGCTGTTGTAGAGCATGAGAACAAGGTCAGCAGAGCTACTGTAGAGCCAGAGAACCAGGTCAGCAGAGCCGCTTTAGAGGGAGAGAACCCGGTCAGCAGAGATGCTCTAGAGCCAGAGAATCAGGACAGCAGAGCTGCTTCAAAGCCAGAGAACCAGTTCAGCAGAGCTGCTTTAGAGCCATAGAACCAGGTCAGCAGAGCTGCTCTAGTGCCGGAGAACCAGGTCAGCAGAGCTGCTTTAGAGGCATAGAACCAGGTCAGCAGAGCTGTTGTAGAGCATGAGAACAAGGTCAGCAGAGCTACTGTAGAGCAAGAGAAACCAGGTCAACAGAGCTGCTTTAGAGGGAGAGAACCCGGTCAGCAGAGATGCTCTAGAGCCATAGAAACAGGTCAGCAGAGCTGCTTCAAAGCCAGAGAACCAGGTCAGCAGAGCTGCTTTAAAGCCATAGAACCAGGTCAGCAGAGTTGCTCTAGAGCCAGAGAACCAGGTCAGCAGAGCTGCTCTAGTGCCGGAGAACCAGGTCAGCAGAGCTGCTCTAGAGCCAGAGAACCAGATCAGAAGAGCTGTTCCAGAGCCTAAGAACCAGGTCCGCAGAGCTGCAGTAGAGCAAGAGAAACCAGGACAGCAGAGCTGCTTTAGAGGGAGATAACCCGGTCAGCAGAGATGCTCTAGAGCCAGAGAACCAGGTCAGCAGAGCCACTGTAGAGCCAGAGAACCAAGTCAGCAGAGCCGCTTTAGGGCCAGAGAACCAGGTCAGCAGAGCTGCTTTAGAGCCAGAGAACAAGGTCAGCAGAGCCGCACTAGAGCCAGAGAACCAGGTCAGCAGAGCCGCTTTAGAGCCATAGAACCAGGTCTGAAGAGCTGCTCTAGAGCCTAAGAACCTGGTCAGCAGAGCGGTGTTTAGCCAAAATATCGAGTTTTAAATTTCGACCTACAATAATATCGTGTTTTTAATATCGTAGGTACAGAATATCGAAGTCAAGAATATCGATGGACAGAATATCGATCCCAAGGTAAGTAATATCGAAGTTAATAATATCGAAGTAATTAATATCGATGTAAGTAATATCGTAAGTAAAAATTTCGATGTCAATAATATCGATATTTATTTAGTGTAATGTCATTTAATATGTATTTTATTTGTATGTTAAAGATTATTGTAATGTATTTTAATACATTTAAAAATAAATGTTTAGAGATTTATAATTATTTTACATTTAATTTAGCGTTTTAGTATCAGAGCGGGTTGTGGGTTTATAGGGGAATAGGGTGGGAAGTAATTTAATTATAATTAATGAATTAATATGTATTGTTTAATTGGTATTTATGAATAATTAATTGGTAATTAATTAATAATTGGTAATTAATTGATTAATTAATTGTTAATTAATTATTAATTGTACAATTATTTTATTAATTGGTTAATTATATACATAATAATTAGTTTATTATTAATATTTATTTATTGTTATTGTTAATTACTTAATTGTTAATTAGTAATTAATTGGTGATTTAATTTTATTAAGTGATTAATTGATAATTAAATTAATTATGTGAATTTTTATGTGTAGTGGGTTGTGGGTTTATAGGGGAATAGGGTGGGAAGTAATGTAATTATAATTAATGAATTAATATGTATTGTTTCATTGGTATTTATGATTAATTAATTGGTAATCAATTAATAATTGGTAATTAATTTGATTAATAGAATAATTAATTTTTAATTAATTATTAATTGTAAAATTACTTTATTATTTGGTTAATTATATAAATTATAATTAGTTTATTAATAATATTTCTTTATTGTTATAGTTAATTAATTGTTAATTAGTAATTAATTGGTGATTTAATTTTATTAAGTGATTAATTGATAATTAAATTAATTATGTGAATTTTTATGTGTAGTGTGTTGTGTGTTAAAGGGGGAATAGTGTGGGATGTAATTTAAATTTATTTATTTAAATATTTATTTTACATAATTGGTATTTAATAATATTTTTTTTTTAAAAACATTGTTAACATGCAATTTTTTTATAAGAAATTATTGAATTGGTTATCATGTTAATAGAATCACTATGCTATCTAGTGGTTTCCCAACTGTTTTACTATCTGGAGTGGGAATAGTAATTTTTACCCCTACGCTATCCAACCTTTTCTCTACTGTTGCACTGTCTGGAGTGGGAATAGTGCATTTTACCCTTACGCTATCCAACACTTTCCCTACTATTGCACTCTCTGGAGTTGGAATAGTAATTTTTACCCTTACGCTATCCAACACTTTCCCTACTATTGCATTCTCTGGAGTGGGAATAGTAAATTTTACCCTTACGCTATCCAACACTTTCCCTACTATTGCACTCTCTGGAGTTGGAATAGTAATTTTTACCCCTACGCTATCCAATGTTTTCCCTACTGTTGCACTCTTTGGAGTTGGAATAGTTATTTTTACCCCTACGCTATCCAACGTTTTCTATACTGTTGCACTCTCTGGAGTGGGAATAGTAAATTTTACCCTTACGCTATCCAACACTTTCCCTACTATTGCACTCTCTGGAGTGGGAATAGTAAATTTTATGCTTACGCTATCCAACACTTTCCCTACTATTGCACTCTCTGGAGTTGGAATAGTAATTTTTACCCCTACGCTATCCAACGTTTTCCCTACTGTTGCACTCTTTGGAGTTGGAATAGTTATTTGTACCCCTACGCTATCCAACGTTTTCCCTACTGTTGCACTGTCTGGAGTTGGAATAGTAATTTTTACCCTTACGCTATCCAACACTTTCCCTACTATTGCACTCTCTGGAGTTGGAATAGTAATTTTTACCCTTACGCTATCCAACACTTTCCCTACTATTGCACTCTCTGGAGTTGGAATAGTAATTTTTACCCCTACGCTATCCAATGTTTTCCCTACTGTTGCACTCTTTGGAGTTGGAATAGTTATTTTTACCCCTACGCTATCCAACGTTTTCTATACTGTTGCACTCTCTGGAGTGGGAATAGTAAATTTTACCCTTACGCTATCCAACACTTTCCCTACTATTGCACTCTCTGGAGTGGGAATAGTAAATTTTATGCTTACGCTATCCAACAGTTTCCCTACTATTGCACTCTCTGGAGTTGGAATAGTAATTTTTACCCCTACGCTATCCAACGTTTTCCCTACTGTTGCACTCTTTGGAGTTGGAATAGTTATTTGTACCCCTACGCTATCCAACGTTTTCCCTACTGTTGCACTGTCTGGAGTGGGAATAGTAATTTTTACCCTTACGCTATCCAACACTTTCCCTACTATTGCACTCTCTGGAGTGGGAATAGTAATTTTTACCATTACGCTATCCAACACTTTCCCTACTATTGCACTCTCTGGAGTTGGAATAGTAATTTTTACCCCTACGCTATCCAACGCTTTCCCTACTGTTGCACTCTTTGGAGTTGGAATAGTAATTTTTACTCTTACGCTATCCAATGTTTTCCCTACTGTTGCACTCTCGGGAGTTGGAATAGATATTTTTACCCCTACGCTATCCAACATTTTCCTTACTGTTGTTTTTGTTGAAGTTGGACTAGTAGTTTTATTGTGTCTGATATTAAATATGTTTTGTAATATTTTAGCTATTGTAATATATAATTAATAATAAAAAAAATTCAAATTAAAATTAATGATTATTATTTGCTATATGTAATTATTTAATATTTATTAATGTTATTGTTTTATGTGTATAGATGTATTGGTAATTTAAATAAATATTTAATAATTTATATGTTACAGAAATTATTATTAAAAGTAATTATTAAGTAAGTGTATATATTATATATTATATATATGTTTAATTAAAGTTTCATTTAATTATATATATTTGTTATAAATTTTACATATTATACAATATATTTAATTATGTTTCTTTGATTTATAAGTATTATTTGGTTTATTTTACATATATTTTTAAACTAAAAAAAAAACGATATTTTTGAATTACGATATTTTTGACATCGATATTAAATTATCGATATTTTTGTACTTACCATGTTGTAGATAGGATGTCGATATTCTTGACCACGATATTTTTGTTGCGATATTTTTGTAGGTCGAATTTTTGTCTTTCGAAATTATGTCATACAATCCAGCAGAGCTACTCTAGAGCCAGAGAACCAGATCAGCAGAGCTGCTGAAGAGCCAGAGAAACCAGGTCAGCAGAGCTGCTTTAGAGGCAGAGAACTAGGTCAGCAGAGCTGCTTTAGAGCCAGAGAATCAGATCAGCAGAGCTGCTGTAGAGCCAGAGACAGAGGAGCTGCTTTAGAGGGAGAGAACCCAGTCAGCAGAGATGCTCTAGAGCCAAAGAACCAGGTCAGCAGAGCTGCTTCAAAGCTAGAGAACCAGGTCAGCAGAGCTGCTTTAGAGCCATAGAACCAGGTCAGCAGAGCTGTTGTAGAGCCTGAGAACAAGGTCAGCAGAGCTACTGTAGAGCCAGAGAACCAGGTCAGCAGAGCTGCTTTAGAGGAAGAGAACCAGGTCAGCAGAGCCACTTTAGAGCCAGAGAACCAGGTCAGCAAAGCTGCTTGAGGGCCAGAGGAGCTGCTTTAGAGCCAGAGAACAAGGTCAGCAGAGCCGCACTAGAGCCAGAGAACCAGGTCAGCAGAGCCGCTTTAGAGCCTTAGAACCAGGTCAGAAGAGCCACTTTAGAGCCAGAGAACCAGGCCAGCAGAGCCGCTTTAGAGGGATAGAACCCGGTCAGCAGAGATGCTCTAGAGCCAGAGAATCAGGTCAGCAGAGATGCTTCAAAGCCAGAGAACCAGTTCAGCAGAGCTGCTCTAGTGCCGGAGAACCAGGTCAGCAGAGCTGCTCTAGAGCCAGAGAACCAGATCAGAAGAGCTGTTCTAGAGCATAAGAACCAGGTCCGCAGAGCTGCAGTAGAGCAAGAGAAACCAGGTCAATAGAGCTGCTTTAAATGGAGAGAACCCGGTCAGCAGAGATGCTCTAGAGCCATAGAAACAGGTCAGCAGAGCTGCTTCAAAGCCAGAGAACCAGGTCAGCAGAGCTGCTTTAAAGCAATAGAACCAGGTCAGCAGAGTTGCTCTAGAGCCAGAGAACCAGGTCAGCAGAGCTGCTCTAGTGCCGGAGAACCAGGTCAGCAGAGCTGCTCTAGAGCCAGAGAACCAGATCAGAACAGCTGTTCTAGAGCCTAAGAACCAGGTCCGCAGAGCTGCAGTAGAGCAAGAGAAACAAGGACAGCAGAGCTGCTTTAGAGGGAGATAACCCGGTCAGCAGAGATGCTCTAGAGCCAGAGAACCAGGACAGCAGAGCCACTGTAGAGCCAGAGAACCAGGTCAGCAGAGCCGCTTTAGGGCCAGAGAGCCAGGTCAGCAGAGCTGCTTTAGAGCCAGAGAACAAGGTCAGCAGAGCCGCACCAGAGCCAGAGAACCAGGTCAGCAGAGCCGCTTTAGAGCCATAGAACCAGGTCTGAAGAGCTGCTCTAGAGCCTAAGAACCAGGTCAGCAGAGCTGCTCTAGAGCCAGAGAACCAGATCAGCAGAGCTGCTGTAGAGCCAGAGAAACCAGGTCAGCAGAGCTGCTTTAGAGGCAGAGAACTAGGTCAGCAGAGCTGCTTTAGAGCCAGAGAATCAGATCAGCAGAGCTGCTGTAGAGCCAGAGACAGAGGAGCTGCTTTAGAGGGAGAGAACCCAGTCAGCAGAGATGCTCTAGAGCCAGAGAACCAGGTCAGCAGAGCTGCTTCAAAGCTAGAGAACCAGGTCAGCAGAGCTGCTTTAGAGGCATAGAACCAGGTCAGCAGAGCTGTTGTAGAGCATGAGAACAAGGTCAGCAGAGCTACTGTAGAGCCAGAGAACCAGGTCAGCAGAGCCGCTTTAGAGGGAGAGAACCCGGTCAGCAGAGATGCTCTAGAGCCAGAGAATCAGGACAGCAGAGCTGCTTCAAAGCCAGAGAACCAGTTCAGCAGAGCTGCTTTAGAGCCATAGAACCAGGTCAGCAGAGCTGCTCTAGTGCCGGAGAACCAGGTCAGCAGAGCTGCTTTAGAGGCATAGAACCAGGTCAGCAGAGCTGTTGTAGAGCATGAGAACAAGGTCAGCAGAGCTACTGTAGAGCAAGAGAAACCAGGTCAACAGAGCTGCTTTAGAGGGAGAGAACCCGGTCAGCAGAGATGCTCTAGAGCCATAGAAACAGGTCAGCAGAGCTGCTTCAAAGCCAGAGAACCAGGTCAGCAGAGCTGGTTTAAAGCCATAGAACCAGGTCAGCAGAGTTGCTCTAGAGCCAGAGAACCAGGTCAGCAGAGCTGCTCTAGTGCCGGAGAACCAGGTCAGCAGAGCTGCTCTAGAGCCAGAGAACCAGATCAGAAGAGCTGTTCCAGAGCCTAAGAACCAGGTCCGCAGAGCTGCAGTAGAGCAAGAGAAACCAGGACAGCAGAGCTGCTTTAGAGGGAGATAACCCGGTCAGCAGAGATGCTCTAGAGCCAGAGAACCAGGTCAGCAGAGCCACTGTAGAGCCAGAGAACCAAGTCAGCAGAGCCGCTTTAGGGCCAGAGAACCAGGTCAGCAGAGCTGCTTTAGAGCCAGAGAACAAGGTCAGCAGAGCCGCACTAGAGCCAGAGAACCAGGTCAGCAGAGCCGCTTTAGAGCCATAGAACCAGGTCTGAAGAGCTGCTCTAGAGCCTAAGAACCTGGTCAGCAGAGCTACTCTAGAGCCAGAGAACCAGATCAGCAGAGCTGCTGAAGAGCCAGAGAAACCAGGTCAGTAGAGCTGCTTTAGAGGCAGAGAACTAGGTCAGCAGAGCTGCTTTAGAGCCAGAGAATCAGATCAGCAGAGCTGCTGTAGAGCCAGAGACAGAGGAGCTGCTTTAGAGGGAGAGAACCCAGTCAGCAGAGATGCTCTAGAGCCAAAGAACCAGGTCAGCAGAGCTGCTTCAAAGCTAGAGAACCAGGTCAGCAGAGCTGCTTTAGAGCCATAGAACCAGGTCAGCAGAGCTGTTGTAGAGCCTGAGAACAAGGTCAGCAGAGCTACTGTAGAGCCAGAGAACCAGGTCAGCAGAGCTGCTTTAGAGGAAGAGAACCAGGTCAGCAGAGCCACTTTAGAGCCAGAGAACCAGGTCAGCAAAGCTGCTTGAGGGCCAGAGGAGCTGCTTTAGAGCCAGAGAACAAGGTCAGCAGAGCCGCACTAGAGCCAGAGAACCAGGTCAGCAGAGCCGCTTTAGAGCCATAGAACCAGGTCAGAAGAGCTGCTCTAGAGCCTAAGAACCAGGTCAGCAGAGCTGCTCTAGAGCCAGAGAACCTGATCAGCAGAGCTGCTCTAGAGCCAGAGAACCAGGTCAGCAGAGCTGCTGTAGAGCCGGAGAAACCAGGTCAGCAGTGCTGCTTTAGAGCGAGAGAACCAGTTCAGCAGAAATGCTTTAGAGCCAGAGAACCAGATCAGCAGAGCTGCTCTGGAGCCAGAGAACCAGGTCAGAAGAGCTGCTGTAGAGCCAGAGAAACCAAGTCAGCAGAGCTTTTTTAGAGCCACCAGGTCAGCAGAGCTGCTTTAGAGCCACCAGGTCAGCAGAGCAGCTTTAGAGCCAGAGAACCAGGTCAGCAGAGCTGCTTTAGAGCCAGATCAGCAGAGCTGCTTTATAGGGAGAGAACAAGGTCAGCAGAGTTGCTCTAGAGCCAGAGAACCAGGTCAGCAGAGCTGCTTGAAATCCAGAGAGCCAGGTTAGCAGAGCTGCTTTAGAGCCATAGAACCAGGTCAGCAGAGCTGCTTTAGAGCCAGAGAACGAGGTCAGCAGAGCTAATTCAAAGCCAGAGATCCAGGTTAGCAGAGCTGCTTAAGAGCCATAGAACCAGGTCAGCAGACCTGCTTTAGAACCAGAGAACCAGGTCAGCAGAGCGGTTGTATAGCCTGAGAACCAGGACAGCAGAGCTGCTGTAGAGCTAAAGAACCAAGTCAGCACAGCTGCTTTAGAGGGAGAGAACCAGGTCAGCAGAGCCGCTTTAGAAAGAGAGAACCAAGTCAGCAGAGCCGCTTTAAAGTCAGAGAACCAGGTTAGCAGAGCAGCTTTAGAGCCAGAGAACAAGGTCAGACAAGCCCCTTTAGAGCCAGAGAAACAGGTCAGCAGAGCTGCTTCAGAGCCAGAGAACCAGGTCAGCAGAGCTGCTTTAGAGCCATAGAACCAGGTCAGCAGAGCTGTTGTAGAGCCTGAGAACAAGGTTAGCAGAGCTACTGTAGAGCCAGAGAACCATGTCAGCAGAGCTGCTTTAGAGGAAGAGAACCAGGTCAGCAGAGCCACTGTAGAGCCAGAGAACCCAGTCAGCAGAGCCACTTTAGGGCCAGAGAACCAGGTCAGCAGAGCTGCTTTAGAGCCAGAGAACAAGGTCAGCAGAGCCTCACTAGAGCCAGAGAACCAGGTCAGCAGAGCCGCTTTAGAGCCATAGAACCAGGTCTGAAGAGCTGCTCTAGAGCCTAAGAACCAGGTCAGCAGAGCTGCTCTAGAGCCAGAGAACCAGATCAGCAGAGCTGCTGTAGAGCCAGAGAAACCAGGTCAGCAGAGCTGCTTTAGAGGCAGAGAACTAGGTCAGCAGAGCTGCTTTATAGCCAGAGAATCAGATCAGCAGAGCTGCTGTAGAGCCAGAGACAGAGGAGCTGCTTTAGAGGGAGAGAACCCAGTCAGCAGAGATGCTCTAGAGCCAGAGAACCAGGTCAGCAGAGCTGCTTCAAAGCTAGAGAACCAGGTCAGCAGAGCCGCTTTAGAGCCATAGAACCAGGTCTGAAGAGCTTCTCTAGAGCCTAAGAACCAGGTCAGCAGAGCTGCTCTAGAGCCAGAGAACCAGATCAGCAGAGCTGCTGTAGAGCCAGAGAAACCAGGTCAGCAGAGCTGCTTTAGAGGCAGAGAACTAGGTCAGCAGAGCTGCTTTAGAGCCAGAGAATCAGATCAGCAGAGCTGCTGTAGAGCCAGAGACAGAGGAGCTGCTTTAGAGGGAGAGAACCCAGTCAGCAGAGATGCTCTAGAGCCTGAGAACAAGGTCAGCAGAGCTACTGTAGAGCCAGAGAACCAGGTCAGCAGAGCTGCTTTAGAGGAAGTGAACCAGGTCAGCAGATCCACTTTAGAGCCAGAGATCCAGGTCAGCAAAGCTGCTTGAGGGCCAGAGGAGCTGCTTTAGAGCCAGAGAACAAGGTCAGCAGAGCCGCACTAGAGCCAGAGAACCAGGTCAGCAGAGCCGCTTTAGAGCCATAGAACCAGGTCAGAAGAGCTGCTCTAGAGCCTAAGAACCAGGTCAGCAGAGCTGCTCTAGAGCCAGAGAACCAGATCAGCAGAGCTGCTCTAGAGCCAGAGAACCAGGTCAGCAGAGCTGCTGTAGAGCCGGAGAAACCATGTCGGCAGTGCTGCTTTACAGGGAGAGAACCAGTTCAGCAGAGCTGCTTTAGAGCCAGAGAACCAGATCAGCAGAGCTGCTCTGGAGCCAGAGAACCAGGTCAGAAGAGCTGCTGTAGAGCCAGAGAAACCAGGTCAGCAGAGCTTTTTTAGATCCACCAGGTCAGCAGAGCTGCTTTAGATCCACCAGGTCAGCAGAGCAGCTTTAGAGCCAGAGAACCAGGTCAGCAGAGCTGCTTTACAGCCAGGTCAGCAGAGCGGCTTTAGAGGGAGAGAACAAGGTCAGCAGAGATGCTCCAGAGCCAGAGAACCAGGTCAGCAGAGCTGCTTTAGAGCCAGAGAACCAGGTCAGCAGAACCGTTGTAGAGCCAGAGAACCAGGTCAGAAGAGCTGCTCTAGAGCCTAAGAACCAGGTCCGCAGAGCTGCTGTAGAGCAAGAGAAACCAGGTAGGCAGAGCTGCTTCAGAGGCAGAGAAGTAGGTCAGCGGAGCTGCTTTAGAGCCAGAGAATCAGGACAGCAGAGCTGCTTTAGAGGGAGAGAACCCGGTCAGCAGAGATGCTCTACAGCCAGAGAAACAGGTCAGCAGAGCTGCTTCAAAGCCAGAGAACCAGGTCAGCAGAGCTGCTTTAGAGCCATAGAACCAGGTCAGCAGAGCTGTTCTAGAGCCTGAGAACAAGGTCAGAAGAGCAACTGTAGAGCCGGAGAACCAGGTCAGCAGAGCTGCTTTAGAGGAAGAGAACCAGGTCAGAAGAGCCACTTTAGAGCCAGAGAACCAGGTCAGCAGAGCCGCTTTAGAGGGAGAGAACCCGGTCAGCAGAGATGCTCTAGAGCCAGAGAATTTAGAGCCATAGAACCAGGTCAGCAGAGCTGCTTTAGAGCCAGAGAACGAGGTCAGCAGAGCTACTTCAAAGCCAGAGAACCAGGTTAGCAGAGCTGCTTAAGAGCCAAAGAACCAGGTCAGCAGACCTGCTTTAGAACCAGAGAACCAGGTCAGCAGAGCGGTTGTAGAGCCTGAGAACCAGGTCAGCAGAGCTGCTTTAGAGGGAGAGAACAAGGTCAGCAGAGATGCTCTAGAGCCAGAGAACCAGGTCAGCAGAGCTGCTTCAAAGCCAGAGAACCAGGTCAGCAGAGCTGATTTAGAGCCATAGAACCAGGTCAGCAGAGCTGCTTTAGAGCCAGAGAACGAGGTCAGCAGAGCTACTTCAAAGCCAGAGAACCAGGTTAGCAGAGCTGCTCTAGTGCCGGAGAACCAGGTCAGCAGAGCTGCTCTAGAGCCAGAGAACCAGATCAGAAGAGCTGTTCTAGAGCATAAGAACCAGGTCCGCAGAGCTGCAGTAGAGCAAGAGAAACCAGGTCAACAGAGCTGCTTTAGAGGGAGAGAACCCGGTCAGCAGAGATGCTCTAGAGCCATAGAAACAGGTCAGCAGAGCTGCTTCAAAGCCAGAGAACCAGGTCAGCAGAGCTGCTTTAAAGCCATAGAACCAGGTCAGCAGAGTTGCTCTAGAGCCAGAGAACCAGGTCAGCAGAGCTGCTCTAGTGCCGGAGAACCAGGTCAGCAGAGCTGCTCTAGATCCAGAGAACCAGATCAGAAGAGCTGTTCTAGAGCCTAAGAACCAGGTCCCCAGAGCTGCAGTAGAGCAAGAGAAACCAGGACAGCAGAGCTGCTTTAGAGGGAGATAACGCGGTCAGCAGAGATGCTCTAGAGCCAGAGAACCAGGTCAGCAGAGCCACTGTAGAGCCAGAGAACCAAGTCAGCAGAGCCGCTTTAGGGCCAGAGAACCAGGTCAGCAGAGCTGCTTTAGAGCCAGAGAACAAGGTCAGCAGAGCCGCACTAGAGCCAGAGAACCAGGTCAGCAGAGCCGCTTTAGAGCCATAGAACCAGGTCTGAAGAGCTGCTCTAGAGCCTAAGAACCTGGTCAGCAGAGCTGCTCTAGAGCCAGAGAACCAGATCAGCAGAGCTGCTGAAGAGCCAGAGAAACCAGGTCAGCAGAGCTGCTTTAGAGGCAGAGAACTAGGTCAGCAGAGCTGCATTAGAGCCAGAGAATCAGATCACCAGAGCTGCTGTAGAGCCAGAGACAGAGGAGCTGCTTTAGAGGGAGAGAACCCAGTCAGCAGAGATGCTCTAGAGCCAAAGAACCAGGTCAGCAGAGCTGCTTCAAAGCTAGGGAACCAGGTCACCAGAGCTGCTTTAGAGCCATAGAACCAGGTCAGCAGAGCTGTTGTAGAGCCTGAGAACAAGGTCAGCAGAGCTACTGTAGAGCCAGAGAACCAGGTCAGAAGAGCTGCTTTAGAGGAAGAGAACCAGGTCAGCAGAGCCACTTTACAGCCAGAGAACCAGGTCAGCAAAGCTGCTTGAGGGCCAGAGGAGCTGCTTTAGAGCCAGAGAACAAGGTCAGCGGAGCCGCACTAGAGCCAGAGAACCAGGTCAGCAGAGCCGCTTTAGAGCCATAGAACCAGGTCAGAAGAGCTGCTCTAGAGCCTAAGAACCAGGTCAGCAGAGCTGCTCTAGAGCCAGAGAACCTGATCAGCAGAGCTGCTCTAGAGCCAGAGAACCAGGTCAGCAGAGCTGATGTAGAGCCGGAGAAACCAGGTCAGCAGTGCTGCTTTAGAGGGAGAGAAGCAGTTCAGCAGAACTGCTGTAGAGCCAGAGAACCAGATCAGCAGAGCTGCTCTGGAGCCAGAGAACCAGGTCAGAAGAGCTGCTGTAGAGCCAGAGAAACCAAGTCAGCAGAGCTTTTTTAGAGCCACCAGGTCAGCAGAGCTGCTTTAGAGCCACCAGGTCAGCAGAGCAGCTTTAGAGCCAGAGAACCAGGTCAGCAGAGCTGCTTTAGAGCCAGGTCAGCAGAGCTGCTTTAGAGGGAGAGAACAAGGTCAGCAGAGATGCTCTAGAGCCTGAGAACCAGGTCAGCAGAGCTGCTTTAGAGCCAGAGAACCAGGTCAGCAGAGCCGTTGTAGAGCCAGAGAACCAGGTCAGAAGAGCTGCTCTAGAGCCTAAGAACCAGGTCCGCAGAGCTGCTGTAGAGCAAGAGAAACCAAGTCACAAGAGCTGCTTTAGAGGCAGAGAATCAGGACAGCAGAGCTGCTTTAGAGGGAGAGAACCCGGTCAGCAGAGATGCTCTAGAGCCAGAGAAACAGGTCAGCAGAGCTGCTTCAAAGCCAGAGAACCAGGTCAGCAAAGCTGCTTTAGAGCCATAGAACCAGGTCAGCAGAGCTGTTCTAGAGCCTGAGAACAAGGTCAGAAGAGCTACTGTGGAGCCGGAGAACCAGGTCAGCAGAGCTGCTTTAGAGGAAGAGAACCAGGTCAGAAGAGCCACTTTAGAGCCAGAGAACCAGGCCAGCAGAGCCGCTTTAGAGGGAGAGAACCCGGTCAGCAGAGATGCTCTAGAGCCAGAGAATCAGGTCAGCAGAGCTGCTTCAAAGCCAGAGAACCAGTTCAGCAGAGCTGCTCTAGTGCCGGAGAACCAGGTCAGCAGAGCTGCTCTAGAGCCAGAGAACCAGATCAGAAGAGCTGTTCTAGAGCATAAGAACCAGGTCCGCAGAGCTGCAGTAGAGCAAGAGAAACCAGGTCAATAGAGCTGCTTTAAATGGAGAGAACCCGGTCAGCAGAGATGCTCTAGAGCCATAGAAAAAGGTCAGCAGAGCTGCTTCAAAGCCAGAGAACCAGGTCACCAGAGCTGCTTTAAAGCAATAGAACCAGGTCAGCAGAGTTGCTCTAGAGCCAGAGAACCAGGTCAGCAGAGCTGCTCTAGTGCCGGAGAACCAGGTCAGCAGAGCTGCTTTAGAGCCAGAGAACCAGATCAGAAGAGCTGTTCTAGAGCCTAAGAACCAGGTCCGCAGAGCTGCAGTAGAGCAAGAGAAACAAGGAGAGCAGAGCTGCTTTAGAGGGAGATAACCCGGTCAGCAGAGATGCTCTAGAGCCAGAGAACCAGGACAGCAGAGCCACTGTAGAGCCAGAGAACCAGGTCAGCAGAGCCGCTTTAGGGCCAGAGAACCAGGTCAGCAGAGCTGCTTTAGAGCCAGAGAACAAGGTCAGCAGAGCCGCACTAGAGCCAGAGAACCAGGTCAGCAGAGCCGCTTTAGAGCCATAGAACCAGGTCTGAAGAGCTGCTCTAGAGCCTAAGAACCAGGTCAGCAGAGCTGCTCTAGAGCCAGAGAACCAGATCAGCAGAGCTGCTGTAGAGCCAGAGAAACCAGGTCAGCAGAGCTGCTTTAGAGGCAGAGAACTAGGTCAGCAGAGCTGCTGTAGAGCCAGAGACAGAGGAGTTGCTTTAGAGGGAGAGAACCCAGTCAGCAGAGATGCTCTAGAGCCAAAGAACCAGGTCAGCAGAGCTGCTTCAAAGCTAGAGAACCAGGTCACCAGAGCTGCTTTACAGCCATAGAACTAGGTCAGCAGAGCTGTTGTAGAGCCTGAGAACAAGGTCAGCAGAGCTACTGTAGAGCCAGAGAACCAGGTCAGAAGAGCTGCTTTAGAGGAAGAGAACCAGGTCAGCAGAGCCACTTTACAGCCAGAGAACCAGGTCAGCAAAGCTGTGTGAGGGCCAGAGGAGCTGCTTTAGAGCCAGAGAACAAGGTCAGCAGAGCCGCACTAGAGCCAGAGAACCAGGTCAGCAGAGCCGCTTTAGAGCCATAGAACCAGGTCAGAAGAGCTGCTCTAGAGCCTAAGAACCAGGTCAGCAGAGCTGCTCTAGAGCCAGAGAACCTGATCAGCAGAGCTGCTCTAGAGCCAGAGAACCAGGTCAGCAGAGCTGCTGTAGAGCCGGAGAAACCAGGTCAGCAGTGCTGCTTTAGAGGGAGAGAACCAGTTCAGCAGAACTGCTTTAGAGCCAGAGAACCAGATCAGCAGAGCTGCTCTGGAGCCAGAGAACCAGGTCAGAAGAGCTGCTGTAGAGCCAGAGAAACCAAGTCAGCAGAGCTTTTTTAGAGCCACCAGGTCAGCAGAGCTGCTTTAGAGCCACCAGGTCAGCAGAGCAGCTTTAGAGCCAGAGAACCAGGTCAGCAGAGCTACTTTAGAGCCAGGTCAGCAGAGCTGCTTTAGAGGGAGAGAACAAGGTCAGCAGAGATGCTCTAGAGCCAGAGAACCAGGTCAGCAGAGCTGCTTTAGAGCCATAGAACCAGGTCAGCAGAGCTGTTGTAGAGCCTGAGAACAAGGTCAGCAGAGCTACTGTAGAGCCATAGAACCAGGTCAGCAGAGCCACTTTAGAGCCAGAGAACCAGGTCAGCAAAGCTGCTTGAGGGCCAGAGGAGCTGCTTTAGAGCCAGAGCACAAGGTCAGCAGAGCCGCACTAGAGCCAGAGAACCAGGTCAGCAGAGCCGCTTTAGAGCCATAGAACCAGGTCAGAAGAGCTGCTCTAGAGCCTAAGAACCAGGTCAGCAGAGCTGCTCTAGAGCCAGAGAACCAGATCAGCAGAGCTGCTCTAGAGCCAGAGAACCAGGTCAGCAGAGCTGCTCTAGAGCCAGAGAACCAGATCAGCAGAGCTGCTCTAGAGCCAGAAAACCAGGTCAGCAGAGCTGCTGTAGAGCCGGAGAAACCAGGTCAGCAGTGCTGCTTTAGAGGGAGAGAACCAGTTCAGCAGAGCTGCTTTAGAGCCAGAGAACCAGATCAGCAGAGCTGCTCTGGAGCCAGAGAACCAGGTCAGAAGAGCTGCTGTAGAGCCAGAGAAACCAGGTCATCAGATCTTTTTTAGAACCACCAGGTCAGCAGAGCTGCTTTAGAGCCACCAGGTCAGCAGAGCAGCTTTAGAGCCAGAGAACCAGGTCAGCAGAGCTGCTTTAGAGCCAGGTCAGCAGATCTGCCTTAGAGGGAGAGAACAAGGTCAGCAGAGATGCTCTAGAGCCAGAGAACCAGGTCAACAGAGCCGCTTCAAAGCCAGAGAACCAGGTCAGCAGAGCTGATTTAGAGCCATAGAACCAGGTGAGCAGAGCTGCTTTAGAGCCAGAGAACGAGGTCAGCAGAGCTACTTCAAAGCCAGAGAACCAGGTTAGCAGAGCTGCTTAAGAGCCATAGAACCAGGTCAGCAGAGCTGATTTAGAACCAGAGAACCAGGTCAGCAGAGCCGTTGTAGAGAATGAGAAGAAGGACAGCAAAGCTGCTGTAGAGCCAAAGAACCAGGTCAGCACAGTTGCTGTAGAGGTAGAGAACCAGGTCAGCAGAGCCACTTTAGAGGGAGAGAACCAAGTCAGCAGAGCCGCTTTAGAGTCAGAGAACCAGGTCAGCAGAACAGATTTAGAGCCAGAGAACAGGTCAGCCGAGCCGCTTTAGAGCCATAGAACCAGGTCAGAAGAGCTGCTCTAGTGCCTAAGAACCAAGTCAGAGCTGCTCTAGAGCCAGAGAACCAGATCAGCAGAGCTGCTCTAGAGCCAGAGAACCAGGTCAGCAGAGCTGCTGTAGAGCCGGAGAAACCAGGTCAGCAGTGCTGCTTTAGAGCGAGAGATCCAGGTCAGCAGAGCTGCTTTAGAACCAGAGAACCAGATCAGCAGAGCTGCTCTAGAGCCAGAGAACCAGGTCAGCAGTGCTGCTCTAGAGCCAGAGAACCAGGTCAGAAGAGCTGCTGTAGAGCCAGAGAAACCAGGTCAGCAGAGCTGTTTTAGAGCCACAAGGTCAGCAGAGCTGCTTTGGAGCCACCAGGTCAGCAGAGCTGCTTTAGAGGGAGAGAACAAGGTCAGCAGAGTTGCTCTAGAGCCAGAGAACTAGGTCAGCAGAGCTGCTTGAAATCCAGAGAGCCAGGTTAGCAGAGCTGCTTTAGAGCCATAGAACCAGGTCAGCAGAGCTGCTTTAGAGCCAGAGAACGAGGTCAGCAGAGCTACTTCAAAGCCAGAGAACCAGGTTAGCAGAGCTGCTTAAGAGCCATAGAACCAGGTCAGCAGAGCTGCTTTAGAACCAGAGAACCAGGTCAGCAGAGCGGTTGTAGAGCCTGAGAACCAGGACAGCAGAGCTGCTGTAGAGCTAAAGAACCAAGTCAGCACAGCTGCTTTAGAGGGAGAGAACCAGGTCAGCAGAGCCGCTTTTGAAAGAGAGAACCAAGTCAGCAGAGCCGCTTTAGAGTCAGCGAACCAGGTCAGCAGAGCAGCTTTAGAGCCAGAGAACCAGGTCAGACGAGCCCCTTTAGAGCCAGAGAAACAGGTCAGCAGAGCTGCTTCAGAGCCAGAGAACCAGGTCAGCAGAGCTGCTTTAGAGCCATAGAACCAGGTCAGCAGAGCTGTTGTAGAGCCTGAGAATAAGGTTAGCAGAGCTACTGTAGAGCCAGAGAACCATGTCAGCAGAGCTGCTTTAGAGGAAGAGAACCAGGTCAGCAGAGCCACTGTAGAGCCAGAGAACCAGGTCAGCAGAGCCGCTTTAGGGCCAGAGAACCAGGTCAGCAGAGCTGCTTTAGAGCCAGAGAACAAGGTCAGCAGAGCCGCACTAGAGCCAGAGAACCAAGTCAGCAGAGCCACTTTAGAGCCATAGAACCAGGTCTGAAGAGCTGCTCTAGAGCCTAAGAACCAGGTCAGCAGAGCTGCTCTAGAGCCAGAGAACCAGATCAGCAGAGCTGCTGTAGAGCCAGAGAAACCAGGTCAGCAGAGCTGCTTTAGAGGCAGAGAACTAGGTCAGCAGAGCTGCTTTAGAGCCAGAGAACCAGATTAGAAGAGCTGTTCTAGAGCATAAGAACCAGGTCCGCAGAGCTGCAGTAGAGCAAGAGAAACCAGGTCAACAGAGCTGCTTTAGAGGGAGAGAACCCGGTCTGCAGAGATGCTCTAGAGCCATAGAAACAGGTCAGCAGAGCTACTTCAAAGTCAGAGAACCAGGTCAGCCGAGCTGCTTTAAAGCCATAGAACCAGGTCAGCAGAGTTGCTCTAGAGCCAGAGAACCAGGTCAGCAGAGCTGCTCTAGTGCCGGAGAACCAGGTCAGCAGAGCTGCTCTAGAGCCAGAGAACCAGATCAGAAGAGCTGTTCTAGAGCCTAAGAACCAGGTCCGCAGAGCTGCAGTAGAACAAGAGAAACCAGGACAGCAGAGCTGCTTTAGAGGGAGATAACCCGGTCAGCAGAGATGCTCTCGAGCCATAGAACCAGGTCAGCAGAGCCACTGTAGAGCCAGAGAACCAGGTCAGCAGAGCCGCTTTAGGGCCAGAGAACCAGGTCAGCAGAGCTGCTTTAGAGCCAGAGAACAAGGTCAGCAGAGCCGCACTAGAGCCAGAGAACCAGGTCAGCAGAGCCGCTTTAGAGCCATAGAACCAGGTCTGAAGAGCTGCTCTAGAGCCTAAGAACCAGGTCATCAGAGCTGCTCTAGAGCCAGAGAACCAGATCAGCAGAGCTGCTGTAGAGCCAGAGAAACCAGGTCAGAAGAGCTGCTTGAGAGGCAGAGAACTAGGTCAGCAGAGCTGCTTTAGAGCCAGAGAATCAGATCAGCAGAGCTGCTGTAGAGCCAGAGACAGAGGAGCTGCTTTAGAGGGAGAGAACCCAGTCAGCAGAGATGCTCTAGAGCCAGAGAACCAGGTCAGCAGAGCTGCTTCAAAGCTAGAGAACCAGGTCAGCAGAGCTGCTTTAGAGCCATAGAACCAGGTCAGCAGAGCTGTTGTAGAGCCTGAGAACAAGGTCAGCAGAGCTACTGTAGAGCCAGAGAACCAGGTCAGCAGAGCCGCTTTAGAGGGAGAGAACCCGGTCAGCAGAGATGCTCTAGAGCCAGAGAATCAGGTCAGCAGAGCTGCTTTAAAGCTAGAGAACCAGTTCAGCAGAGCTGCTTTAGAGCCATAGAACCAGGTCAGCAGAGCCACTTTAGAGCCAGAGAACTAGGTCAGCAAAGCTGCTTGAGGGCCAGAGGAGCTGCTTTAGAGCCAGAGCACAAGGTCAGCAGAACCGCACTAGAGCCAGAGAACCAGGTCAGCAGAGCCGCTTTAGAGCCATAGAACCAGGTCAGAAGAGCTGCTCTAGAGCCTAAGAACCAGGTCAGCAGAGCTGCTCTAGAGCCAGAGAACCAGATCAGCAGAGCTGCTCTAGAGCCAGAGAACCAGGTCAGCAGAGCTGCTGTAGAGCCGGAGAAACCAGGTCAGCAGTGCTGCTTTAGAGGGAGAGAACCAGGTCAGCAGAGCTGCTTTAGAGCCAGGTCAGCAGAGCTGCTTTAGAGGGAGAGAACAAGGTCAGCAGAGATGCTCTAGAGCCAGAGAACCAGGTCAGCAGAGCTGCTTCAAAGCCAGAGAACCAGGTCAGCAGAGCTGATTTAGAGCCATAGAACCAGGTCAGCAGAGCTGCTCTAGAGGTAGAGAACCAGGTCAGCAGAGCTTCTCTAGAGGCAGAGAACCAGGTCAGCAGAGTTGCTGTAGAGCAAGAGAACCAAGTCAGCAGAGCTGCTTTAGAGCCAGAGAACCAGGTCAGCAGAGCTGTTGTAGAGCCAGAGAACCAGGTCAGAAGAGCTCTTCTAGAGCCTAAGAACCAGGTCCACAGAGCTGCTTTAGAGCAAGAGAAACCAGGTCATCAGAGCTGCTTTAGAGGCAGAGAACTAGGTCAGCAGAGCTGCTTTAGAGCCAGAGAATCAGGACAGCAGAGCTGCTTTAGAGGGAGGGAATCCGGTCAGCAGAGATGCTCTAGAGCCAGAGAAACAGGTCAGCAGAGCTGCTTCAGAGCCAGAGAACCAGGTCAGCAGAGCTGCTTTAGAGCCATAGAACCAGGTCAGCAGAGCTGTTGTAGAGCCTGAGAACAAGGTTAGCAGAGCTACTGTAGAGCCAGAGAACCATGTCAGCAGAGCTGCTTTAGAGGAAGAGAACCAGGTCAGCAGAGCCACTGTAGAGCCAGAGAACGAGGTCAGCAGAGCCGCTTTAGGGCCAGAGAACCAGGTCAGCAGAGCTGCTTTAGAGCCAGAGAACAAAGTCAGTAGAGCCGCACTAGAGCCAGAGAACCAGGTCAGCAGAGCCGCTTTAGAGCCATAGAACCAGGTCTGAAGAACTGCTCTAGAGCCTAAGAACCAGGTCAGCAGAGCTGCTCTAGAGCCAGAGAACCAGATCAGCAGAGCTGCTGTAGAGCCAGAGAAACCAGGTCAGCAGAGCTGCTTTAGAGGCAGAGAACTAGGTCAGCAGAGCTGCTGTAGAGCCAGAGACAGAGGAGCTGCTTTAGAGGGAGAGAATCAGATCAGCAGAGCTGCTGTAGAGCCAGAGACAGAGGAGCTGCTTTAGAGGGAGAGAACCCAGTCAGCAGAGATGCTCTAGAGCCAGAGAACCAGGTCAGCAGAGCTGCTTCAAAGCCAGAGAACCAGGTCAGCAGAGCTGCTTTAGAGCCATAGAACCAGGTCAGCAGAGCTGTTGTAGAGCCTGAGAACAAGGTCAGCAGAGCTACTGTAGAGCAAGAGAACCAGGTCAGCAGATCTGCTTTAGAGGAAGAGAACCAGGTCAGCAGAGCCACTTTAGAGCCAGAGAACCAGGTCAGCAAAGCTTCTTGAGGGCCAGAGGAGCTGCTTTAGAGCCAGAGAACAAGGTCAGCAGAGCCGCACTAGAGCCAGAGAACCAGGTCAGCAGAGCCGCTTTAGAACCATAGAACCAGGTCAGAAGAGCTGCTCTAGAGCCTAAGAACCAGGTCAGCAGAGCTGCTCTAGAGCCAGAGAACCAGGTCAGCAGAGCTGCTGTAGAGCCGGAGAAACCAGGTCAGCAGTGCTGCTTTAGAGGGAGAGAACCAGTTCAGCAGAGCTGCTTTAGAGCCAGAGAACCAGATCAGCAGAGCTGCTCTGGAGCCAGAGAACCAGGTCAGAAGAGCTGCTGTAGAGCCAGAGAAACCAGGTCAGCAGAGCTTTTTTAGAACCACCAGGTCAGTAGAGCTGCTTTAGAGCCACCAGGTCAGCAGAGCAGCTTTAGAGCCAGAGAACCAGGTCAGCAGAGCTGCTTTAGAGCCAGGTCAGCAGAGCTGCTTTAGAGGGAGATGAACAAGGTCAGCAGAGATGCTCTAGAGCCAGAGAACCAGGTCACCAGAGCTGCTTCAAAGCCAGAGAACCAGGTCAGCAGAGCTGATTTAGAGCCATAGAACCAGGTCAGCAGAGCTGCTTTAGAGCCAGAGAACGAGGTCAGCAGAGCTACTTCAAAGCCAGAGAACCAGGTTAGCAGAGCTGCTTAAGAGCCATAGAACCAGGTCAGCAGAGCTGATTTAGAACCAGAGAACCAGGTCACCAGAGCCATTGTAGAGCATGAGAAGAAGGACAGCAAAGCTGCTATAGAGCCAAAGAACCTGGTCAGCACAGTTGCTTTAGAGGGAGAGAAGCAGGTCAGCAGAGCCGCTTTAGAGGGAGAGAACCAAGTCAGCAGAGCCGCTTTAGAGTCAGAGAACCAGGTCAGCAGAGCAGCTTTAGAGGCAGAGAACCAGGTCAGCCGAGCCGCTTTAGAGCCATAGAACCAGGTCAGAAGAGCTGCTCTAGTGCCTAAGAACCAGGTCAGCAGAGCTGCTCTAGAGCCAGAGAACCAGATCAGCAGAGCTGCTCTAGAGCCAGAGAACCAGGTCAGCAGAGCTGCTGTAGAGCCGGAGAAACCAGGTCAGCAGTGCTGCTTTAGAGGGAGAGATCCAGGTCAGCAGAGCTGCTTTAGAACCAGAAAACCAGATCAGCAGAGCTGCTCTAGAGCCAGAGAACCAGGTCAGCAGTGCTGCTCATGAGCCAGAGAACCAGGTCAGAAGAGCTGCTGTAGAGCCAGAGAAACTAGGTCAGCAGAGCTGTTTTAGAGCCACCAGGTCAGCAGAGCTGCTTTAGAGCCACCAGGTCAGCAGAGCAGCTTTAGAGCCAGAGAACCAGGTCAGCAGAGCTGCTTTAGAGCCAGATCAGCAGAGCTGCTTTATAGGGAGAGAACAAGGTCAGCAGAGTTGCTCTAGAGCCAGAGAACCAGGTCAGCAGAGCTGCTTGAAATCCAGAGAGCCAGATTAGCAGAGCTGCTTTAGAGCCATAGAACCAGGTCAGCAGAGCTGCTTTAGAGCCAGAGAACGAGGTCAGCAGAGCTACTTCAAAGCCAGAGAACCAGGTTAGCAGAGCTGCTTAAGAGCCATAGAACCAGGTCAGCAGACCTGCTTTAGAACCAGAGAACCAGGTCAGCAGAGCGGTTGTAGAGCCTGAGAACCAGGACAGCAGAGCTGCTGTAGAGCTAAAGAACCAAGTCAGCACAGCTGCTTTAGAGGGAGAGAACCAGGTCAGCAGAGCCGCTTTAGAAAGAGAGAACCAAGTCAGCAGAGCTGCTTTAGAGTCAGAGAACCAGGTCAGCAGAGTAGCTTTAGAGCCAGAGAACAAGGTCAGACAAGCCCCTTTAGAGCCAGAGAAACAGTTCAGCAGAGCTGCTTCAGAGCCAGAGAACCAGGTCAGCAGAGCTGCTTTAGAGCCATAGAACCAGGTCAGCAGAGCTGTTGTAGAGCCTGAGAACAAGGTTAGCAGAGCTACTGTAGAGCCAGAGAACCATGTCAGCAGAGCTGCCTTAGAGGAAGAGAACCAGGTCAGCAGAGCCACTGTAGAGCCAGAGAACCAGGTCAGCAGAGCCACTTTAGGGCCAGAGAACCAGGTCAGCAGAGCTGCTTTAGAGCCAGAGAACAAGGTCAGCAGAGCCGCACTAGAGCCAGAGAATCAGGTCAGCAGAGCCGCTTTAGAGCCATAGAACCAGGTCTGAAGAGCTGCTCTAGAGCCTAAGAACCAGGTCAGCAGAGCTGCTCTAGAGCCAGAGAACCAGATCAGCAGAGCTGCTGTAGAGCCAGAGAAACCAGGTCAGCAGAGCTGCTTTAGAGGCAGAGAACTAGGTCAGCAGAGCTGCTTTAGAGCCAGAGAATCAGATCAGCAGAGCTGCTGTAGAGCCAGAGACAGAGGAGCTGCTTTAGAGGGAGAGAACCCACTCAGCAGAGATGATCTAGAGCCAGAGAACCAGGTCAGCAGAGCTGCTTCAAAGCCAGAGAACCAGGTCAGCAGAGATGCTTTAGAGCCATAGAACCAGGTCATCAGAGCTGTTGTAGAGCCTGAGAACAAGGTCAGCAGAGCTGCTTTAGAGCCAGAGAACCAGATCAGAAGAGCTGTTCTAGAGCATAAGAACCAGGTCCGCAGAGCTGCAGTAGAGCAAGAGAAACCAGGTCAACAGAGCTGCTTTAGAGGGAGAGAACCCGGTCAGCAGAGATGCTCTAGAGCCATAGAAACAGGTCAGCAGAGCTACTTCAAAGTCAGAGAACCAGGTCAGCCGAGCTGCTTTAAAGCCATAGAACCAGGTCAGCAGAGTTGCTCTAGAGCCAGAGAACCAGGTCAGCAGAGCTGCTCTAGTGCCGGAGAACCAGGTCAGCGGAGCTGCTCTAGAGCCAGAGAACCAGATCAGAAGAGCTGTTCTAGAGCATAAGAACCAGGTCCGCAGAGCTGCAGTAGAGCAAGAGAAACCAGGTCAATAGAGCTGCTTTAAATGGAGAGAACCCGGTCAGCAGAGATGCTCTAGAGCCATAGAAAAAGGTCAGCAGAGCTGCTTCAAAGCCAGAGAACCAGGTCACCAGAGCTGCTTTAAAGCAATAGAACCAGGTCAGCAGAGTTGCTCTAGAGCCAGAGAACCAGGTCAGCAGAGCTGCTCTAGTGCCGGAGAACCAGGTCAGCAGAGCTGCTCTAGAGCCAGAGAACCAGATCAGAAGAGCTGTTCTAGAGCCTAAGAACCAGGTCCGCAGAGCTGCAGTAGAGCAAGAGAAACAAGGACAGCAGAGCTGCTTTAGAGGGAGATAACCCGGTCAGCAGAGATGCTCTAGAGCCAGAGAACCAGGACAGCAGAGCCACTGTAGAGCCAGAGAACCAGGTCAGCAGAGCCGCTTTAGGGCCAGAGAACCAGGTCAGCAGAACTGCTTTAGAGCCAGAGAACAAGGTCAGCAGAGCCGCACTAGAGCCAGAGAACCAGGTCAGCAGAGCCGCTTTAGAGCCATAGAACCAGGTCTGAAGAGCTGCTCTAGAGCCTAAGAACCAGGTCATCAGAGCTGCTCTAGAGCCAGAGAACCAGATCAGCAGAGCTGCTGTAGAGCCAGAGAAACCAGGTCAGAAGAGCTGCTTGAGAGGCAGAGAACTAGGTCAGCAGAGCTGCTTTAGAGCCAGAGAATCAGATCAGCAGAGCTGCTGTAGAGCCAGAGACAGAGGAGCTGCTTTAGAGGGAGAGAACCCAGTCAGCAGAGATGCTCTAGAGCCAGAGAACCAGGTCAGCAGAGCTGCTTCAAAGCTAGAGAACCAGGTCAGCAGAGCTGCTTTAGAGCCATAGAACCAGGTCAGCAGAGCTGTTGTAGAGCCTGAGAACAAGGTCAGCAGAGCTACTGTAGAGCCAGAGAACCAGGTCAGCAGAGCCGCTTTAGAGGGAGAGAACCCGGTCAGCAGAGATGCTCTAGAGCCAGAGAATCAGGTCAGCAGAGCTGCTTTAAAGCTAGAGAAGCAGTTCAGCAGAGCTGCTTTAGAGCCATAGAACCAGGTCAGCAGAGCCACTTTAGAGCCAGAGAACTAGGTCAGCAAAGCTGCTTGAGGGCCAGAGGAGCTGCTTTAGAGCCAGAGCACAAGGTCAGCAGAGCCGCACTAGAGCCAGAGAACCAGGTCAGCAGAGCCGCTTTAGAGCCATAGAACCAGGTCAGAAGAGCTGCTCTAGAGCCTAAGAACCAGGTCAGCAGAGCTGCTCTAGAGCCAGAGAACCAGATCAGCAGAGCTGCTCTAGAGCCAGAGAACCAGGTCAGCAGAGCTGCTGTAGAGCCGGAGAAACCAGGTCAGCAGTGCTGCTTTAGAGGGAGAGAACCAGGTCAGCAGAGCTGCTTTAGAGCCAGGTCAGCAGAGCTGCTTTAGAGGGAGAGAACAAGGTCAGCAGAGATGCTCTAGAGCCAGAGAACCAGGTCAGCAGAGCTGCTTCAAAGCCAGAGAACCAGGTCAGCAGAGCTGATTTAGAGCCATAGAACCAGGTCAGCAGAGCTGCTCTAGAGGTAGAGAACCAGGTCAGCAGAGCTTCTCTAGAGGCAGAGAACCAGGTCAGCAGAGTTGCTGTAGAGCAAGAGAACCAAGTCAGCAGAGCTGCTTTAGAGCCAGAGAACCAGGTCAGCAGAGCTGTTGTAGAGCCAGAGAACCAGGTCAGAAGAGCTCTTCTAGAGCCTAAGAACCAGGTCCACAGAGCTGCTTTAGAGCAAGAGAAACCAGGTCATCAGAGCTGCTTTAGAGGCAGAGAACTAGGTCAGCAGAGCTGCTTTAGAGCCAGAGAATCAGGACAGCAGAGCTGCTTTAGAGGGAGGGAATCCGGTCAGCAGAGATGCTCTAGAGCCAGAGAAACAGGTCAGCAGAGCTGCTTCAGAGCCAGAGAACCAGGTCAGCAGAGCTGCTTTAGAGCCATAGAACCAGGTCAGCAGAGCTGTTGTAGAGCCTGAGAACAAGGTTAGCAGAGCTACTGTAGAGCCAGAGAACCATGTCAGCAGAGCTGCTTTAGAGGAAGAGAACCAGGTCAGCAGAGCCACTGTAGAGCCAGAGAACGAGGTCAGCAGAGCCGCTTTAGGGCCAGAGAACCAGGTCAGCAGAGCTGCTTTAGAGCCAGAGAACAAAGTCAGTAGAGCCGCACTAGAGCCAGAGAACCAGGTCAGCAGAGCCGCTTTAGAGCCATAGAACCAGGTCTGAAGAACTGCTCTAGAGCCTAAGAACCAGGTCAGCAGAGCTGCTCTAGAGCCAGAGAACCAGATCAGCAGAGCTGCTGTAGAGCCAGAGAAACCAGGTCAGCAGAGCTGCTTTAGAGGCAGAGAACTAGGTCAGCAGAGCTGCTGTAGAGCCAGAGACAGAGGAGCTGCTTTAGAGGGAGAGAATCAGATCAGCAGAGCTGCTGTAGAGCCAGAGACAGAGGAGCTGCTTTAGAGGGAGAGAACCCAGTCAGCAGAGATGCTCTAGAGCCAGAGAACCAGGTCAGCAGAGCTGCTTCAAAGCCAGAGAACCAGGTCAGCAGAGCTGCTTTAGAGCCATAGAACCAGGTCAGCAGAGCTGTTGTAGAGCCTGAGAACAAGGTCAGCAGAGCTACTGTAGAGCAAGAGAACCAGGTCAGCAGATCTGCTTTAGAGGAAGAGAACCAGGTCAGCAGAGCCACTTTAGAGCCAGAGAACCAGGTCAGCAAAGCTTCTTGAGGGCCAGAGGAGCTGCTTTAGAGCCAGAGAACAAGGTCAGCAGAGCCGCACTAGAGCCAGAGAACCAGGTCAGCAGAGCCGCTTTAGAACCATAGAACCAGGTCAGAAGAGCTGCTCTAGAGCCTAAGAACCAGGTCAGCAGAGCTGCTCTAGAGCCAGAGAACCAGGTCAGCAGAGCTGCTGTAGAGCCGGAGAAACCAGGTCAGCAGTGCTGCTTTAGAGGGAGAGAACCAGTTCAGCAGAGCTGCTTTAGAGCCAGAGAACCAGATCAGCAGAGCTGCTCTGGAGCCAGAGAACCAGGTCAGAAGAGCTGCTGTAGAGCCAGAGAAACCAGGTCAGCAGAGCTTTTTTAGAACCACCAGGTCAGTAGAGCTGCTTTAGAGCCACCAGGTCAGCAGAGCAGCTTTAGAGCCAGAGAACCAGGTCAGCAGAGCTGCTTTAGAGCCAGGTCAGCAGAGCTGCTTTAGAGGGAGATGAACAAGGTCAGCAGAGATGCTCTAGAGCCAGAGAACCAGGTCACCAGAGCTGCTTCAAAGCCAGAGAACCAGGTCAGCAGAGCTGATTTAGAGCCATAGAACCAGGTCAGCAGAGCTGCTTTAGAGCCAGAGAACGAGGTCAGCAGAGCTACTTCAAAGCCAGAGAACCAGGTTAGCAGAGCTGCTTAAGAGCCATAGAACCAGGTCAGCAGAGCTGATTTAGAACCAGAGAACCAGGTCACCAGAGCCATTGTAGAGCATGAGAAGAAGGACAGCAAAGCTGCTATAGAGCCAAAGAACCTGGTCAGCACAGTTGCTTTAGAGGGAGAGAAGCAGGTCAGCAGAGCCGCTTTAGAGGGAGAGAACCAAGTCAGCAGAGCCGCTTTAGAGTCAGAGAACCAGGTCAGCAGAGCAGCTTTAGAGGCAGAGAACCAGGTCAGCCGAGCCGCTTTAGAGCCATAGAACCAGGTCAGAAGAGCTGCTCTAGTGCCTAAGAACCAGGTCAGCAGAGCTGCTCTAGAGACAGAGAACCAGATCAGCAGAGCTGCTCTAGAGCCAGAGAACCAGGTCAGCAGAGCTGCTGTAGAGCCGGAGAAACCAGGTCAGCAGTGCTGCTTTAGAGGGAGAGATCCAGGTCAGCAGAGCTGCTTTAGAACCAGAAAACCAGATCAGCAGAGCTGCTCTAGAGCCAGAGAACCAGGTCAGCAGTGCTGCTCATGAGCCAGAGAACCAGGTCAGAAGAGCTGCTGTAGAGCCAGAGAAACTAGGTCAGCAGAGCTGTTTTAGAGCCACCAGGTCAGCAGAGCTGCTTTAGAGCCACCAGGTCAGCAGAGCAGCTTTAGAGCCAGAGAACCAGGTCAGCAGAGCTGCTTTAGAGCCAGATCAGCAGAGCTGCTTTATAGGGAGAGAACAAGGTCAGCAGAGTTGCTCTAGAGCCAGAGAACCAGGTCAGCAGAGCTGCTTGAAATCCAGAGAGCCAGATTAGCAGAGCTGCTTTAGAGCCATAGAACCAGGTCAGCAGAGCTGCTTTAGAGCCAGAGAACGAGGTCAGCAGAGCTACTTCAAAGCCAGAGAACCAGGTTAGCAGAGCTGCTTAAGAGCCATAGAACCAGGTCAGCAGACCTGCTTTAGAACCAGAGAACCAGGTCAGCAGAGCGGTTGTAGAGCCTGAGAACCAGGACAGCAGAGCTGCTGTAGAGCTAAAGAACCAAGTCAGCACAGCTGCTTTAGAGGGAGAGAACCGGGTCAGCAGAGCCGCTTTAGAAAGAGAGAACCAAGTCAGCAGAGCTGCTTTAGAGTCAGAGAACCAGGTCAGCAGAGTAGCTTTAGAGCCAGAGAACAAGGTCAGACAAGCCCCTTTAGAGCCAGAGAAACAGTTCAGCAGAGCTGCTTCAGAGCCAGAGAACCAGGTCAGCAGAGCTGCTTTAGAGCCATAGAACCAGGTCAGCAGAGCTGTTGTAGAGCCTGAGAACAAGGTTAGCAGAGCTACTGTAGAGCCAGAGAACCATGTCAGCAGAGCTGCCTTAGAGGAAGAGAACCAGGTCAGCAGAGCCACTGTAGAGCCAGAGAACCAGGTCAGCAGAGCCACTTTAGGGCCAGAGAACCAGGTCAGCAGAGCTGCTTTAGAGCCAGAGAACAAGGTCAGCAGAGCCGCACTAGAGCCAGAGAATCAGGTCAGCAGAGCCGCTTTAGAGCCATAGAACCAGGTCTGAAGAGCTGCTCTAGAGCCTAAGAACCAGGTCAGCAGAGCTGCTCTAGAGCCAGAGAACCAGATCAGCAGAGCTGCTGTAGAGCCAGAGAAACCAGGTCAGCAGAGCTGCTTTAGAGGCAGAGAACTAGGTCAGCAGAGCTGCTTTAGAGCCAGAGAATCAGATCAGCAGAGCTGCTGTAGAGCCAGAGACAGAGGAGCTGCTTTAGAGGGAGAGAACCCACTCAGCAGAGATGATCTAGAGCCAGAGAACCAGGTCAGCAGAGCTGCTTCAAAGCCAGAGAACCAGGTCAGCAGAGATGCTTTAGAGCCATAGAACCAGGTCATCAGAGCTGTTGTAGAGCCTGAGAACAAGGTCAGCAGAGCTGCTTTAGAGCCAGAGAACCAGATCAGAAGAGCTGTTCTAGAGCATAAGAACCAGGTCCGCAGAGCTGCAGTAGAGCAAGAGAAACCAGGTCAACAGAGCTGCTTTAGAGGGAGAGAACCCGGTCAGCAGAGATGCTCTAGAGCCATAGAAACAGGTCAGCAGAGCTACTTCAAAGTCAGAGAACCAGGTCAGCCGAGCTGCTTTAAAGCCATAGAACCAGGTCAGCAGAGTTGCTCTAGAGCCAGAGAACCAGGTCAGCAGAGCTGCTCTAGTGCCGGAGAACCAGGTCAGCGGAGCTGCTCTAGAGCCAGAGAACCAGATCAGAAGAGCTGTTCTAGAGCATAAGAACCAGGTCCGCAGAGCTGCAGTAGAGCAAGAGAAACCAGGTCAATAGAGCTGCTTTAAATGGAGAGAACCCGGTCAGCAGAGATGCTCTAGAGCCATAGAAAAAGGTCAGCAGAGCTGCTTCAAAGCCAGAGAACCAGGTCACCAGAGCTGCTTTAAAGCAATAGAACCAGGTCAGCAGAGTTGCTCTAGAGCCAGAGAACCAGGTCAGCAGAGCTGCTCTAGTGCCGGAGAACCAGGTCAGCAGAGCTGCTCTAGAGCCAGAGAACCAGATCAGAAGAGCTGTTCTAGAGCCTAAGAACCAGGTCCGCAGAGCTGCAGTAGAGCAAGAGAAACAAGGACAGCAGAGCTGCTTTAGAGGGAGATAACCCGGTCAGCAGAGATGCTCTAGAGCCAGAGAACCAGGACAGCAGAGCCACTGTAGAGCCAGAGAACCAGGTCAGCAGAGCCGCTTTAGGGCCAGAGAACCAGGTCAGCAGAACTGCTTTAGAGCCAGAGAACAAGGTCAGCAGAGCCGCACTAGAGCCAGAGAACCAGGTCAGCAGAGCCGCTTTAGAGCCATAGAACCAGGTCTGAAGAGCTGCTCTAGAGCCTAAGAACCAGGTCAGCAGAGCTGCTCTAGAGCCAGAGAACCAGATCAGCAGAGCTGCTGTAGAGCCAGAGAAACCAGGTCAGCAGAGCTGCTTTAGAGGCAGAGAACTAGGTCAGCAGAGCTGCTTTAGAGCCAGAGAATCAGATCAGCAAAGCTGCTGTAGAGCCAGAGACAGAGGAGCTGCTTTAGAGGGAGAGAACCCAGTCAGCAGAGATGCTCTAGAGCCAAAGAACCAGGTCAGCAGAGCTGCTTCAAAGCTAGAGAACCAGGTCAGCAGAGCTGCTTTAGAGGCATAGAACCAGGTCAGCAGAGCTGTTGTAGAGCCTGAGAACAAGGTCAGCAGAGCTACTGTAAAGCGAGAGAACCAGGTCAGCAGAGCCACTTTAGAGGGAGAGAACCCGGTCAGCAGAGATGCTCTAGAGCCAGAGAATCAGGACAGCAGAGCTGCTTCAAAGACAGAGAACCAGTTCAGCAGAGCTGCTTTAGAGCCATAGAACCAGGTCAGCAGAGCTGCTCTAGTGCCGGAGAACCAGGTCAGCAGAGCTGCTCTAGAGCCAGAGAACCAGATCAGAAGAGCTGTTCTAGAGCATAAGAACCAGGTCCGCAGAGCTGCAGTAGAGCAAGAGAAACCAGGTCAACAGAGCTGCTTTAGAGGGAGAGAACCCGGTCAGCAGAGATGCTCTAGAGCCATAGAAACAGGTCAGCAGAGCTGCTTCAAAGCCAGAGAACCAGGTCAGCAGAGCTGCTTTAAAGCCATAAAACCAGGTCAGCAGAGTTGCTCTAGAGCCAGAGAACCAGGTCAGCAGAGCTGCTCTAGTGCCGGAAAACCAGGTCAGCAGAGCTGCTCTAGAGCCAGAGAACCAGATCAGAAGAGCTGTTCTAGAGCCTAAGAAGCAGGTCCCCAGAGCTGCAGTAGAGCAAGAGAAACCAGGACAGCAGAGCTGCTTTAGAGGGAGATAACGCGGTCAGCAGAGATGCTCTAGAGCCAGAGAACCAGGTCAGCAGAGCCACTGTAGAGCCAGAGAACCAAGTCAGCAGAGCCGCTTTAGGGCCAGAGAACCAGGTCAGCAGAGCTGCTTTAGAGCCAGAGAACAAGGTCAGCAGAGCCGCACTAGAGCCAGAGAACCAGGTCAGCAGAGCCGCTTTAGAGCCATAGAACCAGGTCTGAAGAGCTGCTCTAGAGCCTAAGAACCTGGTCAGCAGAGCTGCTCTAGAGCCAGAGAACCAGATCAGCAGAGATGCTGAAGAGCCAGAGAAACCAGGTCAGCAGAGCTGCTTTAGAGGCATAGAACTAGGTCAGCAGAGCTGCATTAGAGCCAGAGAATCAGATCACCAGAGCTGCTGTAGAGCCAGAGACAGAGGAGCTGCTTTAGAGGGAGAGAACCCAGTCAGCAGAGATGCTCTAGAGCCAAAGAACCAGGTCAGCAGAGCTGCTTCAAAGCTAGGGAACCAGGTCACCAGAGCTGCTTTAGAGCCATAGAACCAGGTCAGCAGAGCTGTTGTAGAGCCTGAGAACAAGGTCAGCAGAGCTACTGTAGAGCCAGAGAACCAGGTCAGAAGAGCTGCTTTAGAGGAAGAGAACCAGGTCAGCAGAGCCACTTTACAGCCAGAGAACCAGGTCAGCAAAGCTGCTTGAGGGCCAGAGGAGCTGCTTTAGAGCCAGAGAACAAGGTCAGCAGAGCCGCACTAGAGCCAGAGAACCAGGTCAGCAGAGCCGCTTTAGAGCCATAGAACCAGGTCAGAAGAGCTGCTCTAGAGCCTAAGAACCAGGTCAGCAGAGCTGCTCTAGAGCCAGAGAACCTGATCAGCAGAGCTGCTCTAGAGCCAGAGAACCAGGTCAGCAGAGCTGCTGTAGAGCCGGAGAAACCAGGTCAGCAGTGCTGCTTTAGAGGGAGAGAAGCAGTTCAGCAGAACTGCTGTAGAGCCAGAGAACCAGATCAGCAGAGCTGCTCTGGAGCCAGAGAACCAGGTCAGAAGAGCTGCTGTAGAGCCAGAGAAACCAAGTCAGCAGAGCTTTTTTAGAGCCACCAGGTCAGCAGAGCTGCTTTAGAGCCACCAGGTCAGCAGAGCAGCTTTAGAGCCAGAGAACCAGGTCAGCAGAGCTGCTTTAGAGCCAGGTCAGCAGAGCTGCTTTAGAGGGAGAGAACAAGGTCAGCAGAGATGCTCTAGAGCCAGAGAACCAGGTCAGCAGAGCTGCTTTAGAGCCAGAGAACCAGGTCAGCAGAGCCGTTGTAGAGCCAGAGAACCAGGTCAGAAGAGCTGCTCTAGAGCCTAAGAACCAGGTCCGCAGAGCTGCTGTAGAGCAAGAGAAACCAAGTCACAAGAGCTGCTTTAGAGGCAGAGAAGTAGGTCAGCGGAGCTGCTTTAGAGCCAGAGAATCAGGACAGCAGAGCTGCTTTAGAGGGAGAGAACCCGGTCAGCAGAGATGCTCTAGAGCCAGAGAAACAGGTCAGCAGAGCTGCTTCAAAGCCAGAGAACCAGGTCAGCAGAGCTGCTTTAGAGCCATAGAACCAGGTCAGCAAAGCTGTTCTAGAGCCTGAGAACAAGGTCAGAAGAGCTACTGTAGAGCCGGAGAACCAGGTCAGCAGAGCTGCTTAGAGGAAGAGAACAAGGTCAGAAGAGCCACTTTAGAGCCAGAGAACCAGGCCAGCAGAGCCGCTTTAGAGGGAGAGAACCAGGTCAGCAGAGATGCTCTAGAGCCAGAGAATCAGGTCAGCAGAGCTGCTTCAAAGCCAGAGAACCAGTTCAGCAGAGATGCTCTAGAGCCAGAGAAACAGGTCAGCAGAGCTGCTTCAAAGCCAGAGAACCAGGTCAGCAGAGCTGCTTTAGAGCCATAGAACCAGGTCAGCAGAGCTGTTCTAGAGCCTGAGAACAAGGTCAGAAGAGCTACTGTGGAGCCGGAGAACCAGGTCAGCAGAGCTGCTTTAGAGGAAGAGAACCAGGTCAGAAGAGCCACTTTAGAGCCAGAGAACCAGGCCAGCAGAGCCGCTTTAGAGGGAGAGAACCCGGTCAGCAGAGATGCTCTAGAGCCAGAGAATCAGGTCAGCAGAGATGCTTCAAAGCCAGAGAACCAGTTCAGCAGAGCTGCTCTAGTGCCGGAGAACCAGGTCAGCAGAGCTGCTCTAGAGCCAGAGAACCAGATCAGAAGAGCTGTTCTAGAGCATAAGAACCAGGTCCGCAGAGCTGCAGTAGAGCAAGAGAAACCAGGTCAATAGAGCTGCTTTAAATGGAGAGAACCCGGTCAGCAGAGATGCTCTAGAGCCATAGAAACAGGTCAGCAGAGCTGCTTCAAAGCCAGAGAACCAGGTCAGCAGAGCTGCTTTAAAGCAATAGAACCAGGTCAGCAGAGTTGCTCTAGAGCCAGAGAACCAGGTCAGCAGAGCTGCTCTAGTGCCGGAGAACCAGGTCAGCAGAGCTGCTCTAGAGCCAGAGAACCAGATCAGAACAGCTGTTCTAGAGCCTAAGAACCAGGTCCGCAGAGCTGCAGTAGAGCAAGAGAAACAAGGACAGCAGAGCTGCTTTAGAGGGAGATAACCCGGTCAGCAGAGATGCTCTAGAGCCAGAGAACCAGGACAGCAGAGCCACTGTAGAGCCAGAGAACCAGGTCAGCAGAGCCGCTTTAGGGCCAGAGAGCCAGGTCAGCAGAGCTGCTTTAGAGCCAGAGAACAAGGTCAGCAGAGCCGCACCAGAGCCAGAGAACCAGGTCAGCAGAGCCGCTTTAGAGCCATAGAACCAGGTCTGAAGAGCTGCTCTAGAGCCTAAGAACCAGGTCAGCAGAGCTGCTCTAGAGCCAGAGAACCAGATCAGCAGAGCTGCTGTAGAGCCAGAGAAACCAGGTCAGCAGAGCTGCTTTAGAGGCAGAGAACTAGGTCAGCAGAGCTGCTTTAGAGCCAGAGAATCAGATCAGCAGAGCTGCTGTAGAGCCAGAGACAGAGGAGCTGCTTTAGAGGGAGAGAACCCAGTCAGCAGAGATGCTCTAGAGCCAGAGAACCAGGTCAGCAGAGCTGCTTCAAAGCTAGAGAACCAGGTCAGCAGAGCTGCTTTAGAGGCATAGAACCAGGTCAGCAGAGCTGTTGTAGAGCATGAGAACAAGGTCAGCAGAGCTACTGTAGAGCCAGAGAACCAGGTCAGCAGAGCCGCTTTAGAGGGAGAGAACCCGGTCAGCAGAGATGCTCTAGAGCCAGAGAATCAGGACAGCAGAGCTGCTTCAAAGCCAGAGAACCAGTTCAGCAGAGCTGCTTTAGAGCCATAGAACCAGGTCAGCAGAGCTGCTCTAGTGCCGGAGAACCAGGTCAGCAGAGCTGCTTTAGAGGCATAGAACCAGGTCAGCAGAGCTGTTGTAGAGCATGAGAACAAGGTCAGCAGAGCTACTGTAGAGCAAGAGAAACCAGGTCAACAGAGCTGCTTTAGAGGGAGAGAACCCGGTCAGCAGAGATGCTCTAGAGCCATAGAAACAGGTCAGCAGAGCTGCTTCAAAGCCAGAGAACCAGGTCAGCAGAGCTGCTTTAAAGCCATAGAACCAGGTCAGCAGAGTTGCTCTAGAGCCAGAGAACCAGGTCAGCAGAGCTGCTCTAGTGCCGGAGAACCAGGTCAGCAGAGCTGCTCTAGAGCCAGAGAACCAGATCAGAAGAGCTGTTCCAGAGCCTAAGAACCAGGTCCGCAGAGCTGCAGTAGAGCAAGAGAAACCAGGACAGCAGAGCTGCTTTAGAGGGAGATAACCCGGTCAGCAGAGATGCTCTAGAGCCAGAGAACCAGGTCAGCAGAGCCACTGTAGAGCCAGAGAACCAAGTCAGCAGAGCCGCTTTAGGGCCAGAGAACCAGGTCAGCAGAGCTGCTTTAGAGCCAGAGAACAAGGTCAGCAGAGCCGCACTAGAGCCAGAGAACCAGGTCAGCAGAGCCGCTTTAGAGCCATAGAACCAGGTCTGAAGAGCTGCTCTAGAGCCTAAGAACCTGGTCAGCAGAGCTACTCTAGAGCCAGAGAACCAGATCAGCAGAGCTGCTGAAGAGCCAGAGAAACCAGGTCAGCAGAGCTGCTTTAGAGGCAGAGAACTAGGTCAGCAGAGCTGCTTTAGAGCCAGAGAATCAGATCAGCAGAGCTGCTGTAGAGCCAGAGACAGAGGAGCTGCTTTAGAGGGAGAGAACCCAGTCAGCAGAGATGCTCTAGAGCCAAAGAACCAGGTCAGCAGAGCTGCTTCAAAGCTAGAGAACCAGGTCAGCAGAGCTGCTTTAGAGCCATAGAACCAGGTCAGCAGAGCTGTTGTAGAGCCTGAGAACAAGGTCAGCAGAGCTACTGTAGAGCCAGAGAACCAGGTCAGCAGAGCTGCTTTAGAGGAAGAGAACCAGGTCAGCAGAGCCACTTTAGAGCCAGAGAACCAGGTCAGCAAAGCTGCTTGAGGGCCAGAGGAGCTGCTTTAGAGCCAGAGAACAAGGTCAGCAGAGCCGCACTAGAGCCAGAGAACCAGGTCAGCAGAGCCGCTTTAGAGCCTTAGAACCAGGTCAGAAGAGCCACTTTAGAGCCAGAGAACCAGGCCAGCAGAGCCGCTTTAGAGGGATAGAACCCGGTCAGCAGAGATGCTCTAGAGCCAGAGAATCAGGTCAGCAGAGATGCTTCAAAGCCAGAGAACCAGTTCAGCAGAGCTGCTCTAGTGCCGGAGAACCAGGTCAGCAGAGCTGCTCTAGAGCCAGAGAACCAGATCAGAAGAGCTGTTCTAGAGCATAAGAACCAGGTCCGCAGAGCTGCAGTAGAGCAAGAGAAACCAGGTCAATAGAGCTGCTTTAAATGGAGAGAACCCGGTCAGCAGAGATGCTCTAGAGCCATAGAAACAGGTCAGCAGAGCTGCTTCAAAGCCAGAGAACCAGGTCAGCAGAGCTGCTTTAAAGCAATAGAACCAGGTCAGCAGAGTTGCTCTAGAGCCAGAGAACCAGGTCAGCAGAGCTGCTCTAGAGCCAGAGAACCAGATCAGAACAGCTGTTCTAGAGCCTAAGAACCAGGTCCGCAGAGCTGCAGTAGAGCAAGAGAAACAAGGACAGCAGAGCTGCTTTAGAGGGAGATAACCCGGTCAGCAGAGATGCTCTAGAGCCAGAGAACCAGGACAGCAGAGCCACTGTAGAGCCAGAGAACCAGGTCAGCAGAGCCGCTTTAGGGCCAGAGAGCCAGGTCAGCAGAGCTGCTTTAGAGCCAGAGAACAAGGTCAGCAGAGCCGCACCAGAGCCAGAGAACCAGGTCAGCAGAGCCGCTTTAGAGCCATAGAACCAGGTCTGAAGAGCTGCTCTAGAGCCTAAGAACCAGGTCAGCAGAGCTGCTCTAGAGCCAGAGAACCAGATCAGCAGAGCTGCTGTAGAGCCAGAGAAACCAGGTCAGCAGAGCTGCTTTAGAGGCAGAGAACTAGGTCAGCAGAGCTGCTTTAGAGCCAGAGAATCAGATCAGCAGAGCTGCTGTAGAGCCAGAGACAGAGGAGCTGCTTTAGAGGGAGAGAACCCAGTCAGCAGAGATGCTCTAGAGCCAGAGAACCAGGTCAGCAGAGCTGCTTCAAAGCTAGAGAACCAGGTCAGCAGAGCTGCTTTAGAGGCATAGAACCAGGTCAGCAGAGCTGTTGTAGAGCATGAGAACAAGGTCAGCAGAGCTACTGTAGAGCCAGAGAACCAGGTCAGCAGAGCCGCTTTAGAGGGAGAGAACCCGGTCAGCAGAGATGCTCTAGAGCCAGAGAATCAGGACAGCAGAGCTGCTTCAAAGCCAGAGAACCAGTTCAGCAGAGCTGCTTTAGAGCCATAGAACCAGGTCAGCAGAGCTGCTCTAGTGCCGGAGAACCAGGTCAGCAGAGCTGCTTTAGAGGCATAGAACCAGGTCAGCAGAGCTGTTGTAGAGCATGAGAACAAGGTCAGCAGAGCTACTGTAGAGCAAGAGAAACCAGGTCAACAGAGCTGCTTTAGAGGGAGAGAACCCGGTCAGCAGAGATGCTCTAGAGCCATAGAAACAGGTCAGCAGAGCTGCTTCAAAGCCAGAGAACCAGGTCAGCAGAGCTGGTTTAAAGCCATAGAACCAGGTCAGCAGAGTTGCTCTAGAGCCAGAGAACCAGGTCAGCAGAGCTGCTCTAGTGCCGGAGAACCAGGTCAGCAGAGCTGCTCTAGAGCCAGAGAACCAGATCAGAAGAGCTGTTCCAGAGCCTAAGAACCAGGTCCGCAGAGCTGCAGTAGAGCAAGAGAAACCAGGACAGCAGAGCTGCTTTAGAGGGAGATAACCCGGTCAGCAGAGATGCTCTAGAGCCAGAGAACCAGGTCAGCAGAGCCACTGTAGAGCCAGAGAACCAAGTCAGCAGAGCCGCTTTAGGGCCAGAGAACCAGGTCAGCAGAGCTGCTTTAGAGCCAGAGAACAAGGTCAGCAGAGCCGCACTAGAGCCAGAGAACCAGGTCAGCAGAGCCGCTTTAGAGCCATAGAACCAGGTCTGAAGAGCTGCTCTAGAGCCTAAGAACCTGGTCAGCAGAGCTACTCTAGAGCCAGAGAACCAGATCAGCAGAGCTGCTGAAGAGCCAGAGAAACCAGGTCAGTAGAGCTGCTTTAGAGGCAGAGAACTAGGTCAGCAGAGCTGCTTTAGAGCCAGAGAATCAGATCAGCAGAGCTGCTGTAGAGCCAGAGACAGAGGAGCTGCTTTAGAGGGAGAGAACCCAGTCAGCAGAGATGCTCTAGAGCCAAAGAACCAGGTCAGCAGAGCTGCTTCAAAGCTAGAGAACCAGGTCAGCAGAGCTGCTTTAGAGCCATAGAACCAGGTCAGCAGAGCTGTTGTAGAGCCTGAGAACAAGGTCAGCAGAGCTACTGTAGAGCCAGAGAACCAGGTCAGCAGAGCTGCTTTAGAGGAAGAGAACCAGGTCAGCAGAGCCACTTTAGAGCCAGAGAACCAGGTCAGCAAAGCTGCTTGAGGGCCAGAGGAGCTGCTTTAGAGCCAGAGAACAAGGTCAGCAGAGCCGCACTAGAGCCAGAGAACCAGGTCAGCAGAGCCGCTTTAGAGCCATAGAACCAGGTCAGAAGAGCTGCTCTAGAGCCTAAGAACCAGGTCAGCAGAGCTGCTCTAGAGCCAGAGAACCTGATCAGCAGAGCTGCTCTAGAGCCAGAGAACCAGGTCAGCAGAGCTGCTGTAGAGCCGGAGAAACCAGGTCAGCAGTGCTGCTTTAGAGCGAGAGAACCAGTTCAGCAGAAATGCTTTAGAGCCAGAGAACCAGATCAGCAGAGCTGCTCTGGAGCCAGAGAACCAGGTCAGAAGAGCTGCTGTAGAGCCAGAGAAACCAAGTCAGCAGAGCTTTTTTAGAGCCACCAGGTCAGCAGAGCTGCTTTAGAGCCACCAGGTCAGCAGAGCAGCTTTAGAGCCAGAGAACCAGGTCAGCAGAGCTGCTTTAGAGCCAGATCAGCAGAGCTGCTTTATAGGGAGAGAACAAGGTCAGCAGAGTTGCTCTAGAGCCAGAGAACCAGGTCAGCAGAGCTGCTTGAAATCCAGAGAGCCAGGTTAGCAGAGCTGCTTTAGAGCCATAGAACCAGGTCAGCAGAGCTGCTTTAGAGCCAGAGAACGAGGTCAGCAGAGCTAATTCAAAGCCAGAGATCCAGGTTAGCAGAGCTGCTTAAGAGCCATAGAACCAGGTCAGCAGACCTGCTTTAGAACCAGAGAACCAGGTCAGCAGAGCGGTTGTATAGCCTGAGAACCAGGACAGCAGAGCTGCTGTAGAGCTAAAGAACCAAGTCAGCACAGCTGCTTTAGAGGGAGAGAACCAGGTCAGCAGAGCCGCTTTAGAAAGAGAGAACCAAGTCAGCAGAGCCGCTTTAAAGTCAGAGAACCAGGTTAGCAGAGCAGCTTTAGAGCCAGAGAACAAGGTCAGACAAGCCCCTTTAGAGCCAGAGAAACAGGTCAGCAGAGCTGCTTCAGAGCCAGAGAACCAGGTCAGCAGAGCTGCTTTAGAGCCATAGAACCAGGTCAGCAGAGCTGTTGTAGAGCCTGAGAACAAGGTTAGCAGAGCTACTGTAGAGCCAGAGAACCATGTCAGCAGAGCTGCTTTAGAGGAAGAGAACCAGGTCAGCAGAGCCACTGTAGAGCCAGAGAACCCGGTCAGCAGAGCCACTTTAGGGCCAGAGAACCAGGTCAGCAGAGCTGCTTTAGAGCCAGAGAACAAGGTCAGCAGAGCCTCACTAGAGCCAGAGAACCAGGTCAGCAGAGCCGCTTTAGAGCCATAGAACCAGGTCTGAAGAGCTGCTCTAGAGCCTAAGAACCAGGTCAGCAGAGCTGCTCTAGAGCCAGAGAACCAGATCAGCAGAGCTGCTGTAGAGCCAGAGAAACCAGGTCAGCAGAGCTGCTTTAGAGGCAGAGAACTAGGTCAGCAGAGCTGCTTTATAGCCAGAGAATCAGATCAGCAGAGCTGCTGTAGAGCCAGAGACAGAGGAGCTGCTTTAGAGGGAGAGAACCCAGTCAGCAGAGATGCTCTAGAGCCAGAGAACCAGGTCAGCAGAGCTGCTTCAAAGCTAGAGAACCAGGTCAGCAGAGCCGCTTTAGAGCCATAGAACCAGGTCTGAAGAGCTTCTCTAGAGCCTAAGAACCAGGTCAGCAGAGCTGCTCTAGAGCCAGAGAACCAGATCAGCAGAGCTGCTGTAGAGCCAGAGAAACCAGGTCAGCAGAGCTGCTTTAGAGGCAGAGAACTAGGTCAGCAGAGCTGCTTTAGAGCCAGAGAATCAGATCAGCAGAGCTGCTGTAGAGCCAGAGACAGAGGAGCTGCTTTAGAGGGAGAGAACCCAGTCAGCAGAGATGCTCTAGAGCCTGAGAACAAGGTCAGCAGAGCTACTGTAGAGCCAGAGAACCAGGTCAGCAGAGCTGCTTTAGAGGAAGTGAACCAGGTCAGCAGATCCACTTTAGAGCCAGAGATCCAGGTCAGCAAAGCTGCTTGAGGGCCAGAGGAGCTGCTTTAGAGCCAGAGAACAAGGTCAGCAGAGCCGCACTAGAGCCAGAGAACCAGGTCAGCAGAGCCGCTTTAGAGCCATAGAACCAGGTCAGAAGAGCTGCTCTAGAGCCTAAGAACCAGGTCAGCAGAGCTGCTCTAGAGCCAGAGAACCAGATCAGCAGAGCTGCTCTAGAGCCAGAGAACCAGGTCAGCAGAGCTGCTGTAGAGCCGGAGAAACCATGTCGGCAGTGCTGCTTTACAGGGAGAGAACCAGTTCAGCAGAGCTGCTTTAGAGCCAGAGAACCAGATCAGCAGAGCTGCTCTGGAGCCAGAGAACCAGGTCAGAAGAGCTGCTGTAGAGCCAGAGAAACCAGGTCAGCAGAGCTTTTTTAGATCCACCAGGTCAGCAGAGCTGCTTTAGATCCACCAGGTCAGCAGAGCAGCTTTAGAGCCAGAGAACCAGGTCAGCAGAGCTGCTTTACAGCCAGGTCAGCAGAGCGGCTTTAGAGGGAGAGAACAAGGTCAGCAGAGATGCTCCAGAGCCAGAGAACCAGGTCAGCAGAGCTGCTTTAGAGCCAGAGAACCAGGTCAGCAGAACCGTTGTAGAGCCAGAGAACCAGGTCAGAAGAGCTGCTCTAGAGCCTAAGAACCAGGTCCGCAGAGCTGCTGTAGAGCAAGAGAAACCAGGTAGGCAGAGCTGCTTCAGAGGCAGAGAAGTAGGTCAGCGGAGCTGCTTTAGAGCCAGAGAATCAGGACAGCAGAGCTGCTTTAGAGGGAGAGAACCCGGTCAGCAGAGATGCTCTACAGCCAGAGAAACAGGTCAGCAGAGCTGCTTCAAAGCCAGAGAACCAGGTCAGCAGAGCTGCTTTAGAGCCATAGAACCAGGTCAGCAGAGCTGTTCTAGAGCCTGAGAACAAGGTCAGAAGAGCAACTGTGGAGCCGGAGAACCAGGTCAGCAGAGCTGCTTTAGAGGAAGAGAACCAGGTCAGAAGAGCCACTTTAGAGCCAGAGAACCAGGTCAGCAGAGCCGCTTTAGAGGGAGAGAACCCGGTCAGCAGAGATGCTCTAGAGCCAGAGAATTTAGAGCCATAGAACCAGGTCAGCAGAGCTGCTTTAGAGCCAGAGAACGAGGTCAGCAGAGCTACTTCAAAGCCAGAGAACCAGGTTAGCAGAGCTGCTTAAGAGCCAAAGAACCAGGTCAGCAGACCTGCTTTAGAACCAGAGAACCAGGTCAGCAGAGCGGTTGTAGAGCCTGAGAACCAGGTCAGCAGAGCTGCTTTAGAGGGAGAGAACAAGGTCAGCAGAGATGCTCTAGAGCCAGAGAACCAGGTCAGCAGAGCTGCTTCAAAGCCAGAGAACCAGGTCAGCAGAGCTGATTTAGAGCCATAGAACCAGGTCAGCAGAGCTGCTTTAGAGCCAGAGAACGAGGTCAGCAGAGCTACTTCAAAGCCAGAGAACCAGGTTAGCAGAGCTGCTCTAGTGCCGGAGAACCAGGTCAGCAGAGCTGCTCTAGAGCCAGAGAACCAGATCAGAAGAGCTGTTCTAGAGCATAAGAACCAGGTCCGCAGAGCTGCAGTAGAGCAAGAGAAACCAGGTCAACAGAGCTGCTTTAGAGGGAGAGAACCCGGTCAGCAGAGATGCTCTAGAGCCATAGAAACAGGTCAGCAGAGCTGCTTCAAAGCCAGAGAACCAGGTCAGCAGAGCTGCTTTAAAGCCATAGAACCAGGTCAGCAGAGTTGCTCTAGAGCCAGAGAACCAGGTCAGCAGAGCTGCTCTAGTGCCGGAGAACCAGGTCAGCAGAGCTGCTCTAGAGCCAGAGAACCAGATCAGAAGAGCTGTTCTAGAGCCTAAGAACCAGGTCCCCAGAGCTGCAGTAGAGCAAGAGAAACCAGGACAGCAGAGCTGCTTTAGAGGGAGATAACGCGGTCAGCAGAGATGCTCTAGAGCCAGAGAACCAGGTCAGCAGAGCCACTGTAGAGCCAGAGAACCAAGTCAGCAGAGCCGCTTTAGGGCCAGAGAACCAGGTCAGCAGAGCTGCTTTAGAGCCAGAGAACAAGGTCAGCAGAGCCGCACTAGAGCCAGAGAACCAGGTCAGCAGAGCCGCTTTAGAGCCATAGAACCAGGTCTGAAGAGCTGCTCTAGAGCCTAAGAACCTGGTCAGCAGAGCTGCTCTAGAGCCAGAGAACCAGATCAGCAGAGCTGCTGAAGAGCCAGAGAAACCAGGTCAGCAGAGCTGCTTTAGAGGCAGAGAACTAGGTCAGCAGAGCTGCATTAGAGCCAGAGAATCAGATCACCAGAGCTGCTGTAGAGCCAGAGACAGAGGAGCTGCTTTAGAGGGAGAGAACCCAGTCAGCAGAGATGCTCTAGAGCCAAAGAACCAGGTCAGCAGAGCTGCTTCAAAGCTAGGGAACCAGGTCACCAGAGCTGCTTTAGAGCCATAGAACCAGGTCAGCAGAGCTGTTGTAGAGCCTGAGAACAAGGTCAGCAGAGCTACTGTAGAGCCAGAGAACCAGGTCAGAAGAGCTGCTTTAGAGGAAGAGAACCAGGTCAGCAGAGCCACTTTACAGCCAGAGAACCAGGTCAGCAAAGCTGCTTGAGGGCCAGAGGAGCTGCTTTAGAGCCAGAGAACAAGGTCAGCGGAGCCGCACTAGAGCCAGAGAACCAGGTCAGCAGAGCCGCTTTAGAGCCATAGAACCAGGTCAGAAGAGCTGCTCTAGAGCCTAAGAACCAGGTCAGCAGAGCTGCTCTAGAGCCAGAGAACCTGATCAGCAGAGCTGCTCTAGAGCCAGAGAACCAGGTCAGCAGAGCTGATGTAGAGCCGGAGAAACCAGGTCAGCAGTGCTGCTTTAGAGGGAGAGAAGCAGTTCAGCAGAACTGCTGTAGAGCCAGAGAACCAGATCAGCAGAGCTGCTCTGGAGCCAGAGAACCAGGTCAGAAGAGCTGCTGTAGAGCCAGAGAAACCAAGTCAGCAGAGCTTTTTTAGAGCCACCAGGTCAGCAGAGCTGCTTTAGAGCCACCAGGTCAGCAGAGCAGCTTTAGAGCCAGAGAACCAGGTCAGCAGAGCTGCTTTAGAGCCAGGTCAGCAGAGCTGCTTTAGAGGGAGAGAACAAGGTCAGCAGAGATGCTCTAGAGCCTGAGAACCAGGTCAGCAGAGCTGCTTTAGAGCCAGAGAACCAGGTCAGCAGAGCCGTTGTAGAGCCAGAGAACCAGGTCAGAAGAGCTGCTCTAGAGCCTAAGAACCAGGTCCGCAGAGCTGCTGTAGAGCAAGAGAAACCAAGTCACAAGAGCTGCTTTAGAGGCAGAGAATCAGGACAGCAGAGCTGCTTTAGAGGGAGAGAACCCGGTCAGCAGAGATGCTCTAGAGCCAGAGAAACAGGTCAGCAGAGCTGCTTCAAAGCCAGAGAACCAGGTCAGCAGAGCTGCTTTAGAGCCATAGAACCAGGTCAGCAGAGCTGTTCTAGAGCCTGAGAACAAGGTCAGAAGAGCTACTGTGGAGCCGGAGAACCAGGTCAGCAGAGCTGCTTTAGAGGAAGAGAACCAGGTCAGAAGAGCCACTTTAGAGCCAGAGAACCAGGCCAGCAGAGCCGCTTTAGAGGGAGAGAACCCGGTCAGCAGAGATGCTCTAGAGCCAGAGAATCAGGTCAGCAGAGCTGCTTCAAAGCCAGAGAACCAGTTCAGCAGAGCTGCTCTAGTGCCGGAGAACCAGGTCAGCAGAGCTGCTCTAGAGCCAGAGAACCAGATCAGAAGAGCTGTTCTAGAGCATAAGAACCAGGTCCGCAGAGCTGCAGTAGAGCAAGAGAAACCAGGACAGCAGAGCTGCTTTAGAGGGAGATAACCCGGTCAGCAGAGATGCTCTAGAGCCAGAGAACCAGGACAGCAGAGCCACTGTAGAGCCAGAGAACCAGGTCAGCAGAGCCGCTTTAGGGCCAGAGAACCAGGTCAGCAGAGCTGCTTTAGAGCCAGAGAACAAGGTCAGCAGAGCCGCACTAGAGCCAGAGAACCAGGTCAGCAGAGCCGCTTTAGAGCCATAGAACCAGGTCTGAAGAGCTGCTCTAGAGCCTAAGAACCAGGTCAGCAGAGCTGCTCTAGAGCCAGAGAACCAGATCAGCAGAGCTGCTGTAGAGCCAGAGAAACCAGGTCAGCAGAGCTGCTTTAGAGGCAGAGAACTAGGTCAGCAGAGCTGCTGTAGAGCCAGAGACAGAGGAGTTGCTTTAGAGGGAGGGAACCCAGTCAGCAGAGATGCTCTAGAGCCAAAGAACCAGGTCAGCAGAGCTGCTTCAAAGCTAGAGAACCAGGTCACCAGAGCTGCTTTACAGCCATAGAACTAGGTCAGCAGAGCTGTTGTAGAGCCTGAGAACAAGGTCAGCAGAGCTACTGTAGAGCCAGAGAACCAGGTCAGAAGAGCTGCTTTAGAGGAAGAGAACCAGGTCAGCAGAGCCACTTTACAGCCAGAGAACCAGGTCAGCAAAGCTGTGTGAGGGCCAGAGGAGCTGCTTTAGAGCCAGAGAACAAGGTCAGCAGAGCCGCACTAGAGCCAGAGAACCAGGTCAGCAGAGCCGCTTTAGAGCCATAGAACCAGGTCAGAAGAGCTGCTCTAGAGCCTAAGAACCAGGTCAGCAGAGCTGCTCTAGAGCCAGAGAACCTGATCAGCAGAGCTGCTCTAGAGCCAGAGAACCAGGTCAGCAGAGCTGCTGTAGAGCCGGAGAAACCAGGTCAGCAGTGCTGCTTTAGAGGGAGAGAACCAGTTCAGCAGAACTGCTTTAGAGCCAGAGAACCAGATCAGCAGAGCTGCTCTGGAGCCAGAGAACCAGGTCAGAAGAGCTGCTGTAGAGCCAGAGAAACCAAGTCAGCAGAGCTTTTTTAGAGCCACCAGGTCAGCAGAGCTGCTTTAGAGCCACCAGGTCAGCAGAGCAGCTTTAGAGCCAGAGAACCAGGTCAGCAGAGCTACTTTAGAGCCAGGTCAGCAGAGCTGCTTTAGAGGGAGAGAACAAGGTCAGCAGAGATGCTCTAGAGCCAGAGAACCAGGTCAGCAGAGCTGCTTTAGAGCCAGAGAACCAGGTCAGCAGAGCCGTTGTAGAGCCAGAGAACCAGGTCAGAAGAGCTGCTCTAGAGCCTAAGAACCAGGTCTGCAGAGCTGCTGTAGAGCAAGAGAAACCAGGTCAGCAGAGCTGCTTTAGAGGCAGAGAAGTAGGTCAGCGGAGCTGCTTTAGAGCCAGAGAATCAGGACAGCAGAGCTGCTTTAGAGGGAGAGAACCCGGTCAGCAGAGATGCTCTAGAGCCAGAGAAACAGGTCAGCAGAGCTGCTTCAAAGCCAGAGAACCAGGTCAGCAGAGCTGCTTTAGAGCCATAGAACCAGGTCAGCAGAGCTGTTCTAGAGCCTGAGAACAAGGTCAGAAGAGCTACTGTAGAGCCGGAGAACCAGGTCAGCAGAGCTGCTTTAGAGGAAGAGAACAAGGTCAGAAGAGCCACTTTAGAGCCAGAGAACCAGGCCAGCAGAGCCGCTTTAGAGGGAGAGAACCCGGTCAGCAGAGATGCTCTAGAGCCAGAGAATCAGGTCAGCAGAGCTGCTTCAAAGCCAGAGAACCAGTTCAGCAGAGATGCTCTAGAGCCAGAGAAACAGGTCAGCAGAGCTGCTTTAGAGCCATAGAACCAGGTCAGCAGAGCTGTTCTAGAGCCTGAGAACAAGGTCAGAAGAGCTACTGTGGAGCCGGAGAACCAGGTCAGCAGAGCTGCTTTAGAGGAAGAGAACCAGGTCAGAAGAGCCACTTTAGAGCCAGAGAACCAGGCCAGGAGAGCCGCTTTAGAGGGAGAGAACCCGGTCAGCAGAGATGCTCTAGAGCCAGAGAATCAGGTCAGCAGAGCTGCTTCAAAGCCAGTTAACCAGTTCAGCAGAGCTGCTCTAGTGCCAGAGAACCAGGTCAGCAGAGCTGCTCTAGAGCCAGAGAACCAGATCAGAAGAGCTGTTCTAGAGCATAAGAACTAGGTCCGCAGAGCTGCAGTAGAGCAAGAGAAACCAGGTCAATAGAGCTGCTTTCAATGGAGAGAACCCGGTCAGCAGAGATGCTCTAGAGCCATAGAAACAGGTCAGCAGAGCTGCTTCAAAGCCACAGAACCAGGTCAGCAGAGCTGCTTTAAAGCACTAGAACCAGGTCAGCAGAGTTGCTCTAGAGCCAGAGAACCAGGTCAGCAGAGCTGCTCTAGTGCCGGAGAACCAGGTCAGCAGAGCTGCTCTAGAGCCAGAGAACCAGATTAGAAGAGCTGTTCTAGAGCCTAAGAACCAGGTCCGCAGAGCTGCAGTAGAGCAAGAGAAACAAGGACAGCAGAGCTGCTTTAGAGGGAGATAACCCGGTCAGCAGAGATGCTCTAGAGCCAGAGAACCAGGACAGCAGAGCCACTGTAGAGCCAGAGAACCAGGTCAGCAGAGCCGCTTTAGGGCCAGAGAACCAGGTCAGCAGAGCTGCTTTAGAGCCAGAGAACAAGGTCAGCAGAGCCGCACTAGAGCCAGAGAACCAGGTCAGCAGAGCCGCTTTAGAGCCATAGAACCAGGTCTGAAGAGCTGCTCTAGAGCCTAAGAACCAGGTCAGCAGAGCTGCTCTAGAGCCAGAGAACCAGATCAGCAGAGCTGCTGTAGAGCCAGAGAAACCAGGTCAGCAGAGCTGCTTTAGAGGCAGAGAACTAGGTCAGCAGAGCTGCTTTAGAGCCAGAGAATCAGATCAGCAGAGCTGCTGTAGAGCCAGAGACAGAGGAGCTGCTTTAGAGGGAGAGAACCCAGTCAGCAGAGATGCTTTAGAGCCAGAGAACCAGGTCAGCAGAGCTGCTTCAAAGCTAGAGAACCAGGTCAGCAGAGCTGCTTTAGAGGCATAGAACCAGGTCAGCAGAGCTGTTGTAGAGCCTGAGAACAAGGTCAGCAGAGCTACTGTAGAGCCAGAGAACCAGGTCAGCAGAGCCGCTTTAGAGGGAGAGAACCTGGTCAGCAGAGATGCTCTAGAGCCAGAGAATCAGGACAGCAGAGCTGCTTCAAAGCCAGAGAACCAGTTCAGCAGAGCTGCTTTAGAGCCATAGAACCAGGTCAGCAGAGCTGCTCTAGTGCCGGAGAACCAGGTCAGCAGAGCTGATCTAGAGCCAGAGAACCAGATCAGAAGAGCTGTTCTAGAGCATAAGAACCAAGTCCGCAGAGCTGCAGCAGAGCAAGAGAAACCAGGTCAACAGAGCTGCTTTAGAGGGAGAGAACCCGGTCAGCAGAGATGCTCTAGAGCCATAGAAACAGGTCAGCAGAGCCGCTTCAAAGCCAGAGAACCAGGTCAGCAGAGCTGCTTTAAAGCCATAGAACCAGGTCAGCAGAGTTGCTCTAGAGCCAGAGAACCAGGTCAGCAGAGCTGCTCTAGTGCTGGAGAACCAGGTCAGCAGAGCTGCTCTAGAGCCAGAGAACCAGATCAGAAGAGCTGTTCTAGAGCCTAAGAACCAGGTCCGCAGAGTTGCAGTAGAGCAAGAGAAACCAGGACAGCAGAGCTGCTTTAGAGGGAGATAACCCGGTCAGCAGAGATGCTCTAGAGCCAGAGAACCAGGTCAGCAGAGCCACTGTAGAGCCAGAGAACCAAGTCAGCAGAGCCGCTTTAGGGCCAGAGAACCAGGTCACCAGAGCTGCTTTAGAGCCAGAGAACAAGGTCAGCAGAGCCGCACAAGAGCCAGAGAACCAGGTCAGCAGAGCCGCTTTAGAGCCATAGAACCAGGTCTGAAGAGCTGCTCTAGAGCCTAAGAACCTGGTCAGCAGAGCTGCTCTAGAGGCAGAGAACCAGATCAGCAGAGCTGCTGAAGAGCCAGAGAAACCAGGTCAGCAGAGCTGCTTTAGAGGCAGAGAACTAGGTCAGCAGAGCTGCTTTAGAGCCAGAGAATCAGATCAGCAGAGCTGCTGTGGAGCCAGAGACAGAGGAGCTGCTTTAGAGGGAGAGAACCCAGTCAGCAGAGATGCTCTAGAGCCAAAGAACCAGGTCAGCAGAGCTGCTTCAAAGCTAGAGAACCAGGTCAGCAGAGCTGCTTTAGAGCCATAGAACCAGGTCAGCAGAGCTGTTGTAGAGCCTGAGAACAAGGTCAGCAGAGCTGCTGTAGAGCCAGAGAACCAGGTCAGCAGAGCTGCTTTAGAGGAAGAGAACCAGGTCAGCAGAGCCACTTTAGAGCCAGAGAACCAGGTCAGCAAAGCTGCTTGAGGGCCAGAGGAGCTGCTTTAGAGCCAGAGAACAAGGTCAGCAGAGCCGCACTAGAGCCAGAGAACCAGTTCAGCAGAGCCGCTTTAGAGCCATAGAACCAGGTCAGAAGAGCTGCTCTAGAGCCTAAGAACCAGGTCAGCAGAGCTGCTCTAGAGCCAGAGAACCTGATCAGCAGAGCTGCTCTAGAGCCAGAGAACCAGGTCAGCAGAGCTGCTGTAGAGCCGGAGAAACCAGGTCAGCAGTGCTGCTTTAGAGGGAGAGAACCAGTTCAGCAGAAATGCTTTAGAGCCAGAGAACCAGATCAGCAGAGCTGCTCTGGAGCCAGAGAACCAGGTCAGAAGAGCTGCTGTAGAGCCAGAGGAACCAAGTCAGCAGAGCTTTTTTAGAGCCACCAGGTCAGCAGAGCTGCTTTAGAGCCACCAGGTCAGCAGAGCAGCTTTAGAGCCAGAGAACCAGGTCAGCAGAGCTGCTTTAGAGCCAGGTCAGCAGAGCTGCTTTAGAGGGAGAGAACAAGGTCAGCAGAGATGCTCTAGAGCCAGAGAACCAGGTCAGCAGAGCTGCTTTAGAGCCAGAGAACCAGGTCAGCAGAGCCATTGTAGAGCCAGAGAACCAGGTCAGAAGAGCTGCTCTAGAGCCTAAGAACCAGGTCCGCAGAGCTGCTGTAGAGCAAGAGAAACCAGGTCAGCAGAGCTGCTTTAGAGGCAGAGAAGTAGGTCAGCGGAACTGCTTTAGAGCCAGAGAATCAGGACAGCAGAGCTGCTTTAGAGGGAGAGAACCCGGTCAACAGAGATGCCCTAGAGCCAGAGAAACAGGTCAGCAGAGCTGCTTCAAAGCCAGAGAACCAGGTCAGCAGAGCTGCTTTAGAGCCATAGAACCAGGTCAGCAGAGCTGTTCTAGAGCCTGAGAACAAGGTCAGAAGAGCTACTGTAGAGCCGGAGAACCAGGTCAGCAGAGCTGCTTTAGAGGAAGAGAACCAGGTCAGAAGAGCCACTTTAGAGCCAGAGAACCAGGCCAGCAGAACTGCTTTAGAGGGAGAGAACCCGGTCAGCAGAGGTGCTCTAGAGCCAGAGAATCAGGTCAGCAGAGCTGCTTCAAAGCCAGAGAACCAGTTCAGCAGAGCTGCTTTAGAGCCATGGAACCAGGTCAGCAGAGCTGCTCTAGTGCCGGAGAACCAGGTCAGCAGAGCTGCTCTAGAGCCAGAGAACCAGATCAGAAGAGCTGTTCTAGAGCATAAGAACCGGATCCGCAGAGCTGCAGTAGAGCAAGAGAAACCAGGTCAACAGAGCTGCTTTAGAGGGAGAGAACCCGGTCAGCAGATATGCTCTAGAGCCATAGAAACAGGTCAGCAGAGCTGCTTCAAAGCCAGAGAACCAGGTCAGCAGAGCTGCTTTAAAGCCATAGAACCAGGTCAGCAGAGTTGCTCTAGAGCCAGAGAACCAGGTCAGCAGAGCAGCTCTAGTGCCGGAGAACCAGGTCAGCAGAGTTGCTCTAGAGCCAGAGAACCAGATCAGAAGAGCTGTTCTAGAGCCTAAGAAGCAGGTCCGCAGAGCTGCAGTAGAGCAAGAGAAACCAGGACAGCAGAGCTGCTTTAGAGGGAGATAACCCGGTCAGCAGAGATGCTCTAGAGCCAGAGAACCAGGTCAGCAGAGCTGCTTCAAAGCCAGAGAACCAGGTCAGCAGAGCTGCTTTAGGGCCAGAGAACCAGATCAGCAGAGCTGCTCTTGAACCTAAGAACCAGGTCAGCAGTACTGCTCTAGAGGCAGAGAACCAGGTCAGAAGAGCTCCTGTAGAGCCAGAGAAACCAGGTCAGCAGAGCTGCTTTAGAGGGAGAGAACCAGGTCAGCAGAGCTGCTTTAGAGCCAGAGAACCAGGTCAGCAGAGCTGCTTTAGAGCCAGAGAACCAGGTCAGCAGAGCTGCTTTAGAGCCAGAGGACCAGGTCAGCAGAGCTGCTTTAGAGCCACCAGTAAAGCAGAGCTCCTTTAGAGCCAGAGAACCAGGTCAGCAGAGCTGCTTTAGAGGGAGAGAACAAGGTCAGCAGAGATGCTCTAGAGCCAGAGAACCAGGTCAGAAGAGATGCTGTAGAGCCGGAGAAACTAGGTCAGCAGTGCGGCTTTAGTGGGAGAGAACCAGATCAGCAGAGCCGCTTTAGAGCCAGAGAACCAGGTCAGCAGAGCTGCTCTAGAGCCTAAGAACCAGGTCAGCAGAGCCGTTGTAGAGCCAGAGAGCCAGGTCAGAAGAGCTGCTCTAGAGCCTAAGAACCAGGTCAGCAGAGCTGCTGTAGAGCAAAAGAAACCAGGTCAGCAGAGCTGCTTAGGAAGCAGAGAATTAGGTCAGCAGAGCTGCTTTAGAGCCAGAGAATCAGTTCAGCAGAGCTGCTTTAGAGGAAGAGAACCAGGTCAGCAGAGATGCTCTAGAGCCAGAGAACCAGGTCAGCAGAGCTGCTTCAAAGCCAGAGAACCAGCTCAGCAGAGCTGCTTTAGAGTCATATAACCAGGTCAGCAGAGCTGCTTTGGAACCAGAGAACCAGGTCAGCAGAGCTGCTGTAGAGCCAGAGAACCAGGTCAGCAGAGCTGCCTTAGAGCCAGAGAACCAGGTCAGCAGAGCCGTTGTATTGCCAGAGAACCAGGTCAGCAGAGCTGTTGTAGAGCCAGAGAACCAGGTCAGAAGAGCTGCTCTAGAGCCTAGGAACCAGGTCCGCAGAGCTGCTGTAGAGCACGAAACACCAAGTCAGCAGAGCCGCTTTAGAGCCAGAGAACCAGGTCAGCAGAGCTGCTCTAGAGCCTAAGAACCAGGTCAGCAGAGCTGCTTTAGAGGCAGAGAACCAGGTCAGCAGAGCTTTTCTAGAGGCAGAGAACCAGGTCAGCAGAGTTGCTGTAGAGCGAGAGAACCAAGTCAGCAGAGCTGCTTTAGAGCCAGAGAACCAGGTCAGCAGAGCCGTTGTAGAGCCAGAGAACCAGGTCAGAAGAGCTGTTCTAGAGCCTAAGTACCAGGTCTGCAGAGCTGCTGTAGAGCAAGAGAAACCAGGTCAGCAGAGCTGCTTTAGAGGCAGAGAACTAGGTCAGCAGAGCTGCTTTAGAGCCAGAGAATCAGGACAGCAGAGCTGCTTTAGAGGGAGGGAATCCGGTCAGCAGAGATGCTCTAGAGCCAGAGAAACAGGTCAGCAGAGCTGCTTCAGAGCCAGAGAACCAGGTCAGCAGAGCTGCTTTGGAGCCATAGAACCAGGTCAGCAGAGCTGTTGTAGAGCCTGAGAACAAGGTTAGCAGAGCTACTGTAGAGCCAGAGAACCATGTCAGCAGAGCTGCTTTAGAGGAAGAGAACCAGGTCAGCAGAGCCACTGTAGAGCCAGAGAACCAGGTCAGCAGAGCCGCTTTAGGGCCAGAGAACCAGGTCAGCAGAGCCGCACTAGAGCCAGAGAACCAGGTCAGCAGAGCTGCTGTAGAGCCAGAGAAACCAGGTCAGCATAGCTGCTTTAGAGGCAGAGAACTAGGTCAGCAGAGCTGCTTTAGAGCCAGAGAATCAGATCAGCAGAGCTGCTGTAGAGCCAGAGACAGAGGAGCTGCTTTAGAGGGAGAGAACCCAGTCAGCAGAGATGCTTCAAAGCCAGAGAACCAGGTCAGCAGAGCTGCTTTAGAGCCATAGAACCAGGTCAGCAGAGCTGTTGTAGAGCCTGAGAACAAGGTCAGCAGAGCTACTGTAGAGCAAGAGAACTAGGTCAGCAGAGCTGCTTTAGAGGAAGAGAACCAGGTCAGCAGAGCCACTTTAGAGCCAGAGAACCAGGTCAGCAAAGCTGCTTGAGGGCCAGAGGAGCTGCTTTAGAGCCAGAGAACAAGGTCAGCAGAGCCGCACTAAAGCCAGAGAACCAGGTCAGCAGAGCCGCTTTAGAGCCATAGAACCAGTTCAGAAGAGCTGCTCTAGAGCCTAAGAACCAGGTCAGCAGAGCTGCTCTAGAGCCAGAGAACCAGATCAGCAGAGCTGCTCTAGAGCCAGAGAATCAGGTCAGCAGAGCTGCTGTAGAGCCGGAGAAACCAGGTCAGCAGTGCTGCTTTAGAGGGAGAGAACCAGTTCAGCAGAGCTGTTTAGAGCCAGAGAACCAGATCAGCAGAGCTGCTCTGGAGCCAGAGAACCAGGTCAGAAGAGCTGCTGTAGAGCCAGAGAAACCAGGTCAGCAGAGCTTTTTTAGAGCCACCAGGTCAGTAGAGCTGCTTTAGAGCCACCAGGTCAGCAGAGCAGCTTTAGAGCCAGACAACCAGGTCAGAAGAGCTGCTTTAGAGCCAGGTCAGTAGAGCTGCTTTAGAGGGAGAGAACAAGGTCAGCAGAGATGCTCTAGAGCCAGAGAACCAGGTCAGCAGAGCTGCTTCAAAGCCAGAGAACCAGGTCAGCAGAGCTGCTTAAGAGCCATAGAACCAGGTCAGCACAGCTGCTTTAGAGGGAGAGAACCAGGTCAGCAGAGCCGCTTTAGAGTCAGAGAACCAGGTCAGCAGAGCCACTTTAGAGCCAGAGAACCAGGTCAGCAAAGCTGCTTGAGGGCCAGAGGAGCTGCTTTAGAGCCAGAGAACAAGGTCAGCAGAGCCGCACTGAAGCCAGAGAACCAGGTCAGCAGAGCCGCTGTAGAGCCATAGAACCAGGTCAGAAGAGCTGCTCTAGAGCCTAAGAACCAGGTCAGCAGAGCTGCTCTAGAGCCAGAGAACCAGATCAGCAGAGCTGCTCTAGAGCCAGAGAACCAGGTCAGCAGAGCTTCTGTAGAGCTGGAGAAACCAGGTCAGCAGTGCTGCTTTAGAGGGAGAGAACCAGTTCAGCAGAGCTGCTTTAGAGCCAGAGAACCAGATCAGCAGAGCTGCTCTGGAGCCAGAGAACCTGGTCAGTAGAGCTGCTTTAGAGCCACCAGGTCAGCAGAGCAGTTTTAGAGCCAGAGAACCAGGTCAGCAGAGCTGCTTTAGAGCCAGGTCAGTAGAGCTGCTTTAGAGGGAGAGAACAAGGTCAGCAGAGATGCTCTAGAGCCAGAGAACCAGGTCAGCAGAGCTGCTTCAAAGCCAGAGAACCAGGTCAGCAGAGCTGCTTAAGAGCCATAGAACCAGGTCAGCAGAGCTGCTTTAGAGCCAGAGAACCAGTTCACCAGAGCGGTAGTAGAGCCTGAGAACCAGGCCAGCAGAGCTGCTGTAGAGCCAAAGAACCAGGTCAGCACAGCTGCTTTAGAGGGAGAGAACCAGGTCAGCAGAGCTGCTTTAGAGTCAGAGAACCAGGTCAGCAGAGCCACTTTAGAGCCAGAGAACCAGGTCAGCAAAGCTGCTTGAGGGCCAGAGGAGCTGCTTTAGAGCCAGAGAACACGGTCAGCAGAGCCGCACTGAAGCCAGAGAACCATGTCAGCAGAGCCGCTGTAGAGCCATAGAACCAGGTCAGAAGAGCTGCTCTAGAGCCTAAGAACCAGGTCAGCAGAGCTGCTCTAGAGCCAGAGAACCAGATCAGCAGAGCTGCTCTAGAGCCAGAGAACCAGGTCAGCAGAGCTGCTGTAGAGCCGGAGAAACCAGGTCAGCAGTGCTGATTTAGAGGGAGAGAACCAGTTCAGCAGAGCTGCTTTAGAGCCAGAGAACCAGATCAGCAGAGCTTTTCTAGAGGCAGAGAACCAGGTCAGCAGAGTTGCTGTAGAGCGAGAGAACCAAGTCAGCAGAGCTGCTTTAGAGCCAGAGAACCAGGTCAGCAGAGCCGTTGTAGAGCCAGAGAACCAGGTCAGAAGAGCTGTTCTAGAGCCTAAGTACCAGGTCTGCAGAGCTGCTGTAGAGCAAGAGAAACCAGGTCAGCAGAGCTGCTTTAGAGGCAGAGAACTAGGTCAGCAGAGCTGCTTTAGAGCCAGAGAATCAGGACAGCAGAGCTGCTTTAGAGGGAGGGAATCCGGTCAGCAGAGATGCTCTAGAGCCAGAGAAACAGGTCAGCAGAGCTGCTTCAGAGCCAGAGAACCAGGTCAGCAGAGCTGCTTTGGAGCCATAGAACCAGGTCAGCAGAGCTGTTGTAGAGCCTGAGAACAAGGTTAGCAGAGCTACTGTAGAGCCAGAGAACCATGTCAGCAGAGCTGCTTTAGAGGAAGAGAACCAGGTCAGCAGAGCCACTGTAGAGCCAGAGAACCAGGTCAGCAGAGCCGCTTTAGGGCCAGAGAACCAGGTCAGCAGAGCCGCACTAGAGCCAGAGAACCAGGTCAGCAGAGCTGCTGTAGAGCCAGAGAAACCAGGTCAGCATAGCTGCTTTAGAGGCAGAGAACTAGGTCAGCAGAGCTGCTTTAGAGCCAGAGAATCAGATCAGCAGAGCTGCTGTAGAGCCAGAGACAGAGGAGCTGCTTTAGAGGGAGAGAACCCAGTCAGCAGAGATGCTTCAAAGCCAGAGAACCAGGTCAGCAGAGCTGCTTTAGAGCCATAGAACCAGGTCAGCAGAGCTGTTGTAGAGCCTGAGAACAAGGTCAGCAGAGCTACTGTAGAGCAAGAGAACTAGGTCAGCAGAGCTGCTTTAGAGGAAGAGAACCAGGTCAGCAGAGCCACTTTAGAGCCAGAGAACCAGGTCAGCAAAGCTGCTTGAGGGCCAGAGGAGCTGCTTTAGAGCCAGAGAACAAGGTCAGCAGAGCCGCACTAAAGCCAGAGAACCAGGTCAGCAGAGCCGCTTTAGAGCCATAGAACCAGTTCAGAAGAGCTGCTCTAGAGCCTAAGAACCAGGTCAGCAGAGCTGCTCTAGAGCCAGAGAACCAGATCAGCAGAGCTGCTCTAGAGCCAGAGAATCAGGTCAGCAGAGCTGCTGTAGAGCCGGAGAAACCAGGTCAGCAGTGCTGCTTTAGAGGGAGAGAACCAGTTCAGCAGAGCTGTTTAGAGCCAGAGAACCAGATCAGCAGAGCTGCTCTGGAGCCAGAGAACCAGGTCAGAAGAGCTGCTGTAGAGCCAGAGAAACCAGGTCAGCAGAGCTTTTTTAGAGCCACCAGGTCAGTAGAGCTGCTTTAGAGCCACCAGGTCAGCAGAGCAGCTTTAGAGCCAGACAACCAGGTCAGAAGAGCTGCTTTAGAGCCAGGTCAGTAGAGCTGCTTTAGAGGGAGAGAACAAGGTCAGCAGAGATGCTCTAGAGCCAGAGAACCAGGTCAGCAGAGCTGCTTCAAAGCCAGAGAACCAGGTCAGCAGAGCTGCTTAAGAGCCATAGAACCAGGTCAGCACAGCTGCTTTAGAGGGAGAGAACCAGGTCAGCAGAGCCGCTTTAGAGTCAGAGAACCAGGTCAGCAGAGCCACTTTAGAGCCAGAGAACCAGGTCAGCAAAGCTGCTTGAGGGCCAGAGGAGCTGCTTTAGAGCCAGAGAACAAGGTCAGCAGAGCCGCACTGAAGCCAGAGAACCAGGTCAGCAGAGCCGCTGTAGAGCCATAGAACCAGGTCAGAAGAGCTGCTCTAGAGCCTAAGAACCAGGTCAGCAGAGCTGCTCTAGAGCCAGAGAACCAGATCAGCAGAGCTGCTCTAGAGCCAGAGAACCAGGTCAGCAGAGCTTCTGTAGAGCTGGAGAAACCAGGTCAGCAGTGCTGCTTTAGAGGGAGAGAACCAGTTCAGCAGAGCTGCTTTAGAGCCAGAGAACCAGATCAGCAGAGCTGCTCTGGAGCCAGAGAACCTGGTCAGTAGAGCTGCTTTAGAGCCACCAGGTCAGCAGAGCAGTTTTAGAGCCAGAGAACCAGGTCAGCAGAGCTGCTTTAGAGCCAGGTCAGTAGAGCTGCTTTAGAGGGAGAGAACAAGGTCAGCAGAGATGCTCTAGAGCCAGAGAACCAGGTCAGCAGAGCTGCTTCAAAGCCAGAGAACCAGATCAGCAGAGCTGCTTAAGAGCCATAGAACCAGGTCAGCAGAGCTGCTTTAGAGCCAGAGAACCAGTTCACCAGAGCGGTAGTAGAGCCTGAGAACCAGGCCAGCAGAGCTGCTGTAGAGCCAAAGAACCAGGTCAGCACAGCTGCTTTAGAGGGAGAGAACCAGGTCAGCAGAGCTGCTTTAGAGTCAGAGAACCAGGTCAGCAGAGCCACTTTAGAGCCAGAGAACCAGGTCAGCAAAGCTGCTTGAGGGCCAGAGGAGCTGCTTTAGAGCCAGAGAACACGGTCAGCAGAGCCGCACTGAAGCCAGAGAACCATGTCAGCAGAGCCGCTGTAGAGCCATAGAACCAGGTCAGAAGAGCTGCTCTAGAGCCTAAGAACCAGGTCAGCAGAGCTGCTCTAGAGCCAGAGAACCAGATCAGCAGAGCTGCTCTAGAGCCAGAGAACCAGGTCAGCAGAGCTGCTGTAGAGCCGGAGAAACCAGGTCAGCAGTGCTGATTTAGAGGGAGAGAACCAGTTCAGCAGAGCTGCTTTAGAGCCAGAGAACCAGATCAGCAGAGCTGCTCTGGAGCCAGAGAACCAGGTCAGAAGAGCTGCTGTAGAGCCAGAGAAACCAGGTCAGCAGAGCTTTTTTAGAGCCGCCTGGTCAGTAGAGCTGCTTTAGAGCCACCAGGTCAGCAGAGCAGTTTTAGAGCCAGAGAACCAGGTCAGAAGAGCTGCTTTAGAGCCAGGTCAGTAGAGCTGCTTTAGAGGGAGAGAACAAGGTCAGCAGAGATGCTCTAGAGCCAGAGAACCAGGTCAGCAGAGCTGCTTCAAAGCCAGAGAACTAGGTCAGCAGAGCTGCTTTAGAGGAAGAGAACCAGGTCAGCAGAGCCACTTTAGAGCCAGAGAACCAGGTCAGCAAAGCTGCTTGAGGGCCAGAGGAGCTGCTTTAGAGCCAGAGAACAAGGTCAGCAGAGCCGCACTAAAGCCAGAGAACCAGGTCAGCAGAGCCGCTTTAGAGCCATAGAACCAGGTCAGAAGTGCTGCTCTAGAGCCTAAGAACCAGGTCAGCAGAGCTGCTCTAGAGCCAGAGAACCAGATCAGCAGAGCTGCTCTAGAGCCAGAGAACCAGGTCAGCAGTGCTGCTTTAGAGGGAGAGAACCAGTTCAGTAGAGCTGTTTAGAGCCAGAGAACCAGATCAGCAGAGCTGCTCTGGAGCCAGAGAACCAGGTCAGAAGATCTGCTGTAGAGCCAGAGAAACCAGGTCAGCAGAGCTTTTTTAGAGCCACCAGGTCAGTAGAGCTGCTTTAGAGCCACCAGGTCAGCAGAGCAGCTTTAGAGCCAGACAACCAGGTCAGAAGAGCTGCTTTAGAGCCAGGTCAGTAGAGCTGCTTTAGAGGGAGAGAACAAGGTCAGCAGAGATGCTCTAGAGCCAGAGAACCAGGTCAGCAGAGCTGCTTCAAAGCCAGAGAACCAGGTCAGCAGAGCTGCTTAAGAGCCATAGAACCAGGTCAGCAGAGCTGCTTTAGAGCCATAGAACCAGTTCACCAGAGCGGTAGTAGAGCCTGAGAACCAGGCCAGCAGAGCTGCTGTAGGGCCAAAGAACCAGGTCAGCACAGCTGCTTTAGAGGGAGAGAACCAGGTCAGCAGAGCCGCTTTAGAGTCAGAGAACCAGGTCAGCAGAGCCACTTTAGAGCCAGAGAACCAGGTCAGCAAAGCTGCTTGAGGGCCAGAGGAGCTGCTTTAGAGCCAGAGAACAAGGTCAGCAGAGCCGCACTGAAGCCAGAGAACCAGGTCAGCAGAGCCGTTGTAGAGCCATAGAACCAGGTCAGAAGAGCTGCTCTAGAGCCTAAGAACCAGGTCAGCAGAGCTGCTCTAGAGCCAGAGAACCAGATCAGCAGAGCTGCTCTAGAGCCAGAGAACCAGGTCAGCAGAGCTGCTGTAGAGCCGGAGAAACCAGGTCAGCAGTGCTGCTTTAGAGGGAGAGAACCAGTTCAGCAGAGCTGCTTTAGAGCCAGAGAACCAGATCAGCAGAGCTGCTCTGGAGCCAGAGAACCAGGTCAGAAGAGCTGCTGTAGAGCCAGAGAAACCAGGTCAGCAGAGCTATTTTAGAGCCGCCTGGTCAGTAGAGCTGCTTTAGAGCCACCAGGTCAGCAGAGCAGTTTTAGAGCCAGAGAACCAGGTCAGCAGAGCTGCTTTAGAGCCAGGTCAGTAGAGCTGCTTTAGAGGGAGAGAACAAGGTCAGCAGAGATGCTCTAGAGCCAGAGAACCAGGTCAGCAGAGCTGCTTCAAAGCCAGAGAACCAGGTCAGCAGAGCTGCTTAAGAGCCATAGAACCAGGTCAGCAGAGCTGCTTTAGAGCCAGAGAACCAGGTCACCAGAGCGGTAGTAGAGCCTGAGAACCAGGCCAGCAGAGCTGCTGTAGAGCCAAAGAACCAGGTCAGCACAGCTGCTTTAGAGGGAGAGAACCAGGTCAGCAGAGCCGCTTTAGAGTCAGAGAACCAGGTCAGCAGAGCAGCTTTACGGCCAGAGAACCAGGTAAGAAGAGCCGCTTTAGAGCCAGAGAACCAGGTCAGCAGAGCTGCTCTAGAGGCAGAGAACCAGGTCAGCAGAGCTGCTGTAGAGCCAGAGAACCAGGTCAGCAGAGCCGTTGTAGAGCCAGAGAACCAGGTCAGAAGAGCTGCTCTAGAGCCTAGAAACCAGGTCCGCAGAGCTGCTGTAGAGAAAGAGAAACCAGATCAGCAGAGCCGCTTTAGAGGCAGAGAACCACGTCAGCAGAGCTGCTGTAGGGCCTTAGAACCAGGTCAGCAGAGATGCTCTAGAGGCAGTGAACCAGGTCAGCAGAGCTGGCAGAGACCCATGTCAGCAGAGCTGCTGTAGAGCGAGAGAACCAGGTCAGCAGGGCTGCTTTAGAGACAGAGAACCAGGTCAGCAGAGCCGTTGTAGAGCAAGCGAACCAGGTCAGAAGAGCTGCTCTAGAGCCTAAGAACCAGGTCCCCAGAGCTGCTGTAGAGGAAGAGAAACCAGGTCAGCGGAGCTGCTTTAGAGGCAGAGAACTAGGTCAGCAGAGCTGCTTTAGAGCCAGAGAATCAGGACAGCAGAGCTGCTTTAGAGGGAGAGAACCCGGTCAGCAGAGATGCTCTAGAGCCAGAGAACCAGGTCAGCAGAGCTGATTCAAATCCAGAGAACCAGGTCAGCAGAGCTGCTTTAGAGCCAAAGAACCAGGTCAGCAGAGCTGTTGTAGAGCCTGAGAACAAGGTCAGCAGAGCTACTGTAGAGCCAGAGAACCAGGTCAGCAGAGCTGCTTTAGAGTAAGAGAACCAGGTCAGCAGAGCCACTTTAGAGCCAGAGAACACAGGTCAGCAAAGCTGCTTTAGGGCCAGAGGAGCTGCTTTAGAGCCAGAGAACAAGGTCAGCAGAGCAGCACTAGAGACAGAGAACCAGGTCAGCAGAGCCACTTTAGAGCCATAGAACCAGGTCAGAAGAGCTGCTCTAGTGCCTGAGAACCAGGTCAGCAGAGCTGCTTTAGAGCCAGAGAACCAGGTCAGCAGAGCTGCTGTAGAGCCGGAGAAACCAGGTCAGCAGTGCTGCTTTAGAGGGAGAGAACCAGGTCAGCAGAGCTGCTTTAGAGCCAGAGAACCAGGTCAGCAGAGCTTCTTTGATGCCAGAGAACCAGATCAGCAGAGCCGCTTTAGAGCCAGAGAACCAGGTCAGCAGAGCTGCTCAAGAACCTAAGAACCAGGTCAGCAGAGCTGCTCTAGAGGCAGAGAACCAGGTCAGCAGAGCTGCTGTAGAGCCAGAGAACGAGGTCAGCAGAGCTGCTTTAGAGCCAGAGAACCAGGTCAGCAGAGCTGTTGTAGAGCCAGTGAACCAGGTCAGCGGAGCCGTTGTAGAGCCAGAGAACCAGGTCAGAAGAGCTGCTCTAGAACCTACGAACCAGGTCCGCAGAGCTGCTGTAGAGCAAGAGAAACCAGGTCAGCAGATCTGCTTTAGAGGCAGAGAATCAGGACAGCAGAGCTGCTCTAGAGCCTAAGATCCAGGTCAGCAGAGCTGCTCTAGAGGCAGAGAACCAGGACAGCAGAGCTACTCTAGAGGCAGAGAACCAGGTCAGCAGAGTTGCTGTTGAGCGAAAGAACCAGGTCAGCAGAGCTGCTTTAGAGCCAGAGAACCAGGTCAGCAGAGCCGTTGTAGAGCCAGAGAACCAGGTCAGAAGAGCTGCTCTAGAGCCTAAGGACCAGGTACGCAGAGCTGCTGTAGAGCAAGAGAAACCAGGTCAGCAGAGCTGCTTTAGAGGCAGAGATCTAGGTCAGCAGAGCTGCTTTAGAGCCAGAGAATCAGGACAGCAGAGCTGCTTTAGAGAGAGAGAACCCGGTCAGCAGATATGCTTTAGAGCCAGAGAAACAGGTCAGCAGAGCTGCTTCAAAGCCAGAGAACCAGGTCAGCAGAGCTGCTTTAGAGCCATAGAACTAGGTCAGCAGAGCTGTTCTAGACCCTGAGAACAAGGTCAGCAGAGCTACAGTAGAGCCAGAGAACCAGGTCAGCAGAGCTGCTTTAGAGGAAGAGAACCAGGTCAGCAGAGCCACTTTAGAGCCAGAGAACCAGGTCAGCAGAGCCGCTTTAGAGGGAGAGAACCCGGTCAGCAGAGATGCTCTAGAGCCAGAGAACCAGGCCAGCAGAGCTGCTTCAAAGCCAGAGAACCAGGTCAGCATAGTTGCTCTAGAGCCAGAGAACCAGATCAGAAGAGCTGTTCTAGAGCCTAAGAACAAGGTCCGCAGAGCTGCAGTAGAGCAAGAGAAACCAGGTCATCAGAGCTGCTTTAGAGGGAGAGGACCCGGTCAGCAGAGATGCTCTAGAGCCATAGAACCAGGTCAGCAGAGCTGCTTCAAAGCCAGAGAACCAGGTCAGCATAGCTGCTTTAAAGCCATAGAACCTGGTCAGCAGAGCTGTTCTAGCGCCAGAGAACCAGGTCAGCAGAGCTGCTCTAGAGCCAGAGAACCAGATCAGAAGAGCTGTTCTAGAGCCTAAGAACCAGGTCCACAGAGCTGCAGTAGAGCAAGAGAAACCAGGACAGCAGAGCTGTTTAGAGGGAGAGTACCCGGTCTGCAGAGATGCTCTAGAGCCAGAGAACCAGGTAAGCAGAGCTGTTCTAGAGCCTAAGAACCAGGTCAGCAGAGCTGCAGTAGAGCAAGAGAAACCAGGACAGCAGAGCTGCTTTAGAGGGAGATAACGCGGTCAGCAGAGATGCTCTAGAGCCAGAGAACCTGGTCAGCAGAGCCACTATAGAGCCAGAGAACCAAGTCAGCAGAGCCGCTTTAGGGCCAGAGAACCAGGTCAGCAGAGCTGCATTAGAGCCAGAGAACAAGGTCAGCAGAGCCGCACTAGAGCCAGAGAACCAGGTCAGCAGAGCCGCTGTAGAGCCATAGAACCAGATCAGAAGAGCTGCTCTAGAGCCTAAGAACCAGGTCAGCAGAGCTGCTCTAGAGCCAGAGAACCAGATCAGCAGAGCTGCTCTAGAGCCAGAGAACCAGGTCAGCAGAGCTGCTGTAGAGCCGGAGAAACCAGGTCAGCAGTGCTGCTTTAGAGGGAGAGAACCAGTTCAGCAGAGCTGCTTTAGAGCCAGAGAACCAGATCAGCAGAGCTGCTCTGGAGCCAGAGAACCAGGTCAGAAGAGCTGCTGTAGAGCCAGAGAAACCAGGTCAGCAGAGCTTTTTTAGAGCCGCCTGGTCAGTAGAGATGCTTTAGAGCCACCAGGTCAGCAGAGCAGTTTTAGAGCCAGAGAACCAGGTCAGAAGAGCTGCTTTAGAGCCAGGTCAGTAGAGCTGCTTTAGAGGGAGAGAACAAGGTCAGCAGAGATGCTCTAGAGCCAGAGAACCAGGTCAGCAGAGCTGCTTCAAAGCCAGAGAACCAGGTCAGCAGAGCTGCTTAAGAGCCATAGAACCAGGTCAGCAGAGCTGCTTTAGAGCCAGAGAACCAGGTCACCAGAGCGGTAGTAGAGCCTGAGAACCAGGCCAGCAGAGCTGCTGTAGAGCCAAAGAACCAGGTCAGCACAGCTGCTTTAGAGGGAGAGAACCAGGTAAGCAGAGCCGCTTTAGAGTCAGAGAACCAGGTCAGCAGAGCAGCTTTACAGCCAGAGAACCAGGTAAGAAGAGCCGCTTTAGAGCCAGAGAACCAGGTCAGCAGAGCTGCTCTAGAGGCAGAGAACCAGGTCAGCAGAGCTGCTGTAGAGCCAGAGAACCAGGTCAGCAGAGCCGTTGTAGAGCCAGAGAACCAGGTCAGAAGAGCTGCTCTAGAGCCTAGAAACCAGGTCCGCAGAGCTGCTGTAGAGAAAGAGAAACCAGATCAGCAGAGCCGCTTTAGAGGCAGAGAACCACTTCAGCAGAGCTGCTGTAGGGCCTTAGAACCAGGTCAGAAGAGCTGCTCTAGAGGCAGTGAACCAGGTCAGCAGAGCTGGCAGAGACCCAGGTCAGCAGAGCTGCTGTAGAGCGAGAGAACCAGGTCAGCAGGGCTGCTTTAGAGACAGAGAACCAGGTCAGCAGAGCCGTTGTAGAGCAAGTGAACCAGGTCAGAAGAGCTGCTCTAGAGCCTAAGAACCAGGTCCCCAGAGCTGCTGTAGAGGAAGAGAAACCAGGTCAGCGGAGCTGCTTTAGAGGCAGAGAACTAGGTCAGCAGAGCTGCTTTAGAGCCAGAGAATCAGGACAGCAGAGCTGCTTTAGAGGGAGAGAACCCGGTCAGCAGAGATGCTCTAGAGCCAGAGAACCAGGTCAGCAGAGCTGATTCAAAGCCAGAGAACCAGGTCAGCAGAGCTGCTTTAGAGCCAAAGAACCAGGTCAGCAGAGCTGTTGTAGAGCCTGAGAACAAGGTCAGCAGAGCTACTGTAGAGCCAGAGAACCAGGTCAGCAGAGCTGCTTTAGAGTAAGAGAACCAGGTCAGCAGAGCCACTTTAGAGCCAGAGAACACAGGTCAGCAAAGCTGCTTTAGGGCCAGAGGAGCTGCTTTAGAGCCAGAGAACAAGGTCAGCAGAGCAGAACTAGAGACAGAGAACCAGGTCAGCAGAGCCACTTTAGAGCCATAGAACCAGGTCAGAAGAGCTGCTCTAGTGCCTGAGAACCAGGTCAGCAGAGCTGCTTTAGAGCCAGAGAACCAGATCAGCAGAGCTGCTCTAGAGCCAGAGAACCAGGTCAGCAGAGCTGCTGTAGAGCCGGAAAAACCAGGTCAGCAGTGCTGCTTTAGAGGGAGAGAACCAGGTCAGCAGAGCTGCTTTAGAGCCAGAGAACCAGGTCAGCAGAGCTTCTTTGATGCCAGAGAACCAGATCAGCAGAGCCGCTTTAGAGCCAGAGAACCAGGTCAGCAGAGCTGCTCTAGAGGCAGAGAACCAGGTCAGCAGAGCTGCTGTAGAGCCAGAGAATCAGGTCAGCAGAGCTGCTTTAGAGCCAGAGAACCAGGTCAGCAGAGCTGTTGTAGAGCCAGTGAACCAGGTCAGCGGAGCCGTTGTAGAGCCAGAGAACCAGGTCAGAAGAGCTGCTCTAGAACCTACGAACCAGGTCCGCAGAGCTGCTGTAGAGCAAGAGAAACCAGGTCAGCAGATCTGCTTTAGAGGCAGAGAATCAGGACAGCAGAGCTGCTCTAGAGCCTAAGATCCAGGTCAGCAGAGCTGCTCTAGAGGCAGAGAACCAGGACAGCAGAGCTACTCTAGAGGCAGAGAACCAGGTCAGCAGAGTTGCTGTTGAGCGAAAGAACCAGGTCAGCAGAGCTGCTTTAGAGCCAGAGAACCAGGTCAGCAGAGCCGTTGTAGAGCCAGAGAACCAGGTCAGAAGAGCTGCTCTAGAGCCTAAGGACCAGGTACGCAGAACTGCTGTAGAGCAAGAGAAACCAGGTCAGCAGAGCTGCTTTAGAGGCAGAGATCTAGGTCAGCAGAGCTGCTTTAGAGCCAGAGAATCAGGACAGCAGAGCTGCTTTAGAGAGAGAGAACCCGGTCAGCAGATATGCTTTAGAGCCAGAGAAACAGGTCAGCAGAGCTGCTTCAAAGCCAGAGAACCAGGTCAGCAGAGCTGCTTTAGAGCCATAGAACTAGGTCAGCAGAGCTGTTCTAGACCCTGAGAACAAGGTCAGCAGAGCTACAGTAGAGCCAGAGAACCAGGTCAGCAGAGCTGCTTTAGAGGAAGAGAACCAGGTCAGCAGAGCCACTTTAGAGCCAGAGAACCAGGTCAGCAGAGCCGCTTTAGAGGGAGAGAACCCGGTCAGCAGAGATGCTCTAGAGCCAGAGAACCAGGCCAGCAGAGCTGCTTCAAAGCCAGAGAACCAGGTCAGCATAGTTGCTCTAGAGCCAGAGAACCAGATCAGAAGAGCTGTTCTAGAGCCTAAGAACAAGGTCCGCAGAGCTGCAGTAGAGCAAGAGAAACCAGGTCAACAGGGCTGCTTTAGAGGGAGAGGACCCGGTCAGCAGAGATGCTCTAGAGCCATAGAACCAGGTCAGCAGAGCTGCTTCAAAGCCAGAGAACCAGGTCAGCATAGCTGCTTTAAAGCCATAGAACCTGGTCAGCAGAGCTGTTCTAGCGCCAGAGAACCAGGTCAGCAGAGCTGCTCTAGAGCCAGAGAACCAGATCAGAAGAGCTGTTCTAGAGCCTAAGAACCAGGTCCACAGAGCTGCAGTAGAGCAAGAGAAACCAGGACAGCAGAGCTGTTTAGAGGGAGAGTACCCGGTCTGCAGAGATGCTCTAGAGCCAGAGAACCAGGTAAGCAGAGCTGCTTCAAAGCCAGAGAACCAGGTCAGCAGAGCTGCTTTAGAGCCATAGAACCAGGTCAGTAGAGCTGCTCTAGAGCCAGACAACCAGATCAGCAGAGCTGCTCTAGAACCTAAGAACCAGGTCAGCAGTACTGCTCTAGAGGCAGAGAACCAGGTCAGAAGATCTGCTGTAGAGCCAGAGAAACCAGGTCAGCAGAGCTGCTTTAGAGGGAGAGAACCAGGTCAGCAGAGCTGCTTGAGAGCCAGAGAACCAGGTCAGCAGAGCTGCTTTAGAGCCAGAGAACCAGGTCAGCAGAGCTGCTTTAGAGCCACCAGGTCAGCAGAGCTGCTTTAGAGCCAGAGAACCAGGTCAGCAGAGCTGCTTTAGAGGGAGAGAACAAGGTCAGCAGAGATGCTCTAGAGCCAGAGAACCAGGTCAGCAGAGCTGCTGTAGAGCTGGAGAAACCAAGTCAGCAGTGCTGCTTTAGAGGGAGAGAACCAGGTCAGCAGAGCTGCTTTAGAACCAGAAACCAGGTCAGCAGAGCCGTTGTAGAGCCTGAGAACCAGGACAGCAGAGCTGCTGTAGAGCCAAAGAACCAGGTCCGCACAGCTGCTTTAGAGGGAGAGAACCAGGTCAGCAGAGCCGCTTTAGAGTGAGAGAACCAAGTCAGCAGAGCCGCTTTAGAGCCAGAGAAAAAGGTCAGCAGAGCTGCTCTAAAGCCTAAGAGCCAGGTCAGCAGAGCTGCTCTAGGGGCAGAGAACCAGGTCAGCAGAGCCGCTGTAGAGCCAGAGAACCAGGTCAGCAGAGCTGCTTTATAGCCAGAGAACCAGGTCAACAGAGCCATTGTAGAGCCTGAGAACCATGTCAGCAGAGTCGCATTAGAGCCAGAGAACCAGGTCAGCAGAGCTGCTCTAGAGCCTAAGAACAAGGTCAGCAGAGCTGCTCTAGAGGCAGAGAACCAGGTCAGCAGAGCTGCTTTAGAGCCAGAGAACCAGGTTAGCAGATCTGTTGTAGAGCCAGAGAAACAGGTCAGAAGAGCCATTGTAGAGCCAGAGAACCAGGTCACAAGAGCTGCTCTAGAGCCTAGGAACCAGGTCCGCAGAGCTGCTGTAGAGCAAGAGAAAGCAGGACAGCAGAGCTGTTTAGAGGGAGAGTACCCGGTCAGCAGAGATGCTCTAGAGCCAGAGAACCAGGTCAGCAGAGCTGCTTCAAAGCCAGAGAACCAGGTCAGCAGAGCTGCTTTAGAGCCATAGAACCAGGTCAGCAGAGCTGCTCTAGAGCCAGAGAACCAGATCAGCAGAGCTGCTCTAGAAACTAAGAACCAGGTCAGCAGTACTACTCTAGAGGCAGAGAACCAGGTCAGAAGAGCTGCTGTAGAGCCAGAGAAACCAGGTCAGCAGAGCTGCTTTAGAGGGAGAGAACCAGGTCAGCAGAGCTGCTTTAGAGCCAGAGAACCAGGTCAGCAGAGCTGCTTTAGAGCCAGAGAACCAGGTCAGCAGAGCTGCTTTAGAGCCACCAGGTCAGCAGAGCTGCTTTAGAGCCAGAGAACCAGGTCAGCAGAGCTGCTTTAGAGGGAGAGAACAAGGTCAGCAGAGATGCTCTAGAGCCAGAGAACCAGGTCAGCAGAGCTGCTGTAGAGTTGGAGAAACCAGGTCAGCAGTGCTGCTTTAGAGGGAGAGAACCAGGTCAGCAGAGCTGCTTTAGAACCAGAAACCAGGTCAGCAGAGCCGTTGTAGAGCCTGAGAACCAGGGCAGTAGAGCTGCTGTAGAGCCAAAGAACCAGGTCCGCACAGCTGCTTTAGAGGGAGAGAACCAGGTCAGCAGAGCCGCTTTAGAGTGAGAGAACCAAGTCAGCAGAGCCGCTTTAGAGTGAGAGAACCAGGTCAGCAGAGCAGCTTTAGAGCCAGAGAACCAGGTCAGAAGAGCCGCTTTAGAGCCAGAGAAAAAGGTCAGCAGAGCTGCTCTAGAGCCTAAGAGCCAGGTCAGCAGAGCTGCTCTAGGGGCAGAGAACCAGGTCAGCAGAGCCGCTGTAGAGCCAGAGAACCAGGTCAGCAGAGCTGCTTTATAGCCAGAGAACCAGGTCAGCAGAGCCATTGTAGAGCCTGAGAACCATGTCAGCAGAGTCGCATTAGAGCCAGAGAACCAGGTCAGCAGAGCTGCTCTAGAGCCTAAGAACAAGGTCAGCAGAGCTGCTCTAGAGGCAGAGAACCAGGTCAGCAGAGCTGCTTTAGAGCCAGAGAACCAGGTCAGCAGATCTGTTGTAGAGCCAGAGAACCAGGTCAGCAGAGCCGTTGTAGAGCCAGTGAACCAGGTCAGAAGAGCTGCTCTAGAGCCTAGGAACCAGGTCCGCAGAGCTGCTGTAGAGCAAGAGAAACCAGGTCAGCAGAGCCGCTTTAGAGCCAGAGAACCAGGTCAGCAGAGCTGCTCTAGAGCCTAAGAACCAGGTCAGCAGAGCTGCTCTAGAGGCAGAGAACTAGGTCAGCAAAGCTACTCTAGAGGCAGAGAACCAGGTCAGCAGAGTTGCTGTAGAGCGAAAGAACCAGGTCAGCAGAGCTGCTTTAGAGCCAGAGAACCAGGTCAGCAGAGCCGTTGCAGAGCCAGAGAACTAGGTCAGAAGAGCTGCTCTAGAGCCTAAGAACCAGGTCCGCAGAGCTGCTGTAGAGCAAGATAAACCAGGTCAGCAGAGCTGCTTTAGAGGCTGAGAAGTAGGTCAGCGGAGCTGCTTTAGAGCTAGAGAATCAGGACAGCAGAGCTGCTTTAGAGGGAGAGGATCTGGTCAGCCGAGATGCTCTGGAGCCAGAGAAACAGGTCAGCAGAGCTTCTTCAAAGCCAGAGAACCAGGTCAGCAGAGCTGCTTTAGAGCCATAGAACCAGGTCAGCAGAGCTGTTCTAGAGCCTGAGAACAAGGTCAGAAGAGCTACTGTAGAGCCGGAGAACCAGGTCAGCAGAGCTGCTTTAGTGGAAGAGAACCAGGTCAGAAGAGCCACTTTAGAGCCAGAGAACCAGGTCAGCAGAGCCGCTTTAGAGGGAGAGAACCCGGTCAGCAGAGATGCTCTAGAGCCAGAGAACCAGGTCAGCAGAGCTGCTTCAAAGCCAGAGAACCAGTTCAGCAGAGCTGCTTTAGAGCCATAGAACCAGGTCAGCAGAGCTGCTCTAGTGCCGGAGAACCAGGTCAGCAGAGCTGCTCTAGAGCTAGAGAACCAGATCAGAAGAGCTGTTCTAGAGCATAAGAACCAGGTCCGCAGAGCTGCAGTAGAGCAAGAGAAACCAGGTCAACAGAGCTGCTTTAGAGGGAGAGAACCCAGTCAGCAGAGATGCTCTAGAGCCATAGAAACAGGTCAGCAGAGCTGCTTCAAAGCCAGAGAACCAGGTCAG